>NC_062284.1:99356916-101856916 GCF_902655055.1 Lutra lutra | reverse complement strand
ACTTTAAATATCTTATAATTTTGTCAGTTATACCTGAATAAAACTGAAAAAAAAAAGATGAAATGTCTGCTTTCAGAGATTCTATAGTCTAATTAGAGTGATAGTAAATGTGCATAATAAATAACTGAGAGTAAAAGATTATTGTCTATGTTAAGGACTTCCAGGATCTTAAAGATAATCTGGTTTTAAATCTCTCACGTTTTAGATAAAGGGGTTGGAAGAAGAGATACGGAGATGTGGCAAAGTCATAGAGATTGTTAAAGGCATAGCCTGAACCAGAGCCCTGATCCCTTTTCTCCAACCTAATCCAAACCACTGTCAAACCTAAACTTTTCAGAAAAAGAAGTTTACATTTCGCCAGAGTATTAGCAAACTGATGAAGGTGGTCAGGACCAAACGGTTTGTCAAACTAGAGGATTATTAGTTATATCAAAGAATGAATATCACAGGATTGCAACCAGGAAGCTAATTAGCATGGGGGCAGCTGTGTGGGCCATACAATTTCAAATGGGTGGGCAGACAACAGGGTCTAGAGAAGTGTTGGGTGGGAAAAATATAATGTTAGCCAAGAAGGCAAGCCATATGTATAATTTCAAAATTTCTGGTAGCCCCAATAAAAAAGTAAGAAGAAATTGGTGACATTAATTTTAGTATACTTTGCTTCACCTCGTATATTAAAATATTATCATTTCAACGTGTAATTAATAGAAAAATAAGGTATTTTACATTTACTTCTGTGTATTAAGTCTTTGAAATCCATTGTGTGCTTTATACTGATAGCAGATCTCAAATATTTAATAGCCACAAGTGGCTAGTGGTTTCTGTACTAGACAGTGAATGTCTGGAGGATACTCACTGTTGGGAAGGATTGGCAGAATAGAATGATGCTGGGTAGACTGATCTGGTCTGAACCCTCCTAGAGAATGCTTCTCAAACTTTATTATGCATAGAAGTCCCCTGGGGATCTAATTAAAACATAGATTCTGATTCACCTTGTCTAGAATTCTGGGGTAGGTCTGGGATTCTGTATTTCTAACAAGGCTTCGGGTGATGCTCATGTGGCTGGTTTGTGATCCAACACTAAGAATAGCCAGATATATTTAGGTGATCAACCCTGGTAGGAAGGAGAAATCCAATGAAGTTCTAAGTGGGCCAATCAGAATTTTCTCGGGAGGAGAAATTCCTCACTGAGTTCCTTGCCCATGAAATAGGAACTTGTCGAATACTGCTCTCCCAAAAGAGTAGAGGATGGTTTTTCCATCCTGTCTATGGCTTCCTCCCTCATGTGGTTATGACTGAAAGGTGTTGAGGTGCGTTCCCATGAGAGAAGAAAGGAGAGTGAAGTGTTAGAAGTTCCATTTCATATCATAACTGTGATATCTCTTTTAATTCATATAGGTCTCAATTAATGGATTTTAAAATATTTTATGATTTGTTCTATAAAGACCCTGGAATATATTTTGATAGATTTGTTGCTAGGCATTTTTCCCTAGGCAAAATTTATCATTTTTATTGCTGTAGCAAACAACATTTCAGAAAATTACATATATATTTTCAGTTTGTGGCTGATGTCTAGAGATGCAGTTAATTTTGATTTTATATCCAGAAATCCCACTAAATTTTCATATTAATTCTCATAATTTATATGGAAAATATTTTGGATTTTCCAAACAGTCATGTCATCTATTAAAAACTTTTTTTCTTTCTAAATACTATTCCCTTATTTATTTTTTCTTGTCCATATTGTACTGTCTAGGTTTTTTCAGTGCACTGCTGAATTGATGAGGTGAGAGTAGGTGTATTTGTATTTGTTTTGAAGCTTTAATATTCACCATTAAGTATGTAGTTTATATTTATTTTTGTAGTTGTCCTTTATCAGTTTAGGAGCATTTTATTCTATTGTTTTTCTTCTTTTGAATCATGAAAAATCATGAAAAATGCTAAATTTTATCAGATAAATTTTTTGCATCTATTGAATTTGTATGTTTCTTCTCTTCTAAGCTATTAATGTGGTAAACTATATTGATAGATTTCCTAATATTAAACCAACATTTCATGTCTGGAATAAATCCTACTTGGTTATGAAGTATTATGTTTTGAATACAGTCTAATATTTGTATACTAGTATTTTGCTTAGAAGTTTTGAATTTTGGGGTTTTACTAAGATTAGCCTGTGATATTCCTTTTCATACACTTTTCTATTCTGATGTCATAGGTATATAAACCTCATATAATGAGTCGGGGAGTATTGAATCCAATAGTTAGTAACTTTCAATGATTTTTGGAAATTCTCAGCTATTTTTCTTTGAAAGTTGTTTCATCCACATTCTCTCTGTTATTTTTCTGGAGATGAGACACCTATTAGATTTTCTCATATTATTTTCCATTTTCCCTTCATTTTTCTTTTATGTTTTCCTTCTTTTGGCCTCTCATTTTGTATTTCTTTATATTTATCTCTCGGTTAGTAGTTATCCCCAGTGTTGTTTCAATTTTGAATAGAGTTTTTACTTCTGTTTTTATAATTTCTATTTGTTCCATTTGTTTCCTTTTCAAATTCTTTTAAAACTTTAAAAAGTTATTTCTTCATTCTATTTGCATCTTAATGCCTCTCTTTTATCTCTTTAAACATATTAAACACACTTATTTGCTATTTTGTGAGAGTTTACTGTATATTTCTGGGTCTGATTTTGGTCTCTGTTGTATCTATTTATTCTTTCCAATGTTACTTTTTTTCCTTCTATGTTTTGTATTTTTGAAACGTTGGGATTTTGTAAGGCCTGGATTGATATCGATTTTCAATACTGTTTGTTAGTTATATAGGTGTTTCTGCTGATGTGTGACCTCCAAATTAAATTCTCCATTTAAGGTTTTTTTGAACTACATAAGTGGATAAAATTGGTCTGGGAACCCATGTGAGAGAGAGCTTTTAGTTATGAATTATTCTGGGTGATTTGTGGCCTTTAGCCAGTGCCAAATTCCCTTGCTATCTTTTTCCTTGTTACCTTCTACACAAGACAAAGTGTAGATAGTTAGATAGTGTGTAATACAGTGGGCTTATTTCTATTTTTTTGTTTTTGTTTTTGTTTTTACACAATAGGCCTATTTCTAGAAATCCTTTGGAGTCTTAGCCTCTCCATTTTCAACACTCCCTAGGCTTCTCCATGTTCTGTTCCCATGTAGCCATTGTCAAGAACTGTGAAGGGACTGAGAATTTTTTATCCTGCTTTTACTCTAACTTCAAGAAATCAAGTTTCATGGACTCTGGTTCAAGACTTGAGACTCCTGAGTCATGGTGAAAGGAAGTTTATTTTCCTTGCAGTAGGGGTAGCTCAAGTATCAACATTTTGTACTGATTCCCAAAGATTCAGTTCCTACTAGGTAACATGAAGAGGTGTCAGATGAGATCTATACATGCAGGGGGTTGTATTATTAAGTAGCAACCTTGAGCTTAAGGAACCTAAATTTTTATAACAGGTGCTTAAGCATACCTGGTTTTTGAGCAAAAACTTTTTCTCAGATTTCTAATTTGTGATATTGTTGGAAATTGAAGTTGAAAAGTTAATTTATAGGACTTAAAAATAAGCCAATTGCTTATCCTAAGCTTATTTCTTCCTATGATTTTTTAATATATCTGAACTAGAAGCAGTTCCTTTTTTACTTTTGTATTATGAAATAGAGGTTTCCACTTAAAAAAAGAAAAACTTAACATGCAAAGGAAGATCCTGCTCTTGTGTTGTATACAAAAATGGTTTTCCATACTATGCAACCACCAAAAGAAATGAAATCTTGCCATTTGCGACGACGTGGATGGAACTGGAGGGTATTGTGCTTAGCGAAATAAGTCAATCGGAGAAAGACAACTATCATATGATCTCCCTGATGTGAGGAAGTAGAGAGGAAATGTGGGGGGTTTGGGGGGTAGGGAAAGAATAAATGAAACAAGATGGGATCAGGAGGGAGACAAACCATAAGAGACTCTTAATCTCACAAAACAAACAGGGTTGCCGGGGATAGAGGGGTAGGGAGAGAGTGGTGGGGTTGTGGACACTGGGGAAGGTATGTGCTATGGTGAGTGCTGTGAAATGTGTAAACCTGGCAGTTCACAGACCTGTACCCCTGGGGCTAATAATATATTATATGTTTACAAAAAATAAATAAATAAATAAAAATAAAAATGGTTTTCCACATAAGCATTCATAATCTCTTTCTTGCTGTCAGAACAGAAGAGAAACCTTGTAAGTCCCAGTGAAGAATAACAGCTCCATGGATGATGGAGTTAATCTTCAAAAATAAAACTGTATTAGATCAGTTTCTCATTTGAAATGGTTTTCCTCAGTTGATTGGGAATACTTTGGAGTTGCAGATATTGGCAAAAATTTATTTTTACTTCTTTTATGTATGCTTCAAATTCTGATGCAGATTATTTCTCTTGAGCTTTTTGTTATGGCCATTGGTATGTGGCCTGCATGTAGATGCCAAGAAATAAGGGTAGTTTTTCTTCTGTACTTTGCTATCCATGATGTTAGTTATTGGGAGTGAGAGATAGAATGCACACCAGGAGAAAACATTTATATAAGAATAGAAAATCTTTCAGACAGAATTTGTCAGAATTGATATTTTTCTACCCAACCTCTGAGGATATCTCTTGTCATTGTTGGTGAGGTAAAAGGATATCTAAGAGGTCACTGCCAGGTGCTTATGGGTCACTCAGACTATAAAGGTTAGTCCAGTTTCTGGATTTCCATACTACTTAGCTTTGTGTGCTAAGAATAGGGCCAATTTCCACATTATAGGTTAAACATCAAAGCCCAGAGCAATAAATTATTTTAGTGTCACATTGCTAAGAAGTTGGATAGAAACCTAAGCCAAAGGTTTTTCAGAATTTGATGCTTTTGACATGATACAAATTTTTCCCAAATTGTGCCATGGAATCTTTTTTTTTTTTTAATGAGATGTCAGTAAGTGCTTCGCTAAATCAGAGTCAAATCATTTAGAAAGTGCTGGATTAAATAAAATTTGGAGTATTTTTTCATATACTTTGGATTCTAGTCCTTTATTAGTTATGTTTCTTGCAAATATCTTTTGTTATTTTAGGCTTGGTCCTTCTGCTTTTAAAAATAGTATTTCTTAATGAGTAGAAGTTTTAAATTAAGCTATAGACTAAGTTATTAATATTTTTTCATTGTTTAAGCTTTGGAGGTTTCCTTTTTTGGAATGATTCTCTACTCTAATATATTCTCATATATTTCTACTAGAAATTCAATGTTTTGTTTTCTACCTTTGAGTATATAATACACCTAGAACTGATCATATAATATATCTGGAAACATATGTTGTGAGGTAAAGGTGTAACCTATTTTTTGTCACATTGATAAATAACTGTTTCTGCACATTTGGTATAACCAATTTTCAAGAGTCACCATCAGGGGTGAAATTTCCACACATGTGTGAATCTGTTTCTGGCCTCTCTTCTGCTCTACCTCGTTACTCTGTCTATTTATACACCAATACCAATGCTGTTTATAACTGTAAAAAAAAAAAATCAAAAAGTTCAACAGGTGAAGAAACTGGGATATATTCGCACAATTGAAAAGTATTCAGCAGTGAAATAAATGAACTAAAGCTATATATGTTAAAATGTCATAAATATAATGTTGAGTCCTCCCCAAAAGAATTATCAAGATAATGTCTAGAATATTATACCATTTTTAGAAAAGCTAAAAACATACAAACAGAACTACTCATTATTTAAGAACATATGTAAATGTAATAAAAAATTAATAAATACATGGATACAATCTACATTTTAGTATTTCATTCCTTCTGAGAGATGGAAGGGGTATGGTGGGGGACAAGCACAGAGGGGGTTCAGTTGTATTTGTAACATTTCTTTCTTAAGCTCCTATGTGGGTACTTGGATTTTGTTATTATTCTTTGTACTTTTTTAATCTCTCTATTTCTTTCTAATAAAAAACAATAGAAGATGCCTTTACTGCAGTAGTTCTCAGAGCCTTTAGTTTGCTAATAGGCCTTGTCTTTGTCCCCAAAAGGGGGGTCTTCTGAGTATTTCCCGAATTTAATTGACCATGGAATCTTCTTTCCCAGGAACACCTATTGGTACCTTGGGAATTGGTCTGTTTTATGGATCCCAGATTCAGGATATGTACATTGGCCCATACTGCTTATAAAGATGAGACAAATCCAAGGTCTAGGCTTTCTTTAGCATGTCATCAAGTTACAAGAAGTTCTTTGAACCCAGCAGGATATAAAGCGAGGTATTGTGCAGGTGGTTTTTACCTTAGCGTCTTTCTTCAGGTTGCTGGATATTCCTATGCCTTTAATTTGGTGGGCACATCCTTCTCCCATCCCACCCTGTGGGGGCAGTTGGAATGTTTAAAATAGAGAAATCAGCCAAGTATAATTTCCACATGGTCAGAATACAGCTATAACAGGGCCTCCTCTTTGTTTCCAGAGAGCAATGCAAATAGCACACAGGGTAGGGAATGTCTGCTACATGAATAAGGGCCACCAAAGGCATTCGCTGATCAAGAATCAATTGTTACAGAGAACTTATTCTCACCCTAACTAATAGAGCGTTTTTATGATGGCCCATCCTCTTAAGTAACATTGCTAAACAGAGCGTATCTTCTTTGTAATGGGAGTCATGGTAATGACACTTTGTTTTAATGAGTATTTTTTTAATATTATAAAAATGAGGTTGATTCTTACTTCTTTTCTTCTTCTTCTCCCCCCCCTTTTTTTTGCAATAGGAATGCTTTATTTGGCAGACTTTGTATATAAAAAAAGAATGTAAAAATAAAGCAGCTGATTTGACCTGGCAAGCTTCAATTCCAATTCAGCGTACTTTCCCTATTTATAAAGTGCAGTAAAAACGTTAGCCTTTAGAAACTGATATTCCCTGGGTGTGCAAGTGTGGTAAGGCTTTTGTTGTTGTTGTTATTACTGCTCTTTAAAAAAAAAAAAAAAGGGGGAAAAAAAAACCAAACCTCTAGCAAAAGCTCTAATAGGGAGACTCCAAATAAGAGTGAAGGCTGTATCTGTATGCAGAGTTTAAAAAGGAACAAATTATCTTAAGATGACTTTTTAAAGACTGTGGCCCCAAATGGTGACGGCAGGCCTTGGGCAGGCTAGTGTATGTGGTGCTATAATCTTGCTTGAGGCTCATAAATCTTGCATTATTTGGATTAAGTGTAGACACTCCAAAATGAATTTAGAGGCAAATGTGAATGTGTTTCTGGGCACAGGCTGGGTGGAGAGAACGCTGTGATCATGTCTCAAAAAATCCTAATCATCTGGTCTTCTAATGAATGGATTAGTTCCTCCCTTCTGCCAATAGAACTTGAGCATCTGAAAACTTTGAAGTGTGGAGGCAACAGCAAAGAAAACAAGAAAGTGTGCATGTGAGGCTGGCTTGATGCTTGGTGATTAAGAGATGAGGACCCCGCGGGTCAGCTCCCCATAGGTACAAACAGATGTTTGCACTGTTTCACAGCTGCTAAATATGATATAAATCCAAAGAATTTTTCTTGTTTTTATAAAGGAAAAAAATACCCAGACAGCAAATTTTTGGTCATTCAGATACTCTTACCAAATGACATCTGGTTTCTGTACTGCTTATTTAAGCAATCCTTAAAAAAAATGTTTGCCAAGGGGAGTAACTCTAAACTTTCAGTCCTTCACCGTACATAACAGTACAGTTTAAATTACAGTGTAGCATGCAGAGTTTATTATAAGCAATGCCGTTTTTTATTTCTTAACCAGCAACTTTTGCTTTTAAGAGAATGGGTTAGATATTATGTAATTAGTTAAGGGAAATCTATGATGAAGTTACATTTAGAATATCTGGGATTCCGATCCTAATGATGGCAAAGAAAATGAATTAATTGCTTCCATATGTTAAGAATGGTGGCGAGTAAAGTTAAACTATACAGTTAATCTAAAATAAAATGTCAGCAATACAGCAAGACAGGATTTGACTTGCATCAAGGTGAGAGAACATGAAAGGCAGAAAGGAAGCAGCGACAGGTTGAAGGTCAAGATGGAAATGAATCTTAATAAAAGACTTGCAAATCTTTAGAGAGGAACCAGATTTTTACCATCTCTACATCCAGCATGCCTCTGAGTCTATACACAGACATTATTTCGTTAAATTACGCTCACTGGCAAGTATGTTGATGTTGATCATTCCCTTCGAAGATGTCTATTTTGAAAGGCCTAATGCCCAAGTTTATAGGCTTGTTTTCTGAATTTTATTTACCTCAATCTTTGTGATCTATGGTTCTGATGGGGCTTTTATTCAGTGGATCTCCCAGAACTTAGCCCTGAAACAGAAAATGTGATAATTCCATAACAAATTTGGCAATTAGCAGCATTCTTCTTTCTGGGTTTTACATCATTATTTGGCTGATACCTTACCTCCAGTCTGATATTAATAAAGGGTAAGTAAGTTGACAAGCCTGGCTTTGTTGGAGACTCGGCACCCGAAAATTTGCTAGGTTATATAGTATTCAAAAACTAGTCCAAGGGGACTTGCTCAGAGGAAAGATAATATACTGCACAGAATTTTCTTTGTCTCCTGTTAAAAAATGGATTTGTGTTTTGGGTACTAGGTTCTTGCCATGATGGGATAGTGGGTCTACCAGAATGGAATTTGCCGGAGGATAATAATTTCCCCTATTACGTTTTGCGTTCTAAACTTTAGATATGAGTTTAGACGTGGCGTACGGTAATGATCTTCAGTTTCAGCATCGAGTCTAATTCCCCGGTTCATTTACTCTTTCCTTTCCAGTCTCTAGCAGGAATTCACCTTCCTCCAGATTCCATGATGAGGTTTACCCTACCCTAGCATCCATCACTTCTGTGTTTACTAACCTCGAGGGCCTCTCCTGTCATACTTTCTCATATGTACCATCTGTGTATGAACGTCCCAGGTGGGAGCTCAAAGAGAGCTTTCATGAAATCATGGCTGAGGGGTCCCTGACTCAGACTGACGTCTCACTGTGCATGGCTAACTTCCCCATCCTTGTGCCCCCAGTGACAAGTTCTCCTTATCACCCACAGTTTCCTATTGATGCCAGTGAGATGAAATTTGCCAAGGAAATATGAAGCTCTTCATTCCCTGAGAACGAGGATATTTAGGTTGTGCAAATCCCTGAACCCTAAAATGGATTTAATCAGCCCAATTCACATCATAAATATCATGTTGCAAGGACACACATGTGCTGGAACAGATAGGGAGATTTCATTTTAACTTTCAAATTTGCAAAATTATGCCCTGTGGGCCATCAGTTTTTCTTGGACACTCCAGGGACTTCATGCCAAGAGGAATTCTTGAGGGACTCTGTGCCAAGAGGAATTCTTACTCATGCTCAGTAAGTTCATGCTCTTTACTGAGAAGGAAGCAGTTTTCTCTGTTATCAGAGATACCATCTTTGATCTTCTATTGGAAACTCTGAGCCAGTCTTCCCACCCCCGTTTTCTCCAGACTATTCCAAAGAATGGCCAGGTGATCTTTTGCAAGGTCTACTTCTGTCTTTTCTCTTTTCTCCCTCCCATCCCTCCTGTCCCAACCTCCCTCACGTCCCTCCCTCTGTTGCTTCCCACCACACTCCCTCCTCCTTCCCTTTCTTCATTGCTCCCACTCCCTCTCCTCTTCCAAATAGCCTGTTAATATTTAGTCATTCCCTGTGGAATCTCATCTGAATATGGGAGAATAACTGATGTTAGAAATTGTTTTTGAATTAACCTTTTTATTTTGAAATAATTATAGATTCATATACAGTTGTAAGAAACAATACCCAGAAATCCCCTGTACACTTTACCTCGTTTCTCCAGTGGAAACATCTTGCAGAACTCTCATATAATATCACAACCACTGTTTTGACATTAATACAATCAAGATACAAAATATTTCCATCTCCACATGAGTCCTGCATTTTGCTCTTTTATAGCTATAAACTACTATCCTCCCACTTCGACTCTGTCCTTAACCAATGGCAACATTAACTGAGTTTTATAATTCTGTCCCTTTGGGAATGTTTCATAAATAGAATCATACACTATTTAACTTTGGGGATTAACATTTTTTTGTCCCCACTCAGCACAATTCTCTGGACATTGATCCAAGTCCTTTCAGGTCCTAGTAGTCTGTTCCTTTTTATGGCTGCCTGATATTCCATGGCATGGATATACCATAGCTGGTCTAAACATTCACCCAGTAAAGGCTATCTGGCCTGTTTCTGGTTTTTGGCAATTGTGACTAAAGCTGTTATAACCATTCATGCATAGGTTTTTGTATGAACGTAAGTTTTTATTTCTTTGGGATAAATGCCTAGGAATACAATCTCCAGGTCATATGATAATTGTATGTTTAGTTTTTAGGAAACTGCCAACCTTCTTTCCAGGCTGGTTGTACCCTCATCCATTCCCATCAGCAAAGACGTGTAGGTATGCAGTGTGTCTGCATTTTGTGTTGTCACTGTCCCTTATTTGGCCATTCTGATAGATGTGTAGTGATAACCTCTTTGTGGCTTGAACCTGCATTCCCCTAATAGCTAATGAAGTTGAACATCTTTCTTGTGCTTATTTGCCATCTGCAGCTTCTCTTCAATGAAATGACTGCTGATGTTTTTTGCCTGTTTTGTCATTGGATTTATTTTAGCTGTTGAGTTTTCAGAGTTCTTTACATTTTCTAGACACTAATCCTTTGTTGGATATATGGTTCGCAAATATTTTTTTTCCCCCAGTTTATAGCTTGTCTTTTCATTCTCTTAACAGGGTGTCAAGCAGAGCAAGTTATCCTTTTTGAGGAGTTCAACTGATCCACTTTTCCTTTCATAACTTAAGCTTTTCGTGTAAAGTGTGAGAACCTCACGTTCTGAAGATGTTTTCTCTACAATTTTTCCTGAAAGTTTCAAATTTTATAAAGTCATAATTTACATAGTTTAAGTTATATACATAACTTGATATGTGTGTCTTGTTACCCTATGTATCTCTTATACAACTTAACACCACTGTCTATGGCCATTGACATTTTACAACTTTGAATGAAGTATAGAAACATCACCTCCCTTTACATTGCTTACCCTACCCCATTTACAGTGCAACTGCCTTCCAGAGTTCCTCTTTCTTAATTTAAAGCCACATCCACCAATGCTATAATTTTTGCTTTCATCATCAAACATTATTTAGAAAACTCAAGAGGAAAGACGTCTAGTGTATTTATCAATATTCTTGCTTACTGTGTTCCAAAGTTCCTATTTTTACCATTTTCTTCCTGCTTAGAGAACTTTCTTCAGTCATTGGCTTAGGTTAGGTGTGCTCACAACAGATTCTCTTCATTTTCTTTCATCTGAGAATGTCTCCATATCTGACACAATAATGATTCCTTATACAAACCACTGGGGCTTGCTTATCAATGAGACAAAATTAATGGGGCATTTTCAGTCTCAGTGACTGAAGAAGCTACTTGCCTACTTACTTAGGACCAGGAAAATGTGTGGTGGGTAAGCAATACAATCTGTGTTGCTCAGATTATGTAACTGGGGAAAACAGAAGACTGATACAACTTTGCAACTTCATGTGGATTCATAATTTTTGTGTGACTGCTCAAGAATGCGTTTTAATTACTAAACATAGATGACGATGACAGAGGGTGGTCTACTGGGAATGGAACCCTGAGCCCCACCATTCCTTACGAGCTATTTGAGGCTATGCCTCTTCGGATGATTAGAGTGGATTGCAAATTAGAGGCCTTTCTGAACCGTCACAGATTTTTATCCTTTTCTTTCAAAACCAGATATTTCTTTCCTGTAGATATTAAAGACTATTAACCTATCATTCTGGAAACTGAATTTCAAATACAATGGAAAGATAATCAAAAGGAATGGGCAGTGGTACCAGGAATGCTTTGAAGAATTAACTCACATTTAGAAAAGTTACTTTGTGTCAGGCATGGGGCTGGGAGTTTTATGTACACACGTCATTTGATTCTCAAAAAAAAAAAAAAAAAAAAGGCTCCTGAAGTTCATACAGTTATGAAGAGATGGACGACTCTGGGTTTGAATCCGGGTCTGTGTGGCTCTGAAGCACACATACAGTTTTCTTCCACACTCTCTTACCATCCTCCAGCATTTTGCCCACTTGCCTATCAAAGGTTATCTTCTCCATGTCCTGTTTCTTGATGACTGGCCAGCTTCAGTGGCTCTTGTTGTTACTATTGGAGTGGGGGATCCCCACTTTACCACCACAGGGCCAAGTTCTAGACCTATTCAAGATGTCTGTGCATGTACCAATGGCCACTGGACTCGCTTTGTCCCAAATCAAACTCGGTGATTTCTACCAATGAAAAAGCAATCTCTCCTCTTGACTTTCTTCTCTCTGGCAATGACACCACCATCTCTCTGTCATCAACAACATTCTTTCTCCCTTTCTATCTCTCTGTTCCCTCCTGCCAGGTCTCATTTTCCAGATGCTGCTATCTGTAGTGCTCTAGAGCTCCCTAACAGTCCATCCCCCCTGCTCTCTTCTCTGCATGTCTCTCAGACACTGGGCCAGAGGCATCCTCAAGTTTGGGACAGATTTCATTGTACTTCCACTCTACTGACTTCAGTAGCTCCCCTCTGCTTTTTGATTTATGCACAAAACTCTCCGTTGGCCTCAAGGCCCACCATAAAATGGTATGTATTTTTTTGGCCTAATCTTCTCAGCCTCATTCTTACTAAACTGTTTGCATTTCCCTCTGTAATCTGCAGTTTCTACTTGATGCCTCCTCCATGCTATTCCCCTTTCATTTACTTTTCAACGAGGGATTCCATGTCTCCATGAGGGCTCATCTCAAATGCAGTCTCTTTAAAAAAGCTTTTTAATGGGGTCATCTTTTAATGGGTCATCTTTTATTCCTTTTAAGACAAATCTCTCATGACACCTATCCTATCTTGTCATTGTGTGGCACTCATGAAGGTAAGAACAGTATTGTTCATGTGTCCCTACTTTGCAAGACAGTGTTCTATTCATTATAGGTCTTCAATGTTTGCAGATTTGGGTTTTATAAATGAAACTTTTAGAATTAGGGGTCCTAATAAAGCTGGTTCTAAATTGTTATATTATATTACTGTATTATATTATTGTTGTATTATAGATTATTATTGTTATATATTATATTATTATTGTTGTATTGTATTATACTGACAGAGTAGACTCTTACTGAACCCTCCCCTATATTTTGATTCATCTGGATAAAACACATTACTGATCTTGACAAAAAGAATGATAAACACGCACTAAATGCTCTTCTCTCACTTGCCATCAGATGACTGAAATCTGGGGAGGATTAGCTTCTAGAGCTAGTATTCCGAGCATAAATCTGTTACGAATAAGATGCCACAAGAATGTTCCACAATTGGGGATGAAAGATAAACAATATTCTTTGAAATGTGTTGGAGTATGTGTGTCTATTGTGGATGTGTTATGCCTTGGTAGAGGATGAAATATAGCTGAAAAAAATCCCATAAAAAAACCCTAAGTATTTCAAAAGTTTATAAATAATAAAATCTGTTAAAATGTGTAACACTTTTGTCAGTTTTTTAGGCTGAATATGTGTTCCATTAGATTTGGAAATTTTCAGTCTGAAATCAGAGTGTAAGACCGGCTTTTTGCATTCTTATCAAGGAGGTTTCTGTGTGTTCTCTGTGGAGGCACCATGCATGAGGCACGTTCTGGGCTAGCAGGTTCTGAGTTCTCTTGTGTACATTTCATTTCACAGAACCATGTCTTTGTGTGTGTGTGTGTGTGTGTGTGTTTTTGTTTTGTTTTTTGTTTGTTTGTTTTTTTAGAATACAAGAATGTAGGTATGGGGCCTGTATAATTTAGTAATTATACCCAATAAATGAAAATGACATCATGTAACTTGGACTTGGGAGTCTGAAATTGCAGAAAGATGCTGGGGAAGAATGTTCACGGGGAAAATTAGGTCCACTAGTCTTCTGTTGTTGAGCTTGGAGACTAGATGGCAGTGCTGTGAATATAAAAATCCCCAGCCATGAAAACAAGCAATGCCCCCTCCCTTTTTTTTAAGTCCAGCATCTATTAAATACCAGTATCCCAGTTATAAATACCACAGTGTAGATTCAAACTTCACTCATTCTCTTTTATTCATTTTATGTTCTCCTGCCCCAGATATTTCCTCCTTTCCTTATGTTAAGATTTACTAATCATAGTTCCATGTTAGAAGAGAGGGCTGCAAGGTACTTGGTTAAGACAACTGTTTAGAGTCAGACAACCTGTTTTAACCTGGCTCTAAAACGTTCTGTGTTCCCTTGAGCAAATAATTTAATGGGGTTAGGTCCCAGTTTTCTCATATGAAAAATGGGATAGTAATCACATTTATCTCATAGGGTTCTGGTGGGATTATATGAAATAATGTATAGAACTTTGGCACAGAGTGAGTGCTTAGGATGTGACAGCTGCTATTATTATCTTTTCCCCTCAAGATTCATTCATTTATTTGAGAAAGAGAGAGAGGAAGAGAGTGAACATGCATGTGACTGGGGGTAGAGGGAGGGGCAGAGAGAAAGAATCTCAAGCAGACTCCCACAGAGCCAGTAGATACTGATGTAGGCTTGATCCCATGACCTTGAGATCATGACCTGAGCTGGTGACTCAGATTAATGTCCCATTTGATCCCATAACTGAGCAATCCGGGTGCCCCACCATCATTATTATTATTAGCTATCAGCTTTACATTTGTAATTGTAAGAAATTTGGAATTGGAGGTACTTGGGTGGCTCAGTTGGTTAAGCATCCAACTATTGGTTTTGGCTCAGGTCATGATCTCCCAGTCATGAGATCAAGTTCTGGGTCTGGCTCCGAGCTCTGCACAGTGCTCCCACTCTCTCTCCCTCTCAATAAAAAAAAGTAAAATAAAATAAAATAAAATAAAATAAATACATTTAAAAAAAAATTTTGGAATTAAAAGTCATTTGTTTGGTCTTCAAACCTAAGGAACTTCTTACATGATGTAGTTGGAATGTTCCTAAAATCTGAAAGAATGAAAGTACCACTAAAATGCATAAAAATTTTGCATACATAGCAGATGGTAGAGACCGTATATATGATCTTCACAAAACAGGTTACTGATATTCTGAGCACACAGGTACCGCATTCATTTAGCCAATATTGCCTGAGTACCTACCATGTGCTAGACATGGAGCTGACACTGAGAAGCCCTGGTTTTGTTCACAGTGCATTTTACAAACCAAATCCATCCATTTGAATTGTTCCCTTGTTCTCAGATAACAATAGATGAATCTATATGAGGTATCAGCTAACTGGGAATATCAGTAAAGTGTTCTACATGTGTATGACATTGCTTGGACTTGGAGGTCAAATTTAGAGTCCCCCCGGGCCTATGTCTGCTGGTGGGAGTCTCAGTCACCAAAAAGTGAAGCCCCTGCATATGGTGGCTACTATGAATAAGTCTGGCCCCTTTCCAGAAAGAGGCCTGGGAATTCCCCTGCGGACCTCCTCAGAAATGCATGGTCTCACACCAGTGTTCCCATGTGTGCATCCTCTGGGGACACATAGGCATGGCTGGAGTGGGATGCATTGTATGTGCTGAGTGGTTCACATTGCACCGAGAAAGAGGATGGTGAAGTGTTGGTTAGCCTGTGCACAGATGATCAGCCAGCTGTAGTGTCATTGCAATCAAGTGTTAGAGTTAATCTCCTTCATCTGTTTTTATTTTGTTTTCACTACATCAGGCACCACAAAGTAAGTTTATTAATTGACTGTCCCACTCTCCAACTCTAAAGGAAGGCACTTGGAAAATGGAAAAATGGTCATTTGCAGGGGGTGGGAGGGGGAGCCAGAGAATAATTCGAATCTTGAAACTTCTGCAGTTGGAATAACAATAAAAAGAGCAGAAACGGCTATAAAATAGTCTGTTCTTGGCATTGCTTAATTGGCCTATTTATTTTTCTGTCTCTGAAGCTGTCTTTAGTGACACCTACTGATAAGAGCCAATCGGAACCATGGCCGAATTCCTTCGGGCTGGACCTGCCAACAAACTGCTCAGCCCTCCAGATGTTGCTGCTTTGTGAGAAATGAGAACTCAATAAACCAGGCTCACCCTTTCTCCTGGGGTGAATGCAAAGACAGGCAGATATGGAAAATCACTGCTCAGCACCATGAACAATGCACTCAGATGAGGGGTTGGGCCAGTTCTTATTTGTCTTGGTGGAACAGACAGCCATGAGCCTAATGCAAGAATTTTAGCTGGCAACAGTTCAAAATGTGACTATACATTGAAATTGCTCAACAAAAGGAGGACTTTTAGCTAGGGAAAAGCCCAAGAGTGGGTTTAAACAAATAGCTAGAAGAACTTGTAGGTGGGGTTAAATATGTATCACGCATGACTTTATTATGCTGAACATTTCTCCACCTTCTGTGTTTTCAGATGCCATTCTTTTGTGTTATGTAACAAATTAGAGGGATGCTTGAATAAACAACCTCACAGCACATCCTAACCATCAGTGAATAATAGTCAGGGAGCACTTGTAGTTCTGGGAATAGAACAACATGAGCTAAAGTAAATTCGTTCTTGTCCTTCTGACCAGAATGTCTCAGTCTCTCTTAGCACAGGACAGACTTGTCACCCTGCTAAGAAACAGTGAGAAAATATATCACTGTTCTTTTTTTCCTGAATCAGTTCTTCCACTGGCTACCGGTTCATCCAAACCTTCTAGCTCCACCCATAATCTATGCACTCCTGCACGCCATGAATGTCCCCATGTAAGGCCGACCTCAATATATGGGGAGACACCATTTCTCTCATTATGTAACTTCCCAGAAAGCCTTTGGCTAGCTTACATATGGCAAGTGTAATGGATATTGATGCATCAAATGTTTACTTGTGATATTTGATTTATTAGTTTAATCTCACATATATACTTATAATCATGTTTTATGTATACTGATATATTATTTTAGAACCCATGTTTTGAGCTCACATCTGACATAATAATTTTTATTTGGACTCTTTACAGGGATCTTGGAGACAGCTGAGATGCAGCTGAGCTTTCATCATCGCTAGAGCTGTTTCTTGAATCGCCCAATAGAGTTTTCTAGACTGTTGCCATCACATCTATTTCATTTTTCCAATCTGAGTGTGTAATACTGTACTGCAAATTTTATCCCAGCCATTTGCCTAGGGTTAGGATTAAAAAAAAAAAAATTATCCCGTGGTTCGAATAACAGAACCACCTAAGCAAACCTTGAGAGTTTCATCAACATGGTAGCCAACATGTGAAATTGTCAACTATCCAGGAATAATGACTAAATCTGTGGGAGTTTTCTTTTTTCTTTTAAAAAAGCTGCTCATATCAGATAACTTCTCCAAGCCTCCAAAACTTGTGTTGATTCAAACTATTTCAGTCTAATAAACCTCCATCCGGTGTTATTTGTTGCTCAGAATAAAGTCATTGAGAAAGCATTTCCGTGATATAAGATACTTGGCAAGTACTCCATGTGAGGTGACTCTCTTTTTAAGAGACAATGTTTTGGGAGAAACTGCCTAATAATGAGATATATTCAGGTATATTCAGATATTGCCTTACCTTGTGCCATCTCTTCTTCCTGCCATGTCTACCACCTTGTCCACAACCCAAATCCCTACTCAGAAGTTGGCAGAAGGAAATGTTACTCAGGATGACTTCATACGTCACAGAGTTAGGAGACCCCACTGAAGAAACAATACTGTAGATGCTCACTGCCTCATATAGATGGTAGTCTCCATCACAGGACAGATGTAGAGTGCAAAAAAGAAGCAATGGTGTGGCAATAAAGTGGTAAGCCTCCTAATCTCAAAATTCAATATTTAGATGAATTGCTGAGTGAAGTGTTCCTGGTTTCAGGTGGATAAATGTCTGAGTAGGTTATTGGATCGAGGGAAAAGTACTATCTTTTTAGTTTAGCACTGGAGGACTTTGTGGAGGAAAAGGAATTTGGGGTCTTTGATTTGAGAAGTCTGATTGGGTACCTTATTGTAGAGTAGGTCATGTAGGAGGTGGTATTTGTGAATGGATAGGGAAAAGTTCACATGAACTAAGAAGGAGGTTGGTTAAACAAAGCAGAGGCTGTGGAGAGAAGAAAGAAAGCTGATAAATTGGAACTGGTCATTGATAAGCAAGTCAAACTAATGGAGAGAGAAATGGGAAAATTTATTAGCTTAGAAAAGAAGGGGAAGTGAATTTATAGTGATGCTCAAGAAGAAGGATGGTTACTGTGAAATAATGTGATGTTGACTGAAGGCGAGTGTTTACAGAGACCTGAAGGCCTTTGGACAGTACAGAACAACCATCCAACTTGGAAAGAGATGATGAGTTAGGATGTCAAGGATTCAGACTAAGGCTCCCCGCCCCCAAGATTTTGACCTGAGGAAAAGCATACAATCACTATGAGTGATATTTATGTCATGAAATTAGATTGTGTTTTTCACATACTTGTAAGACTAAGTTAATTTGAATTAGATCTATTTATTTGTAACTACTTTGGAGATTAGATGTTCAAGCATAGAATGTTGTCAGACATCGGCTATTAATCGTTTTCTTAGTCATAAGGCACTTGGGAGATACTAATAAATATTGGCTAAATTTAACTGTATGCCTGGTTCTATACAGCCCCAAATATCATATACAGGAGTCAATATTGGTATTGCTGATTAATGTGTTGAAGTAACTTCTTGTTCCCTGCATGTGGATTTTCCACATCTGTAACCACTACTATTACAGATAAGGAAAGCAAGGCACAGAGAAGTTGGGCAACTTGTCAAAGTTTACACCACTGATGTGTGGAATTGGAAAGTGGAACCCAAGTCATTCTAAAGTTGATGTTCTCCAACCTCACCCTGAGTTGCTTCTATAATTCATATTATAGAGATATGTATTATATTGTAACATATGGAGAGGAAGACCTTTTTGAAACATGAACTCAATTAAAATGAGCTTTTACAGAAAGAATTATACAATGTACAAATATTTATTTCTAATTGGCAAATTATATATTGTTCTTATTTTATGTAACAATGTATCTATTTTCAGGCAAGCAGTTTGATGAAAGGAAGAAGCTGAGGTTTGAAGATTAGGACATAATCCTGGTGTCCTATAAGACAAGGAACACATTCCTGTCCCTCTATCACTTACCAGATTAGTAACCCTGGGAAAATACTTAGCCTCCAAACTTGTACTTGTAAAATGAACATGATGATGATATTCACTTACATCAATAATTATAGTCACTTTACAATAAAAGAAAAAAGGCTAGGTGAAAGATAAAATAAGAAAACAATTTACAGGAATCGGTAGATTTGGCCAGGGAGGGAAAAGGAGCATAGAGTAATGATTCTCAGGGTTTGAATGCATATGACTGAGCAAATGTTTGTCCCACTAACGGAAATATAGAGAAACCAGGAGGTGAAGGAGGAATTGGCATACTGAGATTCCGAAAATACATATAGATGGGACTGCACACCAAGCAGATGAAAATAACTAACAAGCTTTATAGACGTGTCAGAATTACAGATCTGTATCAGCGTAGAGTTAAGGGTTAGATTTACTGGCATAGATGACATCTCTACAGCATGAAGATTTAAAAAAAGAAAACAAGAACAAAACCTTGGAGAACGCATTCATTAAGAGGAAGAAAGAAGAAAGAGAAAGGCAAAGAAGCAGTGGTCAGAGTGAAAAAGAAAGAATCAGAAGAATGAGCACCATGAAAGCAAAGGAGGATTTAGATTTAAAGAGGCTTGAGTCAGCTATGTCATGTGGCAGAAGGGTTAAGAAGAATGAGAAAAGTCCAGGGTGCTGGATATTAAAGTCACTGAGGGCAGTGGCCTGGAATAAGATGAAGAGAAAAACCCATTCAGGTGCAAGCCGCACTTTGGAGGATGAGATCGTATTGGGAGATTGGTAGAAATCTGAAATTCATGGAGAAGATGATATAAGTGGCTATATTTCACTAGTGTTTTCTGAGTGATAATGAAACCAGATCTGAGGCTCTATGGAGGGAGGTGGGGAGAGTTGGAACAGACTGCAGGTAGAAGCAGCTCTATCTAAGAATTCTGGGAGAAATGATGTTTGCTAAACCAATCAGCCTGAGATAGTGGAACCCACTTTAGGGGAGTGGACAGCTGCTGGCTACTCAGTAGGAGCTCCACAGGATGCAATGACCAAGTGTGGTAGAGGGTTGGGTACTGAGGAACAGGCCAGGGGAATTATCAGGCTAAGCTTCATAGAACTGATGGTGCAGGAGGAGGTAGTAATGAAAGGTCACCCAGGACACAGGTATGGATCACAGGTGTGATGGAGGCAGATGCTGGCAAACTAGCCCAGGGCTTGCACTTAGGAAAACGTGCAATGTGACTTGTTCTAATATTAGTCAAAAGTTTGAGAAAGCCTTATTCTGCAAACTCACCTTTCTAGCTATGAAGTCTTCCTGTAAATGGTCTTCTCCCAATTTCCATGGCACAAGAAATGGGGGAGGGAACAGTAGTTTCTATGCTGCTACAAAATGTTGCTTTTTCTGGGCACAGGATTTAAAATGGCTCTTGAGGAATTTTGGTAGATGACAGGTTAGGGGGTTGTTTGAATAACTTATTTCCTGGTGTGATTGCCGAAGGTCTACCAAAACTTGGAGACAGACTGGATAGAAAGAATGAAGAAAATAGGGCAGGGTGTGGTTATTTCAGGGACTGAGAAGTTAGAGGATGTCATTGGATCTAATAGGTAAGGTAAGAGAATGTAAAGATAGAGCAAGAGTGGACTATAATTAGGAGTTTGGGGGGCCATTTCCTTTTTGACAACAGAATAAGATGTTCTACAACAGTTTTCATAATTTGAATATTACTTTTGCAATTTTTGTCCCTAATCTCTACTTTTATTTGCTTAATGTTTATTTGATGGATCATTTTCCTAATCCTAACTAGTTCCTAAGCCACAATATCCATGGAATCTTGAGTTTGATGTACGATTTACATGTTTTCCTAAAATTCATGGATATCAACCTAGGAATTTTAAAGATATTTGTGTACGACCTTTGGCAAATTATGTCTTATCAGGTTGAAGAGAAGTTTGAGATGGTACTTTGGGTCTGAGTGACCGTTCAAACATCTTTGGTAAGAATTAAACTATTGGAGCACATTAACATCCCAACAGAGTCAGTATAGAACAAAGGAGTCTATAAATAAGCTTCACATGGATTCCTAAGTCAGTGATCAGAAAAAAGTGGGTTGTTAGAATAAGAAGTAGTCCAAGGATTTGTAGGGATAAAAGGGTGTGTGTGTGTGGGGGGGGTCAATTTTATCTGGAGACATTTATGGGAATGGTTTTAGAGGGTGATATGAAAACAGAAACCAGATCATGGTGATCAGAGAGTATGGCACAAAGTAACCAAACAGTAGAATTCGACTCACCCATCCGGGGAGTTGAGTTTTGAAGGTTAGTTTCCAGGGATAGAAATACTGAACTGGAAGTACTCTTGTGAGGATTAAATAAATAATACATAAATTTCTTAGCATAGTGCCTAGTGCGTCATCATCCATAAATGATCGATGATGACAATGAGGATGATGATAAAGTTACAGTCCTTTTTAAGACATTGAAGGACATGAGTACATGTTCTAGAGCCAAGAAAAAAACGGCTGGGAAATTTCTGCCAGGGACAGGGTAGAGGGTAAAAAGGCCAGCCTCCTCTTGGGAGAAGGGAAGAGATTCACCACTAGAGTAGTAATGCAGGTCAGTATTTCTGGAGATATAAACATTGTCCTTTCTAGAACTGCAAGGAAGACAAGGTAAGAGATAAGGTAAGGACTCTGTTGAAACAGTGGTAGGAGCCGCTTGGGGAGACGGTGCCTGAGATAAATCTCTCGATTGAGCTTGGAGTGAGATCGAATGAGAGTTCAATGAAGAAGGAATGGTGCTCGTATACACTGAACACCCTAGATATGTTCTTTGGGGAGTGGTACTAGGCTAGAGTCTTAAAATTCTGCCCCTAATTCAGATTTGGTCATTTGAAAGCAGTCTAGTGTGTTAAGACCTTGAAAAGCAAGGATCATAATTTCAAATGTAGGACTGTTTGAAAAGCCACACACCCAAAAATGAACTTATGAGAATAGGTATGTATTTTGGCTCAAATCTCATGGAATTTATGGTTTTAACTTTTATTTTTAAAAGATTTTTATTTGTTTATTTGAGAGAGAGAGAGAGTGAGAGAGAGCATGAGAGGGAAGAAAGGCAGGGGGAGAAGCAGACTCCCCATGGAGCTGGGAGCCTGACATGGGACTTGATCCCGGGACTACCAGAATCATGACCCAAGCTGAAGGCAGTTGCTTAACCAACTGAGCCACCCAGGTACCCTGGTTTTAACTTTTAGAAAATACTAAATAAGCTTGATTCCTTTAGGAGTACATATATTTGGTGAGGTTGGAGATCTGCATTACATATGCCAGAATCACCCAAACTCACAAAACATGACTTAACCTCCCCAGAACCTGAGAAGTCTTTATATCACTGTACAAATGTAAACTGGTTCTCTACTCTGTGTTGTCTAGGTGAAAGTTCCCAGGGGCTTGGTTGGATTTCCCAAGTGTCTAAAACTCCCTGAGAGACAAACCCTGGGGAGAGGTTCCTTCAAGGTCATTTGGTACATTTTCATTCCAAAGATTTTCTTGTTCTTGAAAAGGACCAGCCCAAAGGAGGAGCCTCTGATCTGGAGCATCTTTCCCTTTGGCCCAGGCACCCATCACCCCATCATTTTGATTCCCGCTCTGTGACCACAAAGGCAAGTATGATGGATCGATCTCCTTTTGGAACACAATGCAGTTTGCTTGGGAAAACATCCATTTTAGACAAACAGTAAAAGCATCCCGAGTGGGGCCTTGGCTGCTCTCCTGGTGTTACGCTCATGCATATGCCTCTGGTGCTTGGCAGCAAAATTTTCTGGTTGCACAGAACAGCAGACGACCTTTTGGGAATACGCATCCCCTGTCCTTGTTGTTCAAAAACATAACTCAGAATTTTAGTTATCAGCCCAAAACAAGATGCAAATTTGACTTTCTAAGTCCCAATTTCTATGTATTGTAAAGAAGGTTTTTTTTTTTTTAATCTGCTAATCTCTGGGGGAAGAAAGCTGGGGGAGATGATGCAACAGATGTTGTGTAAACACAGTTCTCTTCTGTTGAAAGATCTACCAACCCACGCAGCAGTTACTGATCCCCTCTTTTGGAAACCATCTCTCTTCTCCTCTGAACTCCTGCTACACTTTGCTTCTTGTAATAATAAGAGTATTTATCAGATTCTATCTAGTATTATTCTATCTATTATTATTCTATCTAGTATTATTATTTGTTTCCCTTCCAGTCTGTAATTTTCACACTGCCATGGACTATATCTTCTTCGACTTTGTTTTCCTAACAAATACTATATGCGTATTTTTGTAATCAATCTATGCCCATGTAACCTCTTATGTTAGTAGACTCATTCTTTCATTCAAACACTGACTGAACATTTATGATTTTTGGTTCCTGAAAATCAGCTAATATTTTTAATCTTTGTTCTAAATACTTTATGCTTGTTTAATCCCAAAGTAATAGCCATTATTTTTATCCTCTTTTTAATAAATGAAGAAACAGAAGCATAGAATGCATAAGCAATTTTCCAAAGGTCGTACAACTTGTAAGGTGGCTGAGCTGGATTCCAACCCACTTGGGGCCAGAACCTATACTCTTAACCACTAGACAGTACTACCTCTGGGTGTTGTCTCCTGAAATAGGATTGGGTAAGCAAAGATGAAAACCATCTGCCCCCTAAATCAAGCATTTCACATTCTGGTAGAAAAGGCAGACCTGTGAAAATGTCATAATTATATGGAGTGGCTGGGTATGCTGATGGTGCCATGTAGAAAGGGTATAGGAACAGAGGAAGGGCTGCCTCTAGGTACCTTGGGATAGGGCTTAGGTTGATTATGGATTTCCTTCACCTAACAGGACCTATCTTATCATCAAAAATAGCTCTCTTAGAAGGAAGGATACTTAGATTTTTAAAGACTGTCTTCCAGTTTACTCCCTTTATTGGAAACGAGCAAACTGAAATAAGGAACATAAGCAATTCAGTCAGCATACACAACTAATCAACTTCCCATCCAAGACAGGACAGAAGAGGTGAACTGTCAAAATCCTGTCGTAAACAAATTTTCTTGAAGGTTCATTGGAAGTAAAAGCAGCCAGAAAAAAAAAACAAAAAATGGAAGTCAAAGAGATGTAAGAAAGCATGGTGCTCTTAAAAGACTCTTTTGAGATGTAGAAAAATCAGTGAAAAAACAAAAGCATCTAGAACCTCAAATGCTGTACTGGTATGTCTTACTTTGAAAAAAAGGGATAAAAATAAGACTTTCCCTTGTCTTTGCTCCCTATTTCTTTACCCTATTACTTTAAGCTTCTAATAAGAGAACTGTGAAACCATTAGACTTGATGGTCTATGCTCTGGACTCCAAATCTGGTTGAACTGATTGCTAGTTTTCCCAAAGAATATAAATCCAAGTGCTTATTGTACTGTCCTAAGTTCATGTCTGGCTTTCCCTGTCTAATTTGGTTACCACAGCTGTTATTTAGCCAGGCAGAATATTACAAAAATCAGGTAACTCTAGTGATTTAAGTTATAACCATTTAGGTAAATTTCCTTGATTTCCCATGTCCTAGGTTAATTTTGACACCCGCCTTATGCTTCTGTTATTTTCTCTGTCTAGATTTCCCCCTCATTTCCATCCATTTAATTCTTTGTTCCTTATAACACCTGGTAAGAATTCCACCTTTCCCACTGAAGTGTGTCCAAGCTAGAATTCCCAAAGTGGGTTCTGTGGAACATGATTCCCTGAGGAGATTCTTAAAAGCTGAGTTGCATCACCAGAGGAGGTTGAGAAATGCCACATACTATCTCTTATTAGATCTATGGAATTTTAAATCTGTGCCTCAACATTTAATGTTCATTTATTGCATATGTAAGAAATGATTCAATATCTATCATGGACCAATCACACACAGCGCTGGACATTGGAGTTACAATTGTTCCTCATTCTAAGTCTTGACCGTTTACCCAGATTTTATACTTTCGGAATGTAAGGACAGGTCTTATTATGGTGTTACACTCTTATTAATCTAGAGTACAATGGTATGGAACTAATAGAGTCTTGATAAATGATTGCTAGTTGGTTCACTAACCAAATGGGAGTTAACTCTTACCAATGAAAATGTTCTTGAAAAATACTCTTCGAGAGAGCCTACCTTGACCCCACTTTGTGGTATTTCTAATAACAAAACCCTTCACAGAAAGTGTGAAATACATATTTGCACAACGGGACAGGCCCAGATTAATGCCTAACATAAGAAAAATTCCAATTTTCTGAATTGAGTAACTACCAGAAAAAACAACAACAATAGACAATAGGTGAGAACACCATCATCATCCTCATTGCTGTCACCACCATGGATGTTTGTCCTCTGTCACTTGTCTAGCTAGTCCTAATCACATGTGCCATGGGTGAGCTCATGACCTGAGTTGATCTCATTAAATTCCTAAATAGGGGAGAATATGTTTTCTCATCTGACCAGCCTTGACTGAGAAGCATCTTAGAGTGAAGACAGTGCAAAAGACAAAGAAAAATGAACCCTACCCCGTATCATCTCCCGTCACTGAGCTACCTGCCTTGGAATCAGATCAAAGCTCGATGATTCCCACTGCCCAATACAGTCCTTGTTGGGGGCTGGGTGTCAGGAAAAAAGGAATTATTATAACTTCAGATGCTCATGTACCAACTCCAGGCACAGTTGGGGTCAAGACACAACTGAAAATACTTGGTGAGAATATCCTGGTTGTCCTTAAGGGAACTTGTCAATTATTAAATTAAGTGAAACAGGAGGTTTTTTTGGTTTTTCTCCCCTTCTTTAAGTGGGATGTCAGTTTTGTTACTGGAGTTATGCTACCAAATTTGAATGTTTGAGTGCAGCTCTGTCTTTAAGTATTTGTCTAGGATAAAAAAGAGAGAGAGAGAAAGGACATTTGAGGCTTGGCAGAAACTTCACATACAAAGTATGAGAGAATAAACTATTTCCGAGTTGGACCATGGAGAAGCTGAAAGGATCTACAGAAGACCTTTCAAACTGTTATCATAAATCAGAATTCAGACCACTGAAGAATTACTATAAAAGCTTGATTCAGAGCACACTTGAATTTAGTATTTTCCTTCCTATGGCTTTTCTTGGTGTGTCACTTAACACCGTATAAATGGTTCTCTCCTCTCCAAGGGTGGTGGCTGATGTTTCCTATTGCTGTTGAGTGGAGAACTAAAAGCAAAAATGGCTTCACATTTCAAGCATGCAGTGACTGGGGAGGAAGAACTTCCTGCTGGTGGGGGCATTAAGCAGTGGAATGTGCTGCTAAGGATGGAGTCAGGGGGCAGCGCGGGGAGACATGGGATGGGATATATGGAGTTACTGGTCTCCATCACCTGAGCTGCTCTGTCTTCTTCTCAGCTGTATCCGGTCCCCCGTCCTCCAGTGAAAACCTCCTTGAGAACCAACCCTAAAGGCCGAGGACAGGAAGCAAGGATGGGTGTGGATGTTTCCCCTCTTGGTTTTTCCCCTTCACCTTGAATAAGCCACTGAGAACAGGAGTTGGGTCCACACTGCAGCATGGAGCCTTGGACCACCTGCATGAGCATCTCCTGACAAGCCTTTAAAATGCATATTCCTAGGCCGTATGTCAAACCTTCAGAATAGGAATCTCTGAGGTTGGGCCTGGGAATATGCATTTTAACAGATTTCCCAAGAGATTTTTATACGCTCAACTTCTGACTTAGGATTTGACTTATTTGTTCCCTTTGTAGTGGCAACTGTCTAGTGCCTTCTGGAAGATGGGGTGGTGAGGGAGGGAGCAGGTGTTGGAGGAAGGGACATAGCAACCCTCTGTCATCAGATGGAGGACCTGGAGAGTAGCTGTAGAGCAGAGACACTGGTGCCCAGCATGTATACGGTGTTTGGACTACATGGCATGGAGGGTTAAACAAATCAGAATACCTTGGGTGCCTGGGTGGCTCAGTTGGTTAAGTGTCTGTCTTTAGCTCAGGTCATGATCTCAGGGTCCTGGGATTGAGCCCTGCATTAGGCTCCTTGCTCAGTGGGGAGCCTGCTTTTCCCTCTCTCTCTGTTCCTCCCCCCCGCCCCACTCATGTTCTCTTTCTCTCAAATAAGCAAATAAAATCTTAAACAACAACAACAACAAAATGTCTTAAACAAGTTTAAAAAAATCAGAATGCCTTTACTGGGGACCTGTCCTCTCTGAAGGCACTTGGTCACCTACTCCCGGGGAGGGTAGAAGATTTAATATGAAATGGCCTATTGTTGCCTTGTTTTAAAATCACAAAATATGAACTTATTCATAAAAGTTGGTCCTTAAGAGAATAAGCAGGCTTGTTTCTTTGCTTTGTCTCTAGGCCAAGGTTACCTGTATTTATTTTCCTGACTTGCTAGAAGGCACCAGTGAAAAAGTACCTAGCAAAGTGTTTGAACGTAATGCATGCCTCGATAATAATTTTTGCATGAACAGAAGAGTAATGTGATACAGCTGATGATTTATTTTCGGTCTGTTTTCTCTTATTCCTCCCATCTCCTGTCCCCTTCAGAATGGCAGTCCCCCCCCCCCCCCCCCCCAGAATGGTGGAGGTGGATTTCTATGATCTGGATCTTTCATTCACCTGTTTTGGGTGGGACAGGTGCAGCCCAGATTTTTCTCCACCTTTGTTTCAAATTCCCCGTAGAACAAAAGCACAGACTTCAGATCTGTCCCAGGGGCCTTTATATACTGTTCATTCCTGAATGTTTTCACGTAAACATTTTAATTCATGGCAAATCTGTTTGTTTGTTGTGTTTGTTTGTTAATGTAAACTGTAGTCCATTAGGCCTTGAGATGAGTCTACTAAATATTTTCAGATGTTTTTTATTTCCTCAGCTAAGAGCTGGATTTGAACCAGAGCTCAGAGGTGAAAGGGCAGTGCGTAATATACTGAGACATGAAGTTCGACATATGAAATAAAATAATGTAATGTTTTTAATATTTAAGATGAAAAAAGCAGCAATAAAACATTGTGGAAGGAGGAAAACATGAATACCTGTATATTTTAATTTTAAATGCCTGCAGATGTTGAATTTTAATCAGAGCATGTCAGATTCTGACTCTGACAAAGGCAAAAATGTGAGATCTGTTTTCTTGAATTGCTTCCACATTTCATGCTTCAGATTTTTATTACATATAGCACTGCATCATCATATATTTATGTAAGATGCCAGTATCCATTGACTTAGCATGTGCATGATGGCTAACATATAAAACAGTACGCCACGAAGGAAAGACGCCTCTCTTTCTCCCGGCATAGATTCTCCCTGTGACCTTGTGGTAAAGAAAGCATTTAACCCTTCTGGGCTTCAGTTTCCCTAATCTCAAAATAGGAACCACCACTCTTGCTTCTTTCTAAGCTCCATGGATGTAGTGAGGCTTATTTGAAATAGTAATTGGTCTATACAGTTGTTATAGAACATAACATCATACGTGTATGTAGTATGTGTATATATATTTACTTAGAGAGATTGCAAAAGAAAAGGAAAATGAGTGGACCAACATATATTCAAATCTCAAGTTAAAGTACTTTCAGACTTGGGCGCCTGGGTGGCTCAGTGGGTTCAAGCCTCTGCCTTTGGCTCAGGTCATGATCCCAAGGTCCTGGGATCGAGCCCTGCATTGAGCCCCGCATCGGGTTCTCTGATCCGCAGCGAGCCTGCTTCCCCCGCTCCACCCCCCACCTCGACCCCGGCCTGCCTGCCTCTTTGCCTACTTGTGATCTCTGTCTGTCAAATAAATAAATAAACTCTTAAAAAAAAAAACCCTATAGTTTAAAAAAAAAGTACTTTCAGACTTTATGAACATTTGTGAGAGAAATCGTTTCTATTTCTGTGTTTTTACATCCTATTCGCTAAAGCAGTGTGAGCCAAGCACCTTAAATTTCACACTATAATCCTATATTGAAAACAATGGATCTACATATACATAGTAAAGTCCAGAGAAATTTCTGTAAGTCCCGTTACATTTTTTTTCTGAACAGTTTGATGTTCTAGGATAAGGAGAGGACAAGTAGTCGATATGGTTAAAGATCTTCAGTATAAGATCTGTCCTAATTCTGCTTTTTTTTTTTTAGATCTTATTTATTTATTTGACAGACAGAAATTACAAGTAGGCAGAGAGGCAGGCAGAGAGAGAGGAGGAAGCAGGCTCCCTGCTGAGCAGAGAGCCCGATTCGGGGCTCGATCCCAGGACTCCGAGATCATGACCCGAGCTGAAGGCAGAGGCTTTAACCCACTGAGCCACCCAGGTGCCCCCTAATTCTGCTTTTTGCTGGTAGGGTCTTTCAGGCTAACTTGAATCTACATTCTTGGTTCTTTAAATCTTTGCTCTTCTGGTCTTTTTATCACTTCGGGCGTCCTTCTGCCTTCCCAGGGGATTTGTGTTGAGTGGTAGGAAATAGCTGGGGGACTTTTGAGAACAATGAAGAGGAGTAGTAAGTGTTGAATTTTCTGTGATGTAGCCCTTTCTTGTCATTCTTCAATGTTCAGAGAAGTCTGTCGGACACACAAATGTTTGGGGAGAAGGAGAAGGGTGGCATTTTCATGTCCAGAGCGGTGTGGTATAAGACATATAAAACATATTCAGAACAAGACAGTTCATCAGCTGAACTAAGTCAGTGGAAACAGGGCTCACAGCCAGGAGTGAAGGGGAAAATTACAGGGTCTCTATCAATCCCCTCTGCTAAATAATCAATAGATTATGTACATTTTTATATACAGCATATATTTCATTTTAGTTTTAAGCAGCTACATTTATTTGACCCTTCAAAGGGCTTGTATTATATTGCATTAGAGAAGGTTTCCGCCCCCACCCATGGGTTGAATGGTACTTGAGAGGTAATGGGTCCAAACTGTCAACCCCCATCTAATGATCTCTTCTTCATTCATTTACCTAATACCAGCTCTCTGGTCCCTAAACCATAGTAGACATGACATAAAAGAAAAATATATGCTGAGAGCTATTGCAGAAAAGCCACATCTTCCTGAAAATAGGGACCAGAGAATCCTGCTTTCAGCCAGCATCTAAGCAACCCAGGTGGATCCTTTCCCACATCCTTGATTAGTGTACCATCCCTTTCTCCACAGGGGCTAAATCTCCCATCTCTATCTTTAAAATTTCTATAACCATTCCTGCTGCCATATTGCTCTTTTAGGAGTTTGAAAAAATAACCTTTGGTGATTTTATGAGGATCGTGAATGTTATGCAGTCATGTCATTTGCAGGTGAAAAAAACCTCTGAGGTTTAAAGGAGTTACATGGCTGGTTCGGTGGTTAGATCCTGTAGCAGGCTCTGCAGGCTCCGAGAGTAGAATCTCCTCCCCATCTCCTGTCCGTGAAGTCATTCTGACTGAATAAATGTGCCCCGCTTTAAAACACTGACATAGAGAACATCAATTTTATGTCATAGATTAAAGCCTGTTACTGATTTAGAGTTCACACACTCACAAAGGACTGCTTCTGTTTACATTGCTCTGCCTTTCCCCATGGAATTCATTATAAAGGAAAACTTTCAAATGTTTGGGATGGTCTTAGCCTTAAAAGTGGAAAACAAAGACACAGAAGTTAACCATAAAGAAAGAGTCTTAACACAGACAGAAAATATCTTCTACCTGAAGGACCAATTTTCATATCGTATTTCTGAATTTCATATCACAATTCCTGAAATTCTACTGAAGTTTCTATTATAAGAATTAATATGTTCATAAAGCACGTGTCTGGGGACCTCCCCTTCCAGCCAAGATGGAGTATCAGGGACTAGATTTACTGTCCTTCCTCAAGCAACCATAAAAAAAGGACCACAAATAAAGGGCAAGAACACAGCATCATATGTCTGGGGTTCCTTCCTAAATCACTCAGAGCTTTCACCATGTTTGTTCCATTGTCAGTGACAATTACATGCTCTTCTTCTCAACTGATTGTTTCAGTCTCTAAATATTTCTTCAATCAAATTCACTAAGTTTGCTGTGTGACACCCAGGAATCTCTTGGCAGTCAAGCAAAGCAGAAGCAGAGCTGAATTCATCATTAATCTCCGGGTCTGTCAAATTTAAAAAAGACTTCTTGTACTGTCTGCCCATCCTAAAGCTGATGAATAAAAATATACAGAAGCGTCACATTGAATAATATTACTAACCTTTTGGGAACAGTGGAAGTGTAGTACAGAAACCCCTTTATCCCCAACACCTTGCTTTTCAGAAATAACTTTATTTCCTAGGATACATAACTTGGGCAAATCTCCATACTCTGTTACTTTCAACTATTAAGAAATATTAGTAGAGCACAGAGCGGCTTGGTAATTCCTTCGAGGACCTTCATTCATGCTTTTGCTTGGTGGCTACGGCCCTGCATCGGGCAGCAGAAGTGGTCCAAGACTTTGGCACCAGGCGAAAGAAACGGTCCAAGGTAAGCCGACTGCGCAAGAAAGGGCCACCTGAAGAGCTGCCCACTGAGGCTGCGGGGGAACGCGCTCCCTCTACCGGTGGGGAGGAAAAACCTCATCATTGCAGGCCAGGAATTGGTGCTTCCAAAGACTCGTGGTTTCTGGAAATGCGCTGATCTTCTGATCCAGAAGCTGCCTTTCCAGAGGATGGGGAGGGAGATCGCCCAGGCTTTCAAAGCTCCAGGATTCAGAGTGCCGCCACTGGAGCGCCTCAGGAGGCTAGTGAAGGGGACCTGGCAGGTGTATATGAAGATCCAAAGTTGTGTGCGTCATGCTGAGTCACCATGATCACGCACACCCAGTTGGCTAACCTGATGCGAGAAGAGAACTTAGGTGAAGGCAGTTTTATGGTGTTTTGTAGTAAATTCTGTAAAATACTTTGTGACCTTCTTTTGGTAAGAAACGGTTTATAGTACATTGCGTTTGTACTTGTCATTCCACCTTCCATTGCAAAGAAGGGCAAAGAAGTGACCATTCACAAACCTCAGGGATGTGAACGCTTTTGCTCAAGGGGGGACAAGTCACTAATATGCAGAAGCAGTGGGTGGTATTTCTTGCTTTTCACGATGCATGTTTCTGTGTGTTAATGACCTGTTGGGTAACTCTCAAAGTACGTGAATTGATAAATGTGCACATGGCCCTTTTTAATAAAACTGGTTATGACATGAAAAAAAATCGGGAAAAAATGGTAGTGGAAGAGTAATACAACTTGGGTAACTCGTTTTTCACTAACATTTTCTTCTTTGTTCCTTATTTTCTAGACTCTTTTTAGATTTGATCAAAGTTGAGTTGAATTTATAGGGTTGTTATTGTAGAGCTTATCCTCCTCATGAAAATTTGTATTATTTCTTACTTTGAAATTATCATAGAGTTAAGAAATTGCAAAGAGCACAGAGAGGTCTTGTACCCTTTGCCCAGTTTCCCTCAATGTCCACATAAAATATAAGTAGAGTCCAGTATAAAACCTAGGAATTTAGTATTGAGTGTGAGTATAGATCTGGGTATTTTATCACATGTGTAGATTTGTGTAATGACCACTACAATCAAGATACAGAACTATTGCACCATGATAAAGTATTCCTTATGACATCCACTGTCCTCCTCTCTTTCCTCCATCCCTAACCTTGGGCACCACTAATTTTTTTCCATCTCTGTAATTTTATCACTTTAAATGTTACATAAATAAAATCATATAGTACATAACCTTTTGAAATTGTCTTTTTTTCCACTCAACATGCTGACCTTGAGCTCCATCAGAGTTGTTGCATGTATCAAGAGTTTGCTCCATTTTACTGCTGAATAGTATTCCATAGTATAGATGTACCACAGTTTAACCATCCATCTACTGAGGATATTTTGACCATTACAAATAAATATGCTATGAGCAGTCAAATATAGATTTTTATGCAGACATCTTTTTATTTCTCTGGGATAAATGCTCAGGAGCACAATATCAGACTCATATGGTACATGCATGTCTAGTTTTTAAAGAAACTTCCCAACTCTTTCCCAAAAGAAATGTATGAGAGATCCACTTTCTCTACATCCTTGTCAGTGTTTGGCATTGTCAATATTTTTAATTTTAGCTGTTCTAATAGGTATGTGGTGAGACCTCATCATGGTCTTAATTTATATTTCCCTAATGACTGGTAATAAACATCTTTTCATGTGTGTATTCATCATTCATATATCCTCTTCAGTGAAATATCTCTTTATGTCTTTGCCCATTTTCTAACTGGATTGTTGGCTTTTATATTGTTGAGTTTGAGAGTTCTTTATATAGTCTAGTCCTTTGTCAGATTTTATTTCCAAATATTTTTTCCTGATCTACAACTTGTCTCTTTATCCCCTTAACGAGGTTTTTTGCAGAAAAAAGACTTTAATTTTGATACAGTTTAATTTACTGATTTTTTTTTTTCCTTTAATGGATCATGCTTTTGGTATTTTGTCTAAGAATTCTTTATCAAGTCCTCAGTCTGAACAATCTCCTATGTTATCTTAGAAAAGTTTTATGGTTTTATGATATTATTTAAATCTAAGGTCCATTTTGAGTTAATTTTCATGTGACGTGTGAGGTTTAAGTTGGTAATATATGTGGAACTCTACCCCAGCAAACAGAGAATACTACTTGTCTTCAAATGTGTACAGCTTTTATAGAAGTCTGAAACCACTGAAAAGCTTCAATAAATCAATATCATGTGGAAATTTTTGTTAAATAAACTGCAGTATAATTAGAAATTAGCAGCAAAAGACTAGCTTCAAACCCCTTTAAGCTTCAAAACTAAATGACAGACAACTGAATAACTCTTCGGAATGGGGGAATATAGTCTTTTTCTCTCTTCTTTTTCCATAGTTTATCCTTTTCTCACACGATTTCCCATCCCCTCATGGTCTAGCCGATAGGGTGCAGGCACGATCTTAAATAGTGAAAGCTATTGGTAGGAGGCTGTCTGAGTGACAGAGAGCAAAAATTAGGATATCCATTCTTTACAGTTTGCTTAGAACAGTGCTGGCTTATGTTTATTGTCTCAGAATAATTATTAGTAGCTTCCATTTTCACTTTAAAAAATGCCCTAGTTAAAGCTAACTACCTCTTTTGGACCCTTGGACCAGAGATTCCTGTCTCTGAAGACTATATTCAATTCTATTTGGGTTGGTTATATTCAACTACTTCCACAGCTTCTAGGAATCCAATTGTCTGTCTTCAGCTTCCTGACACTCAGACCCTCTGTCCCTCTGGACACTTTTATTTTAAAGGACCCAAGACCAGCCTTTGTTAGCCTGCTTTCATGTGTGACTCACCTGTGGTCCATGAAAAATACTCATACCTCTTTTTTTTTCCCCAACGAACTCGAGGACAATTAGACAAATTCCAAGGCAGTTATCTCTACCTCACTGTGATACGGTTTTTGACACTCAGTGTATATTAGTTACTAGTCCTCTGTGTTCCCCGAAGACAAAGAATGTACTCAAAGCTCTCTGAGTAATCCCATGGGAGTCCATCTTCACGAGACTAGAGGTGAAGAAGGTGGCCTTTCTTAGCTCCTGCTTTGAGGGAGGAGAACTTTGAACACTGAGACCGCTCTCTGCAGTTATCTCCCAGAAAACCCCCTTCACTGTCCTGACCCCTTCATATTTTTTATGTGAGTGAGAGGTCCTTTGGCAAGTGACCTAGAATTATAAAACTGGCATTTAACTGTTTCATTTCTAAAGTCAGAAATTATGGAGGCCTCTCTCCTACTCATCCTGAATCTATCCTATTGATGCCTCAATCAAAACCAACACATTGAGACTATCTACCATTTTAGCAACCTGTTACCTACAATACATTTTTCGTGGAAAAAAAGATTACTTATTTTAACAAAGTGGGATTATCCTATGCATATTTCTTTATGATCTGCTTTTTATCAGTTAATATTTCTCCCCCATATTATCTAAATCTATGCCTACTTCTTTCATCCACAAATCAACAGATATTTTCACTCTCTCCTAAGCCATCAATTTGAGTCACCCAATCAATTCAAAGGTAATAAACCCCACTCCATTTTTTTCTCTTTAGTCTCAATGAAGCCCCACAGGGGAACTACAAGGAACACTGTGTCTGTGGCCCATTTCACACAGAGGGTGCTTTGAAAAACCTCATCTCATTTCCGTTACTGAAATGGTGGTGGTAGTGATTGTTTTTTCCCTAGCACCCAGAGGAACCAGTTGCTATGCTCTGATTCTCCCAGCTGCTGGCTTGGTACTATCTGAAATATTCAGAGGTGGGACAGGGGAGAGGATTTGGGAAAGATAGAGAACAATGGGAATCAACCAACAACAGTATATAGCTTTGTCACTGTTAGAAGATTATTTGATGTTTTTACTTCGAATAAAACCACACCTGTTTCTATTAAGAAGAAAACTTAACAAAATCTTGATCTGATAAGCAATGTCATGGAATTTTTTTATTATTTTCTTGCTGAATTGTTCTCTCTCACCACCATCGTCCTTTGTGTGGACACTGGGTTTTATAAGAATGCATATCAGGTTTCATATTCTAAAACCAAGCTAGAAAGGTGTGCTTTGGAAATTTAAAAATAAAGACTTAAAATTGACGCCAAATCAACCACTGGCAGGAAATGTATTTAGTTACATTTAGTTATGTTAGATCATCTTGCCCACCCCGCCCTATCTTGCACACACCCTGAATATCACTTACAGTCCGTGTCCTCATTCTGTCATATTTCCTAGCAACCATTTGCTCCAAAACCATGTGTAAAAAGCACCTCTATGATAAAAAAAACCCCAACTTTTAAGTAATTATTCTATCCATTCATTTTAGAGTACCAACTCAGGTAGTTCCATACCAGTCAGGAACGACACATGAAGTTTTCTTTCTTTTGGTTCATTAAGTCTAGAAACAAAAGTTTGTAAATTCTTGTTAGCTTTCTATCTTCCCAATTCCCCTCGTGAGAGGTTTGTCTCTCATCCTGCTTTCCTTCTTAAAAAAGTATTTATCTATTCATTTGAGAGAGAGAGAAAGCATGTGCAAAAGTGGGGAGAGGGGCAGAGGGAGAGAGTCTTCAAGCTAACTCTGCTGAGCATGGAGCCTGGCTTGGGGCTTGATCTCAAGGCCCATGATGAGATCATGACCTGAACCGAAACCAAGAACCAGATGCTTAACCAACTGAGCCACCCAGGCGCTCCCTGTATTCCTTTCTAAAACCAGATTTGCCCCACCTTCAGGGGCTCTCTGAAGACCTTTCTATCAAGCTAGCTTTGCTTATGTAACCTATGTGTGTGAGCTGGTGATTTATGAAATTATGAGTCAACCCAATGTTTTCACCAACAGCTGATTTGATCTACTTCCAATCATCTTTCTTGTGTGCCTGCTCCACTAAGGGATGGAGGCAAACGGCGAAGTGAAGGGACAAGGAGCTTACAGGATCTGATCCCACCCTCTACTGTAACCCAATGGGCAGCAGAATGTTCTGGTCATGAGAAGAGGCTCCTCCACTTTAATCTTGTACCAGTGACTTTCTTTTCAGGGTGTCTTTAGCATTAAATTGGCTTCTGTAGATTACCTGGAAGTAGTACTTCCCTGTCTGATAGGCCCATGAGCTGTGTTTAGTTCAAAGTCCTCAGAAAGCATTTTCTTTTCAATGAATCAAAAATAATTTAGTTTGATCATCCTCTAAAGTCGTTTAGGAACATAGAGTATGGAAAATACTGAATGCCAGTATATGTGGTTTTAACATAGGCCTGTGTTGTTGCTGTTTTTTGTAATTATAATTTTACAAATCACTGGCTTTCCTCCTTTAAAAAAATGTGATTGGTGACCAGTCACGTTTCTTTATACAAATTTTCAATGCTTTTTAAAAGTGAGTTTCTTGTAATACTAGTTGCTTGTGACGCTCATAGACATTACATTGAAAATTGGCTCTGTGGTCACGTCTTTTTGGAAAATAATTGAAAAAATAGATTAAGTAGGTTTAAAAAAGTGTCTTAAATACTAATGTTCATTGGATCGTGGTGGTTGGTGTATGTGTGGGGATGCTGGGGAGAATGTGTAACAGTTCTCAATCTTTTCTAACCTTTTTCTCCAAAAAGCCCTCTGGGAGTTTAGCATGCCATGGAGCATACTTTGGGAAACACTATCTTGCATGTGCTCGTGTACCAAAAACATGAGAATAAATATGTTCAGGTAAGCGAGAATTACCCTACCTTAATGATGTTTGATTAGAACATTTGTGAAAGTGCTTGGTGTTAACTTGTTGATATTGTCTATTGTTCTTCTAAGAATTCAAATTTCAAGATGTTTATCACTGTTTCCCTCTGTATGTTTGGGTGTGCATTGGACATGTTCCCTTTAAAACAGAGCAGGTGAATGGTTTCCTTCCCCAGAGACAGGCTCTATGTTCCTCTAAAGGGAATGCAAGGCCCTCCCCATGTCTCAGGAGCCCTGCTTGAGTAAGTGTGGGCATCAGTACCCCCCTGTGATTTAGCCCTCATGCCTGGAAATCTGGTTCAGTAGGTCTGGGATGGATCCTGAGCATATGCATTTTACAAAATGTCTCTGGGTTTTTTTTAACGTGCGCTCCTGTCTGTCTAGATATTTGACAAATTATTAAATGACATTAACTGGGTACTCTCAATCCAGTGAAAGGTAGGGTTTACACTTTCTTGATGCAGCTAATACATTTCTATGAAAATGCAATGCAAAGGCATTTACTTAGAAATAGTCATTTTCACCTGTACCCCTGAAACAAATAATCCATTATATGTTAATAATTAAAAAAAAGAAATGGTCATTTTCCTTTAGATAATTTGTGTGTGTATGTGTGTGTGTGTGTGGCATGTGGGGGGGTAATTTTCCTTGTTTTAATATTTCTTATTCTCTCTGAATGTTCTCCTCTCCTCTCTGGATCAGTCTGCAGTCTGCCTCTATTCATTTCCCTGTGCTTGTGTGTGTGTGTGTGCATGCACACACAGATGTTCGTGCTGCCTTTGTCTCTGTGTGGCTCTGCCTCCTCCAGCCGTGTGCATGTGGTGTCTCCATCAGCTCAGCTGGGCTCCTCTCAGCTTCCTGCAGTTTACACAGGTGTCTGGCTCTTGGGGCCATCGTGGTCTGTTTCCTCCAATCCTCACGGGCTTCCCTGGCATGCATCGCCTCCTCCAGCCCATGCATTCTGTCTGTCTTTCCTCTGTCCCATGAGGACAGGAATGCCAAAGCCTGGGCCAGACAGATGGTCTGAAGCCCTGATAATGGGTGTGTCCATGGGGAGCAATCTCCCTAGGAGAGTCCATGGCACTTTCCATAATAAGGACAGGCAAAATGATTTGCATTGCTTTAAAAAGTCTTCTTGTCACCCAACCCTATCTCCCCTTCCAACCCTCCCCTTGCCTCCTTTTATGCTTTCCTCATATCCAAACAACTTTCTCCTTTATTCTGTTGCCTTGGGCTTTTTTCTCTATTTCCTCCTCTTCCTCCTCCTTCTTATCTGTCCCCCTCTTCTTTTTAATCCAAGTGTTTTTCCTCTGTGATGAAACAATTCCAGTGGAAACGTATTGCTGGGACAGACCTGAGGATGTGAAATTTACACTGTGGTGATTTTTCTGTTATTCTCCCCAAAGAGTCTAGAGGCAGCCAGGTTTGTAGAGGTCTTTTCCCATGTCAAATGCATCATTTGTATACAAATAACATCAATCTCAGCACGGCTGTTTTAAAAAATTTACTCCTGACAAAGCACAGACATGAATTTGTGCTGTGGGGCATTGGATATCATACTAGGAAACGGAGTACCTAGGGAAGAAAAAAAAAAAAAGTCTCTAAAAATATGTCTAGACAAGGATGCTGCTGAACTCCAGAAGACTTTTATTTGGAGGGACACGCTATGTGAATGAGATGACATACCATTTGGAGGGATTGATTCTGGGGTATTGAGCTCAGCTGGGTTTGCTTTGCCCGTACAAACGGTCACCCAGACAAATTTAATACACTGCCCTCTCTTATCTCTACATGTTCAACTTCTGCCTATTCCTCAAAGGTCAATTTAAATAGCCCCTCTTCCTCAAAGCCTTTCCTGACCTCCCACGCCCTTCACTTAGCTCTCGAATGTTATATTTGACTTTCTTGCCACAATCATCCCTGTCACCTCTGTCTCATCAGAGTAAATGTAGGCAACTTATTTGTTCAACCAGACCATATATGAGACCCTTTGGGGCAAAATCTATGTCAAACACGTCTTTCTCTTCGCCCAAAGCATCGAATAAGATATGTTATACCAAACAAGCACCTTTCAATCTCTCATTGAATCAACTTGGACAAATTGAATGGATATGGCACGAGGATCTTTGGAATCCTTGCGAAGTTTTTGGTTTAGAAACAATTGAGAATTCTAGACCTGAGCAAAGATAACTATAAAGAGAGCAGGTGAAACGTCGGCACATCAAGGCTGGCAGCTTCACAGAAGCCTGACGTTTAGGGAAGGCAAATCTCTTGGTGGAGATGTTAAATACCTAGGAGAGACACAAAAAAATTGGCTCTTGAATCACAGCCCATCTAAAGGAGTGTTTCAGATTCCCCCCCCCCACACACACACCAAGATCAATTCTCTCCTTTCCCTCTTTTCTGCAGATTATTCCCTTGGCCCCCAGGATTTTGGCATACATGACTTTTGTGCCTATTACCCTGAGTTAAAGAACTGCACTTTAGATCTTTTTCCAGGTAAAGTCTTCACTTATGGGGGGCATTTAGTTGTCAAAATTGCAGTTTTGTGGAATTCCAACTCTTAGTTAAATAATACCTTCAAGGTTGCAAAATGTTGCTACTTGCCAACTCTAAAATTTACTGTTCCACTTTCCTCACTTGGCTTTTATTTGCTTAGGATTTCAGATGAAGCCTTCCTTTGTGTGTGCTCATGTCTGGAGGGCAGCTCAAGAAGGACTTCCTAATTCCGTCAGGACACTGGCAAGTGCTCTGTTAGGGCAACAGGCCCTCAAAGACTTCTCTGCCTCATGGAATTCTGTTGGGTGCAGTGCACACCATATTCTTAGCAATTACAGATAATATTTTTTATTTAAACCCTTACCTCTTCTACTGACTGAAACAGTATTGAGAGTGGCTCCCAGATATTTGCTTATGCTCCAAGGGTTTTCACCTGCATAATCTGCAATTCCAATGAATCATTCCAGAACTAAAACTTCCAACTTCAGCTAACATTACCAATGCGTGAACATCTAGAAAGAACCTTTAATATTAGATGTTTTGAAAGCTTTTCCACGAACACTTGTCTGAGAACAGTGGACCCAAGTAGTGAGTTTTCGAAGAGCAATGTCTGAGGACAAACCACAGGAAGTTGAAAAGTTTAGAGTAGGTCACACACTTGGTTTATCTGAAGCCTAGCCAGTTGGACAGAGGTCAGACTTTGGCTGGTCGACAGCTGAGAACAGTGATTCAGAATGTATCACACTGAATCAGGCTATCTGGAGGTGGGACCCAGCAATCTGTGTTCTAACAAGCCCTCCAGGTAGTTCTGATGCAGACTCAAATTGGACAGCCACTGGCGTAGAAGACAAGAGCGCTTACTAACAAGCATTTTGAAGGTTCTTTGAAGAGCACTGGGCAGGGACCATTTTAATGAACTTTGAAAGGCTGTCCTGGAGTTCCAGGCCACCTCACTGTGGTTTTTCCCTCAGATTTCCCACTTTGCTGGAGTTGCAAAAGTTAGGAGTTGACATTCCAAGCACATGATACTGGGGAACACCTGTGTCTGCTCATGATGGAATGAGAGTAATGCCCCACGAGGAAGATGGTTTTGCTTTTGAGTACCTCCTGAAGTGTGGAGCCCATGTTTTCTTGGAGCACACATGAAGAATTGTTTTGTACAAAGGGCGATTCATATGTAGCTCCATTCACTGCTCGTTCAGGCAGAATTTAGACAATTATTCTCAGTGTAATATTTAATCATTTCATATATATTAGTCTTCTTTGTTAGATTATAAACTACTGTTAGGTGTATGTATGTTGTCCATAGTGTTATGATTTTAGGGCTAAAGTCCATGTACTTACACAGAAGTGCAGGAATAGTAACTTAATGATTATGGTTGGATTGATATTTCTGAAGTCTCTAATTTTGTAAGAATGAGGGGAAGCAACATTGGGTCATTTTCTGGTCATGCTATGGGCAGAATTAACCCAGAAGATTGATTAATAAAAAATATTGAAACAAAAATTTATTCTTTGTTTAAACAACAGAATTTTAAACATAAACATTTTTATACCATATTCATTCAGATTTTTAAAACATTTAATCATCGAATAGTCTGGATTTCACCTGGTGACATTTCTTTAGCTTAGCAGTCAACCCTTCTACTCTTAGTACCGAGATACATGGTTTTGAATCCCAATTCCACTACTAATTGGCTGGGTCGACTAGGACAGGTTTTTTTTTTTTTTTTTTTTTTTTTTTTTGGATAGGTTTTTATACTCCACATTTAGTGTCTTTACACATAACATAGGGAAAATAACAATACCCCTTTCATAGGATTGTTGGGATGTTGGAACAGAATAATGCTTTAAAGGAACTCAATATAGCTTCTGCTCAATCAATACTTGCTGGACAGTTGTTGAGAGAACTCCCATTAAAACCATATTCTTTTGTTGATTACTCTAAGTGTAATTAACATTAACTATATTACAAAATCATGTTCAGAAGACTGGTTCTGTGTCTTTTTTCCATTTAACCATCTACTATTACATTTGCTTCAGTTACTTTTTATATACTTCCCTAAGTGCTTCACATCTGGGCCTTGGAATGTGTATATGATGTGTTTTTCAGGTAAAAACATCAATTATCTGAGCAATGTGTGCAGCGCCCTACGCTCCCCGCACTTACATTCTATTCTGAGTTCCCAAATTAAGTAAACATATTGTGATATTATTACAGCTTCCTCTGAGTTATTGCTTTCTTATATTAATAATAATCTTTTGGGGATTGTGACCCAGGTTTTTCACAAAGCACCCATTTTGGAGATGTTTTAGGTACTAAGTTTGCCTTAAAATTTTTCCAGTCTGTGTCTTCACTTTAAAAATGAAAATTAGCTAACAGACTGTCATGAGACCTTTCCCTCTTCTATAACTGTTCTCACTCTCTCCACACCTGACGTTAGGCACATGTGCCTGAGAATGACCCTTGGTTTCTTCTATGACTCATTGTTAATCATTATAAGGAATAGCTCCATCAGTTCATAAATTTGAAGTAAACTCAATTTCCCACACAGTCTGTCAAATGATCATCAGCAAGCTGTTCAGGATGATTCATGAGCTCTCAAACTTTACTATTTGGAAGAGATTGTGGGTATATTGACAAACAAATTTGCACATCTAGGTTTATTCAAACAACCTCTAGCCTTCAGAATATATAAGCCACATTCTGAGGGCATCTAGTTCACAAACTAAATATTTAAAATCCAAGTCCATCAAGTAAATGCACTTTATCTACATCTCATGTTGCAATGAGAGTGTGAAATAGGATGACTCTTCCTCAGTATAAGGTCAGTAGATCCTCCTAGGAATCTATTGACACCAAGATCACTTTGTTAGGGATCGCTATAAAATATACACAAATCCACCAAACCAAGGCATATTAAATCACAGGGAGTTGAATAATTTTAAAAATTCATTCCCTGTGAGGCAGAAACCATTTACCCAGGCAATTCTTGACTATCCCTATATATTTATTTTGTCTGGAAGAACTTTAAGATTTTAAAAAAATGTGATTTTATTGTAACTGTACATCTTGACATTTGTCCTGTCTTGCCTCAGGTGGGTTCAGAAAGACTTTAGCATGTAGGTTGTTTTTGCCCTCATGAATGGGACCTTTACATTATGCTTTTGTGGGGTTTTTGGGTAACATCTTAAGTTTATTTATTTTCTTCCTGAAATAAAACACAATCATGCTGACCATATTAAGATGTGGTTTAAGTTAATCTGGTAAAAATTCAGTCTTCTCTCCCCTTACATTTTTTTTTTTTGAGATTTATTTATTTATTTGAGAGAGAAAGAGAGAGAAAGCATGAGGCGAGGGGCAGAGGGAGAGGCAAAGGGAAAGAAGCATATGCGGGGCTCAACCTCAGGGCCTTGGGATCATGACCTGAGCCAAAATCGAGAGTTGAATGCTTAATTGACAGAGCTAACCAGGTGTCCCTCTGCTTAAAAATTTTTTTAAACCAATGTCATACATGCCTACAGAAATAAAAGTATAGAAGAATATAGAAACAATGTTCTATGACTCTCAGGTTTGCTTCTAGAGACATTCACTTTTATTTTTTAGAGTCTATTTTAAGACATAATTTACATAGAGTAAAATGCACCCCGTTTAAGTATAGTTTGATCAGTTTGAACAAATACCCACAGTCATACAACTCTCATTGCAGTCAGGATACAGAACATTTCCATCACCCCCAAAAGTTCCCTTGTGCCCTTTTGCAATCATTTCCCTCCTCTGCCCCCATCCCTGGTAACCAATCACCCATCTCCTATCATTCTTTTTTCTGTTCCAAAACTTCATATAATAGGACCTATATAGTATGTAGTCTTTTGTGTCTGGATTCTTTTGCTTTGCATAAGGATTTCAAGAATCATCCATGCCGCTGTGTCTATCAGAAGTTACTGATTTTTGTTGCTGAATAAGTATCCCAGCATGTAGATATGCCATGATTTGTGTATCCTTTCAGTGGTTGATGAATATTTGCATTGTTTCTAGTGTTTGATATTATGAACAAACCTTCTATGAATATTCTTGTACAAATGGTTTTGTGGGTATGTTCTAATTTCTCTTGGATAGACAACTACACATTGGATTTCCAGCTCATACAGTAAATGAATGCCGAACTTTAAAAGAAACTGCCAAAACTTTTCCAAAGCAGTTATACCTTTGACACTCCAACCAGAAATACATGAGAACATCAGTAGTTTTCACATCTTTGCTAACACTTGGCCTGGTAGACATTGATTTTATACCTCCTAGGGTGTGTAGTAGTACCTCATGGTTTTTAATTAGCATTTTTAAAAAAGATTTTATTTATTTATTTGACAGACAGAGATCACAAATAGGCAGAGAGAGAGAGGAGAAAGCAGGCTCCCTGCCAATGAGGGACTTGATTCCAGGACCCGAGATCATGACCTGAGCTGAAGGCTGGGTCAAGCCTGGGATCAAGCCCTGCATTGTGGTCAGGCTTTAACCCATTGAGCCACCCAGATGCCCCTTAATTTGCATTTTCTTAATAACCAATGATGTTGAACATCTTTTCATGTGCCTATTTGTCACCCATCTATCCTTTTCAATGAAATGTCTATTCACATTTTTAAAATTCAAGCCTATTTTTATTAGGTTGTCTTCTTAGTATTGAATCCTAAGAGCTATTCACATATTCTGGATAGAAACCTGATATATATTTTGACATATTTTTGTCAATATTTTTTCTTAGTCCATGGTTTGTCTTTTCATTCCCTTGCCATCATCTTTCGAAGGAGAGAAATCTTTCATGTTGATTTCTCCTCTCTGTTTTGTTTTTTTTTTCCTCTGATGGGTTGCGCTTCTCTCTATTGTATCAATAAAAATCTTTGTTGTTTAAGATGACAAAGATTTTTCTCCTTTTTTTCCCTGGGAGTTGTTAATTTTAGCTCTTAACTTTAATTGATGATTCATTTAAGCTACTTTTTTTTTAAGATTTTATTTATTTATTTATTTGACAGACAGAGATTACAAGTAGGCAGAGAGGCAGGCAGAGAGAGAGAGGGGGAAGTAGGCTCCCTGCTGAGCAGAGAGCCAGATGCGGGGCTCGATCCCAGGACCCTGGGATCGTGACCTGAGCCGAAGGCAGAGGCTTTAACCTACTGAGCCACCCAGGCACCCCCGTTTAACCTACTTGTTGTGTATGTTGGTGGTAAGCATCAAAGTTATTTTTCTATATAGTTGTTTCAGTACTGCTTATGTAACAATTCTCTTTTGCCCATGGAGTAATCTAAAATCTTTGTTGAATATCAGTGGACTTGATACATGAGAATCTATGTTTCTGGGCTCTCCTCTGCTTCATTTCTCTCTATGTCTCCCTAAATGCCAATACCACAATGTCTTCATTACTGTAGTTTTTCTTTAGAAGATCCATTTTTCCTTTTTCTCTATTTCCTGTTGCTCTTCACATCTCATCAAGCTCTCCTCTACCTTCTTGAACAAATGGGACATATTTATAACAGCTCTTCAATTCCCATAGCTTAGTTACAAAATTTCTGTCCTTTCTGGGTCTTTTTTGATAGATTGCTTTTTCTCCTGGTTATGAGTCATATTTTACTCATTTTTTGCATGCATGGTAATTTTTGGATTGGATGCCAAACATAATGAACTTTTCATTCCTGGTTGCTGCATTTTGTGATATTTCTTTAAATAGTTGATTTTGTTTATGCACATAGCTAGGTTATTTGGAATTCATTGGATTATTATGAGCCTTTTGAGGATTTGTTGAGTCCAGAGAAGGTTTTAGTGTAGGGCTCATCGAGCCCCATTATGCCTTCTGAGGGTTCTACCTGTTGCTCACGTATTACAAGATCTATCCTTTCCAGCAGGTAGAATTGGAATTATTTTCATTTCTGTCTGAACCCCAGGAATTGTGCTGCTTATATCTTTTAGTTGTTCTTTCCTCTGTCCTAACACCTGGAGAATAAGCACTAGCCTGTTCTTTTAGGTATTTCCCTAAACCTAAATAATTCTTATACAACTTTCCCTTAATATATCAAGATAGAATATTATCTGTTGGTTAAAAAAAAAATGTCTAGATAAGCCACAGTTCCCTGCTCTTTGTCCTGCTAGAGAAGTAACTATTTTATTTTAATTTCTTTAGTTGTTACTTCCATTCCTCTAAACGATATATCTCTGTTTCTTGACTTAATAACATTAGCTATGCACTGTTGACTCCTTGCTATGATAGATATGGATTTGGTTCTTTTATACTAACTCTATCTTCCCCTTCTCTCTCTTGATAATAAACTTATATCACAATTTTTAATTCCTTCATTTTACTTCAGTCTGTGTTTCTATTTATTTATTTGAAAGAGAGAGAGAGAGAGCGCGTGTGAGCTGGAGGCAGAGGGAGAGGGAGAGAGAATCTGAAGCAGACTCCCCACTGAGCACGGAGCCTGACTTGGGGTTTGGGGGTTGGGGGAGACTTGATCCCACCACCATGAGATTATAACCTGAGTTGAAGCCAAGAGTCAGCTGCTTAATCAACTGAACCTTGCTGATGCCACTTGTTCTATCACTGACATTAATGCTCAACTACCCCATTTTTGGGAATGGAATGTTGTCACCCTTACCCTTTTTACAAACCCTTCCACATTTCACCTCTACCTTCTCTCCAGTATATTTTGGAATTGTCAAGACTGATAACTACACTCTGTTTTGTAAGCATAATTCTTTTCTATGCCTCACTGAAAACCCAGAACTTCAGATAAGTTGTTTTTATATAAGTTTTATTCACCACAGAGCCACTATTATAGGATGGTTTTACTTTTTTCTTGGATGTTTTTCAGTGTCATGGCTCCTGCTTCTCAAAGGAGACTATTCTTAGCACCAGATTCTCTCTGAAAGTTTCCTGGATATTGTCTTTAATGTTGGCATTTTGAAAATGCCAGATAGTAAACCTTAGTGTACATCCTTCTTGTTTTATCTTAGAACTTGGTGAATCATCTTACTTTGATGACAGGCCCTTTAGCACTGAGAAATTCAGTAATATTATTCCTTTTATAAGTTCCTCTTCTTTGAGTTCCTTGTCCTTTTTTTTTTTTTTCTTTTTTTCTGGATTGGTTTTCTATATATCTGAATTGAACTTCAATGTTATCTCTCTATTCCTCGCATATTTCCTGCATTTTTTCTTTTAGTTCTGCTTTTTGGAGATATATTTGACTTTATCTTATAACTTGAAATTATTTTATTTCAGCATTCATCTTGTTAAACTTTAAATGGTCTTGGGGCACCTGGGTGGCTCAGTCAATTGAATGTTCAGCTCCGGTCATGATCTCAGGGTCTTGAGATCAAGCCCCAGGTGGGGCCACATGGTCAATGAGGAATCTGCTTGAGATTCTCTCCCTTTCCCTCTCCTGCATCTGAGTGCATGTGTGCTCTCTCTCTAAAATAAATAAATAAAAACTTTAAAAGGTCTTAAATTTTCTCTGATTATTGTTACTTGTACACTTTTTCAATTTTCCTCTAAGAATGTCAATTAAAGTTAGATTTCTCTAACTTATCTGCGTTTCCCCAATTCTTCAGAGTTCACATCTATTTTTAACTCTTGGTCTTTCTCTTTGATGTTACAGATTCTCCTCAAATTTCTGGTGATACTTGGTTATCCATGCTGGAAGCTCTGTGGCTATGGATGGTTATCAACCAGCAGGCTTTGCCTTAGTGTCAGTGAAGGTCACTGGTCATCTCCCTAGAGAACTTATATGTGGGACTGAGGACTTTATGCTAATTTTTGGTAGTTCTTTTTATCAGTTTGCAGTATACCTTTTTTTTTAAAGATTTTATTTATTTATTTGACAGAGAGAGATCACAAGCAGGCAGAGAAGCAGGCAGAGAGAGAGAGGGGAAGCAGGCTCCCTACTGAGCAGAGAATCCAATGCGGGGCTCGATCCCAGGACCCTGGGATCACGACCTGAGCTGAAGGCAGAGGCTTAACCCATTGAGCCACTCAGGCCCCCCTGTGTTATACCTTTAAACTTTATACTTAAAAGTATGCCTCTTGGCTCCTATTTTGGAACAGTAATAACCCTCCCCCTTCTTTTCATTCCCCATACTTATCAATGAGTTTTTAAATTTTACATTGTAAAATTGGATCTGTAACTTTATTTAAGAAATGATTCCTTGGGGCACCTGGGTGGCTCAGTGGGTTAAAGCCTCTGCCTTCGGCTCAGGTCATGATCCCAGGATCCTGGGATCAAGCCCCTCATTGGGCTCTCTGCTCAGTGGGGAGCCTGCTTCCTCCTCTCTCTCTGCCTGCCTCTCTGCCTCCTTGTGATCTCTGTCTGTCAAATAAATAAATAAATATTAAAAAAAAAGAAATGATTCCTTATCAGCTTTTTCTATAATTTGAACCAAAGATTTATGTTGTTCATATATAATAGTACAACCACATAAATTTATTTATTTATGTTACTTACCACATAGGCAGGGAGCATGCTAATATTTTATTTCTCTCTCTGTGGGTCCAAAGTTATGTCCATTTAACCAAATATTAAATATCCAAGTCCAAAGTTTGGCCCCGCTTTTTTTTTTTTGGCATTCCACTGAATGTTCACAATTAGTTCAAAAAATTTAATTTGTTTCATAATTGTACCAGGACTTTCTTTTATAGTTGTATTTTTTTCCCCTTGGATTTGTACTTGCAATTCTTTTTTTTCTTTTGGGGGAAGAACCATATGCTTTGTTCACCATGCACTAATATTAACCAAGTCTTCAGTTTTTCTATCTTTTGCTTGGAATCCATTTCTCCTTTCTTCTTGACAATAAATTATTTGGAATCGTGAAAGATTTTGTTTTTTATTTTAATGAATTCACTACAAACTCTGATTTATTGGCAAAATGTCTTCTAAGAAAATCTTAAACCATATTCCCTAATTTGCAAGAAAATCAGCAGTTTATATACTAGTTAGATGAATTATAACAAGATCCACGAGGACCTAGTTGGTGGATTAATTATTGTATATATAAATATACAGGATTGGTGAGCAAATTCAATTTTTAAGGACAAAATAGTCTAACAAGTGTTGTTTTCAATAACAAATATACACAGTTCTAAGGTCATAGGTTAGTCCACGGGAGAGGATTATTTGAAAATCATTGGAAATTCTTTTTCCCTCCTGGTAAACAGACTAGATAAAAACTAAATTCCTTGATGACAAGATACAAATAAGTATAAATTAAATTATACAGAAGCTTCACCCATTTGGTTATGGCTCTTTGTTCCTCTGTCAGCTTTTCAACTTTCTCCTTCATCTTTAAAACAGGATTGTGTCAATAATCTTTTTCGCATTCATGGTTCTAGTTTAAATACCATTTTGCCTCATGACATATGATTTTACCAGTAATTTTAAACAAGGCTGAATCAAAATATTTGGAGTTTATAATTTCCTGTTTATTTGGAGCCAACCGTTCTAATTTAGAATAATTGCTTTCAAGGCCCGTGGTCCAACAGTCATTCTGGATTTCAAGTTACTGGTCTTCTTGGATTTTAAGCTATCTTTTTTCTTATTATTAACTCTCAGTTTACTGCACAGTGTTCTTAGGTAATCCCTTTGATCTTCCTTGTATTCTCATATATCTGAAAACAGCTTTATTTTGCCCTCATTTGCGATTTATAGTCAGACCTGGTGTAGAATATTAGGTTAAAAATAAGAGTTTAGTCATTTTTATTTTTTATGCAGTGTTAATAATTTTGGTTCCATTTCACTGTTTTCAGAGAATATAATACATAATTTCTCCTTTTAGGAATTAAGGTTTTCTTTTTCATATGCTGTAGTGTTGATATTTTTGCACATGTTAACTGAACACATGAAAAGGAAGTGTGTTTTCTGTTAATTGGGTATTAAGCTTAATAAATATTTATTATAGAACCCTTTAAAATTATGTAATTCAATTGTTTACACTCATTCATTTTTGCCTATTTGATTCATCAGGAAGTATGTTAATTAGACAAACATGTATTATTATTTTTTCTTATGTATTACTTAGCATATTAATACTAATAACATATTCTTATTGAGAAATGTACTCTTTGTTAATACAAAATGACCTAATTTGCCCTCTTTTTTTTTTTTTTTAAAAGATTTCATTTATTCATTTGACAGAGAGAAATCACAAGTAAACAGAGAGGCAGGCAGAGAGAGAGGAGGAAGCAGGCTCCCTGCTAAGCAGAAAGCCCGATGTGGGGCTCGAACCCAGGACCTAGGATCATGACCTGAGCCGAAGGCAGCGGCTTAACCCACTGAGCCACCCAGGCGCCCCACCTAATTTGCCCTCTTAAAAGTGTTTTGACTTGAATTGTACTTCATCTGATGTAAATATTGAGATCTGTTATATTTTAGTTTGCAGTAGCTGTGTATGTCTTTATTCATCAAGTTGATTTACAGATTTCTCAAACTGCTCTGTATATTTCTCTCTAGACTTTATAAACTTTAAGTTGGAATTTTGTCCCATTCTGGGTGTTAATTTTTTAAAAGACAGTTGAGCCATATTTTCATAAAGGTATTTGTTCTTACTTCTGTTGCCTTATTTCATACTTCTGTTTGCTGTCCCTTGATTTTCCCTTGTCATCAGTATTTTTCATGCCAATTTTATTTATTTTTAATGATTTAAGGTTTTATGTCTTATTTTGATTCATCTAGAATTGAACTTTAACAACCAAGAATCAAATGGCACACATGACTCTAATATATACCTTGTGGGGAAAATATCTTCTTTTATTTGTTTTAAACCTCCTCTATCCCATCTCTTAGTTTGATTAAATTTATGAATGAAATCATTTGATCATGTTAATTATTGTTAAAATATTGGTTTTAGTATGACAGATATCACCTCAATTAGTTTTATACATAAATGCTTTTTATGTCACCAGAAGTCATTTAATATCTATTTTTATATTTTCTGATTCTTTACTCATTTTTTGGTATAAACTTAAAAGAATAATAAACTATATGAATGGTATAAAATACACCATGTGAATGGAAAATCTCTTTATGTTGCTAAATGATCTTGGGTCAGAACCCTTCTTTTCAAATGTTGCTACTCCATGGTCTTCTAGCATTTAATGTCAAGAAAAAGGTCTAATTTTTTAATAGATAAGTTTTTTTCTATCTTAATGATCTTAAGATTATTTATTTTTCTTTAAAATGTAAAATTTTTACCAACATCTAGGTTTGTTTTCTTTTCATTAAATTTGTCTGGCTCATGGTGAGATATTTTAATTTGGATAATTAGATCTTTCTCACTTCAGTAAAATTTTCTTCTTTTATATTTTTGATTATTAAATCTGTTCCATTTATCTAATGCACTGGTCAGATCTCCTTTGTCAGTTTTCTGTCCATAATCTTCATTCTTGTTGATTTAACTCCTTGTCCTTTTCTTTCCATTCAGAGAGGGTTTCTTAGTCCTCCCTTCTATATCACAGATTTTACATTTGTAGGGTTAATTCTGATTTTGATGCTTCTCTATTCATTTTAATGCTAATACTAAATTTATTTGTGTTTATTTAAAGTTTTATATTTGTCATGCAGTTTTAAAAATATTTTTCCATGCTTCCTAACCACCTTCTTTTTCATTTCAGTGTGTTGTCTTCTCATCTTATCTCTCATTTTACAGATTTCACATGTTCCTGGATTTCCTTGAGAATATAAAGCAGATTCTATTCAAATCTGACTTGAATTATTGGTCGTTATTTTCAAATCTTACTTCTTCAAAACATCTTATATTTATATTATTGTTTTGAGGTTAATATTTCTAGGACTAGATGCTATCCAAAGTTAGAATTTGCCCCCAAAAGAGAACTGGTGAGGTCTTCTTGATTCCCTCACTAATGTTAGTATGCTTCTTGGATTTTTCTCTTCTATCTTAAACTGAGGTTCTGGTAAATGTGAGCTTGTATCTCCAGCTCAGTGATTCAATAGACTTAACGGAATGAGAAGAAAGTCAGAAGCATAGATTGACCCAGAATGTGTGGTTTCTTCTCTGTAGTTGGTGAAATCTGCTTTGTCTACTCTTGATACCTAAATTTCCCTGTCTTCCATTTCAACCATGGGTGGAATTGTCTTTGTCTTCTTCTGTATACTCATTCCTCTTTTACTGGGGAGAAGTTGAGCCTAGGAGAAGAGACACTCCTTTGTTTTCTAGAAAATCTGTTTTTGCCCTTGGACCATCTCTCTTTGAGAACACTATTGATTGGTCGTGATAAAGGTGGTTCTGATTGGTTATTTCTTAATCTGTCCTATAACTATGTTACGATGGTATTTGTCATCCAAAACAGGATACTTATGAGAATGAAAGAGGCTCAGTTATAGTTAAGGTGGGAAAATGTGGTGAACCCAGGCTGTCTTAATCAACCTGGGCATGCAGTGATCCTACCTATAACCTGTCACTGTCTTTAGTAAGTACCCATTCAAATTAAGATTAGTGAAGGCTCTGTGAAGTTACTCTCTGTAACTTCTATATATCAACTTAATAATTTCTAATAAAAATAATAAAAATGGTAGTAATAAACATCTATTTATTGAGTACTTGCTATTATGATAATTATTTTAGGGGTCTAAGGAAAATTTATATCTACATATAAATTTTGAACACTTCTTTTCAAATTCCTAGGAACCTTCCACCATCGTTCCCCAGCTTTCAAGATTTATTTACATTCTTAGAGGAGAGAAGAGAGAAGCAGGCCCTGATAGTCTCTTCATGGACTCTGTTTCCCTCTTCACCTCACTATCATTCTGCACAGATGTCCTTTGGTTATCTCAACTGTGTATCTTTCATTCTCAAAGAGTCAGTTAAACTTTTTGAGAGGAAGAATCTTTCTAAGTCTTTGGCATTCCTCACAGCTTTCAATTTGGTGCTCTCCCCCACACCTCCTCATGCTAATTTTTTCCTGAATGGTGTCTGTAAGTCTGTAGGTTGGTTGGTTTTCTCAGAACATTTTTAACCTTCCTCATCTTAGTTGTCATTAGAACTTAACTTCTCATCCAAGATTGTTGTTATATTTGGATTTTATTCAGATTTTAATTCCATATTTCATCTCTAGAAGTAGATTAAACAATTGGCTTTGGTTATATAGTTTTCACTTCTTTCACCAAAGTCAAATTCAAAGTATCTTAAGAAAAACTGTAAATCTGAACAGAGTATTTGTGATGACATAATTTTATATAATAGGAATTATTCTTGAATAGCTGAATTATAAGCTGAGAAGAGCTATTCAGTTATTATTAGGCCATATAGACATACTTAGCAGTCCATTAATTTGGTGAATGCCTAGATCTGTCTTCTTTGCTTTCTTTTTGGCATTTGTGCAACTAAAATTTGAATGATGATTAAATTAGATTGATTAGAGTTTCTACTAGAAAAGAAGTTCACTGTTTTTAGCCATTTCTTTATGTGAGGAAGGATGTGCATATGTTATTTGTATCACCTTAAAGATGGAAACTGGGAAGCAGAATTTTAAAACACTTAACAAGTCTCGGCCTTTGTAATTGATTTTGATCTGGGAACTAGAGAAAAATCTAGTACTCCCAGTTCAGCACACCATTTATTCAGACTTTACCCATTAATACATCATTTGTGAACTGATCAGAATTGGTCTGGTTATGTGTTGCTACATTTCTTCAGTAGAAGAGAGAAGAGAAGCAAAGAGAAGGTGGTCACTGTCTTATGGATTATAAATTCCTCAAAGACAATAATGAATCTTAAACTCCTTTGCATTCTTTCTTCCACTTACTTAGCACCTGGCACAATTCCTTGGGCATGGCTCATCCTTACTATGAGTTTAAGTTGAACTGAATTTTCATAATTTATTTTGGCAGATTTGTGACATAATCTTTGTAAGAATGCTGAAAAAGTTTCTCATCCCAAGTGCTTTCTTACTTCAAGTTCAGTTCATGCTTAGCTTTTCCTTTTTCACAAAATCATCACATTTAATTTTAAAATTTCCTCTGATGGAAGCAGAAAAAACCAACAACTTGTTTACTTTAAAGTGCATATCTTTTTTTCCTTTTAAGTTATGTAACTTTCTGAATCTAGTTTTCTGAAAAGATATGTTGACAATGGAATATTTTCTATAGGGTTTTGTTCAGTTAACAGTTCTGTTGGAAATTTCTTACCTATAACCATTATCATGCTCAGGCCTTCCTTTTCTCCTTGTGCAAAATGGGCTCAGTTGCCAATGAAGGAAATGGACAGATATCATCTGCAAAGCCTGCACACTCATTGTTTGATAGGCTTCATGTTGTGAACGTCTTAGAATTGCATTTCCATGCTAAAACAGCAACGTCAATTTTGTTCTTTCTAACATCTGGGACATTGTAGTTACCACCTAAAAAAGAAAGTGTACAGAATTCCTAGGGTAATACTTAACATTTCCAGAGGGAGAGAAAATATACAGATAAGAAGTTTGGGCAGATCATCTGTAGTCTAAGTCTTTCATTGGATTAGGTTTTGGGATGCTTGGGGAGTAAGTTTTTATCTAAACCTAGTGCAGTTTACATAGTTACTCAGACATACTCAAAGTGAAATATTAGTTTGCAGATGTTGTACTGCTGTCCTTAGGCAATTTTCACCGTGTGCTGTTTTTTTTTTAATTTTTATTTTTTATAAACATATAATATATTTTTATCCCCAAGTGTACAGGTCTGTGAATCGCCAGGTTTACATACTTCACAGCACTCACCCTAGCACATATGCTCCCCAATGTCCATAACCCCCCGCCTTTTCCAACCCCCCTCCCCCCACCAACCCTCAGTTTGTTTTGTGAGATTGAGAGTCACTTATGGTTTGTCTCCTTCCCAATCCCATCTTGTTTCATTTATTCTTCTCCTACCCCCTTAACCCCCCATGTTGCAATGGCACCAACCAGATCTTTTGTTCCTGGGTAAGTGTCTCTGTGAAAGCTGCCTCACAGAAATACCCTGAAAAGAGGGAATAATTTCCTCCTGTGTGCCCTAGGAATTCTTCAGATACTGTGAATTTTCACCTCCCCTGCCAGTGATCTGTTTCTTCCTTAAACCATTACTCCACCTGTCTTACCTTCTTCTATGTGGGCTCTTCTTCACCTTTAGTTGTGGATTTTGTTCTGTTAGACTTCAGGTTAATTTCTGAGGTATTTAGGATGATTTGATGGTTGTCTAGTTGCATTTGTGAGATAAAATGAGCCTCCTTATCTACCACAATCTTCCTCAACCAGGCCTAGATAAATGTACTCTTACTCCCCTCCGTTTTTTGCCACTCCATATTTTGCCCATTTCTCTCATTTCCTCTCTAGTAACCATCTATCTCTTTGTTCTCTCTAGTTAAAAGTCTGTTTCTTGGTTTATCTTTTTTTTTCTTCCTTTGTTCATTTGTTTCTTAAATTACACATATGAGTGAAATCATAAGGTTATTTGTCTTTCTCTGACTTATTCTGCTTAGTGTTATACTCTCTAAATCCATCCATGTTGCTATAGATGTAGGATTTTATTCTTTCTGTGGATGAATAATATTCCATTGTGTGTGTATATACACCTTTTCTTCTTTATCCATTATTCTGTTGATGGACACTTGGGCTGCTTCCATTGTTTGATTATTGTAAATAATCCTGCAATAAACATAAGGATGGATATATCTTTTTTTTAATTGAATGTTGCTCCTTTTTAAAAAATATTTTATTTATTTTATTTTTTATAAACATATAATATATTTTTATCCCCAGGGGTACAGGTCTGTGAATCGCCAGGTTTACACACTTCACAGCACTCACCATAGCACATACCCTCCCCAATGTCCATAACCCCACCTCCCCCCAACCCCCCTCCCCTCTTCAACCCTCTGTTTTGTGAGATTGAGAGTCACTTATGGTTTGTCTCCCTCCCAATCCCATCTTGTTTCATTTACTCTTCTCCTCCCCCCTTAACCCCCCATGTTGCATCTCCTCTTCCTCATATCAGGGAGATCATATGATAGTTGTCTTTCTCCGATTGACTTATTTCGCTAAGCATGATACCCTCTAGTTCCATCCACGTCATCGCAAATGGCAAGATTTCATTTCTTTTGATGGCTGCATAGTATTCCATTGTGTATATATATACCAGATCTTCTTTATCCATTCGTCTGTTGATGGACATCTAGGTTCTTTCCATAGTTTGGCTATTGTAGACATTGCTGCTATAAACATTCGGGTGCACATGCCCCTTCGGATCACTACGTTTGTATCTTTAGGGTAAATACCCAGTAGTGCAATTGCTGGGTCATAGGGTAGTTCTATTTTCAACATTTTGAGGAACCTCCATGCTGTTTTCCAGAGTGGTTGCACCAGCTTGCATTCCCACCAACAGTGTAGGAGGGTTCCCCTTTCTCCGCATCCTCGCCAGCATCTGTCATTTCCTGACTTGTTAATTTTAGCCATTCTGACTGGTGTGAGGTGATATCTCATGGTGGTTTTGATTTGTATTTCCCTGATGCCGAGTGATCTGGAGCACTTTTTCATGTGTCTGTTGGCCACCTGGATGTCTTCTTTGCAGAAATGTCTGTTCATGTCCTCTGCCCATTTCTTGATTGGATTATTTGTTCTTTGGGTGTTGAGTTTGCTCTCTAGTAACCATCTATCTCTTTATAGATATATCTATATATCTCTTTATAGATTTAAAGATTATCTATCTTTATAGATTTTGGACACTAGCCCTTTATCTGATATGTCGTTTGCAAATATCTTCTCTCATTCTGTCAGTTGTCTTTTGGTTTTGTTAACTGTTTCCTTTGCTGTGCAAAAGCTTTTGATCTTGATAAAATCCCAATAGTTCATTTTTGCCCTTGCTTCCCTTGCCTTTGGCGATGTTCCTAGGAAGATGTTGCTGCGGCTGAGGTCGAAGAGGTTGCTGCCTGTGTTCTCCTCAAGGATTTTGATGGATTCCTTTCTCACATTGAGATCCTTCATCCATTTTGAGTCTATTTTCGTGTGTGGTGTAAGGAAATGATCCAATTTCATTTTTCTGCATGTGGCTGTCCAATTTTCCCAACACCATTTATTGAAGAGGCTGTCTTTTTTCCATTGGACATTCTTTCCTGCTTTGTCGAAGATGAGTTGACCATAGAGCTGAGGGTCTATTTCTGGGCTCTCTATTCTGTTCCATTGATCTATGTGTCTGTTTTTGGGCCAGTACCATGCTGTCTTGATGATGACAGCTTTGTAATAGAGCTTGAAGTCTGGAATTGTGATGCCACCAACTTTGGCTTTCTTTTTCAATATTCCTTTGGCTATTCGAGGTCTTTTCTGGTTCCATATAAATTTTAGGATTATTTGTTCCATTTCTTTGAAAAAAATGGATGGTATTTTGATAGGAATTGCATTAAATGTGTAGATTGCTTTAGGTGGCATAGACATTTCACAATATTTGTTCTTCCAATCCAGGAGCATGGAACATTTTTCCATTTCTTTGTGTCTTCCTCAAATTCTTTCATGAGTACTTTATAGTTTTCTGAGTATAGATTCTTAACCTCTTTGCTTAGGTTTATTCCTAAGTATCTTATAGTTTTGGGTGCAATTGTAAATGGGATGGACTCCTTAATTTCTCTTTCTTCTGTCTTGTTGTTGGTGTAGAGAAATGTAACTGATTTCTGTGCATTGATTTTATATCCTGACACTTTACTGAATTCCTGCACAAATTTTCCACTTTGTTTACATAATCAGCACAGACCCCTTCCATTTCCAGCTTTTACCTATTTGAAAGTGGTAACTATATTTTATTTGATTTTTTAATTTTTTAAAAGATTTTATTTATTTATTTATTTGACAGACACAGATCGCAAGTAGGCAGAGAGGCAGACAGAGAGAGAGAGAGAGGAGGAAGCAGGCTCCCTACTGCTGAGCAGAGAGCCTGATGCGGGGCTCAATCCCAGGACCCTGGGATCATGATGCGAGCCGAAGGCAGAGGCCTTAACCCACTGAGCAACCCAGGTGCCCCGGTAACTATATTTTAAATAAATATTTCTGTCCCACCATGAAGGTTCTATTTCTATACTCTATTAGATGAGACTGACTTTGTTTGGCATGGCCATTAAAAATGTGATATTACTAATAGATTTCAACTCATACTCTCTTGGTTGGAAATGGTCCTTTCCCAAATGGTGTATTTATGGCACAAAGTAGGCACTCAATATATGTCCACTAAATGAATACATGGGTAAGTTAGTTATGACTGAAGCTGATCTTCACGTTTCATGGAGAATGGTTGCTATTTCATATTTTCCTTCTGTGGAGACATCTTCCAGCTAATCATTTTCTGGGTTTTCTTTGCTTGTTTCTACTGCTGCAGGAAATATCGGCTCCTGCTCACATACTCATTGCCCCAGTGCCCTATCATATGCAGTTCCCTCAGCAGAAGGGATTGCAGTCCAGCCTCCAGAAGCAATGTCCAAGGAGCATTGTTTGCGTGTGTTCTGAAGATGGAAATGATTATCATAAAAGACGTAAGAAGGATTATGTCAGGAATTCTCTCCAGATATGCACATTTAGCAAGCCATCCTGTTTTGCATTACAGAATCACATTATGTTCTGCAGCTCCTCTGTGGCTGTTTGGTGTTGGTCATGGATTTGTGAGAGATTGGGGTCAAAGTCAGCAATGTTTACAAACACAGGAGGAATGTCAGCAAGAGATGGCCAAATCCAAATATGATCTTTATGATTCTCTAAGTGGCTAGTTATTTGACCTATAAACAAAAAGCATGGTTTCTGGCTATGCAAGGTGTTCCCTGCACTCAGAGCTTTAACTAGTGTAATCAAATCAAATCATTCATCTACACTTCAAGTGCTGGCAGACTGTCCCCTTCTCAATGCCAGGGTTTCTGCCTAATACATGGTATACTTTTCTATGGACTAAATCTTAAAAGGAGCCACAGGAGTCTGAAAACAGCTATGAGTTCATGATGAATTAAGAGCCTGGAGATAACTATAAGCCATTTGAACTGGGCTAGTGGGCTTTCACAAAGGTTCAGATTTGAGATCCAGTGATTAGTAAAAAAAAAAAAAAAAAAAAAAGAAAGAAAGAAAGAAAAGAAAGAAAGAAAGAAAAAGCAATGTTATTCAGAAGCAGATAGCAGATCTCGATAACTCAGTTCCTTTCTGAGGGTGCCATACTCAGGTAGCTTTCATGTTGAGTTTCTCTTCCTGTCTTCAGACAAGGCACCTCTTAGGTTCTCATGTGGAAGTTTTGTGGCAATTACCACTTGCCAAGTGGTGCAACTTCAGAAGGAATGAGACAGAGTGGTGGTCTTGTTGGGAGTGGAGGATGGAACTGAGTGCCTTCCATCTTAAAACTGGCCAAAGGGTAGTTTGAGGACGAGTCTGTAGCTCTGTGGGGGATTTATGGGCATGCTCTCAAGCCTGTCCTCAAAGAAGCAAGATGCCCTTTTTATTGAGATCATTTCTGCTGTTTCTGATCTGAGTTTTATTTTAGAATCTGGAAGGGGAGCCCGAGGAGGGATCTCGATTACATTGCAAGCTTCCTGTCTCTCTTCCAGAAAGGAATAATATGCAATAGTTTTGGCATTAAAGAACTGAATTTTGAGTAACATGACTGTAATTCAACCTCTGTAGCACCACTAAAAAGTTGAACTAAGATTCCCATTGGGAAGAAGACTGACATAGATGTGACCCTGGACAAAAAGCTTCTGGAAGAATTCACATCTATAACAGGGTCCTAAGACCTGTGTCCAAAGTGTGCTCTAAGTTTTATGACTTGGAACTTGGGAGTGAATGTCCTATAGTTGGAGGTGTGCTGTTGAATCAACTGGTGCCACCTCAATAGGCTTCCTTAAATGTTCTGTTAGTGTGCTGTATTAGCCCTTAAGCCATTTCTGACTGCTTCTCACAACTGCTACTCATGGGGGAGGGGGCAGGGAGAGAAGCAATGTGCCTGAGAAGAATGAAGGACATAGCAGCTGTATCCTGGATAAGGGTGGGTTCAGTCTGAAGACTGTAGCAATTATGTTCCACTCTTTCCCATGTGGATTTCTGTATCACTTTGACTTAAGCCAAAAGAAAAAAAAATTAAGGAATGGAATAAAATTACCACATACAAAAGTTTCCAACTTGTGGAAGGAAGAGACCAGATCAATGTGTACTTCAGAAAGTCATTCCTGGACAGGCAGAGATGTGATAAGATCCAAGTCAAAGAGATCATCTAGAGTGCACCAGTGACTTAGGAAACACAGTTTTATTTTATGGGGTCTTTGGGAAAGAACCCATAGAGAAATGATTAGTGGAAACCTTTGGAGTGGGGAGAAGAGTAAGCACAGTGTGATTTAACTCCTAGAGTTCACATTTCTCAGCCTCTTCTCTCTTGAAAGGTTGTACAACTCTCAGTGGTTTCTCTGTTATAGTAGTTTCTCAGCCACTCTGGGTACAGACTATTGGGGAGCAGGAGACCCTAGTGCCCCCACCTTTAGTAGCAGGTGAGGCTACTTGCCCTGGAGAAGGAGGTGTCTTTAATGTTCAAGAGGCAATATTAAAATATAAAAATTAATGGAAATCCCAACAATGTTTTATCTGAAGATTTCTTTGTGTTGGCAACAGAGTTTGGAAACTCCACTGAAAGGGGACCATGGTGATGGGTCTTGTCTGAGAGTAATACATATGTAGTCAGATTCTTGGAGAGGCACAAATAAGAAATTGGAGATGGACAAAGTGGTGTTAAAACCGCTGCTGAGTCATACATTTTGGTTGACATTTTAGCTATTTTTAGTGGTTTGAGGGGTTGGAAAAATGTTTGGTATTTGTAAATAATGTTTTTGATTTCTAACAGTTTTCAAGTCATTTTTACTGTACTATATACTAGGGCCTGAAAACACCTATATTATGTTTCACTAACTCAAGTACCTGGAATAACTGTGGTGGGTGAAGCTTGTGCTCTGAAATCCCCAAAAAGCTATATTTGCGAAATTTTCTCTTCCTAGTTATTACAACTAATTTTCCCATCAAATCCTAGAGGACTGCTTTGAACCTACTCCAATACTGAAGGCAGAAATGTATTTTAACTCATTCGCAGTGGTGCTAATCTCAGCGATTTATGAGGTCTTTAAAGCTTTAATTCTCTGTCTGTTAGGAGTCTTCCTTGGTAGTAAGTTGACAGTTTAAATTAGTGTTTAGACATGGCTTTCATAATGTCAGTTTTGTTTTGTCTCAGCGGCGTCTTGGAATTCCTTCCATTGTGCCTCAAGTGACTCATGGCAATAAATGACTCCCTTCTCTTTTGTTCTTAATCAAGAAAGAATGGAATGAACCACATAATGTTTGTAAAAGAGAAACTTTAATTAGTTCTCAGCTGTAGCCAGAGATGCTTGTCTTGTTTTTTTAGGATATAAATGTAAGACTACATGATGTGTTCAGGTGGACAAATACTGTTTTCCTAAAAAAACCTCCTGTAGTTCCCTTCCAAAAAATGAAGGACAATTATAGTAGCAACATTTTTAAGCTCCTTCTTCATACTGGCAAGGGAGAGACCCCAAGTAATTTCCAAGTGTTTGGGATAACTTTCTGGAGTTGAATGAATAAACCACCAAATGAAAGAAGGTCTCCTGAAAGGGGTTTCCCGGCTCACCCTAAGGCCTTCCTATCCTTTGGGGAATAGTGCCAAGATATACCCAAGGCTAGGGATGTCTTTCCTGCCAAGCTGTCAAACTATCCTCCTGAGTTTTGAATATAAGGGTAAACCCCAGATCCTTGGGGGTCTGAGTTTGTTTACTCTCAACAGTGTTTGGCTTCCTAAGAAAAATGGTGAAAGAAAGTATAAAATTCCATTAAAAAAAAAAAAACCCTCAAGTATTCTTGGACATCAAACAACTCTTACAACACAATCCTTTGATGAGTTCAGTGTAAATGAATCAGAAACATATGGATAGTGTTTATGCTCAAATGCACATGCAGTTAAAAATTCTGAGGGAAATTAGTTTAGTGAGCTATGTTTGGGTCATTTCCAGCATCCAAGAATTTAGAAAGTCACTTCTCATGAGTAAAGATGTGGAAGAAATGGTTGAGCACCCCTTGAACTGAAAAATGGGCACGTTCAGCAGCCCATGCTGTGCTCTGTATCATAAACACAGTAGCAGAGGGCACAAATCTTGGGAAAGCTCCAGGCCAGGAAGGATTGGGGCTACTGATGTGGTAACAGTTTCTGTATCTTATTACCAGCTGTCAGTACCTGTGCAAGAAAGTTCCACACTTAACAAACATAGCCTACCAAATTTTTTGGATTAGTACAGTCATTGGATACTTTTTGTAAACCATGCTCTGTGCTTAGACCATTGGAACCCATTGGCTCTGTACCCCCATCCTCCCACCCCTTTGGTACAACCAATGCTTTCCTTTCACTTTGATGAGAGTGGAAACCACCAATCATGTTATAGATGTAGGATATTGTAACATACATGGTTTCTGGTTATACCAAAATAACATATATGAACTGTAAAAATATCCCCATTTGGATATAATGTGGTCCTAAAGCCTCCAACATTTCTCATTCCTAGCAGGACCAGAAGTGTATTGAATTTTTGAATTCTGTCACTTTATTCCAAATGAGTGCCATTGTTTATTGAGGAAGAAGGAGCAAAGTATAGAGACTACTGTAAACTGATACATCAGATTTCTTTATTTTAGGGGCTTGTCTCATGGGCCAGGTTTGATTATTGCTTCAGTGGTCCTTATAGTGATAAGATGTTGGCTGTGAGAATTCTAGAAACCTCCTTGGTGTCTCTTAATGTCCAGTCACAGAGTAGCACTAGTGATGTCATTTCATTTTAATCCACTTGCTAAAAATCCTAAATATCTATTTTTATATGAATAACACAGCACAAGATGCTGAGGGTAATGCAAAAAGTTAAATAACACAAGCCTTGTGCCTTCAAAGAACCTAAAATTGAAGTTACAAGATACACTCAATAAAATAATAGCACTAGAGGTATCACAGTGAAATAATATTTCATTGCTAAACTAGTGAGCAATGATAAGCCATTTTGAGGGATTTAAGGTGGACCTAAACAATGCGGCATAGGGAAAGGTCATGAGATACTTGAACCCTGCTGGAAATGTAACCAAACGGAGAACCTTGTATTTACTGGACCTCTTCTTCTTCTTCTTTTTTTTTTTTAATTTTATTTATTTATTTGACAGACAGAAATCACAAGTAGGCAAAGAGGCAGGCAGAGAGAGAAGGGGAGGCAGGCTCCCTGCTGAGCAGAGAGCCTGATGTAGGGCTTGATCCCAGGACCCTGAGATCATGACCCGAGCCGAAGGCAGAGGCTTAACTCACTGAGTCACCCAGGCGCCCCTGGACCTCTTCTAAGAAGGGTATGTGGTTGAAATACTCTGATAGGCCCTTTAGTTTGAGGACATGGAAGGAGAGTTAAAAATCCCAGCTCTAGCAGGAATCCATCAAAATCCTGGAGGAGAACATAGGTAGCACCTCTTTGACCTCGGCTGCAGCAACTTCTTGTTAGATATGTCTCCAAAGGCACGGGAAACACAAGCAAAAATGAATTATTGGGACTTCATCGAGCTAAAAAGCTTTCACACAGCAAAGGAAAGAATCAACAAGTAATCTACAGAATGGGAGAAGGTATTTGCAAATGACATATTAGATAAGGCTAGTATCCAAAATCTATAAAGAACTTATCAAACCCAACACTCAACAAATGAATAATCCATCAAGAAATGGGCAGAAGACATGAACAGACTTTTCTCCAAAGAAGACATACAAATGGCCAACAGACACATGGAAAAATGCTCCACATACCTGGTATCAGGGAAATACAAATCAAAACCACAGTGAGATCTCAACTCACACCAGTCAGAATGGTTAAAATTAGCAAGTCAGGAAACAATAAATGTTGGCAAGGATGCAGAGAAAGGGGAACCTTCTTACATGGTTGGTGGGAATGCAAGCTGGTACAGCCATTCTGGAAAACAGTACAGAGATTCCTTCAAGAAGTTAAAAATAGAGCTACCCTATGACCCAGCAATTGCACTACTAGGTATTGACCCCAAAGATATAGATGTAGTGATCTGAAGGGGCAATTGCACCGTAATGTTTTTAGCAGCCATGTGCATAATAGCCGAACTGTGGAAAGAGCTGAGATGTTCATCGACAGATGAATGGATAAAGAAGATGTGGTGTATATATACAAAGTGGAATATTCCTTAGCCATCAGAAAGGATGAACACTTACCATTTACATCGACATGGATGGAACTGGAGGGTATTATGCTAAGCAAAATAAGTCAATCAGAGAAAGACAATCATCATATGGTTTTACTCATAGGTGGAATATAAGAAACAGTGCAGAGGATCATAGGGGAAGGGAGGAAAAACTGAAAGGTAAGTCATCAGAGAGAGAGAAAAACCATGAGAAATTCTTAAATATAGGAAACAAACTGAGGGTTGTTGGAAGGGAGGTAGGTGGGGTAATTGGATGGGGTAATTGGGTGATGGGTGCTAAGGAGGGCACATGATGTGATAAGCACTGAGTGTTATATGCAACTGATGAATTATTGAACTCTACATCTGAAACTAATGATGTATTATATGTTGGCTAATTGCATTTAAACTTAAAAAAATTTTTAAAAAGGTAAAAAAAAAAAAAATCCCAGCTCTACCATGAACTACTTGTGTGACTCTGTCCAAATTACTTGTCCTTTGCTGACATTCTCATCACTGAGATGGTAATTAATACTAAGATAGGTATTAATATCTTTCTATCTATTTCCCTACTTAGCATTTATTCATTCAGTAGCTCTTGGAGAGCTTATAATGTGCCAGGCACTATGAAGAGAAGTGAACTATGGTGCCATACGTGGCACATGGTAGGTCTGGTGGGTTTTGAATACGGAAAAGAAAAGGTAAGTTGATGTTAAATGACATAATTTTTTACTTTGGTTCATGTAATTATTTGCATAGATATTGCCTAAAATGTTTTAAAACCAAATGCCAGACAAATATCTTTCTCTGCCATCATGTATGGTAAATTCAAACACTGCTTTCTTTTTCTCCCTCTCCTCTCTCAGACCTTAGTCTGGAATAAGAGAAATAGGTGGTGTTGCTAGCTGTAATAGCTTTGTTTTCACTCACAGACTTTGTTCTTCTCTTCTTGAAACAACCTTTGTATAAATATAGCTTTATAGGATGTCTGCTCACTCTTTTTCTTGCTGCTCTGCACTGGACTCAGCGTATGAACTTGGGAATACTACATCTCTCTATGTGTCAATGTCTTCATCTGTAAAGTAGACTAATAATACTGACTACTACATAAAGCACTCAGAGAACCTCATGAAAAATACAAAGTCATATTATTACATGCTCATGAAGCTGATTGCTCATGGTCACATTGACCTATGGATATTTATGGAATTTTCTTCTCTTAATAACCTTTTATATTTCATTAGTTTGATTGCTGTGAGACATCTGCCTTGCATTATTGAAGGCATTGGGCACAGCCCAAAGAAAAATTACACCTCTGGGAAGCAAGAGGGGAGTGTGGGAAGCATGGGGAGGGATAAAGAGATCATGAATCTTCTGAAGATAACCTATTTCTAATACTGTAGAAAGAAAATGTCTATCATTGCATGGGGCCAAAAATGATCTAAGCAGACCAGTTAAACCAAGCATCTGAATGTCTAGAAAGGGCCTATAGATCAATCATGTTTATTTTGACCTGTTTGAGCCAATCAAATAGCTTGTCAGAAGCGTATGCCAGATTTCTATGAGAATCAAAGACCTAGGCCATTTTCGGGTGACTTCATATCAGAGAAGCCAAAATCTCAAGGTATTTAACTTCTAGAGACATAGAATTCTGTGTAACAGGGCAAGAATTGAAGTGAGAGAAGGGGGGAGAAAAGAGAACCCTGTTACAACATCACCCATCACAGAATTAGACATATCACACGGGCATGACATACCCTCAGAGAGAAAGATTGTCAAAGCAAAGGCTAGATAAAATACAGATGTTAGGGATGGCTCCACCTGCACTCTCCTTCCAGCCTTCTCCATGTAGAAAGCTTGCCCAATGCTTTTAGCACCACAGAAGCAACACTAAACAGGGAGAATAGTCTCATTTTTCTTCCTTTCTCTTGCACTTAGCTGCTCCTCTAGGTAATGTCTAGAAACTACGTAAAGATCACTTGGAGGGATGCCAAATTATTAACCCCACCTGAACACTCACATGTCACAGGTGCAACCCCATTGCTCTGCAGTTTGAGACCCTCAGCACAGTGGGAATAAAGTGTGAAGGGAGGAGGTGAATACTTGCCTCCCTGGCCACCTGACAGAGATACTTCACGGTGGAGATGGGGTCCATTTCTCCTGTAAATCCTTAGCATCTGGCACCATTTAGGTGCTTAATAAATGGGAATCAAGTGAGTGGAGCCTTGACTCAGAGGGAAGGTATAAACCAGGGCAATAGAAGAGCAGGTGTGGCCAATGAGCATGTACCTGAAGTGAGACACTCCAAGCTTCAAGCAGTCAAGATGTCAATCCTCGGAGCGCCTGGGTGGCTCAGTGGGTTAGAAGCCTCTGCCTTCATCTTGGGTCATGATCCCAGGATCTTGGGATCGAGCCCCGCATCGGGCCCTCTGCTCAATGCAGAGCCTGCTTCCCCCTCTCTCTGTCTGCCTCTCTGCCTATTTGTGATCTCTGTCAAATAAATAAATAAAATCTTAAAAAAAAAAAAAGATGTCAATCCTCATGAACTCTCAGAGTCTCCCACCAGAAAGAAGTACCATCTGGATTTATTGTCCCCAGAGGTCAATGTCCCTTGTCAATGTTCCTTATTAAGAGGAGATACAAAGAGAGGAGGGTAATGCAAAATTACTATTTGAAGGGTGCCTGGGTGACTCAGTGGGTTAAGCCTCTGCCTTTAGCTGGGGCCACGATATCAGGGTCCTGGGATCGAGTCCCACATCGTGCTCTCTGCTGGGCAGGGAGCCTGCTTCCTCCTCTCTCTCTTTCTCTTTCTCTCTCTGCCTGCCTCTCTGCCTACTTGTGATCTCTCTCTGTCAAATAAATAAAAATTTTAAAAAAGTACTATTTGAGGGCGCCTGGGTGGCTCAGTGGGTTAAGCCGCTGCCTTCGGCTCGGGTCATGATCTCAGGGTCCTGGGATCGAGGCCCACATCGGGCTCTCTGCTCGGCAGGGAGCCTGCTTCCTCCTCTCTCTCTTTCTCTTTCTCTCTCTGCCTGCCTCTCCGTCTGCTTGTGATCTCTCTCTGTCGAATAAATAAAATCTTAAAAAAAAAAAAAGTACTATTTGATTTAATTTTATTTTTAGTGCCATTAAAAATATTGATGTATATGTATAGATACTGATACCTGGGTAGAGACAGATTTAGATATAGATGTGGATGTATCTCCTGATGTGGTGGGAAGTCCACTGCATTGGAGTCTGCATGGAAACCACACAGCCCTCGGGGGCATTTAGTTTCTCTGGGACTCTGCTCCCTCTTCTATAAAATGAGAGGCAAGATGCATTCCATTTCTCAAATTCTACATTCCTACCTGGGTTTAGTTAACATTTAATAATTTTTCCCATCTTAATTTCTATAACTTATTTTCATTAGTATGTAGGGGATGGATTCACACTTGATGTATTTCTCTCCTCTTAAAATCCCATATATATTTTTCACACGCACAGAGCTATAATACAAGTAGAAGGAGCAAGTTTTAAGGATCCTTATTAATATCTGCACTTCTAATTAATGCTCTTCTGGGATATGCATTTCTACATATTTAAACATTAAATTAGGTCTCCACATGTAAGCCAGAAAAATGTCAATTTCTCAATATCACATCATGAACGTTTTCAAGCATATAGAAGAGTGAAAAGAATTCAGATTTTAAAAAGACATTTTCTTTTTTTTTTTTTTTAAAGGATTTTATCTATTTGTGTGTGTGTGAGAGAGAGAGAGTGAACACAAGCAGGAGGAGTTGCAGGCAGAGGGAGAAGCTGGGTCCCCTCTGAGCATAGAACCCAATGCCGGACTCAATCCCAGGGCCCTAGGATCATGACCTGAGGTGAATTCAGATTTGTAACTGACTAAGACATCCAGGCATCCCCCAAAACATTTTGTTTCCAAATGACTTATGTCAGCCTCTTAAAGGATGAGACGTAAATACTAAAAGAATGATCGACCTTTATCTTGGCTTTAAAAGTATGTCTGGCTGAGGGCTGATTTAGCTAGTTAGGTTAAAAATGGTTCAGTAAAATATATGTTATATCTTAGTACTTGCAACTGTATTATTATCAGAACTAATGGCCACATGTGGACACATGTGGACTTCCCATGGAAGAACTAGTGGATTTCCTGGCAATTATATTGACTTAAGTTCTAACAACAAGGTTTTTATGTTTCCAGTGAATAAAAAATTATTAGGAGCATATTTCTAAAATGGGCAGATTTTTTTCTTTTATTATAGATTAAGGTATAATACTGCCTAGCACAGTGGTTGCAAAATTTTATTTTTAGTTCCAGAATCCCTTCTTCAGTTAAATACGTGAGGCCCAATTTTAGAGAAAGATTTAATCATGGTTGTGGTGTGGTGGATAAACAATGAATCTTGGAACACTGAAAAAATAAAATAAAGTTAAAAAAAATAAAAAAGCATCACCAAACAATGTAAAAAAAAAAAAAAAGACAGTAGAGCACTCTGTGAAATATGTTTGTATACATTCCTGATTTGCAGTTACATCGCTGGTCTCTGAGCTTTATTGATCCAGCCATATTAGAACTTTTTCTTAGGTTTTTGTATGTACAATGTAAAAGAGACACAAAAAAGGAATTTAACAAGATAAAGGTGAAATAAACAACTTTATTTCTAAAATTAATAACGCAAAAATATGTTTCCTCACCAAAGCTTATATTAATATGTTCTAGTTTCTTAGTTTATAAATGACTAGCTGATAGTGGTGCTTCTAACCATTATTAGCTAATATCCTAAGTTATTTTATATTATTAGTGCGAGGTTCAACTTCAACAAGAGTAACTGAATTTATAGTTTCAAATCCTGTCCTTTGTAATTCTAAACAACTTCTGGAAAGATTTTTTTTTTTTAAATTTTGTTGTCAATTCATAACTGAAGGAAAGGGGCCCATCTCTAATCGTACATACTTGCATTACTGGGGATCTTTCAACTTGGGACTGCATTTTAAGAATAAGTTTAATCCTCTTGCCCATTTTGTGAGTTAGACAATATAATCTATACATTCACTTAACTGGGTGTAGTGGTAAGTCTTAACATACTGAAAGCAAACCCATAACTGGAGCTATGCAGGCAGCCTCTCTGTGTTTTGGGATTGCTAAGTCATCTTCTGTTTATGGCACATGGCCTCCTGATGCATAGAATATGGGCATCAGTGTCAACCCATCTATTTAAAATGATTGCAGATTATATAAAGGAGATACAAATACAAACAGAAGTTCCAATAGGTTCTTTTATGGCATGGATCCCTCACAACTCTTCTAGACTTGGCTTTCAAAACTGTTCACCAAACTTTGTTGTGGTAATTAAGTGTAATTTGTAGAAAATATTACACTGACTCCTTCCCCCCCAGTCCCACCCCAGATGCCCACATCCTTGAGGATGGACATTCCTAGACTGGCCTGACATCGGTAAATATCCAGCTTCCACGTTCACTCTCTTCATGTCGGACCACAGAGGTGGTGATCATAAGGCAGTTGTGGGCAGCCCTTCTTCACGGTGCCTGATGCCCTTTAGCCCACATTGGATCTCATAGACACAACAGGCGTGAAGGAGGGTGGGCAGGTCGTCAGCATGAGTAAAACAAAGAAGATGTTTACCTGCTTCCTGGAAAAGGTGAAACAAATGTCTGTGATTACTGCTTAATCAACAGTTTACCAGATAAATAAGAGATTTTTATTTAGAAATTGGTGCTTGTAACTGTGCCAGAGTCATGCCATATGTGTTTCTTTTTCCTTGCAACACACATTTCTTTTCTACCACTTACTCTGCGCAAGTTGTTGGTGTTTGGCTTCCGCTGGAGACAGTTACCTCAGCAACTTCTTAGTATTTGGTTTCGTAAACCTTTTTGTGCTAGCCTGGGAACAAAAATGGAGTCATTAGCAGTTACAGAATTTCTTTTGTTCCACACCCCCCAATGTTGTTGGCATGGGTGTGATTCCACCACAATACTCTAACATGAGAAATGGCATACTCCGACCAAATTTTTCCAAGTCAAATTAATTATGTTTATAGCTCCCATTCTGCCAGACTAGAAAACATAAATCTATCACTGCTGGGAGCCCTATGTATCCTGGGGAAATCTTAGGAGTTGTACGTGGTTCCAAATATTTGGGAAGGGCCTGTAGATAGGCTCATTACCCAAGCCTGTGCAGTTCCATAAAACCGGATGGCTCTGCTGGGGCAAGAGACAAGTGTTGGAGCCCCCAACCTTCTTATGAAGCCTGAGTGGGGCTCAAGCTCTTGATATTCTCACAGCCACAACCATTGCATCATCCCTTTCCAACACAAAATAGAAATAAAGTTCACAAAATTAGTACACCACAACTAGTGCAGTGGGGCCATATTGAGATCCTGCACAAGGCCCGCCATGCTTCTTTTCCTGCCAAACAGGTTCTTGGGGATTTCCAGTGCAGGTGCTGCCACTGTCACAAGTTCCCTGCTGTGTCACCAAAGCTTTAGAGTCACTGTGTGCCAGGTAAGAGTCTCCCACTTCCCAAAACATCATAGAGGCTTGCCCTCACCTTTTCTGGAAGCTTCCTGTCAGTTCTTGAAGAAGACATTGAAGGACAAATCTGAGTGATAAATGCTTGGTTGTTCTTATCCTCCCCATCTCCTCTGACAGCCAAAACAGTTATTAGAACAAACCTTGCCTCTCCTCAGAGAGAGTCCTTTCCCAGGAGCCTCCTGGGTTCCTCATACCACTCAGGCCCTACCAGGCCCACCCCTCAGTGGGCCAGGCCTGCATAGACTTGTTTGCATTCCTGTGTCAAACACAGCTGGTGAGGTGTAGGGAGGGACACCTGATCCATACACCTCTAATAGCTATAATTAATTACTTGTGCGTTCTTATGTTTGCTAGTATATCTTTACCGTTTTCAGATGTTGTTCTTGTCTCAGGTTGGTATTGTTAGAGCCTGACAAAGAATGGTAAAATGACAAAAAAAAATGATAACTTTTGTTTTAATTACTCCCAGACCCTTTTTTTGCACAACTGGCTGGCTGGTTGACTGATTCAATGTAAATGTCCAGAAGGGTGGGACTGTTTATAACCATAGAAACAAATACAGGACTTTCAACCTAAGCTATGCTGGTTGGATAAACAAACATCGGGACTAGACAGCTGATACCTGTGGTCTTTTATCACTGTATTTCTATAGGATCCCCTAGACAGAACTCCAAAGTCCTCATCCAGCTAGAAGATTGCCTCCTTTGTCAGGTCATCATATTATTTAGAATTTTTTGAGCACTTTATAGCCCATTTTAAATAGATGGGCTAATGTCAAAATCAATTATTTTTATAACTCAAGCCTTGAGAAGTGAAACATTATTTATTATAGTAACTATGAAACAGATGTTGTAATATATGTCCTAATTCAATAAAATATCAGCTCAAGCAGTCATTTTATGATTTTCCCAAGAACACTGGGTTCCATTTGATGGGTCTGGTTCAAAACAAAAATTCACACAAGGCATGTCAGTAAGTTTGGGTTAGCACACAGGAGAGATTGAGATCCAAAAGAGAAATGGGAAAAGAAAGCATCAATTTGGGGGAAAACTCCCTTCTTCTTTGTGAGCAGATGTTCCAGAAAGACAAGAGGGGCCTGGGCTGCATGTTCTGGGGCAGCCCGGGAACAGGCGATGGGTCAGGGGGAGGCATGTGGGAGGTGGCAGAGGGTCTGGCACAGCTCTGCGTGGCTGGAACGGAGACACCAGATCTAGCACGAACAGGGGGTTGGGGAAAAACAAGGCTTGCTACGGGAGATTGTCAGCATGGCTTTCGACATAAGGAGTGAAGTAATGTATGAGGTATGAAGGCTACTCATTTCTTCTCAACATATGTCACTCTGCTGTTTTCTCTTAAATTATCTTCAAGTTAGCTTCAGCAAGGCTGATCGTTGGGGGTTGTGTCTTGTAGAACCGCCCCTTCTGTGTTGCAAAAGTCCTCATCATCTCACTGAGATTTAAGAGACCTCACTTTGTCTCCAGCTGAGTGGAAGAAAAAGAGTATGGATATGCTACAAACCAAATATGCCAGCATTTTAAGGCAGGCCTATGTTTTTTTTTTTTTTTTTTTTTTTAAAGGGGGTTTACAGAAAAGGGGACAAAGCCAAAAGCTTCTAAAGTTGTCTTTTTTTCTGTTATACCTGCAAGTTCCCTGATTAATTATAGGTGATTCCATCCTGTTTTACAAAATATGTTTCTGAAGAGTTGCATATGTATACAGACTTATACATAATATGAAAGAATCTATAAAATATCACAAATTCACAATTAAACCTGAGCATTTCTTTAAAATCAGAGCTAATCTTTGATGGTGTACTTGCAACATTTCATACCTCTGATCTTTGAACGTCTTACATTAAATAAACTTCTAATTGGAGGTTAATGTGTTCTGGTTTGGATTACCTAATAATTATACCTAGTAATTATTTTCTTTGTTTCAGTGTTATGAAGTTTATCAGAACTATGCTTCTTATTTCTAATAGCAACATCTTTATAAAACTATAATGGAAACATTATAAAATATATATTTTTGAATCATACAAACTGCTTTGGAGACAAATGAAGTAATGAAGCCAACATTAAATTGTTCTCTGGCAGGAAGCTATACAGCTGATGGCTTGAGATATATTAGATCATTAGCTGCTACTCTAAAGTCTAAATCTGGTGTGTAAAAATCAGTTGTAGAGTCAGCACATAATTTCTTAAACTGCTGATTTTGTGAAAGTAACATTGCCAAATTTGGGGAATGCCTGTGTGTTTAGGGGACCTATCTTTTGCACTTTTATCTATCTTTAGAAATCACTGTTCACACAAATGAGAAAATAATAAGATGACCGACCCCCCTCCCGGCAGCATAGCTAGAGAAATTCCATTTCATAAAGAAATTCTTTTATTTAAATACTGATATTAAGGCACCTAACCTTTAATGATGCCTCTGTTTTCTATTGTCGTTTAGCAATATGTTGTTCTTATTAATTAAATCCCTAGTTAGAATATTGAATTGCCATATAAGCTACATATCTTACAAACTCCCACCCCACACCCTATTTTTAAGTTCAACAAATATTTATTGAACTCCTACTTCTCCAGGCATTGTGTACATAGACAATTAGACAATAGCCCAGAACATTCTGGCCTTCCCTCAAGGAGCTTTCTTAGGCTACCAATTTCAAAGGTTTTGAATACCACAAATATGCTCAATAGAAAAATCACATTGAATCAATTTAATCTTTGATGATTCAGAAGATACTTTTAGATCTTTCAGTAACCAAGGTCATATTATGAACACAATTCATAATGGAATAATCAAAACCTTGACATTCTAGCTTTTGATCTAGTAATGTGCACCTAAGAGTATATTGTTGTTAGACACTACATTTTAGTAACTGAGAGTATTAGAGCACAATGAACACTTGAAGACAATGATGTTCATGAACTGTTTAAGGGAAAAGAAAGGCAGCCTTCTTCTGGTATAAACAGGAAACAGTCTGTTACCACTAGTTCACTAGAATTTATTGAATGCTTATGGTACAAAGCTAGATAACCCACTTGGTTAAGTGATCCCCTTGCTTCCACAGAAGCAAATATAATGTTTGTTTTACACAAGGGTGTCCTCTTCCTCATAGTAGAGAAACTACTCTAAGAATAGCAAATTACCATTAACTGAGCACCTATTTTGCCTATGCAGCATTCCGGCATCTAACATAAATTATCCCTGATCCTTACAACAGTATTACAAAGTAGGTTTTATTATTCCACTTTTTAGAAATCAATTGAGAGAGGGTATGCCAAGCTTCCTTCAAGTCTTTCCAATATTAAGTGATAGAGTCAGAATTTGAACCCAGGCCAATACGATTCTAAAATAGTTATTTGCAATTTAAAAGACAAACAACATATTGTCTCATGCAGATTCCATTCTACTTTCAAGAGTGCCTCTTTTTCTAGCAAGGCTGTAATGCAGAGAGATAACGTAGGGCTTAAGAGGACTGAGAGCTTCCCTCAAAAGACCCTGTGGCTATGGAAAGTGACTCTGTCTAAGAAAGGAAATGTGACAGTGGATTCCTTTCCCCTTGGCAACATGAATGTGTTGGAGGAGACTATGCCAGAAGGATAACTGCTTCTTGATCTTGTAGTTTCCCCAAAGTCAGAGCTTGAAAAGATGGCAGCCCAAGGCATCAAAGGTGAGACTATGACTGGTGTAGGGACTGTAGTTAAATGGAAGAGGAACAGAAAGAGTAACTGAGGTTGCAACCATATGCATAACATAGGTAGATGTTTCTGCTGGTTCATACCAAGTTTTTTCTCTTCAAGAGCATGGAATTTTCTTTTTTAACTACCATGTTTAAATGCTAGAGGATACAGGAAAGTTACTTCTTTTAATGTAACACAGGATTAATTGAACTTTTACTATGACTTTATGGATAAGATGCTTGTCCCATTTCCTGATATTCCCAGGAGTCCTGGGAAAGAAGCAGGACAAGTCACCTAGCAGCATTCCATGATCCAGGCTCATTACACATCACTAGTAAGTCTTTACTACAAATTATTACTTTACTACACATCACTAATTGTTTACCAAATACCAATTGACTACACATTATTAATGCATATTTGCTGGTTACTAATAGATGTCACACTGCTAATTAGATTTGTATCTGTTACTAAGATGTCATCTGAAGCCTAATGTTCCTTGGAAATTTTGGTACACTTGGATTAAGACCCTAATTTCAAGGCCTATGAAAATCAAGAGCATCACTGCCTTGAACTGCAGGTGGTATCTGTAAATTCCCAGAGAATTTATTTTTTCATGATCTTCTGTCTTTTCACACTTGGGTCTGTGAAATCTGTAATCTTGCACAGAAGATTAAAAGTGCAATTTTTGTAGACTTGACAAAAACTAAGGAAGACTTTATTTGGGATTATCTTTGTGATAACTAAATACTTAACAAGTGAGTCCATAACAGTATATATCTAAAGTTAACAAAAATGAACTGGGGCTAAGAAAGATTTAGTGCATGAGGCATATATGTTAAGTAATGATAAATGGGAAAAGAATTGTAACACAGCCATGGGATAGAAGGTGGAGAAGTTATAAATCTTCATTTAAGGTCTTGGTTGGATAGTTGTATGCCAATGTATATAACTGGGCAAGGCAGAAACATCTATAGAAATTTAAGGAAATCCAGGAAAAAATTTGGGGGGTGGCAATATATCTCAGGATAAATATATATTTAGGAGGCAGAAAAAGCTTTCAGATAGAAGATGTCTTTATTAATTTGCTACCAAAAGAAACTTGAGAAAGCAAGACAATAAATAAGTAGGAAACAACCAAGATAGGTTATAATTCATAACTATATTATGTGGGATCACATATAATCCAAAACATGTTTTAGAATCCATTGCAGATTATTTTACAGTAGATGATTAAAGATCCAAAAGGAAGATAATTTTCCAGAGATCATGTTGGAAGGCAGAAAGGACAGCAAGTAACTTTTTGGGAAATAACCAGAAATGTATGAAGTTCAGGACTCTGAGCAAAGGAAGATTAAAAGTCAGCAAATCACGAGGTCACAGTTCATTATATATATTTGTCATCATATTCCATGTTCATTCTTTCATTGATTTAATTGGTGTTCAGAGTCCTTGTTAGAGGTTATTTGTTAAAGACACTTGCTTCACCAGTCATAAGCAAGAGTGAATGGTTTGAAGTCTTGAAATGGGAAGAGTCTAAGAATTTTCTATATTTGAGGGTCAATTTTATTATATATTTAATTTTAAATACAATAAGGTTAATAAATCCCAAGTGACAGCTTGATAAAGTTGTATATAAAGCTTAAGAACTTTATTTGTTGTAGTGCCAATATATTGGAAATGAAGTCCAGTTTTTGCTTTTAATTTGCCTTCATTTTTGAAAGATAATTTCTTTGGGTGCTCAATTGCAGGTTGGCAGCTTTCTTTCCTTCAGCTCTTCAAACATGTGCCTCGCCTCCAGGGTTTTTGCTGAGAAGTGATCTTCAATTCTTGTTTTTGTACCTCTGAAGGTAAGGTGTCTCGTTCCTCCAACTACTTTTAAGACTTTTCTCTTTATTTATTATTCTCAGAGCTTTGCCTATCATGTGCCTAATTGTGATTTTCTTTGTATTTACATGTTTGGGGTTCTCTGAGTTCTTGAATTTCTATAGGTAAATTATTGGCCATTATCTCTTCAAATAATGCTACTGCTTTGTTCTCTTTCTCCTCACTTATAAAGTTCAAATTACATATACACTAGATTGTTTTACTGTATCTCACATGTCTTTTTCACTCTGTTCAATAGTTTTCTATCCTTTTTCTAACCTTGAGTTTGAATGTATAGCTATTGACCTTTCTCTGCTGTGTCTTGACTGCTCTAAACTTCATCCACTAAGTTTTTAATCTCAGATCTTGTGTTTTTCAGTTATAGAAGGTCTATCTGGTTTTACAGATTCCAATTCTCTGCTAAAATTAGTCATTTTTCAACATTTCTGTTCATATTTCTCTATATTTTATTTAACATAATTCTTTTTTTTTAAGATTTTATTTATTTATTTGAGAAAGAGACAATGAGAGAGAGCATGAGCAAGGAGAAGGTCAGAGGGAGAAGCAGACTCCCCATGGAGCTGGGAGCCCGATGTGGGACTCGATCCGGGAACTCCAGGATCATGACCTGAGCCGAAGGCAGTCGTCCAACCAACTGAGCCACCCAGGCATCCCTATTTAACATAATTCTTGTAATTCTTTCAGGTCTTATCTGTTAACTCCAACATTTGAATCATCTGTAAGTCTGTTCCTATTGATTATTTTTGTTCTTGATTACCATTCTTATGTTTCTTCACATGTCCTGTTTTTTGTTTTTTTAAATTTTAAGTCATCTTTGTATAGAAATGAGTTGTAGAGATTGAAGTTTATATTCTTTTCTCCTCGGAAAGGGGCTTTCCTTTCTAGATCTAATCAAAAAGTGAGTTGGGCTAGAGCTGGACTGCAGCTTCAATTAAACTCAATCTACCTTTGGTCTAAAATGTCTCAAGGAAGAAACCTTGTTGTGACTGAGAAACTGGCAGTTTTCCCTACCATCTCCCTACCCCTAAAAGCTATGTGAGTCAATGTCTCTGTGGTAGCTTTGAGCTGCTTTCTTTAGCCTTCTGGTCCATGATCTGGCAAATATTTCAAAAGTCTCAAGGAGAAGACCAGCCCCATTTTTAATGAAGTCCCTCTTCTTCATGTAGTACTTTACCAAATATTGGTAGATGAAGAAGGATTATAATCTGCTTTTTAGGTACTCTCCAGCATCCCACACAGATGTGGATTCAGCAAATGAACTCTGGAGGAAAATGGCCACCAGGTTTTTGAGCTCCTGAAGTTTCCAATTGGATACAATCGTCTTACACAACCATCAAAAGCCTTGTTGGTTTCTCTTTTACTCTCAAATTTAATCTTCAGTTTTCAGTCACGATTTGCAAACACCCCCAGGTAGTTAAATAGCCGTAATAACCTGCTTCCTTGGAAGGGCTGGCTACTCTGATTGAGCTCATTCAGTTCTCCTTGTATCACATCACTCCAATGTCTTAAAATATATATACACATATATGTACAAGTTATATAAATATACATACAAATAAAAATATATGTATAAAAATTATACACACACAGTTGGTTTTCATTATTTGAGGTAGTTATGTTCTATACGCTCACCACAATCACTGAATTAGCAAAGATTGAATCATTGTCCCTAGGAGGAAGGCAGGGTTAGATTATTTAATATATACTGTTACTTCAGTAACTGAATTCACAGCCAACAGTGCAATAACTCATACCTGAACAAAGGCGAGATGTGTTATCTAACACATCTATTTTCTTCATTGGGTGCATCACAGCATTTGTGAACTTAGCACTTAAGTCCACAATTGGAGGCCATTTTTAAAAAGCAAAATCACTAACAAAAGCCCCAAAATACAAAAAACATGGCACTAAATAGACCATGAAAAGGACACTTATGTACAGGATGAGAGCTGAAACCAGAAGCAGAATGTTGTTGCTTTCTTTGATCTCAGCTGGGAATATGCGTGGGGGGCCACTCAAATTTTTTGCCATTCTGTACATATGCATGTCACAAATGACCACAAAAGCACTGTGAACTTTGATTTAGCATTACAAATAAATTTTTGTGGATAAGTGAATTCTCAAATAAAGAATCTGTGAATAATGAGGGTTGACTTACATAAATATAATATAGAATATACTTTAAATTCTATGTATATATAAATACATGCTAAATATATATATTTTAAAACATATTAAGCTCTCAGTGTGTAAATATTTATATTCTATATATATATACACACATATACTTTTTAAAAAATTATCTGGCTCTTTTAGTTGTTACAGAGAGAATGGGGTTCTATTGCTTCTTAGTCCATCTTACTTAGAAACAGAAGCTCTCAACCACCATTTTAAAATATTTTTAAAAATAATGATAGCATTATTTTCTGCTAAAAACATTTGTTGCTAAAGCCCTTAGGAACTAGCTGCAATATTTAGGTTTGGTGACAAGCAAAGAACAATTTTTGATACTCTGAATGATTTCTTCTGATTAAGAGCATCACCTCACCTGTCCAGTTCCATTTTGACTCAGTTAAATTTTGTCTTCACTGGCTCACTTTTAACAAGGTTGGTGAACTCTCCCTATCTGTTGGTTGACAGTTATTAAAATGGATAATGTCAGCATGGATCTTCCTGTAATTTGTAAGAACATTCCATGATGGCTGTTGGGGAGTTTCTTATAAAATACGGATCTCTAAACTAGATTATAAATCACTCTGTGGTGAGAGAGTTCATCCCCTGATGTGAGCAGGGTGAATGTCCTAACATCTGGTTCACTGAAGAGAATGGAGAGCAAGCTCCTGGCCAAATCGGAAACATATGGAAGAAAGAACAATCTGGGAGTATGGAAGGACTTGGGGCAAAAAGGCAGGGAGCCAGAGAAGAAATCGTTCAGTGCTTTCTGAATTAGTCTTCATCTCGGCTTTACCTCCTTCTTATATGCCTGGACCTGTGTCGGTTTTCAGAGAGCATGGAAATGGGGGTGAAACTAGGGAAACAGAGATCATACAGCGATTCATATAGGTAAAGTGAATAAGAAAAATCCTCACTGAGAGAAGCCACAGAAGCAACTCTTGAGAACAGTGCTATAAGTGGTCCCCAGGCAGAGATCTCAGGGAAAATTTGATTACAAGGCCAATGCCAGAGATCTTTCAGGCCTAAGGACAGAGAGAGGGTTTTTTCCCCTTCCCTAGTGACATAATGAGTAGCCTTGGAAAAAGATTCTCCCAGACACAGAAGCCTACAGAAATCAGTCACCACATGTAAGATCTAATAGTAATGCTTTTTGATCTAGTTTCCTATTAATAAATCCTCCTTATTCAGCCCTGTGGTAAACTATGAAGACTTGGACCATGCAATAGGGCCTGTTTTTCCTTTTTGCTTTTCAGGATTGCCGAGTAGGGACTCATGTAAGTAAAGAGTGAACCATATTCCTTCCCCCTACATAAAGTTACTTAGAAGTGCTTTGACCAGGTATCTCTTCTAGCATGAAAAAGGCATCTGGTGTAGCACTGTAACTGTGCCTAAATTGTTCCCTTTCAAGTGTCTTTATAAGGCAGAGCAGACAGGAGAGGAGAATCATTTCAAGATGATGAAATGGCTATGAGCCCACAACTAGGGGGCAAATGATTTTCCATTAATTAGATGAAGAAATAATAACATTCTATAATAATATATGAAATCTGTTTACAAACACTATAAAATTTCACACACACACACACATGTGCATATATGTGTGTGTGTGTGTAAGGACAACAACTTCTTTAGATATGCCTCATGGCTTGGAACCTACAGGAAGGCCTTCCTCAGGAAGAAAATAAAGGTCTACAGATAGATCCCAAAAGGTGCTGCTATTTTGTGATTTTGTGGAATCGGTGAGATGAAGATTCCACAACATTACTTAGAAATGTTACGGTAGCCTGAAAACACAGTGAACTCATAGAATAGCCCAGGCTGTGGGGGTCCAAAATTATTCAGTATGTCAAAAGAAATGAAAACAGGCATCTTCACAAAAACTTGTGCAGGAATGTTCATAGCAGTATTACTTGAAATAGCCAAAAACAACATAATGCCCACAAACTAATGATTGGATAAACAAACATGGTATGTCCTTATAATGACATATTATTCAGCCCTAAATAGGAATGAACCACTGATTCATGCTATAACATGGATGAATTTTGAAAATGTTATGCTAAGTGAAAGAAGCCAGTCACAAAAGGCCACATATAATTCCATTTATATAAAATATCCAGAATAGGCACAACTATAGAAACATAAAATAGATTAGTTATTGCCGAAAGCTAGAGTAAGGTAAGGAAGGAATGGGGAGTGACTGTTAATGAGTACAAGGTTTCTTTTTTGGGTGATGAAAGTGTTCCCAAATTTCCCATGGTAATAGTTACACAACTCTGTGAATATACTAAAAACTGTTGAATTATATAATTACACTTGGTAAATTATGTGATATATACAAAAAAGTTGTTATTTAAATTCAATTAATTATTTTTTTAAGTTTTTTTTTTTTTTAAGGAAATATCCCATATGCCCAAGAAGGATTAATGACTGTGCATGGAATCGGGGAATCTTAAATTCAGAAAAGAATTTAGGGGCCATCTATTCTGACCTCCAACACCACTGAGTGTTCTGAAGAAAATCACAGGCCCATGTAGACAGATGCTATATGTTTCATTCTCTTTTGGGGTCCTCAGTGCTTTCTATCAATTATTTGGTCTTTCTTTGACGTTGCCTATAGCTATGCTAACCCTTTATGACAGTCTCCTCAAGACACACACACACAGACTTCATTCCTCTTATTCTGAGCCATTCATCTCTTCACTGGAAATATGTTGTCACCAACCATATTTATCTCACTGACCAGTCCTTACACTCTCCATATCCATATACATTTCCTCTCATCTCTGTGAGAGAAGCCCTTCTGTTCAAGATCAAAGGCCATTCTTTTTATTGACCTCCCATCTCCTCTGGTCTCCAGACACTCCCCATCTCCTCACTTCTCCCACCACCTCATGCTCTAGACACTTCAAACCATTTGCTTCCCTGATAAGCCATGCTCTTCCTACCCCCATGCCTTTTGCATATCCAACCCCCTGTGCGTCCATGACTTATTGAACAACAGGATTCACACAATACTCCTACTTACCCCTCAAATAGGCTCAAACATCATCTTCTCCTTAGAATCTTCTTTAGTTTCATTCTGTCTTCTCCTACTCCCAGCACAACATCAGTTTTTCTCTCCACTAGTTAAATTTGGTGGATGTTCTTTTAATTGCACAGATTATACTAAATTGTCATTATTGGTTTGTTTACATGTCGGTCTCCTTAAAAGTGAGCTCGGTGAGGGAGGAAACACTCCTTCCTCTCTCTGTCTTCCAGCATCTACATGACTGGTACACGACGGATGCTTGTTGAAACAGTTGCAGGAATCTTCATGACATCACCCTAATTGATGGTTATTTAGTTCTGACCTGAATGTTTTTGGTTACAGGGCACTCACTCCTTTTTAAGGCAGCCCGTTCCATGTGTGGGACACTGTAATAATTAGTAAAGTCTTCCTTATATTGAGTGCAAATATTCTTCACTTTGAAGTCCACTCACTGATCCTAGCTCTGTCTTGTAGAACACATAGATCAAACAGTTCCCTCTTTAACACAATCGCTCTATCAAACTGTTGCCTATCACTTTCATAAGCCTTTCTCCTCCCTCCCAATCCTCTGCACACACAGAGTAAAGGAATTTTGTCTTCTTCAGGCTAAATGTCTCTACTTCCTTGAGGCATTCCTTGTGTAAGTGGCCTCTGGATCTCCCATAGTCCTACTCAACCTCCAGTTGGTCAATGTCCTTATTGAAATGGCTCCCAGAACTGCTCCCTGGAAATGGTCTAAACAGAGGCAAGAGAGCAGGACTAGAAATTCACTCCATCAAAAACCTTGTCTCTGTTCATGCAGCCCACATTTTTTTGTGAACATGTCACACCCCTGTAGTAGACTCAAACTCTCAGGCTTCTCCAGATATCTGTGCCATGATCCAACTCCCCCTCCAACGCCAACTCAATTGTTCAAGAATTCACCTGGAGTGGTGATAGGTGAGACAAAGGAAGACACTGTAGAGCTTTGGATTCCTGAGTTAGAGGTTGGAGAGGTGTGACTTACAGGAGAAGAAAAAGGGGACAGGAATGGGAAGCTGATGTTTTTGCAGCCATCTTATCATTTCATTAAAGCCTCATACGTGATACATTTCTCTTCGGGCAGGGACTCGTGTGATTCATCGCTGTATCCCTGCTACCAGGACAGTGTCTGGCACACAATGGACTCTTAGTAAACATTGATGAACCAGTGGATACAATCCATGGACTGCTGCATGTACAGGCCACAGGAACACTGAAGCCTGGTCATATATTATTCACAGTGGGAAAAAAGAGAATCTATTTGTAAGTACATGTTGTGCTAGGTGTGCATGGATACAAAGGCACAGGTGTTTGGTTATAGCAATGATTTTTATATGATGGTCTGAAGATAGGTTCTCACGGATTGGGGTTAAGTTGAGTGAGCTGGGTCCCAAACCCCCATCCCATCATGGACAAGAACAACTCTACTTTTAACTGTTTTGTACACTTGGTTTTCACACAAATTGTCTCTTGAAACCATGGCTCTTTGGCTAAAAAAGTCACATTATATTGCTAGGTTTTGACATTGATGCAAGAAAAGATTAAGATTTAGGTTAAAATTATAGTAAAAATCACAATGTCCATCTCTGTCATTCTAGGCATATAAGTATCTGGCTGCTGCTTGTATACTTCTAGGGACAGAGAGCTCAGTGCTTTACTAGCTAGTCTGCTGATTAGGTCCCCCTACTAAGGGAACCACAATGGGGACAAAGAATAAAGTAGGTTTTTGTTTTGTTTTGTTTTGTTTTTGTTTTTTCTGAGCTCTACTATGAGACTTCTGGGCAGACCCGGGTAGATGAGACCCTCTTCTGAAAAGACAAAATCTCATCTCCGTGGAAAGTTCTCACTCCTCAGCCTCAAGAACTACCTGCTCCCACATAGATATTCCTAGACTACTCCCCAACCTGGTTTGGCTTTGCCTACATTATCTGGATTTCTTGCCTAAATCCTTTTCTTTCTGGAACCCACTTCTTCACTAACTGCATCAAGAGTAGGAAATTATTTTAGGATGCTGAAGTGCTTGTGAACATGTAACCCTAACCAGGTGAAGAAACACGGGGTGAAGTAGGAGAACACTGACACAAGAAGCTTCTGGAAGACTTGCTGATCTAGTCAATGAAAAAGGCACTCGCCCACTCCCATAAAGAGAAAGCACAGGTGTAGCTTTTGAGAAAGGAAATGAGAGAGGGTGTGTTACATAAAAGTTGTCTTACTCCATATATCATCAGGCACTGTTTCTCTTCTAATATGAATTTGGGTTAGAGAAGACAGAGATTGAGAACCGGAGGGCTCTCCTGCTATCTCCATGGTAGGTCAGCTTGACCCCCAGTGCCTGTGTAAGGAAAAGAAAAAAAAAATGCATCTTCCAGATGTACCAGAACCCCTTTCTTTAGGGGAAAGTCTTAAATTCCTGGACGTTCAGACCTCCCCAAAGGATTGCAAGCTTGAAAGAAGACATTTTTAAAGATACTAATTCATGGTTTGAGTTTTTCTGCACAGCAGCAAGTCTGTGACAGATAGTGTTTTGCTCCATGTCCAAGCTACATCTACTCAAATGAAAATTTGCTTGCGCACATCTCAGGCCCAAACGACCCAAACGTACAAAACATGAGCTTCAAATGGCACCAGGGTAAATACTGAATGTTTTCATAGTCTTTGTCCAAAATAAACATTTGAAAAATCCCAGAGGTTTTAGTTTCCTGAAGTAAAGAAAAATCATATTTCCAGCTGTCATTGGAAAATATCACACAAAATCCCACGTTTTTATCTTCCCAAATATTTTTACAATTACTAAATACTTAAAGGACTATTTTCATTTGTTTTTATGTTGGTGAGCTGTTCACACAGAAAGCAATTACGTCAGGAGTCCTAAGGTATTAACACAGATCACATAAAGCTGAAAAAGAGGCTTCCTTACTTGACTCTCCTGGTTGGGGGGTGAAGTAAGAGTCTGATATAATTGCCCATGTGGTTAGTAAACGTGCCAAAGCACAGTCTTTTGTCCTCACTATTGAGACTATTTTATAAACACATGGTGATCAGCATATGCTGACTTCCAGAAATATTAACTGTAAAATTGGCAGCAAGCTGAAGCATTTGCAAAAATCCATATGGTCATTAAATTATTTTATTTGTGTGTGTGTGGGGGGGGGTGTTTATCTGTATTTGAAAGCAGTTTCTGTACCTTCTCTTTTCCAGACCTCCAGGCTCCGTTAGAATTTTAATTGTAAAAGAGGTAATCGAATGTCTTTACTAAAATTCATGCATATAAGTCATGATTTTATTTTTTTAATTTTTTAAAAAAATTCTATTTTTATTTATTTATTTGACAGACAGAGATCACAAGTAGTCAGAGAGGCACACAGAGAGAGGAGAGAGAAGGGGAAGCAGGTTCCCCACTAAGCAGAGAGCCAGATACAGGGCTTGATCCCAGGACACTGAGACCATGACCTGAGCCGAAGGCAGAGGCTTTAACCCACTGAGCCACCCAGGTGCCCCATAAGTCATGATTTTAGAACATCTCCCGAAGTGTGTAAGAAATATACTAGTTGAGCTTCAAAACTTTTTTTCCTAGTTCAGCAGTGTTGCCCAACTTGTAAAACACCCAAGAACTATGGAATATTATTGTCTTTTAATGACTAGAACAATGTGTCCATTTTTGTAGTTATAACCCAGACCATCTTTCAGGATTTGGCACTATGAAGTCATAGAAGGGGAAAAGACCCAAAGGGGTTATCTAGTACCAATATTTGCCTTCAGATCCTCTAGGACCACCCCAGTGAAATGAAAACTTACATTATTTTTAAAGCTTTCGTCCTTGACAACGGTTTATCATTTACAACCCAAATTGCCAGGAGGGAGATAGACAGATTTTTTTCTTTCACAGATTTCTTCACACTGATTAGCTAATTTCAAAAACCCTTTGCACAGTGTGTGGTGCTGCCGTTTCCATTTTATGGATGGAGACACTGAGACATAGGAGTTAAGTGGCCTGCCACAAGCCTCATTAGAGATATGAGTCACAGTTGGGAGTGAGAACACAGAGCCACAGCCTCATTCCTGAGCTGTTTCCTCAACTCTACATTTTGCTTTAACACATCAAACAGCCAAAGCAAAAACAGCTCCATTTGAGTGACCGAACAATGGAGATCGGATGTGCACGAGCCAATGGCCACCACAGAGACTTCGACCGCCCGCAGAGCAGTGTCCTTCTGCGCTCGGGCAGACGTTCATGCTTCCACTTGCCTCATTTCTTAATTTCACCAAAGAAAAATGAAGGGCAATTATCGAGAAAAAGGATACACTTTGCCTCACTTTCATTCCAGATATGAAGAAGTGAGATTCAGGTACCACCGAAAAGCAAATTCCTCCGTTGATCTGCGGGATGTGTAAGCAGTGCACATGAAACTGGCTGGCTCTGTCACTATTGTTCTCATATCGGTACCACTGGACGGCTCTAATTAATACCAGAAACAGCACAGGAAACATCCTTTAATTATTCCTCGTGGGTTTAGACAAAACGTAGCTTACTGAAAACAAAGTAAACTGCAAGTCTTTGAACTTGAACGTTATCTTTGTCCTTTGGCTTGCTAAGGTTTTGTGTTATCAGACATGATAATTTGTTTTCAGTGATACCCTTGATGAAATTAATTGAGTTTTAGACTAGCATACATTTCCTCTTGCTGATACTTTCACTCTTGGCAAGGTCTTATCTGGGCAGTTAGTGCTGTTCTCGTCTGGTTCTGTCTGCCGAGATTCAACTGCTACGGGATTGTTGTTGTTTTAAACAAAGATGTTTACTTTTGTTATTAGTGTAATATTCAGTTCACTTCCCCTTTTTATCTTCCCATAACGCACAGACCAACTCCCTTTTTTTGATGGAGATGACGGTTTGGACTTCGCTGCTAAGTTTCCTTAGAAACACCCTAGCAGACCTTTCCAAATATATCATCATCAGAAAGGGGAAAGCCATTTCAGACACTCCTATCTGTACACTTGGCTTGAATTCAGTCGATATCTAACTTCTAGCTCCTAAACTTTTTCTTCTATTTTTTTCAACTGTATTAATTTCCATTTTTTTTCAAACATCAAACTTACATATGTTCATTAGAAAAGAACTTGGGAATGAAAGTAAGATCTTCCCAACTACACCCTAATGTCACCCCGTTTTGAATCATGCTGTGCATTGAAGACCCTTTCTGAAAATGTTTTGCACATATGAGCATATGATCATATACAGAGTAGCTGGATAGATTAGGTAAATGATAGATTTTATACTAATGGAATCATTTACTCTTCATATTTACTCTTCATGTGGTACTGTAATTAGCTTTTTTCACATATCAATTTGTCTTGGACATCTTCCCAAATATGTCTTCTTTTAATTAGTGCCTTATCGATAGAGATTAAGCTCTTCCCAGTATTTTTGCTATTACAAAAAAATACAAGCCTCTTTGGGAGTGAGGAGTAAGGTGGTAGTCCACACTTAATATTTCAAAATGGTATGTTTATTAAATAATCCATTTTCCATGATAATATGAAAGAGAATTTTGACCATTTAGTAAGTGATAGATATTTCTCCAAAGGCACTACTGTTGGAACCACCTGTCATTGTTTACTGTTAAGCTGAGGTGGTCCCACGGCTTATGCATGAACTACTATAATTACTGTGATAACTGTAGTGGGAGTCTGTTATTTTTAGTGCCTGGTACATTTCGAACAACATTTTGACAGTTTTCTGTTTCCCACAATGTGAGTCCTACATGCCCAACACAGAGCTCTTGTATTTCCCAGACTCCCTTTCAGATGGGAAGCGGACATCGAATCTAGATTTCCTCAATCCAAAGCAACACAAGTGTTGGAGGCGGAAGTGAGCAACATGAGGCAGAAGACCCATGACCAAGAGTTTGAAGGCCAGGCAAGTTTGTTGACAGAAGCACCTGGAATTTTTGCTGGAGACTGTGGTGAGCTGTAGGCAGCAGCAGAGGTTCTGACTGGAGTGCCCCGGCTACGCTTTTCCTATCTGTGTAACAATCCACCTGGTTCTCTGGCCCTCCTGGAGTTTCTGTGAGTTGCCTGATGGTTTCTACAAATCTTTCTTTACTTAAATTATTCAGAGTGGACTCCATTCTGAATGAACCAATGAGTGTTAGGGGAAATGATTGTATAAAATACCTTCAAGGAAATGAGGATCTGAGATTGGTTAACTAAACTAAATAAGTATGATATTTATGTATCACACACACACACACACACACACACACACACGGAAGTGCCCAAATTACCATGTAACCATCACCCAGGCCAAGGAACAGAACGTTGCCAGTACCTAGAGAAACATCTGTCTCTGTCCTCTTATCTCTTTTTCAAAGAATCCCTCTTCTGACCTCTAATAACAAAGATAAGTTTGCCTTTTTCAACTTTAAATAAATGAACCCACACAGTGTGCATTCCAGTTTTTCCTAGCTTCTTTTCCTCAACATTACGTTAGTGAAATTCATCCATGTTGTATATGGGCCACGGTAATTGTCAACGCCGCCTGGCATCCTTTTGTATCTATATATCACAATTTTTTTCTGTCCATTATACTGTTGATGGACATTTGGGTGGATTTCAGTATTTGGCTGTTATGAAAAGTGCCACTATGAGCATTTTTATGTCTTTGGTGCACATTTACACTCCTTTCTTTTGGATATGTGTATGTATGGAAGCGGTTGCTAATGCATAGAGTATGCTTATTTTCAGCATTAGGAAATAATACCAAAGAGTTTTCCAAAGTGTACCAATTTAGACTTTTACCAGAAATGTATTAAAGTTCTTATTATTCCACATTTTTTTCTGACCACATTTTTTCTGTTACCAAGCATAAGTCTTGACAGCCTTTTAAATATTAAACTTGACAGTCTTTAAAATTTTAGTCATTCTAGTTGTCTTTTCTTACTAATGAGTAAGATACGATGTGGTGCCAATTTCTTCTCCCACTCTGGGAGTTGCCTTTTCACTTCGAAATGGTGTTTTTTGATGAGCAGAGTTTCTTAATTATAATGTAATCTGATTTGCAGTTGGGTTTGAAGAAAGTAAGGATCAGGTTGCTAGGACAAGGTGGGGCACTGGCAGTCCATGACAAGCAGAGGTGGAATGGCTCTTTATGTTTTAGCAGTGACCACATAGAAAGAAGTTCAAAGCCTGGACAAACTGGGTAGCTGCTGACATTGAAAATTCTGAAGGTCATGAAGAATGCAAGGGCTGTAGGGGTGAAATGGCCGTTTGCAACCATGTCAGAGGGCTTACAAAAAGAAATAAACTCAAGATTTTAAAACTTTGGCTAAGATCTCTGTCAAAAAGTCAGAAGCATTCTATATTGCTCTCTTTTACCTTGTGTTCACAGGACTGTCCTAGCCAAAAGATCTAAGCATCTGATTCTATAGACCAACGAATTATACTGCAGATTGAATTCAAAGAACTCACATGAATTTGTGAATTCATAACTGGAAAAAGTTATGAATGTCTGGGAAAGACGTGGGCCCTGATAGTTGGAATTGGGATGTTTGAGAGGATTTAAATGATTTAATAAAGTAGCCAACCCCTAAACACCTAAATCACACAGAACCTATCTTGCCAGCAGAGGCATTCCAAACATTGTGTCTAATGAAACTGATTTACTTGAAAACTATTACAAGCTCATCTTGGGTAGTGACTTTGCAAATGGTGGTAGGCCAGTTTTTCTCATGGTCACTTCTTTTTTTTTTTTTTTTAAAGATTTTATTTATTTATTTGACAGAGAGAGATCACAAGTAGACGGAGAGGCAGGCAGAGAGAGAGAGAGCGAGAGAGGGAAGCAGGCTCTCTGCTGAGCAGAGAGCCCTATGCGGGGCTTGATCCCAGGACCCTGAGATCATGACCTGAGCCAAAGGCAGCGGCTTAACCCACTGAGCCACCCAGGCGCCCCTGGTCACTTCTTTTTTTCAATGATATTAAACCTACATCTAGAGTCAGATGTCAGATAAACCCAGGAGAAGAAAGCTTATGCACCAGAATAATTGCAAGTGTTCTTTTAAAACAAGTAACACATTACATGTTAATAAAAGATAAAATAAAATAAAATAAAATAAAATAAAATAAAATAAAATAAATATTACCATGTTAATCCACTGGGCATGGCTCACCTCAGGCAGGACCTCTGACCTGAAATGCCATCATAGATAGTCTTCCATTAGAATAGACCTATGAAGCCTTGCATGGCCTAGCCTCTGCCTGTATTTGCTTCCTCAATTCGTGCCACTTCCATCTTTAGTCTTTTGTTGCTAGTCAATTGTCCTTTACATATGCCACTCCCTCCAACTGCCCCAGAACCTCACCTATAACCTGGTAATTTCACTCTTCTTTCAAATATTGGCATGCTCTCAGCAAAGTCTTTCTTCATTCCCTGCTCTCTTCCTCATGCCCAAGTCAGGTTCCTTGGTGGTATATTCTCATTGAACCAAGTGCCTTGCTTTCACAGCATTTATTTCTGGATGCAACTAAACCCTAGGTGGGTTTTTTGGTGTGTGTGATTATTTCCCATAAGAGATTTTAAACTTATTAGAGGGCACAGACCATGTTTGTTGTTACTCATCATCATATCTTCAGCAGTTAACATACTGTCTGGGTACATAGTAGACACTCAGTAAATATTTACTGATTGAATAAACAAAGAAACAAGAACAAAGGAAAAAATCTCTGTTTATTCTCACAAATAGAGGTAATGACTACATCATCACAGATACTTTGCAAGGTCTGAGAGTATTAACGGTATATTGAAAAGCAAGCAGAGAAGCCCATGAGCCTGTGAAGAACAAAGGATCAACAAAGGAGTGATAAGAGAAAGAAGAAAAATGTGTGATGGGAGCCTTGGAAGAGAATGCATTAAGAAGTATGGTGTAGGTAATAGTGCAAAAAAAAAAAAAAAGTGAGTAACCAAGGGGTAACTCGTAAAAGATTCGGTGAATTTGTAGGAGTGGTACATGGAGATAAAGTGCAGGCCTGCACAGAATTCACAGTCTTGGTGATAGAATCTCTGTGATGAGTATTTATTTGGATTTAAATAAAAAGAAAAAAATGACACAAGTGATATTATTGTGAAAGTACTCCGAAACTACCTAAGCAGATAGACAGCTTTGATTGTGTTTTTACTAATCTCAAAACTATCAATGAGTTTGAATAAAATGGGATGAAGTTTTCAGCAGGCCATACACCTGCTCTCCCTGTTTAGAGACAGGTATAACAAATACATTCTTGGTCCATCTTGCAAATGATATCATGTTTAGAAGATAGAGCATAGAATAAGTGGAATTATTATCCAATTTCTGACTGCGGTCGGATTTTTTAAGTAAAGCACTATAAGTGAATCCAGTTGAAAGGAAAAAGTACTTAAAGGGTCTGATTTGACTGCTTGATGGGATCTTACGAATAGTGCATTTTATTTTATTTTATATTGATTGATTTTTTTGTTTGTCTAGTTACTAGGTTTTTTTGTTTTGTTTTGTTTTTTATTATGTTCAGTTAGCCAACATATAGTACATCGTTAGTTTTTGATGTAGACAATTCATTAGTTGCGTGTAACACCCAGTGCTCATTACAACATGCGCCCTCCTTAATACCCAACACCTGGTTGATTAGTTCATTTTAAAAGAACAAGTTTAATAATATAAGGTTTAGGCCTTATAAAAAAATTTTATAATACATAATATGTATACATATAATATATAATTCTCTTATTTTAACCCCACTATAATTCTGTGAGATAGGAATCAGCTTTCCCATTTTATTTTTTAAATTTTTTTAAATTTTATTTATTTATTTGACAGAGAGATCACAAGTAGAGAGGCAGGCAGAGAGAGAGGGGGAAGCAGGCTCCCTGCTGAGCAGAGAGAACCTGATGTGGGGCTCGATCCCAGGACCCTGAGACCATGACCTGAGCTGAAGGCAGAGGCTTTAACCCACTGAGCCACCAAGGCGCCCCTGCTTTCCCATTTTAAAAGAAAGGAAATTTCAAATCAGGGAGATGAAGTAAGTAACCATTGACAATAGAGCTTGTCAGGGGTAGAGTTTCTGAGAAGCAGCAGACGGGAGAGCAGCACGAAAGATGATCTTAGACCAGCAAGAACATGTGCATTCAAGGTCAAGATGAATACAATGAATAGCTTTATTATTAAGAATCAAATGATAATTAATGCTAATTTTGCAGCTTCATCAAGGACACTCTTATGTTGCTTCAGGATAAATCCTGAGAGTCAAAACACTTATTCGACACTGACCATTTCACCACCATTTGTGTTTGTTACCAATGATTCCTGTAAAAGAGCTCAACAATGAGCTGATGCTGATATCATCTGAATATAAGCAAAACCACAGGTTGAATCCCATCAGTAGGTTCACCCAATGGTAAGGCGAGGTATAATTGTGCCGGTGACATATTAACCTAGTCTTCATGTTTGCAACTAAATCTTCCATTTCCTATGTTTCTGTATTGTTGGAAAAGTGGCCGTGCAGTGCTTCTTTTCACTGACTCTTCATGTAGCAGCCACTCATCAAGATCAACTCTACAGAGTTTCACTAGTGCCTCAGCTATCGTGTGCCCTTGCTTCTGCAGCCAATGCCACGTGGTAATGTAGCTTTTGAAATGCCGCAGTGGCTTTTTCATTTTTGGTTAGAAAGTTACAAATGAAGTAAATGATTAATGTATATAAAAACAGGAAGGACAGCTTTTATTATATTTTTATTTATTGTGTCCACTTGTACTTAGAGTAGATGTGTCCCTTACATGAGTCAAGGGAACTTCGCAATATGTCAGTTTCATCTTTTTCAACATCTTCGAGACATAGATGAAACAAGCATGGGTTGAGAAGACAAGTCTTCTAATTTTCCTTACTTAATTCAACAGTCTATCACTAAATATGAATTTATTTGTAATATAATGTATTCCATTTAAAAATAAAATACAATTGTAAAATAAGTTTTATAGAAGATTTCTAAATTGAGAAAAATTTCACAGACAATTCAAAAGTATTATTACTAACCAAAACAACAAAGGTTATTTATTTTTCATGTGTTTCCACATGAAACAATGAAAAACTTAAGTGATTTATTGGATGATAATGAGGTTACAGAGATTATAGCAGGCAAAATCAAAGAAGCATCATAAAAACGTGGTAGAAACACTGAGGGAAAAAACTAAGCTAATCTCTGAAAATGCACATATTATACATGAAACTACTACTTTAGAAAATTCTAGAAAACAAAAGAATATAAAAGCATATTGCTGTTAGAGTGATGACATCATTGTGCCATGTAGCCTCTGAAAAACTGCTGTGCACTCATGAGAGAATGAAAACCAAAAAAAAAAAAAAAAGCAAATAACATCTTAGTGATTTTAGGAAAATAGATGACCTTGTGTAATCCTGAAACCCAGACCACACCTTGAGAACCAGTGCTTAAACTCTAGATCACTGAGTTTCCCATTGACTTGGGACAAAATTTTAGAATACCTTAGAATCCCTAGTATGTTCCTTCTGGCGACTCTCAACAAAGGCATGCACTCTCTGGAGATGGCTTTGTGAAGTAAGGAACTAATCTGCCTCATGTGTCTTAAAAGATTTGGGACAGTCAGAATAGTGTTTCAAAAATAGAGCTACTAAATTATCCTCCAAAAATACCACTATTCTCCTTCAGGCTTTGGATAAGAGCTGATCATCAGTGGTTTCTGGGGAGCGTGTGGCATTCCAGGTATCACATGCTATAAGTTAAGGGAAATTTTGTAATTCAGGTGATGGGTGTTATCGTGTTATGACATTTGTGAGACCAGGCTTTGCTTAGTGTCTGTCAGCTGAGGGAGTCACTAAGTACTTTATCTGGGCTGCAGATACAGCAAACTAGGAAAAATGAAGATACAGTAAATCATTTAAAACAAAAATACTGGGAGATTACAAAGGATAATAAGCAAGCCTAAAGCATCAAAACATATAAAAACAGGAGCTAACTAGAGTAGAAGAGCATGGGACAAAAATTAAGCAGATTAAAAGAAAAACTAAATGGCTAATCAAGTCCCAAGTTCAACACCCCTCAAGGAGGAACTCAAGATTCTTTTAAGGTAAAGTTGTGGGCACTGAAGTTTTCATAGGCAGTTTCTGTTAACTAACAGGGTTTTAAACTTATATATGAATGTATTTAAAGGGAACTGCCTCTCTAATTCATATGGAGTCCCACCATTCCCTTCCCATTATCTTTTCTACTGCCCAGCTTCCATATTTGTTTACCTGCCTTCTCCTGTCATCCCAGAGCCACAACAATCAGGAAAGCTCAGCAAGACCTTCTCCAAAGGTTCACCTAACCTAGCATCTGTTTGGTATTCACTTGGGGAGATTATTTAAAATGTAAATTCCTAGGGTAGAATTTGGGTGGATTTTTTTTTCCCCTTTTAGCTAGCACCTTTGCCTAACTGCTGGTGGCCAGTGAACCATGCTTTTAAGAAACACTGGCATCCTTCATGTGCATCTTTGCCTTGAGCTCTGTAGTCCCAAACTCTTGTCTGTGGAGAATCAATGGCCATCAAAGTCATATGCCTGTTTTTCAATAATAAATACAGCAAGATTTCATGCCTAACTTCGTACTGTTTCTTCTGAATGCTCCTTCTGAATGATGCTGCCATTTCGTCTGGTTTCAAAATCAACCTCAATTCTTTATGGTAGCTTTATTTCTATTTCAACATTTTTAGACTGTGATTTTCTTTGACTTAGGTCAACAAAAATTAATTCTAAAACAAATCTCTTACATTTTCAACTTTCCTGAAATCCCATGTAAACTACATTGCTTTCAAAAACTTCCAAAAACAGTGATGAAAATTTAACTCTACACAGCAAATATTGATGTTGGATAATCATGCTGGATTTTTCCCATTGAATGTAGTGGGCACAATTCAAGGTACACATCTGTTCCAGAGTGTACTGGATAAAAATAAAAAATCCCTATCTCTAAGACGGACACAGACACATTTTCTATCCTCAGTTGCTGGATAGCTATTTTCAAAGGTAAAATATTTATAGTTTGTTTGCAGTTTTTGCTTATATAAGCTAATTTGCAAATCTTCAAGGTTGCCTTTAGCTGAGCTCCTGGAACTGTCAGTAACTCATTCTTGATATAAGTAGTTTTCACAGCTATAATTTTACGCAAAATTTTAAATGGTGTAGAGCATTAATCCCTTTCATTAGCATTATGTCTTCATTTAAATTTAATTCTCAAGAGAGCTAATGAGCTGATATGAAACATCTAACTGAAAAAAAAAAACCAAGTTTCTTGAATAGAATTTGTTTTAAGACTGTTTTAAAATACTTTTCCAATTACAGTTACATAAGCCATAAACTTTGTATTTCTACTTATTCAAAAACACATGGTTTTAAAAGTATTCCACATTTCATTTCATCTGAATATATTGATTATCTAATTTTAAAATATCTAATAACAATTTCTCACTGAGTATTTGGGCTGGAACCTTATGAACACTGGCAATGACAATGGCATTCCCCTTCTGAAAAAGAAGGACCGCTTGTTACAAAGCCTGAGGCTGTTCTGGAGCCAAGTTAGAGAACGTAGGATAGAGTGGGATTTTTTGCTGATACCATAATGAATTCAGTCTTAAAAATTGAATTCTACTGAAATAGCTCTGTAACACAAAGAGAAAAGGTCTAATAAGCCATTGAAAAATAAGATCTGGAGCTCAGAAACAAGTCTGGACTGGATATCTTTATTTAAGGATTGGGCTGGAGATGATTATTATGTACAGCCTGTTCACACCTACACCAATACCTCCCACTGCTCTGTCATGCCCCAAGGCGACAAATCTATAAACACACCTCTTACACAGCCTCATTTAAAAATAACAATTTTTATCAAATTCCAAAATGTGTTTGCCCATTGGAAGTGAAAGTTTAAGAGAAGAGGTCATGAGGGAGAGGCAAGGCTCACATGTGTGGTAAGCCAAAGCAATATGTGAGCTGAAGTAATAGGGGAAGAAACTGATTGAGTAGAGAAAGCCAGTGGATGCAGGACAGAAACAAGGGACTTCATCAAGTGTGGCTGACCTGTGTCAACAGAGGCATGAGAGCGTGAAAATGATGAACCCAACAACACAGTTTCCATGAGTCACTTTGGCTCCAGAATGATAGTCCAGTTTCAGTGACAATGCCCAGCTCTGAAACACCTCACGTTTTGGACTTCTGTAGAGGTTATCCTTCTAATCATTTCCAATTCATCTTTATAATAAACTCTTCTTACTTATGTAAATAAAAGTGTTCTCTGTTAACAGTAATCAAATGTACTTGACTGAGAATGGCTATCAGCATTTGGAATTCAAGAAAACAGAATTTAGTATTTATTTCCTACTTATTTGCTTGAGAGTCTGGGCAAATAAAGTAATCTCTTTGAGCCTTGGTTTGATCTCCTGTAACGGATTGTTATTTTTGAGAATTATTGATGTAATACGTGTAAAGCACTTACCACAATATTTTGCATAAGCCAGATCCTCAATGGATATTAGCTTCTTCCTCCATCTCTTTTCTAAGTGAGAAGATATAAAGGTAAGGACAAGCTCCACATCAGATGTCAACTAGGAAATGCAAATTAAAACAACAATGAGATAGCACTACAGAACTTTTAAAATGACCAAAATCTAGAGGCCTGACAATACCCCATGCTGACCAAGATGTGAAGCAAGAGTAACTCTCATTCACTGCTGGTGGGAATGCAAAATGGTGCAGCCAGTTTGGAAGACAGTTTGACAGCTTCTTACAAAATAGATATACTCTTACCTTATCACCCAGCAATCATACTTCTTGGTGTTTGCCCTAAGGAAGCGAAAACTTGTATTTACTCAGAAACCTGCTCATGGATGTTTATAGGAGCTTTATTCATAACTGCCAAAACTTATAAGCAACCAAGATGTCCTTCAGCAAATAAATAGACAAATAAATTGTGGTACATTCAGGTAGTGGAATATTAGCTGCTGTTAAAGAGAACTGAGCTATCCAATGTCCACAATAGCCAAACTATGGAAAGAACCTAGATGTCCATCAACAGATGAATGGATAAAGATGTGATATATATATATAATGGAATACTATGCAGTCATCAAAAGAAACAAAATCTTCCCATTTGCAATGACGTGGATGGAACTAGAGCGTATTATGCTAAGCGAAATAAGTCAATCAGAGAAAGACAATTATCATATGATCTCTCTGATGTAAGGAATTTGAGGCAGGGCAGGACATCGTGGGGGAGTAGGGAAGGAAAAAATGGAATAAGAAGGGATTGGGAGGGAGACAAACCATTATAGACTCTTAATCTCACAAAACAAACTGAGGGTTGCTGGCAGGGAAAGGAGATAGAGAGAAGGTGGCTGGGTGATGGACATTGGGGAGGGTATGTGAAAGGATGAGTGCTGAGATGTGTGTAAGCCTGATGATTCACAGACATGTACCCCTGGGGCTAATAATACATTATATGTTAATTAAAATAAAAGAACTGAGTTATCAAGCTAGGAAAAGATGAAGAGAAACCTTAAATGTATTACTAAGTGAAAGAAGCCCATCTGAAAAGCTACATACTGTATGGTTCCACTTATATCACATTCTGAAAAAGACAAAACTATGGAGACAGAAAAAGATCAGTGGTTGCTGGGAGTTGGGAGTGGGGAAGGGATGAATAAATGAAGCAAGCAGAATTTTTAGGGCAATGAAAATACTCTGTATGATTCTAAAGTGGACAAATATATTGTTATTATATTTGTCCAAACCCATTGAATATACAACACCAAGAGTAAATCAACATACAAACTATGCACTTAGGGTGATAATGATGTGTCCATGTAGGTTCATCAATTGTAACAAAGGAACCTAGGTGAGGGATGTGGTAATAGAGGAGGCTGTGGGAGCTGGGGAATCTCTGTACCTTCCTCTCAATTTTGCTATGAACCTGAAACTGCCTACAAAAATCATCTTTTAAAAAAAGGTAAAGATAGAACTCCAAGGGTTATATTTCTGATATACTACATTTTCATTTCAAGCATTTCTCTTATAAGACATAAAATTTCCACTAGCTGTGGTTTAGTCATTTCACTCAACAAATGCTGTTTAGCATTTACTGTGTATGATGTACTTGGAGGATCAGACTGAAAAAGACCTAGTCATTGCCTTTCGGGGACTTTCCATCTAGTAAGACAGATGTAAGAGAAAAGGGATGGGTGTTATAGGAGAGTTAGACCAAATGTATGGAAATGAGGAAGAGAACAGTTATTTCCAACTGACAGGACAAGAGGAAGTCTTTGTGGGTTAAAGACATTTGACTCGAGCATTGAAAGATTAGTGGGATTTGGAACCATCAGGAAAGAGTGAAAAACAGTTAAGCTGGGAGAAAAAGCAAGAAGAAATCCTCAGGCAAGTGTCAGGATGACAGGTAGACTACTGACCAGTGTTTCAAATGTGTGAGAAATTTGGGGCCAGTATGTCAAGGGAACAAAAAGAGCAAGAATTTGTTTCCAAAATTCAGGGCCTCCCATGAGTTTTACATAATTCCCAAAGGGAGGAAATCAGAGACAGTTCCCCGAATTGTTCAACTGTGGTGGGTATGAATGTGTGTGTGCTCTTCTTATAAATAACTATAAAATTAAACATCCAATTATTAGTTAGTGAATGGCCACTTGCATCTGCACAAATGTAAACAGATTCCGTTGTTTGACACTGGCCATTCTTGACTATTTGATGTCAGCAAATGGCTTATTTATTTATTTTTAAAGATTTTATTTATTTATTTGAGAGAGAGAGTGCACATAACTAAGGGGAAGGGCAGAGGTAGAGGGAGAAGCAGACTATCTCTTGAGCAAAGAGCCCGATGCCGTACTCAATCCCAAGACCCTAGGATCATGACCTGAGCTGAAGGCAGATGCTTAACTGACTGAGCCACCCAGGTGCCCCAGCACATGGTTGATAGACTGAAGATATTAGGGCCTTCCTTCTGCAAACCCACACACCAAGCAGTCAAGTCAGCTATTTCTAATGAGCACTAGATATCCCCTACTGTAAATTTTATTGTTTGACCTCTGAGCAAATACATTATCTGGGAGTAAAAATTAATTTAGACTCAGGGATTTTTTTTTTAATATACCCAGTTATACACTGCTAAGTAGTGCAGAAGGAAATTGAACAATTTTTCCCCACTCTTAGGAGTTTAGAAATACAAAGTACGTAATATTAATATTCATGTATTTATCAACCTACTCAAAAGGTGCAACTGATGACCTAAGATTGAGGAAGAACATGTGGATAAATTCTTACTAATGAAGTTTCCCTACGAAGTCTGTAGTTTTTTGTCACAAGGAAGGGTTAGCTCAGAGGTGTATTGTGACAGTCAGGTTTACCCCTAATCTGTAATTACTGCTGTCCGCCAGAGACTCTTTCCTGATGAGAGATGGTGATGATGATGGTGATGATGATGACGATGATAAACAAACTAGAAAACAGGGATTTGACTGTTACTCCCAAAACTGAGTAGAGCTTAGGTTATTATGTTTTGAGGGACAAGGAAGTCCTTTTCAATCAAGGTGCCTCTGGGGGCTCATTAGCTGAAGTTCATTAGTTAAAACAGTCAAATATAGCACTCTGCACTGAAATGTATTATGCTTCAATATGTTCTCCACCTCCTCCCACCTCACTCTGCTTATACCAGCACAGTCTTGCATATATATTTCTTTTTAACTTTCTAAGTGTAAACTGTACCATACACCAGGAAGAATGTAGAATATACAAGCTCTTCTTATGCTTCTTCCTCCTCATGGAGCTGTCCTTCACACTTCAGCTAGCCATTTATCTTCTGTGAGGGTATTTCCTCCCTTTTCTTTATAGTTTGACCATTTACATATGCATCTCTAAACAAGATTGCTAGAATGATTTGAACTTTTTGGAAATGGCATCCCACTTCAAGTCTTCCCATGTTTCTGGATGCTTGCATTTTGTTATAAGCAGATGTGGTTCATTCATTTCCATTGTGTTCACATATCAAAATAAATGATCTATCCTATTAGAATTGGACATGAGATTGTTTCCAGTTTGGGGCTATTACCAGCAAATGCTGCTGTGAAGATTCTTGTCTGGAGACTCTGGCCTGTGCTTACATTTCTCTGGAGGATATACCTATGTATGGAATTGCTGAGGCTCAGAGTACAAACAGTATATTCAACTCTATTAGATAATGCCAAGTTATATTTCAAAGTGATTGTACCAACAGGCTCTCCTATGAACAGTGAATAAGAATTTTATTTGTTCCAGGGGCACCTGGGTGGCTCAGTCGGTTAAGCGTCTACCTTCAGCTCAGGTCATGATCTCCAGGTCTTGGGATCAAGCCTCCTGTTGGGCTCCCTGCTCAGTGGAGGAGTCTGCTTCTCTTTCTGCCCCACTCCCCTTGCACTCTCTCTCTCTCTCTCTCAAATAAATACAATATTAAAAAAAAAAAGAAAAGAATTTTATTTCCTCCATATCCTCACACTTGGTATTCTCAGACTTTTTCATTGCTGCAAATCTGATGGTTGTGTGGTGGTATTCCATTGGGGTGTTAATATGCCTTTTCCTGATAAGCAATGAATTGAGCACCTTTTCACATGTTTATTTGCCATTTGAATTTTTTTCCTTTGTAATGTGCCTATTCAACTCTTTTCTACATTTTATTAGCTCATTTCTCTTTCTTGAATCAGTCTGTAGCAGTTCTTTATATATTCTGGACACTAATCCTTTGGCAGGCATATGTGATGCATGTAGCTTTGTGCACTGATCACTCATTTTTTACTCGTTTAATGACACCTTTTGGTGGACAGAAACTTCTTGATTTAATGTAGTCAAATTTATTAATATTTCCTTTGTTATCAATATTCTTTTTTTGTTATCAATATTCTTAATATACTATTTAAGAAATCCTTCCTCAACACTTCAAAAGAGAAGATATTCTCCTATACTATAGTATACTATAATAGCTTAATGGTTTTGACTTTTTAATTGGTCTTATCCTATTTCAGCTCATTTTTATGTTTTGTAAGTCTCATTTCAATCTTTTATTACTGATATCCAATGATCTTGGCATTGATTATTGAAGTCTCTCTGCATTAAACAATGATACTACTCCACCCATATCACCTTACATAATCTTTAAAATTTTGGAACAGGTATGCTTTTGTTTCCAACTGGTAATACCTGTAGCTCTTCCATAGAATACTGTCCTTGGACTACTGGAGAGCATTCTGCCTATACTTTGAGAGCCTTGGAAGTGCCTAGGAATTCACATGTCCCCAGGGTAGCTCCTAACTATTGACCAGGGATGCCAGAGTATGAAAGCCCAGATCTTTTGTCTTTTGGGACACAATCCTAAGGCATCACTGATACTGCTGTGTTCCCTTTGGAGCCATGCACATTCCTTTGGACACAAAACTTCATCTCAGTGTGTGCTTCTGGGAAAATAGACCTAAGATAACATCCTTTTCTCAGCAATCTTCTGAATGACTCATGTCTAATATCAAGAGCAGATGAGGGAGTCTGGTCTAGAGATACAGTGAAGATTGAGCCAACAGGACTTGCTGATGGTTGGTGTAGAAACTATGTGATAGAATGAGAGAAGTCAAGGAGGATGGCAAGGTTTGTGACTTGAGCAAGTAGAAACAGAAATGTGGAAACACTGAGGAAGGAGCAGATTTTAGCGGGGAAAACAAGAATTTGATTTTGGATATGATAAATTTGGAATGTCTGTTAGACACGCAAGGAGAGCTGTTGAGTGGACAGTTGGTTCTATGAGTCTGGAGCACAGGGGAGAGGGCAAGACTAGAAGTATAAATTTGGGAGTTGTCAATTTATAGATGATATTTAAATCCACCAGACTGGGTGAGATTACTTAGACAGAAAAGGATTCTTGGAACACTTCAACAGTTATAATTTAGGGGAGGAGGAGGAAGATTTCTCATATGAACCACATCACCCTCCAGCACAGAAACAAAACCTAGATTTGGGGAGAAGAATGGTCTATGAAACTTTCTAACTCGTTAATATGAAACAAGATCTATGGGGTACTGTGGTCTGAAGTTACATTTTATGATGTATTCTATGTGTTATTTATTTTATCAGTATATTTATAGTTAAGTTAGATAATCACAAAAGCATTAAATTCTAGTTGGTGCAGGGACGCCTCGGTGGCTCAGTTGGTTAAGCAGCTGCCTTCGGCTCAGGTCATGATCCCAGCGTCCTGGGATTGAGTCCCACATCGGGTTCCTTGCTTGGCGGGGAGCCTGCTTCTCCCTCTGCCTCTGCCTGCCATTCTGTCTGCCTGTGCTCGCTCGCTCTCCTCTCTCTCTCTGACAAATAAATAAAATCTTTAAAAAAAAAAATTCTAGTTGGTGCATTCTTTGATTCTTTTCTTCACTCTTATTTACTATAAAAATTTGGTCTTTGTAGGGGAAGATAGAGCTAGATTAGGATAAGCGTCTAACAGTTGCTGAGGTCATGATATTTAAAACATCATGCTAGGTCTAGAGTGCAGATAGGCTAGATGGACCATTGTGTTTCCTCTCCCCAAGTGATTTAATAGCATCAGAATTGCTAAAACTATCTCCCAGAGGGCCATCAGTTGCAGATTTTTTCAACTGCTTTTGGAAGACTTGCAGAGCACAAATAAAGGATTTATTGATTTTTGGTCACCTTCTGAAGTACAATAATTTGGTACTTTTCCCACCTCCCTTCTTAATATTGCCTTTTAACCAAGAAAAAAAAAAGGACTTTTGATGAGCTTGGGTGGTGTACTATAAATGTGAAATAAGGGTGAGATAATTGAGGTGGGAAGTGGGAAAAATTTTATGCTTCCAGGCAACACTGAAACAATACCGGTATTTGTGTTCTTGTAACAGATTCCTATAGTTACATACTGCAGTGATTTAAGCTGGGGTGGGCCCAGAGGGATTCCGCAGTAATCAACTTTCATCTTGTTGAGGGTTTACTTGTTCCCTGCTTGCTTACCCTCAGCTGCAATCCATGAAGCTGTGTGGTACAGTAGAAGGAAAAGCACATGGGGCAGCATGTTCCGACAAAAACGGGGGCCAAGAGAAATTGCCACTTCACTTTCACTCAGGGGTGGAATTTGTTGGGAAATTTTAGAAGCTGGATGAATAATAAAAAGAAGGGATGCTGGTGAAATCAGGGGCAGGGGTGGTGTTGAGAGGCATGGGTGGGTGCAGTAGTATGTGAGGTTTGAGTGAAGGCTACAAGACGGGAGGGGATAATAGGTCAAAGGAACCATGAGAAAAGATTGCTCTGCAAGTTGAAGGTGGCTCGGAGGACCAAAAGCACTTTTAACAAATATGCAGGCTGATGATTAACGCTCACCGCATTTCACTAAAATTTTTACAGAGCTGTCCAAATGTTTCAACACCTGTTTCACATGAGGCAAAATCCTCTTGTAAACAACAGTGAGTCATTACCCAAGGCCTGTGAGAAAGGTGCTCTTGGGTATATGCACATTTTCTCCGGGTTCCCTTTGATGGACGGTGACTGAAAATATAGCATAACCTTATTTGCCCCAGAAACGTCTGCAGTAAAAAGGGAAATTCTAGGGGAAGAAGAAAAGGACATGTATTATACACCTAAGCATATAAATAAATTCATCCCTTATGTATTTATGTAGGTGGAAAACATGATAATTACATTTCCAAATGGTTTTGGAAACCCCCGCAAATGTATACTTAAAAAGTCATAGCAGTGAACAGAGACTGGATGGCTCATTAGTTGTGAGATAAAGAGTTATCCCCTTTGGATCTCCTTTTCCAAGAAGGATGAGGCCAAAAGCAATTTGATTGAATAGCAAACAGACATGTTTTGCGAATAGGTGAGATCACAAAACCCATATTGCAAGCTTTAGGATCATTATTCATTTATTCACTCATTCAGTCTATTTTATGACAGGTATGTTTATACAATAAAAACTGGAAATACTAAAAGAAACAAAACATAGCTTGTACTCAAATAGCCCATCATGTAGGGAAAGAAAGATAAGTGACCCTAAATTATAGCACAATGTCATAAAAGCGATGATGGCGAATTTGTAGATGACTATGGAGAGAGAATATAAACTGGGATAATAATAATGCCTAACATTCTAATAGCTCTTAATGATTTGGACAGAAAGCAGCTTCATTGAGATCATGTTATTTGGCTCATCTATTTAATCAAAATGACAACTTAGGGGCACTTGGGTGGCTCAGTCAGTCAAATCACTCTTGTTTTAGACTCTTAGCAGATTGTCTGCTCAAGATTCTCTTTCCCTCTCCCTATCCCTCCCCCTCTGTGTAGGAGGGTGTGTGTGCTTGCTCTCTCTTTCAAATCAATAAAATCTTTTAAAAAGTGACAACTTAGTAAAAATATTTATTAGTTTAAAAAATAGTGATAGTGTTGTACTATTGATTAATTTTGCAATCCTTTATGAATTTTTAGGATTTTTGTCTATTTTCAGGGATTTTTAGTATTCCTTCTGAATTTCTTAATCTTAGTTGATTCCCCTAAGAAGTTAACTTCATGGGGTGCCTGGGTGGCTCAGTGGGTTAAAGCCTCTGCCTTCAGCTCAGGTCATGATCCCAGGGTCCTGGGATCAAGCCCCACATGGGGCTCTCTGCTCCACAGGGAGCCTGCTTCCTCCCCCTTCTCTCTCTGCCTGCCTCTCTGCCTACTTGTGATCTCTGTCTGTCAAATAAATTAAAAAAAAAAAAAAAGATAGGTTTTACAATATTAAAAAAAAAGAAGAAGAAGTTAGCTTCATGAGGGCAGGCATTCTTTTTGTTCAAACTTTTCATCTCCCATGCCTATTGCTATACCTGACAGAGAGGGAGGTTTTTAGTACATATTAATAAAGAAATGAATGAATCAATTCAGTGTGCACAATTTATAGCTTTTAAAACATGGGACTCCCTTAATGTGCAGCAGTAGTGGAAGGTCACGTCCTCCCATACAGCTGTCCCTGGCATACATTCTTCCCTTCCATCTGAGATATTTGTGATGCAGCACTTTTGGAATCTTTGTAGGATACCCCAGAAATTCAGTTCTAAGCCCCAAACAACCCATTTTCAGGACCTTAAAACATCTGATGTTTCCATTAGTCCTGTGAATATGACATGCCCTGCACAATACTGTTTTATAAAGAGATCTCTTGAAGTGGTATGATTATGGTAATATCAACTGTCTCCAGGGAAGGGAACTGGGTGTTTGGAGGACAGCTTGAAGAAAAAGTTGAAGGTGGCTCAGAGGACCAAAAGCACTTTTAAAAAATATTTTTTTATGTTTTTTTTCTATTTTATACTCTTTTGAATAGTTTGAATATTGTACCATGTGATTCTTTCCTGTTAAAAAATAATGTGGTTTTTTTTTTTAAACATATATGTAAGCACTGTGAACTTTCGCTAAATTTGTCTTGTCTTTTAGGGAATTCCATCAGATGATCCATATATGCATTGAATACTAGATTTAACTGAGATCATTTTAAGCTAATGTATCTTACTTAGACAGTACTCTTTTATTTAAAATAAAATAATATAATCATCATACAAAGAGGTTTTTAAGAGATTTGAACATAATACAATTTCCTCCTTTTGGAGTGATAATTTGAGGAGAAACTCACCTTGTATTTGACCACATGGTATATAAAATATGTGACAATTACAGATTAATCTGTGGCAATTGTAGATTAATCATTAATCATAACACATGCAAATACCCTGATTGGGCCCTAGGAAGAGTTGAACTAGACCATAAAATGCCCCTACCATCATAATAATAAAAACAGTCAGATGGGGTACCCAGGTGGCTCTGTTGGTTAGGAGCCCTTGTCCCTGTTGGGCTCCCTGCTCAGTGGGGAGTCTGCTTTTCCCTCCCTCCCTTCCCCTCCTCCCCACTTGTGAGTACACTCTCTTGCTCACACTCTCTCAAATAAATAAAATCTTTTAAAAAAAAAACAGTCAGATAATATGGCCAAATGATTTTCAGTCAATTCTCTGAATCAGCATGATGAACATGACAAAGAACAGTGTTTCAAATGTCACTTTTTATTGCTTTGATTATACACCATAGCTCAGATATTCAAAATCAGTATGGAACACAGCCATTTAAACGGCTATGAAAGCCTTATTAAGACATATTTTATCTTTTAATAGTGGTTTCTCCTTCCTAAAAATATTTTAGGATCTAGCTAATGGATTAGATGGCTTATAGCAATTTTAAAATTTTAATGCCCAGTTCATCAAGAAATCACAAAATACACAATGACAACTGTGATCCCAACTCAACAAGATATTCTCCTCATGACTATATGCACTCTGCTATTTCCTTGGCTTTCCTCCCCTATGGTTCATATAGGGAGTGTGTTTGATAGTAGTGACGTACCAGCTTCTTAACGAGCTTTGTTCTCAGAACTGGTCAAAGTGTGTGATGCACTGTTTTGGTTTGAAAGTGAATGACATTCAAATACAGTTGCCTATTGATAGAGAAAGCCTTAGCTACAGAAGAATTACTGTGTCCAATTACCGACTCAAATAAAGAAAAATAGAGAGCAAATGAAAAGTCACCTTAAAATGTGATTCAGACAAAGAATAATAAACAGTGTCATTATCTTCCTTTTAAAGAAATACACAAATGTGTTCAATATGTCTCTATTAGCACAATATAGTTTCAGATTTCAGATATACTTTCTAGTGTTATGGGGCAGATGCCAAACTCTCAATGAATTTATCCCCAAGAATCATATTTTTGTGTGTTTTTACTCCACTGTGTCCTCAGAAAACATCAACAGATTTCAAACCCTGCTAATCCATTGGAAAATTGCTTAGGGCAAAGCCATTACTGAAGCTCTCAAGGAGGCAAAGCTCACTAGCTCATTGCCAAAACCCCCTCTTCTATGTTTATCTTAGAGTAGCAGCTGTCCCAACAGGCACGCCATTCTACACATGGGAAGGAAGTGGCAGCTGTGGTTCCAATATTTCCAAACTGCCACTGAGGGATTTGTAAACACCAGCATGCATATGGTACCATATACTGATTCTTAAAAATGAAACTTAAATCTGATGCAGTAGAGTATTTGAGATTTTATTTATTGGCTATGCTAATTTACAAGGATGGTTTACTATCTACGTGTGCAGGTTTGGCTCTGGGGATGTTGTAATTGGAAAACTGGAAAAAAATAATAACCCTAGAGTGACTGGAGTAGGAGAGGGACAGTAACATTAGAAGAGCCTTGGGCATCATGTTAAAGACTTTGAACTTTGTCTACGGGCAATGGAGAGCCCAAGTGACAGATCTGGGTTTTAGGATTTCCCAGGAGTCCATGAGAAGATTTGATTAGAGTCCCTCAACAATACTCCCAGGCATTGAATTGACTTGGTTAGTGTGGGCAAGTCCTCAGCCCTCACTACTCATCAAATTTCATCTCACCTAAGCCCATCACAGATGAGCTGAGTGAAGAGTAAAAAGAGATATCCCAAAAGACATACCCTTAGCATCGTTCCCACATTACAAACGCCCTATAGATGCCAACACTGGACAAGTCTGTTAGTACTTTCATTTTATTTATTTGTTTGTTTGTTTATTTATTTTTAAATTTTAGCTAGTTAATATACAGTGCAATATTGGTTTCAGGAGCAGAATTCAGTGATTCATCACTTACATACAACACCCAGTGCTTATCATAATTAGCACTCCTCATATCCATCACTCATCTAGCCCATCCCCCACCCACATCCCTTTATCACCCCTCAGTTTGTTCCCTATTATTAAGTGTCTCTTATGGTATCATTTTGATTTATTATTTTTGTAGTTAATAAACTGCATGATAAATTGTGCTGCAAACTGACTACAGAAATCTCAGTTGAAAAGGGTTACCTGATTCAAAGAAAACAATTCTATTTGGGCTGGTTTTACGTCTCAGGAGCCTAGAGTTCTATGAAATGCAATTTGTGCAGTATATCTCACAGTGTTTAATATGATTCATTGACATTATACCTTCTATTTATAATTTTATGTATGGTGTAGGAATTCTCTAGTACAAATTTTCCTTGATGAGAAGTTTAAAGTAGTTCGAGATAACTCATTCTGAGGAAGGAGGATAGTTGGGATTTCTTACTGAACAGCCAATGCACAACTATGAGGAAAATGAAATAAAGTCAAAATACTAGCCACATAGCACGTGAGATTTAAAATACACCATAGAATTTTATTTATTTTTACTTCAGTTTTAATTTTTTTAGCTTTATTGAGGTATAATTGACATATAAAATTCTAATATAAAGTATACAACACAATGATATACACATACATTGGAAAAGATTCCCAACACTAAGTTAATTAGTACATGTATCACCTCAGATACTTACCTTTTCTTTTTTTCCTTTGGTGAGAATACTTAAAGTTCTTCTCTCTTAGCAAATTTCAATTGTACGATATAGTATAATGGACTAGAGCTACACTGTTATACACTGGATCCTCTAATATTATTTATCTTATAACTGAAAGTTTGTAGCCTTTAACTGCCCTCTCTCTATGTCTCTCACTTCCTAGCCCCCAGCAACCACCATTCTGCTCTGTTTCTATGAATTCAACTTCTTTTTTTTTAAGATTCTATATATAAGTGATACCATGCTGTATTTGTCTTTCTCTGGCTTACTTCACTTAGCACAATGTTACCTCCAAGTTCATCCATGTTGTTGTAATGGCAGGATTTTCTGCTTTTTTATGTATATATCACATCTTCTTTTTCCATTCATCTGTCATGGACACTTAGGCTATTTTCATACCTTGGATATTGTGAAATATGCTGTAATGAACATGGGAGTGCAGATACCTCTTTGACATATGATTTCATTTCCTTAGGATATATACCCAGATGCAGGATTGCTGGACCATATGGCTAGTTCTATTTTTAATTTCTTAAAGAATCTCCGTGGTGAGAGCTGTGCTAGTTTACATTCCACCAACCGTGTATGGATGTTTCCTTTCTCCACATCCTCACCAATAATTGTTAATCTCTTGTCTTCTTGACAATAGATATACTAGCTGGTGAAAAGCAATACCTTATTGCAGTTTTGATTTGCATTTCCTTGGTCATTAGTGATGCTGACCACCTTTCCATGTGCTTGGCCATCAGTATGTCATCTTTGGAAAAATAGCTATTCGAGTCCTTTGTCCATTTTTTAATAGGGCTATTTGTTTTTATTTTTTATATCTTTGCCATTGAGTTATAAAAATATAATTTTGGATTCTGACTCCTTATCAAATATGTGCTTTGCAAATATTTTCTATAAGTCCATTGGTTGTCTTTTCATCTTGCTGATGATTTCCTCTGCTGTGTGGAAGCTTTTTAGTTTGATGTAGTCCTTGTTTATTTTTGCTTGTGCTGCCTCTTTCCTTATCTTATAAAATGCCATATAAGTGGAATTACAGAATGTATAGCCTCTGCGCCTGACCCCATTCATTGAGCATAATGTATTTAAGATTCACCAATGTGGTCGCATGTGTCAGTAGTTTGTCTACTTTTGTTAAAAAGTAATGATCCGTTGTATAGAGGTACCACAGGATGTTTATCTATTACTTGTGTGAAAGATGTTTGGTTGTTTACAGTTTGCGGCACACAAATAAAAATTGTATAGATTGTGTACAAGTCAGGATGTGTAAGTGTCAGAGAGAGTCCATACAATCCCTAGTCATCTGCCTGTGCAGATAGTCACCAAGGTATCCTTTATCCCATCTGGCCTTTTGCCCTTTGTCCACCCAGCTTATGCCCATCTGGGTCCAGCAATTCTCTTTGTATATTTAGTGCTGCTCTTGGGCAAATGGTCAACATTCTGATGCTTCCAGGTCACACTGAAAACTCTACCTATGCATTGGGGACTGACCACTTCTTCTCTGCATTCTAAATGTCCATCTCTGGCTTCCTCAAGGAAATGAGATTCAAGCGCTTCTCCTTTTGGATTTCATGAACCTCTTTGTGGATTTTTACTATTTCCTTGGGGCTTGATAACAAGATACATGCTCTACACTACAGTATCAACACTTTCATAGCTTTCTTTTTATTGTTCTTCTCCTTAGCAAGCACATACCCCTGTGTAGGTGTGCAGGTGTGTCTGTATGTGTGTGTATGTTTGTGTAAACCTCACTTTTAATCTTTTCTCCCAAATCATCTATGTCATGACTCATTTCAGTTTTTTCTAAAAGCCTAAGCAATTGAAAGATAAAAGCCAGAAAAAAACTACTTTGCCTTTCATATCCAGTCTCTGAGGCAATAATCACAGAAGAGTCTAAATGCTTTATATGGGAGAAAGTCAAAGGTTAATATTTAAAATACATTATGTCACCATAATATTTTGTCCCCCCCCCACCTTATCTGATTTCTTGCCAGTTCTACAACTCACTAGTCATACGATCTTAGGAAAGTTACTAATTTCTCTGCACCTGAGTTTCCACATCTAAAAATGGATATAGTAATCATGAGTTATTATAGGAAATAAATGCAAAAAATTATGTAAAATGCTTAGGATATTATTTGGCACCTTGTATTATTAACTATTAGTATAATTATTATCATTCACAAAACAATTATGTGGCTAAAATGGAAGAAGGAAGCTGTATATTTCTACCTGTGGGACAAATCATAATTTGAGATCTGGGAGAAATAGTAGATATCTCCTAGTTCAGCTCTATCATTAATAACACATCAAGTAAAAGTCAAAGGAGTGACTTGCTGAAGAGACTCTTATTGCAAAGGGAGGACTAGAATCCAGCTCTCTTGATTCCTGGAGAATGTCATATATATATATATATTCCTGTGAGAGAAAGCACACTTAAAAGCTGCCCACACATTGTTATCCCATATAACTAGGGGTAGACGCTAATTCACATTGCTCCTAACTAAACCATTAACCATCTTGGTAACAAGCAGACTATTCAGTCAGGGGCAGTGGTGAAGGGCTGGTTTCCTCCCATCTCCATCTGTCCCAGATGAGAAGAGTGTGTCTGATAATATTTTAATATTTTTCTCTGTGTCTTGATCATGGTGCTTATTCTCTTTGGTTCTGAGCTTCTTTGTACGCCACAGGAGTTGAACTAAGTAGTATCTCCCCAGTTATACTGTACCTAACACCCACTTCAGAAACAAAGCAGATTCCCAAAGTTTGCATCTCTGGGATGGGGCCTGGGAGTCTGCATTGTCACCAAATTTCCTGAATAATTCTTAAGCACTTGGAGGTTTGGAATGAACGGCCCAGAGGGTTTCTAAATCTCTAACGTGCTTCAATTCTAAATTAAATTCCCAGACCTCACACCCTACTTTGAGTTTAATCCAAATAGTGTCATATCCAAAAAAGGTCATTGATACAGCATAGCATACACACTTATTTCTCTAATGTTGTACTCAAAGTATCTTTTTACACTGAATATTTCTAACTTCCCCAATGGTCATTTAATCCAATTTTTTCTATGTGAATGTGGAAATATCTCCAGTTAGAATAAGTCACTGCACTGTTTTCTCTAACTTTTGAGATTCACCACAACATTTCTATAACGTAATCTTTGGGGGGCCACAAACCTTTGTGTTTCAGGTGATTCGTATTTGAAAGAGGTCTTTCTGGTACTTCTAGTAATGGATCCCTATGGACAGGCCTCTTAGACATGCTTGGCTTCCCATATCCCCCGTGAAGCTCCATCGCTGGTGAGACCCCTAAGTCACAGGCATTCCAGAATGTAAAAAGCCACCTTTAGGTTTAGTCAGTGTTAGCTTGGAAGTGTGACTGATATTTTCTGACACAAGCTTTCCTTTCAGGAGGGCAAAGGGCCAGCTAATTTTTCTCTTAGTTTAAATGTCGAGCTGGAATCCGAAGACAGGGCACTGTGAGCTGCAGCACACCTGCATATCAGAAAAATGGCCGAGACTGTTCATTTCAATGCCAGGTGGCAGGGACCTTGGTTCTAGAAAAAAACCAAGGCTTAACTGATTATGTAGTGATCTTGGAAAGCAGATATTTGACTTGAGATCATTGATTTTGACCTTAATGTCATTCCTCTGAAAAAATAAAAATAAAACATTTGCTTCAGATGAAGACGTGCTGTTTGTAGCATAAGAAATAGCTAGTGCTCCGCAGTGCAGAGCCATGTTTTTGAGAAGCTTTCTCAGAATAGGCATGAATTGGTTTGCTTTCAGAGTCTATACAAAGATATTTTTTAGGATTTGTCTTTAATCATATTCCCTTTAAAAACAGTGCATGGCAACCTGCTAACCTGCTATTATATCACTTCTGTCTTGATGTTTGTATTTTTCCTGTGATCTGAAACTAAAAATAATTTCTAATTTGTGGACAATTATTGAGGACTGCAATCTTTTACCTTTAGAGTTATTGCTGTGAAGATTCATTTGATTGACTACAGTTTGTTATCCAGGTGTTGACTTTACAGAACGTTGTCCTTGTTTTAAGAATAAGCTTTGTTATGAATTTCTATCTACAAACTGTCTAAAGGAATAAACATCACACTTACCTACATTCAATTAAGTGTATAGATATCTCCAGAGCTATGACATCTTGGGCTATTATAAAATTATTCATGATCTTTAAACTTAAAGAATCATTCTCTACAATCAGAAAAGAATTTTCCCTTTGGCCTTTTCCTTCTCTGTGTGTACTATCATAAAATAGCATTATCTCTCAGAATGAGGGGACATAATGAGTGGAGAGTAGAAAGATATCTCAAAGCAAATCTTGGTAAGCTTAGAGTTGTTCTTGGCAAATATCAGGTGTTTTCCTCAAATGTGTTGATATAAGTTTAGAATTGTAATGATTCCTTTTTGGTTTTTAATAAGACTTAAAAAAAAAAAAAAGGCCTAGACAAAAGTAAGGATGAAGAATGGCAAACATAAGTACCATCACTGGTTCTATGATTTTTTTTTGGCCAAGGATTCTAGGTGAGCTTTTCTTTACATTTGATTAATCACTTTAAGTTGGCTGCTCATCCCCAAAGCTACTAATTACTTCAAGATACCTAATTGCCTTTTTTTTCTTTCTAAAATTTATGATCATAAAATTAATGAACCTCTTAATTCTATGTTATGCATTGACTTATTCAGCAATGAAACATGACACTGTGTTGGGATTTAATTTTTGGGTTCTTTCCAATAACTGAAACACTAGATTTCTAGAAAATTTGTTGTAGCGTGTCCAAGCCAATTCAAGATTCAATGGCTCAACATGCAAATTACCCATCTGTGTAATGTGCAACTATAGTTAAATCTTCTTATCTTTTTAAACATCAGTAACTCCTCATTCATTTCATTCATCAACCAGTTCTAGGGGAGGTATCATGGAACAGGGCTCTTAAAAAAATTCTGGAACAAATTTACCATGGAAACTGAGTTTCAGCATCTTGCTGTTCACTTTCCCTTTTAACAGAATTAACTCAGAAATTTCCATCTCGCCTTATGTGTGTATGTGTGGGTTGAGCTGATCATCATTTTGAGCTCTAGATTTCAGAATGATTAACCATGCAAGCTTCATCACATGAATACCCTAAAACTACCACTTGATGTGGACTATAGTAAACGATCATGGTTCTTATCAAATGCTTTGAAATACTTGGAAGAAAGGGTTAGAGATAGATAAGCAAGTCATATCTTCTAAATCCTTTTTATTAATTAATTGCTTAGAATAGAATTCTGCAACTCATGTCTATAACGTCTTTGTAATTGCCAACGCTCTTTCAAAGAGTTTAGGAATGTTATGTAGAGATTCTCTTATCAGTCAACCTATGTTGCACCAGAAAAAAAAAAACTATATATAAAAGTTTGTAAGAATGTATAGAAGGAAAATTGAACTTTGTATGTACATCTGATATACTTACATGTACATTTAATTTTAAGATACATTTCTGAAGGGTTCATGGATATTTTGAAGCTCTTCAAAAGAATTCAGAATAAGAATATAGCCAAAAATGAAAAGATTTATATACTTGTCTGTATAAAAATGAAAACTGTTATGTGTCAAACAATATGTGAGCCAAATTAAACAGCAAATAAGAAACTATATTTGGATGTTTGGAAAAATTATTTGAATGTTATGTGTCAAACACAAATATAATACCCTACAGATTTAAAGGGCTCTTAGAAATCAGTTGGAGAAAGAGAATACTTCCAATGAAAAACTGAGGAAATGAAGAGAATTTTCAGATTCCAGTAGACACAAAAGTATGTTATGTGAATGTAGACAAAACTCTGAAAGCCTGAACTCTCATAGGAAAATGGCCTATTTTGTGTTTGAGTCATATTGAAGGTTAAGGAAAAGTGACTTGGAGAATCAGAGAAATGGAGTAGGTCCTTTTCTTTTGGGCTCCTCTAAGTCTTCTTTTTTTTTTTTTTTTTAAACATATAATGTATTGTTTGTCCCAGGGGTACAGGTCTGTGAATCATCAGGTTTACACATTTCACAACACTCACCACATAGCACATACCTTCCCCAATGTCCATAATTGGGTTCTTATAAGTCTTTTATCCATCTTGGCACCATATTGACTTCAGCACCATTAGTTGAAAATATCACATTTTCACTGACTTTTCTTGGCATCTTCATCAAAACCCAATTGACTAGATGGCTATCTGCATGGACAGATGACTGAGGATTGAGTGGACCCTCTCTAACACTTAAACACCTTCAACTGGCTGTACCTTGGAGATAATCAGGTAAAACCCTGTACTAGTTGAAATTGGGTCTCTGTCACCTTGACAGAATTTAGATTCAATATAAAAAACAATATAAAAAAATTAATTGGCTCAGTAGGTTAAGCATCCGCCTTTGCCTCAGGTCATGATCCTGGAGTCCTGGGATCAAGTACTGCATCAGGCTCCCTGCTCATTGGGAAGCATGCTTCTTTCTCCCCCTCGCCTTGCTCATTTCTCTCTCTGACAAATAAATAAAATCTTTAAAAGAATAAAAAATAAAAAAACAATAAAATTTTATTTTCTGCATACTTGAGTTTGTGAAATGATATTTGTACCCAATAATGTAGCAATAATTCCAACTTCTAAGAGATGGCAACTAGCTTTGGGATATAGTATGGTTTTATTCTTCCGTTTGTATGCTTCTATCATTTTGATGAAGGGAAAATATACCTATAGGACTCTGTCATATATACATAGAATAATCAGAGATCTATTATATACTAATAGCGACATTGGCCATTAAATAATAACAGTTGCATCTGTAGGAGCTAAAAATAGTTGGGAAACCTCCACATGAGCTCAAACAAGATGCTGTTTCTGTTTTTAGTCCTGGATACTCTGACTACAGCACTAAACAACTTACTCAGAACTGAGCAATTTGTGAATGACAAGGGGGTATTATAAGGAGATGAGAGGTATACTCTGCCATCACTTGATTTTAGGCTTTTAGCCTCCAGAATTGTAAGACAATAAATTTCTGATGTTTAAGCTGGCCAATTTGTGGCACATTGTTACAACAACCTCAGAAAAAGAATACAGAAATATACTTGAGGAGAAAACTTAACAAAACATTTGACTTAATCATCAGGAAGCCAGGAATATAAGCCCATAAACTCCTCAGTGCAACAGTGTATATACTTCCTTAACACTTTGTGCAAGTAAAAATATATTCCTGGTCCAGCCATATCCAAAGTTACTAGAACCTCTGGCCTCTTAGAAAGTAAGAACACCTTCAATACTCAAGGTTGAGGGAAAGAGTTCTATTTGGAAAGACCTTGCTCTTTTCTTTAATCCTTAAGGGAAAATGGTTTGATTCTCTATTCCTATTCATCTCTAAAAAACCCATAAAACTGCTGCTGAAATAATATACTCACAGTATCAGTACAGACATTTACATATAAGAAAAGTGCAAAGTTCTATAGAAGTGTTTTATACCCCTTTAAAATTCCCCTTTCCAGTTTAGAGTAATGAAGTGGATCTTTTTTAAAGACAAGGAAAAGTATGTGCACATTACACTTTATATTAAAGCAAATAAACTTAACAAGTTGTGAACTTACCATCTAGTGATTTAAAGACTATCAAGTAAACGAAATTACCTATCTAAGATTAAATAGAGGGTTACATTTAAAAAATAACTTAATATTTTCAAAATTATACTAATTAAAAATTTTAAAATTGCACTATTATCACCCCAGTAAGACTCAGATATTTATTTTCTAGAAACTGACTGGGGAGTTGGATGCCATATATATATGCTCCATCTATATCTATATCTATATCTATATCTATATCTATATCTATATCTATATCTACTGGTTGCCTAAGAAAATTTCTGCTTCTCACTAATAAAGTAAACATTCAAAGGCCCTCAAACATTACAACTATTAAGAGAGAAAATGAATATAAAGAAGTTCTTGGGAAAAGTCCAGATTATACTAAAAAAAAAAAGAGAGAGAGAGAAGCCAGTATAAATTTTTGCAATAGCATAGTACTGCATAGTAGGCACTAATTTTTTTAATCTTTCATTATAAACTTTATTTGAAACCCAATAAGTGGAATGAGAACAAAGGGCTTTCTTCTTTAAGAGAACCTCACATTTATTATTGACACAAGCCTTCCAACTGCATTATATCACTTGGTTTTGCAACAAACCTTATGAGATTAAATATGGGGTCCGCCAGATCTATAGAAAAAGAAACAGACTCAGAGATTGTGCCATTGGTAAAATCACCTAGCTAGGAAGTAGGAAAGTTAGACTTCCACTCAGGTTTCTAATCCCACATCCTGTGCTTTCACTTTCCTTCCAGGACATACGGAAGCTTGTCTTTCACACCACATCTTTCAGGGTAGTTTGTCAACTGGGTTTATGTTACAATAAAATATAACTTTCCTGCTTGATTCCTTGATCTTGAACTGTTGTAACTGATCAAGGCCTATTTGTTGCCAGAGTATAAATGGTGGCAAATAATACACTTTGATCTCATTACACATGATCTATTTCCAAGCTTCAGTTCCTGTGCTGTGTACTTGTAATATTAAAGTGGTAGGAAAACAGTTTGCTCTACTTATTTTCTTGCTCAGCTAAGAGCATCCACGAAGAAGCAACTGAATTACAGTTGAATTTATAGTTATAAATGTTATCACCAGGAAATTGTTGGAGTTGATGTTATCTTTTCTGTAATTACAAAAGAAATATCCATTCCACTGGAAATTACCACAGTATGGGAGTAATTGCTATGCTATTACAGAATAGTTGCATGATATGATTCGTCTTTTCATCCAAACTATAAATTATGTACTAAACATAATGTAATTTATAATGAAAAACTTAACATGGTTTAAAGTAGCTACCAAATTCGAGTGGAGTTCTGTGGTCGTTGCAAAGTAATTACATAATTATTTAAGCCTCACAAACTTAGAAATTACAAAGTACTTATGAAAAGCATTACCACGAGAAGTTAAATGGAACTTAAAATAGTTACTAACCCAATTGGGTAATGTTTTTTATTGTGCTAAATGGGCAATCCCATCATTATCTTTTTCTGAGATACCATCTAATGTATTTTAACAAATGCTTCTCATTTGTCTTTATTCTTACAATCCTAGACTCTCAATGTTGGAAGAAAACATTTAGACCAGTTCTCTAACACAAACCGTGAGGCTCGTTTACAGCATTCTGAACAAGAAGTTATCAAGTTGCTTCTTAAAGCAAGGCAATCCAGGACTCTGTAAATTAATAAATAAAGTCAATGAATCAGTTAGGATTTTTTTGTTCCATGTGATGGGAGACTCAACTTACATTCGGTTAAGGAAAAGAGGAAACTTACAACTTCAGGTAACTGAAAAGCCCAAGGTTACTGGTTCCAAGTTTGGGTCAATCTAGACGTTAAAATAATGCTCTAAGTATTCAGTCTTCTTTTAAATATCTGCTTGACGGTCTGTGTTCTTGGAGAGGCTCTCTCTCTGTTGTGGCAAGATGTCTGTCAGAAGGTTCATATGCAACCTACGAGCTCCAGAATTCCAGTAGAGAGAATTTCATTCCCAGTAATTCCACCAAAGACCTGGAATGTTCTGATTGGGATGTTCTGTATCACATATTCTCCCCTAAATCAATCACTATATACAGGTGTTCATGGGTCACATGAACACCCCTAGAACCAGAGGGTTGGGTCATTCTCAAAGGAATACTGTAATGCTGGTAATGAAAGAAGAAAGAATGAATGTGAGGCAGAGAAACACAACAGATGTCCATGACAGGCGAGATTTATTATCCTTCCCCTAATAGAGATATTTCTCTTCCTTCCCTTTTGGAGTGGAGGACCTCTGGGAGATGTTTTCTGGTGAAAATAAAATGGATCCGGTCAACAAATTGGCCCAAGCTGGAAGCTGACATCCGTACTGTTGGCATTTACCATGAGCACACCAGAAGGCTAATTACAAGTTTACAGAAGCTCTTCTTTTATTTTTCATCCAAAATGTAGCTTCTCTGGACACAATGTTCTTTAGCCTCAATCCACAGGGCATTGATTCACCAGCACCAATCTTTCAAAAATACTTAAATTTTTCTTCTGTCTTCTTTTTAAATAGTAGCCATGCATGACTCAAGATCTCTGCCGACACCATTCATTGTCCACAGAAGGCTCTGGTGAACCACAAAGCCCTGCTATACATATGGATGACCTTAGAATCATAGGGTGGAAGAGAAGGAGCGTCTTACACTCACGTGGATGAAGGAGTGACTGTGATGCTGGAGAAGCGCACTACTCTCCTCAGTTGGAGTGGGCATCTTTTATCCCTTCCAGCTGCCAAGATCTACACCTCATCCCAATGGACAATTTCCACCGTATGGGTTTGGTGGGAGGAACACACTTCTGTCCTCACAGAAGCTAAAAATGCCCCCAAACTCACTTTCCCACCCAGTCCCCCTTGCAGCTCGCATGTGGGCATGTGACTTAGGCTCCACCAATCAAATGCACTGACTCCAGACTATGACCAGAGGGCTAAAGATGCAAGGAAGTGAGGTCAATCCAAAGATGGATCTTTTTTGGCAGTGGAAGCCATTGCTGTGAGATCAAGTTCTCAGACCAAGGAAACAGCAGCGCCAGCAGCTGTGCTCAGTGCCTGGGGTCATCTATCTGCATTCATAGCTCAAGTGCATATCTAGGGCTCAGCGGCAGGGGCTCCAGGGCTATCCTTCCTGGACCTACTTTGTGGTGGGACTTTGGTATTACTCCCAAGGGCAGCACCTCTGAACCTGGATTTTCAGCACTCCCAGAGTTTCTATGGACTCCCCAATGTGTGTGTGTGTGTGAGTGTGTGTGTGTGTGTGTGTTTACATAAGGCAGAATCAGTATCTGTTGCTTGCCTCCAAAAGCTCATGCTGATATAAAAGTGTTCATCTCATGCAGTCTAGATTTTCTAATATAGTGGTTGTTGCATGTGTACAGCATAGGGGAATCTTGTAACTCCAAGACTATGTGTGAGATACATAACTAATCGCATTTGTAGTCTTCTTCACTGTACTCGCTTTGGCAGCGCGTATACCAAAATTGTAGTCTTAACTGTGAAATGAAGGGAATGATAACTGCTTTCTAAGACGGCTGCAAAGTAAAGCACTTTACAGCTTAGGGGTTCACCCTTACAAAGGAAAACAAAATAAGCATATCTCTGGAACATAATAAAGTGTCACTAGGACGTTTTAAACTTCAGAAAGAATATTAGTAGTGTAGAGGCACGACTTCTGAATGATAAGATATATTTACTTTCCTAGAGACATAAAATGAGGGATTTATATTTAACAACTGAAGTTCTGTCATAAAGAACATTTAAGGATTTTTAAATTTTATAATTTTCTAACCTCTTTAAATAAGTTTGTCAGCAATAGTGGCATCGATAAAGGGTGGAGGAAAGCTCTGCTTGGTGGGAAGTGACTTACAGGTATTTCTGAGGTATTGCTCTTGGGGGAGGGAGTGATGAAGGGAGTAGGGAGTGCCCTCCACTGGGTTAACTTACAGTTTCAATCTCTATAAAAATATAAAATCTAGGTGATTCCCTAAGTGATTCCCATCACTTTCACTTTACTGTGCCTATTAGGTCTGATCAGAGGTTGGTGTAAAGGTAGGGAACAGAAGAGCATAGCATTTTAATACTGAGAGAGAGGGCTCTTCACAGTTGAATTGGGGGGGGAGGGGAATAACACCAGAGAGGTGCCTGGGCCACCCTGAGATGGGAAGAGTGAATTTTCCATCATACCTTTAGCCTCCTGAAAATTAGTGATTGACTCCCAGTTTGCTATGGAATTTTACTGCAAAACCAAAAACGTATGTGCTTATTTTCCTTTTGGACTATAATTATGACAGAAAACGCTCCCCCGGCTTTTGCGGGTATACACCCTCCCCAATACACATATGATTGTACCAGAAATTGGAGATGACAGCCATGGTAGAAGGATTGAGAAAGAAGAGAGAGGAAAAAAGCCCATGTTACTAAGTTAATAACCAGAAGAACATCTAAATAGGGGCAGTTCCCTTGCAATACCACATACTATTTCTTAAACAGAGTCAGTCTGTGGTTTGTAATCAAGTGTCTGAATTCTGAATTTATAGGCCCCAGGATGGTAAGTGTGGTTATATGGTATTTAGCAATTTTGTGTGGTGTTGTGCTAAATATGGAAAAGTCAGAAAAGTATTTCGGTGCTTTTCCTTTGAGTCTACTCTGAAAGTTGGGTTGGGTGATGCTAAAAAAAACAAAAAAACAAAAAAACAAAAAAACAAAACAAAAAAACACCAGCCTGGCAAAGGGCGATCGGGTTTATCTGCTTTGGAACTTTAATTTTGTTTGAGACACATCTTTTTAGAATATATCTAAATTAACTTCTTCCTTCTGGCTCATGAAATTGTAGCCATTTCTCAAAATCTTGAAATACCCACAACGTGGAGATGAATTTCTGCTCAGTATAACAGAGAGGATGTCGTGATGTTTACGATCTGCTCAAGGGTCAGAGATGAGGTCTCTGGCCATCATTCTCGGAGATCTTAAGCACAGGATGAAGGCTCACTAGCCAGAGCCTTGGGCTCTAAATGCACATCCCAATGTGTTCGAGGGCCAGAACATACAGTGGATAGAAGCTGAAGCCTGACAGTCGAGGGTTCAAAGACTGGCTCTGTCACTTGCTGATACAGAATTTGAGGGGGGGGGGAGGCAGTGACCTAGAACAGCCCTCCTAAACCCAAGATTTGTCAACGGAGAGGTTATAGATTTGAAATAAAATTAAAATGTTCACACTCTCTATACCAAATCCCAGTCTTTCAGGGTCTGGGGTGGTTTAGAAACTCTACAGCCACTGATATTTTACATTTAAATCTTTTCCTTCATTTAGGAAAATTATACAATGTGTTCAACGTATATTCTCCAGAGTCACACCTCCTTTTTGGCCCCAGATTATATTAATGGACACCCAATTTCCCACCATTTTCACTACAGTGGATTCCAAAATTCTTTTGACTGTCTTTAAAACATATTTAAACATATTTAAAACATCTTAGAAGTAAAAAGATTTGTTGGTATTGAGTATATTAGATGATTGCACCTTATGTTCTAAAGCATTTCCTTCCAAAATGTCTTAAGTCTATATGTCTATGTATATATGTTTATGTATAATATGTCTATATGTCTCTAAGTCTGTGTAATAAGAACAATATCAACTTAGGTCTCAGATTGGAGTTTGAGTAACCACTGGCTCTGCCACCAGCTCACCTATCTGTTGCCCTTGCTGAGCAAGTTATTTAGTTTCTAATCTTTAAATGAAGATAACAATGCTTACCTCCAACAAAAGCTGTTAGATTAGAGATTATAAAGCACTTATAGAAGAGTCTAGCACACAGTAGACATTCAAAAAATTATAACAAAACAGAAATGGCAACATGATTATTGTAGGAGTGCAGTCACTTAACGTAACCACTTTGCAGAAAAAAAAAATTATTTAGATGTGTATGTTACCGTACGTGTTTTAGGACATCTGTTTTATTTCCGTACAGAAAAATCAACTATGAACCATTGAGACTTTGTTAGATGGTTATTTCCTAAGAGAGCCTTCCATTTCTGGTTCATGCATTCATTCAATGATCCAACAGCACTATTAAATATACTCATCACTGAAATTTATTTGGATTGTGCTCAGGTAATGAGCCTCACTCAGTGTTGCCAAGTTGGCATACTCCCTCTTCACCCAGCCAGAACTCCTGAGAACAGCTGAAATGCTGGTCAGGTGCTCTGACCATAGAAAGATACAAATCACTGTAGCGTAAAACAACATTCGATCTGCCTTGTGATGTGATGTTGACCATGGCCCTTTCCCTTCCTCCGAAGTTCCTGGCCTTGGCACACTCATCTCTGATCCTGAGGATGGTAGCAAAGTTGGAAGTTCTTCTCCCAGAGGCTTCTTGTTTCTGTGGCTGCTGGCTGCCCAGTGTCTGCCTCCTGGTTCCAGGGGAAGCTGGGCAGCTGCTGCCCATCCTCACCCTGTGCCTGCCTCTCTTTCCTGGGTGACACACAGCCCTCTCATTCCCCAGGGCAGGGTCTTATGTGGTTTTCTCCCTCGTGTTCACCATTATAGCACAATCACCATTTTCCTTTGCTGGTCAGACAGTCAGACCTGGTTTCCTTTGTGCTCACTCCTTTAGAAGTCACCCATGGCCCCTCACTCTAGCACACATCATCGTGTTCCCATTGGTTATTAGCTGCACATTTATGACAGTTTTCTAAAGGATGTGAGTGGATATGTGCAAAAGTTTTAAAAAGCCAACATGTGAGAAAATAATGAATTTGGCCTAGAGAGAATGAAGCAGCTTTCACAAAGGAGCTAAGATTTGACAGGTGAATAAGAATGCCACAAAGAGGAGAAGGAATGTAATTTCAGGCAGAAGGAATCAAAAAAATCAAAGGCACAAAAGCATGAAAATCCATAAGGTTAGGGAAGCATGTTCACTGTGAGCAACGTGTAGAACTGTGGTGGAGTGTAACCAGAGATGGGACGGGAAAGGGAAGTTGGGGCCAAACCACATAGGCCAGCCTATGCAGCTCATACTCACGCTGTTGACAATAGGAAGTCACCAGAAATGTTAGACATGGCAGTGACATTATAGACCTGCACTTTAAAGATGAATGTTTTAGCACTGTCAAGAGTTATGTGAAAATTGCAAGTTAGTAAGAAAGAGCTTGAACTATGGGTGCAAGGGAAAAAGAGGAGGCAGCTGAATCAAGAGATACTTCAAAGGAGAAAGAGGATGAGAAGACGAATTGAAATTGAAAATATATAGAAGCCAAAGATAATTCTGAGATGACGTTTTTAATTCCTGTGCTCTCTCTTGATAGATGATGGATAGATAGATGATAGATAAAAGTAGATAGGTAGAAGTAGACAGGTAGAGGAATGCATCTATGTATATCTTATATATTTATATATCTATATCTATATAGATACAGAGATCTTCAGCTTACTTTCACCAGCACCCTTTCTAAAAATCTGAACACCTGCATATAATACGCTATCATGATGACAAAGCACACAGTACTCACACAATACACTAGAAGAGCTTCAAGGAGCTCATCATTTTCTCAGAAGAGCTTGGGCATCTGGAATAAGTTACAGGGAGGTTATGGAATTTTCTTCCCTGGAGGTCTTTTACAACAAACTAGATACCCATCTGTCCATGATGGCTTAGGTGTGGTCCTCTCTGAAGCCTGGGAGGTGACCTATTGAGTTCTTGTGATCTCTTCCAGGCCTACAATTCTATGCTTCTACATCATTTTATTGGCTTTACCCCAAAGTATATTATTCATTTGATAAAATAAATAATAAGATAAAACTTGGAATTTTTTTGTGGACACTGTCATAGAATATATTCTGGAAATTCTTAATATTAACTAGTGAGTTCACTAAATAAATTATGAATAATGTTATAGGTTGGGATTTCCCAGTGTGTGTTTGATGGAACTAGTGTTGCAATACTTCTGCTTCAAAAATGGGAAACGATGGAAATTCACAGTATATATTAGCCTATCAAAGCCCTGAGATGTTCTATATAGGAAAGAAGCTTTTCTGATTTTCACCTAGAGTGACTTCAAACTTTTAGAAGAAGAAAAAAGAGAGAGGTATATATCTATATCTCTATATGGCTATCAATATCTATCTATCATTTATCTAGTTTTTAACTTCATTTGAAATTGGGGTTTAATAAAACCCATTTTGCTAAATATTATTCTGACCTATTCTTCCTATCATAAGAATATCTGGGCTGGGTATATGACCAGTAACATTTAAACTTATCCAAGGATGATCTTTGGTTAATCTGGCAATTGAGTTACCTTAAAATTATAGTTGGCTTCCCTATAAAGTGGGGATAATAACAGTTATCTCATAAGGTTGTTAAGAGGATTAAATAAAATGAAATGTGTAAAGCACCTGGCACAAGGCCTGGAACCCGGTAAATACTCCATAAATGTTAGCTTCCTACCTTCTGCTTATCAACTAAGTTCTGGTGTCTAGTATATCTTACAAGTGAATTAAATAGTTCAGGTGCAGAAGGTCAAGTGATTATTTCTCAATACTCACAACTATATGGAGATAGGTATTATGTGCACAAGGGTCACTCTGCAAAAATAAGAATATTTCTTTTTCTTTTTTTTTAAGATTTTATTTATTTACTTGACAGACAGAGATCACAAGTAGGCAGAGAAGCAGACAGAGAGAGAGGGGGAAGCAGGCTCCCTGCTGAGCAGAAAGCCCGATGTGGGGCTTGATCTCAGGACCCTGGGATTATGACCTGAACTGAAGGCAGAGGCTTTAACCCACTGAGCAAGTGGGTGCCCCAAAAGTAAGAATATTCCTAAAAGTGGTGACATCATGGGTGGTTTGGTTCATTTTTTTAAAACTTCATGGGCTTTATTTTTCAGAGCAGTTTTAGGTTCACAGAAAAACTAAGCAAAGAGTATAGAGTTCCCACTCACCTCTTTCCCCACACACATACAGCCTCTCTTGCTATTAACATTCTACACCAGGATGGTACATTTGTTACAATCAATGAACCAACAATGACAGATCATTATCAATCAAAGTCCCTACTTTACATTAGGGTTCACCGGTGGTGTCGTACATTCTGTAGGTTTTGACAAATGTATAATGACATATATTCACCCTTACAGTATCCTACAAAGTAGTTTCACTGCCTTAAAAATTCCCTGGGCTCTAACTATTCATTCTTCCTTTCTCCCAAGCCCCTGGAAACCACTGGTCTTTCTACATAATGTAGTAGGTAACTTTTTCAAATTGGCTTCCTTCACTTAGTGATATCCTGAACCCTCTTTTGAGGGCCTTCCAACTGATTAAGTCACACCCACCCAAGATGGTCTCCCTTTTGATTAACATAAAGTCAACCAATTAGGGACTTAGACACATCTGCCTTTAAGGTTCTCCTGTACCTTTTTAAAAACAGTCTTACTAGAATATATCTTTTACTAGAATAATATCTTTTAAATGTAAGAAAATAGTTGAAAATGGACAAGCAAATAGAAGAAATGAGCCAAAGAAAAACTTAAAAATGGATATTAGGAGTTAGGGACCCTGCTAGAGTAACCCAGCCATACCTATTTCATATTTTCCCATATTGCTGAGTCCCATCTCCTGGCAGACAATTTCAAGTCATCATACTCTGTAGTTTTCTACCTGGCTTCTCTCCCTGGGCTTCTGCCTTATTCTTCTGAGAGCTCAAACACTTTTTTTTCAGGGTTCCCTGTGGTCCTAGGACAGAACAATCCTAGTGAGAAAAGCCAAGAAATAGCTCCTGTTTATTTAGTACTTACTATGTGTCCAGCACCATACTAAGCATTCTACATATATTATTTCATTTAATCTTCATATCAATGCCACAAGATAGGTGTATATCTCTGCATTTTGGAGATGTGCAAATTGAACCTAACAGTGCACAGGTAAGAACTCTCAGAACCAAGATTCAAGTCCATGATGGCCTCTTTCAAACTCAATTACAAATCACTGCTTTATTCTGTGAATGGTAACCTAAGTGCCACAGATCAGTGATTCCCCAGTGTTAATCCTGCCTTTAATGATGGAGTTTTCAAAATGAAACTAGATGGGATCAGGAGGGAGACAAACATTAAGAGACTCTTAATCTCAGGAAACAAAATGAGGGTTGCTGGGGGTGGGTGGGGGAGGGATAGGGTGGCCGGATTATGGACATTGGGGAGGGTATGTGCTATGGTGAGTGCTGTGAAATGTGTAAGCCTGATGATTTCACAGACCTGTACCCCTAAAACAAATAATACATTATATGTTAATAAAAAAAAAAATGGTGGAGTTTTCACTAGTATGCACCATCCTGACTATTTCTTGTTGGGCAATCACATTCCACTATCCCAGGTGTGGGAGTCAACCAAGCGAGGGGCCAGCTTCTGCCCTGTTCCTGAAGTGATCACTGCTACATTCCTGACCTATCCTCTGCCACAGGGTTTTCGAACCCTCAAGGGAAAAAGTGGAGGAAGTTTGTGGGCTTCACAGTTCTATTTCTTAGAGCAAAACTGGTTATTCTAAATTGAGCAAAATGGCAGTAAGTTGGCTTCCAATTTTTATGGAAATCTGACTTTTGGTAAAGATTTTTAATTGAAAAAAAAAAAAAAAGCTAAGACAAGATTGCGATAAAAAACAAAGTACTGCACTAAGATGAACATCAAGTTCTACCACAAGGTATACTAACCAACAGAGCCCACAAAACAATGTCACACAAATTTAACATAAAACACAATTTTAGGGGTGCCCGGGTGGCTCAGTTAATAAAACATCTGACTCTTGATTTTGGTTCAGGTTATGGTTCAGGTTATGATCTATGTGAGATCGAACCCCGCATCAGGCTCTGTGCTTGGCTGGGAGTCTGCTTGAGATTTTCTCCTCCTCTATTCTGCCGCCCACTTCTCCCCCACCCCAATGCAATCAATCAATCAATTGGTAAAATCTTTAAAAAATCTTACATTGCAATTTTCAGAATTTGAATTTTAAATAATGGCTCTTTGAAAAATCAGCTTTTCAAGGTTTAATTTCAATAAATTCACTGATTTAACTTAACAGTTCAGAATTTTGCTGAATGTAATCAGTCATGTATCCACTACTGCACTCAAGATAAAGAATATTTCCATCAGGCCAAAAGTCCCCTCTATTTCTGCATCTGCGCATTAGGCCTCTCTACCTTTGGCCCCAGGCAACCACTGAGCTTTTAATGCACTATAGTTTTTCCTTCGTATAATTTCATATGAGTGAATTCATATAGTATATGCTATTTTGTGTAAGGCTTCTTTCATAGAGAGTAACGCTTTTGAAATTCATACTTTTGAAATTCATACATCCAATGCTGTGGATATATCAGTAGTTCATTCCTTTTTGCTGTGAAATGGTGTTGTTGTATTGCGTGGGCATACCACAGTGTATTTATTCACCTATTAGTAGATATTGAGTAGTGTTCTGTTTGGGGCTTTAATGAAAAATGCTGCTATGAACATTTACATATAAGCCTTTGTAGGGAACCTATATTTCATTTTCTTGGGTAAATGCTTATAATTCCTGAGCCATATGGTTAGTCTATATTTAGCTTTAACTTTATAAAATTAACTGTTTTACATAGTGGTTGCAACATTTTGCATTCTCACTACAATGTATGAAAGTTCCAGTTGCTCAGCATACTTGTCAGCCCTTGGTATTATCAGTCTTTTAATTCTAGCCATTCAGTTGGGTATGTAGTAGAATCTCTTGATTACTACTCATTTTGAATATGTACTTATTTACATTCATATGTTGTCATTGTGAAGTGCCTTAAAATCTTTTGCTCAGTTTTTCATTGGGTTGTTTATGTTTTTGCCTATTGAGTTTAAGTGTATATATTTTGATATATATATATGTATATTTGTGTATATATATATAATATATATATATTTTGATATATATATATAAATATTATATATTTTGAGTACAAATCCTTTATCAGGTATATATTCTGCAAATATCGTTTTCCACTGTGTGGCTCCTCTTTTTATTTCCTTAACAGTGTCCTTTGAAGAGCAAAATGATTCATTCTAGTGAGTGTCCAGCTTATGAAGTTTTTTGTCATGGTTCATGCTTTTTGTGTCCTATATATATGGTCTTTGACGAACTCAATGTTACAAAGATTTCCTCCTATGTCATCTCCTGGAAGTTTTATGGTTTCAGCACTTAGGTTTAGGTCTGTGATATACATATAGTGTGAGGTAAAGTTCCTAAGTTGATATTTTCCATATAGATATCTGGTTGTTTCAGCACCATTTGTTGAAAAGACTATCTCCATTGAATTATCTTAGCACTTTTATTGAACGTCAATTGACCATACATGTGTCGGTCTACTTCTGAGCTCCCTATTCTGTTACATTGATCTACATGTCTATATCACACTGTCTTAATCTCTGTAGCATCACAGTAAGACTTGAAATCAGACAGTATAAATACTTCAACTTTTTTCCTATCCTTTCAAGAGTGTTTAGATTGCTTTATGTCCTTTGAATTTTCATACAAATTTTAGAATCAGCTTCTCCTGTCAAGAACAAGACAGGGTTGTCCAGTCTCACCACTGTTATTTAACATAATATTGGAAGCCCTAGCCACAGCAATCAGACAACAAAAAGAAATAAAAGCCATCCAAATCATCAAGGAAGAAGTAAAACTTCCATTATCTGAAGATGACATTGTACTCTATATAGAAAAAGCAAAATACTCCACCTTAAAACTGCTAGAACTGATAAATGTATTCAGTAAAGTTTCAGTATACAAAATCAACATACAGAAATCTATTGAATTTCTATACACCAATAATGAAGCAGCAGAAAGAGAAATTAAGGAGTCAATCCCATTTACAATAGCACCAGAATAAGATACCTAGGAATAAACCTAACCAAAGAGGTGAGAGACCCACCTTCTGAAAACTATAAAACAATAATGAAAGAAATTGAAGATGACACAAAGAAATGGAAAAATATTCCATGCTCATAGACTGGAAGAATGAATATTGTTAAAATGTCTGTCCTACTCAAAGCAGTCTACACATTTAATTCAATCCCCACCAAATACCAACAGCATTTTTCAGAGAGCTAGAACAAACAATCCTGAAATTTGTATGGAAACACAGAAGACCCCAAATAGCCAAAGTAAACTTGAAAAAAGAAAAACAAAACTGGAGGCATCAGAGTTCCAGACTTGAAGATGTATTACAAAGCTGTAATGATCAAAACATTATGGTACTGTTGCAAAAATAGCCATTTAGATCAATGCAACAGAACAGAAAACCCAGTAATGAACCCACAATAATATGGTCAATTAATCTTCAACAAAGCAGAGAACAATATCCAATGGGAAAAAGACATTCTGTTCAACAAATGGTGTTGGAAAAGCTGGACAGTAACATGCAAAAGAATGAAACTGGACCATTCTCCTATACCACACACAAAAATAAATTCAAAATGGGTTAAGACCTAAATATGTGATCTGAAATAATTTCTTTTACATCAGCCATCACAACATTTTTCTAGATATGTCTGCAGAGGCAATGGAAACAAAGGCAAAAATGAACTATGGGGCCTTCATCAAAATAAAAATCTTCTGCACAGTGAAGAAAACAATTAACAAAACTGAGAGGCAACCTATGGAATGGAGAAGATATATGCAAATTACATATCTCATAAAAGGTTAGTATCTAAAATCTACAAGTAACTTAAAAAACTCAACACCCAAAAAATGAATAATCCAATTAAAAAACGGTCAGAAGGCATGAATAGACATTTTTCCAAAGAAGCCATACAGGTAGGCAACAGACGCATGAAAAGATGCTCAACATCACTGATCATTAGGGAAATACAAATCAAAACTACAACAAGATATTACCTCACAACTGTCAGAATAGCAAAAATCATCAACATAAGAAACAATAGGTGTTGGCAAGGATGTGGAGAAAGGGGAACCCTCTTGCACTGTTGGTGGGAATGCAAACTGTTGCAGCCATTCTGGAAAACAGTATGAAGTTTCCTCAAAAAATTGAAAGTAGAACCCTATGATCCAGCAACTGCACAACTAGGTATTTATCCAAAGAATAAAAAAATACTCAAAGGGATTCATGTACCCCAAATGTTTATAGCAGCATTATCTACAAAAGCCAAATTATAGAAAGAGTCCAAGTGTCCATTGAATGATGAATAGATAGGTCTGGCATATATACACAATGGAATATTACTCAGTAATCAACAAGAATGATATCTTGCCTTTTGCAACAACATGGACAGAGGTAGAATATATTATGTTTAGTGAAGTAAGTCAGTCAAAGATAGTGATAATTTGTGTTTTCTTTTTTCCCCCAATAAATCTTTCTGGTTTTTAACCAATATATGGATCTTCTCAAATAAGCTTTTAGATATATTGATTTTCTCTATTGCTTGGGTAGTTTCATTTTTCTTAAACGTTATTAGTTTCTGTACTTAATTTTTACTTCTTTCCACTTAATTACTGATGTTTTCCTGTTTCTAGTTTCTCCAGATGGAAGATTTGATCATTGACTTTACAACTTTTTCTCTGTAATAATATAGTTTTTAAGTGCTATACATTTTTCTTTTAAGTGTACTGTTTTAAATCAATCTCATAATTTAATACATAATGCATAAGTTGTGTTTTCTTTTTCATTTATATAAAACTCTTCTACATTTTTACAATTTTTCTTGTGATGTATTCCTTGAGCCACGAATTTTTAGTTTAGATAAGTGCTATTTAATTTCTAACTATTTATTGATTTTCCAGAAATATTTTCCATAGTTGATTTCTAGTTTAATATCATTGTTATCAGGAAAAAGTATTCTGAAATACTTCAGATACTTAAAACCTATTAAAATTTTTGAAATATTTTTATGACACAGAATACTGTCTGTTTTTGTTACTGTCCCACATACACTTGATAAAATTATATATGATGCTGTTGTTGGGAAGACTATTGTATAAATCATCATAGAAATGCATGTGTCTTAGTCTGTTTGGGCTGTTATAACAAAATATCACAGACTGGGTGGTTTGTAAATAGCAGGAACTTATTGCTTGTAGTTCTAGAAGCTGGAAAGATCAGGGTGCCAGCATGGTTGAATGAAGACCCTCTTTTCGACTGCAGACTTCTTATGGTGTTCCCACATGCAAAAAGAGACTAGGGGGTTCCATGGAGTTTCTCTTCTAAGAGCACTAATCCTGTTCATGAGAGCTCTACTTCATGTCCTTATGACCTCCCAAACTCCCCATCCCCTAATACCACCACATTTGGGGTAGATTTCACATATGAATTTTAGAAGGGACACAACACTCAGACCATAGCAACTTCCTAATGATGTCATCTTCCCATTTCTCAAAAATATCCTAGTCTTCTAAAGTGAACACAGGTCTGGTACTAGAACAATTGCAGCTTCTGGTTTCTGAGTTGATGTTCTGAATTTGAATACTTCTTGTACCACTATGTCCCAATTTCCTTACTCATAAAATGGAAATTAAAATAATATGGCCTCCTAGGCCAACTATAAATTGAAATAACATACTGGGGGCAGGGGGTGGGTATGTGGAGGGAAAAGAAAGATATAATCTTCATCTTTTTTTTTGAGTCGAGATATTTTATAGAAAATCTGTATGTGCTCGTCATTTAGTGTGGCCTCCCCTTCCCTACCACATTCCAATTTTTGAACAGATATTGAGATCTCAATTTTTTTCCAAAATTCAAAAAGTCTAGAGCTACCTCTCTGTGTTATTAGAAACATCCATGAGGAGTCTTTTCCTTTTCTCCCCACACTCCAAGTAATTTGTTAGTATCATTAAGTTAACTGGTACATTACATTGTAATAGAATGACTTGGGTTGCTTGTGGCCATGCTCTTGCCACATCCCTGGATGCCTTATTTATTATTGGTTCTCAATTTAAAAATTGTATCATAGATCACCAGCTTCTTAAGCATTGACAGCTTGCTTTCCTCCAAGTAAAAAATAATTTCACCATCTTTTCTGAAAAGTCATGATTCATTGTTTAGACCCAGTATTCTAAATTTAAAAGCCGTAGCATACAGTTCTGTAGGAGGGAGACAGGGTACACTAAAGTGCTGACTCATCATAGAGCACCACTCTGATTAAGTCCTAAAACTGGTCCAAATTATGATCTTGTTCAAAATGAACCTCTACCACAGAGAATGAAGTTGCTGAGCAGGCAGAAATACAGGCTACATGCCACGGCCATCTGCAATGCTTTGAACTGGTAGCAGGGTGATTTGGACTAAAATTCAGCTCCAAACAATCTAAAACCCGATCAAAACCACTATAGATTCCTCTACAGTGGGTGGAGGAAGGCATCCTCCATTCCCTGACTTAAAATCATACAGTCTTGCTAGGATCTGTGACTTAAGAGAATGGTAAAAATGTCACACTATGTCAGGAGCAAGGACTCCAACAAAGGAAGCACATCTTGGAAAGGAGTGGATCCAAAGATGTGAACATATGGACAGACATTTCTGGGGGAAATACAATAATACCTTTCACAGATCCAGAAGAGTGGAACCACTGGGAAGGCAGGTGGGTGCCCAGACTTCACCCGCTTTCACCGCATTGCTGCCTTGCTCTAATCCAAGGGCTTCTATTGCTCTAGGAAATAAATTGAGAATATAGCTGGGAATGTGGCTACACCCTGGACCTCCTTCCATCAGTAGTGTTCCTGGGAATACAGGCAAAGAAGCACTTCATTTTGTGGAAGTCAGAAGCAATACAAAGTTGGCAAAGGCTCAAGTGTGCGTTGAGCCCTGTTTAAGAACTGGGACAATTCAAAGAAGGCTTAGCTTCTGTGCTCAAATACCTTATCTTCCGACAAGAAGATAAGGAAAACCCATTTGAAACAAGAGTGAAAAAAATAAGGTTATACATAATTTAGTGCTAAATCATCACTCCATTAATCACATTCCATTTCATTTAATTTGCACACCTTGCCTCACATAAATACTTCTCTAGAGACAGAAATTCTCTTCATTCCTCTTACTGCTTATGTGAAGGCTACTTGAGGACAGGGGTCCATGTCTCTCAGTTGCCTTTAGCATTATTCCCTGAGCCTGATATATATAATATTCTACTTATTATTATATATTTTAAGTGGTTAAGTGTAGTAAGAAAAAGAGATTAATAGAGATGAAGTAGTCACAAAATTCAATTTTAAAATCTTAATCTTGAAACTAGGATTTGGCACACAGGAGGCTTGCAATATGTATGCTGTGGCTGAATGAAAGGATTGAAGAGATAAAATATTCCCAGGGAGAAAATAACATCAGCAGAGAGGCATGAGAATGGCATTGATGAATCTGAGAGAGATTAGCCAAACTAGAGCTAAAGTTGGATCACATGAAACAACAGGAAGTAAGGTTCACTAGGATGGACAAATTATGGGTCTGGGAAACTCAGGAGAGAAGCTTGGGTTTGATGTCCTAGAAAACAGGGAGTCTTTGAAGGTTTGGGGACCACTGAACTGTGGAACAAAAGTGTCTGAGGAAGATGAACAGCCGTGGCCAGAGGACAAGTTAGTGAAGAAGAGGGGGCCTCGCTGAGTCTAGCTGTGAACCCATGAGAGCCATCCAGGTGTGAAGTGATGGCTGGGACGGGCAGGGGTTGGGGGGAGGTGTTGGAAAGGAAGGGGTGTGGATAAGAGGCATTTCAGAGGAAGACTCAGCAGGATTTAATAAACACTTTTCAATAGATCAGAATCTCTGGGCTTACCACGTCTGCAACAGAAGAGATAAGAAAATGACTAACACTTGTAGAAGAAGCAAAAGATAGAAGGCTTAGGGAATGGAAGCCAGGCCTGGGGGTCAGCAACCCATGACCTTGCCCAGTGCACTTGTTAATTCATTCCTTAAAATCAGAAGGTAGCCTAACCATTCCAACTTGCTAGCCTCTTGCCTTCTGCTGTTGTATAAGGTCTAAGATGCAAAGAGAAAAGAAACCCTAGTCTTTTTCAGTAGCAACCTTTTGGAAACTTTCTGGAAGCTGCCAATCTCTCAAGGCAGAATTCTCTTGAACTTGCCAAACTCTCCTCACCTTTTCATCTTTCCTCTGAAGCCAAGAACACCCTGAGACAAGCACCCAAGAATGCCTTTACCTGCTGGAATATTTGGGTCCCAGAACAACAGGAGCAGGTGACAACAGCTCTCAGTTCTTATTTCAGCACACACTCAATATGAAGTGTAGAAAGCATGAACTCACTGAGTTGTAGAAATCCACTTCAGCATACCTACAAACGAAAGCACGGTAGAATTAAATTAAAGCAGAAAGTGAACTACAAAAGCCTCATCCATTATGCATTTTCTTTGACATTTTCTATTTGTGAGAATCTCTGTTAGGTGGAGATATTGCATTTGCTGTAGATTCTGCCATCTGAGGGTCTCATTAATGCTCCCAGCATGCCTTTATCTGTTCAAGAGGAAAGAATGACTTCCGTGAAAAGATAGTGGTATAGCCATGCAGCATTCAGCGGAAATGATGCCATGGAACGATGTGCATGATAAAACTCATGATAAAATGTCATCTGCTTCAAAAAATAAATGGTAATTGCATAACATGACAAAGCTGTTAAGTTTTGTTATGGTGGCAATTATATATTGCAGTATATAAATATATCAAAACAACCAACACATTATACACCTTAAACTTACATAATGTTATACGCAAATTATATCTAAGTAAAAATAAATTAAAAAAAAAAACCCTTGATCCATGTGGACAAAGCTTAAAAACAAGGCAGACAGGTTACAAAAGGATATATATGTCAAAATTCTATTACATAGTCAAAAAAATCTTGGAACACTTCTTCTTCTTCTTCTTCTTTTTTTAGCTTATATCTGGAAGCGGGGGAGAAAGATGGGGTATGGGAAAACAGAATGGGGTGTACACAGGGGCTTCAGCTATACTAGAATGATTCATTTCTTGAGCTGGGTTGGGTACATGGGTATTCATTACATCATTCCTTTTGCCTTTCTGTACTTTGAAATATTTAACAATGTATTTTCTTTAAGCCTTCAGCTCTTTCCTGGGAAGAAGGAAAGAAGGCTAAAGCTGCAACAGGTTTCCACCACCTAGAAGCCGCCTCTCATTGTTTTCCCTCCTTAGTGCAGGAGAGACCCACTTCCACGGCAAGGAGACAAAAACAGAGAGAGGAGATGCTGGCATGAAGCCTTGAGTTATTAAAAGGACAAATACCTTTCATTCAACCCTTACTAGTAAACTTTTAAAAGTCCATACATTTTTATTTTTACTGGACAGGAGTTCCATTCCAGGAGGAGGGGCATCATTTCTTTGCATCCCTAAGCAGGGGAAGGGGTTTCCTCCCATTACAATGCTTAAGAGGGCAAATATGTGAGAGTAACCCAAAATGCTCAAATGCCTATGCCTTGCTGGCCCACAGAAAGGGGATTAGTAAAGCACCATTAACCCCACAGTGAAAACACATCAGTTTAGGGTTTTCTTTCATCCTAAACCCAGTTTATAAACACAGCCTTATCACAAGGGAATGTTTATCAGCATGTGTTATAAGTTGGTTCCCAAAAAGCAACGGTAGCTAATGAAATTGAATATGATGGAAAATCTATCTGCTCCTTCCAGCAAAAACGACCCAGTATACAGGCCAGAATGTGGTTTAGTTTAAGCGTCTTCATTGTAGTTTATTTAGAAGCTTTATTAAGAAGTTAAAAAGAGCCAGAGGTTTGAACCTAAGAATTTCCTACTTTTCCAATTACTTACACCAAATTTCTAAAGCAAGTCAGAAGATTGAACTTTTTAATGGCTTTCCAGAGCCAAGAGTTAAGACACATTCCAGTAATTTAAGATCATTTATCTGAGAAGTGGTTGATGACAAAGGAAACTTAATTACAACTTTCTTCTCCTCCTACTTCCAACCACCCAAGAGGTCCTTGAGCTTCTGATTGTTTTTATTTACACTAAACTTCCTGAGGCTAATTTGACTAAATACCTTAACTAATCTTGACTTTCCTAAAAGCTTTCCTTCAAGGGTTAATAATGTTTGTCTATCGCTATCATTATTTCTCACTGGAGGGTCACATTTGTTATGCATAATTACTAATGAAATGATGAAACAAATGGAGAAACAGTGCAGACTGTCACTCCCAAAGGGCCAATGTGCAAATTTAACTATGTCTCAGTTCTCCAACATCGTGCGTGTAAATCTGTTCAGTATGTGCCATACAACATTCCTGACAATGCCAGGATCACAACTAAAGAGACTGGAAAGCAACATGTAACTTAGCATCTATTTTTTTTCCTTGTGTGTGGATCGGGGTAGGGGCAGGTCAATAATGTAACTGTACAGTATTTTCTAAACCAGAGCCTGGAGCCTGTGGGCTTTGAAGAGTTGATAAAAATCAGAAAGACAAGAATATTTGGTTAGAACTCTCCTGGAGTTTTTGGGATATGTGGTTTCCATGGATAACTGAGGGTCGAAGCAGGGAGATCCAAATATACACACTAGGACTCCCATGTGGAGAAAGAGAACTTTTTAAATTTTCTCTGACAACTCTTCTCTTGATCTCCTCTATCTTCCTAGGACAGACAACTTACCCTATTCCTTTCAAGTTTATACAGTCTGATCTAATGCTCTGCAGCCAGACCTGAGCATTACTATCTCAGCTACTATTGACTTGTCCCATCTGGTTTATATATCAGCCATCCAGGGCTTCTATACCCACTTCCCTTTCTCCTGTCTTTCTCCTTGGAGTTAATCTAAGATTCCGGCTGAGTTTTACATTGTCCTGGCATTGAGAGGGAGCCTCTAGTCCTGAGGGGTCCCTGGTTTGGGTTTCTCATCTCACTTGGTCTTTGAGTATCAACTCTCTCCTTGCCATGCCTGCTGTGGTGTGACTTTTACCTGAGAGTGTCAGCTGGAATCCACAGACTTCTCCATTCCTTCTGCTTTGTTGTAGAGCTCTTGCCTCCTATCCTGAATCAAGCCCTCTCTGATTCAGTATTTGCTTGTCCTTCTGTATCCTGCCTTTCTCCTGAGAATTCTCAGTTACTTTCTCTGTACTGCTATATAGTGTATGGATGGGGTTCTGGAGACTACCCAGACCTACTTCCATAGCACCTCCCTGAGAACTTACCATTTTATTGCTTTAATCCCATGAGCTGGATCTCTGAATGACTTCTAGGCTTACAAAGAAAATAGAGCATATTTCCCAATACTTACTTTCAGATTCCTTCCAAACCTATCTGGGAATTATCTTCCTGCTACTATCGCAGGTTGTCAATTTATAAAAGGAAGGAGAGAATTAGCAATACTTTAAATAAAGGATAATAGTTTGGAGGAGGATTATCCAGAACAAAGGATAACGAAGGTTTTATTCATTCACTTATTTATCTGTTCATGTATAAATTTTGACTGCGCTAAACACTGCGCAGATTACGTAAGTGTAACCAAGACATGGTCCATGCTTTTAAGGAATTCCTAGTCTAGCTGGGAGCAGGCATGTTAGCAGGTATTTTCAGGGCATACTGGAGACTTACAAATGTAAACATCTATCTGTACAGAATGGCAGGGTTGTATAGGAATTCAGAAAAGTTTTCTTAGAAAAACTGTTGCTTCCCTTAAGTCTTGAAGGATGATTAGGCTATCATCAACAGGGGGATGGAGATTTTTGGCAGTGGGAACAATAGGAATAAAAATATGGGGCATGAAACAGCATTAGGGATTATAATTATATATAATATATATATAATACATTATATATATAATATATATAATTTATTTATAATTAAATTATAATATGGTATAATTTGTTATAGCTGGAGCAAAGATGGCAAAGTGGGGGAAAAGTCAGAAAAGAGATCAGGAAATTAAGGAGTTTTGGGGTTTTATCGCAAGAACCGGAAAAACCATTGAGTCTTTGAATAAAAGGAGAGATATGAATTCTTACCTTGTAAATATTATTCTTGCCATAGTGTAGAAGGTGGACTTGAGTATGTCAAGATAGAAGTTAGGGAGGCCAGACAGGACATGATGAGGATATGAATTAAGGGAGCAATAGTGAGGAAAAAAAGTAGAGAATGGCAATGAGAAATATTTAGTAGTTAGAACTGAGAAGACTTGATTACTTACTGACAGGAGAGAAAGAATTTGGCAATGATTGGAAGTTTGCTGGGGGGATAATGGTAGAATTTGAGAAGATAAAGAATATAATAGATATAATATAATATATTATAATATAATATATAATATATAATATATAATATAATATAATAGACTTTATCAAGCAAGTTGTTTAATTCAGTTTTGAGCATACTAAATTTAGGGAGTTTTTTATTTTTTTAAAGATTTTTTTATCTATTTATTTGACTGAGAGAGAGAGAGAGAGAGAGAGAGAGCACAAGCAGAGGGAACAGCAGAAGGAGAGGGAAAAACAGGCCCCCTTCAGAGCTGGGAGCCTGATATGGGTCTTGATCCCAGGACTCTGGGATCATGAACTGAGCCAAATGCAGCCATCCAGATGCCCCAGTTTCGGGAGCTTTTGAGATATCCAGATGGAGATATTTAATTGGTAATTTAAAAAAAAAGTCAGGAACTAAGTGTCAAGGTCTGTGCTAATTGTATAGATCTGGAAGTTATAAGCATACAGATTGCATAATGACAGTGTCAGACTTTGCATACTTGAAAGTATGCATTTATTTTACACTAATAATTTTATTGGACATAGAATTCTAAATGGAAATTATTTTCTTTTATGGGTTTGAAGTATTGATTGATGTTCTAGTATATAGGGTTTCGATGAAGTGTCTGATTTCTATTTTAATCTTATTTCCTTTTATTTCTCTCTCATCTCTGGGAGAGCACTAGCAGTGGAAAAGAAAGAACAAGGATTAAAACTTAGTAATATCAGCATTTTAGGAGTTAAGAAGAAGATACAGGGGCACCTGGGTGGCTCATTGGGTTAAGCCGCTGCCTTCGGCTCAGGTCATGATCCCAGGTCCTGGGTTCGAGCCCCGCATCGGGCTTTCTGCTCAGCGGGGAGCCTGCTTCCTCCTCTCTCTCTGCCTGCCTCTCTGCTTACTTGTGATTTCTCTCTGTCAAATAAATAAAATCTTAAAAAAAAAAAAAAAAAGAAGAAGATACATAATCTGATAAAACAATCTAGGAAAAGAACTTGAAGAACCAGGAAAGTGTCAAGAATTCAAAGGGAAAGGTTGAGAACTTTTAAAGAAGGAACTAATCAACAGTGTCAAATTCCAGAAAGATCAAGTAAAATAAGCCAAGAATGGGTCTGTTAGATTTGGCAATCCGTGGATCATAGGTGACATTCACTAAAATCGTTTTAGTGGAGTATTGGGTTGGAAACTGAATCAGGGACTTCCAACTCAAAATGGCAGACTGAGCACACACATCTATCTCCCTTGCCACTCAACTGAGAGGACTGGAAGAATTACAAAGAAGTCTAACCCCAATAACAGTACAGAGTAAAAAAAGGGGTCATCGGTGTACCAAAAATTTTGACAAATCTCTGGAAAGCAAAAAGTAAACAGACTTTTTACTTTGTGACTAAGCAGAACCTAGTAAGCTAAAAACCAGAACATGCACAGAAAACCCAAAGAAGCTGCTGTTCCTATGAGACCTGGAAAGTTCTGAGTCTGGAGTCAGAAGGTCAATTACAACTCAAATCCACAGAGACTTGAAAGACGCTGTTAATGGGCATGAGGGAAAATGTAGAAATGTGTGAGGGAATGGCTTTTGAGGTGTTGGAACAAGTTGAATAGAATACAGTTTTCAAATAGGCCAAATTTATAGATGTGAAAATTCTGGTCAGAGAAGCAATATGCTAGTTAGAGCAACTTGGTTTGGTGTAATTGTTTGCATGGTTACAGAACTGAAACCCAGATGCAGCTATGGCCCTTAACTTAAGAGGCTAGAATACCATAGGTTCCTCAGAATAATGCAGAAAATGGAAACCGAAGATGCAGGGAGGGTACTTGCTGTGGACTGCTTACTTACCCTCCCTTTAATACATCCTCCCAGAAGGCATAGGAGATTATTCTTTCACCAAGACATTGAGAAATACATAGGTGAAGGAAGTGCCAGCCTCTTTGAAAAGTGTCAGTGTAGCTATTCTCTACAGGCTGAAAGGCTGGTGGGAGATACTGCAGTAAAAATGGGTTCTTGACTTCCATAGGTGGCCTGGAATTTTACCCTGCTCACCAATTAGCTTTCTAGTTTCATAGATGATGGTAGAAGACACGAGACTCCTGAATTAAAGACAAGACTTTAATTGATGGCATAACAGGCAGCATGAGCATATGTGCAGCAGTTCTCCCTGCCCCCAAGTTCCTCAGGGGTGTTTCAGATGGGCCCAAATGGATACGTGAACATGAAATGGCTTGTATTACAAGAGAGGAATGCTGGGATGAAGGAACCTGAATTAAATAATGGGCAGTAAACCTGCCTGCCCTTTGATGGAATGGAGATGCTACTTCTATCTTCCAAAGATATAAACAAATATGTCCTTTGTTCCAACAGAGACACTATTTCCGTCTTCTAAGTTCATGCAGAAATGCAAGAGAGGCATGGAGAATTATCACTTAATATCTATCTGTATTTTTTACCATGTCTTAGCTTCTGGTAAAATTTCCCATTAATATGTCACTCTATTGGCCCCTCTGATTAATCTGAATGACAGATGCTGGGATCAAATCTGTTCAGTTTCTCCCATACAGTATTTCATTGATGCTATCAGTAGGACTCCAAAGCAGTAGGAAAGGGCCAACACACAATATTGACATCAAGAATTCTGGATCTACTAGCTGAATGAATCCCGTCAACCATCAGAGTCTGCCTTAGAGAGCCAGGCAGTTTTCTCCATAAGTTTCTGTATTTATCTTCCCACTAGGCTTGAAGAATTGATCCAGGTACAGCAGGATCTTCAGCAATCACACACTTTGCCTTGGCCCATATATAGGAATCAAGGGCAAGTCTATCATCTACAATAGCCCAGGCCATTATGTTGAAACTTCCCAGAATATTTTCTACAGCCAAGGTAGTGTCATTAATCACTTCAGCTAAAGTCAAGGACAAATTTTTATCACCTTTTCTAATTGGGTAACTCCTGTTATATAGATACCTGCCCCCACAACATGTACATAAATAATGGGTTGGTGATCCTCTGGGAAGCTCCCCTTGATTAACCAAGGGTATCCTCATTGGGGGGGGAGATATTTATGGCTACCTAAGGACTATATGATCCACCAATGGTGTTTCCTTAAATCTTTTTAGATTAAAATAGATAAAATAGATAAAAATCTTTTAAGATCTTCTTTCCCTAAGAAAGTTACCAGTCATTTTGTTTTGGAGCAAGAAGCAAAGCAATGCCTAACTTCACGAGAAGTTATTCCCAAAGACATATAATCTGCTCTCAGAAAGTATTTTGAATGATGTGGGGGCCCTTGCAAGTGGGACCTACATCAAATTTAGATATAAGCTGTCTTCTTTATGAGGAAGGCTCTTGGGGTGATTCTGAAAGACAGACTTCATTAACGTCCAGGCCTCTCCTATAAATAACCAGGTTGAAAGTGTGTCTTTTCCTAGTGCCAGGATCATTGCTCTCCCTCTACTGCCACAAAGTTATTCTCTTTTCAAAAGTAGCCACAAATGCAGTGTTTTTTCCAGTCATCACCTCCTTGTACCCAGGCTTTCTAACTAGAAAGCTCAGATTCAAAATGGATAACTTATAGAGACAAACTTAGGGGCATTCAGCAAGCAGAATACTCAACCAAGTGTCATGCAATAGGATCAAGTTAGTCCAATAAGGGAACCCAGGTGGTTGACTCAGAAACAAGCTTAAATCTGGGGCATCTGGGTGGCTCAGTTAAGTGTCCAACTCTTGATTTCAGCTCAGATCATGATGTCAGGGTCCTGCGATCAAGCCCCACATCACGCTCTGCTCTCAACAGGGAGTCTGCTTGAAAGTCTCTCTCTCCTTCTCCCTCTGCCCCCTGCCCCCAATAAATAGATAAATCTTTATTTAAAAAAGAAAAATTGAAACTTAAACCCACCAGGCCATCTTTTAACTGGGCTGCCACCTACAGGGTATACCAGCTAGCTTGGTTTGGAGTCATCACTGAGTCATCATGACCCAGCAAAGGTTAGTGCAAAATACCCAATTTTCCTAAGAGGTTGATATAACCTACCACTCCCTTTGTCCCAGTCATTACCTAGAAAGAGGCTGAGAGAAGATGATCCCTTTCTGGGGAAGGTGGCATTCGGTGCTGAAATTGTCTTACTAAGGGATGTATCCAGGGAAAAAGTGAGGAAGACAGAAAAAGAAATGTTTTTTAAGTAGAGTTTTTAAAGAGGCTGTTTTAACTTTGTCAATACTAGATGCATGTAGATAGTAGAAAGCATGGGAAGACCCATCATATACCTTGACCACAAGCCCATTGATGAGTGGTTTCTTTTATAAAAAGTATGCTGTTGTTGTCAGGATGCAAACAGTCTGGAAATCTGAAAATGTGACACTCATTAGTTTTGAGAGTCACAATGGTGTGCTGGAAATTGGCTAATCAGCTGGACAGCAATACTGTACCCTGAAAACTTTTCAATAGGGATAAGGCACCACCAGTAGTTCCAAGAGTTGGTCAAAAGTCCAGTGTGGTCAGTCTCCCAAGAATAGGCAGGGGACAAATGCATAAACCTGTGGCAAGGGACATAATTCCAGCAATCTAGAGTCCCTTAGTTTTTCCCTGTCTAGAATGATAGATGAGTTGTTATATCAGTATAATGATGGATTGCCAATGGCCGCACTATGGACAGTACCGTTTCCATCAGCAATCTCTTCAGAGAACAGGCCCCAATAATGGGCATCTATATAAGTGACACAGATGGTTTGATGAGCAGTTGTGATCCCCCCCCCACCATCTGTAATCCCAAAGAAAGGAGTCTCTGATATGCCAGTATGTTGTTTTCCAAACAGCAGACCAAATAGCTAGGTCACTGGCAGCAATTCAAGAGTCAGTAAAAATATAACAAGTTTCATCAAAGAGAATATTGGGCATAGTTATGAAAATGGCCTTTGAGATTTCCCCATTGAGCAAAGTGACCACATCTATTTTTAGTTCTATAAAGTTGGAACAGAGTTGGAATAGCTACTGCAATCCAGTGAACACAATCAAGTTTCAATTTAGCCAAATGATCAGTGAATTAGGCCGAGGTATTTAGGGATAACTTGCTAGATCTAGGACCCAATAGATGTAGCATTAGCTACATTTGGTTGTTCCACTGGGGCAAGTTAATTACATCTGATTTTTCCTTTTGGGAGAGATAACAATTTGCCCTCACTTGAATACACTGAGTTTTTATTTGCTTTCTCTGGTCACTGTCTTAAAGGACCACTATTCCAAGATTCACTGAATGCTCTATTCTCAGTGACTTTAACCTACATAACACTGCTTCTGACTAAGGAACTCATTTTACAGTGAAAATTTTAAGGCAGAATATCTTAATAGCAGCATTATTGACATTTTAGACAAGATAATTCTTTGTTTCAGAAGGTTGTCCTTGGCACTGCAAGATGTTTAGCATCATCCTTGCCCCTCACCCACTAGATACCACTAGTACTGCCCCCACACAAGTCATGACCATCTAAAATGTCTCCAGACATTGCTAAACCACCCCCGCTTGAGAACCAATGATTTATGGCAGTGTATTGTAAACCTCAGACAAAGAAGAGCTGGCTTTATAGAACAGTTCGGTGGCCTATTTTAGAGTCAGTTACAGCATCATCTTGGAGACAATAATACAACCTTGGTAGGCTGGAATGGTATTTTTTAAGATGTGGTTTATTCTCTGAATCAGTACCCTATAAAAACGGTGATTCTCCCACAGCCAGAATACATTGGTCTGGGAACCAAAGTATGAAAGATGGCTCTCATCTCTCATTATTATATTGGATGATTCACTTAAAAATTTTTTGCTCTACCATCCCCACAACAGTGACTCTTTTATGTTAGAGAACTTGGTACCAAAGGAATTATTCCACAAGGATACACAATAATCATCTCAAAGGATTGAAAACTGAGATCATCATACCATGCTCTTTTGCTAAGGGGGAAAACATTCTGAAAAGGTGGAGTTCTGAATCTTATCTGATTCAAACTGAACCTGCTCATGGAGGATTTTTGCCATAAAACAGTGGCAAGGGGGTGTAGAACAAAATCGTCTGGGTTATCTTTTAACATTGCCATGCCCAGGAAAGTTAATGGGAGAATTCCATATCTGGTTATGAAGTCTATCTTGTACAAAATTAATCATCCTTCCCCCACTGTTGGGCAATTAAAAAATCTCAAATACTTTAAAAGTGGTTTTAAGGTATCAGAGAGCTACTAAGTCATCCAGGATTTGAGAAGAAGAAAACCCATTGAAGTGAGCCAAGAAATTTTGTGCCATCTTTTCCAATGCATTTGCTAAAGTCTAAGCAATGAACTAGAAAAGTTGAGAAACTGGGTAAAAAGTAGCTATCAAGAGTCATGGAAGCTGAGTATATCTTTAGCTGTTTCATAGCGATGGAGAGTCAAATATTGGAGATCAAGATTACTATGGCAACCAGATTGTGAGGCTGGAAATCCTAGAGGGAAGGAAAACACATTAAAATGAGTCAGGCCTTCTACTGAATTATAAGTTGCACACACCTAGAGGTGGGGATTATGAGCAGGAAGTAGAAGCTAAGAGTCCCAGACATTAAGCAGAACTCTCAGTAGTTTCATAATTCTGAGTAGATTGAAATTGGAGGTCAGGGCCCACTGAGGTAGAGCTCTCTTATAAACATCAAAAGCTTTGGGCTGTCCCCCAAAAACTGCACCTTAATGATAAAGCTACACTAGAATACATCAAACCTTATAATAACTGAAATTTAGCCTTAAATCAGATCAATTCTTGATTGGATTAAGTGATTTACTTCTATTGTAGCTACTTGCAGAAAGCTCAAGAAAACCTTTGGAGAAAAATAAAATCACATAGATCTTATGTAGCATATTCTATACAATATCCAACATTCAATAAAAAATTATCAAAAAGCAGAATCAAGCAGGAAAAAATGAGAAATCAATCCATAGGGGATCTAGATAGTAAAGTGATGAGATATAGATGTTAAAGGAACTGCAATTAATATATACTAGAAGATAAAAGGCAAAATACAAACTCTGGCCAGCGAATTGTATCTAAAGAAAAATCAAATAAAATACAAGTGAAATTAAAAATATAATAGATGGGTACAAAAGCATGTTAAATACAGAAAAAAAGAGAAGTACTGATCTTTGACTAGATTATTAAAAATTATTCAGTTAGGGTAGAAAAAAGAATGGAAAATATGGGACATGGCAAAAAGACCTAACTTTGTGAAACTGGAGTCATGGAAAAAGAAAGAGAAAGTATGGCAGAAGAAATATTGAATTAAACAGGGGTAGAGAATTTTCCAAAATGGACATGAGCCAGAGATTCAAGAATGCTTAAGGACACAAGTATGACAAACACAAAGGAAATCACACCTAGGTAAATTAGAGTAAAACTGCTAAAAACCATAACAAAGAATGTCTTGTTTGAAGACAAGAAAATCTTCAAAGCAGACAAAGGGGGAGGGGGTATTGTAGACCAAAAATAATAGAAAGGTTAGAGACTAGAAGACAAAGAGATGACATCTTTTAAAAAGTTGAAGTAATAGCCGCCATCCTAGAACTCTAAATATAATGAAAATCTCCTTCAAAATTGAAGGTGAATGGGCAAAGACTTTAACAGACACTTCACTAACGCAGATGTATATATGGCAAATAAGCATATGAAAATATGCTCTGCATCATATGTTATCAGGGAAAGGCAAATTAAAACAACGAGATACTACCACACACCTATTAGACTGACAAATTCAGAACATTGACAACACCAAATGCTGGTGAAGATGTGGAACAACAGAGACTCTCGTTCATGGCTGGTAGGAATGTAAAATGGTACAGACACTTAAGGAGAATTTGGCTGCTTCTTACAGTACCAAACATACCCTTAGCATACAATTCAGCAATCACACTCCTTATATTTACCCAAAGAAGCAGAAAACATATGTTCACACAAAACCTGCACACTGATGTTTATAGAAACTTCATTTGTAATTGCCAAAAACAGAAAGCAACCAAGATGTCCTTTAGTAGGTGAATGGACAGATTATTTGTGGTACATCCAGATAATGGATAATACAACACAAAAAAAGAAATGAGCTACACGTCATGAAGCTGTAAGGAAGAACCTTAAATTCATATTACTAATGGAAAGAAGCCAATCTGAAAAGTCTATATTAACATTATATTTCCAACTATAGAACATTCTGGGAAAAGCAAAACTATGAAGACCCTAAAAAGACCTAGTGGTTGCTAGGGGATTAGGGGGAGGGGAAGGAATGAATAAATGGAGAATGTAATATTTTTAGGGTAGTAAATAGTCTGTATGAGAGCATAATGATGGATACATGTCATTATACATTTGTCCAAACCCATAGAATGTATACCAAGGGGGAACCACATTGTAAACTATGGATTTTGGATGATTATAATGTACCAGTGTAGGTTCATCAATTATAACAAATGTACTGCTCTGGTCGTCCATTGATAATGAGGGAAACTATCTATGTGTAAGGGCAGGGAGTATATGGGAAATCTCTGAACCTTTCCATCTAAAGCTACCCTAAAAATATAATATCTAAAAAAATAAAATTAATTAAGTGAAATTTAAATTTAAAAAATTAAAGGTGAAATAAAGGTAGTTTCAGAAACAAAACCTATGAGAATTCATCACCAGCCAACTTGAACTCTAAGAAATAATTAAATGATTTTTTTGAGCAAAAAAACTTAATATCAGGAAAAAAGCATGGAATGTAGGAAAAAATAAAGATCAAGGAACAGAGTAATTATGTTGGTAGATCTAATTGAATATTTACTCTTGCAAACCATGACCAGCTACCAGAGAGAAAATAAAATAACTTAAAACTGCTTCTTTAACCCTAAACTGCAAGGAAAAAAGATTATAGACTAAATAAGACAAATAGAAAATAAATAGTAATATGGTAGCTCTAAAGTCAAATATATGAGTAATTAAATGTAAATAACTCAATAATCCAAGTAAAACATAAAGATTTTAAGACTGAAGGAAAAAATAGAACCCCAGAACAGGCTACTTAAAGACATACCTTAAGTATAAGGAGAGACAAAAATTGGAAGGAAAGGAATGAGGAAAATACAGATACAATATGAATATTAACCAAAAGAAAGCTGCTATAGCAATACAAAGTCGACTTGACCAAGAAGCATGACTCATTTAGAGAAAAGTATCAGTCTACAAGGAAGATATAACAATTCTAAATTTGTACCTAAAATCATAGCTTCAAACTACATAAAGCCAATCTTCCTAAGATTAAATGGAGAAGTAGACACATCCACAATCAGATTGGGCTACTTCAGTGTATCTCTCCTAGTAACCAAGAGAATTGAGAATCAAAATTAGCGAAGATATGAAAATCTGAACAAGTTTGACCTGACACATAGAGGACACTATACTCAACAGATGCGGGATACACATTCTTTTCAAGCACACATGGGCTATTTACCTATGGTGGCCATTCTGGACCATAAAACAAGTCTTCACCTATTTTAAAATTGAAATCAATGGAATATATTCTCTATCCTAGAATTAAGTTAGAAATCAGTAATAACAGGAGAATTAGAAATACCCAAACATTTGGAAATTAAGCAATACACTTACAAATAATCTGTGAATGAAAGAATTCTTCGTGGAAATTAGAAAATAATTGTGAGATAAATGGTTACGGAAGTACTGCACACCAAAACTTGTGGTATCAGAACAACGAAATGTGATCCTTGTGATCTTTGCATGGGCTCATCTCATAGATCCTATAAACATTAAAAAGATGTTATTATAAACAACTGCATGGTAGTCAATTATAAAATTCTGAATAAACGCACAATTTGCTAGGGAGAAAAAGTTACTAAAATAAACTCAAGAAGAGTTAAAAAATCCGAATAGTTCCACATGTATCCAAGAAATTGAATCTGTAATTTAAAACTTTTCAGAAGGAAAACTCCAGGTCCAGATGTCATCCTTAGTGAATTCTTCTAACATTTAGGGAAGAAATAGCATCAGTCCCCAAAGATTAGAAAACTTAATGGAGAATTACAATTCAAGATAAGCAAGCCATCCCAGCCTCTGAACTTTCAGGTATGAAGGTATAATTTAACCTAAAAGAGTGCCTGAAAGCGAAGAGAACACGGAATGAGTAATAGAATAAGGAAATTATAAACACGATCTGTAGCTCTTTAACCAGCTGCGGACATGTGGATTTTAACACCTACTCATATTTTTCCTTGTTCTATTTATATTCATATTCATATTTTTAAAAATAATTTTTCTCTTCTCTTATCCCCCAGTTAGTTTATACAGAATATAAGATGGTAGTTTACCTGGTCATTTATAGGTTATGGGATATATATCCAGGATCATAATAAAGCAGGAGCAAGGACATGGTCCAGAAATGTTAGACTGGTTGCTGAACACAGTAGCTAAAGAACCATGGTGAAGGATAGGTGGATAGAAAGCAGACAGTGGCCCAAACACTGGCTTTCTTACTGTTTCCCAATCCTGTGAAATACCCACCATGCTTATGAATTGCCCTCTCCCAAAGGTCATGAAGCCCTGGGAGATGGAAGAAGTCCAGTGTGATGATTTGTGCTAACATGATTATCATCAGTATAATGAAGGACATTTGAAAAAAAAGAGTTGCAGGTGGTATATGCAGTAACAAAAGGATGAAGCACAGAGTGAGCTCTCTTGGGTCACTGGGGATCACACCCAGAGGCAATGCGTCTGAGTAATTCCTTCTGAACAAAGCATAGCTCAGTGCTATTCCTGGATCTAGGCCTACTAAATACGTTGGGGTTTGATAGTGATCAAGATTACACATCAACAGATAGTTGAATGAACAAATGGATAAACATCATACATTAAGTATGAGCCCAAGAATGTGTTTGAAAACAGCTGCTATGAGAAGTATTGGAACAGAGTCATGATAACAGACCAGCACATTCTGGCCCCCAGGACAGAGAGTCAGCCATTCGATGAACTTAATAAAAGGTTGTCTTTTCTGATACTGCTGCTCCAAGAAGCTCAAATCCCCCAAGAGCAAACAGAGGAGCTAAAGAATGAGGTTCTAATCGAGCCCTCACTAAATCAAGAGGGAAGTCCAAGCCCAAGAAAGATGGGCCAGTTATCGACTCAAGAGATGTGGGCGGTTCTCCTCATGCTGCTGAGAGTTCCATTATTTTTTTGGCTCAGTACAAAAAAAAAAAAAAAAAAAAAAAAAACAAACCACAATACTTCTGGTCACCTGTCATAAGCAGGAGATTCTTATCTTAACACGAGATGATTTTCATGTACTTGGAAGATCCCCATCTTGTTACAAAACATTATGAAATAACAATAGATAGCACATTTTTTTTCTTCCTAAGAAGCTAAAGGACTTTGACATATATCTTATTTAATCTTAAACAGCTCCTTGGATTTATGGGAAGGAGGGGGTTAAATATATTTTGCCTATGGAATACCCAAAACTTGCACAAAAATTGAATGTCGAAAATGGTCAAAAATAGGATGCAGTGCCTCTAGCTTTCAACCCAATGGCTTGTCTTAGACTTAGCCTTTCTTTTGTGACTTTCTGTACCCAGTTCTACCTATAAGAAGTTCCCCTTAGAACCTATACTTCCCTTCGGTCAACAAAAATTGTTGACATTTGCTATGCATCTAAGTGTCAGGAGGGTATGGTAGATGTTGTCTTGATAGGCAACATCCATTCCATCCTTCCCTGATGAATGGTATCAAAGCAGTTTGTGGAATTGCTGGTAGTTTAGCTTAAAGGGTAGATCAGCTAGGTCTGAAGGGATATCCTATCCCTCATGACAGTGACTGGTTTAGAAGTAAACATGTGACCAGAGAGATTTTCTGGAGGCTTCTGAGTGAGTAAGTGCTTTCTCACTCTTAAGAAAGAGCAACAGGAAAGCAGACACTCCCCTGCTGATTGCTACTGGCAGCCATCCCACAGCCCCAAGAGAAACTGCTTTAGGATTAAACTGACACTGTAGACAGCAATGTGGAAGATGAAAAGACACTAAGTCCTTGATGATATCATTGAACTTCTGGATCTACTAAAGCTGAAGCCCACCCCTACTTCTGATTTTCCTCACATATATAAGCTGAAGAATACCCTTATTGTATAAGCTAGTTTGAGTTGGCTTTCCTATTGCCTATAGCCTTCTAATTGCCTATAGACTTTGCACTGCCTATTGCCTATAGCCTTTGCATTCTAATACAAAAGGACTCAGAAAGACCTATGCTCACATGCAAAAAGAACCTTCTTCAGTTCCAGAGCCTCCTTTCCAGTGTTCATTCTACCCATCCAGAACCTGGTGTTCATAGGCCCAACAACCCAGGACACAACTTCATTTCTAAGCCCACATTCTCCTCAGCCACCTTCTCCTCGCAAATTTCAATAGTTGTGGTGTAAGCCACTAAATATTCAGGTTTATGAAGGGTTCCATCTTTATTTATAAACTCCTCTATTAAGTTGACCTGGGCATGTCCAGGGTCAGGGTCATGGGTTGGGATGGTTTAGCCCCAGCTATATATCTCTTATTGCATTTCCAGACGTCTTCCTGGTATTTTGTCCTTAAGGGAAAAGAGGAAGAAGGCATTGTGTTCTCTGTCATCACTTTCCTGCCCCACATAGTGATTCTCACTCCCCTTGATCTTCCCAGTCTTCAGTGTGCACAGAACTACTCCCTAAGCTCCCCTGTGTACAGGTGTCTCTCACTTGATGGTCTTCAGGGCCAAGCTAAAAGAGCTGAGCTCCTAAAGGAAGACTTCTTACCCTACAAAAAAGGATCCAGTGTAACTGAAACTGCTTGCTGAGCAGGGGTTGTTTGTGCTATACTGAGCCCCACAGGTCAGGGTCTGAGAACTGGGAAGGTGGGCGTCAGAGCAGAAGGCCAGGGAAGAGCAGACTCTTGGTAATTTCAAGAAACCCATTCAGGGACTAGCTACGGGGTAGAATCCCTGATAGCTTCACCATGGGGGTGGAGGAGCATTGATATGGAGTCATAATGACTGAATTCACTTGTCTCCCAACTTTACTAGCTTTGTGGCCTTTGACAAGATCCTTAACTTCTCTGAGCTTCCTGTAGGATGGGGCCAATGATTGCTGCCACTTGGGGCTGTTTTGAAGATAACAGAGACAAAGTACCTAGTGCACACCTTCTTTCATGGCATCTTTCAGGATTGTTAACACTCTTTTTCCTTTGTGTGAAATCTGAAAGCAGGAGAGTGCTCTGCACAGGGGAGGAAGTTGGGGCTTGGCGCCAGGATGCTATCTGATTTGGAAGCACTTGCCCCAGGGCAAAAAGCGTAGGTGAGGAATCTAACAATTCAGTTCAAGAGCCAACTCTATCACTGGGTGAGTGAGTACCCCATTCATCATTTCTATGATTACCCTCCTTCTTGCTACACAACAGTGTTGGACTAAGTAAGCTCTGAGGTCCCTTCTGGGTCTCAGGGTTTGGGGAGGAGGAATTGGCCACTATGGGCATGGCAGGCAAGGCCCGTAAGAGGATATGCATCTATCCTCCCACAGTTCCTCTGCTGGTCCCTGTGCCTACTCCTTGCAGATTCTCAGCCCTCTGCCTCCAGCCACAGAGTACTGCGCACCATCTCCTACCCTTCTATCCCACACTCCTTCCAGGAGACAAATGGTAGTGCCTTGACTACCCCTTTTAAATTAACCAAGCATCATGTTTGATCACATGTTTATACAATTCTTTCAGGGGCATTTCTTAATGATACCTTCTTTTTCAGTCTGTCGGTTCCAAGTTAGGAATCACATATTGCTTTAGGATTTTTTGCTGTAGGATTCTATGCCAGAATTCAAACATTCTAGTGACAGCCCTTTCAACTCACTCCTGGTGACATTCTCCCAAAGTCTGATCTTCCCTGTCTTCATGGAAACTGCTTTTCTGTTTGGGCTCACCAAATGCAGATGTCTTTCTCAGCTTCACCTTAAGCAGTTCAAATGGTTTCTTGATAACCTTGTCATGGTCTCCATAATCTCTCTTTTCAAGAGGGTATCTTTCTCACTGGTTGTCTGTTTGAGTCCCATGTTTTGCTTTTGTAACAGACTCCAAAACCGGGCTCTCTCTTTCCAAGAGAACTGCATGCTTGGAAGTTGAGTGAGAATGTGGAACTCAGGCCATGCGTGCTGAGAAATCCCAGGTGATGTGTGCTGAAAATGCAGATTTCTGACCTCAGGCACGGTGCCTGAAAGAAGTTTTAATGTCCAAGTGTTTTATGCTTCAAAGATAGGCCTTTGTGGTTGTTGGTTTAAACCTGCATACTACACAGGAAGCAATCTGATATCCCACTGACTGGAACCTGTAAGGTAATCCAAAATTGCTTAGATGGAGGCCAACAATTTGCTGAAGATTTGATACTCTCTAGGGATTATTGCCCAAAATAGGTGAGTAGACTAACAAGTTGCTCCACCAGTTCCACACATTATAGGCCAAATTTAAGAATTTAAGTATTAAGATAACTAAGGAATTTAAGTATTAGGATAACCAAGAATAAAGTATTTGGATTAGTTTTATACTCAGTGTTTTCTGGCATTCCACAGCTTTTCAAAAATTTCTGAATCATCATTTTTAAAAGTTGGTTGTAGTCTTTTTTATCATTTTGTTAACTGCAAAGCAAAGAGATTTCTCCACTAGGAGGGGTGTTCTCCTGTCCTGGTCAAATAAAGGTGTAATGTTGCCTTTATGGTCCCCTTTCTAGGAGATACTTCAATTTCACATGGTTGTGTAATCCAATTTAGATACTCTTTTTAAAATATCTTTTAGTTCAATAAACACTTCTTCAAAATCTGTATATGTAAGGCACTAAAGATGACACTAAGATGAATAGACATTATGTATCTTCTCTGGGGCTTACAGCTTAAAGACACATTTATAGGCAAAAAGATATAGATAGATAAAGATATAGATATATAGATAGATAGATAATGTGCAGGGAAAAGTAGTCAAGGAGGACATTAAAGACCCCAGGAGAATCTTAGCAAATCTTATGGAAGAAGTGGTGTTGGAGCTGAACCCTGACAGATGGGAAGCATTGCCACAATTAGAGGTGATGGGAGAGTGTTTTGCCTGAAGAGAACACCTGAGCCCTGGTTCAGGAAGAAGAGGAACATAGTAGACACAGGTGAGAGACAGAACATGGTCTGCACAGGCTCCATGGGACACAGCTTCAGTGGAAACAGGCCCGCTGAATGTGAATGCCTATCTGAGAGGCTGGCAATGGTTTCCATTTTAGCTGGGTGCTCTGGGATTGCTCAAAGGAATCACTCGTCAACATTGGGTAAATAACCTCAGAAGGTTATTTATCAAATTGCCCATGAGAGAAGCAACTCCCTGGAAAATCAGTATCTACTGCATACCAGCATCTGCAATTCAGAGAACCTGCTCTTAAGACATTCCATTTAGGCTCAGATTGGGAGCCATTTTGTTTGTTTGTTTTCTTTGTCCCTGACTGATTATGTTAGCCTTGTCTCTTCCAAGCAGGAGTTGCTCGGGCTGGTTCCAGCAGCAGATTTCAGTTGCTCTGAAGGTTAACGACCTGTATCATTGAGATGCCCTCCTGAGTGCCTCCAGGGGAATTCTGTGCTGGCCACATACCTCTACATCTTAAATCATGCCATCCCCAATGTGTCTTCCACACCTGATGAAAACCTTTCTGTTTTTACGTGATGCAATAAGACCCATACAAGAGAAAGTTAATTTTATCTATTTAGGGGAATCAGAAGCACCAGCGAGATTGGTGGCATGCTCTAAAAGGCACACTCCAGTGGCAGTGAGGTTTATGGATGATAGAATGGGTCAGGGCTGTTAGGAGGATTTTACAATGCTCCAGGCAAGAGGTAACAAGACCTGAATTAAAGCACTGAGACTTAAAAGGAGGAGCAGATACTGGTGGTGTTTTGGAGATAGGATCAAAAGGGTTTGGCAACTGATTGAAGGTGCAGGGAGAGGGAGGCAGAAATGCTGAAGCGGCTTCCAAAGGTGTGAGGCTAAGTTAATAGGAGGATGATAATACCATTACACCAGGAAGGGAAACCCAGGAAGGGTGGTAATTCAGGCGCTAAGGGGGGTAACTTATTTTGAAAATAACAAGAACATGCTTGGCTTCTATTCACTGAATAGTTATAATTAGGGCGACTATATAATTTTACCATCTAAACTGGGACACTGTTGAGAGAGAAAGGGGATTCTTTCATAATTGCACCAGGACAACAGGTCTAAACCAAGATTGTTCCAAGTACATCCAGATGTTTGGACTCCCTATTTATAATACCTTTCAATGCTCGCCCAGTTGGGGACGAGTGTTAATGAAGCTGGCTCACAGTTCATTGAACTTAGGACCTAGGAATTAGGGGATAACCTAGAAATCCATATAATGTGGCCTGCCAGCACTCCCAGCAAGTCCTCTACACTTCATTCCTCAAGTCCAGCCTCTGTGGAAACAGTTCCCAGACACTAAGGATACACTATGACATTCAGAAGCCCACTCTGGTTTTGGACAGTGCTAAGTGTTCTTCTTTATTATCCTTAGCTGAAAGGTGCTTTCCTATAAATTCTGTATGTTGGTTCTAATACAGTTCTAATAATGACATCACCAATATTACAATAGTTAGCATTTACTAAGCACCTACAAGGGCCAGCCTCACATGTATTACTTTCCAAGCTCTCCAAAATTTCTAGGTGCAAGGAAACATCCTCATTTCACTGATGAGACAAGAGACACTGAGAATGTTACCTGTCAAAGACACACGGCTAGTAAGTGGTAGAGTTCCATCTCCCTGACCCCAAAGCCCATATTCTTTCCACAATTACACATATCTGCACACTGTAGACTAAGTACTATCTCTCTTCCATACATCATCTCTTGTGATATTTGAAAATAATGGTTTCTTCTCCTGGTGACCTTGATTCATATTCCATCCTCCTCCCATCTGCTATGCCAATAGAGTCCAGTTTTTTTCATTTAAAAATTTCTGGATCCCTCACTTCCAGCAAGTTTCAATTTAGTAATGTGCCTCTAAAAATGTGATGGTCAGGATCAAACCCAACATTTTAGGTGTGTCCCAACTAGCACAGACAATGCCAAGCCTCTTACTTGTTTTGTTCTGGGCACAAGGCTTCAGTACAAGGTGCAGCTTCTGAAGGTCATTCTTTCTGTCCATCACCATCTGCCCTTCAGTGACAGGTAGTGCATCATATGCTTGTTAAGTTGTCAGGTGTTTATTTTTTTTAAAGATTTTATTTTTTTACTTAGAGCATGAGGGGGGTGGTGAGAGGGAAAAGTAGGCTCCCCACTGAGCAGGGAGCATGATGTGGAGCTCGATCCCACAGTCCTGGGATTATGACTTGAGCTGAAATCAGCCACCCAACCGACTGAGCCCCCCAGGCGCCCCAGGTTGTCAGGTATTTACAATGGTTCTGCACGCAGAATGTGGCAGCTTGATATAACCCATTGCTAAATCTAAATGCCAGTTTTGCTGATGGTGGGGGCAGTAGTCTTGTTCTTGCTACTAACAATGTCCAGATTTCTTTGCCCATTCAGCCTTTATGCTAAAGGTGAGTCAGACTCTATCACTGGTTTTAGCAGTGAACTCACAGTCTAGACTTTTCTAATCACTTTCCAACCCCCCGCCTTAGTGAATGGCATAGTGATGGGCATGGTAAGCTTTATCAGTTAGCTACTGCTCTGGTAATGTCATGTAACAAATTATGCCAAGACTTGATAGCTTATAAACACAGGCATTTGTGTTTCTTGCTCATATTTCTGCAGGTGGCTGAGATTTGGCTAATGAAGGCTAGGCTTGGATGGTGTTGGCTCCAAATGGATGGTCCTATGATACGAAAAGAAGCTTGGGCATACTTACACAGTTGGCCTTGCTCCTTTGCTGCACATCTCCCTTCTGCCATGCCTTGAATGTAAGGTTTGTTCGTGCAAAGAAGGTAGAAGTCATATGGAGAAACCCTGGACAGAATCACTCACTTGGAGACAACATCATCCAAGCCTAGTCGTTATCAGCCAAATCTCAGCCACCTGCAGAAATGTAAACAAGAAACAAATGTATAAACTGCTGAGTTTTTGAATAATTTGTTACATGGTTTTATTAGAGCAATAGCTAACAGGTATAGTCCTCTAGTCCAGGTTTCTCCATGTATTTTTTATCTTCCTTGCACAAATTTTACATAAAAGGCATGTTCTTCTCATGGCAAAAGACAGAACTGCAGCCAGAAGGCAAGCCCAGCTGTGTGAGGACACCCAAGCCTCTTCTACCTATTTGTTAGTGTCATATTCACCAAATAAATCATGCCAAGGCCATGGCCAAGGGAAATGGAGGAGTATACTTTGCCTATTTTGAGGTCTTGGCAAAAAGGTGCAGGTATGGGGCACCTGGGTGGCTCAGTGGGTTAAGGCCTCTGCCTTCACTAGGGTCATGATCCCAGGGACCTGGGATCGAGCCCCACATCAGGCTCTCTGCTCAGCAGGGAGCCTGCTTCCCCCTCTCTCTGTCTGCCTCTCTGCCTACTTGTGATCTCTCTCTGTCAAATAAATAAATAAAATCTTTAAAAAAAAAAAAGGTGCAGGTATAATATAGTAACGAGACAGTGAAGATTTGTGACCAAGAAATGGCTCAATGGACTGCAACAATACAGTCAAGGCCTGTGAACCTCAATTCCTGGACTTCCATTTGAGTGCTTCCAGAGGCAAACCATATTTCCAATGAACTGGGTGCTACGATGAAATGAGCCTTAAGTCTGGGACCACGGCTCAGAGCCAGAATTGAGCCACCTAGAGAAAGGAGAGCCCATAGGTGGAGCCTCTTGACAGGAGTTGAGCCCTCGATCACGCTGCACCTGAAGTCAGAGACACCTGTTGAACATTCTTTAGTTACGTGAGCCAATATATTACTTGTTTTGTTTCAACCAGTTGAGTTGGGCTTTCTGTCACTCACAAATAAAAGAGGCCTAACAACTAAAGTGAATGAGTAAAATTGTCCTCACAAGTGTGTTCTAGCACATGATTATTAAGCCTGTAACTACTAAGCTAGCCCGGATTTTTATGGCTCAGCCTTCCAGTGCATTCATCACTGCTGCAACACTGCCTAGGTGGAGTGATGGTATGCGATGCATGAAACTGGAGGCCATTTCTTCTTGCTCCCTTCAGAGTCTTTTGAAACCTTTCTGGTCCTGAGTACATTAAACTGATTTTTTACCCTATTAGAATGATATTTTACCCTATTAGATATCCCTTCTTACCTCACTTCACTTAAAATAGTTCATCATGTGAGGGCACCTGTGTGGCTCAGTCGTTTGCGCACTCAACTCTTGATTTTGGCTCAGGTCATGATCTTAGGGTTGTGGAATCAAGCCCTGTGTTGGGCTCTGTGCTGAGCTGGGAGTCTGCTTAGGATTCTCTCTCTTTCCCTCTGTTCCTCCACACACACACATACACTCTCTCTGTAAAATATTAAATAAGTCTAAAAAAAAAAACCCCCAACAATAAAAAAACAAGTATTTCTTCGTGGAGGGCACCTTGGTGGCTCAGTTAAGCAACTGACTCTTGATTTCAGCTCAGGTCATGAACTCAGGGTGGTGGGATCAAGCCCCACTTGGGCTCCTTTTGGGGTGTGGGGCCTGCTAAAGATTCTCTCTGCCCCTCCCCCCACCTCTCTCTCTCTTTCTCTCAAAAACAAAAAAATTCTTCATGTAAAAATATGGATTTAAACTGAATTTTAAATGCTAGGATAAAAACTCAAAAGAAGACAGAGTTAGTATTTTTCAGACAAAAAATAAAAAGAGAGAGAAATGTTTTATAATTATATAGTATCCCTGGCCAGTGCAACTGAGTATTTTACTCTATTTAAGGTAGAAACAACATAGTGTGGTAGGAAGGATCCTCAGTTTTCGAAGCCAACAGCTTTGTCCAGGCTCATCACAACAGTCTCTCTGAGATTCAGTTTCTCCATCTGTTATAAAAGGAACAGTTTCTGTCTCATGTGATTTACAAGATTGTTATAATAATCATTTGAGATAATGAGTAAGAATGGTGTATTTTTATTATACTCCTTATAATAAAATCAGTTCCTAAATGTAACTAGTGTAGAGAGAAACCACTTAGTTTGAGCTACTGGAAGGTAGTTCATGATGCCTTATGCCTTGTAGCTAGACGATTCCTATGACAATATCAACAATGGAAGTGAAGGGGGCCAGATTTTCTAGTGCATTCTTAGAAGCAAGAAAGCCTTTCCCAGAAGCTCCCAATCAAGCCTCCCTTTGTGATGTATTGGCCAGAGGTGGCTCATATGTCTACAAATTTATAAACCAAACACTGGCAAGGGGAATAGAACAACTAAGATTGGTTTAGAGCAGACCCACTTTGCATTCAGTACCTTGGGCAAGAGAGGGCATACATAAACAAGATCAAGATGTTTATTTTACAAGAGGGGACTGTGGCACTGAGGTTGGAATCCAACAGCATTTGCTATAGTCCTTACCAAACTCCATTGTAAATCGCTGGTTTACAGGTCCGAACCCATGACTCTCTAACCTCTGGGTCAAGAGGGGCAAAGTCTTGCTGTCCATCCCCACTATCCCTTACCATTTCTGAGACCCAATAGGAACTAAATAAACATTTATTGAATTTTATTATCAGATTTTCAATCCATTTCAGCTCTAAGGCTCTGTGAACATATTTCAAAGGTAGGCTGAAACAGTTTCTGTGCTTTTTCTGGTGCTGGGCAGAGACCTGGAGTGGAGGAAGAAACAGCCCATGGTATGTCTAAAACTCTCATTGGCCATCTGTGATTCTTTGATTTTTAGAATGATTTCATTTCCCTGCCCCCTTTACATTATTATCTAAAACCTTTAGAACTAATTAGAAGTGGGAGGATCAAAGATGATATATTTTAAATTTGCTTCCCGCCTCACCCACTTAAAGTAAAGAATCCTGCATAGCCCATTAAGTTGGAGGTACTTGCTGACAGGAAGGAAACCATCTGGTGAACAACTTCTGTTAATTATGTTGGAACATACTAACGAGAATAAAGAACAGCCTTTAATGACCTTCCCCTTGGTGGCAGAATCCACCGCCGAGTAGACAGTCATGGCTTAGAGCCAAAAGTTAATGGTTAGTATTGGCACCAAACACTCAGGCTCACTAGTACTTAATAATCTCCCCTCCGTGGAGAAAGTATTTCAGGCATTCACAGCATAAATCCTCCTAGCACCTGCATGTAACTGAGCTCCAAAATAGTCATTTAGGGCATTATTTGGAATCCCTTAGTAAATGTGAATCTGGGTGTTACCTTCTCTGTATCTTTCTTTGCATTTGGACACACTGGATGAGGCCCACAAGATTTGCATTTTGTTTCAACCAATAACAATATTTAAATGTACTTGGCAGAGCACTGAAACAATTATTTCATATCCCAGAGGGATAAAGATACACAAAAATAATTATCCTCATTATGACCTAGATGAGTTAATCATTAATAGTAATATTATTTCTCATTCCACTTTACCCTTGGAAATCTAGGCAGCCCTGTGTCATCCATGCAAAAAGGCAGAGTTGAAGTTTCCTCAGCATTTTATCATGAGTGAGCTATGGGTGTTGAAACATCAGTATCTTTGTTTCATCTGTTGTTACAGTTTGAGAATTGTGCTTACATTTTTGATAAGATTATGTAAGATTTAAAATAATATGATTAAAATTTTAAAATTTTAATATTAATAATTAAAAAAAAACACTTAAAAAGAAAACAGGAGTAGGAAAATAAATTCAAACCAGCCAGAGACTAGTATACATATTTACATGTCCTGAAATTGTATCCATTACTAGAACTGGACAAACATGGCTATGGTCTTCCTAGTATCCAACCAGAAGAGGGAAACAAATACTTCAATAGGGCACTTGTTGAGCTCGGGAAAACGTTTTAAAAACATCCCAAGTGTAAGATCTTCTAGTATCAAAAATACTTTTAGCTGACTATATCCTCTAGTGAATTTACCATACATATGCATAAAAAAAGAGAAACAATCCTAGAAATTGCTGCTTCAAATCAGGTGGGAAATGTTATTCTAATCAAAATCTTAAATAAAAGTTCTGTAACTAGGAACTGTCAACATTTAACTCCTAAATTATAACAAATCTATAAAGAATATGGATCTGTAATATATTAAAGTTTAATAACCCCAGTTATTAGCCAAGAAACTGCTTGCTATATAATTTCTTGATATACATTTAAGGCTTTTCATATGTACACAAAGAATATAATTTTTATAAAGGCAGGTATGTCCAAGAGTTTGCACAGAAGTCACAAAATAAAAGTTGTTTGTGCCTAAATCATCCCATCTGTGCCTCTTGGACAATACTCAATCTTCTTTGTAACCACATGCATCAAGCAATTGGCTAAATATCCTTGTAGACAGGATGTCTCCTATTTGCATTTGAAGTACTCTTCTGTTTAAAATATAAATGCAATTAATTTGCATTATTTATTTAATCTGTCTTTGTATACTAATGTCCTCAAACTGAAAATAAATGTTAGCTCATTATCAACATACCTCAGAATATTTTTGTAGTCAATGAATTTAAATGATTAAAAAAAAAAAACATAAAACACCCTCAACTTTCTTTGAAGCTTTGGCACTTCCCCACCTCCTACTATCCTCTGCACAGCCCACCACTATCTTTGAAGTTGGCTCATCTGGTAACAGACTTACTGCAAGTTGTAGAGCACACCTACCACTCAGAGTTAGATGTTGTCCATGTGACGGATTTAATCAGTCCCTTGGTCTCTCAGACATGCAGCTGTTGGTGAATTCTTCTTTGCTAGTGTAATATTCTAAGTGTCTTAAGTTAAAATTAAAGCTGCCATTAAATTTTCATCTTGTTCTTCAAGAAGACCATTTTTTGGAAGTAACATGTGTATACATTTTTAAGAGGCAGTGCCAAAGAGATATTTTATACTATGTCAAATCTTTAGTGTTTAGAAAAAATGGCTCGATTTAATAGAAGAGTGAGTAAATAATCCAAGTTGTTGGATCTGGGTAAAAGCAGGTCACCTAGAATTATTGGTAAAAAACAAAAATATGACCCCCCTCTTTGGCAGTTTTATGCTACAGATGCTGCATTTAAGAAGACAGCATTGAAATACAGAAAAACATGTGGGATTTATAGGAAGTCTGTCCATGTTCAGATTGTCTGGCCCCTGCAAATCAAAATGTCACTTCTGAAACACATTATTTACCAATCCTTCAGCAAAACAAACAACATTTAGAAAAGTCCCTCACAGAACCAAAGAGGTATAGAGTAATAGATTTGGATGTCATTATGGTCAGGAGAGAACAGAGCTTCAGATATCACCAACTTTTCGTAGAGAAGACAAAAGAGGAAAGGGAACTAAAATTGACTATCAGATGGAAAAAAGCTTTGAAACAACAAAATGAATTTTGACAACCACCCCCAAGTATACATCCTGGAGGAGATGCTGGGTGTGGTTGAGAAGACGGAAGGTACTCATAAACAGTAGAATACTTAACCCATTCTGTGAAAAAAAAAAAAAAAAAAAAAAGAACTCCGGGGATCAGGGAAACAACCTAAAGATTAATGTTTTGCTGTATTCATTTTCAGCTCTCCTACAAATTCTGTATCTGGGCTTATAGCAAGAACCATTTTAATAATTTCTACTGTGGGTACAAAGTATGTCAAGTGTTTAAACTCATTTTAGTGGAAGCTAATACATAAAAAAAGACATACCTTAAACTTCTATTTTTCCTTACAAAAGAATTCTAGTGAGCTGGTGGTATTGTTTATGATCCAATATTCAGAAAAGTTGGGACCAGGGTCAATCTTGGGAGATTCCACACTTTACCACTTCCTGGCTGTGTTATCCTGACTGAGCAAGTTTCCCTGATGCTTGAGATTTCCCATATGTCAAATGAGATGGTACCTCCTTCACATTGTTTAAGGAGTAAATGTGAAGTATGTTGAGCTTTAGCAAAGAGTATGTCACATAATAAGTGCTCAATAAAGTGCATCTGGTATCAGTAGAGAAAATACACTACAACTCTATATCCTAATTAAATGGTATGAAATTATCTCATGTAAGGCAGCAAAGTACTAATTAGGAACATCCTACAAGAAGACCTAGATCTAAATGCAGGATATATTTGGAAGATGAAGATTATTCTACATAATAACAAACTCCATACCTTCTTTGAAAAGACTGGGATTTAGTTACAATTATTTAAGGAACAGAACACTATAGTCATGAGGTTCTGTAAGCCAATGAAGAAATGAATTTGTACATGTAAATATGAGCCTCTCTTTGAAAAATGTATTTTTTTTTAAATTTTGAATGACCTCTAATAACTTGGGAATGAAAAAGCCATGATTCCATTTTGTTCAATCATTTAAAAAGGATGAGTAAAGGCTTTTATCTTGGTTTAGCAATTATTGTGTTCCTCTCAGAGGGTGGAAATTTGACTCCCATATCTACAAACTTACTTTGTTACAGGCAAATTGCTTAATCTCCTTATCAATCATCTTCCACACTCATAAAATAGCACACTAACATTTACCTACCTCACAGGGTATTGTGGGTCTTTATTAAAGAATGTTCAGGAGATTAAGATCCTGAGATGAAAGGAAATGTCAAATAGAATTATCATTTATTTTCACATGATGTGTTATGGGACAAGACTTTGAGATGCTATTCCTGTGGCAAAGGCCAATAAAGATATGCAGATCTATGCATCTGATTGCCAACAAATAGTCTAGAAGGTGATTCTCTTTGGGAATGATATGAAAGGTTGGATCAGATTCTAATTTTAGCATGTTTCCTTTCTAAGGAAACGTTTCCTTTCCTTCTCCAACCACATAAGTTAGCTAGTAATGAAGAGACTTAAAATATCCCTCCCCCATCACAGCATTCTACACGTGGTCTTTACTGGGCACTCAATCACAAGGGCTCCTATGACATTCAGAGTTCATTCTTTTTAAGGTCCAAGTTAAGGAGAAGTATCTCTGAGGATAAGAAATTAGAAGTTAACAATACGAACAGGAGTTAAGGCATTGGTTTGTATTCACCTCTTCTTCTTTTTTTTTTTTTCATCTAATTTCCTTCCCTTTAGTAAAATCTTTTGCATCAGTAATTCTTTCCCTTCATAAAAAAAAAATGCCTCAAATCTAACCATTCAATGTGAAATTCTAGTATCCACAGGCACAGGGATGAGGAAACACCCTGTTGCACAGTGACTGCTTCCCCCTTACCTTTTCAATGGCTAGGACAATTTCAAAAGACTATTGCACTATGTGATGAAACTTGGGAAGCAGTCTAGACTCCTGAAGAAAGCAGAGAGCAGGCCAAAGGATTTCTAACCAAGTTGTCTACCCCACAGACTTAAAGACATGTCTAATCACATGCCTGGTCTGCTCAAAACCACCTTCCCATGGCCCCCCACAGTCCACAGATAAAGGCTGTGATTTAGGGGCTCTTTACAAACTATCACCAATCTTTATTACAGCCTTATTGCTTACTGCCCTCTTTACTCCAAACCCTCAGCCCAATGTGCTTTTTCCCAACCTCAAACTATTTCTTCTGAATTGAACTCAGAAGTTATCTCTCTTTTCATCGTAGAAAGCTAGTGACCATCTTCCGTGTTCTCATAGTATTCATGTGCATTTGTGCAGCTGTTGCATTCATATATATGTGAATATATTAAATAATATATGATATACTTAAATTATTTTACTCTATTACTTAAATTTAAATTATTTAAATTACGGTTTTATTATATCTTCATTTTGTTTAAACTTTTTATAATTATATATTATTTTTGTAATTTATATCTTGTCCACATATTTATATTGTTTTGTGTAAATAATTAAAAACATTAGATGTTATTTAACTGTATCTGTATATTTGCATAAGTATTTATTCATGCTGTACTTCTATTTTTCACTATTTACTTAGCATTTTATTCATATATTATTTATATTTAGAGTATACTTAATTAAAATATTAAACTTTAAATAAATATAATTCTTAGATATCCTGTCTGCCTCAAGCACTAGGTTCGCATAAGCTCCTCCAAGAATTCAGAATGAGATTCAGACTCAGCTAGCCATAATAACAACTACTTTTATAGAGCACTCACTCCATGCCAGACACTGAGGTCAGTGATTTGTGTACATTATCACATTTAATCTATCCAAGCATCTAGTGAGATTGGTGCTATTATTATCTATATTTATACACAAAGAAATATAAACACCAACACAAGATAACTGGATCTTAGGACTAAGTGCTTACTTAGGCTTTAGACCCAGGTTTGCTCTTGACTCTGGAGACCTGGGCCATGACCACTTGGTGAGGGGGACACAGTGTAGTGGCTACACATTACAGCAGTTAAGAGAAAGGGCTTGGGAGTCAAATGACCTAGGTGCAAATTTCTATTCCATTATCTCATAGTGGTGTGGTTCTAGAATATTCTTCCTGCCTTTCACAGGCATATTGTATGAAAGAGATTGACATGTAGAGCAAGTGCTGAGAGGGAAAGGGAAACCTTGTCAGCAGTTAGTGGCAGAAAACTTAGACTGCAAAAAGTTGATATCTATACTTCCCTGGTGATGAAACTAGAAAGAACACTGGCAGTGGATTAAACCTGAATTTCTCCCATACTTCCCTCAGGTTCTTGCTACTCAAGAACAGGCACTATTACCATCACCAGGAAGCTTATGATAAATGCAGAATCTCAAGTCCCACCCCAGACTACAGAATCAAAATCTGCATTTGGACAAGACTCTCGATAATTCTTTTATACATGGAAGCTTGAGAAACACAGATCTTGATCATTCTCACTTTCTGCCCAATATCGTTAATCATGTTCTAAAGACTTGTGCTGATTTTCCGTTGTTGTTCCAACAACTCATTTTTAAGAGAGATGTGAGAATTATAAGAGAAATGTGGGGATGAGGTGGCAGGTAAACCAAGAATCAGATTCTAGTATCAGGCCTGTTACAAATAAGCTATGAGACTTCAGGCAAATGACTGTCTCTGAAACTTAAATTTTCCCTCTGCAACAAGTGTTTTTGGAGAAAGGAGATGGGAAAGATGGAAATTAGCATATGTTATTCTAAGATAATTTTTGGATTCAAATATTCATTAAATATATATTAAAGTAAAACACAGACCTGGTTACCAATTGTGAGGATTATGTCTCTTTCTTAACTACTGCTGTATTTTTAGCATATATTAGTTGCTCAATAAATAAATGAACCAAGAATGAATAAATGTTCACTCTTACACTCTCGGAAATTTTCTCCAAAGCTAGCAGCACCTTATGTATTCCTATTAAAATTTTATGTATATTAATTGACATAAGACAATGTAACAAGTTTTTCTCCAATGTAACAAATTTTCTTTCTATAAAAGTACTTAAAAAGTATCTATTACCTTGCCAACTAATAACCTTTCTGCAAATTTTCTTCTGTAGTTATGGTAGGTATGTGTCTTTCAAGTAGCCAAGGTCCTAGGGAACATAAATTGGAAATCTGCTTATTTCCTTATTATATCAGAGCACTGGTACATGGTAGGCTTTCATTAGAAATTTTTGAATGTATGCAGCTTTAATAATTATTTTAGAACTGCATTAATATTACTTCAGGTTAATGTATCCCAACTTTCAAAGCAAGATCCATAATGTTGAATATCTTTGTGGTATCTCACTTTTTTTTCTTACTTAAAAAAAAAATAGAATGACATATTTGAGAATGTATATTGGTAGTCTGGTCAGTAACATTTCCTTGAAATTCATTAGAGTGGATTGCCTAGAAGAAAGGGTAGGAGCATCTTTATGGTTCTTGTTACATATTGCTAAATTTTCTTTCTAGTTTCAAAATTCTAGGATTCATAGAGAATCTCACATCCTCAAGTGGCTGCAGCAGAGACTAGAAGTCAGCAGCCAGCTACTGGTGCCACCACAGTCCTTGAAAATGGGAAAACAGACATTCCCACATTCTTTTCTTTCATGGATAATTAAAACAAAATGGAAACCTTGTGCTAGAAATTGGCTTACAGCATCCAATGGAAGAAATATCGTGTTACACAAATGACCAGAGACTAGTTGAATAAACAAGATAAACTCAGAGTTGCATTCTTTCCCAGAATCTGAGAGTAGCACTTTGGAGCATGGATTCACAATTCTGGTTCTAGCCTATTTTTAAAATATCAAAGGGAAGGACCAGATGTCACAATGAATTAATATCCTAGACTTTTAAATCTGGAGACATAGGTTCAAATTCTCCCTGGTAGAAAGAAAGTATGAGTTTTCTGGCTTCTCGGAGATCCCTTGTGGATATTTCATTCACCCTCAAATTTGACAGTTTGACAGGATGATCCCTGCATCTTCTTTTTCATTGTGACCCGAGGGCTGGACGCGCAGATGAAGCGAGGCAGGTGCCATAACGAAGCTGAGGGAAGAGTCCACTCGGCCTCCCATCTCCTCACCACACATCCCTCCTGGAATTCCTATCTAGTCTTCAGCATTTCCCCTTTAAGAGGCACTGAATTACACAGCTGTTGTTTTTTTTTGTTTTGTTTTGTTTTTTTTAAAGATTTTATTTATTTATTTGACAGAGAGAAATCACAAGTAAGCAGAGAGGCAGGCAGAGAGAGAGGAGGAAGCAGGCTCCCCGCTGAGCAGAAAGCCCGATGTGGGGCTCGAACCCAGGACCTGGGATCATGACCTGAGCCGAAGGCAGCGGCTTAACCCACTGAGCCACTCAGGCGCCCCTACACAGCTGTTGTTTAAGAAAGGCAGGAAATAAAGGAGGAGGAGGAGCTCTGGCTCCTCGACTGACTTAGGGATGGAAAGTCGAAGGCCATCAAAGTGCAGCTGCAGAATCTATTGGCATGGCCACAGTCCTGCTACAGCCCATCCAAGTGGATCCACTGGAAGTATTCCCCCAACATGTTTCCCCTCAGGGACATACACCTCCATTCTCTGTTCAGGTCAGTTGCTGAGATCTCATCACAGAGACTGTGGCAATGTCATTAACAGTCTTACACACCATTGCCATTCCTTCTGGAAGTTCTTCCTGCCAGGTCCAGGTTACATACCCCTTCTTTGTGCCCTTGTGACCTCCTTCTCACCATCACAGCACTTCTCTCACTTCTAATCATGCTGTACTTGCTGGTTCCCCCCACCGGTCTCTAGATACCATGGGAACAGAGCATGTGGCTACCCAAGTCTCTGGTGTATGCCCCCCTGCCCGGCGGAGTACATGTCCATATCTAAATAACATCCTCTGACTCGGGTCTCTAAACACCTCAGTAGGATGTTCTGAATCACCTTGGAAATCCTCTGAGACATCTTTCTGAAAAGAAGAGTGGTGGCTGAAGAGGCTTTTTAATGGCATCTGCTTCCCTACCAGCTGAGAGGGTCAGAGCAAGTGAACTCGATTTCCCCCAGAAACTCCACACAGATCCTCACAGGAGAAGTGTCCCTGGTGTGCTGATAGGAAATGACAGGTGATCTTTCTCAAAAAGACAAGGGAACAGAAAGAAGGATCATCCTTTATTTGACTGATGTCAATATGCAGCCCGGGACAATTTTGCACTTCAGGAAAACCTGGACTGAGGAATTTGGGGTCAAAAAACAAAACAAAACAAAACCCAACACCATTTACAAACTCACTTTATATCTGCTTTTCTTTCTAGTTAAGTTAGGTTTTCAGTGCAAGGTGTGCTTAAACAGACTTTTAAAAAGACAGAAGGAGAACATTTTTTCACATGTCTCCCTCCTGACAGTGTTCCCATGGGAATCTTGAGTAAAAAAAGCCTGACTTTCTAAATAGGTGGACTGTCCACTTCTCTTTGACACAGATGCCCTGCTTTTATTTGCATTCAGCTATATCAAAGTATGAGCATGTTTCAAAAAAAAAAAAAATCATGTCTTTTAAGGCATAGTAAAGACAGTTGAAACATTCATTCCCTCCCTCCAGAAACCTAGGAATGAATTCCTCACCATTGAGGAAAAGTCCAGAAAAGAGAGCCCCCCAGGGAAGAGAAAGGAACCAGAGAGCTGGTCAAGTCAGACCTAGAAAAGACCAGCCTCCCAGCCCCCAACCTACAGTCACTGGGAAATCCCAGAGAACCTGTCTCTTTTTCTTACATTTTTTCCCCAAAAAATAGAATTCAGAGTTCCTTCTCGGAGCCTCATTACACCCTGATATCTGGGATCATTGCATACCACCTCTCTCGGGCTTGGGTGCTAAATTCTTCCCAGAGTTGAGTTTTTAAAGAAAACAGGTTTAAAACTGTCAGTAAGAGAGGAGAGAAGGCCAAATCGCTCTCATGCTTGAACCCCTGGGCCAATTTGTTTGTAATTGGATTGGTATGTAGCAAAGATAGAGCTGTCTGGGGGAAATGCTCCACACCACCTCCTCCCCTTTGGAGGGGATATTTCTCCTGATGCTGCTCCTCAGTCCGGTGCCAGCCCCCAGTTGGGGAGAGGCAGAGAGACCCTGACCACAGAAGAGAAGGGCCGATTGTGTACACCCACAGAAAGGAGACTGCCTCATGGAAGGAGGCTGGACCCTTCACCAAAATAAACGCAGAAAGTAGAGCACACATTGCAGGGTCTGTGTCCAAAGTCAGGGACTGTGGGCCAAGGAGGAAGCTTGGATGAGACAAGGGGAGGAGGAGACAGAGCTAGAGAGGGCTCCAACCAGAGACTAACAGCAGCCCTTGCCAGAAACCTAAGGAAAACTTTTTTTTTCCCTAAATAAAATGAAGTTGCTACCACTTCCATTGCTTCCTTAGCTGAGCCTCCACAGTCCAACTGTCAGCCAGTCCTAGAAGTTCTACCTCACGCCCCGCATGAATGACCGAGACAGAAAAAGGTGGACTTGGGGAGAAATAGATCTGGGTTCCAAACTTGATTTTGCTACTTCCTATTTATGGGATTTTAGGCAAGATATTTAACACAGTGGAACCTCAGTTTTCTGACCTGTAAAATGAAAATAACTCCTACCAGAAGGCTGACTTAAAGGGAGCTTAAACAGGGGCGCCTGGGTGGCTCAGTCTGTTAAGCGTCTGCCTTCAGCTCAGGTCATGATCCCAGGGTCCTGGAACTGAGTCCAGGACAGGGCTCCCTGCTCAGTGCGGAGTCTACTTCTCCCTCTACCCTTACCCCCTGCTCGTGATTTCTATAAATAAATAAATAAATAAAATCTTCTTTAAAAAAGGGATCTTGAACATTTGAAGAGCCATATTGGATACTATTCATTGTTGATCGACATTCTCCTCACCCCTTTTATAGGTTCCCCTTTCTCTCAGGTGCTAGATGCTGGGAGCCACATGTCCCAGAACTTCTTCTCTACCAGTATTCTGGATATGACATGTTTAATACTAAAATTCATTCTTGGGGTACCTGTAAGGCAGAAGAGAGCAAGAGGCCCCCTCCTTGCCTCAGCTCTGGTGGGGTGAGAGTGAGCTTCAGCAGTTGTGACCAGTGCAGCAGCTGGCTGGTCTCTCTCACTGCTAGGCCCCAGTTTCAGGGTTATGGGCCAGTTGTAATTTCCCACAGCTCCCTGGTAGCCTATGGTAGCACAAGCTAAAATTTAGGAGTAGATCACCTTACTTTCTTGACTCCAGGCTTTTCCACAATCTAATAAGAACTTGTATTGGTTTTCTACTGCTTTGTGACAAATTACTACAAACTTAGCAGCTTGAAATAACACCTATTTATTACTTCACAACTCCATAGGTCAGAGGTCAGGTGGGCTAAACAGGGTTCTAGGTCAGAGTCTCACCACTTTGTGGACAAAGAATTTCATCCCACCTCTCTTGAACTTGGATGCTGAAATTTCTTCCCAGAGTTGGGTTTTTAAAGAAAACAGTTTTAAAACTGTTAGCAAGAGAGGAGAGACGTCCACATTGCTCTCATGCTTGAAACCTTGGGTCTAAAAACAAGGTGTCAGCTGCTGACAGGGATCTTATCTGGAAGCTCTGGGAAGAATATACTTGTAGGCTCATTCAAGATGTGGCAGAATTCATCTTCTTGTAGTTTTAGGACTTAGGTCCCCAATTCCTTTTTGGCTGTCAGAAGCGTCTCTGAGCTGCTTAAAGCCACCTGCCTCTCTCCGCATGTAGCCTCCTCCATCTTCATACCAGCAATGATGACGTGAGTCCTTCTCTCATCATGGCAACCAGAGCAGGACCCATCACACCCAATCCCCTCACACTTGGACTCTGACTCTCTTTTCTCTTCCCGGCCAGAGAAAGCTCCCTGATTTTGAGGGCTTGAGTGATTAGATCAGGCCAGCCCCAGTAATCCCTCTTTGTGGGCCAGAAGAAGCACCCAAAGAGTGCTAAGGAAGGATGGAACACGGTCAGATTTATATTTTCACACAACCAATATTTATTGAGGAAGGATGGAACACAGTCAGATTTACATTTCACACAACCAATATTTATTGAGAACTTAAAACTTTTCTACAAGGTAGAAAAATCTACCTTGGTACTGGGAATATTGCCATATAACATAACAAAATCACAGGAGGGATCATCAGCATATTCATAGCTCCCAGGATTAGGGTGGAACATCATTGGGGAGAGCATTTTAGAAATTCTGCCTACTCTAGCACCCAATTCCCTCTATTAAATCACATTCTTCCTGAAAAACCTAGAGGAGTTTTTGTTTTACTGTGCTGAACTGTGAGGGATCTGAGATCACAGTCTGTAAACGAATTCAGAAATGAAGAAAACAACACTTCAGATTATAATACTCTGACCCATGGAACCTTCAGGACTCTTGCCCAACAAATATCAGTTCAACAAACAAGTATCTAACATCTTCCATTTTCTGGGGCGTGCTACATTTGAGGGAATAAAAATAGAGTAAGAAACCTTACCCTTATGGTCTATTGGGCAAAATAGACACATGAATAGAGACTTTCAATGTAACATGTCATCAGAGATGATAAGAGAGATTAGGTTCAAAGTTGAGTATCACTCATTTACTAAAGAAATATTGATCTGACATCTACTCGGGGTCAGGCATTGGCCTAAGTGCCAGTGACTTAAAGGCCAATGAGGCATATTACTGCCCTAGACAATCTCAAAGTGGAAGAGTCGGATATGCAGTATTATTGCCAGACAGCACATTTATTGTCAGAGATCACAATAAACTGCTGTGTTTTAATAATAGCTGCAATTTTTGAATTCTTAGTCGTCACTAACCCCTACTGAAACGAGGCAAGGTATGGGTTGGGAGGCAGAGGGCAGGGAGGGGAGGAAGTATGGGAAGTGCACCTGAATTTTACAGAGGAGACTAAAAACAAGTTATTTTTCTAGAATAAGATGGATCTGGGTTTGCAACCCACATGGACACTTTTCTAATACCTCTCTGAGAGGATAATGTTGAAGGTCTAATGTTTGTGTTCTGCCCAGATCCCTCAGGATCCCTTTCCATCACTTTTGTGCTGCTTGCCCCAATTGCCCGTCACTCTCATGGGCTTTGCTTCCCACAGTCAGAGCCTGCCTTCTTTCTTGGGGAACTATCTTTGGAGTCTCCTGTGCCCACCCAGATGGGTGGAGCACCTGGGATCGCACATTCCATGGGTGGTCCTTGACCAGCAAAGGATGGAAGTGAGAGCGTGAAAACACTAGTTCCTTGGCCTTGGTCAGGAAAACTCTGAGGCTTGATTTATAGAGTTCCTGAGCAAATTCGACCCTTGGTGGGACTTCGTGACGGCACACTTCCTGGCTCCCTGCCCTCTTCTCCCCACCCATGCCTTGCCTGGTTTCCCTTGGGAATTTCCTTACAAACATTGACACACAGATCTGAGAGTCTGCCCTGAGACATCCATGCTCTGACATTTCCCCCACACCACCATGGGAACCAAGGGAAGGGGGCGATGAATTCGGTTTGGGCCAGTTGGTAAGACTTTCCGGTTATGACAGATAAGCAGAGGCCTGCCAAGGTGGCAAGTGGGAAGAAGAGAATTCCAGGCAGAGAATACTGCACACACAAAAGCAGAGGGTGGGCCTGCCAGGAGTTGGAACTCTCAGACCAGGAGAAGCACTTAAGACTGCTAAGAAAGGATGGACCGTGATCAGATTTATATTTTCACACCATGAATACTTACTGAGGACTCAGAATGAACGTAGAAAACCCACCTTGTTACTGGGAATAGCCCAATGAAGACCAACTACATCCGTGTCCTCATGGAGTTATAGAATAATCCTTTTCTGTCCAACGCAGCAACCGCTAAATACATGTGCCTATTTAAATTTCAGTGAATTGAAATTTAGCTTCCCAGTCACATTAGCCACATTTCAAGAGCTCAGTAGCCGCATGTAGCTAGCCTATTAGATGGCTCAGGTGCAGAACATTGCAGAAGGTTCTATTGGACCACTGCAGAAAGTTCTATTGGACAGTGCTAGTCTAACCACATGAGAGAATAGCTATGAGTCTTCGGCCTAATTTTTAATTCGTATGTGGCTATCTCCTATTAAGTCTTTTTTTTTTTTAAGCCTATCCTTGTGCTTTTGCATTTTATACAGAACACTGAGGATTCTTTTGATTGCACAACCGGACCTCTGCACAACCACCTGCATTTGGCAATCAAATCATAGTCGTGGTTGTCAAAAGACCAGAATTGCAGAAATCCCTTTGAAAATGCACGTGGTCCTTTTATGTGCTGGATGAGGGAGATATGCTCACACCTGCCTGAAGAACCCAAGCCGTGGAGTCTGCCGGCCTCCAGCTGTTCCCCGTGTTCATTCTGAATGCCCGTAGCTAAAAGCCCGTCGTCTAAAAGGCAAAACAATATTCAGGAAAGAAGTTTAACCTGAATTCCTCACCTGGCATTCTACCATTTCCAGGGCCACAGAAATGAAAGTAAAACAGCCACTAGCCCTGGTAATCCCTGAAATCTGTCATGGGATTTTAAACGGATTATTTTTTTTCTTAATTTTACCCGATAAACTAATAAAAACTGGAATTTTCGCTGAAGAGTTGTTTCCCTCTACTTCGTCTGTGTTCTTACAAGAACCAACAAACAACAAAGTGTTTCATGATAGTCTAAAATACATTAATCAAAAACATAAAAACTGGACTATGTAATCAAAGACTTCAATCAAAATGTCACAAAAAAGAAATTAAAGCCTAACCATTCGGAAGCGTGAAGTACAAATCCTAATGAGTGTGGCCCTCAAAAGTGAAATTCTCCCTAAAGAGGCAATTTCATATCCACCTGAAAAATTTCATATTCAGTTCCCCCCAAGAGGCAATTCATTCTTGAGATGATACAGTTTCCAGGCTGTAAACAAACACTGCTGACCTTACGAAAGCTCTTCTCTTTATTACAACGCTTAGAGGGGTTAAACGGAAGGGAAGAGAGAGTACTACTTTTTTAAATAACAAAATATCAACTTTGCTGTGATACCTGCATCAAAAGCTTCACACAGTCAGCTTTATAGGATTTTTGGTAGTCTTGATTTATAATAAACGGATGAACACTAGCAGACCAGTATCCAAAAGCCTGGAGGAGCTCTGGGAATTAGGGGCTAAGTAGCAAAGAGACCATATTATTTCCAGTGGAGAGAAGGGATCTTCATGATAAATAAGATGGCTTTTACATGGCGTTTGCTTTTTTTTTTTTTCATTTTCTTCTTTGTTTTTATTTAGCACTCTGCTAATTCTTTTGCCGTGGCACCTGCAGGCAAAAGGGCACAGGATATTCCCATTCTCCCCTTTTGTCTAATTCCATCAGCCTAAGGAAGCAATAATGACCAAGCTCTTGGAGTTTTCCAGTTGATTATGGAGAAGGGCATTGTACTCCCTGGTATATTCTTGCAGCCCTGCTACCAGATGAAAGGAAAAGCATAAAAGCACCAGCAAGGCTGGAACTCTGCTTTTCCTGCTGTAACATGCCATCAAATGCGGATGGGGCCCTCCACTGATGCGGGCATTCTGTTGTTCACGTTTGCAGAGTTCAGCTGAGGATGTCTGAGATCAACAGGTGGCCTTGCTAATGGAACAGATTCACTCATTGTTTGTGTGTTTAATGAATCATTGAGTTACTGATCAGCAGTGAGCAATAGAAGCTGTTCAAACAGAAAAGAAGCCCAGCCGTGAGCTGGTGTCGCCACCACGCTCCTTTGAAGCACGGCTGGCCCCACGGGCTGTGAGGGAGGCTTGGGGTTTACTCCCTACGGTTCCCAGAAAAGCTGGTAGCGAGGAGAGGGTGTTATTTCTAATTGGATGATGAAAGTCAGCTCAGGGGACAGAGACCAAAGGGCCAAGTGTAAAAAGGGGAGGAAGTGAAAACATCTGAATCAAAGGTTGAGGTAAAAACCAAGAGACAGGTGTTTGCAGTGAACCGCGCAATAACCCTCATCTTGCCTCCCTCCCCAGGTCCTCAGGAAGCAACCAAGTGGGGAAGAACCGAAAGAAGTAAGAAGAAGCAAGGCTTAGGATTCGGAGGCTGGTTTCCTTACAGAGTTCATGGTAGCGGTGGGAATTCTCTCTCTTCTAAGGAGGCAAATGTGACCCTTCTTTGTGAGATTCCCACAGGTTTCACCACGGCCTTTCCTGTGAGTAGATTTTGACTGAAAGTATGCCAGAATTGCATTTACCAGGCTATATGTGTCTTTTTTTTTTTCCTCCACAAATAAGACTTTATATTTGTCACCATTAAAAGTCTGAAAAGCGGATTCTTGGACTAGTGGCTCATATCCATCAGCTCTTTTAACTGTACCCCTGTCTCATCCCAGAAGTTTTCCCAGACCTATTGCCTTCACCATGAAGCAACATGAGTTTTCCCATTTCAAATTTGGGCTTCTTCAGCATTTTTCACTTTTCTAATGAACCCATCATGAACCCAGTCTTTTTTATGTCTTTCCCAGTGCTGACTGGAATCAGTTTATGGACAACATCTTTAAAGTCATTTGTCTGTATGTCTTGGGTAATGATTTCCATCATCTTCTGGATTTGGTGGACCTGTAGATACCAGGTGTGAGAGGCCTTCCAAATCTGAGCGGTTTTTGTTTTTTTTTTTTTTTCCCAGTAAAACCAACACAGAACGAAGCATATAACTTCCAGTAGTCTTGATATCAACATGAGCTTCAGTCATGATCTGCCTTTTTTTTTTTTTTTTTTTTTTTTTTTTACCACGGAGCACATTTTTCATGGGTAAGATCCACGTCATAAAAGTTGGGCAGGCAGTTTTCACTTGAATACCCTCTGTGGTTAGTTTGGATTTTCTAATGCAGTTTCATTATTCTGCAGAGCAACAGGCCTCACTTTTTGAACCTTGAGGCAGTCAGATGAAATTTTGGTTTCTTGAGGCCTTGAGACTAGCATTTTTCCGAGTCTGCTATATCAAACACAACTGGTGCTTTTCCATCCTACCAATCTTCCTCAGGGAAGGGACCAACCACTTTCTTCTTGGTTTCCTTTTGCTACCTTTTATGGGAAGCTTTTTTTTTTTCTTTTTTTAAGATAGGAGATATATGAAAAATATGTCAGAGTGTGGTTTGGTGAGGAGAGACCTGTGCTATGGGTTAAGTTAATGTGTGTCTTAGTTTCAACTCTGTCACTGTCTCTGGAATACCACTGGTCATATCCTTCCTATGGCAGAGACTCACTACCTAGTCACCAAACCTGGTCCTTTTCCTTTTGGACACACAGCTAAACCCAGGTTCTAGCCTTCCTCATAGCTAGATGTGCCCCCCATGACAGGCTCCAGCCAATGGTATGTCCACCAAGGTGTGCAATTAGACCTGGATCATAATCCTTGTAGATGATCCTCCATGCTTTCTTTTCCCTTGTCTTCAGCTGGATACTGATACCTAGGGTTGACCTGGAAGTTTACAGAGCCTCTGTCAAGCTTGGACTCCCTTCCACCCTCAGGGTATCTGGAGAGTCTAGAGTATCTGGAGTGTCCAGGCTGGACACCTCAGCTCTTAAGTAAGCTCCTCCATTTACCTTAGTGCCCAATACAAACATTACCTGCTTCTACATGTGCCATAAAACTGAACAGTAAAGAGATTCCCATGGACTCTGAAGTTTCTTCCTGCCCTACCATCTTTGATTCAAAGCCATCATCTCATGTATACTTTCATCTACCCTAGACAAAGTCAGGGAGAACATTCCTGTCTCTTCAAGATCTGGAGGAAAGAGTGAGACTTCTCTCTGTTATATTCTTCATCAAGTATAGAGATAAAGTAGGAATAAAGAGAGAGAAAATAGGAAGTCTGTCAGAGTCTACCAGTTAGTTAGAGGGAGAGATTCAGGAGGAAGTCTAGAAGGCAGTAGGATGATGGAGACTCAAGCCAGAGAATGAGAGTGTAATTTGCCATTACAGCTAGCTGGTGGCGGATCTTTGGGCTATAAATCCTGAATGAGGGCCAGAGTAGTGACAACAAACTTCTATTCTACCACCACATCTCTCGCTGTGGGTTTGTGCTTAATCAAGCCAGCCTCAAATCCTTTTAGAATTTAAGATCTTGACTATTCCAAAATGAATTCCCATCCATATGTCCTCTTCAGTAAAGCCTTCTTTTCAACACAGAGGAGGATGTGAAAGCTATTGCTCCCTTAGGCAATGTCATTGCTATTTGAAAAACCAAGATGTATATACACACATGTGTCCTGTGTGCACATAACTTACAGTACAATTTTCTGATTCTGAATGTTTGTGTGTACAGTGGAATGCTAACTCTTCCTGGATATAGACACTGTACCATATGTCCCTATAGTGGGAATGTGTCCCAATCTTAGAATAAATGGGTTGCATTTGGTTTATGGCATTAAATAGTCAAACTAAGTACTTGCTATTGAGAAAATGCATAACTAGGTTACACAGATGTTTATAAGCCCCATTTTTTTTACAAGGTGAATGAAGAATAATTCCACATTTTTATGACTTTTTTAATCTTTGAAACATTTATATAGTGTTTATTATGTAACAAGCAAAAAGTAATGAATATTACTCTAAATGTTTTTACAGATACTAGTTTACTTAATTCCCTATTAAAGTGGGACATTCAGAGAGCACCTGGGTGACTCAAGCGTCTGCCTTTGGCTCAGGTCATGATCCTGGGGTCCTGGGACAGAGCCCAGTGTTGGTCTGCCTGCTCGGCAGGGAGTCTGCTTTTTTCTCTCCCTATACCTTCCCCTCTGCTCAGGCTCTTTCTCTCTCTCCTCCTCCTCTTTCTCTTTCTCAAATGAATAAATAAATAAATAAAAATTAAAAAAATAAAGGGAGACATTCAGGAATCCCACTTGAGAATTCAGGAAGAAATTGGTATAAAGTGGCAAGGATCGTGGGACAGAAGATCTTGCTTCCACATCATAGCATGACCAAGTTTGGCTGGAAGAGATGCAGTGATAAAATCACACCTCCCTAGGCTCTGCTTCCTCGTTTTGAAGTAAGAAGCGCAAGCGAGATGACCTGTGTCTAATACAATTCTAGGACCATTTTTAATACACTCTCCTCCTGGCCCCCTCCTGACCTCCATGGCTCCTCATGATCTGATGTCTGACAAACTTTCCAAACTTTTCCATCTCATATCCTAGCCTTATTCAGCTTCAGGTCCATGGGCCTCCCTTTTTTGTTCCCAAAACACTGAGCTCCTTCCCAGCTTAGAGCCTTTCCACGAGTAGTTCCTGTTCCTGGAAGCTCTTTCCCTGCATTGTCTGTTTGACTATTTTTTGTCATGCAAGTTACTGATTATACTCTTCAGCGAACCTGTCCCCAACATTTCAGCCTAAATGTTCCCAAACCCAACACTAACTTCCCATCAATCACTCTGATTTACTATCACCTGTCACCATCTGATATTTTCTTGTTTATTTATTTGCTTCTTTGTTTATAGTCTTTCTCCTCTCACTAGGAATAAACCCTGGTGAGAGTGAGACATTATCTGTCTTACTTGTCATTGTATCTCCATTGCCTGCATGAGAGCACAGTAGCCACATACCCAGCAAGTCTAGGGTTTGCAATAGAGGCAAAAACGGAGCCTAAGACCTAGAGCCATAGGATTCCTGAGAGTTCACATCCAGGAGCAGATGGATCCTTTAATGCTATACTACTTCCCCTTTCTTACCCAGTTCAGTGATTTCAGAGCAAAGGTCTGGGTGACCATGCACAGATCCACATCCTTTTTCTCCTACCAGCCTTCTACCTCTCAGAGACAAGCATGATTCAAGGACATCCGGTGCAGTTATATTACCTGCCTCACAAGCAGTAAATAGCATATCCACCTGAGGACATCTGAGCAGCTCTGGTTCTGCAGATGGGGGGCTTTGGGATCTGAGGGAGAGAGGCCAAGACCAGTGGCCAGTGAGACTCAGACAACCTGGATGCTGAGCCCTAAGTGCCACTCTGCAGTGGCAAGAAAGGTCTCAACTGAAGCCAATTCGATGCTAGCTGCTGCCCTATGCAAGGGTATGCCTTCTCTCCTAATAGAAGAACCAGGTACCAAGCCAGACATAGTGAGTAATCTATCTTGGATCTCTGACCAGACAGAGAAAATCCTCTGAGGTTTAAGGAAGCCATGGAGTTTCTGGGAGGGACAGCTGGAGAAGCTGCTCCTTCCCACTCAAAAGGGAGAAGTGATGCTCAACTCACAGCTGGAGGCAGGGTCCCCACCCAGGTGAATCACCTGGGCTAAAGTAGAATGAAGAGGACTAACACCAGTGAAGTCACAGGGCAATGGCAGTGTCGCTACCTGGATTTCAGAAGTAGGGGCTGGGCCCTGTGTGTGAAGAATCATCTCAACACACCCATGACCCAGGGATAGAGTCCACACGATCGTTTTTATGGTTGATTGCCTTTGACGTCTCCTTCTTCTCACCGACAAGATTCAGAACTTCCGGGTCTGTCAGGAGACAGCCTTGCACTTAGCTTCCTCCACTCACTCCTTGGGACCTCCTACCTCAAATACCATGCGTAATGACAACTCAGGGCTAGTGATTTTCTATCCTATCATAAAAAGATTACAGGGTCAGACATCTCAGCTCTTCCTTGCCCCAGCATTTCGTCAAGAAGTTCTTCCTTAGAATTACTAACATATCTCTTGCTGCAGTGTCAGCTCATTTCTTTGTTTCAAACCTACTGTGGAGAAACAAAATAATGAGTATCCATATTCCTCATGATTTTTGAAAACAGTGAAATCAACCCTTAGCTTTCTCTCTTTCTACTAAATTTCATGAAAGGCCATGTTCCTACCACAATAATATGTCTGGTAATTCTTTTCTAGACTTAATTCTTTGCATCATTTTTGAAAATGCAGAAGTCAGAATTGCACATATTGATCTCATGAGGTCCTTGGCAAATCTTGGAGCAAGGAAAGATTTCTTTCCAACTTGTGATGTCGAATTTCTGTCATTTTGATCTGGAAATATACTGCTGAATCATATTCAGCTTGCATCTGGAGCTCAGGTTTCTTCTTGTCACCTATACTCACCCAGTCCTTTCCTTAACACCATTGCCTGTGTTTTTTTGTTGTTGTTGTTCCCAGGTGCATGACTGAGGTCCCAACATTATCCTCTTTCTGTTGGCCTCCCAAATTTCCTAAGTTTATTTACATTTATAATTCTGTCACTGGAATTCTCAGAAAAATCATCTAGCTGAGAAGAGAGGGCTACACAACACCTGACAAAAATATCCTGGTTCCAAGAAGATACTGATGTGACAAGGACTCCCTCTTAAGTTCACAGTGAGCCTTTGATGACCAGGATTTGTTTCACTGTCCCTGCCATGATGTACTCACCCCATATTAGTATCAGTCTGGTCTTCAATTCCCAATAAGTTGTTGGAATCCATTCTCAGCTTCTCTTATTCCTCTGACTTATTTTCACACATACACAAACCACCATATTGTTCTGCGTGTCTAGATATATTTTTTTGCCTCTTTTTGTTATAAGTATGTACCCAATTTTTTTTTTTTAAGATTTATTTAATTGTTTGAGCAAGTGAGAGAGAAAGCACAAGTGAGGATAGGAGCAGAGGGAGAAGCAGACTCGCCACTGAGCAGGGAGCCCAACATGGAGCTCAATCCCAGGACCCTGGGATCATGACCTGAGCTGAAGGCAGACACTTAAACAACTGAGCCACCCAGGCACCCCACCCAGTTCTTTTTTAAACATCCTTAACTGCACCTGACTTCTGTCCCTAGGTTTAGGGCCCTCATCCCAACTTTATCCTCTTTCAGATAATTGGCTTCCCACATTTACCAAGTTTACTTACATTTTTCTCTCCCTTTCCTGGGAAGTTTTGACAGACTCAGCCAGGGAAGATGGCGTGACATAGTCAGTTTACATTTGTAGTTTCCACATAATTATTACAGTGTTTCCTTTTGCTCTCAAAAGTATTTTGGTTTGGATAGTAAATTATATGATCGCCCTACTGATAGGGCAGGCTGACTTCCTACTATCCTTTCAGACTGACTCTGAACTCCCTGAGGACACCTTAACTTGCTACACATTGTCCTCCCTCTGTTTTCGTGGTCTAGCATCTGGCTCCTCGCACGGGGGTTGTAGCACTACCTGGGACTTTCGGCTGATCTTTCTACCATGAGGGTCCGTGAGGGCTAGATGTTCATCACTCTAATTCTATGTAGCATTGTGTCATGAAGCCACAGTGTAGTGGAGCAATTAAAAACTGGAGCTTTGGAGCTGAACTGCTTAAATTCAAGTCCTGGCTCCTTCACTTTTCTTTATTCTACTTAATTGAGGCATATAAACCCATAAAGAGTTTCTTTATCAAGAGAGTTCTGAAACAGAGTATTGACACATGCGTAGACCCAGCACTCACTAAGTTGTATTTGTGATCCAGTGTTTGTTGACTTCCTGTGTCACAGAATCTAAAAACATGGATAAGTCACGGGTGACTCAGCTCTAGGCCAGCCTGTTCATATGACTCTAGTTCATGGGACAGTAAGCTTGGCCAAATCTCTCTAGCACTAGAACTTCCCCTCTACAAGATAAACCCACCAACCCTTCTTGTCTAAATGCCCAATAAAGGTTGAATTATGTCATTTATTCATTCACAAAGCTCATGTTCTCATGTTCGAACTCTCAGGCACACAGAGCTAAGAGCTGTAGGGGATCTAAAGAAAATAATGTCTATGCCTAACTTTAAGTAGTTTTTTATTGAGCTGGGGATAATAGAAGGATGCACACAAAAACTAAATGGCCATGCAAACCCTGGACCCAGACAGGCTACGAAGAAATATAATGATTAAATGTCAAATGAGGAGGACCTCATAAGATCTAAGAGTTCCGAAAAGACATAGATCATCTAGAAATGAAGACACCAAGAGAATTAAGCCTAGAATAAGACAGAAGTAATGGATTGGGAAGAAAAATAGAAATGTTAGATATATACTGAATTTCAGAATCAGATTAATATTTGGCATCAGTTTCAGCCTTGACTTCTAGAAGGCCAACTAGCTGAATGTCTACTTCAATATCATTTTTTAATATTCCAGAACTTGTAAATGATCAGCGATCCTGTGATTACAATTATATCTCATGAGCATAGCAACACTAGGAATAACTGAAAAATGACATTTTGGTTTAATTTTTTTGATCGAGTTGCCAACTTCTTATTTTGCTAAGTACGTTAGGAAGAACAACACTATCATTTCATAAAAGGATATTGTAACACCAAAAAAGTAAATAAGATACAATCAGACAATCTTAATATCTCAATAATAACTTTCAATTATGGGTCTATATTCTAAATTATTATTAAAGTAACAAACAAATTACCTTATTTGTTTTATGTGCTAATATAGTACCAGTCAGCTGAGATACAAAAATATATGTGTTATTGTAAAAGTAAAATGCTTTACTGAATAATCATGATTATAACAGCTACTAATTTATTTTAAAAATTAATAACTTTCTAATAGGTGCCTATAAAATAACAGTTTCACAGCTAACACAAATGTTAAGAGAAAATACATTTGCTAGATAAACTAGGAAGAATGTTATCTTTTTCAAATGCACACATTTATAAAAATTTAAATGATAATACAAGACAAAATAATGGTGATTAGGTTTATTATAATCCTATTCTTTATGTAGTTGTTTACAGTCCTACTGAAATTTTTTTTCTTAAATTATATTCTCTTCACAAAAAGTTAGTAATGCTATTAAATATGCTGAATTTGTATCTCATACAGCAGATATTTAGATGAGCAGAAACTAACAGAAATCTTATTTTTTAATTTGACAGCATTTAGGATGAATGATAAATTCAACTAGGTTTCTGCTTTACCAGTTTCCTGAAGGATCTCTGAATCTTAAACAGTGATCAAATGAACTTAACTGAAAAAATATTTATAGAAGGGGAAAATCAGGACAGAAAGTTATCATGTAATGATCATTTTCAAGGAAAAATATAGAAAGAGGCCATGGATGATTTACACTATTCATATGCACACTCAGAAAGTAATTCTAGCTCAGAATAATAGAACAGAATAACCAGGGACCAGCAGAAAGATGGTGAGCCACGGTGATCAATCCTCTGTAGCCACAGACAAACCCTTTGACTCAAAAGAGATTTGAGAACAACATGATACTTATGCAAGGTATACAAACAAGATGGAACAGCAGCTAATGGATTTTTTTTAAAAAACCTTTTGAAAAAGTCTTAACCCTTTACAGATAGCAGTGCCAACACAGCAGGACTTACGGCCACCGGGGTCAACTGCAGGAAAGGAGTTTGTGTGAGGAAGCCTGCTGAAGAGGTAGCAGATATGAAGGAACCTGGAGAAGGCAATAACTCTTCAGTGCATTTTTCAAAAATTCCCCATCATTTCACACCAGGGTGTACTGAAAGTGAGAACAGAAATCCAGAAGGAGATTCTGAAAAGGTCTTGTTATCTGGAGATCAAATTACCTTGTCCCACTGACACATTTCTATATCCAAATTTTAAAGACTTTTTTTTTCTCAAATGATGAGAGAAAGCAGCAAGAACATGCAAAATTCTAGAAATAAACTATTTAAATGTAAGTGAAAAATCTTAAATTCGCTTTCAAAATGGTCAGAAATTTAGCTCTTCAAGTATTTTTTTTCATTCAATAATTATTTATTGAGTACCTCTACAGCACCAAATCTGGAACCATACTACATGGGTTCAAATCCCAGCTGGCTCACTTGTTGGCTGTATGACCTTGAGTTAGTTATTTAAATGTCTCTCAGTTTCCTCAACTATCTAATGGGATTAATCATAATACCCACTCTTTTTTTTGGCTTTTTGAATTTTATTTAAAGAACATTAAAAAAAAACAGAGAGAAAGAAAGAATATCCACCATTAAGTAGAAGAGAAATCAAATACAATGTAGTAAAGACTATCCAACTAAAAATAGATTCGATCAGGAAATCAATGAACAATTTGGGATTTAATTCAAAGGGCACACTCCACACATTGTCTGTAGGACAGTATAACCCACTTGACTTGAATATTCAGTGAGTTAATATTTATAAAGCACTGGGAATAGTACCTGACAGATAACAAACATGATGTAGTACTTGTTGAGTTAAAATGAGATGTACCAGGCATAACCATGGCTAGTAAATAAGACACCCTTTTCAAGATTATCTCAAATAAATTACATGATTACCATCAACCAAACTTTCATGTCAAGGAGTTGAAGAAGACATAATTTGTTATACCTGTTAATTAGTTTTAGAGAAAGGAAAAGCTTAATTATTTGGCAGTAACACTGCTATGAGCCAGATTATCCAAAAGTATCTTGCTTCTTCATCAACCTCAGCTGAAATAAGTGAAAGATGAATACATGCAGATTGAATTAAATTAGATTGAACAGAAGAGGAACCAGTGTGGAAGATGGAACCATGTGGTACCATGGAGGCTAGTGGAAGAAAAAGTCTAGAAGAAAAGCACATGATTATATCATGCATTTCAGCAAAGTTAAGGATACAAGCTAAGAAACGGACGATAATTCAATGGACTGGGAGACCCAGGTGTCCTTCAGTTTCAGCAGAAGTTTTGGGGAATCCAGATTACCAGAAGTTAAGGAGAGTGTTCTCTGGGGAACACTAAAGGCAAAAGTAAGAAAATATGGAGTATGGCACCTGGAGATACTAGCAGGGTTTAAAAAAAAAAATCCTTAATATATGGGAAACCCACATGATTAGAAAAAAGTTACCAGAGGAGTCTTGAAAATGTATAGAAAGTAAAGTATAACCTATGAAGAAGATTCCAGAGGACACTGAAAGGGGATGAGGCTAAGAACACTGACAGACAATTGTTAGGTGGAAAGTGAATGTGAGGAAGCTCAAGTCAGATGTCCTTGATTTTCCTGGTAAAGAAATAGTGAGAGTATAGCAGTCTCTCGGGGGACTTAAGGAAAATTGAAAAGTTTAGAACAGCTACTATGAGGAATATAATATGCCATTAACTGGACATGAATACAATGTTATCCAGTTAACCCTGAACACCCAACTGAGATGCCATAGTAGGGATCTGTGGGGAAGCCAAGCACCCCCTCCAATAATAACCCATTTTCCAGAATGGTGAAAGGGCATGTGGAGATCATAGACTTGGAAGAACCAAGTCCATAGGGGGCAGATTTTCTCATGGAAGTATCTTGCCTGGTTGCCCCTGGCTAGAAACAATGAAGTGAAGAGAGAAATGGGTAAGAAGTACAGGTTTTGGAACTGGAGGGTCTACTGAGGACAAGGAGTGGCTTCATGCGCAAGAGGTAGATTATCAGAAAGGCATTCAAGGAACATAAGATCCTGGAGGTGGCAGAGAGAAGAGGGCCAAGAATCAAGCCTTGAAAAATGTGCAAAGGGACAGGAAGAAGGGAAGCTAGTAAAGAAGAGAGAATAGCCAGAGAGAGACAGAAAAACAGAACATGACCATGTTATGGAAATCAAAAAGGAAGAAAATTTCAAGTAGAAAGAAGATTTATACCATATACTTATACATAATAACTCTAATGAATATGTAATGCCAGCTAATAAGCACAGTGCTAACAGTTTTATAGGCATTGTCCTACTAAATTTTCTCAGCAACCTACAGAGGCAAGTATTATTATCATGGACACTTTACAGCTGAGGAAAATGAGACATAGCTGTGCAAAACCACTTATCCAAGGTCATACTACATGAGCTCCTAACCCTGACTCTGACCAGCTTTCTACTTTAATAACTAAACATTATGTCAGAAGCAGTTTCTATATTATTGTAATCACTTTGCAAATATACTATCATGCACATGGTTGATCTCTAGTACATTTCAGGGCAATTAACATAGAATTCAAGGACTGAGACCAAGAAGTTATCATCAGATTTGTGCATTAAGAGATGGCAGAACAGATAGGTGCGATGTGCAGAGCACATTGCTGGGAGAAAGGACTGGGAAGAAAAAAAGGAAACACAAAAGGTGGGATCCAGGTCTTGGGGATTGGAGTTTGGCACAAATTGGTTCAAATCCAGGCTGAGTCACTTCATTGTGTGATCTTGGACAAGTTATTCCATATTAACTAAGCTTTATTTTCCTTAAATGGAAAAGGATAATAGTACCTATCTTACAGGGTTGTTCTGAGAATCAAACACAATCCCTATAAAGAGTTTTGTTCAGGACCTGGCTCATAGTGCTCATTCAAAAATGTTTTTATTGCTCAGATTGCATGGTTGATTGTACTGTAATCTGCCAAGTTTCTTTGTAAACTTGTCTTCTACGTAGGCATTCATGATGCAGCCGTGTTTTGGGGATCCTCTTACTACCGCTCTGCTCTCTGGTTTCTTGAATTAATGTCGTCTATTTCAGAGCACATTTGTATATTCCAGTTCTTTTTCTCAGACAAGAATTTGTGAGACTGTACAACAAAATCTGTTATCCACTCTAGGTAGGGAATAATGTGTCCTGATAAGACAAATAGTTGGCTTTACAGTGTGCTATTATATGTACCATATGTGGATAATCATTTGTATAATTAGCACATAATAATATAAAATAATATAACACATTACCTAAAACTGCCCTCCTCATATTGTAAACACTATTTAGTGATTTAAAAAGTCAACTTAGGATTTTTATGGTCTTCATTATCTACACATCATCATTATCAGCATTTATTTTCATCTTCGTATAGATAAGCAGAATACCAGTTACCCTCCTTGTAACAGAGCATCCGACCTCTGTGAATATAAATATGTATAATCAACACTTACATGTACATTGTATTTAAAAAGACCAAGTTCCAAGAACACTAAAATTATGACAGGGAGATCAACCAATGCACATTCAGGATCAATATTTGGGATTAAGGAAACACCCAGAGTCACCAAAAACTTTTGGAGTTCAGCAGCAACCTTCTAGGTTGTTCCTCCAGATCAGAGAAATATGAATTCAGCTAGGCATGGTGAAAACAAAGGACAGCCTAAAAATTAAGCACATCTGTTATGCTCATTGATATATCAGAATTTCACTTTGAGAACTAGAGGCTGTTTTAGATAAACTCCATTGGAAAACAGTGTGGAGATTCCTTAAGAAATTAAAAATAGAGCTTCTCTATGACCCTGCAATTGCGCTATTGGGTATTTACTCCAAAGATACAGATGTAGTGAAAAGAAGGGCCATCTGTACCCCAATGTTCATAGCAGCAATGGCCACAGTCGCCAATCTGTGGAAAGAGCTGAGATGCCCTTCAAAGGACAAATGGATAAAGATGTGGTCCATATACACTATGGAGTATTATGCCTCCATCAGAAAGAATGAATACCCAACTTTTGTATCAACGTGGATGGTACTGGAGGAGATTATGCTGAGTAAAATAAGTCAAGCAGAGAGAGTCAATTATCATATGGTTTCACTTACTTGTGGAGCATAAGGAGTAACATGGAGGACATTGGGAGATGGAGAGGAGAAGTGAGTTGGGGGAAATTGGAGGGGGAAACAAACCATGAGAGACTGTGGACTCTGAGAAACAAACTGAGGATTTTAGAGGGGGTGTGGGAGGTTGGGAGAGCCTGGTGGTGGGTATTAAGGAGGGCACATATTGCATGGAGCACTGGGTGTGGTGCATAAACAATGAATTCTGGAACACTGAAAAGAAATAAATAAAATAAAATAAAATTTTTTTAAAAAAATAAAAAAAAATCCTTATTTAAGGACCTCTAAACAGAGCACCAAATTCTGTCCTCAGATTCTTAAGCAAAACTGGGTCTGAAATCAATATAGGCACTGTTAGAAAGGATTTGAGGATTGAATCAGAGAATAGGATTTGGCTCCTAGGACACAAACCATGCTACTAATCCCGGAGAAAGGATTTGCCCGTTTAAAGGATTATAAATTTTTGAAAAGCATATTCTGTTGATAATACTTTTCATTTCCTGCAAATCAAATTACTGAAGGATATTTTTATTGTGCATAGAATTGGACAATGTTTTCATTGTTTTTGTTTTAATTTCTTTTGTATAAAGGGTACGAAATTTCAAAATAATTAGATATGAAATTTCATAGCCCCAAATGGTGACACATTTGAAGACCCAAACAAATAAATTTTAAATAAAGCTTACCAGGAAACTAGAAGACAATTACATCTAAAAGAAAGTCCCTTGATTTCTAGCACTGACATTTATGAGAGTATGGAAATATCTCTAGTTCTACATGATGATAGCACAGTGAGATCTGGACAAGGACGGACAAACCCAGAAGGTTTATTTGGTGTCCTATCTCCCATTCTGTCCTCTTCCCACCCTGGACTCCTTTTACTGTAGTGAAACAAAAGGCTGTAAATAACATTGAAAGATAGTGTTTTAGTAAAAGGAAAGCTCACTGGTTCTTGAACTTCCTTAACAGAACTGGCCCTCCAGAGACTATTCGTTAGACTCAAAAGAGAAAGCAAGCAAGCAAAACATCTGAGGTCATATAACACTTTGGTCTCCAATATTCTCAGTGCCTCCCTCTGTGCACAGACCTCGCTTTGAAGTTACTATAGCCATAGGCCTAGAAAATCCACTCACTGGAGACCATGTCTAATTCTTTGTTCTAAAAGGCACCCGGATGGTTTTCTTCAGAGATATTCTCAAGAGCAGCAGCATATTTTATTGATACCAGCCCAGCATAGGACCATCCCTATAATATAGCAGTAAAAATATGGTCCTGTGGGATTTTTCTTATTCTGAATTTTCTGCTATCGTTCAGACAAAGGGTCCACCGTTTCTGAGAAAGGAAAGGTGGGATGGGTGTGGGGAAGGAGACCGCCTGAAGTCACAGCATAATGCTATTAGCCTGAGTTCTCCCATGACGGAGCCCTCACTGGGAAAGACAATTACATGCCAAAGGATGATAACCTCATGAGGCAGTAACTTTCTGAGAACTCCTTAGTATTACTATGCCCAGCTTATTAATTTGATTGCTTTTTAGAAAAGTAGCCACACTTCAGGGGTCCTCTCAGAACTTAGACAACCCTTCCAAGGTTTGCCCATCTTTAACAAGCTGGGTCTTTTCAGCAATTATCTAACCACATGATTTCCTTAATTCTTAGCCAGTTGCACAATGACAAAGATAAATGAGGCTTTTTCCAGTTGCTTCTAAAATAAGTTTAAGGCTAAATTAAAATGAATGGAAATACTTTTTGTCTGGGTTAAGGGTAGAGGGAAGAAACTGCATGTGTTGGATTTGCTGACACCTGCTAATATATACACTCTGTATCCCACGTTGAGGACATACAAGTGACAGAGAAGGAATAATGAACTCTGGAACCCAAAACTCCTAAAGTGGTGAAATGCCACCAAATTCATTCAGTTTCAGCAGGAGCTAGAAAACTCCAAATTCCAAAGATAGACTTAGTTATAAAAGAGATCTTTGGGGATTCTAATACCATCACTTGTTCAATGAAATATGACAACTATGTTATTTCTAAAAACAAGGGTTGAAATAATGTTGGAATATCTCCAATCTATTAATTTATGTGCTCCTCCAGCTCTCATTTGTAGTAGGAATAAAATGGGTGATGGGAGAGCTTGAGAGTCTGAGAACAGCTAAGATTTAATGACTGCAGAGGAAAAACATCTTACTCAAAACTACACAAAAAGTGGGATCTTCATATCATAATAATTGGTACCTAACAGATAAGGAAATTTCTCTCCTTGTTAAACTAATATCTCACCATGTATCATTAACTCTTATTTGAGATAACTTATAGTTACTAGATACCGTTTGATGAAATGATACCTGTGTTTAGAATACTAGGTATTAAAGACAAAGAAACAAAAAACTTGACTTCTTATTCTGTCACAGGGCCTCATAATCTAGTGGAGAGAAATAGCTCACACAGATCTAAGAACACACAAGCTCTCAGAGATGACCATTCCGAATGAAAACACACAACAGAGAGACAAAGTCCCTGAAGGCAAGTGGAAATCAATAAGAACAACTAAGGTAGGTCAGGGATAACTTTTCCAAGGAAACTTGAGGTTTGGGGCAAATTTGAGAGGATAACATGGCTGGATGGATAGGAGAAGGAAAGGTATTTCAGCGAAAATGAATAACTTGAAACACAATCCATTTTATTGTTCTTTTCCTTCAAACTTATGCAACCCAATCTTCTCCTCCTAACATAAAAGAAGAGTAGATATCACTTCTATGGTTAAGTTATAAAGACCAGTTCAAGATGGTTTTGTAGAAAGACTCTCAGCTCACCTCCATGAACGACACCAAATTATACCTATTAATAGAATAATTTCTCCTGAAGAATAATTGAGGGCTGATTCAAAAACTACTGAACAACCAAAGACAGAGAGAATGGCAAGAGAACAGTAAGAGAGATGGAGACATAGTAACAAAGAAAGCCCCCCCCCCCCACACACACACACACTGGAAAGAGAAGTAAGGAGGGATAGTACTGAGGGGCCAGGAACAGATCCCTCTGTCCTTCGGCACAGAAAAACAAAAACAAACAAACAAAAAACCTTATAATTTAAAAGAGCAACTAGCATATAAAAGAGACAACACTAAAACACTGCTAAGTAGCAGAGGAGCTGTGGGAAAGTTCTCCAGGTCAGAGGGACTGGAGAACAACAAGGTTAATATTCCCACCCACCCTTGGAAGCCTGGACAAGAGTGCAGGCCAGTCCCGTTTTCTGGGTGGGCTTGTGACTTTAGCAAGCCCAGGGTCCACAGGTCCACACCAGCCCTAGATACAGTGGGACACAGAGAAAAGCTGTGGTTTAGAGGGGCTGAGAAACTGTGGGAATGCTCTCTCTCCCTCCACTTCAAGGGTGCAGAGCAGGACAGGGTTCATGGTGAGCCTTGGGACCTCAGCAAGTGCAAAGTCCACAAGCCCACACCAGCCACCCCGTGGTGCTGAGGAACAGAAAACAACTGTGAGGTTTTTTTTCCCCTTTTATATTCTTTAATTGGTACTGTTCTATTTTACTTTTTAAAAAACTTTTTAGAATTTGCCTCGTTTTTTTTAAATTTTTTGTTCTGTTCTTTCCTTCTTTTTTTAAATTATTTTTTCTCTTCCCTCTTTTCTTCTTTTATATTGTTTTTCTTTTTTATTTTACTATCATTTTTTCTTTATTCTCTCTGTAAAAAGCCACAGTTCAAAAGAGTAACTAGCATACACTGTCACTTTCCAGCCAGCCAACAGCAAAAGTCACCAACCATACAGTCTACATAGAGGCCACTATATGCAAGTCCACTCCTTCAACTTTAGAAGTACTAGTTTCTCCTGATCCATAGAAACAAACACAGAAAGTCAAGCAAAATATGAAGATAGAGGAATATGTTCCAAAAGGAGAACAAGACAAGACCTCAATAAAAGAAGTAAATGAAACAGAGATAAGCAATGTGCCTGACAAAGAATTTAAAGTAATGATCGTAAAGATAATCTGGGCTGGAGAAAAGAATGGAAGAACTCAGTGATACCCTCAATAACAAGATAGAAAATATTAAAAAGAACCAATCAGAGCTGAAGACTACAACAACTGAAATAAAAAACCCACTAGAGGAAATCAACAGTAGGTTAGAGGATGCAGAAGAACATATCAGTGATCTGGAAGACAGGGTAATGGAAAGGAAACAGCTGAACACCAAAAAGAGAAAGAATTTTTAAAAATTAGGGCAAATTAAAAGATCTCTTGGACAACATCAAACAAACAAAGACACATTAAAGGGGATCCCAAAAGAAGAGAAAGAAAAAACTGTAGAAAACTAATTTGAAAAAATAATAACTGAAAACTTCCCTAACCTAAGGAAATAGACAGCCATGTCCAAGAAGCACAAAGTTCCAAACAAAATGAAACCAAGGAGCTCCATACCACAACATGTAATAATTAAAATGTCAAAGATTAAAGATAAAGAGAGACTCCTAAAAGCAGCAAGAAACAAAAAGTTATCTATAAGGGAAAAATATGTAAGATGATCAGCTGGTTTTTCAGCAGAAAATTTGCAGTCCAGAAGTGGCATGATACATTCAAAGTGCCAAAAGGAAAAAAACCTACAACCAAGAACACTCTAACTAGCAAGATTATCATTCAGATTTGAAGGAGAGATAAAGAGCTTCCCAAACAGAAAAGAAAGGAATTTATCACCACTAAACCAGCCTTAAGAGTAATGTTAAAGAGACCTCTTCAAGTGGAAAAGAAATGGAAATTAATAATAATTAGACATAGGAAAAATATTAATAAAAAGATGTAAAATATGACAACATATACATAAAATGTGGAGAAAGATTAAAAAGGGAAGAGGAGAAAAAGAAAAAGAAAAAGAGATTTTTCTTTTTCCTTTTTTTAGAAAGTATTTTTTTTTAAAGATTTTATTTATTTATTTGACAGAGATCACAAGTAAGCAGAGAGGCAGGCAGAAAGAGAGGGGGAAGCAGGCTCCCCGCTGAGCAGAGAGCCCGATGCGGGGCTCAATCCCAGCACCCTGAGATCATGACCTGAGCCGAAGGCAGAGGCTTTAACCCACTGAGCCACCCAGGTGCCCCAATTTTTCTTTTTCTTTTTTTTTTAAAGAATGTATGCGAACCTAAATGACCAACAAATTAAAACAGATTGCTATCTACTTGAGATGTTGTATATGAATCTCAAGGTAACCACAAACCCAAAACCTAGATAGATACACAAAAAATAAAGAGAAAGAAAGCCAAATGAATCACTATATACACTCATCAATTATAAAGAAAGAGAGCAAGAGAAGAAGAAAGGAAAAAAAAAACGACAAAAAAGGCCAGAAGGCATTTTTTTTAATGGCAATAAGTATGTACCTATCAATAATTATTTTATGTGAAAATGGCTTAAATGCTCCAATCAGAAGACATAGAATGGTGGAATAGATTAAAAAAACAAAAAACAAGACCCATCTATATGCTCCCTATAAGAGACTAACTTCAGACCTAAAGATGCATATGGAATGAAAGTGAAATAATGGAAAAACATTCACTATACAAATGGTACAAATGGAAGTGGGGGAAAAAGCCAGGGTAGAAATATTTTTATCAGACAAAATAGGCCTCAAAACAAAAACTGTAACAAGAGACAAAAAAGAGCATTACATAATGATAAAGGAATCAATACAACAAGAGTCTAGAACAGTAATAAATATCTATGTACCAACACACCCAACATTGGAGCACCAAAATATACAAAGCAGATATTAACAGACATAAAGAGAGAAACTGATGGTAATGCAATAATAGGAGGGCACACTCCACTTACACCAATTGATAGATCATCGGGACAGAAAATCAAGTCAAACAGTGGCTTTGAATGGCACATTGGACCTGAAGGACATAACAGATATACAAAACATTCCATTCAAAAACAACATAACACACATTCTTTTCAAGTGTACATGGAACATTCTCCAGAATAGATCACATATTAGACCATAAAACAAGCCTCATTAAATTTAGGAAGATTGAAATCAAATCATGCATCTTTTCTGACCACAACAGTATGAAACTAGAAATAGATCACAAGAAAAAAAATCTAGAAAACCCACAAACATCTGGAGACTAAACAACATGATACTAAAAAACCAAAGGGTCAATGAAGCAATCAAAGAAGAAATCAAAAAATACATGGAGACAAATGAAAATGAAAGCACAATTGTCCAAAATCTCTGGAACACAGTGAAAGCAGTTCTAAGAGGGAAGTTTATAGCAATACAGGCCTACCTCAAGAAATAAGAAAAAACTCAAACAAACAACTTAACCATATACTTAAAGGAACTATAAAAAGGAGAACAAACAAAACCTAAAATGAATAGAAGAAAGGAAATAATAAAGTTTGGAGCAGAAAAAAAATGACAAGAAAGAAAGAGAGAAACAGAGGGAGGGATGGGGGCAGGGAGAAATAGAGGAAGGAAGGAAGGAAGGAAAAAAAAATCAACGAAACCAAGAGCTGGTTCTTTTAAAAGATAAACAAAATTGACAAACCCCTAGCCAGACTCATCCAGAAAAAATGTGAAAGGATCCAAATAAATAAAATCAGAAAGGAGAGAGAAGAAGTAAAAATTGACACTACAGAAATGCAAAAGGTCACAAGAGAATATCATGAAAAATTATATGGCAACAAACTGGACAACCTAGAAGAAATGGATAAATTCCTAGAAACATACAATATTCCAAAACTGAACCAGAAAGAAATGGAAAATCTGAATAGGCTGATTGCAAGTAATGAAACTGAATTAAGTAATCAAAAACTGTCAAGAAGTAAAAGTCCAGGACCAGATGGATTCACAAGTAAATTCTACTAGACATTTAACAAAGAGTTAATATCTATGCTTCTCAAAATATTCTAAAAAATAGAAGAAGAAGAAGAAGAAGAGCTTCCAAATACATTCTACAAGGTTAGCATTACCCTAATACCAAAACCAGACAAAGACACCACAGAAAAAGAAAACTATAGGTCAATATCCTTGCAAAATCCTCAACAAAATATTAACAAACGGCATACAACAATACATTAAAAAGACCATTTACCATGATCACGTGGGATTCACTTCTAGGATGCAAGTGTAGTTCAATATTTGCAAATCAATCATCATCATATAGCACATCAACAAAATAAAGGATAAAAATCATATGATCATCTCAACAGATACAGAAAAAGAATTGACAAGATTCAACATCCCTTCATGATAAAAATTCTCAACAAAGTGGGGTTAGAAGGAACATAACACAATAAAGCCCACATTAAAAAAAAAAAAAAAAAAAACTCAGAGCTAACATTATCCTCAATGGTGAAAAACAGAACTTTCTCTAAGATCAAGACAAGGATGTCTATCCTTGCCACTTTTATTCAACATATTACTAGAAGTCCACAGCAATCAAATAAGAAAAAGAAATAGGCATCCATATTGGGAAAAAAGAAGTTAAACTGTCAATATTTGTAGATAACATGGTACCACACATAGAAAATTGTAAAGATTCCACAAAAAAACCTCCTAGAAGTAATAAATGAATTCAGTAAAATGGCAGGATACAAAATTAAATCAAGAGCATTTCTATGCACTAACAGTGCACCAACAGTAAGTTGCAGAAAAAGAAATTTAAAAAACAACACTATAATTGCACCAAAAAGAATAAAATACCTGAGAATAACCAAGAAGCAAAAGACCTGTACTCTGAAAACCATAACACACTGATGAATGAAATTGAAGATGATACAAACAAATGGGAAGATGTTCCATGTTCATGAATTGGAAGGATTAATTTTGTCAAAATATCCATATTACCCAAAACAATCTACAGATTCAATGCAATTCCTATCAAAATACCAACATTTTTCACAAAACTAGAACAAACAATCCTAAAACTTGTATGGAACCCACAGAAGATCCTGAATAGCAAAGGCAGTCCTCAGAAAGAAGAATGAAGCTGGAGGTCTCAGAATTCCAGATTTCAAGATATACTACAAAGCTGTAAAAACAGTATCATACTGGCACAAAAATAGACCCACAGATTAAGAGAACAGGATAGAGACCTAAGAAGTAAACCCATATGTACATGGTCAGTTAATCTATGACAAAAGAGGCAAGAATATACAATGGGGAAAAGATAGTCTTTTCAATAAATGGTGCTGGGAAAACTGGACAGCTACCTGTAAAAGAATGAATCTGGCCTGCTTTCTAACACCATACACAGAAATAAATCAAAATAGATTACAGACCTAAATGTGAGACCCAAAACCATAAAAATACTAGAAGAATACATAGGCAGTAATTTCTCTGACATCAGTCATAGCATCAAGATATGTCTTCTAAGGCAAGGAAACAAAAGCAAAAATTAACTATTGGCATTGACTACATCAAAATAAAAAGCTTTTGAACAGGGGTGCCTGGCTTGCTCACTTGATAGAGCATATGACTCTTGATCTTGGGGTCATGAGTTCAAGCCCCACGTTGGGCATAGAGCTTACTTACACACACACACACACACACACACACACACACACACACACACACACACACACAGCTTTTGCATAATAAGGAATCAACAATAAAAGAAAAAGACAACCTACTGAATAGAAGATATTTGCAAATGATATACCCAATAAAGGGTAAATATAAAAATATTTAAAGAACTTATATACCTCAACACCAAAAAAACAAACACTGATTAAAAATGGGCAGAGGAGGGGCACCTGGGTGGCTCAGTGGATTAAAGCCTCTGCCTTTGGCTCAGGTCATGATCCCAGGGTCCTGGGATCGAGCCCTGCATCGGGCTCTCTGCTCAGCGGAGACCCTGCTTCCTCCTCTCTCTCTCTGCCTCTTTGCCTACTTGTGATCTCTGTCTGTCAAGTGGATGAATAAAATCTTAAAAAAAAAAAAAAATGGGCAGAGGACCTGAATAGGTATTTTTCCAAAGAAGACATACAGTTAGCCAACAGAAACATGAAGAGATACTCAACATCACTAGTCATCAGGGAAATGCAAATCAAAACCACAATGAGATGTCTGTTAGAATGGCTAAAATCAAGGAGAAACAACAAGAGTTAGCAAAAGGAGCCCTCATGCACAATTAGTAGGAATGTAAATTGGTACAGCCCTGTGGAAAACAATATGGAGGTTCCTGGAAAAATTAAAAATAGAAATGTCATATGATCCAATAATTCTACCATTGGATATTTACCTAGGGAAAACAAAAACACTAACTTGAAAAGATATATGCACCCCTATGTTTACTGCAACATCATTTACAATAACCAAGACATGGAAGCAACATAAGTATCCATCAATAGATAAATGGATAAGGACACTCTGCTATATAAACACAATGGAATATTACACAGTCAAAAAAAGGAATAGACTGTCCCCTTTGGGACAACAGAAATGGACCTAGAGGGTATTATACTAAGTGAAATAAGTCAGACTGAGAAAGACAAATATCATAAGATTCTACTCATAAATGGACTTTAAAAATAAACAAACAAAAAGTAGAATCAGAACCAAAAATACAGAGAACTAATGGTTACCAGAGGAGAGGTTGGGCAAAATGGGTGAATGGGAGAGGGAGATACAGACCTCCAGTTATGGAATGAGTAAATCATGGAAATAAAAAGGAGAGCATACTGAATATAGTCAATTATATTGTAATACGATATAATGGGACAGATGATAGCTATGCTTGTGGTGAACATAACACAATGTATAAACACCAAATCTCTTAAGTTGTACACTTGAAACTAATGTAATATTGTGTCAACCATACTCAAATTTAAAAAATAATAATAAAAAATAAAGACCATGTTGTTTGTGAGATACTGTAAAGCATTTTGTTGTTGTTGTTAGCAACAAGCAAATCAAATCAGATCAAACTCTCCAAATTCAATTCACACTCTTTTATAATAGTAAGAAGATAGACATGGGTTTCGGGGTGGGGGGGAGGTAACCATTCTCTTTCTTATTATCTCATCTTTCTTTGATCTCTAGAAAGTGCTTTCAATAGTCATCATGATGATTTTTTCAATAAACTCCTTAATATATCAAAACACCTCACAAGTCAAAAAATCTTCAGATTGCTGATCCACCTTCAATCAAGGCTAATCCCTTTGGCTTTCTTCTTAACCAATTGCTTAAAATTCAATCAGTTACTTCCATAAATGCTCATATTCAATTTGATGTTCCCGTTATTTATGTGTCCAAGACTACAGATTAATAACGAATACCATGTATTGGGCACTTTACACTCTCCAGGCCCTGGCCTAAGCACCTTACATTCGTTAATTCATTTAATCCTTATAGCAACACTAAACAGTCTTTCCAAATTCCCAATGGATATTAATCTTTAGGAAACAAGAAATCAGAATTCCCAGAAATTTTTGTGAATTCCTGACATCATTAATTATTCTATATTTTAGTGGTATTTACCAAGAAAAAGTTTTTAGTAGTGGTTTCTATTTTCCTTTGTCTTAGTAGTTTTGACAAACTTATAAAGAACTATACACTATAGTGAATATTCAGAAACCAGAAAATGCCAGCAAAAATTACTGGGTGATGATGGAAAAACCTAACATTCAGATCTTCTAGCAAAATTAATAGCACTACACAGAAACGTATGTGAAAAAAGCTGATTTAAGGACTTATTTTGCTTCCAAATGTATTCTTTCCTAAAATACTTAGGATTTGTATGAAGTATACAAATTTGTTGATAATTATTTTATTCACAAGAATGACTGATTGTTAGTCACAAAGAAGGCCACAAACAAGCTCTTATAACATGCTTCATTAGATTTCTTTCCTGTGTAACAAATCACCACAGATTTAACAACACAAATTTCTATTTATCTCATAGTATCTGTAGGTTAGGTCCCTGGGGCTCAAATCGAAAGCCACAGTTTTCATCAGGGGACTCAATGTCCTCTCGAAGCTCACTGGTTGTTGAAAGAATTTATTTCCTTGTGGTTTTAGGACTGATGTCCCCATTTTCCTGCTGGGTGTCAGCTAGAGACCACTCTCAGCTACTAGAGACCACCCACCATTCCTTGTCTGTGGCCCCAGGGGCAATTTGAAACCTGGATGTTTTTCTTTCTCCCAGTCCAGCTGGAGTGCTATCTCTGCTTTCTTCTTCTGTGACCAGCCAGAGAAAACTCTGTGCTTTTAAAGCACTCGCGTGATCAGGTAAGATCCAAGTGGATAATCTCCCTATCTAAAGTCAACACATTTAAGGCCCTACTTACATCTCCAAAATCCCCTCACAATAGCACTTAGATTAGTGTCTGAATCACTGGGAGAAGGTGTGTATACACCAGAGACCTGGAAACTTGGGAGCTATATAAGAATTTTGCCCACCACACCTGATCATAGCCACAGGATCTATATGCTGACCACCTATGTCATTGAATTTTCTAGTAGCCACATTAAAAATGGAAATGAGACTAGGACAAATTAATGTTAGTAATATGTTCAACCCAATATATTCAAAATATTATCATTTCAGTATGTAATCTAAATAAGAGTTATTGAGATATTTCACATTCTTTTTTCCATATTAAGTCTTTAAAACCTGATTTGTATTTTATACTTACAGCATATCTCACTGCAGACTAATCTCAGTTCAAGTACTCAATAGCCATACATGCTGTACTGGACTGAGCAGAATTCGATTATGGTTGATTTTCTCCTACATGGTTCTGCCCTGTTCTGGAAATGTCTAACTTGACTTTCACTGTGATAGCAGTTCCTGCTCTTGCTCTCAATGTGATATCACTGACTATCTTTTTTTTTTTTTTTTGACAGACAGAGATCACAAGTAGGCAGAGAGACAGGCAGAGAGAGAGAGGGAAGCAGGCTCCCCACCGAGCAAAGAGCCTGATATGGGGCTCGATCCCAGAACTCTGGGATCATGACCTGAGCCAAAGGCAGAGGCTTTAACCCACTGAGCCTCCCAGGTGCCCCTATCACTGACTATCTTAAAGCCTATAACATTTCTATGTTTTTTATTATTAAGCTTAATTTTCATAAAAGAATTATAATAGTTTGTACTATTTCCCAATTTCTCAACTGATTTTTTGTGGGTTGTAAGATTCAAGAAAACATATATTCCCTGGGAAATTCTGGGAAGGAATTTCCACATGGAGATACTACTATAAGATATACACTACAGAAAGTAAAACTGAGGCTCAAAGCAGTTAAGTTATTGCCCCAAATCACATAGCTAGTGCACTGTCTGATCACACTCTTGGCTACAATACAATATTGTTGATTCTTGTGTGACCAGAGGGACAAGCCTTCCTTCCTCTTCATTCCGCATTCCCACTATGTAAGAGATTAATTCTTGTCTAAGACCTTACTCAGAGGCACATTTGGAAGCAGTATATTCATACTTCAGTTACCTCCTTTAATGTACAAAGGAGCATCCAGAGCTAAATTTGGAGGTGAGGGCTGGAGACTAAAGAATTACTCTGCTCAAGAACATAGAGGTAAACCCATACATTTAACAGTCAGGAAGTTTTCTGACAAACATGCCAAGACAATTCAATAGGGAAAGCATCGTTTACCCAACAAATGGTGCTGGACGACTGAATATCTACATGCAAAAGAATAGTTAGACCCTTATCTCACGCTATATACAAAAGTTAACTCAAAATGGATCAAGGACTTAAATAAAAGAGCTAAAACTATAAAATTCTTAGAAGAAAGCATAGGTATAAGTCTTCATAAGCTTGGATTCAGCAATGGTTTCTTAGGAATGACACTAAAATCAAAGCAAACAAAGAAAAACAAAATAAATTGGGCTTTAAGAAAATTAAAAACTTTGGAGCTTCAAAAAAAAACACTTTGGGGCTTCAAAGGATACTATCAAGGAGGGGAAATGAGAACCCATAAAACAGAAGATTTAAATAGATATTTTTCAAAGAGGACATACAAATTCCAATAAGCACCTGAAAATATACTCTACATTACTAGTCATTAGGCAAATGGAAATCAGAACCTTAATGGGGTATCACTTCACATGTACTAGTATGACTATAATAGTAAAAGTAACATGTCAAAACAAAATGTGTGGTAATAATGTGGAAAGGTTGAAACTTTCATACCTTGCCAGTGGGAATGTAAAATGGTATGACCACTTTGGAAAACAGTTTAGCACTTTCTCAAAAAATTAAACATAGGGCGCCTGGGTGGCTCAGTGGGTTGAGCCTCTGCCTTCAGCTTGGGTCATGATCTCGGAGTCCTGGGATCAAGCCCCACATGGGGCTCTCTGCTCAGCGGGGAGCCTGCTTCCCCCTCTGCCTCTCTGCCTGCTTGTGATCTCTGTCTGTCAAATAAATAAATAAAATATATTAAAAAAAAAAAAGTGGGGCACCTGGGTGGCTCAGTGGGTTAAGCCTCTGCCTTCAGCTCAGGTCATGATCTCAGGGTTCTGGGATCAAGCCCCGCATGGGGCTCTCTGCTCAGCAGGGAGCTTGCTTCCCCCACCACCCCACCTACTTGTGATCTCTGTCTGTCAAATAAATAAATAAAGTCTTTAAAAAAAAAAAAAGTTAAACATAGACTTGTCCTTTAACCCAGAAATTCCATTTCTAGGGATATAACCAAGAGATTAAAAATGTATATTCATACAAAAACTTTTGCACAAATGCTCATAGCATTCACAACAGTCAACCATTGAAAACAAACCTAATATTCATCAGCCGGTGAATGGGCAAACCAATAGGCCTAGCCATACAATGGAATATTATTCAATCATAAAAAGGAAAGACCTACAGATGCATACTACAGCATGGACTGAAAACATCGTGCTACATGAAAGAAGCCAGACTATAAGACCATATGTTGTATGATTCCATTTATATGAAATGCCCAGAATAGGTAATCCATAAGGACAAAATAATAGATTAATGGTTGCCAGGGCCTGGAGGTTAGGGGCAGAGGAATGAGAATTGCTTAACGAATATAGGTCTTCATCTGGGGCTATGAAAATCTTTTAAAATTAAGCAATGATGATTATTGCATGACTTTGTGAATATACTAAAAAAACTTGGAATTTTTCACTTTAAAATACTGATGTACTTGATGGTATGGAATTATAGCTCAATGTGAATTATATCTCAATTTTAAAATAACATAGAACATACAAGAACTTGGCTTTTGTTCTGGAGAAGGAGAAAGAAAAGGAAGCAGCAGCAGGAAGAGAAAGAAATAGCCCCTAGGGCAACATGGCTAGAGACTGAGCCTTACTTGCTGACAGGGACAAGCATAATTTTAAGATTAAGGATATCTAGTGTTCAGTGTTAAGATGCTGCAACATTAAACCCTTTCTGTGTTACCACAACCTCAGAAAAGTCTGATAGATACATAAAGACTTTGTATAAATGTTTGTTTGTTTGTTTGTTTGGCTCTTTCCCTGTGTGAAAGAGAGTGTGAAATCAAGTAAAAGCTCTGAGTTCCAAGTGTAGGTCAACACATCATGGAATGGGAATATAATATGACAGATGATCCCTCTATAAACCAAGCTAACACAGGAGCCTCTGGAGTGTGGAGTGGAGGCGGGCATGGGACTGTCAGCACTTAGAAATTTGTAGAAAACTTTGGGAACATACTCGACTTCCTACAAACATGGAATGGAATTTCTAAATAATACTATGTAAATCTTAAGGGCAAGAATGACTCCAAAGGACATATGAGTAATCAGTAAAACTTAGTTTAAGGAAGATCAGTATTCCTTCTTTTACAGATTTAGACCAGGCCTGCCCTCATGAGGACTGTGTGTATTTCAAATCTCTATCCTTAGTTTCCCGGTTTCTATACAATCAGAAGTTTGGTGTAGATCCTTTAAAATGCCAAAATTCTTATACCCTGGAAAATTAAAAATAAGCAGCTCAAGTTTTCAACCCAAAGCTTTCTGAGTTAAAAAAAAATTTTTCACTGACGATTTACCCTCAAATCAATAAAACCTCAAATAAGTCATTCAGGAAAATCACAAAGATGCAAGCAAGTACTTGCCAACAGAGATATAAAGCAAAACTCTCTTTCAGCTGAACATGTAGAGACAGAGAGAACATCCTCCAGACCTACAATTCCTAAAAATTCAAGGTCCAAGTCCATTAGATATGATTTTAAATTTAGAGTAATCTAATTTGCAAAATAGAGAAGAGTAACTTCTCACATAAGGGGTTTTCTTTTCTGCTTTGGCAACTCTTCTCTACCTGAACAATGATACTCCACCAACAGCCTTTTTCCTGCAATACTTTCATGTAATCCAAGATAAATCCAAGATCAATCAAATGATGTCTTTATTATTATACTTAAAAATCTTAAAAAACCATGAAGAATGTATACAATGGTCAAGAATGAGATTCTCAGGGGTGCCTGGGTGGCTCAGTGGGTTAAAGCCTCTGCCTTCGGCTCAGGTCATGATCGCAGAGTCCTGGGATGGAGCCCCACATTGGGCTCTCTGCTCAGCAGGGAGCCTGCTTCCTTTCTGTTCTCTCTGCCTGCCTCTCTGCCTACTTGTGATCTCTGTCTGTCAAATAAATAAATAAAATCCTAAAAAAAAAAAAAAAAAGAATGAGATTCTGAGATCAGAAAGGTCTTCTTCCATCTAGAATGTAAAGTCTGTGAGGGCAGGAGATATATCTAATTCATCATTACATCCCCAAAACCTGGAATAAGCCTGACACAAATCAATTGTTTAATAGCCATTCAAATAAATGAATGGCTGAAATACCAACTCTACCAATGTGCTGTAGTTCAGTGAACCTCTGTTTCCTCATCTTCAGAATGGAGGTAATTATGTTCCACTCAGAGAACTTTGAACAGTGTGACGTATGCAATGAGCTTAGCATAAGGACTGGCACATAGCACTCACTCAATCCTTGGTACCTCTTATTGTCATTTTTCTATCTGTCTTTGAGGCTTTTCTTCATACACATTATGAAAATATTTTAATAAAGTGAGTGGCTTATCACATGAATCCAACTACCAGAACCTCATAAGGATAAAGTAATTTTAGCTCAAATTAAAGGCCAACCCATATTCAGACAGAATAGTTTTAACGGGGGAGCCACTGTTTGCTTAAGAGATCTAAGACTGAAGGAACAAAAATGATATTTCCAATTCTGATCTCACATAGGGCCTCATAAAGTACTGCAGGAAGAAAAAGTATTATCTCTGTTTTTACCTCCTACTACTGCCATGGCTCCAAAAGCACCCACCAGACCCTGTTCCCATCTTTACTACTACTTTAGAAACTTCAATGAAAAATCAGAGGTAGTCATGGGAAATCTATGAATGGAGAAGTCTCACTGCCATAATTTAAACCACAGAATGTCTGATTGTTCAGGTTTGCAAATTAGCAAGTGAACAAACCAATTTAAAGAAATAAGGACGGTACCACATGAAACACACTCCTCTTATTTATCTCGACAAGGCATGGTTCCATTTTAATGATTTATGTTAATGTTTTATTGTACAGTGGTTATGCCCCGAAGTACATTTTATAAGACAAATGAAGTCTTAGTAATCCCAGACATCTTCTCCAGTATTCTCTTATTATGGCTTTGCTGAGAACTCCTGCGGGGGAGACCACCAACCACTGTGTGAGTTAGGAAGTTTGCAAATCAATGAAATAAAAAATCAGTCAAATTCTACAGTAGTGAGGGGTCCACAGGCGGTTCCAATGGGATTCTGTTTTCACACAAAAATGGTTTATTGGTCTTCATCAAAATGAGAGATGAGCAAACTCTGCTGTATTTAGGGTTCATCAAACATCAAACCATTTTTTTTTTCAAATGTTTTGGGTTTGCCAAAATCCAAAACACGTTTTGCCCTCAGCATTTTTCCCTTCATTTTCAAACCCCTGTGTATTTTAAGGGAAATTTAATCCTTATGTTTCTGACTCATTTACACTTAACACGTGAACATGTTTCATAAGACTTATTTGACGTCTATGAAGCCTTGTAAGTCTTCTAAAGCCCTTTTTTCATAGCAGCAGGAAACTGTGTGTTGCAAAGACATGTGAACTTGAATCCCCAATAAGTGGAATTGGTTTAGAACTCAAGATTTGTTAAGACACCATGTTAAATTGAGTTAAACTTGGTAAAAATCTGTTTTCTCTCCTATAATTACTATCCTATACTTTGGCGCATGACTTTTAACAATGAAATTTCTGAGGCCACAAAACTCATTCTTGACATTCCTATGATATGTACCATAAGCTGGATTTCCATAAAGGAGAAAGGAGCTGAGGCCATTTATTATCTGTGGCCAGTGGAGTACAGTTTAAATTCTAGACTTTCTAGCTCCTAGTCACAATCCTCCATGGAAGCTCTTGTCTCCCAACTGTTCAAACTAAAAGGCTCCTGCACAGTCCTTGTCTTTGTCCTCTTCGACCTCCCCCAGTCTCATAAAGGGCCAGTGTGGTGCCTGAGGAAGCCCATGCACACTGGAATGCTACTAGACTTGGGTTCAAATCCCAGCACAATCACTTCTTGAAAGGCACATGGGGTGGTGGGCAAGCGTTGTCTGGACAAAGACCCTTTCTTACCCTAGAGATTCAGAAAATGAAACTAGAATAGCTATCAATGCATAGAGTTTAAGTCTAGATGGTTGGCAGTATTGCAGGTGAGGAAATGGAGAGACTTCAGTTCCTTCCCTATTCTTATGTTCGGCCCTTTTGGGAACTCTTCAATCCTAAGCAGCTGCTTCCACAGCAGTGGGACCTAGATGGGTCTAGAAGCGTGGTATAAATGGAGCATTCAGAGCCATTTCTGGATTCCTCCTAGAGAAAATATCAACTGTGGGTCTCCTGATGTTTCTTGAGGACAGAAATGATGTGGAGAGATTAGTGGTAAAACACAAGGACTTGAGAGTTAATCAAATTTAGACTGGTATCTTGCCTCTGCCACTTCTTAGTTGCTTAATGCTTGGCAAGTTAACTATATCTCTGAGCTCTGTTTTCTAACCTCAAATGGAGATTTAAAGATATACTTATAAAGTGGATGGACAAATGAAATGGGATCAAATATGGTAAGTGCTTAGTGAGCCCATGTTGGAAGCACCATGAATAGCAGTAGTATTTGTTGCTATTACCGTTGCTTTTGTCCTTGTTTTCAAAGCAGCTCCTATAGGATTTCTGAGATCTACAGTCCTTCTCTCCACTATTTACAACCCCTTTCACCATACTAATATTTGCATAGGACTGAATATCCAGGAAAAGGATTTGGTTCTATTTAGTTTTTGGTCACTACTGGATCTTTTCAGGGTGTCAATTAAATAAGGGTGCCTCCTTCCTCTTTGCCTACGTGATCCATCTTGAGGAAAGACATTGGGATAATCGGGGTTTTGTTTGTTTGTTTTCAAGATTTTTTAAAGGTAATCTCTACACTCAACATGGGGTTCGAACCCACAACCCTAAGATCAAGAGTCACGTGCTGGCTCAGTTGTTTAAGCGACTGCCTTTGGCTCAGGTCATGATTCCAGAGGTCCGGGGATCAAGCCCCGCATCCGGCTCCCTGCTCAGCAAAGAGTCTGCTTTTCCCTCTCCCTCTGCCTGCTGGTCTGCCTACTTGTCCTCTCTCTCTGTCTGTCAAATAAATAAAATCTTTAAATAAATAAATAAATAGTCACCTGCTCCACCAACTGAGCCATCCAGGCACCCCCAGTATTGAGATCATCTTTAACCTAACTTCTAAGCAGTGGACTTCTGTACCATCTTTGTAGTCTCAACAGGCTGAATCCAAATATATTTGCCTTTCCTTTGAGGTTGCCTTCCCCTTTTCTTCATTACAACAGATTCCTCCCTTCTATTCACTCTTCTATAAGCAGACACATTCATTGATGGCCTTCTTTCTGCCTTCATGCCCTTCTATAGCATTTCCTTCTGGTATTTGTGGAGTAATTTCTCATTTCTGATCTCCTGCAAGACATATCTGTGGTTTAACCTGTAAGCTGTCCTCAAAACTAATCCCTCTATCTTCCTCCACAGATTAATAACATGACTCTACCACTTTTCCAGACACTTGTGCCCAAACTCTGGAGTCACTCTGGTTTCTTCCTTACCATAGTCCCTCGCATTTAATAACTCTGTTCATTCTACCTCCACACAAATGTATTTATCCATCCTCTTCTCTCCATGTGCATCACTAACACTCTGGGTTAATCCACTGTTCCCTGAGGACTGTGCGACTGTAACACTTTTCACCTTTCTACTCTTCATCTCCTACAGTCCATTCGCCAGGGGATAGAACTATCTTCTTAAAATGAACATCTGGAAATACGTGGGTGGCTCAGTCTGGTAAGTGTCTGCCATCAGCTCAGGTCATGATCCCACTGGGATCGAGTCCCACATCAGGCTTCCTGCTCAGTGGGGAGATTTCTTCTCCCTCTACCTGCTGCTCCCCCTGCTTGTGTTCTCTCTTTCCCTCTCTCTCGCTCTAATAAATAAAATCTTTAAGAAAGAAAAAAAATGAACATCTGATCATGTCACTTTTTTGCCTGAAGACTTGTCACAGTCTTCTAATGTTGTTAAGATCCTGAAGGCCCACATAATCTAGCATATCCTGTTACACTCTCTCTAGCTCATCATGCACCACACATAACCACCCTTTCAATTTTTCAAAGCTGTTGTTCTCCTTTCCACATGCAGGTCTTCCCTCTGTTGATAACAAGGCTCTCCCCTTCTCCCTCAATTGGATTGATTCTTGTTCTTTCTTCTTGTCAAAGCTAGAACATCACTTCTTCTGAAAAGCCTTTCCTAACCTTCCTCCTACACCCTCATAGCACCCAAAATTCCTTGTGACACTTAGCACAAGCATCACTGAATAATTTGGGGAAGACTATTTGTTCACTAGCTCCTAGTTGTGTCATAAGCCTAAACTCCAACAGGGTCTGTGTCTCTTGCTCACTGCTGAATCCTCATTGCTAACAGGAATGCCTCAGTCTGGTTTGCTCTTAATAAAAATGTCTTCAATGGATTAACCACTCCCACCTCTGTGCACTCCTGCTCCATGTCACTTCCCATGTGAGTTTCTGTTGCACAGACAAAATTTCTGCTAGACTCAAAGTCTTTTAGTGCTGTAATTAAGGTACTTGATCTGGATCAGGATTACCTCATAAGCTTTCTGTGGAAAAGCACCACATTTTCTATTTCTTCTGTTTTCACCACAAATTTGCCGTTCCTAATATTATAAATCACAGTAAATACTAAATCACACAATATTATAAATACTTTCTGGCTGATAACTCATACTCTTCCTGGACAACTGTATTTATCTTCAGGATTCATCCTTTCTACAGTATCCAGTTTTTGCCCAAGCCATGGTAATATATAGTTGATAGATTCATATATATATACAGTTGTATAGTTACATATGAATGTATGTATCATTGTTAGATTTTCTCTATCAGTTGAGTGGCAAAATGAAATCATTGTTGTTAAAATTAAGTAATTGTTTTCAGTTTTTGTTAATGTTAAGTAACTCCATGCCTTTGATGAATCGTATTAATTCTAAGGTAAGGCCCAATTGCAACTGGTTGGATGAAGGCCACCTACATTAGGGAAGGCAATCTCTTTTATTCAGTCTTGTGTTAATCCTACCTAGAAACATCCTCACAAACACACCCAGGCCATGTTGACCAACTATGTGGGCATCTCACCAGCCCATCAAGTTGAACATAAAATTAACCACCATACTTTGGGTTTTCTAAATTCTTCTGCTTTTTTTTTCCTAAGAATGTTTTAAAGTTTAAAAAATTAAAGTCTTCCCTCAGTCCCTAGACTAGATTCAATACCCTTATTCTTCATTCCTATAGTCCCCTATCCATTTTATCCGTAACATTCCTCATCCTTGTAATTAACCACATGTTTAATATTGGTAATTCCCCTCATCTCTGGTTCAGTGAGTGCACTGACTATATCACTTTCTTTCTGCCATAGCCCTAGGTTGCAGAACTATGCCTGACCCAGAAGAGACACTTGATAAACGTTTGTTGAATTTAACTGATTATGTTCTAGTTCCTCAGTTTTCTGACCTTTAAGCAATTATCTTCCAGGTCTGCATCCATGTTGCACTATATCCCAAGTATAAATGATGGCAGTCCTCTTCCCATCTGTTTTCTGCTGAGAAGGGGCACCATGACTAGAATTTGGGTTTGGGAGAAATCCACACTAAGCTTTGGGTTTAGCAGAAATCCATAATAAGTCAAACAATCAAAATTCTCTATCTGTGGTTCATTCTTCCAACATAAAATAGTGGTTTCAGCAGCATACAACCCAGCCTGTCATCGTCTACCCACACTACCCTCAGAGAGGAAATCTCTCCACCTAAGGAGCAGGCAGATTAGGTGACTCTGGCTACACTTATTTGCCAGTTCAACATTGCATCTCCTGATAAACTTATTATCAAATGAGATAGAAAAAAACAACAAAGGAAATCCTGACACAATGTTTAGATAAAACAAAGCCTGGGATTTTCCTTCCTAAAATAATTGCAAAATAAATGTTCCATATTTAAACTTGAAGCATTATGCTTTTTTTTCCCCACAGTCTTACTATAGTTAAACCATAGCTACTTGTCCATCTATAGTAAGAGATAAAAATCCTAGCAATACTTTAGTTTACACTCATTTTTAAAAGGAAAAAACTATGACAGCAATTACCAAGAAAATGCTGGCCTAAATTTTAAGGTGTCACACATGCAAATGTAGCCACTCATTATTTTCTCCTTCAGCATTATAATAGAGAAGAAATGAGCCAGTCTAAGACTCAGAAGACCTACTTCTGATTCTTGATTCGATCTCTTATTAGCAGGTAGATTTAGCTATCAACTCATTGATGGGTAAAAATAAGATGATAATTTCTTCTTCCCTACCTTCCACAAACAAAGTTGTATAAATTAAATGAGATATCATATGTAAACATACTTTATAATTATGAGATGCTATGTATGTTAAGCTAATAACAATGCCACATTATACCAGTATTTTTTTTCCAAGTTTTAAATTCAAGTTAGTTAACAGATAATGTAGTATGGGTTTCAGGAGTAGAATTTAGTGATTCATCGCCTACATACAACACCCAGTGCTCATCACAAATGCTTTCCTTAATACCCATCACCTATTTAGCCCATCCCCCCCACCTCCTCTCCAGCAACCCTCAGTTTGTTCTCTATCATTAAGTCTTTTATGGTTTGCCAGTATACTTAATTTTTAAATAAAGGTCTTCTTTTTTTTTTTTTTTAAAGATTTTATTTATTTATTTGACAGAGAGAGATCACAAGTAGACGGAGAGGCAGGCAGAGAGAGAGAGAGAGGGAAGTAGGCTTCTCGCTGAGCAGAGCGCCTGATGTGGAGCTGGATCCCAGGACCCTGAGATCATGACCTGAGCCGAAGGCAGCGGCTTAACCCACTGAGCCACCCAGGTGCCCTTAAATAAAGGTCTTCTTAAAACAAAAGAATTTCCCAGTAAGATATGATTTATAAATAGTACTTTTAAATAGTTTGTTCAACTTTCATACTGAGATTTTTTCCAACAACTTCTTTTCCTGACTATATTAGGGTATCATGTACTTTATGGGTAACAAACAAGTAATTTGTTGAGTGAAAAAAAGATTGCTTCATCTTTTCAGGTTTCAGGCAGGTAGTTACTTGGTAAAACAACACCTTCAGTTAATTTCTTAGCCATTGTACATATAGGCAACTGCAATTTTCAGGAAGAGCTTTAAATCTCAGGGAAGTCAATGAATCATATTTAAGTTAAAGATGCTGCAATGTGAACCACCAGTCACAATGTTAAAGAAAAGGCAATGTTGGCACCATGTTCAAACTTCTTAGCGAGGCTCCCATCTTAGAAAAGGATCCCTTCATGGTTTATTTCCACCAGGACATCAGAGACAGCAGCCTGTTCCCACCATCTGGGTATAATAAATGAAGAATTTGAGTCATAAAAATTTCTACCCAATTTAAGATGCACAGTATTGCTTTTCTCAAACTAACTGCCCCTGGCAGTCCTAGTTAATACTTCCGTTCAAAACAAAACAAAACAAAACAAAAACAAAAAAAAAAAACTTAAAAACCTGTTACACTGACATTTAAAATAATTGGGAAACAATGTTAAGGTTTAATCTCATTTACATTAAACCTCCTATGAGATATGGTTGTGTAAACTTCCCCCAACACTTCCCCACTTATGGTAGACCTGCTGAAAAGCAGTATAGAGGGTAGAAATCAGTCTCCCCCAGGAAAACAAATGATGAGACAATGTGCATTTTAGATTTATCTCCTTAGCAGGGTCTAACCAACAACAACAGCAAATTCAACAAAGAGAACTGGATTCTACTAAGTCATGAGCAAACAGAGTCAAGAGCAAAATGTGATTTTTTTTTTTAAATTGCTATTCCAAAGTTTGAATCTTTGTCAAGCAATGCCCCACAATTTATTTACAGCTCATGGGAAAATATTTTCTCCTTAACTATTTAACTACCACAGACTCTCCAAGATACTGGTGTGAACCAAGAGTAGAAGCCTTAAAGTTGACAAAAATGTATTTTTCCAAAATTAACCACAAATTGTCTTTGGTTAACAGACTTTTTTGGAAAAGGAGGAGGAAGGAGAAGAGGACAAAAGAAATCAGAATGAGAAAGAAATATCTCTTCTACTTCTCCTTAGTAGAAATTTAATTTCTTTTTTTTTTTAAAGATTTTATTTATTTGACAGACAGAGATCACAAGTAGGCAGAGAGGCAGGCAGAGAGAGAGGAGGAAGCAGGCTCCCCGCTGAGCAGAGAGCCCGATGTGGGGCTCGATCCCAGGACCCTGGGATCATGACCTGAGCCGAAGGCAGAGGCTTTAACCCACTGAGCCACTCAGGTGCCCCTAGAAATTTAATTTCTTATACAGATTTTATTAAGACAAAATTTCTAAATTTCTAAATTTAAAAACATGAACAAAATCATGAATCAATGAAAAATTCTTAAACTGACTTTGTAAGAATGTAAAACTTCTGTATATCAAAAACAAATAGAAATAAGCTGGCCAAATGTGACCAAGAGTTACTTTCACTACTGTACAAAGAGCTCATACATGTAGATAGGAACATCAAAAACATCCCCTCGAAAATGAACAAGGGGTACAGACTATCACAGATGGAGAAATCCAAAGCAGAGAAATGTATGAAGAAAGGTCAACCATGCTAGTAAGCAAATAATTACAAATTTAAAGGAAAATGCTATACTTTATCTATTAAGCTGATGAATATTTTAAAGTGATAATTATAGTGAATTTTCAGTGAGATATGAACTCTTCAGCATTGCCAGGAAGACAGTAAATTAGTTAAAGTTTTCTGAAATAATTTTGACTTTAAACATTAAGAGGTTTAAAAACCCAGTCTTTAACCTAATATATTCATTTCTAGGGTTCTATTCTTAAAAAAAAAAAAAAAAGTCAAAGAACCTCACAAAAACTTATGTAAAAAAAAATGCTTGCAGTTTTTATATACTAGTGGCAAATTGTAAATAATCCAAACTATAGCAATAAATAGATTTCTCATGATGGCATATGATGTCACTGGTAGTGGGTATTAAGGAGGGCATGTATTGCATGGAGCACTGGGTGTTACACATAAACAATGAATCTAGGAATACTACATCAAAAACTAATGATGGGAGGGCCTGGGTGGCTCAGTGGGTTAAAGCCTCTGCCTTCGGCTCAGGTCATGATCTCAGGGTTCTGGGATCAAGCCCCACATCAGGCTTTCTGCTCAGCAGGGAGCCTGCTTCCCCCTCTCTCTCTGCCTACCTCTCCACCTAGTCGTGATCTCTGTCTGTCAAATAAATAAATAAAATCTTTAAAAGCAAAACAAAACAAACTAATGATGTACTCTATGGTGACTAACATAGCATAATAAAAAAAAAAGTTTTTAAAAGTAAGTGACAACAAGGGGAAATGCTATCCAATGGACTTAATGAAAAAGTAGGACACAAAACTACATATGTACTATGACCACATTTTGGTTAAAATACACACATAGAAAAAAAGACAGGAAGGAAATGCAAGAAAATATCAACAGAGCATACTGGAGCTCTATATTTTCTTCTCTATACCTGTGTATGTTCTATATGTTTTATAAAAAGATATTATTTCATAATTTTAAAAAATTCTGACTTTGGAATAATAGATGCACTATTGATACATTTTTGTCTGATGGGTCAGTAAGATATGAACTTGGCTTCAGAAGGGCGTCATTAAGTACCGTAAAGAAATATTTCTAATTTCTAATATTTCAGAGCTCAAATTCAACCTGATCCATTAAGCCTTCCATGGAAACTCCCTTAAGTATTCTGATTCAAAGAAATATCTCTCTTCAAAAATTCACACTTTGTTTACATGCATCTTTTTATTTAATATCATATAAATATCCCCAGTACTGATATCCTGTCCTAAGACCCTTAGATGTGTTAACTGTTATTATTCCCATTTTATAGCTGAGAATGATGAGGCAGAGAGCAGTTAAATGACTTGCCCAGAATCACATAACTAATAAGTGGTAGAATGAGAATTCAAATCCAGTTAGTGTGACTTCTATACTATTTTTCTCCACCACATTTTAGCATGTTCTATCTGTTTTAGCACCATTTTATGTGTGTTGAGTCTCCTCAGTGACAGCACATTTGCTTTAGAGTTGCTTTAGGGGTAAGCATAGGACCTTCCTTAAACTTCTCTACCTATCTTCATCAAAATTCAAGATGGTGCTGTGGATTAAGGATGCTGGCCATAAGGAAAGCAAACAAGTCCAATATGTTTACATATGCACTGAAATCTTCAGGAGGAGTACTTTAGAGATTAATATTATTGATTTTCAAGACTTGTTCTAGACATAGATATCTACAAGGCAAACTAGAGCTGACCTATACAACCGTGTGTTCCAGTCTTAAGTTCTCTGTTACAGCAACATAGAAAGGAATAAAAAAAATTAAGATTTATTCACTTATTTGAGAAAGAGAGAGAAAGCACAGATGCATGTGCAAGTAGGGAGAGAGACAGAGGGAGGTGAAGAGAGTCAGACTCCCAGCTCAGCATGGAGCCTAACCTTCAACTCGATCTCAGGACCCTGAGATGATGACCTGAGCCCAAATCAAGAGTTGGGCCACCCAGGCACCCCAAGACTAACAAAAATATTTTTTAACTGAAAACACCAAGTTGTTGTTATGAACAACCTTTCACATAAATCCATTTATTTATTACCTGTGGAATTCTTTCGGACAAATGCAACTCAAAGATAGAAAATGGGGAAGGAAGAAATGAAAGACTCCTTTTGCATTCTTGCCAAATAAACAAGTGGTTTATAAACTTGGCTTCCAAAGGGAGTCAGTGAGTACAAAGCACAGTTACCGTGCTACCTACTGCCTCAGCCAACTTGGTAGTAGAACATGTTTAATAGCATGTAATGTGATGCAAATTTGGGGGGGCAAAGAGAACAGAAAATGTAATGTGTCATCCAAGTGAAATTACTAGGGAATTCTGGGTTTGTAGGTTACCCAAATTGGATTTTGGCCAAGTGATTGAAGATCTCTAAGTGGGTAGAAAAAGTTGCTGGACTTTTTACTGACCAGGACAGATTAAGACTCCATGTTACAGCTCAGTTGAAAGCCAAACCTTCCAACAGTGGCCCCTGACACTAAAGCCGGCCCAGTCCTGGTTCAGAAGAAAGAGTGCCAACATGTTGAATCATCAAATTATTTCCTACAGCAGATATTTCTTGGATGTCTCCCATGCAGTTTCATCAAGGCAATGATCCTATTTCATTTATAAGCGTACAGCCCAAAGAGATGTCTACATGAATACTCAGAGAAGGCTTCAAAGGAAGACCCAATAATATTTTTTAAGTTTCAAGGTGCTGAAGGCAATAAAGGAAAAAACTAGGGTTTTAGGGCTGGAGTGCTGAAAACAACACAGCATGTTTCTTATAGATTGCTCTGGCCACATATACCGTTTCTAGTGACTGTCGCCATGGTTCTTATACCCCATATCTCTTTCTTATTTTAGAAAGCCATTGTACTGTGTGCTAATGGAAACTCTGGCAGCACCAGCAATGAGAAAACTTCATAAGTTTTGGTAACTTCTGGAAGTTTACATATATTAGATCCTATCTGTCTTTCTAATTCCCGAGTGTACAAATAGCATAATGCCTGAAGTTGGTAGGTACACATGAATGTTGTTAAGTTTCCCAATTCCTTTTATTACAACTTGGATGTGGTGCAGTCAAAAACCCTAAGCCCATTTTATGCAGTCCTTCCCTTCATGAGATGATACCCCTATTGAAGAGGATTTTGGAAGAGCGTCTTCTGCTCCAGGGATTTACTGCAGCAGCCAAAGATCCAACTCAAATATCTATCTGCAGAAAGAATCTTCCAGTTGTCCAGGAATTTGCCTCTTTCTGTTGAACTATAACTACCTCCTCACAGCTAAGATTCTCAAAATCCTTTGTGTGTGGCTCTCCTCCCATGTCTCAGACTGTTGTATTTCTCCGGGGTGTTTATATCTGCAGGGGACAGTGAACGACTTCCTTATCTGTCACAGTGCATTGCCGTCATAATTGTCTTCAAGGTGTTTAAAGACTCCTGATGAGAATTTGGAAAACCTGGTTTCCAGTACTGAATGAAGGAAAACACGTAACCTTTGTCTTTTGTCTCATTTCCGAATAAGTGATAAAGATCTCTCTCCCAAATAGTTCACAGTGGTAAGGACCAGCATCTGTAATATAATTGCAAAGTGTATACAAGCACGTGGAATTATGCACATGAAAACATAAATACATCCAGGCAAATGCTAACAATCTAAAAAATATTAGTTGAATCTTAGTATGGAGTTAAACTTATGGTCAACCAAAATTTACCTGCAAATGGCCATGTCATTCATATTCAAATTAAAAGAGCCTTTTAGTGCCACTCAAAACAATTAAGGGTATTGCCCTAAAAAGATAAACACTGTAATAGGTCTTTGAAGTAGGAACTGGTTCAGCTGCCTTTCCCCTCCACTGCAGTGCCTTCAAAATCATCAAAGCAATGTTCTTAAAGTGTGAATGTCTTACAAGTAGCTCCTAATGGATTCACCCTTCACTCTGTTTTTCACTAATCAGAGGTAACCTGACTTTTACATTCGTAATTATGCCTCTTTCAAAGAGCATTAAGGCTAATATTGGTCTTAAATGATCCTAAATGCATCTCTGCTTTTGACCTGGGCTGCTCTGACCACATACATCCTGATATTAGAGCAATCCCAAAGACAGTATGTCCCAAGGGCACTAGTCAGTAGGATTTTTTCCCCCAGGGTCATTTCCCTTTCTTTTCCCTTCACCACCTGCAGGATGTTCTCTAAGTGGTTGACTTCCTTAGAACCCTCCCAGAAGAAGTCAAAGTTTTTCAAAGGCTCACTCTTGTCTGAAAGAGTTATTTTCAAATTTAATGCACTTAAAACAAAAACACAAAAACCAAGGCTTTATGGGATATTGTTGAAAATGAAGACCTCCTAGGCCCCAAATCCCTGATATTTTAATCCAATTGGAGTGTGGGAATGTGCATTTTAAATAAGCAGGCTAACCTGTCCAGGTGTAGTTGATCTGCCTTTTGAAAAGTACTGCCCTATAGATTAATGTCCATTCTGGGCCCAAATAACTTTCCAGGCTTATCTCCCACCTTAATTCCCAAATCCCATCCTTAATGTGTGCGTGCATACACGCACGCACATGCACACACACACACGCACACACACAGATATTAGGCCTTAGAGGATGATGTACAGCCTCATCTTTGTGCTCTTCTCCTTTTTCTCTCAGCTTTGACTGTTCTTCTCTATTCCCTGCCACGTGAGGTCTATGTGTTCAAGGTCTTACCCACACACCAGCTCTGAAGCCAGTCCTAATACCTCAATTAGAACTCCCTTCTTAAAGTTTCTGGAGCACCCAGTTTAAATGTCATTTGACCCTTAGCAACATATTCCTTGCATTACATTTATTTTTTAGCCTATCTGTGTTCATTATTAAACTATAAAATACTTGGTAAATATCATATCTCATTTATCTTTTTAGTCCTAGCAGAGGGCTATGAATATAATAGTTGCAGAGTAAATGTTTATAAAAGTAAACTTACTTTACTTAGGTCTACTAGATGTATTTAAGGTTAGTTTGTGAAGATTTTTGCTGTCTTCCCTTGGAACATTAAAGCAGAAATCATCTCTGAGGTAGCTACAATACACAACTCAACTAGCCAAAATTACAAGTTTCCAAATGTCTGCATTTCGAAAGGACTGCTTACCTTGTTTTGCCAACTTTGGGTTCCAGAATCTTACCCATAATAGACAAGCTGTAAATACAACTATCTAAGTATAAAAATATTTAGGATTGTTCTTTAATGAGGAACTTACAGAGATAACAAAATATTGACATAAAAATTAAATGATCCTTGGGGTGCCTGGGTGGCTCAGTTGAGCGTCTGACTCTTGCTCATGATCTCAGAGTTGTGAGATCAAGTCCTGCGTCAGGCTCTGCACTCAGTGTGCAGAGTCTGCTTGGGATTCTTTCCCTCGGCCCCTCCCCATACTCACAAGCTCTCTCTAAATAAATAAATAAAATCTTTTAAAAAAATTGAATGACCCAATAATTAGAAAACTTTTTATACTCCTCAAATTGCAAAAAATTAAAAGGAGTAATATTGTGTATTATTTGAGATGGGGAGCTGAGCACCCCCACATATGGTGGGAGCATAATCTAGAACAAGGGTCTTGGAGAACAATGATAGCTTCCATTGAAATGTGAAGTGTAACAATTCACTGACCCAGTCATGCTACCATTTTGTATCTTCCCCAAAGAAATTCACATACAAATACAGAGAAAAATGCACAAAAATATTCATTGCATCATTGACTGTAATAACAAAAATTCTATCAATAAGGGAAGGTGTAAACAAATATCGACATGGTCATGCTACAGGGCATTATGCAATAATTAATTATGAGATGCATCTATATAGACAGATATGAAGGACCTTTTATATATATTCTTGAGTTTAAAGCAAAAGTTGCTGTGCCTTATTGTAGGAGACTCTTTCTTTCTTTTTTTTTTTTTTAAGATTTTATTTATTTATCTGACAGAGAGAGAGAGAGAGAGAGGGAGAGAGAGAGAGAGAGAGATCACAAGTAGGCAGAAAGGCAGGCAGAGGGGGAGGGGAAAGCAGGCTCCCTGCGGAGCAGAGAGCCCAATACGGGGCTCAATCCCAGGACCCTGGGATCATGACCTGAGCCGAAGGTGGAAGCTTAACCCACTGAGACGCCCAGGCGCCCCGAGACTCTTTCTTTTTTGAAAGCTGATCCCGAAAGTCAGTAAGTTGATATGTACATTTAATTGCAGTTGCAAACGCAAATTTTTTAAAAATGTAATTATATCCCTATATTGTCTTCTTCTTTTACGCCTTTTTTATGTGTAAAAAGACACGGAGGAACATATTGACACACAGGAACATATCACAAACTGGTGACATGGGTTCCCCCTCCTAAGGTGATGACTGAAATTGGCACAGTAAGTATAGGGAGTTGGGGGACAGCCAAGAGACTTTTCCTTTACTTGTATTGTCTGAATGTATTTTAAATGAGCTTGTGTTCATTGCAGAAGTGTTTTACATAAATGACTTGTGCTGTGAAATGGCAATTACATTCTACTACATATTTTGTATGGTAGAAAACTATATTATATGGTTAGTTTATTATACAGACACTATATGGTTAGCATCAAGCTGTAGTTTCCAAAGGATGTGCAGAGGTTCCAATTCTAACTGCCAATTCCCTTTCACAAAAGACTGACACAGACACTTAAGTAGCCTGTTGGAAACAGAAATCTGTTTGCCATGGTAGCGCTCAGTTTCTTCCTGTTTCCCTGGGTCCTCTTCACAATATCCTGAGGCCTGTATGCTACACCTGCTCTGTGTTGTCATTCTCCTATCCCAGGACCAAGGACAAATTACAGAAGTCTTTACTCTCTTCATCTACATAAATATTAAGCAGGGTTCTCCAGAGAAATAAACCAAAAGCCTATATATAGATATATAGAAAGAGATTTATTATGAGTGATTGGCTTACATGATTCAGAAGTCTGAAAAGTCCACAATTCTGCTAGAAGTCCAGGAAAGCCAATGGTATCATTTCAGTCTAAACCCAAAGGCCTGAGAACCAAAGGAACCTATGGTATTAAGTCCTAGTCTGATCCTGAAGGTCCCAGAACCAGGAGCACCAAGGTCTTAGGGCAGGAGAAGATGTATGTGTCAGCTCAAGCAGAGAACAAATTCTCCCTTCCCCTCTCTTTATTCTACTCAGGGCCTCATGTATTAGATGACACCCCTCTGCATTGGTACACTTCTTTAGTCAGCATACAGACCGAAATGCTGATCAATCTCATCCAGAAACACCCTCATAAACACACTGAGACATAATGTTTGACCAGTTCTGTGGGTTTCCCTTACCCTAGTCTAGCTGACACATATCACAACACAACATTGCCCACCGCTTTGCCTATTAACCAGGTATGGCTGCAGAGCACCACGATTCTGTCTCTCACTAACATGAGCAGAAGGCACAGCTTCTGACTGGTATGTTCTCTGCATCCCAGGAGAGGGGAATATCTTTAATTCCCTATTCCTGTAAAGGTCACTGTGAGTGGGGGCTCAAGCCAAAATGGATTTTGGTCTCCCTTTGTTCCTACCTCTCAAAAGAAACCAAGAAATGAAGATATTCCTTATTTTTGTGAGACTGACGTTTTTATCATTCTGGAAAGCCCTCCCTAGGAAAACAAATGAAAGGTTACAAGTAAAAATTGCGAGGGTCCCCCACCCACGGCCAAGATCCTTAGAAGTGACATGTTAAGTGTACAATCCTCAGTCTTAAGCTTCATTAGCCTCTGGGTAAATCCCCTCTGCTTGAGGCACCATACAAGCACACATGCACGGGGTGGTGTAAACATGCCACATCCATCATATGTGACTCACAGAGCTCTCTGTCTCATTTAGTAAACGTGAACAACCTGGGATGATGGGGATTAGGAAACTCCCTAAGAACAGTGGTAAATCGGGGTATATGAACACACATTACACCCTAAATTGCCCATGTACACCCTTTAGGTCATGGATCAAGGAAACTAAATCCTTTTATGATACTAAAAGAAAAAAACAGTGAAACACACAGTGACTTTCAAGGACCCACAAATTTTATGTATACAGATAGTTCCCATTTTCTGATAAAACTGACTCAAATGAAAGAGTTCTATTATTTGTAAGGGTTTATTGATACAAACTTTGTATTTGGTAAGTTACCTGTAGAAAAGGAAATTGTTTCCCTTACAATTATGGTGTGGTTACTGGAGTTCACACCATGGCCAGTGCCTCATGCTTTTGGAGATCACACACATTCCCTGAAAAATGCACAAACTGGGGTGCCTGGGTGGCTCAGTGGGTTAAGTCGCTGCCTTCGGCTCAGGTCATGATCTCAGGGTCCTGGGATCGAGCCCCACATCGGGCTCTCTGCTCAGCAGGGAGCCTGCTTCCTCCTCTCTCTCTGCCTGCCTCTCTGCCTGCTTGTGATCTCTCTCTGTCAAATAAGTAAATAAAATCTTTTAAAAAAAAAATGCACAAACTATAGAAATAGGACTTTGGATTTGCCCTTCTAGGCAACCAACTTGAGCCACAGTAACCTGAGCAAGATGTGCCCACAGTGACCACTGAGCTGAATACAAACAGGTCCATTAGGTGACACACCTCAAAATATTCAGAAGCTCTAGCTTATGAATAAGGTCTAGCTGACCAGTGGGCTAGTTTCAACCCAGCACGGGTACCCAAAAAAAGAGAATTCCATATGTTCCCATACTTCCTAACCTTATCCTACACCACCCCACCCCACCCCACCTCTTGACAGTGTCTGCTTTGCTGTCATGTCCACTGCTTCCTTGAGGCATATCCAATCAACTTCTACCTCCTTTGGCCTGACTTGAGTGAATCCTTTCACTTCCCCTGCCACCAGCCTCCACCTGATTGAGCCATCCTCCATGACCACATTCAGTGGAAGCTTGATCCAACATGTAACAGGACAGTATTTTTCCCTGTTCCTCCATTCTGCTTTCCTCAATGTTAGCTTCCCTAGAAAACTCCAGGTTTTCCCCTTGAGATTTAAAAAACAAAAACAAAAACAAAAAAAATCCTGCTAAGTTCTAGGACTCACATTCTCATCACAGCACACTGAATGATAACATCCTCAGAAGTCCTTGGACTCAATCTCTTTGGCCACATTGTCATGTGCCCGACCACATACTATCCCGGTCACAGAGGAGCAGATAAGATAAGGTGACTGGCTTAAGGAATCAGCTTATCCTTTGGGCTCAGGGTAGGATGATAATTCTCATGGATGAGAACAAGGTGGAAATAACTTCCTTAAAAGGAAAATTTTGGTGCCGTTGGCAGGAAAGGGGAAGAAAAAGAGGCTGGGCTAGACCAGTATCGGCACCAAAAAATGTCTACTACACCTGCTAAGTGTTAGTCCCAGATAGGTATGAGAACCTAAAACTTTAATATAGCATCTGTTCATGAGCATTCAGCTAAAAATAACAAACAAAGTTGTTAGTCCCTCATTCTTCTTCCAGTTCCTGGACAAGAGGAAATTTTTTACCATTATTTGCAATTTAGAAAATCTTACTAAGAAATGTCATATTTAATTGCTATGTATATGGATTTTCTCCTCTATGAGAAGACCATGGTGACCTAATGACCGTAGAATCTAAAATCTTCTCACAAAGCAAAGACAATTTATGCAAGAGGAAAATGGACACCAAAACAATGATTGAGATAATAGACCTTAATGTTCTTTCCACTCCTTTATAGAGATTTCTAAGTCAGTCTGTTTACACCCATGTCTGCCTTCATAGTATGTATCTTCTGAATTTTCTTATATAAATATTTTTTATCCTTTTATCAAGATTTATTGAATTGTCAAAACCACATTTGGAATTGCTCAAACATTGTGAAGAATTGAAATGTGTTCAGCCTTAACACATCTGAGTTCAAGATTGTTATGTTCTTTGCCAATAATGTACCCCAAATCTGAAACCAAGATAGAATATTGTGTCATGTATCAGGGAACCAGGTATCGGTCTGAATTTTCACCACACTTAACAGCAATGGCAAAAAAAAAAAAAAAAAAAAAAAGTTTAAACATGAATTAAAAACAAAAAAGTAAAAGGAATTTCCTTTTTCATAGGTTCACAAAATTCTTACTTGGAATATTCTTTGTGGTGGGTTGGTTTGCCACACAAAATGTTGTTCACCTTGTATTTAAGTGAAAATGTGAAAGGTGAAAAATGTGTTGGAATGGGACAGAAAAAAATTGAGTTCTAGTCTAAGCTAGACTCTGTGACTTTGGGCAAGTCACTTTACATCTCTGGGCTGCACAGTGTACAGCTTGGCTGACATATCTTTAGAGGTTCCCAATCCTGAACTTATTAGAATTTTGTGAAATGAACAAACTAAATAGGGAGTTCAGTTTCCCTAAATATCTAAAATGGAACATTACCATCCATTTCCCTCCTAGGAAACTGATATCAGGTGAAAGAGATAAGAAGTTTGTAAGACAATTCTGGGTTTCACAAACAAATTTCCATGTATCTCTTTAATTTGCGATTACCTTAAGCAAGCAATTCCCTTTACACTTTTATTCAAACATAACAAGCTGTGTTTGAAAATGCCGGTATACACCATTTATTACGCTCTCCAACCCAAACACGAAAACATTTGTACTTATGTTATGACTTCACCTGGTGGCTTTCATTTTCCCCAACATAAAGACAGGGTGAAGCAAAGTAATAGAAAAATAGAAAACATCTTTGTCGGAAAATGAGATTGCAGCTGTGTAACTGGAGCACACAACCATAAATCAGAATGTCAAATCCAAAACACATGACTGTTTGCAAGTTCTCCATGTGCGCTCTAATGTGATTACAGCCTGGTTGCTATTATGATTTAAAACAAAGTCTTTCATGCTAGAAACAAAATGCGGAATGTGAGCTGCCTGGGGGAGAGAGCTGCAAGCGAACTAGCGAACTAGGGACATACCCCTTGCTGTCAGAGAGGTGGGCTACAGTATTTCAAGTGCTGGTTTGTCAGGTGTGAGAGAGCAAGAGGATACAAGAGGAACCTTGGCAGAGGTCTTAACATGAGGGACAAATTAGCCAGCAGTGTTCAGCTCAGCTTGACAATCTGAAATTAGCTGCTCTCTTCTCCCCTCCCCATCTTTTTTTTTCTCCTGAGCAGAATCCTGAAGCCAAATACGAAGATTACAGAAGTCATTCTTTCCTGCCTATCACATAAACAAATGGCCCAGCTGTTATTGCTAAGATTCCAGTTTTAAACTTGGACTTTCTTGTATAAACTTCAATGTAATGGTATTTAAAGTGTCATAGGCAATAAGCATCTAATCCTACTCAATAAATTGTAGGCTCATTGCATGAACTCCTAGAGCTGTTAAAGACAGCTGTGCTTTTTTTGTAATTTAAGTCATTTCCAAATTGGGCAAGTCTCCAGGTGTATTTTCAGACAAACAATGTGTACTAGAAAAGTGATGTTCTGAGTCTTTCAGCAATGGAATAAACACAAGAGAGTAAAAGCTGAGATGTAAGGCGGTACAAACATTCCCGATCACCCCAGGAGGGCAGGCACCAAGGTAGGGGAGCTGGGAAACTGGTTCTTATTTCCTTGGACTATTAGAATATGAGCCAGAACCTTTTCCCCCAAGGACCTTCTTAGATCCCAACTACTTTTGTAACTGCTTGTTACAAAATGGGTTGCCCTAAATGGGTACAAGGATGGACAATAAGAATTTAGTATTTCTCAAAATAGAATCATCAACTCCCAGAGCAATGACATAACCCTGAAATAGAAAAAACTCCTCCCATAGCTGATATTTAAAGGTTTCAGGAGAAAACGGTTTCCACCCTGTGATGTCATTGAAATAAATCATCATGAGACCAAAGAGTAAGAAGGCATTTTAAGAGGTCATTTCATCCAGAGTACTCTTAAGAGGACCCACAATAAAGGCATTTAAAGAAGATTAATTGGTAATTATTTTAGATTCAAATCATCATTAAGCATTAAATGAATCCTCTTCTAGGACTTAAGAGCTCTGAGTGGGCCGGGTAGGGAGCATGCTTTTCTGTATCTACCCCAAGTTGAGTATTCTATAATCAAATGATGGACCTGAGTAGGGGGACGACCAAGTTCTTTACCTTGCTTTAATGATAGAGAGTGGCCCTCAGAGAGGCTATCACAAATGTCTACCTCCTGGATCTGATTCCAGAGCAGGGGAATATTGTTATTGTTTCACTTTGGTGGCTGTGTTATCACCAGGAGTTGTTATGCGCCAATAGGATATTCTTACCTACATTTGTTCTGCTCTCTTGTAAGGTCCTGTGCATTATCTTTTGGGCTAACCACATATGATGTCTACCTCACTGTCAACAATGTAGAGAAAACAGAGAGAAGCTCAGGGAAAACATAAATCACAGATCTAGAGCCCACAATGCAGTTCCCCTGAGTCCTTCTGTGGTGGGTTGAACTTCATCATTGACGAACTAAGCCTGAAATGAATCAACACCTCTCTCAGTTACTGGAACATAACATAAGCTCACAGGTGGAGAGAATTTCAGGCAGTGACTCAGGGTTACTTTTGGCCTAGGTAGACAGCTAGACAGCTACGACTAGTCCCAAAACTCTTAGAAATGATCTTCTGGATCCCTGCCCCAACACAACCCCCCAAATGACAGTTCTATGTGCAAAGAAAATTCCTACTGAAACTTGTAAGTCTAGGCTTAATAATTAGAACTTCCCTTCATGCAGGGATCCTGATGGTATTCCTACCGTCCCCCTTTGAGAAAGACATGTTACCTCAGTGGAAAACTTCACCTCAGGCAAAAGCAATGGCCCACCGAGCACAACCCCTTAGGCTTGTTCAGTTTTGAGGGGAAACATAAAGATCTAACCGAAAAATGTATACATTAAAGATTTAACCAAAAAAATGTCTAGAAACAGCTAATCTCTCGGTGTCACTTCAAACAAGTATAGCATACCAGACACATGGTATTTATCAAACAATTTAGTCTCTCAGCTAGCCAACCTATTGGGTCCCATTTCTGTCACTTAAAAAGTCTCTAAAAGCCTACAAAAATACTGTCAAAATGACAAAATGATAGTATTTGGAATTGTGTTCCTAAAGCAATTTACCCAATACCACAGGTAGCAATTCCTCAACATGTGCATAATTAAAATGCTCTTTAATTTTCATGAAAGTATCTTGAAAGAAAGGACAAGCCCTATAGAATGGAATGGTGGGTAGATTTTTTTAAGCTAAAAGCCAGAGAATGAAATTATTGAAACCATCTTCTGTTCTACTTTAATTTTCACCAGCTTTTTGCTAGTTTACTTTAACAAGTAATGTTTGATTGAATTCAGGCCTGCTTTTGTTTACAAAATGAACCAGAGCCAGCAAGTCGTGGCCTGGTTAATTTGCACATCCACTGCCTTGGTCTCCTCCCCTTTAAACAAAAATTTAGAGTTTGTGATTTATTGTTGATTTGGTTAGTTCAAATTATTTTGATGGCTAAAATCTACCTTCTGCCCCATCCTTGAGATTCTCACCAAAAGTACCCAATCTACAACTCCTATGCAAGGCAGAAATGATCCCACCACAAAAAAATGCAAAACACATCTTCTTAACTTCAGATGCCAACAAAAGAAACTGAGAATAAAAATTCACAGATGGAAGAAGGGAGAAAGCAGTATCCATAAATCAGTAGCTTTATAAACCAAACTGTTCCATTCAGAAGAAAAATATCAGGAGAGCAAAGCAAAGTGGTCATTATTGATGACAGGTCTCTTTGAGTCTTTGAGAGTCATCATTATATGACAGTCAGGTAAACCAGTGGCTCTCAAATCCAGCAGAACATCAGAATCATCACGAAAGCCCTATTCCTAAGTCTCCTCCTCTAGAAATTCTGACTTTAAAAGTCCATGATAGAATCTATATGTTCAAAAAGCACCTCCAAATGGTTCTGGAAGCTTTGAAACAGGGTATAGTCTTTATGAATGTTTAATGTCGCCCTGCCCAGCCAGTCTCATCTACTCCTCTGCTTGAATTCTCTACTCCAGATCTGAAAGTCTCTTCTTGCTCTAGGCTGTGAAACTGGTGTATCGTTCCTCATATAGTTGGGTGAGAGTAAATATGTAGAGAGAATAATGCCATGCCTCCTTTGTCACTCATGTACAAAATCCACACCCACACACTACTGTTGGGGTGTGCTCCCCAAGATCACTATCTAATGTTAAAAATGATTTCTCATGACTGTGAACTCTGAGAAACAAACTGAGGGTTTTGGAGGTGAGGAGGGTGTGGGGTTGGGTGAGCCTGGTGGTGGGTATTAAGGAGGGCACATATTGCATGGAGCACTGGGTGTGGTACATAAACAATGAATTTTGGAACACTGAAAAAAAAATCAAATTAAATTAAAAAAAAAAATCTCTCACATGCCCACTGTTCATCCATAACATTCCATTTCCATTCAAACTTCCATTTTCTTAACAGCAAGGCAAAGCTCATTCCCAATCTCCTTTACCTCCATGGGATATGCTGCCTTTCTTCTAATGCATCTACTTTCCTTCATATTGCTCATTTAAAAGTAATCTCATTTGAAATAAAAAGGGAATTTACCTAATACTACAAGTATTGAGGGAATGACTATTAGCTCTTAGAGGGAAGGAACCATACCCATTTTGCTTATCTCTGTATCTCCTACACATTGCCTAGCATATGGCACATGGCAAATGTTCAGTAAATACCCAATGAAGGGTGCCTGGGTTGCCCTGTCAGTTAAACATCTGCCTTTGGCTCAGGACATGATCCCAGGGATCTGGGATCAAGTCCCATATCCGGCTCCCTGCTCCACAGAGAGTCTGCTTCTCCCTCTGGCCCTCCTCCCACTCATTCTCTCAATCTCTCTCTCTCAAATAAATAACATCTTGGAAAAAAAAAAGTTTTAATTAACTATTTATTGAAAATACAAATGAGGTCCAAGATTAAAGTTTTTCCTAGAGACTACTTAAATAATCTGTAATTTTTCAGACAGCACCATCTGGGATATTAAAATCCTAGAGGTGGAAGGGCTGATAAGGATACTGAGTTCATGTGAAGTTATGGTTTTTCTGAGGTCAACAGCACATGCATGACAACTCTCAGATTAGCAGAGTCCAGTGTTTGTTGTTATTTTCATGGTTCTGTTCTGTTTTTTAGTACTCATCTATGAAATAATTAACAATGCTTCCCACATCATAGGATAGAAGGAGGTAAAATGTAATGAGAAGATACCTAAAAATGTTTACAAGTGTTCCTGATGCATTGCAAGCACTTAATAAATCTAAGCTTTTGTTATTTTATCATATCATCTTCACTTTCCAAGTCTAATATCTATGCCTGATATCTAAATCTTCCATAATCTGCCTCAATTTTGTCAATCCAATTGAGTTTCCCATTATTGCTCTTATAACGCAATTCTGACACTAACTACCCAGAGATAGGTCAGATTTCACAGGTGGAGGGCACAGTCCTCTATAAGACTCCTCCCATTTCAGACTCTAGTCATAAACTCTGGAGTTCTCGGGCTACCTGCACTTCTGACCAACTGGCTACAAGCTTGGGTGTTCCCACTACCCTCTCAGGTTTAATAATTCACTAGTATGACTCATAGAACTTAGGAAAGGACTAGACTTATGATTATGGTTTCACCTATAAGATGCAAATTAGTACCAACCAACTGAAAAGACACATAGGATAGGGTCTAGGAGGATCCCAAATGCAAAGCTTCCATTTCCTCAGGACCTGTCACCCTCCCAGCACATCGATGTGTTACTTCGAGGAAGCTTACTCAAGCCCCAGGTATCCATAGCTTTTGTTGGGGTTTCATTGTATAGGTACCACTGACTGAATCATTAGCCATGTGATTGGGTTCAATTTCCAGTACTCCTCCCCTCCCCAAAGGTCAGGCTGATACCACATGTGTCAAGCCTCAGTGCTCTCTAATCACACGGTTGGTCCTCCCAGATTAGCTAGCCCTACCCTGAGTCATCTCCTTAGCTTAAACTCAGGCATAGAACTGGGTTCCACTACAAATAACAAAGGCACTCATCCCTCAGGAAATTCCAAGGATTTAGAGGTTACCTTCCAGGGACCAAATTCTTTATTAGATGCCAGGTTTCTACTCCAATGTGACTGGTTTTTTCATCATCCTCAGATCATGATCAATTAATTCTAGGTCCTTCTATTGAACAAATCTTAGTTCTTTGTTTTTGTTACACTCATCATACTCATAATTACTTTTCTTTGTCTTCCTCATTAGACTGTAAGATCTGTAAGGGCAACCATCATGTCTGTCTTATTCATTACACTTAGCCAATTCTTTACATTTTTCTAAGGACATAGTTAATATACTTAAATTTCGGTTGGCCAGTGAACTCCATCTTCATGTCTTTATTCACAAGTATGGAAAGAACATTTGCAAACCTGAAGTTAGCACCAGGGCCACTGAGGCTGCAGTAAGAGCAGGTACAAATTGCAAAATAGGATAAACAAGGAAATCTACCAGCCATTAAAAAAAACATTCAAAGGAGATTTGAAACATACACCACTTCATATTCTATTGTGGCTACAAGAGAAGCTGTGAAAAATGTGAGACAACAAGCACAGAAATAAGAGAATTTCTGTATTTTTTACCCTGAAGGTTCTGATGACGGTTATAGCGGAGGAGAGATGTTAATTGATTTTTTTCTTTACTCAACTTCTCATTGTATTTCATTCATCTTTAGTAAGCAATCATCCTCTAAATAAGCAAAATGTTTCAAGCTTACTTTCCCCGAAAAGGGTAATGTGGTAATGGTATCTGCAGGCAGAATTCTATCGCAATTGCCATACAAAGATCCTTTTCCCTAGCCACACCATCACCAAAAAAGATCTTTTTAAAATGGAATTTGCAGTTTTAATTTGTAATGGAAAGTACAACCATCCTACTAGTTCAGTCAATAAAAGTAAGACTGAAAGTGAGCCTCTGAATATTTTAATCCACCCTCTTATAATAAACATTAGTAGAATTGAAGTGAATTGAAATCTATTCCCTCAGTTTCATTGGTCTAAGTCTTTTTTTTTTAATATTTTATTTATTTATTTGACAGAGACAGATCACAAGTAGGCAGAGAGGCAGGCAGAGAGAGAGAGAGAGAGAGAGAGGGAAGCAGGCTCCCTGCTGAGCAGAGAGCCTGATACGGGACTTGATCCCAGGACCCTGAGATCATGACCTGAGCCGAAGGCAGTGGCTAACCCACTGAGCCACCCAGGTGCCCCTAAGTCTTGCTTCTCAACAATTGCTGGTTGTAAACTCAATAGTAGGAAGTATCTCTTATGGAATGAAAGGCTTATGGAGTATCATGGCTGGAACTAATCTGTATGAGCAGAAAGCAGACAGCCACTGAGGACAAGTAACTTGCTCAATTTTCCATACCAAGTTAACAGCAGAGATCTCCCATTTCCTGACTTCCTACTCTATATTTCTTCTCTATCATATTATACTAATATTTCTTTTCTATGCTTCAGAATTTATGACAATGCTCAGCACACAATAAATGCTTAGCAAACTATGCTGATTTTGATTTCTTTTTTTTTTAAAGATTTTATTTAGTTATTTGACAGACAGAGATCACAAGTAGGCAGAGAGGCAGACAGAGAGAGAGGAAGGGAAGCAGGCTACCCGCTGAGCAGAGAGCCCGATGTGGGGCTCGATCCCAGGACCCTGAGACCATGACCTGAGCCGAAGGCAGAGGCCTAACCCACTGAGCCACCCAGGCGCCCCTGATTTTGATTTCTTAAAGAGGATTTATGTAACACATTCTCAGGCATGATTCTCATTAATTACATACTTTCCTCTCATGTATTTATTCCCACTTTTGTACCCACACAGATTACACATGGCCATTCACAAAGAGCCAATCTGCTGAGAACCTGGTATGTCTGTATTTCATCTGTCATCCTTCTTCAATCTCTTCCCTATGTATGCACTTAAAGGTAAGAGTACAGCCCCACACAGCGTGGGGGGTTTATAGCTTATCACTACCCATCTCAGAAGGTAGACTTGTTCTGGTTCCAGTTTTCAAGGCAATCAATAGTGTTGTAAATGGTTTGGAAACTTGACTTGTGGGGGTGGGGGGAAGCTCACATTACTCAAGGACATTCAAATTTTTTCCTTGGTCTCACTAGTCTCCAAAAGATTATATCTAGCAATTACTCTGTTCATTTGCCTTTTAAACCAGAATGACTAACATACATTGGTCCCTAAAATGTGCATTAAATAAATGAAAATAAGACATGTGATTTGAATTTTTCACATTAAATTATAATGCAATGTGTTTTAAAATCCATATTCCACATTTGAAGTAACTTTGAATAGTGTTTCAATTTAGGTGGCTAATGAATGAATATTGGAATTCACACAGGAGTCAATAGACACATTTGGAAAAGACAAATCATATCAGATCTTTCCTGCTTGAAGTCCTTCATTGGCTTCCCACTGTAATTAGAATAAATCAAACTCACTTAACAGTAGACTTCATGTCCCATATGACCTTGTTCTACTTTTTCCTCCAGCCTCATTCCTCTTGAAACTTCTTTTCATTCATCATCAGCCAGTGACCTTCTTTTAGTTTCCTCGGATTTTAGCTTTTTCAGAGCCTTTACATATGCTGTTCCTTCTGCTTAAAATATTCATAGTCCTCCCACGACTCTCCCCTCCCATAAATCATACCTCCTCGTGTCCATGCCCTTTTGTAATTAGACTTTGCTGCTTCTCCCATCAAGTGGTGGAGGCCATTTTTTTCTCCTCTAAATCTGGACTAGACTGTACTAATACAATGCAATGGACCCAATATTCTGGAACTTCTGAAACCAGGTCTTAAGTGGTGTCATAGCCTCCAATTTTGTTTTTAGAATCATGTTGCTATGTAAAGAGGTTCAAGTTTCTTGCTGAAGAAAGAAGGCACATGCAGAGAGAGATCTCCTGGAGAATAAGAATATGTAAAAAGAGATGCCCTGTAAAGAAAAACCAAGATATCTTCGTTGATAGCCAGCAACAAAGATATCTTCGTTGATAGCCAGAAAAACCAAGATATCTTCGTTGATAGCCAGACAGACTCAGACTGTCTTGTGTTCTTCGGCCCCATGCCTGGCACTGTATAGAGCAAAAGGATCATCCTAGCTGAACCCCGCCAAATTCCCGACTTACAAAATTGGAAGCTATAAATGGTTATTGCCATTTTAAATTTATCTGATTTAAAAAGTTTTACTTGCAGTAAAATTTTTTTGTTTGTTTGTTTGTTTAAAATTCTATGGACTTCAGTACATACATAGAAACCAGCACACAAATGAACTCAGCATAATTCTAACATCCTGAAGTATTTCCTAGTACTGTCCCTCAGTAGTCCTAATTCCATGCCTACCAAACCCTAGCAATTACTGATCTGGTCTCTGAACCTATAGTTTTGCTTTTATCGTAGTATCACATAGATGAAATCATAAAGTATTCAATGGAATTCAATATAGTATTCAACACTGGTTTCTTTCAATTAGCTTAACACATTTAAGATTCATTCATGTTGTATGTATCAGTAGGATGTTACTTATTGTTGCCAAGTAGTACCCCACTGCATGACTTTAGCACACATTCAAGTATTTTGAGATTGTTTCCCATTTGGGGTGATTTTGAATAATGATATTTTAGGCACTTGTGTGGAAGTTTCTGTTTGAAAATAAATTTTAATTTCTTTGGGATAAATAGCTAGCAATGGGATTGCTAAGTGATGTTTAACTTGTAAGAAATTAACAGAGTAACTATACCATCTTGCATTCCCACCAGCAATACTCGAGACTTTCAGTTGCTCAAACTCCTTGTCAGCACTTGCTATTTGCAGTATTTTTAAAATAGTTTATTTATTTCACAGATAGAGAGCACAGGCAGAGGGAGCAGCAGCCAGAAGGGGAGGAAAAAACAGGCTTCCCACTGAGCAGGAAGCCCAAAGCTGGACACAATTGCAAGACCCTGGGATCATGACCCAAGCTGAAGGCAGATGCTTAACTGACTGAGGCACCCAGGTGCCCTATTTTCAGTATTTTTATTTTGGTCATTCTAACAGGTATGTAACGGAAACTCATTGTTATTTTATTTTGCATTTCCCTAATGACTAATAATGTTAAGGCTATTTCATGTACTTTTGTGCTATCTGCATATCTGCAAATTAGCTCAATCCATTTGCCTCCACTTTTATTGAATTATTTTTTATTGTCGAGTTTTGCAAACTCATCACATTTTTTGTATACTTGTATGCAAAGGGCAGAATAATACATACTGGCAAGCAATTTAAAAGGCAATTTAAAAACTAACAAAATTTTTCTCACTTGCTGAGTGTTGCGGGGAAAGGGGGTATGTGGAGAAGATGCTGGGTAATGGACACTGGGGAGGGATGTGATATGGTGAGTGCTGTGAAGTCTGTAAGCCTGACGATTCACAAAACTGTACCCCTGGGGCAAATAACACATTATGTGCTAATAAAAATAATTAATAAGAAAAATTTTTTTTCTCACTTGGAGTTAAGTTACTTTCTCTCCTGTTTGATCACTAGTGGAAGTAAGAATTGGACAGTGGCTAGCATATAGATAGATATAGATATAGATATAGATATAGATATAGATATAGATGATATATAATATAATATAAAATCTTAATATAATTTAAAGCATATTTAAAATATATATAAAATATATATGTATATATGAGTATATACATGAGCTAGATAGATACTTATTATTGTGCTTCCTGACTTCCAGATATTTCCACACATTCTTTGCCAATTCTTCAAATTCTTTTATTTTCTTATATTCATGAGATTTTAATGTCCTTGCTTAAAGAATTGAGCCCCCCATTGTTCCTTCCTCATCTTTATGCTTGATCCTGGCTACCCTAGAAAAGTCTTCTACCTTCTATACTCCATTGTTCCTGGGAATCCTTCTGGTCCCTCCTCTCAAACCCTGTTAAACTTCATTTTGCCTGCAGTTCTCTGATGTGATTCATTGCTTTAAATCTAGTTTTTGTTTTTTCATTCATTACCCTTGGACTAGATGTTTTGGAACTTCCCTTACATCCTGGGCCCACCCCAGTGCTCATCTCAGACTTTGATTCTAATTCCCCTTTAATTAGAGCCCTCAAAGTGCAGAAAAACCACACCCACTCCAATACCAGTCCCTGCTCGTAGAATTTCAACTTGGGCCCAGTCCCTGCTTGCCTGGGAAGAAAGGTCTCACACCTCACTTGTTCGAAACATAACATGAAACTCAGCAGTGTGGGACCATCATGGAATAATTCATGTAATCATGCTGGCTTTGTTGATTACATTACAATTTAATCCATCGTGGAAAAGATCTCTGATTTTATCCGTTATTGGAATGAAATTTTTCTGCCTTCCTAAAGGAGTACATGAAATATCATTTAACTTTTTTCTGGAATCATTTTAACATCAATTATCCACTGGGCTTTTGTAGAATGAGAACTCCAGATCTTAGTAAATGGGGAAAGACCATTTCTCTCCTAAAGAGGCCAAGATTGCTGTAGTTTTTCTGTTTTATTGGTGGGGGTAGTATTTGTTTGTTTGAATTCTTTTTTTCTACTTATTGTAGTTTTGATGTTTTCTCCTTTTCTAATGCAGCTTTTCCTTCCTTCTTGAAGGAAGTATGTTTTTTGGATATTGCTTCTAGTTTTCTCTAAACATTATTTAGGAAGAAAAACACCTGTGATTCACTTAACACCTCTTATTCTTTCTTTTGACTTCTCACACATATCTATGGTTTTCATTTTTGCAATGATTATGAAATTAGTTTTACACATTATAAATTAATTAAAATAAAAATTTTAAACGAATTTAAAATAGTACTTACGTCATGAAAAATTTGTGAATATTAAACACATGAAACATGTTGGAGCATACTTCACACCTAGGAAGAATTCAGGAAACATTAGCTGTTGTGGCTTTTGTTTTATGGCTGGTGCCAGAGATGGTATGATGCTCATTTGCAGCTGCTGTTAGACATCTCTTCTTGGATATTCTACTGGTGCCTCAAATTGCAGACTTGAGTTCACTATTTCCTCTACCTCCCCCCAAACTTATTATTCTTCTTCCTGTGTTTTTAAATTCTGCCCATAACACCATTTCACTATCACATTTTTTAAAGATTTTATTTATTTATTTGCCAAAGAGAGATTGAGAGAGAGCACAAGCAGGGGGAGAAGCAGGCTCCCCATGGAACAAGGAGCCCCATGCAGGATTCAATCCCAGGACCTTGGGATCATGACCTGAGCCAAAGGCAGATGCTTAACTGACTGAACTACTCAGGTGTTCCACAGACTTGAATTTTTAAAAACATCTTTGATTTTTCTCTCTTCTGTGTCTCCCAACCTGAACAATTCCTAAGTCCTTTTTATTCTATTTCATGAAATTTCTTAAGACTTTACTTTTCTCTCTGTACCCTTGTTCAGGATCTTATTACTGCTCATCTGGACTAAGGCCATAATCTATGGACTAAAGCAATAGTCCAATAACTGCCTTTGATTTCCAGCCTCTGCAATATATTCCTACACTTAGATTAATTTTCCTAAAGAACATGTACGATAATGTCTCTCTCCTAGTCTGAACTTTTATTGACTCCCCAGTGTGTTCTGGTTTAAGCCTTTCTACTCTCTGGCCCCAGTCAACCACTGCAATCTGCCTTAGCAATCTCTTCATGCTTTGTACCCTCCAGGCAAATTATTTAAATTATACTAAAATAAAAATAGTAGTATTCTAATTGAAGGTCTATGACTTTTTTCTTTCTATATTTAAATCAAGAGATGTATGAGTGGGCTTTGATCACCTCTATCTGGACTTCTAAGTGGTCTCCTCTGTTGACTTTTAACAGATTCTTGGCTTTATTCTGGATGGATGAGATTGTCAAATAGCTAAGTTCATTATAGGTGAAGTTTCCTGCCATTAAAAAAAAGTATCACGTACACACACACATACACTTGCACACACCACAAATGCATAATAAGGAACACTTTGGTATTTTAACAACATTAATTCTTTACCTCAAATGCAGTAGATACCAGAGAAATACTTTTCCATTTCCCTTTACATTGGACATATTTGCAACTTGAGAACAAGAGCCAGTGTTGGTTTTCAGACAGAATCCATTTAATTAATCATACTATTTGAACAGCTGGGGAAGCCATGTATTTATGTAAGAGCTTAACATTCTTTCAAAAATTGTCAAGTATGAATCAAAATAATATTATTTCACTTTTTAATGATACACTATTTATCTTTAGATTTTATTCACACTTAACTTTATAAATCAATAGTTCCAGTCTCTAAGACACATTGTTACCTATGTTTAAAGGCTTTTTAAAAGCACTATCATGTGCATAGGGCTAAGCTTCTATTTACCACAGGGACTCGTTTTGGAAGTGTGAGACTTTCAAAGTTTTGTTTCCAAATTTGACAGGCGCTGGGTAGAGTAGAGAAGAAATAGCTTGATAATATTGTGTTTTCCCCTTGGTAGTCACCAACAGAAAGGTAAACTTTTCTTATTTAAAAAAGGTAGCTTTTCTCATTCAATGCAACAATATGAACTCTACATGCACAAACGTGGGTAGAAGACATAATAAAATTGGATTGTTGCTTTAAATCTCTCAACAACATAATTTTATTTAAAAAAAATTTTTTTAAAGATTTATATATTTATTGTAGAGATGAGGGTGGTTGCAGAGGTAGAAGGAGAGAATCCTACGCAGACTCCATGCTGTGCACAGAGCCCTACGTGGGGCTTGATCTCACTGCCCTGAGATCATGACCTGAGCCAAAAACAAGAGTCAGATGCTTAACCAGATCCCCAAGAACACAATTTTGAAGAAAAATATTAATTAAAATGTGAAATAGCAAAAATATGTAGGAAAACTTCATAAAACTAGTTTTAATACTGGATTCTAGTTTCTGTTCTTAAAGGTAAGGCTAATTTGAAAGAGAAACTTTGGATTCTGCCCGAGATAATCTGATAGAAAACTTTAGGGATATGCGCAATTATTTAAAGGGAAGTCACTTATCAATAGCAGTCCTTCAGGGCCAGCCAGAGTGGTCGGGGTCCCTGAGAGTCACACTGAGGGCCTTGGAACTGTGTTTTAATTCAAAAATTTCTAAAGGGACAAAAGCTCCCTAAGACTAAACGAGAGGATAAAGAGAATGACAGGCAACTGGAACATAGCATGGTCAATTTTAATTTTCCATTTTGAGTTCTATCATTACAGGACAGAATTGTTTATGGTTAGCAATTTGCATAGCTAACGGCATATGACTTTGACAATTAGGATTCCAGTGGAGCCAAGGCATATCTCCCCAAGGCATAAAATAGGAAAGTGGCTGCTGCAGGCTGGTGCTCAGAGAAACTCTAGACTTTTTTACACACTAAATCAGCCTTGAAAGTCTGATGAGGCATTAACCAAGGTCCACATACCCACATACCTCCCCACAAACCTTTCAGGCTGCCTTTGTCTTTTTATGCTGTCTCTACTTCTTCTCCCCTTTAATTTGAATGCCCTTCTCTGTGCAGGAAAAGAGCAGAGTGTGTGTTATTGTGTTCTCTGTTCTAAAACATCATAGGGGTGGTCCTGGCTCCTACCACTGTCTGAGACCGCACTGAGGACTGGACCAGAGAAACTTATCTCAGAAAACTAAAAGCCAGTCTTCACCCTCTAGAAATTTAATAATACAAGAGAGGAGATGCAGATACACCCAAACGTAGGGACTTCAGGAAAAAAACATTGAATTTATACGTGAAATTGTCAGAGGCAGCTCAGCGAACCTTAATGTTATTCATTCATTTATTCACTTTTTCGTTCATTCCTTCTTTCATTCATTCTACAGACATTTATTGGATATTGCTACATGTTCCTAGGCACTGGAGACAGAAAAGCGAACAAGAATCAACCCTGTCTCTGCCCTTGTGGAGCTCTCAAAATAGTGGAGTAGAAAGACAATCAAATAAGACATAAGTATAAAATTGAAACCAGAATGTGAAGAGCATGATAATATGAGGGCCCACCATAATAGACATGACACAGTCATGGAGGGAAGACTTTCATGAGGAGACAGACACTGAGCAGGAATAAGTTGTGTGATGGTCAGGGAATGGTTTTCCATGTAGGAGGAGGGAGCATGGTAAGAGGCACTGAGAAAAAGTCAGTGTGTCAGGCATGGAGAAAGTATGGGGGGATATGCTGGGAACTGAGCCGTGATGGGGAGAACTCAGACTCTGCACAACTGTAGGCCTCATTGATGAGTTTCATTTTGAGTAGAAAGCAAGAGTAGCAAATACTTCAAAATGATTACCCAGAAGCACTATTTCCACTCTGGACGGAAGCAAGATAGACCTGCATAGTCTAGAATCCAATATGGTTGGGTATTGCAAAGTCACACCCACTCTCTCAGTGTACATTAATTGCTGGGGACAGCAATATTAAGAGATGGCTTCTTGAAAAGGGGCCAAACCACCACTTGGTTAAAACAGGGAAGTTTTGACTAGCTCCACTAATAAATAATGAACCCAATATCCTTTGCCTGGCCTTCACTCTTTCACATAAATTCAATATGTTAATGCATCTGTAACAAATTAAGTGTCTTTTAAAAGTCCCTTAAAAGTCTCCAAATCTTTTAAAATTTAGAGTGCCTATGGAAAACAAATAAGCAAAATCCTTGACCTTTTCTCTATTCATAAGTAAGATCAATGGACGATGCCAAGAACCGAGAAACCTTTTTATTCCCAGATTTTTTAAAGAATTTACTTTTATGAACCCAAAGTGAAATTGGAAATCTCTTTCAAAAGACTAGCTTGCTTGGTTAGCTTTTGATAATGAAGTCAAGAGAGTACTAATATATACCAGTCGCATTGCAGAATAACCTAATCTCCAAAACGCACACTGACATTTGACATATGTAGCCTAGACAGCCCTGGGAATCAAAGAGGAACAATTTAAAGTTGTTTATTCTTACATAATGGAAAAGGAGGGAGGGGAAGAATTTCTATTTCCCATTAGTCAGTGTCACATGTCCTTTCTGTATTGCTGGTGAGTATTTTCTATAATAACCCATTAACCCGATCTGTAGCAAGCAATAAAATACCTGAGAGCATGCATAGAAACCCAAACAGAATCTTGGAATAGAGAGATAACAAGAGGAGAGACTTTTGTAAGCATGTTTAAAATAACATTTCATTTCATTTATTTTATTTTATTTTACTTTGGGGGAAAAAAAGGGAAGAATGGGGAAGGAAATGCTATTACAGGGCTACCACAAGGAGTCAGCAATTTCTGAGTTTTTCAATTAAGTTGCCAATTTTCAGGCTATTACACTGCTCCCTGAATCAAAAGGATTAACAATTTTCCTCTTAGCAATTAGAAAGGTAGAATTTTACCATTGAAGCACATGGGGGAAGACTGTACAAGAAGTTAGAATTAACTAAATTTCTACCGAGGACCACCCAAGAGGAGCTAAATGAGGGGTTACTTTCAAGTGGGGCTGGGATCAAAGATTGAGGGAGATTAGAACCAATAGGAGGTTAAAGAAAAACATCTGGTCCTTTGCAGTAATCACCAATAGTGAGGTAGATCTTCCTCGGGGGGCGGAGGGTGGGAGGAGAGCAGCAGATCTGACCACCGACCCAACAATGGGCCACAGGGTGCTGATTCTATGGGGGTGGACATCTCTGTTGTTCTGCGTGAAAGACTCCCAAATCAGAAAACCTGACAGGGACCGTTCTTCATCAGGAGAAATGCAAATGTACAATTCAGCCTGGAGGCTTAAAAGATGGTCCCCCCGCCACCCCCCCGATCGGGCAACATAGGCATGCTACATATTGAGTGTAACCCCTTGGCAGCCTTCCTCTAATGAAGCCCATCACTCTGAGTGGTACAGGAGGGCACTGACCCCTTCAGAAAACAGCTGAGAACTGAGGCTATCAGGAAAAGAGGGGATGCACATTCACACTGATTATAACCTTGTCACCTGGTCTTACAGAGTAAACGTCCATTTCTGTTGAGGCAAGAGATGTTAAAGTCCTGGGCAGAAAATGGAAATATTCCGAAGAAATCAGGAAGAGGGGATGTTTCAATATTTTCCTAATAAAAGAAGTCTTTGATGAGAAGAGTACTTTATTTTAGAATGTTCTTGCTTTTTGTAGTTTGAGCCTTTTAAAAGAAGAGCCTACTTTCACATGGTTTCTATACAGAGTGTAATTCTACCTTATTCCCTATTCTTCAGACGATCCTGAAGAATTAATCACCTAAAGGGATGATTAATAGAAAACAGCCCCTCAAGTGCAACTTTTAAACATGCCAGTTTTATCTGTTATCTCTGCATATCACATTTCCTTAGAAGAATTCCAAGGAAGAATTTTTTTTAAAGGATCAGAGCTAACGTGTTTGCCTGACTCCTCTATCTAACAGGAAGGCGGCTGGGACGAGATCCCGTGTGCACTTGGCCACTGGGTCGTGGAGGGCAGCAGGCTGTTTCCTTAGTCAGGCCACAGAGAAGAGAGGGCGCACACTTTCTGGGCACTGTCTCTCTGCATGTTTTCGTCAGCGATGAGTTTGTATGAGGGAGAATCATAAACCATCGTGACTTCAGAGCAAAGATCTAAGATGAGACCAATTCACTTTTCCAGGGAAGAAACCAAGGTCTGAAAGAGTCCTAGGTTGCCGTGAAGCCTCTTTCTGCTGCTTTTCATGGAGAGCCCTGGTTGCCACTCAGGATTTACCTGCATTTTCCCCCCATGTCTCATAATCAGGGTTCCAGGGCCACCTACCCTTGCCAGTGGCTTTCACCTGTCCTCCCTCTATCTCAGACGGCTAGAACATAAGGTAGCAAGAACCAACTAACCTCAGCCCGAGTTAGTGCTGGCGACCAAAAGAAGGGAGAACCTAGAGCCAAGGGTCACTGGCTTCAAGTTTTCCCGCAGCTTAGAAGTGGGTTTCCCTCCTAACCTATCTGTCACCCCCTCCTACTTGACTTATTTTCTTCTTTGGACCTTGGTTGTACAAGATTGAGAATTATCATATTTTTCAGTTTGAGGCTCACTAGCATCTGTTTGTGCAAAACACTCTCTTTCTCTAAGTTTTATTACCTTCCCCCTTTATCTTTCATCCCCACTCTGTTGTCCTTCCTTCCATAGGCAGGCCCTCTAATGTGTTTATTATGTGTCCTTGGATATCCACATGTCCTTGAATAATTTAGCATTGTTTTGTGCAGTACCTGTTTTTAGTTTACAAAAGCTATATTGCATAAAGCTCTTCTTCTGTTACTTTTTCACTCAACTTCCTTTTATTAAGATGCATTAATGCTTCTGTATGTAAATTTAGTTTATTACTTAGTTTAATACTTCAAACTGCTGCATATTGTAGAAGGCATCCTAACACTTTTCTTATCCATTACTTCCAGGAATGGACACCTATGTTGCCACCAGCCCCAACTACCATAAATGATGTTGCTCTGAACATTCTCATATATACCTCCTTAGACAATGAAAACATTTCTTTGAGTTAGACTACTGGGTCAGGTGGAAGATAGATTTTTTTTAATTTTCACTTCACATTTGCTTGCTACTCTCCAGAATGTCTGTACTACCTGCAGTACAGAAGAATTCTCCCATCCTCATTAGCATCCAGTGTTACATGACTTTTTAACTGTGGCCAGCTAGGCTTCTCTCTTCATTAATAACAAGACTTTTGGGGCACCTGGGTGGCTCCGTTGGTTAAGCGACTGTCTTCAGCTCAGGTCATGATAGCGGAGTCCCAGGATTGAGTCCACATTGGGCTTCCAGCTTCATGGGGAGTCTGCTTCTCCCTCTGACCTTCTCCCTTCTAATGTTCTCTCTCACTCTCTCTCTTTCAAATAAATAAATAAAATCTTTAAAAAAAAATAAAAAGACTTTTGATTTGGCAATTGCAATTATTATTTTATGATATATTTTTCTATTTCCTGAAATTATATCAAATGTATATACCAAATGCAAGAAAATTTCTCGTGCAGTTTAAACATATATTGGGAATAACCCAATGTCCTGATTAATGGGGTGCTATGGGTAGGGCATACCCAGGTTACCATTTTCAAAGAAAGTGAACCACCTGTAATTGTAAAACCTCCTCTGTGACCACAGTTAGTCTGTGAGAATTCCGAAGTCACTTTAGGATTAAGTGTGATCTATAGATCATTATCATGAAAAGTAGTCCTGGTTGTATTTTCCCTGTAAATATATCAGCTAAGAAATTACTTTGTTTTATAATAAGGAACAATGGGGGCGCTGGGTGGCTCAGTGGGTTAAACCCTCTGCCTTCAGCTCAGGTCATGATCCAAGCGTCCTGGGATCAAGCCCCACATCATCGGGCTCTCTGCTCGGCAGGGAGCCTGCTTCCTCCTCTCTCTGCCTGCCTCTCTGCCTACTTGTGATCTCTGTCTGTCAAATAAATAAATAAAATCTTTAAAAATAAATAAATAAATAAATAAATAAAATAAGGAACAATGTTAGAAAATGTAGCAGACGTATTTATGATTTCCATGCTCCTTCATCCCACCCCCACTCACTCCTACACACTCTTTTGGAGATTGATCTCCACTCACAGAAGGAGTGGTCCTAAGTCCATGTTACTACCACATGATCCTGCTCCCTGGCCACATTTTACGGGATGAGAGAAATTCATTGATCTAACATCAAACTCCTCTATAATTTTGGATGAACCAGTAGGAAACTTATAACCTTGAATTAACTGAGATGGAGTCAGTTAGACATAGTGAGTGCCAGAGGCAGCACTTAAGCAAGATAGAGCTGATGTCATGAGAAGACATAAACTAGAAAATTGCAGAGGATTCTGATTTGCAAAGAGGAGCAGAGATTACAATTCAGCTGTAAGTGCATGAATCAGACAGGCAGGAGCCTTACTGGGAAGAACCTTTATATAAATCCTTCACCTAACTGCACTCCCACTCTATCGGAAATAAAGCCTATTTGACATTCTTTTTCAAAGACATGCTGTATCAACCCCAGGCAAGGGACTGACTTTCAGGACTCTGTTCTCTCCGGTTCTCCAGAACTCCCTCCAACTAAGCACCATCCACCATGTTTGAAGGAAAATGGAACATCTGAGCCTCCACTGCACCATGCCTGTTAGAAGTAAACTTCAGTAATTTACTTTCAACGAGATGGATAGGGAAAGGAGAGACAAAAAAGAGCTATGTGTCGTCTTTACCAGGGAGTAATTTCAGCATCTAAAGACTCAACTAGAGTATGGGTGATTCAAATACATCCTGAACAAGGATGCCTGGCTGTCTCAGTCAGTGAAGCATACACCTCTTGATCTCAAGGTTGTAGGTTTGAACCCTTTGTTGAGTGTAGAGATTGCTTAGGAATAAAATCTTAAGGAAAAAAAAAAATCCTGAACCTACTGGAATATCAAAGCTAGAAGGGAGCTAAACATAATATAATTCATATATTTAATGATATGTTTTTAAACAACCAAATAGTATTGTGTTCTTGTTTTACTACACTGAAGATGCTCTAAATACTGTTTTTGAATAGAATCAGTTGATTTGGTGGAAGTCATCAAGCTGGGGAGAAGGACGTAGGAGGAAATAAAAAATGAAAGACCTGTAGTTATAGGGAAGTACTTTCTTAGTGGCCAGAAAACAACTTCTGGGATGACCTTAGAGGAAAAGGTCTCCCCTGCAACATTTTGACAAGTGAACCAGTAACTCTCCATTTGCACTATGAATTAGATGCTACCAAACCACTGGCTCTATAAATTAAAAGCTAAGTAGAGTAGACAGTCATGTTTTCCCTTGTCCCTAAACTTCTCTTCAGGTGGCAGAATGAGGTGGTTAAAGGAATGAGCTGTAAATTGGGCTATTGACATTTTAATCCTGGGTCTATCTCCTCAGCCACTATATTGAACAAGTTACTCAACTTCTCTACACTTCAATTTACTCATGTATAAAGTAGAGATAATAATAGTGCTTCCATTACAGGTTGTTATGATGATTGCCTTTAGAAGAGTGCCTGGGAAATAAGGACTCAGTGTGTTGGCCATTACAATTATTATTTTGGTAACAGCACCACAATTTTCCTTCAGGAAACCACCATTTCTCTCATTCTCAGTCCAGTTAACTGAATGGACTGACCCCCCTACTTTAGGTCCTTAGATATTGCAAGAGTAGTTTCTTTGAGAGTCAAGGTCAGGACTTTTGATTGGAGCAGGCACTTTTGTATTTGCTGGCATTTGTTAAGCTAATGACAGTAAGCCTGAAGCCCCTGGAAATTTTCTAATTGAAGGTCCTGCCTGAGGATTAAACCAAAAGGGTGAAAAAATCAGAGGTGGGGGCGCCTGGGTGGCTCAGTGGTTTAAGCCTCTGCCTTCGGCTCAGGTCATGATCCCGGGGTCCTGGGATCGAGCCCCGCATTGGGCTCTCTGCTCGGCAGGGAGCCTGTTTCCCTTCCTCTCTCTCTGCCTGCCTCTCTGCCTGCCTGTGATCTCTCTCTGTCAAATAAAAAAAAAAAAAAATCAGAGATGAATGAAGCAAGAGACCAAATCATTATGACATTATTTAAGTCACTGAACCTAGCTGTACCTGAAACTAGTACCTGGGCTCCTTGGAATTCCCAATTGTGTGAACCAATAAATTCTCTTCTTTGTTTATCTAATATATATTGGGATTCTGTTATTTATAATTGAAGGAGTCCTAAGTAATATAGTAAGTTATAGCTTAAAAAAAATTGGGGGCTAAATAATTCATTTCTTAATTAATTTATTAAAAAAACTTGCACTGAGTACCTATTTTGTGTTATACATTATAATGGGTACTGTGTACAGTATCAAACAAAATAATATTTTTATTCCAGTGAAGGAAGTCAGTCAAGAAGCAAAACTATAAGATTGAACTACATGAAATTGTAGGTCATTTTTGTAGGTCAAATGCAGTGAAATATTGACAATTGCACATGGTTCACCCTAATACCTAAATGTCATACTATAGGTACTGTCTATTGTAAGAGGTTATATGCACTGAAGTGAGCCATATTATTAGTTTCTAAGTAAATCACCATGAGAGGTTTTTAGTTTTACCTCTTCATCCCACAGATCTCCATTCCTCCTGCCCATCATTCCTTCTATGATGAATTAACTCTACATACTACTATAAACTCTGTTGTATCATGACAGAGAGATACAGCCACCTTAGAAATCATTTTCCTATCACTTAAGTCCCTTATATCTCTAAAACCACATTGCTAAACAAACCTGGGGCCACATTTTCCTTCACAGGTTGTCACTAACAGCCTGGCTCACTATCTACTTCTTCTAACCTATTTACCTACTTGACCCCAACATGGCTCATTTATTTATTTTTTCAAGTTTTTATTTAAATTCTCGTTAGCTAACACATAGTTTCAAAAATAGAATTTAGTGATTCATCACTTACATTTCACTTACATATAATACTCAGTGCTCATCACAAGTGACTTCCTTAATGTCCATCACCCGTTTAGCACATCTCCCTACCCACTTCCTCTCCAGCAACCTTCAGTTTCTACTCTATAGTTAAGAGTCTGGTTTATGGTTTGCCTCTCTTTCTTTTTTTCCCTATGTTCATCTGTTTTGTTACTTAAATTCTACATATGAGTGAAATCATATGGTATTTGTCTTTCTCTGACTTATTTCACTTAGTGTAATATACTGTAGCTTCATCCTTATTGTTGCAAATGGCAAAATTTTCATTCTTTTTTAGGGCTGAGTAATATACCATTGAATATAGATACCACAATGTCTTTATCCATTCATCAGTCAGTGGACATTTGGACTCTTTCTACAATTTGGCTATTGTTGATAATGCTGCTGTAAAATCAGGATGTGTGTGTCCCTCTGAATCAGTATTTTTGTATCCTTTTGGGTGAATACCTAGTAGTGCAATTGTTAGATCATAAGTTAGTTCTATTTTTAACTTTTTGAGGAAACTCCATACTGTTTTCCGGAATGGCTGGAGCAGTTTGTATTCCTACCAGCAGTGTAAGAGGGTTCCTCTTTCTCTGCATCCTCACCAACATCTGTTGTTGTTTTAACCATTCTGACAGCTGTGAGGTGATATCTCATTGTAGTTTTAATTTTTATTTCCCTGATGATGAGTGATGTTGAACTATGTGTCTGTTAGCCATCTGTATGCCTTCTTTGGAAAAATGTCTATCCATGGCTTCTCAAATATGACTCCCTTATCACTGATATCACTTGGTACCTTTCTACCAGCTCCTAGTCTGAATTCCTCATTCCTGTTCAGTTGCTCATTCCTTCCCTTCTAACTTAGAACACCTGGCCATCCCCCATCATTTGTAGTCTAGGGAAAGGTTATATCTTGCCTGGCTGGTGGGGATTTAGCAGGACCAAATCTGGTAGGAAAACTATTTATATTGGGAGTGACAGTAAAATCAGAGTAGTCATGAAGTGGGGCAGAGAGACAAGATGGGTGGCCCAAGGAAGTGGACTCTCAGACAGAGAAAGGCTATAGGAGATTATTGGGCTTTTGAGAACAACATCTATAGAAAGGAAGGGAAGAGAAGGAAAGGAAGTAGAACTAGGTAGAGGGAGAGGTTGAACTACAATGTAGTTCTAATGGAAGCTTCAAGAAGCCTACAGAGAGTTCTAAAGATGGGATGACACTTAAGACTTGTTCTGAATTGGGGTGAAAGAGTAAGGCCATAATATTCAGAACGTGGTACCTAAGAGACCTGCTATCTTGGTGCTCATATGTTATCAGCAATATTCAACGGTGTTTAAAGTATGTTTTATCGTCTTAGTTTTAACTACAGTCTTTTCCCACTTATTACCAAGCCCTTTTGGCCCCTAAGTATGTGTTGTCCTTAAAAGCCAACCAGAGGCTTATTGAAAACATGAATTAAAAAATGAGTAATTTGTGATTCAAGGGAATGAAACAAGTCTATAATTCATACTTTCTACAGGACTGTTTATGTTTAAAGGAGGAATTTGATCATTTTGTTGTCAATATTTAAGATAATTTTACATTTTAATCTCTTAACAAATGTTGGGTAAGCAGTTTGTACTAAATGTTATAGGCATACAAATGAGAAATGATCCTTAGTGTCAAGAAAGTCATTCTATTTGTAAGTCATACAAGCAAATAATTCTGATGCAATTCAGGATGTGTTACTACCAACAGAATCACCCAATATGCCCCAAGAATTGAGACACTTGAGTCTCTACTAGATAAGGGACAGGGTAGAATGTTTTGGGGAGGCAGTGCACTTAATCCGAGCATGCAGGATAAATTGGGTGGATGAAGTAGATGAAGTTAGTGAGATGTTCCAAGCTGAAAGAATGTCATGGACAGAGGAAGAGAAAGTCATGTGAATTAGGTACATGATGGTGTGAATTTGTGTAGTGGCAAGAGATAACACTGGAATATAGGTTTATCATCAGGCTCTGGAAACATCCAAGAAAGTCTTAACTACCAGACACCTGAGTCTTAAGAGAAAAACACTCTAGTATTCTATCTTATGATGACTGCAACTGAAAATGGGTTTAATTACAAAGGTGATGGGAATAATTTGAGATTTGGAATAAAACTTAGGAAAACAAGAATAAACAATATATTTACTGATATATTTTAATTACTATCAGCTTGTCCTTCACAAGTAAAGCCAACCATGGCTGAACCTCATCTCTAAGGGTCAGAAAGTTCTAATTCATTGTTACCATAACTTTAGTTTTCAGCTAGATCCATTCTAGGTTATCTGCTGGCATTTTTTTGATAGTCTTGTGTCTCACACTGGGCAGGAAGGTGGACCTGCTGAATTAGAGCAGGACAGCCCCAGGTTTCTTTTGAAGAAATCCATGATTAATGTGTTCTCACATCTCCCTCAGCAGGTTGCACATTGGAAAGGTCTTTCCAAAGCCTTTAAAAAAAAAAAAAAATTGCAGGGCTGGGCAGATTCATGAATGTCTTCTAGCTCCAGGAAAGCCATCCAGACTGGAGATTTGCCAAAGGGCATACTTTGGCTTCCCGCCAGTATTTTGTAGTGGGGAAACATTATGTGGAGGGACTTCCTTTGCTCTAGTGAAAGCTTACTAAAGGTCAGAAAATTATCCATTTTACCCACACACGGAGTCTGACATTCACAGATTTATTGTGGCTCAGGAATTCCTGACATATCCTCAGAGTTTACTCTGGATGACAAAGAAAGTAGAAATACGATAATGAAATCATTAGACACAAACGTTAGTCTTTTCTGCACATTTTCCTCACACTGTCCTCCTCCCCAAAAAAGTATAAGTAATGATTTGATTTGTTTCATTTTATAATTCTTTAAATAACTTCTAAAAATATTTTCCCAACAGAAACAATACCATCTGGTTCATAATACCTAAACCTGATGTATCAAAGCTTATATACAACAATTTTTCTTCAAAGTTTTAATTAAGTTATTGTATTTATAGTTTCTTTTAAACAAAACACTTGATATCAAGGAAAAGAAATACCACAATGTCAGATTGGTTACTTCTAACCCTTTACACTCCATCCTATTTCTCTTTTACTTTACATGCTGAAATTAAAGAAAATAATGTCTTATTGTTGTTCTTTCTGAAATAAACGGGAAAAATTGTGCACACTATCAAATTTAACAAAGCAAAGCAATTCTTTCCACAATTAAAATTTGCCTCATCTTTTTCATTCAATACCAAGCTTAAGACCATCAACCTAGAAACAAATTCTCATTTTAATAGCTCCCATTAATATCTATGAAAACACAGTAAATGCATAATTTTCACATCAGGATATGGAACCACAAGAAGTGAATTATTTATATGGACTGCATAAAAGTAATCTAGCAATACCAATGCTTGCCAAACAAAAGTATCCTTTATAATTTTCATTCACTCGACAAAGATTCATTTTAAGTCCTACCAAGTGCTTTGTATCAAGGCACAAGATTTAAGGGAGATGAGATATATAACAATGCAACTCCTGCCCTAGAGAAGCCAGACTCCAGTTGGGAAAACACACAAGTATGTGTACACACATGCTTACACATACACAAAATACCCAGCTATATGTGATTAAGGATTCAATAGCAGTCACAATACACAAAGGGCATGGTGGCTCAGAGGAAATAGTGATCACCATTACTTCTAATGGTCTAAAAAGTTGTCATGGAAATTGTGGGCATTTTTCCAAAGGATAAACCAATGCCCAAGGACCCTACTCTTCACAGATGTAAATATCTAATTGAAAAGAAAATTCTGTTGATGCTCCGTTACCCTGGATAAATATTTTTATACCTTAACATCCCTCTTCTTTCTTTCTTTCTCCTCCCCCCCCACACCCATCAGCTGCTTGTGCTTATAGCGCCTGTTGCTATGATTCCTATGTGTTCTGCCAGAAATCCTTAGCCAAAGTGAGTCTTAATCTCTGAGCACCAGAGAAAATGGTGTTACATTAATGACACATTCTTATGTACAAATGAAACAGCCTTTTCAGAGTTGAGAAAGAGGCATATATATAAATGCATAGATTTTCTGAGGAAATTTTACTCGGAGTTAGTTATAAGCCTTCTCTTGTATTTTCTTTCGTAGACCGAAATCAGCTTACCTCAGAATGATTTATCTTTGTGAATAGATGACTGGGTTAGGTGGAAACAAAGTATTCATACTTTGTAGTTACGTTTTTAAATATTTCTGAAACTGCACACTTAATCTATTCTTTTCTGGGCTTTATTATTTTAATTATTAATTAGAACCAGCACTAGAAGAATGTATTATATCATTAAGAACTTTACTTATACATAAAAGATGAGGGAATCAAAATCAGATTGAAACTGCAAGAGTTTCATAACAGAGTGGACATTGCCTTTGTTTTTGACCCTCTGGGGTTGGAGAACCTCAACCAGTGAGGTACCTCAACTCCATCACGAAATAATGCTCCATCATCTGAGATGGGTGGGTCAGCGTAGATGCTCGAGTTACCATGATCCAGAAGCTCTTCCAAATGTAGAAAGAGTTCTATTTTCTTTCAAAACCCTTTTCTGCTTCGTTTTCCTCAGACCTCGACTAAAATTAGGATGTTTCACACATGTGTTAAGTCTTATTTGGAAAAGTCAAACCATGTATCTTTTCTTAACAAATTGGTTGCTTTCTGCACCAGCACAATGGATGTCCTTTCCAAGTGTCAAGCCAAAAAAGAAATCAATTTACAGCCTGTTATTCAAATTAGGCCAGCTGTGAATTCTTCTCTGTGCAGGGAGGTTTTATGGTCATTCATTCTTGAAAAGGTTGACAGTTGTTCAAGAAATCTGTGTTAATTTCACCAATTGAAATTGTATTTGTTAAGAAGCTCCATGTATTCAGAAAGATAGATGACTTGGATAGGCTAGCTTTTCTGAAATGAGCAATCCAGATTTGAGGGGGCTAGAAGAACCAACTTTCCAGACAAGATGCCCCTTCCACTAATGAAACAGCGAATTTATTTCACCACTGGGGTTAGTGATAGCCTAGATCTTATTCTGAGCCATGACTCTATGACCTACGAAAAAGCTGGAAGACTTTGTAACATTTCTGAGGCTAAGCAAAAGTCCCTATGGTTCAAAAAGATGTATAGCCATGAAGCATGAAGGTAAGACATGGGAGATTAGGGAAGGACTACAAGAATCCTCTTCTCAATTTTGCTCATCTTTATGGCTATTTTATCCAGTGAACTTTTCTTCAGTGACTAACTCAGCATCATTAGATGTCATGCAAGTAAATTCATTTCTGGATCTATAGGAGCCGGGAAGGTGGTGCAAAGATTTCTGAGCTCCTGAAGAAAAAGTCTATGGAAACATAAAAGGTTTTTAATAACTTTTCCTCTAAGAACCTGCTTTTATATTTCCCTTTCTCTCCTCTTATTATCCCCCCACTCTCTCCCCCATCAGTCATTCTTTTCTATGGTCAGTTGGGTTACCACCCAAACCCACAGTGACACCTGCTGGCCAAGCAGGAATGGTCGAATAGAGTCCTTGCAAAGGCCCAGTGAGCCCTGTGGTATAAGCAAATGAATCTATTGAAACTAACATTAAATACTACAAAATTATTTTAGAAACTTAGTGAGAAAAAAATTGAGCGAGCATTGTACTCCTCTGAGCATCTTGGGAGGGGGAAGATTTTCAGGGAAATCAGCCTGTATCATTATAAATATAAATTTTAAGGATTGTATGTGCTTTGACCTCATAAAAATGAGCCTGAAATACATCCTGTACCTAGAACCAATTATTAAGCATTAAGAACATTGTCGTGCTAACTGCTCTTGGAAAGTCACTTTTTACATAGGTTTTTATCAGCTAAATGTTTTATGTTACATTAACTTCAAAAATTCCCAAAAGAAACACATAAAAATGTGTGTTACATGCACATTTGTTTCCCTCAGAAATATTTATTAGACCTCCAACACAAAGGGTTAAAATTTTAGGTTGAAGACATTCTTTCCGCCACTTCCCAAGAACTTCCAATTCTTGGTTGAGTTTCTTTACTGAGGAATATTCATATTTTGTTAATCCTAGGAATTTATACATTGGTTATTTTGGCTGGGTACATTTTTAAGGATGTTTGCTTTGTTTTAAGCAAAATCCGTTTCTGACTTGAAAGTACAAATTCTAGTAAAAACAAAGACAACAGGAATATTTTTTAACATTCACACATTTTCTTAAAATATTTACACTTTTCATTTGAAGGTTAAATCCTAGGAAAAATTATCCATGCACATGTTCATATTTGAACTAGAAGGTTGTCCCTGAGGACTTGTAGCAGCAAATGTGTTTTGGACAAAAATGTTGGCCTTCCTCATCCTTACTTTGTGTTCTAAAAGCCAAAGCTTCAGTTTAGCATGAACTTAGAAGAATAGTGATACTTTTAGCATTTCCTGGTATTTGGTGGAAAGAATGTTTTTATTTGACTGTGGATGTCACTTGGTTTACAGGAAAGATTTGGTAACATGTTCATGCCAATACTGCACTTACCCCAAATTTCTTGCTATGTAGGAAGAACACATGTCAAAGCTCACTGTTTGTTAAATGGAAAAGATTCAGTACACCAGAAGCTTCTATTATAAACATTGTGACTTCGTGCAATTTACAAAATGTTCTATCTCCATTAAACAATAAACCCTTGACCCCAAAGCTCAGTTTTGGGATTCTGCGATTTGAGAAGGTAGACATAATGGATGGCAATAATAAATGAAAAGTTCAAGAGGTTAAGAAAAACTGTTTAATTATTTCTCTAGAGTGTGGGCTGCAGAAGCCTTGCATGTCTGCCTTCTTGTGGAAATGCTGCATGGAAGGCGTCCACCAGTGCAGCCCAGACAGGGCATAAAAGCAGGTTGCTGGCCCTCAGCTGTGTTTATGAACAAATGTTCTCTAGATACCCTTCCATCTCTAAACCTTGCAGTTCCTGCCAGGGGAGATCCAGTGCCAGTCCCAGAGCTCAACATCTGTTTTCCAAAGAGCTTGGATTTGTTAGCATGAGAAATTCATTGCTCATAGTTGCTTCCCAGCTGTGGCACTAGTGAGTGTAGCCTTTTTGCCTTATTTATTTGTAGCAAACCATGTTCTGTCCTCTCTTGGAGGCTCTCTTACATAATCAGTCCTGGACACAGGCTGCTGTGCTCTCAATCCCAGACCCATTAAATTGCCTCGTTAAGCTAAAGAACTCCTTCTGTAATGCCTCCTCATTTGAACTTCACAAGTTTGGGGGTAGGGGTGAGGGGACAGTGTCCCATGTGAGGGTGGACCCAAAGCACCACATTCTTGAAATCAGATGCCCAAGAAATAGGGCAAGTCTATAGACTGGCAGTGTGGTTGGAGAAATCGTCAAGGGAATGCTCTTAATGGCATTTTGGAGGCCAGGTGCAAAACCTTCGAGAAGAGAATGACCAGAGCAGATCCCCTGGGGATTCCTCATAGAGTCTGTAGAGTGCTCAGAGCAGAAGCCAGTAAAGAATACATAATAGGTCTAGACCCAGGATTTTAAGATAAGCAGACAGGTGTTCTTGCTGCCAGATGAATGTGAATTCTTTAAAGTTTCCTATCCCTCAGCTCATCCCTAAAACATTTACCGTAAATTGCTTCATGTCTGATTCCATCTAGACTTGTAGAAACCGGGTCAGGGACACCTGCTTGCATGAACCTAGGCTCTGGAACTCAAGAAGCAAAGTGTCATGAGGCTTGCAACATGGCAAAGGAAAAGGATTTGGCTTTGCTATAATTTAGATGCTGAAAAATTTTTTCATTATGGTCTGAAAAAGAAAAATTGAAACAGAAACTGTAATAAAAGAATTGTAGCATTTTATTCATTTGTGTCTTAATATGAAAGACATTGCAATTAGCATGCCCATAAAAGAGGGGAAACTGGCTTTTCTCCTATGTGGAAATGAGGGTAAGAACTGGAGTTTTGAGTTAGGAAGTTCTGGATCCTACTATTACCTATTTGGGTACTCTTGGGAGGTTTTATTTAACATCTCTAATCCTCAGTTTTCTAATCTGTAGGCTAGAATAATAGTCCCAACCCCAGACTGTTGTAGGGTTTAAATGACACGTGTGTCTAAGAAGATGCTGAACACAGGGTCTGGCACAGCTCACTCATTGCTGGCGATAACAATTACCATTAAGCCATCAACCATGACAATAAAGACCTTGAATTAAAAGCCGGCCTTGACAACAACATTCTGTTTGAACTCAAATTTCTTCCCTTTTCTTTGGCTCAAGATCAGTCCTTAGGTATCACTGGGATGACAACAGAGTGAATGAAATATTTCTTGTTTTTAATTGGTACAAGATTAAAATGAAATCATCATTTTGAGGGGAAAAGATGGCATCCTAGGAGCAAGTGTCTTTATTCCATGCTTACTCTGCACTCTGCAGATAAGGTCCTGACAAGAGGAAAATGACAAGCCCCATGGCCTGAGCAGTAACTCAAACTGATGGGAGAAGGGGGCACATGATTGGCACTGGACACAGGCCGTTGGGTCCCCAGGAAGAGAAAACCCAGCTAAACCAAAAGTCAAGAGTGGGCTAGAGTGGAACTTCTCACCGATGTGCCTCACCCCACGTATGACCTGGAGGACCTCCACTGGATTAGAGGCCCAGAGGCCCCCTCCAAGAGTAACTAAACCCCTCCCAAGTTCTCCACATCACCATCAAACCCTCCAGGTAAGACTTATTTGTTTGTCCTGATGCCATGCACACGTTTGATGGGAGCCACAGAGTGAAGAGGACAAGGAAGCCCCAGGAGCAAGGCAAGAGGGGGGACAAGGGTGAGGCAAGTGAGGTACATGCCTTAGGCACAAAATATAAGAAGGCGCCAAAAACCTTAGTCATCAAGGTAAATAATATTTCAATGTAATGTCTTGAAAACAAAAATTAATGCGTAAAACTCCATGATGAACAAAATATAATTTTAAATAAAGATGGGATTGGGAGGTTCAGAAGCACCAGACACGGGAGTTGCTGGGACAAACTTGGGGCAATGGCTGTACCAGGAGAGACCTAATGCTGCCAGACCCAAATGGGTGCTGAGAGGTCCCAGTGGAAAATCCCACAAATGGACAAGTTCCATTTTTGAGGACCTTGCCCCTGAAAAAGCATTGTCCCCATCACTGCTTTATTCCAGACCCATATAAAACTCCCCACCCACTGGCTGGGAGATAATTTGAGAAGTAAGCTCCAACTGCTCTGGGTTCAGGGTTCATTCAAAGCTGGCAAAATTTTACTTTTATGTTCCAAGGAAAAAACTGCTTATCGGAGAGTTTAAGAGATGTCTCGGTCCCGATCTAGTATTTACTTTGCAATGTTTTGATGAATGCCGGTGAAATGATTCCAAAATACACAGATTAAATTTTCCTAGAACATACATGGTTTGGGGAAAATGAAAGGGAAAATGGTGCTTTGAGCAAAATATACCTGTTTCGTTCTGCCATGCCCCCAAATATTTAAAGAATACTACCAAGCTTGCCAAACCCCAAGTGCTTCTAGACCCATATAGTCTCGCTCTGTACTTGAGAATACCTTTCCACCTTGTTTTCCCCTGGCAGCTCCACTCACAATAGGAGGTCTGTAACTCCATTTTCTCTTCTGTAAATAAAAGCATCTCTAAACATATACGTCTGACATGCACACCAGAAGGCAAGAAAGAAAGGCAAATACAATGCTTTAGAGTCTTGTCATCCACCCAGGATCATCACACACTTAGGAATGAGATGTCAGGTGCTAATCTTGGAGGACTTGCTCTGTTTAAACAAACAGTTCTGGTTCTCATGTAATGTCACACTCCATTCTGAGGCTTTGGAAGAATAGCCCTCTTGTCACCAGGCTCATGAGTCCTTACTGAAATCTAAATACACAGATGAACTAATAAATGTGGTTCTGTTCAAATTCAGGTATCAGCCCAAAGTGCCTTACTGGGTAAGTATGATCATCTCATCAGATCAACAATGTAGTGGGGGGGGGGGGGTAGCACAAGGCAAATGAATTGCATTATGATAAGAGACAAAAAATTGTGTTTGGGAAAAAAGTCTCATTGTGTATATATCACTATCTTCCTAATTCTCCTATAGCAGGATTAGAAATGGGTAAATGGGTATCAAACAGAAAAATTGTGTTTCTGAGCAAGAAATCAAGGCAGCCAGTGCAGTGAGCCCTGGAGATGCAAGGTTCTCAGGTTGGCAAGTGGGTTAGCAGGGCAGAGGTGAGGTGTTTCCATTCCTGGGTTTGTTTTGTTCACTCCTTGGCGTGAGAAGCCAGGCACATTTCTTCAATCTTGGAAGCGACAAAGGAGTCCTATTCATTGGAGTTTGTGAATCAACAAAGAGGAATGGCGTTTAATATTTAAATATGTCTCATGTAGCCATTAAAAATCTTTTATGAGTGTCAAGCCATTATTAAAGCAAGATGGGCTCTAGGTCATGGACCCTTTCATGGCACTCCCACAGAGCTAATGAGACAAATAATATCTCTTCATAAGATGATGGCTGGCTGCCTCCAGCACTGAATTCAGTGTGCCTACTGTAGTTAAAAATTCTAAAGGAAAAAAAAATGACCACTAGAATTATCCTACCCGAGGAAATTTTTTCTTTTCATTGTCTGAGCAAAAACATACTTTCTAACTCAATTAATGTTAGCTGGGGTTCCCCACCCCCCTGTGTGTATGTGTGTGTGTGCGTGTGTGTGTGTGTGTGTGTGTGCGCGCGCGGTTAGAGAGGCTGGGTAAGGAACATAGACTAAAGATGATCAAACAGATGGATATTAAGAACACACATGAATGCCTGTTATTCACTGCACCAAAGAGTTACGTCTATAGAAGTTATTTACCCACTTACGTTTACAGATGGCATCATGTTCCACTCCACTCTAAGTCATCCACTCTTTCCATGACAGCTGAGCTGACGGAAGGAAAGAACAATGACAAAAGCATGGAAAGCTAATAAAAGAAGATAAACATACTGCATAAGAGAAATATGTGAGTGAGCACAGATGCTGTAAATTTTATACAGCAACTTGCTTGGAAAGACCTAGTCAGTGAGTGATATCCTCCACTTGCTAAAATAAAAGTTTTATTATACCCCATTGCCAAACCATATTCACACAAATAAATAGTAGGATATTTAAGATATCTGTATATGTAAATGCTCCCAAATACTCTTCTTTTACTTTACCCTAAAGAAGATGGAGTTCGACATCCAGCTGCCACCAGAACATGACACTCTCCACTAAAAGTAATTGAATGGCAACTATCACACCATGAGAATGAAACACGAATGTGTTATGGTTTTCAGATCATATGTTCAGCACAAAACTTTGTCATAGCTTCTTTTAATGTCATATATAACAACTTAGTAGTTTCATGAAGTGTTCATTAAACTGAAAGAATAAAAAAGTATATAATATGGACTTCTGAGTTCTGATATTCATGGTATATGATTTTTTAAATGAATACTGACAAGAGACAAACAATTTCCAGGAGTTTTCCAATTACTAATGTTACGGCATTTAGAAAAAAATTCACAGTTGACAAGTGGTAGCAGGAGAGCAACAATTACATTATATACCTTTTGGTTAATTCATCTTGGTTGCTACATTACCATTAATTACAGTGTTATAATATTCAACAAAAATTCAACAAATTTTGCTGGTGTTGTCAAGACTCATTTGGTCATAAGAGGCAAAGCTGGCTCACACGAGGTGCCCCAAAATGAGAAGTGTGGGGGCACTAAATATGGAAACAAAAAGCAATCAGGAATTGAGGTAGCTTTTGTTGTGTGCCTGTGTATGAACTTGTGTGTCAGTCTATCTTTCTCCCTTTCTTTCGGGGACTTCAGGGACCCTCACCCCAAACTTCTCAGTGTATCTCTGCTTTATTGTCCCCATTCTCTTGGTCCTCAACCATATAAATGCTGCCCGGGTCTATCTGGTGGGCTCTCAACTCAGTTTCCTGAAGCTAACCTGCTCAGGCTCTGAATTTCCTCAATTCTAAATTCCAACAAGAGAGTAGAGAGAGGATGTCTTCTCTTTTTCACCCAGACACCCCGCTGGAAGTCATCAATAAGCCTCTGGACAGACCATCCTTTGATCCCACGTGCCTCACCAATTGAAACTGATCTTGTTTAATCAACCCATGGAGTCACTGATTCAGCAGGTTAGAATCTGTATGGGAGACACCCAAGCCTAGCTCACCACACTGAGGACCTGACTATGGCGGAATATTACAGCAGTGAGCACTTGCTGTCAGAGAGGACGCCCAAGAGAAGACATGGATCACGTGCCGGCCACTGTGTCTCAAATTAATGGGGAACTCTTCATTTCAACATGCAAACAATTGAAGATAAGTCTTCTCCTCTGTATTTTTTGGTAAAAAAAAAAAAAAAATCTCAGCTTATACGAGTGCACAGAAATAAGGAAGGTATTCCCTGCTGCTAAGTAATTGGAGGCAAGCATTTCTTCAGACTACAGTGGATCGAGCAAGATAGCCTTGGAAATAAAATGTATTAAAACGAAACTACAAGAACAAACCACTGTACTTGGAAAAAACTTGGAGCGCATGCTGTCAGGGCCCTTTACATGGAAATGATCATGCTAGAATAGTCTGTAGAAGAGTGAGGGTGACATCTGAGGAGGAACAACAGCCACTAGGGGACCCAGGAAGAGAAGCTCAGGGTTAAGAAGCTGCTGCTGCTATTAGTATCAGTAATGGTTTTCAGTCTCTGTAGTAAGGTCTTTTATTTGTTATCCTTGGTCTGGGTTTTCCACAATCCTCAGAGAGGAGGGAATTAGCAAAGAATGTCTAAGCCTTGTTGTATCCTTGTTGATCATTTGTTACCCATAATTACACTTACTTTAACTGGATGTAATAAACTGTATATGATTTTTCATGCACAGAGTAGAACTTAAGCACACATCCTTCTTGTTCATTTAATCTGAAAATAGATACTACTGTTGCTGCTCATCCCAAGAGCTTTTAAGAAAGGAGAAAACTACCACAAGGTAGTATGGCACTCTTTTTTTCAAAATGTTTTAAGGAATTGATAGTTCCTTATTATCATCTGAGTCATCTCCCCAGCTGTTTCAAGGAAAGAAACAAAATGGCCAGCAATCTTCTAATTACAACTGCCCTCTCAATCCACTATGGAAAGAAAAGGAAATGGTCACTCAGACTTATTCTAACAATATATCTCAACAGAGTCCTCTTTTTTTTTTTTTTAATAACTTTGAGGTATGTCCAGGATAAACCAATTTAAAAATACTCTAAATCTTCCTTATGGCCCTGGAACATAACCACTATAAAGATGGTGAGAGAGCCTGCCTGGATTGTTCCCCTAGTGCCGAGTCCATATTGGGGCCAAGATAATGGCTCAGTTTGTATTTGTTGAATGATTAAATTAATTCACTGATAGTAAGCAGGAAAGGAGAAAAGGACATATGGAGGTAAGAGTCACTAATAACGTTTTTGTAGGTTCTTCCTCTCATTAGATATTATTATATTAGTAGAATCCAAATTTGGACACTTTATTAAATACAGCTGTTAGATCACGCTAAATGATAGAGACCTGCTAAGTTATTTGCATCTAAAGAACAAGAAAAAAAAATGGCAATCTTCCTTGTCCTCAGCTAAGCCAGTGAGTTGGTTTGGGTTCTAGAGTCATTGTCAAACACGCCTGACTTTTTGAGTTTAAGTATTGGAAATGATTCAGTTAAGACGCAAATTGACTTGATACAGCATCAGAGATTTTAGAAATGAACAATGATTATGCTAATTATGATTGATGACCCTGACCATACTCTGATTACTATTTGCAGTTTCACCATTTGAATTGTAATTCACTGCCTATTAGCTCATATCAATGTCTGGTTATAAAAATGTTCATAATATTTACAATCAGAGGCCTTGGTGAGTACAGTCATATAAATGTGTGAATAATTGAGAGGTTATGTTGCAGCACATGCCTCATCAAGCTTCCTTTTCAAGTCTCAAGAACATATTTAAAGTTCAACACTAGACGTCAATAATACTTGAATTACCGGGGGGTGGGGATGGGGGTGGGGACGGGAAGCTGCATTAACAAAGCTGTCAAAAACACCCTCTGCTTTAAATTTACTTGGACAACTGAACAATGGAAATAGTTCAGTCATTTAAGGGTTGACTTCATCTAGTAAAGATTCCACTGCATTTAAAAGAAGAAGAAGAAAAAGAGTTTGAAATTTATTGAGTTTCTTGGTCCTCAAGAAGATTGAAGGAAAGTCAATCTTGATAAAAGAATTGCAAAGTTGACTAGATTGCCAAATTTATATTGTAGATTCAGTACAACTGATATAAAGAGAAGTGAAATATTCATATACATATGATCCAACAAGATCATATTACAGTGATCTCAATAAAGTACAATGGACCCAGCAATAAAATAATATGGTGTAGGGCATAACCAAAGACTACAATTAAGTACCTACCAACTTTGATTTGACTCCACAAGAGAAGGTTCTAGAGAGTTTAGAACTGAAATTAACCCAACACATGCAAAAGGGTCCTTTCTCCCTAATCGTTATTATTTACATTTCATGGAATGCTACTGTAAAGGATACTTCAAGTTTCAGGGGCAAGTCCAAGTTATTCGAATATGAAAATGTGGAGGAAAAAAAAGTATGATAAGATTTTTAAAATAACAAAACCACCAACATTTGTAGACTTTATTAAAATACTAATCCATGTTTATCTTTAATATGTATAATGTATTTTGCAATCTGTACAACAGCCCAAGTGTAGATAATCTCAGGTTACTCCTCTAATAATAGTTTTTAAAATTTTAAACCATCTGTAGATAGACTTGATAAAATCCTTATCCTGAATCCCATATTTATGTAGAATAATCCTTATCCCTCAAAATAGAATAGATTCCTATTGCTGTAGAATCACCCTATTGGATAATTTTCATTTTAAAACCTCTCTTGATTTGCTTAAAGATGAAGGTAACTTAAAATAGGAAATGTGAACTCTTTGTTATAAAGAACCTTAAAAGCCAACTCATCCTAGTCTCTCATCTCTTCTCTATAAAGAGAAGGGAACAGGGGCGCCTGGGTGGCTCAGTGGGTTGGGCCGCTGCCTTCGGCTCGGGTCATGATCCCGGGTCCTGGGTTCGAGCCCCGCATCGGGCTTTCTGCTCGGCGGGGAGCCTGCTTCCTCCTCTCTCTCTGCCTGCCTCTCTGCCTACTTGTGGTTTCTCTCTGTCAAATGGATAAATAAAATCTTTAAAAAAAAAAAAAAAAAGAGAAGGGAACAAAGTTTGAGAGTTTGGTGACTCATCCAAAGCCACATGCAACAATGCAGTGGCAAAGCTTGGACTACAACCCAGTTCTCTGACTCTTAGTCTGAATTTTTCCCCCTATATTATTCTCCACCGATACCAGATGCTTCTCAACAGCCAGCATTTCTCCCTCCCATGCAAACTCTAGCAAAGATGTGTAGTAATTCAGTTCCAAAAGTATTCATTGTGTATCTACATGCATGGCCCTCCAGAAGGTAAGGTGGGCAGGTACAAAGCTGACTAAGCCTAGGTCCCTATCCTTGGGAGGAAGACATGCTCCTGTTGCTAAGAGGGAGTCATTCCAGGTTAACACAACTTCAGAGTGCTTTGAGAGGTAGGTGGCATCTGAGAGTGAATAAGGAAGATTTTGGCAGGTGGCTTATTATTTGTTCTGGAGAACTGGTTCATTTTGCCAAACTAACTCAATTTTAACCATGAAAAGCTATAATCCAAAAATATAGTAGACTATATCTGGTCAGTGAATGGTGGGTCAGAATGTTGCTAGAGACTGAACAGATAAGCCTGCAGACTACTAAATACACATTTATTCAAAGCTTTGTTAAAGTTATTCATATAAATCTGTCCCAGCACAATGCTTTCATTTTACAGTACAGCAGTAAGGGAAAATATTTTTTTTATTTGTTTATGGATTTTAAAATGATGATCAGAGAGATTGAAGACTTAGCCCACAGATGAGTGGCAGAACTGAAGGTAAAACCCGTTTTTCCCACTCTCTGCATTTTCTATGCCACCATCTTGTCTTTACAACTTCACTGCTTTTAGACTCATTTTTACGAACATTAAATCGGACAGGAGGAAGATCTGTCCAAGGTCACAAACTTTCAGAACACCACTACAAAACCAGTCTTGATAAATCAGGTATCACTGTCCCAGCGTGGACTCACTCACAACCCTCCATCAGAACAACCTAGCTGTTACCGAGCAGTATCTTCCAGGTATGGTCAATCAGGCATTGTATATACGTTCGCCTTCTTTCCTAAGAAAACTAGAAACACCTGGATTATGTTAGGTCACTTCTGGGTTTCTACAGCTGGATTTTATGCTTCTTCCCTCTTAAGGAGTTGACAATCTGGAAAAATCTTGACATTCAGCCAAGAAAACAAGAGCCTTTCATTTTGAACATGGACATTCCTATATGTTCTGGCAAAGGAGTGGAGTGGGGAAGGTGAAGTGGAAATTATTCCTTATGGTGTATAAATAAAAGTGGGCAATAAGAAAGATGGGTCACGACCTTCATATGGATATATTAATCTAGAATCACTCCCCTTTCTTCCTAAATTATCCTCTTCAGCATAACAAGTAGCCACGTGACTCAAGAGCCCTAGTCAGTAGTGCCCAGTGGAGAGTAACTTCAGGCCGCCTGTGTTTCGGTTGGACCATCTGCTATGTGGGTCTGTGCAGCTGGGCCCCCACTCTGTCATTCCTCCACCCTCTCTCAAAGAGACACTTGAAAATCTCCTCACTCCAGGCAGAGGGCAGGGGGCCAGGGGTGGGGTGGCTGTGCTTACTCGTACCACACTATTTCTCCGGTTGAAAAACTTCTGATGTAAAATTAGTCATCAATTTAGCTATTTTTTTCCATTAGTCTAAACCCTGGCTTTCTGAATGCAATGTGTAGATGTAAAATATCCAAACCATGGGAAGAGCTGCAGTTTCCAAGACATGAACTTTGAGGCCAGCGTAGTTCAGAGCAAATTTGACATTAACCAAATATTACTTCCCTCCCCAGGCTGTGAGCTGAAAAGTCGCCATACCAAAAACAAGAAAAGGAGGTTTCACCCAAGGGAACATGAAATGCTCTGAAACAGGGTGAATAAAGAAGGGTTCTTTGGCTCTTTGCCTATGACAAGAACAAGCCAAAGTGTACACGTGAGAGGGGTGGTCAACGCCACTTTGCATTTACCAACTATGAAATACGTACATCATCCAGTCAGGGGAAATCGAATGCAAGGAAGCAGATTTTACCTGCTGCTCCATCATTTCCTTGACCAAAATGGAGTTATTTACACATATATTTATTTCCCATGAATGTACAGCTCAGTGCCTGCGTGCAGCTAGAGAGATGATGGCAGGTGTGCCTCTTATTAAGACGTCCCTTCCACATGGGCACTCCCAGGCATCAGCCCTACCCGGATGCTGCTGTCCTTTTCATCTATTTCAGCATTCTCACAAGCTGAATTCCAGTCCAGCCAATGCCATGAGAGGCGGGCTGCTGTGTTCCAGCTTCTGTCTTGCAATTGTCCGAAACTTGCCTCTCTTCTTCCTGATCTTGCATCATTCTGGTTCCACCCAGCAACTAACTCTTGACTTTGCCTCCCATCAGCCAACCTGAAAGCAGCTCCTTGTATTTAATGGCAGCACTTGTCTGTGCTGGTGTTAATCCTCCATGCTCTCCAAGGACAGTGAATCAGAATCATCCATTGACTTGTTTCACTCTTAGACACACAGATGGTAACTTCTTCCTTCCCCTGCCCAACTCTGGTCCCTGGAACTCAAACTGCAATCCTGACCTGTTGAACTCCAATCCCTGTGGAGCTGGGGGTGATGTTGGGGCATATCATCTGTTATCTATTGCAGGACAGCTTATTACCTTATTAGAGAATCTCATGTTATGGAATTAAGCAGAAAAATCACCCTCTTCCAGTGAGAAGGTCAGAGGAAATAAGGGGACGTTCATGAATATTAGTAAAATGAATTAAAAGAAAAAAAAAAAAAAACGGTAGCAGTAAGGAGCATTCCTACCTCCTCATTGTCAACAGCCAAAAGCTACAGTAAGTTTGCTCCTAGGAAGAAAACTCTGCTGCTGCTCATAAAAGATACTTTAAACAGTCTCTGCCTTCCGTGGAATAATATGGGTAATATCAATATCCACAATATTTTTAGAGAAGTGCTGCAAATACAGTTATTGCCAAAGCCACAAACAAAATAAAGTATTAGGAAAGCCTAAATAACATGTATTTTTCTTGGATTCATGTATTTTGCTTGGAAGTTGAGGAATATATAAGAGTCACTCCTCTTGAGTCAGAGAAGTCATCATACAAGAAAGTGGGTTCTTAGGATCCTTGAAAACTCATAGTGAAGCAATTTAGAAGACCTGGCAAAGGATTCCAAAGATAAGATAGCTACTGCTCATTACTCATAAAGAAACCAAGGTTTAGAAAAGATGGATAATGTGCTGGACCCGGGTTATGCTACCTCCTCACCTGAGATTCACTCAGAAATGGTTTCCTGTTGCTCATGACCCTTCAGAAAGCTTGCCTAGCACCAAGCATAGCCTAAGAAGAAGGTTCATCTTTGACTTCATGGCAGTCTGTGTGCTAAGCCAGGTGAACATGCCACTGCAGGTGCTCCTAGAATCTGATGTCATTATGGGAATGAATGAATGGCATCTTTTCTTTCACCTCACCATCAGAGCCCTCTGCCTCTTGCCAAAGACTTTTTGGTGACTTTGGTGTGAGGTGCCATTAGTCCCTCTTAGTGTTCACATACAGGCACAAGTTCCCCCTTTCCTGCAGTGTAGAGAAAAGCTACCTACCCTGTCTTGCTGCCACCTACTGTGTGCCCTGTGTGCTGTGACTCACATGGAACAGGCAGCTGCCATCTTGGATCTGTGCTTTCACAGAACCAGCTGGTATAATCCAGAAGTGCAGAGGAATCATGCATCAAAGTCTGACCAATGGGAGATGAATGATGATGGATAAATCCTTCTCTTTCTTCCCACAGGTGGCCTCTTCTAAGATATAACAATTTAGCAACCTCTCTGAAGCTGTCCCAAAAGACTGAGCAATCGCCAATGCTGGTTACAGATCTATGGCCACCTTGGGAATGTACCCTTTTGCATTTGCTCTTCTTCCTGGGCTGCCTCATTCTCTTTTTCCTTCACAATTGTTTCCCTAGTATGACAATTCCCACTAAAGTGACAACATAGACAATTTTGCCTCAGTCTTTGTTTTCCAAGCTAACAGTAGGCTAAGGTAAGTGGCATTCCTAACGCTGCACAACTTGTAAGTGACAGAGCTGGAATTTGAACCCAAGCCAACCTCAACTGTGAAACATGGATGAATAGAGACCCCAGGTAGCTGTAAAGTCAAAGGAAAGAACCAGATTCTAATAAAAACAAAAAAAAAAAACAATGATAGGCCTGTCTGAATTCCCAAACAAGAAATAAATAGAGCAAATCCAGTAGAACAAGTGTTATATTCTGCCATTTTGGTTGTCTGCATCCAGAGGAAAATTATAGCTACCAGGTATTCTGCCTTTCATCTTTCCATCACTCCACACTGTCTTGCAATTATTGGTGGTCTCGATTTATCCTAGAAAAAGAACTTATCCAACGAAGATAACCAAAATTTGTTTTTAGGTATAATTCACTCTAAGTTCCTTCTAGAGCACTATCTCTAAAATGAGTGCAAATCATTAGCTACCTCACAAGAGACTCCCTGTACCCTAGCTCTTTGATTTTAAGACAAAGACTGCAATTTAAAGATCTTGACCACAAAACACCAGTTACCACAAATCTTGCATCTTTTATTAATCTTATTCTCTTTCTATATAGATTCTTTAAGAACATTTCAGTTAAAAACTACATGAGCAATAAAAATAGAACACTCTCTTGGGAAAAAACCATCATCTAACAAAGAGGTATAACTTTTGAGACTTGTATATCATTGATTTCTTGTACTGTCTTTAGGAGCTTTTGGTTTTTACATAGGATGGTGACATTCCAGTAACAAACAAAACATCTCTAACATATATTTTCCAGCTCTACCTCATGGATTTAGATCTAATTTTCTCCATTGTGGAAGGTGGGCCACACATTACCAAATAAATCTGCTCTGGCTTCTCTTTTAGCAAACTGGTGCATCTTCTCCCTGGAGTACAGTTAAATAGATGATACAATAATTTCCTTGGACTCTACCAATCCTCCTAGCTCATTTCTTTGAATTCTCACTCCAGCCTCTACAACATCATTGTTGTCTCATTTATCCTCTTGCATAAACTCCTCTCCCTTTTCCTTCATTCCATCAAGGACAACTCATTAGCGAAGATCACAGAGGAGTCTCCTTGTTCACATAAAACCACCATGACCATTAGAGAAAACTGAAACTATTTAAACTATATCTTCTGGAACACTTAACCACAAATATCTAGAATCATTTATAAGCCTGGTATTGAAATCTTTCTTTTCCTGCAAATGTGCACAAATGAGTAACCTTGAAGTTAAAAAATCTTGAATGGAATCCATTTGGCATTTCCAGCTTAGTGATGTCTGGGTTCCACACCAGCTGACCATCAGCTCTTAAAGGAAGTACTAGGAAAGCTGGAGGTGGTCTATTCATAAAACCAGTTAAATGAGGTGCTCAGAGGCATCACTTGGGTAAATTTCAAAGCTTCTATCTCCCATCACTATTGCTGTAAAATTTTATGTGATTGAAATAAAGATTAAGGGTGGATTTGGATGGGGAAAGAAGTCACTTGTTCAAGTCCAAGAAGCCAGCCAAGAGGTGTGTAGGGAAGCAGAAAGTGTCATCCAACTCTGGGCCTTGAGCAAGATGTTGGCAACAAATACTTCAATGACTGAAAATAGGTCTAAAAGCACCATGTCCCATTTATGTTTGTGAAGCCATCTTCTCTGTCTCTGCCCACATGTCTGTAGCAGAGGGGTCCCCAAGCAATGAGGCTTGAATAAGACCAATTACCTCGGGATTGGGACAGCACTGTTTATAGAGAACCACTTGTCCATTGAAGCTCTCTTTTTTTCTTATGAAATAATCACTACAACTCAAGCTAATAGAATCAAATGGATTTCAATTTTCGGAAAAGTACTTGAATATTCAGAAATAGATTTTAAGAAAGCTAGTCATTTGGAACAGAAAAAAAAAACATTTCTTGGCCCACTTTTTAAAAAATTTTAAAGTGTCTTTTATTTGTTTATTTATTTTTACTTTGACTTCAGTGGTTTCTTGGAATTCATTCAAGCCACTTCAACATGGCCATGTAATTCACATGCCATTCAAAGTGTACAGACCAAAGTACTTGTGGAGAAATTCAAGGAGGAGAGATTATCCATTTGATCATTTTTCTGTTTGAAGGAGAGTCACCACTTAAGTTCTACTATGAATCCAGCTTCTGTACTGCGGTTGTTATTGAAGTTGAAAAAATGAAGGAATATTACCTTTGAGGCAATATTAAGTGTTGGAAAAATAATTTATATTTGTTGAGATTTTGGACTGAAGATGGAGCAGAACCTTAAAGTCAAGGAGTCAAGAACTCCCTTTTTCCCAGAGAAAATGCTGTCCTATTGAGGGTCAAAGGGGAAAGAATTATCCCTGCAAAATCCATCCATCTGCATGGAGGTTTAAAGGGAGAGATCTAATGACCTCTCATGATTCCTTTCCCTCAAGTCTATAAATAGGGCAACACCAATATGGTTAAAAGGACAACGTGAAAAAAGAAGTCTTATTGGTAAAAATGACTTTTCTTCACTAGGGAACTCTCATGGCACTTTATCACTTCATGATTTTTTTGAACCCTGATTTTTTTTTTTTCCATATTCAATTGGCTTCATATGCTCCACTTTGGGTGGCAGAATTTAACAAGAATGTTGGCAATGAAGGATGGATTCAGGATAAAGAAGAAATAAGCAAACATTTTTTTGAAAACTATGACAAAAATGAAGGTCCTCTTAAAAGTGTCATATAAGGAATCATTAAGGTTATAAAAAAGAAGCTTAGCTGAGAAAAGACTATATGAGATAGTAATTCTGTATGGAAGAGGAAAAAAAAGACATTCTATGTAACCCCTCAGGACAGAACTAGGGCTAAGATACAGTATAATGGGAAGAAGATTTTGGTTTATTTTAAGGGAAAAAAATTAGTTGTCTAACATCTGAACATGCTGCATAAATAAGGAATGAGCTTTTCAACACTGGAAATATTTTAATAGAAACTGGATGACCCTTGACAGGGATGTTGCTAAGGGAATGCTTCCTTGGAATAATGATTGTATAACATTTCCAACTAAAATATTCCCTAATTACCAATCAGCACTGGTAATTATGATTAAAGTTTTTCAAATAAAGAAGCTGGCACCAAACCCACAAATTTACACAGAACTGTCTTTAAAGTGGAATTATTCCTTTGTTCATCTGTTCATCAAATAATTCTTTGAGCACCACCTAAAATATGCCTGTAAGATTTTAGGCACTGCAGTGCAGCAGTGGAAAAGTAGATAAGGGCACTGCTTCATGGCACTTGAAATCTTGTGGGATACTACACCACAAACGTTTTTACAAATAATACATAAGATAGTTTTAAGCAGTGACAAATTCCGTAAGGAATACAAAAGTAGAGTAATAGAGAAGTACCCCCACATACCTTTTAGCCAGGGTGAGCAGGGGGTCCTCTCTTGGAAAATGTCATTTGAGCTTAAGACCTGAATGAATAGAAAAAGCCTATCATGTTAAGATCTGAAGGAAGAAAGGTTTATGCAGGGGAAAGGGTAAATGGAAGGGCTCCTAAGGCAGAAAATATCTGTATTCTGAAATAGAGTAAAGTCCTGGTGTCCTTGTGAGGTCGGCTCTGAGAGAAAGACAGGATCCAGATCACGAGGACTGTGTAGACCATGGTAAGACATTTGGATTCTCCTCCCATTGCAAGGGAAAGCTACCAGAAAACTATAAGCAGGAGAATGATATGGTCTGACTTACTTTTTTAAAATTATTCTGGCTATTGTATAGAAAACAGCTGTCAAGAGTCAAGGGTGACATCAGGAGGTCTAATTAGGAATCTAGTGCAGTGGTTACATGAGAACTAATGAGGGCTCAAGGGGTAGCGTGATTTAAATAGCATGTTGGCTATTCTTTAGACATTTAAACATCCCATCAATTTGAATCCTGTTCCAAAACAGAAATGACTTAGTAGTGTGCCTGTGTGTATACATATATATGTATATGTACATAATACCTTGAGGAGTATTCACATAGTATTTAAAACTGGGAACAAAAATTGAATAGAAAGCAATTTCTAGTACTCAAATATGGAGCAAATTGATGGAGAATTTAACATCAACAACAAAAAACAGAAAAACATGTAAAAATTTCATTTTACTTGCCTCAAAAACACTCTCACAGTTTTCTAGGGAAAGTAAAAAAACCCATTGTGTCTAGTCATATAATAAGACTTAAATAGTAATGAAGTTGGTGTTTGTGATACCTGCTGGGATGGGCTTTCTCCCCTAGCAATGAGAAGACAACCTGAAAACAAACCACAAATTAAATCTAGCCACAGAGCAATTAACATGACAAATGACAGGCTGCCCTAGGTTTGTTGAACAGAGGAGAAATACAAAGCCAACTTTGAAGTCTTCATTCTCATTGTTTTGTATTTTACTTTTGGTGAAAATATGCAGTTGTTTGGAAACTGTAGGTGATATATGACCCATTCAAAATTCGATTGAGTAAATTTAAGGATTTAATTGGCTTTATTCAATGATTCATGAGTTGGGCAGCATCCCACCCAGCAGCATCCCACCCAGCAAATAGAAAAGAGCTCCAAGGAGCTGTACAAAATGGAAGAGTTTTATGGGCAGAAGGGGGTGGGACAAGGAAGTTACCAGCACGAAGTGGACTGTTTCAGCAAGGTCACCTTCCTTTGGGGAATGGCATGGGTCTATCAGGTGAATTACCTCTCTAGGGCTGACCAGGAAATTCCAGACTGACTGGTTAAGATTACATTCCTAAGAAAGGCTGAAACTGCAATTAGTTGAAATATTAAATCTCAGTTTGGTCATGCAGACTAAGCACAACTGACTCCATTTTGGATCTTTCCTTCTTTCTTTCTTCCTTAATAGAACCAAGATTTAAACAATGGTTTTATATGCAGATGGATAAGCCATCAATCACTTGGCCTTAGGTGGAAAATCTTTGCTTAAGTCATCAACACTCCCAAGTGTAATCCTACCTGTGTTAAGCAAAGGGAATTCTGTTTTTCTACTGTGATTTGATATTGAGAAATAACATGAGCAGATAAGCTTTATAACAGCACTAGAAACCCCTGTTACTTCTAGCAAATGAGAACCACTAGACTCAAGTTGCTGAACGCTGCCTCATGGTCAGTGTGTGTGATGACCAAGGTAACATGGCAGGACCTGGATTACTCAGAGAGAGCTGAGCAAGAAAGCAGAATAGTTGAGACAAAAACTGGGCAAAGGTGGTGGGGGTGGGGGAAGGATTGGAACCAATAAGATAAAGATAGCCAGCTCCCAAATTTTCAAAATTATTGCTTTACTATATTTTTCAATTCATTTCAGTGTGATAGTTAACTCAGGAGAGTTGCCTTTCCTGAACACTATGCTTACAGGCATCATACCCAGAGCGGTCCTGACCACTGAGTCTTGAAAATTCCTTCTCTCCTGTTCCATTGTTAAAACTTTAAGGAGGGCTGTAACCATTTAATGTCTACTGAGTGGTTTCAGCTTGGAAGCTATTCAAAATACCCCTCCCTTTCTTCTCTTCCTCCCTACCCTTGGGGCGCAGCTGCTTCAGTGTGGCCCCACCCACTCTCTTCCAATTCACAAGTCTCACTTTCTTCCAAAAAAACAGTGGGGAATGCCAGTCAATATAAAGATGATAGTACAGCCATGTGAGAGGAAAGCTCCTGCACTTAGAGATCTTCAACTTTATGGCTAAACCCTACATGATTATTATGCAGTGTTTGGGAAAGACATCTGTCTGAAAAGTAAACATCTTTGTGTATATACACATGCCTATGTGTGTGCATGTGTAGACATGTCTAATGCATGTATGTTCTAAAACAAGTGTTGTGATGAAATAGCTACATATTGGCAATAGCTATCAATACATTCATTGCTTAAACTGGATTTATCATCCAATTCAATTATGAACAATAATCACAGGGTAGTTATATACTATACTGGTGAAGAGCATAGTCTAGATTTGGACTTCATTTCACTACTAACCAGCTGTGTGAACTTGAATAAGCTATTTAAACTGTGCCACAATTTTCTCATTTGGGGTGACAATACTACTTATAAGATTTAAGACAAGATTACTTAAAGATGAAAGAAACAAATACGAGAAATTGCTATGTAAGTGTTTGCTATCATTGTCATCATGGTTGTCACTGTCATTAAGTTATGACTTAAAATCAAGAAATGTTATAAAATAGTATCCCAGTATTAGCTATTGTTATAAAAGAGAAATACTCATCCTCACAGATTTCTCTACAATCAATTCACTTAAAAACCATTTATTGTGTCAATATGTTTTGAAGGCCTCCTATGTGCTAAGACTGTTTACATACCACGTGCTAGAGACCATCATAAGCAAGAAGACAAACAAGGTCTCTGGTTTTATGTTGCTTACATTATAGAGGGCTGGGCACTATGTGTGGTTCATGTAGGCCAAAAACCGTTACAAAGAAGTTTCAGGTAAAATTCAGGTTTAATAAAGGAAAAAAATATATTTTTTTTCTGTCTAGGCAAGAGATGAATGTGTTAACATTTTCTAGAATTTTATCCTGATGTCATTCCTACGTAAATAGATCACATCTGTTCTATAAGCTACTGGAACACTTTATATTATTGATTTTCCTCAAAATGTTCTGCTTTTTTCACAAGGTGCCTGATCAGGAGAAAGCAATATTAGACCCCTTCACCTTAGACAGTAATATGTTTGACTATGAAGGATAAGAAAATGTGAATAGTGTGCATGTGAGCCTAGAAAAATTCATCAGCAACTTTCTTAGTCCTTTCAGGCTGCTGTAACAGAACACTATAGACTGGATGACTTAAAAACAACAGAAATTTGCTTCTCACTGTTCTGGAAGCAAGGAAGTCCAATATCAAGGCACCAGCAGATTTGGTCTTTGGTGAGAACTCACACCCTGGTTTATAGACAACTGTCTTCTCACTGTGTCCTCACTTGGCAAAAGGTTCTAGGGAGTTCTCTCAGGTCTCTTTTAGAGTACTAATCCTATTCATGCGGGCTCCTCTCTCATTATCCAATCAACTCCCAAAGGTCCCACCTCCTAATACCGTCATTTTGGGGGTTAAGATATGAAATGTGAACTTGGGGAGTGGGGGAAACATTCAGTCTATAACAGCAGGTATCAAAGAGAAGGAAAAGTCAAATCAAACTCCATTATAATTTGACCCTAAGAAATCTCAGTTCAATCTACACATGGGGAAGGCTGACCTTGCACAAAAGATCTAATATCCAAAGACTTAACATTGAGGCTCAGAGTAAGTTTAGGACACTTAACTAAAGTCCAATGGTTTGGGTTCTAATCCTATGCAATCTGTGGGTAAGTCTTTAAATCTCACAGGACCTTAGCTTCCCTTTTTGTAAGATAGGACAAGAGTACCTACCTTGGTTATCTTATAGGTAAGAAATAAAAGAGCATTTTAGAATATAGATCCTAAATAATGGTCTTGATGCTGAGGCATGGACCATACTGTAGTGCTGACCTACAGAGAACTATATCAGTCAGAATTTAACCCAAGAAGCAGAACCAGTAGGAACTTGTTCTAAAGGATTGACCTCGTACTGTTGTGGAAGCTGGATAAACAGTCTCTGTAAGGCTGTTTTCTCCACGTGTGATGTGGAGCTTGACATCTACAGGACAGGCAGTCAGGAAGAGAAGACAGCTATAAAGTATAGAATATCAAGGGTAGGCTAGAAGCCAGAGCCACAACTGAAATCCCTCAAGGGTAGAAAAATCCTATGCCTGATCTTGGTGATGGACAGAAGCTGGACACTTCTGAGAGCTAACCAAACACACACTTGGCCCAGGAGTCAGAGAAATTGAAGCAGGGTCCAGAGGAAGTAGAGCAGTCACAGGCCAGGCCCAGTTGCTGTTCAACACCAATCATCAAGTGACTCAGCAGATGAGCAACAACATACATGAGCTACAAGATGGCTGCTGCTTCCCGGCAGTTCTCCAGATCCCCCAAGAATTTTCCTTGTGGTTCCTGTGTGACCAGAAACATACAAGAAAGTGAATTCTTGGAAATGTAGTTTAGCCTAGCCAAGTTGACATGCTAAAAAACCATCACAAATCTCTTGATTATGATTGGGAACTTGACATAACAATTTTTACATTCTTATCCATACAAATGTCACTACATTCTAAAGCCCTGGTACTACAGTGGCTAAGAGTAAGAACTTGAGAGACTTCCTTGACACAAGTTCAAATCCAAAGTCCAACATTTTCTTGTTTTGGGATGTTAAGCAAGCAAATTATTTAACTCTTGGTGCCTTGGTTTCCTCATCTGTAAAACTGAGATTATAATACCTGTCTCACCAGTCTGATCAAAGATTAAGAGAGGTAATGCAAGTGAAATGCTAGAATAGTGCCTATTATGTAGGCAGTGCTTAGTAAGTGGTAACTGTTATTCTAATGACACTCACCATTGGCTCTTCAGAGCCAACTATATTAGAATCAAATGCCGGAAGAGATTCTCAGGGATCTCCTACTTCTGCTCAGCCAATGTGCATACTTAAGAGAAGTGAAAAAGAAGTGTTTAAAGGACACTGTTGAGACAAAAAAGAATGGAACCAATTTATACATCAAATCATAGAGGCTGCTTTCATACTTTCCCAGCTGCCAGAGATATTTGCTGAAAGAATATTGGTATTTTGATGCGTTATGCTTCCAAGTTAACTCACATGGTGTGTTTATCAGAAAAAGGCAAGTTTTGCCTATTAAAATAGGCAGGCTGTATTACGTTAGCCAATATAAGCTAAGAAGCAGAGTTTCAAGTATGGACTCAAAACTCTGGGGACAGACTGCCTGGGTTCAAATCCTGGTTCCATCATTTACTTTGCTATTATCTCAGGTTCTACAGCTCTAAGACAGAAATAAGGTTAACATCTATGAGCTAGCAGTTACTGTGAGAATTAATGACCCAAATAAAATGTCTAGAAATGTATGCAGGGTAATCATCAGGTAAATCCTTGTCATCACCATCATTGTCATCACCCACAGACCTTATCTTCTTTTGGTTGGGAATCAGAACTTGTTAATTCAGATCTAGACATATGTGACAGGAAGCACAGAAGCAAGCAAAGATAACTTCACTTGTACCCAAGGACCAACACTCAACTCTAAGTATTCCTACTTATTGTGATCTACCTGCTCCTTTTGCCTAGACAAAAGAACTTGGTTCTTCACTTGCCCAGACCTGGAGAATCAATTAGGTCTTCATTTTTAGCTGGATTTCAAGACCTCCTTCCTGCCCAGCTGTAGCCAGCTCCCATTCATACTCCAAAATAATAGCCCATTAGAAAAGACTTCCATGACACCCTTGTGCCTAAAGAGAATTCATGAAATAGTTTTCTATTACTTGTCTTAACAAGTCAAAATAATGGACTATTCCACAATCTCATTGTCCTAAAGAGAATTCATCTTTAAGGTCTTTACTCACCCATTGAAAAGCATCAGATGATTGAAAACTGAGCCCCCTTGCTCTATAAAGACCATAGATTTTCTCAAATGTTTGCTTTTCCACGGTTGCACCTGCAGTTCACCAAAATAATAAAGCATGAAGAAGTTTAAATAAGGTTGTGTCTAATTCAGAACACAGACCTTAAGGAAAGATTTCTGTTTTTAGAAGAGATTCTTATAAATGATTTAGCAAATTTGAGTATATAACCTGTCCAAAGTGTTAGCAAACTTCACTTCAAGCAGCCAATTTTGTAGGCAAAGCTGTGGTTTTCTTGTTCCTTCTGTGAAGGGTGGCTGCCATTTCCTCATGGCCCAGCCCTCAGTGATGCATGAGCCAGGGATGTATTTCTCATTTGTGCATAAAAGTGGTTTCCTTGAATTATGAGCCCCAAAGTTCCAAGATGCTTACTGCCTGGGTGGCCACACAGGTATAAGTGCATAAAAGTCTGTTCTTAGCAAGGCTCAAGGAGTGAACGTATTCACTTCAAATGACTCGTCTCTCCGGGAACATGCTACACAGCACTCCATCAGGGAGAAGAATACTTGTGGTCATAATGTGCTACAGCAATGGTACAAGGAGACGCACACCAGGAGAAGGTAGAAAACCAAGGAGCAAAATAAATCCAGCTCTTTATAGGATAGGATCCTGTAGCTTCCCTCCTCATCACCATCCTCTGAAACATTTTAGCTCCTTGGAATTCAACAGAAATGCCAAAAGGGAGGTTGTGCTTCTGAAGCCAACCATAAGCCCAACATAGCAGGAGTTAAAACCTGGACTTTTAGAAAGAATAAAAAAAATAATAATAAAGTTATAGAAGTTTTTTGGAAAAGGTCCTCTGAACTTTTGGTTCCTTGCACAAAATAAAGATTCCTTAGAGGTGAAAAATCTCATCCTTTTCAGAGTTGGAGAAAGAAGGCTCCCACTGGCTATGAGGGGTTGCTGGAGTGGCATATATCCCTCAGAATCTGAACCTAGAGGACAGCAAGTCAGCACAGCCCATCTTGGGCCCCAGGCTTCCCCCAGAGCTTGATGACCCCTACCACAAAATGAGTCACCTCTGCTCTACTATTAACAGAGGAAAATGATGAAGAGGAATTTGGCCCCTGGGATTAATGAAAATTCTTCAAATTCAGGAGATCCATTTTCTCTTCTGAGCAAGACTTGGGCCCTAAGAAACATGTTCTTCTAAAAGCCAAGAGAACCCTTAAAAAGTTGTAACTATTTAACTCCAATTGGAAGTACCCAGTTTCCTATAACAGTATGTCTTACATTCCTCTTTCCTTCTATGTACCACCTATGTTGTACACTCCTCTTTCCTGCCTATGTACCTCCTGTGTACCCAACCATCATTGATTATAAGGTACATACTTGCCTATTAAAACAAAACTGCCAAGCTGAGCAATATCATAAGTCATTATGAATGCATGAATTTGACTCTGCTTGGTTGTATGTACAATTGAACTAAAATTGTCTACAGATGTATTTTTGACCATAGAATAGATACACCCCTAAAAGGTTGCCAGGAAATCTTTGAAAATAGAAATGTATCTTCTGAGTGCTGGGGTAGCTTATTATTTCCAAGAGCCCTGAGATGAATTATTTAGTAGGGAAACAATGTGTATTTAAGGAGGGTCTACTGGATGAAGGATATGAAAAAAATATAAACACGATCTTTGCCCTCAATCAAATTCCAACTTGAGAGATTATTTCAAGAATTTAGATTTCTATTTATTGCACTTTCTTAAAACGAGGCCACCTGTGCAAGATACAGCATCACCTTATGCTAGGGAAATAGCTTGTGATAAGGCCCTGTGGTCAGATAATGCTCCTTTCTCATAGCTGGGACAGTCCTGAAGTTTGGATACCTTGGGCCATACAATCTGCAGTGGTAATAGTCTAGGATTGAGAAACTACTCCTCTTCTTCCATCCACTACCTCCCCATACCATAATTATCCTTTGTTCACACATCATTTGGACAAACACACACACACACTCCCACAGTTTTCACTGTCTTGGGGGTACTGAATGAGTTCAGCATCACCAGTCCATTCTCCAGGTGCTCACTATCTTCACTCTTCCTCTGTCCCTCCCCTAATGAGAGGAGAATCAGGGGCAAGATGGGAGTGCTCTCTGATCTTACCATGTAAGTAGCCTTAATCCACCTGGGTCTCAATCCTGAACAAAATGGGAACAAACCTCTCTCAGTGCAGCTGAGATTCATCTCTCTGTTGGTTCAGTTATAGATGAAAATATGCCAAGATGATTGAGAAGATCCTAAGGGTCTCTTAAACCTGGTTTAAGTGACAAAGGACTAATGGTGGTTCAGTGACCATAAGGGAACCCAGCTTTTGGAACCCAGGTAAATTGGAGTCCCCATAGATACCTCACTCTATGAACAGTTAAATGTTTCCAAGGCAACATGTCTAGCTCTTGATTCTTACAGCATTTGGACACCTCCTTCTCTACATGCCTTCTTGTCAGCTTCTGTGATACCATGCTCTCCTGGTTTTTGTCTGTGTCTCTACTCATGACAACAGTGACAACAATAGTTGTTATAAATTATAACAATAACTTATATTTGTTAAGTGCTTTTTCTGTACCAAACATAGAACTAAGTATATTCCCATGTGTTATCTCAAGTCCTAAGCCCTGACTTCTCATTTTATTCTCCCTCATTTCCCCAACAGACTTAGAAAACATCTGTGAGATAATCATTCCCAAGTTGCTATCTCTAACCCAGACCTCTATTTTACATTCCAGACCCACTATCTAACTGCCTCGTTGGCAACTCTCCTTAAATATTTCTCAGGCATCTCAGTGTGAACTTTTTATCTCTCCTCTTACAGCAGCACTTCTGCAATGTTCCCCCAACTTAGTAAATGGCACTATAACAACCAGAATATAAGGGTTATTCTGACACTTCCCATCCCTCAACTCTTACACACAATCCATCACCAAGCTTGTCAATACAATTGTCCCCATGATGTATACCAAACCTGCCACGCGCCCCCCCTTCCATGGCCACCTCTCTCACATGGACCAATGCCATCACCTCATAACCCAACTTCCTACTTCAATTCCTGCCCAATGCCAACCTATTCTGCACAAAGCAGTCAGAATAATCTTTTCAAAATAAAGTAGCTCATGCCTACCCAAAATGCTTTTCATGGCTCACATGGCACTTAGGATAAAATTGAGAATCCTCACGTGGCCTCTGCCCACTGCTGCAGCCTTACCTCTCACCATCCCCCTCTCCCACATTCTGCTTTAGACACCATTTTTCATTTCCCCAAATACTCCTAGACCATCTTTACTCCAGAACTCCCCCACAGGTTACTCTCTTTGCTGTCTTGGTATTGATTTCCCTTCCTAGACTCTGTCCTTTGTAAGGGTCCAGTAGCTCAACATTGTATCCACAGAGCCAGTAAAATGCCTGGCATATAAGTGTTTGGTAAATATTTGCTGAATACACAAATAAAAACACTCAACATATATCTTTTGAAGGTCTGTTAGGCATCAAATATAGAGATAGACATGTAAATATCTTCATAGGTAAGATTCTGCACCCAATTCCAGTGGGTGGGGTTACCCCCAACACCAAGCAATTCTGTGACACCAGCTGGGTTCCTGCAGTTCAACTCAATTCTTCAAGAGGAATTGTTCTATTAATAAGTATAATTTAGTGTGTTCCATGGAGAAGGTGAGTTTGGTATCTTCCTAGGTCACCTTCTTAGACTGGAACCAAATCCGATTCAGCTCAATTCTAACATTTTCTACCCAGAAATAGCATCATATTGCATAAGTCAAAGGCTCAAGCCCATAGAAATTCTGCCACTTCAAATGCTAATCACAAGTTCAGGTTGTCACCTGTGCTCCAGACCCACTGGTCATAGGCTGTAGATTCTAATAACCCCCTCTTTGGGTTTAGTTAATTTGCTAAGGCCACTCACAGAACTCAGAGAAACATTTTTACTTACTAGATTATTAATTTATTATTAAGGGATATAATTCAGGAATAACAAGATGGAAGAGAAGCGTAAGCAAGTTATGTGGGAAGGGGTGTGGACCATACTCCCTGAATCTCCACATGTTCACCAACTTGGAAGCTCTCCAAACCCATCCTTTTGGAGTTTTATGGAGGCTTCATTACATAGTTGTGACTGAAAAATCGCTGGCCATTGACAACTGAGTTAATTCCAGCCCCTCACCCTTCCCTGGAAGTCAGAGGGTGGGACTGAAAGTCCCAACTCTCTAATCATATAGCTGGGTCCCCTGGCAACTAGTCCCCATCCTTAGGTTACCTAGGACACTTTGTCACTCTCATCATTTAGGAAATTCCAATGGTTTTAAGAGCTCTATGTGAGGAATGGAGATGAAGACCAAATATGTATTTCTTATTCTAAATCACAATATCACAATAGGTCAGCTTACAATAATGGCAGCTGACTTCACTAAGAGCATGCAACGAAGAGAGCAAAAGAGAAGAAGGCAGAAGCTAGTCTTTTTGGAACCTAATCTCAAAAGTGTCACCCCATTACTTTTGTCATATCTATTTATTAGAAACAAATCATTAGCTCCAACCCACACTCAAAGAAAGGGGATTAAATTGGGGCATGAATACCAGGAGGAGAGATCACTGGGGACCACCTCAAAGGCTGCTTACCAGAGTGCCTACTCCATGTCAGTATATAAGACACTACGTTCTTGTTGTTAGACCTGTGTAGTACGCTGAAGTAGAAACAAAATAATTGACTATTTGAACAATTCCTTATTGTTAGATATTTAGGATGTTTACCACTGCCCACTAATTTAGCAAGAAACATCCTTGAACACATATATTTTCACGCTTCTCTATTTCTGAAGTTTCATTCTTTAGAAATGAAATTGTGGTCCAAAAGATCTGCACAATTTAATTGTTCATATACATTATCAATGTGCCTTCTGAAAATGTTTTACCAATTTATCTCTCAAAAATTTCTGACTAGTCCTTTAAACACTACATAGTTAAACATTTTAATATTCTGCTTTTCCACCATATCAGAATTATTGGGATGGTACCATCTTCTTCTCATGGCATCTTCCCCAGTGTCCTTTCACTAATTATCCCATCAGGTATTTGATGATCTGAAGATGTGACCTCTTTAACTGCACATTTTACTTAATTTCCCCACTTGGTACAGTTTTCTCCTACATCAGAGAGATGTTGGCGAAAGTTGTATTCGCTAGGATAGACTAGGTTACGCTGCAGTAACAAACAAAACTAAAAATCTAAACGGCTTACATATGAAAATTTATTGCTTGCTCACACAGTCCATTTTAGGTTTTGATGACTCTCCATCACAAATTTTCTTCCCACGGTGGTTCAGGGTCACCTGCTTCTCTCAGGTGGCTCCATCAGATTCACATGTGGTCTCCTTGGTTGAAGGAAGGGAAGAAAAGAGAGCTGGAGGGTTAAGTAAGAGCTTGTAACTCCCTCAGCCAGGAACTGACATACATCATTTCACTCAAAGTGCATTGACCAGAATGAGTCACGTAGACCCACCCAAAGATTTTGGTGAACTTTGAATTATTAATTAAATTTATAACTTCACTAAAGACTGAAAAACTAACATCAATAGACATTTTATACTAATAAATTATAATAATTTATATTAATAGATATATGATATATATTGATGTAAATAGATATTGATAAATCATTTCTTTTATATTTATTAAATTATATCTCTATCACAAAAATAGAGGTAAAGATACTTTTATAGATAACAAAGGCCTCTCTCAATGGGCCCAGATGTTGTCAGCATATCAGCAGCCTTGCCCTGACCTTGGTCTTCTTGGTAAAGTGGTATAAAAATATAAAAGTAAAACTGTAAATGTATAACCTTGCTGTGCTTCGTACAGACAGACATGTGCCACTTCACTCCACATGCTGAAATGGCTGTTGCCAGATGATCTGTTTTTTAAGCGGACACAACTTGGCACTGGACTTTTCTGCCTCTCCTGTTTCTAATAATCCATTGCCTGGGCATGTCAGGGTCAGGCTTAAAGACTTGCTAGAACTGGATTCAAGATTTACGAGAACGAGATGTAACCAGGCCTCTCCCAGAGGTTTGGGAAGAACAGCTGGAGTCTGGCCCTTTGCATCATGACAAGGACTATTAAAAACTAAAACAGTGGGCTTTTTTTGTTTTGTTTTGTTTTTTTAAGATGAGTATAGAAAAGCAAAAAAGCAATCCAAAGGAGTATCAAAGAGAGCCTCATAAGAGGCACCTTTAAAGCAAAAGATTGTAACAGCTCTGGCTCTCTAACCTCACTCACATTTCAAACTCTTTGTAAACAAGAGGCAAAAATTATTAGGTTTGAACTGTGGATTTTCCCCCTTGACCCATTCTGAATGGAGTTGAATCATCCCCACTCAAAGCAGTGAGGGGCTGTTTTGTTCTCCAGGCCCCACCCTGTGCTGATGTAATGCACCCCGGCTGTGTTTTTCTGATGAGTGTGCTTCGGAGGGTCCTGGCCAGGAGGAGGGGAAGCTGTTGCCCAGCACTCCTGGAATGGCAGGGAGAGAGGAGGCCTAAGAGCACAGATGTCTGCAGGGAAAGGGGCTGACAGCTCATGCTGAGTATTGGAAGGTTCACTTTGTCCCTCCTCCTCTTAAGCCGCAAGACTGCCCCCTGCCCTCCTCATCCCCTCCAAGACCAGCCATCCCTGAGAATTCATAACTCACACCAGCGAGCTCTGGTCTCTTGAAACTGGTTGCTGCAGCCATAGCTCCCCTCCTGTGCAGTGGTGACCAGGAAGTGTACAGCCTAAGTGTGTCTGCAGGCTCCCTGAGCCCAGCTTCTCCCACAAGGAAGAAGCCACCACTCTGGGGGCCTGAAATACAAACTCCAGGGTCTTCTTCTGGCCTTCCTAATGGGCAAACCCCTTGTCCTGTTCAAGGGACTGGTTTTATAAACTAATTGATTTACTTGTAATGTTGAATTTGTATTTGTGAACATGTCAGAAAGACCAGGACCAAGAGCAAGTTTTAATAAAATAAAAATATAAGCATTCTAGTTATTCAACTCCACCACCACCACTGTCCCCCCATCACCCCCCCAAATTCTCCTCACTCCCTATTCACCTCTTTATTCACCTCTTTAATGCCTTTACTTTTCCTATTGGCTTTCACTGTTTCCTGCTATTTGAGAATTATTTCAATTTATAGAATTAAATACACAGGGTTTTTTGTTGTTGTTTTTTAATGTGGCAGGGATGTATACAGATAAATAGTTTGTAGGCAATTTCTTACACTCTCCAGGATCCCTCATAAAAATTATAAACAGGGGCGCCTGGGTGGCTCAGTGGGTTAAAGCCTCTGACTTTGGCTCAGGTCATGATCCCAGAGTCCAGGGATCGAGCCCCACATTGGGCTCTCTGCTCAGTGGGGAGCCTGCTTCCCCCTCTCTCTCTCTCTGCCTGCCTCTCTGCCTACTTGTGGTCTCTCTCTCTATCAAATAAATAAATAAAATCTTTTTAAAAATTATAAACAAATTTAGTTTTTAAAGGAATTTTGTTGTCTTTCATATGAAAGCAACTTTAATGAGAAATCTTTACTAAGGATGATACATTCCTAGTGGATTGGTGAGAGGGGCATGCAATCCTTGACTGTAAGGAAAATTAAGTAAATCTACATTGATGCGCACCCTTTATTTAAATTTAAATGTATCTTAATCTATTCAAAAATTTCAACTTGCAGTCTGTTTGATAGTTGATTTTTTGTATTCCCCTTAGAAAAGGGAGCAAAGGATGGGGGAAGCAGCTTCTTTATTTGAAGGAGGACAGTAGCTGTGTATATTATGCAAAACAAAGAAAAACCCATTTTCTGGTTCTCTTTCATCATGAGTGAAGAGCATGTTAGTGAAGCATCAAGACATCTGCACAAATGACTAAAATCATAAAAATATACAGTTGCTCTAAAACCATTTTTTTTCAGTGGTGAGATTCTGGTTGTGGAAACTTTAAACCTTGGTAATAAATATTAGCTTAACAAAATGCCTTCTGAAAAATCCTCTAGTATTTGTGGCTGAAAACACTAAAACCTCACCGGTCCCCAGTATTAAAATGTACCTTATTACTAAACAAGTGAAGAAAAAAACCTTACTCAAACTTATTGGTCTAAGACTGAAGAAAATTTAGAAATGGACTCTATCTTTTTTTTTTAAGATTTTATTTATTTATTTGACAGAGATCACAAGTAGGCAGAGAGAGAAAGAGGAGGAAGCAGGCTCCCTGCTGAGCAGAGAGCCCCATGTGGGGCTCAATCCCAGGACATTGGGATCACGACCTGAGCCAAAGGCAGAAGCTTTAACCCACTGAGCCACCCAGGTGCCCCTGGACTCTATCTTTTAAAAAATTTGGCCTTAGGATCTTGTCCCCTCCTACCCCTTTGGGGACACCTCAATGGGTATCTTCTAGCCTGATGGCCTTCTCTCCAGGGCTCTATGTCTAGCTATTTCCAAGAACGTAGAGATCACTGTGGTACCCCAGGGCTTGGTTAGGTTCGATATTTGGATGCTTCCATACAGCATGGCTAATGCCATTGGCAGTATCTGAACGGTGAAAAAATCAAGTTCTTCTCCCAGACAGGATTGTGAAGAAAACGGCAGAGCCACTCCAGGTTAAGATATTCTAATTCCAAGGTGACTGACTTCCCAGCTCAGAGCCAATAAGAAGCTACCGGGCCTCCTGTGCCTTTCTGCTTCCTATTCTGTTGCCTTTCTCTTCACTGTGCTCATTCCCTTCCTCTGAGTTTGCTCTCCTGAGGCCTCTCTTTGCCCTCTCTTACTTTGTCTCCCTCCTTTGTCCCTTATGCCTGCAAGTGTCCGACATTTGTAAAACTTTCTCCACTGGTGACCCGCAAATATGCATCTTTTGCTCCCTAAACTGACAGGTTCCCCAAAGCTAATTATCTTCATCAATCAAATATTTATCAAGGTTCTACTACATATGATGCCAGGTATTTGGTATGGAAAGGTGATCCAGCCTTTAGAGCACCTAGGTCTGGTTGGAGAGATAGTCACAGATGATTACAGATTATCAAATTCAAAGGAATAGGGAGAATGGCAAGGATGGCACATCAGCCACGGTTTGGTCAGGAAACAGAAGCCACTCTCTCTATATAAAAGATTTAATATAAAATCAGGGGACCACAGGCCCGCTAGAAATGCTGGGAGAGCAGATACTGGAAAAGCTGCTCCTAAAGGTCAAAGATGAAGCTGGGCACGGAAATGTGAAGAAGGAACCAGAGCTTTCCAAGAAGTCTGCAGAGGGGGAGCCTACAGAGAAGTGTGTGAAGCCCACGTAACCATGAAGCAGGAGCTCAGGGAGAGGTCTGAGAAGCTGCCACCCCTGACCCACACCCCGCTGAGAACAGTGATCTCTGCTTCACTTCCACCCCTAACTCTCACAGAACGTCCTCTCAGTGGCAAATTTAAATCTGGAGCTCTACAAGGGGAAGTGATTCTAATAAATATAGTTCCCAGTCTTAGACAAGAGTGGCTCTGGTGGTGGTGGAGCTCAGTGGACTATAGAAAATCCACCACAAGTAGGGAAAGGGTGCTGTGGGAGAAAGACCACCTAACCCAGGTGAGAGTGGAGGAGGAATGAGGCTGAAAGGCTGCGTCTTAAAGAAGGAGTCAGCCTAGCCAAGGCAGAAAAGGCGGGCATGCCAGGTAGAAGGCACAGCATGAGGAAAACCACAGAGGGGAGCTAAGCAAAGATGTAAAAGGAATGAATTAATGTTAATAGTAGCAATTTTCTCCTCCAGTTTTTTGTTTTGAATCAAAAAATAGAATGATTTTTTTTTTTTCTTCCAGACAGAGCTCATCAAGAGAATCCAAGTACACTGGGGAGCCTGGGTGACTCAGTCAGTTAAGGGACTGACTCTTGGTTTCAGCTCAGGTCATGATCTCAGGGTCCTGAGATCAAGCCCCACCTTGGCTCTTTGCTCAGCATGGAGTCTGCTTGAGACTCTCTCTCCCTCCCCATCCCTCCCAGACGTATACATGTGCTCTTTCTCTCTCTCAAATAAATAAATAAGATCTTTTTAAAAAGGGAGAGAATCCAAGTATATATCAAGTAAGCCTGCTTAAGACTTACTCAGCAGGTGACAATAAAACAAGATGGTTAAGAGTGGGCACTCTAGAATCAAACTGAGAACAAAATTCCAGCACTTACTAGCTGTGTAAATTTCAGGCAACTTCTCTGAACCCCTATTTTTTTGTTTGTAAAATGTCAATAACTATTAGACCTCTTTTTGAGGGTGAACAATAATCAAGGTATTTCATAAAAGCACTAAAAAATATGCCATTATCATTCTTATAGTTCCGACACCACTTGGTGGGCAGGGGATCTTAGCATTTTACAATTTCTTATTTTTTTAATCATATATCCATGCTTCCTATGACTCTATGAACATGAATTCATACAATGGATGATTCATACGTTCATAATTGATCTCCAGTTAAAGTTCAAAAGCACAAGGAATGCTGATGTCGAAATTATAATAGTAATGAGGAGCATAAAAATAATAACTTTGCAACTTCACCTCAATATTATCTTCTTCAAAAAGTCCATTCCGGGGGCACCTGGGTGGCTCAGTGGGTTAAAGCCTCTGCCTTTGGCTCAGGTCATGGTCCCAGGGTCCTGGGATTGAGCCCCACATCGGGCTCTCTGCTCAGCAGGGAGCCTGCTTCCTCCTCTCTCTCTCTGCCTGCCTCTCTGCCTACTTGTGATCTCTGTCTGTCAAATAAATAAACAAAAAAAAAAAAATCTAAAAAAAAAAAAAGTCCATTCCATACCATCACAATCATTACGGTATATGAGAAGAAATCCCTGGTACTTCAACAACCAAAGTTAAAAAACAATTTAGTCAAAATCACTACTTGACTTCGCTTTTTATTTACAAGCAATATAGACTACCCATATTTGAAATATATTATTTGTGTAAAAGCAACTTACAAAAAACAGCCTCCTGGATTCAGAGTTAGAAAGAAAACAGGAAATTCATAAAATCAAACCAGTTAAGCTTCTTAAAGCACCAAAAGCAAGAATTAAAAACATCAGATAGTAAAAGAATTTTTGTCTATTTTTTATGCCATTAAATGAATGTCAACATACCTTTTCCTTGTATGTGTCCTCATACCCAAATACAATGATATGTTCAGTGTATTTATCTTGTATCATGCTTTTTACTTCATAATTTATTTGAAGAAAATTAAATTATATTCATCACTTGTGAAATGAGGAACAGGCAAAAATGGGCCTATCTATTATGGTTATTCTTGACAGTGGATGGAAAATAAAATTAATGATAAAATAATCTAAAATAACATTTCATCTACATAAAAGAGCGTTTAATAAAAATTATCTAGCACACACACTATAAAATCATGAAGAGAAAGTTCCAAGGAAGACCAAGAGCTTATATAATTTTAAAAGGAGAAATAAGTCAGAAAAGATTTGGAAACCCTCTGTCTCCAAATGAGGGGTTTTATGCACTGGATGGAAGGTTGGACTAAAGGAGAACAAGACTGAAGCAAAAAGAACAGTTAGGAGGTTCTTAGACAAAGCCGTGTGAAGAGGGATAAAGAAATGACAATGGGATTGGCCTGGGGAAGAGAGATTTGAAACAATTCTAGGAAGCAAAATTGCCAGTATTTGTGATAGAGCATTGGGGTAGAATTCTTCAGTAGAGACAAAGGGATACAGAGAAGTCATAGGTGGCTCCTAATTACTAATTGTCCAATGGGGGTGATGGTGCCACCAACGTAGGTAGTAATTGATTGGGGAGAAACCTTTAAGAGAGAATATTATGAGCTCAGTTTTACACAATCAAGGATGCTAGATTTTTTTTTTAATTTCCTTATTAACCATGTGTTCCCTTTTCTTCACTTTCTTTTCCTTTCTTCTACCCCACTTAGCCTCTTTTCCTTTATTATGAGGCTAGTGATCTATGATAACTCAGATATAGCTTGAAAGGCTCTGGATTGTGGATAGAAGTAAGGTGTAATTTATATAATATAAAGGCTAATGGCTGTTCTCAACCTGTAAACACTGCCTTAGCTGTGATCAGAAGAAAAAAAGAATAAAATTATGTTTCTTGTTTTGGGGTTTTGGAAAGTGCTATGCTTTTTGAATGGAACTCCCTTCCCAGCCTCATCTGCCTGGCCAATTTCTATGCTTCCTACAGACATCCCTTGAAATGTCACCGCCTCTTAGAAGCCTCCCAGACCTTCTTGGTTGAATTGGCTCCCCTCTCATCTGCCGTATGGATGCATTTAGGTTGCTTCAATCACTGATGTTCTCGAACGTCTAACTCATCAGAGTTAGATCTGATCTCTTGATCATAGCTTTGGTTGGGTTTGTCTCTGAATTCCTCATGGCCAGCAAGCATATGGCAGAGACTCAACATATAATTGAAAATGGAAGAAACATAAGAAGAATTGGAAGAAGTTATGGAGAGAAAGGAAATAAAAGGAGAAGAAGGGGAAGGTAAGGGAAAGAAGAGAGGAGACAGAAAGGGGCAGGTGAGAGGAAGATAAAGATATTTTGAAATTCTAACTACCCAGTCAATTCAAGGAATATTTCCAGGAAGAATACTCATTAACATGAATGAGATTTATCTGCCTCAATCTCTTCTATGTCAATGATGCTATGATGTTAAGGACTTAACGATCTATCAAGGCTGCAATTTGATGAAAAAGGAAGATATGAACTAATGTGAATTAAATGACTTTAAAAAATAGCTTTGTACTGATAAAAAAGAAGTAAAAGAATATAGACCAAATATGTATTGCATGGGTATTAGATTAGCTACTAGGAAAAATGTCCTGCTGATGGGGATAATATCATGCTAGAAAATATCACTAAGGGAGGTTTTCAACTCTAGGCAGAGAATTTCCAGAAAAGCCAAAGGAAAAACAAAAGACACACTGATACATATGATAGGATATGTAGAGATAAGTAATTCTTACCTCTAATGAGGTGATTTGAAGGCAGCTCTGCCCCTGTGTTTCATTTCTCAGGCAAGATCTCTTCTGTGATGACCTTTTTTTTTCCCTGAGCTCAAATGATTCTGATTAGGAACTATGACTGAGATGATACATTCATCCTTTCAAACAAATTTTTTAAAAATTGAAAGCCTGGGGGCGCCTGGGTGGTTCAGTGGGTTAAGCCTCTGCCTTCGGCTCAGGTCATGATCTCGGGGTCCTGGGATCGAGCCCTGCATCAGGCTCTCTGCTCGGCGGGGAACCTGCTTCCCCCTCTCTCTCTGCTTCTCTGCCTACTTGTGGTCTCTCTCTGTCAAATAAATAAATAATTCTTAAAAAAAAATACTTAAAAAAAATTGAAACTGTAAATATCATTCACCAAAAGCCCTAATTTTTAAAAAAACAATCTGTATCAATGAAGTTCAAATTCATGACACTCCACATTTAGCAACTACAAAACAGCTCAAAAGGACACATTCTTCAAAAGGAAAACTTGGGGGCACCTGAGTGGCTCAGTTGGTTGAGCGACTGCCTTTGGCTTGGGTCATGATCCTGGAGTCCTGGGATTGAGTCCCACTTCGGGCTCCCTGCTCGGCAGGACGTCTGCTTCTCCCACTGACCTCTCTCCTCTCATGCTCTCTCTCTCTCTCAAATAGATGAATAGAATCTTAAAAAAAAAAAAAAAAAAAAAAAAGGAAAACTTGGACGACATTATCAGGTCATGGCATAAGAAGCCCTACAGTTCTGTTAGTGTTTTCTCTGTGCCTCCATCCCTGGTCCCAGCCATGTCTACCAGATGAACCCAATGCAGTGTGCAGACGACAGCGGAGAAGGTCTGCAAATTCTTAGTAAAATGTTACTCCGACAGAACTAAGAAGAAGGAGAAAAGGACAAGTTAAGCAGGGCTCCTTTAGCCAGGGATCCATAATATATTTGATGATGAAGATACTTCAGTATTCTTAAAAAGGGCATCCTCTGTGGTACCAGCGTCAGCCCCTGATCTTGCTTCTAGTGAAAACACTTTTCTGGTCCAATTCTCTTGCCCAGCTTTGAAGAGCTCTGCACAACTTGAATGTAAAGACACCGAATCTAAGCCCAGATTTTCCCATCTTTGACTTTAAAGAACAATGAATTGCCACAGAATCATCAAGGAGCATAATTTCTAAGCAAATGACTCTTCGGCGGGGGGGCGGGCTCTCAATACACTCTGTTGAAACAATTATTAACAATTATTTGCAGCATGCCTCAGTTTTTTGGGTTTGGTTTTTTTTTGTTTTGTTTTGTTTTGTTTTTGCTGGGTCCCTCATGATGAAGGTTTTGCCCATTCACATATAAACTGTAAACAGACTGACAGATGGAATTCTTTTGTGTAAACAATTTCAGATACACTACTCCTCTGTGGCTGTGTCAGTTGTTTACAGTATCAAAAAGCCACAGATACACCGAAAAGTAAGGAAAGTCCGTATTTCTGCCAGATATTTGCACAACATCTATCCATAGTTTGTACCCGGGTGCTCAGAGTGTGGCTGATGAAATGCAGTTTCTTGAGTGTATTTATGACTATTGTGTCAACGAGTCTCCCCAGGAATTTTCTCAGAGCACCCCCCTTCCAGAGAAGCCCCTGTCTTTGTGAAGAGGCCACAGAGATGGCCTTACCAATCTAGATGCAAATCTAGATGCAAATCTAGACAGAACCGGACCCAGCAGACGCACCCAATGCGTGAGCAGAAAACGCTCTCCTCCTCGCTTCGCATGTTTCTTTCTCTCAGGCTTTGTGCCACATTCTCCAAGGCAAAGGATTCATTTCTCTTTCTTCTGGAAACCCAGTTTCAAGAGTCTTGGGAAGCTTATTTTGCAAATATTCATCCCCATTTTACACTTCTCTCCCTCATCCCCTTCAGCCATTAAGCACCTTAATTCTTAATTCCATGTACTTCCTCCAAGGCAATCCTCTTGCCTGGCTGTTTGAGCTATTTGGAATCTCTTTTTCACTCTTTTTTTTTTTTTTTTCCCTGTGCCCTCCTCCCCAAAGTTCAGCTTTTCTGAGAAAAAAAGGTTTAGTTTCATAAACTGTGCCTGATGGTCTCCAAATCAGTAGAATTGAGTCTATTCTGATCTAGCTCATGTGCAGAAGCTGGTTTGGTTTTTTTTCTCCACAGAGTGAAGTTTATTCCCAACAAATTTCCCCTCCACCCTCCCCAGCCCAGAAGAGGGAGGGACCTCTGAGAAACGGGGAAGGTCCCTGGCCCCCCAGGCCATGCCCTGTCTGGGCGGTTCTAATGAGACATAATTCAAAGCAATGTAATTCGTTTCTTTAAAGTACATAATTCAGCTGTTTTTAGTATATTTACAGAACTGGGCAGCTAACACCACAATCTTTTTTAGAACATTATCATTACTTCAAAAAGAGACTTTGTAACTATTAACAGTCACTCCCCAGTCCCTGCCCCACTTCCACAAACTGCTCCAGTTTTAGGCAACCACTGATCTCTACTTTCTGTCTCTCTATATAGATTTTGATATCTCAGACATTTATATAAGTGGAATTATACACTCCATGGCTTTTTGTGATTCTTTTCTTTCATTTGGCTTGCTTTTAAGGTTTATCCGTGTTACAGCATGTGTCAGAATTTTCTCTTTTTATTGCCAAGTAATACTGCATTGTATGGATAGATCATTTTATTTATCCATTTATCAGTTGACTGAATATTTGGGTTGTTTCCACTTTTGGCTATTTTGAACAATACTACTATGAACATTCATGTACAAGTTTTTGTGGACATATTCATTGATTTATTTGGGGTGTATAGCTAGCAGAATTGCTAGGTAATATTGCATCTCTATGATTAATCTTTTGAGGAATTACCAAACTGTTTTCCAAAGTGGCCACACCATTTCATATGGGGATATTTCATATCCCCACTAGCAACATATGAGGACTCCAATTTCTCTGCATATCTGGCAATTTGCTATTATCTGGGTTTTTTATTGGAGCCATCCTAGTGGGTATGAAGGTTCTGATTTGCATTTTCCTTATGGCATAAAGATCTTTTCATGTGTTTATTTGCCACTTGTGCATCATTTTTGAAGGAATACCTTTCAAATACTTTGCCCATTTTTAAATTGAGTTATCTTTTTTATTATTGAGTTTTAAGAGTTATTCATACATTCTGGATATGATTTGCAAATATTTTTCATAACCCAAGTGTTGTCTTTTCACTTTCTTTGTAGTACCATTTGCAGCATGAAAGTTTTTAGTTTTGACTGAAGTCCAATTCATCTTTTCAAAAAAAAAAAACAAATACCCAGAGAATAAAGCCCCTTAAAAAATAATAAAACTGAAGCTTCCAAGTGATTTACTGGACCGTGGGGACTTAAAGTCATTTCTATCACACATTAATGTAGAAAAAAAAATACAGGTAGAACAGAAAGAAACTGAGGCTCAAAGAAGTTAGACGTATCAACCAAGATCAGATCATTTGATTCCCAGCCCACTTCCCTTATACAGGGCCATCTCCCCCTAAGAATGGTGTTCAAATGTGTCTGGCCAGCACTTTATAGTTTTCAGATGACTGTCGCATGCATTATCTTTCTTTATCCAGGGGCCTTTTCCCAATGCCACCTGTCTCATATGTCAGTTATGAACAGATGCTCAATGAGCCCTTATCTCTTCAGTAATGACATTGGCAGGATTTAGTCTCAAAATTATTAAGAGTTATGTTCCATAGTTTACATGTAAGTCAGGGTAACAGAAATTTAATTTAAAATATGTGATTCACTGCCCTAAAATGGAAGTAAATATAGAGGGATGACCTATTAAACAATGATCTACATAAATCTGGGTTACTTGTGAGTAAAAAGAACTATATATTGAATAGAAACCAGTGTTTTTAATCTGCTGCTAAGCATAATGTAAATGCACTCAGACGTTCATATTGAACTAAAACACAGGGAGAAAATTTGCTAGTTTGTGGCAGTAACTAGGACAAGCTGCATTTTTTTTTTACATCCTGTAAAAGGTTTTGATACACTCATTCAATATAGAATGAAATTCATCCGTATCTACCAGAAGGAAATTGTAATAGGTCACTGCAACTAATAGCCTAGTACTATAAAGATACTATATGGATGGGAACAGGGTATTTTTATTAGCAGTATAGTGTAGAGAAGAGTGTAAGGTTGGAAAACAGTGATCTCAGATCCTTTGGAGAATAATTCTGGGTGAATGGATGGAGGGAAAAATGAATGGGTTTATTATCAAAGGACATGGAAATTTGGCTAAATTAGATATCTTTAGGCAGGTGAATTTTTTGGTAGGCTTTCATTTCTTACATAACAGCTGGAAATAATCATATCTGCCCTTCCTCCCAGGTTATTCTGAATTTGAAATGGAATAATGCTTCAATGTAATTTCATAACAACAAAATAGCAAATAGATACAGAATAGTATTTTAGCTGCAACTAGCAATTTCAAGACTGCAGTGGGAAGCTAAAGGGCTCAAATGAGTCGGAGGAGCTGGGAGGGATGTGGGAGATGTGTAGGAAAACTGGTTCTTGTTGAAGAAATCCGAAGCATTCCAACCTGAAAAACTCACAGAGATGTTAAGGAGTCCACGTAAAATAAAAATTCTTCTGTTCAACTCCCACTTTGAATGTTACAAAGCACTTTAAGATTACTGCAAACCATTCCAAAATGTATTCCTACAGTCTTAGGAACAAGATTAAACTGTAACTGTCAGCCACCTTCTCCCTTTATTTTCCTCTTATGTTAGTGTGTTAAACTTTAATTAAAACAATCTTGTGAAATATTTTTTAATAAGACTTATTTATTTATTTGTTTATTTTAGAGAGCAGGGGGAGGGGCAGAGGGAAAGGGAGAGAGAGTCTTCAGCAGACCCTGTTGCTGAGTGTGGAGCCCAAGGTGGGACTCGATCTCTTTACCTTGAGATCATGACCTGAGCTGAAAATAAGAGTCAGTTGCTCAACAACTGTGCCACCCAAGTGGCCCAACCTTGTGAAATATTTTGAATGTTTTATGAAATCTAAATACAAATTGAATACTGTATCTCAGTGAACATATCGTGTCAGAAATGAGGTGTGCTGGAAGTGTAAAACACATCGATTTCCAAGATTTAGTGGAAAAGAAGAATTTAAATATCCCATTAATAATTTTTAATATTGATTACATGAGGAAATGGATATTTTTCATATGCTTAGTTAAATATTATTAAAATTAATCTCAGGTATGTCTTTTTACCTTTCTTAATGTGACTACCAGACAAGTTAAAAAAACTACATGTGTGGCTCCCCTTTCATTTTTATCAGACCGTGCTGATTTAGAAAACAGCATGTGCCCAGGCGCAGATGACTGTACAAAGAATCAAATAAGAATTTTCTCTATAATGGCAATCTTATAGCCAAAGTAAACGCATATACCACTTGTTGAAGGTTCAGGCAAAAGTAGCCCATATAAAAAAGAGAGATAATACCGGCTTCCTTACCCAGCCCAGAGCAAAACCACACCCAGGAGGAACCATTCAAACTTTGGGGACTTCACAGTGAGAAAGGTGCGTGGTGTATATAGTCCAGAGCAAGTCAAAAAGAATTACTGGATGGCAAGAAAGTGTGGGCGATGGGGGTGAGGGGGGAATAAAAGAATGAAATCCAAGAAAGGACTAAAGATGAAAAATCGTCTGCAAAGGATGGGGGGAATTAATTGGCATGACAAAGGAGGTTGTAACTAGAAGTAATAGGATAAAAGTAAGAAAGGACAATTTGGGCTCAAGGCATTTTAAGTTGAGGAAAACCTAGAAAGGGTTCAGGGGGTGGGAGGCTGTTTCAGGCTTGACAGAGGAATGGAGGACTGAATCTAGAGGTCTTTCCAGCTCTGATTCATAAAATCTTTTCTTGGTGGTGCATTACTCTACTGTCGGAGGTGAGCTTGGGGGGCAAAGGAGGAGCTGGGCCAACAAAGGGGATGGCTGTCCCAACCCTGGGATGGCAAAAGTAGTGACATCTGCCTCTCTGCTCCTCTGGCTTCCTGAGGCATCACTTTGGTAACACTGGTATGTGTCCCCTCTTGGGCACCTCTCTAGTGACCACTGGATACCCATTTTTGTCTGCACAGAAACTTCACCACAAAGAGTGTGTCACAAGGCAATCCACTAAATGACTCATAGGGCTGGGTATCTGCAAAGCAGGTGAGTGTGTTTGTTCCTGACTGTTCCTTTCTCTACTATGCTTCCTTCATGAGACAGAGGCAGAAGGCGATGAGTCCAGGCCTGAAGACCTGAAAACAGATTGACATTGATACACAAACACCAAACCTATTTCTTCCTCAACAGCCTTCATGGACTGTGCAGAAACTCCTCACAATGACTAAGATGGGAGATGTTATCTATGGGTCAAGATAGATCACTCACTTAATTATGTGATAAACACTAGTTATTATCAACATTTTCATAATTTCACCTATGCTCCAATAAAAGTTTATTTAAAAAAAAAAAACATGTGTTACCAAAATCAATAGAAAGGAAATGAATACCCTGTATTAGGAAGGAATTCTTCATTATTATCAAAGGTATCTGTGTGGTGGGGAAAGATCACATCCCTCTTTCCTCACTTTATATAATCTCCTCACTATTAAAGAAAAAAATCGAGACTAGAAAATGATACTCCAAGCTCCCACATATCCATCTGTGGCAGTTTCCCCTTGTTCTGTGCCTTTCTTTTATGTGAAATGTAGATAGGCTAGCTCTCTCTTCCAAGAACTAGCACAGATGTGGGACTCTTTAAGTAGTACTCAAAGAGCATAGATTCTAGAATCAGAGACCCAGGGTCCAAATCCTGGCTCTCCCACGTAAGACGTGTATGACTTGGGGGCAAGTTACTTTCTTCTCTGAGACTGTTTCCTCATCATTAAACTGGGTGTTGTCTCTCTCTCAAAGGGTTACTTAGAGACGTGGATGAGAGGAAATACATAAAATTCTTAGCATGGTGTCGTACACATTGACACATATTCTTTGCTGTTACTGTTTCTGTTGCTATTGTCGCTGTTGTTATTATTGATACCAGAGTTAGCATTGATACGGCACCAGATAGCTATCAGGGCAATGGGAGCAGTTAAAACAAGTGAAAGAGTCATGATATAAAATCATGGCTCCCAGAGGAGTCAAGATGGCGGAGAAGTAGCAGGCTGAGACTACTTCGGGTAGCGGAGATCAGCTAAATAGCTTATCTAAAGATTGCAAACACCTACAAATCCAACGGGAGATTGAAGAGAAGAAGAACAGCAATTCTAGAAACAGAAAATCAACCACTATCTGAAAGGTAGGACTGGCGGAAAAGTGAATCCAAAGCGACGGGAAGATAGACCGCGGGGGGGAGGGGCCGGCTCCTGGCGAGCGGCAGAGCAACGGAGCAACGGAGCAAAATCAGGACTTTTAAAAGTCTGTTCCGCTGAGGGACATCGCTCCAGAGGCTTAACTGGGGTGAAGCCCAGGCGGGGTCAGCGCGGCCTCAGGTCCCGCAGGGTCGCAGAAGGATCGGGGGTGTCTGAGTGTCACAGAGCTTACCGGTATTGGAGCAGGGAAGCCGGCTACAGAGACAGAGCCGAGGAGTGACTCTCAGCTCGGGGTTGCCCTGAACCGGTCACAGGCTCGGTCAGCTCGGAGCGTGTCCTGAGGCCAGGGTGACGGGAGTCATTGGGCGCTGTTCTCTGAGGGCGCACTGAGGAGTGGGGCCCCGGGCTCTCGGCTCCTCCGGGCCGGAGACCGGGAGGCCGCCATCTTCATTCCCGTCCTCCGGACTCTACGGAAAGCGCTCAGGGAACAAAAGCTCCCGAAAGCAAACCCGAGCGGATTACTCAGCGCGGCCCCGGGTAAGGGCGGTGCAACTCCGCCTGGGGCAAAGATGCTTGAGAATCACTACAACAGGCCCCTCCCCCAGAAGATCAACGGGAAACCCAGCCAGGACCAAGTTCACCTACCAAGGAGTACAGTTTCAATACCAAGGAGAGCGGCGGAATTCCAAGGAGAAGAAAGCAAAGCACGGAACTCATGGCTTTCTCCCCATGATTTTTTAGCCTTGCAGTTAATTTAATTTTTTTTTCTTTTTCAATTTTTTTTCTTTTTCACTTCTTCTGCTAAATTTTTTTAACTTTTACCGTTTTCTTTTTTAACGTTTTTTAAATAGTTTATCTAATATATATATATATATATATTTTTTTTTTCCTCTTTTTATATTTTTTCTTTATCGGCTTTCTTTTTTTAAATAGTTTCTTTTTTTTTTTCTTTTTGAACCCCTTTTTATCCCCTTTCTCCCCCCTCATAATTTGGGATCTCTTCTGATTTGGCTAAAGCATATTTTCCTGGGGTTGTTGCCACCCTTTTAGTATTTTACTTGCTCCTTCATAAACTCTTATCTGGACAAAATGACAAGGCGGAAAAATTCACAACAAAAAAAAGAACAAGAGGTAGTACCAAAGGCTAGGGACCTAATCAATACAGACATTGGTAATATGTCAGATCTAGAGTTCAGAATGACGATTCTCAAGGTTCTAGCCGGGCTTGAAAAAGGCATGGAAGATATGAAAGCAACCCTCTCGGGAGATATAAAAGCCCTTTCTGGAGGAATAAAAGAACTAAAATCTAACCAAGTTGAAATCAAAAAAGCTATTAATGAGGTGCAATCAAAAATGGAGGCTCTCACTGCTAGGATAAATGAGGCAGAAGAAAGAATTAGCGATATAGAAGACCAAATGACAGAGAATAAAGAAGCTGAGCAAAAGAGGGACAAGCAGCTACTGGACCACGAGGGGAGAATTCGAGAGATAAGTGACACCATAAGACGAAACAACATTAGAATAATTGGGATTCCAGAAGAAGAGGAAACAGAGAGGGGAGCAGAAGGTATATTGGAGAGAATTATTGGAGAGAATTTCCCCAATATGGCAAAGGGAACAAGCATCAAAATTCAAGAGGTTCAGAGAACCCCCCTCAAAATCAATAAGAATAGGTCCACACCCCGTCACCTAATAGTAAAATTTACAAGTCTTAGTGACAAAGAAAAGATCCTGAAAGCAGCCCGGGAAAAGAAGTCTGTAACGTACAATGGTAAAAATATTAGATTGGCAGCAGACTTATCCACAGAGACCGGGCAGGCCAGAAAGAGCTGGCATGATATATTCAGAGTACTAAATGAGAAAAACATGCAGCCAAGAATACTATATCCAGCTAGGTTATCATTGAAATTAGAAGGAGAGATTAAAAGCTTCCAGGACAAACAAAAACTGAAAGAATTTGCAAATACCAAACCAGCTCTACAGGAAATATTGAAAGGGGTCCTCTAAGCAAAGAGAGACCCTCAAAGTAGTAGATCAGAAAGAAACAGAGACAATATACAATAACAGTCACCTTACAGGCAATACAATGGCACTAAATTCATATCTCTCAATACTTACCCTGAATGTTAATGGGCTAAATGCCCCAATCAAAAGACACAGGGTATCAGAATGGATAAAAAAACAAAACCCATCTATATGTTGCCTACAAGAAACTCATCTTAAACCCGAAGACACCTCCAGGTTTAAAGTGAGGGGGTGGAAAAGAATTTACCATGCTAATGGACATCAGAAGAAAGCAGGAGTGGCAATCCTTATATCAGATCAATTAGATTTTAAGCCAAAGACTATAATAAGAGATGAGGAAGGACACTATATCATACTCAAAGGAACTGTCCAATAAGAAGATCTAACAATTTTAAATATCTATGCCCCTAACGTGGGAGCAGCCAACTATATAAACCAATTAATAACAAAATCAAAGAAACACATCGACAAGAATACAATTATAGTAGGGGATTTTAACACTCCCCTCACTGAAATGGACAGATCATCCAAGCAAAAGATCAACAAGGAAATCAAGGCCTTAAATGACACACTGGACCAGATGGACATCACAGATATATTCAGAACATTTCATCCCAAAGCAACAGAATACACATTCTTCGCTAGTGCACATGGAACATTCTCCAGAATAGATCACATTCTTGGTCCTAAATCAAGTCTCAACCGGTATCAAAAGATTGGGATCATTCCCTGCATATTTTCAGACCACAATGCTCTAAAGCTAGAACTCAATCACAAGAGGAAATTTGGAAAGAACCCAAATACATGGAGACTAAACAGCATCCTTCTAAAGAATGAATGGGTCAACCAGGAAATTAAAGAAGAATTGAAAAAATTTATGGAAACAAATGATAATGAAAACACAACGGTTCAGAATCTGTGGGACACAACAAAGGCAGTCCTGAGAGGAAAATATATAGCGGTACAAGCCTTTCTCAAGAAACAAGAAAGGTCTCAGGTACACAACCTAACCCTACACCTAAAGGAGCTGGAGAAAGAACAAGAAAGAAACCCTAAACCCAGCAGGAGAAGAGAAATCATAAAGATCAGAGCAGAAATCAATGAAATAGAAACCAAAAAAACAATAGAACAAATCAACGAAACTAGGAGCTGGTTCTTTGAAAGAATTAATAAGATTGATAAACCCCTGGCCAGACTTATCAAAAAGAAAAGAGAAAGGACCCAAATAAATAAAATCATGAATGAAAGAGGAGAGATCACAACGAACACCAAAGAAATACAGACAATTATAAGAACATACTATGAGCAACTCTACGCCAACAAATTGGACAATCTGGAAGAAATGGATGCATTCCTAGAGACATATAAACTACCACAACTGAACCAGGAAGAAATGGAAAGCCTGAACAGACCCATAACCAGTAAGGAGATTGAAACAGTCATCAAAAATCTCCAAACAAACAAAAGCCCAGGGCCAGACGGCTTCTCAGGGGAATTCTACCAAACATTTAAAGAAGAACTAATTCCTATTCTCCTGAAACTGTTCCAAAAAATAGAAATAGAAGGAAAACTTCCAAACTCATTTTATGAGGCCAGCATCACCTTGATCCCAAAACCAGACAAGGATCCCAACAAAAAAGAGAACTACAGACCAATATCCTTGATGAACACAGATGCAAAAATTCTCGCCAAAATACTAGCCAATAGGATTCAACAGTACATTAAAAGGATTATTCACCACGACCAAGTGGGATTTATTCCAGGGCTGCAAGGTTGGTTCAACATCCGCAAATCAATCAATGTGATACAACACATTAATAAAAGAAAGAACAAGAACCATATGATACTCTCCATAGATGCTGAAAAAGCATTTGACAAAGTACAGCATCCCTTCCTGATCAAAACTCTTCAAAGTGTAGGGATAGAGGGCACATACCTCAATATTATCAAAGCCATCTATGAAAAACCCACCGCAAATATCATTCTCAATGGAGAAAAACTGAAAGCTTTTCCGCTAAGGTCAGGAACACGGCAGGGATGTCCGTTATCACCACTGCTATTCAACATAGTACTAGAAGTCCTAGCCTCAGCAATCAGACGACAAAAGGAAATTAAAGGCATCCAAATCGGCAAAGAAGAAGTCAAACTATCACTCTTCGCAGATGATATGATACTCTATGTGGAAAACCCAAAAGACTCCACTCCAAAACTGCTAGAACTTGTACAGGAATTCAGTAAAGTGTCAGGATATAAAATCAATGCACAGAAATCAGTTGCATTTCTCTACACCAACAACAAGACAGAAGAAAGAGAAATTAAGGAGACAATCCCATTTACAATTGCACCCAAAACTATAAGATACCTAGGAATAAACCTAACCAAAGAGACTAAGAATCTATACACAGAAAACTATAAAGTACTCATGAAAGAAATTGAGGAAGACACAAAGAAATGGAAAAATGTTCCATGCTCCTGGATTGGAAGAATACATATTGTGAAAATGTCTATGCTACCTAAAGCATAGATATAAAGCATATACACATTAAGCAATCTATACATTTAATGCAATTCCTATCAAAGTACCATCCATTTTTTTCAAAGAAATGGAACAAATAATCCTAAAATTTATATGGAACCAGAAAAGACCTCGAATAGCCAAAGGAATATTGAAAAAGAAAGCCAAAGTTGGTGGCATCACAATTCCGGACTTCAAGCTCTATTACAAAGCCGTCATCATCAAGACAGCATGGTACTGGCACAAAAACAGACACATAGATCAATGGAACAGAATAGAGAGCCCAGAAATAGACCCTCAACTCTATGGTCAACTCATCTTCGACAAAGCAGGAAAGAATGTCCAATGGAAAAAAGACAGCCTCTTCAATAAATGGTGTTGGGAAAATTGGACAGCCACATGCAGAAAAATGAAATTGGATCATTTCCTTACACCACACACGAAAATAGACTCAAAATGGATGTAGGATCTCAATGTGAGAAAGGAATCCATCAAAATCCTCGAGGAGAACACAGGCAGCAACCTCTTCGACCTCAGCCGCAGCAACATCTTCCTAGGAACATCACCAAAGGCAAGGGAAGCAAGGGCAAAAATGAACTCTTGGGATTTTATCAAGATCAAAAGCTTTTGCACAGCAAAGGAAACAGTTAACAAAACCAAAAGACAACTGACAGAATGGGAGAAGATATTTGCAAACGACATATCAGATAAAGGGCTGGTGTCCAAAATCTATAAAGAACTTAGCAAACTCAACACCCAAAGAACAAATAATCCAATCAAGAAATGGGCAGAGGACATGAACAGCCATTTCTGCAAAGAAGACATCCAGATGGCCAACAGACACATGAAAAAGTGCTCCATATCACTCGGCATCAGGGAAATACAAATCAAAACCACAATGAGATATCACCTCACACCAGTCAGAATGGCTAAAATGAACAAGTCAGGAAATGACAGATGCTGGCGAGGATGCGGAGAAAGGGGAACCCTCCTACACTGTTGGTGGGAATGCAAGCTGGTGCAACCACTCTGGAAAACAGCATGGAGGTTCCTCAAAATGTTGAAAATAGAACTACCCTATGACCCTGCAATTGCACTGCTGGGTATTTACCCTAAAGATACGAACGTAGTGATCCGAAGGGGCACGTGCACCCGAATGTTTATAGCAGCAATGTCTACAATAGCCAAACTATGGAAAGAACCTAGATGTCCATCTACAGACGAATGGATAAAGAAGATGTGGTATATATACACAATGGAATACTATGCAGCCATCAAAAGAAATGAAATCTTGCCATTTGCGATGACGTGGATGGAACTAGAGGGTATCATGCTTAGCGAAATAAGTCAATCGGAGAAAGACAACTATCATATGATCTCCCTGATATGAGGGAGAGGAGATGCAACATGGGGGGTTGAGGGGGTAGGAGAAGAGTAAATGAAACAAGATGGGATTGGGAGGGAGACAAACCATAAGTGACTCTTAATCTCACAAAACAAACTGAGGGTTGATGGGGGGAGGGGGTTGGGAGAGGGGGGGGGGGGTATGGATATTGGGGAGGGTATGTGCTATGGTGAGTGCTGTGAAGTGTGTAAACCTGGCGATTCGCAGACCTGTACCCCTGGGGATAAAAATATATGTTTATAAAGCTGTAAAAAAAAAAAAAAAAAAAGAAAGGATGAATCCCCAAGTTTTGTAGCAACATGGACGGGACTGGAAGAGATTATGCTGAGTGAAATAAGTCAAGCAGAGAAAGTCAATTATCATATGGTTTCACTTGTTTGTGGAGCATAACAAATAGCATGGAGGACAAGGGGAGATGGAGAGGAGAAGGGAGTTGAGGGAAATTGGAAGGGGAGGTGAACCATGAGAGACTATGGACTCTGAAAAACGATCTGGGAGTTTTGAAGGGGTGGGGGGTGGGAGGTTGGGGGCACCAGGTGGTGGGTATTGTGGAGGGCGCGGATTGCATGGAGCACTGGGTTTGGTGCAAAAATAATGAATACTGTTATGCTGAAAAAATAAAAAAATTAAAACAAGTGAAAGAAGAAATGTAAAGAGATCTAGTTCTCTGTGGGAGAGTAGCAGGTTGTCTTACCTGCCAAACACACATTGGAGAGGAGAGTCCCCTCTCTTAAGCAAAATGACTCTTGAACCTCAAGATCAGATGGCTTGTATGAGTGTATTTGAAATAGCCCTTGCATAACTCTGTTAGGCTAAACTGGGATGAATTATTAGCATGGCCCTGGAGCTGTGCTCTGTTGTGCAATCAAGAGATTCTGTATGGTTTTACTTTTCATTTGGAAAAAAAAAAAAAATATATATATATATATATATATATATATATATATCAAAAACTAGAACCAGAAAACATTTGGAATTTTATTTTAGTCCATGGCCAGATCTTACAACATCAGTGATTTAAACCAGGCATAGAATATGAATTCAACGAGGCCTCTAATGTTTCTGCATTACTTGGTTAGGGCAAACAATACAGACACCGGCCATCGTGGAAACTCCACGGCATGGGACGTCTGAAGGGCTTTGCTCGTCCATTGGAGTCTCAGTTTCACAGTTCCCCTCCTGGCATGCTGGGATAACTTAGTACTACGAAACTGAAGTCCTCAGCAGCAGGAGTGCAAAATGAAAATACTAAATTTAATAAGCCCAGAGACTACAATCAAATCCACATTGCCTGCCAAAGAAGCCAACTGACAATGATGTGAAGCAAAGGGAAGGAATTCTGTATTTGCCCTGGTTTACATTTCCAAGAAAGTGACAGCAGAAGAAAGAATTAGGTATGTAACTCCAATATCCCATGAACTGTGGCCTCCTTTCCAGGAGTTTTCAAGAAGTACACAAAGGATTTCGTAAGTCCATTAGGAACCGACTTTCTCAGTGTGGCTACGAATCGCCTGGCACTGTTCTTCCTGGAAGAGGATGCTGTTGATTTGCATCTTCTACGCTGTCTTTTCGAAAGAGCCATTAAGGGAAGCAGCATAGCCACAAACAAGTACCTGAAAAGAATGGGATCAAGGCAGTGGTATAAAGCTTTGTCCCAGCAATCTGAATGCAGGTGTGAGAGACACACACCAGGTGGCTAAAAGGCTTCTTTGTTTGAAGCTGTCAGTAGGAGAACCTGATTCATCTCATGCCCCATCCCTTAACTCCCTTTTAACTATGCGTCACATCAGGAAGTCTGCAATGACATGGCTATGTGCTAAGCTCAGTTAATGTGGCCCTAGGTTTAAACACTTCAGGTTGAAAGTGGATAATTGGTGGTAGTGGATTTTAAAAGCTCACACAGGTGCCTTTGAAAAGAGGTCAAAAGTCAAGTGCATCTCTCCTGAGAGTACCGGAGAGCCCTTCCTAAGGAGATCAAAATTCTTTTACACAAACCCCCAGGGTCTTGTAAGAACTGTTATTAATTTAGTTCTGTATGTTCCAAATAATGGAAAAACGATACCACATGTGTATATGACCAGTAACCTGGGCATATTTGTTCCAGAGAGGTAGATGTTAGATAGATTTTCACCTGGCACTTCTGGATTGCTAATGAAGTAATCCACTTTCTACCAGGGCAAGACTGGGAGTTCAGGTCAGGGGAATGAACCTTGAAAACAGTGAAAACCCTGCGGGAGAAAAGGGCATAAACATAGGAATGTGTTGTCATATACTGAATGCATTTGTAAAGCCCAAGCTACAGAGCTTTAACCATAACTCATAAAAAACAAACATTGTTATATATGTTCTGAATTAAAAAACAAGTGTGTTATCAAGTGCCTTTTCTCCTTTTCTCTAATATGTTACAAAGTAGCATCATCATAGCATATCTTATGTGTTTTGGAAAGTACCCCAACACCCTAACCATTAATTGGTGCATTTCAAATAGCATTGGGAAGAGTTTCTAGTTCAGTTTGGAGGTCTTCTACTGTCCATCTTTTTTTTTGTTTCCTCCACTTGTTAGACATTTTTATTCAATATATCTACTAGTCTATTACACTTAAGATGTGTTATTTACTGAAATAGTATATTTGAAGCTAACTTTACAACAGGGATAAATAAATAAGGAAATACAATGTTTTGGCCTATATCCAGGGCAAAATATTTAATTTTGTATCTTTTGCATCCACATTAAAAGCCCACAGTTTATCCATAATGTTTTTATTTTTTTTTAAAGATTTTATTTATTATTTATTTGAGAAAGCGAGAGTAAGCACGAGCAGGGGGAAAGGCAGATGGAGAAGCAGACACCCCACCAAGCAGGGAGCCCAATGCGGGACCCTGAGATCAGGGCCTGAGCCAAAGGCTGATGCTTAACCGACTGAGCCACCAGGCGCCCAGATACATAATGTTTCTCGAAGCTTCCTATGTACCCATTAAAATGGCTATTTTAAAAAAAATACAAGTGTTGGTGAGGATGAGGAGAAATTGGAACCCTGTACACTGTTGGTCAAAATGTAAAAAATAGTGCAGGTGCTATGGGTCCTTAAAAAATTAAAAAGTAAGATTACCATAGGACTCAACAATTCCTCTTTTGAGTACATACCCCCAGGAATTGAAAGCAGGGAACTGAGCAAATATCTGTACACCCATGTTCAGAGCAGCACTATTTGAAATAGCCAAAAGGTCTAGTCTATATTTATGATGGAACATTATTCAGTCCTAAAAAGGAAGGGAATTCTGACACGTAATACAACATGCATGAACTTGAAGATATTACGCTAAGTGAAATAAATCAGACATAAAAGGATAAGTAATGGTAAGATTCCAGTTAAATGAAGTACTTAGTGAAATTCATAAAGACAGAAAATAGAATGGTAGTTTCCAGGGACCAGGAGAAGTGAAAAGGGGGAGGCGTCACTCTTTCATGGGTTTGGAGTTTCAGTAAAGGTTCTACAGGTGGATAGTGATGTTGGAATGCACAAGGTGACTGTAATTAATGCCCCTGAAATGCATACTTAAAAATGGCTGCAATGGTAAAAATTTATCTGACATAAATTTTAAATAGAGAATTTTATTTTAAAAATCCTTCATAGATACATTAGTGCCCCAGAATGGGCATCTGCATTGGGTGCACTTGCTTGATTGACTGCATTTAACAAGTCTGATGCACTGTTACTAATCAAAAGAAAATGTGCTTCTTTCAAGATCTTAAAGAATCCAACTGGCTTGAGCAAACAGATAAAAACAAGGGTGTAGCTGACATTTTGAAATTGGTACACAAATTCTTGGACCCACTCACTCTATACTTATAATTAGGGAAGAATGTTTGTCACTAAAACTTTTAATGAAAATCACAGGTTTGTCTTAGTAGTTTTGCCACAAAGTCATGGTTTCACTCAAAAAAAGGAGAAAAAAGAGGGAAAAACCCCTTCAGAAGTAACACTTTAATTCAAATTTAATGTTAAACACACATGTTCATGGTATGTAGCAAAGCAAAGTTAATAGCATAAAATATGACATTTGATTAACTGGTATTAAACTGAACGTGTTAATTGCAGAGAAGAAAGACTTGCCAAGGCGTGTTAGAAACTGAGCTTCCAATTTGAACTCGGAATACAAAGGAAGTGACTCTAAGATCTGACTAGTTACTCTAACATTTACACAAGTCCAAGAAATTCCAAGCTCAAATCCCGGGAACATAAGTCTATTTATTCTACTTAAAGTGTTAACAGAAGACAGTTCAATTAACAGCATGTAACATTTTTTTGGGAAGATCTCAAAATCCCTTAACGTGCCAATAATAGTTTAAAGACTCCACCGTGTTTTAAAGTCTGGGAACGGATTCGGTCTCTACAGAAAAGGAGATTGCCCTTGGAGAGCTTGCTAAAGACTTTGGTTAACCAAGAAGCTATAAAGCCTGATGTTCCCATTATTACTCACATATCTTTCACTGCTGATAGATCACAGTGGTTCATTTGATTGCTTATAATTAACAGTATATCCTCTGGTAGAACTTCACCAACAAGGAGAAAGTTACAGAACCCAAGCCTCCCAATTTCCACTTTCCCAGAAAATTTTCACCTACCAGTAAGAGAATGATAGCTATGACAACAATAATAATAACCAGAGAGAGAGGATGGTCACAGAGAGATTGGATAGTCATATTTGATTTCTGCTGGCTTTCAATCAGTCTCACGATTAAAAACTTTCTTAAACAAGATGCACATCTACACACACACACGCACACACACATACATACATGCATACCCACACACATACACACAACTTTCGTAATTTTAGTAAAGTTTAAGACCATAAAGGCTGAAGCTTTCAGTAGGATTAGTTGTGGGACTGCTCTCCATTATCCTTAATAAGCATTATTGGTAAGTTGCTCGCTGAGCTACTGACAAGTATCTTTCCCTGGATTTGATATTGGGTACATAAAAACCTGCTGGATTATGAATTCCATGAAGTCAGAGACTCTGTCTGCCATGTCCACAACTAAATCCTCATCTCTTTTACACAGTATTGGTCCATGTTAGGCACCCAAAATGAGTATGTGTGGAATGAATGAATGAATAGAAAAACAAAAGCAAGTGATGTCACTGACAACCCCTGGAGGCAAGTAGAACTTGAAGAACTTAAAACAAATTATGAAATGCTTCCTACGTACTCAGCACCACTCTAAATGCTTTACATGGAATAAGTAATTTTATCCTGAAAACAGTCTTATGAAATGGTCCTATCATGATCTCCATAGTATAGTTGAGGAAACAAATACGTAAAAAATGTAGTCTGGTTTCAGAATCTACACTCTTACTCATTACACAAAAAATTTAAACCAAGATTGATGATGCAAAAATTACAGGAATTCCAGCCCTCCCCTCCCTAAAAATAGACGTTGAACGTATAACATTTTGAAAGTATAAGGGGGGAGGTCATTTCAATCAGAAATCTGCACAGGCATGAAAATGGAGTTACAAGGGAGAAAATAGCAATGTCTTAAGTCATCAGACAAAGCAATGGTTCTTTAAAATCACTTCCTCGGAACCACCAAATATTAGAGAAAGGAGCGGGGGGGGGGGGGTATCTATTCCTGCTCTTTCCCCTTTCAAGAGTTTAGACCAATCGCTGGCAAGGTGTGTGCTGCATAAGTGTTGTTATCACACAATCCCTTCTTCCACACAAGTATGTTGTCGCTTTTTTCATACTTTATTTCTTTCATATATTCAAGGGAGGGCCAAGTCCGTGGCAAGCACCTATAATTTCTTACATTGAAATGGAATCCAGATTGGCACTCTCCCTGCCTCACTTGGGCAGTTGAGAACAACTTTTGTATGAAACTCTCTTCTGCAGGACAGCATCTCAGTACCTGAAGGTACCACCTTGCTCCCTCAAGTATTCCTCGGACCTCCTTAGGTTCAGTAACCACCCATTTGGTGCCATGAATTCCAACTGTCTTCACCAGACTACCCTACTCTGGACACAATCCAATCAGACACTATGCCTCCTAAATTATGGCATCAGAAGCAAATATAACATTTCAGCTGCCTTCTGACCAGGGCAGTTTTTAAGGGATTATTAGGTCTCGTGATCTGGAAACTATTTCTATTCTGCCCTATTATTTTGCTAGCCATTTCTATGTTTGCATCACACCGTTCGTTGGGAAGAAAATGAAGGTCCGCCAAAAACCCCTGACCCATTACCATATGACTTTTCACTTGTGTTTGTGAAGTTAATTCTTGAACTATTTGATTTTACTTTTACTGAATTAAATTTCATGTTTGGGTCTAGAATTTTGAGATGATTTTGTATTTGATTTCCATGGTTAGATGCTAATTTTACAATAAGGAAAAGAAACTTAAGTTTGGTCACTTGCCCAGATCTCTTCTAAGATGGTGGGAGGGGCCCTGGAAATGTGTCCCTATGGTCTTAAGTTTTTGTAGAATTAGCACAAGACATTTTAGTTGTCATTAGTTCTGGATCTTTCCACACCCTCTTCCCCTCTGTCACACATGTCCTATAGCCCTCAGCACAGAAGTATGTGGGAATGGAGGAAAAACAAGATGTGAAATATAGGCAGCCCTAAAGTTAGTCTGTGGAAAATTCTTCCAAATCTCAAGCTCATATATGAAAGGAACTTACGGAAGTTTCCCCAAATTTGATAATTCTAAAAATTTAGATAGCATTACCAAAATAAATTTTAATTAACCATGCTAGAGACAACTAACTTTACATTCTTTTGTTGGAAAGACATTGCAAAACTATTACCACATGAAAAGACAATCAAAAAGTAGCCAAACAATGAGGGGTAAAGGAACAAATATGTAAATGTAAATATATGTCCAAAAGTTACAAATAAAATTGCCTATGCATTCTCCTCTATGTTGTAGTGTTTTAGATTTCTAGATCTGTGGTTTGCTGTCTTTTTTCATTTACTAAATAAATAGAATACAGATTCTAAATATTGATAAACACTCCAGATATCACAGCTCGATAAAATTCTGTAACAGGTACCGTGTGGTTTGCTAACAACTTAAAAAGAATGGAATAATTCCTGCAAGTCACGTTGTGACAACTTCATTTTTATTTTGCTTAATAATGCCAGTTTTGTACATTAGGATGGCTATAAAATGTGTAATGATATTAGCAAGTGATACTGTGATTCAACTGCATCTCCCACAATGTGCACGTGGTAAGAGATGCATGAGGGGGTAGGTTGTACATGCAGGATAGTATTGTGAAATTCTTTTTTAGCTGGTTGAACAAGTCGGCTCAGATTTGAGCCTCAGAGCCTCAAGCTCTTTAAGTGACATGTACTGCAACATGCAGTGAATAAAATATTTGACCATAGGTAGAAGTAGATTTAGGTTGTGTAGGGCCTGAGGCTTACCTATGGGGTGGCGGAGTAGGGGGGGCCAGCACAGGAGGTGATTGGGGAAGTGATCTCATTAGAAAAAGAATACAAAATTACACATACAAAATTGGGTACGAATATTTATTTAGAATAAAAAAGAAAATCACAACAAACTGCAAATTTTCAAAAGCTGACTTTCTGGGCACATGCCTGGCTCAGTTTATGGTGGAACATGTGGCTCTTAATCTTGAGGTTGTGAGTTGAAGCCCCACATTGGGTGTAGAGATTAGATAAAAATAAAATCTTAAAAAAGAAAAAAAGCTGACATTTCATGAACATCACAAAATCCAAGAAAATAATATCATATTTTTATTAATTCACCGCTTGATAGACCTATGTATCTATTTTTCTATGGTTTTTTATCTTATCCTCTTTGAAGGCAGGTGAAATCCTCTTCAAATAGTGATTTATGCATTGATTAATAAATAAACATAATAAAACTTCAGCAAACTGAAATAATTGAGCCAAGCCAGTCTAAGCAGAAAATATGAATTATAAAATTCTAAAATTATATGAATTTCAAATATATATAATTCAACATATAATTATTAAGGCACAGCTAAATTGTAAATGTATAATTTAAGGGCAAAGCTAAAGTTTATAATAGGACTATGTTATTATAAGTAACATATATTACATTATAATGTAACAAGTATAAAATTTCTTTAACATAAAAATTAATAAATGCAAAAACTGGGTTTCCTAAGACATTTACTTCGATAGAGAAATAAGGTTGGGGTTGAAATTACTTTTGACTGCTTTATTTAATAAAATCATATTTATGATGGAAATATTACTAATATTAACATGAATTATAGTTTTCAATTAGAAGCTTACTGCATATCAGGATGGGTCAATTATATTTTCCAGAGACTAGATTTAGAATACAAAATTAATTTAATATGTAATTATTTAATAGTTGAGCCATAGATTAGCATATACTGACTTAATGTAGGTTCATATAGTAACTAAAAGAAATTAATTCAAAGTAGATTTTAATCCATAATAATAAATATCAGCCATGAAAATTAACATCTATTCACAAGCACCTAGTTTTCACAGAATCTTCACTGTTGACAATGGCAAAGAGCTAAAAATTTATAAGTAAAATCTATAACCTATATATAGCTTAAAATATTTGGGGAACTGACAATTTACGGGAAAACCCTCATTCCTTCTGCACACTTCCCTCTAAATGTGGGATTTATATATTTGTACAATGTATAAAAAGAAGTTCATGCTCAGAGAGAAGCAACTAGATTTCTTAGTACCATCGGGAGCTCTTCATTCTACTGTCAGTCAAAGACAATCCCAAAGATCTCGGGTCAGCTGAGAAATCTTACAGATTTCAAGGCGGCTATAGGGCAAGAGGATACAGGTTTCCATCTTATTTCTTAGAGTCCATTCACTTACCAGCTCATTCTTTGATCTGCTATTTCTTATGACAATTATACCCTTTTTGTTTCATTTGTTTGCACACCAGAATTTGCCATTGTTTTGGTTGGGTAAATTACTCAATAAAATAAAATTCATACAAAACACCAACTAGAGAAGCAGTTCTTAACCCAGCTAGCACATTCCAAACACCAGAGGAGATTTTTATAAAACTGATGCCTGGACTCCATCAGAATCTCCAATGTTGGGTCCCAGCATCATAAAAATCTTCCAGGTGATTTGAACATGAATCCAAGATTGAGAACCAGACAGCAGAATAATGAAATGAGCCTGTCCAGATGATGTAGGAATGGTAGAGCAGCAGGAAAATTATCACTTCATTTTGTTATACTATTTTAAGGGCAGTCAAGTTAGAAAGGGTGGCCATGAAGGTTTGCCAATAAATTCTAGTGTCCAAGGAGTCTCAAACTCAAATCTATAGGGATTCCCCACTGTGGCAAATAGGAGAGAGTGCAAGCTCCATCCAAAGGGAGTGGCTGTGATTCAGTTCTTGTCAATTATTACCATGCAGAATGTGAGCCATTATTGCCGAATATTTTAATCTTTCAAGAGAAATCAGATAGGAGTGTGTGTGTGTGTGTGTGTGTGTGTGTTCGTGTGTGAAATCTCCTGACTTTTCAATGACAGTTCAAAAAATCTTAAAAAGTTGAAAAGGCAAAAAAAGCATGTGGGCCAAGTGGTCAGGAGCCTTTGACATGCACAACCCAAGGCCCAATTCCAAGTGCTGAAGCTATAGGATCGAGGGGTATGCCCTGCAGTGATTGTAGGGTCTGGAGCGTCCTGCCTGAGTTGTCAGTCCTATACCAAGGCCCTAAAATGAACAAATTAGACACTGAACATGTGATATACAACAAAAGTAAGTATTTCTCCACACTGTCATTTATCCCTTAAAAATATTACCTCACACTGCCATTAAAAAAGAAAATGAATACTTACTTGAAAACCACATTAAAGTCATTTTGAGAAATGTGAGATCATAAAATTCTGTTCTAAAAATGGACACATCATGGAACACACATTCATGAGGGTGTCCATTCAGACTTGCTCAAGAATGGGAGTGCTAATAGGAAAGGAGCAGATGGCTATTACTTTTATGTGATTTTTGAAATCAGTAGTTAAGGGGGAAAAGTCCATTCTACCCTTAAGAAAAAAAACAAAAAACTAACAGGTAAAATATGAAAATCACACCATCAGTTCAAAGTAATAGCTATTTTCAGAAATACATTTTTTAATCTTTTTCCAAAGATTTTTATAATATTATTTATATGTATGCATTGAAATAGGGCAATTTGGGCCATTGGGCCATATCTCAGTTCCTTATTTTTTTTAAGTTTGTTTGCTTATTTATTTATTTATTTACTTTTAAATAATGTCTACACCCAAGGTGGGGCTCAAACTCACAACCCCAGATCAAAAGTAGCATACTCTACCAATTGAGCCAACCAAGTGCCCCAAAATCCCAGTTCTTGCTCTTACTAACTGCATAACAATGAATAAAAATTTGAATATAGTTAACAAATGTGTCAAAAATAATAATACACATGATTACTCAAAAAATTAAATTAGTACAATTTAAAGTACCTTGTGTAGAGTCAATGTTAGCATTTGGCTTAATGCTTGTGAAAATAGTTATTATATATTCATTGACATTATATAAAACAGCACCCCATTTTACGAGGGATTCTGAGGCTAGCACTGTTCATTTTTCACTGCTTTACTCTCTTATAAGGTGTATGAATTCAGTCTGTAATGTTATTGAGCTCCAACTATATTTAAGCTAACATGTTCAGAATTGTAGAGATCCCAAGAAAATCAACATAGGGTTCTTCCACGAAAGAATATGTATTTCATTATTGTATTTATCCAACCACCATTTAATGAGCACCCACCATGTGCCAGGCACTGTTCTAGAAAATGAGGACACAGCTCTGAAAAAGACAAATGTATTCCAGTTCTCATGGAACTTAAAACATAGTGAAGCTAGTTAAACAACGAACAAATAAGAAAATTAAGTAGTAATAGCTGCTATAAAATAAAAAAAAAAAATACAATGGGCTTCTGTGCTAGAGAGTGATTGGGGAGGCTACTTAGGTTAAGTGGTCAGCCCAGAAAGTCTGGTCTTTTTTTTTTTTAATAAACGTATAATGTATTTTTATCCCCAGGGGTACAGGTCTGTGAATCGCCAGGTTTACACACTTCACAGCACTCACCATAGCACATACCCTCCCCAATGTCCATAACCCCACCCCCCTCTTCCGGCCCCCTTCCCCTCAGCAACCCTCAATTTGTTTTGTGAGATTAAGAATCACTTATGGTTTGTCTCCCTCCCAATCCCATCTTGTTTCATTTATTCTTTTCCTAGCCCCCAAACCCCCAACATTGCATCTCCACTTCCTCATATCAGGGAGATCATATGATAGTTGTCAGAAAGGCTGGTCTTAAATGACAAAAGAAAGCTGGTCATGCAGAGCTAGTCTGGGGAAGAGTGTTCCCTAGGATGGGAACCAACCTAGCATGTTCAGAGAGTGTTAAGAGGGCACAAAGGGGTGAGTCAAATGGGCAAAGGAGCGAGCTGTATGAGGTGAAGAAGGAAAAGTCAGCAGGTCCATACCATGTAGGGATTCATAGCCAGAGAAAGGAATGTGAGTTTTTTGCAGCAGGAAAAGCAAGTACCTAGCTCTAATACTAAGTTATATTAAATAAGTTCCTGAAAACAAAGTGCTGTGGAAATGCAGACCAGGGCTATTAATTCTGCCTCAAGGGGGTTTGGAAGGTTCCTGGAGAAGTGGATTTGAACTGAGCCTCAGAGGACAAGCATAACTTAAATGGTAATTAAGCACCAAAAGACAGAAGGTGCATTCTGGGAAAACTGTAAAACAAAGAATACAGGAACTTAGTGGTCTGAGATGGTTAGTTTGGGAACCTAGAGAAATGTGGAGGAAGGTTAAACCAAAAAGGGAGACTCCTGGGTGGGAAAGAGTCTTTAATGCAGACAGAGGAAAGAGGGCCTCATCTACAGACAGGAGAAACCACGTAGAATATTGCCAAAGTGAAACCTGAAGCAGGTGGGATAGATTTTTTTTTTTTTTTTAATTTCATGGTGATCTGCGCATTAGAGACACTTGCAAAATACCTGAGAGTTGGTTGGACACCAAGAGCAACTGTAAGTCTTCTCCTAGTGCTCTGTTACTGTTACTTGGGCATGTTTAGTCCCCATATTCACTTCTGTATTCTAAAATACATTCAGATTCCTCAGAAGGCAATCTGATAATGCAAATTTCTAAGACACACACTCTTTGGTCCAGCGCATACAACTTTTTTTTCCTTAAGTATGCTTTAGGCCCAGGATAGGGCTTGAACTCATGACTCTGAGATCAAGAGTAGCATACTCCACTGACTGAGCCAGCCAGGCATCCCTGGTCTAATATATGCACCTTTAGAAGTTATACAGCTTACAGAAGCACTTTTACAACTACACATAAATTGTATGTGCTAGGATGTTCAGCAAGGATCCAGTAGCGCGGGTAAGGCATTCAGCTGAAGCTTCTCGACTTTCCCAGGGTAAACTGATCAAAAAGTGGTCATTTTTTGGATGGCTCAGCTGGTTAAGCGTCTGACTTCAGCTCTGATCATGATGGCAGGATCCTGGGATAAAGCCCTACATAGGGCTTCCCCACTCGGCGGGGGTTCTGCCTGTCCCTCTCCCTCTGACCCTCCCTCCTCTCTCTCTCTCTCTATCTGTCACATACACACACAAATTAATTTTTAAAAAATTTAAAAAAGAAGAAAAGTGGTCATTCTGTATATTTGGAGCATGCCAACTTGGAAGTGATAAGACGTATTTTTTTTGATTGGGAATACTATAAACTCAAATGGCAGTTACACTCTATTTATAAAACTGAATGCAGCCAAGTTCCTGAACACTGAGATGTTCTAAGCAGCATTTTCAAAGGGAGCAGGATTCCGTGCCCTGGATTCTAACAAAAACATACAAAAAGCAGAAGGCCTCAAATAAACGTGTTGTTACCCATCCAAGTAGACCAAGCTAACCCTTTGCGATGTTTTGTCAAAGTTAGAAAATCCATTTAACAGTATCAACAGGTGAATTACTTTCCTGACTAAAAACTACAAATCCCCATCACATCACTTTACACAAGGAATTACTTGTAAGTAACAAATTTATCTTAGTCGTATTTAAAATTTCTGTACTCAGCAGGGGTGTTACACATATCCCATGCTTTAATAAGTAAGCTCATTAGGTAAAATAGACATAGGGCCTTAGCTCATTGGTGACTATTGCTGATTACCACAGAATTTTTGAAGCATAAAAGCAAAACCTGACTCTATTCATGAAATCCTACACTTTTAGCATTAATTATCCTTTTGGGGGTTGGGACCTGTCTTTTATCCCAATCATTGAGAAAGCTATAAGAGTTCTTGATCTCCCTTCTTATGGCAACTAAAACATAAATAAACATGTATAAACACAACATAAATAGACATAGAAAACATAAACATAAATTCCTCATTCTGTTATTCTATATTGGCAGCCCCTCCTAAATTGATATTAAACCATCTTGATATTTACCATCTTGATGATGCCTGATTTTTATAAGCAGTGATATTTACTATCTTTTCTATCACTCTTTGGTATTTTATTGTAAGTGAGAGAAAGGAGATCAATTCTTTTTATAAGAGGCAGACACATAACATACCCATAACCAAACTTAACTCTCTTTTTCTCTTCGCACCCAGCTTTTCTTTTTGTCCAAGAGTTCAATTTAAGACCAAAAATTCAGATTACACTCAGACTCTTAATGTTAAATGCATTTTCAAAGAGGCGTGTGTCTGTGAAAGAAATTTTATAGGAACAAATGATCAGTTGCATTTTTAAAATCAACTCGTACACACACTGCTGGGTAAATTGCCAAAGAGTTCACTGCTTCCCATGCTAGGACAGAGGGCTAAGGACACTCAAGAAGTGAGTTAAATATTTCAGATGATTGAGTTTCACAACCTAGCGGCTTAATTAAAAAAAAAAAAACTCAAGTGAGATAATATAATATAATATCAATTTCAGGATAATAACAGTTGTTCAGATTCTCTTTCCTGGCTTCATGGGACTACATTTTTAATCATTCCATTCAAAAGTTTACCATTCATCTGATTAGATAGAAAATAAGTATTTCTAAATCCTTCTTACTGAGCAACAGATTCATACCACAGTGTTTTTTCCATTACAGACCAGAATTTACAGACTTTATAATTTTTAAACTATTGGCTGGAGCAATTCACCAGCTGTAATGATACTACCTTAGTAACTCCTTTGCTGTTTGATCCAATGATGGCAAGTGCTCCATAGTTGACTGCAAACCCTTTCCTAACCATTGATTATCCAGGTTGACCCATGGTAATATTAACAGCTCTAGAACCTTACCTCTACATTTGATCAGTTTCACTTAATAGGAAATGAACAATACTATTTACTTAACTATGGGAGATATTTAACCAGCTTGCAGAAGAAATAAGCTTCTCTCACAAATCAGTTTTAAAACTACACAGCATATGATCCAGTGCTGAACAAAATGAGCCTGCTCTTGGGTTATGTCCACTGACCTAACCTTAACCAGCATGGATGCTGCTATATATCTGAAGAATCACAGTGAAGAGGAAAGAAAATTTATGCTAGTGGATAGAAATGGCTAGTTACCATAGAGTGATAAGTAGTATCTCAATAAACTATGGTTCTTAAGGCAAATGGAGAAGTTGTGAGAGTTGAGTAAGGAAACAACTCCCTTTCCAATATCAGTGTAAATTGGTAATTCAGAGAAGTTGGGCTTTGCTGCCTCCAGGCAAAGTCTTAGTTTTCCATTGAGAGTAATCCTGCCAACATTTTGATAAGTATGCACATCATGCCATGTCCTATAGTCAGAGAAAGAAAATAACAACAACAAAACCAGCACTTTGCTCATGAGAAAAATAAGCACAACCAAAGACAAAGACAAAAACAGAGATACAATATCTACCTCTAGTCCTCCAAATAAATTATTCCCCATAAATTACTATCTCCCTAACAAAAACCGCTTTTTTTCCCTGGTGTTTTTGCAATGGATAAGATATAACAATCAAGAGAAGAAACTACTCCTTTTCTTTCTGCCGTGTGCAGATAAACTCTAACCTGAATAGTTTTATCCCTTAGTTAGATCTTCTAAGCAACAGGACTCAGTGGAATGAAAGAACAAGCATTACTCAAAACATCTCTTCAGGAAGGAACATCTTGAAGTATAATCTCAAAATGTTTCTGTCCAGGAAGTTGAAGCAAATGAAGAGGAATTTAACATGGTTGGAATTTCCCTGAGTCTTTACTTTTCACTTAACTATCTAACACACACAAGAAAATTCATCTTGGCACTTTCAAATGGCACTTTCAAGAACTACATCTAAAGAAGCCTGTGGTACAGAAGTTATGCCCAACTTGAAACTTTAAGAACTCATTTTCAAGTCCAAAATACTTGAGATCAACAAGGACAAAGTATTACTTGACTTAATGAGGTCAGTAGATTAATTTTTCTTCCTTTCCAGGTCCGGAGATTGCTGAATCAGCCCAGGTGTCATGAAATTTTAAAGAATGAGAAATCCTTTCAGGGCGTGAGAATCAAGATGGCATCCTTCTCCTGAAGCATGGTTATATACTTACTGTCTGGGCAAATAAACTTTAATGTGTGGTAGGAGAGTAAGCAATCCAACAAAAGAACCAAGATCAAGACAATAAATTCAAGATGCTCTTAATAATGAACTTCAGATGTTTTCTCTTATAGTATTTTTTATAACTTAGAAAAAAAGTACAACTATAACATCAGCATGACATTGGCAGTTACATTTTACCTCTTGGGGACTTGAAAACCCTCTAATTCTTCTAATATAGGATAGCCTTATGTATCCTTTTAGTTCCCTCTCATCCAATCTATACATTTCCTGTTATCCAATAACTTCAACATCTTGTTTATCAACTTTAAACATAATTATTTCACCTATATCCCTCTGAAAGTGTGATATCCATGACTGATTTTAATAGTCTGCATATAGCTGGAAAAGAGCAAAACAGAGTAGAATTGCCACTTTCCCCAAACTAGACACAATGCTTTTATCAATACAGTCTAAAAAAACATTAATTTTGTTGACATACATTGTATACCTAATGTATACATAATGACATACATTAACTAAGTTGACATACATTGTATACCTAAAATTTCTAAACTTCTAAGTTATATAAGCTAAGGATCCAATGCTATAATCTTTGAAGGAACCCAGAAATTCACTTCATAATCTAATCTCCATTTATGTCTTTATTTTCATCTAATAATATCTAACAGTCTTCAAGCACCATCATTAAAAATTTCTATCACTCGATAACTTGTTAGCATTTCATATTTTTATATTATTTAATTAGCATTTTTATGTATGTATATATTTGTATGTATGTATGTATGTATTTGTTTGTTTATATCAGCACATTAAGTTACATTTTGATTTAAATAAGTTGGGATAAACCTACCACATCTTAAAACTTCATGTCTAGGAAATATATCCCAACCTCCAAATAACAAACCCAAAATGATTTTTGGAAGCCTAACCTTATTTTGAATAGAGAACTTGCTAGAGGATTACATTGACTGGTGCATCTATACTTTCATTAAGGCTTGTATTCCAATTGGAATCACAGCACGATATCAATCTTAACTCTGCTTTCCCACCTTCACACTCCATCCAAAACTAGTCTTCTCCAACACTCCAACACTTATCACTGTGAACTATTTATAGATAAGCACAATTTGCAAACAATGTTTCAGGAGTCCCTTTCTAGCTTGGTGACATGTGGATAAGCTGCCTAACTGAGGTAAGTCTTCAGAGTACAGCTAGCTAAAGCCCACAGGTTCATCACTAAGTTCTAGAAGGTCTGTCTCCTCCTATCTCTGGAACCCACGTGCTTCTTTCCATCCTCATTACCATGACTTTAGTGCAGGTGATCATCATCTCTTCAGAATAGGACAACATTCTGTGATTGCCCCACCTCTAACATAACACCCTGCAATGTAGTCTTCTACCACGACACGGTGATTTTTTTCAAACATGTAAATCCAATTGTGTCAAGCTCTTGTTTAAAACCCTTCACAGCCTCTGCATTGCCTTAAGAATCATAAGAGGTTGCATCTTACAGGAGAACTGGTTTCCAAAAGCAACTAATAAAACATAAGTATAATCAAAATTATCCTGGAAGTTTCCTTGAATGACAATAAGATACAATAAATATAATTTAGGCATAATTTTATGTATATCATCCTGTATAGGAGGACATATGTATAAGTATATAATGTATATAACAAGGTACTATATATATATAGTATATGAATGAGCAAAATATACAAAATATAATTCATAGTATTTAATTTTTTGTTTTACTTTGTGTGCAAAATCACACAAAAAAACGTGGGCCTATTACTCAGCTCTGCCTCTGAAGGCATACTATATACCAGGAACTGTTCTGGGCACTGAGGCTGCATCAAGGAACAAAACAGACTACAAGCTCTCCTCCTGTAGAGCTTCACATTCAATACACTGGTAAGCCAAATACAGAGAAAGTCTAATGGTAGTCAAGTGCTACCAGAGAAAACCAAAGCAGAGAGGGGACAGACCGAAAGATGTCAAGGGCAGGGTGAAGGGAGAGAACTGTGGTTTTCAATAGGGTGTTTGGAAGAAGCCTGTCTGAGAAGGTGGCATGTGGGTAAAGCCCTGAAAGGAGGTGAGAGAATGAGCCAGGCTACCAGCAGAGGATGGCCCCATGAGTAGGAAGAGCTCCGTGCTTACACCTTGGAGGGCCAGAGGAATGAATGACAAAGAGCTGACCATAGCTGGAGTGGAATGAGAGATCAGAGAAGTGGCAGGAAGCCAACTGTGTAGGGCCTTCTAGGTTTCTGTTCTTTGAGTGATGTGAGAAGCCACTTGAAGTATTCACACGGTTGTGTCATGGTCCGACGATGCACCTCAGAAGGACATCCAAGACTGTGCCTATCCTGTCCCCACCACCTCTTACCTTACACTGGCGCTGCACTTCCCCAATGACTCTCTTGCTCACACCTACACTTCCCTGCTTTAGCTCCTTAGCAGCCTCTGACTGAACGGCTGCCCCTCTTCGCTCAACTCCACCTCTAACTTGTACTTGGTCTCCAAGACTCCAGGACTGCAGGTCTGCCTTAGCCAGAATGCCCTCGTGATTCCCCCAGCCTGGGCTGGCTAGCACTCGCTCAGATTTCCTGAGTGTCTGGACCACGCTGCTGAACGGTGGTAACCATCTGTCCCCAGCTCTGGACACACAATCAGAGAGAAGTGCCCAAGCCTCCTCCGCAATTCCCGTATGCAGCCCCACATCTGCACATAGAAGGAAATCAGTAAATGTTTGTTGAATGAAGGGATAAATAATGATGCAAGAGAATGAAACAGATGAGTGTACAGGAAGGTCTTTCCTGTAGGAGGCATTTTGAATTATTTAGGATCCCAATGTATGGATTTCTGCTCTGCTTTTGGGGGAAGAATGTTTTAGCACATTTCCTTTACTCTCTTTCAAATATGATTCTGATTACATTCTCCTGAGCTTTAAACTTATTGGGCATCAAAATGAAAAAAGAAAAACTGTGAAGTCTATTCCTTTGGAAAACTTTAGGCAAACTTTCATATTTGTGAGATAGGAGAGATGCCCTACCTAGTCTGATTGTCAATGTTTAAATTTAGGGGTTTTTTAAAAAATATTTTTAAATTTATATTGCTATTATTAATATGTCATGCTAACAGAAACAATCCAAGATGCAACTTACTTGTAAATGGAGGTAGACTAGCTCTTATGGTGGGAAGAAAAATGCCGCCGATCTACGTTTTACCCGCATTTTAAAATTTACAGCCGAAAGAGTGAGAACAGAAACAGGCAAGCAATAAGAGTGACACTCACTTTGAATCTTCATACGATCAGCTCCTAAAAAGAAAGGTTGTCAGTGCTCATGTTAATATCTTCCACAGATGTAATTTGAGCATTCTGCATGGAAAAGAAAGAGGAACAGAGTGTGGAAAAACAAGAGTATTTTGTGTGATACAACCTGCTCAAAATGTTAGCCTGTAAGTGTGGCTACAAGTCCTTTATTGTACTGGGGGAGGGGGGATTTTCCCTTGCTTCCTTCAGAATGCCATGGTTAGTTTAGCATCAGCTTAAAAAGGCACACTCTCCCTTTCAACATACAGCAGGGGCCCCACTCCTACAAAAAGGTAAGATAATGTGCTCTCTGAGTAAGAAGTCAAGTACCCACTGCCTTTTGAAACTGCCTGACAGAATTAACGGCCTTTGCCATCCTATTTTAAACAACTTTGGCCAGGTTTTCTATAAGCACCTCGTTTATCTTGAGGCTCTTTCATCTATTATCTGACTGTAAGCGTGTTCATAGCTCATCAGCTGAATTCACTTTGACAGAGAAGTCTTATGACGAGTAGCCAACAGCCTAATGTCAGGTCTGTGAATATCTCTGGAATTAAGGTGATGGGAAAAGGGTAACCTTCTGCCACTTCTAACAGCATTTGCTGAACAACAAAAATAGAGTCTTAAATCATCCTCCATTTGGGAAAGCAGGTCCTCTTGGCTAATATTAGAACACCCTGCAGCTGGGTTCCTGCTTAGATCAAAAATTCCACTTGGGGCCACCTCTGAATTCATACTTTTATGTAGTTATAGATGTGAACCACATTTCCAGTCTTATAGGTGAATGTTAGCATCCAAATGGCTGTAACGGACCTCTAGTCCATTTACAGATATTTTTTGCAATAAAAAGGGGGAAAAAGACCATCATCCTCTATCTTTATAGATCAGCCTCCTGGGCCCTAGAGGTTTATAATAATTCTTCTCTTCTTCCTGAAGAACTGGGAATAGGTTTTATGGTGAAAACAAAAATACCTGTGCTGCGAACATAAAATTCTTCTTTTTCAACAGTTCTAGCTTGGCTTAGAACCAAGAGTTGGCTGCCTAGTTTAAGAACCTGAGAGTACATGATGCTTGAACCAAAGATTTCTGTCTACGACAACTTATAAGAATTATATTTCAAAACAAGTTAAAGGCTGGTTGTACACATTCATAAATATTTTGAGTAGCTGAGGTAGACTTTTGAGAAATCTTGCCACTACAGAATTCAATGTTTATACTTTCTGTGGACAAAACAGGAGCTTTTTGAAATTAGCATTTTTACTAAATTGGCAGGGAGGTGCCTGTTGTTCTAAATCCATGATTATCCAACCAACAGAATTGTATCTACCCAGCTGAGGAGTAAATCAACTCATTGAAATGTGTTTAGCTTTGCTGATTATTCAGAAACAAGAAAAACAGAACTTTTCAGTCCCCAAGGTAAAACTATGCAATAAACAATGGCTTTCAATTGCTCAGCACTTAGTTAACACTTCTGCTCCAATCCTGAGAATGTGACTTCCGTTAAGATGGGAGGAACCATATGATCTCTCCGATATGAGGAATTTGAGAGGCAGGGCAGGAGGTTTGGGGGGTAGGGAAGGAAAAAATGAAACAAGGTGGGATTGGGAGGGAGACAAACCATAAGAGACTCTTAATCTCACACAAAAAACTGAGAGTTGCTGGGGGGTGGGAGGGAATAAGGTGACTGGGTTATGGACATTGGGGAAAGTATGTGCTATGGTGAGTGCTATGAAGTGTGTAAGCCTGATGATTCACAGACCTGAACCCCCGGGGCAAATAATACATTATATGTTTAAAAAAATAATTAAATAAAATAAAATTGAAAAGAAAAAGATGGAAGGATCAGTGGGGACATACCCTCAGTAATACTAATATAATAAAAAAGAAGTTAGTATTTTATGGACAAGTTTATTTCAATATTCAAAGTCCTTTCAACAGAGCTATAGCCAGGTGCTACAGGAATTGGGATTACACGAGTATGCGTATATTAGAGCCTACCTACACTTAATGTGTTTCCATTTACGTCATTGTTGGTCACTTGAAAAATAATGTATTTGAATTTCCATGGGTAGAAACAACAAAGATAAAGGCTACTCTTTGTTTAACTGTTACTCTTCCTCTTGAGAAATTGTGAGGATAATATACAGAAGCAGGTGCCCCTCCTTTGCAGAGCACTGTTGATCCAGCAGAAGTATTTGTTGCTAGATGTCTTTCAGGGTAAGATTTTCTTGAAGTCATGTTTCCCCCTTACAAGTTAAGAGTGAAAAGCAAGAATTACTATAAAAGTATTAGTTAATAGTATTGATTCTTCAGATGTACCCTAATAGAAATATAGCAGCTCATTGGAATATTGTGATTAGTGAACTAGAGCTTTGGGGCTCATTGCTATTTTAGTCTCCAGAACAAAACAAAACAAAACAAAAGGAATCTGTCGGTCTATAGTCTATGGTATAATTTTAAAAGAAGAATCCCTGTAGCCCCTGCCCCCCACCACACACACACAGGTAAAGAATCTCTCCAAACTACCAAAAGACCCAAGATACTCATTGCTTTCTTTCTTTTTTTTTTTTTTAAAGACTTTACTTATTTATTTGTCAGAGAGAGAGAGAGAGCACAAGCAGGGGGAGCAGCAGGCTGAGGGAGAAGTAGGGAGCCCTATATAGGACTTGATTCCAGGACCCTGGGATCATGACCCAAGCTGAAGGCAGATGCACTACTGACTGAGCCACCCAGGCGTCTCTCCTATGGGGTTTCCACCCATCAACCCTCTGTTGTCATCTCCCGGAGTACCTGCCACTAGGAGTGCTTTTCCACATCTGCCTGGATCTGTACCCAAGCCAATTCCAAATCTCCAACTAGCTACCAAGTCCTTTCACTTGAGTAATTGCCAAAAATCAAACTAACATACCTAGAAGCAAATTCATCCATGCCTATATCTCCTTTGCCTCCTCTCCCTCAAAAATACTCATGATGTGTCTCGTCCCTGTAGCTTTCCTGCCTTGGTCAGTGTGGACAATCACTCAATCACTTAGACCATGGTCTCCATTTGTGTCAGACTCTGCCTTCTCCCTCATTCATTCTTTGCAGCTGTCACTTCACAGTCTTGCTAATGTTCTGTGAGAATGCCCCTCAAATCCAAGCTTCCTCTTCCTTCCCACCTCCACTTTCCTAAGAGAACATTCATCACCCTACATCTGGGTTACAGTAATGCTACCAGGCAACCTCCCTCATGACAAGCTTTCCCCGAGCTCCAAGTCTTGGGAGATAGTTAATACCACAGACAAAGTCAGGAAAGCCCCAAGAGGAAGGCACATTATAGGTCTTTTCAGGGAAAGGAGGAAGTGGAGAGGAGGCCAGGCAGATGTATGCATGAATGAGTTTGCTTCTAGATATGTCTGTTTGATTTTTGGCATATACCTCAGTGGGAAGTTAGGTAGTTTGTTGGAGATGATTTGGAATTGGCTCAGCTACAGGTGCAGGCAAAACACATTTAAAAAAAAACTCTTATCAACACATTGCTACTTGATCATAAGCCTTCACTAGTTTCAAACATCCATGCATACTTGTACAAGTGTGAAGAATATTTTGAGGTCAAATTAAACCTTTCCCTATATAAAATTACTTACCTCCTTGTAGCTCCTACCCATTTTTTTTTTCTGTAACAGAGAGGAAGAACTTCCTTCTTTCTTCTACTAAGCTCTCCTTTAGATATTTAAAAACAACTTGCATGTGTCTGGTTAATATTTTTTCCTTCAACGTAATTCCTTTCTCATCTCTTCAGATGACTTCCTTTTTTTCAGATCCCTCACCATCCTTATTTAGACCAGTTGTGAGAGCCCCACTTAAAATGTACAACACTCTTGAGTAAATAATATAATTATACTTTCCCCCTTTTTCAAATCCCTCCATGACCACCAAGAGTAATAGGAAATCCCCCTGGTAAGATTGTTGGTAGCAGCATGAATGTGTTTGAGAATTTAAGCTAATATAAGAATTCTTTTACATTCAAATTTATCTTCAAACATGGCACATCCATTTGCATTTAATAAATATTTGCTGGGGCGCCTGGGTGGCTCAGTGGGTTAAGCCGCTGCCTTCGGCTCAGGTCATGATCCCAGGTTCTGGGTTCGAGCCCCACATCGGGCTTTCTGCTCAGCGGGAGGCCTGCTTCCTCCTCTCTCTCTCTGCCTGCCTATCTGCCTACTTGTGATTTCTCTCTGTCAAATAAATAAATAAAATCTTAAAAAAAAAAAATAAATAAATAAATATTTGCTGATTGGTTGACTTCAATTAGTTAGGAATAATTGTGCTTGAGTAGATGCATGGGAAAAACAACCTAAGCTCTTTGCATATGATATAACTTAGGCAGACAAGAGCTCACTTTACACAGGCATTGTATCTTTAGCACTCCCATATTGTTAAAAAAAAAATACCAAACCAAACCAAAACAAAACAAAAAACCCTGTAGCTACTGTCAGACAAGAGTTAAGAGTCTTTAAACATACTTTGCAGGAAACAGTCACTCCACTTTCATTCCCCAACTCTTAAGCCAGTGACCTCCCTTGATCTCTGAGATGACAGTTTGCCAAGTTCCATGAAGACGGCTTTCACAAATGACCCCATTAGATTTCCTAAAGACCTTAATTGCCCAATTCCTTTCACCCGGGGTTTCTGAGGTTCAAGGAATGCTATCCTTCAGTTACTCCCTTGCATGGGTTCTAGCTATTGTTACCTTAATCCTTTCTGAATCCCTGAGAATGCAAAGAACTGAAGCGGACTTTGATTCTCCTACTGAATTACAAGATACTTTACATACTTCTGTCACAAAGTCATTCCCCCATGTTTACTGTTCAACAATGACATTCACTTTCATGTCTAAACATAGAAGGGAAGCATCATCCACCATCCCAATAAATATAATCTTAAAGATTCAAAAGCCGAACCCCTTCAAAGGAATATGTTAAATACCTAAGAAAATTAATTACTTCCTGCTGCCCTAACCCCATAGTTGAATCTTATCTGGACAAATTCTACAGGCTGAGGGCCCACGTATCCCCTCTGCATCTATATTCGAAAATATTTGGGGAGCTTTTACTTAGCACTTAAGTCAGCATACATCTATTGAGTACTCACTATTTGAATGGGTACTATACTTGGATGAGTCTACCGAAAACAAAAAACAAATTTCATTTAGCTTTTCTTTCAGGGTTTCGGAGGACCTTGAAGAAAGTATTACAGTGCATATCTGTAGATTTACTTACTTGAAACCAAAATGAGTATATGATGTAGATGGGGGCACAAAAATAAGCAAAAATTGATTTGTAAGTTAACAAAAAAAAAAAAATTAGGAACTCTTCTATATTTAATTAAGTCATACCAGAATCATAATGCTTTCATTTCCTTGTCCAAAATTCTTAATGGCATTATACTGAAACTGAATTCAGTCTCTCAAGTCCCTGAAACCGCTCTTCCAAATGGAACATCTGTGGGTACTAATGTTTCTTTTTTTCTGATACAATTTGTTTCCAGTGGCAAATAAATGTACATGAAGGGCCACAGGGTTATTTTTTTACTCCTGTCCCACCAGCACCCTCTGCACACACAGCACACATGCAGGCACACACCTAAAGCATTCAGAGGCTAAAGGTTAAACACTCCTCTGTGGAGGGAAAAACAGGATACGTGGAGGAGGCTTTACTTAAAGGGCAGAGCAGAGGAGAAAAAAATTACCCCTTAAACCCACTAAGGGCTTCCAGCATCTCCAAGAGAATGTGACTTCATTAGATAATAAATATGCAGCTAAATCACTGAGGTGATCCACAGAATAAAGAAAACATTTCTTCAGTCAAAACATAGTTATTGAAACTGCATTCTATTACTTGAAGAAAATCTCCAAAGACGCACACACCAACTCTAAAATTTTTTGAGTTTACCAGTTAGTCCTGGAAGAGAAAGGGGTGAAAATAGAAAAAACTAAAAGAGCATTTGTTAAGGAGTAGGCTAATTACACTGTTTTGTAATGAATAGAGCACACTTCAAAATTCTGTATTACATGTGCTTTTCTGCATTTATGTTTTATTTCAATACAAATGCACCCAAATATGTTATAGTAAGCTCACAATTTATCAAGATTGTCTCTACTGGGGACTCAGTATCACAGAGGAAGGAGAATAGAAAATATGGTCCACAGATTAAAAGGGGAGAGCCAGAGAAGAAAGAGGTGTCTGATCAATGAGGGGAAAAAAAAAAAAAACGAACAAGATGAATTTGGGAAGGGAAAGAGATTAGGTGTTGCCTCTTCACCCTCCGTAAAGGCTAGGTCTGCACTCTGACCCTGAGCTCAATTGAGGGAAGCCAGCTCCCAGATAAGGATATTCCTGAGACCATGAAATAGCCTATGAGTCCCAGAAAGGCACGAGGTGCCATGCTGAATCACAGTCCCACCAGATTGGTGTGTCAAGATCCTGAAGTAGAAGTAGGGGGCAGACAGAGTAGAATGCAAGCCAGAAGATACCCACATCTCTAGCAAATATGAATCAAAGGATGGGCATCTAAGGTCTGGGAAGTTTGGGGAAGAACAAGTGGGTCATCTTCATAGTTCAGTTAGCAATGAACCCAATTCTTTCCTTCTGTGTGTCTCCTTTGCTTGTACATGGAACACTTGACTTCAGACTCTGAATGTGTAAGGGTTTTTTCCCCCACATCAAAGCAATTCTGTAACACCAGCTGGAAGTCCTACAATATACCTCCATTCTGACACTATCTGGAGAGAATATCGGATCCCTTAGGTTAAGGGCTCAGCCACACAAACTACCTCCACCCCACTTCAGGTGCCAGTTCCAAGTCTTGCTTGTCACCTGTGCTTCTGACCCATCTGCTATGTATCTGAGGTTCCCATGACCTCCACCCTCAGGTTTGATTAGTTTGCTAGAGCAGCTCACAGAATTCAGGAAAAACTAACTTACATTTATCCAGCTTGTTAAAGGACAGGCTAAAGGATATAGATGAATAACCAACTGGAGAGATGCAGAGCAGGAGGTCCGGGAGGGTCCTGAGTGCAAATCTCCTGTGTCCATGGAGTTGGGATACATCACCTTCCCATTACCTAGATGTGTTGACCAACCCGAAACTTCTCCAAACCCCATATAATTGGGATTTCTATGGAGGCTTCCATGATCAGTCATTAACCCCATTTTTCAGCCCTTCTTCTTTCTCAAGAGAATGGGAGAGTAGGACTAAAATTCCAAGCTTCTGTTAAATTAAATTTTGAGGCCCAAGACAGAGCCATTTGTGTTTGAGGGGCTACCTCAACAAACCGAAACTTGGATAACTTGCACGTCCTTATAAATGCTTCCTTTGACCAGAAATACAGTATCTCCAGTCAGCCAATCCCAAACCCCAAGCCAACTCTGAGCCAACTTACTTCTTTATTCTTTATCATCTTTATCCTCCTACTACTTGTTCTTTATTCTTTATCCTATAGAACTTTCCTGGCTTCCACTCCATTTTGTAATTCTCTGGACCTTTGAGAACAGACATTGCCTACTTCATGAGATGTTAAATAAAGTTTGTATCACCTAAGTTGTCTTTTTAACATTTCTAGTCATGGCTAGGTCTTTCTGTTGACTAGCCCTCACCCAGAAGCCATTTGGGAGCCCACCCAGAGTCACCTCACTGAAACAGAACACACTCTTATAACTCAGAAAATTACAGTTTCAGGAGCCCTGTGCCAGGAGCCAAGGGCAGAGCTCAATAAATATGATTGTGATTTCACAATTATTTTCTGTTTTTTGAACTTCTCAGTGTACTTTTTCCAAGAGTGCTTATAAGATGTCGTTAATGAGGAATAAGACAGCCCTTTTTAGGGGCTTTTTAGTGTGGTTAATATTTCTAGCTTCACCAGATGCCAAAGTGAGAGAATGTTCATAACATCATTCTCTGGACGCCCCTCAGATAATACTGTATTGGTGCGAAAGAAGTTTCCATTAGCTGTCCCCTTTTCTTTTATACATTAAGCCTTCTCTGCTTTTGGGAAATCCAATGAAAACCCCATTTCTAGGCTCCATTTCATTTCTCGAGGAAATACAATCTATTTCATTTCTCTCTTCTTAAGAACTCCTAGACTCCACAGTTAGAGTCCTCAGTACTCAAAGTATGGGTATTTGCATGGTTTGTATGAAGATATTATATGATCCTTAACCCCAGATGACATCATCTCATTTGATTTACTCCAATCAGTCTGAAAATTCCTTCCACGCTCAACGGCAAGTAAAGTAAAACAAGGGTGTTTTTCTTTTGGTCATTTCAGTATGTTTGAAATCTTAGATATTAAGCTACTTGGAAAATGAAAAGAGATGAGTGAGGACAAGAATAGTATCCATTTTTTTCAAAGGAGTTACTACTCTCATAAGAGACAACACAGCCTCATGGCTAAGATTGCAGATGCTAGAATTGGACTGCCTGGGTTCAAATCCTAGTTCCACCAACAATAGGATAATTAGCCAGTTACCTAACCTTTCCCTGTCTCAATTTAAATGAGCTAAGACATGTAAGAAACTTACTACTTGGCTTGCTTATAGTAAATGCTAAATACGTATTAATTAATTATAATCAGATGCTAGTTTCCCTTCCATTATAAGCTATGAACATAATCAGTATGAATAAATATACCCCATAGAGCCCCACACACCCCCTTAATGCTCTCCTGGTATTAGAGCAGGGATCCCAACATTGGAGTCCATAGGCCAAATCCTACCCCAGGCTTGTTTTTGTACAGTGCCACAGCTAAGAATCATCTTTATAGTCTTAATGAATTGCTTAAAAAAAGAAGAGGAAGAGAAGCAGAGAAAGTGGGAAAAGCATACATGACAGAGACCAAACATGACATACAAAGCCTGATGTGCTACTCTCTTGCTCTTTACAGAAAAAGGTTGCCAGGGCGCCTGGGTGGCTCAGTGGGTTAAAGCCTCTGCCTTTGGCTCAGGTCATGATCCCAGGGTCCTGGAATCGAGCCCCGCATCAGGCTCTCTGCTCAGCAGGGAACCTACTTCCTCCTCTCTCTCTGCCTGTCTCTCTGCCTACTTGTGATCTTTGTCTGTCAAATAAATAAATAAAATCTTAAAAAAAAAAAAAAAAGGTTGCCAAACCCTTGAATTGGAGTGTAAGAATATCATTATAGTCTGAGAACAGGGTGGTTTTCTAGAATATTTTGCACACCTGTTGATTCTTTTAAGTACCATACCTTTTTAATTAACTGGTAGAAAGAAATGTCAAGGCTTGGTGTCAGCAAGCTATTTTGTGACATCACTAATGGCAGCTTTGCTATTTCTTCTGCTACCTTGTCTTTAAGGAGGAGTGGATCTTTGTGCATCTTCAGCTCACACCTGCAAGCTCTTTCTAGAACTGACAACACTGAGATATGCCCATCAAAGGGCAAAGACGCACACAAATCCTCTCCATTCCAAAATGCATCAGGTTGCTAGATTTAACACATAAAAATGGCCAGATACACTTGAATTTTAAATAAACAATATATTGTTTTAGGGTAAGCATGCCCCATGCATACTTCTTTGGGATATACTTATACTAAAAAATTACTCATTATAATTTTTATAATTTTATCTGTCAACCTTAAAAGGGGCACCTGTAAAAAATAATGAAGAGGATTGTTTACTATGCTCAAAGCATTTTTATAGTAAGAGATTTCCTTCTTTTCTTTTAAAATTACTAATAATTAATAGCAACAATATATTCCATTTACTGAGAGCTTCTCTATGTCCCGGACACTCTTCTAAGCACTTTATATATAAAAAATTTTCCAGGGCTCGCCAGCACACACAAAAATGATGTCAGTTATCACTATTTCCCCATTTCACATATGAGAAAACTGAGGAAAAGAAAGGTAATTTATGCCAGATCACACAGTTAGTTAGTGACAGAGATGAGGTGAGGGGAATACAGAATTCTCTCCCCCTCTTCTAATAGGCAGTTAATTATTTAGGGATTCCATCTAAATAAAAACACAAATAATGCTAGAGAACTGAATGTACTTTGGTTGAGTTTTTGATTCTGGAGCTAGACGCAAAATACTGCCCTACCAGCTTGTCTTAGAGGAGGTTCTCTCAGTCTTGGCACTACCGACATTTGGGGCTGCATCCTTGACCTCTGCCCATCAAATGCCACCAGCAGCACCTCTTTCCCAGTCATGACAATAAAAATGTCCCTAATCATTGTCAGTCCCCCGGGGTGCAGCATCGTCACATTTATCAAATGTAAATACAAGGCATCGGTTGAATTTGGGCTTCCAAAAGCAACATATTATTTCTCAATAGAACTATACGCCATGCAATATTTAGGACATACTAAATATTGGTTGTCGTTTAACAAAAACCTAATTTAACTGTGCATCCTGGATTTTATCTGACAACCCCACCTGGAGGACTAAAGCACCCCAACTGAGAACCAAGTTAGAACTCCGGTGCAGGAGCACCGGGGAGAGGCAAAGTTTCTACCCCTTCTCTGTGTTGAACCCCCATGAAGGCTCCAAGGGGGCAAGCAGAGAGGGAACAACAGGACTTCGCTGGCGGCAAACTGGTGAAATGTCAGAATCAACCTATCCCCTCTTCCCTGCCACCACACACATCCCTATTTAGCCCAACTCTGGTATGTCTCAGCCTCTGTTCCAAACTCTTGGAAACGCTTTAAGCACGTGAGAATTCCTTAGCCTTTCTTCTTGGTGCTAATGAGCATGGGCTCCTGATTCCTCATTCTCCACTCAGCTTGCCTTATACTTCAGGGTTTTATCCCATGGAATAAGAACTGAGAATCCTTTTCCCCCTGGCCCTCATGTCTTTATGTTCTTCAGTATCTTCTCCACTTCCTAGGGTCCGCTAAACCAGGCTCATCCCTGGATCCCGGTGTTAGGTTCCCAACCCCCACTTCTTTGCCCACCTAGTTTGGAAACTGGATTTTGGTCTCATGCTGTTCCTTAATTCTGACTAGTTTCTGCCTTTTACTCTAGACTTTCTCCCTATGCTGGGAGTTCAGCCATAACTTCTGATCTGAAACGTGGGCCCTGATACTCTGCCAGGTAATTGTCAGGTATAGGAATATGTTATTTCCCACACACATGCTGATATGGGAGCAGGCCAGGGTGTGAAAATCCCTTGGAACCACAAAAGATGCCTGGGCATCTCTGGAGTACTCCTCTGCTACTTGCCTGTCATGCTGCTTTGCTAGTTTAGTGAGATACAGTTGCACAAATTAGCACTCGTATGCGGGGGTCTGCTACAGGGAATACAAGGAGAAATTCAAGCTCCTTCTTAGGTGTTACTCATAAAAAGGCCAAAACACAGAAAAGGGGAGGAGAGTATTAACATATTGGAAGGAAGAGAGGGAGAAAGGAGAGGGACCTATTTCAGATCCTAATTCTGCTCCTACCTCAGGCAAGTTACTAATCTAAGCCTCCATTCGTTTATGGGTAAATAGAACAATAAAACACACCATAAGTAGTTATTGTGAGAATTATATGAATGACATAAAAAGGGTCTGAGCACCTAAGTCGTGTGTGTGTGTGTGTGTGTGTGTGTGTGTGTGTGTGTGTGTGTGTGTTTCAGGGGAAGGGGGATTCCCTCACCACCAAACAAGTCTCTGATATTTGCTGGGTGCCCTATAATTCAGCTCAATTCTGACACTATCTACCTGGAGACAGGGGCATGTCCCACAGATTAAGGGCTCAGACCCACCAAACTGTCCTCCCTTCCCCACTTCAGGCACCAGTTGTAAGCCCGGTTATCACCTGTGCTTCTGACCTACTGGCCACAGATTGGAGGTTCCCACGACATCCTCCCTGGATCCAAGTAATTTGTTAGAGTGGCTTACAGTACTCAGAGAAACATTTTATTAACTAGATCACCAGTTTAATCACCTTATAAAAGGATTTAACTTGGAAACACCCAGATGGAAGAGATGCTTAGGGCAAGATGGAGGGAAAGGGCTTGGAGCTTCCATTTCTTCTCCAAGTGTGACACTGCCAGCACCTCCGTGTGCTCACCAAGCAGGAAGCTCTCATTTTTCAGGGTTTTTATGGAGACTTTACTGCATATTCATGCCTGATTAAATCATTGGCCATTGGTGATTAAACTCAACCCCCAGACCCTGTCCCCTCCCCAAGGTTTGGGAGGCAGGACCAAAATTTCCGACCCCATAATCACAGGGTTGGTTCTCTTGGCAACCAGCTCCCATCCTTAGGTGGGGTTCCAAAAGTTCCCCTCATTAGCATAACAAAAGACATCTGTTTGCTCTCATCATTTAGGAAATTCCAAAATTTTTAGGAGCTCTGTGTCAGAAATGGGGACAAAAATCAAATACATATTTCTTATTATATGTCAAAACATCATATGCTATAGCTGAACCATGAAAAGCACTCAGGAAATATTAGAGCCACCTTCTTCCTTGCTTTCCCTATTCCTGAAAAACAACGAAGATTACTATGACCCTCAAGAGTGGGCAGACTTTTTTTCCTCCAACCACCAAACACCCCCAACCCCACTCCAGTCCACTCTTCCAACTCTCCCCTTCTCTGCCCCTACTAGTTTCATTTTGTCCTGTCATTCCTGTGCCTCTGTGAGGCAGTCTAAATTCAACTAATGGAACTCTAAAGGGGTCTGGAAAATCAATGCTATAATAAATTATAAATACAAAAATTAGAGTAAAACAAACTTCATGCCTTGGAGCAAAAGTTTAGAATTTTAATATGTAAAGAACACATTTGTCCTTGGCCCCAATCCAACCCTCTCTCTAAGCATCCGTATTCAGCCTCACCCAACCATTTAAATTCATTATGAAAATATGGTTGCCTTCCTCCCGAGAATAGCTATTGGTTACTGGTGGGGGTTATATACTAACCCTGGCACAGCAGTGTTATATTCTTCTTTAATGGTTGGGCAAGAGTTGTGACTGCAGTCATCGTGGTCACCCTGTACCACCTTAGTCGACAGACCAGCTCTGGAGATCCTGAGGAAATGATCTTATCATCACACCATTATTAATGTACATCTTGCCAAAAGGAATTTGCCAAGCTATGAGAAGGACATGATTTGCAGCTCTTTGTAACTAGGAAACTCCTTCAGGACTATGAATTGAGTGAATCAGTGGATTATCACATCTGGCGTTATTAAGATATATTGGGGTATAAAGATGTGATTCCCCACTGACTTCTGTCATGGAGAAAACTGAAAAAAAAAAAAAAAAGTTTACATGTTTACATGTCTTTGTTCTATTCCCTAACCCCATAGCCTTTCATATTGTTCAGTTTGCTTAGCTAGTCTCAGCAACACCACTTCAGTGGATGACTTCACTGGGCTTTTACTCTTATAAGGGAGTTATTTCTCAATTGGCTTTATATTTTCTTAATGCTTAGGTTTCTAAGGTACTGCTTATCTCAGTGAGCCATCCTCCCTTGTCATGTCCTCTCTCCTATAACTTTCAAAAACTCTGTTTAAACAAATATTCCTCACATTATGATGATAATCTTCATGGTATTATAATGAGTGAGAATTTCTCATTTATTTTTTTCCACCGGGAGTGATGACTAGCTTCATCAATCCCCCCAAATTGATAAATATTATTTCCTTTCTCAGTAGAAAAGGAGAGCCTGAGAATTCAGCCTCCCCCAAATCATTCATCTTGTACAAATGATTCCCTGGTTCTTTGAAGGGTAAATGACCTCCACTTTCTTCTGAATGGTGTTCATGAAATGACAGAAATGTCCAATTGCCTAATTACTCTTTATAACATTTTCAACTTCTGTGAGCCTTTTAAATGGGTCTCCATCCATTTCCTTCTTCCCCTCAGCTGTAAGGACCATATTCTGTAGATTCCTTCCTTCCCTTCTCAGCATCACTTTCCTGAACTTCCTGGGAGAGGCTTTCCCCCTCTTTTCCTTCTCTCCTTCAGCAGGCTCAGTGGGCTTTTTTCCCTCACAGCACACTCCTCTTGGAAGCTCCCCGTCAGATGGCTTTAATTACCACCTGAACGCAGATGACTCCCAAACCTCCAGCCCCAGCCTTGACCTCTCACCCTTTCTTCAGTCCCATATTTCTTTCTGTCTGCAGAATATCTCTACTTGGGTGTCCCACCACCTCCTAAAACTAAACATGTCAGAAACGGAGCTCATTATCTCTCCACACCCCCTTTCCTTTTCTCCCTGTTTCTCCAAGGCTGTCAATAGCACCCTCTCCACAGGCTCCAACCCCTGGAGTTACCAGATGGGCACAGGGCAGTCCGTCACCCCATGCTTCAGAAAGGCAGCCTTTGGCCCCCACATTCCATCACATTTGAAGATTGTGCTCACCAATTTCACCTGAAATCTCAGGAAAGGACTTTGAAAGAACAACACTGTGATCTCAATTGATCTTTCTTTCTTTCTTTCTTTCTTTTTTTTTTTTGTGACTCGACTTTCTTATTCATCCAGCTGTTGATAAATATTTAAGACCTCTGCTGCATTCCATTCCTTAGTACATCTTGAAGTCCTGAGGCCCTTTGAACTGACAATTAAATTATGTACCTCCTTCTGATTCATGACTCTAAATTACAGAATATATGAGGCTACATATGTATAAACCTTTTTATTTCCTAACATAATTAATAGCTGTACTTACCAATTAAATAGTAAACCAATTAGTAATTAGCCCGAGAGATTGGTAAAATGGAAGTTTTAAGTGATTGTTTCTATTCTTAATTCCTATTCTCTGTACCTAAAATCATCACCACCTTATCCCTGGGATTTGGTTGCATATCATTATCTGTAGCACTCCCACTTCTCCCCCATCATGTGGACAATAATTGTACTGCCATGATGGATGCTATCTTGGAACTCCCTGACACCCTTGTAAGATATTTACTTACACACAACCACCCCAGAAGTAAGCATACAAATTGGTTTTTGTAGGAAATAACTTAAAACTGTTTAACAAGCAGGCAAGATTTATTGCTTATGTAACTGGAAAGCCTAGTGGTAGTATAGTCTTCAGGCATGGCTTGAGCAGTGCTCTGGGTCAATCTCTCCATAATTCCTTCATCTCTGTATTCCTCTATGTGTCAGATTCATCATGAGGTTCATTCTCCTCAATCACAATCACAAAATGTTACCAGCAGTACTCAAGTCTATATACTTCCTCATTCACACTACGGAGATAGACATCATCCCAGAACCAATGAACAAATATGGCTCTTTACACTAAGCTTCATACTAGGGCACGACTTATCTGTATACCTCAATACCATCATTGGGTTGTTCAATGATAGGCTAAGATTCATCAGGGTCCCCTCCTAAATCTGGGGGTAGAGTCAATTTCACCCAAAGCTCACATTACACAATGGGGAGAGATGGAATAACTATTGGGGGACAACTAGAATGTCATTGTCTCTACCATTTTCATGAGAAAATCGGCCATCATCAGCCAGTAAGTGATAAAGCATGGATTAAATTTGGGTCTCTCTGACTTCTACTGTTTGCAGTAGTAGCTCCCTATAAATAGCTGCATTCTTCAAAGCAATAAGGTGAGAATACAGAATACACATCTCTTGGCTCTTTGCAACTTATCATAGGAAGGTCACTCTTTGATCCCATTCATTGATTTTTTAATACCTAACTTTCAAACAACACTGAATTCATCTTGTCCTTTTACTATCCTGCTGATGTTTACAAGGGCTTTTCTTGACAAGGGGAATATGTATCACTCATACTTCAACAAACCATTTTATATTTGAAGCAATTGTGCTTATTCATATAAGAGTACAAAATCCCCAAGGCCTGACCAATGGCTGATATATGTTCCAAGCCACTGCACCCCTGATAGGTCATTGGCACAAAACATGTCAGTGAAAAGTGTAGATTTTAAAATAAAAAAGTTCTTATCACAAGGAAAAAAGTTGTAACTATGTATGGTGATGGGTATTAATTAGACTTATTATGGTGATCATTTCAAAACATATATAAATATTGAATCACTACATTGTACACTTGATGCTAAATATTGCCATATGTCAATTTTACCTCAATGAAAGAAAGAGAGAGAAACAAAGAAAGACAGACAGACACGGGGGTACCTGGGTAGCTTGTCAGTTAAGCATCTGCCTTGGGCCAGGTCCTGATATCAGGGTCCTGGGATCGAACCCTACATTGGGCTCTCTGCTCAGTGGGAAGTCTGCTTCTCCCTCTCACTCTGTGTTCTCTCTCTCTCACTCGCTCTTGCTCTCACTCTCAAGTAAATAAATACAAAATAAAAGTTTTGGAAGGAAGGGAGAAAGAAAAGAAGATAGAATAGTCTTCACAGCACTGAATGATATCTGCCTATCGATCATCAATGGCAAGTTCCTATTGAAGAGCCATTGAGAACTAAAAGCACCTGGAACCCAAGTGAAGGCAATGTTGAGAAGTTGGAGAAGCTTTTCTTTCTTTTTTTTTTTCCCCTCCTTTTGATGTTATTATCCAACATCCAATATGGTGGAGGCGAAAGAACATGGACTTTAGAGAGACGTGGAGCTCTTACTGGCTCTTTCTCTTCCTCAGGCAAGTTATTTAACTTCTGTGATCTCCAGTGTCCTTTTGGTAAATGAGGCCACTTCATAGTGCTTATTTTATATATTTAACAAATCCTTAAATAGAGAGCTTACCTTTTGCCAGTCACTACTCTTAGCACTTTCCAAACATTGACTTCTCCTCACAGTCATCTGACATAGCTACTCTTACTATCTACACTTTATGGATGAGGAAACTGAGGTACAGGGAATTAAGGAAACATCCAAGGTCACAGAAGTGCTAAGTGGTAGGGCCAGGATTCAAACCCAGGTGGTCTGGCTTTAGAGTCTATATTCTTAACCACTGCACTATCTTGAGTTACCAAAAAGGCTGAACCACACAACTGATTGAAAGTATATTGGTATATTAGAGATGCCCTAGATGCATTATGTCATCTCTCTTTCCTGCCCCTTAAGATCCTCCCTAGCTATCAAAACACAAAAGACTAGATCTGTAATTTGATAGAAAAGGGTTTAACTAGTTTATTACATTTTTAAGCCTTTCTTAGTGACACACAATTTCTTTTCTAGAGAGAGAGCAAGAGAGAGAGAGCACATGAGCAAGTGGTAGTGGTGAACAGTGGGAGAGAGAGAATTTCAAGCAGGCTCCATGCTCAGCACAGAGCCCAAGATGGGACTTAATCCCAAGACCCAGAGATCATGACCCTGAGATCACAATCCCAGGGGAAATCAAGAGTCAGAAGCTTAACTGACTGATCCACTCAGGCACCCCTTATTTGCACACAATTTTATGTGCCATTAAAGGAATTTCAAGTGTCACTGAGTAGGTAAAAAAGATATTTGAGGGACAGTGGAGGATTCTAATTCCAGTGACCCTGGAAAAATCACCCTCTTCTTATTCAAACAGTTGCTTCTTAAGAATCACTAGTAACTAATTGCTCTGTGCCCAGATGTTGTAGACAAGATGTTTCTAGGTCTCCTCTTTCTGGTTTTTCTATCAGCTTGAAGAAAAAGTGACTTGCTTTGGCCAATGATCTGTGAATGAAATAACTTATGTGATTTCTGGACAGAACCTTTAAGAGCTACCATGTGATTTGCTTTTCTCTTTCCATCCCCTTTATTTAGAAGTCACTGATACTGCCAGGTAGTAGTGGCTCTGTCAGCTTGCCTGCTGAGTGAGGATGACATGGAGAAAAGGGCCTAGCCAGTCCACAATGGGCATGCAGAATAAGGGAGATATAAATCTTTGTAAACCTTACACCACTGAGATCTGAGAGTTGTTTCTTTACAGCAACATCACATAACCCATCTTAATTGATTCACTAGGGGCCAGAATAAGGTGGAATGTCCCTCATTCTCCCTCCCAAATATGTTGTCTGTCCCACTCAAGACAACAGGTATGAGACCACCAGCTCCTGTTACTTGGGGTCCATCTCCTAGAGTTGCTAGATGAGGAATTTCCCTCTGTCTGGAAAATATCCCACTCAAGCATGTCTTACTCCCTAGCTAGATTCTTCCTCCTACTTCCCCACCTTAAGCAAAGATTCTTCTTCCTAACCTTTCCCTTCCCTAAGACTGCCATTTTCTAAAGAGGAAAGGACACTTGCTCTTATATTTCTCTACTCCCTATACCATCTATTCTATTGTGTGTATATTATTCCCTGAGCAAGATATCCCCAGGGTCATGAGCCAGATTTCCCTGGTGGCAGACATTTATCATCCCAGAATGGGAAATACTTCAGTGCCCAACAGAAGGCAGGAAAAAGACAGGTATGAAGAGAGTGAGGTTGTCTATTGAAGAAGAAAAACCTCTCTGAGGAAGTCATATATTTTTAATCAAGGAGAGCACAGAATATAGGACCATTAAGCAGGAAAATGTGTGAGTCACCCTGTAGCATTTGTCTGATTCAGACTGAAGTGTACACCTCAACTTTTCAACTTAAAGGCTGAAACTGCTTGTATTTATATCACCCAGAGCCCAGCACAACAACTGGGACATAATAAAACTCAGTAAATGTTTGATAAATGGATTTTAATTGATGGTACATGATATCAATGAAAATGGCTGACAGATACTTTCTAATAATGAACTAAGAAAGCAAAGAGAGAAAGTGTAAAGAGTCAATTTGAGTTTCATCAATACGAATTATAATAGTTTACAAGAACTGCTTACCACCTGTGCCTAATTACAGTGTAGCACCATCTTGACCATGACTGTTATTAAATGTGTGCCAGATTAACTTAGCCGTGTGTTTTATTTGATGACAATAGGTTTCATAGTCTGCTGCTTATGTAAAGCATCTATTTATGTAGCTTGCTTGTCTGTTTCCATCTTGAAAAATTCCATCAGTATTGTTCATTGATGCTCTTCTATTCAATCAACCCAATCAGAGTTGAAGTTTGCTTATGTGAATAATAACAGAATCCCAAATAATCACCAATGCCTTCTTCTGGTAAAAACAGTGGACCTATAGTTCTTATCAATCTTAACCTGTCCAGGGTATTAAACAAGAGACCATCTCTACTTGTTATAGGCAGGAGGTCCCACACTGGACTTTGCCTTAAGCACCTTTACAAGCTGCCCAGCAACTCCTGTACCCCCAGCTTCATGTGCTCAGGGAACCTGGCCACAGTGTCCATTTTCAACGCTGAGGTCACTGCTCTAGTTCTCACCTGAATTTCAGTCCCATTTTACCAGATGTCTTTAAAATATCTCCACTTGCATATTCCTGTACCTGGACTCATTTTTTTATCCCCCCACTTCCTCCAGTTTTCTACAACATCATCCTCTCCATCGCCAGGATACAAACCTCGTGTATTTTAGAGCTCCCTCTCCTCACCCCTTTTTTCTAATTAGCAAGTCCTATTGGTTCCTTCCCACCCAAAATTTGTCGGATGTACGTCTTCCCCTTTATTCTCTCGGTCCCCACCAAACTCAGGCTTCACACTGTTCCTGAATGATATAGGAACTCATGAGTTCTCTTATTTACATTTCACCTTGGAAAGCCTGTGTCAGACAGGCTCTGGTACAGAAGCAGTAATTATCTATCATGCAGAATTGTTAACTAAATATTAAAGAACCAAAAATTCACAAGGAGAACAACTTTAAGGTTTCATAGAGGTTAACGTTTACAGGAAGGAGCGATGAGATCAAAGGTAAGAGGCTGGAAGTACTAACACTTAGAAAGAGGGGCTTCACAGAGCTGAAAAACCCAGACCTCTTTGTTTGACTGGGGCCAGGGTCTCTAAGCTAGAGGAAGATCCTGTGTGGTTGGAACCCCAGACCTCTGAACAGGGGAGGATACTTGGCTATCGTTGGTGTTGTGGGACAGGGGAGTGCAAGGAAGCAGGTTCTGTGAAAGTTGGGAAAACTGCTAATTGGATTGAACAACTGCTCCTGGAATCAAGTACAACTGCCAGATTTTGTAAAATGGGGAAGCTGGGGTGATGCTCCCAGGAGCAGGAAGCAAACAGGAAGCCTACAGGAAACAGGAAAGAGGAGGTCTTCCATTCTCCACCTAACATCCCCAAATGGCAGAACCTCACAGGGAGCCAGCTAGCAAAACTGAGTCATTTACAGAATCCCCACCCTGGCATCACCAAAGGAATATAGAAGAGTGGGCTTGCTGCAAGACAAGAACTGGCCCATGGTGACATAATGAAAGAAGGTCACTTCATTTCATCATGACTCTCATCTTCTTAATTTCTTCTGACTCAGGTCCAAGTGCTAAGCCCTAGAATTAATTATATCTTCTGCTCCTTTTCCTGTTTCCAACCTTACTCACTTCACACATATTCTGCTTGAACCAATTTGTCTCTTGACTCTTACCCACTAACCCCGAGTTTCCACCAGTGCCACATGCAACTGGCTTGATGTTATCCTGCCTACCAGGTTCCAGCCAAGTCGCCCCAGCTTTCAAAACTCTCTGTAGCTGTTTTCAAATTGATTTATAAAGTTCAAGCCACTCTGGGATTTCCTGTGCCTTATTCAGGGAAATCCATCTCTTCCCCCAATAAAGGAGCTCCTTTTCAGTAGAAGTGATAGACACTCAAGCAGAGGTGTGCAAGCACACTAAAGGGGAAGTCCTTACATATGTAGAACTGAATATAGTCCTAGTGAGAGCCCAGTGAAGAGGTATCCATCAAGTCAGCCAGCAAGATGCCCCAAGAATTCCTCTGTCACAGTCATGGATAGGTTGGACCAAGAAAACAAGTGAGGGACTTTGTTTTCTATAGCTTTGCTCACAGAAACTCTCCTACCTGGAATTTCCTTTGTCCCCCACTTCTATCCACAAAGGCAAGCCATAAATCTCCTAGAAGGTTAACTTTCAGACTTACTTCTTTATGGTACCATGTTTATCAAGAAAGCAAACTTCCCAATCTTTGGTAGTGTGAACAAGGAAGCAAAGAGTGTAGAATTCAGTTTAAAAAAAAGCAGTTTAAATGCAACTAGTCCTCACCTATCTCTAGTCCTATACCCAGAGACACCAACTTTCACTCATTAGTCTGACAAAGTTTTTAAAAATTGGTTAAAAAATCATGCTGTTTTAAGGAAAAGATATCAGCATAACAACATTTATGTTACAATCACATTTATTTACAATTACACACACACACACACACACACAAAGTAATGTGTTTTACAAAAGACCTGGAAAAGAACACATTAAACTATTAAAGGGGTTACCTCTGGGGAGGGGAGGTTGGGGAAAAATGGGTATAGGAGGGCTCACATTTTTTATTCTCTTTCTCTGTGTAAATTTTTCGTAATACCAATGTATATATTTACAATTTTAAAAATGGTAGTGATAGACTCCAAGTTAAAAGTGATAGAATTGTGGAAGCCAGCATAGACATCAAAAACAGCCTCATGAAAATACTAGAAGTACACTATATTTAACTACTTGTTGACAAGGAAAGAAAAATTAAATTTAGCACATTTTCGAATTACATACATCAAAGTGTGCATTATTTTTGTATAGATTTCAAGAGACCTTCTATCTTTAAAACTACGTTTTTGAGCATTTCTGTAGTTAAAAAACAGGGGATTCTCTACAATGCAATCTGCAGTGTACATTTTGGCACACAGTTGAACATTCGAACAGAGCAAAGATCAATGGGAAGCCCTTTATCCTTGGGTTTGGCAAAGTGTTTAAACCTGTTTGGGTTTAAGTATTCAGAATGATGAAATGTTAGCCCGTCTGAGACTACTTCAGCCTTTTTTCAGGTGCAATTTCGACAGCTGTGTAAAGGATTTATGCAAGTTTGGATGAATTCAAACACAGGTGTAAAAGATAAAAGCAAGTGGAACAAATGCTCTACCTATGATCATTTTTCCATGTTTGGCCATCTTATTTGTGTCTGTTGATTCCAGGACCCTTTCATGCAACATCTATCTTATGAGTCATCAAAAAGCACCACCTTATTTTAATTTATTGCTAATAAAGAGTGAAATTTTGAACAAAATTATGCCTGGTTCTTCTCTCTAAACTCAACTCTTTTATTCCCTTGTGTTGCTTCCATCTTTTTCTCCATACTCTTCAAGTGGATTATTCTGCCGCCCTCCATCTCTCTGACCTGCAAATGTATTTAGCAGATCTTATAGTAGTGTCTCAAAATGATATTGTGAAGTATTTTGCGTAATCATTTGATTATATTCTAATTGAAAGGCTTCATATTTTATGTCCTCAGTAAGAACGTAAGGTCTGGAGAGTGGCACAGCCTCTTACGTCCTTTGTTCCTTATCACACTGAACATACTGTTTACTGAGTGATGTTAGTTAGGCAAAAAATAATCAGATCCTTAACATCCAATTTTTAAAATTTTATACTTCATAAAAATAATGTTTAAGGATTTCGTCTTGGTTTTGTATCACCATGATACATTAAATAAAGAATGAAATGTACTGTTCTGCCCAGATTTCGTCTAAAACAAAGAAAAACACCTCAACACAACTAAGATGTCACCATAGCAATAAGTAAAAGTGGCCCCAAAAAGTGACAGCTGTGCTTGACAGATAAACAGGACATAAACGAGCAGGATCACAGCAGAAGAAGGACAAGACAGGCAGATTCACCACAGCTGCTCAAACTTTTCATAAGCTCATGTGTCACACAACAGCACCAAAATCATCTAGAAATTCTCAGCAGTACTTTGGTACTGTGTTAAAAACAAACAAACAAACATACAAAAAAACAGTAAAACACAGAAGAGAAACTCAGGTTATGGGTACACCCATTCTAGGGTGAGTAGAGCACTAGACAGGATTTAGGACTCCGAATTCTAGTTTAACATTCTAGCTATATAAATCCAGGGAGGTCCAAAGTCCTACTCTCTTTTTTCTCATATGTGAAATGGGAATGATATATTCTCTCCAGTTTATTTCCAAAAAGTCATGAGGCTCAAATAAAGTAAGAAACATGAAACTGTTTTTGCCAAGTGTTGAGCACCATGGAAGGCAATATTTTTAGTGTCATTTTATTTGTTTATAGGGGAAAAGAGCAATGCATAATTTCACTTGATCATAAAATTTGTTTGGGATATTATTTTTGAAGAAAATTCTTAATTTCTTATAGAATTTGAGATTTTAGAGTTATCAACTATTCCTTCTAAACTTATTGAATTTACTTGTAACAGTCTAATTTTTGTCGCAAATGGAGTTCTTAGCTATAAAACTCTGAGACATTTCACATCTATTCATTTCTGTCAGTTTAGGAAAGCAGGAATAATTTGAATGTAACAAAACCACAAACATAGCAGTAATGATTATTTACTTTTCTAATGTTTTGAAAACTCTGTATTCCAGGCTTTAATAAATTCCCATTTTCTAAAAAAAGCAGTAAGGACTGAAAAAGACTCCTTACAAAAATATGCATAATAGCTAACTTTGGCACCCAGCTGTCTCCCTAGTTATTACATTTTCTGAGCTACTGATATAAGCATTTTTCAAATTTTTGATTTCTTTTATCATCTTCATAAATTTCTGAAAACCAAGGGTTTATAATAATTGAATCCTGCTTCTATATTGTTCCTGGAAGCAGAGCTGAAAAGGACCTCACCAATGCTTTTTCTCTTGAAGGAAGGAATCAAGGCATAAAGAGACTATATGATTAACCCTGCAAGGTATTAAAAGAACAGGAATCAATCAGGTCTCCTGACTTGGTCTTCCATCCTTTCCAGGACAACAGCCAACTACACAAATTTGATGATTCCAAACACAATCCACTTTCCTGTATATGCAGTAGATGATGGAGGAGTCTACATAAGGGAAGAAACAATTGGATACCACATTGGAGGGATATGCTAAAATCCCAAGCTGCATCTCATATCTGCTGAAGGCTACGTCATTACAACACAGTCATTTTCTAACAAGTCTTGTACCTTGCCCCTACTGTGGGGCCTCCTAGCTAAAATCCACCCCCTCAATGCACATATACCTCCCTCTCTCACACCTGGCAAGGCTTTCTAGCCATCCACATTAAATCACCACCAACCTCTCTATCCCATCACCTCACTTTAGTTCTCTGCATTTGCAATTTTGTGTGTCTATTCCTATCTTCCACGCCGAAATGTAAGCTCCATTGAGAATAGGGGCCCTATCTGTGTTGCTTATCGGTCATTTCTCAGTGTCTGGAATAGTGCCCAACACTTAGCATATACTCAATAAATATTTGCTGAGTGAATGTGCCACTTGCTTCATAACTGAATCAAATGTATTAACAGCACTATCATTACTTGCATTTCTGCCTTAGAATTTTCATTCCAAGAGATTCCCAGCAGCATGTGTTAACCAACAATGAGATTCTGTTTTCCTATTACCTGGGTTGACTATATTAATAAAATCTTCTATTTTGCTTTCTTTTGTGTTTACAAGAAACACACGGGGAAAGAAATGTTATCTTTGCCCTTTAACTGGACAAGTGAATTCATTGAACCAATTCTTCCAATTTTTGGAAAACAAAAATTTCTCTAGTCCCCCAAGAAGAGATTTTTTTTCCGCTTCTTCCTCAGCATTAACATACCCAGACATTCTGTTGTCTGTTTGCCCAGAAGTCCTTTCTCAAAGTGGTCCTCTTCAAAAGCTTTCAAAAACATACCAATGCTCTTTAGTGTAGAAGGCTATTTTTAAAAGAGTAGAGGGAGGGGAGGAGGAAGTTAAAACAAAATGAAAAGACTGAAACCTTTGGCCTAATTGACTTGTCCACTTGGTGCTGTTAAAACACAATGGTTTTGTCTCTCCTGCTTATCACAGGATAAAGGCACTAAAAGGCCACCTCACAATTCCTACTCTTCACAAGGAATTAAGAGTTTTCTGCAACAGTAACCTTACCTACTTAATCGAATCTCGGACAATCTATGCTGAGCAGAGATCACTGCAACAACCTAAATGTCGCTTGTCAAATAAATTAATTTATAGTTCTGGGAGGCTGATTTGTAACTCTGCACAATAGTAAAACCTGAGCCAACTAAGGCAAGAAGGAGAGGACGAAGTTCCACTGGCACCTTTTCTTTTGAAGTGGCCCCAAACCTTAAAGCCTGCATTTCATTTGGGAAAATCTTTTGCTAAAACCACTTCCCATATGCAACCCATCTGGAGGACTATAATCTAGTCTTGCCTGCAGCAAACCGACAATAATGATGCTTGCCTTTCATCCCAGATCCCTGAGCACTAGACAAACATTAATTAATGCCCCCCAACACACCTGTGAGGTAGGGAAGTATTATTATCCCTGGCTCTCAGATGAGGAAATCCAGACACTAAGAGGTTAAATGGCTTGCCTTAGGCCTCAGAGTGAGCTAACAACAATGCAAAACTTTCCACTAACCCTTGGCCCTCCTTATGGCTGGAGCTCTGAGAAACTTCCAGATCAGTTGATGAGCAGAACCATTTCTAGAGGAGGTGGGCTGTAGCCAACTTATCTTTTCCACAAGAAGTTTAAACCCCATCCCAGACCATAAATGAACTCATGCCTAAAGGTCTTAAAATGTAGAAACAGTAAGAAAATCTGGTGAATTTGTATATTTCAATGTCTGTCCCTTTAATCATTATCCCATCTGAGGGAAAACAATCCACTTGCTGGCCCAAACTTCAGATAGCACATACTGAGAGGCTACTATGTGTTAGGCACTGTGATTTCAATATTGGCTCCCACCTGCTTCCCAGAGAACTCAAGTGTGACTGCAGTAAAGTAACTATTGCAACTCTGGAGTCAAGTGGAAATTAGGAATCACTCTAATGATGGATTCTCTCCTTCCCAAAAGTTGGCAAACAGGGTATAAAAATTACCAAGAGAATCCCAATGGTCAGCAATGCCATGATCATTATACATCAGAACAGCCCTACTGCTAAGGTCACAAAATCTTGCAGCCTGCCCAAGCAGATTATCAAAACTCCTACCAACATGTACAAGCTTATTTCTGTGAAGAACAAATAAGAACTGTTTGTCACAAATGGGATTTTTCTATGTCCCAGCTTCACATACAATATCACCTTTAATATTGGCAACAACCTTCAAAGAAGTCGATAGTGTTTTTTTTCTCTCATTTTATAAGTGAAAAAAATAAGTTTGGTGTGTTATCTAACCTGCTAGTCAGTGGCAGAGCCAGCAACTAAAAGCCCAGGCCTGACCACCAAGTCCCTACTCTTAACCATAATATTTTACTACTTCTTTTCTGTGGATAACTGATTCTTGATTGATTACTTCTCCTTCTTTTACTTCTCCTTCTATTCTCTTAACACCTTCTATGAAAGTTTTTGCATAGTAGCCAGGCCTCCCTAACATGAAAATAAGCCTAAATACCAGGCTTTCCTATGAAAATCTGCCCACTCAGCAGTATGCAACACAACTACACTGAGCATTTGGACTTCTGTCAGCCAAGATCTGGGAAGACTATCCTTTGATTCTGTTACATAAAGGACTCTTGTTTGAAGTATAGCTTCTCATTCAAGGAGCACTGGGACCATTTCTGTACGCTGGACCTCATATTTGGTTTGAGTCCCTGATTTCAATCTCTCCAAGCTTCTGTGTCATAACTCATCCATTTCGTCATCCATTCATGTATCAGCTTAGGCTGCAAGCATCAGATAAATGAAGTCAAATTAACCAACAATAAAAAGAATTTATTGGTTGACTAAGTGAAAAGGCCAGCAGTGATGTGAGCTTCAGGTATGGTTTGATCAGGATTCTGGCTCAGATTCTCTCAGATTTACTCTCTTCTGTATGTCAAATTGCTTCTTTGACTGACTCCTTTCCTAGTTGAAAGATAGCTGTTAATAGCAACTTGGGCTTCAGCTTCCTTGTTTATATCCAGGACGTGGTGAGTGAGAAGAGGTGGCAGGGGAGAGGGAGAAAGAGAGAGAGAGAGATGGGGATTTTGACTCAATGTCAAAGTCATTATGTAAGAATTATGAGCTTTGTGCTTATTAGACCATCTCTGGATCTACCTTAAGACTAGGGAACCAACAACTACACGGGATGGTTTAGGTCTGGGTTACCTGATCCTATCACTATGCCAAATGGGGGTGAGAAATAGGATTATCCGAATTGTCCCAAATCAACCCACACCATTCTGTATTGCTGCAACACAGTGGTGGAGAGGTAGTTCCTCAAATGAAAATCTGGAGCGTATTAGGAAGGAGAAAGAAGGGTCATGAGTGCTAAGTAAGCAACCAATGAATGTCCTCAGCAGCCCACCCCTTTGGCCAACCAAATTCATGCATATTCACCTTCCCATGCCAAAATTGTCCACACATGTGCAAAATGAACTCACCCAATGGGATACAACCTAAGCCTTGTGTAATTACTACATCCAGCTCCAGCTTAAGAATGGCTAATGGTTCAGCTACTCTGAAAAATCTTGCATTAACCCCTCATGGCCCAGGGATGCATGGCTAAGTGGTAAAGTAACCTCCATCAATATACTTGTTATACAATGGTGAAGAGAAAACAAGATAACGGCAATTTTTAAAAATCCCATTTGGGAAAGAGAGATAAGGGAAACAGTACATATTGGTCCCAAGCCTATACTATATATCATATCCTACTAAATAGTAATGTCAAGGATATAATGTTGAGATATAATATATGTATTGCATATTATATGCATATGTTATATAAACATGAATTTAATAAACATAATGTTATAATGTGCATACTTCACTGTCTTGACAGTGGAATGGATCTCTTGGTCAGACAATTAGCTGGTTTGTCTTCTTTTGGAGGTAGAAACTTAACACAAGTGCCTGGAAAGAGCAGGGTTATCATACTTCTCTACCACTAATCAATCAGGATCTGCCTGTGGAGCTTGAAGCAAAGTCAATCTTGCTCAAACGTCAAGTCTGCTATACAACACACAATGGAGGAGGGGTAATTTCCTAAAGGAAAATCTAGGTTCTGTTACGGCAAAGGATGAAAGTGAATGGATACTAGTAGAGATCGCTAGTTGCCTAGCCTAATATTCATTCTCCTCCTTTTCTCTAATAATGGAACTCCAGATTATACTTGACAAAATTAAAGATGTCTCTGCCTAGCCTCCCTTAGAGCTAAGTATGGACATGTGCCTAAGTTCTGACCAGTAACATGTAAGCAAAACTATTATGTGACAGATAAAGGAAAATTAAAGGAGATTTCTGGTGTGTCTTTTCCCTTTCCTCCATCTTGCCATCTGGAACATGGTTATGAGGACTAGCATTCTAGCCGCCATTTTAGACCATAACGACAAAGGCCACTTCTTAGGGATGGAAGAGAGTAACCGGGAAAGAAATTAGATCCTTAACTTCATGGAGCCACTAAAGTATCCATGAATTCTCTACCTCAAGACTTCATTTACATAAGAGAAAAAAATAAATTTTTACCTTATTTAAGCCATTGTTTGGGGGAGGCATGGTCGTTTTGATTAATATTAATGTAGTAGAAGCAACCAAAAATTTTCATTTAACCAACATTTATTTGGGATCTTCCTGCACTAGATTCCTTGATCTTTAGTTCCTTGTAGTCATTCTACATCCAGACTGATCCTCAACCTACTCTGATACTTTGTGCTGATTTTTACCATAGCTCTCTGAGTTCCCAGTTGAGAGTTCCACTGTCCCCTGCTTTCCACAGCCCAGTGTGACACTAATTCCTTTCTGGGCAAGTTTTTCTCTCACCCTACTTAGGTGGATATATTTCAGATTTTTGCATGTCCTTATTCAGTTAAGCTGGATTTTATTTAATATTCCAGGGGAAATGAATTATTGTACCTTCTTAGTACTTAACAATGCGTTTGACCTGGTTTGTCTTCATTCAAAACCATGAATTCCTCTTTGACACTTCAGCCTGGACTTTCTTGTGTGAAGTGATTTTGTGATTGAGCATCCCCCAACACTCCCCACCTCAACAAAAACCTGACTTGAATTACAGTACATATGAATGTAGTTCATATTACATATTTTTTATGGCTCTATGTCAATAACTAGGCATGATTAGAATAGAATATGTGGAAGTGGGCACTTTAATGCTTTTCAATAAAAAGAATGACAATATATTTGTTCACTAATTTGAAACAGTATACTAATAACTGTATCTTTATTGAACACTTACTATGTTGCAAAGAAAATACTAACCACATTAAATTACCTTATCACACTTAAGTCACATAATGACCCAATGCAGCAGGAGCTATTATTATCCACATTCTGAAGATGAGTAAACCGAGAAGTTAAACAATTGCCAAAAGTCACACTTCTATAAAGTGATATGTTGAGTCACCCATCTAAATCTGGATGGCACCAAAACTCTCAGAGCCCGCATAAGGAACAGAAATTTTCTGGGTGGTACCTCACCTATAGTCACAAAGACAACCTGCCCTGAGCTATACAGTCATTCAATGGATTGGATGGGAAAAGATATGCATAAGAAAAAAGATCAATGCTTTTTTTTTTTTTGCCTTTAGAAAGTAGCAAGAGCCATTCATACACTTCCCTATTCTCTGTCAGGCATTAATCTCTAGAATCCAGGCAGAAAGTCAGGGAGACCCCTCCACTGAGTAATTCATAAGCCAGAAAATCCATTTACATAGAAAATTAAGACATCCAGCACAAATTCTGTGTGTGTGTATGTGTGTGCGAACACACACAGTAGTCCCCTTTTATCTGCAGTTCTGCTTTCTGAGGTTTCAGATATCCGGGGTCAAGCACGTTCGAGAAGCAGATGATTCTCGTTCTGATTATTAGAGGGTTAGTAGTAGCCTAACGCCACGTCACAACGCCAGCACAACGTCACTCACCTCACTTCATCTCATCATGTATGTCTTTTATCTTCACACATCATCACGAGAAGAAGGGTGAGTATAGGACAATAAGATATTTTGAGAGAGAGATGGTGAGACAAAGCACATTCACCTAACTTTTATTATCATTATAATCATGATCATTGTTCTATTTTATTATTGTTGTTGTTATTCTCTTACTATGCATAATTGATAAGTGAAACTTTATCATAGATATGGTGTATATAGGGGAAAAAACAGGTATATACAGGGTTCAGTTACTATTCACAGTTTTTAGGCGTCCGCTGTGGTTGTGGAAATTTATCCCCCACAAAGGGGGGACGACTGATATGGATTTGGTTTTTTAATGAAGATCTTGGACTTTTTTGGAATTCTAGCATTGTTTTCTAAATCTGAAAGTCCTCTGTAAAGGCAGGTTCCCTGATACACATAAAAACACGGAAACACCCGGCTTCCCATCACCAGCTGTTAGAAATCTTCTGCTTGTAGTGCAGAGTAGGAAAATAAGCAGGGTCCACCTTGCTAATAACAGCCCTGCCTGTGAGGGCTGTTGATAGAACACGTGACAGTTAAGCCACCGGCAAAAGAGTATTTGTTTTAGCCACTTACAGTTTTACAAAGAATGTAAAGGAACTGGAATGGAACAAGATCCAGAATAAATAGCTATGCTCACACTGTGCCACCTGTAGGCAGAGCCTGGTAATCTCAGTGAATACCTGGTAACAGGAAAGAGATCTTATTCACCAGAAATAAAGGAATAAGCCTGGAAATCAGTGGGGTCACTGAGACAATAGCACAAGGTCAAAGGTCAACTTTGTGGGGAGTGCAGAAGAAACAAATCTACCCCACACCACTTAGGGTTTCTCAGGGCTGCTACCAAAAGAAACAAATCTGTATTTCAACCTTCCGTGTTTTAAGATTCTACAACAATGTAGTGTGATGCATTTAAATGTATTTAGGCATATTCTTATTGTGGGGGTAAGGGATGTTTTAAGCTCCCTTTGATGTTCACTCTACTTTTCTAAGAGGCAGCTTCAGTTAGCTGTAACTGGCTTCACCAGTCTACCGATCATTTTTGGGATCCAGTCTCTTGGCTTAACATGTAGCTCAAATCAAGGAAAATTGTGGATGTTTTGAGGATGTGTCAAACTCTGAGTCAGAGCTGTCCTGTTCAATTAAGTAGCTATAAGCCATGTGTAGCTACTCCAAATTAAATTAATTACAAATAAATAATTTTTAAAATTCTGTTTCTCAGTCACAAAGGCAACGTTTCAAGAGCTCAATAGCCATTTTTGACTAGTGGCTTCCATAGACCTAACCCAAATACAGAACATTCCATCATGGCAGAAAGTTCTGTTGAACCGTGCCTGTCTCTAGTATAGATCATTAGAGTCAAAGATTCCTCTGCTGAGAGATTTAGGCCGTGTATTACAGATATTAACTACAAAAATTTTCTTAGTGAATTTGAGTTATACTTTCATGGATTTACAATCATTCATGTGCTAGTCATTTGGTTCAACTAGAACTTTACTAGCCACATGTAGCTAGAATTGAATTCACCTGAATGTGACAGAAACACAAATTAACGGTACCTTAAACACACAAAGTTCTATTAAACACACAGAGTTCCAGAAATCCAAAGTCCAATTCATTGGAGACCCAGGCTTCTTCCCAATTTCTGTTTTGTCACCCCCAGGAAATGGACTTCAGGGGCCTTGTCTCAGATGGTGTCTCGTGCTCTCCAGTCTCTGCATCTGCCTTCCAGCCAGCTATAAAGAGAAAAGGGAAGGGGATAGGTAGGTCCTCTCCTTTAAGGATATTTCCTTAAGTTGCTAATGACATTCTTGCTTGTATCCTATTGTCCAAAATGTAAACGCATTGCCACTCCAAGTGGCACACAAAGCTGGGCAATGTGGCCTTTACTCTGGTGGCCGTAAGATTAAGGGTTTTATTAGTTTGGAAGGAAAAGAAAATGGCTACTGGAAAGTAATCTGGAGCCTCTGCCATACTAACAGTGTTGCAAAATGGTAAAATGGAGAAATAAAAAGAGAGTAAAGAGAATTTATTTTTCTAAGTATAAGCAGTAGTGGTAAGAAGTTGAAAATATGTAAATATATTGAATAAATGAAAAATCTCTGAGTTTCTGGTGATTTTCAGTCATCTGTATTTCCTTGGTGGCCACCTAAATGCTGTGATATAAGGATGACCCTTTCACTCCTAAACTCTCCTTCACATTGCTCAGAAATCTTCAGTTAGCTTTCTCATATGACTTGAAATGCCATCAACTGCAGATTTATTGCTGTTAACAAGGTGTTTACAAAATGCAGACATTATTGGGGATGGTAAGAATATTCATTCATTCTCAATTTATTATGAATTAGTGAAATCCAATTTTTGATATCTAAAGATAGAGTAATTGACTGAATGGGAAATCTTTGGTGAATGGGGAGAATGAAGAAGTGATTTTGCAATTTTGGGATTGGGAAGGCATGAGAGGAAAAGCATTCTGGGTGTTTTGTGCAGGTGTTGAGAGTCGCTAAAGAGCAGAATCAGATCATTGGAAACTTGGGGAGAAGATAAGGGAATGTCAGGGGAGGGGAGCTGAGGGGAGGAGAGAGGGAATGAGGGGTACCAAAATGGATAGAAGTGAGAGCTGAGAAGGCATCAAAGATGAATTTCATCTTGAAATTTTGCCTAGAATCGACCATGAATATTCCAGTATTTATATGATTTCTTAGCAAAATGTTCAAGAGCACAACCTTCTTATCTTTAGTTAAGAAATTAAAAGACAGGGGCTCCTGGGTGGCTCAGTTGGTTGGGTGTCTGCCTTCGGCTCAGGTCATGGTCTCGGGGTCCTGGGATCAAGCCCCGCATAGGGCTCCCTGCTCGGTGGGGAGCCTGCTTCTCCTCTCCCTTTGCCTGCTGCTCCCCCTGCTTGTGCTTGCTTGCTCTCTCTCTCTCTCTCTGACAAAGAAATAAAATATTTTAAAAAAAAAGACATCTAGGTGGCTAAAATGCAGTGCTGACTTGAGCACAGACATTTTGTTTACACACAAGAAAAGGAAAAAAAAATTCTATTATCTTAACTAAAAAGCCTCCCTTCCTGTCTTTGAAGTGTATTAACTCACTTGCTTTTGATTTTAATTGAGCTGTCATTTTTTTCAGAGATTCCATGTAATAGCTACAGTAACAACAGTGACAGCGTTTAAAAAGAACTCAGAGGAAAGCACTATTCTAAGTGCTTTACATCATTGTTTCATTTAATCTTCACAGCATCTCTTTGAGGTAGGTATTGTTATACCAATTTAACAGAGAAGGAAACAGGCTCAGAACGGTTAAGTGACTTGTGTAATATAACACAGCCAGTAGTGGCAGAGTCAGGCTCCAGACCTAGAAGGACAAACTCCAGATTCAGTGCTCTTAATCCCTAGTCTTACACTGGCTCCTGACTTGGTGTTTGTCAGAAATATCAATGATACACATTCAGACTAAAAGTGACACCTGAACAGGCATATGCTATACTCCTTTCTCAATAAAGCATTTTCCATGTGATTGACATGACTTTTGACTGCCTCAAATGTCCTTTATAGAGATAGACTGCCACTTCCTCCTACAACATTCTTTAGCATCCTTCTCCCCACTCCTCTGCCTCATGGCTGCACCCCACCACAACCCCCATTACCACCACCTCCAGACACCACCTCCAGACAGAAAGGTGTTTTCTGTCAATGGTGTCACCTAGTGGTCACAAAGAGGAATTCATGTATTTCATGTCCCTTTCTTATGCCCTATCCTATTTTTCCTCTTCAAGTATTTTTTTGGCAGAACATATTTGCCTCTTTTAAGAGATCACTCCCAAGTCATTCAGTTCTACCTTAAATAATCTTTTTCGCTTGTATATATTCATTTCATTGAACTCCCTTTCTTCTCCTTCTCTCTTTCTCTCTCTCTGAGGAAAAATATCTCTCCCACTGATTTATCTTACTAACCAAGAGGTCAACTTAATCATCAGGGTTTAGTAGGTTCTGGAGTGAGACAGAACTGAATTTGAACTTCACATCCACCACTTACTAATTATGAGATCTTGAGTAAGTTACATAACCTCTCTGAATCTCAGTTTTCAAATCTATAAAATGGAAATAAATTGCCTACTTTGAATTGTTACAGGAATGAAATTAATTAAAATAACTTAAGAAAAGCAATAATACCTATCTGTACATAGTGGGTATTTAATGAATATCATTCCAATGCCCTAATGGGTAATACATAAAATAATCATGTTATTGTACAAAGAGAGAGAGAGAAAGCCATACTTTCTAGGCTAAATGGTTCTACTGTAGAACCAATGTCTATAATACCTAAAATATTTCACATAAGTTCCCATCAAAATCTTTACAACCTCCATCTACTTGATGGTTCTTCTCTTTCTTAAAACATGTGATATTTCTTCTTCATGATGGAGGAATCAAATATTTATGGAACAGCCTGGGTATATAACCAATGTTAACAAACACTATTCCTATATAAAAATGTATTCTAAATTTCAGAGATTCAAAAATTAGGAATTTCTTCTAGCTTGATTTTAAAATTATGAAAAACTCTATAAAGAAAGTGAACCCAAAGTTAGTGTGTATGTGTGTGTGTGTGTGTTTGTGTGTTTCCTAATGGAGACCATGACTTCTAAGCAGATCTGCTCACAAAATAGAGTAGAATCTGTTGATACAGTGGAGAAAAATGTTAAAATTAACCTGCTCGAAGAGGTTCTGATTCTCTTCAAACATATTTGTCTTCTCAGTTACACATGTGACATATAAAACAGACCCAGCCATAGAAGCCTATGAATTAGCATTGGCAATATATGCAAATTACTAGTTTATGTTATTTACCAAAATGGAATGTTGAAAAGGCAGCTCAATGGGGAAAGGGTAGGCATTTCAACAAATAGTATGGAAACAATTGGACATCTATATACAAAAATGCAACTTGATCCACAATTCATACCTTACATAAAAATGAACCTGAACTGAACTATAAACATAAATGTAAAAACTGAAACTATAAACCTCTGGAAGAAAATATAGGAAAAAGTCTTGAAACCTTGGCTTAGTTAATGATTTCTTAGAAATGATACAAAAAGCATGACACACAAAAGAAGAAGCTGATAAATTGAACTTCATTAAAACGAAAACTTCTGCTCATCAAAAGACACTATAAAAAAATTAAAAAGTAAACCACAGACTGGAAAAATATTTCTAGCACATGTTTCTGTTAAAGGGCTTGATCCAAAATATATAAAGGACCCTCAAAATGCAACAATAAGAAAACAAACAATCCAATTAAAAAATTAGCAAAAGATTTAAACACTTCACCAAAGAAGATATACAGATGCCAAAGAAGGTCATTCAAAGATGTCCAACATCATTAATCAGTAGGTAAATGTAAATTTGAACTATGATGAGATCTATATCCATTAGCTTGACTTAAAACAAACAAAAACAAAAACCTGATAATACCAGCTGCTGACATAGATGCAGAGCAATTAGAACTTTCATACATTGCTGCTAGACACGAAAAATGGTTCACCCACTTTGGAAACAGTTTGGTAGTTTTTTAGAATGTTACATATGCCCTTATTATAAGTACAAAAGAAATGAACATGTGTTCAAATCAAAATCCGAATGTAAATGTTTATAGTAATGGCTTGATTCACAATCACCAAAAACTATTAAAAACTATGTCATTTTACTGGTAAATGGATCAACAAGCTATGGTACATCCAAACAATGGAACAACACTGAGCAGTAAAAAGAACAAAGTACTGGTACACACAGCAATTTGGGTGAATGCATTGTGCTGAGTGCAAGAAGCCAGGCTCAAAAGAGTACATACTCTATGGCCTTCTGGAAAAGGGGAAGCTATAGGGACAAAGAAAAGGTAGATTGTAGCCAGGATCTGAGTGTCAGGGAAGAGTTGATGACAAAAAGACACCACAGAACTTTTGGAGCTGATAGAGATCCTCTTCATCTTGACTTTTGTGGTTGTTACATGACTATATGCTTTTTCCAAAACTGTACACTAAAAAGAGTGGATTTTACTGTCTATGAATTATAACTCAATAAAAAAATAAAATAATGAAGGGGAAGAGCAAGATGGTGGAGGAATCCAAGACCTAATTTCCTTGGGTCCTAGGAAATAAGCTAGATAATTATCAATCCATTCTGAACACCTAAAAACTCAACAGGAGATTGAAGAATAGCAGCAATTCTATGAAGAGAAAAGCTACCACTCTCTGGAAGGTAGGAGGTATAGAGAAGTGAGTCCAAAGCCATAAACGGGAAGAGAGATCATAGGGAGGAGGGACTGGCTCCCAACAAGCAGTAGAGCAGCAGAGCACAAAATCGGGTCTTTTAGAAGTCCACTCAACTGAGAGACATCACTCCAGAGGCTAAGCCAGGGGGCTGGAGCCCTCACAGGGACAGTGTAGTCTCAGGTCCCTCAGGGTCACAGAAAGACTGGGGGTGCCTGAGTGTAGCAGAGCTCCCAGGTATTGGAGTGGGGAAGCCAGCTACAGAGACAGAACCAAGAAGTGGGCTCTCAGCTCAGGGTTGTCATAAACCATGATCCAGGGCACAGTTGGACCACTACTCTTCAAGCAAGGATCCCACAAGTGACAGATCCAGGGAGACTCACCTTCCTCACTCCCCCACCCCAGGGGAGTGGCATGGGAGTACACTGCAGGAATCTGCTGGGTTTGGAGACTCCAAATGGGGCCATGCGCCAGAGATGGAAACACTTGGTCACAGGCCAGGTGAGCTCAGAGCACGGTCAGAGACCAGGGAAATGGGAGGGGTTGACTGCTTTTCTCTGAGGGCACACTGAGCAGTGGGGCCCTGAGCTCTCGAGTCCTCCAGACCAGAGATTTGAAGGCTGCCACCTTCATTCTCCTCCTCTGAAGCTATACGAAAAGTGTTTAGGACCGGGCAAATTACTTAGCCTGGCCCCTGGCAAGGGTGGTGCAATTCCATCTCAGGCAAAGACATTGAGAATCATTGCAACAGGCCCCTCCCTGAGAAGATCAACAAGGACATCCAGCCAAGACCAATTTCACCAATCAATAAGAACTGAAAAACTTCAGAGCTACGGGGATACAACACATAGAATTCATGGCTTTTTCCCCATGATTCTTTAGTCTCCCAAAGTTAAATTTTTAAAATTTTTTTTCTTATTCTATTGTTTAAATTTTTCCTCTTTCCTATTTTAACCTTTATAAAACTATTTTATCTTATGAATACCTCTTCAAAAATCTTTTCAATTGTCATTGTTATAGTCATATTTTATCCCTTCATTGTATTTAACCTTATTTTTTATATACATATAAGTTTTTCTTTCTTTAAAATTTTGGGATACAGTTTCCTCTAACAGGTCAAAATATACCCTAAATCTAGTGTATGGTTTTGTTCTAATCTCTAGCCTAATCAAATTCTCTCCTTTTTTTTCCTTCTTTCAATCAACTTCTTATCAATTCCTTTTTTAAAATCTTTTTTAATTTTCATCTTTACAGTATCTTTACAGTCATATTTCATCCCTCCATTGTGCTTACCCTTATTTTTTGTGTGTATGTATGTGTGTGTGTGTGTGTGTATGTATATGTATATGTATATATAAAGAAAGGAAGGAAAGAAGAATATATTCTTCTTTCCTTAAAATTTTGGGAGGCAGTTTCTTCTAACAGACCAAAATACACCCAAAATCAAGTGTGTGGCTCTGTTCTATTCACCAGTGTAAATATATATATATATATATATATATATATATATATATATGAGAGAAAGAAGAATCATATATATATGATTCTTCTTCTCCCCCTCTGTTTCAGGTCTCTTCTGATTTGGTTAATGTATATTTTTTCTGGGGACATTGCTACCCTTTTAGTATTTTATTCTCTCATTTTTCTATTCTTCTCTGGATAAAATGACAAGGTGGAAAAACTCACCTCAAAAAAAAAAAAAAAAGAATGAGAGGCAGTACTGGTGGCTAGGGACCTAATCAATATGGACATTAGTAAGATGTCAGAACTAGAGTTCAGAATGACAATTATAAAAATGCTAGCTGGACTTGAAAAAACCATAGAAGATACTAGAGAATCCCTTTCTGAAGAAATAAAATCCCTTTCTGGAGAAATAAAAGAATTAAAATCTAATCAAGTTGAACTCAAAAAAGCTATTAAAGAAGTGCAATCAAAAATGGAGGTTCTTACTGCTAGGATAAATGAGGCAGAAGAGAGAATTAGTGATATAGAAGACCAAATGATGGAGAATAGAGACGCTGAGAAATAGATGATTAACTACTGGACCACGAGGGGAGAATTCAAGAGATAAATGATACCATAAGACAAAACAATATTAGAATAATTGGGATCCCAGAAGAAGAAGAAAGAGACAGGGGGGCTGAGGTATATTGGAGCAAATTATAGCAGAGAACTTCCCAATATAGGGAAGGGAACAAGCATCAAAACCCAGGAGGCACAGAGAACCCCCCTCAAAATCAATAAAAATAGGTCAACACCCTGTCATCTAATAGTAAAACTTACAAGTCTCAGAGACAAAGAGAAAATCCTGAAAGCAGCTTGGGACAAGAGGTCTGTAACATACAATGGTAGAATTATTAAATTCACAGCACACCAATCCACAAAGACCTGGCAGGCCAGACAGGACTGGCATGATATATTCAGAGCACTAAATGAGAAAAATATGCAGCCAAGAATACTGTACCCAGATAGGCTGTCATTGAAAATAGAAGGAGAGATAAAAAGCTTAAGACAAACAAAAACTAAAAGAATTTTCAAACACCAAACCAGCCCTACAGAAATATTGAAAGGGGTCCTCTTAGCAAAGAGAATGCCTTAAAGTAACAGACCAGAAAGGAACTGAGACAATATATAGTAACAGTCACCTTACAGGCAATACAGAGGCACTAAATTCATATCTTTCAATAGTTACCCTGAATGTAAATGGACTAAATGCCCCAATCAAAAGACACAGGGTATCAGAATGGATTAAAAAAACAAGACCCCTGAGGGTTGCTGGGGTGAGGGGGGTTGGGAGGGGGGGTGGGGTTATGGACATTGGGGAGGGTATGTGCTATGGTGAGTGCTGTGAAGTGTGTAAACCTGGCGATTCACAGACCTGTACCCCTGGGGATAAAAATATATTATATGTTTATAAAAAATTTAAAATTAAAAAAAAAAACAAGACCCATTGATATGCTGTCTGCAAGAAACTCATTTTAGACCCAAAGACACCTCCAGATTTAAAGTGAGGGGGTGGAAAGCAATTTACCATACTAATGGACATCAAAAGAAAGCTGAACTGGCAATCCTTATATCATATAAACTAGATTTTAAGCCAAAGACTATAATAAGAGATGAGGAAGGACACTCTATCATACTTAAGGGGTCTGTCCAACAAGAAGATCTAACAGTTTTAAATGTCTATGTCTCTAACATGGGAGCAACCAATTATATAAACCAATCAATAACAAAATAAAAGAAACACATCAACAATAATACAATAATATTAGGGGACTTTAACACCCCCTTCACTGAAATGGACAGATCATCTAAGCAAAAGATCAACAAGGAAATAAAGGCTTTAAATGACACACTGGACCAGATGGACATTACAGATATATTCAGAACATTCCATCACAAAGCAACAGAATACACATTCTTCTCTAGTGCACATGGAACATTCTCCAGAATAAATCACATCCTGGGTCACAAATCAGGTCTCAGCCAGTACCAAAAGATTGGGATCATTCCCTGCATATTTTCAGACCATAGTTCTTTAAAACTAGAACTCAACCACAAGAGGAAAGTTGGAAAGAATTCAAATACATGGAAGCTAAAGAGCATTCTACTAAACAATGAATGGGTCAACCAGGAAATTAGAGAATTTAAAAAATTCATGGAAACACATGAAAATGAAAACACAACTGTTCAAAGTCTTTGGGACACAGCAAAGACAGTCCTGAGAGGAAAGTATATAGCAATACAAGCCTTTCTCAAGAAACAAGCAAGGTCTCAAACACACAACCTAACACTACACCAAAAGAAGCTGGAGTAGAGCAAATAAAGCCTAAACCTAGCAGGAGAAGAGAAATAATAAAGATCAGAGCAGAAATCAATGAAATAGAAACCAAAAGAAGAATAGAACAGGTCAATGAAACTAGGAGCTTGTTCTTTGAAAGCATAAATAAGATTGATAAACCCCTGGTCAGACTTATCCAAAAGAAAAGAGAAAGGACCCAAATTAATAAAATCATGAATGAAAGAGGAGAGATCACAACCAACACCAAAGAAATACAAACAATTGTAAGAACATATTATGAGCAACTATACGCCAGCAAATTTGACAACCTGGAAGAAATGGATGCATTCCTAGAGACATATAAACTACCAAAACTGAACCAGGAAGAAACAGAGAACTTGAACAGACCCATAACCAGTAAGGAGATTGAAGCAGTCATCAAAAATCTCCCAAAAAACAAGAGCCCAGAGCCAGACAGCTTCCCAGGAGAATTCTACCAAACATTTAAAGAAGAATTAATTCCTATTCTCCTGAAACTTCCAAAAAATAGAAATGGAAGGAAAACTCCCAAACTCATTTTATAAGGCCAGCATCACCTTGATCCCAAAACCAGACAAAGACCCCATTAAAAAGGAGAATTATAGGCCAATATCCCTGATGAACACGGATGAAAATATCCTCACCAAAATACTAGCCAATAAGATCCAACAGTACATTAAGAGGATTATTCACCACGACCAAGTGGGATTTATTCCTGGGCTGCAAGTTTGGTTCAACATCCACAAATCAACCAATGTGATACAATACATTAATAAAAGAGAGAACAAGAACCATACAATACTCTCAATAGATGCTGAAAAAGCATTTGACCAAAGTACATCATCCTTTCTTGATCAAAACTCTTCACAGTGTAGGAATAGAGGGTTCATACCTTAATATCATCAAAGCCATCTATCAAAAACCCAAAGTGAATATCATTCTCAAAACCGAAAAACTGAGAGCTTTTCCCGTAAGGTCAAGAACAGGAAAGGGATGTCCACCATCACCACTGCTATTCAACCTAGTACTAGAAGTCCTAGCCTCAGCAGACAACAAAAATAAATAAAAGGCATCCAAATCAGCAAAGAAGTCAAATTCTCCCTCTTTGCAGATGATATGATACTTTATGTGGAAAACCCAAGAGACTCCACTCCAAAACTGCTAGAACTCATATAGGAATTCAGTAAAGTGTCAGGATATGAAATCAATGCACAGAAATCAGTTGCATTTCTATACACCAACAACAAGACAGAAGAAAGAGAAATTAAGGAGTTGATCCCATTTACAGTTGCACCCAAAACCATAAGATACCTAGGAATAAACCTAACCAAAGAGGCACAGGATCTATACTCAGAAAACTATAAAGTACTCATAAAAGAAATTGAGGAAGACAAAGAAATGGAAAAATGTTCCATGCTCATGGATTGGAAGAATAAATATTGTGAAAATGTCTATGCTATCTAAAGCAATCTACACATTTAATGCAATCCCTATAAAAATACCATCAACTTTTTTCAAAGAAATGGAACAAATAATCTTAAAATTTATATGGAACTATAAAAGACCCCAAATAGCCAGAGGAATGTTGAAAAAGAAAACCAAAGTTTCCATTATCACAATTCCAGACTTTAAGCTCTATTACAAAACTGTAATCATTAAGACAGTATGGTATTAGCATAAAAATCGACACATAGATCAATAGAACAGAATAGAGAGCCCAGAAATGGACCTGCAACTCTATGGTCAACTAATCTTCAACAAAGCAGGAAAGAATATCCATGGAAAAAAGACAGCCTTTTCAACAAACGGTGTTGGGAAAATTGGACAGCCATGTGCAGAAGAATGAAACTAGACCATTTCCTTATACCACACACAAAAATAGACTCAAAATGGATGAAATATCTCAATGTGAAACAGGAATCCATCAAAATCCTTGAGGAGAACACGGGCAGTAACTTCTTCAACCTCAGCGATAGCAACTTCTTCCTAGAAACATTGCGAAGGAAAGGGAAGCAAGGGCAAAAATTAACTAGTAGGACTTCATCAAGATAAAAAGCTTTTTCACAGCAAAGGAAACAGTCATCAAAATCAAAAGACAACCAACCGAATGGGAGAAGATATTTGCAAATGACATATCAGATAAAGGGCTACTATCCAAAATCTCTAAAGAACGTATCAAAATCAACACCCAAAGAACAAATATCAAGAAATGGACAAAGGACATGAACAGACATTTCTGCAAAGAAGACATCCAAATGGCCAACAGACACATGAAAAAGTGCTCAACATTACTCGACATCAGGGAAATACAAATCAAAACCACACAGATACCACCTCACACCAGTCAGAATGGCTAAAATTAACCAGTTAGGAAATGGCAGGTGTTGGTGAGGATGCAAAGAAATGGGAACCTTCCTAAACTGGTGGTAGGAATGCAAGCTGGTGCAGCCACACTGGAAAACAGTATGGACGTCCCTCAAAAATTTGAAAATAGAACTACCCTATGACCCAGGAATCACACTACTTTAGGTGTCCACCCTAAAGATACAGTGTTTATAGCAGCAATGTCCACAATAGCCAAATTATGGAAAGAGCCTAGATGTCCATCAACAGATGAATGGATAAAGAAGATGTGGTATATATCTACAATGGAATACTATGCACCCATCAAAAATTAAATCTTTCCATTTGCAATGACGTGGGTGAAACTAGAGGGTATTATGCTAAGTGAAATAAGTCAATCAGAGAAAGAGAACTATCATATGATCTCTCTGATATGAGGAATTTAAGAGGCAGGGCAAGAGGTCACGGGAGAAAGGGAGGGAAAAATGAAACAAGATGGGACCAGGGAGGGAGACAAACCATAAGAGACTCTTTTTTTTTTTTTAAGATTTTATTTATTTATTTGAGAGAGAGCGTGAGAGGGGAGAAAGTCAGAAGGAGAAGCAGACTCCCCGCAGAGCTGGGAGCCTGATGCAGGACTCGATCTCGGGATGCCAGGATCATGACCTGAGCCAAAGGCAGTCAACCATAAGAGACTCTTAATCTCAGGAAACAAACTTAGGATTGCTGGAAGGGAGGGGCGTGGAAGGGATAGAGTGGCTGGGTGATGGACATTGGGGTGGGTATGTGCTATGGTGAGTGTTGTGAATTGTGTAAGACTGATGATTCACAGACCTGTACCGCTGAAACAAATAACACATTATATGTTAATTAAAAAAGAAAAAATACAATAATATAAGTGAAAGTATTCAGTTTTGTGTTTCCTTTCAGGATGCAGATAGAATTAAAATTACAAAGGTTTATATTTTTGCAGTTCATATGTATAAAATCATGTAAACTGTCATAGTTACCCAAAACATTAACAATGGTTATCATTGGGTAGCAGAATTACAGATGCAATGATTACATTGCATCTTTCTAATTCTCCTACCACAGACATACGCAATAAGAACAAAGCTATAAATTATTCTTACCAATATCATTAGTTTTGGACATATAAATAAGTACTTTAGTACAAGAAGAAGGTATTTAGATCATCTTGTCCCAAGTATTGTTAAAGGACAGCTAAAACAAAACTGGAATAATTAAAGGGAACACAAAATGTTTATGCAAATACTTTTACATAACAACCAGAATCAATAAATAAAGACATACTACTTTTTAAATTATGCCCAGAGAAATTATGTTCTTCCAAGCTTCATAACTGGGATGTATTCTTTTTTTTTTTTTTTAAAGATTTTATTTATTTATTTGTTAGAGAGAGCATGAGCACAGGCAGACAGAGTGGCAGGCAGAGGCAGAGGGAGAAGCAGGCTCCCCGCGGAGCAAGGAGCCCAATGTGGGACTCGATCCCAGGGTGCTGGGATCATGACCTGAGCCGAAGGCAGCCGCTCAACCAACTGAGCCACCCAGGCGTCCCTCATAATTGGGATGTATTCTTTTTTTTTTTTTTTTTTTTTAAAGATTTTTTATTTATTTATTTGACAGAGAGAAATCACAAGTAGGCAGAGAGGCAGGCAGAGAGAGAGGAGGAAGCAGGCTCCCCGCTGAGGAGAAAGCCCGATGTGGGGCTCGAACCCAGGACCTGGGATCATGACCTGAGCCGAAGGCAGCGGCTTAACCCACTGAGCCACCCAGGCGCCCCAAATTGGGATGTATTCTTAAAAAAAGGTGCTCTTCACCATGAAATCTACCTTCTGCTTCTTGCCTCCACCTCCCATAGTGGTAAATTACATAGATAACAGGATGTGCCCACACACTACACCTTGGCAAGAATTATCAGAACAAGCAATCAACATATTCTATAGTTTAACATTCTTTTACAAATATGAAAATCATACTAAAATAAATTTGAAGCCTATTTTGAAAGCATATTTTAAAATTTTATGGTACTCTACCAAGTGAGGATGCATTGGGAAGTAATTTCAAAATGATTTTTGTTTACCAGCCTGAAGTCAAAATCAGGACAAAGAGAAGAAAATCAAAATCAAACAGGTGTAACTACCTGGATTACAGAATTTACATTGGTAAACAGAAGCAATTCATTGACTCATAGAATATTAGAGTTTTCAGAAAATCTAAAAGATCCACTCATCAACCTCCTCTATATTGTTACATTGCTTCGTTAAAAAAAAAAAAAAAAGTAGGAGGGGAGCCTGGACGGCTCAGTTGGTTAGCATCCAACTCTTGATCTCAGCTTAGGTCTCGATCTCAGGTTGTGAGTTAAAGCCCCCACATTAGACTCCACACTGGGCATGGAACCTACTTAAAGAAAATAATTAATGCAGAGAAAATAAGTGCTTTGTCCCAAGTCTCACACCACATTAGGGCAGCTAGACTGAAAAAGTTCTCCCAATTCTAGTGTACCATGAGAGGTGAAATAAGCCCCAAGATAGAATGGAGAAGTGAACTGTGAGAGCGTAATATCACCCTCCATTTTACTACGTGCTATTTGAAGAACAAAGTTATTTCTATTAATGTTGACTGGCCGACTTGTATTTTTTAAACTGGAAGAAGAGAAAGCTAAGCTTGTAAACAGTCATAGTAGATGATATTTCTTTGGGGAGGTGTTTTTTTAAATATCGAGTAAGCACTGCGTTATTTCTGGTACATTCCAGAGGTACTAGTGTTGATAAATTATACTACTATGCTTGTAGCCACTCTCTAACAATATTTGTAGTCAACAAGTTGGCTCCACATAATAAGAAAAATGGGAGTGGGGAAAGAAAAGAAGACATGTTACTAATCCTAAATCCTAAACGTGTCAAGAATCTTCTGGGATTTATTAGGGTCAAGAAGTTGCCTTAAGGATCCATTTAAGATAATTCCAAAGCTAAATGGTGTGTAGATATCCTTGCCTCAGAAATTGTTCTTGAATTGGATCAGCATAATTTGGTGCTGGTCTCAAGACATTCAGCATAATTTTTTAATTAAAAAAATTTTTTGATGCAGGAGTAATACATGCCAAATGTTTTTTAATAAGAAAATGATTTAGAAAAGTATTTTGAAGAAGAAAATAAAAATAACACATAATCCCACCATGCCAAGATAGCCATAGTTCAATTTTCGTGCACTTCCTTTCAGACTGTTTTTTTGTTTATGTATGTGTGTGTATTTGTGTATGAGTTTATAAACATTGATTTAAATGCAAAATTAATATATAATGTTATTTTGTAGTTACACTTTTTTACTTAAAACTAAAATCATAGAAATTTATTTTCATTACAACACACACAGATTCACATCATTTTAAATGTTAGACAAGTCCTTGTAGATAACTATCTAGGCTGATAACAGATTTTTATAAATCAAAAATGTTATCTGATAAATAACTGACATATCATTAGTTACTTGATAATTATTTCTTTTGTAAAAAAAAAAATATGGAAGTGAAATAACCAGATAAAGGAATATATACCTTTTTAATATTTTTTGCACATATGAAAAGACTGCCCTCTGAAGAGATTGTGCCAACTTATACTACCATTAGCAGCATATGAGACTGTCAATTTCCCTACTCTATCAAGAGTAGATGTTATTTTTAAATATTTTTTTCATTCTGAGAATGAGAAAATGATATTATTTTTATTTCTGTTTAATTATTAATGAAATGAACTATTTTTCATATATTTATTGGCCATTGCTTTTTTCCCCCCCTTAACTTGTCTTTGTCTGATTTTCTATATGGGTGTTTATAAGTATGAGAAACTTTATTTACCATAAGATATGCACAAGAATTCTGATTGACATTAGGATAATGGCAGCTATCTGAATCTAAATCTTGGCACACACTCTCCCTCAAATCAGAAGATCAAAAAGAGGAACAAATAAACCACGCATGACCCAAGAGACAGAGAATACTTCAAATTATTCACAAGTAGAGAAATAAGTACTAAATTCCAACAAAATTATTTGGAATACTATTTTGGAATTTGGAATACTAAATTCCAAATCAAATATTAGATTTCCTGCTGTCACTACAGGCCAACTGATGTGGAGAGTAGTAGAAAGTAGTCTTAATATGCTCTCTGGGAAAAGGAAGAGATGAGCAGAGGACATCAATAAAACAAAGATAAAATCCTCCAACAAGGAGAAAGTCCAACACTAAGCTCTAAAATAGAAAATGCAAATCTGGTACTTGATGGACCATAGCACCAGTTACATAAAAATTCAGCATAATTGGAGGTGGCAGTCTTGATGAAACATTACTTGTGGAAGAAAAAAGATAGGGAGGAAGTACCCTTCTGAGATGTGGAAGTGAAGGAAAAGAAGTAAGAGAAAAAAAGTAAGGATTCTGCATAAATAAAAGAGAATCACAAGGCATGCCAAAATCTCACAATGTTGTCCATTAAAGAATTCCATTTCACTATACTGACAGATGTTCTTGAACTAGGAACTCTCTGTGAAATATCTTTAAATGGAGAAATAAAAACAAATCTATTCAGGGACTCCTGGGTGGTTCAGTCCATTAAGTCGCTGCCTTCGGCTTGGGTCATGATCCCTGGGTCCTGGGATGGAGTCCCTTGTCAGGCTCTTTGCTCAGCCAGGAGTCTTCTTCTCTCTCCACCTGTCTGCCACTCTGCCTGCTTGTGTGCTTTCTCTCTCTCTCTCTCTCTCTCTGACAAATAAATAAATAAAATCTTTAAAAAAAAAAAAAAAAAGACAAATCTATTCAAACTGCCATAGTAAGAAAACAGAACGTGCAAATCAGAACATTCCACCTGATAAGACTTCTCCACAAGGAAACTACAAAGTGGAAGAAAATCATAACAAAACACTCTAAATGGAAGTAAATATTCTCAAGCATTTATTTGTAATTAAAGTTTACTTAGTATCAGAAATCTGAAAATGATGCATGGAAATGTACAAAAAGGGAAGAAGTGGAACAAGAGTTAATTGAATGTGAGAAAAAAAATCTGAAGAAAAAGAAAAAAAACAGGAATGGAGAATAAACTGTAAGGTAACTAAAGGAGAATATTTTCAAATGAAGAAAGGTAGGAAAACAAAAAATAATAAAAATAACATAAACAAAGAGAGAAATAAAAATAATCAGAGAGAAACTGATTAAATAGAAGACTAGCAAATAAGATCTAATGTATGTATAATTGGAGACCCTAAAGAAGAAAAAAAATAATGTTTTCTAAAAATAAGAGAAAATATATATACGTATATCGAAAGGATCCACCACATACCTAAGAAAGTTGATTCAAAAATGGTTAATTCACGGGGCGCCTGGGTGGCTCAGTGGGTTAAAGCCTCTGCCTTCGGCTCAGGTCATGATCCCAGGGTCCTTGGATCAAGCCCCACATCGGGCTCTCTGCTCAGCGGGGAGCCTGCTTCCCCCTCTCTCTCTGCCTGCCTGTGATCTCTGTCTGTCAAGTAAATAAATAAAAAAATTTTTTAAAAAAGTTAATTCTGAGAATATCTGCCCTTATTTTGAAGGAGGGTAAAGCCAATTAACTTTACCATTGTTAAGTATGAAGGGAGTACAAAGGAGAGGGGAGAAAAACCTCAATACAAAAGAGGCCAGAGAAAGAGAAAGAGAGAAAAAGAACAGAAAATGTAATGCAATATAGAGCATGATAAGGTTAGAAATAAACCCAAATGTATCAGTAATCACAATACATTGAAATGTACTAAACACCCCAATTAAAAAACGAAGGTGGTCAAACATTTAAAAACATTTAATACTATTCTGTTTATATAATGTTTTTACATTTTAAATTAAATAAATACATTAGAAATGTTAAAAAGAGTTTGGTAAGATAACTAAGTTTTTAGAAGACAATATAAAAAATCAATTACATTTTTATATACTGCAGCAATCAATTAGAAAATGTAAATTTTAAAAAGCCACCATGTGTAATAGCTACAAAACATAAAAATATTAAATATTTAGAGATACATGCAACAAAAGATGATCTTTTATTGACAAAACTCATTGCAAGACATTAAATGATTAGACATATAAAGCATATGATAGAGATTTTAATGATTGCCAAATGCATTCCTATTTTCAATGAAATGTCGATCAAATTCTCAATAGAGTTTTCCATGAAACTTGAAAAGCTGACTTTTTTTTTTTAAAGCCTTTATTTATTTATTCAACAGAGAGAGAGACAGTGGAAGAGGGAGAAGCAGGCTTACTGCTGAGCAGGGAGCCGGATGCAGGGCTCGATCCCAGAACCCTAGAATCATGACCCGAGCAGAGGGCAGATGCTTAATGACTGAGTCACCCAGGCGCCTCCTCAAAAGCTGATTTTAAAAAATATATGAGATGCACCAGGGTGGCACAATCAGTTAGGCATCTGACTCTTGGTTTCAGCTCAGATCATGATCTCAGGATCCCCATCTCAGGACCCACATGTGCCTCCAAGCTCAGTGAGGAATCTGCTTGTACCTCTTACTCCCTATTTGCCCTTCCCCCTGCTAATTCACACTCTCTCTCCCTCTATCTAAAATAAATAAATAAAATCTTCAAAATAAAAAGTATATGGAGGAGTGGTGCCTGGGAGTTTCAGACAGTTAAGTGGCTGACTCTTGATTTCAGCTCAGGTCATGATCTCAGGGTTATGAGAACCCCTGCATCGGGCTCCCCAGTCTGCAAGGTGTCTGCTTGAGATTCTCTCCTTCTGCCCATCCATGCACTCTCTCTAAGATAAATAAATAAATCTTTAAAAAAAAAGTATATGGAAGAATAAAGGACTAAATAAACAAACAAAACTAAGACACTCCTGAATAATAAAGTAGGTGATCTTATATTATCAGATATCAAGACAACATAAAGCCATACTAATGAAGACAGAAGGATGTTGGTACAAGAATAGCCAGGTAGACCAATGAAACTTTATTAAAATAATGAAAACTCCATTTATGTTTAAGCATGGCAGATCAGGGAAGAAAAGATGGACTGAATTGGCTGTTCATATAGGAAAAAATTGATTTGGTTATTTACCCTTAACAACTCAAATATCTATTCTAGGTGGATTAAAGTCTTACATATGATTCGAAAAACTATAAAACTTTTTAAGATAATAAGGAGAAATTCTTTATGACCTCAGGTTGAAGAATATTTCTTAAGCAAAATTCAAAGTGTATGTAAAGATACAGGAGAAAAAAATGATAAATTTGACTATTATGAAATTAATTTTTTTATTCATCCAAAACCACCACAAAAAGGATGAAAAGATAAGCCACATATTGTATTGGGAGAAGACATGTATAGCACATATAATTGACAAAAGGCTAGTATTTTAACTACATAAAGGCATAAAGGAGTCCTACAAAGACAACTCTATAGAAAAATGACTCAAAAAAAAAAAGAAAAGAAAAGAAAAATGAGTCAAATATATGAACAGGAAGAGGAAACGCAGATGCTTCATAAACTCTTAACAAAAAAAAGAAAATTTATAGAGAGAGACAGAGAAAATGTCAACCTCATTAGAAGTCAGGGAAAAGCAAATTAAAACTACAATAAAACATCATTCCACATACACCAGATTAGCAAATATTTTTAAGTTGGTTAATACCAAACAACAGCACGAGAGACTAGGCTGGCATTACCTAATAAAGGTACATTACTAGAGGTAGAATATACATTCTGTGACTCAGCAACTCCAAGAGAAACACTTGTACATATGCTCAAGAGACAAGAATATTCACAACAGTATTGTCTCAAATGCCCATCACAATAGATAAATAGACTGCATTTTTAGACAATGGACTACTATACAGAAGCAAAAAATGAAGAAATTACACCAACTAGCATCCCCATAAATTAGTATTATTTCACCTTATTTAAAGCTCATATAGGCAAAATGGAATGATATATTGTTTAGGGATGCTTAAACAGGTGCTAAAAAAAAAAAAAAACAAAGAAAAGCAAGAGAATAATGAGCATGAAGTAAAAGACAATGGTTACCTCTTGATGGAGAAAGTAAAAGATGTTTTGGGCAAGGGACACATAGTAACCTCATAAGTTATTGGTAATATTCTATGTCTTTATCTAGGTGTTGGATACACTAATGTTTATTTTAAGTTGTACATACATGCTGTAAGCATTTGTGTGCATTATATCTGCTACAATTAAAAATCAAAAGGAAAGGATTATAGTGAAAGCTCCGTTTGGGGCTGCCTTCCCCTGGAATGTTAGCCAGATGAAATTTTTAACATTTTAAACTTGTAGCTCTTGGAAATTAAAACCAAAACAGGCAAACTCTAAGCCTCAGATTTCAGACCAGCTGGGTGAGTGATTTTGCATGTGCTATCTGCTTTGGTTATTTAAGTGACAGATTTTCTTTATCTGCCATGAGAAATTCATTTACAAAGTCAGAAGGCACAAAGCTGCATTTGACTAATAAAATGCTCTGTGTGTCTCATCTTCTCATTCCTTGGTTATTTGCTATTGTTGCACAACTCCTGGAAGGACAATTTTACCAGCACCTGTGTGCACCAGCATCAGTATCTGATGCATTTTAGTGGGGGTTAATTTATATCAAACTCTAAACCAGCTGGGCCAACTCTCTGATTCATAGATCAGTGAGCAGACTCCTAATTCCACCCAGCAGTGGGGAGAGAGAGAGAGAGAGAGAGAGAAAGAGAGAGAGAGATTGATTCATATGCAATAGACAAATTATAGATAGGGAGATGGTGGGAAAATAGGAAGATACATACATTAAGTAAATGGTAGAGAAAGGCAGAGAGAGAATATTTTGATGGAATTTTAATGTATATTTTCATGTCAGCTCTAAGTATATGACAAACTAATTCAAAATCAATGTAATTTGAGTTCTTGGGTCCATCCATACCTGAAGTAAGATTCTACCCCAGGACCATTCAGTTTTATCAGTCCAAAAAAGTTTCTCATTCTCCTAAGGTATCTAAATTTTGGATTTCTGTTTTTTAAATAATAGACGTCCTTATTATAACACAGTGTCACCAAACACTGAATGCAGGGTAACAGTGAAAGATTTGTGGAATGCAACATACTAGTTTCAGAGGCTTACAAGAGTCACAGAAAAAAGTGCATTTTGTTGCAGAAAAAGTCAAATCTGCAGCAATCTGGGCACTAAGCAATTGGTGAGGGTGTGCAGCAATGAGGAAAGGACAGTCAGATTTAAAATCACACCTCTCAGCCCCTCAATCAGAGAATTCTTTCAATATTTGCACACATAACATCTTCACTGCCAAATCAATAAAATGTGATTTTGATATGGACCTGTGTGGATAATTTTTGTTTCTCATGTATCCTTCTTTGAACCAGCCAGTGGCTCCACCCTGGAAATGAGAAACCCAAATAGAGAATGTGGGTCCTCCTCCTTCCTTCCATGTTTTCTGAAGAGAATAGAAAACAGCTCCACCTAAGGAATGAAAACTTAAAATGCCTGCGAAATAAGAGCTCACTGAGATTGAGGAAGAGACAGGAGGGAGAGGTATTAGGTTTGGCCAAGACTTTCAATTAATGTAATCCAGATGCTGGTCTAAAATCTAGATAAGGTTGTCTTAAAACCCCCTTTCCATCATTTGTGGAAAGTCCAATGATGTTCCCCAGATTTCTGTGAATTCCTGGATCCCTTATGTTCCCAAGGTCACCTACAGAATTCCTTCCAGTTTTGGATCATCTTCTCATCTTCCAATATGGATAAGGATATCAGCCACTTTTTATGATTTCTACACAAAACAAGCAAGCAAAATTTGTGAGTGTGACAGTCTGTCAATACAAAATGTTGTTCTTTAAAGTCATTCTTCATTCCTCCAAGCTGCTCCTCCTTCTCTTTACCCCTTACCCCATATCCTCAGCCACAGCCCTATTCAGTTCAAGTACAAAACCAGACATTTATCTTTTTTGTTGACTGGTCTACAGCTAATCCACACTTCTCATTATTTACCCTAAGGTTTATTAAATGTTTCCTGCACAAAACAACCAAAAGAATTTTGGTTTCAAGTGTTAGATAATAAAGTTTTGTCACGATATTACAAAGGACCAAAGAGAGCATTGGAAGTGTCCCCAAAGAAGGGCAATTTCTCTGTCCCCAATTAATGGCATGTTTGTGGAAGAAGCAGAGGCTAAAGGGATGTGCAAGGCCCTCTGCTCTAGGGACTCAAGTCTGGAGAGCATACCAAGAATTGGTTCCCAAACCAAGAGTGCTAGAGCAGAGGACATGCTAAACACTGAAGACACCCAAAGATAGTTTACAAGACTTTGTGAAACTCTCTATCTCTTTATGTATTCCGCAGGTCTAGGCTTGTTGATCCTATTTTTTACTCATTAAATCTTTTTCTAAAACACATTTTGGGAAAAAAAAATAATAAAACATCCTTTGGAGCTGATGGTGATAGGGAAAGAGGATGGAGAGCTTAAGTTTACCTCATGTTTAGATATACTTTTAAAAAGGAATTATCTTTACAATCTCCAATGAATCTCATCTTTCCCTCAAATCCATATGCCCAGTGATGGCAAAAGAAAAAAAGCATATTTGTCTGTTAAACTATCCCAGACTCTTTTGGTCTAAAACAGCTAATAGTAGATTAATTATTCATTTAATTCAAAGTTCAAACTCTCTAACACGGCTGAGTGTTTTTCTCAGGATGCCTTTCTCCATCCTACTTCTCTGAAGATTGTGTTTGGGCAAAAGTTACATAACTTTGTGGGGAGCTAGGAGGAGGGACCTCAGGGCTGTGGATCTTCTCCACAAAGTGGAGAAACTCACTCATCTTGTGCCTGGAGGTGCAGCTGGTTCCACATGGTTCTTTGAGCATCAGCCTGGTGCTCTTTGATCCCTAGCTTGGACTCCAGCTGGAAGTCTCTGCCATTTATGATCTCCTACTCCTAGCTCTTCTACTCTCAAAACTTTTGCATCTCCTCAAGGCAAGCAAGAACATCACGTCCTTTCCAAAAACATCCACGTTTTTTCCATGCTGTAGGACAAGGAAACTAAGAAACCTTGACTTGCCAAGTCTCTTCCTAAACACTCCAACCAGCTATTTCTAGCTCCAGTGTCAGCACTGACCTGAGAGTAAGAAGGACTAGAAGTATTGAACAATGGAAACGATCTCAGAAATCACCCAGCCCAAACACCTCGTTTCAAATCTATCTTTGACATATAGAGCACAAAGGAGAGAGACGGAGGAAAAGTAGTCTTGGGGTGATTCAAAGAAAACCCTTTAATGCTCAGTCTTGAAAGATGAATAGGGGTTTGCCAGATGAACAAAGAGGATATAGGCATGTGAAAACATTATCATAATAACAGCAGCAAGATAATCCCTCCTTGGATCTGCCCTACCCCATCTACCTTTCGGGATTCACAGAGCTCATCCACCAATTCTGAGAATGTCGAGGAAGGTCTCATGGTTCTTCCACACCAATCTTCTGTCTCTGTAGTGGCCATCCTTGCTGTGCTGCATAAACAAGACAATACACATGAAAAAGAAAATCACATTTATCAACAATGTCAGGTAATAGAAGATTGGCCATTCCATGACTAAACTCCAAGTGAGCAGTCATAAGTTCAGAGAAAGAAGTCACCTGGCTTTCCAACCTCCCTGCCTCTGACCTTAGCAAAGTCACACCCACTCCATGCCCCTATATACCAGCTCTGCAAAGAAGTCATGGATACAAGTTTCTTCTTCATCTCTTAGCTCTTCTCACCAACCCAGGGAGGAACATCATCATTGTTGCAATTTCCCAATAACTATAGAACTTTCAAATGTGAATTTTTCTTTAAAAACAAACAAACAAACAAACCACCAAAAATATTCAAATGCCTAAAGACATAGAACTATAAGTCTTCAGATATTGTTTCTAATAACAAGTCTATTCTAACTAACTGGGTGACTTTAAACAGCTCTCACACCCATGCTGCTGCTTGGTGTGCACATCTGTAAAATGAGGACATTTAGATGATCACCTCTAAGGCCTCTCTAGGTCCAAAATTGGGTGGTTTCAAGTTTTTACTACAAAAATATTAAAAGGACTAACATCTTTGTCATCAACTGCATTTTGGATTTAATTACCATTGATTCTTACTATTGCATGCAATTCCAGGCCACTGGCATGTCATAGGAACATGAAAGTATCTGAAATGATTGGCTTCTCCTATTCCTTTTTACCAACTCTTAGGACAAACAAAATCCATAGTAACACAGGCATTCAAATAGTTTTGACTTTTTTCAGAAAATATCCTAATTATAAGCACATAGTGTAAGTATAAAGCATTTCCTATGTTGTCTTTACTTGGAGTACCTCCCATAATTCATGCTAGCAAGATACTTTGAAAATATACATGTGTTGGAATTTGACTCAAAATAACTGTCTTTCATGGTTTACATTGACTACAAAGGGAGTTAACTGGTAAGATGTACGTGTTTTGGGTGCCCTCTATGTGCTTTTACAAGTTTTTTTTTTTTCTCTTTGATGATTTAAACCATATGTTGAGGTATTTAGAAGATTATTTTATCAGGAATCCTCCAGTTTGAAAAAAATACCAAGGCAAAGCCCTCAAGTTTATGCAAGATGTGTATGCACACATGCACAAGCACTCACACACACACACACACACACACACACGGGTGTAAATCATCCTTTGTCCTACAGCAGTTGGACTGCCATATTGATAAATAGGACATGTCACATTAATTTAATCATGAATTGCTCTGAAACATTGTTTTGATACAAATATAAATTCTGTAGAGTGATGGAATGTGTTAACCTTTTAACAAATGAATGTTTAATGACTGTGAAAAAACATAAATAATAAGAAACAAAAATTACAGGATTTGGTAAATTTATCCTTTAAGTTTGCAAAGTTTGTAAAATATTTAGGGGAAACAATATTATACTTCAAATAACTCCCTTGGAAATCATAGACTCTAGTAAGATCCTGCTAGGGATTTTGCCACCAAATAAATTTTAAAAATTCAGTGTCTCTAAGATGTGCAAATGAACAAACAAACAAACAAAAATGAAACAAAAAAAATCACCCAATGAAACTTCATTAACAACTATTATGTACTTTAAAAAAAACATACTATGCACTTAAATATAAGCATCTGACGTGGCCATATGTTTCATCTTTTTTGTTAATTCTAATCAACAAACAGTAAGTTCAAGAATGCTGTCTTGAGAGGGATCTGAGATTACAACTGGGATCAGAGTCCTGATTGATTGTTTATGTCTGCAGTGGGAGGGGAAATAGCAGTGGCCACGTAAGTGCTGCACATGTTCACACATCTCCATAGGCAGCTATACCCTGACACCCTGTGTGGTGCTGGAAGGACAGTCATCCTGTCACACAGTTTTCATCAAGTCACTAACCCTTCCAGAATTTAACATTCCTCCAGATTATACTTTAGATCAACAGGAGGAAATGTGTTCCATTTACTCATTTCTCATATGGATATCAATCTTAACTCCCAAGTAACAATCCTTTTTGGTTTTATCTTTTTTTCATTGCCTTTCCTAAACTCTCTTAGCACCCAAAACAAAAACAGTCAAAAAAATGAATATGAGCAAAACACAGACAGAGGAAGCAGGGACTATATTAGCTTTCATGATGAAAATGAAAAAGCCTCCCACATTGCACAATTTTATTTATGTAAGATTTATTTTGGAAAAGGGAAACCTGTAAGAAGAGAGATAAAATCAGCAGTTACTAAGGTCTGGGGGTAGGAGGAGGAGATTGACTACAAAGGGGCATTAGGGAACTTAATGGGGTGATGGAAATGTTCCGTATCTTTATTGTGGTGGTGGTTACGCAAACTCATTTGTCAAAACTCACTGATCTGAATACCTAAAAAGGAGGAATTTCACTCTATGTGATTATACCTCACTAAAGTTGGTTTAAAAATAAAATTAAAAACCCTGACTAATTTGGGGGCACCTTGGCTGGCTCAGTCAGTAAAACATGGACTCTTGATCTCAGGGTCATGAATGCAAGCTCCATGTTGGGTGTAAAGATTACCTAAAAAAAAAAAACAAAAAAAAAAAACAAAAAACCTTTGAATAATTTGAAACATAAAATCTGACAGTAGTAAGATAAGTAAGTAGATCTTGTCTGCATACAGATATACATAACTTGTCTATTACGTATTTAAGTTCAGATAATAATCTAGTGTAAGGCTGCTCTTTTTTCTTCAAAAATTTATGAGTGGCAAGAACATTTACACTAGACTTGCACAAGTTTTTGCAGAATCGAGAGGGTTCCTTCCAAAAAAGTCAAGATCACATCACCTGAACCTTTTCTCCTGCAGTAAAATTCATTAGTTGAAATGTCAGCAAAACATTGGTATGACAGATCCTTCTTCAAGGAGTTGGCCTCTGCCAACCCTTCTTCCAGTTGCAGTATATTTGTAATTAGCAAGACAGATGAGTTCTCTCAGCCTAGACTTCCAATTCCCCAGAAACAATGTAACAACGGGTTCTTAAAATCCCCCAAATTACAAATGAAATAACCCATTTAGGCTCATTAAAGTTCTGATCTGTCAACGCAAGGAAATGAAGGACCAAATATTGCAAACGATCATTAGCACACTACATAACAGAAACAAACTGTTTTGTTAACTTGGTTTATTAACATTATTGTAATACAAAATCATAGTTTCCAAGGTTAGATTACCCAGAAAATTCAGGAAATGTTAGATAAACCTTTAATTCTCCTCACTTCCAGTGAGACTTTTAAATTGCTTAGGTGTTAAAAATGTGCACTTTATTACTAAAAATAAAAACTCACCGTAATTACTAATGAATTTTATGGAAGTATACCCAACTTTTCAGTAGATTTTTAGACAAATCACTTCTTTGGGCTGTCATTATCCTTTTCTGTTATCTTATCGTAATACTTATGAGCTTAGTTACTATAAAACTGTAGAAGTTACAGGAACCTATTTAAATTATATGGTAAGGAATTTCAAATGTTTTGAGCTATCAGTTGATTTTGAAGAATAAGAAGAAACTGTGATCATTACCTAATTAAAGTAGCTTCTTAACAAATGCAGAATGATCTTTTAAATATTTTGTTTTGTTTTGTTTTTATGAGTCTGGTTTTATTTGTTTTAGATTCCACATGTAAGAGAAATCATACAGTATTTGTCTTTCTGTGTCTGACTTAATTCCTTTAGTATAATGCCCTTAAGTTCCAACAATAGTATCTCAAATGGCAAGATTTTATTCTTCTTTATGGCTACATAATATTCATACACACACACACACACACACACACACATAATGATGTTGAGCATCTTTTGGTCATTTGTATATCTTCTTTGGAAAAATGTCTATTCTTATCTGCCCATTTTTAATTAGATGGTTTGTTCTTCTGCTATCAGGTGTGTCAGTTCTTTATATATTCTGGATGTTAGCCTCCTATCAGATATATGATTTGCAAATCATGATCCATGTCAAGTAGCTTATTGCCTGTTCTCCCCCGACCCCTCAAGATTTTTATGGTTTCAGGTCTCATGTTCATATCTTTAATCCAGATGAGTTAATTTTTGTGTATGTTGTAAGATAGTGGTCCAGTCTCATTCTTTTGCATGTGGCTATCTAATTTTCCCAAGACCATTTATTGAAGAGACCATCTTTTCTTCATTGTGTGTTATTGGCTCCTTTGTCAAAATTAATTGGCCATATATGTGTGAGTTTATTCCAGGCTCTCTATTTTGTTCCATTGATCTACATATCTGTTTTTATGCCAGTACCATACTGTCTTAATTACTATAGCTTTGTTATATATTTTGAAATCAGGGAGAATGATACCTCCAGCTTTGTCCTTTCCCAAGATTTCTCTGGTTATGAGGATCTTTTATGGTTCAATACAAATTTTAGTATTGTTTGTTCTATTTCTATTAAAAATGTCATTAGAGTTTTGATAGAGACTGCATTGAATCTGTAGATTGCTTTGGGTAGTATGGATATTTTAATACATTTAATAACTATTTTCTTCCAATGCATGAGCATGGAATATCTTTCCATTTATTTGTGTCTTCTTCAATTTCTTTCATTAATATCTTATCATTTTCAACTATATAGTTTCAATATATAGTTTTACTTCCTTGGTTAAATTTGTTCCTAAGTATTTTATTCTTTTTGACACAATTATAAATGGAATTGTTTTCTTAATTTCCCAAAGCAAAGGGATTACTAGCAAGGAGATTGAATCAGTAATCAAAAACCTCCTGGCAAACAAAAGCCCAGGACCAGATGACTTCATTGGTGAATTCTACCAAACATTTAAAGAAGAATTATTACCAATCCTTCTCAAACTCTCCCCAAAAATAGAACCTACCTAAATTTTATGGTAAGAAATTTTAAATGCTTCAGGCTATAAATTGATTCTGAAGAACAGAAAGAAACTGTGATAATTACCTAATTAAAGTAGCTTCTTGCCAAATGGAGAATGGCCTGATTTTTAAATGTGTTTTTAATTCTGTCTTTCAACAGAAAACAAAACAAAAAAAAAATGCAACTACTTAATGGCCTTATGACTTCACTTCTACACCAGATTGTTCTGTTTTGTCTTGTTTTATTTTATATTTTTTTAAGTAATAAAAGAAACAGATAAGAGCACTGGCCCATAAGTTTAAATGTTATTTATGTATAATGATGAGCATAAAAATCTAAAATCATTTTCAAATTGTAATACCAGTCAATAGTCACCCTATTTGCCTCTCCTCGAAATTCTAAGCAAATTCTTTAATAATAATTAGTTCCCAGTACTTTTAGGTTTTACAAAGACAAATAGTTTACTTCACAGAAAAAGACAGTTCACCAACAGGATATAACAACTGAGGATGAAACACATCCACAAATGTTAAAATACCAGCCTTCTCAATGGACAAGTAGTAAAAATTCATTAGCTGAGCAAAGGGAAAGAACTGAGAATTTTCTTCAGTTTCCAACTCCTACTTATAGGTGCCATGTTCTAAAATGTTTCATTACACTGCTTCCAAAGCAAATCTTTGGAATAAGTATAGCATTGTGTCTTTGATACTATGCTTCACTATGGGACAAATAACTCAGAGGAAAGATATTTTAAATTCTTCAAGCCTTATCTATAAAATGGAGTTTGTGGGTATCCTATAATGTTGTTGTAAGGATGAAATGAGATAACACATGTAAAACTCTTAGGACGGCACCTAGAATATAGTGAGCCTCTGTGTCACTTATTATTGTTATTGTTGCTGTTATAATAGTAGCTATAGCTCTGGAGCATCTACTATTTTCCAAATAATAATATATATTAATATTTTAATCTCTGCAAAGTAATGTGTTTTTTCTACACAGGAGAAAACTGAGTTTAAGAGTTTAAGTAACTTAAGGCACCTGGGTAGCTCAGTTGGTTGAGCAGCCAACTCTTGGTTTCAGCTCAAGTCATGATCTCAGGGTCTTGAGATGGAGCGCCACAAGGGGCTCCATGCTCATTGCGTAGTCTACTTGAGGTTCTCTCCCTCTGCCCCCACTCCCCGAGTTCATGCTTTCACTCTCTCTCCCAAATCAATAAATAAATCGTTTTAAATCTTTTTAAAAGATTTTATTTATTGATTTGAGAGGAGAGAGAGAGAACATGCACACACATGCGTGGATGCAGGAAACAGTGGGTGGAGGGGTGGAAGAAGGGGAAAAGGGACAAGTAGACTCCCCTGGGAAAGTGGAGCCCCAGGTGGGGCTCTATCCTGAGATCATGTCCTGAGCTGAAACCAAGAGTCAGAGGTTTAACCAGTTGAGCTACCCAGACTCCCCAAAATAAAGTTTTTTTTTTTTTAAGTTTAAGTAACTCGTCCAACAATACATGAATTCATACCAAGATCTAACATTGAAGTCTGAGCTACATCTATATTCCCACTCCAACAGCATGACCCTTCATCCTGGGTGAAGGCTCTTCACACATCTAAGAGAAGAATCAAAGTGTTTTCTACTCAAAATAGTACAGGGAGGCATGATTTAAAAAAGAGGTGATATCTAAAGTCTTAGAACACAGTCCTTAATTCCCATTAAAAATATTCATATTTATTCTCTCATGAGTCAGATAATTGATCTTGAAACATCTCAAATAAAAGCATATGCTGGTCTCAGTGACTGCTTGGGTGATTTTTAAAAGTTTTTTTAGATGAAGTAAGTGTTAAAACCTAGTTAAAAGTGTGTTCTAGCCAATTAACAGAAAATTAACCAGAAGCAGAGGATATAAGTAGCCTCATAAGCAAGTGGTCAGAGGCAAAGTGTTTTATTCCAAAGATGAACCTAAGGCTCCCCTAATTCTTTCCCCACTTATGCACTGTACCATCAACCTTTCCTGTAAGGATCTCAGGAAGAATACAAACTTACTGCTTATAACCTACTCCTGCTGCTCTCACAGCATTTATTTCCTATACCACACATAGAACATGACATAGTTTTCTTAAGTTTTTTTATTTACATACCTAATTTTCTCAATGAGCAAAATAACAGGTGGATTATCACATTCTTTCTTATTTTTTCCTTTAAAGTAGGTCTCAGAGCACATTGTTCAAGTACAATTTAAATTAGCCAAATTCTAAATAGAAGATGGTCCTTATCACCACATCATTGTGTTCATGACTATTAATCCACATAGACAGTCCTATTAAAGGCACAGGAACTATTTAAACCAATGGGAATTGACCAATAAAGCATAAAATAGAACAGAGAAGCAGATGTTTAATGTGCTATGATGGACCCATTGGACAATTCTCAAAAGACACAATGACCTGGGGTCAAATCATTCAGTACTGACCAAAAGGATTGGAATTTTTTTTTCATACTGGCCAATATACTTAACAAGATTTTTGCACAAAGAAGAAAACAGCACTGTGTATAGTAAAAACAGTCTGTCCCCAGGATAATTTCTCATTCTCAGTGGTCTGAGTTTTCCAAGTCAAACCAGCTAAAATAGAAAGTCCTTAAATGGCCACAATTCATGAGCAATAACCTGGGTAATTTATGGTTTGTAGTCCAAGAGTTCAAAATGGGAAGGATTAGCAACTATACTTCCCATTTAAAAGATGTGGGGGAGGGGGAGTTGTGGTCGGGAGGAGGGGTACAACATCCACACTACCACTGCCACTATGGCTAGGAATCATCACTGTATGAAATGTGCACATTGTTGGTTAGCATACAGTGTTACCAGGTGCAAATTCATAAATGTAGTCAATGTGGGAATCTGGACTTACATCTGACATATTAGCATGTTGTTGGTGTATCTCCAATCTCCATAGTTTCTTACCCTGACATCTTTCATCACACTCATTAAGGAAAAGGAAGAGAGGACATGTGGTCACCAGATTCGTTTTTGTTTCTGAAGGAAAGCCACATCCTTTAATTACCCCTTACCATCTTATTGCTCCAATTATTACTAGAACTTTGAAATAATTTTTATTTGACATAGGCTTTTTAATCAAGAATAAGCAAGACCACACACCCTCCTGATTGATACATTAAAAACATATGTTTATTATGATAAATACCCTTATGGAAAAAAAAGTTTTAGAGAAAAGCCAAAAGCCAAACTAAGTGATAGACCCAGACTCACCTCTAGCCCATTTATCACCTATCATAAAGTTGCTCCTCTTAGGATTTCGAATTCATAATGTGCCAAGTAGGACATTGATAGTGTATTTGTCTTCTGTCCGAATATATCAGTGTGATATAAAAGGTCCAGATTATGATTCTGGTGTCAACTTTGCCATGATCCAAGAGTGAGAATCATAAAACCAAGGAGCAAAAAAAATTGAGTTGTAACGTAAAAAATAAAATTTAGGACAAGACAAGCAGGTCTGCAGCTAGATATCATTGACCTTTTTCATTTTCCCATCTGAAATTTTCCAAGCTTAACAAGATGATATCTAGAATAGTTGGATTTTTTTAAAAATCTGGATATTGCGTGGAGGATTTCAATACCTGATATTAAGTTATCAACATGTGAAATTTATGCACAATAATAGGAAGATTGACCTCTACTGGCCATAGTCCCCACATATGATATGGGCAAAAGCATGTAATGTACAAAAGCACATAAGGGAGAGAAACGTGAGATCCAACAGCACAGCACAATGACACAGAAGAATCTAAAATACAAGATTCTAAAAGAAAGAAAAATGAAAATAACTAAAGATAGAGAAGACTCACTAAAAAATATAAAAGAGCATAAAGATCAGTAAGTTTAAAAACAATATTATATTTTGTGAACTTAAGAAGATTGCTCAGTTTTCAGCAGCCTTTGGGCAGAGGATTGTAGTTTTGTTTTGTTTTTTATTTTCGGTATGATCAAAGATTGAAAACATTCCAAACTTCTAGGCTGAGAAACTGAAAATTGCCGAGCCTGCTCGTTGGCATGGAAAAATCAAATTGTAAGAAAGCCAGTTTCAAGTTACCCTCAAAGTGACATAGTGTCAGCCGTGGGAATTATGTCATTGCATCATGTCAGGGCTAGAGGCACAGTCTGGAGGCATAAATCCTCAGAAAGAGAGGATTTTGCAATTATGAGAATAAGTGCACTAAACATAGTCCACACTTAATAAATATTTCTTTTGCTGAATGAAAAGGAGTGGGTAAAAAATAAACAAAATCATGGAATTAAAAACAGAGCCTTCAAAGATGCTCTCAACTGTGCAAATAAGTCAACAGGGAGACCTAAAAACAATTACAAAGAGGACAGAGACAGAGAGGAAAGGCATGGTGTCAAGGAAGCTAAAATGAAGGAGTATTTAAAAGAAGATATGATCACAGTGTCAAAAAGGAACAATTTAAGGAAACTGCATTATGTCTGCTGGGTAAAATATGATTCCAAATGTTCTCTAGAAGCAATATGATTTTAAAATTTTCTGAAAAACTCTGTGGCTAAGACTTATAAACTGGAGCAATTTGTGGTAACAACAACCAACAACGATGCAAATAAAGCTAACATCAACTTCAGCTAAGAAAAGAATTTAAGCTGCTTAGAAAGAGATAACAGGGGAAAACATGAAGAAAGAAAACACTCCCTCTAATGGGAGAAAAAAATCATTTGGGCTTTGATACGTTTAATGACATCATGTCACTGTGAAACATTTATTCTTTTTCTTCTGCTTTCTCAGAAGAAAATAAGCCACTTTTCCCCCAAAATACAGGGAAACTAAGACTGTCCCTGTGAGTATTTAAAAGCAGGTTTACAAAATACCAGGAATCTTAACCTGACATTCTGGGTGTTGGGCTTCATAAGATCTGTGACCCTCTTACACTGCATTCCATTCCTGCTACTTATGTGTGGAAGAGGGTCCATGGCCTCCATCAGATTCTCAAAGAACATGTTACCCTATAAAAGTTAAGAACCACTGTTCTAGAGAAAGTAATACTTGCGGCCACTGGGGGAAAAAGTTTTAAGGGAGTTTGATGGCTAGTTGGGCTGACATCTGCAGATTCTTACTCATCTCACCACTTTCCCCTTCCTTCTCAGTGGAAGTAGCACTGTCCTCTTGGGCTTTCTCAGTGCTTTAAATCTCACCTCCTCTCTGTTTCTTCTCAGTCTCCTTTGCCCCATAAATATTGTAGTTCCCAGGACTCCAGGTCCAATCCCTTTCTCTTCTTACATTATATATTCTATCTGGCTAATCCGTATTCTATCTGGCTCTAACAAATTTCTACAGGATGGTCGTAAATTCTGGAAGCATAGGTGAATACATAAGAAATGATTTATTGATACTATATTATAATACATGACAAAATATTATTATCTATGTTTTCAGAATTTATGATCATCCTGTATATATTTATGGTTTCCAAATTAATCTGAAACCAAGAAGTTTTTCTTGAGCTGGATGTGATTTTCAGACTGTGGACTGCCTGTGGAACATCTCTACTTGACCCCCTAGACATTTCTCACATAACGTGTCCAACATCACCTTGCTGTCTTGCTGTCCCCCCTCTTAGGGAATGGTATTCCCATTCTTACCAAACTCCCAAAGTACAAACTCAGGGATTACCCTCCATAGCTCCCAGGTTTCTGAGAGTTAAACTCAGCAGTTCCCTCTTCTTCACCACTTCTCTTTCCAACTGATCATTGATCCTGTCTATTCTACTTCATAAACACTTTCACTCCCGTCCATCTCCACTGATACTGTCTTAGTTTAAGCACTGATCATTTCTTGCTTCAACTAAGTATATTAAAGCCTCTCTACTGGTCTTCTTACCTTCAGTCTCACCTCCTTCCAACGGATACCTCCTCCGAAGAATCTTCCTAAAATGCAAATCCAATTGTGGTAATCTGCTACTTCAGGCTCCATCCAGTTACTGCACGATATAGCCTAAACCCCTTGGCCTTCATCTTGTACATTTTCACCTTCATTTCTTTGGTGCTACAGCCACACCCATTAACTAAACCGTCCTCACACATGTCTTGATGTCTCTGCTTGGATTTCCTCTGTGCTGTCCACCAGTGATAAGCTTCTATTAATCCTTCAAATCTTAGCTCCAGGTTCCCTGAAATTATCTCTTCCCCCACCACTACGGTCACCCCTCAGTATTTGTGCTTCTTTCTGCTGTGCTCTGAGAGCAACTTACATCATCATCATAGAATACTAGAATTATTTGTTTAAATCTCTCCCGCACTAGATTATGAGTTCCCAAATGCCACTTACTCATTATTCCTCACTACTCTAGCACCTAGCATTCAATAATTATGTGTTCAACAGAAACATGATAATGGGGAGAGGGAGAGAAGATTATTTGGAACCAGAAAAGATTTGCATTTTCTGTTAGGGAAAAGGTCTTGTGTAACCAATACTGGCTCCTGACCCAGACAGGCATGGAAAGCTTAATTAGGGTAGAACCATAGGGACCATAATGGACCTAGATCCAGGCACAGGTAATGAAGAAACAGACCATTTTTAGGGAGTGAGAGGGAGCTTAGCCTGGCAGAATATTCAGGGTATCCAAAAGGATAACAGACAACTGATTTATTTAAGAAAGAAGTCCAAGAGGGGGCCTTGTCAGCAAGATCTAACAGGGTGCCCTCACAGATGTATGGTGCACAGCAATGTCCTGAAATTGGACATATTTTAAGATTCTAATTAAAAGTAATCAGCATGAAAGAGGGCTTTGAGCAGGAAGAAGTGCCCAATTCTGGGGAGGAATTGGCAAGCAGCCCTGGTGGGGCTGTGACTCTCGGCAGGTAATCAGGACTGGAAACCAGGCACAGAAAAACAGGTGGATTTTTCTTCAATACTGAGCTTAAGGGGAGCTTGGTGTCTGGGACACACTAAACCAGGAGCACAGTCCCACCCAGGATAGGATTTATCCAGAGTCCAAGGGAGAGAAGAGTAAGACTAAAATGTTGTATTAGCATGAGGAAGAGTACAAGAGCTGGGGAGTCAGGCAGGCCCTGACAATATCTGTGGGACATTGCATTTGAATATACTCTTAGGAGAGCAGACCCAATTTTATTTCTTATAATAAGAGACTTTTTTATTGGCACTTTTTTCCAACAAAACCTTAGCTTTTCCAAGGAAACACGGGTTTTCTCTTTCAGAGTAAGATAAGTAAAGATAAGAAAAATTGGGCTAAAAAATGTTTTCATTAAGATGAGGTAAGTAAATTAATTAAGGTAGGTGAATATCAGGCTTAAAAATGTTGCGGTTTTTTATATCTTAGTTTTAAAACTGAAAAATAAGATTCTGAAAAATAAAATCACTGGATTCCTTCAAGAAACAAAATCAAAAGTGGTAGACCAGAATCTGAGCACTCTTTTATTCCATCATTTTGTACTCCAGGGTTGGGTAGTGGTAACTCAGGGCAGCTGTAAGAGATAAGGTGAGGTCCTCTGGAGGTCAAGGAGGTAAGCTTAGGATCTCCTACTTTATATGTTGAAGTTCAGGTCAGATTATACTTAAAAATGAGTTTTGAGATTAAATTAAAGTTTTTAAGTGATGCATCAAATACAACTGTCTTTTTCTATAAATGAAGAAATTGAGGTTCAGAGAAGCTAAATGCAATTTTAAAAACCTGTATCTCTGGTTGGCGGCAGACATTTGATGACACAGTGGGAAGCTAAGTACAAAACCATTCACAAAACTACTAGAGTAATTTTTCACCCTACAACAGAAAATCAATGTCCCAGTGCCCGTATTCAGGAAACCCATCAAGTGGTATAAAAATATTTTTAAAAAGACATGACTGGATAAGTATATATATCTATACAGATCAAAGTAAATGTTTTCAGCTTTCTACATTTTTAAAAAACTCTAAAAGAACATGACAAGTTGTCCCATCTTTATGAAATTTAAAAACAGTTTGAGCTGAGCAGACCGGCAAGAATATAATCAAGAAAACAAAACCATTCTGTATATTTCAAACAAAAAGTATAGGGAACTGGTTACATGGATCATGGAATAGTTGAGAATCCAGAAAATGGCAAGACATCCCCAAGAAAAGCAAAAGCAGGAAAATGCCACCATTCCCTGGGCTGGAAAGTCAATAGTGGGAGGTAGTGTTCTAGTGTCCATTCAATGAGAGCTGGGCCAGGAAGGGGGTTTCTAGCAGAGGCTGGACCCACAAAGGGAGAGACTGCTCAATGGGGCTTAAAATCCCAGAAGGGATTCAGCTGCTACTCATTCCAAAAAACCACACAAGACTTTCTTTCAGGTTAAGGGAAAGTCAGGTTAAATTAGGAAGTGACTCTTCCCCAACCCAACCCCATCTCTCTTTCTGGTTTTTGCTTGCAATCTGATTATCTTTCTCACCCCAAGAGGCACCTCTGAGAGCAGAGAAGTTTTCCAGCCCACTCTCCAAAGGAAGAAAGCAGTCCAACAATGCTGATCTAAGCCAACTGTCCATATCCTTTGGGGTTAGGTATGAAGAGTGAGCCACCATAAGACAAAGTGACCCAGAAATGTGTACTTCCTGAGCATAATGAATACACTAAGGTTAAAGTTGATGACTAACTACAGTCAAATCACCTTCCAAGTTCTACTTTGCTTAATTAGTTATTTTCTTTACTCTCTGACATATAGTAGACCCTTAAAGGAATATTTTTAACATACACAGCCAATTGCCTCCTTCAAGCCAGCAAAAGCATAATCCAGAAAGACAGAAAACAAAGAAGTCAACTCTGCTTTACCAGTGAGATGTTTCTGGAAACCCACCATTTTTTCATCTGTTCCTGTCCTTGACTTAATCACTTGGGGAGAATCTGTAGCAAGGGACCATAGATCCCCTCTTTTAAGGTCATCCTGACATGTGGAGGCCTTCCAGCATTCCAGAACCTGACTCATTCCAGCACATTGCTTTGTTATGGTGTCAGCTGTCAGTGGGCCAGGTGACAGGAGCTGAGCCACCTCTGAGCCAGCCAAGCCTGAGGACACAGAAGCAGATGTTGGATTCTAAATCTGCCCCTCTTACTTCCAATCCACACTCCCACCTGGACACCTAGGCCATCCCCATCCACCTCTCTTCCCCTTATCATTCATTTATTCAATCGTCAACTCATGTAAAACATTTTTTTTTAATCATCCACCATGTGCCAGGCACTGGGAGAAGCAGGGGGAACAAAGCAAGCAAAAGTCCCCATCCTCATGGAGCTTATTTTCTAATCTGGGGTAATATGATTTGTCTAATGAAGACATGATATTATGGAAAATATAATAAAGTAGGGGAAAGTCATGTGTCTTCCAAGGATAGAAGCATTGAAATTGACCAAAAAGAGTCCAGGGAAGACCTTTTTTGTAAGGGTGATTTTTTTGAGAAAAGATCTGAAGTGAGTGTGAGTGCTACAAATATTTTAGGAAAGATCATTCCAGTCAGAGGAAATACATGTGCAAAGATCCTGGGGATTGACTATGCTTGATAATATGCTCCAGGAACAGCAAGAAGCCCATTGTAGTTAGAGTGGAGTTAGCACTAGGGCAAAAACAAGGAAACCAGTTGCATTATTCTAGGGGAGAGATAAAGGCAGAGGTAGTAATAGGTGAATTCTAAATATATTCTAGACCTATCCAATGTGTGAATTTGTGGCCATTTATTCTCTTTACTTGATCTTTGGGATAAATCTACTTCCATTAATCTAGACTGCAGAAACCTAGAGCTGTGAAGAGCTCAGTTACCAAAGCTTGGATTAGTACCTTTCATTGATTTTAAAGAATCTATGAAGTGGAAAGTAAATATAATGAAGAGGAAAGAAGACAAGAGGTTAGGATTGGTTAGTATTGGTCAGGATGAGGAATATCAACATCAATATATTGAGTTCCTAATATGGTGAAGTCCCTATATTATGAAATTTAAATGTGTGTCTCATATAATCTTTGGAATAACCATATGCAACTAGAAATTTGTATCTCTTTATGAAGAGGTTATGAATCAGGAAGACTTAATAAATTATCCTATGTCTCATGATTAATCCAAGGCCAAGCCAGATTTGAGCCTAGTTCCCTTTCTCTAAAATCTGTGATAGTTCCTCTACACTACACTACAATTATTCATTCACTCAACAATATTTATTGGATGCCTGGTGCAATTGTATAAGACACAGAAATGAGCAAGATACAGTGTCAGACCTCAATAAATTTCTAATTGGAAATATGACACTATTCTTAGAAAATTATTGCTGAAAAATACAGTTCTCTTTCTTTCATTTATTCTACAAATATTCATTGAGTGCCTATTCAGTGATGGCATAAAAAAGTCATTATTTCCTAAAGCTTATATTCTGATGTGAGAATCCAGAGAATAAACAAGTAAAAATGTATAACCTCTCTGGTGGGGATGAATACTATGGAGAGAAATAAAGTCAGGCTGTAGTGTTACCACTATTCTATATGGGTTGGTCAGGGCTGCCTCTGCTACATAACATTTAAGCAAAGACCTGAAGAAAATGAGTGTTGTGTGTAAATATCTTAAGAGAAAGCCTTTTAACTGGAAGGATCAGCTAGTACGAAACCCCTGGACAGGACTTAGTGTAGTTATCAGGAAGAGCTGAGAACTGATATGGCAGGAGTAAAGGAAGTAAGGGAGAGGGTGATAGGAGAGGAGGTCAGAGGGTGGTGGTGAATAGAGTAGCAGAGAGAGCAATATGGACTATTGCCATAATCCAGGAGAGATATGATAGTGACTTTGACAAGGATAGAGAAGTGGCCATTATTAAGAGTAATAAGATTTGGGATATATTTTGAAAGATGAGAATTTGCTGGCAGATATTATGTGAGGTGTAAGAGAGAAAGGCATAGGACTTGAACTACTGGAATCATGAAGCTACAGTTTCTGAGATGGGAAAGATTGTGGAGGGGAAAAAAAAACAGGTTTGGAAAGGAATCAAAACATATTAAGTTTGAGATGTTGAATAGGTTTTTGATGCATTAGTCTGGAGTTCAGAGAAAGGAGCAGGCTGAAGATAGAAATACAGAAATCATCAGTGTGAAAATGGTGTTTAAATCTCTAAGCCTAGACAAAAATCACCTACGGAGTGAACATAACTGGAAAAGAAAAGACATCTGAGCCTGGGGATACCCTAATCTTTAGAAGACAGAGAGAAGAAGAAGAATCAACAAAGAAAATTGATCCCTGACATCCTCAGACCTACTAAGTCAGAATCTTGGAAGTTTGAGACCAGAAATCTGGAGAAAGACTCAGAATCCAAATTTATGAAGTTCATAAGTCTCTAAACAGATTCAGCACAAAGAAATCTCCAAGATACATTATAATAAAACTGTCTAAACCCAAAGACAAAGACAGAATTTTAAAAGCAACAAGAGAAAAAACAATCTTCATATGCAAGAGAACCTCATAGGCTATCAATAGTTTTCTCATCAGAAACTTGTAGGCCAGAAGAGAATGGAATGATATATGAAAAGGGATGAAAGAAAATAACTGTCAACCAAGAATGCTTTACCCAGAAAAGTTGTCCTTCAGAAATGAAGGAGAGATAAAGACTTTCCCAAGTGAACAAACCTGGGGGAGTTAATCACCACAAGACTTGCCTCCCAAGAAATGCTGAAAGGAGTTCTTTAAGCTGAAATAAAAGGACACTAATTAGTAACATGATAACACATGAAAATATCAAATGCACTGGTAGATATATAGTCAAATTCAAAGTCTGATATGATGGTGTATTAATCACTTAAGCTCAATATAGAAGTGAAAAGTCAAAATTATTTTTAAAAAACTATAGCTACAATAATTTATTAATGGATAAAAAACATAAAAATAAACTGTGATATCAAAAACAAAATGGGCAGGGGACTGAAAAGATAGAGTTTTTGTATGTGATCAAATTATTAACTTAAAATGGACTATTATATCTATGTGTCATATAAGCCTCTGGGGATCACAAAACAAATACTTACAGTAGATACATGAAGGATAAAGAAAGGGGAAGGGAATCAAAGCATACCATTACAGAAAATCATTGATTCACAAAGGAATATAGCAAGAGAGGAAGAAAGGAACAATGAACTACAAAACAGCAAGAAAACAAGATGGCATTAGTATGTCCCTATATATATCAATAATTACTTTAAATGTAAATGAATTAAATTCTTCAATCAAAAGGCAAAGAATAGTTGAATGGATTTTAAAAAATCCTGCAAGACCCAACTATATGTTGTCTATAAGAGACTCACTTCAGCTTTAAGAGCACGCATACTCAAAGTAAAGGGATAGAAAAGATATTCCATGCAAATGGAAACATTTGAGAGCAGGAGAAACTAGGGTTAGCCTTACTTACACTTGACAAAATAGACTTTAGATCAAAAACTGTAACAAGAGACAAAGAGAGTAATATAATGACAAAAGGGTCAATTTATCAAGAGGATGCACCCAACATTGGAGCACCTAAAAATGCTAGGCAAATACCAACAAATCTGAAGGGAGAAACAGGCAACAATACAGTAATAGTAGATGATATTAGTATCCCACCTCCAACAATGGCTAGATGATTCAGACAGAAAATTCATTAGGAAATACTAAACTTGAATTATTCTTTTTTGTTTGTTTGTTTCAAGATTTTGCTTATTTATTTGAGAAAGAGAGAGAGAGAATGAGTGGGGGCAGCAGAGGATGCGATAAAGGGGAGAAGAGAAGCAGGCTCTCCACTGAGTAGAGAGACCAATGTGGGGCATGATCCCAGAACCTTGGAATCATGACCTAAGCTGAAGGCAGATGCTTAACTGACTGAGCCACCCAGGTACCACTGAATTATAGTTTCTACCAAATGGACCTAACAAACATACATAGAACATTCCATCCAATAACAGCAGAATACACATCCTTCTCAAGTGCACATGGAACAGTTTCCAGGATAGATCATATGCTAGGACACAAAACAAGCCTTGGAAAATTTTAAAAGACTGAAATCATACCAAGTGTCTTTTCTGGCTCAATGATCTAAAACTAGAAATCAATAACAGGAAGAAAACTGGAAATTTCATAAATATGTGGAAATTAAACAACACACTCCTGAACAACAAATGGGTCAAATAAGAAATGAAAAGGGAAATAAAAAATATCCTGAAACAAACATGGGGTGCCTGGGTGGCTCAGTGGGTTAAAGCCTCTGCCTTCAGCTCAGGTCATGATCCCAGGGTCCTGGGATGAGCCCCGCATCAGGGTCTCTGCTCAGAGGGGAGCCTGCTTCCCTTCCTCTCTCTCTGCTACTTGTGATCTCTGTCTGTCAAATAAAAATAAAATCTTTTAAAAAAATAAAATAAAAGAGAAGTTTATAGCAATAAACTTTATTTATAGTTTATAGCAATAAACAGGAAAAAAGAAAAATCTCAAACATTCTAATAATTTAGTAAACCACTTTTAAATGCTTGAGTTATTAATTTTAGATAATTTAGTAAAGTACTTATGAAGTAGGAAATATGAATAGACAACCAGGAAAGGGGGAAGAGTCAGGAAAGCATGGCCAAAGTTTTGCACTTCCAACCAGAAGACTTGATGTTTGCTAAACTCTGGATGACTTTATTGAGTTCCAAATAGGTATATCCTAAATTTCCATCTCCTGTGTCGTCTTAGATGTATTCCTAGTTTTCAAAAGGAAAAAGTGGGGAGATGTTTTTAACTATGTTGTCTGGGTTTATTTGTTCATTGTTCCATCACACAAAATGGCCAAAGAACTCCTAGTTTGCTTTTGTCTTTTATTAAACAATGGAGCAGATGACAAAAAAGATTAAGAGCAATTTTCATGCAGGTTAGAGTTATCCAGGAAAGTGCCAGACAATAGCAGACACCCTGGTGGTGTCTGAGTTTGACAAGGCCATGAATCTGATGGTGAAATCAACAAAAGGAAACTCAAAATCCAAAGGCCAGCAAAAGCAAAACAGCCCCAAGAGAGTCACTGCAGCTGACAATACATTTCTATATGTATATTGCTTGTCACAGCAACAGCTACATATACAAGGACTGAAATTCTAAGTGGGTGATAAATATTAACATAAGACAAACTAATCAAAGGAAATAGAGCTAAGGTAGGGCTTCATAAATCTTCAGTGTTTAGGATTGCCAAAAGATAAAATGATCTGAAACTTCCACCTGAGGATTCAGAGGGGAAAAAATAGCTAGATTTGCTGAAAGTCTCGGTAAATGTTTGGAGACTTGAATTCCTACAGAACTTTGTGTATAACTTGAGATGAAGTCATACAAGAGCTCTTAATCTATGTTCCAGTAGCATGGCAAACACCTGGAAGCTTGCTCTAGATGCAGACTCTCAGGCCAACACCAGACCCCTAAACCAGAACCAGCAATTTAACAAGACCCCAAGTGATTTGTGTGCCCATTAATTGAGAAGTTCTAATGTGGGCTTCAGTTGGTCTTAAAAGTATCACTGATGAAGTGGCTAAAAGGACAAGAAATGGTGGCTGACTCACCACCAGACTGTGATAGAGAAGGCATAGATACTTAAACTCTCAGATTTCAACAAAAAATCCAGGAAACCCCTCAGTTTGTTAGGCAAGAGAAGATTGGTGAAGGAGAAATTCAGAAGGAAGGTATGAGTCCTTAATTAAGAGCAATCCCAGACCAGCTACCAAATAAAGGAATGGAAATTATAAAGAGTGACAATTCAATTTTGGTAACTGGAATTTCCAGATGCATGGAAAATATGAACTTTAGAGGACTCCACAAACATTAACATTTCTGCAAAATCTTCAGTGGCCATGAATTGCACTTGCTCACACAGCACTGAATTCTAACTGTTTCCTATAGTGAACCTCAGCCCAAGAGGCCTGACCAAGTGCACCAGGAGTGGAATCCAAGAATGTTGTGTTCTAAGTCAAACCAACACACATGCTCTTGCCAGTCTGAAAGTGCTTTTTCAAGAGGCCTCTTCCTACTATACCACAGTGTTGAGCAAGGGGAGGGGAGAAGTCATATCATTATCCCATATATTCTTTTCATCTGACCATAATTACAGGGGGACTTCCAGCATGTTACACAAACCTGTCATCAAGGTCAAAGCTAAAAAATTTAAGTTACACAATAGTAAGATGGGCCTATGCAGCCTCTCAAGCAAAGCAGTTCAACCTCAAACCAACTTACTTAAGACTCTTCTGCCATCCATGCTAACTGCCAGGAACACTGAAGAATGTGGACATAGATCCATTCTGAGGACTTGCAAAGGAACCAGAAAAAAATAGTCTTTAAGCATTGAATAGTATTGACTTTCTGTTAGGTGTTGTGATAAGTGCATTTCATGCATTTTTACATTTGATCTTCAAATATACTGCTCTCAAAGATTCTGATTATCTACATTATTTATGTATCATTCTATGGTTATTATGTACATTACTACTGTTATATCATGATTATTATTATCTATATTATTTCTTGTAAGTATAGAAACAGGATTCAAACTCTGGCCACTGTGCTCCAAAGCTTTATACTTCTCTACTAAAGAACTAGATTTCCTATTATTTTCTGCCCAATCTCCCAACATAAAGTTTTAACAGTGATAGAAATTATGAGACAGCCTCATTTACCATATGTTTAATGGGGAATTTCTTGCCTGGACAAGTGCCTGCTTGCAAATGAAGTTATTAGGAATTCTTCTTTGGCGTATTTACTAAGCATGAAAAATCACTGTCACCCAAATGAAAAATTTAGACCGTTCATGCTGATTTGGCCTTCACAGGGCCCAGTTTGGACCCTTTGCCTCATTCTGTAACAAAAATGAAGTAGAGCCATCTGCCTTCCCAAAGCCACTTGGCTGGTGGGCTCAGGCTCCAACTGTTCCCAGCACAAGGCAGAGATAGGGAACCATCAGCTCTGAGTTGGAAGACATTTCTGCACCAAGAGAAGAACCAAAATGGTCCAGGTAGACACAGCAGCCACCAAAAGAAGCAGGCATTCAACCCTTAAAGAGAATTCTACCACCAGCTTACTACTTCCTAGGGAAGCAGCTGGGGTAGTCCACCGCCTTCCCTGGAGGTGAGTGATTAGCAACCAGCCCCAGTCCAGGCTTCCAGAAACACTCCAAAGGCCTTTGGCAGATTTATACGTCAGCAGAAAGCCAGCTTACCACCCAGACAGTATTACTGGAACAGGCTGGAACTTGGCATCTGGCAGGTAAAGCGGCCGAGTGCAACTAGCCAGTCGCTGCAGGTGCTGGCTGCTGCACTGGCTGCTGCTCTGGCACTTTCTGGGAAACGGAGTGCAAGAAAATATTACAGGAACCTATTTTCAGCTTAGGGCAGTGATTACACCAATGTGCCAATATGTCTTGTCACTATGTTGCTATATAGAGAAGCTGGAGTATGATGATATTGTGAGCTTATTATAAACATTGAGGCATAACAAGGGAGGGGGTCTTTCTCATAATAATTTCCAGTCAAAGGAAGTTCATTACTGAGAACACACACACACACACATACACACACACACAAAGAAATATATTTTAGAATCAGCAAGGTCTTCTATGAGTTTGAAGGAGCCCTCCATACAGGATCACAGAGCGGAGGAGAAAGCATTAGACTATTATGGAAAGCAAGACGGGTATCTTCAATCACCCCCAATGAAACAGCATGGTAATTGCAGTTTGACACTGAGCAAGGTAAGGGAGAGATGACAGGAGCACTAAATAGAGCACAGTGTGGGTTTTTGGATTCCCCAGGATGAAGAAACCTCACTGGAAAACTATTATTAAAAAGAACAGAGGGTTTCTAAGCAGAGGTCCTCATATGAAACCAGTGAAAGGGAAAAAAGGACAGAAAAAAAATCTTCCAACTTAGAAAACTGGAAAAAAAAAAAAAAAGATCAAGACCAAGTTTCACATAAGAAAATGTCTGCTCATTAACAAGCTGCCTGTTTGTAATGGCTTCCAAGAGGTCAGCTCTTTGGTTAGGAAGGTTTCTGGTCTCCACTGTGCCACCAATGTGTCATAGAAGCTCAGGTATCGTCTCACAACCTCTTTAAACCAGATTCTCCGGCAGCCCTGTTAGGATGCCTCTCACTCCTGAGAGCTTTTTCTCTATTGTCACCTAATAAAACTTCTATCTCTTTATTCAATAAACAAGCAAACAAACCAGATTCTCCACTGATTCAGAAAAATAATAATACTTCCAGGCCCAGCCTTGTCCATGCCTAAAGACAACATCCAAGCCTAAGAGGACAGGAGAAGCTGCCTAGGACTCTCCAGGGCGCATTTAGCTGTCCTTCCCCAGAAAAATAAATTATTAGGGAGGTGTTAGGAGACAATGTCATTACATTTGATTCACTAGTATTCACTGAGCTGTACATGCCCAGCACTGCACACTAACCAGCTAACTAGCACCAGAAAGGTGCTACCGATAAATTTATCCGTATCACAGATACTTAGTAAGCACCTAGTTAATGTAAAACATCGTATTAGGGGCCAACAAGGATATCTGTCCCATATCCTCAATACGCTTACCACCCAGTAGAAAATCTCAAGATATATACACACATCACTATGACTCATATTATACTAGGAGAACTACCAAATGGCATTGGCTAGATGTGTTGACTGCTTACCTATAAAGACATTATTTTTAAAGTCGATTGTGCCAGTTTAAAAAAAAAAAAAAAGCGTTTTAAAGAGTGGTTAGTGGGGCAGGTTTGGTAATTATTTCTGCGTGAATCCTATCATTTAGAAACCAAGGATGAAGACTGGATGTAGGAAATGGGTTAGAGGAACTCGAGCTCTAAAAAAAGCCTTCAAATGCACTTAGCTGGAAATTATCCTCTTTATTCTTGGACTCGAAGAGTCGCTATGGGTGTGATGAGTTCTCACGAAAATTGCATGACAATGCCCCATACCGTAAATGCTAGGAAATTTCATTATTTTTCCTAGTTCTTTATCTTTTGCCTTTATACTGATGGAACTTTATTTCAGTTTTATTCTCAAAAAAGAAAATCAAGGTAAGATAACATTACCAAAGATTTCCAACTGCTTATGCAAACAGGACCAAGTTCTTTCCTGTAGCAATATATCATTAACTTGCCAACATCTGGGCTGGGAGGTGTGTGATGTTTTGAATCAAACTTCAAAGGTCAAGAGTAAGCAAGGACCTAGAATTACTATTGCATCTAAAATTATTTCACAGCCTTCAAAAGAACATGGAAAAAATGATCACAATTCTCAAAATTATATGCTGTCTTTGGGGAAAACATACATCTGAGTCCTCGGGAGTACATAGGTAATGTAAGCAGGACTGGGCCATTTTCCACATCAGAGTCAGTGCTAAACAGGAGTCATGGAGGGCTGGGTACTGCCTCAGAGAACCCACCTGTTGTCTGAAATTAGCCTGTGGATGTTCATCATTTTCTTCCACAAATAGATGCCCGTACCCATCTTTTCCATTACCTCCTTGTTCCCTAAGCTTGCAGTCTTGAGTCATTATTTACTCTCCCAGTTCTCACATCATTTATTTACTTATTTGACAATTACCTAATTACTATCCATACCATATCAGACCTGTTGTAAGTGTTAGTATTATAATGGCCTCTGCCCTCCTAGAGCCAAAGTCCAGCCGGGGATACTAATAAGCAAACAAGCAATTACACTACTCCAGTGTTTCTTTATATTATAAATATTTTCTCCCTGTCTGTGGGATGTCTTATTTTCTTGATAGTATTGCTTGTAACAAAGATGTTTTTAACCTTAATGTAATTTAATTGATCCATATTTTTCTTCTTATTCTTCTTCAGTTGTTTGTGTTCTTTGTGTCATATTTTAAAACTGTTTTTTTTCCCCCTATCAAATTGTCTTGGCACCTTGTCAAGGATCAATTGACTATAAACAGAAGGGCATATTTCTAGACTCTCTATTCCATATGTGTCTATCCTTATACCGGTACCACACTGTCTAAATTACTGTACTTTCTAGTAAGTTTTGAAATTATGATTTGTGAGTTCTCTAACTTTGCTCCTCTTTTTCAAGGTTGTTTTGGCTATTCTGATTCTCTTGTATTTCCATACAAATTTTAGAATCAGCTTATCAATTTCTTTAAAAAAAAAAAAAAGACCCATCTGAACTTTTGATAGGATTGCATTGAATCTGTAACCCATTTTGGGAAATACTGTCATACTGACAATATTGAGTATTCTAATCTATGATTATCGGATGTCTTTCCATTTCGATCTTCTTTAATTTCTTTCAACATGTTTTATAGTTTTCAGTGGACAAAGTTTGCACCTTCTTGTTAAATTTATACCAAAGTATTTTATTCTTTTGATGCTATTATAAATTAAAATATTTTCTTACTCTTATTTTTAGAATGATTATTGTTAATGTACAGAAATACAATTGGCTTTGTATATTGATCTTACAGCCTGCAATTTTGTTAAACTTCTTTATTACTTCTACTAGTCTTCTTTTTTCTTTTTAAGTGGATTCCTTAGGATTATCTATATACAAGACCATATTATCTACAAATAGAAATAGTTTTACCATTCTTGTATCATCTGAATACCTTTTATTACTCTTTCTTGCTTAATTACCCTCCAGTACAATGTTAAAAAGAAGTGATGAGAGTGAACATTCTTGTCCTGTTCCTGACCTTTTGCATCTATATTCATAAGCAGTTTTCTTTTCTTGTGGTATCTTTATCTGGTTTGTTCTGTAATGCTTATCTCATAGAATACGTTAGGAAGTGTTCCTTTCTCTTCTACTTTTTGGAAGGGTTCGTGGGTGATGGGTGTTAATCATTTAAATATTTGGTAGAATTCACCAGTGTAGCCATCTTGTTCTGGACTTTTCTTTGTGGGAAGTTGTTTTATTATTAATTAAATCTCTTTACTTTTAATAAGTTTATTGAAATTTCTATTTCTTCTTGAGGTGGTTTCAGTAATTTGCGCCTTTCAGGGAATTTGTCCATTTCATCTCAATGACCTAATTTGTTGGTATTTAATAATTCATAGTATTCCCTGTAATCCTTGTCATTTTTGTAAAGTGAGTAGTGATTTCCCTCTTTTATTCTTAATTTTAGTAATTTGAATCTTCTCTCTTCTTCTTCTTAGTCCATCTATCTAAATTTTTATTAATTTTGTAGATCTTTTTGGAGGTCCAACTTTTGGCTTCCTTGATTTTTCTACTGTTTTTCCATTCTGTTTTACTTATTTCCATTCAAAACTTTGTTTCCTTCCACTCGCTTTAGGTTTAGTTTACTTTTGTTTTTCCAATTTCTTTTTTTTTTTTTAAGATTTTATTTATTTGACAGAGATCACAAGTAGGCAGAGACAGGCAGAGAGAGAGGGAAAAGCAGGCTCCCCACTAAGCAGAGAGCCTGATGTGGGGCTCAATCCCAGGACCCTGAGACCGTGACCCAAGCCGAAGGCAGAGACTTAACCTACTGAGCCACCCAGGCATCCCTTGTCTTTCCAATTTCTTAAGAGAATAGTTAGGTTATTGACTTGAGATCTTTCTTCCCTTTTATTTATTTTTTTTTTTAAGTAGGCTCCACGCCCAGCATGGTGCCTCATGTGGGGCTTAAAATCACAACCCTCAGATAAAGATCCGAGCCAAGATCAAAGTTTGGATGCTCAACCAAGTGAACCATCCAGACACCCCTCTTCTTTTAACTAGGCATTTACAGGTATAAATTTTCCCTAAGCACCATGTTAGTTGCATCCTATAAATTTTGCTGTGTTATTTCATTTTAATTCATCTCAAATTATTTTCTAATTTCTCTTGAGATTTCTTTTTTAGTTCACTAATAACTTGGGAATATGTTGTTTAACTTCCACAGATTGGTGCATTTTCTAAGTTCCTTTTTGTTATTGATTCCTGATAGAATTCCATTTTATTTTTAAGTGAAGCATCCAATCAAAATTACTCTTGTTGCAATTCCATTTGAAATGTAAAAATAAATTAAAGCCTGTAACCAAATAAGCTTGACAAAGCCATGTAAGGAATGGACTCTGAAGGGGAAAAAAATGTAATAAGCATGCTGATTATTTTTTTCTGGTGACTCTAACTCTTCTTATTTATTTTAAAATGAAGAATATATATAAAATATCTTCAAGATTTTCACAGGAAACACCTAATATAGAGAACTTGCAAATACTCGTAAGAACAAAGAAATCATAGATTTTCAGATAGTGAAAAGGTAAAGTTGGAGAGGACCAAAAAATATGAGTGGTTTCTTCAATCTAGGTTAAAGTGATTTCAAATAACTAGACTTTTACCATTCCCTTGGCAGATTTATAGAATTTGTATAAGAAATATATTCCTGACATTCAGGCTGAGCTTTCCTTTTCTCAATTTCATCATGTTGGGCATAGATTGCCTCTGTACACCACCCTAAACAATTCCTCTCCTTATTTAGTTTGAGTTTCAGCTCCTCAAGGACCTGCAGAAGGCTATTATATCCCCTTTTTTCCTTCTTCATCCAAGCCAAACATATTCAGGCCTCTTAATCTGTCTTCTTAATCCAGCTATTATACTTTTGAATTTCTGTTCTTTGAACTGAGTCCAGTACATTCACTCTTTCTAATTCATGGGGACCCTGAACCGTATGAGTCATAAGGACTCACCCTTGATGTCACATAACCAACTGTCCACCTCTGTGCCCTGGCATTTCACTTGAGGTATAAAGCTCAAAATAGTACTTTCAAAAAAAAAAAAAAAAAAAGATGTTTGCTTTCCATTACCAACCACAGGTGGTTTTCAGTCTCACTGCTTTCCAAGTACTGAACCACCGTCCTGTCGGATGTCTGTCATTCAGATTATTTTTTCCCTCCTTCAAGCAGCAGAAATAAGCAAGTTCTTTTCCTGATGCTCTCAGCATTCTCAACAGTTCATCTGGTGTGGTTCAACCATTCACAGCTACAGACCTGCCAAGTTTACAAGTGCACGAGTTCTTTCAGAGTCCTGCTAGTGCACTCTGGCTATTTCTGAAGGCCTGGGGCTAGTCTATAGCCTTATCTGCCTCCCAACAGCTCGGCAGATTCCCTAACACAAACCGAAGTCTGATCATTTTGTATGCTTAAAAATCTAGCTAAAAGTGTAAAATATTCTCTATCCAATTTTTCAAATGACATTCTCTAAAAGGTTCAATGGCTCTTGGGTTCCAATGGTGTTTTAGAACTGGTACACAGTAACTGCTAGTACTTACACAGAGTATAAGATTCCCACATGCACCCTATCGAGACTGTTGATAGCTAAGCATTTTGCACTGGTTTCTACCTACTGATTTTTTGGGTTTTTTTTTTTTTAATTTCTTTTCAGTGTAACAGAATTCATTGTTTATGCACCACACCCAGTGCTCCAAGCAATACATGCCCTCCATAATAACCACCACCAGGTCTACCTACTGATTTTTAATGAGCAAAATACACTAACATCTCACTCATTTGAATTCCACTAATTAAGAGTGTAATGTTGCCATGGCTGAAACTTATCTTTACCCCTACGGATGAAGATGCTCCAAGCAAACATACTATGTGGGCAAGATTGGTCCATTTGGCACATCAAAAGCAATCCAGTGCCTGAGCACTGTAACACATAAAGTATTGGATATTTTCTCCATGAATGTACCTTATATATTCACTAGAGCATGTTGGGTAGCATCTTCACTTGAAAGAGAGAGAAAAACTGATTTGAGTTACATATAGAAGAAAGAAGACTCTATTTCTTTCCAAATGGGAATTCAGATTTTTCTTTATTTCCCACAGCATTGGAAAAAGTATATGTGCGTAATTCATTTAAGTCCCAACCATAGATGCAAAGCCAGAACCCCAGAATGGATTCCATCTCCTACCATATTTGTTTACTTTCATTTAACATTTTGCCTTCAGTGGTCACTCCTCCCTCCTATGCTCAAAAATAACCCTGGAGGTGTTACCGTCATGCGACTCCTTTCAGTTCATGTCTTTGTTAGATTGTAAGCTCCTAAGAACAGAAATTGCATTTCAAACAGTATGGCCTCAAAGAGATATAAATTAATGTACAGGCAAGATTTGAATGTCGTAAGCCAAAGAAGTAAATAAAGGAAACTTCAAGTATTCTAGATGTCCCTTTGAAATGAGGGGGACTTTTCATTTTATTTTGAATTTATACCACAGAGACTTTTTATTTGCTGTCCCGACAGGTAGAATTTTACAGAGCAGTGTTTAGGGGAATATGGAATCAGACATTGGCTCAGATAATTAGACCCAGTGAATAAACATTCCCTGGCAAAAAAAAGAAAGTAGAACTAGTCGCAAGACTAGAAACTCAACCCATGGGAGCCCAGGGCAGTGGTATGTTCAGATCAAATAAATAAACAAACCCAGATAAATCACTAACATCCTGAAAGTATAAGGAACTTCACAGAGTACTTCGCTCACTCCCTTCACTTTCTAGATCCAGACACCAAGACCAAGAGTGATGAAGGGACTTGCCCAAGAACATGAAAGTAACACAAAAGCCAAAACTAAAACACACTTTTCCTGTTCTCCAGTCCCATGCTTTTTCTAGCTACATCCCAAGTTCATTATTTACCCTGCCAGTTGAGTGGATGATCTTCCATATAAACCCAAAGACTTGTCACTGATTCAGATTTTTAGGTTTGAATAGGAAAAACATTTGTTCATATCTAACTCAAAGGAAGCCTCAGTTTTATGCTTTATGTAACAGTATTTAGTTCTTCCTTATGCCAGGTGTCATAGTTAATTACTCTTCAGGATATTCTCTAAGATTTTCACTTTAAAATGGTCATTATGTTACCACAGGGCTAAAAATATGTATAATAACTTAAGTCCCCTGACTAGGATGGTAAGTAGGATAGCAGGCTTTCTACACTCAGTGAGCCAAATTTAACTGTTTATGTAAGCTGATGAATACACAAAACTTCCTGGGTACAGGGTTGTTCTGCCATGTCTTGGGGAGCCCAGAGAACCTTTAGGAGAATAGTTACTATTGTTCCTGGCCACAATCTCATTTGGATGCTTCGTCTATACCACAGCAAAACAAAAGGCCAGAAGTAGATTCCAGAAGAGAACAGCAGACTCGATACAATCTCTCACATTTCTAATGAGCAAAAGCAGCTTTTTCCTCCCTTTTCTTAAACCCCAAAGTTTCTTACATTTCCTAGAACCTTTCCAAGGTGTGGGTATTCGTGTTGGTGTCAGGTGTCAGGAACATATATTAGAAGCCAACACGGTAGGCCCCTGGAAAAATTGTGAGATGCTTTCCCAGACATCAGCACCTCCTCAGCACCTTTCTCCTTTCTCTAGGCTTCTGTTTCCTCCAAAAGTATCCCATGTCCTGGAGATCCTGATAAAAGCTTATGGCAGGAATGGTAAATATATGACATTTGGCCCCTATTCTTTGCCCACTGGGCCTATGGCAGACATTGCTAATACAGAATTCCAAATAATCATTCCTAAGCGAACATAGTACAGAAGATAAAATCTGTTTGCTGTCCCTGGCTTAAGGTTTCATCACAAGTCCCCCCACAAAATTGTCTGAAGAGAAAATGACCCCAAAGCCTCTAATGACTCAATGCCTTTGGACAGTAACATACAAAGTAACAAGTTGCAAAACTGACATTTCTTCCTCAAGTCATACCATCCTAATGAAGAGCAGTCTATGTTTGCCATAATAAATAAGGAAGCTTATAAGAATACTGTACCCTAGGTCTAGAGATCCTTCAATAAATAGATTTAAATCTTGAGGATCTAAGGCTCAACTGTCTCACCATGCATTCCTATGGCACAGTGGTTCTCAAAGGTTAGCAGCCATTAGAATCACCAGAATGGCCTGATAAAACAGACAGCTAGGCCCATTTTCAGAGTTTCTGATTAAGTTGGTTGAATATAGGGCCCAAGGATTTGCAGAAATAAGTTCCCAGGTGATGCTGACACTGCTGGTCTAGGAACTATACTTTGAGAACCACTTACTGCTGTAATCCTTTGTACAAGAATTCCATTCTTGGGCGCCTGGGTGGCTCAGTGGGTTAAGCCGCTGCCTTCGGCTCAGGTCATGATCTCAGGGTCCTGGGATCGAGTCCCGCATCGGGCTCTCTGCTCAACAGGGAGCCTGCTTCCCTTCCTCTCTCTCTGCCTGCCTCTCTGCCTACTTGTGATCTCTGTCTGTCAAATGGATAAATAAAATCTTTGGAAAAAAAAAAAAGATTTCCATTCTTATCCTTATCCCTAATCCTGGTCACCTGAAATGCTCACCTATATTCCTGAGGTTATAGAGGACTGAAAAAGCAACTCTATGGTCTTCTCTCTTTTTCTGTTTTCCCTGTCTCTCAGCAGTATTCTGTTTTGATACCCGCTCCTCTCTTCGCTTCCTTAATGCTGAATCAACCAGAGTTTCCTCCTAAATTGGATAAATCTTCAGAATCTCATTATACCCCCAAGAAATCTAAGATTTGGCCCATAGTTCTCTTCTCTAACTGAATGTCCTTTGTCTCACCTATTTCCATGAATGACTTCTAACCACATGAATTTCTATTTAATCTGTATCTTCCAAACACATGTCTTCATTCCTGACTTTTTCTACCTTTATATTCCCAACCCTGGGTAGAGCACCAAATCTCCCATTCAACATGACCCACAAGAAAATAGAATTTGCCTTTATAGTCTTGCCTTATCTTACTCTCCCCAAAGAATTATATACTACCAATGGTACTTCCTATAGGTTTTGCTTCCAAAGTTGGTTCTGTTCACCTGGTGCCTTCACCTGAAAGGCCCTCATACCTATAGCCCCTTGTTTAAAACCTTTACATCTACCAAAATGCAATTATGTGCTGTCACCTTTATGAAGTCTTCCCTGACTACCTCCACTGGACAAGCTGTCTCCCTTTCCTGAACTCCTCTCTTAAGCACCTATCCCATTCGGCCTCTATTACTTTCCTATGTCCAAACACTCTCCCTCCTATTCTAGATAAGCCCTTCTGCAAGGCATATGCTGGTGACCACATGGTCTCCTATTTTCCAAAACAATCCTGAATGCAGGTGTCTTATCCAATTATCCATATCAGTATGCTCATATTTGTCATACCATGTGTTTTAATTTTTGGCTCAGAGCATGTTTCTCAAAATAAATATTCCGTGATTTATTCTGGTACATTATCATACTTCTCTTCGTATAAGAGCCACCCAGAAATATCACAAATGTGCCTTTGATAATGATCTAATGCTTTCTACATTTAAAACTAGCTCTTCTGTATCACAAAAACCTTTTATTGCCTCCAAGGACAGAGCACCTGCCCTTACTCCATCCCACTAAAGGTGTTGAAGATTTAATCTGCATATTCAGCCCCAGCTACCCTGAGCCAGTTCTAACTCTCCAGCATGGTGGTCTATCAGCAGGCGTTAGCACTACACAGAGCCTAGGATTAGCTTTGTTGTCGTCAGCATGGTAGGCTGTGTCCCTGAAGGGAACCACCGGTGCCCACAAAAGTCTGCTGACTGCAGTCTCCTTACCAGGTCTTGCTGAAACTCTATCCAATCTATATGACTCTGCTTTCTTCCCTAGTTCACATTTTATATAACAGTTCTTCCTGCTCTGAACCATATTCTTGATCAGCTGTCTACAGCTGACCTAACCTGAACAAGGCACCTCTCCGCAGGGACCTAGACTCTGTCACTGTTCCTCCAGACCTCCAGACAGACCCCCCTTGACAAGGGTGCTACCTTCTAACCATAAGTATTCTACTTCTCAGAGATCTCTGCTGTTGACCTCACCAAATTAAAGCCTACCCAGTGTTTCTGAGGACTCTTTAGATATGAGTTGGGCAGCCTCAGAGCCATTCTATTGTGGCTAATGACAGCAGCCCACATGACACTGCCCTAAGAGTCCCAAGGCCTGGATGGCTGGCATGGGCTTACATCCCATAGCATCCCCTAGCCCTGAGCCCACTGTTGCTCTTGGATCTCCGTCTGTGTGGGGCTGAGAAAGCACAGACTGCTGCTATTACTGGCTGCCATATGATCTTCCCATGGACTACATGAGTTTGAGCCTTAGCTGTCACTAACCCATCCCCTCTAATACTAGGCTATGATCTCACAAGGAATGACACACTCCACACCAGTTACATGGGGTGAGCTCTCCTTAAGAAGTTCCTCCTGCCCGGGACGCCTGGGTGGCTCAGTTGGTTGGACGACTGCCTTCGGCTCAGGTCATGATCCCAGAGTCCCGGGATCGAGTCCCGCATCGGGCTCCCAGCTCCATGGGGAGTCTGCTTCTCCCTCTGACCTTCTCCTCGCTCATGCTCTCTCTCACTGTCTCTCTCTCAAATAAATAAATAAAATCTTTTAAAAAAATAAATAAATAAATAAAAATTAAAAAAAAAAAAAGAAGTTCCTCCTGCCCAAACTCTTATACTCTGGACAAGATGATGTAGGTCTCTCTAGCACCATATTCTCTTTCCAACTAGTGTTAGAATAATTGGAAGGATTGGTCATGGAAGTGTAGGAAACCTTCTTGGGTGGGGGGGAGGGGCTCAGAGCCTGAGAATTTTTGCCCTGAAACTTTTATCCATACCCTAGGGACCAGATATTGAATCCCACATAGAGAAGCACCACTGTCTAGGATTGGGCCAGATATCTGAACAGTTGCATGGAGGCTGATTTTGGTCTGTAGCTCAGAGTTCATGTTTATAGACTGGATTTACATGATTTTCCGATCTCCCTCAGAGGCAACTCCAATAGCTCCTTAATATAATGGATCTCCTAATGCAAGTTTAGCACACACAGGAAACAAAGCCATACTGACCCTATAATCACCAGCTGTGATAAATTCAACATGTTGCAGCCATTCATTAATTGATTGTTAATTTAACTGTTTGTCAACAGTCTTAAAAATAAGAACAAAATTTCAAGACCATCTTACTAGAATATACTGATTTTGTATCTAACAAATTTTTTTCCATGCCATTGCCAATGAAAATAAGCCCTCTGCTCACCCAGCACTGCTAACAGAGAAATTTTACGTGGACAACATTAACTGTCAACCTCTTCAACCTACTTGTTTTTTTGACCTATCATCCAATTACTCCTTGATTTAATTTAATATAACTCAACAAACACTGATTTGAGAGCTATTGCATAACAGAGGCTGCTTCAGATGCTTCAGATGGTGTCATAACAAAAAATAGCAGAATATTTGAATATTTACAAGGCACTTTTCCCATACTTCATCTTATTTAATGACACATATCTAATTACCATATAGATCAGATCAGTGAAAAGCTGGTACTCTTGCTTCTTACCTCCTTATAACCAGTAAGCTATTCTAAATCCCTCTCAAGTTAGCTCTCTACCAAAAAAAAAAAAAAAAAAAAAAAAAAGAAGAAGAAGAAAGAAAAGAAAAAGAAAAGGAAATAAGAAAACCCAGTGTCCTAGGGAATTCTGATAACCAGGTTTATATAACCAAATTACCTAAGTGCTCCATTGTCCCAATATAGACCCCTAAGACCACTAGCCCACCTCACCACTTCCAAAAAAGCAAATTAACTTATTAAAATTTCCCCTAAATAAAAATGTCTTAAACCATGACTCTCACTAAATTTGAGGGCTAGCTTTGATATTGGCATCAGACTAAATAGAGTGGAATTCTGTTAAGACACGATTTGAACTATTCATCATGAACAACCCATAAAAACAACTTTTCAGATTGACCTTTTCTACCCCTGTCACTTCCATGTAAGTCATCCATGACTTCCGGTCATCCCACATACTTTGTACTGAAACACATTTAATCTAAAAATGTAAAAGGTACGACTTGGGTAATTTTTCACTCAAGTGGTAATTTTTTTGTTAAATGCTGTCTAAATTAGCAACCAAGTTAAATCCACAGAGTGTAAAAAGTTTTGTTTACAAAAAAAAGAAAGAAAAATGTTGTCTACATCATTCTTCTACAATGCATCTGAATACTAGCAGGGCTATAAATAGAAGATGCAAGAATGACTAATTCTGTTTTGATTCCATCTCTTCGATGACAAAGGAAATCCCTCCGTACGAACATTAAGCTAAATCATAACAGCTGGACTTGAGGAATTTTATCTAGAACATCTACATCAAACAAATAGGACTGCCAACCTTGGAGATGGACAAATAACTCCCAAAGGGACCGAGTTTTATAGCTATCAATTCAGGGGACTTGTAAGTCACAAGAAAGATTTAAATACAGCCTTGTTTTGCTAATAAAATGCAAAAGAAATTTATCCCCAATTACTTGATCTTGGAAAAATCTTTCTACGTTTTGTGACTGAAAAAGAGCGTATGCATCATTTGTAGCTACAGTCTTTCTTTTAGAAACTTAGTTATATCTTCAGAAATTTGTCAGCTAAATTAAGCCCCTGGCCGTATAGCGAGAAGTGTGTTGGCACCACACTGGGCAGGGAATGAATGAAAGACTGGATTGAATTTTCCATGGAAGCCGACAATTAAAATTGTTTTCTTTGGTATATCCCTTTCTGTCAGTTGTTTTTGAGCTCTCCAAGAGAAGAAAAAAGTTAAGAAGCCTGATTCAGTCATTTCCAAATCTCACTTCCAGTTTCCATCTTATTAAAGACATGACTTAACTTTAATGTGTGTAACATAAACAGAATCATAAAAGGGAAAGAATTAGAACAGTCTGGAAGAGATGGTGTCCAAGGCAGGAAAATGCCACAGCTGATTTGCTCTTTTTATTGTTGTTGTCCTTTTATATTGTTTACTGGAGAAGGAGACATTCTTTGTCCCTCTGCTGCTGATTCCTCACCCTCCATTACAATCGTTGGGAATTCCGATTTCACAAAGTTATTACAATACGGCCACAAATAATCCATCTTGTCAAGTCCATCTTCGGGACTGAAGATAAAGTTGGAGCTGAGTTGCTACACACATCTGGAGAAGGTTCGTTACTTGTAATGGTGAGCCGCTCTGTTAATGCACCCATGAGAAAGGGGCTGACAGGCTGCATATTTCTGCAAACTGTTCCCAGAAAGAACCAATTTCCTGACTTCCATGTGGTGTCAATAATGGAGGCATGAGATGGAGCAGTGCTTATGAAATATTGAATCTGCTTACAGGACCAGCTAGAAGCAAATTCAGACCACCTGTGAGAGAGAGCCTTGTCGTGGGTACTCATACTTTGGCATCCACGTGGCATATGTGAATGATATGCTCTAATCTATGTATTTGGACTTATTTGCCACAAAACTTCCTGACAGTAGTAGTACCAGAGAGAGAGAAAAAGAGAGAGAGAGAGATGCAGTAAAACACATTTCTGCACATTTAGAATTGAAACAGTTCAAATCACTAACATTATTAAATTTACTATCATAAGCAGCCAAAGTTCATCTTATTCATCAGGAAAAAAGTGACTGATGTTTCATGGCATTAGTATTAGATCATTTTAGTTCTTGCCAATAAAAACAAAGCATTAGTGTTTCAATGTTTTAATATCATGATTTAATTCTCTCAATGATATTAGGACCAAGAAGCTCAACCAATGTGAAGACCCCATCAAAATTCTTGAGTCAAAACTATGGTTCTAAAATGAGTTCACCATCCTGACCTCCCATTTCACAGCATATATTTTATGCTTGTGACTTTCCAAATATGGGTTCTTAACATTGCAAATGTTAAGTTTTATATCACTAACTTGTGTTTCAAGGGTTTGCCTAAGTAAATAGAAAAACATCTGGGCTCTTTTTACTGGCAAAAGCAAAAGATATTTGACCTAAGATCAGATTCTGAGACTTGAACATTAACTTGGTCTTTCCACAGAACGTCTCTAATTTTTCCACAACTCTCTGCTGAGAGGGTTCAGCCCAGTGCTCTTAGGGGAAAGATGGGACTAAGCGCATGTCCCAGTAAGACATATGTCCCAGTTGGCTTCTCTTACCCCAAAATTTTACCCACAGCCCTAACCCATTCTTGTCTAAACAATGGGATACAATTCCATGGCAGGAACAAATCTTCAAGATCTCAACTAGCCTGTGGACATTGAGCTCAAGATCCCTTTAGACAGGAGGATGTTCAGGAGACTGCTTCAGTTGTGAGCCTGTCAGAGGTTTTGGTCTGTCCCACCAGCAATTCAAAGGCACCATCTGTAGCTCTAGTCTGAGATTTCCTTGGCTTCAAACAAAGCCCCCCCCCACCTCCTAGGACTCCCCAAAGACTGGAGCTACAATAGTCTGCAGAATGGCATCCTGGGCTCACCTCCCTTTCTGACTAGCCACTGCCCTCCAAAACAGAGCATGTCCCATGAATGGGGCCAGAGTGGAGACTATCTAGACTCAGAACCAGTGGTATGACCACCTGTGCCCTACACCTCCAGGCAGAATGACCCCCATGGAGTTCCATGTCAACAGCACCCACTGGACACAAAACTCCAATGAAAGGATGCCCCCTGCAGTTGTGCAACATGGCCACCCTTGGATTGGCAGCCTAGTTTAACTCTTCTTGAAATTTTAATTAAAATTCAAGAATAACAAACCAAATCCCGACCAGCTTTTGGCTAAATCTTCTGTTTAAATGAAGTTTTTTTTTCTTTTTTCTTTTTTCTTTATTAATTGAAAAGTTAAACTTCTTTGTTGGATATAAATAAGTGTGTTTCTTCAAAACATCCTGGCAAAAATAGTTATTGCCCAAGGATAAGAACCAGAGCCTGTTTCAATGGTCATCCTCTTGACAAGTTCAATTTTCTTAGAATTTTTGACTTTTAGAACCAGAAGATTGTATGTTAATATGGCCACACAAAGACTTGTACATGGACGTGCATAGCTACATCATTAATAATAGCCCAAAAGTGCAAACAGTCCAAATGTTTACCAACTGGTGAATGGATGTGGTATGCCCATACAATGGACTATTCATTCACTAATGAAAAGAAACAAAAGTACTGATCTATGCTACAACATGAAAGAAATTCCAAAACATACTCAATTAAAGAAGTCAGACACAAAAGACTGTATACTATACAACTTTATATAGAATGTTCAGAGAAGATAAATTTCTAGAAACAGAGAGTAGATTTACGGTTGCCTGGGGTTGAGTGGGGACAGAGTATAATACATTTGGGCACATCTTTTTGAAGTGATGAAAATGTTTCAAATTTGGATGGTGGTGATGCTTGCCCAGCTCTGTAAATTTACTTTAAAAATCACTGAATTGTACACTTCAAAGGAAAGATTATATTTTTAAAAAATCATGGCTAATATATATTGAGAATTTTTTTTACAGATTTTATTTATTTATTTGACAGAGAGAGATCATAAGTAGGCAGAGAGGCAGGCAGAGAGAGAGAGAGGAGGAAGAAGGCTCCCCGCTGAGCAGAGAGCCTGATGTGGGACTTGATCCCAGGACCCTGAGATCATGACCTGAGCCAAAGGCAGAGGCTTAACCCACTGAGCCACCTTGGTGCCCCTATATTGAGAATTTACTCTGTATTCAAGAGTTCTAATAAAATATTTATAGACATTCTCTTATTTAATTCTTATTTAATTAAGACATTCTCTTATTTAATCTTCACAACAATCCTTTGATGGTACTCTTATTAGTCCCATTTTACAGATGAGAAAAATTGAGGCTTGGAGTGAAAAATCATTCTTTCAGAGTCACACAGCTAGTAAATGGTGGAATGAAGACAATAGTCCAAATGATCTGACTCAAAATTTAACTACCTTGCCTGAGCTACCCAGAAGATGTTTGTTCTTCAGCATACCGATCTGCCCTGAATTTGTTGGAGGGATGGCAAAATATGGATTTCCCCTTGCTCCTTAGTCTAATTAGGCAAGACCTAGAGCAAAGAGAACCCTGGGCCAGTTTCTTCAGGCTACAAGAGCCTCAGCAGTTTGTCATAAGTGCCATGGAAATGGGTTTATTCTGTATATGTGCCATAACTGAAAGTCCCAGCCCTGTTCATAATCATGTTGTCCTATATTGTAGCTGTTCACACTCCCTGCAAAGAGATCACACTGGAGGGCCTGGACCTAGCCTCTAGGTAAGTACTCTTTCTCCTGTGCATGGTGCCTTCTCTGTCATGATAGACTATTTGACTAGATGATATAACAAAAATTGCCCTTAAAAACAAAATAATTTGAGATGAAGAAAATTCACTTTCAAGCACAGAAAGTTATGGAATAGAACTCTGTGCGTCATACTTTTTTTTTTTAAGATTTTATTTATTTATTTGACAGATCACAAGTAGGCAGTGAGAGAGAGAGGAGGAAGCAGGCTCCCTGCTGAGCAGAGAACCCAATGTGGGGCTCCATCCCAGGACCCTGGAATCATGGCCCGAGCCGAAGGCAGAGGCTTTAACCCACTGAGCCACTCAGGCCCCCCTCTGTGTGTCGTTCTTAACTTCTCACTGTCTCTCAAACCAAATTTGAGCCTTTCTGTCTTCTTAATATCTTTTGATTTGATTCATTTCTCTCCATCTGTGCAATTGTTACCTGTCACTTCTTACCTGGATTACCCCAGTGATGACATACTATTCTCCGTACAACCAGTCTTGCCTTTGTCCCTGACTCTCTATGCTCTAGTGTAAGTGGTTTTCCTAAAGTGTATAGATCATGTCATGCCAGTCCTCTCCTTTAAAAAAAAAAAAAAAAGATTTTATTTATTTGAGAGAAAGAGAGCACACATGCATGCATGAACGGGGGTGGGGCACAGAGGGAGAGGGAGAAGCAGAGAAGCACATTCCTCCACTAAGCGGGAAGCCCAACTTGAGGCTCAGTCCCAGGACCTGGAGATCATGACCTGAGCCAAACACAGCTGCTTAACCAAACAACCCACCCAGGCACCCCATCAGTCCCTTCCTTAAAACATTTCAGGGGATTCCTACTGATCAAATTCTTTCATATGGACCCCTTTCACTCTCATACTCTTCCTATAGCCAGAGTCATCTATATTCAGCTCCCCAAACCAGTGTGCAGATGGTGGGCCTTTGCACATGCTATTCTCATAACCTTACCTGAAGATCAGTTTTGTCTGAATAAATAGAAAAAAAAAAACTAGACTCAGTTTTCTGGAAAAATAAATTTTTTTCTGCTATCAAAGGAAGAGACATTAGCCCCTCTCCCCTCTTCACCTGGTGAACTCCTATTCATCCTTCAGAGCTTAGAATATCTTCTAATACCTCCTCCCACTCCCTCTCCCCTCCCCAACTCTAAGCCTCCGTTAGACATTGTGGATATTAGATATTTGTGGCGCTTACATGGTTCTTCATCATCCATCTCATCTTCTAGTCTGCAGCTTTGGGAAGGCAGATCTGCGGTTTCCTTCTGCTTGGATATATCCCAGTATCTAGTACACCACACATTGAAGGAACTCAACACATTTTAAATGAATGAAAGAGAGACAGAAATAGAATCCATAAGAGCAGAACTTGATTAACTTTTCTCTAGTTTAATACATCTACAATCTATCCATGAGCTTTTGTCCTTCAGCTTCCCTTTTTGTAGGAAAACAATGAGATGCAAAACATTCAGACAACTTGCCTGCCAAGCAGTCACCCGGACAGAGCACACTGCCCGATGGCTCTGGCTCCTTGGAAGGATGAGAGAGGATAACTGTAATTTTTAACCAGTATGGAGTTCATTTGACTATTTAATATCTGAACTGGTTTAATATCATTAAAGTATAGCAAAATGGAAAAAATGATCTCTCCTGAATACACCTCTATATAAATAATGTGTTATGCATGGATAAGGACTGGCAAAGATAACAGAGAAATGAATGCAGCTGTTCTGTCACAGTAATGGGATCATAGATGATTGTCATACTTTTGTTATTTTACCTTTATTGTTATCATATTATTGCTTGTGCTAACAAACATACATTTTTAAACATTAAGCAATCAATGTCCAAGTATCAACTTAAATATTGGGTCTGGTGGCAAGTCAACAAAAATAATAAATAGAACAGATTTTTCTATTTGATTTCCCATATGTAGAACTCCCTAGACTCATGATGTAAATTTATTTGAAAATGTGCAACAATCATAATACTATAACAATATGTATTGCTCCATTATCCATGCACTGGGCTAAGCTTTATCCCATTGCCTCCATTTTACAAAATAATTTTTTTAAGGATTTTATTTATTTATTTGACAGACAGAGATTACAAGTAGGCAGAGAGGCAGGCAGAGAGAGAGAGGAGGAAGCAGGCTGAGCAGAGAGCCTGATGTGGGGCTCGATCCCAGGACCCTGGGATCATGACCTGAGCTGAAGGCAGAGGCTTTAACCCACTGAGCCACCCAGGCACCCCTACAAAAGAATTAAAAAAAAAAACACCTTAGTTTATTTTATTTTTTTTAAGATTTTAACACCTTAGTTTAAAGAGGTTAAGTAACTTCCTAATAAGTTGAAAGCTAGAGTAGTGGTTGATTTTGCATGAATTTGTCTAGACCATGGTGACCAGTTGTTTAGCCAAACACTAATCTAGATGTTGCTAGAACATCTAGAGGTCTTTTAGATGTGATTAACATAATCAGTGGATTTTAAATAAAGTAGATTACCCCTCCATAATATGGTGGGCCTTGTCTAATCACTTGAAGGTCTTCAGAATGAAGACTGAAGTTTCCTGAAGAAGAAATAATTCTGCCTCTAGACTTCAACAGAAATTCTTCCTGTGTTTCTAGCCTTCTGACTCAAGACTGCAACATCAACTCTTACCTGACTCTCCAACCTGCCAGCTTGCCTTACAGATTTCAAACTTGGCAGGCCTCAGTAAGTACATGAGTCAATTCCTTAAAATAAATCTCTTGACAGTTAAAGAGACAGACAGATAAATAGGCAGATATCCAGATAGAGATAGAGGTCCTGTTGGTTCCATTTCTCTGAAAAACCTTAATACAGCTAGTAAGTAGTATACAGAGCTTGAATCCTGACTAGCCACTACTCATAACTGTTAGAAAAATAAGATAAATCCCCAAGTTGCATCTAAGGGTTCATCTACAGAGTGGCCTTCTGGCTGGAGGAGGGCAGGCCACCAGGGCTGGCACAGGGAGTTAGGGGCATCACTGGACAGCAAAAAGCCCAGCATGCCTTTCCCTTCACTTTGTGGTTTGACCCTGGTTCGTGATCCCCTCCCAGTGCCCTTCTCTACAAGGACACAGACTACAGGGTAAGTCTCTGCGTGTCACTTCCCAGAAACACTAGTCATCCACATTTGCCTTCTCTTGCTCTCTCAAAGTTTCTCTTACTCAAAAGCTGTAGGTCTCAAGCACTTCACAAGACAGAAATATTACCCGTGGCTCTCAGCAAACATGGACCATTTAGGGAAAAAAGAGGAACAGAATTCAGTTGCAGCAGGGAAGAAGTAGATTCTTCTCATAAAAAAGATTTTTGAAAATAAAAAGTATTGAGTAAAATCATGGATGTTCCTACCCTAAAAAAAGTCTTAAGAAGTGGGCTGGGTTTTTTTTTTTTTTTTTAATGGTTTTCTGGGACATTTTAGGTGTGGTTCACCATAACGCCAACAAAGATGTAGTAGATGCCTTTGCGAGGTTACTTTCAACCCTCGAACAGAATCGGAGCCTGCACAAGCCTCTGTGGCCCTCTCCCAGCTTCCCTGGGCACCGCTGGCCCAGGCAGGGAGCACATGCCAGGCTCAGAGCGCCTCCTCCCTTGATTTCTGAGCTGGGCTCACAGTTTGAGAGTCCTGGCACTTAGCGAGCTTCCTGCTGAGCTGTAAAGTCATTCCAGACAAATCCCTGTGTTTACAGAGATTCCAGAGCAGCAGGGAATATCTCAGAATACCAGTCTGGATGGAGAAATTCGTGTGTCTGCGCTAAGCTGCTCTCCACACTTGCCCTGGCCCTCAGCTCCCCCTTCCTTCCACACCCCCTCCTCCGCTTCCTTCTCTCCATCTGCTGTAGTTTCCTCCACACTGAGTCATTCTGGGATGTTACTAGTAAAGCCCTTTAAAAATCAAGTTAAACCAGTGGGAGTGAAGTGGAAAGAAAGCTATTATTTAAGGAATAAATGAGAGAGGGAAAACAAGAAAGGAAAGAGCAAGTGGGACAAAGAAAAGAGGTTTGGGTAGAGCTCTGGTCTAGATTATTCTCTCAGCCTGTTATAAAGACAGACAAAAATGACCTATTGTAATGAACTGGAGCTTCTGTGGATCCTGCCGGCAGCTCAGAGCATATCACCCCATTCTCCATCCATCCTTCACTTGGACTCAAACATTTTTAAACCAGAGATAGAAAACTGAATTTAGAGTCAAAAGATGAGCTGGAGACCTGATTTTACTACTTTGGAGCCACTTAACTTCTCTGGGCTCCAGTTTTTCCAGATTCTTAAAATGGGATATTCTCTAGTAATCCCAGGGCTGATAGAAGGATAAACTGAGACAATGAATGTGAAAGCCCTCCAGCTTATACAAATACAAAGCATGTTTATTAAATTCAATAAACAGCAAGTGTTTTCTATTCATTGTTCTTTCTGCTTTCCAACCCCTAGAAAATCTTTCGCAGAAAGACTGCCTTCCAGCCAACATAACTGGGTTATTTTTAAAGCTCATACAAAAGCTCTAAAATGGAAAAGAAAAGCTAAAAATTGCCATTCAGTAGGGTTTCCAAGACAGCATTGAGCAATCCAAAGTCATTGTTGAAGATTAGCAATCACCAATCTCTTTTAGACTCAGAGTATATGTAATTCAAAAGCAGCAGGTCCTCTTGCTAATACTTTCTAATACCTTTTGTTCAGAAAAACCCAGAGAAAATTTCACCTCACTTACTATTATTCATATCTCAGCCAGTTCTCCTTAATCATAACTTTCCTTCCTTGGATCCTTAAGTAAGTATATAACCTGTTCTCAGCAAGCTTTAAACATGTCAAGTGAATTCTTATATGACCAGGTAGTCCGGGATGAGTTTACACAATCACGTTTCAGAACCTTGATGAGAAGAAACGGAAAAGAAAGTTGCCAGGGCTGTTGATATCCCACATGTGGTGTTACTTAAGACCAAAAACCTGAACTTGAGGGGAATGTGCTTATGTCAAACTATTATATGTCAGACCACGCCCCTCTGGGTGGAGGTGGGATTTCCCTTGAAGGGAATGGATGTTGCCACTGTCAATCATCCTAGAGAAGGGTCAATCCTGGGCCAGGAAATGAGAGCTATAACAAGCAGTCCTAAGAATGAAGTCAGGAAAAAAACTTGCTTCCTCCCTCCCTACGTCCAGTAGTTGGTTTCATCAGGATTCTGGGGCAGGATGGTGCCTAAAGCTTGTTCCATGTTAGGTTGAGCCGTCCCGGGCCATGGTAGAGGCAGCCCAAAAGAGCGGCATAAGGTTCTAGGACTTTCTATAATCCCCGAATTAACAGGTTTTGCTGAAGGTGGCCATTTGGACTTTACTGAGCTACATTCCACCCGTGGAATGACTTAGATTAGGGAGAGGTGTGGCCCTGTCCCAGATTCTGAACTGGATGGTGGTGCAGTAGAGTCAGCTAGTGTGTCAGCTAGAGGCAGAAGTGTCTGGAGATCCTCAGAGGTGATGGTGGCGGCAGTAAGCACCAGCTGGAACCACCTTCCACATCAACCAGCATCCAGGTTGACCCAAGATTCACCTGGCAACCTTGTTAAATAGATTTGGATTATGTCTAGGGTGGCATACAAGACTGAGTTTCTAGCAAGCTCCTTCCCAGGTGCTACCAATGCTTCTAGTCCTCCAGAAATAACAAAGGTCTAGCCTTTGTGTCTTGCAGTACAAGTCCAAGAACATGCCCCATCGGGAAGCCCAAAGGACAACCAGGACTGAAGGTAAGATACCAGTAAGCATGCCCAGGGCCTTTATTCATGTTCATGGACGCATCCCCACTGGCTAGGGTTCTTACTGATTAGGGAAACGTTAACTTGCTGTACTTTGGAGAACAAACACAAGAGTGAAATGTTTGCAACTCCAAGCTGGTGAACGAGAGGCATAAATGACTATACTCACAAATATCTAGCCATTGCAAAAATCAGAAAAGAGCGAAAATAATCATCTTTTAATGCTTAATTGCTAGGTTGTGCCAAATCTTGTCTAGGAAAAACACTGTGTTTTCCCTTCCTCTCACACTACTACCACACACACAACACTGCTGATCCTAGATGTGGGAGTCTCCATAGCTCAGCCGTGACAACCCCGAGTGCCGGCAGTTAGCACAGACCCCAATGATTAAGGGCTCAGTCCCCAAGGCTGAACCTTTAAGGGTATTTCAGACAAAAAGATGCAGCAGATACAAAACTCCTGAGGGATGGAAGATTGATACTTTCAAAGAAGTGAGGGCAAGGATGGTTGAAGAAGTAGACAGAAGCTAGATCATCCATAGCCTGGAATCCATAGCTCAGCAACTTTTTCTATAAAGGATCAAGGGGGCAGAATCAGGAATATTTTACAGGAACTAATAGAATAAGAAAGGGAAAAGTTCCCCAATTCTTTTTATTGATAAAATTCAACATATAATTGAGAATAATTTTTGTCATACAGGTCTACTAACAGAATCATTTGAGAGAGGATAACGTTCTGCTTAACTGGGGTTCAAATTTTGTGTTTCTAATAAAATTGGTTGAAATGTTCAGGTTAATGCTGATCTAGAATGAGGTTTTATGTATATCGTCTTTGAAAATGTCTTTCACAAAGGTAGATACTGACAAATACTGACATCCGTCAAGCACATGATGTTTATTGAGCCTATTAATCACTCCAAAAGCATTTATGGAATTCTATTAGATTCTTCTCTCGATATTTGCCTTTTGGCATGTTGCTGCATTGCAGATGTATCACTTCCAATTGAAGTTAGATGGAAGCTCAATTGCACAGTTCAGAGACTTCACAACACAGAAATTCCCTTTGCACTTGACTTTGAGTTTAGAAAACATACGTGCTGCAACTTTGTGTGGAAATGGAGCTCTTGCTTTTTGTTTTAACTTCAGCAGCCTAGAAAGTATATTGGAACTTCCCGTTACTTGTGATCCAAACATTGTCATTGAAATGACTTCTGCATCCAAGTTTCACATATAAGTGCTGTTTTGTATTGTCATGGTAGGTTTAATTAACTAAGAAACAGTGCGTCTGCCACAAAATTTCCAGCGCCATTCAGTGTTCTCTCGTAGTGGTTGAAGATAATCCTTCTGGTTCACAAAAATTTGAGTTGCAATTTGAAAAATTGCAATAAGATACCACCGCTGAACTGTTGTGCGGTAGGGCAAGTCAGGATATCTAGCTTCTGTTTCTAGCAAAAATTCACAGAACCAACGTCAAGGGTTCTGTGTCCCCCAAAGCACTCCAACATTTTAGTCATCAGGTTGAGAAAGGGAAGCAGGTGAAAGAGACAGGAGAGCAGCCACCAGGAGGAGGAAAAGCAGAAGGGGAGTGTTACCGTAAGTTAAAAGTTGCAGGAAGGTCAAGTGGGCTGATAAAATGTATCTGCTGGTTTGGAGGTCATTAGTAACGATCTTGAAAGTGCAGCTTCCATCTCTTGATGGGAAAGAAGCCAAATGAAAGTGAATGAAACAGTGAATGGAAAATAGGGACAGGAGAAATCTCAGTTGAGCTGTTTTTCCGTGAAGGGGCAGAGAAATGGAGCCAAGGAGAAAGGAGGTTGTCGTGGTGGCAAGGAAGACTTCTTTTTGTCTGTGTTTGGTTTTGTTTGATTTTAATCTCCATTTTTTAACAAGAAATCACAAAGCCTCCTAACATACCAGAAGACTTAAATGTGAAAGTGACCCCAGTAGGGCTCAATGACCAGGCATCCATGAAGCGTGAAGTAGGCCACATAAGTGGCTTTGCCAGACAACTAATTTATCCTACTAAGCATCAGATCTTTTAAAATTTTGTATGCATTTTTGTGTAAATCTTACTAAAAGGTACTGACCAATTCTCTACCTACTGGATTAGATTATGGACAGCAACTACATCCTGAACTACATAGTAAAATGTTGTCCTCTCACAAACTTCCAAAGTAGGTATGAATATTTGCTACTACACAAATGATCCCAGATAACTAGAGATTTTTAATTTGCTTCTCCCTCACTTGAAGATTATCAGATGTTCCTCATACTCACAGATGTGATAGGACAACCCTGCCCTGCTGATCTCAGTGTGGCCTGTTTAACAGAATTACAGGCAAGGTTTTTAAAATATTAGTACCCGAGATTCTGATCTAATTGGTGTGGAGTAGGGTCTGGGCATTGGAGACTAAGTCCTACAGGTGAGTCTCATGTGCAGCCAGAGTCGAAAACCAAGGATATGGCCCAAAGTCTTCCTTTTAAGATGAAGAAACAGCTATCTACAGGAGTTTAATGAAATGGGTTCATTTAATTTCCAATGGTCAATGTACTGTGATTTTCAAAGACCCCCCTCATCCCCAGTTTTTGTACAGGCTAGAATATTATTCACTGGAACATTTGTTGGGTTCTTAGTATGTGCTAGAATCTGGTCAAGGCATCTCAGAGACAAAGGTGAATAAGACAAGGTTTAGTGGTGAACAGTTCAGAGTCTGTTGGGTTAAAACTACAAACATAAAGTCACAGTTAAATATGTGATAATAATCATTTATACAATGGAGCACAGATTAGCAAGTGACTAAAGAATGTCTAAAATAAAAGAAAATTAGTTCTGGGTAAAAGCATGAATAAAGAGGATGAGCTTTAGTGGGAACACATAATTCCTGGAGAAACCACAGCATAATAGGCAGTAATCAGTCTGTTCCATTGCATACTAACCAATCCTGAACTAGACTTGCCTAAATCAACTGATCCCTTTCTGTTGTGAAATGTTGAGGGTTTAGCTTTTTATAAATCCTTCCTTTGCCTTTGTTCAAGGAGACAGCCTTTCCACAGGCTGTTGTGCCTTCTAAGTACCAGAAAATCCTCCGTGCTTTAAACGATTGCCTCTGACTTATTCTTTTTTTTTTCTTAGCATCTTTTTAAAAAAAATTTTTACTGTGATAAAATATATGTAACATAAAACTTTCTATTTTAACTATTTTTAAGTGTATAATTCAATGGCATTAATTATATTCACAATGTTGTGCAACCATGGCCACTAAGCATTTCCAAATTTTATATCAAATGAGAATCTTTAATTTTTTTATTATATACATCTCAGGTATACAGCTTTATAATTCGTTATCTGTATACACTACAAAGTGATTCCCACCACAAATCTAGTTGCCATTCACTACCAAACAATTGATCCCCTTCACCCATTTCACTCAACCCGCTTCTCCTCTGGTAATCCCTAATCTATGCTCTGTGTCTATGAGTTTGTTTTTGTCCTATTTTGTTCATTTTTTGTGTGTTTACATTCCTCATATGCGTGAAATCATTGGTATCTACCTTTCTCTGACAGTTCACTTAACATAATACCCTTAAGGTCCATCCCTGTTACCACAAATGTCAAAATTCCATTATTTTTTATTCCTGAGTAGTGTTTCATTGTATAAATATATCACATCTTCTTTATCCGTTCATCTATCAATGAACACTTAAGTTGTTTCCATATCTTGACTCTTGCAGGTAATGCTACAGTAAACATAGTGGTTCACATCTTTTTGAAGTAGTGTTTTCATATTCTTCAAATAAATACCCCAAAGTGGAAAAGCTGGATCATATGGTAGTTCTACTCTCAACTCTTTGAGGAATCACCATATGTTTTCCATAGTGGTTGCAACTAATTTACCAAGTATATGAGGGTTCCCCTTTCCCCATGTTCTCTCCAAAACTTGCTGTGTTTTGTTGTTGTTTTTTTTTTTTGTCTTTTTGATAATAGCCATTCTGACAGGTATGAGGTGATATCTAATTTATGGTTTTGATTTGCATTTCCCTGATAATGATGTTCAGCATCTTCTCATGCACCTGTTGGCAATCTGTAGGTCTTCTTTGGGGAACATATCTCTTCAGATCTTCTGTCCATTTTTTGATTGGATTGTTTAACGTATTGCCCATTTTTGATTGGATTTTTGTTGTTGTTGGCTTGTAGGAGTTTTTTATATATTGTGGACATTAATCCTTTATCAGACATATGGTTTGAAAATACCTTCTTCAATTCAGTAGGTTGCCTCTTTGTTTTGTCAATGGTTTTCCTTTGTTGTGCAGAGGCTTTTTAGTTTGCCGTAGTCCATTTGTTTATTTTTGTTTTTGTTTCCACTGCCTTTGGATTCAGATCCACAAAGACCTCACCAAGGCTGATGTCAAGAAGTTTACAGCCAATGTTTTCTTCTAAGAATTTTATGGTTTCAGGTCTTACATTCAAGTCTGTAATCCATTTTTAGTTAATTTATGTGTATAGTGTGAGATAGTGATCTAGTTTCATTCCTTTGCATGTGGCTATCCAATTTTCCCAACTTCATTTATTAAAGAGATTGTCCTTTTATGTTCTTGGTGTCTTTGTCATAGATTAATTGTGCATATATGTGTGGGTTTATTTCTGGGCTCTCTATTCTGTTCTACTGATCTATATGTCTATTTCTACACAAATACCATGCCATTTTTATCACTTTGATTTTTATAGTGTAGTTTGAAATTGGGCAGCATGATACCTCTAACTTTGTTCCTTATTGTCAAGATTGCTTTGGCTGTCAGGGTCTTTTGTGATCTGATACAAATTTTATAAATATTTATTCTAGTTCATATGTCATTAGAATTGTGATAGGTATTGCATAGAATCTGTAGATTGCTTTGGATAGTATGAACATTTTAACAATATTAATTCTTCCAGTCCATGAGCATAGAATATCTTTCCATATATTTGCATCTTCTTATATTTCTTCAGTAATGTAGTTTTCAGTATATAGGTCTTTTACCTCCTTGGTTAAGTTTATTCTTAGGTATTTTATTCTTTTTGGTGAAATTGTAATGAGATTGTTTTCTTAATTTCTCTTCTTGATATTTCAATATTAGTATATAGAAATACCACAGATTTCTGTATACTGATTTTTGTATTTTACAACTTTACTGAATTCATTAATTCTAACAATTTTTTGGTGGTTTCTTTAGGGTTTTCTATATCCTGTCATCTTCATATAGTGACAGTTTTCCTTCCTCTCTTATTGGGATGTTTTGTTTTGTTTTTTCTTTTTCTTTCTTAATTACCCTGCTAGGACTTTGAGTATTATGTTGAATAAAAGTGGTGAGAGTAGACATCCTAACCTTGTTCCTATTCTTAGAGGAAGGATTTCAGCTTTTTGCCGTTGAGTGTGATGTTAGCTGTGGGCTTGTCATATATGACCTTTATTATGTTAAGTTATAGTCTTTCTACACCCACTTTCTTGGACATTTTTATCATAAATGGATGTCATCTGAATTATTCTTTGACCCATCTATTTTATATACTTACATGTTTCTCATTTCAAGGTCTTCTTTAGTGTTCTATAAACTTATGGTCACTACATAAATAACTTCCAGATAAGACAACTACACCTATAGAAAGAGCACTTAACTTGAAATTTATAGCACATCTAATGCCAGAAATGCTTTAAGTGCTTTGCATGTATGTATTATTTATTAAGCAATTCTGTGAAGTAGGTGTTATTAATATCCTCCCCATTTTACAGAGAAGAAAACTGAGACAAGCAAGGTCAAGCAATTTTCTCAAAGTTTATAATTGGTAAAAGGAGACAGGCTTTGAATTCAAGCATCTGACTTCATGCTTTACCGTGTGTCTGTGCTGCTTCTGTACTATACATTGGACAAGAAATGTACAGATCCTATTAGAAAGGAATAACAAAACTTAATTAAAGACATAAGATAAGATTGATTACATTGAAAACTATACTATATTCCTGAAAGGAACACTCAGTACTCAATGCCAATTTTTTTTTCCTTTTCCCCTCCATCACATTAATTTATAAATTGAATGAAATTACAATTAAGATTTCAGAGTTCTTTAGAACCAAGCAAAAACTATTCCTGGAAATATAAGTCAACATATGAAAAATATTCAAAGAGTAATAAAAGATAATCTGCTCTACTAGATAATAAACTCTGCTATAATTAAGAAAGAATGGTAGCAGCAGAAGAATATCAGCTATATTATAGGAATAAGGCACCCAGAAATAGGAGTACCTGGATGGCTCAGTGAGTTAAAGCCTCTGCCTGTAGCTCAGGTCATGATCTCAGGGTCCTGGGATCGAGCCCCTCATCAGGCCCTCTGCTCAGCAAGGAGCCTGCTTCCTCCTCTCTCTCTGCCTGCCTGCCTCTCTGCCTACTTATGATCTCTCACTGTCAAATAAATAAATAAAATCTTAAAAAAAAAAAAAAAGACACCCAGAAATAGACCCAGGTTGCTACATGGTATATAATAAAGACTGCATTTCAAATTATGGAAAAACAGATTATTCAATAAGTTCTGCTAATATAATTAGTAAATTATTTGGAATAAGAATTAAGATGAATCTTTACACCTAATTTTTTTTTTTTTTTTAAGAAACTCTAGGGAGGCCTGGGTGGCTCAGTCAATTAAGTGTCTGACTCTTAATCTCTAATCAGGTCTTTTCCTGAGGGTTGTGAGTTCAAGCCCTGCAATGGGCTCCACACTGGGTGTGGTGCCTACTTAAAAATTAAAAATATGGGTGCCTGGATGGCTCAGTCAGTTAAGCGTTCATGATCTCGGGGTCCTGATATTGAACCCTGTGTCTGGCTCCCTGCTCAGCAAGGAGTCTGCTTCTCTCTCTCCCTCTGACTCTTCCCTGCTTATGCGTGCATGTGTGCTCTCTCTCAAATAAATAAATTTTTTTTAAAAAATTCAAAAAGGAATTCTAGATAAACTTTTATTATTTTTTTCTAGAGATACTTTCAAATGTTTAAAAAAAAAGAAGCTCTAACAAGGCTAGAAAAGAATATAAAGGCATTTGGAGGGAGGTTTTTTTGTTTACTTATTTTTGGAATCATGGGTTGGAGAAGACTTTTCAAATCATAATACAAAAGGGACTATTTGGTAGATTTGGAGCTGTAGATATGAATAGACAGATTTTCTCAAATAAAATTTTACCAGATGCATAATTAACAGATAAAATCAACTATTTTGATTGACAACAAATGGAACCTAGAGCCCTCCCTGACTACAATGCTTGAAGCATCTGCATAGAACCCAGGGGCAGAAGAGAATCATCTTAAGACATTTCATTAGAGTGCACATTCTTGAGTCTCACATCATACCTACCAAAGTGGAATCACTGGAGCTTGGACTCCGGACTCTGCATCTTAACAAATCCTCACTATCCATGCACACTAACGTTCAATAGTTACAACACAGCCTTGAGTTCTGGTGAGCACCATTTGAAAAAGAGAACAGCAATCTAGAACCAAAGGATTAATCATAGCTCCACAAGCAAGAGGGTACTTACACTCCTTCAAAGTCCTCTCAGAACCTCCCCAGGGAGAAGAGAACCCAGAGACTAGGAAACAGATGGCTTAGACAGAGAAGTGAAACACAAGTTGGAGAGCACTCATGTGGAGAATGACTAGCCAAAAGGACAATAATGTGATATTTATTTTTTTCTTTTAAATATTTTTTATTTATTTATTTGACAGAGACAGCAAGAGAGGCAACACAAGCAGGGGGAGTGGGAGAGAGAGAAGCAGGCTTCCTGCTGAGCAGGGAGCTCAATGCAGGGCTTGATCCCAGGACCCTAGGATCATGACCTGAGCCAAAGGCAGATGCTTAACAACTGAGCCACCTAAGCGCCCCAATAATGTGATATTTAACACCTGTATTCTAGAAGCTGAGGATAAACTGAAACAGAAAATCTGGTAATAAGCAATAAAAACTGCCTGAGCTAACCAAAATATGGGAAACACTAAATCAAGTGGTAGAAGAGCTGATTTAAATGTTTTGTTGTTGTTGTTGTTGTTGTTGTTGTTCTAATTTTATTTGACAGACAGAGATCACAAGCAGGCAGAGAGGCAGGCAGAGAGAGAGAGGGAAGCAGGCTCCCTGCTGAGCAGAGAGCCCAATGTGGGGCTAGATCCCAGGACTCTGGGATCATGACCTGAGCCAAGGCAGAGGCTTTAACCCACTGAGCCACCCAGGCACCCCAAAGAGCTGATTTAAACTTAAGTCAGTTAAAAAAAAAATAAAAAAGCCACCCTCCTTGTACTTAATCACCTTATCTCCTTTTCCAGATTTGCCTCAAATAGATTGTTCTGCATGCTTCATTTATTTTTTAATATTTGTTTTCATAATTTCAAAAATAGTATCTCTTCATTATAAAAATTCAATGACATTCAAATATTTCAATACAAAGTAGAAGTCCCCCATAACGCCCTCAGAGAACCACCATGAAGTTTGTGTACTTTTCTGATTGTTTTTCTATATATAATGTATTTTATTATACTTATTACAGTTTCACAAAAATGGGAACATACTACAAATGTTTTATAATTTGCTTTTTATCTTAATATTTTGTAGACATCTTTCCATGTCAATACATAGAAATTATACCTTGAAGTGAATCAGAATATACCACCCCCAAATATGCCCTTTTAAAATAAGGATTATTTTGAGTTAAAGGCAATTGAGGGATAGCAGACCCAGGATGACCTCAGTGCCCTCCCCTTATTAGCCTAAAAGCAGGCCTTAAATTTCCCTTTGTAAATGTGACATGGGGTGCCTGTGTGGTTCAGTGGGTTGAGTGTCCACTCTTGATTTTGGTTCAGGTCACAATCTCAGGGTCATGGGATCAAGCCCCATGGCAGGCTCTGCACTCAGTGTGGAGTCTGCTTGAGATTCTCTCTCTCCCTCTCCTTCTACCCCAGCCCTTTCTCTCTCTCTCTCTCTCTCTCTCTCTCTAATTAATTAATTAATTAAATGTTTAAAAAGGTGACATAAATTTCCCCTGTGAAGGGGAATTTCTCTCTCCCATACCAAAAGAAGAATAACCCTATCAACAGAGATGGGAACTGGCACTGAGATGAGTCTGCATAAACAAATCTTACTAAACAACCCTGCTCTACCATTAGTTCTCCCCCATAGCTACCTTCCCATAATTTCCTTCCCCAAAAGGAGCCCAAACCCCTTCTCCTTTGTCTAGTCATTTCTTCACAAAGCATTGTTCTTTGTTAAAATTGTACACGAACCTCTAAGTCTAACTGCCTCTTCCAGCTTTCACTTCTTTCCTTGGAGACCTTGTGCATATAAAATTAAAAATAATCTCTGTGTATCTTTTCTACTGTTAAATCTTTTATTAGTTTAATTTGCAGTCTTCAGTTATTGAACCTAAGAGTGTAGATGAAAAGACTTTTTTCCTACCCTACAACTTTATTCATTTAAATGATCAGATGATATTCTGAATTTTGCAATTTCAAATTAACAAGGTGAGGTTGATTTATGTTTGCTCAGTTTTTTTTGTTTGTTTTTTTTTTTTTTTTTTTTTTTTGTCACCCATATTCAGGGAATGTCTGGTGGGATGTGGGGTGGAGGTTCTCTTTTGGCAGGTGATCACTGACCCAAGGGCAATTAATCCACAAGGAGTTAATAAGACTTAGACTAGCACACAAAGTTAAGCCAATTTCTTTCTCTTAAGATTTTTGAACTTATTCAAATACTGAAAGATTGAGACTGTTAGCAAGAAGAGATGAAGCTAAATGTTCTTGAGTAATAGAGAGCCTACAGGATACAGAAGGATCATGAAAAGCCTAAGAAAAATGTAGCAGGATGAAGTTAAGGAAAGAGAAGACACGCCGAAAGGCTTAAAGGTGACACAGTACCTGGGCTTCCATCTATCTCCTGCCCTAAGGGCTGTGAAGAGGAGATCAGAATATGTCACTCCAAAATGTGCCACTCTGGGATTAGGATTATTTTGAGCTGAACATAGTTGAGAAAGAAAACATACACACACGCACGCGCGCGCACGCACACACACACACACACACACACCCCTTTTGTTCTCCCTCTCTTTGCCTAAAATCAAGTGTAAATTTCCCCTTGTGAATGGTCCCACATTCTCCTCTCTCATAGCAAGAAGAGCAGAATTCTTAATCACCAGAGCCTCTAGACTCTTAATCAGCCCAGAGACAGCACATAGAGGGATCTACATGAGACCCCTCACTAAACAATCCCCATCTTCCATTAGTTTCCCCCATATATATATTTTCCTATAGTTTGCCACCCCAGAGGGCCTAAATGTCTTTTTCTTTCTCTTACCATTTTTCAACAATTTTATTGTTCATTATTAAAATGGTATAGACCCCCAGGCCTAACCACCTCTTCAAATTACTCATCACTGAATTTCTTCTTCAACACATGTGTGCTGCATGTGTTAATAAACTGTTTCCTTTCTCCTGTTAATGTATCATTTGTCAGTTTAATTTGTTACTGAATCTAAGAGAGTAGAAGAAAAGGGTTTTTTTTCCTTCTTTATAGCTGTAGGCTGAGGCATCCTTGGCCTCAGCCCAGTGAAACAGTAGAGGAGCCCTAATGCAAATTCTGTGAAGAGCACCAAGAACAGAGACACGGGGCAAATGAGCAGTACAGCAGAAACTCCTGCTTTCATCCACGTCATTCCACCCCACCCCTGTCCCCATCCCCATCTTGTTCGTTGAGCTCAACCAGAGGCATAGATAAAGTTCTGTGTAAGGGTAGGATGCTTATTACTTCCCAGTCTGGATTTACATAGCTCTTTGGAATATTTGGACACAACTATTTAATCAATATGTAGTGAGACTTCTCCTCTAAGTTAGAGTCAGCAGAGTTATTACAGGCTATTTAAAAGTCCTAGCCAAACGTCAGTTACCTATAAATATTTTACAAAAGTACCCAGTGAATCTTTGGCCAAAATAAGGTTACATAACATAACTACAATGTCTGTCTACACTCTCATCTCCTTATTTTAGTACAACTGACTCTCACTGAGGAATTCTAGACTTCAAATGCCTTTTAAAAATATATCTGTTAAGGAGTCAAGATGGCGGAGAAGTAGCAGGCTGAGACTACTTCGGGTAGCAGGAGATCAGCTAAATAGCTTATCTAAAGATTGCAAACACCTACAAATCCAACGGGAGATTGAAGAGTAGAAGAACAGCAATTCCAGAAACAGAAAATCAACCACTTTCTGCAAGGTAGGACTGGCGGAGAAGTGAATCCAAAGCGACGGGAAGATAGACCGCGGGGCGAGGGGCCGGCTCCCGGCGAGCGGCGGAGCAACGGAGCAAAATCAGGACTTTTAAAAGTCTGTTCCACTGAGGGACATCGCTCCAGAGGCTTAACTGGGGTGAAGCCCAGGCGGGGTCAGCGCGGCCTCAGGTCCCGCAGGGTCGCAGAAGGATCGGGGGTGTCTCAGTGTCGCAGAGCTTACCGGTATTAGAACGGGGAAGCCGGCTACAGAGACAGAGCCGAGGAGTGACTCTCAGCTCGGGGTTGCCCTGAACCGGTCGCAGGCTCGGTCAGCTTGGAGCGCGGCCAGAGGCCAGGGTGACGGGAGTCACTGGGCGCTGTTCTCTGAGGGCGCGCTGAGGAGTGGGGCCCCAGGCTCTCGGCTCCTCCGGGCCGGAGACCGGGAGGCCGCCATCTTCATTCCCGTCCTCCGGACTCTACGGAAAGCGCTCAGGGAACAAAAGCTCCTGAAAGCAAACCCGAGCGGATTACTCAGGACGGCCCCGGGTAAGGGCGGTGCAAAACCGCCTGGGGCAAAGACGCTTGAGAATCACTACAACAGGCCCCTCCCCCAGAAGATCAACAGGAAACTCAGCCAGGACCAAGTTCACCTACCAAGGAGAGCGGCGGAATTCCAGAGGAGAAGAAAGCAAAGCACGGAACTCATGGCTTTCTCCCCATGATTTTTTAGCCTTGCAGTTAATTTAATTTTTTTATTTTTTTTTCTTTTTCAATTTTTTTTTCTTTTCCTCTTCTTCTGCTAATTTTTTTTAATTTTACCGTTTTCTTTTTTTAACGTTTTTTAAATAGTTTATCTAATATATATATATTTTTTCCTCTTTTTATATTTTTTCTTTATCGGCTTTCTTTTTTTTAATAGTTTCTTTTTTTTTTTTTTTCTTTCTTTCTTTCTCCCCCCTCACAATTCGGGATCTCTTCTGATTTGGCTAAAGCATATTTTCCTGGGGTTGTTGCCACCCTTTTAGTATTTTACTTGCTCCTTCATAAACTCTTATCTGGACAAAATGACAAGGCGGAAAAATTCACAACAAAAAAAAGAACAAGAGGTAGTACCAAAGGCTAGGGACCTAATCAATACAGACATTGGTAATATGTCAGATATAGAGTTCAGAATGACGATTCTCAAGGTTCTAGCCGGGCTTGAAAAAGGCATGGAAGATATGAAAGCAACCCTCTCGGGAGATATAAAAGCCCTTTCTGGAGGAATAAAAGAACTAAAATCTAACCAAGTTGAAATCAAAAAAGCTATTAATGAGGTGCAATCAAAAATGGAGGCTCTCACTGCTAGGATAAATGAGGCAGAAGAAAGAATTAGCGATATAGAAGACCAAATGACAGAGAATAAAGAAGCTGAGCAAAAGAGGGACAAGCAGCTACTGGACCACGAGGGGAGAATTCGAGAGATAAGTGACACCATAAGACGAAACAACATTAGAATAATTGGGATTCCAGAAGAAGAGGAAACAGAGAGGGGAGCAGAAGGTATATTGGAGAGAATTATTGGAGAGAATTTCCCCAATATGGCAAAGGGAACAAGCATCAAAATTCAAGAGGTTCAGAGAACCCCCCTCAAAATCAATAAGAATAGGTCCACACCCCGGCACCTAATAGTAAAATTTACAAGTCTTAGTGACAAAGAAAAGATCCTGAAAGCAGCCCGGGAAAAGAAGTCTGTAACGTACAATGGTAAAAATATTAGATTGGCAGCAGACTTATCCACAGAGACCGGGCAGGCCAGAAAGAGCTGGCATGATATATTCAGAGTACTAAATGAGAAAAACATGCAGCCAAGAATACTATATCCAGCTAGGTTATCATTGAAATTAGAAGGAGAGATTAAAAGCTTCCAGGACAAACAAAAACTGAAAGAATTTGCAAATACCAAACCAGCTCTACAGGAAATATTGAAAGGGGTCCTCTAAGCAAAGAGAGACCCTCAAAGTAGTAGATCAGAAAGAAACAGAGACAATATACAATAACAGTCACCTTACAGGCAATACAATGGCACTAAATTCATATCTCTCAATACTTACCCTGAATGTTAATGGGCTAAATGCCCCAATCAAAAGACACAGGGTATCAGAATGGATAAAAAAACAAAACCCATCTATATGTTGCCTACAAGAAACTCATCTTAAACCCGAAGACACCTCCAGGTTTAAAGTGAGGGGGTGGAAAAGAATTTACCATGCTAATGGACATCAGAAGAAAGCAGGAGTGGCAATCCTTATATCAGATCAATTAGATTTTAAGCCAAAGACTATAATAAGAGATGAGGAAGGACACTATATCATACTCAAAGGAACTGTCCAATAAGAAGATCTAACAATTTTAAATATCTATGCCCCTAACGTGGGAGCAGCCAACTATATAAACCAATTAATAACAAAATCAAAGAAACACATCGACAAGAATACAATTATAGTAGGGGATTTTAACACTCCCCTCACTGAAATGGACAGATCATCCAAGCAAAAGATCAACAAGGAAATCAAGGCCTTAAATGACACACTGGACCAGATGGACATCACAGATATATTCAGAACATTTCATCCCAAAGCAACAGAATACACATTCTTCGCTAGTGCACATGGAACATTCTCCAGAATAGATCACATTCTTGGTCCTAAATCAAGTCTCAACCGGTATCAAAAGATTGGGATCATTCCTTGCATATTTTCAGACCACAATGCTCTAAAGCTAGAACTCAATCACAAGAGGAAATTTGGAAAGAACCCAAATACATGGAGACTAAACAGCATCCTTCTAAAGAATGAATGGGTCAACCAGGAAATTAAAGAAGAATTGAAAAAATTTATGGAAACAAATGATAATGAAAACACAACGGTTCAGAATCTGTGGGACACAACAAAGGCAGTCCTGAGAGGAAAATATATAGCGGTACAAGCCTTTCTCAAGAAACAAGAAAGGTCTCAGGTACACAACCTAACCCTACACCTAAAGGAGCTGGAGAAAGAACAAGAAAGAAACCCTAAACCCAGCAGGAGAAGAGAAATCATAAAGATCAGAGCAGAAATCAATGAAATAGAAACCAAAAAAACAATAGAACAAATCAACGAAACTAGGAGCTGGTTCTTTGAAAGAATTAATAAGATTGATAAACCCCTGGCCAGACTTATCAAAAAGAAAAGAGAAAGGACCCAAATAAATAAAATCATGAATGAAAGAGGCGAGATCACAACGAACACCAAAGAAATACAGACAATTATAAGAACATACTATGAGCAACTCTACGCCAACAAATTTGACAATCTGGAAGAAATGGATGCATTCCTAGAGACATATAAACTACCACAACTGAACCAGGAAGAAATGGAAAGCCTGAACAGACCCATAACCAGTAAGGAGATTGAAACAGTCATCAAAAATCTCCAAACAAACAAAAGCCCAGGGCCAGACGGCTTCTCAGGGGAATTCTACCAAACATTTAAAGAAGAACTAATTCCTATTCTCCTGAAACTGTTCCAAAAAATAGAAATAGAAGGAAAACTTCCAAACTCATTTTATGAGGCCAGCATCACCTTGATCCCAAAACCAGACAAGGATCCCAACAAAAAAGAGAACTACAGACCAATATCCTTGATGAACACAGATGCAAAAATTCTCGCCAAAATACTAGCCAATAGGATTCAACAGTACATTAAAAGGATTATTCACCACGACCAAGTGGGATTTATTCCAGGGCTGCAAGGTTGGTTCAACATCCGCAAATCAATCAATGTGATACAACACATTAATAAAAGAAAGAACAAGAACCATATGATACTCTCCATAGATGCTGAAAAAGCATTTGACAAAGTACAGCATCCCTTCCTGATCAAAACTCTTCAAAGTGTAGGGATAGAGGGCACATACCTCAATATTATCAAAGCCATCTATGAAAAACCCACCGCAAATATCATTCTCAATGGAGAAAAACTGAAAGCTTTTCCGCTAAGGTCAGGAACACGGCAGGGATGTCCGTTATCACCACTGCTATTCAACATAGTACTAGAAGTCCTAGCCTCAGCAATCAGACGACAAAAGGAAATTAAAGGCATCCAAATAGGCAAAGAAGAAGTCAAACTATCACTCTTTGCAGATGATATGATACTCTATGTGGAAAACCCAAAAGACTCCACTCCAAAACTGCTAGAACTTGTACAGGAATTCAGTAAAGTGTCAGGATATAAAATCAATGCACAGAAATCAGTTGCATTTCTCTACACCAACAACAAGACAGAAGAAAGAGAAATTAAGGAATCCATCCCATTTACAATTGCACCCAAAACTATAAGATACCTAGGAATAAACCTAACCAAAGAGACTAAGAATCTATACTCAGAAAACTATAAAGTACTCATGAAAGAAATTGAGGAAGACACAAAGAAATGGAAAAATGTTCCATGCTCCTGGATTGGAAGAATAAATATTGTGAAAATGTCTATGCTACCTAAAGCAATCTACACATTTAATGCAATTCCTATCAAAGTACCATCCATTTTTTTCAAAGAAATGGAACAAATAATCCTAAAATTTATATGGAACCAGAAAAGACCTCGAATAGCCAAAGGAATATTGAAAAAGAAAGCCAAAGTTGGTGGCATCACAATTCCGGACTTCAAGCTCTATTACAAAGCTGTCATCATCAAGACAGCATGGTACTGGCACAAAAACAGACACATAGATCAATGGAACAGAATAGAGAGCCCAGAAATGGACCCTCAACTCTATGGTCAACTCATCTTCGACAAAGCAGGAAAGAATGTCCACTGGAAAAAAGACAGCCTCTTCAATAAATGGTGTTGGGAAAATTGGACAGCCACATGCAGAAAAATGAAATTGGATCATTTCCTTACACCACACACGAAAATAGACTCAAAATGGATGTAGGATCTCAATGTGAGAAAGGAATCCATCAAAATCCTCGAGGAGAACACAGGCAGCAACCTCTTCGACCTCAGCCGCAGCAACATCTTCCTAGGAACATCACCAAAGGCAAGGGAAGCAAGGGCAAAAATGAACTATTGGGATTTTATCAAGATCAAAAGCTTTTGCACAGCAAAGGAAACAGTGAACAAAACCAAAAGACAACTGACAGAATGGGAGAAGATATTTGCAAATGACATATCAGATAAAGGGCTGGTGTCCAAAATCTATAAAGAACTTAGCAAACTCAACACCCAAAGAACAAATAATCCAATCAAGAAATGGGCAGAGGACATGAACAGCCATTTCTGCAAAGAAGACATCCAGATGGCCAACAGACACATGAAAAAGTGCTCCATATCACTCGGCATCAGGGAAATACAAATCAAAACCACCATGAGATATCACCTCACACCAGTCAGAATGGCTAAAATTAACAAGTCAGGAAATGACAGATGCTGGCGAGGATGCGGAGAAAGGGGAACCCTCCTACACTGTTGGTGGGAATGCAAGCTGGTGCAACCACTCTGGAAAACAGCATGGAGGTTCCTCAAAATGTTGAAAATAGAACTACCCTATGACCCTGCAATTGCACTGCTGGGTATTTACCCTAAAGATACGAACGTAGTGATCCGAAGGGGCACGTGCACCCGAATGTTTATAGCAGCAATGTCTACAATAGCCAAACTATGGAAAGAACCTAGATGTCCATCTACAGACGAATGGATAAAGAAGATGTGGTATATATACACAATGGAATACTATGCAGCCATCAAAAGAAATGAAATCTTGCCATTTGTGACGACGTGGATGGAACTAGAGGGTATCATGCTTAGCGAAATAAGTCAATCGGAGAAAGACAACTATCATATGATCTCCCTGATATGAGGGAGAGGAGATGCAACATGGGGGGTTGAGGGGGTAGGAGAAGAGTAAATGAAACAAGATGGGATTGGGAGGGAGACAAACCATAAGTGACTCTTAATCTCACAAAACAAACTGAGGGTTGATGGGGGGAGGGGGTTGGGAGAGGGGGGTGGGGTTATGGATATTGGGGAGGGTATGTGCTATGCTGAGTGCTGTGAAGTGTGTAAACCTGGCGATTCGCAGACCTGTACCCCTGGGGATAAAAATATATGTTTATAAAGCTGTAAAAAAAAAAAAAAAGAAAGGATGAATACCCAAGTTTTGTAGCAACATGGACGGGACTGGAAGAGATTATGCTGAGTGAAATAAGTCAAGCATAGAGAGTCATTTATCATATGGTTTCACTTATTTGTGGAGTATAACAAATAGCATGGAGGACAAGGGGAGATGGAGAGGAGAAGGGAGTTGAGGGAAATTGGAAGGGGAGGTGAACCATGAGAGACTATGGACTCTGAAAAACGATCTGAGAATTTTGAAGGGGTGGGGGGTATTGTAGAGGGCACAGATTGCATGGAGCACTGGGTGTGGTGCAAAAATAATGAATACTGTTATGCTGAAAAAAATAAAAAAATTTATAAGAGAAAAAATATATATATATCTGTTAAAAGTAAATGGTAAGTCTACCTAGCTTTTTCTTTACCTCTTGTTTACTCACAAATCTGCTAGGCTTTATATCCTTATGGCCCTGGAACATAGGTCTGCCTTCTGAGTTCTCATAAGGGGCTGTTAGCTTTTAAATTAAAAAAAAGAAGAAGAAAATTCATAACATGTAGTATACCAAGAGCCCCAGAAATTTCATTTATTCAAGAAACACTTGCTGAGTTTCTACTCTGTGTTTCCTATACAGGGTTTCCTCTTTCTTTCTTTCTTTCTTTCTTTCTTTCTTTCTTTCTTTGTAACATGGGGCTTGAACTCACCATCCTGAGATCAGTACATGAGCTGCGATCAAGAGTCAGATGCTTTGGAGGACAAGGGGAGATGGAGAGGAGAAGGGAGTTGAGGGAAATTGGAAGGGGAGGTGAACCATGAGAGACTATGGACTCTGAAAAACGATCTGAGAATTTTGAAGGGGTGGGGGGTGGGAGGTTCGGGGCACCAGGTGGTGGGTATTGTGGAGGGCACGGATTGCATGGAGCACTGGGTGTGGTGCAAAAATAATGAATACTGTTATGCTGAAAAAATAAAGAATTAATAAAAAAAAAAAAGTCAGATGCTTAACCTACTGGGCCACCCAGGTGCCCCAACACTATCAGTATTATACTCTATCCTAAGTATTCAAACACAAACCCAAAACATACTCTATTCCAAGAGCATATTATAATCTCTGTAAAAGAGAGACCTGAGTATGTGTATTCTTGAAACAATTCTTTAGGGGATTCTGATCTACTTATCCTCACTCTCAACCCCACTCTCTATTACAGGTTGGAACTACTGTGTAGACAATAGGGAGTGAATCATAAACTTATGTGGCTGATCTTTGAAATGGAAATTAGAAATGTGATTTGTGAAACTCATTACCAAAAACAAAGCATCTTTTTATGGCCTTTATTATCATTTTATTATGCTAAGGATGTATATAACTTACATATTGGTTTGGCTGCTGTAAAAGAGAGTTCCAAAACATAGTTAACTTAAACAAGAGAAAAGTTTCTCACATAACAGTCCTGAAAAGTGACCTGTACATTATATGGTAACACAACAGTCATCAGGGACCACGTCTTTTATCTTGCTACTTTGACACGCTCAACGTCAACATCAGCCTTTTATGATAACTGTTCCCACTTCCACCATTACATGTGCAGTCCAGTCAGTGGAAAGGGAAAAATAGAAGGGGGAAGACATGGTCTTTTCCATAAGTGGCCAACCCAGAAGTTGCACACATCAGAACAGCTTACCTCCTGGGGCACCTGGGGGGCTCAGTAGGTTAGGGCCTCTGCCTTTGGCTTAGGTCATGATCTCAGGGTCCTTGGATCGAGTCCTGCATTGGGCTCTCTGCTCGGCAGGGAGCCTGCTTCCCCCGCTCTCTCTCTGCCTGCCTTTCTGCCTACTTGTGATCTCTGTCTGTCAAATAAATAAATAAAATCTTAAAAAAAAAAAAAAAAACTTACCTCCCATTGACCAGAATATGGCCATATTACCAAACCTAACTAACATATAGGCAACCTATATCCCAAGAACACATGTATTATGTGATAATAGGAAAAGGGACACTGGATACAATTAGCAATTTTCTGCAAACATTACTAATAGAAGTTGATAAGTGAAATGAAATCTGCCTCAGTTTTAACAACTAGGAAAAAGGTACAACATTCAGGCTGGTTCTGATTATTGGTTTTGATATTGGCTGTCTTGGTTTGAGTACCCTGACTCTGAGATAGAGATTCGTGTGCAAAAGGTTTATTGGAAAGTGATTCTCATCACCTGTGAGAGGTCTTAGTCTGTTAGAGCTGCTATGACAAAATACCATAGACTATGTCTTATAAACAGCAGACCTACTTCTCATAGTTCTGAAGGCTGGGAAGTCTAAGACCGAGGTGCTGGTAGATTCAGTGTCTGGTGAGGGCCCACTTCCTCCTTCATAGACAGCTGCTATCTGCTGTGTCATCACATGATTGGGGGACAAGAGAGCTCTGGGCAGGGGGGTCTCTTTTATATGAGCGCTATTCCCATTCATAAGAGTTCTACCCTCATAACCCAAGTTCCTCCTAAAGCCCCCCTCTCCTAATACCATCACTTTGGGCTTTAAGTTTCAACATACAAATTTAGGGAGATGGGGGTTCAAATAGTCTATAGCATGAGAAAACCAGAAGGACTGGGCAGACACATTAAACCATGATACAATCATAGCGGGGACCTCAACCAATCCCATGAAGAGCCCTGGAGCCTTTCTGAATTGGGATAGCTTTTTTGAATTGGTCCTAAATCAAAGCATGAAACAAGGGGCCAGAACTATGTACCCTACCAATGAGCTGTTATAGGTTGCAGGCTACTTCTGGGAATGGGCTTTATTTGGGGTAAAGTGGCTCTCGTAGGGCAGCATTTCTCAACTTGATCACTATTGACATTCTGGGTTAGTTGATTCTTTATTGTAGGACACTACCCTGTGCACTGAAGGATATGTAACAGCATCTCTGGCCTCTACCCACTAGATGCCAGTAGCACCCCTCCCTTCAGTCATGACAAACAAAAATGTCTGTAGACATTACCAAGTGGGTCCAAGATTGCCTCCAGTAGGAGCCACTGCCTTAGGCCAAGGGCAATTCTTATAGGTGGATTCAGCTGCCATCAGAAGCCACTACTCTCAGCAGTTAGGGAAATGGGGTGTCAGTCCTTAGAGGGGGATCTGGTTGATGTACCAGAGCTTCCAATACAGTGACAGCAGGGTCACACAACTGGGGACAATGCCAGAGCTCCTGCCCCCCAATCCAGCGCTCTCTCATCAGGAGATTTTACATACTTGAAAAACAGGAGTAACTGATCTCATCAGATATGACAATGAGCTTGGGAAGGAAATGGAATAAAGGACTCAGACACTGAGCTGCTGTTAAAACTCAACAGCCAATGGGAAATTCAAAGAAGCACTTGGGCCTGCATCTCCAGAAATAGATGTGGAACAGGAACAGACCCAGGAGAAGACCTGTTGGGGATTCAGCCACTTCCCATTGTGAAGCTCCAGGGCAGACTCCTCACCATGCTGTTCCTCTAGTCCCTTTCTGGCAGTAGCCTACCCTTTCCCCTACCTCTCAGACAAAACCTTGTGCCTCTATCTCTCCCTTTCTTCCACTCTGCCTCTCACAAAAGGCATTTTCCGGCCTTTGACCTACTCCTTCTTGCCTGTGGTGTCTCAGACCCCTGGAGCACCTGTTCCCTGGATGCTTACCATCTAGAACCAAATGGTTCCAGGGTACCCATGCAATGAGAGACAACATGGAGTACCTGGCTGGCTCAGTTGGTAGAGCATGTGACTCCTGATCTCAGGGTCATGAGTTTGAGCCCTATGTTGGATGTGGAGCCCACATTTTAAAAAAAGAGAGAGACCAGATAATTGGGAGGAGGAGGTGGGGGACACAGAGTCTCAATCTTTCCTTCCTTCACCTTGAGAAGCAGCTGGCTTCTCACTACTAGCAGGAATGGAATAAAGCTAGCCTGACACAACCACTTGCCCCCTCAAAAACAAAAAATACAACAAACAAAAAAACAAAATCTGTGGTGAAATCAGATAGCTATAGCAGGATTTCTTTTTTAATTCTGAGCAGAAAAACATTAATGTGAGAAGCAAAAATTAAAAACAGGTTGTTGTGAAACTTTTCCCTAGAGCCACCTGTTGACTTTTTTCCAAGAATGAGGGAGGGGTGGTCATAACGACACTTTTAATGAGCTGTGCCACCCAAAGATCCTGCTGCTTCTCAGGAACTCTGAAGCCAAATTTTGCACCTTAGACTTTGTCCTCTCTCTTCAAAACCTTATTGCTGACTGGTTCCCTCAAATCACTATTGCTGAGCTAAACTCAGTGTTAACAGGCACTGGTGAAAATATGACTGGACAATTCACAACAAACAAGGAGGACTAGGTTGCTCTTCTTTATTTAGAATCTCTGTCCTTCGGTCATTTTCTTTAATAGCTGTAGCTAAATTCTACCAAGCATTTAGTGTGAATCATTTCGAAGTCTATGCCTTTGAATGCATTATCTTGTCAATCCACATAAGGCCAATTCCTTATTCCCAGTTGCATGGGACTGAATGTTTGCATCTCCCAAAATCCATATGTTGACATCTTAATCCCCAATGTGATGGTTATTAAGAGGTGGGGCCTTGGGGTGTTAATTAGGTCATGAGGGTCGAGGGTAGAATTAGTGTCCTAATAGAAGGGACACAAAGAGCTCTCTCCCTCTTTTTGCCATGTGAGGATACAGTGAGAAGTCAGCAGTCTGCAACTCTGAAGACTGTTTTCACCAGTACCTAATCACATTGGTACCCTGACTTTAGACTTCCAGCCTCCAGAACTAAGAAATAAATTTCATTCTTTTATAAGCCACTGAGTCTGTGGTACGTTGTCATAGAAGCCCATACGGACTTAGACACCCATTTTATTTTATTTTATTTTATTTTATTTTTTAAAGATTTTATTTATTTATCTGACAGAGAGAAATCACAAGTAGGCAGAGAGGCAGGCAGAGAGAGAGGAGGAAGCAGGCTCCCTGCTGAGCAGAGAGCCCGACGCGGGGCTCGATCCCAGGACCCTGAGATCATGACCTGAGCCGAAGGTAGCGGCTTAACCCACTGAGCCACCCAGGCGCCCCTAGACACCCATTTTAGAGATGAGAAAACGAAGGCATAGAATCCAAGGTCATTTCCCAGAGCATAATGGTCACGGGAGTTGAACACAGGAAGAGTGACTCCAGGGCCCTCCTAACCACTGTGTGGTCCAGCCCACTTTGGCTCCTCTCCTCGTGGCTACACTTTGTGTCATGCCAAGGAGAATGGAGGTGGACGGGATGTGGGGGTTCAGATATAAAAACTGGCCTCAACTTCCCAGTGAGGGTCAGACACAAGGCTAACCACACAGATGCTTTCTTGCCAGTTGAATCTTGCCAAACACCAAGCAATTTTGTGCAACAGACTCAGAAGGCAACAAGCCCAGTGAGATAATCTACAAAATTTGCTTTTGAAAGGGCTGGAGTGGGAGCAGAAGGGGTTTGTCCTCCCTAAATATCCCACACAGTGATCCAGCACCATGGGAATTTTCCCAATTTGAAGGATTCTTTTTGAAATAGGAATGTAAAACTACCTTCAGTATGCTCTTTTGCCAGGCCAAAATTACTTCCTTTCTATAAACACTCTAAAAATATTGACTGTCTGCCCCATAACCAAGTTAGTGTTTGCTTTAATTTATGGTATTTCAAGTTGAAAGAGTATTGAAGTCAGAGTCAGAAAATCTGACTTTGACAAATCCTGGCATTTTGAACCTGAGCTACTCATTTAAACTCGCTGGGCCCTAGCAGCTTCATCCACATGTGGCAATGATGCCAGGCACAAAATGGAAGGCCACATGGCCCAGTGATGAAGAGCACAGGCTTAACAGTCGTCTCGGGTTACATTCCTGACTCTACCACTTACTACGGTGTGACTTTTTTAAATTTTTAATTGAAGTACGGTCAACATACAATATTATCATACTTTCAGGTGTACAACATAGTGATTCAACACTTTTATACATTATAAAATGCTCACCATAAATAAATAAAATCTTTAAAATGCTCACCATGATAAGCACGGTTACCACCCATCACCACATAAAGTTATTGCAATAGTAGTGACTACCTTCCCTGTGTTGGACTTCTCATCCCCATGACTTATTTATTTTACCCCTGGAAGTTTGTACCTCTTCATCCCCTTCATGTAGTCTTCCTATCCCTCACACTCCTCCACTCCGGCAACCACCAATGTGTTCTCTGTATTTATGAATCTGTTACTCAGTTCTTTATTTATTTTATTTTTTAGATTTCACATGTAAGTGAAATGATTTGTCTTTCTCTGACTTATTTCACTTAGCATAATACTCTCCAGGTCCACCCATATTGTCATTATGGCAAGATTTCATTCTTGTTTATGTCTTATTAATATTCCATTGTGTATATATACTGTATCTTTATCTATTCATCTACAGATGGACACCTGTGTTGCTTCCATATCTTGTAAATACAGTTGACCCTGGAACATGAGAGTTAAGAGCACTGACTCCCTACACAGTTGAAAATCCTCATTTAACTTCTGACTCCTGAAAAATTTAACTACTAATAGCCTACTGTTGACCGGGAGGCTTATTGATAACACAAACAGATGACTAACACCTGTTTCTTATGTTCTACACATTATATACTATAGTCTTACAACAAAGTAAGCTAGAAAAAAGAAAATGTTATTTCAAAAATCATAAGGAAGAGAAAATACATTTATACTATTGTACTGTATCACAAAAGATCCACATATAAGAGTGCCAGCACATTTCGAACTTGTGTTCTTCAAGGGTCATCTGTAACGTTGCAATAAACATAGAAGTGCATATATTTCTTTAAATCAGTGTGTTCATTTTCTTTAGATAAATACCTGGAATTGCAATTGCTGGATGACGTTGGAGTTCTTTTTTAATTTTGTGAAGACCCTACATATTGTTTTTCACAGTGGCTATACCAACTTTCATTCCCACCAAGAGAGCACAAGGGTTTCCTCTTCTCCACATCCTTTCCAACACTTATTTCTTGTCTTTTTGATACTAACCATTCAGACTGGAGTGAAGTAATACCTCATTGTGGTTCTAATTTGCATTTCCCTGATGATTAGTGATGTTGAGCATCTTTGCATGTGTCTATTGGCCATCTGTATGTCTTCTTTGGAAAAATGCCTACTCAGGTCCTTTGCCCATTTTTTACATTGGATTGTTTGGGTTTTTTGATGTTGATTATGTAAGTTCCTTATATATTTTGGATATTAATCCCTCATCAGATATATCACTTGCAAATACCTTCTCCCATTCAGTAGGTTGAATTTTCATTTTGTTGATAGTTTACTAAACTGTACAAAAGCTTTTTAGTTTGATGTAATCTCAATTGCTTATTTTTACTTTTATTGCTCTTACCAGGGGAGACATATCTGAAAAATACTGCTAAGCTCAATGTTTATGAGTAACTGCCTATGTTTTCTTTTAAGAGTTTTCTGTTTTCAGGTCATACATTTAGGTCTTTAGTCCATTTTGAGTTTGTGTGTATGGTATAAGAAAACAGACCACTTTCATTGTTTTTCATGTAACTGTCCAGTTTTCCCAACACCTTCATTGAAGAGATTGTCTTCTCCCCTACTATATACTCTTTGTCACAGAATAATTGACCATGTAAGTCTGGATTTATTTCTATTCCATTTATTCCACTCCATTCCATTTCCATTCCATTATTGATCTATGTGTCTGGTTTTTTGTGCCAATACCATAATGTTTTTATTTCTATAGCTTTGCGGTGTCATTCAAAATTGAGTTATGTAACTTCCAGCTTTGTTATACTTTCTCCAGATTTCTTTGGTTATTCAGTCTTTTGTGGCTACATATAAATTTTAGAATTATTTGTTCAAGTTCTGTGAGGTATGCCACTGGAATTTTTATAGGTATTGTTTTGAATCTATAGATTGCTTTGGGTATATGAACATTTAACAATATTAATTCCCCAATCTATGAGCATGGTATATCTTTCCATTTATTTGTGCCATCTTCTATTTCTCTCATTAGTGCCTTACAGTTTTCAGAATACAGATCTTTCGCTTTTGTGGTTAGGTTTATTCCTAGGTATTTTATGTTTTTGATGAAATTTTAAAAGAGATTGTTTTTTAAATTTCTCTTTCTGTTGGGTCATTATTAGTATATGAAAATAAAAAAGAATTCTCTATATTAATTTGCATCCTGTGACTTTACTGAATTCACTTATTAGTTCTAATAGTTCTTGATGGATTCTTTAAGGTTTTCTATATATAGTATCATGTCATCAGCAAATAGTGAGTTTTACTTCTTTCTTACCAATTTAGATGCCTTTTTTTCTTGTCTGATTGCTGTAACTAAACTTCTGTTATTATGTTGAATAAAAATGATAAGAGTATACATCCTTGTCTTTTTTCCTTATATTAGAGGAAAACCTTGTAGATTTTCACCATTGGGTGTAATGTTAATGTTAGCTGTGGGCCTTTAGCTATATGACCTTTATTATGTTAAGACATGTTTCTTCTATTTTTACTTTGCTGAGAGTTTTTAATCATAACTGGACAGTGAATTTTGTCGAGTACTTTTTCTTCTTCTATTGAAATGACCATTTAATTTTGTACTTCTTTTTGTTAGTGTGGTGTGTCACATTGATTGATTTGCAGACATTGAACCATTCTTGCATCACTGGAATGAATCCCACTGATCATGGGAAATGACCTTCTTAATGTATTTTTTAAATTCAGTTTGCTAAAATTTTGTTGAGGATTGTTTGCATCTGTGTTTATCAGGGATATTAATCTACAATTTTCCTTTCTTGTAGTGTCATGGTCTGGTTTTGGTATCAGAGTAATTCTGGTCTTATAATTCAAAAACATTTTGAATGAATTTTAGAATTCAAAAGGATTCCTTCCTCTTCTATTTTTTCCTTTAATAGTTCGAGAGGATAATTATTAACTCTTCTTTAAATGTTTGGTAGAATTCACCTGTAAAGCCATCTGGTCATTGGACTTTCATTTGTTGAGAGGTTTTTTTTTTTTCATTATTATTATTACTTATTCAATTTCATTACTAGTAACTGGTCTGTTCAGATTTTCTATTTCTTCTTGATTCAGTCTTAGAAGATTGTGTGGTCTTAGAATTCATCCATTTCTTCTAAGTTGTTCAATTTATTAGCATATAATTTTTCATAATAGTTTCTTATTTCTGTCGGGTCAGGTACAACTTCTCTTTCATTTATTTTATTTATTTGAGTCTTCTCTCTTTTTTTCTTGATGAGTCTGGTTAGAATTTTGTCAATTTTGTTTATCTTTCAAAAAAAACCTCTTAATTTCATTGATTTATTTTTTACTTTCTATTTCATTTATTTCCACTTTGATCTTTATTGTTTCCTTCCTTCTACTAACTTTGGCTTTATTTTTCTTTTTCTAGTTCCTTTAGGTATAAGATCAGATTTTTTATTTGAGATTTTTCTTATTTCTTGGGTTAGGCCTGTATCATTGTAAATTTTTCTCTTAGAATTGCTTCTGCTCCATCCCAAAGATCTTGAAATATTGTGTTTCTATTTTCATTTGTCTCCATGTATTTTTTTATTTCCTCTTTGATTTCTTCATTGACTCATTAATTAGTAACATGTGGTTTAGCATCTGTGTGTTTGTGGGGCTTTTCAGCTTTTTTCTTGTGATTACTTTCTAGTTTCATACCACTGTGATCAGAAAAGATGCTTGATATGACTTCAATCTTCTTAAGTTTACTGAGAGTTGTTTTGTGGCCTAACATGAATGATCATCTTGCCAGCTAGAATATTTTTGCTTGTAGGTTTTTTCTTTTCAGCACTTTGAATATATCATATCACTTTCTTCTGGCCTATAAAGTGTCTGCTGAAAAATCAGCTGATAACCTCATTGAAGGGATTTCTTTAATACATAACTATTTCCTTTTCTGTTGCTGCTTTTAAGATTATCTCTTTATCTTTAATTTTTGCCATTTTAATTATTATGTGTTTTGGTGTTGACTGCCTTGTGTGCATCTTGTTTGGGGCTCTCTTTGCTTCCTGAACCTGAACATCTGTTTCTTTCCCCAGGTTAGGAAAATTTTTGTTTTTTCAAGTATGTTTTCTGCCCCTTTCTTTTCCTTCTGGGATCTCTGTAAGATGAGTGTTAGTACACTTGATGTTGTCACAGTCATCCCTTAACCTTTCCTCATTTTTTTAATCCTTTTTTCTTTTTGCTGTTCAGTTTAGTTGCTTTCCACTATCCCGTCTTCCAATCCATTCTCTCACATCCTCTAATCTGCTGTTGATTCTCCGTAGTGTATTTTTCAATTCAGTTATTAAACTCTTTAGCCCTGCCTGGCTTTTTTTTTTTTTTCCTATCTCTGTAGAAGTTCTCACTAAGTTCATCTTCTCTTCTCAAATCCATGGAATATCTTTATGATCATTACTCTTGATTATTTTGATTTGCCTATCTCTATTTTGTTTAGCTCTTTAGGGAGAATGTCTTGTTCCTTCATTCGGCATGAATTCCTCTGTCTCATCATTTTGTCTGTGTCTTTGTCTCTATGTATGAAGTAGCTCAGCTTTCCTGGTCTTGAAAGCGGTGGCCTTATGTTGAAGGTGTCCTGGGATGCTCAGTAATGCAGTCATACCTGGTTGCCAGAAACAGGCATTCCAGCAGTATCCCGTGTGAGGAGACTCCAGGTCTGACTGATGCTGCTCACAGGGTTGGCAGGGCAGAGGACACTTTTTTTTTTCATTGTCATTTATTATTGTTTATTTGTATTTTTTAATATAAAGACCCTAGAAAGACAATACCAGAGCAGCAATGTGTACCTTATTTCCCCAGAGCACGATGTGCTCTTGGGTAAATGTGTTTTATGAAGAGATTTGTCCCGGGAACTTGGCACATTTTCCTGTAAATATTTTAGCAGTTTCCTTTTATTTAATTGTAGGATTAAATTTTTATCCGAGCCTCCCCAGATCAACGTCTGCAGATTATCGGTGGTTTTGTGAGGGAGTACCCGAACAGGGATGATGGCTTTCTTCATTAAACAGTGTCATGGTGGAGTGTCTGAAAGGGCAGACATGTTGGGTGGAGCAAGTCCCCGGTGGAATGGCAAGCAGTGTTAGCAAGGTAGATGGAGGGTGTCAGAATTGGTTCCCACAAGCATCCATCCAGCTAGACAGAAGGAGGGCGAGAAAAATAGTGCCCACCAGCACTTCCATTCCTACAGAAAACTCCTGCAGATCCCTGCCCCTCTGGCATACATCTTAAAATTAGTCAATAAATCTCTTTCACGTATAGCCCAGGTGTTTTTCAAACTACTGCAGGATGGAGTGACATAGTGTGCTGGTCTTTAAGAGTGGAGATTCCGTTTTCTATAGCCCCCCTGGATTTAAGCCTTGCTGATTTTCAAAGCCAGATGTTTTGAAGGTTCATCTTCCTGGTGCAGATCCTCTGGGTCAAGGGTGCTCAGGGTGGGGCTTGATCTCCTCACTCCTCTGAGTCAATCAGCTGAAGATAACTGCACTGCAGCAGGATTGCAGACAGAGACCCAGTCTAGAGACATTCAGACTAAAACACCTTGAGCAGAGGGCAGTGTATGTACCAAGGGATCTTTTAACTAACACTGAGTAAGCTTAGTTTAAGCTTAGTTCTGCACCAAGATACCATCTTGAAGTGGGATGGGACAAGGTGAGGGAAATCCTCTTAAGGCACAAAGAATCTACTCTGTTAGAGTTTAGGCTTGGAAAAGATGTTGGGTTAACAAGGATTCAGTTGACCAGGGTCTTTTAAAAAGAGATTAAGTTGCCTTTAATAGATAATTTAAAAATCCTCACTCCTCCACTCCTTGGTAGTCCTCCTGCTTGTGTGTCCCTTCCTTGGGAGTTTGGTTCTTAACTGCCTCTCTACCCCTCCTACCCTTCTCAGTGTGGCCTTCTCTTTAAATCTTTAGCAGTGGAAGATCTGTTCTCCTGGCCTCAGGTAATTTTAAGAGTGAGTTGCATTACATACAGTTGTTGCCTGTTTGTTAATGAGAGGAAGTGAACTCAGGAACCTCTGTCTCTGCCATCTTCCCCTGCTCCCCTCCTGCTTTCTTCCCAGGGTGTGACATTTAGTTGTTATTTATCATCCCTAGATCTCAATTTTCTCATTTTTAAAATAAGGATAATTAGGGGTGCCTGGGTGGCTCAGTAGGTTAAAGCCTCTGCCTTCGCCTCAGGTCATGATCCCAGGGTCCTGGGATAGAGCCCCCATCGGGCTCTCTGCTCAGCAGGGAGCCTGCTTCCTCCTCTCTCTCTCTGTCTGCCTCTCTGCCTACTTGTGATCTTTGTCTGTCAAATAAATAATAAAATAAAATCTTTTAAAAAATAAAATAAAATAAGGATAATTATAGTGTCAATCTCTGGGATGTTGTCATAAATAAATAAGATGTACATGTAAAGCTCTAATACAGAGCCTGGAACATAGCACTGAAAACATTTGCAGTTATTTTTTAATAAACATCATTATTATTGCCACATGACTCTAGAATTATTGTGAGGATTATATAAATCGATGAATAGAAAAGTGTTTTAAAATAATGCACTATGGGAATGAAACTTATTTTTCTGTCCATTGATACTCACTCTCAAATCATACCACTTGATACTACATTGTTTTTTGCTGAGATAATCATTTATATGCAAGTTTTCCAAGAAAAAAAAAATGAAGGATACTTTTGTTTTTCTCTGCTGTTTTTCTAAAATTTGCATTACATTCATCTATCTAAAAAGGAATTCTTTCCAACTTGCCTTTTTCACAACCAAATTTTCTCTTGTTTAGAAAACTAACATGGACCTTTATAATTTCAACAATGCAAGGTAGTCTTCCTTATTAGAGTAGCCTAGGTACTGTAAGAGACAAATCCAGAAATCTCAATGACTTAATACATTTTATTTATTTATCCAAGTTTCTTTCGTGTATAGGATAAAACAAGTGTTCTTATTTAGTGTGCAAGAGGATGTATGAAGTAGGAGGAGATTAAAAGTAGGGTAGGGGTTATTTCTGTTCTACACAATTTTTCAGGGACTTGGACCTTGGAAGAGTAGACCCTCTGACACACATTGTTTCAAATCTCTAAGACAGTGAATCTAACTCCCAGTTATGCATGACCTTGCCAGCCATGATCTAGAGCATACCCTGTCCCTTCCTCACAGACCTAAACATGGAGACACATAGAAATTCTCATTCTGCTCTCCCCACTATGCAACACTGCTGGAGATTTCATGGTATGTACTAAAACTAAAATTTTTACATACTGTCTGTATTTTTCCTTTGAGCTATATAATAGATTCTGACCTTATTCCTTCTGCCTCTTAAGCTTTTCCAGGGGAAAATTTGTTGATTTTTTTTTTCTTTTATGGTTTAAGACATGACCACATGGAATAGCCTTTGAGGTACAAATTATTATTTGTCTTATTACCATGGTGTTTATCATTCTCTCATAAACACTGTGAATAACATTTTCTGCTCCAGGGAAATGAAGTTTTGTACCCCCCCTCTTAAAGCCTTCACTATCTTTTTTTAACCAATATTGACTTTATCTTTTTCAAAATGATTTCAACTATTAAAATTAAAGCCTTTAAGGAAAGTTTTAAAAAGAAAAAGTGAGGTCATATACAGTGAACTGGATTGGTAAGAGGGCTGAGAGTTGCCAAGAAACAAACATGACAAGAAGTTAATAAACATATTCACCACTTTTTTTTTTCTTTTTTCTTTTTTTTTTTTTTTTTAGTTTTTACAAGTACAATTTAAGTTCCAGGTAATTCATCTACTAAGCCCTCTTCCAGTAACAGTGACTACTTTATTAAGAGGTTAAACCTACAATATTTTATAGTTAATTCAAAAACAAATTCCTAAGAAGTATTCCCATTGTATGTCTGGGAGAGAAGTAGCTGGGAGCAATCTCCCCCCTCAATTTTTCTATATAGTCCATCTAGAGTGAGACAACCAGTTTGACAAAACAGCAGAACTGAGTTTTCTTATAGGGCAATAGTCATCTGTCTCATTGCTTTTGCTTATTATTAAGTATTTCCAATGTGGTAGGACTTTCTGCATCACATTACAAAATCCCTATTCTCTGCAATTTGGAGAATGATAAGGAAATGTCCACAGAATTTATCTAGATGCTCATGATAAGGATAGCATTCTTTACAAACCACCACAAGATACAGACACAGGCTTGAAGCACCACAACTGGAGGGATGGTTTCAGATTATGTACATGGAAGTTTTCATTGTAGAAGCAACAAAAGTGTAATGACAACTTTCACCAATATTAGGAAAAGTTCCCTGGTTTGTTAAAGAAATTTACTGGTAATCCTGAGATGTCAAGTTCACTTTAAGAACCATAAAGCAGGGGGCGCCTGGGTGGCTCAGATGGTTAGGCATCTGCCTTCGGCTCAGGTCATGATCCCATTGTCCTGGGATGGAGTCCCACATCTTGTTCCCTCCTCGGGTGGGGAGTCTGCTTCTCCCTCTCTCTCCCCATTGTCCCCCCTGCTAGTGCTCTCTCACTCTCTCTGTCAGATAAATAAATAAAATCTTAAAAAAAAAAAAAAGAACCATAAAGCAGTATAATACAAAATACCCACCAGCACCACAGGAATATGCAGCATACTGCTAGAATTATATCAGTTCATTTGGATGTCAAGAACCACACATCAACACAGAGAACTGCAAAAAATTTTCTTAAACTGGAAAAAGATACAGAATCCTTTTTACCACAGGTACCGCAACAATCTGAAAATTGAGGGCTATGTCTGCCAGACATGCATTCCCTCTAAGAATCATTTCTTTGACAATGGATCATCCTCTCCTAAGTAATTTGCTGAGTCAACGAAAACTAAGCCAAAAGAATTCCAACTGATGTGCTTAAGGGTGCGGTTTCGGTCCAAAACAACGTGGTGTCCATAAGGCACTCACTACCTGAGGCAGGGCCTGGGGTATGGGGCTGGGTTGTTTAGCAATGTATTGGGATCCAAATGTATACCTACAACTAAAACATACTTTCCTTCATTTTCCGTTACCAGTCTTAAACTTCTTCTGCAATTTCATTCCTCATTCCTTGGGGATGGAGGTATAATGGTGTTCTTATTAGAAAAAGGAGATGACAAAGAAAGGATTTTTAAATTATCTATTAAGGCAACTTAATCTCTTTTTAAAAGACCCTGGTCAACTGAATCCTTATTAACCCAACAGCTTTTCCAAGCCTAAACTCTAACAGAGTAGATTCTTTGTGCCTTAAGAGGATTTCCCTCACCTTGTCCCATCCCACTTCAAGATGGTATCTTGGTGCAGAACTAAGCTTAAATATACTCAGTGTTAGTTAAAAGATCCCTTGGTATATACACTGCCCTCTGCTCAAGTTGTTTCAGCCTGAATTTCTCTAGACTGGGTCTCTGTCTGCAATCCTGCTGCAGTGCAGTTATCTTCAGCTGATTGACTCAGAGCCTGGACTCTCAGCATGGAAATAAGTGGTATCCACTCTTGAGGTGTTCATAGTCTCCCTCTCAGCTCTCCCTTGTCCTATGGCTTCCCTGGGGTGTGGCTGCCACTCTCATTCAGTCCGCACCCTAGAAGTCCAAGTCTGCCTGCTACCCTCATCTACAAAGTCCCGTCGTCCTTTGCTTCAGTCATCCAGTTGGCAAAGTCACTATCAAGCACTTTGGTTACTTCCCGTATGCATCATGGTGGGGGTGGGAGAACAATGGGAGAATATCTGTTATGTGCCACACACAAGCCATAGAGAATAAGGGCTTGGTCTCAGGCCTCCTTATGCTTAAGCATGCCATTCCACCATTACTGCTCTACTTCATTTGCTCAGGAAGATGCAGGGAAACCCTAAAGTGCAGTCTCTTCTTAAAGTTATGGGGGGTTGGGCAGGCACCTGGGTGGCTCAGTGGGTTAAGCCTCTGCCTTTGGCTCAGGTCATGATCTCGGGGTCCTGGGATCAAGCCCTGCATTGGGCTCTCTGCTCAGTGAGGAGCCTGCTTCCCCCTCTTTCTCTGCTTGCCTCTCTGCCTACTCTAACCTCTTCTCTCTGTCAAATAAGTTATAAAAAAATCTTTAAAAATAAAAAAATAAAAGTCATAAATGGGAAACAGGGCACAGGTAACCTCTGTTTCTAGCTGTTCCCTCAATGATATGATGTTTCCAGTTTTTCTCCAACACCCGCCCCCCTTACCCCAACCCCTGCCCGAGGCAGCATCTTTACTCAGTTGTCCACCTTTTTACAACTCATTTCTCCCTACAGAAGAGAGATTTCCACTTTCTTTTCCTGTTTGGCAGAGCATCCCTCATAGGACACCAACTGCCACCTCTACACTTTGAGATAGTCCACCAGACTGGGCTCTTAATATTTTAAAAGAGTACATGGAATTTAGAAAATACTACTCTCTTGATAAAGCTGAGGTTTAAAGACTTCTTGTGTTACTCCAAACCTTTTATATTGGAAGTCAAAGGCTGAATACGAACTTGTTTTTACCTCTTTGCATCCCCATTTTAACAATCTGAATTTTCCCTAAGGCAATGGATAACTTGGACTGAATAAAGAGGAGACTGTAAAAGAAAAGAAGATATTTCAAAGCCAACATCCTTCCTCTCCTCCCCATCCTCTCTTGCTTTCTCATCCTGCCATCTCATTCCATCTTCATTTATTTCCTTTCCCTTCTGTGTGCAAAGATTTTAGTATCCAAGGAAGAGGCTATGAGAAGCACTGCACCTTGCCCAGGAGCCTAAAAAGCAAAACAGTATGTTTCTAGGATGCTTCTTGTTACAGTGGGCTGCAAGGGATATTTTCAGGTAAGAGTTGGAGAACAGAAGGGAAGCAAGGCTAGTTTGTAGCACGCAAAAGCTTTTTTCTCAGTCATTCAAACACTGATATAGGGGAGCCTGGGTGGCTCAGTCAGCTAAGTGTCTGCCTTCAGTTCAGGTCATGATCCCAGGGTCCTGCTCAGGAGAGAGCCTGCTTCTCCCCCCCTCCCCTCTGCTCATGCTGTTTCTCTCAATATCTATCTCTCTCTCTCTCTCTCTCTCTCAAATAAACAAATAAAATATTAAAAAAAAAAAAAAACACTGGTGTAGGTGCTGCTGTGAAGGAATTTTGCAAATGTTTTTGAAGTCCCTAATCAGTTGACTTTAAGTTCATCAAAGAGGAGATTTTCCTAGGAGGGCTTAATTTAATTGGTTGGAAGGCTTTCAAAAGATGCCTTAGGATATTACTAACTAAAAGAAGCCAATTTATAAAGGCTATATACTATATGTTTCCAACTATATGTCATTCTGGAAAAGGCAAAACGGAGAAAGTAAAAGAATCAGTGGTTTCCATGGGTTAGGGATGACAGAAATGAATCGGCAGGGCACACAGAATTTTTAGGGCAGTGAAATTATTCTATAAAATACTACGAGGTAGGTATGTGTCATAATATATTTATTTGAACCCACAGAATGTATAAGAGCAAGAGTGAAACTCTCATGTAAACTATGGACTTTGGATAATAATGATGCATGAATGTAGGTTCATTGATTGTAATAATTGAACCACTCTAGTGTCTAATGTTGGTAGTGGGAGAGGTTGCACATGTGTGAGGACAGGGGGTATATGGGAATTCTCTGTACTTTTCACTCAATTTTGCTATGAGTCTAAAAATGCTCTAAAAAGTAAAATGTATTGATTTAACAAGAAGAGGGAGAAGGAGAAGAAGGAGGAGGAGAAGGAGAAGGAGGAGAAGGAGGAGGAGGAGAAGGAGGAGGAGAAGGAGAGGAAGAAGGCGGCAGCTCAGGACCGTCCTGAGAAAAACAGCTTCTGCCCTAAAATTGTTCTCCCTTCCCCATGGATCTTTCTTGCTGACCGCTGGCTATGGACACAAAGCTTCAGTTTATTCCCACTCATGTCCAACCTGCCTGTAATATTCCCTTTTACCCACACAGGATAAACTCTTGGTTAACTCAAAGTCAAGTGATTAGAAACCAAGTCATAAGGGTGATATCCCATCGTATTCACAGGTCTCTCCCATACTCAAAGGAAGGGCATTTTACAAAGATAAGGGTCATGAGGGATCATCTCATGATGAAAAGGGGTTTTCTTCCTCCCTATCCTTGCTTGGGGTCCATAAGCAAAGCCTGCTTTGCTCTCTGGTGACCTAGTGAAAAGATGATAAATGAGAGAAATGGATTTAAAAAGTTTTCTGCTGCTGACTCCCAGCCCAGTTAGAGGTTTGGGTTCTGGTTAAGGCTGTGGTACAGGACTTACAACTATAAAAATAACACTTGCCTTTAGATTGGATCAAATGATAGAGTTAGCTTTTGTGATGTTCATGCATCCGGAGTCTTGAGTCAGGGCATCACAGGTTGACTTCCTGATTCTTCGATCTTCTAAGACCCTGACCACTGCTTTTGGGACACTCGGGCACCCTTCTAACTGACTGGGCTTAGATCCAATTAGCAAAAGCCCATGCACGTGATTGTTATGCCCTTGCTTCCCTCCTACCTAGCTCTACAGCTTAAGACCAGCTCACAGGAGCAAGAGGAGAGAACTGAAAGGCTGAGAAGACTTTAGGAAGGGTGATGGAAAGATGCAAAACAAGTAACAACAGAGTCTGAAAACACTTCAGTCCTCCCAGCCATACCACAATTCTCTGGCAGTTTCAGGCTTTCCCTGTCTTACTATCCATTCCCCACATCTTCACCGTCATTCACCAGATGAAAGCTAGAGAAGGCTACCCACTCCCACCCAGAAAACTATTTCAGTTTGTTCTGCTACATAGATCAGACTACTCAAGAGGATAATTGTGTACCTGGCTCTACAAATTGGCCTATAGTTTTGGTGTTTTTAAGGTTTGTTTGTTTGTCTGTTTTTTCTCAGAAAGTAATGAAGAGAGAGCAGCTGCTACAAATAACAGGAGAAGAAAAACCAATATATTACTTTGAATAGCTTGGACTTTCTGGTCACTGAGTACTCCTTGAGATAATCTAACCTTGCTAGATCCCAGATATGAAGTCTGCACACTCAAGACTTTTAAAAGTCACTTGAGTTTTTTCTTTCAAGAATCTGAACCCTCAACACAGTAGCAGAAAGACTTGCAGTGTCCTGGGATTAAACAAGCTAAGGAGTCCAAAAGCAAAGACTCTCTCTAGCATTAGTTACTATAATGAATACTCCAACACCCAAGGAAATTGACCTTTCTCCTGCAGAAGTCATGGCCTCTCCCTTATTTACCCCTTGCTGGGGTTTGTCTGTAGTGACAGATCCACCCGACAAACTTCCAGTCAGCAGTTTAGGATACAATGTAAATAAATACCATGATGAAACACTGAATGTGCTGAATAATTTGCAAATGTACAAGTTCAGATATAGTTTATATTCAGTCTAAGCCACAGCCTTTTTCTTTACCATCTTAGTCACCAGTAAGGTAGGATTCTTCCAAACTGGATTCTCCAATGTTTGTTTTTGAGCTCAGACTTGACCAGGCTACTGTGATCCTGAGCCAGGATGATGCTATTTGCATTGTTAAGTTAACAACTGCTATAACAGATAAGCCCTGAAATCTTTGTTCCATGCAATCATGCAGAAACCAGACCAATAAAGGCTCTGTCCTCTCCAATACATGGTTTCCAAGGTCACCCTGGCCACTGACACATGATCAACAGAGGAGTAAAAAGTGAAGGCAGATCACCTACAAGGCATTTATGGATCAGGCATGGAAATGATGTGATGACTTCATCTGGCATTCCATTGGTCAGAATTTGGTCACATGGTCCCACCTGAATGCAAGGGTGGGTGGGAAATGTAGTCCCTGTTCAGGCAGCCACTTCCCAGAAACAATTCTCTATGAAAAAGGACCTGAATCACTTGTGGATAGCAACCCAAATCTGCTAAAATGAAGATAATAGTGGTGGTGGTGGCAGCAGAAGCTACCATTTACTGTGTTCCAGTCCCCTGCTAAGTGCTTACCAAAGACTTTCTTGTGGAGTCCTCAAAATAGCCCAAGGAAATACATTTTATTATCCCACTTTTAAAGATGAGAAAGCTGAGGCTCAGAAAAAAATAAGTTACTTGCCAAAATCACATGACTAGCCAGGGAGAAACAAGGACTAAAATCCCAGAATACCTGAGAATAGTGTCCCTGTTCTTAAGCACCACCCACACACTGCTGGCTCTTTAGTTTGGTTATTTGATTAGTTTCCCCCTCTTTCAGTTGTTTATCTTCTTGCCAGAGAAGTTCCTACTCACCACAAAACTTGGAACTCCCCATGAGTTAGATAATTGTCTAGGATCTTTAAAACTCCTTTGTACTTTTAAGCTAATTCTTACTTTCCATTTTATGATCCCTGGATCTCCCACTTACCAAAATCTCCTTGAACTGGGCTTTGTTTCTTCAATGCATATCCCCAGGGGCTGATGTGGAGCTGTTCCTCACACCCAAGTCTTTCCTACTAAACTTGTTTCAGGTCATTGAATGTGCTATTTGTTGCTCTTGGAGTTCTTCCAACAAGAAGGTTTCTCTAAAAATGTCCTGTCGCTTTTCATAATCTTCTCCCAACTCTCAGTGTCACCAATCTCTCCTACTCACTGTTTCCCTGAAACTCTGTTTTTAGGCTTTGTTTTGCAGCCTATTACTTTTGTTCCTCCCTTGAGAAATGACACCTTCAAAACCTAATATTTAGGTTTAAAATTGCTCTTGACCAAGTAGGGCCAGATAGCTTTCATGTTGGAGAAGAGACTAGGGTCAAATCAGGGGAAAAAATTAATAATAATGGGGCTGCAAATGTTTTCAGTTTGGCTGGTTTTTTTTTTTTTTTTTATTGTGGGATAATTCAAACAACTGATATGAAGTACTTTCTGACATAAAGTCAGTGGAAGTTTCAGTCTCACTTTTTAGAATGTTTAAAAAAAAGAAAAAAAGCAATTTCAGATCTTTGTTTTTTTTGTTACAATAACAAATTTCATTTCTCAGTTTGCTATAGCCTGTGGGTCTTGTGGACATGAGGCCCATTGATCTTCAAAATTGGATATTTTAAGAGCTTATCTCTCAGGTGCAGGTCTTAAAATTTGAGGTGACTGATGTGGAATTCAAACCCTTTGCTCTTCAGGGAGAAGCTCCAGGTTTTGAGCTCCCTCCTGATTATAGGTCACAGTGCTGAGAGTGGGGTTTATGGCAAGATTGTGTCTTGGGCTCTTCAACCAACTTTGATGTGGCTTTTTTTTTTTTTTCTCTCGTTTGCCCAATGTGTAGGAGTTGCTCAGCTAGTTTTTAGGGTTTTTGCAGAAAAAAAAATTGTTCCATATATAGCTGTAGGTTTGGGGTGTGTGTGTGGGAGGGAGTGAGTTCTGGATCTTCCTATATCACCATCTTGAACAAGAACCTCACAAAAGCCTGGTTCATTCTTCTCCCCTCAGAATTCTAACTCATGTTGTCAGAGAAGTTCTTAAACCCTTACCTGAGAATTTAGAATTCTCTAAGTGACCTTTTGTTTTAAGCTTTTTCTGTGTTCTACAAAATCCCATTTTACTTTGGTTCTCTTTTCCCTCTTCTTGTAATCAAGAAAGTCATTTAATGTATCTTGTCACCCTCCCTTTTAGTGAACTAACATCTGCATGGTAAGTGATCTTGATACTAGAAAGTCTCACAGTATGGCTTTTTTCTTCAAGAATCTTCATGAACTTACCCAATTACAAACACAGAATGGAATGTGTGTGTGTGTCCTTTTTTCCCTTGACAACCAAGAGCCTATTCCTCACAAGCCCTACTCAGTTCTCACCTTTTATGGAGGAATCAGAAAATTTTCCCTGGGCCAAAAAAAACATTCAGAAACTATTATTTCTCTAGACCCAAGGCCCTGAATCCCCACTGCCATTCTAAATAGTCAATAAAACTTATAGGAAGCATTCAGTTAAATGTGGGAAAAATAAATGTGTATATTTACCTCCACTGCCTGGCAAAGGCCACAAAAATTATGGTAAGGAAAGAATAAAGCATATCCCTGCAAAAAAGAAAACAGTAAGAGAAATTAGGGTAACTAAATTTTGTAAGCTGAGAAGCAAATGAACTAGTGATAACTGACTTAGAGCAAACCTGAGAAAAATAAAACCTCAGCTGGCAGAAGGGAAAAGCCAGAAGCAAGCTGATCTGGGCGACAGAAGGCTGAAGAACTGGGGATACTTCGTACCTCTTAAAGAGTCTGCAGAAGCTTGAAAACCAAAGGATTTTTTCAAAATCTATATAATGCAGTGTTTCTCTTATTTATTGCTGCATTAAAACTGACCCCAAAACTTCGTGATTTAAAACAACCATTTTGCTTTGCTCACAATTTTACAGGTCAGGAATTAAGGAAAGACTCAGCTGGCCAGGTCATCTCTGATCCTCATAGCATTCACTGGGGCAGCCCTAGAAGGATCCATTTCCAAGATGGCTTCATCACTCACATTCTGGCACCTAAGTGATACCTGACCTTGTTCTTTCTTCCCTCCCTCTTTCTTCCTCCTCCTCCCCCTCCTTCTCCTATTCACTCTCTCTCTCTCTCTCTCTCTCTCTCCCTCTTTCTCCCTCTCCGCACAAGCTATCTCATTCTCCAGAACCTCTCCCCATGGCTTGGGCTTCCCATAGCAGAGTGGCCTCAGGATAGTTGTACTTGTTAAATGGTTAGTGGCTTTCAAGACACAGGAAGCAGAAGTTGCCAGACCAGTTAAAGACCAAGCCCAGAACTGGCCGAGCATCACTTCCATTGGATTCTACTGGTGAAAGTAGTCTGAGGGCCTATGAGATTCAAGGCAGTGGAGAAATAGACTCAACTCTTGATGAGAGATGGCAAAGTCACATTGGAAAAACACCAGTCCAAGGGGGAAAAAAAATCCCACAGAGACTGTCGTTTGGAGGACCCTAATGAAGAAGCCCATTCCAGTTATTCAACAGTTCAAGATACCTTTCAATAATCTCCTCCCACATGCACAGAGCTACCTACATTCTACTTTTCTTTTTACACTCAGTGTGACATGCTTCTGTATGAGCTTATAGCCATGAATATCACATATTTGGGGAAAACCACTAACATGAAAGAGTGGGCTCAAAATAAACAAAAAAGGGGGGAACTTTGAGACCACATACATAATCCATGGAGACAAAACAAATTTTGCGTCCACGTAAGGAAAAAATGATGCCATTTTTTAGAGAGTTCATTTCCCTCAAAGTCAAAAAGTTGTAAGTTTAAAAACCAAAATAAATCTACAAGACATAACAATAACTGTTCAGAAGTAAGTATTTTCAGCTCTCTTAGCTATTTTTTATAATAGTTACCACCATCTGATTATACTAATATTTCTTGATATTTCCATTTTTTATATTTAATGGCCTTCTTATATAAAAAAGAGAGGATCTAGCTCTTTTATGTAAGATTAGTGTATTATAGGAAACCGTATTGTTGAGAATCTCTACCGAGAAACGTTTGTCCACTTACTGTTGTAAGGCATTGGTATAACACGACTTTGTGATCCAACATAGAACACAGCAGCTGCCAGAGACCCAGAACTGTGCCAAGTAAGTTTCCGTGTGCACCCAAAAATTTACACAGAAATAGACCTTTTGAAAGAGAAAAAATAAATAAATAAATAAATAAATAACCAGAAACTCCCATCCCTTCACTCTGAAGTTTAAAGTAGTTAAAAATCTCTCTAGGTGGGGGGCACCTGGGTGGCTCAGTGGGTTAAGCCCCTGCCTTCGGCTCAGGTCATGATCTCAGGGTCCTGGGATCGAGTCCTGCATCGTGCTCTCCGCTCAGCACAGAGCCTGCTTCTCCCTCTCTCTGCCTGCCTCTCTGCCTCCTTGTGATCTCTCTGTCAAATAAATAAATAAAATCTTTAAAAAAAAGAAAAGAAAAGAAAAAAGAAATCTCTCTAGGGGACCAGGGTAGCCCATTACTGAAGCTAGATGGCAGTAAAGGACACCAAGCTTCTCGGAGGGGAAAAACAAAAAACAAAAAACAACAACCAAAAAAAACCCTCTCTGAGAGTAAAAATTTTAATCAGATCGAACAAAGACAGGAAAATAATTTTGTGACCCAGAGGGCTAAATAGAGGCTTAGAGCTCAGCCTTGCTCAGTGGATATCTAGCCTGGTGGCAGCACACTTTCATCCTGAATACTTACCCTTCTCCCTTGGGACAGCAGATGCTCTGGTTCTACTTCCTGAACTTGTCCGTGATGACTCAAGAACTGAGCATCCATCAAGCATGATGGGCAGCTGACGAAGATTGTACAGGCTGACACCAGTCCTAAATATGGAGTAAGGGGCAATATGGAAAAAGGAGGGGAGTGAGTGAGGAGGAAAGTATCTCAAAGAAAATCCTGCTGTTTTCCAGGAGCTCAGTAAACACGACCATGCTTTCCCAGAAATAGTTTTATTTTGGTCCGAAACTCCAAGGACTAGATAAACAGTCCCTCCAAGCATTCTGAGAGCAGAAAACAGAGGAATCATTGATATCTTTGACCATGAAACTCGAGAAGAGAATATGTGAGGAAAAACCCAAGATCAGGATAAAGATTAGAGTTCTTTGTCTTCAAACAGCTGTAAGAAGATTTTACCAGTCCTTCACTGAGTGATGCTAGGAGTGGGTAAATAGGAATACACCTAATGCTATAATTAATTATAATACACCTATATATATTAATAAGTACAACATACATAATTTTCTCATTATAATTTGATACCTTTTAAATGGAACTTTTCACAACCCCTCTTAAAAGAATCCTTTTGAATGTTGCTAAAATGGAAACTCCTGTGATAGGCAGGTTGAACTGACCATCTGGACCATCTTCTTCCTGGTACATGGAAATAACCACATGCCCTTGCAGTCCACCAATTATCCAAATACCAAATGTACAGGTGGCCTTAGGAATAGAGCCTTGAATATTGTCCTAAGTATAACCTAGGATGTTTTGTTACAAGCAACAGGAACCAAGACTGGCTAATTTAAGGCCAAAAGAGGTTTGTGTAGGAGGATGTGGCTGGAACTCTTAGAATTGTAGGAACAGATGAAGAACCAGTCCTCAGACAGAACAGGCACCTGGAAGCCCCTGCAGGAGCTCATGGTCTCCCCTCCCATGTGCTTCCCACAGATGACTGCTCGGTCCAGTCTTTGCCTGCAGAGAGACTTGAGATTCCGAAGGTGGAGGGGGAGCGGCGCCTGGGTGGCTCAGTTGGTTAAGTGGCTGCCTTTGGGTCCTGGAACCGAACCCCACATCAGGCTCCCTGCTCAATGGGGAGTCTGCTTCTTCCTGGCCCTCTGCCCCTCCCTCTCATGCTCTTTTTCTCTCTCAAATAAATAAATAAAATCTTTAAAAAAATATATATTCCAGAGGGGATTGGGGGCAAGAATCTGATTGGGCAGTTGAGCCACATGGCTGAGAGTGGGTAGGGCAGGGATAGTGGAGGGTGGAAGGTTGTTAGCAGAGAAGAAGTGTTGGGCAGGCAGAAATAGTGGCTCCTATGCTATGCAACCCAAGGCACATTCTTTCTCATACTTTGTGGCTTCACTTCTCAGTTTCTGGAGTTAGTCCCTACATAGAGAGTAAACCAGTGTTCAATGGCTGATGTCTGAATTATACAATAGTTCTCTTGAAGAGAAAAAATAGCTTGGTGGTTAAGTGCATGGGCTTTGGAGTCAGACAGCCTGGGTTCCAACCCCAGTTTCAACCTCACTAGATGTGTGACCTTGGATGTTTTCTAAAGGATCAGTGTATCCAGCCCCACTCAAGCATTCTGAGCTCCAATTTCTTCAGCAATAAAATGAGGAGAATGTTTATCTGTGTTGTGTAGGGTATCTTTGGAGATAAACTATAAAAAGCAAATAAATAAGGGAATTTAATGTCTTATATAACTGAAAAGTCCAGGGATAGGAAAGACTTCAGTGGCTCACCAACTTCATAACATATCCAGCTTCTTTCCATTTTCAGTTCTGTTCTTTTTCTATTTTTTTTATTTTAATTCCAATATAATTAACATATAGTGTTATATTAGTTTCAGGTGTACAATATAATGATTCAACAATTCTATACACTACTCAGTGCTCACCACAATTAGTGTCCTCTTAATCCCCTCCCTTATTTCACCCATCCCCCTACCCACCTCCCCTCTGGTTACCATCAGTTTTTTTTTTTTTTTCTCTCTAGTGAAGAGTCTGGGTTTTTGTCTCTTTTTCCCTTTGTTTGTTTGTTCCTTAAATTTCACAGATGAATAAAGTCATATTTATTTGTCCTTCTCTGACTTATTTCACTTAGCATTTTACCCTCTAGATCCATCCACGTTGCTGCAAATAGCAAAAGTTCATTCTTTTTTATGACTGAGTAATATTCCATTGACTATATATACTACATCTTCTTTACCAAGTCATCTATCAATGGACACTTGGGCCTTTCCCATAATTTGGCAATTGTAAATGATGCTACAATAAACAGAAGGGAACATGTATCTTTTTGAATTAGCATTTTTGTATTCCTTATGGAAACACCCAGGAGTAGAATTACTTAATCATATGGTATTTCTATTTTTAATTTTGTGAGAAAGCTCCATACCATTTTGTACAGTGACTGTACTAGTTTGTATTCCCACCAATGGTGTATAACTATTCCTTTTTCCCCACATCTTTGCCAATGCTTGTTTTTTCTTAGGTATGTGATTCTAGCTATCCTGACAGGTGTGAGATAGTATCTCGTTGTGGTTTTGATATGCATTTCCCTAGTGACAAATGATATTGAGCACCTTTTCATGTGTCTATTTGCCATCTGTATGTCTTCTTTGGAGAAACGTCTATCCATGTCTTTTGCCCATTTTTAATTGGATTATTTGCTTTTTTGGTTTTTATATATTTTGAATACTAACCCTTTATTGGCTATGTCAACTGCAAACGTCTTCTCCCATTCATTAGGTTTTCTTTTGGTTTTTTGGTTGTTTCCTTTGCTGTGCAGAAGCTTTTCACTTTGATGCAGTCCCAGTAGTTTGTTTTTGCTTTTATTTCCCTTGCCTCAGGAAACAAAATGAAAAATGTTGCTACAGCTAATGTCTGAAAAATTACTGTCTGTGTCACTTCTAGGATATTTATGGTTTCCGGTCTCACACTTAGTCTTCAATCCACTTTGTTTATTTTTGTGTACAATGTAAGAAAGTGGTTCAGTCTCCTTCTTCATGTAGCTGTCCAGTTTTCCCAGCATCATCTGTTGAAAAGACTTGTCTTTTTTCCTTGCATATTTTTGCCTACTTTGTGAAAGATTAATTGACCATATAATAGTGGATTTATTTCCAGGCTCTCTATTCTGTTCTATCAATCTGTGCATTTATTTTTGTGCCAGTACCATACTGATTTCATTACTACAGCTTTGTAGTATATCTTGAAATCTGGGACTGTGATGCCTCCAGTTTTGTTCAACTTTTCCAAGATTGCTTTGGCTATCTGGGAGTCCTTTGTTGTTCCATACAAATTTCAGGACTATTTGTTCTAGTTCTATAAAAAGTGCTATTAGTATTTTGATAAAGATTGCATTAAATGCTTTGGATAGTACAGACATTTTAACAACATTTGTTCTTCCAATCCTTGAGCATGACATCTCTTTCCATTTGTTTGTGCCATCTTTAATTTCTTTTATCAATGTTTTACAGTTTTCAGAGTATAGATCTTTCACCTCCTTGGTTAAGTTTATTCTTGATATTTTATTATTTTTGGTGCAATTCTAAATGGGATTGTTTTTCTCAATTTTTCTTTCTGTTACTTCATTATTAGTGTATAGAAATGCAACAGAGTTCTGTATCTTGATTTTCTGTCTTGTGACCTTACTGAATTCATTTATCAGTTCTAGTAGTATTTTTGGTGGAGTCTAAAAGACACTTTTTTTTTTTTTTAAGTAATCTAGCTTCTTTTTTTTTTTAAGATTTTTATTTATTTATTTAACAGACAGATCACAAGTAGGCAGAGAGGCAGGCAGAGAGAGAGAAGAGGAGGAGGCAGGCTCCCTGCTGAGCAGAGAGCCCGATGCGGGACTCGATCCCAGGACCCTGAAATCATGACCTGAGCCGAAGGCAGAGGATTAACCCACTGAGCCACCCAGGCGCCCCTAGGGTTTTCTATATATATGATCATGTCATCTGCCATACTGAAAGTTTCACTTCTTTCTTACCAGTCTAGATGCCTTTTATTTCTTTTTGCATGTGTCTGATTAGTGTGGCTAGGAATTCCAGGACTATGTTGAACAAAAGTGGTGAGAGTGAACATTCTTGATCCTAAGAGAAAAGCTCTCAGTTTTTCACCCTTGAATATAATGTTAGCTGTGGGTTTCCCATATATGGCCTTAATTAGGTTGAGGTATGTTCCCTCTAAACCTAGTTTGTTGAGGATTTTTATCATGAATGAATGTTGTGCTTTGTCAAATGCTTTTTCTACACCTACCGAAATGATCATATGGTTTTTATCCTTTCTATGTGTGTGATGTATCAATGTATCAATTATCAATTGATTAATCAATGTATCAATGTGATGTATCATATTGATTGATTTGCATGTATTGAAACTCCCTTGCATCCCAGGAATAAATTCCACTTGATCATGGTGAATGACTTTTTTAATATATTGTTGGACTCAGTTTGCTAATGTTTTGTTGAGGACTTTTGTGCCTATATTCATATTGGCCTGTAGTTCTTTTTTTTTTTTTTTTTTTTTTTTGTATCTTTATTTGGTTTTGGTATCAGGGTAATACTGGCCTCAAGAATGAATCTGAAAGCTTTCTTTCCTCTCTTATTTTTTGAAATAGTTAGAAAAGAATGGATATTAACTCTTCTTTAAATATTTAGTAAAGGGGCACCGGTTTGCTCAGTCAATACATCATGTGACACTCGGTCTCAAAGCTGTAAGTTTGAGCCTCACATTGGGTATAGGGATTACTTAAAAATGAAATCTTTAAAAATAAATATTTAGTAGAATTCACCTGTGAAGCCATCTGGTCCTAGACTTCTGTGTGTTGGGATTTTTTTTATTACTGATACAATTTCATTGTTGGTAATTGGTCAGTTCAAATTGTCTATTCCTTCCTGATTCTGTTTGGGGAGGTTATGTGCTTCTAGAAATTTAGTCATTTTTTTTAGGTTGCCCAGTTTGTTGTCATATAATTTTTCATAATATTCTTATATATTATAGTTGTATTTCTGTAGTGTTGGTTTTTATTTCTCCTCTTTCTTATCAATTTTATTTGAGTCTTCTCTCTCTTTCTCTCTTTCTCTCTCTCCCAATGAGTCTGGCTAAAGGTTTAACAATTTTGTTGATCTTTTCAAAGAATTTGCTCCTGGTTTCATGATCTGTTTTATTGGTTTTTTAGTTTCTATTTCATTTATTTCTGCTCTAATCTTTATTATTTCCTTCCTTTACTGGTTTGGGGTTTTGTTTGTTTTTTTTTTTTTTTACTAGCTCCTTTAGGTGTATTGTTTGGCTGGTTTTTTTGAGACTTTTCTTGCTTCTTGAGGTAGACCTGTATTGCTATAAACTGCCCTCTTAGAAGGACTTTTGTTGCATCCCAAAGATTTTTGTACCATTGTGTTTTCAATTTCATTTTTCTCCATGTATTCTTTTTATTTCCTCTTTGGTTTCTTGGTTGATCCATTCATTGTTCAGTAGTATGTTATTTAACCTCCATGTATTTGTGTTCTTTCCAGATTTTTTCTTGTGGTTGATTTCTATTTTCATAGTGTTGTGGTCAGAAAAGATGCATGTGTGACTTCAATCTTTTTAAATTTGTTCAGACTTGTTTTGTGGCCTAACATGTGGTCTATTCTGGAGAGTGTTCCATGTGCACTGGAAAAAAAATGTATATTCCACTGTTTTAGGATAGAATGTTCTGAATATATCCATTAGATCCATTTGGTCCTATGTGTGATCCAAAGCTACTGTTTCCTTGTTGCTTTTCTGTCTGGATGATCTATCCACTGGTGCAAATGGGATGTAAAAATCCTCTACTGTTATTGTATTATGATTAATTACTTTCTTTATGTATTTAGGTGTTCCCATATTGGGTGCATATTTACATATTTTTTAACTTCTTTTTGAATTGTTCCCTTTAATATTATGTCTTCTTTGTCTCTTGTTACAGTCTTTGTTTTAAAGTCTATTTTGTTCTATATAAGTATTACTACCCAGGCTTTCTTTTCACTTCCACTTCACTTTCAATCTGCATGTGTCTTTAGGTGTGAAATGAGTCTCTAATAGGCAGCCTATAGATCAGTCTTACTTTTTCATCCCTTCCATCTCCCTATGTCTTTTATTGGAGCATTTAGTCTATTTACATTCAAAGTAATTGTTGATAGGTATGTTCTTATTGCCACTTTTTTACTTGTTTTATGGTAATTTTTATAGTTCTTCTCTGTTTCTTTCTTCTCTTGTTCTCTCTTCTCAAGGTTTACTGGCTTTCTTTAAAGATATATTTGAATTCCTTTCTCTTTATTTTTTGCATATCTATTACTAGTTTTTGATTTGTGTTTAGCATTAGGTTTATATATAACAACTTATGCATACAACAGTTGATGATCACTTAAGTTTGAACCCATTCTAAAAGCATTAAATTTTTACTCCTTTAAACACCACACATTTTAGATATATATTTCACATTTTTTGTATTTGTGAATCTCTTGACTGATTTTTATAGATATACTTTATTTTACTGCTTTTATATTTCCTACTTTTCTTACTACTGCTTATGGTCTTTCCTTTCCACTCAGAGTCCCCATTAACATTTCTTGTAAGACTGGTTTAGTGGCAATGAGTTCTTTTATCTCTGGGAAAGTCTTAATCTCTCCTCTTCTAAATGACAGCCTTGCTGGATAGAGTACTCCTGGCTGCAGGGTTTGGTTTTGTTTTTCTTTCAGCACTTTGAATATATCATGTCAATCCCTTTTGACCTGCAAAGTTTCTGCCAAAAAATCAGCAGATAGCCTTATGGGGTTTCCTTTGTATGTAACTATTTTCTTTTCTCAAGTTGTTTTATTTTTTGTTTTATTTATTTATTTATTTATTTATTTTTAATTTATTTTCAGCATAACAGTATTCATTGTTTTTGTACCACACCCAGTGCTCCATGCAGTCCGTGCCCTCTCTAATACCCACCACCTGGTTCCCCCAACCTCCCACCACCCCCACCTCTTCAAACCCTTCAGATTGTTTTTAAGTAGGCTCCATGCCCTTGGAGCCCAATGCAGGGCTTGAACTCATGACCCTGAAATGAAGACCTGAGCTGAGATCAAAAGTTGGACATTTAATCAACTGAGTCACCTAGGTGCCCCAAAGATTTTTTTTTTTTCAATTTTTGACTAATCTCTACACCCAGAGTGGGGCTCAAACTTGGAACACCAAGATAAAAAGTTGTGTGTTCTACCAACTGAGCCAGTCAGGTGCTCTCTTGCTTTTGAAATTCTCTCTTTATCACTGTATTTTTCCATTTCAATTACTATGTATCTTAGTGTGGACCTCCTAGGGTTGATTTTGTTGGGGGCTCTCTGTGCCTCCTGCATCTGGATTTCTTTTTCCTTCTCCAGATTCAGGGGTTTTCTATTATTTCTTCAAATATATTTTCTGCCCCCTTTTCTCTCTCTTCTCCTTCCAGGATCCCTATAATGTATAAGGTATAATGTATATAAAGGTATAATGTAAATGTTATTGCATTTCATGGTGTCACTGGATTCCCTTAATCTATTTTTACTTTTTATTATTTTTTATTTCCTGCTCAGTTGATTGCCTTCCTTTACTCTGTTCTCTAGATCACTGATCCATTCTTCTGCTTCCTTTAGTCTACTACTTATTCCCTCTAGTGTATTTTTAATTTTAGTTATTGAGTCCTTTGTCTCTGGCTGGTTGTTATTCATTTTCTATCTCTCTTTTTTTTTTTTTTTTTTTTTTTTTTGAGGTTCTCACTGAGGTCCTCCACTCTTTTCTCAAGTCCAGTATCTTTATGACCACTATTTTAAATTCTTTTAAATTCTCTAGCAGACATATTACTTATCTCCATTGTGTTTATCTCTCTTGCTATGATTTGTCCTGTTCTTTCATCTGGGACATAGTCCTCTGTCTCCTCATTTTGTGTAAGTCTCTGTGTCTGTTTCTATGTGTTGGGAAAGTTATCTATGTCTCCTGCTCTTGCAAGTAGTAACCTTGTGAAGAAGAGGTCCTGTATTGCCCTGCAGTACAGTGTGCCCTGTGCACCAGAACCTGGTGTCTCAGGGGTGTCCCCTATGTGTGTTGTATATGCCCTATGGTTGTGGTTGAACAATTTTTGCCTTTGGTCCAGTCATCTGCAATGGCTCTGTTTGCCTATTCTGGACAGGGTTTGGTCCTAGTGCTGTTAATGGGCCTGTCTGGGGCCTCCTTGGGCTTGAGTTGAGTCAGACCAGTGTTTACCAGAGATGAAATAGCACCAAACTACTGGGTGCTTTCTCTGTGTTGTCCTTTAAGAAGCTTTCATTGGTAGGTGGGACCTAAGGTCAGACCAAGTGTCTGCTGGGGCACAGTCAGACTGGTGTGGGTGGTTATCTTTTCCTCTCCCCAGGAAGAAGTCACTTTAGAGTGGCGCTGGCCCCTATCAGGGCTGCTTGCACACTAACACAATTGTGGTACTACTTTGGAAGGACCCCTGCCAAGGGCAGGTCTGCAGGACAATGTGGGAGTGGGGCCCCAGGTGTTAGTAAGGTTTGTGCAGGTAGGCTGTGGTCAAGGACCTGTGGCTGCTTTGAAGAACTTTTGCTGATGCTGATTTAGAAGGGGTAAGGTATGTAGGAGAAGGAGTGGGTAGGGTTTGTGGTATTAACACAGTTTGTGCCAGTCCACTGTGGTTAGGGAACTTGAGCCACTTTGGAAAATTCCTGCCATAGCCATGATGGAGGAAGCATGTCCACAGGAGAACAATGGAGTGGGACATGCTGTTAGTAAGTAAGCTAGGGGGAGCGTTGGCACTGTGCAGTTTCCCACAGGTGTCCATGTGTCTGGGCTATGGGGAGAGGAAGGAAAATGGCACCCATCAGCTCTCTTGTTCTTGAAGAAGCCTCCCAAAGATCCCTGCCCCTCCAGCACATGCTCTGAGATTAGTAAACAAATCTTCCTCTTGTATACTCCATGAGTTTTTCAAACTGCTGCTCCTATGCTATATCTCAGAGGGATTGTCATGCTGTCTCTTTAAGGTCAGGAACTCAGTTTCCTATCACCCTTCCAGCTCTCCTAGAGACAAGCGCACGATTTTTAATGTTCCACGTATTAAAACCCACTTATTGTAAGAACTTGTGAAGTTAACCCACTCTAGTTTTCAAAGCCAAATACTCTAGGGATTTTTCTTTCCAGTGTAAAGCCCCTGTGCCTGAGGTGCCTGGTATGGGATATGCTCCACTCCCCTTTCTGTGCCCATAGCATCCCTTGCTCCCAAGAACAGTCACAGGTCATCTTGGCTCCCAACTGAAGGCAGCTTATAGAATTCTACAATTAGAAGACGCCATAGAGAGCATTATACCAACCACTTTCCAGATGAGAGAATTCTAAGCCAGGACCACACAGCTAGTGAGTAGCAGAATGAAACTAGACTTCAAATGTCCTCACATCAAGCAAAGCACATCACAATACAATTCCGCCTCCCTTGATAATGTTAAGTTGCCTAGCAAACAAGGTCTTCATAGGTGGTGCAAAGATAAACTTCCTCTGAATCTGCTCCAAGCAAATAAACGCAATTTTGGAATTAGGAAAATCCAGTTAATGTTGACATCATTATCCCTCCAAGTTGTCTAGGGTGGGACAGACAACTTGGAAGAAACTTAACACAAGTCTCCCATATCTGAGAAACATGACAAGATGAGGGATTTATTATTGTTATTGTTACTTATCGTTAATAGTGAGAAATGGCATGTTAATCGGGAAGGAACAGATTATGGCTGTCATTTTTTTTCCCTAAAAGGTAAATAGTTAATATGTAAATTACGTCCACAAGAACTTTCTATTTTTCATGATCCTATCCATCAGTTTGCTCTCTAAGTGAGGTCTCAGGTTAAAATAGCTCCTAAATGAAAGGTTACTCTAGATATTAAATATTCCATGGAGCAAACCCAATATTCCACTTTTTTGGAGTGCTCTACTATTCTCACTTCCTGGATGGCCACAAATAGCTTTTTGAATCTGGACCTGTTACAGACACTAGTGAAAGAAAACAATAGTAGAGGATAAAATTTGGAAAAGCCCTCATAGATTTAAGCTTCCAAGCACACCAGCAAAACTGATATCTAATAATTTAAGCAGACCTTCACAGTGACTTAAGTTGACTTTAACAAACCCTGCTTCAGGGGACTTGCCACAAAACAGTACACGAAGAAAGGGATCCCAAAGAGAAGAGCCTCTTCTCTAGCCACACACAACAAGATTAGGTCTGAGATCCTGGTACCCAAAAGCTAACAAACAACAGAAAATAATTTATGTGCTTCTGGAGCCATTTTTTTCAGGGTGACATGTTTCACTCCTACCCAGCAAAGTGGCAGAAGCCACTGAATGTTGCTTTGCACGTTCCTTGTCTTTAGACTGTCCTTTTGCCAAACATTAAATGCCCTTTTTCTGCTATAAAACATATACTGAATTGCCACATTATTCTCCCAGACCCTGTGGGACCACAGTACAATATCATAATGTCAAACTGGGTCTGAAAAGAGCTTTGTGTGAGATGAGACAAGAGTCTAAAGATAGAAGAGCTGCTGAATCACTTGGGGTATGACCACAAATAGTGCTGTGATCAGCTTGCTGGGTAAAGCTGGTGTCAGAAGTCCCTGGTAAATCTCTGAGCTCATTATGGAGGGTGGGAGGCTGACCTTGGAAGCAACTTGTACTTAACACAGAGATGAGGAAGACTGAAGGGAAAAAACCCAATTTGCAAACCCTAATAAATAACATTTAAAATTCGCTGATTTAATAAAAGCATGCTATCATATGACAAGATGGTTTTCCTTAGGAGCAGGTGCATTTCAATTTTTTTTTTTAAATATTAAATCTTCAGAGACTTGCACGATAGATGGCAGCCTGGAAATACGCTGATGTGTCCTGGCAGAATTTCAGACATAATGATTTTTTTTTTCCTTTGTAAACCTTCCATCAGTGGGAAGGCAAGCCCTGCCAAAACTGAGGAACCCAAGCTGGAGGCAGTAAGGCTCCACCACTCAGACTGTGGCCAAGTGCCAAGACTTCAAGGCCAAATCGGAAACAACCACGTTGAGTTCATTAAAAGGGCTGAATGATCAAAGGCGTGCAAGCCTTCACAAAGGCAGAAATTAATCTGTTTAATACTTGGCTAAATTCTCATCTGTTGAAGTAAATTTGAAATGAAATTTATCAAACTCACCCTCTTCCTGTGGAAAAATCCTTTGAATTTCTCAGAGTGTCCAGGAGGTGGCAGACGCGTCCTTCGTTTCAGTTTGCGGAGTGCCACTAGAGCTCCGTCCCTAAAAGTAAGATGAATGGGCGTTATCTGGGTATAACTAAGAATAGGTTGTAAATACGTATCTCTACGATATCAGGACTTATATTCGGAACTGGGTAGGCTGAACTCTACTTGGCAATCTCTTTTTGAAGGACGAAATGATTCTTATCCCAGGAAATGGAAATGGTTAAGAATCCGTAAACAAAGCTTGGGCATCAGTGAAAAGGTCAGATGAAGAACTCCAGCCCAACAACTCAGACCCTTGTTTATATACCTGTTGCAGCCTCCCTGAGCCCGAACTCTCCCACCACGCCTACCCCTCCTCTCCCTATCCTTCAGTCCTTGTTAAAGACCTGCACACACATTCCTGAGCCATCAGAAACCTGTGGCTTCACTGTGGAACTAAAGAAGTTGAAAGATGTACAGGGAAATTCCCTTGTGCAACAACTCCTAGCCTCTCTTCAACCTGCCTCCTCTGCGAGGTCAACCTACAAAACCAGAGGTTCAGCCACTGCCTTGAACATTATGAATATTAATTCCTATCGCATAAGCCAAAGCTGGTGGAAGATCTCTGGTTCCTCTGTTTCCTGGGAGGACAACATGTAAAGTATTAATACAGTCAGTCCATCATGAGAAGCACAACTCATTAAAAATACATAGAAATTCATGAAAAGTCTTCCACTGTTTATTTCATGAAGTGAAAACATTTATTCCAACCAGATCAAAGGATGGGGGGAAGCATGTTTTCTATAGCTCCAATTTCACACACCCTAGTATGAAATGAATCAATAGTAGCTAGGAGGAGCGAAATCAAAGATTTCCTTTTCAACAGTAATAAATTCAGTCAAACCCTATTTGGTATGGCACTTGACATGGCTTGTAAAATCTGAAGTTACTAAATTATGTATTTCAATAGTAATCCCTTACAAAATTAATAGGAAGTGCTAAATTAGGATGAATGGCCTCCAATGGGATCCAGATGCTTAACCCTAGACTAGGTAGAAAGTGTGAAAAATTAAGAACTGTACGGATTTTTTTTTCCCCTGAGTTTCGTGAAGGAGCCAGTTCTTCAAGCATGGAATGTAAACACTTGGGAAGGTAGCCTAAGAGAAGCATGTGTTATGTAGCAGCCTGAGTCCCAGCTGTGTTTATACTAGGATTCCAAAATATCTGAGCCTGGAAAGAGAAGTGGTAGTGTGAGGAGGGACAGAGGAGCCTGCTGGGAGACACTGAACCCCAGGGCAAAGAGAAGCTCATTCAAGACACATGGGGAAGGGGGTGCTTGTTGATAGAGTGCTTGTCATTCAGCTTACCTTGTAACTCCCTTCCCAGACTCACATCTGATTCCCATGGGGATAGAGAAAAACCCAGAAATATGCCCACATTATTGGTCCCCTTTGCAGTGATGGCTACGTTGATGGTGATGGCAACAATAAGACAGCAGTGGCCTTGGCAACGTCAGGGTCAACAGCACCACGCTTCATCTTGGAGACTGGTGTATCCACAAAGACATGGAGCCCATGGGACACCTGTAGCACCGCTGCTGCCCTTGCCACTGGTGGGAGTGACTAAAGCCACGTTACGGGGACCCAGTGTAAGAAGAAGAAAATAATAGATCTCTGTTGTGACCAAGAGAACTAGTTCTCAGAGTACTGGTTATGGTCAGCTGAAGAGTCAGCTAAGGATTCTCATGTCCTAATTTCCAGAACCTGGGAATATGTTACCTTGCGTGGCAAAAGGGAATTTGTAGATGTGGCTTAGTAAAGGATCTTGAGATGGGAGGTTTCTCCTGGATTATTTAGGTGGGCCTCCTGTAATTACAAGGGTGCTTATATGGGGAAGGCAGAAGAATTGGAATTAGAGATTTGCCACCAGAAGCAGAGGTCAGAGAAAGATTTGAAGGTGCTGTACTGCTGGCTTTGAAGACGGGGAATGGGACCCCCAAGTCCAGGAAAGCAAATGGCCTTTAGAAGCCAGGGAAAGACAAGGAAACAGGTTCACCCTTAAAGCCTCTGGAGGGAGCCTGGCTCTGCTGACCCGTTTTAGACTTCTGACCTCCAGAGCTGTAAGATAATAAATGTATGTGGTTTTCAGCCACTAAGTGTGTGATAATTTGTTACAGCTACAATAGGAAAATAATACACTAGTGATACACCCCCCTGAGAGCTTTCAGAATCATTTGTGAGAACCAGGAGGTTCAAATTCCCATGGAACAAACAGAAGGTCTAGGAGCCATTCTTATTCATGGTGTGTGTGAGTAGGAGGATGCAGGTTAGAGCAGGGTAGAGCAGGTCCATGGTCTGCTTTTACCCTCCATGTCTCTCCTAGGCAGGACACTTTCTCTTAAATTTCACCTTGGATCTTCATTCAAATCATCAGCATCTTTATTCTGCAACACTTGAAAGATTTCAAACCAAAACATGCGTTACTTTGCTCCTCCCCGTTTTCTTCCAGAATTTCTGAGAGGCAAGTCAGGCCACAATCCCCTCCGAGTACCACATCTACTTGTAAATGAGTTCCCAAGTCACTTCAAACCCTGAGAACAAATCCCATCCTTATCTTTGGATAATAATAATGTAGCATTTCTCAGTCATTTGCTCTAGATTTCAATTCAACCCTAAAAAGCATTCTGCTAAAAGAAATTCTGGAAATGTCTTCAGAAATTGGCCCTATGACTACAAAAGAAATCCAGCCCACCCACCTAGGGTTCAAGATTCTCTTTCCAGCCAGGTCACCATTAAAGATGGAGGACTATTTTTCAGGGCCCAGAAAGTATTTGAATTGGCTGTATTCATCCAGTACATTCTGCCAAATGAATCAGTTGTTTCTTCCCCCAAATCAAATGCGTCCTAGATCTGAAAAATATATACAGCCTTCCTATTAATAATCATTGCAGTACATTTTACTTATATCCTCTACTGTCTCTGATAAAAATAGAGATCAGGGAACACAGAAAGGATAGTAAATAACAAATTATTTTTAAACTTTATTTTATCTATGATATAATGTCTCAATCCTTACACAAGAGCTATGAACAAGAAGGAAAAAAATAATGAATTTTTTCAAATTCCTTTTATTATTTTCCCTTACCACTTTTTGGCAGATTTGTCAGAGAATATAAAAAGAAATAATGGTAAGAGAAAAGCAAAATAAACCATTGACCATGATGTTCAAAGGCTGGGCACAACCTGCTCCATGGACCATTCCAGCTGAACTTGTCCTCTGAACAAGTTATACAACGTTGGGCAAGTCACAAACTTTCTGGACTTCTATCTCTTCAGCACTCCTCTGTAGGACTTCCATGCTCACTTTAATATTAATATCTGCCAGTTAAATTATTTAACATTTATCCTTCACGTTTTTAAGTGTAAATTGGAGGCAAGGAAATGCTCCCCATTTACATGAGAGGGTCAAGTGTTCCACTAGGGAGGCGAATATTGAAGTTTGAAAAGCATAGTCCTGTAGACTTGTTACCCCCCTGGGCCATCTCTACCACCACAGGTACCCGTTTGCTATACATTCCTATCTTCATTGTTTGGGTTTGGTTCTTTTCATTTTTTCATCTCCTATTTCCTTCACCATTTGGAAGTGCCCTCTTCCTCCAATTTTCCCACCTTTTAAGCTTATGTCCACCTCCTCCAGAAAGCCTTCCCTGACCACAGATGTCCAAAGAAATCCTTCTCTGTGTCAAATTTATGGTTCTCACCCTATGTAGCATTCAGTGGAATATAATTATATCTTCCATATGATATCTTTTATTATTACTTAACATTTGTATTATTTTTCTTGTTCTTTATGTCTCTGATCTTCCAACTATATCATAAACTTCCTAGAGATCAGAGGTCATGGAAACTACTGTTTCATATCCCCACAGCCTCTAGATCTGCACTTGGCACATGAGGAACATTCATTTATTCATTATTTATCCATCCAACATGTACTTGTTAAATTATGGGCCAATTCTTAACTATTGAGGGAATGAGAAGCAAAACGACTCAATCTAAAAATGGAATAATTCCATTTTCTATAACTCAGAATTGACCCTTCTCATTTCAGATTTGCTGTTTCTTAACATTAGAGGGAAATTTTTCCATTGGCAAATATAAACTGCAAATATTCTAAATTGGCTTCAAACATATAATGGCTGTGCATGTTCTTGTCATTACCATTGACACAAAGTGCTACAGGTTAATTAAGTGCCTACAAGAACAGGTATTGTAGACTTACAAACTGCAGAAATTACCAAGACTATCAGAGTAAAAATAACACTCCCTACAAGTGTTCAATTGCTAATCTACACGTTAAATGGCAACATACTTGATTTAATCACATTATATCTTTATGGAATATAGGTGTGTGCTTGCTCTGTTCCTTCAGGGGCAATAAAGTGGAGGCCTTTGCTCCACCTTGTAACCAGAATTAATGGCTACCTGCCATTCTTCCCATAAATCTCAAGTTTCAAGCATTGTAACTGAGCACATGAAAATCGTATTAAATCCAGAGTTACCCTTAAAATTGTTAAGCCAGATGCTATTTTAATTCATATCAAAGTGGATTACGTTCATTAAATAAATTGTGTGCCTAAGGATGGAAGTCCCCAAATAGTCTGAAGGTTCATTCCCATTTTTTCCACATAGACTACATAAAACAGGCTCTATATCACACGTAAACGCATTTACTTCATTTTATACACCGCTGCCTTTTGTTAATTCCCCCACGTAGAACCTGGCAAATAATTTAACTTTAGATCATAACTAATGGGAAAGGTTCTGAGTGGTGAGTGTAATTGTAGAACCTTGATCAAACGCCACCTGGTGGTCAGATAAATATTTTTTCTACCACAAAGCTTGGCTGAGAAGGCTGTCAAACTGTGTTATTGGTAATTACTAAAAATAAATCATTACAATCAATAATACTTTATTAATGCTTAATCTGGTGGAATATTGAGCAACCAGAGGATATCGGTTGATATTGGTTCAAATCTCAGCTCTCGCTTTTTGGTTACGCATTTCTTTACCTTATTCTCTGGGCCTGTTCTCTCATCCTCATCCTAATTTGAAGTTAATTTATAGAATAAGTGAAAATGAGACATAAAAGGAATAAAATAGTGGCTTGCACATAATATATATCAAGAAGTGGTACCAGGGCGCCTGGGTGGCTCAGTGGGTTAAAGCCTCTGCCTTCAGCTCAGGTCATGATCCCAGAGTCCTGGGATCGAACCCCACATCGGGCTTTCTGCTCAGCAGGGAGCCTGCTTCCTCCGCGCGCTCTCTCTCTCTCTCTCTGCCTGCCTCTCTGCCTACTTGTGATCTCTGTCAAATAAATAAATAAAATCTTTAAAAAAAAAAAAGAAGTGGTACCAACAGTTGCTATTATTACATTTTATCAACAATACCTGCTTGTATTGAATGCCAATTATTATTATTGTTGTTATTATTATATGCCAAAAGCATATGTTCTTTGCCTACATTACCTCAGTTAATTCTCACAAGAACCCTATCAAGTTGGTATTATTATCTATCAGTTTAAAAATTAGGAAGCTGGGGACACCTGGCTGGTTCTGTTGGAAGAACTTGTGACTCAATCTCAGAGTCATGAGTTCCAAGCCCCACACTGGACATAGAGATTGCTTACATAAATACATACATATATCTTTTTTAAAATAAAGTAAAATACATTAGGAAGCTAACAATAATAAAGTTAAATGATTGGTTCAGGATCACATAGTAGGTAACAGCCAGGATTCAACCTTGACTGAGGGATGCCAAGGCCATGATCTTTAGCACTATGCTATATTGCTATTGTTATCATGAATAATGATTATGATGGTAAAAAGTATTTCATGGGATTCTAATAAAAATATCCTTCCCTTGCACAAAGGTCATTTGAAATTGCACGAGAACATTTCTGTGTTTTTCTCCCAGTATATATAAAAGGCCTGAGGAAATGCTACCTTTGCTGTTTTATATAGAGGACACCAACTCTGTTTCTCTGACAAACATTCTTACCTCCCAATATTTCCTCCCATGGGGATAGCTGAGATGTCTCATACACTTTTCTACCAGAATTTTTTCAGAAATAGAATTCCTTTAGGTAAGCATTTGTTTTCAAGCTAGGAACAACCCAGAGGGGCTCAAAATTCTACACACTATTTGCAACCTTGTTATTAAGATATAAATAGAGTAAGATAAAAATTTTAAAGCTATTATATATAACATTTTATTACAAAAAATAATATATGTCCATTGTTATAATTTTAGGAAACTGTAAATAATCAAAAAGAAAAGGCCATAATCATGCCACTCATTTATTAGGGAGCACTGTTAATATTCATGCCATATGTCCCTTAGTCCTTCTTTTCTCTGTGCAAATACATTTTTAAAATGGAATCACACTATACGCCCTGTTTTAGACCTAACTTTTCATTTACTACCAATGGATAATGACTTGCTCTGCCATGTCTGGCTGCCTACCTGCCTCCATCTTTCCAGTCCAGAAAACATTGTTATTCAGATGACTTAAAAGCCCCTTAAGCATTTTAAATTAGAAACTGAATAATTCTGTAGGTGGAGGCACAGACTGAAAACCTGAAACCCAAACTTAACTTTGCTATAAACAACTTTCTTCCTTGTGTTTAAAACATACCTTTATTCCATCAAACATTTATTCATTTAATGAAAACATAAATTGGATACCAGCTGTGAAGAAGGTCCTGTGCCAGGCACTTGGGGCGGGGGCAGCATGAATCAGATACATTGTTGTAGCATGTTTTGGGAAACAAGATGCTATACCATGGACTTCATGCATATCAAAGAAGTACTTTCTGGGGGGAGGCTAAGATATAAAAGTTTCAGGTCTCCAGAGGCAAGGGTAGACAATTGTCCCCCATATCTGTTGCGTTCTCCAGTTTTCATAGAGACTGGAGAGCTTCCTAGAGGAAAAGTTGAAAACTGCAAGTGGGGTTTTGAAATACATAAACATGTGGGAACCAAGAAGTAGGGCAGGGAAATCCCATAGTGTCCTATTGAAAAGGGTTTAATTTCAGGGCTTCTGAAAGCAAATCATTTTAAAGGAAGCCAGACTCTACTGACAGGGCAAACATGGGGGAGGGGCAGACAGGCTGCTTCCAAGGTACAGAAAGGGCAAAATAGTGTCTCTTGAACCTGCCCTCATGGCCCATTGGGTGTGTGAGGGTACCTCCGAGTGTGTGAGACTTCCCAGCTCTTGTCAGACTTTGCAGCAATCAGGGCCCAGCAACTTCTGGCCAGACCATCTAATAGTGTATGACGCTGCAGGGAGATAGAATGTAGCCCTATGCTCAGCAGGGTGAGAACCATCACAGCACTGAGCAAATGGACAGCCCTAACAGCTGGGGTCCTTGATAAACCTCTGCAGTGGTGGCAGTCCCTAGCTCAGAGTGGCAAATCAGGGACAGCCATTGGATGAGTAAATGTAGGACACAGTCCTGGGGACATAGAAGAGTACAGGTAGACAGAGAGCCTACTGGCATTCAGGTAGAGGCTAATGAGCTTGTTCATGCATTGCAAATGCAAATGCCTATGGCCAAACTAGTATCCCAAATGGGCAATGTGGACGGACTGTTGCCTGAGGGGAACTGGCCCATGCCTATCCTGTCCAGCAAGGGCCACTGCTCTTCAGCCTCAGCTGATGGAGGCTGTTCCAGCCCATAGGAAATGCTGGCCTTATCAGCAACAAGGACAGGTGGCAGGAACTTGGACATGGCTGAAATGAGAGAAGTGTTTACATGGAAACAATCTAGCCAGACCAAAGGACCACAATCAACCACCACAATAACCGAAAGTCATAGCCAAGGAAATGCGGTGAAGCACCAATTTTCAGTAAGAGGCAAGAAACAGCCAATCGGCTCAGCTGCTTGCTGTGTTGAGATATTCATCAGTGTCTCTTCCAAACCTTATTATTGTCTTGTGACCATGGCAGAAGGGTCACAAGCCATGAGACCTTCGTGGGCTCAATGAAAAGTGAAACTAGAGAGTAATGGTATCACTCTTGGTTTTTCAGAACAAAAGACAGAGCAAGTAGACAGTGGGGAAGGTAAGGGAAGGTGATGGGCACTGGAGCAGTTGTGAGGAACAATTGAAGCCACGCCCACCAGTGAAAAAATGAGGGTGGCCTTGAGGCAAACTATAGGCCACATGTGACATTTACCTTCATATGGTATAAAATAAGGGAATAACTAAACACCCACATTCAAGAAATCTTGAATTTGGAGTTCCAAATTCCAAGCCTTTAAGTCACTGATTAATATCTTAAGTTTAGTATCTCCAACTATAAATATGTAATGGGATATTGGCTTCAGTCCCCGCCAAGAGCTTAGTGACATATGCTTTTCCTAACACGCCAGGGATTACCTATCAAGGTTCTGGGGCTAGGGCATAAGTGATGAGAAATGGGATGGTCAGCATAGGCCATGATCACAGCACAGAGAGGGCAGCTCATTTTGGGGTCCTACATCTGGCTAAGCTGAAGAAGGGCAGCAACAAAAATGACAAAGATAGGTATGACCTTCCAATTAGATCCAGAGGTTTGGATAACTTGGAACATAATTTTATAGCTAATGTCATTGGAAATTATCCAAACTGTCCTGGAATTCAATTTAGTAAATCATGAATACCTCCCCTAGTATTCAGCAGTACAGCCCTCATGGGTTAGTGCAATGGTCAGCAGCGCAGTAGGGTGGGGACAATGCGACAGAGATCATAGCAGGGCATTCTACTTCTTTTGTCCACACCACCATGTTCTATTTTTCTGTCATGTAATCCAATTTTGCTCTCCCAGGTTTTTGAATCCTAACAAAATGATTGTTTTCTGGAAGAATAAACAAACCTATGACCATTTCAATGGTTACAAGGCACACTGAAGGGGTGCCTGGGTAGCTCAGTGGGTTAAGCCTCTGTCTTCGGCTCAGGTCATGATCTCAGGGTCCTGATCGAGCCCCGCATCGAGCTCTCTGCTCAACGGGGAACCTGCTTCCCCCTCTCTCTGTGCCTGCCTCTCTGCCTACTTGTGATCTCTGTTTGTCAAATAAATAAATAAAATCTTAAAAAAAAAAAAAAAAGGCACACTGAACCTTATAGCAACTCCAGGAACATAAATCTCAAAGGGATATGGGGTCATGAACCAGACCTAACCACATTGACCATAGAGAATGCCAATCAGTTAAGACATTAGGCAAATAAACCTCTAATTAACATCAATTGTAAGCAATAAAGTGGTATGTCAGGAAGATATCTCCATAGAGATCATGGCGTGATGACCTCATGTGGTTCAGATTTAGTTAGCATTCCCATTTCTAAGCATGCATCTGATGTTAAAAAGTATCGTATATCATAGCAATGATCAGCCCATTGGCCTAGTAATTTTCCCCCAAGGAATTCATCTTGAGAAAATGACCCAGATGGAAGAAAAAGTAACATGCAGGAAAATGTTCTTTGAAAACGATAGAATGGATAAATAAATTCTAACACATCCACTCAAATGATCATTAGAATTTTATAGTATGGAAAATGCTTGTGATATAATGCCAATCTTAAAAAAGAAAGATCAGGGCACCTGGGTGGCTCAGAGGGTAAAGCCTCTGCCTTCGGCTCAGGTCATGATCCCAGGTCCTGGAATCGAGGCCCGCATCAGGCTCTCTGCTCAGCAGGGAGCCTGCTTCCTCCTCTCTTTCTGCCTGTCTTTCTGCCTACTTGTGATCTCTGTCTGTCAAATAAATAAATAAAATCTTTTAAAAAATAATAAATAAATAAATATTAAAAAGAAAGATTAGGAACACGTGGGTGGCTCAGTTGGTTAAGTGTCTGACTCTAAATTTTGGCTCAGGTCATGATCTCAAGTTCATGAGTTCAAGCCCCTTAATCGGCTCCAAGTCAGGCTCTGAGCTCAGCAGGGAGTCTGCTTCTCCCCCACCCCCTGCTCTCTCTCTCTCTCTCTCTCTCTAAAACAAATAAGTCTTTTTTAAAAAGAAGATTCACCACATGTACACTAAAACTGCAACATGCAAAAGACATCCAGGAGAATGAAGATGGGAATATGCAAAAATAATAATGAGGTATATTTCCACCTTTTTAAGAATGTTTCTACATTAATAACATTGTAAAAAGTAGGAGGAAAGATAACAAATGGGTGAACACACTGTCCTGAACCTAAGTCAATGATTAAGGACTTCAAATCACAATGTAGTGATCTATTTTTTAAACTTTTCTGATTTTTCTATGATACTGCATAAATATTCGACACTAGACCTCTCTTTCTTTTGCCAATCAGAAAAGAAAGTAATGATTTTGTGCTTTCAATCATGAAGTAATAGAGAAAATGCAACATCACATAGTAGTTAAGAGCTCAGGAACTGGGTTGTAACAGCCTGAATCCTGGCTAGTCACTCTGAACAAGGGCTCAATTTATCTTAGGCTTTGGGTTCGTTACATGTGAGGTGGAAATAATTTATAGCACCTACCACATGAGATTGTTATGAGGAGTAAGTCAAACAGTGCATATGAAGTATTCTACACAGTGCCTGAAAAATAATAAGAGTTAATAAAATTAACTGCTATGATGTTGATTGATAATGATGAAGAGATCGAAATGCGTATAAAGAGGACCAAGGAGGAAGAAGTCATTCCTCTAAGATGCAGTTGCCCAGGGAACCTGGGTGGGTCAGTTGGTTAGGCAACTGCCTTCGGCTCAGGTCATGATCCTGGAGTCCTGGGATGGAGTGCCCCATTGGGCTCCCTGCTCAGTGGGGAGTCTGCTTCTCCCTCTGACCTCTTCCCTTTCAGGCTCTCTCTTTTTTTTTTTTTTTTAATTTTTTTTTTTAAAGATTTTATTTATTTGACAGAGAAAGATCACAAGTAGGTGGAGAGGCAGGCAGAGAGAGAGAGAGAGAGGAGGAAGCAAGCTCCCCACTGAGCAGAGAGCCCGATACGGGGCTCGATCCCAGGACCCTGGGATCACGACCTGAGCCGAAGGCAGAGGCTTTAACCCACTGAGCCACCCAGGTGCCCCCCTTTCAGGCTCTCTTAACTCTCATTCTCTCTCTCTCTCTCTCAAATAAATAAAATCTTTAAAAAAAAAAATGCAGTTGCCCAAAGAATGAAAACGAAGAAGCATGTTTTCAAGTCTATAAATGAGTGTCTTATCCCAGATGATATTTAAATCTTATAGCATTAGAGTAGGTCATGGTCATCATGTCTCAGTGGGTGTCCCACCACCTCAGACCCTTTTGCAGATTTTGATGATGTGTTTCAAATTAAATATATGCCTAATCTTTTTTTTTATATGCCTAATCTTTGACATAGCAGCTTCCCTCCTAGTTATACACCTTAGTGAGAAACTGTCCTCCATTATATCAGAAAGACATGAACCAGAGTGTTCATAGAAGCATTGTTTGATAACCAAAAATTAAAAACAACCTACATGTCAACAAAAGGAGACTTCACGGTGTGCTTAAACCACTACATTGCAGTGAAAACTAATGAATTAGAGCTACTTTTGTCAATATGGATAAATATCACATATAAAAATTTGAAGGGGAAAGCAAGTTGCAGATAGATATAAATATTACAATACCATTTATATTAAGTTAATAATGTACAAAAATAATACCATTTTGATTATGGATATGGACATGCCATATTGCTTATGGTATACACATTATGTAGTAAATTATAAAAATATGCTTAGGAATGGAGAAATCTAAATGTTACATGGTGACCCCCACTGGAGTAAGAACAAAAGAGGAGCACACAAGGGCTTCAGTCATATCTGTGATGTGGTATCTCATCATAAGAAAAGAAATCTGAAGTAAGTATCATAAAATATTAAGATTGACAAAGCTGGTTGGTAGATAGATAGTCATCCTATTATCCTACTATTCTGTATCCCATTGTGTGCCAAGCATGAGGCAGAGAAAGTGGTCTGTTATGGGTACAGTCAACATGGGGATGTATTTTCTGCCAAAAATTTTAAGACAGGGACACGTGGGTGGCTCAGTGGGTTAAGCCTCTGCCTTCAGCTCAGGTCATGATCTTAGGGTCCTGGGATGGAGCCCTGTATCAGGTTCTCTGCTCAGCAGGGAGCCTGCTCAGCCCCCGTCCCCACCTGCCTCTCTGCCTACTTGTGATGTCTCTCTCTGTCAAAAAAAAAAAAAAAATTAAGACAATACTCAAACATATTAGAAGTTCTGTTTTTTAGTATCTCCTTGAGCTGGCAATTCCCACATAAGCAGTGATAAAAGACTCCTCCTAGGTAAGCAAACAGCTCCCACCACCCCTGCTTGGAGAGCTGCTTGCTATAACCTTGAAATATTTCCAAATCTGTACATATTCACCCATTAACATAAATATTCTTTATCAACAGTAGTGTACAATGATATCCATAATGATCATCTTGAAGTATTTTAAGATCTCAAATGATCAAAGAAAGTAAGTCTACTGAATAAGTCCGAGAAAAAATGTATTTAGAAGATTTTCCCAGCAATTATGGTTAACATTAAAAGCATCTTCAGTTCACTCAGTCTAACTAAAAATATTTCAATGTACCAGAAAACTTTAATCATTCTAGTAAATCATGCAATGAATAGAATAATGATATAGAGTAAGATCATATATTACATTAGCATTAGACTGAAGAGACAACATGAATGGCAAAATTAATGAACCTTTGGAGAAAAACACTTAAATGGCCCTTATATACAGTAAGCATGGCTTCATGAATATAATCCTGTATTCGTGTTTATTCTTGCACTCACTCAAGTTTAAGACTCTGGAACAATGGCAATGTCTGGATATCTGGGCCTGCAAACCAATTTGCCAGAAAGGTAATCATCAAACCCAATCGAGGAGAAAAGGTATGAGTGGACAATGGTGCAGAGCTTCAGATGTTAGCATCCATCCCAACTCCTGGAGAGCTTGTTAAGGCCAGATTCCTACACTCCCCCACCACCAGTTCTAATTCAGTGTGTCTGAGAATTTACATTTCAAATAAGCTCTCAGGGGATGCTCACGTGCCTGTCTGCAGATGACATTTTGAGAAGAGTTTTAAAGAATTTTGTCAATTCCTTTGACTCTTGCCCTACAAGTTGCCTTTAAAACTTAATCCTGGTATAATATTAAGTTCTAAAGATGAACTATAAAGTAAGTGCCCAGAAAATGCCAAGTCACAGCAGGACCACTATCATAGACTGGGCAATAAAATTCAATCATGTAATATGCAATAACATATAAAACATTTATTATACTACCCTAAAGAGTTATATAGAAGTTCCTGTCTTTCAGCAAGCTCAGGAATGCTTCTTGTGTCTTCTTTATATCAGATATATGAGAACTATAAAAGTGTATTTGATTAAGAAGGAATTTACAAAAATGAATGATTTCTAATTCAATGACTTGTGACTGCTTATACCATGAAGCTAACTGTTGTGCTTTTTCTTAGCTCGTGCAATTGAGTGGCTTAAGGGAAAAATTTAATGATGTCATTACATTTGATAAGAAGCAAACAGTTAAGGTTTGCATTTGATAGGATAGATGCAAAAAGGAACTTTATTATCAATATATCAAAATAATTGTCATTAAAATGGAAGAGAAACTTACTTCAGGAAAGCAGGAACATTTTGATCTTAAAACACCAAGGTAGTGTTTGTCCATTATCTAGTAAAAGATACTAGAATTCCATTGCCAAATCAGTGGCTTTTCTCTAAAAACCAGTGCTATAATTACAACCTTAAAAGTATACATTGTATATTCCATTAATTATGACACTCAAGCTTGTGTGTGGGTAAGAAAATGTTATTTGGCAGCAAGAGGCCACTTTCTGAAATGTTAATTTAAAATCTAAAAGCTCAAGAAACTAATTTAGATGAAATATACTGAGAGCCTCTGAAAGAAACAATAATTGCCTTAAAGGGAAGTGTCTGTTACTGTGGTATTTAACTTTTGACCCATTCTGAATGTAGGGTACCTTCCTGAAGTCCAAGGAGAGCTTTCCTCAAAATGTTTTCTGGAAATTTCATTTAAAGGTCTTGAATCTTTTTAACTTCAAGATTGTTAAAAAAAAAAAAAAAAAAAGACCAGAGGCCCAGAATGGCACCACTTAGACCAAGTCACCAAGTAGCGGCTTAATACCTAATTGCAGTTTCGACCTCCCCAAGATATGCCGTCTCAACCCTTCAATCAGGAATTTTCTGAACAATTCCAATGAGGTAATCTGTCACATGGTCCTTCCATCCCCCCAAAAAGATGAGGAAATGCACCAATAAGGCCCCCTGCCCTTCTACCTAAGGCAAGGGGATCTTGCCTGGAAAAATTCTTTCCTTTCTTTTGCTAAAAACGTTCTTCCTCCACCCTCCTTCATAAAAAAAAAATCTTCCATTTGGTACAACTTCTCAGAGGTCCCCTCAGTTTGCTCAATGGGAATGCAAAGTCATGAATCATTTACTAAAGCCAAATTAGATCTTTAAGTGTATTCAATTGAATTTTGTTTTTTAATAGATCAGGCAGCAGTGGTGGGACTCAAAGCATTCAGAGACAATGAGAAACACAATGATGGCACCCTGGAAACACTTTTGGAGTTCACTGCCTTTCTCACTATCTCCAAAGGCTGCTGGTAAGTGCCTCTAGGTTTGAGTTTTGCTCTTTTTGCATACAAACTACAGACCTAATTTGTTTTCCAGTCCAAGGTTAATGGGTCAGCCTGAGTGGTCAGGGGGCTCTAACAGAACACCCGTTCTCGGCCCTTGGTTCAGCCCACAATCCACACTGGAATCCCTTCCCCAGTTTCAGTCTGCAGTCCCCATTTACTAGGGTATACTGGTTTAGTCCTTTCCTCATTTCCAGAATGTACTCTCTATTCATGGAGTCTGCCAATTTAGTCAACACTGGGAATTACTGGTGGCCTTTTCTTGGCAAGTCCACAGTGACATGTGTTGGTTACTGCTGGTGTGTCAAGGTGCATATGTTTGTCTTTTGTGTAAAAGACTTAGTGGGATTCTTAAATTCTAAAGATTAAGCACTCTACCTTACAGTAGACTTGCTTATTTTATTTCTAAGAACTATAGTCCTGGAAACAATAAAAATCTACACACTTTTTTCATGGCCTAAAGAATTTGGCTCAATCTGGTTGCTGAAGGCGGTAAGACCAAGGTAACTTCTGTTACTCTCCTCTGTCGACCTTTGAGTCACTCCATTCATCCTCTGTCTAAATTGTTTTTCTGCTCTGAAAAGATGACCCAAACATAAATAGAAGTCCACTGAGTTCATGCTCTTACAGACACCTCCATATCTACCTTCAAAGGAGGGACCCCCATCTGGGCTCCTTCCAGAGTTGACGACACTCAGGGATTTTCTGGTACACTGCTTCATTATTCCTTTAAACTTCTATTATTCTACCAGAAGGGAACTCTGATAGATACCAGAGCCATCGGTGGAAATCCTGGTAAAACTGAGAGAAGCCAGAGTAGGGTAATTCTTACCAACATCAGTGTTTCTGAATCTCTGTCTGCCGTGCCCAGTCAAGAGAGGAAAATAAAATTTCACGTTGTCCTTTGTTTTCCAAACTAAATCCATCATTCACGGATCGTTTTCCTCCCAGGGATAGCTTTTGCCTTCTTGTTTGTCTCATTTTGCATTAACAGGGTTTGATTTCCACCTACCCAAGAGCCTACCTAGAATGTGCAGGTTGTTGGTTCCTTGTTTTAATATCTTTGGGAGTGACTGGATCTTGGGAAGAGTGTGTCTTGTTCATCTAACACCCAAGGGTAGTTATTTAATACTGTCAGAAAAATTTGCTGTTTGTCCTGGCAGGAAACGGACAAGATTTTTTTTTAAATCTCTGTAGTCAAAGTTGGCCAGATTATAAGCTGATATTCAGAAACTGATCATTGTTTTTAAGGCTTTCACCTCTAAATTAAAATTAGAGCTAGGTACCAGAGGGAAAACAGCAGGTCGAGGATGGCATGGTTGGATGGGTAAATCAACCTATGACGTCATTGAAGTTGCAGCTGTTCCTCAAGAGACTACAGACAACTGTCCTTATCTTACAAATCTTTGCAAAACTAGAAATACAGCCGGCCTCTGAAAGGATTCAACATCTTCCAACCTATCCTTTCCATCGGTCCCCAAACCTCCTCCATTTATCTCAAAGGTCTTATAAATACTCTCTGGGAACTTTTGCCTAGATCATCCTCTATTCCTAAGACTGAAGAAAAACAAAAGTTAAAAAAGAAGCTTTTAAAAAAATGCAAATAGCTATAGAGGCACTCTGGCTCAAAATCTAACCAACAGCTTCCATCATATTACTTGTCCAGGATAAATACAAATCTCAAATGTCTTCTCCCCAATATTAGTTTAAAAAAAATAAAAACTTTAGCAATCTGAGCAGGTAACCTTAACTTACCCCATCTGCCAGAAAAAGTTTGTATCCAGCCATTCTTTTATAAATGAGTGATTTCTGCTTTATCATACCCAATCTCATGGGCAAAAATTTTGTAACAATAACCAAAAGATTTCTCTATCTCTGTGTTCTTATGTGGCGTAGATGTGTGGTATTTTCTACCTCAGGGTGGTATTATTGCCAAAATTAAAAGCTTATTTATTTATTTATTTTTAAAGATTTTATTTATTTATTTGACTGTGAGAGGGAGAGAGAGCACAAGCAGAAGGAGTGGGAGGCAGAAGGAAAGGGAGAAGCAGGCTCCTGGCAGAGCAAGGAGCCTGATGCCGGGCTCGATCCCAGGACCCTGGGATCATCACCTGAACCGAAGGCAGATGCTTAACTGACTAAGCCACCCAAGTACCCCAAGAGAGCTCATTTAATTGGCTTAAAGAAAATTTAGTACTTATATAAATTAAATTCTCAGAAACATAATAGAAACAAACCCAAATAAGTTTCAAGTTCGTGGGCTCTAGGATTAATCTTTAATAAATCAAAGCCAATTGAAATTTGTTGGTTTAAGTAAAACAGGCATGTTTTTAGAGTTGTCAGCATCAAATATAATACTTTTATGCTACCTTGGCTTACTGAAAGTCAAATAAGCTCATATTATCTCTGTTACAGAATTTTTCAGAAAGAAAGAAAACTTAAAGATGATGGTTAGTTGTTTGATGTCTTGTGAAATTTTCATAACTAATCGAAACATAGTTATCAAGAACAAGAGAATTAAATAGATGCAAGTAAGATAAAAGTTTACAAATAAACTTTTCAGCAATATTCATGTCTACATAAATAGTTTCCCCAAATCTTTTTTGGTAACTAAAAACCTTAGAGTTTTGCTAAATTAAATTACATAATGGCTAGTCATTGAATATCTAGATCCTTCCCAAAAAAGATAAAATACTGAAACATAAATTACTGAACAGAAGTTTTCTACTTTTGGCTTCTTATTACAGAGAAGTAAAAAAATGCTTGGATGTGTTAGTTCTCTACTGGAAAATTTTAAAAGGCATATGCTTCTAGAAATCATGAAATGTACTCATAAATGGGCAAATTTAAAGAATACAGGTGTATCAGACAGTTCATAATTATTTACTTCTTAGTTTTCACTAGAAAGTAAAGCTCCTAAGGGTAAGAAGACTAATTAATACACGTAATTAAAATCACTAGAAATAATAAGAGAAACATCTATGTATGCCAGGAAAGTAGGACGTGTTTTCAGTAAGAGAAGGTATGAGAAAAGCAGATGCATTTTTTTGTTGAGGGAAAGAAAAATTTGATCCTAAAGTGAGACTGGTTGTTTAAAGGGGTAAAATGTAGGGGGTTCCTGAGTAGGTTGAGCAGCTGACTCTTGATTTCCATTCAGGTCATGATCTCAGGGTCATGGTATCATATGGAGCCCAGTTGGGCTCCCCACACAATCGGGGTCTGCTTGTCTCCCTCTGCCCCTCCCCCTGCTCATGTGTGCGAGCACTCTCTCTTTCCAAAATAAATAAATAAATCTTAAAGAAAAAAAAAAAGAGAGAGGAAAAACATAGGACAAAATCAGAATGTGGGAAAGAAAGTTGTAAAAGGTTTGTGGCAAGGAATCTTTGAAAAGGAATTTTGATGTGTGGTCAAGCTGGCTAAGATTAAAATTAATTTATTTAAGAATGAGTTCTAATATAAAAAGTAAGCTGGTAGAAAATTAGAATTTGGTTTTCTCTCTGTTAAAAGGACAAAGTTTCACAGACTTTTGGTTTGCTTTTGATAAGATTGTGAAAGCTTTTTTACCTTTTAAGTATTAAATTTCATAATGATCTGTGATATTATTTAGGCAAGTGCTTTAAAACCTTTTTCTTGTATTTTTGACAAACTTCCCAAAATCAAATTGTAAATGAGACCTTTTTGATCTGGAATATTTCATGGGATTTGTTAACTAATGAGGCTTATTTGATATGGAAATTATGTGGGAAATATTGTCAAATAAGTAATAACTAAGCTTTCTTTATACTGTAAGATTGTGGCACTTGTGGATGAAGTTCACTCTGCTTCTGCAAAAAAAAAAAAAAAAAAAAAGGCCTTTCACTGTCAGACTTTCACCATCCTGATTTCCTCCCAACATGACAACAGTCTACTCCTGCATCATAAATTAAGGTAGATAAACAATAGGACTGTCATACGGGACTTCTTATATCAAAATTCTAGTCAATGTTATTTCACTATCCTGAAATAACCCTTCTTTTCTCTGTCAAAAAAGTCGTTATTTTGATCTTATATATCCTTCAAGTTCCGTTTATATACCAACATCTGCTTTTTAAAAAATACATTCACTTGGGCGTCTGGCTGGCTCATTCAGTAGAGCAGGTAACTCTTGATCTCAGGGTCTTGAGTTTGAACCCCATGTTGGGCATGAAGCCTACTTAAAAGGAATAAATTTTTTAAAATTACAACAAAATAGTATATTCACTTATTAATCTAGGAACTCTTTTGTATTAGCCCAAGCAATGTTTGTCTATATATGCTACTTCTACACTAGTAGTTTTGTGGTCTTAAGAGTATGCAAAGCCCTTTCTTTATGTATACTTGATTTTGCTAAAAACGAAAACGTACCTCTCTTTCCTTTCTTTCTTTCTTTCACAGAGAGGGAAGACAAAGTTTAATCAGTACATCCAAGTGATAATAAATTTCAAATTACCATGTGACTTCATTATACCAATTTACTATGCATAATTTAGTCTTCCGTAAACAAATGCGTGAATAAAGTCAAGTCTTTGTTCTTCCATTTTGTATCAAATATATTCTCTCTGAAATGTGCTGTCAGGATAAAAATGTTTAATGCTAATTTCCTTAAAAAATACTAAATATACTTTCATATGTGGCTACTTTGAAAAGCATATTCTTAATGAAAACCCTTAAAACACCTGGGGGAAATAAAAGAGTACTCAGGGCTATGGGAAACCCAAGATGGCTGCTTGGTTCTTCTACTGCCTGAGCAACTCCATTTGTCTGGTTTTGCATTCCTTTACCCACCACAGGGCATTTAAAGTGACTCAAATTATGAATAGACATTGGTGGAGAGATTTCTATAAAATTACAAAAACAGTCTACAGGCACTTTTGACCTGTCAGGTCCATAATCCTAGAAAAATTATTTTTGTCCCTAGAGGCCTCACATGTCCTCCCTCTGGACCCTTTGAACACCTGCAGCTGGACTTTATTCAATTGCCACTTAATAGGGGTTACCAATATGTTCCTGTTTTTGTATGTGTGTTTTCCAGATAGGTTGAAACCTTCCCCTGCCACAGGGCTGATGATGACCTTATGTGGCTAGATAGGAATGCTGAATTCATGAATCATTTAATAAAATCAGTTAGATCTTCAAATTTACTTGGTTGAATTTTTTTTCAATAGGGTTTTCTATATTTATTCCACTTCATGTTTGGTTTTTTGGTCTATCTCAGCAACTTTATAAGGTAAACTGAAATTCTAAATATTAAACTCTACTTACTGGCTGCTCCAATACTTTCCTGACCTTATGTTAGCAAACGCATTCATTCAATAAATATCTACTAGATGTGTACTATATGAAGTGAAGGGCCACAAAGGAAAAAAATAAAAAAGCAGATATAAACTCTAACCTATAGGAAAAAGCAAATTGCCTTAAAGGGAGGTTTCCATAACTATGGAATTTAACATATGAATTATTAATGTAGGATGACTTCCCTATAGTAAAAGAGAAGGTCTAGTTTAGATTTTTCTAAAGTATTCTGAAAATTTCATGGCCAAATGAGTTTTGGAAACACTAACTCTCACTCATAGAGTCCTAAATAATTCTGACATAAGATAGAAAGTGCCAAGAACCATATAAACCAAAAAACATCACTTTTATAGAGTTGACTCATTTGTCTCACCATCTACCAACCAAACCATTCCTAAACTGTGTGGTTTCTACTTATAAGATGTGTCTCAAATCAGCTCATGAAAAGATACCATGCAAAAATTACCAGAGGATTCACAACATATAGTATATATTCTCTGACCTTAGGAAATTAAGTTACAACTCAGTAACAGAAAGACAACTATAAAAGCTCCAAATGTTCAGAAATTAAGTAACATACTTCTAAATCACCACTGAGTTAAACAAAAAGTTATGAGTGAAATTAGATAATATTTTGATCAGAAGAAAACATGATATATCAAAATTTATAGAATGCAACTAAACACATGCTAAGCAGAAAATTTTTAGCTCTAAACACATTTACAAGAAAAGAAAGAAAGTTGAAAAGCTGTGCTATAACTTCTACATCAAGAAAAAGAATAGCAAAGTAAACCCAAACAAAGTAGAGAAAAGAAAATAAGAAAATCAGAGCAAAACAGTGAAGGAAAAAACAAATATGTAATGAGACAATTAACAAAGACAAAAGTTAGGTCTTTGAGAAGATTAATCAAATCGATAAACTGTTAGCAAGACTGATCAAGTAAAGAAAAAACACAAATTACCAATAAAACGAATGAAAAGGAAAATATCACTATTAAATCTACAAACACTAAGGTGCCTGGCTTACTCGGTTAGAGGAGCATGTGACTCTCAGTCTTCTTGGGGTCATGAGTGCAAGCTCCACACTGGGTGTAGAGATTACTTAAATAAATAAATATTTTTAAAAATGTATAAATACTAAAAAGATAGTAAGAAGCTATAATAAACAATTGATGTCAATAATCAAATAATAATTTTATCTGAAAAAAATCTGGTAAAATGGACAAATTTCCTGAAAAATACAAGTTACAAGTCAACACAAAAAGAAATTAAAAATCTGAATAGCCCTGTATATACTAAAGAAATTGAACCCATAATTAAAACTCTTCCAACAAAGAAACTGTAAGATTCAAGAGCCTTGCTAGTGAATTGTCCAAATATGGCCAGAGCTCCACAAATTGTGTCACATCCTCTCCCCTCTTTCCACTTTAATGCTCAGATTCTCACCATCATGCTCTGCTTTGAGACCACAAAAACCAATGCCATCATTCCCAATATCCATGTTTATGTTTGTCACCACCTGAAGCCTAAAATCATGTCATATCGCCCTCATCTCCCCACAACTCTGCGCATCCCTTAACTGAATTCCATTTCCCACCCTTCTCTGATTTCCAAAAACCTTCAAACATGCCTTCTGGAACCCAGGGCACCATCAACTGAACCACCCATAAACACCCCTTCTCTGAATCTCTCTTCACCTGTTGCTCTAATTGAAACTGGCTCTTTCCTGAGAATACCTTGTTCCTTTTAGCACCCCCCCCCCCCCAATGATGGCTGTTTTCATTTCCCACAGCCCTTGTACCTGAGTCTGGAGTACAGATGGAACACTGACTACAATGGAGCTTAGATCGTTTCAATCTATACTGGAGTGTAGACAGTGGAGTGCTGCCTGCTCCTGAGAGCCACTTCTAAAATATTATCCTTTCTTTCTTCCTAAAAAAAAAAAAAAAAAGAAAAAGAAAAAAAAAATCTTGTCTTGGGGTAGCCTGGGTGGCTCAGTCATTAAGCAACTGCCTTCGGCTCAGGTCATGATCTTGGAGTCCTGGGATCAAGCACCATATCAGGCTCCCTGCTAAGCGGGAAGCCTGCTTCTCCCTCTCCCACTCCTCCTGCTTGTGTTCCCTCTGTCACTCTCTCTCTCTCTCTCTGTCTGTCTGTCAAATAAATAAATTAAATCTTTTAAAAAAAAATCTTGTCTTGAAAATTATGCCCTCAGATTTCACTACCCTCGATTCCTCTTTGTTTAGCCATCACAGACCCCTGGATCTTCCCTCACATGCCTTGAAGAATATTATTACCTGGCCACTAACAATTTCTCCTATACTATTCTTGACATATTTAATATTTAACAATTTCAACATCTATGTCCTTCCAATCACAAGATTTTTAATTTCTTAGTTTATACTTCCCAATCTTGTTTTCTACTCTACCTCAATCACACATGCTCAGGACATGCCCTAGACTATGTTTTTATCCATAACTGCACTGTTTCACTTCCCCCCTTAACTAGCTTAGTGCCATGGACCATTATATTAATCACCCCCTATCATACACCCTCAACCACCTTGTCCCTCTTTCCCTCATAGTGTATTAGGGTTCTCCAGAGAAAAAGAACCAATAGGATATGTATAGAGGGATATATAAAAAGAGATTTATTATAGGAATTGGCTCATGCGGTTATAGAGGCCAATGAGTCCCACAATCTACCATCTGCAAATTGAAGAACTATGAAAACTGGTGGTGTAATTAAATTCAAATCCAAACACGTAAGAATCAGGGTGCTGTTGGAGAAGTCCTCATCTGAGTCCAAAAGCCCAAGAACCAGAAGCATTGATGTCTGAGGGTAGGAAAAGATGGATCTCTCAGCTCAAGCAGAAATAGAATGAATTCAAGCTTTACCTGCCTTCTTGTTCTATTCAGACCTTCAACACATTAGATGAGGCCATTTGTATTGGGATTCATTAATTCATGTGCTAGTCTTTTCTGGAAATAGCCTCACATACACAACCAGAAGTATTTTACCAGCTATCTGTGTATCCTTAGACCAGTCAAGCTGACACATAAGATTAACCATCACATTTAGTAAAATCCAACTGTAAATATATCCAACTCACTGTACCCATAGCTGAACATAGGTGAAGAACACATAAATATGTTGACTAGTCTCCGTTTAAATTGTTGTCTATGGCCGTATCACCCTGAATACACTTGATCCCATCTGATCTCAGAGGGTAAGCAGGGTCAAGCCTGGTTTGTACTTGGATGGGAGACTGCTTGGGAATGCTAAGTGCTATAGGCTGTTAAAAGAAAGAAGAATAAATTCCTAATACCTAATCTCAAGTAGGCCGGTAGTGCTTCTGGAGAACCCTACTGCACTTCCTACTCAAGTGGTTACACCTTCTCCTCTTTAACTTCCTTCCCTCTCTACATAATCAGTCCATGAACTTGCTACCCATTTCAGTGAGAAACTTTTTTTTTAAGATTTTATTTATTTGTTTGACAGAGAGAGAGAGAGTACAAGCAGGGAGAGTGGCAAGCAGAGGGAGAAGGAGAAGCAGGCTCCCTGCTGAGTAAAGATCCTGATGTGAGGCTCCATCCCAGGACTCTGGGATCAGGATCTGACCTGAAGGGAGATGCTTAACTGGCTGAGCCACTAAGGTGCCCCTCAGTGAGAAACTTTATTGTGAGAACTGCCATATGATTTCATCACCATATCTCTCCTGACTCTGACTTTCTTCCTGTTATTGCAGAGGGATTAGACATGGTCCTTGCTAGGCAATCCTTAGTTCACAGCTAAAGCTAACTTTTGCACGAGGTCAACTCTCCTTTCACCCACCAAAGGACATCAAATAAGGAAATGTTTCCTCTTGCTTTTACATCAGCAAATGTTTCTTCATTACTAGATCACTCCCATAAATATGCTATAATATTTCCCATTATAAAAAGAAAAATGTGGGCTCACTTCCTCCTCTACTTACACTTCATACTATGCTGTTTCATGAAAACTTCTTGAAGAAGTTACCTATACTCACTGTCTCCACCTCCTCTCCTATCATTCTAGTCTTGAAACCACCCCAGCCAGGATTTTGTCAAGGTGATCAGTGATTGTAAGTCTCAGACCACATTTTACTCAACCTCAACAGCATTTGGTCCATTGATTTTTGTCTTTGTTCTATAGCTGTTTTCTCCTCTTGGCTTCTAAGACACCACTCTTTCTTGGTTCTCTTTCTACCTCATTGAGGACTGCATCAGTTTCCTTTGCTGGAAATTTCTTTTCTTTGACCTCCATATGTTAGAATTCCCCAGACTCAGCCTTGGACCTCTTTCCCTCTCAATTTACCCTCATCCCTTAATAACCTCATGGAGCTCATATAATTCCCACATTTTTTTTTTCTCAATCTCTGACTTTAACCTTGAATTTCCATCTTGCAGAGGGGATAGGTATCCAACTCCTAAACCTGTTCTTCCCATTGTCTCCCTCATCTCAGTAAATGGAAAATCTGTTCATTCATTTGAGCTAGTTAAAAAACTTGGAGTAATTGAGGCACCTGGGTGTCTCAGTTGGTTGAGCATCTGACTCTCGGTTTCAGCTCAGGTCATGATCTCATGTGTTGTGAGGTCAAGCCCCATGAAGGGCTCCCCACTCAGTGGGGAGTCTGCTTGAAGATTCTCTCCCTCTGCCCCTCCCCACATTCGTGCACATGTCCTCTCTCTCTTTCTCTCTTTCAAATAAATAAACATACATCTTAAAAAAAAAAAAACAACTTGGAATAATCTTTGACCCTTCTCTTGCTTTCATACTTCACATGCAATCTATTACCAAGCATTTCTGAAATTCCACCACTTATCACTGTTTCCACCATTTCCATCCCTCCCAAATAGCTGTCTTATTGAAGTTTTAAATAGTCTCTTTAGATGATCTCCCTGCTTCCTCTTTTGCCCTCTACTATGGATCCTCATGGTAGCAGCTAAAATGACCCTGTAAAGCATAAATCAGATTGTGATATTCCTCTGCTCAAAACCCTCCAAAGGCATGCCATCATCGTCATAGTAAAAGCCTTATAATGACCTCAAAACCCTACATGTTATATCTCTAGAATCTCCCTCATCTTTCTTCCTGTAATTATCCCCACAACCTTCAGAACTAACTTCCCTTTCATGTTCCTCAGCATGCTCCCACCTCACAAGCTTAGTACTTCCTAATCTCTTCAGCTAAAATGTTCTTCTCTCAATGTCTACATGGCTCGTTCCCTCACTTCCTTCAGGTTTCTGTTCAAAGATCACATGATCAACAAAGTCTTTCCTGACCACCCTATATAAAATATCAGCTTCAAAAAAAAAAAAAAAAATCAGCTTCATCCCCATCCCAAGGATAATCTATTTTCCTTATCAAGACCCTTTTCCCCAGATCACTTATTATCACCTAATATTTAATATACATATTTTTAAATTTGAAATATAAATTTGCTGAGATGAAATAGAAATCTTTTTTTTAATATACATATTTTTGGGCGCCTGGGTGGCTCAGTGGGTTAAGCCGCTGCCTTCGGCTCAGGTCATGATCTCAGGGTCCTGGGATCGAGTCCCGCATCGGGCTCTCTGCTCAGCAGGGAGCCTGCTTCCCTTCCTCTCTCTCTGCCTGCCTCTGCCTACTTGTGATCTCTGTCTGTCAAATAAATAAATAAAATCTTAAAAAAAAATTTAATATACATATTTTTAAATTGTTTATCAACTGTCTTCCCTCTAAAGAATGTAAGCTCCACAAGTAAACAGCCTTAGCTTTTTTGTTCACTGAGGTATATCAAGCACCTAGTACTTAGTTGTAAGTACTCACTAAAGGGCTGTTATATGAATAAATCAATTTCTTTTTTGCATTATCTTTGTACACCTTAGCTGTGATTTGCCATTCCTTTACATATATATTTTATTATAACTTAATCTTTGTTCTGAATGAATTATACTCTTCACAGCTTTCAATGACACTTTTATTCCTTTATTATGCTTTCAAGCTCTGAACAGTCTTTGAGCATTATTATATATATTATATCTACCTTTCTTATATCAACTATTTCAGTTCTTTCCAGCTTTATTGAGATATTCATGTAACTATTTCTTAAATCTACTACGTTGTAGTTAACACTAATCTTGTTGAAATCTTCACCTGGTTTTGGACTCTCCAAAATTGTAGATGTATTCTCAATCTTTTTGCCAGTTTTCTTCTCCTTTTTGATGTTGTAATACTTCCAATACAGATCTGTGTTTTACTTACAATTCCCTTACTGTTTTTTAGAACTTCGCATGTGTTTGTGCATGTGTGCACATGCATATGTGTGCATTTATGCTGGTAATAGTAAAACACAAAGGTGAAGTTCTATTTTTAAGAAATTGTAACATAACATAGATATTAAGGCTTCAGAGATTAAAATACCTAGGCTTTAGCCCCTCTTCCACTATTTCTCAGTTATGACCTCTTATCTTTTTTAAACAACACACTTATCTATAAATCTATTTCTTCCTTTACAAAATGAAATAAGTAATAATTCAAATAAAATAGGATAATGTAGGTAAAACATTTAAAACAATGGTAAATTTAAAGTATTCATCATAAACTTAACAAAATGAAAGGCCATTAGTAAGCAGAACACATTTAAGACATTACCTTATTTGAAGCATATCATTAAACCAAAGGAATATTTACGAGCAACACATGCCCAGGATCATTCTACGTCCTAGAGGATTCCTTCAACTCACAAGGAATGAGTCGAAACCAAAAGTATAACCAAAGGCAAGAAGTGGAACATGGCCAGCAATAAATATTAGTTGTCATTGTTTCCATTGAAATAAAGATTTTGTGTAATGTACTGGAAAACTTCCCATTTTCCTTTAAAGGGCTATGTTATAACATAAGTTATTCAACATTTAGAAATCGTTAGATAAGGGGCACCGGGTGGCTCAGTGGGTAAAAGCCTCCGCCTTCGGCTCAGGTCATGATCCCAGAGTCCTGGGATCGAGTCCCGCATCAGGCTCTCTGCTCAGCGGGGAGTCTGCATCCTCTTCTCTCTCTGCCTGACTCTCTGCCTACTTGTGATCTCTGTCTGTCAAATAAATACAAATAAAATTTTAAAAAATTGTTAGATAACTTTGAAATCTGAAATTATTTGTGTGATGTGTAGAAAAGAAAGCAGACCAGATACAGACTAAAAAATCCATTGAAAAATGTCATATCTACTTAGATAATTATATTGTCTACTTAATTTTTAACAATTTAGCTGAAGATATCAATAGAGAAGTCTTCAGAGTAATTAAAACAGAAATCATTTCCCTGGGCAAATGTCATTTTAAAAGTGCAGTAGTAGGAGAAACGTAGGTTTTTCAAAGCCATCAGCTTCCAGTACATATTCAAAAGTAACAAATGGAATAAAATCATAAAATAGACCTTCTTATGACAAACACTAATAACTCCCAAAATGATATATACAAAATATCTCCATGATACGTGGTCCACATGTAGGAAGAAAGAATATTTTTTTTATTTTTTATTTTTTTAATTTCTTTTCAGTGTACCAGAATTCATTGTTTATTTTAAGAGAATGGTCAAGTTAAAGGATTGTATAAAGGATTGTATAAAAAAAATATAAATTGTATAAATATATTAAGCATCCAAAGTCTTGTAGACACCAGAGTTCAACAGAGGAGTGAGAGGAAAGCAGAGGCATAGGTGGAGTAAAGTTTGTCTTGTGAAATGGTTAAGAGAAGTGTTTGATAACCTCCCACAGTCTATTGCCTCACTGGCTTGTTCATCCGCAGCAAGGGCTACAAAGTTGTTTTTCAAGTCCTATCACTTGTCCTTTAACCCTACACTCAGAGGTTAACCCAGAAGATTATAAGTTCCTGCAGAAAATGGAGGACATACTTATACTACCTCCAGCTGATGGAGCCTGGAACTAACAGAGGTTGGAACACAAACAATATATTCAACCATCAGAGGTTGTAGACTTTGAGGGATTGCTAACAACTGTAAATATAAAGAGGCACAGTGGGACTGGGAGCTCTTGCTTACTTACACTTTTTTTTTTCAGTCCTTCAAACAATACTTAAAACTGTTTTACTTCTTGCAATGACAGAGTAGGCCATTTTAAATCAACCCTCCTTCTAAAAACACTAGAAAAGTTAGATGAAAGTGTTTTTGTTTTGTTTTGTTTTGTTTTGCTTTTTGAGGGGGGGCACATGGAGGGACAGAAAGAGAGGGAAAGACAGAATCTTAAGCAGGCTCCATGCACAGTGTGGAGCCCAATGTGGGGATCGATCTCACAACCCTGAGATTGTGACCTGAGTTGAAATCAGGAGTTGGATGCTTAACTGAGCCACCCAGTGCCCCTGACATGTTTTTGTTTTGTTTGTTTTTAATCCACTGAAAGGCTGGGGCACCTGGGTGGCTTAGTCAGTTAAGCATCTGCTTTTGGCTCAAGTGAGCTCAGGTTATGATCTTAGGTCATGATCTCACATGAGCTCAGGTCATGATCTCAAAGTCCTGCATCCTACTCCCTGCTCAGCAGGGAGTCTGCTTCTCCCTCTCTCAGCTCATGCTCTCTCTTTCTCTGTCTCTCTCAAATAAACAAATAAAATAAAAAATATATATATTTTTTTTTTTTTAAGAAATCCACTGAAAATGGGACACCTGTGTGGCTCAGTGAGTTAAGCCTCTGCCTTCGGCTCACATCATGATCTCAGGGTCCTGAGATCAAGTCCCGCATCAGGCTCTCTGCTCGGCGGGGAGCCTGCTTCCCCACTTCTCTCTCTCTGCCTGCCTCTCTGCCTACTTGTGATCTCTCTCTGTCAAATGAATAAATAAAAATCTTTTTAAAAAATCCACTGAAAGGCATTGGAGGTTTCTCTAGATAGAGAGGATTATAAAATCAAAATCCAAGAGAGGAGGAAAGCTGAGAGAGTAGATTAACATTTGGGGATGTTTTCTAAATTTTCAGTTTCCAAAACTAGCATCTGAGAGTTTGAGTAGTTGAGTAAAGATTTTGTGGGGACTCACTCATACTCCCAGAAGTGATATAAAGATTATTTTAAGATAAAAAACATTTGAGATTCAACAAATGCAGAAAGAAGCCTTCTTGGAACTTCACTTATTTGACTAAAAGCAGAAACTTCTGAGAAACAAGACTGCTATAAATTCCCTTTTCAGGATAGGTCTATTCCCAGGAGAGAGACCAAGAGTGAACCTACCATAAATCTTTCCAGGAGAGTTTCAGGGTCATAAAGAAGACAGAAAGACCACTGGCACCTGCATAAACAAACATCACATCACAAACTTTCTTTTCTCTCATTTGTTCTCCTAAAACCCACTTGTCTTTCCTAAAGGAATCTATTTGTTCTTCCCATAGGAACCCTTTCTCCCCTTTTCCCTCCTCCTACTATGTTAAGTATATAAAACCCAAATTCTGAACACCCCCTTGGGTTACTCATCACTGAGTATATGCAATCACACATATATAGATACCAAGTAGAGAGCTGAATATATAAGTCTAGAATTTGAAAGAATGATCAAGGCTGGAGATAAAATTTTTAGAATTATAATATATAGGTGGAATTTAAAACTATGAGACAGGTGGAGGTCACAAAGGGAGTGAGTGAGCTAAAGAAGAGAAGATGAAGAACTTAGCAGTGGGTCAATCCAAGACAGAAAAGCTGGGAAGAAGGGAAGAAAGAAAGAAAGGAAGGAAGGAGGGATGGAGGAAGGAAGGGAGGAAAGAAAGGAAAGGAAAGGAAGAGAGAGGGAGGAAGGAAGGAGGGAGGGAGGGAGAGATGAAGGAGGGAAGGAAAGAAAGAAGGGAAGAAAAGAGGAGAGAGAAGGAGGAGGGAGGGAGGGAAGAAGGAAGAAAGGAGAGAAGAAAGAAAGGAAGGAAAAGAGAGAGAGAGAAAGAAAGAAAAGAAAGATAGATTAAGAAAAGCAATAAAAGGGAAAGAAAAGGAGCAACCACTGGTAGCCAAGTGAGGAAATGTATCAAGAAGAAGTAAATAATCAACCCAAAGGTCAAAAAGATTAGGACTAACAACTAACCATTGTATTTAGCAATGTGGAGGCCACTAAGGGCATATAAAAAGAGTTTTTGTGGAGAGCAAAGAAAGAAGGATGGCTCAGACTGAAGTTGAGGGAAAAAATGGATGAAGATAATTAGGGAAAAGTAAGAATAAACAATTCTTTCAAAGACACTGTGGCAAAGAGAAACAAAGAAATGGGGCTGTAGGTAGTAGGATGAATGGGATCAAGAAATGAATTTATCTTCTTTTTCATGTCTGGTCTTGAATATTTAATTTATGGTGAATTTGTGATTTCATTAAAAAAAAAAAGCAGAACTATAATGAACCCAGATAAGGGAAGTATCACAAACAAACTTTATAGTAATTATGATTAATATATTCAGGGAATCAAAACACATGATGGAGAATTTTAACAGATAAATACAGTATTTTTTTTTTAAAACTAAGAAATTCTACAAAACTGAATAAATATAGTAAATGAAATTAAGGACTCCATGAATGTTAATTTTAGATCATATACAGGGGTTACAATGGACAAGTAAATTTCTATCATACCAACCATTTCAGAAATAATGACTCTAAACTCTAGATAAATTATAAAAACAACTATCTGTAAACACCAAAAGAGTGACCAAAAGTAGGCACATTCTGAAGGAGAGTCAGCACTTGGAAGAAGGGACTTGTATCGAGTGAGTTTTTCATTTTTACAATTTCTAGCTAAAGAAGAGGCACCAATCAGATCCTTCTGGGATGGCTAAAACTCCAACAGAAAACCTGCCATCTTGCTGTGTAAGGAGCCAAAGGACAGAACTTAGAGCAGCCACAGTAGCCATGAAGTGAGGAGGGAATCCCAGACAGGAGAGAGAGAGAGCAAGAGGAGAGACACAAGTTCTACTTTAACTCGTGCTTTTCCTCTATTATCAGGAAGTATTCCTAAATTTAGAAATTCCGAAAGTGAATGTGTGCCTGCCTCAGTGGAATACAGAGAACCTGTCAACTGTATTGTGTTTCGTGTTCGACTGCCACAAACCCTGATGAGGAATAGTAGGTAGAGCCAGAGCGGATGGAACCAGGCAGCCCTGTCTCCAAAGCCATTGGGAGGGAAGGAACAGGACCGCCAGAAAATCAGCCCTGGAGCAAATATCCCACAGGAGGTCCCCAGCAGTCCTTCCCCAACTGCCACAGTATTGTCTCTGACCCCTTCCTCATCCTATCTTTTACTCCAAATTTGAAGACTTGCCTTTGTGACGTTAACAATCATCAAGGACGTAGAACACAAGAGCAACCGATTGCAGGGAAGAATGATTGACACTGGAATTCATTAAAATGAAGCTTAAATAGTTAAATATTACCAGTTAAGGGTTGGGAAATGTATTGTCTTTACTCCTCCCACAAATATAGTAATGCTCCTACCATCTATGGTGGGAATAAAAATTTTCCATGCCAAACCATGGGCTGACTCACATAATAGTTTATAATAATAACTAATGTTGATTGTGCTGGGCACGAGTCTCAATGTTTCAAAACTGTTAAACTCATTTCATGTTCATAATAACTGTATGATGTAGGTATTATTTTCCATTTTAAATACAGTGGAACTGAGGCATAGAGAAGTTAAGTGATTTATACCAAGTCAAACCACAAATTTTTAGCAAGTAGGTAGTCTGGATTCACAGCTAGCCTCCAGAATCCATGTTCTTAATCATCATACATGCACCTTTTCATGGGATGACAAGACCTTCACTAAAAAAATAAATTGCAAAAGTAAAATTTCATGTTAACAGTAAGAGATTATAGATTACTTATTTTTTTACAATTTTTACCATTAATCAGTACCTGCATTTTGTACAATCCTATGCCAGTTTAGAAAGGTAGAAAGCTAGAAAAGAGGTGAGGGACACAAAAGAAAGTGCTAGAAATGTAAAGTTAGTCTATGACGCTCATACCTGAGCTTAGTTTTTATCCAAATTAATAAAGAACTATGGAATGTTAATATGTAGAGACTTTATAGCAGAAAAAGACATTTTTCACCAGCCAAACTTGAACATATTAAAAAAATAATGTTTCCACAGGAAAATACACTAAGATTGGCAAATACAGCTTAATTTTTAATAATTAAATTAATTGGTAACCCAAGCATACCTGAAGGGCATAAGTCAGTATTAAAATGTAAGTTTTGCCTCATTTATTTTTGTAAATGTGTAGAGTAAATTGTACATTCTCATGAATAATTTCTGTCTTATACATTCATTTTGTATATTTGGCACACTCTTTGGCCCAAAGAACCTCAAGGAAAGAAGTATTTACAGATTATCACAGAACCCACAGAGACTTGAAAACTGCTAACAAAAAGACTTCGATTGGTCAGGTAGTGATAGTTGGAGTCGATGCACAGAAGACTTTTTCTTAGTGAAATGATTCTTAGTAAACCTGCAGAAAAATACAGCATACAATGAAGAGAACCAGAACATACAGACAATATCAATCAATCTGTCGTGCCTTTTTGCAACTTAGATCTGGGTGGAAACTGGGTAGTTTTTTTGGAATAAGCAACCATGTTAGAGATGGAAGACATGCTTCCAGTGCATTCTCTAAAACACAGTTCTGCTTATGTCATTCTTCTGAGTAAAGCCTTTGCTGATCTCCACTTCTTGAATAATCAAGCCCAATTCCTGGGATCCAAGGCCATTTCCGAGTTGGCACAGCTCTCGCTCCCCCACTCACTAGCAGTGAGACTTGAAGCCTGTCCCTTAACTTTCTCCCAAGCCTCAGCTGCCTCAGCCCTCAAATGGATTCTCAGTAGTGCCTGCCTCCCTTGGAGCTTATGGCAATCAAGGGTCTCCTCGGGAAGACAGAAACCACTCTACTGTTTTGAACGAGAAGAAATGTAATGAGGCACTCGGGATAAACAGGTGAGGGAAGGGCTGAGGTCAAGCAGGGGATGGTAAGGCAACCCAGAGGTTTGCAACAATGGAAAGCAATGACCACTCCTGGGAGTGGAGGACCATATACTGAAGCATAGGATCTGGCCTCACCCTGGAGTGCCTGACCATCACACCGAACAGGGGAGCAAGCTAGGAGCAGGAGCTGGACACGGAGAGGAGATGCAGCTGTAGTCAATGATCAGAGATGGTGAGACAGAGAAATATCCTGATTTCCCTGTCCCTCCTTCCCACTCCCTCACCAGGGTCTTCTTCTGAACAATCTGACTGGCTGCCAGCAATGAAACCTGGGAATTGTTATCTCCTATGATACTACATGGAGCCAGGGGAAGGGAGGGAATGGATTAAGAACAAAAAGCAAATGACCAGTAGTGTGGTTAGAAGAACAAATGGCAATCACCTTCAAAGCCTGTGGCCCAGTGCCTATACATAGTAAATACTCAATAAACTATAGTTGTTAGGAATATTTTTTGCCTATTTTTTGTTTTTTAATAATAATATTCAATGTGATATTCAATGTGATACTGAGATATAGGCCCTTTCTTTTTTTCATTTTTATTGAAGTATAATTAACCCACAATGTTCTATTTCAAGCATATAACATATGGATTCGACAATTCTATACACTGCTCAATGGTTACCATAAGTGTTGTCACCTTCTGTCACCATACAATACTATTACAATATTTTTGAGTCTATTCCCTATGCCATACTTTTCATCACTGTGACATTTATTTTATAAATGGAAGTTTGTAACTCTTAATCATCTTTATCTACCTGCCCATCCCTGCCACTTACCTCCCTTCTGGCAACCACCAGTTTGTTCTCCATATCTAAGAGTGTTTGTTTTTATTTGTTTGTTCATTTTGATTTTTACGATTCCACATGTAAGTTAAATCATATGGTATTTGTCTTTCTCTGTCTGACTTATTTCACTCTGTAGAATACCCTCTAGGTCCATCTATGTTGTCACATGGCAAGACCTCATTCTTTTTTATGGCTGAGTAATATTCCATTGTATGTATGTATGTATGTATGTATCTATCTATCTATCTACCTATTTATCTAGATACCTTTCATCTACGAATAGACACTTAAGTTGCTTCCATATCTTGACTATTGTAAATAATGCTGTGATAAATATAGGGGTGTGTATATCATTTTGAATTAGTGTTCTCATTTTCTGGGTAAACAGCCAGAAGAGGAATTATGGGATGGTATGATACCTTTTATTTTTAATGTTTTGAAAAAACTCCATGCTGTTTTCCACTGTGGCTGTACCAATCTACATTCCTACCAACAGTATAAGAGGGTATCCTTTTTCCACATCCTGACCAACACTTGTTATTTCTTGTCTTTTTGATACTAGCCATTCCGAATGGCCTGAGGTGATAACTTGTGGTTTTGGTTTGTATTTCCCTGATGACTGGTGATGTTGAACATCTTTTCATGTGTCTGTTAGCCATCTGTATGTCTTCTTGGAAAAAAAACAGTGTCTATTCAGGTCTTCTGCCCATTTTTTAATTAGATTGTTCTTTTTTTAGTGTTGAATTGTATAATTTCTTTATATGTTTTGGATATTAACCCCTTATCAGAATATATCATTTGCAAATACCTTCTCCCATTCACTTGCTTGTATTTTTGTTTTGTTGATGATTTTCTTTGCTGCACAAAATTTTTTTTATTTTTATGTAGCCTCAATAGTTTATTTTTGCATTTGTTTCTCTTTCTTGTGGAGATATAAACACAAATATGTTGATAAAGGTGATGGCTAAGAAATTACTGCCTATGTTTTATTTTAGGAGTTTTATGGTATCAGGTGTCACATTTAGGTCTTTAATCCATTTTGAGCTTATTTTCCTATATGGTGTAAGAAAGTGGTCCAGTTTCATTCTTCTGCATGTAGCTCTACAGTTTTCTCAGCATCAATTATTGAAAAGACTGTATTTTCTCCATTGTTTATTCTTACCTTCTTTGTTAAAGATGAACTCACCATATAAGTATATTTCTGGGCTCTCTATTCTGCTCCATTGATCTATGTGTCTATTTTTGTGCTAGTAAGTACCATCTTGAAATCTGGAATTGTGATACCTCCAGCTTTGTTTTTTTTCTTAAGATTGCTTTGGCTATTCAGGGTCTTTTGTGGTTCCATACAAATTTTAGTATTATTTGTTCTAGTTCCGTTAAAAATGTTATTGTGTTTTGATAGGGATTGCAATGAATCTACGGATTGCTTTGCGTAGTATGGACATTTTAACGATATTAATTCTTCTTAATTTCCCTTTCTGCTATTTTGTTTTAGTGTATAGGAATGCAACAGAATTCTATATATTATTTTTATAGCCTTCAACTTCACTGAATTTGTTTTATCAGTTCTACAGTTTTTTGGTACAGTCATGAGGGTTTTCTATATATAGAATCAAAAGACCTACAAATAGTGAAAGTTTTACTTCTTCCTTACCAATCTGGATGCCTTTTATTTCTTTTTCTTGTCTGATGCTATGGTTAGGACAGAACTGTGACAACTTATATTGAATATAAGTGGCAAGACTAGATATCCTTGTCTTGTTCCTGATCTTAGAGGAAAAGCTCTGTTTTTCACCATTGGGTATGATGTTAGCTTGGGTTTTTATATATGACCTTTATTATCTTGAGGTATATTACCTCTAAACCCACTTTGTTGAGAGGGTTTATCATAAACATATGTTGTATTTTGTCAAATGCTTTTTCTGCATCTACTGAGATGATCAAATCGGTTTTGTCCTTCTTGTTAATGTGATTTATCACATGGATTAATTTGCAAATACTGAATGACCCTTGCATTCCTGGAGTAAATCCCACTTGATCATGGTGAATGACGTTTTGATAGAGTTAAATATTCAGTTTGCTAATACTCCACTGAGGTTTTTTCTATGTATGTTCATCAGAAATACCGGCCTGTAGGGTTTTTTGTTTGGTTTGGTTCTGTTTTGTTTTGATTTGATTTGTTTTGGCGCTGTCTAGGTCTGGGTTTGGCATCAGGGTAACACTGACCTCATAGAATGAATTTGAAAGTTTTCCTTCCTCTATTATTTGTTTGAATAGTTTAAGAAAACTAGATATTAGGGGCGCCTGTGTGGCTCAGTGGGTTAAAGCCTCTGCCTTCAGCTCAGGTCATGGTTCCAGGGTCCTGGGATCAAGCCCCGCATCTGGCTCTCTGCTCGGCAGGGAGCCTGCTTCGTCCTCTCTCTCTGCCTACTTGTGATCTCTGTCTGTCAGGTGGATGAATAAAATCTTAAAAAAAAAAAAAAAGAAAACTAGATATTAACTCTTCTTTAAATATTTGGTAAAATTCACCTGTGAAGACATCTGGTCCTGGACTTTTAATTGGGAGGTGGGTTTTTTTTTGTTCCTTTTTTTTTTTAAATTGAGGTATAACTAGCATATAGTATTATATTAGTTTCAGGTGTACAATATAATGATTCAACAATTCTATACATTACTCAGTGATAATTGAGATAAATATACTCTTGACCCCCTTTATCTACTTCACCCTTACCTTATCCAGCTCCCCTCTGGCAACAAAAGTTTATTGTCTGTATTTAAGTGTCTGGTTTTTTTCTTTGTAACTTTTTTCCACATATGAATGAAATCATATGGTATTTGTCATTTTATAATTGACTAATTTCACTTAACATTATATCCTCTGAGTTTATTCATGTTTTTACAAATGGCAACATCTCACTCTCTTTTATGGCTAATATTGAGTGTGTGTGTGTGTGTGTGTGTGTGTGTGTGACATCTTCTTTATCCATTCATCTGTCAATGGATACTTGGGTTGCTTCCATAATTTGGCTATTAAAAAACAATGCTGCCCAAAACGTAGGGGTACATATATCTTTTCAAATGAGTGTTTTTGTTTTCTTTGTATAAATACCCAGGAGTAGAATTACTGAATCATATGGTATTTATATTTTTAATTTTTGGAGGAACCAACAGTACTGTTTTCCACAGTGGCTGCACTAATTTACATTCCCACTAACTGCACACAAGTGTTCCTTTTTCTCTGTATCCTCATCAACATTTATTTCTTGTATTTTCTATTTTAGCCATTCTGGCAGGTATAAGGTGATACCTCATTATGATTTTGATTTGTATTTCCCTGGTGATTAGTGATGTTGAGCATCTTTTTCTGTGTCTGTTAACCATCTATGTGTCTATGTATAGGGGTGCCTGGCTGATTCAGTCAGTAGAGTATGCAACTCTTGATCCCAAGGTAATGAGTTCAAGCTTCACATTGGGCAAGGGGCCTCCTTACAAAAAAGAAAAGAGGGGTGCTGGAGTGGCTCAGTCTGTTGAGCCTCCAACTCTTTGTTTCAACTCAGGTCATCATCTCAGGGCGGTGGAAGCAAGCCCCAGGTCGGTCTCCCCACTTGGCATGCGGTCTGCTTGAGATTCTCTGTTCTCTCTCCTTCTCCCTCAGCCCCTTACCCTATCCTCTAAATCAATCAATCAATCAAACAAATCTTTTTAAAAAAAAAGAAAAGAATGTCTATTCAGACCCTCTGCCCATTTTTTAATCAGATGATTTGGGTTTTTGGGTATTGAGGTGTGGAAGTTACTTATATATTGTGGATATTAACTCCTTATCAGAAATATCATTTACAAATATCTTCTCCCATTCAGTAGGTTGCCTTTTTGGTATGGATGTTTGTTGGGAGAGGTTTTTATTATTAACTCAATTTTATTACCAGTAATTCACATGTTCAAATTTTCTATTTCTTCTTGATTCTGTTTTGGGAGATTGTATGTTTCTAGGAATTTATCCACTTTTTCTAGGTTATCTGACTTGTTGGCATGCAATTTTTCATGATATTCTCTTATAATTCTTTGTATTTCTGTGGTGTTCATTGTTATTTCTCCTCTTTTATTTCTGATTTTTTTAATTTGAATCCTCTCTCTTTTCTTCTTTATGAGTCTGGCTAAAGTTTTATCGATATTATTTACTGTTTCAGACAACCAACTCTTGATTTCTTTGATTTTTAAAAAATTTTTAGGTTTTGTTTATTTACTCTAATATTTTTATTTCCTTCCTTCCACTAGCTTTGGGCTAGTTCTTTTTCTAGCTCCTTTAGATATAAGGTTAGGTCATTTATTTGAAAAATTTTCTTGTTTCTGGAGGTAGGCCTATATCATTATAAACTTCCCTCTTGCAACTGCTTTTAGGGGGACACCTGGTTGGCACAGTTGGTTAAACATCTGCCTTCAGCTCAGATCATGATCCCAGGGTCCTGGGACTGAGTCCCACATCAGGCTCCTTGTTCAGCAGGGAGCCTGCCTCTCCCTCTGCCTGCTGGTCCCCCTGCTTGCGCATTCATGCTCTCTCTCTTTCTCTCTCTCTCTCTCTCTCTGACAAATAAATTCATAATAAAATACTTTTTTAAACATTTTATTTATTTATTTGACAGACAGAGATCACAAGTAGGCAGAGAGGCAGGCAGAGAAGGTGGGGGAAGCAGGCTCCCTGCAGAGCAGAGAGCCCAATGCGGGGCTCCATCCCAGGACCCTGAGATCATGACCTGAGCTGAAGGCAGAGGCTCAACCCACTGAGCCACCCAGGCGCCCCTCCATAAATAAAATCTTTTAAAAAATGAAAGAACTGCTTTAGAGGTAACTAGCAGGCTCAGTCAGTGCAGCATGTGACCCTTGATCTCAAGGCTGTAAGCTCAAGCCCCATATTGGTTAGAGAGATAGCTTAAAAATAAAATTTAAGGGGCGCCTGGGTCGCTCAGTGGGTTAAAGCCTCTGCCTTCATCTCAGGTCATGATCTCAGGGTCCTGGGATCAAGCCCCAAATCGGGCTCTCTGCTCAGTGGGGAAACTGCTTCCCTTCCTCTCTCTCTGCCTGCCTCTCTGCCTACTTGTGATCTCTCTCTGTCAAAATAAGTAAATAAATTTAAAAATTAAAAAAATAAAATCTTTTTAAAGAAACTATTTTTCCTATGTTCCAAAGATTTTGGACCATTATGTTTTCATTTTCACTTGTCTCTATGTATTTTTTTAATTTCCTCTTTGATTTCTTGGTTGACCCATTTGTTGTTTACTAGCATGTTATTTAGCCTCCATGTGTTTATGATCTTTCCAGATTTTTTTTCTTGCAATTGAGTTCTAGTTTCATGCTATTGTGGTCATATGCTTGATATAATTTCAGTCTTCTTAAGCTTATTGAGACTTGTGATGTGGCCTAACACGTGAACGATCCTGGAGAGTGTTCCATGAGTATTTGAAAAGAATGTGCATTCTGCTGTTTTTGAATGGAATGTTCTGCATATATCTGTTAGATCCATCTGGTCTAAATTTCCATTCAAAGCCACTGTTTTCTTATTAATTTTCTGTCTGAAGGATCCATCCATTGATGCAAGTGGAGTGTTAAAATCCTCTACTAGTATTGTATTAAGCCAATTTCTCCCTTTAGGTCTGTTACTGTTTACGTATTTAGGTGCTCAGTTACAAATATTATCAGTGTGGATTTTCTAGCTTCATTTTCCACTTCTCATCCAGAACCCACTTTGCCAACCACTATAGGCCCCACAGCAGTGTTCATATACTGTTTACTCTGCCAGGGAGGCTCTTTCTCTTTTTCCCTGCTAGTTGACTCCCAGAGTATGTGAGTAAGGGTTAGAGCTCCCTCAGGACTCCTGCCTATTCATAGGAAGAGGTCACAGCCTGAACCTGCTAATACTGTTCAGGCTTACTGTGGCTGAAGACCTTGGTCAAGCACCACTTGGTGACCAAATGCATTGCCATCCCCAGGATTACTCAGAAAAGCCTCTCCCCTAAAGTTATCTGTGATTCTCCCTAGACCAAGAGACACTGTGGCTTCAGACGGTAGTGGTCTGATGTGTGCTTCTCCTTGCTTCTGCCATGACTTCCCAAGTTTGGCTCATTTCTGCCTAATTCCATGTAACACTCAAGGGAGGGAATAGGCAAAATAGGGAAGTGTTACTGTTGTGGGCAATAGGGTCTCGTTCCACTAAGGCTCTAAGCATGTGAAACACACTTCAAATTTCTCAACAGAGGACAGGAATTTGAAGTTTTAATCTATTCATTCCTATTTCCCACTGATGAGGGGTCACACTTTGGGGTAACTTCCATGATCATCTGGAATATACCAAGTCTCCGGGTCAGCATTTGAGTCACCCTGGTAGAATCTTTAACGAGAAACACAGCACATACAACATTGTTGAAGCATCTATGAGTACCTTAGCATAAAATTAAGTATAGATCATTATTTTTTTTAAAGATTTTATTTATCTATTTGGCAGACAGAGATCACAAGTAGGCAGAGAGGCAGGCAGAGAGAGGAAAGGAAGCAGGCTCCCTGCTGAGCAGAGTGTATTTTGACAATCACATCCCCTTCAAATTGATAAAATACAATAGTATCAAAACCAGACTTTACTGTTGACAGAGAAAAGAATTTTTAAAAATTTTTTAGTCTTAAGAAAAAAAATTTTTAGTCTCTAGTATGTCAAGATTTGAACTTAGTGACTTAGATCATGACCTTATTATATGCTTTACTAAAACTCATATAGAGGAAATAGAAAGCCTGTCCCTTCTTGTCAAATGACTGTGAAAAGAGAAAGATATGGCTGTAGAATGTCCACAGTAGCCAAACTGTGGAAAGAACCTAGATGTCCATCAATAGATGAATGGATAAAGAAGATGTGGCATATATATATATATATATATATATATATATATATATATAATGGAATACTATACAGCCATTAAAAAATGAAATCTTCCCATTTGCAACTATGTGGATGGAACTAGAGGGTATTATGCTAAGTGAAGTAAGTCAGTCAGAGAAAGACAATTATCATATGATCTCCCTGATATGAGGAATTTGAGAAACAAGACAGAGGATCATAGGGGAAGGGAGGGAAAAATGAAACAAGATGAAACCAAAGAGGGAGACGAACCATAAGAGATTTTTTATCTTAGGAAACAAACTGAGGGTTTCTGGAGGGGAGAGGGCTGGGAGGGATGGGGTTGCTGGGTGATGGACACTGGGAAGGGTATGTGTTATGTGAGTGCTATGAATTGTGTGACGCTGATGAATAACAGACCTTTACCCCTGAAACTAGTAATACATTATATGTTAATTTTTTTAAAAAGGTATGGCTATAGGAAGAATAGGTGGTAACAGTATGTGTGATAACCACTTCCCTCCTAGTAAAAATCCTAGAGAAAGAGATGCATTACCTTAAGAAAGAATGTGAGGGCAGGTTGTGAGGGACTTTTCTCCACTTCTAATAACAGTACTGTGAAAGGAAATCCCCATCAGAGCTTAGTATGGTTAAACCAAAAGAAATTCTGGATTCAGGGTCTCGCTGTGCTGCCATGTGATATGGAAGCTACCCAGAATTTCAAAAATTTCCATTTACTTTTGAAAAGTGAATGTTACACACAGGCAAGCCTATGGTAGTTGTCTTAATAGGGCCAGGTAACGCTGTAACTTGGAGCAGAAGGGTGGATATGCCTGACTTGGGACCAATTAAGAGTCACTGCCAGACATCAGCACTCAACACAGCACCAAGGAACATAGGGCCCTGTGCAAGCAGAAAGAAGAGAGTAAGAGTTCACCAGCTGCTGAGTTGGGCTACAGATGTGTTAGGACATGCAGTGGCCAGAAATATAAGTGACATTTTCTGTACATAAACCATTGAGGACTAAAGAGAGATCCATGGGCGCCATGTGGACACAAGAATCACTGTCCCTCCTTACCACTGGGACCTGGCAAGTTCTTCCATGTACATAGTCACCCCAATGGGTAAGAGAAGAGAAAAGAGAGGAAATTTGAAAGATGAGTCATTTATCCAGAGAAAGAAAAGAAAGAAAAAAGACTTTAAATTATTAAATTGGACTAAGTTGCCTGAATTGGTTTCCTTCCTCATATCCAATTTTTTTCATTAATAATGATGTTATTTAAAACATTGCTTAAAATTTGTTTATTTTACTTAAGACCACATCCTAGAGATGTTCCAATGTCAGTACACATACATCTACCTCATTCTTTTCAACTACCAAATGTTATTTCATTCAATATAACAATTTTTTTAACTAGCACCTTAGTGAACAAGAGTTAAGTTGTATCAGATGTTTTTCACAAAACCAATACAGCTGCAGTTCGTGTCCTTGGGAAACACTGTTCCTGCATCAAATTCAAGTGCGTGGTGCTCTTCCCACAACTTTTCTAGCGACATTCTCAGTTCCTTATTGAGACCAAGGCAGGGCCCACCAGACCTGCCTAGCAGGGAACAGAACTTAAACTCAGGTTTGGCTCCCTACTACCAGAAGCTGAAAGTCAAAGTAACTGGAAAAGTCCAGTGGCCTGGTTATCACCATAATCATCATAATGGTAGGATGCCTGGGTGGCTCTGTCGGTTAAGCATCTGCCTTCGGCTCAGGTCATGATTCTAGGGTCCTGGAATCAAGTCCTACATCTAGCTCCTTGCTCACTGGGGAGTCTGCTTCTCCCTCTGCCTGCCACTCCCCCTGCTTGTGTTTTCTCTCTCTCTCTCTCTCTCTGATAAATAAATAAAATCTTTAAAAAAATCATCATCATACTGGTGCTTCTATGGAGTCAGGCATGGAATTATATCTTAATCTATTGTTCCTCACTGAATGGTTGGCAATTACCTGGCAGACTCAGAGCTGTTGAGCCTGGTTAATTAATTATACACCAAGAGATCCAGGCAACCTCCTCCCAAAATGAGTTTCCTAACAACCTGAGTTTCCCTAGCCATCCCTCCATGGTATGCCTCCCAGGAACAAAAATCAATGGATTCGTCTCTGCCACTATTTTTCCACCCAGTTCGGAGTTGCCTAATAGACCCAGAATCAAACTGGTCTCCCAAATGCTCCCAATTATCCAGCGTTCGCTATTAAAGCAATTTCTTCTGCTGGAATAGGTTTAAACGATGGCTTTAAGGCATTAAATCTGGGGATACAGACCAGTTAACTAAAAGGAGTTGTATATCCTGTATTGCTTGCCCACATGGCTACAATGTGCCCCAGCCATGCAGCACTGTAATGTTTTAAATAAGAAACCCTCCAGCAGGGAGGAGGAGTCAAGATGGCGGAGAAGTAGCAGGCTGAGACTACTTCGGGTAGCAGGAGATCAGCTAAATAGCTTATCTAAAGATTGCAAACACCTACAAATCCAACGGGAGATTGAAGAGAAGAAGAACAGCAATTCTAGAAACAGAAAATCAACCACTATCTGAAAGGTAGGACTGGCGGAAAAGTGAATCCAAAGCGACGGGAAGATAGACCGCGGGGGGAGGGGCCGGCTCCCGGCGAGCGGCGGAGCAACGGAGCAAAATCAGGACTTTTAAAAGTCTGTTCCGCTGAGGGACATCGCTCCAGAGACTTAACTGGGGTGAAGCCCAGGCGGGGTCAGCGCGGCCTCAGGTCCCGCAGGGTCGCAGAAGGATCGGGGGTGTCTGAGTGTCGCAGAGCTTACCGGTATTAGAATGGGGAAGCCGGCTACAGAGACAGAGCTGAGGAGTGACTCTCAGCTCGGGGTTGCCTTGAACTGGTCGCAGGCTCGGTCAGCTCGGAGCGCGGCCGGAGGCCAGGGTGGCGGGAGTCATTGGGCGCTGTTCTCTGAGGGCACACTGAGGAGTGGGGCCCCGGGCTCTCAGCTCCTCCGGGCTGGAGACCGGGAGGCCGCCATCTTCATTCCCGTCCTCCGGAACTCTACGGAAAGCGCTCAGGGAACAAAAGCTCCCGAAGCAAACCCAGCAGACCCGAGCAGATTACTCAGCCCGGCCCGGGTAACCGCGGTGCAACTCCGCCTGGGGCAAAGACGCTTGAGAGTCACTACAAGAGGCCCCTCCCCCAGAAGATCAACTGGAAACCCAGCCAGGACCAAGTTCACCTACCAAGGAGTACAGTTTCAATACCAAGGAGAGCGGCAGAATTCCAGAGGAGAAGAAAGCAAAACACGGAACTCATGGCTTTCTCCCCATGATTTTTTAGCCTTGCAGTTAATTTTTTTTTCTTTTTCAATTTTTTTCTTTTTCTCTTCTTCTAAATTTTTTTAACTTTTACCGTTTTCTTTTTTAACGTTTTTAAAATAGTTTATCTAATATATATATATATTTTTCCTCTTTTTATATTTTTTTCTTTATCGGCTTTCTTTTTTTAATAGTTTCTTTTTTTTTTCTTTGTTCTTTCTGAGCCCCTTTTTATCCCCTTTCTCCCCCCTCACGATTTGGGATCTCTTCTGATTTGGCTAAAGCATATTTTCCTGGGGTTGTTGCCACCCTTTTAGTATTTTACTTGCTCCTTCATATACTCTTATCTGGACAAAATGACAAGGCAGAAAAATTGACAACAAAAAAAAGAACAAGAAGCAGTACCAAAGGCTAGGGACCTAATCAATACAGACATTGGTAATATGTCAGATATAGAGTTCAGAATGACGATTCTCAAGGTTCTAGTCGGGCTTGAAAAAGGCATGGAAGATATTATAGCAACCCTCTCGGGAGATATAAAAGCCCTTTCTGGAGAAATAAAAGAACTAAAAGCTAACCAAGTTGAAATCAAAAAAGCTATTAATGAGGTGCACTCAAAAATGGAGGCTCTCACTGCTAGGATAAATGAGGCAGAAGAAAGAATTAGCGATATAGAAGACCAAATGACAGAGAATAAAGAAGCTGAGCAAAAGAGGGACAAGCAGCTACTGGACCACGAGGGGAGAATTCGAGAGATAAGTGACATCATAAGACGAAACAACATTAGAATAATTGGGATTCCAGAAGAAGAGGAAACAGAGAGGGGAGCAGAAGGTATATTGGAGAGAATTATTGGAGAGAATTTCCCCAATATGGCAAAGGGAACAAGCATCAAAATCCAGGAGGTTCAGAGAACCCCCCTCAAAATCAATAAGAATAGGTCCACACCCCATCACCTAATAGTAAAATTTACAAGTCTTAGTGACAAAGAAAAGATCCTGAAAGCAGCCCGGGAAAAGAAGTCTGTAACGTACAATGGTAAAAATATTAGATTGGCAGCAGACTTATCCACAGAGACCTGGCAGGCCAGAAAGAGCTGGCATGATATATTCAGAGTACTAAATGAGAAAAACATGCAGCCAAGAATACTATATCCAGCTAGGCTATCATTGAAAATAGAAGGAGAGATTAAAAGCTTCCAGGACAAACAAAAACTGAAAGAATATGCAAATACCAAACCAGCTCTACAGGAAATATTGAAAGGGGTCCTCTAAGCAAAGAGAGACCCTCAAAGTAGTAGATCAGAAAGAAACAGAGACAATATACAATAACAGTCACCTTACAGGCAATACAATGGCACTAAATTCATATCTCTCAATACTTACCCTGAATGTTAATGGGCTAAATGCCCCAATCAAAAGACACAGGGTATCAGAATGGATAAAAAAACAAAACCCATCTATATGTTCCCTACAAGAAACTCATCTTAAACCCAAAGACACCTCCAGGTTTAAAGTGAGGGGGTGGAAAAGAATTTACCGTGCTAATGGACATCAGAAGAAAGCAGGAGTGGCAATCCTTATATCAGATCAATTAGATTTTAAGCCAAAGACTATAATAAGAGATGAGGAAGGACACTATATCATACTCAAAGGAACTGTCCAACAAGAAGATCTAACAATTTTAAATATCTATGCCCCTAACGTGGGAGCAGCCAAGTATATAAACCAATTAATAACAAAATCAAAGAAACACATCGACAATAATACAATAATAGTAGGGGATTTTAATACTCCCCTCACTGAAATGGACAGATCATCCAAGCAAAAGATCAACAAGGAAATCAAGGCCTTAAATGACACACTGGACCAGATGGACATCACAGATATATTCAGAACATTTCATCCCAAAGCAACAGAATACACATTCTTCTCTAGTGCACATGGAACATTCTCCAGAATAGATCACATTCTTGGTCCTAAATCAAGTCTCAACCGGTATCAAAAGATTGGGATCATTCCCTGCATATTTTCAGACCACAATGCTCTGAAGCTAGAACTCAATCACAAGAGGAAATTTGGAAAGAACCCAAATACATGGAGACTAAACAGCATCCTTCTAAAGAATGAATGGGTCAACCAGGAAATTAAAGAAGAATTGAAAAAATTTATGGAAACAAATGATAATGAAAACACAACGGTTCAGAATCTGTGGGACACAACAAAGGCAGTCCTGAGAGGAAAATATATAGCGGTACAAGCCTTTCTCAAGAAACAAGAAAGGTCTCAGGTACACAACCTAACCCTACACCTAAAGGAGCTGGAGAAAGAACAAGAGAGAAACCCTAAACCCAGCAGGAGAAGAGAAATCATAAAGATCAGAGCAGAAATCAATGAAATAGAAACCAAAAAAACAATAGAACAAATCAACGAAACTAGAAGCTGGTTCTTTGAAAGAATTAATAAGATTGATAAACCCCTGGCCAGACTTATCAAAAAGAAAAGAGAAAGGACCCAAATAAATAAAATCATGAATGAAAGAGGAGAGATCACAACCAACACCAAAGAAATACAATTATAAGAACATACTATGAGCAACTCTACGCCAACAAATTTGACAATCTGGAAGAAATGGATGCATTCCTAGAGACATATAAACTACCACAACTGAACCAGGAAGAAATAGAAAGCCTCAACAGACCCATAACCAGTAAGGAGATTGAAACAGTCATCAAAAATCTCCAAACAAACAAAAGCCCAGGGCCAGACGGCTTCCCGGAGGAATTCTACCAATCATTTAAAGAAGAACTAATTCCTATTCTCCTGAAACTGTTCCACAAAATAGAAATAGAAGGAAAACTTCCAAACTCATTTTATGAGGCCAGCATCACCTTGATCCCAAAACCAGACAAGGATCCCAACAACAAAGAGAACTACAGACCAATATCCTTGATGAACACAGATGCAAAAATTCTCGCCAAAATACTAGCCAATAGGATTCAACAGTACATTAAAAGGATTATTCACCACGACCAAGTGGGATTTATTCCAGGGCTGCAAGGCTGGTTCAACATCCGCAAATCAATCAATGTGATACAACACATTAATAAAAGAAAGAACAAGAACCATATGATACTCTCCATAGATGCTGAAAAAGCATTTGACAAAGTACAGCATCCCTTCCTGATCGAAACTCTTCAAAGTGGAGGGATAGAGGGCACATACCTCAATATTATCAAAGCCATCTATGAAAAACCCACCGCAAATATCATTCTCAATGGAGAAAAACTGAAAGCTTTTCCGCTAAGGTCAGGAACACGGCAGGGATGTCCGTTATCACCACTGCTATTCAACATAGTACTAGAAGTCCTAGCTTCAGCAATCAGACAACAAAAGGAAATTAAAGGCATCCAAATCGGCAAAGAAGAAGTCAAACTATCACTCTTCGCAGATGATATGATACTCTATGTGGAAAACCCAAAAGACTCCACTCCAAAACTGCTAGAACTTGTACAGGAATTCAGTAAAGTGTCAGGATATAAAATCAATGCACAGAAATCAGTTGCATTTCTCTACACCAACAACAAGACAGAAGAAAGAGAAATTAAGGAGTCCATCCCATTTACAATTGCACCCAAAACTATAAGATACCTAGGAATAAACCTAACCAAAGAGACTAAGAATCTATACACAGAAAACTATAAAGTCCTCATGAAAGAATTTGAGGAAGACACAAAGAAATGGAAAAATGTTCCATGCTCCTGGAATGGAAGAATAAATATTGTGAAAATGTCTATGCTACCTAAAGCAATCCACACATTTAATGCAATTCCTATCAAAGTACCATCCATTTTTTTCAAAGAAATGGAACAAATAATCCTAAAATTTATATGGAACCAGAAAAGACCTCGAATAGCCAAAGGAATATTGAAAAAGAAAGCCAAAGTTGGTGGCATCACAATTCCAGACTTCAAGCTCTATTACAAAGCTGTCATCATCAAGACAGCATGGTACTGGCACAAAAACAGACACATAGATCAATGGAACAGAATAGAGAGCCCAGAAATGGACCCTCAACTCTATGGTCAACTCATCTTTAACAAAGCAGGAAGGAATGTCCAATGGAAAAAAGACAGCCTCTTCAATAAATGGTGTTGGGAAAATTGGACAGCCACATGCAGAAAAATGAAATTGGATCATTTCCTTACACCACACACGAAAATAGACTCAAAATGGATGAAGGACCTCAATGTGAGAAAGGAATCCATCAAAATCCTCGAGGAGAACACAGGCAGCAACCTCTTCGACCTCAGCCGCAGCAACATCTTCCTAGGAACATCGCCAAAGGCAAGGGAAGCAAGGGCAAAAATGAACTATTGGGATTTTATCAAGATCAAAAGCTTTTGCACAGCAAAGGAAACAGTGAACAAAACCAAAAGACAACTGACAGAATGGGAGAAGATATTTGCAAATGACATATCAGATAAAGGGCTAGTGTCCAAATCTATAAAGAACTTAGCAAACTCAACACCCAAAGAACAAATAATCCAATCAAGAAATGGGCAGAGGACATGAACAGACATTTCTGCAAAGAAGACATCCAGATGGCCAACAGACACATGAAAAAGTGCTCCATATCACTCGGCATCAGGGAAATACAAATCAAAACCACCATGAGATATCACCTCACACCAGTCAGAATGGCTAAAATTAACAAGTCAGGAAATGACAGATGCTGGCGAGGATGTGGAGAAAGGGGAACCCTCCTACACTGTTGGTGGGAATGCAAGCTGGTGCAACCACTCTGGAAAACAGCATGGAGGTTCCTCAAAATGTTGAAAATAGAACTACCCTATGACCCAGCAATTGCACTGCTGGGTATTTACCCTAAAGATACAAACGTAGTGATCCGAAGGGGCACGTGCACCCGAATGTTTATAGCAGCAATGTCTACAATAGCCAAACTATGGAAAGAACCTAGATGTCCATCAACAGACAAATGGATAAAGAAGATGTGGTATATATACACAATGGAATACTATGTAGCCATCAAAAGAAATGAAATCTTGCCATTTGCGACGACGTGGATGGAACTAGAGGGTATTCTGCTTAGCGAAATAAGTCAATCGGAGAAAGACAACTATCATATGATCTCCCTGATATGAGGGAGAGGAGATGCAACGTGGGGGGTTGAGGGGGTAGGAGAATAAATGAAACAAAATGGGATTGGGAGGGAGACAAACCATAAGTGACTCTTAATCTCACAAAACAAACCGAGGGTTGATGGGGGGAGGGGGGTTGGGAGAGGGGGAGTGGGGTTATGGATATTGGGGAGGGTATGTGCTATGGTGAGTGCTGTGAAGTGTGTAAACCTGGCGATTCGCAGACCTGTACCCCTGGGGATAAAAATATATGTTTATAAAAAAAAAGAAAAAAAAAAAAAAAGAAACCCTCCAGCAGGATTCAAACATAATTTATTAACTTACTACTTAACTGATAGCCTTGAACTTAAATGGTTAAATATATGCGTTGCTTAGAAATCACTGTGGCAAATGCTTTTTTTAATTGATTTATATTAACATTAATTATGGATCATTCTAAGCAATTTGGATTTGTGGTTTTATTTTCTTCCTGGATGCATATTAATTTTTTATCTCCACTGTTTTTGATGCTTTTCATTGAGATAAGTTCTTTTTTATTGTCGCCGTCATTCTTTGATTCTGAAAGGCTATGCTCCAGAGAGCAAATATAAATAAAAGTAGATTAATGCCTTACTCACTGTAGTAGTTACCATTTCGAGATATCAATTTCTGTATTCATTGTGGTAACAACAGCTCTAACAATTCCAAAATCCATACTAGCTTGACATTTTAGAATTTGTTTCTTATTCAGGTCAGTTCCAAGCAGTAGGGTGAGAGGGAAGGAGAGGTTCAGCTCCACACATCCATTCAGGATCCAGGGCAACTGCAGGGTTTCCCATCTTTACCACAAGGTCAACTAGGGCCTATACATCCAGAAAAAAAGAGAGGAGGAGATTTCAGAGGTTTCTTGGATCAGTTCCAGAAGTGGAGTACATCACATATGCCCTCATTCCACTGGCGAGGATTTGGTCACTGGCCACACCTCCAACTTTGATAAAATAAATAAAAGCAGTCTCTAGAATCCTATATACTGATTACAACTATGTACATTCAAATGTTCATTAGGAAAATAACAGGTTGTAGAAAAAGTACTAATAGTTTAAAAACAGTTGCAATAATAATGATCATTTAATAGGTGTCTGAGATGGACAAAGTGCTAACAACTTTACACATATTCTCTCTAATGCTTTCTACTGCCCTGTAAGGTAGATAACTCTGTAGCAGACAGAGTTAGCTGCTAACAGATCTCAGCAGAGAAAATAGGTCCCAACACCCCTTCCCACACTGAATCACCAGTGGGTGGGACCAGATACGACTCAGTTCTGGCCAATGAGACAGGGAAAGTGAACCAGGGAACTTTCTTCCACATATAATATGGAGCTTTTGGAAGAGAGAGTCCTATTGCCTTTCTGCTCTGGATATGATTATATGAGGCATTATTTTTTATGTAAGGTGTCCATCTTGGGACCATGATTTGACCAGCTTAATAATGAAAAAACTATATACTCAAGTTGGTAAAGAAAAAGTAAATAAATAAATAAAAATACAGCTTGAACCCCTGATGACGTTGTTAAACTTCTCATCAGTTCTACAATAGCTTATCTTCAGATTTCTTTTTAAGTGATTTTTAATGCCTTTATTGCATAAGCCACATTTGGTTGGGTGTTTTATATTTCAGCTGAGGATAATCCCAAACCATACTTTATATTTCCTTCACAGACCTCATAGTGAGCTCCTATGAAGCAGAACTTGGGTATAAATCCATGTTGCTGTGGCTCTGAAATCCGAGAACTTTCTACCACAATGCAGTGAAATCAAGGCACTCCTTGCTGCCCCCACTACCTCACACATATACTATAGTAAAGGAAAGAGAATTTGTGCTTTTGCTGCAAGTTATTTTTATACACACACGCGCATGCACACGCACGTCCACACCTGGGGCTTTTGGCAGCCCTAGCCAATAAGAGCCATTTGCCTCTTACTTCTTGTGACTCTTAGGTGTCTATCAATGTCCTTCATTAATCTGACAAAAGATTTTTCTGCTGCAGGTGTTTAGAAAATGTCTGTAAATATTATTCCTTCTTGGCATGTCTCAAGATACAATGATCTCATAGGTTGATGTGTGAGAGAGGAGTGGTATCCCCAAAACATGTCTTTTTCTGGATTTGTTTCTGACTCCAGATCACTTGGTTTTGTCAGGTTCAATGAACTGTACTTGAACCTTCACTTCATTCAATGTATTAAATCACTGTATACATGTTTGTGTTTGAAACTACACTTTCTCCAATGCAGCCCTTTAGTTCCATTTGATATTCTCCAACTGTTTGCTTTAAAAAGGAAACAATCTGGCGTTCCTGGGTGCTCAGTCAATTAAGCAGCTGACTCTTGATTTCAGCTCAGGTCATGATCTCAGGGTCTGGGATGGAGCCCTGTGAGGGGTTCTACACAAAGTAGGGAGTCTGCTTGAGAATCTCTCTCTCCCTTTGCCTGCCCCTCTCTTTTTCTCTCTCTCTCTAAAATAAATAAATAAATCTTTGAAAAAAAATAAGAAATCTGATAGAAATTTTAAATGGTAGCAGCTCTTTCTGATACTGGGTCCTATCCTCGTGCTTTAATAAAAACACATTTCGCACGGAAAAAAAAAGAAAAAGAGAGAAAGAAAGAGAGAAAGAAAGATCTAAAATAGTAACAGGAAGTATATAGCTGAAAAACTTTTTGTACTGCCAAAATCACCTTCAGGCAGACTCCTACCCACTGTGTGTCTATGTAACACATTTTTTATTTTTTTCTCTTCTTTACAACTACATAAATCAACCTCCTCCCTCTGTTACAGGTCTCTTTTGTTCCCATTTAGTTTCTACTCCCACTTAACTAGAACATGAGAGGTGAGAGGCATAGAGGACAGAACACCATGCAGAGAAGATATTATCTCACTCATGTGAGGAAAAAGTACACTTTGTTGTTTAAGTCCAATGTATTAACCTGAAGGAGATGCTTTGGAGGACCTCATCTAAGATTAGAAGTTGTGTTGGGTATTTTGGATGTATGAGATCAAACACAGTGTGACGAGCTTCTGTATATCCTCTACCACCACCTATTGTAGCAGAGAAGCCATGATAAAAGTGAATTCCCCGCATACAAAAACATGTCCTACTCCTGAAGGAGCAATTAAGCTCCTGCAACCAGTCTGCAAAAGACGAATGGCACTTCTGAACTTTCTCTTTCCTCTGAATCCAGGGAGACCTTCAGTCTAAAATCCAAAATTGTAAAGTAGAAAGACACAATTTAAGTTTGTATTTATGTACTAGTCAATAAAACCCAATCACAGAGAATGAGAGAGAAAAACACAATTCTTACAAGTTGAAATAAAAGCCCTTCAGAAACATTCAATGGAAAAGAATTCAAACTAAAAATTTGGAAATTCAACTTTTAGTTCCTGCTCTATTAGTAGCAACCTATACATCCTTAGGGAGAATACTTAACTTTTCTGACTAGTCTGTTTTCTCTTATGTCAAATGATGGTTGTGATAATAACAAGTTCGTACTCTGCTTGGTAGTTGTAAGCTTCTTCTACATACCTTGATGTAACACCCCTGCGAAGCTGGTTAGAGAAATATTATTATCCCCATGTTAGAGATGAGGAAATCAGAGAATTTAAATGATTTGGCTGAATTTTATACAACTGCTAAATTGTAAGTTGATCTTCAAATGTAGGTCTTCTAAGTCTAAAACCAATGGTCTTTCTGCTAAGCCCTATTCAGTGGGAAGACCCCTTCCATGATTCAAAACCTATGATGCTGTGAACAAAATTCCAAGAAAGTGAAATTAAATTTTTTGTGTCTATATACAAAGGTTAAGTCCTTGGTTTTCATTTTCTTATTCTTACCTATTTTATTCTTAGGACAAAGGCCACAGATGTAAAGTGTGAATAAGCTGACATTAAGAAATAGGAGAAAGGGTTATATAATTACATAGAGAGAAGAGAGATAGTAAAGACACACATTCAGAACATGACAAGGGAGCTGTTGAATGTTTCCAAATGAGAATTTTTATAAGCCAAGGAATTATTTTATTCCAGTAAATTAATCTCCTTCTTTTCCACTTGTGAAAGGTGTCTTAAGTACTTTGATTAAAGGATTGTTTTGTTTAATTCTCCCCCACTATTCCATCTCAGGCATTTTTTTTTTAAGATTTTATTTATTCGTCAGAGAGAGAGAGAGTGAGCACAACTAGGGAGAGCAGCAGGCAGAGGGAAAAGCAGGTTCCCTGCTGAGTAAGGAGCCTGATGTGGGACTTGATCCCAGGACCCTGGGATCATGAACTGAGCCAAAGGCAGATGCTTAACTGACTGAGCCACCCAGGCATCCCTCCATCACAGGCATTTTTATTATCTCAAAAGAAAATCCTGCTGTGAATTGGACTGTATAGCATAAGCAGTTACTATTACAAATGTCTTCCCTCTTCAGTCGTAATCCTCTTGGGATCTACTAAAGTAATACAATGAAGTAAGTTAGCATGCTTTATTAGTCCCCTGGCCTAAAGTGTTGCCTATTCTTTTTTTTATTTTTTTATTTTTTATTAACATATAATGTATTATTCCCCTCAGGGGTACAGGACTGTGAGTGTTGCCTATTCCAAGAGAAAGAACCAGTATGTAAGATTTATGAGAGTTACAGAATGGATGGTTAGAATGGGGATGGGGAAGAGTATATTACTTATTTCCTTTGTGAACTTACTTAATCTTTTTCTATACAGATGTAAAATTTCTAAAATGAATTTGAGGCAGATTGGAGTAAAATAATACTCACATAATTAAAACATTATAATCGAAATAAAAACAACTTTATTTTTCTCTCCATTTTCATTTTCAAGGGAAAGTTAAAGTGATGGTGTCTGACTTCTGAAAGCAAATAATAGTAGAAACATATATTGCATCTTAAATACACATTTTAAACTGTATTAAATACAAGTTTAATTAAATTTAATACAGTAAATTAAATATAAATTTAAAATATATTCCTTGTTTTACTAATAGTCTACTGGTATGACTGAATAAGATGAGCAATAGAAAGCAAATCAGGGTTTTGTTTCTTTGATGCCATCATTGTTGTCAACAAATTTATGAAAAAGTGTTAAGCACCTAATTGCAGAAGTCAACATCCATAAGGATTATAATTTATTTAAAAGTTGAATAGACCTGGTCCTTATCATCATGAAACTTAAAATGAAACCAATAGGTCAAATGAGAAATGTGGGCGTCTCTTCTATGGCCATCAAGGAAGGCTTTGTGGATGAGCTTTGTTTTCAGTTTTTATCTTTTTTAATTTTTTTTTAATTTTTTTTCAGTATTCCGAGATTCATTGTTTATGCACCACACCCAGTGCTCCATGCAATACATGCCCTCCTTAATACCCACCACCAGGCTCACCCAACCCCCCCACCCCCTCCTCCAAAACCCTTAGTTTGTTTCAGAGTCCACAGTCTTTTATGGTTTGTTTCCCCCTCCGATTTCCCCCAACTCATTTCTCCTCTCCTTCTCCCAATGTCCTCCGTGTTATTCCTTATGCTCCAGAAGGAGTTTTTAAATAAGGGGAAGAGTATGTAGAATAAATGGTGCTTATTAAATGGCATTGCTTTGGAGAGATTCAAGGGTGGCAGTGGTTGGACTAGTCTAGCAGTTAGTCAGTCTGGCATTGGTTGGCCACCAGTTGAATAACTATCTTCTCGTCTCTGGTAGGAAGTTAAGATGGGGAATAAGCATGGAAAGTCTGCCTTCTAAAAGCTTCAGGGGGCGCAGCCCAAACTACTTTTCTAAAGAGATGTGGCTCTGCCCATACACATAAAGTTCATAAAGGGTGAAAAAAAGGAACAGGGCAATCATAGCAGTTTGATTAAGATAAATAACAAAATGCAGATAACTTAGTGACAGTCGAATGTCTGCCAAAATTTCCCTTTCTAAAGTATGCATATTAGCCAATTTTAATCCAGCTGGTGAAATAGATGGTTTAAGTCATCCTAATTATTAGAATGCTGGTAATGATGTAAAATGATACAAGCCATTCTGATTAGCAGGAAGCTATAAAGGATAAAAAGAATAAAGTATTAATAAAATGGCAAGTCAAACATTTGTTGTAATCTGGGTTAGCAAGGTAATATCAGATCTAGTCCACATTTTCAGTGTAGTAATATAGGATTTTATTTCTTCCTATATTTATTTCCAGACTTAGAAAATATTTAGCTACTTCTTAATTTTGTAGTTTTAAAACACAGAGATCTCTAAGGGGAGAGAAATGAACTCTGTGTTACTCTCCAAAAGCAGAAATGAGAAAAGGTAGTAATTCTCATATAAAATCTGCTGAAACACTAATATTTCTGATTATCTCTTTGAAAAGATTTATTATTTCAGAATTGTTAGCCAAGTCTAATAAAATCCCTCTAAATTTGTCTCTCTGACCATAGCCTCCTACTCTTTTATTTTTATTTTTTTTTAAGATTTTATTTATTTATTTCACAGACAGAGACAGGCAGAGAGGCAGGCAGAGAGAGAGGGAAGCAGGCTTCCTGCTGAGCAGACAGCTTGAGCCCAGGACCCTGGGATCATGACCTGAGCTGAAGGCAGAGGCTTTAACCCACTGAGCCACACAGGCACCCCTACTCTTTTATTTTTTAAGACTCCTTCATTCCAACTTCATTATTTCCTACCTTCCATGGAGAGCTCCAACCCCACAATCCCTCTCTTGATCTAATTTATCAGTTTTCTACCACCATATCCAGCCAAGACAGACCCAGTGGTCTTCAATTCCACCATACCCTCTACAGAACTCTCAGACAACTTTTTCTTCACCCAAAGATCAATCTAATTATCCACTATGTATACTCCTACATGTGGCAGCCAGGGGGACTGCTGCCAGAATAAATAGATGATCTCCTATTGCAGCCACTTAGTGCCACTCAGAAATACCTTTTCCCAGCCCCTGGTTAATCCACTCTTTCATTTACACCATGATTGTCAGTATAACCTCACCACTCTTACTCACCTTTCCATGCATTCCCTGAATGATGGCACTTGTCCCACTTAGAGAAAATAGAGACCATTTCTCAGCTTCAAGACCTCCCAGCCTATAGATTTATTTACACACTTTCCAGATTTACACTTTTTTTTCCTCCCAGCTGAGGCCAATTTTCTTGTGAAAGTTCTGGATTCTTATCTTGTTTCCTAAGTGACCTAGTTCTAGCAGTTGGTCACCATTGTCCTACCCTCCCACTTCTTCACCCTGTCTCTTTGTACTTCCTTTTCCTATACTTAGAAACTTGCACAGTGTTCTCCTTCTAACAAAAAATAACAATATATTAAAATAAAATAAACACCTCCCCCAATAAAATATTCCCTCATTCCAGGAAATTCAGCTTTTCTCCTAGCCCTCTTGTTTTCCCCTCTTTACAAAAATGATTATTTTTTAAATAATGCCTATATATATCATCATGATAGAAATTCAGTCTCATTATTTTTAAATGAAAAAACAAATAGAAAAATCATAGTTAAATGCGGTTAATACTTTTCAACATTCATGTAGTCTTTTTATCTTTGATATTATCTTTTAAATTATAATAATAAAAAATAAATTCATATATATTGATTTTTATATCCTTTTTAAAATTTTTTATTATTTTTTAAAAGATTTATCCACCCATTTTAGAAAGAGAGAAAGAGCATGAGTGGGAGGGGCAGAAGGAGAAAGAATCTCAAGCAGATTCTGCACCAGTGCATGGCCTGATCCCACAACCCTGAGATCAGGATCTGAGCTGAAGCCAGGAGTCAGATATTCAAGCAACTGTGCCACCCAGACACTCCTTTATCCTTTTTTAAATTAACAAAATAATAAGGATTTCTGGACAGGATGGTTCAGTGAATCTAAACACAAAATCATCAAAAATAAAATATAAAAAAAGAGAAAATTTAAAATGTTAAGCCAGCAAATCATATATTTAAAAAGAGATTAATATCCAGAATATATGAAGAATTCCTATGACTCAACAACAGCAAAGAAAACTCCACTAAAAAATGAGCATCTGTCTGGAAGTCCACTCAAAAAAAAAAAGGACCACAGAATTGAATAGACATTTTTCCAAAGAAGATATATGTATATGGTCAATAACCACATAAAAAGATGTTTAACACCACACTAATCATTAGGGAAATACAGATCAAAACCGCAGTAAGATGCCACCTCACATACACTAGAATGGCTACTATCAAAAAAAAAAAAAAAAAAAACCAGAAAATTACAAGTGTTGGTGAGGATGTAGAGAAATTGGAACCCTTATACATTATTAATGGGAATGTAAAATGATATAGCTGTTGTGGAAAGCAAGATTACAGTTCCTCTAAAAATTAAAAGCCACATGGTTCAGCAATCCTACTTCTGGGTATACACCCAAAAGAACTGAAAACAAGATCTTGAACAGATATTCATATACCTGTGTTCATAACAGCATTATTCATAATAGCTAAAAAGTAAAAGGAACTCAAGTGTCCATCAGTGAATAAATAGAAAAACAAAATGTGCTACGTCTATACAATGGAATATTATTCAGCCTTAAAAAGGAAGGAAATTCTGACTCCTGTTGAAACATGGATGAATCTTGAAGATATAGTGCTAGGTAAAACAAACCAGGTACAAAAGTGTAAGTACTGTATGATTCCACTTGTATGAAGTACCCATAACAGGCAAATTCATAGAGACAGGAAATAGAATGGTGGTTTCCAGGGACTGGGGAGGGAGGAATGGGAAGTGATTTTTTTTAATGGGTACAGAGTTCAGTTTTGGACTATGACAATAGTTCTGGAGATGGATGGTGGTAATAGTTGAACAATGCAAATGTAATTAATATCAATGAACTGTACAATTAAAAATGACTAGGATGGTAAATTTTATATTACATGTATACATTTACCATAATTTTTAGGAATTAAAATTTAAAAGGTATTAGTCAGGTTTCCACAAATATAACTATGAACTGGGACAAGGATGGGAGAGAGAGAGAGAAAGGGAAGGATAGAAGGAAGTGAGAAGGGAAGGAGGAAGACAGACACGGTGTGCTTGAGCTGGAAACCATCAAAGGTCCTTTGTTTGACTTCTGAAACACTGAAGAAGTCCTTCTTCCAGCAACCATTTGATTTTGACACCTTCTCTGGATCATGAACTGTTCCTGCCCTCTCTCTATACCTACTCCACCCCTACCTTTCAATCTATTAGGGGAAAAAAATCAAGGTTACAGTCTGGTCTTTTATTGGTTATCATAAAATGATTAACTCATCTTCCTCCTGCATAGATTACCACTTTAGTAGGGCTCTATGAGAACAGAAAAGCCACTTAAAAAGACCTAAAGGAATAAAGTTATTAACATTAAAAGGGGAACAACAGAACAAATATTTGGAGAAAGCAATGCTTGACCCCTCAGATCACCCCAAGTGGATAGCACTCTAATCTTAATATAAATGTTACTGTTTGTAACAAAAGAGTTCACTCTGTCCTTTGACCAAAAGAATAAAGGTATAAAAGAAGGTGATCTTTTGAGCAACACTCTCAGGTTCCCTCCCTCTTTAGGAGCTTTATACTATCACTTTACTATCACTCAATAAACTTTTCTTTGCTGCCCATCCAAAAAAAAAAAAAAGAGGAAGAAGAAGAAGAAGGTGATATTTTTTCTGTGTACAGGATTCAGTATGGATTAGTTTGGGTCAACGAACATTTATTGATCTCTACTCTGTGTCAGACATTATTAGGCACAGAAAATACAGAACTGATAAAGTCCCATCTTCAGGAAGTTTGTAGAGAGAGACCAATAAACCAAAATTCATATGAGAGACCATAGTGAGATACCATTACATATCCACTAGAATAGCTAAAATACAAAGTCTTATAACACCAAATATTGATGAAGATGTGAAGCAAAATTTTTTTGGTGAGTGTAAAATAAAATGGTAAAACCCCTTTTCAGGGAAATCTCAGTTTTTTGTCAAACTAAATGTAAATGCTTATGACCCAGAAATTCTGATCCTAACATTTACCCAAAAGCGTTGGAGACCTGTATCCACAAAAGACTTGTACAAGAATATTCACAGTAGCTTTATTCTTAATAGCCAGAAACTGGAAAAAGCCCAAGTTTGCATCGATTAAACAGTGGGTCTAAATAAAAGTTATATATCTATACACTAATTTTATTCAATAATATAAAAACTATGAGCTTCTGATTCATACAACAAAATGAGTAAATCTGAAAAACAACATACTGAGTGAAAGAAGTCTTACACAAAATTATATACCGTCCCATCAATATAAAATTCTACAACATGCAAAGCTAATTGGAAAAAAAAGATCAGAACAATCTTTGTCTCTGAAGGGAGAGGAAATGGGGATTTCCCAAGAAAGGGGCATGAGTCAACTTTCCAGGGTAATGGTAATGTTGTATGTACATAGAGGTCTAAGTAGCTCAAAAATGTGTTTTTAGTGGATCTCATAAGTTACTTAAGATTGTTCATTCATGGTCACGGGGTGGTGCACTCCAGGACACCCCTGGTTAGCACTCACCATAGCTCTAGGCTTTGTAACGGGTCGACACAGTGCAAAGCACCCCGGAACTCTCTAGGCTCATACCACTTCAGCTTTAGTTGGCTTGAGAAAGCACACTTGGCTCGGAGTGCTCTGGTACCACCCAGCTAAAGTCTGCTTCAGAGCCAGCCACCCTGCCAGGATGACCCCCATGAAAAGCACACCAGGAAACCCCTAGCCCATGCCTGCATTCATTCTAGCTACTCCACCAGGGCACCCCTTCTCAAGAGTACCCAGAACACCTCTACCTGCACCAGCCTCAGCTCCAGTTGCCCAGCCAGGCACTCCCCTGCACTGAGCACCCCAGAACACCCTCACTTGTACCCAATTCAGCTTCAGCTGTCCTGCCAAAACACATGTGTCATGGATGGCCTACGGACAACACCGGCCCACACTCACTTTGACTTGAGCTGTTCTGCCAGCATATGCCCTGTGTGGAGTGCCCCAGGACCCCCCAGGCCTGCATCCAACCCCGGCTCCAACCGCCCTTCCAGAGCCCCCTCTGTGTGGAGAGTCCTAGAACACCCAAGTTTATACCCACTTCCACTTCAACTATCCTGCCAGGGCTCCCTCAGCACAGGAAGCCTAGGGACTTCCCAGCCCACCCTGCACCTCAGCTTCAGCCACCCTGCTGGGGCTCCATATATGCAGAAAGCCCTGGAACACCCTGGCTTGTGTCCACTTTAACTTTAGATGTCCTGCCAAGGCATCCACTGCATGAAGAGCCCAGGAACAGCTCTGATCTATGCTCACTTCAGCTTTAGCTGTCCTGCTAGGGACCCCACTACATGGAGAGCCCCATGACACCCAGCCAACACCAGTCATAGCTCCAGCTAGCCAGCAAAATTCACCAAGCACACACAGTCTACATAGGCGATGACCATATATAAGACCATTCCTTCAGGTTTAGGAGAAGTAGCTGTTCTGCCTAACCCACAGAAACAAACATAGAATGTTATACAAAATGGGGAGACAGAGGAATATGCTCCAAAAGAAAGAACAAGATAAAACCTCATTAAAAAGAAAAAATAATAAATGCCATGGAGATAAGATATAGTGCGGTGGAATGGATTAACAAACAAGACAAATTTATTTGCCATGTGCAGGAGACTCACCTAGGAACTAAAGACACATACAGACTGAAAATGAAAGAATGGAAAAATATTTACTGTGCAAATGAAGGTAAAAAAAAACTGGGGTAACAATACTTAGACAAATAGACTTCTAAACAAAGACTATATAACAAGAGACAAAGAAGGGCATTACATAATGATAAAGTGATCAATCCAACAAGAGAATATAACAATTATAAATATCTACTCACCCAACACTGCAACACTAAATATATAAAGTAAATATTAACAGGCATAAGATGGTAATATATTAATGGTAATCAACACCTCCACTTACATTAATGGATAGATCACCCGGGCAGAAAATCAATAAGGAAATATTGTCTTTGACACTTTAACACTTTGACACATTAGACATAACAGATATATATAGAAACTTCTATCCAAAAACAGAACAATACACATTCTTTTCAAGTACGCATGGAACATTCTCCAGAATAGATCACATGTCAGGCTACAAAACAAGCCTCAATCAATTTAAGAAGATCAAAGTCATACCATACATCTTTTATGTTCAAATTGTATGAAACTAGAAATCAATCACAAGAAATAAACTGGAAATAACACAAACACATAGAAGCCAAACAATATGATACTAAACAGCCAACAGGTCAACAAAGCAATCAAAGAGGAAATCAAAAAAATAGATGGAGACAAGTGACAATGAGAACACAAAGGTCCAAAATCTTTGAGATGTAGTGAAGGCAGGTTGAAGAGAGAAATATATGGCAATACAAGCCTATCTCAAGAAATAAGAAAAAGTGAAAATAAACAATCTAACTTTACACCTAAAACAACTAGGGGGAAAAAAAAAACCCAAGGTGAGTAGAAGGAAGTAAATAATAAATATCAGATTATAAATAAATGAAGGAGAAATAAGCCAAAAAAATCAAATCAGAAATGAAAAAGAAGTAATAACTGATACCACAGAAATACAAATGATTATAATAAAATACTGAAAAAAATACATGTCCAATTACAAATTGGACAACCTAGAAGAAATGAATAAATTCCTAGAAACAATATCCCCAAATTGAATCAGAGTGAAATAGAAAATATGAATAGACCAGTAACTAGCAAGGAAATTAAATCAGTAATCAAAAAAAAAAAAAATGGCTTTACAGGTGAATTCTACTAAACATTTAAAAAAGAGTTAATAATATTCTTCTCAAACTATTAAAAAAAATAGAAGAGGAAGGAAAGCTTTCAAATACATTTTATAAGGTCACCATTAACCTGATACCAAAACCAGATAAAAATACCACACACACAAAAAAAGCTACAGGCCAATATCCCTGGTGAGGATAGATGCAAAAATCCTCAGCAAGGGGTGCCTGGGTGGCTCTGTCACTTACATGTCTGCCTTTGGCTCAGGTCATGTTCCCAGACCATTGGTTTCCCTGCTCAGCTGGGAGTCTGCTTCTCCCTCTCCCTCTGACCCTCCCCTGCTTATGCTCATTTTCTCTGTGTGTCAAATATATAAATAAAATTTTCTTAAAAATTTGTTTTAGAATCCTCAACAAAATATTAGCAAACCACATTCAACAATACATTAAAAAGATTATCCCCACCACTTGGGATTTATTTCAGGAATATAAGATGATTTAATATTTGTGTATCAGTCAATGTGATATACCATATTAACAAAACAAAGGATAAAAATCATATGGTTATCTCAATACATGCAGAAAAAGCATTTGACAGAATTCAACACCCATTCATTATAAAAATCTCAATAAAGTGGGTTTAGAGGGAACACACCTCAATATAATAAAGGCCATTTACGAGAAGTCATCAGTTAACATCAACTTGAGAGCTTTTCCTCTGAGATTAGAATTAAGACAAGGATGTCCACTCTTGCAACTTTTATTCAACACTGAACTGGAACTCTTAGCCACAGCAATCAGACAAGAAAAAGAACTAAAACACATCCAAATTTGTAAGGAAGAAAATAAACCTGTTACTCTTCGCAGATGACATGACACTATACATAGAAAATCCTAGAGATTCCAAAAAACTATTAGAATTGAACTATGAATTCAGGAAATGTGCAGGATACAAAATTAAAATACAGAATTCTGTTGCATTTCTATACATTAATAATTACATAGCAGAAAGAAAAGTTTAAAAAAAAATACCATTTACAATTGTCCCAAAAGTAATAAAATAGAAATAAATGTAACCAAGAACGTGAAAAACCTATACTCTGAAAACTTAAGACATTGATGAAAAAATTTGAAGAAGACATAAACAAAAGGGAAAATATTCCATGTTCATGGATTGGGAGAACAAATATTGTTAAAATGTCCTTACTACCCAAAGCAATCTACAAATTCAATGCAATCTCTATCAAAATACCAATAGCATTTTTCAGATGCTAAATACCCCAAATAGCTAAAAACCCCAAATAGCTAAAGCAAAAAACCCCAAATAGCTAAAGCAATCTTGAGAAAGAAAAACAAAACTAGTAGTATCACAGTTCTAAGTTTCAAGATATACTATAAAGCTGTAGAAATCCAAACAGTATGATACTGGCATTAAAATAGAGAAATAGATCATGGAAGAGGATCAAGAGCCCAGAAACAAATCCACACTTATATGGTCAATTAATCTTTGACAAATGAGGCAAGAATATATAATAGGGAAAAGATCGTTTCTTCAATGAATGGTACAAGGAAAGTTGGACAGCTACATGCAAAAGAATATAACTGGACCACTTTCTTACACCATACACAATAATAAACCCAATAAAGATTAAAGACCTAAATGTGAGATCTGAAACCATAAAAATCCTAGAAAAGAACACAGGCAGTTATTTTTCTGACATCAACCATAGCAACATTTTTCTAAATATTTCTCCTAAAACAAGGGAAACAAAGGCAAAAATAAACCATTGGAACTACATCAATATAAAGTTTTGCACAGCAGAGGAAACCATCAACAAAACAACAAGGCAAAATACTAAATAGCAGAAGATATTTGCAAATGATATATCCAATAAGGGGTTAGTATCCAAATATATAAACAACTTATACAACTCAACACACACACACACACACACACACACACACACACAAAACAATCTGATTTAAAAATGGGTAGAAGACCTAAATAGACATCTTTCCAAAAGGACGTACAGGTGGCCAGGAGATACATGAAAAGATGCTCAACATCACTAATCATCAGGGAAATGTAAATCAAAACCACATTGGGGTATCATAATAACTAAATTCAAAAGGACAAGAAATAAAAAGTGTTGGAGAGAATATGGAGAAAAAGGAATACTGGTACACTATTGGGAATGTGAATTGGTACCGCCACTGTGGAAAACAGAATGACATTTCCTCAAAAAATTAAAAATACCATATGATCCAGTAATTCCACTACTCGGTATTTGCCCAAAGAGAAGGAAAACATTAATTTGCTATTTGCACCTCTGTATCTATTGCAGCATTATTTAAAATAGCCAAGATATGGAAGAAACCTATGTGTCCATTGATAGACAAATGGATAAGGAAGTTGTGGTACACACACAACACACACACACGCACAAAGGCACTCCTACTGTAGGTTTTAAACACGGGTGGGTGGGGCACCTGGGTGGCTCAGTCGTTAAGCGGCTGCCTTTGACTCAGGTCATGATCCCAGGATCCTGGGATGGAGCCCCACATTGGGCTCCGAGCTCAGCAGGAAGCCCGCTTCTCCCTCTCCCACTCCCCCTGCTTGTGTTCCCTTTCTCCCTGTGTCTCTCTCTATCAAATAAATAAATTAAATCTTTAAAAAAAATAAGTGGGTGATCCATCTTGTACTTTAGGAAAGGCTGCTCTGGAAATAATGTGAAAAAGAAATTTCTGGAATGAAGTTTGTTGCAATAGCCCAGATAAGGGGTAAGAGTAGCCTGAATTGAGCTAATGGAGGTACAGGTGGTGAGGAAGCATTGGATTGGGAAACTATTTGGGAGGTAAGGTTCATGAGATAAAATGGGCAGAGCTGGTGATTGAGTAGATGTGTGGGGTGAGAGAAAGAGAAGAACTGAGGATGATCTTAAAGGTTCTGAGTGAATAATGATAGAATATAAGGAGGTGAAGGCAAATTTTAGGAGAGAAAATGTATACCATTGGGGAAATGTTTATTCTTTAATGCCTATACGGAATGCCCTGGTGGACCTGCTCAGAAGGCTACTGAACATAAAATCTGGACGCTGGTAAGGTAGTTAGCATGGATTGATTGATTTTTGCATTTACTTTTTATCATTTACTCAAATTCTAATTTATTCCAAAGAGGATTTTGGAGATAACAGTTAATATATGGTGAAAGCCATCAAACTGGATGTGACCTAGTGTATTAAAAGCCCCTTTCACACACACTGTTGTGTTTTTATGGGGATACAGTCTGGGTGTCAGTGGTGTAATAGAAGGCTAAAGAAGGAGTTTGGAAATGAGGTTGCTGATTCCAGGTTCCCCACTAGCCATGTGATTCTGAGCAACTTGCTTAAGCTCTCAGAGGCCTCTGATGTGAGAAATCTGAACCATTTGATTTCTTTGATCCCTTCCGGTTCTCCAGTTGGAATTTTCTTTGAGCTCTACTTCATGATACATCGGCAGGCCCATTTCTTCTCTTTAGTTAACTCCACTTGGCCACCAAGGTACTAATTAACACTTCAACTTGAGAAGGAAAGGAAAATAAAAATGTGGTTGCTCTTTCCTGTATATGATGATAAGAGGACATTAAAAGTTAAAGACTGGTTGCTGGGAGGTGGGGGGATAGGGATAGGGTGGTTGGGTTACGGACATTGGGGAGGGTATGTGCTATGGTGAGTGCTATGAAATGTGTAAGCCTGGTGATTCACAGACCTGTACCCCCAGAGCAATTAAGACATTATATGTTAATAAAAATAATTTTAAAAAATAATTTTAAAAAATAAAAATTTTTTAAAAATGTAAAGACTGGCATCACTAAAATTGGTGTTTGCATCCTGAGGCTTGGTTTTACATAGACTTACTCTATCCCATAATGTCATAGACCATGTAAACCCAGCTCCACACCAAGAAAAACCATTTAAAGAAGTTTCCTTTAAAAGATAATTCAGGGCATCCTTATGCTGTGCTCTTCTGTATATTCCTATAGAAATCACAGTGTCTTCCAATTATAACAAGAGTTTTCAGACAACTGTAGAGTGTAAGTTTCAAGAAATAAAATAATCAAATATCCATACAACCAAACACAAAGCTCTCTTTTTAAATATGAGTAAGAACATGACTTAAGATCACTTACAAATGACCTAACACAGTAGAGACTAAGCTTCACAGAAAAATAAAGATGCATGGAATAAAACGTTGAGCAAAATTCTTAGGAAATCCCCAGCACAGTCAGCCTGCTATATTCAAGCCATCACAAATTTCATGGTACATCAGTTTGGACTGTACTTGTCCAATGCCTGCAATTCTCTTCCCCTCTCCTGTTTGGAAAATATTTATACCCACTGTTCTCAAGCTTGAGTGTGTATTAAATCCCCTGGAGGGCTTATTAAATACAAACTGCTGGTGCCTTCCCTCAGAGATCATGATTCACGAAGTCTGGAAAGGCCCAAGAACTGGCATTTCTAAGAAGTTTCCAGATAATCCTGCTGCTGCTGGTCCAGGAACCATCCTTTAAGAACCATTGGCCTTACACCCATTTCTATTTCAAAATCCCAGCTTAAACCCCACTCCTGAATGAAGATGGGGTGGAGAGGGCAAGGCTTTCACCTTTTTCTTCCCCACACAAGATCTGGTCAAATTATGTAAATCCAAATTTGTACAGTCCAAATTATTGGAGTTTCACACTATTTTAATTGTATTGATTTTGATAATACCAAATACATCATTTTATTCTCATTAAGGCACTTATTTAACATGGTATCATATCCTTATCCAGCAGATATCATTATCTAAAAGTCAGACAAGAAAGACATTTCTGACAGCTTTTAAGATAAAGCTTCACTTAATGTTTCTCAAACTACCATGTTAAAAAAAAATAAATATTTGGACAATTATAAGTATGATAGTGGCTCAGTAGGTTAACCATCTGAAACTTGATTTCAGCTCAAGTCCTGATCTCAGGGTTGTGAGTTCAAGCACCACACTGGGTCCTAGCATGGAGCCTACTGGAAGGGAAGGCATGGGATGAGAGGGAAAGGGAAGGGAAGGGAAGAAAGAAGGCAGAAAGGAAGGAAAGAAGAGAAAGAAACAGAGCAATGTATCCCCAAAGAAAGTGCTGTCAACATTAATAGATGTCAAATGCCAGAGTGCTGACTTCCAGAGTAGACCACTGATTTCAGTCTTTCTTAAAGAACAAGAGTCAGGTTTTTTTTTTTTAAATCTATTTTTAAAAAATTATCAAATAAAAATCCATATTTGAGCAGATAAGTTAGAGAGAGTTCTTTCACACTATAAAAGATCTTATACATACTTTCAGCTATTAAGCCACCAGAATGTTTTAAAAATATTATCCAACCTGCAACTCGACTTTCTACCAACTTTTCACAAATACATCTGTGCCATAATATGAAGAAAGACTATATGGTTGACTTTAATCTTTAAAAAAGCAACCCAGGGACACCTGGGTGGCTCAGTTGGTTGGGCATCTGATTCTTGGTTTTGGCTCAGGTCATGATCTCAGAGCCATGGGATCAGCCCACATTGGACTCCATGCTCGGCAGTGAGTCAGCTAGAGATTCTCTCTCCCTCTCCCTCTGCCCGCCCCCCCCCCCAAGCTCATACTCTCTCTCTCAAAATAAGTAAACAAAATCTTTTTAAAAATAATAATAAACATACAGACCAATATCCTTGATGAGCACAGATGCAAAAATTCTCACCAAAATACTAGCCAATAGGATTCAACAGTACATTAAAAGGATTATTCACCACGACCAAGTGGGATTTATTCCAGGGCTGCAAGGCTGGTTCAACATCCGCAAATCAATCAATGTGATACAACACATTAATAAAAGAAAGAACAAGAACCATATGATACTCTCCATAGATGCTGAAAAAGCATTTGACAAAGTACAGCATCCCTTCCTGATCGAAACTCTTCAAAGTGGAGGGATAGAGGGCACATACCTCAATATTATCAAAGCCATCTATGAAAAACCCACGGCAAATACCATTCTCAATGGAGAAAAACTGAAAGCTTTTCCGCTAAGGTCAGGAACACGACAGGGATGTCCGTTATCACCACTGCTATTCAACATAGTACTAGAAGTCCTAGCCTCAGCAATCAGACAACAAAAGGAAATTAAAGGCATCCAAATCGGCAAAGAAGAAGTCAAACTATCACTCTTCGCAGATGATATGATACTCTATGTGGAAAACCCAAAAGACTCCACTCCAAAACTGCTAGAACTTGTACAGGAATTCAGTAAAGTGTCAGGATATAAAATCAATGCACAGAAATCAGTTGCATTTCTCTACACCAACAACAAGACAGAAGAAAGAGAAATTAAGGAGTCCATCCCATTTACAATTGCACCCAAAACTATAAGATACCTAGGAATAAACCTAACCAAAGAGACTAAGAATCTATACACAGAAAACTATAAAGTCCTCATGAAAGAAATTGAGGAAGACACAAAGAAATGGAAAAATGTTCCATGCTCCTGGATTGGAAGAATAAATATTGTGAAAATGTCTATGCTACCTAAAGCAATCTACACATTTAATGCAATTCCTATCAAAGTACCATCCATTTTTTTCAAAGAAATGGAACAAATAATCCTAAAATTTATATGGAACCAGAAAAGACCTCGAATAGCCAGAGGAATGTTGAAAAAGAAAGCCAAAGTTGGTGGCATCACAATTCCAAACTTCAAGCTCTATTACAAAGCTGTCATCATCAAGACAGCATGGTACTGGCACAAAAAAAGACACATAGATCAATGGAACAGAATAGAGAGCCCAGAAATAGACCCTCAACTCTATGGTCAACTCATCTTCGACAAAGCAGGAAAGAATGTCCAATGGAAAAAAGACAGCCTCTTCAATAAATGGTGTTGGGAAAATTGGACAGCCACATGCAGAAAAATGAAATTGGATCATTTCCTTACACCACACACGAAAATAGACTCAAAATGGATGAAAGAACTCAATGTGAGAAAGGAATCCATCAAAATCCTCGAGGAGAACACAGGCAGCAACCTCTTCGACCTCAGCCACAGCAACATCTTCCTAGGAACATCGCCAAAGGCAAGGGAAGCAAGAGCAAAAGTGAACTATTGGGATTTTATCAAGATCAAAAGCTTTTGCACAGCAAAGGAAACAGTGAACAAAACCAAAAGACAACTGACAGAATGGGAGAAGATATTTGCAAATGACGTATCAGATAAAGGGCTAGTGTCCAAAATCTATAAAGAACTTAGCAAACTCAACACCCAAAGAACAAATAATCCAATCAAGAAATGGGCAGAGGACATGAACAGACATTTCTGCAAAGAAGACATCCAGATGGCCAACAGACACATGAAAAAGTGCTCCATATCACTTGGCATCAGGGAAATACAAATCAAAACCACCATGAGATATCACCTCACACCAGTCAGAATGGCTAAAATTAACAAGTCAGGAAATGACAGAGGCTGGCGAGGATGCGGAGAAAGGGGAACCCTCCTACACTGTTGGTGGGAATGCAAGCTGGTGCAACCACTCTGGAAAACAGCATGGAGGTTCCTCAAAATGTTGAAAATAGAACTACCCTATGACCCTGCAATTGCACTGCTGGGTATTTACCCTAAAGATACAAACGTAGTGATCCGAAGGGGCACGTGCACCCGAATGTTTATAGCAGCAATGTCTACAATAGCCAAACTATGGAAAGAACCTAGATGTCCATCTACAGACGAATGGATAAAGAAGATGTGGTATATATACACAATGGAATACTATGCAGCCATCAAAAGAAATGAAATCTTGCCATTTGCGATGACGTGGATGGAACTAGAGGGTATCATGCTTAGCGAAATAAGTCAATCGGAGAAAGACAACTATCATATGATCTCCCTGATATGAGGGAGAGGAGATGCAACATGGGGGGTTGAGGGGGTAGGAGAAGAGTAAATGAAACAAGATGGGATTGGGAGGGAGACAAACCATAAGTGACTCTTAATCTCACAAAACAAACTGAGGATTGATGGGGGGAGGGGGTTGGGAGAGGGGGGTGGGGTTATGGATATTGGGGAGGGTATGTGCTATGGTGAGTGCTGTGAAGTGTGTAAACCTGGCGATTCACAGACCTGTACCCCTGGGGATAAAAATATATTATATGTTTATAAAAAATAAAATTAAAAAAATAATAATAATAAACAACAACAACAACAACAACAAAAAAGAAAGTGCAGTCCAGATAATAGGAAACTTTCCAGCACTAGGGTGATTTGTTTTAACATTGCTCTAGACATAGGCTACACAATCCATCCCAGGTCCCTGACTCCCAGGTTCCAGGAAGCAAGTTCCAGAGTCACCCCTTACCAGAATGTGCCTTAAAATGTGATATATACTGTACTAGGCAGAGATACTGGCCAGTGCTTCAGACTCTAGTGTTCTGTAGCTGAGTCTCAGGATGAAAAAGAAAACCTCAATTATGCGTCTGGACAAACCAAAGTTGAGGGCTTGAAATCAAGCCTCTTGTAGTCTTCTTATCTTTTAAGAATAAAAGATTGAAATGAAAAGCTTTGAAAGACTAATAGCTGAAATTCTTTATTAAGTACAATTCTTATGATGTTCTTTTTCTGATAATCCCAACTATCCAGGCAATTGTAATCATCAAAGATATATTTGAAACAGCATGATTTACATATAAAAAAGGGCAAGAATGGTGCCAAGTTCAATAAATTGTGCTATTATGTAAATAACCACCTGACAGAAAGAAAAAGTGCCCCCAAAAAACCAAAGAGCTATCTATACATAAATTTCCTAGTGGGATGAAATTTTTACTAATATGCCTGAACTTAAGACAAAACAGAAAATGCCTTGATCATATTAAGAAAAGACATTATGAAATCTAAGATCTGACTTTTAGTCCCTCCAGTTAACTCAACACTTTAAAATCTGGTTTCTAGTTTATCTCTTTTTCTAAAACTTTTCTGAGATCATCAATGGCATCCCACAGAAAACAGAAGAGGTACCAGAAATCTGGAGAACACAATTTCTTATTTTTAACGAAGGGAAGAATATGACTTTTTTCAAACTAAAGTGGGTGGTAGGTATGTCTGTCATTATTCTAGGAAATATTCTAGAATGGATTATTTAAAAGACAGTAAGCACTGAAAGAGGAAATGGTAATCACAAGGAACCACCCTGAATTCAAGAACACCCATGACAAGTTTTTTTTGCTCTTTTTTCCTAAAATTAGTGGTGTGGTAGGGGATCACAAAGCTGCTCTACATATTACAAATATGCATTTCAGGAATGATGATATCTTTGCAGACCAATGGATAAAGGACTGTTTAAAAGCATAGTAGAGCAAATCCAAAGAATGCTGAATTATGAGTCAAAGTCACCCCAGAGAGAGATCTCTAAAAGCATTCAGCAGAGCTTTATCCTTGTCCCTCACTAGCTAGTGCTTTTATTGGCAACTTAAATGAGGGTATTCGTGGTCCAATGATCAAATTTTCAGATAGCGTGAAGACAGAAAAAAAATCAATAATGGTAAATGATTGAATTAGAGCACAAAAAGGTCACAACCATCTACACCAACAGGCTAGATCTAACCAGACTGAGATGAATGGGATAAACTTTGATTTCCTCAGTCCAGCTAATATACCACCTCCTGGACCAGAACCAAAAACATGGATCTCTCAGGGCCGACAGTTGGAGGAACATGCTAGTTGGGAAAAAATTCCAGAAGAGGGTTCAGCACAAGGCCTGGTACATAGTAAATACTCCAAAACACTAATCATTGCATCTTGATTATTCATTGTTTTCTTTACCTCATCAGGTTCTGCCAGGAAAACAAATCTACCTTTTAAACATGTTTCCAGGGCACCTGGGTGGCTCAGTGGGTTAAAGTCTCTGCCTTCAGCTCAGGTCATGATCCTGGGGTCCTGGGATCGAGCCCTGCATCGGGCTCTCTGCTCAGCAGGGAGCCTGCTTCCTCCTCTCTCTCTGCCTGCTTCTCTGCCTACTTGTGATCTCTGTCTGTCAAATAAATAAATAAAATCTTTAAAAATAAATAAATAAATAAACATGTTTCCTACAATTGAAAAATGGAGCCATGTCCTTCTTTCTGTGCCATGTTTTAACTCTGGTGAATAATATATGAATGTCTGGCCTCTTGCTTAGCTTCTTATTGGAGGAGGAGAGAGGTGCCAATCATGTACTTTGTGTCTATGTTAGTATGTTAATAATCTGACCTCCCATATGTCCTTTATTTGGACTTTCCTGAGGTGCCAGCTGTCTAGTTATTTCTAAACAAATCTGAAACACATTTATGATCCCAATAGCTATCATTTATTCGGTATTTAGTGTATATTAGCATTCAGCCAGATATTTATAGATATATTATCTCTAAAAATCACCAAAACCCAGCAGGGTAGGTATCATTACTTCCTTTTTTTTTTTTTTTGGCATGAGGAAACTGAAGTTCAAAAGATCTTTAGAAGCTTGTGAGTTCAAAGAATCAGAAGCCAACTGCCTAGGTCAACTTTTTACTCTCTGTAAGGTCGGATAATTGTTCTGAAATATTTCAGCCATCTTAGAATGATAGCTGCCACTCCAAATTCCTAAACTTAGTCAAATAATTTTACAGATGCATTTCACATTTTTGTCACCACCGTGCAGAATGGACATAGTTTGACCTGTTTACCGAGAAAAACTTGAATCACAGTTGTGGTGGAGGCACCCGAGATTCTGAAAGAATTCTCCGTTTAAGCCCCAATCTTCACCTTGCTGGACTCATGAAGTTATCCTTTATTGAGACTAATTCCTCTTCACCATTGTCACACTAGGACTCCTGAACTAAGGCACTCCCTTCCTATGTTCTTTCTTCCAAAAATTAAATGACCCCCATATGGGAGAATAAACTGCTGGCTAGAAGGCTTCCTCTGAGCCCCAAACCACCTCACTGTAGGTATATGTAGGTATAATGCCCCTGAAGGACTGAACTGCCTAGACATTGTCATGGTAATATGCACTGGAAGATCCATTTTCAGCTGAGATTCTATCTAGGACATAATTTAAAGAACTTTCCATCACTGCAGTGTCACAAATTGCTTATCTACAGAGAGTAAATTCAAACATATGCACAGATAGCTCACATGAGAGAACAGAACTAAAACAGCCAAGATTACTGGCTGATAAATTAAAGCCAGATTCCCAAGTCTCTCTAGCCTTCTGGGTTCATCTTTTGCTTTAACATCGAAAGGCACTGGCTCAACCGTCCACGCTCAGTACTGTGGACATTAGAGATAGAACATGAAAAACGTAGGTTAAAAAGAGTCCTACCCTCATAGAGCTTTCCTTCAGTGTGTGTGTTTGGAGTAGGGACATTGAGGAGGGGATGGGCTGCTCTAGAAGGTCCACTCTGAAGTCTACTTCCCTGTATTCCCTGTATCCTGGTGGTTGATGCCATCTCTTCTGCCCAGATGGGAAATACCACCCCCACTCTCTTCACTCCCCACAGAACACCACTATTGCAAACTGGTGTATATAATAGGCTTCTGTAGAAGGAGATCACAACATAATGGAATGTAAGCAACAACTTAAAATGGAATATTGAAAATTGTTGATCTAAAAAAACCACTACTCATTCTCCCTGGTGGGCAGTTTCTAGCTGTCCATATTCTCCCTTGGGCTCTGGCATGTTGCCATCCTCTCTACATTCCTCACAGGATTCTTTTCCCAGCCCCTGATTCTCCTAACTGCCAGATTCTGACCCTCAGCTTCCTTTTTCTTTTCTCCCCCCACCCCCTTTCTTTTCTCATGCAAAGTAATTCACCCCTAGATTGTGGACTTTGCCCTGGGGTGAGGTGGCTGGGGAGAGGGGGGGCTTCACTTTTCCCATCCAAAGAGTCTGCCAAAAATTTTTTTAAAGCCATCTTTTCTGTAGTGAATCAAGACACTCCCTTATTATGTTAAAGCACGGCAGCCTGTTCTAGTTACAGTAGAATTTTTTTTTTTCTCATTGCCGCCAGCCAGCATTTGTGGGAAAACAACATGCAGAATGAATTGCTAAAGACTACCCCTAAAGTGGAATTTAAGCATTCTCATTAACTAAGACTTGGGAAAATGTCATTACAGATTCCAAACAAGTAAGCAATCAATCCAGTATACTCAACATTGAGCAAGTAGGAAGTAAGCGTATTTTGAAAAATTAAAGCTGGATCACTACCTCACATATTACCTCAAAATGACTTTCAAATATATCAAAGATTCAAACATAAAAAAAGGAACCATAAAAAATAGAACATGATTGAAGTATTTAAAAATAATATTCTTGGAGTAGAAAAGACTTTCTAAGTACAATATTGAATCTAGGAAAATAAAGGGAAGAGTTAGCAATGTGATTATATGTAAATACTAAAATTCTATATAGGAAAACTACCATAAATCAAGTACAGAATGAAAGGGAAAACATTGTAACACATAAAATAGATTAGAGAATAATTTCCTCAACAAACAGCTCAAATCACATCAGAATGAACAACAAATTTTTTAGATGTAGGCAAAGCACATTAACAGGCAGTACACACACACACACAAACACACACACACACAAATGGTCATTAAAGGTATATAAATATGTTCAACTTCACTCCTACTTAAATAAATAAACATTTTTAAAAAGATAACTTTTTTCCATCTAGAAGATTGGCAAATATATCAACATTTGCAAATCCTAGTAATGATAATGATAAAATATGCATTTTCATACATGATATGAAATATATATTCATGTAAACTTTTAGATAATTAGGCAGACAATATCTGACTCAAATTCCATTTGTAGGAATTTTTCCTTGGATATTGTAAAAGAATGCTTTAGTTCAACAATGTTTATCATGGCAACACAATTCTAACAAGATAAATGCCCATCAGAGAAATGGTTATGTCAATCATAGTACATTCATATAATAAAATACCATGCAAAATACTACGCAACCCTATTAAAGAATGAGGTAAGTTACTATTTAATTATATCATAGACACACTACTAAGTAGAAAAATAGCAGTGATCCCATTTGTAAAAAGAAAATATATTCACATAGCACTTCTGAATCTCAGTCTAAAACCCTCAGTGTACCCAAATGACTTTGTTTCTCCAGAACTAGATATATGCCTGTATTAAATTCCTATTCAACCAAGTGGCCAAAACTTAATCTTAACCAATTTAATGTCCTGCTTTCCTAAGAGTTGTTTTGTTTTGTTTAACTCTGCTAAGGGTTCTTTTTAAGTTACAGGGGGTTACAGCATGGCAATGCAGCCAAGAGCCAAGTACATCTATTCCAAACCATGCTGGCATCAATGAGTCATCTTTTTTTCCATCTGGTTTGCCATGATCACTTCACCAACGACTGACATTTAGCTGGAACCCACTACTACACCCAGTACAATGTTTTAGCTAATTGTTAAAATGTTGAAAAACTTCTAAACTAATTGGTAAATAGCTGCTGTCCCCAAACACTCTCTTCCATCCACTAGATTTGGCCACCCTGAATTTTGTTCACCCTGAGAGCCTCCCTTACTTCCTCCACAATCCAACAATTAAAGGTTATTGCCAGGCACAGCCAGGACTTCCAGGAGCCTGCTCCAGTGACACAGCTAGATTGGCAAGTACCCATACTATACCCACTGCTAAATGTTGTTGATGCTGTCTTCCTCAAAATACTGCCAAGATAATCTATTCATAAGGCAAAGCTGAGTTTATTGCTTACTGTGATACAAGCAAGTACTACCTTGACAGAGTCTTAGTTATATCTTGGAGTGGAAAGGCTAAGTTGGGATGTTAATGAGATTCAGGCTTTAGGCTTAAGGCAAGTTGTCAAATAAGGAAGTGTTTTTATTAATATTGGGTAAAGATCATGACGTAATAGTTTGTGATTAGTATACACATCAGGTAAGTATTTTGAGGCAAGAGTTTTAAAGAGTCTTAGAGAATAAACTGTCATTTTGTGCTATGTATTAAATATTTTAATGTTTATTTAAATGGGTTTTTAGAGATGTTCTTGAAATGGAAAAATGCATTTATTTATCATTTTTTATCTTCTTGGTTAAGATTTTCTTGAAATAACAAGGCCATATTAATGAAAACATTGAAATAAGAAAGTTATGTTAATATAGAATATATACTACTTATTTGTAGATGGTTTCAGTTTTCAATGTCCTCTCTTATGGTCCTTCTTAAGCCCAAGCTGAAGGGTGGACCCTTCGCATCTGGAAACATGATCAGTCTGGAAGTTCACTACTCTGATTGTTGTGATTATGCATCATGTTTCTTAAGGTGGTCTTTTGAAACTCCTTAAATGCCATTTTTTTTCTGTTCTTTTTTGAGTGATCATTTGTTGGATTATTTTATGGGTCAATAGGACTTGAACTCAGAATATCATTCATCTGAACACTGCAGCACAAGAGAAGAGTTTATGATCAATTTGTAGTCCACCTTTTATCCACAAGCCAAAGGTGTTCCAATTAAACCAGAGAACAGATCCCATTCCCAACCTGAAGAATCTGCAGAACCAGGTATATAATATCAGCTAAATTACCTAGTTTATGCTTCATTTATTTATTCCCTAGAAATTTTTAATAATATTAAAGATCCCAAAGGGGTCTGCAGGAACATGAATACAACATTCATCCCCAAATTCTACACAACATACCCTTCAAGAGGCCAATATTAAATACAAAATGCTCTGTTCTGAACTAATGCCTTTGAATTTCATGAACTTGGATGAATTGCTTTGGTAGAATTGTCTCTCTCCCTTCTGTGCCATAGCATGTAAGGTCCCTACTTTCTGGACTTGTTATAATTTTTATAATAAGGAAATAAAGTTAAGGAAAGAGACCAAAAGAGAAGAAAGCAATCCAGAATTCTCCTCTGGTAGATAGGGTTTCAATTTTCCAGTCAAAGCCCCAATTTTTTCCTTCTTGATTTAAGTTATCTCATAGTATCTTGTTCTATGAGGGAAACCAATAGGCCAAAATAGGCTCTGTGTAAGATCAGGAATTACCCTGGATGCAGGTATCACTTTAACAACAAAAAAAGTTCCTATACAGTTTGTAAGTAGCACAGGAGATGTTTGTATACAAATCCAATACCAGTCATAGAGGGTACTCTATGATCCATTTTTAGCCAAAATACACTCAAGACATTGTCACATAGTGTTGTAATATTTTGGCACCATGAATCAAGAATGATCCAGGACCAGGTGATGAAATTTGTAGTAGCAAGATCATTAGCAAAGAAAAGTAGTCTTATTTATAAGATCTATAAAAGTCAAAGAGCCTCTAAAAATATACCATCTGTTCCCTGATTCTCTTCCAAACTCTATTCCTGTGAAAGTTCAGTTATAAAGCTGCTCCCATGAGAGGTCTCTAAGTATTTTGGTAGAGACGAGAATTTTCTCTCCTAAATAAGACATGATAAAGCATTTTAAATGTATGGCTGTGTGCCCTTTTGTGGTGTTGCCATCTTAAAAGCCACCTAATAATTGAGTCAAATTACCCAGAAAATCAACTGATTCATTACAAGTAACCAGTACCAAAGAAAGATGAATGGCTCCCACAAGAAAATCCAACAGTCAATCTTGTTAAATGCATTAGCCAGTTCACAAGTAAAATGTAGCCAGATATTCTGACAGAACACCTGCTATGTGAAAGCCCCAGGTACCCCAACCCATGCCAGCCACAGCTCCAGCCAACCAACAAAAGTCACCAAGCACACAGTCTACATAGGAGATGACCATTCCTTCAAGTTTAGGAGAAGTAGCTATTATGCATGATCCGTAGAAACAGAAAGTCAAGCAAAATGGGGAAACAGGAATATGTTCCAAAAGAAAGAACAGGACAAAACCTCAGAAAAATAACTAAATGAAATGGAGGAAAGAAATATACCTGATAAAGAATTCAAAGTAATGATCATAAGATACTCACCAGGCTGGAGAGAAGAGTGTAAGAACTTGGTGAGATAGAAAATATAGATAGAATTACTAGAGATCGGAAATATAAGAGAATTCTCAGAGTCTAAGAATATAATAACTGAAATTTTTTTAAAAAGCAGAGGGAATTGAGGGCAGATTAGCAGATGCAGAAAAATGTATTAATAATCTGTAGGACAGAGTAATGGAAAGCACCCAAGCTAAACAGCCAAAAGAGAAAAGAATTTTTAAAATGAGGATAGGTTAAGGAATCTCTTGGACAACAAACAAACATTCACATTATAGGAGTTTCAGAAGAAGAAGAGAGACAAAGCAGTAAAAACCTTATTTGAAGGAATAACAGGTGAAAACTTTCCTAACCTGGGGAAGTAAATAGATATCCAAGTTCATGAAGCACAGAGTGTTCCAAACAAGATGAACCCAAGGAAGTCCACACCATAGCACATAATAATTAAAATGTCAAAGGTTAAAGATAAAGAGAAAATTTAAACAGCAAAAAGAGAGAAGCAAAAAGTTACCTACAAGGGAAAATCTTTTAAGTTCTCAGCTGATTTTTCAGCAGAGATTCCAGGCCAGAAAGGAGTAGCATGATATAAAGTACTGACAGCAAAAATCTACAACCAAGATTTTCAACACAGCAACATTATTATTCAGATTGGAAGGAGAAATAGTTTCCCAAACAAATGAAATATAAAGAACTTTATCACCACTGCACCAGCCTTACAAGAAATGTTAAAGCGGCTTCTTTCCATGAAGAAAAAAATGGCCATAATTAGACATAAGAAAATCACAAATAATAAGATGTAAAATATGACAACATATACCAAACATGGAAAAGGGAGTAGAAAGAAAGAAGAAGGAAGGAAGGAAGAGGGAAGGGGGAAGGGGGGGAAAAAAGAGAAAAATTTTTTCTGTTTTTTTTTTTTTTTTTTTTCTGTGTTTGAACTTCAATGACCATCAAATTAATATACACCACTATTTACCTGGGATGTTATACATGGTGTTGGGGTGTTATACATGAACCTCGTGGTAACCACAAACCCTATGATAGATATTCTAAAAATAAAGACAAAGAAAGCCAAAATTAACACCATAGTAACCCCTCAATCACAGAGAGAGCAGGAGAAGAAGAAAGGAACAAAGAAGAACAACAAAAACAACAAGAAAACCAATAACAAAATGGTAATAAATATATACCTATATTTTAAATGTAAATGGCCTGGGGTGTGAGGGTAGCTCAGCTGGTTAAGCATCTGACTCTTGATTTCAGCTCAGGTCATGATCTCAGGGTGGTATGATCATGCCCAGCATCAGACTCTGCTCCTAGCACAGAGTCTGCTCATCTCTCTCTGCTCCTCCCCTTGCATTCTCTCTCTTTCTTTCAAATAAATAAATAAATAAAGTCTTTAAAAAAAAAAAAAAAAGTAAATGGCCTAAGCGCTCTAATCAAAAGACATAGGGTGGCAGAATGGATTAAAAAAAAGAAAAAGGTCTATCTATAAGTTGCCTACAAAAGATTCATCTCAGAACTAAAGACATATACAGACTGAAAGTGAAAAGATGAAAAAACATTACCATGCAAATGGAGTGGGAAAAAAAGGGTAGGATTGCAATAATTATATAAGACAAAATAGACTTTAAAACAAAAACTATAAGAGACAAAAAAAAAAAAAAAAGTAGGTCATTACATAGATGCCTGGGTGGCTCAGCCTGCTGGGTAGCTCAGCAGGCTCAGTGCCTGCTTTGTCTTAGGTCTTGATCCCAGAGTCCTGGAATCAAGCCCCATGTCAGGCTCTCCAATCCATGGGGGGCCTGCTTCTCCCTCTCCCTCTGCCCTCCCAGTAATGCTCATGCTCTCTGCCTCTCTCTCTCAAATATTTTTTTAAAGGGCATTACATAATGATAAAGGAATCAGTCCAATAAGAAGATATAACAATTGTAAATATCTATACACCTGACACTGTAGCACCTAAATATATAAAGCAAATATTAGCAGACATAAAGAAAGAAATCAATGGGAACATAATAATAGTAGGGACTTTAACACCCCACTTACATCAATGGATGGATCATCCAAACAGAAAATCAATAAGGAAACAGTATCTTTAGATGACACACTGGACCAGATGGACATAACAGATATATACAGAACATTCCATCCAAAACCAAAAAAATACACATTCTTTCAAAGTGTACATGGAACATTCTCCAGAATAGATCACATGTTAGGCCACAAAACAAGACTCAATAAATTTAAGAAGACTGAAATCATACCACACATCTTTCCAATCATAATAGTATGAAACTACAAATCAATCACAAGAAAAAAAACAGAAACATGTGGAGATTAAACAATGTGCTAAACAACCAATGGGTCAATGAAGCAATCAAAGAAGAAATCAAAAAATATGTGGAGACAAATGCAAATGAAAACACAAAGGTCCAAAAATCTTTGGGATGCAGCAAAAGTAGGTCTAAGAGGGGAATATATAGTGATACAGGCCTACCTCAAGAAACAACAAAAACCTCAAATAAACAATCTAACCTCACGCCTACAGGAACTAGAAAAAGAACAAACAAACAAAGCCTAAGGTAAGTAAAAGGAAGGAAATAATAAAGATCAGAGCAGAAATAAATGATACAGAGACTAGAAAGGGGGAAAGAAAGAAAAAAAATCAGTAAAACCAAAAGGTGGTTCCTTGAAAAGATAACCAAAACTAATCAATCCTTAGCCAGACTCTTGAAGGACAAGAGAGAAAGGACAAATAAATAAGAAGTGAGAGGTGAAGTAACAACTGACCACAGAAGGATCATAAGAAAATACTAGGAAAAATGATATGCCAACAAATTGGACAACATAAAAGAAATGAATAAATTCCTAGAAACATACAGGAATTCCAAGACTGAACCAGAAGAAATTAAAAATATCTGAAAATACTGATTACAAGGAATGAAATAGAATCCATAATCAAACAATTACCAAAAAATAAAAGTCCAGGACCAGATGGCTTCACAAGTAAATTCTACTGAAATTTAAAGAAGAGTTCATAACTATTCTTTTTAAACTATTTCAAAAAATAAAAGGGGAAGGAAAGTGTTCAAATATATTCTACCAGGTCAGCATTATCCTGACACCAAAACTAGACAAAGACACTATAAAAAAGGAAACTGCAAGCCACTATCCTTAATGAACATAGATGTAAAAATCCTCAACAAAATATTAGCAAACCATATAAAACAGTACATTAAAAAGATCATTCACCATGATTAAATGAGATTTATTCCAGGGATGTAAGTATGGTTCAATATTTGAAAGTCAGTCAATGTAACATATACCATTAACAAAACAAAGGATAAAAATCATATGATTATCTCAGAGGCAGAAAATCATTTGACAAAAATTCAACATCTATTCATGAGAAAAACTCTCAATAAAGTGGGTTTAGATGGAACATACTTCAATATACTAAAGGCTGTATAGGAAAACTTACAGCTAACATCATACTCAATAGTGAAAAACTGAAAAGTCTTTTTTCTAGATAAGGAATAAGACAAGTATGTCCACTCTTGCCACTTTTATTCAACATAATACTGGAAGTCCTAGCCATGGCAATTAGACAAGAAAAAAGAAATAAGAGACATCCATATTGGTAAAGAAGAAGTTAAGTTGTCACTATTTGCAGATGACATGAAGATCCTAGAGACTCCACCAGAAAACTATTAGAACTGATAAACAAATCCAATAAAGTTTCAGGATTCAAAATTAATATCCAGAAATTGATAGCATTTCTATCCACTAATAATGAAATAGCAAAAAGAGAAATTAAGAAAATAACACCACTTACAATTTTACTAAAAAGAATAAAGTACCAAGAAATAAACTTAACCAATGAGGAAAAAGATATGCATTGAAAACCATAAAACTCTAATGAAAGAAACTCAAGATGACATAAACAAATAGAGATACCATGTTCACAGGTTGGAAAAATTTATAGTTAAAATGTTCATATTACACAAAGAAATCTATAGATTCAATGCAATTCCTATCAAAATACCAATAGTATTTTTCACAAAATTAGAACATATGATACTAAAACTGTATGGAACCACAAAAGACCCTGAATAGCCAGAATAATCTTGAGAAAGATAAACAAAGCTGGAGGTAATACAATTCCAGATTTCAAGGTATATTACAAAGCTGTAGTAATCAAAATGGTATGGTGTTGGTACAAAAACAGACACATGGACTAATAGAACAGAATAGAGAGCCGAGAAATAAACGCAAGATTAATCAATGTCACTTAATCTATGACAAAAACACAAGCATATAATATGGAAAAATACAGTCTCTTCCATGAATGGTGCTGGGAAACTGGACAGCTATATGCAAAATATGAAACTGGACTACCTTGTAACACCATACACAAGAATAAACTCAAAATGGATTAAAGACCTAATCTAAGACCTGAAACTATAAAAATCTTAGACGAAAACACAGGCAGTAATTTCTTTGAGATCACCACAGAAACATTTTTCTGGTATGTCTCCTAATGCAAGGGAAACAAAAGCAAAAGTAAACTATTGCCACTATGCCAAAATGAAAAGCTTTTGCACAACAAAGGAAGTCATCCATAAGACAAAAAGACAACCTTGTAAATGGGAGAAGATATTTGCAAATATATCCAATAAGTGATTAATATCCAAAATATAAAAAGAACCTCTAGCAACCATCAATTTGTTCTCTATAGTTACAGGTATGATTCTGTTTTTTGTTTCTTCCCCTTTTTTCTAGATTGCACTTATGAGTGAAGTCATATGGTATTTGTCTTTCTCAGTCTGACTTATTTCACTTAGCATAATACCATCTAGGTCCATCCATGTTGTCTCAAATGCCACAAATCATCCTCTCTATGGCTGTATAATACTCAATAGTGTATATATACCACATCTTTTTATCCATCTGTCTATTAATGACACTTAGTTTGCTTCCATATCTAGGCTACTGTAAATAATGCTTCAATAAACATAGGGGTGCAAATATCTTGACAAATTGGTGTTTTTGTTTTCTTTGGGTAAATGTCCAATAGTGGGATCATTGGATCATATGGTATTTCTATTTTTACGATTTTATTTATTTGAGAGAGACAGAGATAGAGAGACAGAGAGAGAATGTGTGCACAAGTGGGAGGAGGGGCAGAAGGAGAAGCAGACTCCCTGTTGAGCAAGGGAGTCCAATGTGGGATCCCATCCCAAGACCCTGAGATCATGATCTGAGCTGAAGTAACTGATCTGACTGATCTGAACTAACTGACCCACCCAGGAGCCTCTGGTATTTCTACTTTTAATTTTTTGAGGAACCTCCATACTGTTTTCTACAGTGGCTATGCCAGCGTTCATTCCCAGCAACAGTGTATGAAGGCTCCTTTTTCTCCACATTCTTGCCAACACTTGTTATTTCTGGTCTTTTTTATTTTAGCCATTACAGCAGTTGTAAGAGTTGCATTTCCCTGATGATTAGCTTTTCATGTGTCTGTTGGCCAACTGTATGTCTTTTTTGGAAAAAAAAAAATGGTCCTTTGCCCATTTTTTAATCAGATTGTTTGGGGTTTTTTTGGTACTGAGTTGTATCAGTTCTTTATAGATATTGAAAATTAACCCCTTACTGGACTCCTGTGAGAGGGTAAAACCTAGAAGCAGCAGATGCAGATGGAGTTTATACCTACTCACAGGATCTTCTCCAAGGACTTCCACTAGCTACTGACAAGAAAGATTGGGGACAAGTCAGAAGACTGGTAAAAAAAACCTCCTTCAGCAATGCATACATGAAGAGGTCACCACTTTCTATTGAAAAGGTACAAAATCCTTTCCAGTCCCTATTCCCATATTTAAGGTACTGAGACAGTGATGGAAAATCTTGTCATACACAAGACACTAGTGAAGACCCATTGCGCTGAGGTAAAGGTAAAAGAAGAAACCCTCGACTTTTGAGAGTAGAGCAGCAAGCAGTCCTGGGCCCAGACCATTAAAGATCTCCTAGCATTGGGGGAAGGGCAAGAAATTTTCTTCTACACAAAATCCACTAAGATAGTAGGCAGAATTTGACTGCCAAAGGAGGATAGACAAGATCATTGAGAAATCTCCACCGCCAAAGACCTAGGTACACAAGACCAGTCTAAGACTGAAAGCGGACCAGAAAACAGAAAATTCCTGCTAGGGTATTATGCAGCAAGTAATAAGCAAAGAAGTCTAACCCTGGGAGCAAGGCAAGAGCATGGAGATCATCTCGTTGGCACAGGCACACAAGGAAGGTTAAAAGCTAAGGACTGAAGTACTAAGAGAAATCCATCAATACCAAGCCCTCCCCTTGAGCACAAGGTAATGCTGAAAGAAGTTGAAGTTTGAGGTGCATTAAAGGTAATCACAAAGCAACAGAACCCAAACCCAACTCAACTCCTGATAACATTGACTTAATCCCGCATACAAACAGCCTAGAAAAAGAGTGCTTATTTCCTAGCCTAAATACTATTTACCCCAATCTTTACTATTTTAAACAAGAAGTAGATCTTTCAACAAAAAGTTATAAAATACAAAAAAACAAATAAAAGAAACCCACTATAATCAACAGAATCAGACAGTGATGATATAGATGTTGAAACAACCAGACAGGGCATTTAAATGCTTGGGGTGCCTGGGTGGCTCAGTGGGTTAAGCCTCTGCCTTCGGCTCAGGTCATGATCTCCGGATCCTGGTATCGAGCCCCACATCGGGCTCTCTGCTTAGCAGGGAGCCTACTTTCCCCTCTCTCTCTCTGCCTGCTACTTATGATCTCCATCTCTGTTTCTCTGTCAAATAAATAAATAAAATCTTTTTAAAAAATAAAATAAAATAACTATGCCTAATATCTTAGAGGCTCTAGTGTAACATTTGGGGGGTTTCAGCAGAAAGAAAATATAACAAATAAAAATTATTAGAACCAGTTCTAAGAGCCACAGAAACACAGGTAAAGAATGAGTTCAATGGATTCATAAATAGAGTCAAGGTAGTTGAGGAAGGAATCAGTGAACTTGAAAAAAGATCAGTAGAAATTAGCTAAACTAAAACATTGTAAAAATGGATTTAAAAAATACAAGAATGGAGCAGTCAAGATATGTGAGACAATAATGAACATTTTAACTACAAATATTGGAATCTTAGAAGGTGAAGAGGGAGAGAAAACGACAGAAGATATCCTGGAAGAAATAATGGATGAGAAATTTCTAAAACAAAACAAAACAAAAAAATTACACTATAGATAAAGATGATCAGAGAACCCCAAGTAGAACAAACACTAAGGGAAAAGAAAACTTCTGAAAAGCAATAAGAAAAAGCGAAAAGCAATCTTAAAGGTAACCAGAATAAAAACCTATTATATACAAAGACATAAAGACAAATATTAGTATACTTCTAGTCAGAAACTATGCAACCCATAAGACAGTAAAGGCACATTTTTGCAGAAAGAAACTGTCAACCAGAATTCCATACTCAGCAAAAAGTATTTTTTCAAAAACGAAGTGAAATAAAGACCTTTCAGTTAAATAATAGCAGGTCAAATTCATTACCAGCTGACCTGTGCCACAAGAAATACTAAAGGAATTTCTTCACACAGAAGGAACATATCAGAAATTTGGATCTATAAGAAGAAAGGAAGAATTCCAGAAACACTAAAATGAAAGTTAATTATAAAATTTTGTGTTATTTCATTTATAAGACTGTCTAAAGTAAAAACATAGAAATGTAATGTGGTTTATAACACAAGTACAACTTTTGGCAATAGCACAGAAGATGAGAGAAGGAAACTCTCTCCTGAAAGACCTGCCAAGGCAAAGTTTGACTGCCAAGGAAAGAAAGACAAGGTCACTAAGAAAGCCTTGCCTCTGAGACTTTCATTAGAGAAAAGAAAAAAGAGTCTTTTCAACAAATGATTCTGGAACAAGTATATATACTTGTTCCAGAATCTATATATATATATATATATATATATATATATATCCTAATCCATACTTCACACCATTTATAGAAATTAACTCCAAATAGCTCATAAACCTAAATGCAAAACCTGAAACAATGAAATGTCTAATGGAAAACCTAAGACTTGCTACTTTGGATTCTTAAATATGACACAAGCCACAGGCTGGGAGAAAGTGTTTGTGAAAGGAATATCTGATAAAGGACTTATCTCTAGAATATATTAACAAGTCTCAATGTTTAATAATAAAACAAAACAATATTTAAATGAGCAAAAGATTTGTATAGACACTTCATCTAACAAGATATATAAAAGTCAAAGAAGAATATAAAAAGATGCTCAACATCATTTTGTCATCAAGAAAATTAAAACACAATGAAGGGTCACCTGGGTGGCTCAGTTGGTTAAGCCACTGCCTTCAGCTCAGGTTGTGATCCCAGAGTCCTGGGTTCAGAGTCCCTCATTGGGCTCCCAGCTCCGTGGGGAGTCTGCTTCTCCCTCTGACTTTTTCCCCTCTCGTGCTCTCTCTCACTCTCTGTCTCTCAAATAAGTAAATAAAATCTTAAAAACACACACACACACACACACAATGAAGTTTTAACCTATTATGCTAGAATTTTTTTGTAATGATAACAGCCAAGTATTGATGAGGAATGTAGAGCAACTGGAGCTCTGATACATTGCTGTATGAGAATGGTAAAGCCACTTTAGGAAGAAGTTTGACAGTTTCTTATAAAGTTAAACATACATTTACCATGTGACCCAGCAATACCACTTCTGGGTATTTATCTAAGAGAAATAAAAATATATGTTCACATAAAGGCATATATGTAAATGTTTATAACAGCATTATTTATAACCATAAAAGAATTGTAAATAAATCTTCAACCCATGAATGGATAAGCAAATTGTGGTCCAAGCATGCAACAAAAAGGAACTACTGATGTACACAATGACATACATGAACCTCAAAATAATTATGTTGAGTGAAAGAAGCCAGACTTGAAAGGGTACATACTGTATGATTCGGTTCATATGACATTCTGGAAAATGGACAGTTATAGGGAGAGAAAACCTTTTAGTTTTAATTTTAGTTTTAGTTTTAGTCAGTAGTTTCTAGGAGCAGAGGCTAGACAGAGGATTGAGGACAAAATGTAATATGGGAACCAATTCAGGTGATTAAAATGTTCTAATTTTTTTTTAAGATTTTATTTATTTATTTAACAGAGAGAGAGAGAGAGAGAGAGCACACAAGTAGGGGGTGTAAGCAGAGGGAGAAACAGGCTTCCCACTGAGCAAGGAGCCCAATGTGGGGCTCGATTCCAGGCCCCCAGGATTGTGACCTGAGCCGAAGGCAGCTGCTTAACGACTGAGCCACGGAGGCACCCCAGAAATGTTCTAATCTTCATCAAGGTAATAATTACATGTTTCTCAAAACTCACAGAACTGTATACTAAAAAGGCAAATTTTTCAAATACGCATTATAGCTCAATAAATCTGACTTTCAAAAATATCTTTTGTAGGGAGACTATACAAGAAATCAGTTTGGAGGTATTCAAAGGAGACAGGTTTGGGCTCTTGTCCATATCGTATCTTCACAATTTTACCAGGACTATGCTGGTGACAAATGCAACATGAATCAGAAACGTCCTCAGGTATTTCCATGCAATTGTTCATTAAGCACAGTACTCAATGTGTTCTGACTCTGAGGGGAGGGGGGGATAATTTCATGTAAATATTTTGCAATTTCCCATTGGAGAACTTCTTGTGCTGTGAAGAAGGCAGAGTGCCAGAGAATTTTCTCATGTGATTGCATTCAGATTTCTCCCAGGATCTTTTTCTGACTCTGAAGCCAACTACTGCCATTCAAAATAGCCTTTTTGAATGCTTGAAAAGATCTGATCCAAGGTCAGAAAAAGACTCAGAAAAAGATCAGGGTTTCATGGGTGCTAGGATCTTAGCAAGCACTGCTTTTCAGGCATAGTGATCAGCCAAAGCATTTACATATCTTTGCAATAGCTACCTCCTTAGGAAGCATTGGATCACGCGGAAGTCTTTAAGCTGCTGGCCATTCTTAATAGGGTTTCCTACTAAAGTTAAAAACCTTTGTTGTATCCAAAGCATTCCAATCCATGGACTTACCCAAAATCAAATCTACTACCAATGTATATGTTAACTCTTTTTATCCATCGCTAATTGACAAGCTCTGATGAGTGCAGTGAGTTCTCCCATGTAACAGATTTTTGCCTCTGACAAAGATGCCATTTTGAAGGTGAAATGAGATCTGGTCTAGTGCATGCCATCTGATATTTTCCTCTTTCGGTTTTTAGATATGACTGTCAACAAACTAGACTAAGTCTGAATTTTCTAGAGGAATTTTAGTAAATCAGTTTGGGGCACAGATAGTTCCCAAACTGAGGTGCAATTGTTGTGAGGTTCTCCTTCTTCAGATAATGGGAGAAGAGCAGAATTGAAAGGATCACAGTGATGAATGGGAGAATATAACAGGATTTCATAAGAGGTAACCCTACTGGTTGAAAATGTTGCATGTTTTCAGTGTGAAAAAAAAAAAGATTATACAACATGAGGGATCACTAGATTTAAGGAGATCCTAAAATCAAGTCAATAAGAATTTCCACTTGTATAGCAGCTGGAAAATAGTGGTCTTAAGCAAAGCCAGTAGGTTTTATCACTGAGTCAAGACACTGTAGTAAGCTATTGGTATTTGCTGAATTCCTAGGTGAATCAGAATACCTAGGGCTTGTTTGGATCCCTCAAGTAAAATAGGTAGAAAGATTAATATTTAGACAAACCCAGGACTATTAACCATGTGCTTCATAGGGAAGTGGTTTGGTTACCCATGATTTAGTTAAGTCATATGATAGCATGGCAATTTCAGTAGCCAGAGAAATCCAGGAATCATCTTAATTGTCTCATATTACTAGTCTGGGGGAATTTTTTAATAGTTTGTAGTCTATCAAGAGTAGAGGATTTACCTCTGGATAAACCATGTCCTAGCTAATAATGAAATTGTAACATCTCTTTGGAAATCTTACCTCTTTCAAAGTTACAACAGTAAGTTGATAGAAGAATTAGTTGTGAAGCTTACCTCTTCTCTGGAACACAACAAAAAGGTCATTCACATACTTCATGAGAAAAGAATCATAAGCCCTGGTTGAGTACTTATGAAAGGTAAGAGGGTACCTCCAAAACCTTTGTGGCCTAAATAGATCAGATATCTTATTGATTTTCTCAGGAGAAGGCAAACAAGTACTATTTTGATCCAAAGGGACACTAAGGGAAGAAGAACACAAATCTAGAACTACAAATATACAGTCACAGAGGCAGTAAGGATGAAATCATATTTGGATTTGCTATTATAGGTAGTATATAATAAAATACTTGGCTGGCCTTTGAAAGCAGCTATATTGCCCGGTGTTAGAAATAACCCACTTGACACCTGGGTGGCTAAGTCATTAAGCATCTGCCTTTGGCTCAGGTCATGATCCCAGGGTCCTTGGATCAAGCCCCACATCAGGCTCCCCACTAGGCAGGAAACCTGCTTCTCCCTCTCCCACTACCCCTGTTTGTGTTCCCTCTCTTGCTGTGTCTCTCTTTGTCAAATAAATAAATAAAATCTTAAAAAAAAAAGTAAAGAAAAAGAAATAACCCACTAATTCTGTACTTATGTAACCATACCCTATATGAGTAGGTGTGGACTGAGTGGGAGGCATTTGACAGACTAATACCGCCGCTGCTAACCTGGACCAACACAGTGGCCTAACTTAACATCCCTTCCACAGGTGGAAAAGTTTGGACATAAACAGAGAGAAGGAGGAATCATAACTGAGAATAAAGAAATGAGTAAATGGGTAAGGCAATGAGGGAAATAAAATAGTCATTAGCACTTAGTACATTAGCTCTACACATTAGTACAGAGCAAGAGATAAAGTTGTCTTTCAATCATACTAGATGGCTGAAAAGATGAAACCATATATTGTTGAGATCACTTCTTTTAAATTTTTTATTTTAATTCCAGTTAACATACGGTGTTATATTAGTTTCAGGTGTACAATATAGCAATTCAACACTTCCATGCATCACCCTGTGCTTATCATGACAAAGGTACTCCTTAATCCCCATCACCTGTTTCACCCAACCCCCCCCTCACCCACTTCCCCTCTGGTAGCGATCAGTTCGTTCTCTAGTTAATTGTCTGTTTCTTGATTTGCCTTCCTCTTTTTTCCCCCTCTGTTTATTTGTTTCTTAAATTACACATGAAAGTGAAATCATATTGTATTTGCTTTCTCTGACTTTTCTCACTTAGAATTATACTCTCTAGGTCCATATCATTGCAAATGGTAAGATTTCCTTCTTTTAATGGATGAATAATACTCGTCTGTGTGTGTGTGTGTGTGTGTGCGCGCGCGCGCGTGCGTGTGTACAATTGAGACCACTGTGCTTTGCAAACCTGAGAAGATCAAATGGAAATGTGCAAACCTGAGTGACCTCACCTTGGGAGACATTTTGGTTATATGATATGATGATGGACTAAACTATTAATGACTAAATGGGATGCTGAGAATGTACCAGTCTCTTTTAACTTATTTTTCAGGTTACATCTACCATACTGTACATTGGCGTTGTTGGTAAGATTATGATACCGATTATAATACTGATATTGATAACCAAATGTATTGGGAGATGAAGTTAACATCCTTCTATCCCTACCCCACACCAGCTACTCCAAATGTTAGGCATATAAAAAAAATGAAGGCCAAAGTCCACAGGGTGGTCAATTTTATAATAAAGAATTTTACTGGCCTTTATCCCTGATTACTGGGAGAGACTCTAAACCCTTGGAATTTTCTGAGTGTAGGAGTTTCTTTGTTATTTATGGGCTCCTTGGATAACACCTGAGTAGGTAAAATGACTCAGGATGGCATGTGGTCACCAAAAAGGACAGCCATGTGATTAGATGCTTGGTGATTTGAGTTAGTCTGACCTCAGGGGAGGGGAGGAGGACTGGAGACTAAGTTCAATCACATGACCAATGATTCAATCAAATGTGCCTCTGTAATGACACTCCCAATAAAAACTCCATCTTCCTGGTTGGTGAACACATCAGTGTACTGGGAAGGTAAGGTACCCTGATTCTAGAAGGGAAGGTCATGGAAACTGCATTCAGGATCCTCCCACACCTCACCCTATATCTCTTCATTTGTATATCTTTTTATATCTTTTATAATAAAAGATGTATGTCTTTTATAATAAAACTGTAATTGTAAGTATAATACTTTCCTGAGTTCTGTGCGTCATCCTGGTGAATTTCAAACCCAAGGGGGGAAGGGTCATGGGAACCCTCTGGATTTGTAGCCAGTTGGTCAGAAGTGCATATAGTCTGGTTTCTGAAATGGGATAGTTGTATACTGTGCCTTTAAGCCTGTGGAGTCTGATGTTAATTCTGAGTAGTTAGCAACAGAATTGAATTGTATTAGAGCAGACCAGTTGGTATCACAATAACAAGGAAATAGGAAATGTCTCTCATTTATGCCTCTGAGATCCTGAATGAGTCTATATCCCTATCTATTGGGGTTTTTTACTGAGAAGATAGGAATATTACAAGGATGGTAACAAAGGATAACGAGTCCTCTCTCCATTAAGCTCTCAACTTTGGGTTTTAGTCTTTTTTTAGCTTTTGTTTTTTCTTTTAATATTTTTTTATTTTTTTATAAACATATAATGTAGTATTTGCCCCAGGGGTACAAGTCTGTGATTCACCAGGTTTACACACTTCACAGCACTCCCATAGCACATACCTTCCCCAATGTCCATAACCCCACCACCCTCTCCCTACCCCACTCCCCCCAGCAACCCTCAGTTTGTTTTGTGAGATTAAGTCTCTTATGGTTTGTCTCCCTCCTGATCCCATCTTGTTTCATTTATTCTTTTCCTACCACCCAAACCCCCCACATTGCATCTCCACTTCCTCATATTAGGGAGATCATACGATAATTGTCTTTCTCTGATTGACTTATTTCACTAAGCAGAATACCCTCTAGTTCCATCCAAGTCATTGCAAATGGCAAGATTTCATTTCTTTTGATGGCTGCATAGTATTCCATTGTGTATACATACCACATCTTCTTTATCCATTCGTCTGTTGATGGACATCTAGGTTCTTTCCATAGTTTGGCGATTGTGGACATTGCTGCTATAAACATTTGGGTGCACATGCCCCTTCAATCACTATGCTCGTATCTTTAGGGTAAATGCCCAGTAGTGCAATTACTGGGTCATAGGGTAGCTCTTTTTTCAACTTTTTGAGGAACCTCCGTGCTGTTTTCCAGAGTGGTTGCACCAGCTTGCATTCCCACCAACAGTGTAGGAGGGTTCCCCTTTCTCCACATCCTCGCCAGCATCTGTCATTTCCTGACTTGTTAATTTTAGCCATTCTGACTGGTGTGAGGTGGTATCTCATTGTGGGTTTTGATTTGTATTTCCCTGATGCCGAGTGACGTGGAGCACTTTTTCATGTGTCTGTTGGCCATCTGGATGTCTTCTTTGCAGAAATGTCTGTTCATGTCTTCTGCCTATTTCTTGTTTGGATTATTTGTTCTTTGGGTGTTGAGTTTGATAAGCTCTTTATAGATTTTGGATACTAGCCCTTTATCTGATATGTCGTTTGCAAATGTCTTCTCCCACTCTGTCAGTTGTCTTTTGGTTTTTCTTAACTGTTTCCTTTGCTGTGCAAAAGCTTTTGATCTTGATGAAGTCCCAATAGTTCATTTTTGCCCTTGCTTCCCTTGTCTGTGGCGATGTTCCTAGAAAGAAGTTGCTGTGGTTGAGGCCAAAGAGGTTGCTGCCTGTGTTCTCCTCAAGGACTTTGATGGATTCCTTTCTCACATTGAGGTCCTTCATCCATTTTGAGTCTATTCTCATGTGTGGTGTAAGGAAATGGTCCAGTTTCACTTTTCTGCATGTGGCTGTCCAATTTTCCCAACACCATTTGTTGAAGAGGCTGTCTTTTTTCCATTGGATATTCCTTCCTGCTTTGTTGAAGATGAGTTGACCATAGAGTTGAGGGTCTATTTCTGGGCTCTCTATTCTGTTCCATTGATCTATGTGTCTTTTTTTGTGCCAGTACCATGCTGTCTTGATGATGACAGCTTTGTAATAGAGCTTGAAGTTTGGAATTGTGATGCCACCAACTTTGGCTTTCTTTTTCAACATTCCTCTGGCTATTCGAGGTCTTTTCTGGTTCCATATAAATTTTAGGATTATTTGTTCCATTTCTTTGAAAAAAATGGATGGTACTTTGATAGGAATTGCATTAAATGTGTAGATTGCTTTAGGTAGCATAGACATTTTCACAATATTTATTCTTCCAATCCATGAACATGGAACATTTTTCTATTTCTTTGTGTCTTCCACAGTTTCCTTTCATGAGTACTTTATAGTTTTCTGGGTATAGATTCTTTGTCTCTTTGATTAGGTTTATTCCTAGGTATCTTATGGTTTTGGGTGCAATTGTAAATGGGATTGACTCCTTAATTTCTCTTTCTTCTTCTTGTTGTTGATGTAAAGAAATGCAACTGATTTCTATGCATTGATTTTATATCCTGACACTTTACTGAATTCCTGTACAAGTTCTAGCAGATTTGGAGTGGAGTCTTTTGGGTTTTCCACATATAGTATCATATCATCTGCAAAGAGTGATAGTTTGACTTCTTCTTTGCCGATTTGGATGCCTTTAATTTCCTTTTGTTGTCTGATTGCTGAGGCTAGGACTTCTAGTACTATGTTGAATAGCAGTGGTGATAATGGACATCCCTGCCGTGTTCCTGACCTCAGTGGAAATAGCTTCTGGTTTTAGAGAGTATTGTACCAGTTTGGGTAAAGGTTTAGAACTTTGATGGTTTCAACCCCAGTAATCTTGCCTACATCAATATAATTTTTTGCTGGCACTCTGATACTTTCAATTATAGCTTGATTTAGGCTCAGACATACCTGAACACCAATGTCTAAATTAGTTATGACTTCATTATAAATAGAGATCTCTAGGGATTTCAAGGAAGAGACCATTGAGAGAGCATTTAAACTGGCTATTCCATTTGCATAGCAAATCCCTTTCTATTAAGTTAGTAAGTATAATGCCACAAGGAAGGAAAGAATGTGTCTGGGTGACAGGTAAGGTCTGGGCCATGGAGATTGTCTGAGAATTATTAGAGATACCCACAAACTGAGCTGTTTGTTGACCCAGAGGAAGCAATTGTGTAATAATGGTAGGGTTTATAGTTAAGATTGCAGCATTTTTACTTAGAGGAATTTTTCCTTGTCGGTTCAAGGATACAAAAAAAAAATGGGGCTATTTTGAGTCTTCCTTTGAGCACCTTCTTTGATCACTTAGTTAACACAGACCATTGTTTTTCCATTGTCTTTTCTGTTTACAGAAACCGCAAGCGTCTTTATAAAAAGACTCTCTGCCAGTGGTTAAGGACCATGTATGCACATCTAGTTGTTTTATCTGTAAAGCTATCAAATTACTTTGAGTCTTACAGTTTTTAAGACTCTTTTCAATATTCAGCAAGGTGTTAGAGATCTGACAATAGAGCTTTTTCCCATTCTGGTTCTTGTTGAATATTAAATCTCCTATTTCTGGGTTAAGGTCATTTGTAAAAAGTCAGGAGAGAACTGGGGTCACATCTGCTTTCGGCTCTACTCCTGAATGCTGTCTAAAGAATTAAAGAGCTGATCCCTGACATCTCCAATTAGACTCATCCTTTCTTTATGGGACCGAACAGAGCCTATTCTATTTTCACAGGGAAGATTTTAAGATAGTCTCCGAAATAAGTGGTACAACATCTATAGCTCTTATAAATCCCTCTTGTTTCCTGTGCAGTCACCATCTTTTAAGTTACTCCAGTGTCTTCCTCTCCTACATTTTCCATCCATTTATTTTGCGTCTGAGATTTCCTCTAACATATGATCTATTTTACATTCCAACAGTAATCTAAATTTCTTTGCAAATTTCTATCTTACCTAAGCTTTTCAAAGTCTTCAAAATGGCTCTCAGCTTAGAATGAGAATAAAATCAGTCACAAGTGATTTTTCCTTATAAGTTAAGAATTAACCAATATTTGGGGATTCTCGGCTGGCCAAAGGGAAGGAAGGGCAGCCTGTCAGGAGATATGGGGGCAGAGGGAGATGGAGGAGCAGAAAGAATAGTATAAAGGCCATTTAGTAATGTTGTGAGTTAGGGAAATTACCTTATATTTTTCACAGTTTTGTTTTATTTTTTGGCCAAGCATCCTCTAAGGAAGCAATTTTGGAATCTGAATTTCTTACAGTGCTTCTTCATACCAACCAAAAAAAAAAAAAAAAAAAAAGTAGAACATTGGACATTTTCTATTTTGTCCTCTTTTTATTCTAAAGGATCTCTCAAATGAACAACTTTGCCTATATCAAAAGGTCCCCCAAAGTAGTCACTGTAATTTTAAATTATTATTGGTGAAATTATGCCCTTAGAAAGATAAGTACGCAAGGTTGTGTTATAGCATAAATATATGTAAGAAGCAGGACTCTGGCTCAAAGAAGGTATGAACTTACTTAAGCTTAGACCAGGGTGGGCAAACCATAGTCCCTGGGCCATATCCAACTCCCTAGCTATTTACATAAATAAAGTTTTATTAGAACACAGCCTTATCTACTTAATTACATATTGTCTATGGCTGCTTTAGCAGTATAGTAGCAGAGTTGAGTAGCTACAACAGAGACAGTATAACTCACAAGTCTGTAACATTTACTACCTGACCTTTTAGAGAAAAAATTAGTAGGGTCTCAATTTAGACTGACACAAACCTATGAGAGTCTACAAATGATCAGCTGTTGTTCCAATTAGATTACTGACTTTGGCCATACCACTCTGAGCCTTGAAACTAATCTGTGTAACGTGTTTAGCTTTTGGACCACCTTTTTCACCAAAGCCATACAGCACAGTTGTTTGATGTACTTTCCATACTTCTTCCCCTGCACACAAATCTGGATTTGTTGAGCCTGAAACAGCCACATAAAAATCAACCCAGATAGATTCTGATGACCTTCCTCTCCTCCTCCTCCACCACCTCCTACAGTGAATTTGGCTGTCTCCAGAGAAGACAGTCTCTCAGGTCTTGAAAGGGGTACATGAGCCTATTTTGAAAATCTAGGATTCAACCCTGATCTTTGGACATACTTCATTCTTTCCCTAATGACAACCCCAGGCTAGTCTGATTTGTACATCTCTCAGGAAGCAGCTGCCCCAAGACAGCCTAGGGCACTCAGTCTTACTCTAGTTCAGCCACCTGGATTCTGTCATTGGATCAACATAGTCCTATGTCATAAGGATAATAACCACTTTATTAAATACACTGTTCACTAAGTCCTTGTACAGTGACCCACATGGGCCAGCATAGGGGATATACAGATATCTGTGATTTTTATAAAAATCCATTATCCAACTTTTAACTCACCCTTACAGACAAAATCCAGATGCAGTAGGTGATGACTGGGGGAGGTAGACAGTGAGGTTATAGCTACTGGAATGGTTCATATTGATTTTGTGGTTGCAAGGGGGCAGAGGATAAAACCTCGGCCCTTAGGAGGGACGGCCTCAGCTTCCAAAGAGATGGAGGAGGAAGGACAGTAATGATCTTTAGAATCACCTCTGGAGCCTTCCTTGCAAAGAAAAATGCACTGATTGAGAAGGGCTTAGGATTTCTACATATGTGTTTGGGAGGGGGGCAGGGACACAAAAATTCAGACTACAGCATGGCTTGTAATCAGTGCTACATAAGTGTAGTCTCAAGGATACAGTGTACTCTCTAAAGGAAAAAAAAGAATTTTTGAACATAAAAATAAAAATCCCAGAGTTGTTAAATTAGCAAAACAAAACCTTCTTAACTTAACTTTAATTTAGGAGAAGCCAGTTGGTAAAAAGTTATATTTGCATGATAATTTAAAAGAGTTTGTTATTTATAATCATATATAGCAATTCTTTTAGCAGAATATCCAAGCAGCAATTCCTCTGGATCTTTTTTTTTTAAGGTTGTTTTTTTTTAAGTTTTTATTTATTTATTTATCAGAGAGAGAGAGAGAACACACAAGCAAGGAGAGCAGCAGGCAGAAGGAGAAGCTGATTCCCCACTGAGCAAGGAGCCTGATGCGGGACTGGATCCCAAGACCCCAGGATCATGACCTGAGCCAAAGGCAGACACTTAACCAACTGAACCACCCAGGTGTCCCCCTCTGGAGCTGTCTTTTTTTTTTTTTTTAAAGATTACATTTATTTATTTGACGAGAGAGACACAGCAAGAGAGGGAACACAAGCAGGGGGAGTGGGAGAGGGACAAGCAGGCTTTCCACTGAGCAAAGAGCCTGATGTGGGGCTCGATCCCAGGACCTGGCATCATGACCTGAGCTGAAGACAGAAGCTTAACAATCAAGACACCCAGCACCCCTAGATCTGTCTTAATGACATATTATAATTAGTAGATATTGGTAAATAACCAAAAACACAATCAAAGCCCTTAATAACAGCACTTCTCAAATACAGGGGAAATGTTGATACCTAAAAACATCATCTCTATAGCAACACTAGTTTTATCAGTTTGCTGGGGCTGCCATACCAAGTACCACAACCTGGGTGGCTTAAACAACAGAAATTTATTTTCTCACATTTCTGGGAACTAAAAGTCTGAGATCAAAGTATCATCAGGATTAGTTCCACTGAAGCTCTCTCTTCTTGGTTTGTAGGCAGCTGTCTTCTCCCTGTGTCTTCACATGGTTATACAAAAAGCCATTGCCAGTGTTGTCCCATCATCTGAAAAGTACGCACCCCTGCAAACTGAACAAGTGAGACTCTGACATCCAGATCAAAAGTCCACTCAGCCATCAAAGACAGCCCCAGAATGGAAGAAAATACTTGCAAATCACATATCTTACAAGGGACTTATATCCAAAATATATAAAGAACTCTTACAGTCAACAAATATTCTAATTTTTTAAATAGGGAAAGGATTTGAATAGAAATGTCTCCAAAGAAGATATACAAATGGTCAATAAGCACATGAAAAAATTAATTAAACATTGTTAGTCATCAGGGAAATGTAAGACAAAACCGCAAAGAAATATCATTTAATACCTACTGGAATGGCCATAATCAAAAAGACATCAATAACAAGTGTTGGTGAGGATGTGGAGAAATTGGAATCCTGATACACTCCTGCTGGGATTGAAAAATGGTGCAGCCAATTGGAAAGCATGAATGAACCTTGAAAACATTATGTTAAGCAAAAGAACCAAGACAGAAAAGGTCACACATCATATGATTCTGTGTACATGAAATGTCCAAAATAGCAAATCCATGGAGACAGAAAATAGATTAGTGGTTGCCAGGAGCTGGGGGTAGAGGAGAATTGGGGAATGACTGCTAATGGGTATGGGGTTTCTTATGGGGATGATGAAAATGCTCTGGAATTAGATAGTGGTGAGTAAAGCATAATTTTATAAATGTATACAAATGATTCTCATTTTTCAATGTAATTATATTCTATAAATTAGCTATAAACACTCAAGGAGTGAACCCTAAGCCATTGCTCTTCAGGGAAATAGAGGAGTAGGTTCCCACTAACTTTTGTTCATAACATTTTAGTCAACCAATCAATACATAACCTTGTTTTATGTGTATTTCTGTCTAAAGTTACCTTATTCAATAGATATTTCTTATAATTAATTATAGGCAGCGTTTCTTTACACTAAACCACTAACCAAGAAGAGTTTAACATTTTCCTCCCCTTGGGTAATGCAACAGTCAATTTTTCTGGCTTTTGGTCTCACAACGATGCCATCCACTATGCTTTATGCACTTTTCCATCTTTTCCATGGCTTCTTCATACACTAAAGATGTTACTTTAGCATTTTCCAAAGCAGCCTCATGAATAGATTGGCAAATTTCCTCCTCTTTTTTCCTAGATGTCCTGCATTGTTGTTGATTCACTAACATTGAACTCGTAGTGAACAGCACTATAACTCATGCATGGGGGAAAAAAAAAAAGCTTATCAAACATATGTATTTTCTTTGTAAGGTACATCACAATCTTCCAGTGCTTGGGAACAGTAGATAACACTTCAACACTACACGTGGGAGCCATTCTAAACAGCAACATCACCAACAAAAGCACAAAAAATGCAAAAAACACGACACTAAATAGACCACCAAAAGGGCACCTGTCTTTAGTATGAGAGTTGTCTAACCTCAGCTGGAAACGTGCATGTCCAGTAATTCAAATTTTTCACCACTGTGCACATTTCCATGAATAACCAACTGTACAAAAAACCACTACTGAGTTGTATAACTTTAAAAGTGAACTTTATGGTATGTGAGTTTTTGAATTATATCCCAATAAGCCTGTTATTAAAAAAAAAAAAAAAACTTTAGGGTAGCCTGGGTCACTCAGTGGGTTAAGCCTCTGCCTTTAGCCCAGGTCATAATCTCAGGGTCTTGGGATCAAGTCCCACATCCAGCTCTCTGCTCGGTGGGGAGCCTGCTTCCGCCTCTCTGTCTGCCTGCCTCTCTGCCTACTTGTGATATCTCTGTCTCTCTGTCAAATAAATAAATAAAATCTTTAAAAAAAAAACTTTAAAAAGAAAAATGTCAAATATCAGTCCTACATGTAACATATAAAACTTGTGTTTTATATATCGCTATGTGTGGCTTCTTTTTTCTCCCATGTATCCTGTGAAATAGAAAAATACCATTCTGTTGTATGAGAGATTAATGAGACTGACTAGCAGGAAAAAGCAGATGAGGAGGACGTCCAAAAAGAGGTGGGCTTCTTACAATGCTTCCAACCCCTAACCTCTAGAGGCCTGCTTGTCCACACTTTCTTCAATACCACTGTAATTAATGCCCCCTTTTTTGCTGAAACTGGCTCAAGTAGCCTTCTATTATGACAACCAAAACAATTCTAATTAATACAACAGACTTTAAGAGAATTTTCTTGAACCTTTTGATGAAGTAATGAATGAGTATACCTAGGTCTTCAAACTAGAACTTGAATAGATGCCTTGAAAACATCCGACTAAATCTCTTGAGTGCAAGTTATGATCTTGGTCTTTGCTCTACCCAGAATTCAGGCTTGCCATCCAACCCATGCAAGAAAAATGCTGACGCATAAGTGCTGGATGGTGTAACGTATTTCTGGTACTGTAGACCGTGCACTAGAATTCCTAGAACAAGAAGTCCTTTGTGGTCCTGACTCTGTCACTCTCTAGCTGTGAGACCTCTGAAACACAAGATCAGAAAAACAAACATTTCCTAAAGTCTCTTGCTGCTCTGATATTTTTTGGTTACGTAAATGAAACATACTGCTTAAAATAGTTCATACGCTATCACTTATCTTGCTAAACCCCTCCTTCATGGCCATTACAGAAGATAAATGACAACTCAGCCTGACTCAGCCCAGGGCATCCAGATCAAGTTACAGTGTTCAACTAAGCACTATTCCCTCTCAGCTGAATTAGCAAACCCCTCTTAAGATTACAATGGATAGGGGCGCCTGGGTGGCTCAGTGGGTTTAGCCTCTGCTTTTGGCTCAGGTCATGATCCCAAGGTCCTGGGATCGAGCCCCGCATCAGGCTCTCTGCTCAGAGCCTGCTTCCCCCTCTCTCTCTGCCTGCCCCTCTGCCTACTTGTGATCTCCATCTGTCAAATAAATAAATAAAATCTTAAAAAAAAAAAGATTACAATGGATAATTAAAAGTGTTACTATGGTAGAGAGACCTTTGAAGTATTTTCAATAGGATAAAAAAAGAAAGTAAGCTTCATTCCCCTTCTCCCCACAAACACTCATTTTCTCCACCATCCAGGAGCCCGAGGCCCAAGGGAGCTCTCCCCAGGTGATCTGAACCCCTGTGGCAGAGCAGCTGGGGAGGTTCTGTGAGGAACAGTGCTCCCAAACTTTAGTCTGCTGCAGAATCTCCTGGAGGGCTTTTTAAATAGCAGAGTGCTGGGATCCACCCCAGAGTTCCTGGTACAGTAGATCCCAAGAGGGTCAGAAATTTTACATTTCTGGCCAGTTCCCAAGCAAATTGGGCTTGGGTTTGGAACCAAAGTTTGGGAACCATAGAAAATCTCAGAGAGTCAATCCTCACAGCCAGGTTATATTTGCCCCTGAGAGGTTGTCCAGTGGGGAAGCTCTTGTATCAGAGCTTGCAGGTAAAGAGAGCCTCCATAAAGGTTTTCCTTATTCTCTTCCCCTTTCCTATTTTTAGCTTTCCTGGAGAGGTCAGGAGCTCCTCCTATGAGCTTTCTAAAGCGTTAGGTATATCTCCTTTCAAAGTCCCATCACATGACGTGTCCACTGAAAGAAACCTGTTCCCTCTTGAAGCATCTGATGGCTACGTAATGTGAGAATAGTTCTTTCATGGAAGAGGTATATTCAAACCTTCCATGAATGTTTTATGCCATATTGTTTATCAAGTAGTGACTCCTCTCCCTTTAGGTCAGAGATGCAGTGTTCTCATATTCTTTATGAATGCCTACTATGCCCAAGGGCTGTGGGAGATACAGATAACTAAATATACTGGCCACGGTGCATTTACGCTGCACGGCAGAATTAAGATTACAAAGTAGAAGATGGCACGCGGCATTGGGAGGGCACAAGCAAAATTCTGTCGGAGTCTACGAGGGCTATCTTTTAAGAAGGAAATTATGGATAGCTTCATAGTATGGATTTTTTTTTTTCTTAAGGTTTTGAGTTTCTGGAAATTTGACCCTTTGTCACTTCGTGTTTAGTGCTTTTTATGGTACTAGGAATGATTATCTAATATTTAGAGGTATAACCTTGTCTCTCTGTGAAAGAAAAAGAAAGATCGCTGCATGGGACAGAAAAATTAAAGGGCTCTTTACCAGGTGGCAATCTGGAAGTGGTAGTAAACTGACTACCCACAGTAGTTCAGTGGAACTCCCTTCTGTAACCTTCCATCACACACACATACACACACACACACATTCATGCACACACACCTCCAACCACGCTGCCCCTTTTCAGCTTACTCGTGGGCTAAGCTAGCTGGACAATTTGCAATTTTAGAAAGAGCAGAAAAGAAGAGCACCAAAACAAGTTGTTAACCTTGTAATTTGGAGCTGTTGGAAGAAGCATACTTGGAGTTGCACTGGGATTTGCATTCCCATTTAGCATTAGAATAAATAGCGCCATGCATACTAATCTCTTGAGTAGTTCAAAACAAATAGAAGTGAGAACGTGTGTGAAACCCAAATTGTGACATAACTTTCCACTCCATATATTATGTTTGGCTAGATACAAGTCTCTGATCATACTTGAAATTGAGATGGGGGAAAAGTATCTTAAATATTTAGTGGTGGGGTTGGGGGGAAGAAAAGATACCTAACCCAAATTATTATATTATAAAGAAGACTTTAAATATGTTGTCAATAGTATGCTTTTTTATTATATTTAAATAACTCTGAGTATTTTTCCTTTCAAAAGTCAGAGTAGAACAAAAGAGATTGTATCATGATAAATATTCTGTCTTTTAAAGAAAATGAATGATTTTTCAGTTTCCTTTTAATTCCATATGCTGGGAGAACATACCAAGTTATCCCTATCTTTTATTTAAATGATTGTTTGAGGCATTTATAATCAGATGTCCTAACTGCTGCTGGTGGTTAAGCATACTGGTCCATCCAGAGCTAAGCTTCCTTCTTATACAACACCCAAGGGAAAAAAAGTTTTAATTATTTATAGAGCAAAAGCTGTGTCAGTGGAATTGAGGCTACGGTAATGTTAGCAAAAATATGGAAATCTATGTGATATAATAGAAAACACAATATTAGATTCCATCACTAACTAGTTGTGAGACCTTGAATAGCTCACTTTAAATCTCTGGGTCTTATTTTCTTCATCTGTAAAATAGAATAATTGGACTTGATGAGTTGTTCCAAACCAGAACAGACAGCAGGATCATCTGGAGAGCTTCCCTTTTTTTTTTTTTTTTAAGATGTATTTATTGATTTTTAGGGAGAGAGGGAAATAGAGAGGGACCACATGCAAGAAGGGTGGGCAGAGGGAGAAGGGAAAGGAATCCCCAAGTTGACTCCCCACTCAGCATAGAGCCCAAGGTGGGGCTCAGTCTCAGGATCTAGAGATCATGACTTGAGCTGAAATCAAGAGTCAGATGCTTAACTGACTGAGCCACGCAGGCCCCCCTGCAGAGCTTCTTAAAAGCATTTGTGCTAAGTCCCCCATACATGGCTCCTATACTCCAGATCATCCCATCAGAAACCCAGCAAGTATGTCTCTGAAAAAGCTCTCTAGGCCATTCTGGATTGTCTCCTCAGTCTTTTCAACCCTGCCCTCTACCCCTCAATTCTAGGACTCCCTAAGACTATGAAATATATCTTTATTTTTTTTCTGTTTATCTCAAAGTAGAGCCAAGTAAGAGAAGAAATTAAAGCACTTCAATGAAAACTTGGATATTTATTTTCAAAAGATGCCTCCCTGTCTTATTCTAGTTGAAATCATAGAATTTCAAGCTCCCCAGAGACCTTCGCAAACATAGGTTATCTCCAGAGCTTTAAAAATAAAGATATGATTCTATATTCTTTTAAAACCTTCAAAATTTGGGGGCACCCGGGTGGTTCAGTTGATAAAACATCTGCCTTGGGCTCAGATCATGATCTCAAGGCCCTGGGATCAAGTCCCACATCAGGCTCCCTGCTCAGCAGCAGGTCTGCTTCTCTCTCCCTTTCAGATCTCTCTCATTCTCGCTCTCTAAAAAAAAAAAAAAAAAAAACCTTTCAAAATTTTCTTGGCCTCAGCATTTGGCTTGTTTTCATATTTGGAATGCTTTTCTTTTTTAACTTTGTTCAGGAAAAAAGAAAATTACCCTTTCTAACTTGGATAGAGTTATTCATCGATGATTTTAAAAAACATTTGTTAAATACCCCTTTGTACCTGATACAATGCTAGAAGATCTATAAAACAAGCAAAGAAGAAATCATTACTGCTCTCTGAAAATATTTCTAAGATCAGTAGCATAAATGACAAAACTTGAAGTTTTATGATTTCACAATTCAAGGTATAGGATTTTCTGTTGACTAATCATGGACTCCTTATTTTCCAAAGCATTTGAATGTTTATAATCTATTTTTATCCTCAGCTCAGCCTTTTGAAATACATTCAGAAGGCATTTTCATTCTGATTTATTCTGACAAATAAACTAAAAACCAGAATAGATCCCTTGTCTCCTGTGAGCAGCTTGAGTTCAGGAAATGTGGATGTTCTTTCGTAGCCCCAATGCCTAGCACACAGCCTGACACAAAGTAGGTGCTCAGTAAATGTATTAATGAGTGAATAAATAGGAGTGTTGCCTCCCTCCTCAGGGCTGTTCTCCAACGCAAGGAAAGCAATCAGAGCATTAGCAGGGTGTCTTGACTGCTCTCTGAATCTCCTGGCTCTGGGTTCCTGATTTCTGGGATTTCTAGTGAAAAAACCAGGTGAGACACTATAGATATGCAGCCACATGATTTATTATTTTCATTGACTTTGACTTCAAGGATTCTTTTAATTGTCTCCTGACCCCTGGGGCTGCCTCAACCTTGTATGCTTTAGTAGCAGCTGCAGATGCTAGGACTTCGGCATAGTTCATAGCTGAAAACAGCTGTTCACACTTACTCATCTTTGTATGCACAGCATCTAATACAGTGCTTGGATTGAGGATCAGTAGGGGCTCAATAAGTGTTCAGTAAATTGAACTGCAGAGGCTGCTGTGTCTGGAAAAAATACAGATGCTTGGCTCCCATGCTTGGAGATTCTGATTTAATTGGTCTTGAGCGCGGCCTTGCATCAGAATATTTAAAAGTTGTTCAGACACAGCCATGTCTGAGAATGCTGCCCCTTATTATTAAGAGGGAAATGAGTAGTTCATCAAAAGCCACCAGGTGTTAAAGAGAGATTAGCACCTAATAGGAATTTTCTCTCTGATGTAGTCAGAATTAAAAGCTTAGAAATAGGGAATGCTACAGAGAAAAGGGCACGATTGTCATGCCCTTGCTTTACACCTTCAAAGACATCACAGATCTGAGACGAGATCCAATATCCTTAGCATGGACTGCAAAGCCTCTTCCATAACCCCAATCGGGTTTTCCAGTGTCACCTGGGGTTACCTCCTCCCTCACCTCCTGAACCGTGGCCATGAGCTCCTCTTCTCACTTTAGACCCTCTTCCCTCCTGGAATACTACCCATTCCTCATCCTTAATCCCATCCCACCCATTCACCCAGCACTTTGCCTTCCTAACTCCTATACACTGTGGAGCCTCACGATTGAATGTCACTTAGTCAGGGAGGAATGTCTTCCTTGTCCCTTCAGACTAGAGGTTATGTGTGCTAAGCACCTGGCATGATGACTCACAGCTGTCATCCATCCTTTGTTCATTGTTCGACATCTGTTGTCTCCATACAGGACTGGGATGGAATCTCTACCACCCCCCCCCACCCCCACCACAACTGGGGCCCTGCTACTAAAACATTCTGTAAGTTTGGGCATATTATTTAACCTCTCTAAGCTTCAAGTTTCTAATTAGTAAAATGGTGTTGTCACTAGTACCCATTCATAGGATTGCTATAGGAATTCAGTGAGATCACTCATGCAGAAGGCTTGTGGTCCTGTGCCTGTCACACAGTAAGTGCTAAGAAAAATAAAAAGGATGATTACTGCATTGAAATCTTTAGCTTAGATGTGGTTCAGGTTCAGGATGACCTCTTCAGGTCCCTTCTAAACTCAATCTTACAATCATATGATGGCTTACAGAGAGTTTAAGGACTAAATAAATAACAGTTCTTTTTTTCCTCTCTAAAATTTGTAACTAGGGATGTCTGGATGGCTCAGTGGGTTAAGCACCTGCCTTCAGCTCAGGTCATGGTCTCAGGGTCCTGGAATCAAGTCCCACATGAGCCTGCTTCTCCCTCTCCCTCTGCCTGCTGCTCCCCCTGCTTGTGCTGTCTCTCTGACAAACAAATAAAATCTTTAAAACAAACAAACAAACAAAACTGTCACCAATAAGAAATAAAATGCAGGAGATAGAAAAATAAATATCTGTTGCCTTTACAGCAGATAAAGCTGATTAGATAATGTGACTTTAGATATGAAGCCAAAGGGGTTTATAAGATGCTTCCCAAATGGAATTCCCCTCAAATCTGAGCTAGCAGGCCTCTTCCTGGAGGCAGCGCTGCTTCAGTGTGAACCACAGGGAAGAGCAGAGGATGTGGGCATCCGGAAGACAGACTGACTCTGAAAGATGAGCCCAAAAGATACAGAGCCAAGCCAATTCACCAATAAGGTCTATTCCATCTCCCTGGAGGAGGAGTGAGGGGACAGAAGATGCAAAGGGTCTTGTCTTACCTTGCCTTGCCTGTTCCTTCTGGGAAAGAAATGGATGGTCTATCCCTGTCCATGAGGAGAAGAAAATTAAGCACTGTCTCATTCACAATGTAGTTTCAATACGAGTAGAATGGTGCCTTTCAAAAGATAATTACAGGGGCACCTGGGTGACTCAGTCGGTTAAGAATCTGCCTTTGGGGGCGCCTGGGTGGCTCAGTGGGTTAAGCCGCTGCCTTCGGCTCGGGTCATGATCCCAGGTCCTGGGTTCGAGCCCCACATCGGGCTTACTGCTCGGCAGGGAGCCTGCTTCCTCCTCTCTCTCTGCCTGCCTCTCTGCTTACTTGTGATTTCTCTCTGTCAAATAAATAAATAAATAAAATCTTTAAAAAAAAAAAAAAAAAGAATCTGCCTTTGGCTCAGGTCATGATCCCAGGGTCCTGGGATAGAGCCCCGCATCGGGCTCCCTGCTCAGTGGGAAGTCTACTTCTCCCTCTCATACTCCCCCTGCTTGTGTTCCCTCTCTCGCTGTCTCTCTCTCTGTCAAATAAATAAATAAAATCTTAAAAAAAAAAAAAGATAATTGCAAAGTGCATTTTGAAAAAAATCAACCCATAGTGCACTGCAGGTGGTACATCTGATGCAGTAGGCAAGTAAAAACAAGTTTGGTGATTGGCTTCTTTTGTTTTTCTTCTAAACCAGTTGGTGTCTCTTTGTGTATATATGTATAACAGTATTTGAAGATAACATCAAAGTCTTTGAGGCTCTGCATGAAGCTGACACCCCAGCCACTCCAGCCTCCTACTCTGGCCCCTTCGAGAGAGAGACACCCTGGCTTTCTGACTGGTGCAGGTCTGTGGCCATGTTTCCACCTGTTGATGTCCAAATTTAAAAAGCAAGTTATGTAACCAATTTTTTAGTGATACTAACTGTAAGGTGTGATTAATGCTTATCACATGGTTTTGAAAACCATGAATGAATGGTTTGAATGAATGAAATGAATCCACACTCTGCCATTACTGTGTTTCTTTAGACACATTACCTCTTTGTACCCGATTGTCTTCATCTGTAGAATGAGAATAATAACAGTATCCATCTCACAAGGTTGTATGAGTAATACAGTATATTCAAATGTCTCAGTACCTTGCATATAAGTGTTCGATAAGTGTTAGACACTATTATCTATTTTGAAAGACCATTCTTTATCCTGAAATAATACCCACCCTTTCATTTTGATATTTGAATGTCTTCCTTCATGAAATCATAACAATAGTTTATAGGAAATCTCTTTTGTAATTTCCTCCACAAAATTTGCAAAAAAAGAGTTGACAACCTTGTATTGATTAGTCTCTCCCATTTTTTTTGTTTTGTTTTAAAATTTAACTGATTTATTAAAATCAAGTATCTGGAAACCACTAAATTATTGTACACTGCCTCCCACTTCCATTTTTTGAAGACCTGGTAAGTAAGAAAATAAGGTATATATTTTGTTATCAAATAACTTTTAGAATATTACCAACTCTCCTGCCCCTGTCTTTGTTGCAACAAACAAATGTGTTTGTTGCAACAACAAGTTGTCTTTGTTGCAAATTAACATCCAAGGGCCCATTAGTATATTTGCACAGGGGTCTGAAGGGCTGTGTGAAATGACCTATGTTTAAACAGTCTTTACTAGTGGGCAATTAATCTGCCTATTTACATTGCCTTGGCACTGTGCATCAGTGAAATTATGATAAATACTGCTGAATGATAATGTCCCCTGTGACAGTGATTCTAATATCCTTTGTCACTCGACTTGAGGCAGTAGAGGCACTGAATGAACATACAATTCATACATGATTGACTGAAAGACAGCAGAAGATACCAATTAAAACCAAACCACATTTCTTTTTTTTTCTATTTCCAAACTTTATTGACCACTTTCTAGTGGTATTTCTAAAATTTACCTTTTTTTTTTTAAATACAGTGTTTTATTAGTTTCAGGTATACAATATGGCAATTCAGCAATTCCATACACCACTCAGTGCTTGTTACATTAATTGCACTCCTGAATCCCCATCACCTATTTCACCCATCTCCCCACCCACTTCCCCTCTGGGAACTAACAATTTGTTCTACATATTTAAGAGTCTGGATTTTTGTTAACCCTTCCCCCCTTTTTAAAAAACAAACCTCATTTCCAACTCTAGCCCTGATCTTATGAAATTGCTGGCACTCCGATTGTCACCACTGGGACATAAATTCATATTTTGAAATAAGTTGGTAATGAAATAAGAAAATGAGAACCTGTGTAATTAGGAAGTGAGAATCCACGTCAGCACCCAGAAGTTCTACGAATTTTATTGGGATGAACTTTAAAAGCCCAAAACATTTTCCCAGGACCTCTTACTTGTTCACACTGCAGCACTGTTGACTAAAGCTGTGATTAATTCTGACAATAACCACAGGTAAGGGATAATATTTGTCATAAAAACAGAAGCCTTTGCCTCAAACTAACATGTGACGGCATCTTTTATGATGAAAATATCCAGGCTCCTCCGGATATTTTTGAAGGGGATGTGTCTGTTTCTCTAAGCTGGCTCTGGGCGTCTGGCACGTCTCTGTGAGTGGGCAGAGGAGGGATGCCAAAGGAGCAGCCCCTCATCTGAACTCTTGATTTGCCTTCCCTGACAGCCCCGCTCAGATAGAAACTGAGATTAGAGAGATGCCTGTCTCCTGGGAATGTGACAAGTGACAGTTTCCATCAGCGTTTATCTCTACTTGGCAAAAATAAGGCAGGTCTGGATACAGGCCTCTATGGAACTTGTTGGCAGTCATGGGCCATCCCGAGCTGGGCCCTCATGTCCAGGAATACATACATATTATCCATCATAACCAGATAAAGAGGCTGCCAACTATGAGAGTGACTAGAATTTGAACTTCCTTCACTGAAACGAGGGCAATCATCTAATGACCAAGAGATTTATATGAACTCTCAGATGTATATTCCTATCCCTGTTTAATGGTTGGGGATGGAAGGAAACAAAGCTGAGAAAGATTTGGTCGTCTCATATACAAGAGCCCACAGCAGGTAAATGGTGGGGGGGATGGAAGAGAGGGGGAACCAGGATTCCAACTTGCCTGCCTGGTTCCAAATTTCAGGTTCTGGCCACTGTGCTAATGGACCTCTTGCTCTCTGAGGAAGGCTGGGTAAGGTAAGTCTGCTCCCTGCAAGACTGTGCCATGTTTGTGAAACTGTCTTTCTAATTAACTTCTGTCCTGAAATGTTTCTCAGAAAGGACCACCCCTCTGAGATTCTTCAGGGTCTGGTTGGCTTACCTGTTCCTGTCATTTTAAAATCCAAAGCTAGGAATATTGTATACATTTATTTAAGTGCATCCGTTTCCCCCTTTGTCTTAACTTTCCCTTCACCTCAGGAAAGTCTCCCAAGCAAGCTTTGTGAAACTGCAACCAATAATCCCTTTTGCTAGTAATTCTTCAGAAGTATTTGACTCTAAAGGTATGCTCTGATGGCTTGTCACCTAGAAAGATGGAAGCATAGAAAATTGTTTGTTTTAATTCATTAGCCTTCTGTGAGAGTAAATCTACAACCAAGTATTGAAAAGAACTTTTTATGAAGTTACATTGAGTATCCAAAATATAGTATCTTTTTAAATAAATGAAGACAAGTGGAAGAAATTAGAGTATAGCTTATATGTTTTTATTTGGGTTCTACTCCCGATCTTGACCCTCCCCACCCTAATAACCCTAACCGATGCCCTTATGTCTGGACAATAATGTGCCAAAGGAAAGACTTAGGGCCTGGCACATTGATCTAGAATGTGGCCAGAAGCAAAGACCTATGATCAGGAAGGCAAGAAAATGGTGCCAAAATCCAGAATCACAACCAGCCAATCAGCTGAAGGGTTGACTAAGAAGCTACAGATGAGATGAGACAAGCTATGTCTAGTAAGGAGATATTGAGCCACATGTGGGCAGGTCAGGCTGGATAGTGGGAGCACAAGAACATTCTAGGCGATTCCTTTTATACTGCCCTTGGTCCACTTTGCTGGGCCAAAAATGGAATGAAACTATGTTGGAAGATGTTAGAAATAACACTGTGTTAATGGACTAAATGTTTGCATCCCCCTAAAATTAATATGTTGAGATCCTAACTCCCAACATGATAGTATTAGGAGGTGGGGCATTTGATAAACGATTAGGTCATGAAGGTGGAGCCCTCATAAATGGGTCTAATGCCTTATAAAAGGGGCCCCAGAAAGCTCTCTCACCCCCTCCACCATGTGAGGACACAGCAAGAAGACGGCTGTCTATGAACCAGGAAGTGGATCTCACCAGAATCTGCCAACACCTTGATCTTGGACTTCCCATATCCCAGAACTGTAAGAAATAAATTTGTCATGGGGTGCCTGGGTGGCTCAGTTGGTTGGGCGACTGCCTTGGACTCAGGTCAGAATCCTGGAGTCCCTGGGTGAGTCCTGTATCAGGTTCCTTGCTCTGTGGGGAGCCTGCTTCTCCGTCTGACCCTCCCCCACTCATGCTCTCTCTCTCTCTCTCATTATCTCTCTCTCTCAAATAAATAAATAAATAAATAACTTTTTAAAAAAAAGAAAGAAAGACATTTGTCATTTATAAACCACCCAGTCTATGGTATTTTTGTGATAGCAGCCCAAATGGACTAAGACAGAATTAGCACTAATAATATACATCCGAAAACCATATTAAAATGAACTTAGCTTGATACTTAAGGAATATACAAAAGCAACTCTTAAAAATGAATTCTGACCAAATTTCAAAAGCAAGAAATAGCATATTTGCATGGTAGGAACTTTAGGGAGTCTACTTTCCTCATCATATCGTCATGACCTTTAACCAGTCTGGTTCAGTATCTTTAAGCACACAACAAGCACACACCACATAAATAAAGCAAATCGCCTGTCCCATTCCCTATTACCGACTTCACCTGGGAAAGCTTCAGCTTCTTCCACGCTTCTCAACCTGTCCTAACGTTCCAGTTCACCAGCCAGGTTCCAGGCCTATCTCCAACTGGCTCCTCTGACCACAGCTCTGTAATTCTGCCCTTCACTCTGCCTCAGGGGTCCTCTTCATTGTCTGAGTCATTCCTTGCTTACCTGATTTGTTCTAGCCTTTCAGGGAAGGGAGAGAGAATGCCATTCCTTTACCTTGAACCATTGTAATGAGAAGATAAAAATCTCTGCCCTACTACTATCTTGAGTTCCACCTATAGTGATCCATTCCTTTGTGTTAAACAGGGATCTATCCCTACCACTCTCTTTTAAAATGTAAATACTTCCAGAAGACAGAGACTTTCAGCATGAATTAATTTATCTCGTTTTTTCCCCAGGACAGAAGAAATCAAGATAACAGAAACAACTCAGAGTAGAGAAAGCACTGAAATACAGAAAGAGAAGAAAGGGAAGTTAGAAGCACCAGGCAACATCACCCCTTTGCATTTTAACTATTAATATGGACAGCACTGGACTTTTGAAAACAATATCCTACCTGAGCTACATCTTCAGAATGAAAAAGTCAAAATAGTTTACAGGTTTATTACTGCTTGCTGCCTTGTGCCAAAAATCAAGGATTAAATACAGACTCATTAATATTTGTGCAGTGGGATAATACTTTGAGATATTAACCTAGAGTTTTCCCCCTGATACCCACCTCTCTACCCTGTCCTCCGTACCCCCACCAGGTGCTCTTAGGCCTTTCCTAGGCCCCTAAAGCTAGACCTTCTTTATTCATTACTTCAGTCAAGAGTAAGAAGCCTGCTAAGCCCTTGATCTCTACCCATTCAGCCTAGAATGATAGATACCTTCACTGTGTCTCTTCTTTTTTAATTAATTATTTTTATTAACATATAATGTAGTATTTGCCCCAGGGGTACAGGTCTGTGAACCATCAGGCATACACAGTTCACAGCACTCACCATAGTACATACCCTTCCCAATGTCCATAACCCCATCACCCTCTCCATACCCCCCTCCCCCCAGCAACCCTCAGTTTGTTTTATGAGATTAAGAGTCTCTTATGTTTTGTCTCCCACCCGATCCCATCTTGTTTCATTTTTTCCTTCCTTACCCCCCAAGCCCCCCCCCACTCTGCCTCTCAACTCATATCAGGGAGATCATATGATAATTGTCTTTCTCTGATTGGTTTATCTCACTCAGCATAATACCCTCTAGTTCCATCCACCTTGTCGCAAATGGCAAGACTTCGTTTCTTTTGATGGCTGCATGTTATTCCATTATGTATATATACCACATCTTTTTTATCCATTCATCTGTTGATGGACATCGAGGTTCTTTCCATAGTTTGGCTATTGTGGACATTGCTACTATAAACATTTGGGTGCACGTGCCCCTTCAGATCACTACATTTGTATCTTTAGGGTAAATACCCAGTAGTGCAATTGCTGGGTCATAGGGTATCTCTATTTTCAACTTATTGAAGAATCTCCATGCTATTTTCCAGAGTGGTTCACCAGCTTGCATGCCCACCAACAGTGTAGGAGGGTTTCTCCTACATCTGCATCCTCTCCAACATCTGTTGTGGAACCAGAAAAGATCCCGAATAGCCAGAGGAATGTTGAAAAAGAAAGCCAAAGTTGGTGGCATCACAATTCCAGACTTCAAGCTCTATTACAAAGCTGTCATCATCAAGACAGTATGGTACTGACACAAAAACAGACACATAGATCAGAGGAACAGAATAGAGAGCCCAGAAATAGTCCCTCAACTCTATGGTCAACTAATCTTCGACAAAGCAGGAAAGAATGTCCAATGGAAAAAAGACAGTCTCTTCAACAAATGTTGGAAAATTGGACAGCCACATGCAGAAGAATGAAACTGGACCATTTCTTACACCACACACAAAAAGAGACTCAAAATGGATGAAAGACCTCAATGTGAGGCAGGACTCCATCAAAATCCTTGAGAAGAACACAGGCAGCAACCTCTTTGACCTCAGCCACCCCGACTTCTTCCTAGAAACATTGCCAAAGGCAACGGAAGCAAGGGCAAAAATGAACTATTGGGACTTCATCAAGATCAAAAGCTTTTGCACAGCAAAGGAAACAGTCATCAAAACCAAAAGACAGGGCGCCTGGGTGGCTTAGTGGGTTAAGCCTCTGCCTTTGGCTCAGGTCATGATCTCGGGGTCCTGGGATTGAGCCCTGCATTGGGCTCTCTGCTCAGCCGGGAACCTGCTTCCCTTCCTCTCTATCTGCCTGTCTCTCTGCCTACTTGTGATCTCTGTCTGTCAAATAAATAAATAAAATCTTTAAAAAAAAAAAAGACAACTGACAGAATGGGAGAAGATATTTGCAAATGACATATCAGATAAACAGCTATTATCCAAAATCTATAAAGAACTTAGCAAAGTCAACACCCTAAGAACAAATAATCCAATCAAGAAATGGGCAGGGGGGGAGGAGTCAAGATGGCGGAGAAGTAGCAGGCTGAGACTACTTCGGGTAGCGGGAGATCAGCTAAATAGCTTATCTAAAGATTGCAAACACCTACAAATCCAATGGGAGATTGAAGAGAAGAAGAACAGCAATTCCAGAAACAGAAAATCAACCACTTTCTGCAAGGTAGGACTGGCGGAGAAGTGAAAACAAAGCGACGGGAAGATAGACCGCGGGGGGAGGGGCCGGCTCCCGGCGAGCGGCGGAGCAACGGAGCAAAATCAGGACTTTTAAAAGTCTGTTCTGCTGAGGGACATCGCTCCAGAGGCTTAACTGGGGTGAAGCCCAGGCGGGGTAAGCGCGGCCTCAGGTCCCGCAGGGTCGCAGAAGGATCGGGGGTGTCTCAGTGTCGCAGAGCTTACCGGTATTAGAACGGGGAAGCCGGCTGCAGAGACAGAGCCGAGGAGTGACTCTCAGCTCAGGGTTGAACCTTGAACCGGTCGCAGGCTCGGTCAGCTCGGAGCGCGGCCGGAGGCCAGGGTGACGAGAGTCATTTGGCACTGTTCTCTGAGGGCGCACTGAGGAGTGGGGCCCCGGGCTCTCGGCTCCTCCGGGCCGGAGACCAGGAGGCCGCCATCTTCATTCCCGTCCTCCAGACTCTACGGAAAGCGCTCAGGGAACAAAAGCTCCCGAAAGCAAACCCGAGCGGATTACTCAGCGCGGCCCGGGGTAAGGGCGGTGCAACTCCGCCTGGGGCAAAGACGCTTGAGAATCACTACAACGGGCCCCTCCCCCAGAAGATCTACGGGAAACCCAGCCAGGACCAAGTTCACCTACCAAGGAGAACGGCGGAATTCCAGAGGAGAAGAAAGCAAAGCACGGAACTCATGGCTTTCTCCCCATGATTTTTTAGCCTTGCAGTTAATTTAATTTTTTTTTCTTTTTCTCTTCTTCTGCTAAATTTTTTTTAACTTTTACCATTTTCTTTTTTTTAACGTTTTTTAAATAGTTTATCTAATATATATATATTTTTTCCTCTTTTTATATTTATTTCTTTATCGGCTTTCTTTTTTTTAATAGTTTTTTTTTTTTCTTTCTTTCTGAGCCCCTTTTTATCCCCTTTCTCCCCCCTCACAATTCAGGATCTCTTCTGATTTGGCTAAAGCATATTTTCCTGGGGTTGTTGCCACCCTTTTAGTATTTTACTTGCTCCTTCATAAACTCTTATCTGGACAAAATGACAAGGCGGAAAAATTCACAACAAAAAAAAGAACAAGAGGCAGTTCCAAAGGCTAGGGACCTAATCAATACAGACATTGGTAATATGTCAGATATAGAGTTCAGAATGATGATTCTCAAGGTTCTAGCCGGGCTTGAAAAAGGCATGGAAGATATTAAAGCAACCCTCTCGGGAGATATAAAAGCCCTTTCTGGAGAAATAAAAGAACTAAAATCTAACCAAGTTGAAATTAAAAAAGCTATTAATGAGGTGCAATCAAAAATGGAGGCTCTCACTGCTAGGATAAATGAGGCAGAAGAAAGAATTAGCGATATAGAAGACCAAATGACAGAGAATAAAGAAGCTGAGCAAAAGAGGGACAAACAGCTACTGGACCACGAGGGGAGAATTCGAGAGATAAGTGACACCATAAGACGAAACAACATTAGAATAATTGGGATTCCAGAAGAAGAGGAAACAGAGAGGGGAGCAGAAGGTATATTGGAGAGAATTATTGGAGAGAATTTCCCCAATATGGCAAAGGGAACAAGCATCAAAATCCAGGAGGTTCAGAGAACCCCCCTCAAAATCAATAAGAATAGGTCTACACCCCGTCACCTAATAGTCAAATTGACAAGTCTTAGTGACAAAGAAAAGATCCTGAAAGCAGCCCGGGAAAAGAAGTCTGTAACGTACAATGGTAAAAATATTAGATTGGCAGCAGACTTATCCACAGAGACCTGGCAGGCCAGAAAGAGCTGGCATGATATATTCAGAGTACTAAATGAGAAAAACATGCAGCCAAGAATACTATATCCAGCTAGGCTATCATTGAAAATAGAAGGAGAGATTAAAAGCTTCCAGGACAAACAAAAACTGAAAGAATTTGCAAATACCAAACCAGCTCTACAGGAAATATTGAAAGGGGTCCTCTAAGCAAAGAGAGACCCTCAAAGTAGTAGATCAGAAAGAAACAGAGACAATATACAATAACAGTCACCTTACAGGCAATACAATGGCACTAAATTCATATCTCTCAATACTTACCCTGAATGTTAATGGGCTAAACGCCCCAATCAAAAGACACAGGGTATCAGAATGGATAAAAAAACAAAACCCATCTATATGTTGCCTACAAGAAACTCATCTTACACCCGAAGAAACCTCCAGGTTTAAAGTGAGGGGGTGGAAAAGAATTTACCATGCTAATGGACATCAGAAGAAAGCAGGAGTGGCAATCCTTATATCAGATCAATTAGATTTTAAGCCAAAGACTATAATAAGAGATGAGGAAGGACACTATATCATACTCAAAGGAACTGTCCAACAAGAAGATCTAACAATTTTAAATATCTATGCCCCTAACGTGGGAGCAGCCAAGTATATAAACCAATTAATAACAAAATCAAAGAAACACATCGACAAGAATACAATCATAGTAGGGGATTTTAACACTCCCCTCACTGAAATGGACAGATCAATCAAGCAAAAGATCAACAAGGAAATCAAGGCCTTAAATGACACACTGGACCAGATGGACATCACAGATATATTCAGAACATTTCATCCCAAAGCAACAGAATACACATTCTTCTCTAGTGCACATGGAACATTCTCCAGAATAGATCACATTCTTGGTCCTAAATCAAGTCTCAACCGGTATCAAAAGATTGGGATCATTCCCTGCATATTTTCAGACCACAATGCTCTAAAGCTAGAACTCAATAACAAGAGGAAATTTGGAAAGAACCCAAATACATGGAGACTAAACAGCGTCCTTCTAAAGAATGAATGGGTCAACCAGGAAATCAAAGAAGAATTGAAAAAAATTATGGAAACAAATGATAATGAAAACACAACGGTTCAGAATCTGTGGGACACAACAAAGGCAGTCCTGAGAGGAAAATATATAGCGGTACAAGCCTTTCTCAAGAAACAAGAAAGGTCTCAGGTACACAACCTAACCCTACACCTAAAGGAGCTGGAGAAAGAACAAGAAAGAAAGCCTAAACCCAGCAGGAGAAGAGAAATCATAAAGATCAGAGCAGAAATCAATGAAATAGAAACCAAAAAAACAATAGAACAAATCAACGAAACTAGGAGCTGGTTCTTTGAAAGAATTAATAAGATTGATAAACCCCTGGCCAGACTTATCAAAAAGAAAAGAGAGAGGACCCAAATAAATAAAATCATGAATGAAAGAGGAGAGATCACAACGAACACCAAAGAAATACAGACAATTATAAGAACATACTATGAGCAACTCTACGCCAACAAATTTGACAATCTGGAAGAAATGGATGCATTCCTAGAGACATATAAACTACCACAACTGAACCAGGAAGAAATAGAAAGCCTGAACAGACCCATAACCAGTAAGGAGATTGAAACAGTCATCAAAAATCTCCAAACAAACAAAAGCCCAGGGCCAGACGGCTTCCCGGGGGAATTCTACCAAACATTTAAAGAAGAACTAATTCCTATTCTCCTGAAACTGTTCCAAAAAATAGCAATAGAAGGAAAACTTCCAAACTCATTTTATGAGGCCAGCATCACCTTGATCCCAAAACCAGACAAGGATCCCAACAAAAAAGAGAACTACAGACCAATATCCTTGATGAACACAGATGCAAAAATTCTCGCCAAAATACTAGCCAATAGGATTCAACAGTACATTAAAAGGATTATTCACCACGACCAAGTGGGATTTATTCCAGGGCTGCAAGGCTGGTTCAACATCCGCAAATCAATCAATGTGATACAACACATTAATAAAAGAAAGAACAAGAACCATATGATACTCTCCATAGATGCTGAAAAAGCATTTGACAAAGTACAGCATCCCTTCCTGATCAAAACTCTTCAAAGTGTAGGGATAGACGGCACATACCTCAATATTATCAAAGCCATCTATGAAAAACCCACTGCAAATATCATTCTCAATGGAGAAAAACTGAAAGCTTTTCCGCTAAGGTCAGGAACACGGCAGGGATGTCCGTTATCACCACTGCTATTCAACATAGTACTAGAAGTCCTAGCCTCAGCAATCAGACAACAAAAGGAAATTAAAGGCATCCAAATCGGCAAAGAAGAAGTCAAACTATCACTCTTTGCAGATGATATGATAGTATATGTGGAAAACCCAAAAGACTCCACTCCAAAACTGCTAGAACTTGTACAGGAATTCAGTAAAGTGTCAGGATATAAAATCAATGCACAGAAATCAGTTGCATTTCTCTACACCAACAACAAGACAGAAGAAAGAGAAATTAAGGAGTCCATCCCATTTACAATTGCACCCAAAACTATAAGATACCTAGGAATAAACCTAACCAAAGAGACTAAGAATCTATACTCAGAAAACTATAAAGTACTCATGAAAGAAATTGAGGAAGACACAAAGAAATGGAAAAATGTTCCATGCTCCTGGATTGGAAGAATAAATATTGTGAAAATGTCTATGCTACCTAAAGCAATCTACACATTTAATGCAATTCCTATCAAAGTACCATCCATTTTTTTCAAAGAAATGGAACAAATAATCCTAAAATTTATATGGAACCAGAAAAGACCTCGAATAGCCAAAGGAATATTGAAAAAGAAAGCCAAAGTTGGTGGCATCACAATTCCGGACTTCAAGCTCTATTACAAAGCTGTCATCATCAAGACAGCATGGTACTGGCACAAAAACAGACACATAGATCAATGGAACAGAATAGAGAGCCCAGAAATGGACCCTCAACTCTATGGTCAACTCATCTTCGACAAAGCAGGAAAGAATGTCCAATGGAACAAAGACAGCCTCTTCAATAAATGGTGTTGGGAAAATTGGACAGCCACATGCAGAAAAATGAAATTGGATCATTTCCTTACACCACACACGAAAATAGACTCAAAATGGATGAAGGATCTCAATGTGAGAAAGGAATGCATCAAAATCCTCGAGGAGAACACAGGCAGCAACCTCTTCGACCTCAGCCGCAGCAACATCTTCCTAGGAACATCACCAAAGGCAAGGGAAGCAAGGGCAAAAATGAACTATTGGGATTTTATCAAGATCAAAAGCTTTTGCACAGCAAAGGAAACAGTGAACAAAACCAAAAGACAACTGACAGAATGGGAGAAGATATTTGCAAATGACATATCAGATAAAGGGCTAGTGTCCAAAATCTATAAAGAACTTAGCAAACTCAACACCCAAAGAACAAATAATCCAATCAAGAAATGGGCAGAGGACATGAACAGACATTTCTGCAAAGAAGACATCCAGATGGCCAACAGACACATGAAAAAGTGCTCCATATCACTCGGCATCAGGGAAATACAAATCAAAACCACCATGAGATATCACCTCACACCAGTCAGAATGGCTAAAATTAACAAGTCAGGAAATGACAGATGCTGGCGAGGATGCGGAGAAAGGGGAACCCTCCTACACTGTTGGTGGGAATGCAAGCTGGTGCAACCACTCTGGAAAACAGCATGGAGGTTCCTCAAAATGTTAAAAATAGAACTACCCTATGACCCAGCAATTGCACTGCTGGGTATTTACCCTAAAGATACAAACATAGTGATCCGAAGGGGCACGTGCACCCGAATGTTTATAGCAGCAATGTCTACAATAGCCAAACTATGGAAAGAACCTAGATGTCCATCTACAGACGAATGGATAAAGAAGATGTGGTATATATACACAATGGAATACTATGCAGCCATCAAAAGAAATGAAATCTTGCCATTTGCGACGACGTGGATGGAACTAGAGGGTATCATGCTTAGCGAAATAAGTCAATCGGAGAAAGACAACTATCATATGATCTCCCTGATATGAGGGAGAGGAGATGCAACATGGGGGGTCGAGGGGGTAGGAGAAGAGTAAATGAAACAAGATGGGATTGGGAGGGAGACAAACCATAAGTGACTCTTAATCTCACAAAACAAACTGAGGGTTGATGGGGGGAGGGGGTTGGGAGAGGGGGTGGGGTTATGGATATCGGGGAGGGTATGTGCTATGGTGAGTGTTGTGAAGTGTGTAAACCTGGTGATTCGCAGACCTGTACCCCTGGGGATAAAAATATATGTTTATAAAGCTGTAAAAAAAAAAAAAAAAAAGAAAGAAAGAAAGAAAGAAAGGATGAATCCCCAAGTTTTGTAGCAACATGGACGGGACTGGAAGAGATTATGCTGAGTGAAATAAGTCAAGCAGAGAGAGTCAATTATCATATGGTTTCACTTATTTGTGGAGCATAACAAATAGCATGGAGGACAAGGGGAGATGGAGAGGAGAAGGGAGTTGAGGGAAATTGGAAGGGGAGGTGAACCATGAGAGACTATGGACTCTGAAAAACGATCTGAGAATTTTGAAGGGGTGGGGGGTGGGAGGTTGGGGGCACCAGGTGGTGGGTATTGTAGAGGGCACGGATTGCATGGAGCACTGGGTGTGGTGCAAAAATAATGAATACTGTTATGCTGAAAAAAATAAAAAAAATTAAAAAAAAAAAAAAAAAAAGAACACCAAATGATACAGCCACTTCAGAAGAAAGATTTGGCAATTTTTATCCTATGTAGCAATCCTACTCCTAGGTATCTATCTACCCACGTGAAATGAAAAGCTATATTCACACACAAAAAAAAAAAAAAAAAAGAAATGGGCAGGGGACATGAACAGACATTTCTGCAAAGAAGACATCCAGATGGCCAACAGACACATGAAAAAATGCTCAACATCACTCAGCATCAGGGAAATACAAATCAAAACCATAATGAGATACCACCTCACAGCAGTCAGAGTGGCTAAAATTAACTGTGTCTCTTCTTGCTCAGAGTATCTGAGACAGTTTCACAGAGGTTTCCACAGGCCACTGTGTGCTCCAGCTGAATAATGGTCAACATACAGCACAGAGAAAGCTAGCAAGCCTGGAGACAACTTGAAATTGGGACCAGAAAGATACCATAGTGACCCAGTGATCAATTATCCAAGATCAGACAGGAATGCTGCCAATCTTGGCAGGTGCCAGGATGGATAAATGATGACAACATAGAAGAGATGCTCCTGACTCCCAGCTCCAGGATGACTCAATGGCACAGGTGAGAACTCCAGAATCTCAGATCCTGAGATTAATTTTCGACCACCTGACAGAATAGAGATAAAGACAGCACATTTCTTACATAACTGCCTATGTAGCCTGGAATGTGGACCCTCCACATCAGCTAATAAAATAAGCAATTTAACCAAAATTTTTTGGTTAAATATTTATTTATAAATATTTATATTTATAATTATAAATATAAATTATAAATATATATAAATATAAATATATTTATATATAAATATATATAAATATAAATTATAAATATAAATAAAATATTTAACCAAATAGAGATAAAAAATATTTTTTTAAAATTTTTACTTTTAATTCCAGTATAGTTAACATATGGTGTGATAGTAGTCTCAGGTGTAGAAGTGAGTGATTCAGCACTTCCACATATTACTCAGTGCTCACCATGATCAGTGTACTGAGAAAAATACAGTTTTAAGAAACAGGAAAATAGGGCACAAGGTGGACAGGGACAGAAGCAAATGTAGAGCCTCTGCCTCAAGGCATGTAGTCATGTGGCATTTGTACTTGAATTACTTGCATAAGGGTCCTCTCCCTGGAACTCCAGTGCCAGGAATTCTTGCGAGGAGAGCGCCACCCACACTCCTACTTCAGAGGCTTCTCACAGTGTGATCTGACACATGAGGTTGGTTAGGATTACATTTCGGTTAGCAGGAGTTGCAATAAGACATTTCTTTCAGACCCAGAATTCTGAAAATTCCTTTCCAAGAACACTGAAACCTGAACACTGTAAAGGAAAGAAAGGGTCATGGTTGGGAGAACAATAAAAAACAAGATAAAACAGAAAAATAAGAGAGGACGGGAATGAAAAAATGAGAGAAGTATAGAGAGGTAACGCATAAGATCATGTTAGTGGTCTCAAAGCCATGTCCGATGTAACCCCTACTCCTAGGACACCCCCACTAACTCAATGGCTTTACTTTGCTCTAGGTTCACATGACATATCAATTCCATTGCTCACATTTTGCTGGTGCTAATAATGGCATGCCAGGTGCCCACATTTGGCAAAAAGGCCAAAAGTCTTACGTACATAGTCACTGATGCTGAATTTAGGAGTAGGAAAAATAGTCATAAGAGGTCATAACTAGAAACAACTGTAGCTCAATTTCCTCATATTACAAATGAAAAAAAAGCCAGACCCTCTGCAGATAAATTGTTGCCAGAGGTCAAATGTCTAGTTGGTGACAAGCCTGAGTCTAGAATCCAGGTGTTCTAATTTCCTAGACCATACTTACTCTGCTCCTGCATCCCCATATGCTGCTATTCACTACATATCTTGAAACACACCTGCTCTCCCTGATTTCTGTCAATAGCACCAACTTTTTTCCCTTCCATTACTATGAAGGATGCAGTTAAGGACAGCTGAGATCAACAGGACCTACTGCACCCACCTACAAAAAGAAAGAGGAGGTGCCTGGTGTTTCAGCTGGTTAATCATCTGACTCTTGATTTCAACTCAGGTCATAATCTCAGGGTTGTGGGATTGAACCCTGTATCAGGCTCGCACTCAGCAGGAAGTCTGCTTAGGATTCTTTCTCTCACTCTCCCTCTGTCTCTTCCACTCACGTTCTCTCTCTGTCTCAAATAAATAAATAAATCTTTAAAAAAGAGAGGGAGAGAAAGTAATGATACCCAGAGATTCTATTTTTCCACCCATAGAGCTCTACCTGGGAAAGTTCTGGAAAAGGCTTATAATAGTAATAAATAAGAATAATAATTAAAAAACAATTCATTAGTTCTATAGTCACTATATTAGACTATAGTCAGCTGATGGCTGGATGACAGCAGACCTCATTTGGGGAAAGGGTAAACCATCATTGCATCACCATGATTTTGGTGAGCTCTAAGGGACAGGCTTAACACAGGAAATAAACAGAAGAAATCTGGGCAGGAAAAAAAAATTGGTTTTTGCTCGATGTTATTGCCAATTAAACTTCTTTGAAAGAAGGAAACAATGTTTATGTTCACATAGGGCATCTTCTAAAAAGGTTGCAATATTTTTTTCAATATGTATCAGAAAACTCTTTGTCCTTGGGGTAAAGCCAAACTTAAGGAAGCCTCATTACCACAGGATATCTTTGCAATTAAGGAGGACCATTAAAAATGAATGGCATAGCCATTGTAAGGAAACTGAGAAATTGTTCATGTGTCATGGACATTGAGAAGAAAAAAAAACCAACAACAACACTTTCTGAAAATGGAAATCCCCCAATTCTTGATACTGATGCTTCCTGATTTTTGTGGAAAGACGAAATTTCTTTATAAGGACACTTCTGTTCAATTTGAAAAATGAGTTCTGGGCTGTTCTTATGTGTTATCAATTTATTCAGAGTCTCACGGTACATTAGCATCACTTATCAGGCTACTAGGTCTACTGAGAGACAGTATAACGGATGGAGGAAGTCAATGCATTATTCAGTCCCTTCTTGTGGGTTTTTCCAAAGCTAGATATCTAGCGACATGACTGTATAGACCATTTCTGGAACTGTTCCCTCATCTTTACTATAATGATCTTCTTTAATCCATCCTATACCCAATTGATTAACTAATCTTCCCTTTTAAAAAGAGAGGCGGCTGAGAGAATGTTATTCTCCCGCTAGAAATCTATCCATGTCTTCTTATCATATACAGAATAGACTCTAGACTCGTGAACATGGCATTCAGGGTCCTCTGTGATCTGGCACAAATTTTGCTTGGCACAAAGTGGCATGCGATTATAGCTTTACTTTCTATATTTGTTGTTATTGTTAATATTCCAGATGGACCTTTAATCCCATTCTTTTAGCTATTTTTTAAGTTTTCATTTCCTCATTTGGCAATTTTCTATTTATAACTTTTGATGGAGGTTTATTAGTTTTTCCAATACATAACTAGGAACTCTCTACCAATTAAGGTTTGTAATCTTATATCAGGAATGTTTTATGACATCTTTTTCAGGGTAGTTGATATGAACTTATGGGTGAATTTAGAAAGTCAAAGCACAAAACAGCTTAACTGGTAGGGCCAGAGTTTGTCTTCCTGGCAATTCATGTCTCAAAGAAGCTTCCATCAGATAACTTCTTTTATTTATTTATTATTTTTTTTTTTTCAAAATAAGTTAGACATCTGCATTATCTACATGATTGTGGTTTTATATTATTTGGCTTTTCCAATAATCTGTATGTGCTTATCTCTCCTGCCCCACTCTCTGTCTTCTACGCAGTTCTTCCAATCCTAGGTCAGTGTGTACATGATTCTTTCTACCTGGAATATTCCTCTGCAGCCCACCTCCATTCACCTTTTCAGCTACCTTTTATTTGCCTTTTCAGATCCTGCTTTAGGCATCTCTTTTTCTGGAAAGCTTCTGTGACTGTCTCCATCTTTCCCCTCACAGATGGGTTGAGCAACCCTCTGAGCATTGCAACATTACCAAGGTCTTTCTCAGGGCTCCTTTCAACTTTACACCTGCCTATTTGTCCATTTACCCACTGGGCTGTGAGTTCTCTCCCTAATGCTGTGCTTGGCTCATACTTAATAGGCATGCGATACATATGTGTTCATTTCAGTTGACCTTTTGTCAGTTACCCCTAACAACTGTTATGCCTTGAGAGAGAGGTCATATCAATTGTCCTTTATTTTACAAGTAGGAAAATATTGCCTGACCATTATTTACAGGAGCTAAAAGATGCCACTGAAAAGAAAATTCTGTTTATATCCTTTCTTCCCTAAGAATGATGAATTCCATGTTTCACCCCTGATTCAAGCTGCTAAGTCTCCAAATCAAACAACTCCAAGAAACTTTCACTTACCTTAAAATTCATTTAGCGCTAATAGGGTCCACGTAGTTTTCATGATCTTTGAAGGAGATCAAAAATGTATAGATATCAAAGAATTTCAGAGGTCCCTGGACTCCTCAGAAGAAGATTTCAAAGTGCATGGAAGAGTACTTGAATTCTCGTTTTTATCCCTGCAGCCTGTGCCACTGTTATTAAGAAAGCCAGCTGTGTTAAAGGGGAGAGGGACAGAGTTGCAACGAGGACTTTGTGTTACCTAAAACTCAGGTGTATGCTCCCTCCTAGGAGCTGCATCAAGGTAGAGGAGCCAAAAAGGGGTTGAGAGAAGCTCCAGAGAAGAGGATACAAGTAATCGCAGGCCATCTAAGGACTGAGAAGTCCAGTTCCCTTTTCCTGACCTCTGTGTGGAGCAAGAGTTCTGAGAAGAACAAGTTTAAGTAACTGAGGAATCACAGGGCTAACTGAAATGTAAATAAATAAGGTGCTTTAGATGCTGAATACCACTAATCCTAGTTCATAAAACGTAGAGATAAAAAGAAAGTGGGGCGGGGTGAGGGGAGCACGGAGAACGGGGGTGGGGGGGGGAAGGAAACCTTTGGAAATACTGGAAGGTGTTCTGTTACACAATGTGTTTGCCACCAGAGGTGCCAGGGGACGACTGTGGGAGGTTCCAGAAGGACTTTCATATACATTATCCTATGTTTTCTTAAGTAACCCTCAGCACAAGTGAAGCAAGTATTGTCATTATTCCCACGTAACTGATGATGAATTTGAGCTAAAAGCACACATAGCTAATCTTTGACAGGACTGAGAGCTGATTCTAGTTCTGTCTGCAACCTGTGTGGGGTATCTATGATTTTATTCAATAAATAGTAATTTTATTCAAGTTGGGGAGTCAACAAGACTGATGTGGTCATCTAAAGAGAAGGCTACTTGGAATAGAGGAAACTCTAAAACAGTGGGAGTGGTGGACATCATATTATTCTCCATTTGATTTTACTTGTTTAAAAAAGTTATTTAATTATACAAGTAACATACAAATATATGCTCAATCACTTAAAGTTCAAATAATATTGAATTTAAGGTCTAACTTCATTTCCCCACCACCTTCCAGGACTAACTATGTGGGTGATTTGTAGCTTATTCTTTCAGATTTTTACCAGTGATTTACAGATATATTGGTGAATATATATGTATATGTATATGTACACACATATTTTTACTGTATATGCATAGTGTGGATTTCTAGGGTTTTTTTAAAGATTTATTTCATTGAGAGAGAGAGTGTGAATGAGAATAAGCATAGTGGGGAGGGACAGAGGGATAGGGAGAGAGAGAATCTCCAGCAGACTCCCCACTGAGTAAGAAACCCTGCGGGCCTCAATCCCCCAACCCCTGAGATCATGGCTTGTGCTAAAATTAAGAGTCGGACAGATGTTCAACCAACCAAGCACCCCTAGATTTGTGTTTTTAATATAAAATATGTAAAAAAAGTAAATATGTAAAATAATGTTAAAAAAACGTAAAAAGATCAAACCACAGGGTGCCTGGGTGGCTCAGTTGGTTAAGCATCTGCCTTTAGCTCAGACCATGATCTTGGGGTCCTAGGATGGAGCCCTGCTCAGGCTCCCTGTTTAGCAGGGACCCTGCTTCTCCCTCTCCCTGCCCCACCCCTCCAATTGTGCCCTCTCTGTATCTCTATCTCTCTCAAATAAAATCTTAAAAAAAAGTTCTCCAGTAAAGATTAATCTAGTCATTATTTACATGTTTGACAAAGTTGTTTAAACACTCATGCCTGCTTATTCACACTATAGTAAATTCAATAGTGTCCCCCCACAATTCTTGTTCATATGGAACCGCAAAATGTAGCCTTTCTTAGAAATACAGTCTTTCTAGATATAATTTGTTAAGATGAGGTCATACAGGGGGCTCCTGGGTGGCTCAGTCAGTTAGGCATCCACCTCTTGATCTCAGTTCAGTTCTCATTTCACAGTTGTGAATTTACACCCTGCATTGGGCTCCACGTGGGGTGTGGAGACTACTTAAAAAAAAAAAAAAAAAAAAAAAAAAAGAGGTCATACTGGATTAAAGTGGGCCCTAAATGCAATGACTGGTATCCTTATAAGAAAAGGAGAGGTCAGGGGTGCCTGGGTGGCTCAGTGGTTTAAAGCCTCTGCCTTCCACTCAGGTCATGAAGGGATCGATCCCTGATCTCTGCTCAGCAGGAGGCCTGCTTCCCTTCCTCTCTCTCTGCCTGCCTCTCTGCCTACTTGTGATCTCTCTCTGTCAAATAAATAAATAAAAATCTTAAAAAAAAAAAAAAGAAAAGGAGAGGTCAGACATACAAACATACAAGGAAGAATGCCATGTGATGACAGAGGCAGAGATTAGTGCAATGTAGCTACAGACCAGAGAACACTGCAGACCACTGGCAAGCATCAGAAGCTAGGAGAGAGGCATGGAACAGTTCCTTCCTCAGAAGTCTTCAGCAGAAACCAAGTTCAATGACACCTTAATTTTGGACTTCCAGCATTCAAAACTGCAAAAGAATGAAATTCTCTCATTTGAAGCCACACAGTTTGTAGAAACATAGTTATGACAGCTCTAAGAAACTAATACACTGTCCTATGTATTCATTAAAATTATTTCCAAAGCACCTCTCAAGAGCATTTCAGGAGATTTATAGTTTCTAACCTGAAAGTATGGTAAGATGAGTGATCTAGGTTTATAGTTTCTAACTTGAGAAGTATAACAATATGAATAATCAGATGAAGGACTGTGAGCTCTCATTGATGATTAAGAATTTATTTGAAGTCCTAAACTAAAGAAGTAAAGAAAGCATGAGTTGTTAATGCAAGGCAGTTGTTATTCATTTTTTATATTAAAATACAGATTATTTAGTCTTAAAGATTAAATTTCTGAAGAACTTAGCTTTTCCACAATCTCATTTTAATTTTTTAATGATATTACCCTAATGGCTATCTAGTTTGGTTCCAAAGGCAATGGGAAAAGCTGTGAAAGTGGTTTGTGGGCTTATGAGTCTATAATCATTGACATTTAAAATGTTGATTTATGATGTAAAGGATAAAAACACTGTCTTAAGCAGCAGTTGCAAAAACAATTAATTGATTCTACCACTCAGTCCTTTAAAAACTCAGTAAGTTACTCAGAGTTGCACTAGAGGAAATCCCAACTGAAACATAGCTCCTTTCTTCTTTCCTTTCTACTTCTATGAAAATCAGAATATGAAAATCAGAATAAACTACACATAAGCAATATGCTACATCCAAGTCTTAGCAAAACTTGTGATGATCAATTATTTATTGTTGAAGATGATATGAATTAAATACTATATATGTACTATGTATGAATTACATACTATACAGTTTGTGAATAAACAAATATGTACTTTTGGTTTACCTCTGGTGTGAGAAAGGAAAAGATCCTGGAGCACAAAAGTCATCAAATGCATCTACAGTGGATACAGAATGTGGACCTCACAATAGGCTATGGTTATACTCTAATTCACTTTTCTATAACAAAAGGACAGGGAAATAGCCAAATCTTCTCTTTCAGATATAAACAAGCTAATGAAGATGCATAAAGAATGCATCAATATTTTATTGATCTGCAATCTGTTGCATTTGAGTATATACCTTCAATGCCATTGACCTTTATTTCCAAAAAGAATATTTAAAAAAAATTTACGGGGTTTTTGTAGGTACAACTTTGAGGCCAGACCTCTTACAAATCTTTAGGTAAATGCACTAGATAATTCTACATTTTAAGTGTGATTTGAAGTAATATAAAAACAAAAAACATTAGCAAAATAGCAGTAGACAATAAATATTTGTTGAATGAATGTATAGAAATGAATGACTTTATTCATTATGTATTCCTATGTTATTTCTGCTCATGTAGCTACATTTTTATTGTAATAAAATTCCTTTATTGATCTGTCTTTAGGGGAAGAATGACTCCTGCGGTCATTCTGGCATTGCAATTATATTCCTCATAGGAACTAAAAAGTTGGCATTCTGGGTTTATTTAAAGATACCTCTAGACTGTGAATGCTTCACAGTAGGGCCTAGCTAGTGCCTGGAACTTAGCAAACATCTAATGTATGTTCAATGAATGTTCCCTGCTTTAGTCTAGGTTGTCATTCCTTTTCATCTGTTCACTAAAAAAAAGACACTCTCTGCCATTGTCCAAATGTTTGTGTACCCTCCAGAAGTCATATGTCAAAATCCCCAAGGCGATGGGGTTAGGAGGTGGGCCCTTAAAAAAGAGGCCTCACAGAGCTCCCTAGCCCCTCTGACATGTGAAAACCCAATGAAAAGATGACTGTCTATGAGCCAGCAAGATCTCACCAAACACCAATCTGCCAGCATCATGATCTTGAACTTCCCAGCCTCTAGAACTGTGAGAAATATTTGTTGTTTATAAATTATCCAGCTTTTGGTATTTGTTATAGTAGCATGAACAGACTAAGACATTCTAATTTTAAGAAACTAGGTAGTGATCCTAAAAATAAAAGTTACAATAAAAATTTAAATGTAGTGGATAAGGTATCTATCGAACAGGAGATAGAGCAAATAGGGATATGGTTATATGACCACCCTCTTTCTCCATTCTAAATTTTCCATCTGTATACAATGGATTAAGCTATTTCAAGTGTGGGTGTGGTTTATTGGTTAGAATTAACTACATGGCATAAGGCCTAATGACCTAATATTTTTATACAGGTGAAAATGGATTAAAATGAACAATAAGGAAACCTTGAAAAGAGAAGAAAAGGGAAAGGTGGCATAAAATTGCACCATGTAACTTTTGAGAGATGGGGAGGGAAAGATGGTTGTTGTTGTTAGATAGCTCCAGTCATGTCTAATGGGGAAGGGAGGGTGGCAGGACCTGCAGATGAAATGCTTTAGTCTTTAATAGTACAAACCACCTAGCTTTGCCTCTTTATCTTTCCCATACCAACCAGAACTCCCTCAGGTTCGGTTCCACATCCCAGTGGTTATTGCAGTGGCCTGGATCCACAATGCCAGAAGTCTGAATCAACCATACTCATTTGGCTTATGGGAAGGTGGCTTGGTCTTGCGTAATGATGAAAACACAACATCATTCTTTACATACAACCATGAATGTTCAGATACTGCTCTGTCCGTTGCATACAATAATGATGTAGAGTGCCACCTGACACCTATACCAACAAGTGGGGACTGCTATCGATGGAAGCTTCCTTCTCTTGTCAGGATATTATGACCTAAAAAGATGTTTTAAAAAGCAAAAGTAGGGGGGCACCTGGGTGGCTCAGTCGTTAAGCGTCTGCCTTCGGCTCAGGTCATGATCCCGGGGTCCTGGGATCCAGCCCCACATTGGACTCCCTGCCCTGCCGGAAGCCTGCTTCTCCCTCTCCCACTCCCCCTGCTTGTGTTCCCTCTCTCACTATGTCTCTCTCTGTCAAATAAATAAAGAAAGAAAATCTTAAAAAAAAAAAAAAAAAGCAAAAGTAGGGGATGCCTGGGTGACTCAGTTTTTAAGTGTCTGCCTTTGGCTCAGGTCATGATCCCGGGGTCCTGGGATCAAGCCCCCCCCCCCCATCAAGCCCCACATTGAGCTCCCTGCTCAGTGGGAAACCTGCTTCTCCCTCTCCCACTCCCCCTGCTCACGTTCCCTCTCTCTCTCTGTCTTTCTCTGTCATATAAATAAATAAATAAAATCTTAAAAATTTAAAAACTTAAAAATAAAAAGCAAAAGGAGAGTAGTAGAAGGAAGGATCAGATAAAGGATTTTTTTTTTTTTAAAAGCAGAGAAGAAAGTTGAGAAGAGCAACTTTGTTGCCTTTGCCTTGACATGGCTAAGGAATACAAGGAAATAAACACATACAGTCACATGAAATTAGAGATTATATTTTCAAGTATCTTCACTTACTGTTAGTCTACGGCCAGCTACATGGGTCTGTTCTATTAGTTGCAACTCACTTCCAAGGGGCAGAAGCGATCTCAACTCCCAGAAATACTGAAAGACATCTCCCCTCGCCAAGGTCTAAACCAAGATAGTGAAATCAGAAGAGAATGTGGAATTCCCTTCTCCTGGATTCTCAACTGGGTTGTGGGGTTTTTATTCATCATCTTTGGGGATCAAGAGCTTCTTCAAGAAAGATCATGCTGCCTAAAAGAACATGGCCTTACCCAGTGGACCACAAGAGGATATATATAACCTAATAAGCACAACATTTAAATAATAAAAACATTCATTTGATACAGGGTGGACAGTAATTTTTTTTTAACAGAGGATAATATTCATTAGTGGGAATTGTACTGTCCTAACAGGTTAACATTTGGCTAAAATAATCAGATCAGAAGCTATACAGGTAGGATATGTTCAATCAAGAAATAGAGATATTTTAAATGTTATGACATCCCTTATTTTGAATTCCCTTTATGGTACTTATCACACTCTACTATGATGTATCTGTGTACTTGTCTGTATTCCCTTCTAGAGTGTAATGTCCCTAAAGAAGGAACCGAGTCTCCAATTCCCTTTTGTATTGTCACCCAGAACAGAGATGCCTGCCACATATATCAAAGAATGGTAGAATAAACGCTTTATGGGCAGTAAATAAAGCAAAGCTCATAACCAAGTTTCATATTCTGCATGTTGTCATAGAAAGACTGGAGAAGAAACTGAAAAGTGAGTACTCAGAAAGCAGTATGAATGGAGATGAGTGCTCTGATCTTAGATGCTTTCATCAGGGCTGCTGTGTCCAACTGGGCATGTTGTTCGCCACATAAAATTATCATTTGGGCAAGGGCACAAATTGGAGCAAAAATCCAGCCCATGCTCTGTTTTCTAAGCTGTGAACTTCAGCACTATCCCATACCTTGTATTGCACACAAGAAGCAATGTCCTTTCTTTCAAATTCACTTAGCACTGCACAAGCTAGAGACAGCCATGCTTTGAATTATGACTTAATCTCTAACAGGTTAGATCACAGGGCAAGAAAAACTGCCCCATTGATCTGATTCTCCACAAGAGGAGTGAAAGAAACAGTGTAGACTGTGTGGTCATGAATTGATAACATGAGGTTGGAGATTGTTTTTCTCTAGATTTTCAACACAAGATAGGGTGTTGTGCTTATAAGATTAAACTTTTTTTTTTTTTTTTTTTGGTAATATAAAAGAACTACACAGTGGAGGCTCAGCATTCAACTGGATTCCAGAAAGTGAGCTACAGAATTAGAGAGGCATAAAGAACAGGAAGAGACCGTGAAGATCATAGAATGCCATCGCTGGAAGACACTTTAGAGATCATCTGGTCCAATAATCACCTCATTTTACAGATGAGGAAACCAAAAAGATCAAGGAGATGATGTGACTTGCCTGCGGTTAGTAAAACTAAGTCTAGGACCTAGTGTTTTCTGGCTTTCAATGTAATAATCTATCACAACTGGCTGCACTTAACATCAGTTATAATCAACATTGATTACGCACCCACTGTGCGGGAGAGGTTGAGACATATGGACTCGATCTCCATCAAGGGCCTTACAGTGAGGTTGAGAAAACAGGAAATAAGTATTCAAAGATAAACAATAATAGAAGGTGGCCTGAGAGGGAAGGTTTAGACTCGGGCTTCTGAGAGGGAATGGTGATGTCAACATTAGGGACCGCAGGCATGGAGTGGAACGCCTTTGTGTGTGCCGACAGTTCTGGAGGGACTAGAGCCAGGTGACTGAGAAGCTCCAGGTGAGAACCTAGGGTCACAAAAGCAGTGTCAGGAGAAGCCAGCTTCCTTGGGACCTCTCCTGTAGCTTAAGCCCTGCGGCTCATGACCCAGAATACAAGGCTGAGTGGGATAAAGCCTCTCCTCACCTGGGCTCTGATCCCTAGAAAGGCGGGGGCCGAGGCAGGTGTGCAGGGAGAGGAGCGTGGAGAAGGAAGACAACTAACGCATGTGAGAAGTTGCGGCTGCCCTGAGCTGACCCACCGCGGAAGGCCACAGAGAAAATCCTAGGCCATCGCGCGAGGCCCGGGAGGAGAAGTGGCTTCCGGGGCGGCGCGCGCGGCCGGCGGGGCGGGGCCGGGACAAGCACCGCCCATGTCGGGCTGCGCGACAATGGGGCGAGCTGTGCAACGCGGCTGCGGCTGCCGCGGGCCTCGGGGGGGCGGAGCGACCGCCGCTACCTCCGCAGCCCCGGTTGGGATTTGAAAGATTAAAAACTACCGGTGGAGAGGGCTACCGCGTTGAATGTGTGTCGGAAGCGCTGGGGGCCACGGCTCGGCGCGGGGCCGGGCAGCCGGCGGCGTCTCCACACCATGAATTACCCGGGCCGCGGTTCCCCGCGGAGCCCTGAACATAACGGCCGGGGCGGCGGCGGCACAGCCTGGGAGCTGGACTCGGATGCGGAGCCGGCGTTCCGCGGCGGCGTTTGCTGCTTCGACCACTTGCCCGGCGGGGACCCGAGCGACGACGAGGTGCCCCTGGCCCTGCTGCGCGGGGAGCCCGGGCTGCACTTGGCGCCGGACGCGGAGGACCACAACCACCACCTGGCGCTGGACTCCTGCCTTAGTGACGAGAACTACGACTTCAGCTCCGCGGAGTCGGGCTCCTCGCTGCGCTACTACAGCGAGGGCGAGAGCGTGAGCGTCGGCTGCGGCAGCTCCTCGTCGCTGCACCCGCCGCCGCAGCCGCCGCTGGTCCAGTCGAGCGCGGGGGGCATCGGGCCAGCGGGAGGGGGGCTCGGGGAGAGGAAGCGCACCCGGTCTGGCGGAACAGCCGCCAGGCACCGCTACGAGGTGGTGACGGAGCTGGGCCCCGAGGAGGTTCGCTGGTTCTACAAGGAGGACAAGAAGACCTGGAAGCCCTTCATCGGCTATGACTCGCTCCGCATCGAGCTCGCCTTCCGAACGCTACTGCAGGCCACGGGTGGCCGGCCCCGGGCCGAGGACCCGGACGGCGACCGTGTGTGCGGCCCGGCCTCCAGCTCGGGAGAGGACGAGGACGAGGACCGCGTCTGCGGCTTCTGCCCGCGCGCTGCGGGACACGAGCCCGAGATGGAGGAGCTGGTGAACATCGAGCGGGTGTGTGTGCGGGGCGGCCTCTACGAGGTGGATGTGACCCAAGGAGAGTGCTACCCGGTGTACTGGAACCGTGAGTAGCCGGCCGGGGGAGGGAGCGGGATGGGCTGCTTGTGGGGCGGGCGAGCACCCGGGTGGGGTTTGGGACTTGACCGCCGCAGAGAACGAGGCGCTTGAGGCCTGGCGTTTGGGCGTTTGGTAGGGAGAAGGGTGGAGATGAGACCCGCAGAGCCGGCAGGTGAAGGGTAAACGAGCAGATGGCAAAATCCAAGCCGCCTGGGGTTCCGAAGAAGATTCTGCCGGGGTAGCCCTTCCTGGGTGAGCTGGGTGCTGCTGCCATCCCCTGGAGGTGATCCAGGAACGGATGCCCAGCCCGAAGGTTAAATTTCGCGATCCTACCTGAGCTTTGTCCACCTGGGGATCTGATTCGGTCTCATTTACCCAGAACTGCCTCTGATTTAAAGAGCAGCCTGTCTTCTGAAGTGTTAGAGATGATCTGCACGAGAATCAACAGTTCAGTTACGGACTCAGGAAAAGAACATTAATCCCAGGCGGGAAAGGAAAGGAGATAGGTTGTTTCCACCCGGAGCATTCGGGAGAAGTGGAAAGCACTGCGTGAGCCGCTCCTGGCAAATTGGTCTGTTCACTCTCTGTGGAATACTCGTTTTTGTCTCTTACGTTCTTGTTTACTTATTCTCAGTTTGCTTCTTAGCCTTGAAAAAATTACTAAGGCCTATGCCTTGGGTCTCCTCATCTATAAAATAGAGATAATTGTATCTATCTTGTAGAGTTGTTGGAGGAATTAAATGAAATAATGTACCTAACCGGCTTGAAACTGTGCTTGGCACACGTGTGATTTATAAGTGTTAACAGCATGTCTTATTCAATTAGACAGCAACACAATTAAGTTTGTAATTAGGTTAAAAGCAAATGTTGCATATGTAATAATATACAGTAGATATTCTACTGTGACACAAACTATTGGCCACCAGTAATTTGTAATATATAGTTTTCGTTTTTATGAACCTAGTGCCCTAACTCAGATATCTGTCTTCCTTGGTTGTCACTAGCCTTAGGTCTTATCTACATTTCACAGTATTCTGCCTTATATTAATATATATTCATGACTTACCTTCCTTTCTATATGTTTAGCAATCTATGGGCAGAGTCCACCTTTATCTTCATAACGCTCATTGGGCCTAGTGCAGTAGATATTTAATAGGTATTGAACTGCGTGAGTGATTCTGATAATGTTAAAACATATGAGAAGCAGGAGTCACTAAGATAACAATTATAGTATGTGTCAAATCAAATAAAATAAGCACAGCAGAAAATTTAATTTTTTACTGCACTTAACGATGACATTGAAGGCATTGGCTAACATTTTCACAAGACCAGATTCGTATGGGATTTGTCACATTACTCCTTTTGATTACAAGCTCACTAAGGATAGGGTATGCTTGTATTCACTAATTTATTCATTCATTCACCTTTTTCATTTTTGACAAGTATTTGTATGTCCATAATATAGTAGTCTCACAAAGGCTTTAGGAAAGGTAGAAAAACCAACCTTTACCCTTCAGGAGTCTCCCATTTAGTCTTTTCTTCAAATGTCCTAGACTTCACTATGGGCTTTTTTCCTTTGAATGTAGAAAAACAAGGACTTAGTGCCGCAGTAAAGTTGGATAAAATGCAGGTGCATCCTTGGAGAGGGGTCTGGAGACCAAAGGATGAATCCTACCCTTAAATCGGCTAAAGTATATTCACCTAGAATATTGTGTGCTCTTTTGGTTTATGGTAAAATTGTGTTTTTATTTTATTTTATTTTATTTTATTTTATTTTATTTTATTTTATTTTATTTGAGAGAGAGAGCATGACCGAGAGATAGATCATGAGCCAGAGGAAGGGTAGAAGGAGAAGCAGACTCCCCGCTGGGCAGAGGGCCCTATAAAAGGATCCCAGGACCCTGGGATCATGACCTACGCCAAAGGTAGATGCTTAACCAACTGAGCCACCCATATTCCCTCTGATAAAATTGTTAATGCTTGCAAAGTGCTTTACTATTTATTAAGTGATTTTTCACATTATTTCATAGTGATATAAAATTAATGCTACCATTCTGTTCATGAAGAAACAGACTCAGTAAAATTAATGAACGTGTCCAAGGTTACTCAGCTAGAAAGTAGTGAAGCATTTTAGAGTCCACTGGGGGAATAGGTGTGACGTCCAAAGAGCATCTGACACACCACCCAAGGGTGAGGGTATCAGGAAAGCTTCCAGATAATGTAGGACTGAATCCTAAAGGATGAATTTAATCAAGGGAATAAAAGGGGAGGGTGAGATGCAGGGAAAGTCATTTCAGCCAGATGGGGTAACATACAAAGACACAGAAGCATGCAAATGCATGACATTTTGAGGAAATTAAGGCTGCACCTGCAGGGACCAAGACATATAGGATAGGCTTGAGACTTGACTACCACAGAGACAGGTGTTTGGTCCAGGAAGGGAGGAGATTGTGAAGGGTACCTGCCTTCGAATGATGCATTTGGAGAGTAGCTAGGAAAGGAACAAGAGTAGATATGTAATGCTAAGAACTTTGGACTATATCCTGTGAGCATTAAGGAACCAAACAATCAGGGGCGCCTGGGTGGCTCAGTTGGTTAAACAACTGCTTTCAGTTCAGTTCATGATCCCATAGTCCTGGGATGGAGCCCCACATGGGACTCCCTGCTCAGCGGGGAACCTGTTTTTCCTTCTCCCATTACTGCTTCCCCCCTGCTTGTGCTCTCCTGTGCTTGCTCGAGCTCTCTCTCTCTCTCTTTGAAAAAAAAAGAAGAAGAAACCAAGCAATTGAAGGTTCTCTCTTACTCAGGTGATTAGTGACAGCACAAAGGCGGAATTAGAGAGTTGGGGTATATCTTTAGAATGGTAGTGTCCTGGGGCGCCTGGGTGGCTCAGTGGGTTAAGCCGCTGCCTTCGGCTCAGGTCATGATCTCAGGGTCCTGGGATCGAGTCCCTCATCGGGCTCTCTGCTCAGCAGGGAGCCTGCTTCCCTCTCTCTCTCTCTCTGCCTGCCTCTCCGTCTACTTGTGATCTCTCTCTGTCAAATAAATAAATAAAAAAAATCTTTAAAAAAAAAAAAAAAAAAAAAGAGTTTAGAATGGTAGTGTCCTGAATCAAGAGAGAAACCATGAAGGCCTACAGAAGTTAGTCTGAAAGAAAATGTGGACTTAGTCTTCTCAAATCTTCTTTTCAAAAGCAGTTAGCCAATAGACCAGTTATAAGTTAGTTTTCGTGAACTAGCATAACAGCAGCACTCCATTTATTTTCACTCCATTTTAGCATTTTCTAGTTTTCTATAGTATACAATCCTGTGGGTATCCCAGGCCTTCGTATGAACTACAGTGAAAACACAGTGGTGCTTGTTGTCCCTAATTCACCATTTCTCAGAAAATCCCATGTCACTTTGCTCCAATTGGTTCTTCAGGTATGTCTGTATTATATAAGTTTTCATACATTCTCATGAGGGTTTAATCCCAGTATGGTCTCGTCAGCTTTTGCAGCTTTTGACTTCCTTCTCATTTTACTTTTCTTTTTTAGTTCATCTGGAAGCTTTCTAAAGAATGAAATGAAAGTTAAAAACAGAAGAACTTCAGAAAGTTCTTACAGAGGGGTGGTGTAGGATTCTAGTGGTTGTTTAGGGTTTTGTGACCTAATTAAGCCCAATGCACCTGGGTGTCAAAGCCAATAAATTAGCTATGCCTAGTCTAAAAGAAAGGTGTAGTTTATATTTGCTCTTCCTTTTGAACTCTTATTAGCAGACAAAATTTGAACTAATTTAGGGTATATGAATCAGAAGGGGAATAGAATTTGTCTTCTATAGATAGGAAGCCCATATTATTACATATGAAAAAATATTAATTTTAGGAAATTTATTTTCATTTTATTGTCTGTTTAGATATTTTTCTTACTGCATGTAGACATTTTAGATAAAAACTAATTTTTGCTGAGTAATGGCTAAGTGAATTCCCTTGCTCCTCCTCTTCTTTCTAAGCTACTTGTAGCCCTCTAATAGGCTTGTTTTGAGAATTGTTATATATAACATGCCTGGAACAGTGGGTGTTTGGCACAAAGTACTAGGTGTTAACTCTATCTATGTGGATCTCAGAAAACAATAATCCTTATTTGTAGAAACTCACCTGAGATTTCATTAGGATGACCAGCACAAAATTGTCAAGAACAGGGTTTGTTACTGGCCTGTACCTCACCATAAGTGAAAGAATGTTTATAAAGAATATTAGCAAAAAAGTGGCCCTATTTAGAAATAGTGGTAGAAAGGCATAGGGAGCTTTATAGAGATACTTGATGAATAGTCTCATAACAATTCTTATGTGTGCACTGTACACTAGGGAGTATATAATTTCCATTTATTGACTAAAGTTATTTGACCAAATATTTATATGAATGTAATCCACTTTCTGATATATCTTGTGGTCTGCTTGTATTGTTATCATTTTAAACCATTTTCAAACATTTTAGAAATTAACCAGTCTTCATGATATATTGAAGAAAGAATAATACTTCCACCAAAATGAGGTAGAAAAATAAGGGCTTTTCCTGCAAGTACCAAAATAAAATGGTGTTTATTAACTTGGCATACCTGTAACCATCTCTTTGGTCTTTTTCATTTAAGGATTAATAACCTTAATAATCCTTTATGAGGTACAGGGCATCATGGGAAAGTAATGGAGTCCAGCCTGGGAGAAGTCACTCTTTCTTGGTCAGTTTCTCCTCCAATAAAGCAGAACTATAGGGAATGGAGACCAGGGATTGACATGCCTGACTCTGGAAAAAGTGTTAGAGTCTTTTCTATTTCTTTTTAGCTGCATTGTCTCCCACAAGCCCGGACTGGAAAGCAGCCTTGGGCTGCATTGGAACCCTGGCTGCTCATTTGCAGAATTCTGACAAATGTCTTCTGAGAACCCTGTTCTAGATCAAGCCTGCTTTAGACTGTATTTTTCAGCAATCTACTGAAAGAGCACAAAGAAATGAATGACACCGAGTGATATATAAGAAGGGCAGGATTTGACACAATCTGATCAAGGCACTCAGGACTTTTCTTCCCCTTTACATTGGACCATTACTTTCAAACTGCTTTCATATCAGTTATTGATCCACCTTGTTTGTATATAGCTCAAATGTAATAATGCATGTTTTACAAGTGCTTTATGTAAATATTCAGAGTAATTGGTATGCCTTTCTTTATTCCGTCTGTCACCCCCTTCTTTTTTTCCTCTCCTTTACTATTTTTTTCATAAAAGAGACCTTTTATACTGTTCCTTCCTCCAAATATTATTTCCTGGGTCTTTTATCTCCGCATCACACACTATAGTTTCTGCTTTGCTAAAATCTGATGTCTAGAACCGTAGTGGTGATCCTTTTCTGATCCCTGGTTGGGGTGGGTAAAAAAAGCTGGATGTTCTGGTCATGGAATCCTCTGAGATTGTGGACACTGAGTGAGGACAGTACAGGGATGAAAAGGAGAAAGAGAAATGGGGAATATACTCACGGAAACCTAAGATGATTATTGGCAGGAGAGATGGGGAGGTAGACAGTTCTAGAACCCCTGATTGTTGGGCAATCTAAGTCATGAGTGTGATAAAATTTAAAATGTACATGTTATCAAGAAAAACTTTAATACTGATAAAGGGTATAGATACCAGTTTCTTCTTTTTTGCCACAATACATTCCTAAAAGCTTGGTTAAAAAGTAGAACAAGGAAAAACATCATTTTTAGAGCCAGTAGTTATAACTTACAATTCTACTCTTTTTGAGTCTGCTCTGGTAAAGGGAAATTATGCCCACAAAAATATTTGAATCACTGACAAATGAGTGGATTAGTGGGATGCAAAGCATAATATAGATACTTTTTGATACGCCCAGATTAGGGGACAGGTAAAATTTAGGAAGTGGTGAAAAGATTAGGGGACAAGTGACATTCAAGATTGTAAAAACTGCTACCCGTGTTTACTGTCAAGATTGCCTGTGCCAGAGAACTAAAGAAAAATGGTGGAAGTTTTGATATGATTATATAAAAGTAGATATGTTTTATGTAGTGCTTTCTAATTTTGCCAGATTGCCATACAAGATAAATTATATACTCATTAGTATTTGTTCTAATGTGTTATTACATTAAGCTATATCTAGATAATCCTTATAATCATTGCACTTATAAGTTTAAATAAATCTGTCGAATGACTTTTGGGCCCAGGCCAGCCTTTAGAAATTACATTGTCATTTGTACTGCTATACCTCAAGACCTCAGGTATCTAGAAATCTTAGAGAAATGTGAATTATGTCTGAATGGATATCTTTTCCAAATTAGTTGAGAGTTAAGCTTTTATTTGTTAAAGGGTAATTTTAACTATGTGAACGGAAATCTCTCATGTTACTATTTCTCCTTTTGGCCACTTCTCAGTGAACCGTCATTGTGAAAATTGGTACAGGATAGTTCTTGAGATACATGATGTGGGACAGAGAGCTGCATTAACTGTGCCAAACATAAATCTTCTAGATCATATGCTATAGAATGTGCTGCTCAGTAACTTTAGCTGATGCATAGGGAGCCTAGTTCGAATTACTTCTGAGCCTTCCTGTAGATAGAGTTAAATGTAGATCCACCTTTATTTTACTATGTATTAAAAATGATCAACTTTCAGTTAGTATTTTATTGACTGAATTCATTTTTTTCCTTATTCTATAGAATTGCTTCTAGATAGGCCTAGGATATCCCTTCTCCACCTGATTCACCCACCTAGTCCTTCAGTAATGCTTGCATTGTAACATCTGATATGTTTTAACATTAAGGACCAAGTTTGTTTATGCTTTAGAAAACAAAATCTTTGCTGTGAATCAAAAGGCAGTTATTGGAGAGAGAGAGGGTCTACTTGAAAGAAATTGTTGAGGACCACTCAAACTGAGGAAAGTGCATTATGGCTGTTTAAGCACTTTTAATGGCACTCACTTTACCATGCTGGCTGTCCACTGCCAAAATGAACCCTTTCTATATGGTTAGCAGTAAATCATAAGGCTGGTATACATGTCTATGAGGTTTATGAACAAATGTTTGCCTTTGTTTGACATTTGCATTGTATAGCAAACCACTCTTACTCTTATATGAGTAACCACTAACCATGGTTCTGCTCTTTGTCTTTTACTAGAAAAAAATTGGGACCTTGTATTTCAGAGTATCTTTTTAGATATAATTTATTTTTATTTTTAACCTGTTTACTATTTAGCCTATTATTTTGTGTAAACTACATTATATATTACACTTTTTTGGTGGGCAAAGAAGGGCGTTACTGTACGTCACATATAACAAATGTTCCTAATCCTGGAATACTGGACTGAATTGTTTGGAATTCTGATTGCCTGACAGGATTCTGTCTTTCATGGGCAGATCTAGAACCCATCAAAGTATATGGTAGGTCACACATAAAGGGTAGACCTGGTTTACTTCATGTGTTTTCAGATCAGCTCTTCTCCCACCTCAGGTCATCCGTTTTATCTCTTCCCCTTCCAGTTCAGTTCTTACTGGCTTTTCTAGACTGGCAGCCCTGTGTTGTGTTTATGAATGTAAATGATCGCTGATAGCAACTCTGTGGGTCAGAATCCCAGCTCTACCTTTGACTTTGTGACTTTGGGTAACTTAAATTTATCTGTGCCTCACTTTCTTCTATAAAATGTGGTTATTAGTACCTACCTCTTAGAATTGTTGACATAAATGTGTTATAATAATCAGAGATCTTGAAACCTCCCATGATGTTCTAAATATAAGTTCTAAATAACAGCTGTTATTCTCCATTTTCCTGACTCTTCTGTCCTTTCAAATTTACAACCTACTTGACATTCTTGGCTTTCAACTCTCCTATTTCAATTTGCAGTTCCTTTCCTGACTTTCCAGTTCCCCCCTCTTTGGTCTTAACTCCTGGTAATCGGCTCTTGATTAGGCACAGGGCTAGAACCCTCTGTGAACTGTTGCCTGCTGCTGTGAGAAGCTCACTGGGTTTTGCCCCAGAAAGAGCTGTCCTGTCTTGAGTTTTCCTAGTTTATGCACCAGAGGTGTGCACCATTTTCTTATATATCTACTGCCTGTGGGAAGGGAGGAATTCTTTCTCATGAAAGCATTCCAAGTTCTTGAGCATCTACTCTTTTTGGTATGCAGATCCTGTCACCAGCTGTGGGAGGTACTGACTTCATCCGCAGAGCTCATTTAGAACATCTCTACCAGCTACCAGGATTTTTGATACAATAGAGAATTTTACAGCTTTCAAAAGGCTGCTCAGTTTTCAGTTGAGGCAGAGCCAGTAGTGTTTTTGGTCTTTAGCCATGTTGGCAAGAAAGAAATGGCCCATAATTCCTTTTACAGTGAAGACCTCAACATGAAAACTTTGAAGGAATCAGTTCCTCTTAATTGACCTGCAGTTGAACCAAGAGTGGTAGGAATGGCAGCTAGGTTATGCACCTAGGGCAAAATCTAGCTTCGAATCTGAAGTTACCTTTTAGACCAGGGATTCCAAGCAGCCGTCCCTTACCAGCATTGGCAATAAAAGCTGAGTGGGCTCCGAAAACAGATCTTTGTTGCCAAATTCCCTTAGTTTGAATCCTTGATTTATCATAGCCATATGACTTTAGGCAAGTTATAATCTCTTGATTGTCCAGTTTCAGCTTTGTAAGTAGGGATAATAATTCCTGCTTCACAAAGTTATTTTAAAGATTCTGTTAAAATACACATAGAGTACTTAGCATAGTACCGGTTCATTAAGTGTTAGCCATTGTATTTAAGCCAGGCTGATATATTGGCTCTTCAACTAGAAGCCTAGTTTCTGGAAATTAAAAAGTGTGTGGTTGGCCCATTTTATTTGTGAAAAAGAAGAATGTGAATCTGTGGCTCAACCAAAATTACTTCACCCTGTATTTGATGACCATATACATATATAATACATACATACACGCATAGTCCCTCATTCTTCCTTTCCCCTTCTCTCTTACCTTTTTCTATATGTATAGCTATGTGTTTATTGTAAAGCTGCTTAATCTTACCCCCACAATCCCCCCCCTCAAGTGTTCTGGTAATCACAATGAAGTAATCACATTGCAGGCACTTTAATTGCTCTTGTTGACTCTGACACTGAACGAAATTATGGTGAGGACAGTGAAATACATTTCAGGCTTTGAATTGCCTCTGTTGGGTTCTGTTGCCTATGGAATGGCATCCTATCTTAGACCAATAGTTTGCAGATTTCATTGAGCTGGGAAGATTGTTAAAACTGTAGGTTTTTAGATCATCCCTGGAGATTCAGTGGAACAGATCTGGGCCAGGGGGCATTATAGACCTCAACATTGATAACTCTATTAATTATCTCCTGCAGTCTAAATGGCTCACAAATGCCTCATCCTAGTTTGTCTTCATTTTGAATCAGAGGATTACCAGTTCGGCCAGTCCAAGGTTGTATTTCATGCAGCTTGAGAGGAAACAGCCTTTCACCCACGAATTGGTTTATCTTTATTTCATCTTTGTTTTTCTTTACCTGTTTCTGCTCTGACCTTCCAACTTAAAATTTCTGTATTTATATTAATTTTCAATAAACTCATTCTGTCAGTTATTGAGGAGGATGAAATACCATGTGTGTATAAATAAATAATTGACCAAAGATTCAAGATCTCCTCTAGATATCTCCAGCAGTGTCTGTCTTTATAGCCCTCTGTTTTCTGATATTTTGCCCCACAGATTCTAGCTACCTTAGCCTCCCTGAACTCTGAGCCATTTGGCATCTGAGCAAGACTAGTGGACTCTTGTTTCCTCTTCCTGTGCTGTGGTATGGAAGCTCTAGGCACTAAGCTTGGGCAGTTGCTGGAGTTCTCCCAGTGATCACTGTCCTCTTCTGCCTGTTGCCTGTTGTGCAATATCTGATGATGATGAAGGATGAAAATCGTCCTTCCATATATTTGATTTGATTTTCCTGGTTGTTAAAGGTGGGGCAGTAAATCTAATATGCATTACTCCATTATGACTAGAAGTAGAAGTCTGTCCTTCCAATTCAGCAAACCTTTCCATTCTTGGTGGCCTTTTTTATGTCTCTTTTTGTTAGGCACAACCTATTACTTTCGTATCCTATATGTCTCTCTGTCCAGGAATGTTGAAATGGACAACAATAATTATCTATTGAGCTAACATGGATCAAGTAAGTGGCTATATGCCACTCAGAGTAGAATCAGGGTGTCTTCTGTAGCCGTTTTTATGGACTGTAGGGTAGAAGTGATTGTTAGGCTTATACATCAAAACTATTTGCTGCTGCCTCTTTTTGCTGAATATTACAGTACATGCAGTTTACCAAACCAACTGCTGCATTTAATTTCTCATGTTTCCTAGTCTCCACCTTTCTTTTTCTATCTTATTTCTTACACCTTCATATAGAAGACTCTTGAGGATCTCTGTTTTCATATCGAAGGCTTCTCCCTTCCCCCACCTTTACAGGTATCAGCATGAAGTAAATCAAGGTAACTGGATTAACCTGCCAGTCACAGTATGTCTGCAGTGATCTCATCTGTAGGGTTTTTTTTTTTTTTAAGATATTATTTATTTCAATCTCAAGTAGGTGGAGAGGCAGGCAGAGAGAGAGAGAGAGAGGAGGAAGCAGGCTCCCTACTGAGCAGAGAGCCCGATGTGGGGCTCCATCCCAGGACCCTGAGATCATGACCTGAGCCGAAGGCAGAGGTTTAACCCACTGAGCCATCCAGGTGCCCCTCATCTGTAGGTTTTAAGCTTATATTTAGTTTCTGGATTTCTGAGCCTGCTTCTCCAGTTGTCATAGCATGAGGTTTTCATTTTGGAAGAGATGGTAGGGGAAAAGGGAATTTAGTCGATTCAAATAGCTGAGGATTCTAGAAAGCTAGTCTTGATAAAGCCAGATTTAACCACTGCACATAGTTTCAGAAACTTAAAAAAAGATAATATATGAATTAGGGCCTTGGTGCCTCAGTCGGCTCAGGTCATGATCCCAGAGTCCCAGGATAGAGCCCCACATCAGGCTCAGCGGGGAGCCTGCTTTTCCCTCTGTCACTCATCCTGCTTGCTCACTCTCTCTCTCTCTCTCAAATAAATAAATAAAATCTTTTTTAAAAAAGAAAAAGATACTATGCAAATCAGACTAACACCATAATTAGGAATGGGATTTTATAGTTTACAGAGTACTTTCACATACAGAATTTTATTAATCCCTATTCATCCTGCAATGAGCTAGAATATCCTCATGTTACAAGATGGTTGCAGAGAGAAGTTCAAGATGAAACTGGAATTAGGCCCAGCCTTCTGAGTCCTTATCTAGTTCCCTTTCTCCCATATACCGTCTATGATCCTTTGTACCATCTGAACAGATGTGAAGATTATATGATAACAGTACTGGATTATTTTGTAACCTATGTAAGAATTACTTGCCTACTTTTATTGCTACATTCCCTCTATGGACGTTCCTTCCTTTCTTTTTTTCCCTTTCTTTTTATTTCTTTTAGAGAGGAAGAGACAGGGGCAGAGGGAGTAGGGGAGAGAGAATCCCAAACAGGCTAAACACCCGGCATGGAGCCCATGGAGGGCTCAATCCCACAACCCTGAGGTCATGACCTGAGCTGAAATCAAGAGTCATACACTCAATAGACCAAGCCACCCAGGCGCCCCTCTATTTGATGATTTTTAAATATATTCCTCAAATAAGTTTCTTGTGACTTTAGTCTTAGGAATTTAAGGATTTTCCTCGACTTTTTTTTGCATATTTTCAAGTTTTTGCTTTTATACTTGTTAACATTCTGAATTTTGACTATACAGATCTTTTTCTCCCTTTTCTCCCATTCCTTTTTTACAAAAGATTTTAGCTTTCGTTTGATTTTGACCCAGTTTAGAGCTGACATTCTGAAATGATCATATTTTATTTGTAGTTAGTTAACTCACCTGAAGCTAGTAAGCCCACCTGAAGAGAAACTGCTTTGACAGATTAACATTTATTTGCCATCTTCCTAAACTATGTGCTTCTCTTTTGTGATGTGAATTTTTTTTTTTTTTTTTTTTTTTTTTTTGTAATGTGAATTCTTTTCTTTGAATACTTTTTAACTTAGGTCACATTTTATTACTTTCATTCTATAAATATTCATCTAGTGTCTGTTAGGTTACAGAAGAGAGGGATCATCTCTACCTCAAGTTTACAAAAACTTTCCAAAGAAATACTTGACTAAGATCTTTAAGGGTGTTATTGGCAGAGGGACTGGCATGGCTAAAGGCCTGGAATCTTTTTTTTTTTCTAACTTTTTTTTTTTTTTTTTAAGTTTATTTTAGAGAGGTGTGTGTGTGTGTGTGTGTGTGTATACTGAAGAGCTGGGGGTGGGGCAGAGGGCGGGTGAGGGAGAGAAAGAATCCTCAAGCAGACTCCCTACTGAGGAGGGATGGGGGCTCAGGTGAGGATCCAACCCAGGACCCTGAGATCATGACCTGAGCTGAAATCAGAGCTGACTGAGCCACCCAGGCATTTTGAAGCCTAGAGTCTTGAAGGAGGACTCTTGTATTCAGAGGACTCAAGAGTTTCTGTTTGGTAGGAGCACTGGGAGTAAGGTAGAAAGGGTAGAAGAAGAAAACTGGATATAGATAGGCAAGGACTAGATCAGGCCTTTTCATACTGGAAATTTTAAATTATGCTGTGAGAATGAAACACTGGAAGGTATAAAATGAGGAAAATGCTTGACCAGATTTGCATTTTAAATTATGAGTTTGGCAGCAGTGTGGAAGATAAATGGAAATCTGGAAATGTGATTATAATACTCAGGGAGACTAGTAAAGGAGTTACTGCTGTGTTACAAGGGAAAAACAGGGTCTAGGGCAACACTCTTTGAATGGATATTGGAGGGTTGGAAGAAGATATGAAGTAGAAGGGACACTATCAATGCAATATGAGTAAAGGGGAGCGTAGTCCAGCTTATCCTTAATGTTTTTAACTTGGGTGGATTATGGAGGAAGAACAGGTTTCTCTTCCACGTTCTGCCAAGTGGCAGAAGGAAGCTAAATACTAGTGTATTTTTTTTGCATTTAAGGTGCCTATTGCACACCCAGATGGAATCATCCCTGGGCAATTGAATATATAGTTCTAGAGCTCAGAAGAAAATAGTGTTGCAATTAAAGATGAAAAGATCCTCATAATGTAAGCCAAGGTCTCTAAAATGGGTCTGCAAACACTCTATTGGAGATATTATAATGAACATGTTTGAATTTATATTTCCTTTCTGTTTCATCCCTTCAAATTTTCTATTTTTGAATGTTTTCTAATGTATGTAGAATAGTAATACATATGCATAATTTAGAAATAAGTATGTATGAAAATATGCTCAAAATATTTCTGGTAATTACTAATCTAAGTTGATTGTAAACTAATGGTCACTTCTGAGCATTCTGCTTTACAATAATAACCTGGAGAACTTTTAGAAAATACGTATTTCTGGACCCTATCTCTAGAAGACTGTGATTCTAAGTGTGCGGCAAGGACTCTGAAAAATCCATTTTTTAATTTAATTTCTCAAGGGATTCCTATAATCAGCCAAGTTTAAGAGAACCAACGATAAAACTGTGGAAACATGTATAATATAGAAAGAGATGAGAAAATAAGTTTGAATGCCACTTTGCTGATTCTGAAAGTTCCAAATATGTTAATTTCTATTCTTTTGATTTTAATACTCTGATGGAGTGGCTATAGTCAGTATTGAATTAATTATCTCCGTTAAGCTAAAATTAACATTAAAAATTCAAAAGCCCGTTTTTGTGTTATAGGCTTCATTTTTGGTATAGGTGTTCCTCCCATATCCATGCAGATTATATCAAACATTTTTTAACTAGCCAGGGAACTAGAGAACTTTTCCCTAAGCATGTAAAATTCTGCGTTGCCTGGAACCACTAAAATATTAAACTTGGAGAGTTAAGAACAAGAGGGCCAGTGATTTAAAGTTTTTGCTAACACCATCTAAAATATGCCTTCTGTGAATTAAAATGTGTGAAAAGGATGAAAATGTAATGAGAAAGCCTGAAAGGATCATGTAATAAGAATGTTTGAGGACTTTTAGGGGCTGAATTTTGTCCTTCCCACAGACTCCTATGGTAAAGCCTTTGTCACCACTACCTCAGAATGTGACTGTGTGTGGAGATAGGGCCTTTAAAGAGATGATTAAGTTAAAATGAGGCCATTAGAGAAGGCACTAATCCACTTCGACTAGTGTCATAAGAAGAGGAAACATGGACATGAGGAATGCATGTGCACAAAGAAAAGGCTGTGAGGCTGTAGTGAGAAGGTGGCCATCTACAAGCCAAGGAGAGAGGCCAAACCTGCCAGCCCTGTAATCTTGAACTTCTAGCCTCCAGAGCTGAGAGAAAAATAAATTTCTCTTGTTTAAACCACCCAGAATGTGGTCTTCTGTTTTGGCAGCCCTAGCAAACTACTATAAGGACTGTAAATTGCTTATTAAACTTTACACTTACACTAATGTAGAACTAAGAAATAACACAGGTTCTAAAACCTATTTGCCCTTGTTCCCTGAATCAAAAGAAACAAACAATATGAAGGGTATAATTATATTGTCCAGAGTTTCTCATCTCTAAGAAATAGGTTTAAATTTTGGTGAGTGTTACATATTATCCACAGAAGCTAGACATAATTTAGTATTCCTAGTGTAATTGTTACTTCAAATATGAGCCCAGGTATATTTTGAAATATAGGTATTTCTTTCCTAAGATAGAATTTTGTGTGATTGCTGAGTATGAACCCAGTTCTGCAATTTAACATTGTAACGAAGCTAAATGAGGATTAGGTTAATGATTGTGTAATTATTTTTGTCCTACATTATTCTTCCAGATTATAGCTTCTTGTGCAGTGAATAAACAAGTCTTCAGGTATTCAAATGGAAAGTAATATTTTGATATCTAGATCCTAATTTACTACCTTTCATTTCGTTTACCAATGAAACTTTCTTTTCAGGGGCACCTGGGTGGCTCAGTCGGTTAAGTGTCTACCTTCTGCTCAGGTCATGATTCCAGGGTCCCGGATCAAGCTCCACCTAGGGCTCTCTGCTAAACGGGGGAGCCTGCTTCTCTCTTTGCATGCTGCTCCCCTGTTTGTGCTCGCTTGCTCTCTCTCATATAGACAGATAATCTTTATTTATATTTTATATAAATAAATAGATAAATCTGTAAATAGATACATCTTTAAAATAGATAGATAATAGATAAATCTTTATTGAATAAATAAAATAGAAAAATAGATAAATCTTTTTTTAAAACTTTCTTTTCATAACTAATGTTTTTATTTTATCACCCACCTTCTGAGAACTCTCAGTTTTATCAGTAACTGTTGATTTTATTATGAAATGTCTCAATTATATACAAAAAGCTAGATAACATAACCGAGAATGAGTACTCCCCATCACTTAGCTTGACAAGTTAAACATGACCCCTCCCAGGCCCCTTTCTTCAATCCAGAAGTAACAGTCCTACTTAATTTGTTACTCATTTGCATACATTTTTTTAGATTATTATTTCCATAGGCTTTTCTTTTTTTTTTTTTTGGCTTGTTTCAACTTCATAGAAATGCCATTTCTGTGTGTTTCTTTCTGCAGTTTGCCTTCTGGCTCAGGTTGGGATTTTGAGATTTATCTGTGCTGATACATACAACTCCAGCCATTTGTTTTTACCCTATGTAGTAGCAGTAGTACATTGTATGAATATACCACAGTTTGTTTTCCTCTTTGGACACTTAAGTCGTTTGCAATTTTTTGCTATTAAAACATTGCGGTATCGGGCTCTCTGCTCAGCAGGGAGCCTGCTTCCCTCTCTCTCTCTCTCTCTCTGCCTGCCTCTCCATCTACTTGTGATCTCTCTGTCAAATAAATAAATAAAATCTTTAAAAAAAAATTTAAAAAAAAACAACATTGCGGTAATAAACATTTTTATAGCGTGTCCTATAGAGATGTGCCAGAATTTCTGTAGAGTACATACCTAGGAATGGTACTGTTTCAGATTCCATCTCTTCTTGGTTGACTAGTGAATCTGAGTATATTTCATACTGTATATTTATTGACTTTTTTTCCTGCTTTTTTTGTTGTCTTTGTCTTCCTGGTAAAATCTTATTATATCAGAGTCCAATCAGGAGACAGAAACCACACAGTAATTTCACCAGAGAAAGTGTAACATAAAGAATTATTAGAGGAATGAAGAGGGTAAAGAGAGCTCTATGAAGAATACAGAAGCAGCAGATGCACAAAGCAGCCCCCACCCTGTGACTATGATAGAGCATCAAGGAAGAGGCCATGTGCTCTCAGGCCTGAGATTCTGAGCTTATTGGAGAGTGGCAGTGGTCACTGTGGTGCTACCCCAGTGGGACTGCTGGAAATCTGCCCTCTGGACAGCTGCGCGAGGCCTCCCGCAGGGAAGTGCCTAGCCTCAGAAGTCACTGCAAGCTCCTTTTGGGGGTTTGGGGCGTGTAGCAGGTGACATTCTAGTCTGAAACTGCCTGGGGGTAAGGGTCCAGCCCACGGGAAGGTGCTCCTGCTGTTAGCACACGGGTGCTGCTGAAAAGCAAAATGCACACTCTGAAAGAACCCGATAAAATGAGCCCACTGAAACTAGGGAGAGAAACCCCTTCCTTTTCCATCATAAAGGATGATCTGGAAGAAATAGTTCATCAATATGTTAGGCACATAATGGTTTACATAGGCCTTTATGGGGCTGATCCCTGAACCTTATCTACCATTTACAGCATTAATTCTGTGGGAAGTATTTTCAGAGTTCCCAAATAGTAAGTTTACAATAAACCTTAAGAATGGATGACAAAATATTTTTCTTAATCTCCTATTCTTTTTTTTCCATTTTCCTTGTCTCTCTCTCCTCCTTTCCTTATGTCTTTTATTTTTCTTACATCTGATCCTTGCTGATTTCTTCTTCCCCTATATACCAATACTACACTATTCTTCTTTTCCCTTATTCTGTGACTTTCCTCCTTTTTAAGCCCTGTGTGGTCAGATTGGCTGTGTAAGTTTTTAGAGCAGTGAATGATAAGCATGCCTTGAACGCTAAGTCCATAAAGCTACAGGAGCATAGCTAAGCTGGAGGAAAAGGGTCAAGACTTCCTCTCTACGTATCCTGTATTTTAGAGTCTAAGAAAGGTTGAAATAGTTCTTGAAAAGAGTCCTTTAGAAATCTTATAGTAGTTCCCTTTGCCTCCTGATGTAAGTATGGCTTTTTTATATATAAATGTTATTATTGCCAAGTTTCCCCCATCCATGTGTAAGAGATCCATTTAAGCTTTTGCTTAAATGAAGAAAGTGTTCATAGTAGGAAATGGGCCTTGCAATTGCTTTCTAGTCAACAAGAACCTGTATTTTTCTTTTTTAAAAATGCTTATTAAGGTGTAATTGACATATGACATACTACTTTCAGGTGTATAGCAGAGTGATTTAATATTTGTATATTATTATAAAATGATCACACTAAGCCTAATTAACATCCATTACCATACATAGTTACAAAAAAATTATTTTTTCTTGTGATGAGGACTTTTAAGATCTACTCTCTTAGTAACTTTCAAATATAGGTGGGCTAGTTCCAGACCACCATGATAAAGCAAATACCACAATTAAGGAAGTGAAATGAATTTTTTTGTTTCCTACTGCATATAAAAGTCTTCTTTACACTATACAGTCCTCTATCAAGTGTACAATAGCATTCTGTCTACAGATATAGATACAAACCTTAATTTTAAAACACTTTATTGCTGAAATGCTAACCATCACCTGAGCTTTAGTGACTCCTCATCTTTTTGTTAGTGGGGTTGGCAGACTTGCGTGAGTACTGATGGCTGCTGACTGATCAGGGTGGTGGTTGCTCAAGGTTGGGCTGTCTGTGGCAGTTTCTTAAACAACAATGAAGTTTGCTATGTCTATTTTACTTTTCCTTTCACAAACAATTTCTCTGCAGCATGCAATGATAGCTGATAGCATTTTAACCATGGTAGAGCCTCTTTCAAAACTGGAGTCCATCCACTCAAACCCTGTTGCTGGCTTTAGTAAGTAAGCTTATGTCATATTCTAAATCCTCTGTTTTCATTTCCACAGTCTTCACAGCTTCTTCACCAGTAGATTCCGTCTCAAGAAACCACTTTCTTTGCTCTTCATTGTTCAAGTTTTATCCTGAGATTGCAGTAATTCAGTTCTATCTTCAGGCTCCACTTCTGATTCTAGTTCTCCCACGGTTTCCACCACTTTTGCAGTTACTTACTCTACTGAAGTCTTGAATCCCTCAAAGGCATCATCCATAAGGGTTGGAACCTATGACTTCCAAATTCCTGTTGATATTTTGACCTTTTCCTGTGAATCATGATGATGTGGGGTTTTTTGTTTTGTTTTCTTTTCTTTTCTTTTTAAAGATTTTGTTTTTTTTGACAGACAAATCACAAGTAGGCAGAGAGAGGGGAGAGCAGGCTCCCCACTGAGCAGAGAGCCCAATGCGGGGCTCGATCCCAGGATCCCAAGATCATGACCTGAGCTGAAGGCAGAGGCTTTAACCCACTGAGCCACCCAGGTGCCCCTGAATCATGATGTTTTTAATGGCACCTAGAATGGTGACTTCTTTCCAGAAGATTTCCATTAACTTTGCCTGGACCCATCAGAAGAATCACTAACCGTGGCAACGGTAGCCCTATAAAATGAATTTCTTAAATAAGATTTGAAAATTGGGGGAGCCTGGGTGGCTCAGTGGGTTAAACATCTGCCTTTAGTTCAGGTCATGATTCCGGGGTCCTGGGATTGAGTCCCACATCAGGCTCCTTGATCAATAGGAACCTGCTTCTTCTCTCTCTGCCTGCCTCTCCCCCTGCTTGTGCTTGTGCACTCGCTCTTGTGCTCTCTGTCAATTAAATAAATAAAATCTTTTTTAAAAATTTGAGAATTGTAATTATTCTTTGATCTATAGACTACAGAATAGATGTTATGTTAGCAGCCATGAAAACAACATTCATTAATCGCAGTGTACATCTCCCATCAGAACTCTTAGGTGACCAGGTGCCTTTTCAGTGAGCAGTAATATTTTTTTTTTAATTTATTTATTTGAGAGAGAGAGAGAGCATGAGAGGGGAGGTCAGAGGGAGAAGCAGACTCCCCATGGAGCTGGGAGTCCGATGTGGGACTCGATCCCAGGACTCCGGGATCATGACCTGAGCCGAAGGCAGTTGCTTAACCAACTGAGCCACCCAGGCGCCCCGAGCAGTAATATTTTAAAAGGAATCTTTTTTCTTTCTTCTTTTTTTTTTTCTTCCCCTGAGGAATCTTTTTTTTTCCCCCCTGAGCAGTAGGTCTCAACAGTGGCCTTAAAATATCCAGTAAAACATGTTGTAAACAGATGAGCTGTCATCCAGGCTTTGTTGTTCCATATACAGAGCACAGGCAGAGTAGAGCTAGCATTATTCAGGGCCCTGGGATTCTCAGGTTGGTAAATGAGTGTTAGTGTCAACTTCATGTCACTAGCTGCATTAGCCCCTAGCGAGAGAGTCAGCCTGTCCTTTGAAACTTTGAAGCCAAGCATTGCCTCCTCTCTACTATGAAAGTCCTAGGTGGCACCTTCTTCCAATAGAAGACTGTTTCATCTACATTGCAAATCTGTTGTTTAGTGTAGCCACCTTCATTTATATCCCAGTTACATCTTCTGGATAACTTTCTATAGCTTCTACATCAGCACTTGCTACTTCACTTTGTACTTTCATGTTAAGGAGACGGCTTCTTTCCCTAAACCTCATGAACCAACCTCTGCTGCCTTCAGACTTTTCTGCAGCTTCCTCACCTTTCTCAGCCCTCTTAGAATAGAGGAGTTAGGGTCTTCCTTGGGATTAGGCTTTGGCTTAAGGGAATGTTGCAGCTGGTTTGATCTTTTATCTAAAACACTAAGATTTTGTTCATATCACCAATGAGGCTGTTTTGCCTTCTTATCATTCATATGGTCACTGGACTAGCACTTTTAATTTCCTTCAGGAACTTTTCTTTGCATTCACAAGCTGGTTAACTATGGCACAGGAGGCTTAGCTTTTGGCCTGTCTCGGCTTTCAACATGCCTTCCTCACTAGGCTTAATCATTTCTAGCTTTTGATTTAAAGTGAGAGACATGAGACTCTTCCTTTCACTTGAGCTCTTAGAAGCCATTGTAGGGCTCTTAATTTTCCTGATTTCAATATTACTGTATCTCAAATAGGGAGACCTGAGGAGAGGGAGAGAGGCAGTCTGTAGAGCAGTCAGAACACATACTTATAAATTAAGTTTGCCATCTTGTGTGGGTGTAGTTCATGGTGTCCAAAAACAATTACAACAGTAATATGGAAGATCACTGTTCACAGATCACCATAACAAATATAATAATAATGAGAAAGTTTGAAATAATGCCAGAATTACCAAAGTGTGATGCAGAGACACAAAGTGAACAAACGCAGTTGGAAAGATAGCACCAAAAGACTTGCTCGATGTAGGGTTGCCACAGATCTTCAATTTGTAAAAAAAAAGTAGTATCTGTGAAGCACGATAAAACAAGGTATGAACACAATATTATTAACTATAGTCACCGTACTGTACATTACATCCTCATGATTTATTTTATAACTAGAAGTTCGTACCTTTAGATCTGCCTTCATCCATTTCGCCCACTCCCCACCCCTGGCAACCACCAATCTGTTCCCTGTATGTGAGCTTTTGTTTTTGTTTTAATTCCACATATAAGTGAGATCATATAGTATTTCTTTCTCTGTCTGACTTATTTCACTTAGCATAATGCTTTCAAGCTACACCCATTTTGACCCAAATGGCAAAATTTCATTCTTTTTTATTGAATAATACTCCATTTTGTGTGTGTGTGTATGTCTGTGTGTGCATACCACATCTTCTATACCCATTTATCCATCAGTGGTCACTTAGGTTGTTTCCACATCTTCCATATCTTGGCTATTATAAATAATGCTGCAATGAATATGATTCCAGTAAAGGCTTTTCTTTTTTGCCTAAGAGTTACAATTAGGATAATGACTTACTTATTTTCTGATAGGCAGGTAGTAATTATAAGTATTAGTCTTAATTATATTAAGTTTACAATGACTTTCAATGAGTGTTTTCATAAATGAGAAAAGTAATACTTTGTTTATCTAGTTCCAACATATTCTTTACATGGGTTATCCCTGTGAAAAGTTTTTCTCTGGTGCCTAGCTACATAGTCTGTTGTTTAACAGATGTATCCAGATCTCACCATGCTATAACTACAAAGTAAGGTGACATTTTAAACATATATAAGTATGCAAGGCCATATCGCCATGAGATTGTACTGTGTGTGATCTTAAAAAGCTAAAATACCAGTGGCTTAAACACAAAAAGGTGTATTTCTTTCCACGTAAAAGAAGTGTGGATGTCTAGCGTTCAGGGCTATGTGGCCCTGTAACAAGGGACAGAGGTTCCTTCTGTTATTCAGCGTTCTGTCTTATGTAAGTCTTTAGGTTCTTGTAGCCAATTCCATGTATGTGAGTGTGGTACTGTGTGGGACTGTGGTGACCAAGCAGTTCTCTAGGGATACCAGCTGTAGTTGTTCTACAGTTAAACAGTTCTGACACTGTCTCCCCAGAGATAGCATCAGATCCTACAGGTTAAGGGCTAAGTCCTCCAAGACTGGCTCCCTCACTGCCTACCCTCAGAAGCTAGTCTACAAGCCCAGATTGTTATTTTTACTTCTTACTGACCAGGTATTGTTAATCAGAGGTTTCCACAGCCCCCTGTTTGGGTTTGATTAATTTGCTAGAGTAGCTCGCAGAACTGAGAGAAACATTCCACTTCCTGGATTACTGCTTTATTACAAACTACATAACTTAGGAACAACCAAATGAAAAGATTCTTAAGGCAGGTCATGTGGGAAAAGGGGTACAGAGTTTCTATGCTCTCTCTTAGTGCTCCATTCTTACTACAGTTCCACGTGTTCACCAATCCAGAAGCTCTCCAGACTCTGTCCATTCGGGTTTTTAGGTTTACTTTTTTACATGGGTATGACTGATTAAATCAGTGGCCATTGGTGATCCATTCAACCTTCAGCCCCTCTCCTCTCCAAAAGGAGGTAGGGAGTGAGACTGAACATTCCAACCCTCTAATTACATGGTTGGTTCCTCTAGTGACCAGCCCCTATCCTTAGATGAGCTAGAGGTGGTCTAAAATTCACCTTGTTATCATAATAAAAGATAGCTTTATCTTTCTCATCTCTTAAGAAATTCCAAGGGTTTTAGAAGTTCTATGCCAGAAACAAGGACAGAGACCAAATATGTTTTTATTATTGTTAAAAAAACAAAATTCAGCAGAGTAAATTTGAAGATGTAACTGGTTTTATTAAGCAGTTCATGAATCAGGCAGCATCCCAGGAGTTGTGCTGAATGGAAGGTTTTATAGGAAGGAGAGTGGGTCAAGAAGTTATTAAGCAAAGAATTGTTTCAGGCATAGGCATCTTCCCTTAGGGGAAAGGGCAGAGGGTCTTACTAGGTAGGTGGATTACCTCATCTTCCTTTGGGGGATGGAATGGACCCAAGTGATAGATTATATTTGTTTAGTGATGAGGAAATTTCTGACAAGTTAAGACTATATTTCTAGGGGAAAGATTGGAACTTCAATTTAATTAGGTATTAAGCCCCAGTTTGGTTACTTGGTCTGGTGTAAGTGACTCTGTCTTTGGCTTGTGGGTTTCTTTTTTTACCATTACAAATCACAATTTTATAGTAGGTGACTTGAGATCTTCAGGAGCTCAAGACATATAGGTGGCAGTAAAGAAAGAGGTAAAAATAAAAAACTCTATCACCAGTAATTTGCAGTATTCTTTTACTAAAATTTTTACTAAAATTCAGCCATGTGATGGAACCTAGCTGCACAAGAAGACTAGAAAATCTTTTAACTGCATATTGCTGCCCTGAATAAATTAGTATTCTGTTATAAGGAATAGGGAGAGAGTAGATATAGTGTGGGCATCTTGGAGTTTCTTCCAAAATATGTGATCTTTACTTTTCCTGAATGTATTAGGGTTCTGCAGAGATGAAGAGATGTTAAAGATTTGGCTCACATAATTAGGGAGGGAGGCTGGCAAGTTGGCAGAGCCAGTGTCTCTGTTCAAAGGCCATCAAGAGGGAAAAGCTTAATGTTCCAGTTTAAAGGCCAACAGACAGAATTCCCTCTTATATGAGGGAGGGTCAGCTTTTTGTTTATTCAGGCCTTCAACTAATTGGGTGAGGCCCACCCACATTATGGAGGGCAATCTGCTTTACTCAGTCTATTAATAAACATGTTAGTCTCATCCAAAAACACACAAACTCCCAGAATGTTTGACCAAATATCTGGGTACCCTGTGGCCCATTTAACTTGATACATATAAGATTAACCATCATTATATTCATCATTAACTGAATATAAAACTTAAACATTTATATTATAAAAACACCAATTTGACATTTATTATGTAGAAATAAAAATTTCCTTATAGTCCTATCTCCCAGAGATATCTGTTAATAACAGCTTAGTGTATTTTTCTCCACTTATTTGTAGTATAGATACTAATGTATATATCTCACAGAAACAGGATTACATTACTTATATATATATATCTATGATTTAATTTTTAAATTTTTATTGTAGACCTTATTCCATGTCATTAAATGTAGACCTACTTTTTCTGAACATTATTTCACTATGGCTATTTTATCCATTCATTCATATTTTGATTTACTTAATGAATATTTTTCATACCTACTATGTGCCAAGCAACATTTTTATGTCTGGTCCTCTGTTAGTAGAAATTTGGGTCATTTTGTTTGTTTTTATTCTTTTGTTTTCATTTATAACAATATTGAGGTAAACATCTTTATCTTCGGACATTTTTGCAAGAGTTTATTCTATAAAGCATATTTCTAGAATTGCTGTGTAAGAAGATACCCATGTTTTAGGTTTTAAAAGGTGCTGCTAGCCCAGAGTTTGTCTCAGCACTTGTTGACATTTTGGGCAGATGATTTGTTGTTTGTGGGCATGGTGGTGTGAGGTCAAGTGCAAGATGTTTAGCAACATCTTTGGCCTAGATACCAGCAACACTGTCCCACCCCCAAGCTGTGACAATCAAAAATGTCTTCAAACATTGCTAAATGTGAGGATGCCTGGGTGGCTCAGTCAGTTAAGCATCTGCCTTAAGCTTAGGTCATGATCCCAGGGTCCTGGGATCAAGTCCAACATCAGGCTCCTTGCTCAGCAGGGAGCCTGCTTCTCCCTAGCCTGCTGTTCCCTTTGCCTGTCACTTCCTCTGCTTGTGCTCTCTCTCTTTCTCTGACAAATAAATAAAATCTTTAAAAAGCAACAACAAAACAAAACATTGCCAAATGTCTCCTGGTGAGGAGATTGTCCCAGGTTGAAAACTAGTACACTAACCCTTCTCTCTTTTCCTGCTCCTGAGCAATACAGCTCAGCTAAGCTGGGCTTAGGAGGTCAGAGCCCAAGCTGAGTGAAGAGATGTTCACATGAGAGGCAGCCCAGCATGGGATATTGGAGGCCAACTGGGTGGGGTGAGGAGGGTAGCCACAAGGGATCATGGCTTATTGTGGGATATCAGAGTGTAAGCCAGATTAGGAGGGCTTCCAACCATGAGGGCAGCCTGGCGTGGGGTATTCTGAGCCTCAGGCAGGGTGAAAGTATGTCCATATTAGAGAGGCAGGAATAGTCCTCTCTAGTTCAAAACTGAGAGTGCTTCATTTATATGGCTAAAGACCCGTTTAGGGGAGTTTCCTTACATTAGAGCTTGCTCTCTATGGAGATCCATTAATGAATTGATGATTTAATATCTTTTAAGGCATATAATTAGGGATTTTTTGGCAGATGTCTCTATGCTATTTGGAATTATTTTAATAGTAGAAGATGATAGCCTCAGAACATAGGTCACAGCTATGTAATGCCCACTTGCTATCACCTGGCGAGTACTTGAACCATGCAAATAATGCCATCTTTGTGGCTGACTCTCAGTAACATAATGCTGAGCCAAAGAAAGTCATAGAAGAATACACACTACATGATTCTACTATATGAACTACTAAAAAGCAAAAATAATCTGTGGTGCTAGAGGTAAAAATTATTTTTACCGTTGGTAAGGGGTAGAACCCAGAAGGAGATGCATGAGGGAGCTTCTGAAATGTTAATAATGTTTTCTTTCTTGATCTGGGTGTCACTAACTTGTAAAAAGCCATTGAGCTGTGTGCATAAGATTAGCACACCTTGGGGCGCCTGGGTGGCTCAGTGGGTTAAGCCTCTGCCTTCGGCTCGGGTCATGATCTCAGGGTCCTGGGATCAAGCCCCGCATCGGGCTCTCTGCTCAGCGGTGAGCCTGCTTCCTCCTCTCTCTGCCTGCCTCTCTGCCTACTTGTGATCTCTCTCTCTCTGTCAAATAAATAAATAAAATCTTAAAAAAAAAAAAAAGATTAGCACACCTTTCTATATGTATGTCATTCTTCAACAGAATGTCCACACACCCCCCCCCCCCAAAAAATAACCTGTTCTTTTACTCTGGGGAAAATGGTCAGACTCTTTCCTCTGACTCACATAATTATCATAAAATAGAATGTTAATGGCTGACCACAGTATAGACCAACTAAAGAGGTTGGCGAGTACCACTCAAACTGAGGAAGGCCCAATTGGGAGTAATAATAAAAGTGCTCAGTCTACCACATTTGCCAGGTGATAGGATAAGCTGAATGAAGTATGTCTTGTTCAGCAACATTCAGCATACTTTTATTGAAATCCTACTTTATCGTAGGTGCTCTTCTCTTTTAGGTTTTGGAGGTTCCTAAGACATAGTACCTACATCCAAGTATCCAATGGAAGTGAGGGAAGACTAAGTTACATAAACACTGACAGATGTGCAGAGTTTTTTCAGTGAAATCACAGAGAAGGGCAGGTCACCAAAGGATTCCTGCAGGAGAGAAGGATGAAAGTTAGCTAAATGAAGAATATGGGGAAGAGAATCCAGGTAGAAGGAAAAGCACATGCCTGATACAGAAAATACAACTCAACATCACACATTCAAAGAACTGTCCTTGTTGACATGGACAGCACAGCAACCATCAGCATTATCTTACATATCATCCAGAGCGTACCCCAGAGCCTGATTCATGGTAGACATTCAGATATTATGTAGGTGAATAGGTGAATAAGTACCTAACACAGCATCAGTTATGTGAAGAGGTAGTCAAAGAAAGATCATGAGCTTATAATTAATTCTAAGAAGCTCAGAGTTCATTTAGTACGGAGTGAGGAGCCATTAAAGAATTTGAAGTATTAGAATAACATGATTTGTGGTATTTTACAAAGGTTCTCTGGAAATTCTGTAAAAGAAGGATTGAATCTTTCTCTAAAAAGAAAAGAGTAAGTTAGGGGGATTCGTGTATGTGTGTGCATGAACACATCTACTTACACAGCTGTGTGAGCAGGCATTTGATGAGAGTTGAAGCTAGGGATACTACATTTAGAAAAGAAGTTCCTGAAATAAAACAGGTAGAAATGATAAGAGTGTGAACTTAGACTGTAGACCCAATGAATATGGAATGAATTTGAAGGTGATTTAGGAGATATAATAAAGACTGATTAATGTCTGGTTATGAGAAGCACTAGAGGAGTAGGCGTCTTGGGTGACTGGTTCAATGCTGTCAGCACACCATTTGCTGTGACGGAATACAAGTCGAGTAACAGGTTTCGGTTCCATTTTGTTTTCCAGGAATCTAGTATGTTCCATGGCTACTTGTGATTCTTGTCATTGTGATGTATCTGCTAGTAGACATTTAGTTAGCAGTTGAATATTTGGACAAGATAGAGGACTGAACCGGAAAGATGATATTTGATAGCATACTTACTGGTAGGATTTGAAGCTTGGGCAAAACTCCAAAAACATCTATCAGTAGAGTATTTGTTTAGATTTATTAGGCTAAAGAAAGGAAAAGAGTTCAAAGTACAGATGTTTGCTATAAATTTGTTTTACTTTTTTTTACTCTGGTTTTTATGGGGAGGCATGGTTGGCTCTGGTTTGTAAGTCTCATAATAGACTGTCAGTATAAAATCTCCCAAATTACTTGTTTTCAAATTACCAACACAGCTAAATAGTCTGTATTTCTTGGGGAGAAGGCTAAAAAGGGATTTTTCTTTCTTGAGAAGGTTGTGTTGTAGAGTAGAAGCCTAGATGAAGATTGGAGTCAAAGTTTGGCAGGAATCCTGCTTCTCATATTATTTAGCTATGTGCCTTTGGGCAAGTTATTTAGTTTCACTAAGACTTAACCTTTTTATTTGTAAAGGTGCAGTAACTATAGCTATCTTTTAAGATTATTATAAAAATTAAATGAGGGGGTGCCTGGGTGGCTCAGTGGGTTAAAGCTTCTGCCTTCGGCTCAGGTCATGATCTCAGGGTCCTGGGATCGAGCCCCGCATCGGGCTCTCTGCTCAGCGGTGAGCCTGCTTCCTCCTCTCTCTCTGCCTGCCTCTCTGCCTACCTCTCTGCCTACTTGTGATCTCTGTCTGTCAAATAAATAAATAAAATCTTTTTAAAAAATTAAGTGAGATGAGCTTTTGGGTTTAGAAGATAATGGCAGCTGTCCAAATGTTAGTCTCTCCACACATCCTTCCCAAAAGCCATAAGACCAAACAGGACCATACACGTACACGCACACACATGGCCCATATAAAATCACACCTTCAGCATTACTACAGTGTAGATAATACCATGAATTTTAAATTGCCTTTGTGTAAAGAAACAACAAATTACAAAAGTTCCTGTTGCTGCTACAAATCCCTGAGTCCAGAAAGTGGGGCAAGGAGAGGCTCAAGAGATAGTGAAGACAGAGGAAAGGAGATCAGAGGTTTACAATGAAGCACAAGCAAAATGACCCCCATAGAAAGAAAACATCCCCCACATAACTGGGAAAATACAGACACAGGCCTGGGACTTGGGAATTCATAGCACTAGCTATAGGGAAGGTGTGTGAAAGAGAGGGATGACTAACCGCATCAGAGAAACACTGCTCTTGGGAGAGGAGATAGAGAAAGGTTGGTTCCCCTCAGAGCCATTGCAGGGAGAGGAAAGAAGAAAGGAAGGAGAAAATAAATGTCCTGGAGAAATCAAAGAGAAACAAGACACACAAGTTCAGTATCCACTCACCCACCACCTACTACCACCATAACATTATCCATTAAAACAACTGCTTTTACTAATGTGCAGAAGCAGGACAGCCTTCAACAAAGAACTTTATCCATAAAATGCTCAGGAATAGAAATAAATTAGATGCTATACAAAGCTACTTTAAGAGGAATACAGAAAATATGAACCAACATATTTCCACTGATAAAAATTCTTTCACATTGGGCACCTGGGTGGCTCAGTGGGTTAAATCCTCTGCCTTCGGCTCAGGTCATGATCCCAGGGTCCTGAGATTGAGCCCCACATCGGGCTCTCTGCTCAGCAGAGAGCCTGCTTCCCTCCCTCTCTCTCTGCTTGCCTCTCTGCCTAATTGTGATCTCTGTCAAATAAATAAATAAAATTTTAAAAAATTCTTTCACAAAAAGGAAGTCCAAAACAGAGGAAAACTCTTTTTTTTTTCAAATTTTTTTAAATTTATTTATTTTCATCATAACAGTATTCATTGTTTTTGTACCACACCCAGTGCTCCATGCAGTCCGTGCCCTCTCTAATACCCACCACCTGGTTCTCCCAACCTCCCACCCCTCCACCTCTTCAAACCCTTCAGATGGTTTTTCAGAGTCCATAGTCTCTCATTGTTCATCTCCCATTCCAATTTCCCCCAACTGCCTTCTCCTAACTCCCCATGTCCTCCATGCTATTTGTTATGCTCCACAAATAAGTGAAACCATATGATAATTGACTCTCTCTGCTTGACTTATTTCACTCAGCATAATCTCTTCCAGTCCCGTCCATGTTGCTACAGAAGTTGGGTATTCATCCTTTCTGATGGAGGCATAATACTCCATAGTGTATATGGTTTAATTAATGTACAGTGTTAACATTAGTTTCTGGCACAGTATAATGATTCAATAATTCTTTGCATTATCCAGTGCTCGTCACACCAAGTGTATCTTTATTTATATATATATTTATTTATTTATTTATCCGAGAGAGAGCACAGGCAGGGGGAAAGGCAGGCAGGGGGAGAAGAGGGCTCCCCGCCGAGCAAGGAGCCTGATACAGGACTTGATCCCAGGACTGCAGGATCCTGGCCTGAGCGGAAGGCAGATGCTTAACCGACTGAGCCACCTAGGCATCCCATACTAAGTGTACTCTTAATCTCCTTCATCTCTTTCATCCATTCCCCACCCACTGCCCCCTCTGATAACTATCATTTTGTTCTCTGTATTTAAGAGTTTTTTTTTGGTTTGTCTCTTTATTTACTTCTTTGTTTTGTTTCTTACATTCCACATATGAGTGAAATCATATGGTATTTGTTTTTCTCTGCTGTATTTCACTGACGTTATATCCACTAGATCCATCCATGTTGTTGGCAAATAACAAGATTTCATTCTTCTTTTTATGGCTGAGTAATAGTATTCCTGTGTGTGTATGTGTGTGTGTGTGTGTGTGTGTGTGTGTGAGTGTGAGTGAGAGAGAGAGAGAGAAAGAGAGACATTTTATCCATTCCTCTATCAGTGGACACTTGGGTTGCTTCTATAACTTGACCATTGTAATATGCTATAAAAATGTAAAAATGCCGTAGTAAATATAGATGTGCATCTGTCTTTTCAAGTTAGTGTTTTCCTGTTCTTTGGGTAAATATCCAGTAGTGGAATTAATGGATCCTGTGGTAATTGCATTTTTAATTTTTTGAGGAACCTCCATACTGTTTTCCACAGTGGCTGCACCAGTTTGCATTCCCACCAATAGTGTACAAGGGTTCCTCTGCATCCCCTTCAACACTTCTTTCTTCTGTTTTTTAGCCATTCTGACAGGTATGAGGTGATATTTTATTGTTTTCAATTGCATTTCCCTGATACATTTTTTCATGTGTCTGTTGACCATCTCATCTATATGTCTTCTTTGGAGAAATGTCTATTCATGTCTTCTGGTCATTTTTTACTTGGATTATTTGGTTTTTTTTGGTGTTGTGTAAGTTCTTTATATATTTTGGATACTAACCCCTTATTGGATAAATCATTTACAAATATATTCCCCATTCAGTAGGTTGTCTTTTTTCCTTGTTGTTTCCTTTGCTGTGCAGAAGCTTTTTATTTTTATGTAGTCCCAAAAGTTTATTTTTGCTTTTGCTTCCCTTGTCTTAGGAGACATACATAGAAAAATGTAGCTACCACCCATGTCAGAGAAATTACTGCCTTTGCTCTCTGCTGGGATTTCTATGGTTTCAGGTCTCACATTTAGGTCTTTAGTCCATTCTGAGTTTATTTTTGTGTGTGGTTTAAGAAAGTGGTCCAGTTTTCCCAACACCATTTGTTGAAAAGACTTTTTCCTGTTGCATATTCTCACCTCTTTTGTTGTAAATTAATTGACAGTATAATCATGGTTTTATTTTTGGACTTCCTGTTCTGTTCCATTGATCTATGTATATGTCAGTTTTTGTGCAAATATCGTACTGTTTTGATTACTACAGCTTTGTAGAATATCTTGGGAACTGAGATGTGATAACACCAGTTTTGTTGTTCTTTATCAAGATTGCTTTGACTATTCAGGGTCTTTTGTGTTTCCATACAAATTTGAGAATTATTTGTTCTAGCTCTGTGAAATATGCTGTTGGTATTTTGATAGGGATGTCATTAAATTATAGATAGCTTTAGGTAGTCTGGATATTTTAACAGTATTTGTTCTCCCATTCCATAACCATGGAATCTCTTTCTGTTTCTTTGTGTCATATTTAATTTCTTTCATTGGTGTTCTTTTACAGTTTTCAGAGTACAGGTCTTTCACCTCATTGGTTAAGTTTATTCCTAGGTTTTTATTTTGGAGCAATTGTAAATAAGATTATTTTATGAATTTCTCTTCATTATTCTACATTATCAGTGTGTAGAAATGCAGTGGAGTTCTATATATGGATTTTGTATCATGCGACCTTACCTAATTCATTTATCAGTTCTAATAGTTTTTTTGGTGGAGTCTTTAGGGTTTTCTATATATAGTATCATGTCATCTGCCAACAGTGAATGTTTTACTTCTTTTTCTTGCCTGATGCCTATGGCTAAGCCTTCTAATACTATGTTTAATAAAAGTGGGGGAAGTGGACATTCCTGATCTTAGGGGAAAACTCTCAGTTTTCACCATCAGGTATGATGTTAGCTCTGGGTTTTTCATTATGGTCTTTGTTATGTTGAGGTATGTTCCCTCTAAAACTACTTTGTTGAGGGTTTTTATCATGACTCGGTGTTGCCCTTTGTCAAATGATTTTTCTGAATCTATTGAAATGATCATATGGTTTTTATCTTTTCTCTTACTGATGTAATGTATCGTGTTGACTGATTTGTGAATAATTGAACTACCCTTGCATCTCAGGTAAATCTCATTATCTCAAGTAAATCCCACTAGCTCATAGTGAATGGTGTTTTTTTTTAATATATTTTTTGATTCAACTTACTAATACTATGTTGAGGATATTTGCATCTATGTTCATCAGAGATATGGGCCTATAGTTCTTTTTTTGTAATGTCTTTATTGTTTTTGGTATTAGGGCAATGCTGGCCTCATAGGATGAATTTGGAATTTGGATGAATTTGGAAGGATGAACTTTCCTTCCTCTTCTATTTTTTGGAATAGTTTGAGAGAAATATATATTAGCTCTTCTTTAAATGTTTGGTAAAATTCACCAGTTAAGCCATCTGGTCTTGGACTTTTGTTTGTTGGGAGTTTTTTGATTAGTGATTCAATTTTATTGCTGGTAATCAGTCTGTTCAAATTTTCTATTTCTTGCTGGTTCTGTTTTGGGAGGTTATATACTTCTAGAAATTAAGACATGTTTTCTACATTGACCAATTTGCTGGCATATAATTTTTTATAACATTCCTATAATCTTTCGTATTTCTTTTTTAAGATTTTGTCTATTCAGGGGTGCCTGGGTGGCTCAGTGGCTCTCAGCTCAGGGAGCCTGCTTCCCCCTCTGTCTCTCTGCCTGCCTCTCTGCCTCGTGATCTCTGTCTGTCAAATAAATAAATAAAATCTAAAAAAAAAAAAAGATTTTGCCTATTCATTTGACAGAGACACAGCGAGAGAGGGAACACAAGCAGAGGGAGAGACACGGGGAAAAGCAGGCTTCCTGCTGAGCAGGGAGCCTGATGCGGGGCCCAATCCCAGGACCCCGGGATCATGACCTGAGCTGAAGGCAGATGCTTAACAACTGAGCCACCCAGGTGACCCCCCTCTTTTTTTTTTATCTTCTAGATGGAGGCGTTTCTGCTTCGCAGCGGCAATGCCTGGCACAATCTTTTGTATTTCTGTGGTGTTGCTATTTCTCTTTCATTTCAGATTTTGTTTCGGTCTCTTTTTATGATGAGTCTGGCTAAAAACATCCTTTTTTTCCCCTCTTTTCAAAGAACAGCTTCTGGTTTCATTGATCTGTTCTAATGTTTTGTTTTGTTTTTAATTTCTATTTTGTTTCTTTCTGCTTAATCCTTTTATTTGCTTCCTTCTACTGTTTTGGGGTTTTGTTTTCCCTTTTCTAGCTCCATTAGATGAAAGCTTGGGTTTTTTATTTGAAATTTTTCTTCCTTCTTGAGGTAGGTCTATCTTGCTATTAAACTGCCCTCTTAGAACAGCTTTTGCTACATCTCATAGGTTTTGGACTGTTGTGTTTTCATTTTCATTTGTCTCCACGTATTTTTTTTATTTTCTCTTTGGTTTGTTGGTTGACATGTTCATTGTTGTGGTAGCATGTTATTTGTCCTCCATATATTTGTGTTCTTTCCAGATCCTTTCTTGTCGTTTATTTCTAGTTTCAAGTCATTGTGGTTTAAAAAAAAAAAAAAAAAAAAAAAAGATGTGTGTTGACTTCATTATTTTTTAATTTGTTGAGACTTGTTTTGTATTGTAACATGTGATCTCTTCTGGAGAATGTTCCATGTGCACTGGAAAAGAATGTATTCTGTTGTTTTTTAATGGAATGTTCTGAATGTATCTTGTTAGATCCATCTGGTCCAATGTATAATCCAAAGCCACTGTTTCCTTGTTGCTTCTATTTGGATGTTTTATTCATTGATGTAAGTGGGATGTTAAAGTCTCCTACTATTATTGTATTACTATCAATTACTTTCATTATGTTTGTTATTAGCTACTTTATCTACTTGGATGCTCCCATGCCAGGTGCATAAATATTTACAATTATTACATCTTTCTTTTGGATTATTCCTTTTATAATTATGTGATGTCCTTCATAGACTCTTGTTAGAGTCTTTGCTTTAAAGTCTGTTTTGTGGGGCGCCTGGGTGGCTTAGTTGTTAAGCGTCTGCCTTCAGCTCAGGTTATGATCCCAGGGTTCTGGGATCAGGGCCCTGCATCAGGCTCCCTGCTCGGCAGGAAGCCTACTACTCCCTCTCTCACTCCCCCTACTTGTGTTCCCTCTCTCACTGTGTCTCTGTGTCAAATAAGTAAATAAAATTTAAAAAAATAAAGTAAGGGACGCCTGGGTGGCTCAGTTGGTTGGAGGACTTCCTTTGGCTCAGGTCATGATCCCAGAGTTCCCGGATCGAGTCCCGCATCGGGCTCCCAGTTCCACGGGGAGTTTGCTTCTCCCTCTGACCTTCTCCTCGCTCATGCTCTCTCTCATTGTCTCTTTCTCAAATAAATAAATAAAATCTTTAAAAAAAAATAAAGTAAAATTGTCAGGAGGCAATAATTAAGCAAGACTGTTTATTTGGGATCAAAGAACTGCAGTTCAGCACATACACACTTGAATAGCAACCTGAAGAGTTGCTTGAATAGCAACCTGAAGAGTTGCTTAGCGAAACTCTCCCTTTAAAAAGAAAATACTAATAAAATAAAAATAAAGTCTTTTTTGTGTGATTGTAAGTATTGCTACCCAGCTTTTTTCTCACTTCTATTTGCATGATAAATGCTTTTCCATCAGGTCAGTTTCAGTCTGCCTGTGTCTGTATGTCTGAAATGAGTATCTTTTAGGCAGCATATAGACAGGTCCTGCTTTTTTATCCATTCCATCACTCTGTGTCTTTATTGGAACTTTGTCACTTAAATTTGAGCCCACCCCCTCCCACATTTTAGGTGTATGATGTCATACTTTACATCCTTTTATTTTGTGAATCCCTCAGCTGATTTTTAAGATTTTATTTATTTATTTGTCAGAGAGAGAGAGAGAGTGAGCACAGGCAGACAGAGTGACAGGCAGAGTGGTAGGCAGAGGCAGAGGGAGAAGCAGGCTCCTTGCTAAGCAAGGAGCCTGATGTGGGACTCGATCCCAGGACACTGGGATCATGACCTGAGCCAAAGGCAGCCGCTTAACCAACTGAGCCACCCAGGCATCCCCCCCCCAACTGATTTTTATAGATATACTTAATTTTACTGTTTTTATGCTTCCTACTGTTCTTATCCTGCTCAGCTCATGGTCTTTCCAAAGAGTTCCCTTTAACATTACTTGTAAGGCTGATGTAGTGGTGATGAATTCCTTTAAGTCTTGTTTGTCTGGAGTACTCTCTCCTCCTCTTCTGAATGATAGCCTTGCTGGTTAGAGTATATGTGGTTGCAGGGTTTTTTCTTTCAGTACTCTGAGTATATCATGCTCCTCCCCTCTTGCCTGTAACTTTTTTGCTAAAAAAATTAGCTAATGGCCTTATGGAGTTTCCCTTGTATTTGAGTGTTTTCTTTTCTCTTACTGCTTTTAAAATTCTCTCTTTATCACTCTACTTTGCCATTTTAATTACTGTGTGTCTTGGTGTGGACCTCCTTGGGTTGATTTTGTTGGGGGTCCTCTGTACTTCCTACATCTGAGTTTCTATTTCCTTCCCCAGATTCAAGAAGTTTTCCACTATTATTTCTTCACATACATTCTCTGTCCCTTTTTCTCTATCTTATCCTTCTGGGATCCCTATATTTGAATGTTATTACACTTAATGGTATTATTGAGGATTCTTAATCTATTTTTATTTTTTCTTTTTCTTTTTTCTTTTTTTTCTTTCTCATATTCAGCTTGATTGTTTTTCATTACTCTGTCCTCCAGATTGCCAATCCATTGTTCTTCCCTTTAATGTACTGTTTATTCCCTCTAGTGTATTTTTTATTTCAGTTATTGAGTTCATCTCTGACTCTTTATGTTTTCTCTTTGCTGTTGTTCTCACTGAGGTTCTCGACTCTTTTTTGAAGTCCATTGACTATCTTTATGACCATTACTTAAAATTCTCTAGGAGGCATATTACTTATCTCCATTTCATTTAGCTCTCTTGTTGTGTTTTGTCCTATTCTTTATTCTTTATTCATTTTGTCTCTTTCTTTCTATGTGTTAGATAAATCAGCTACATCTCCTGCTCCTGACAGTAGTGGCCTTAAGATGAAGATTCCTATAGTGTCCTGCAGTGCAGAGTCCCCTGTTCACCAGAACCTAGCACTTCAGGTGTTTCCAGTGTGTGTTGTGTGTACCCTACTATTGTGGTGAGCCACATTGCATTTAGTCGAGTCATCTGCAGTGACTCCGTTTGCCTGTTGCAGGCAAGGTTTGGCCCTTGTGTTGTTAATGGGCCAATCTGGGGCAGCCTTGACTTTGAGTGGAGTCAGACCAGGATTTTGTCAGAGATGCAGTATCACTGAACTGCTGGGTATTTTCTCTTTGTTGTCCCCTGAGAAGCTTTTGTTAGTATTTGGGACCTGCAGTCAGACCACACATCTGACCTCTGTCTACTGCTGGTGCTACAGTGCGACTGGTGTGTGTGTGGTTGTCTTCCCCTCTCCCCAGGGCAGGGGTTACTTTGGAGCAGTTCTGGCCTCTGTTGGGGCTACTTGCACACTGCCACACTTGTTGCACTGCTTTGGATGGACTCCTGCTGAGGGCTTGTTGGAAGAGATAGGTCCACAGGAAAGAGCTCTGTTTATAAGGTAGGTGGAGAGAGTTCCCAGTGGTTTTTCCAGTTGTCTTTGTATCTAGGCTGGCGAGATGGGGAGGCAAATGGCACCCTCCAACTCCTTTGTTCTTGGAGAAGACTCCTAAAAATCCCTGTCTCTCCAGCATACGTTCTGAGATTCATAAATGAATCTTCCCCAGGTGTTTTTCAAACTGCTGTTTCTAATCTGTATCTCAGTGGGGCTTTTTCTAATACTGTCTCTTTTCAGCCAAGGACTCACATTCTCTCCCTCTCTGGCTCTTCCAGAGCCAGGCCCACTATTTTTTTTAAGATTTTATTTATTTAGGGGTGCCTGGGTGGCTCAGTGGGTTAAAGCCGCTGCCTTTGGCTCAGGTCATGATCCCAGGGTCCTGGGATCGAGCCCCGCATCGGGCTCTCTGCTCGGCGGGGAGCCTGCTTCCCTTCCTCTCTCTCTGCCTGCCTGTGATCTCTGTCTGTCAAATAAATAAATAAAATCTTTAAAAAAAAAAAAAGATTTTATTTATTTATTCGACAGAGAGAGATCACAAGTAGGCAGAGAGGCAGACAGAGAGAGAGAGAGGAGGAAGCAGGCTCCCCACCAAGGAGAGAGCCCGATGTGGGGCTCGATCCCAGGACCCTGGGATCATGACTTGAGCCGAAGGCAGAGGCTTTAACCCTCTGAGCCACCCAGGCGCCCCAAGCCCACTAATTTTTTAAAGTTCCAGTTTTTAATCCCCACTGATTGTAAGAACTTGAGATGTTAGGACCCTCTGGTTTTCAAAGCTGCACATTATGATGATTCCTCTTCCCAGTGCAGGTTCCCCATGCCTGGTGAAGTGTCTGCTCCTCTGTCTTTCTGTGCCTACAGCATCACTTCCTCCTGTGGACAGTCTCCCAGTCAGTTTGGTTCCCAACCAAGTCTCTACCCTTCCTACCCTCTTCAGTGTGCCCTCATGTCTACATTTAGCTGTGGAGAGTCTCTGGATTGTTTTCTGGGTTATTTACACTGATGTGGTTGTTACCTAGTTGTATCCTTGGGATGAGGAGAGCTTAGGATCCTCCTACTCCACCATCATCCCCAGAAGTTTCAGGAAACTATTAAATACTCCAGCCAAATAAAAAATTTCTCAAACTTGTGGACATACTAATAGGGGCATTGACATAAGAGGGATTGATAAAAGGAAGGAAAACAAACAAAATAATGGAAAAAATGCAGAAAGAAATAAAAAGCTTGAGAAACTGTGTGAAATTCCATATAGAAAAAGGAAGACCCAACATATCTACAATTAGAGTCCCTAAAGGGAAGAAATCACTGGAACAGAACTAATGACTAAACCATAATCCAAGGGAACTTTTCAGAAACAAGAGAAAAATTGAAATTTATGTATTAAAAGGGGCCACCAAGACTGATTGATCCAGAACAATGAACTCTGAGTCAAAAACTATTAGACTTCAAAGGCAATTTTTTTTCTATCATCTGGGGTAGAGTGAGCAGGGGATCACTTTACTTAAAAAAAAAAAAAAAATTAGACTTACATCAGAATTCTCAAGAATAATACAGCAAGGAAAGCTAGAATAACATTTTGAACAACTCAAGGAAACAAAATTCAGGCTTAAGATGTATCTGTAGTTCTTTTTGTTCACAGGATATATCCTAATACATATATGTAAAAATTACTGTGTGTTAAACCCAGTTGAAATAATTTTTCTATATATGATTAAACCACCAAATCTCTACATAATTAAGTTCATTTGTTTTATTTTGCTTTTTATTTTTAGGCTTGTTATTTCCATTTTATTTTTGCTTTATTTTTTACAAATCTTAAAGGATTCAAAATAACATAACTAACAGCTGTGGTTTATTTTTAAAAAAAAAAAGTAAATAGGGGTGCCTTGGTGGCTTAGTCAGTTAAGTCTCCAACTCTTGATCTCAGCTCAGGTCTTGATCTTGGGGTCCTGAGTTCAAGCCTTGCATTGGCCTCCACACTGGGCATGGAAGGAAAGGAAGAAAGGGAAGGGGGGGAGGTTTGGAAGGAAGGAAAGTATTAGGCTTATAGAAACAGCATTTAAATCTTTATTTTTTAATTAATTTATTATTTTAAAGATTTTATTTATTTATTTGACAGAGACATAGCAAGAGAGGGAACATAAGCAGGGGGAGTGGGAAAGGGAGGGAGAAGCAGGCTTCCCGTGGAGCAGAGAGCCTGATGCGGGGCTTGATCCCAGGACTCTGGGATCATGACCTGAGCTGAAGGCAGACACTTAAGGGCTGAGCCACCCAGGTGCTCCTAGGAACAGTATTTAATCAAAGGAATGTTTACAGTTATTCAAGAAAACTTTCTATTCAATTTTTTTCTAAAATGGGTAAGGAATTTACTATAATTAAATATATCAGCTATTCCTATATTCTAACTGGGAATCTATAACCTTCAAGGCAACTCTAAAAAGTACAACACACTACTACCACACACTCTAGTTCTGAAATACTTCTGGGAACGTGTATCAGTATTTTCTAAAACATTGGAACTATTACCAGCATCTTGCATGAACTTGTCTTAACACCATCATCTATTAATTTGGGTAACTCAGGGCCTCAGTTATAAAGATAACAGCTCATCTGCCTTTCTAATGCCAAAATAATTTTTACATAATAGCCAATATAAATAAAATGATATACTGTAAAAATAAGTATGGTGCCTTAAAATCTAAAATTTAAAACTAAATGATTCTGCTGAGCCATGGAAGTTTTTGTCACAGTAGTAACAAAATATAAAAATTATAGTTACTATGTCTCTCTCTGGGACCCTTGGATCCTAAAATGTATAATTCTGTGTTTTCTCTTTTCAGAGGCAGATAAAATACCAGTAATGCGTGGACAGTGGTTTATTGATGGTACTTGGCAGCCTCTAGAAGAAAAAGAAAGTAATTTAATTGAGCAAGAACATCTCAGCTGTTTTAGAGGTCAGCAGATGCAGGAAAATTTTGATATTGAAGTGTCAAAATCCATAGATGGAAAAGATGGTAAGACCAATTAATACAATTAATATGTTGTAAACCAAGTAAGTTCTTGATGAAGTTTAGAGTAGTTCTTAATTTTGCATGGTAATTCATGAGTGTTAGAATTTATAAAATTCCAGATTTAAACATTTGGTTATTTTAGAATTTAATACTGCTATGAATTTCAAACTGTCTGTTTTTATTTTACTTAGTATATGTGTTCATTGGCATGACACTAACATGACTTACTATTGTACAAATTGTTAAAGGTTCTGTGAATTAGTCCTTTTCAGTAGTTTGTAATTACCAATGAAAATTGAATCTACAAAAAAAATTTGTCATTATATCAAAAGGGCAGTTTTATTAATATTTTAATGTCACTTCTTTTCCTGAAGTTTAAAAAAAAAAAAAAAAAAAACCTTAATTTCCTTTGTATGAGTACCTTTAGGTTGTTTCCATATTGATAACCACATCAACTTTTACTTTGAAACAGTCTACTCTTTATATTCCCTTACTCAGCATTTGCATTTGTTTACAATACCTTAAAATATTTATATCATAGCCAAGATGGCCATGTTTCATTATGTGTCTGATCTTGAGTAAAATTCAAAATGTGTGGTAAAGTTAAAAATACTTCTATTGTTCCATTTACTGCAGGCAGTGGGATCAGCTATTCTGGTGAGTATAATATAGGTAGAGTAGAATTTATAGATTTCTCTAAATATTTTTTTCTAAAAAGTATTTCTTCATCTATACTTGCCTTTATTTGGGAGGTTTCTTGGCAAGCCCTGTTAAAATATGAGTTAAGTGGGGTTTTTTTTCCCCTTCTCACAAAACATCTCTAAAGCAGAAAAACTCAGTGTTGATCAAGTAATTCACAGAATGCAGCTTGAAAAAATTATGTGGTTAGAAGTAAAAAAAAAAAAAAGAAAGAAAGAAAGAAAGATAGGATCCGGAGGGAGACAAACCATCAGAGACTCTTAATCTCACTAAATAAACTGAGGGTTGCTGGCAGGTGGGGCAGGGGAAGGATAGTTGGCTGGGGAGAGTATGTGCTATGGTTAGTGCTGTGAAATGTGTAAGCCTGATGATTCACAGACCTGTACCCCTGGGGCAAATAATATATTATATGTTAATTTAAAAAAAGTGATTGTTCACATGACATAATGGCAAAACAATAAGCTTTAAATTGGCTAATTTTTTTTTCTTATTGTTAGTATCAAACATCCTAAGTCTTCTTTCTCCTATTTTTTCTCTGTGAACACACACACACATACACACACATCACAAGCAAGGAAACTATACAGCTTAGTTCACACCAAATTAACATATCTTTTGTATCTAGTTGATTAAAAGTCTACATAACTGAGGAAAGTTGTGGCTCATGATCACTACCAAAATAAGATTGCTACTGGAGAAGGCTGAATTCTAGATTTCTTTCTATTAATTCTCCTTCAGTCCTCCCTCAGAAATGGCAGTTCACCTTAACAAACCCAGTTTAGCCACCTGAATTCATTACTATTAGTAGGGGAAAAAATCCCAAGAGCTTGGAGGAGAAAAAGGATGAGTATAAAAAATAAAAATCTAAGTAGATTATTTCCCTTTCTTGTACTGTATTCAAAACATTCTTTTTCAAAACTCTTACTAATTTATCCAATAGAAGTTACTCACCAGCTCTGTTTTATCTCTATATCCATCTATTTGGAATCTTGTTTTTATTTCAGTGAAAATTAGAATCTTGTGTGTCTTTTTTACTTCTACTGCCTGTCAAAATGTTAAGGATACCAGGATACTTCCATTTTCTTCACAGTACCCTAATTTTAATGTACCAGTCATTTAAAGAAGTCTAATAAAGAACATGGTATATTTGTGTGAGTAGACTTTTAGTATGCCTAGAGTGTCTGTGTTGATTCTAGAGTATCAATTTAGGATATTATAGTAATATTTTTTGCTAGCTTTAAGGATATACTTTGGTAAAATTCTCATTAGTAGCAACAGAAAATTTTTAAACTGTTAGAACATTTTTCCCTTGTCATCTTTCAAAATGATGGTTCTTTAAGGTTCATTAGAAGAAAAATTGGTTTTTTAAAATACACTGTGGCATATAAGTAAAGCTTCAGTATATTTTGTTATTAACAAAGATTTTAAGTTCAATGTGGTATATATACTGTTGTCATAAATTCAGAGCCATTTTAGTTTTTATTCAGCTTTATGTAAAACATACATTTCTGTGTTAAGATGTGATATTTGACTTTGAAGATTATGGGAAATTTTGTAGTGTACTTGAAAATTATCACTGGTCTTAAGAATATTTGCTGTCTAAAAAGCCACCATTGTTAGAAAAATCAAATTTACCATATCTACAAAGATAAAAACATTATCTTTTATTTTGCTTCTTACCTCCAAGCTTCTAAAATTTCATATCTCATTAATTCATTAGGGTAAAAATATCTTTTCCACCCAAATTTTCTCATGCACATGTGAGAAAGCCTTGACTCTTCATATTTTTAGGAGGTTTTCAGTGTTTCCATGTGCAGATAGTACTGTGTTAGGCACTTTGTTAAAGATACAGGGTTTTGAACCTCATGAAGTTTTGGGAAAGACAAACCCAAAGGTGAGAGTAGTTACAAAGAGTTAAGTATAATATAACACAGTAAACAGTGAATACAGAATTAGATATTCTGCAAACAGAGTTGGAATACAGAGAGTTGGAGATCACAGTGCCGTGGAGTTTTTCAAATAAGACTTTCTGGAAAAATCCCACTTAATAATTAAAAACATTTTAAAAAACTATATGGAGGAACTCTTAAGTGCTCTGTGGAATTATTTTCCCTCTGGAATTTCTAAGAAACTAAACAGAGTTCTTGCCTTGAAGGACATTAAAATAATTCCTTTTCTTTCTGATCTTATCTGTGTTTTGGTTAGGGTAGCTGATGCCACAAATAAATTGGCTTTTAAAGTATTTTCTCCTTGTTAATTTTCCTACTAATCTCAAAGTGAGCAGTGAAATAGATTGAAAGTTTAGCATAACTTTTTTAGCATACATAAAGATAACCCATAAAAATGTCATGACTTTTTGTGATTTAGATACTTTAATCTAAATTTTGTTTTCTCGTAGAGTTGCAATAAAAATTGATTCTCTTCCCACCCCACCTTAGCAGCCTAACAAATGGAAGTCTAGAGTTTCACTAGGGATGAATTCTACAAATAAAATCAGCACTTCAAATAAGTAATTTTGAAAATATCTGAATATAGTACCAGAGTAGTATTTGACTCACTTTATTGATGCAAGCAATAATCAGTTTTAAAAAGATTAAAGTTTTTAAATGGGTTAGTCCTGTACTTCACCCCGCCCAAAAAATGTATAACATCAATCCAATCATGAGAAAACATCAGATAAACTCAAATTAAGGGACATTCTACAAAACAACTGATCAGAGCTCTTCAAATAGTTGAGGGGTTTAATTAACTAGATAAGGGGAACACTTTCACAATGTATATCAGTTTACTATGATGTACACATTAAATATCTTACACTATTGTCAATTGTACCTCAATAAAGATGATTTTTTTTTTTAAATGTCAAGGTTATGAAAGAAAAAAAGTCCAGTTGGGGCATTAAAATAAAATAGTAAAAAATATTTAATTAACCCAAGAGAAATCAGGAAGGAGAAACAAGAAACAAAATACAAATGGAACAAAGAGAAAATAAATGTGAAATGATAGGCCTAAATTCACCCATGTTAATAATTACAGTAAATGTAAATACTAATGCTCCAATTAAAAGGCAGAGATTAACAGATTAAGAATGTGAAATGTAACTATGTGCTATCTAAGAGTCACACTATCAATATAAAGTCATAGGTTACTGTTCAAGCTATTTTGGGATACTGTGACATCACAGGTGTTGGCATATCTTGAAGGACTTAAAACATTTAACAATTTGGCATGTAAAGTGTGTATTCCTATCACTTTTGCTGGATAAGAATATCCCAAATTCTGAATACAGAACTGCAAAAGTCAAAAAGGCAAGAGGAGTAGGGGAGCTAATCCTTTCTAACCAGCTTTTCTTTTCCTCCCTCTTTGGTGACTAAGAGGATTCTCCTCTTCTAGCTTTTTAGTTATTACTTTTTATAAATTTACCTAACTTAATTTCTCTGAGTTCCAAGAAGGTTGCTGGGGGTTTTCTCATTACAGTTGGCATGTTTGAGATGTCAAAACTGCTTTCCCTAAAGTTGAGATTATCCAGGTTACCAGCTTTTAGAAAGGAAAAAGTCATTGAGTTGTTCTATTCTGGGAATTAGTATGTCATCAGCAACCCCCTTTTTTGATACTCGGTTACTTTCAGAATTATATAATGAAGAAAATCCTTTTAGGAGGAGAAGGATTATTATGGAAATTTATTAGAAATGCTTTAGTGCTTTAAATCTTCTTCATTGCTATGTAAGGCTTTGGTATATAAAATAACATTTTAATTAAATGTTAGCATTTAATAAGTTAACATTTTGAGTTTATGCATATGTTTGCTAACATAAAAATTCCTAACTAAAACTTCACATTTTAGGGGAAAAAATTCATTAATGCTTTTTAGCACGTGAGTTTCATTTAATGGGGATACCTGTTGGATTGATAGTAAATACTTTTTGTCTCTCTTGTGCTCATGGTAGTACCACTAATTCTGCCCTTTGGGTTGAAAAAAATTAAGTTTTCTAACTATGCTGTGAGATATTGTGACAAATAGAGCAAGTGACTTTCGAGTGAAAATAAGAATTTGATTTGAGAGGAAGGTATAAAGAACCTTGCCTATTTAATTTTGTGAAAATATTTTAAATAGGGGCGCCTGGGTGACTCAGTCAGTTAAGCACCTGCCTTCAGCTCAGGTCATGATCCCAGGGTCCTGGAATCAAGTTGCTCAGTGGGGAGCCTGCTTCTCCCTCTCTCTCTCTGCCTGCCACTCTGCCTATTTGTGTTCTCTCTCCATCTCTCTGTCAAATGAATGAATAAAATCTTAAAAAAAAAAAGAAAATGTTTTAAACAAATATGTTTTTCTATTTTTAGTAAGTTGGGGTATTTGTCTTTTTTAATCCCTAAATCATACAGTTCCTTTTGAAAGAAAAGCCTTTATTTTTTATATCTTGAGTAGCTTTCTGAAAGTGTTTGTATAATTTTGAAGTATAGTCAAAGGTCCATATGTATTTCAAGTGGATTTATAAATAATTGTTTACTTAAAATGTAAAGCATTTTATATTGGTTTATAACCAGCAATATTTAATAGGGAAAATGTTGATTTTAGGGTTATCTGCTGATTTGCCAAATATCAAGTCTATGTCTGGCTTTATGTTGGCTGTTCCATGCTTACCAAATGTCACAGCATACATTTTTACTAATGTCTTTTTTTTATTATTATTTTAGTTTTCTTTTGGTAAATATAGATTTGGTTCATGTTAGTTTTACTAGTGGATATATAAAACCTAGGTTTTGTTTCTTTGAATAGTAAAGTCTCAAATTTATGCCAGTTTGATCTACTTTGATATTTAGCTTTTTCCTAATGAATTTTTTTTGTTTAAAAATGTTTCCTGCAAGTGGTACATCTACTCCTCAATAACTAACCAGAAGGCACCTTTGAGAAGAAACTTTTTCAGTGAAGAAAATTGCTTCAGTTGTCATTTTCTACCTCTCTGTAACAATGAAATGTTTTTATAATCTTAATGTTACCACCCAGCTTTTAAATTCTAGTTTGTAGCTATCTAATTACAGATAGTTGTAATTATTAAGTGCCTTGTAAACATTTCTCAGTTACCTTTATTGCACAAATCTTTGAATATGCTTTGCCTATACATACAACAGATTTTTTAAATGTATCTAATACTGCTCAACAGGAATTAAATATATCCATATTTGAGCAGTATTTAACCTTTGAATATGACATTATTGTAGAAGGGAGTGAGGATGGAAAAGCAAATAGATGTTTTAGAACATAAATTTGAACTAAGTCATTAAGGTTCTATGGTTCATTTCCTGAACTGTTAAGAAACTGCTTTATTAAAAAAAAGAAGAAGAAGAAGAAGAAAAGAAAAAAAACTTTTATAAGGTTCAATTTCAAGTGGATTTTTTTAAAAAATGCTTATTTAAAATGTAAAGAAATTTACTGATATGTAACTAGCAATGTTCAACAGGGAAAGTGTTGACTTCAAGGTTGTCTACTGATTTGCCAAAAATCAAGTCTATGTCTGGCTTTATGTTGTCTGTTTCATGTTTAAAGATGTCACAGCATGCATTTTTACTAGTGACTTTTTTCATCATTTATTACTAACTTTCATTATTTTATCACTAACCAGTTAAAGAGCTTCCAATTTTATTTATTTTGGCAAAAGTTTCATTTTAAAATTCTTTTCACAGCTTGAACAGAGTTGTGAAAAGAATATTTTGTTTCTGTGGGAAGCTTCCATTATATACTTCAGTAATAGAAGACATCTAGTGGAATGTATATTGTGATATTTTCTCAGGAAAACTGCATTAAATGTCTAAAATGTTATTTATTTCCTTCTTAATTTGGACACCAGCTGTCACCTAATTTGGTGAAAGTAAATAACCTTAGTATTGTGAAGATGGGTTTATATATCCCTTATGCATACAAAAATACCAGACCTATTTTTTATTCTATCTGTGTAAAGGCATTAAATATGATGATCACATAGTTGTCTTTAACTGATAAATTTTAGGTATCATTTGCCTTTTTTTCTTTCAATAAAAGTAGAGCATCTATTTGATAAACATTATTAAACTAATGTTTTGCTTTACTGGTTTTTAATTAGAAGTTATGTAAATAAAGCATTTAGAATAATGTTTGTCAAATACAACTCATCTTTTAAAGTTAATACAACAAAAAGGCAAAATGGCAAACCTCATTTAAAATTTACTTTGAAGCTCAGTGTTTTTGCTTTCTTAGTTGTCTACCACCTCCCTCCCTTCTCCCTCCCTTCTCTGTTCAAATGGAGAGGATATAAGGAGAGTACAGATGCGGCAGGTCTTAAACGAAAGCGTTCTCAAGGTACAGTAATTGTAGTTTTATTTCTCCATGTAGTTATTTCTCCCTGGCTTATAGTATTCAGCATTTAAAGCATAGAAGTTTTTAGTTTTTTAGAAATGTGTCCATTGTGCTATTTTGCTTAGAGTTACCTAATTATAAGCAACATAAACATTTGTTAATAATGTGTGTAGTCCAGTAAAGGGATGTTCACCCAATACTAAGGCAGTTTGTGGATGATTTTGAGAAGGAACAAAATTTTGTTGGCTTCAACACTATTCTCTTAATATCTTGGTCCTATAGTTTAAATGTTTTAAGCATATGTGACTCAAAACTATTTTAACAAAGATGTAGCTTAGAAACTTTAGATAAAAATGCTTTAATAAAATAGTGGTTTGGATCAGACATAGAAAAGTAAATAATTATTAAACTCTTGCAAAAGATTTTCCTAATTTACAAAAAGCTCTTTTATAAGAAAATCTGAGTTTGTACATTGTTACTGGTTTTTTTTTTTTGATTGAACATTATTTATGGTTGTTACATTAATCGCATCTAGGTCTGTATTCAATGTTAGTAAAATGCATCCTGACAGATAAGTGAAATATAAATAGGTTTTTCATAAATTTTTGAAATTACATTTATCACATAACTAAGAATAATTTCCCTGAAATGATTTACTTTTCTATGTGTTTTTAGTAGGGAATAGGTTTTCATAAAAATGACTTAACGATTTTAGATCTTGACCTCGGCTATATAACCTTTCATATTTAAACTTCAGGTTATTTTCAACTCATCTTCAAGTCAGAATAGTTAGACTCTGCTGGTAATCAGCTTTGTGGGAAGTCACTTAATCTCTTTGTACCTCTGGGTCTTTATATATATTGGGAGATAATATTTTGCTTAAAAAGGTTTTTTTTTTTAAATAAATCAGGGATAGCAATTTTAAGGTGCTTGGTTTTCTGAAGATGGGTATGTGGATTTTTCTCACCTCTATACCAGAGATATAGAGAGGAAAGTTTAAGGCCTTCTGAATATAATTATCAAGTTATGAATGCATGAATATGTTATGACATTCTTAATCCGCTGCTTCCACAAACATTACTGAATTTGTGACACGTCGGCACTATGCTAGGACGCTGGTGCCAGTGGTACAAATTGTGGTACAAGACATTGTAGCTGCCACAGAGAACTTACGTATTCCTTGAGCACAAAGGTTTGGTTTTTGTTTTTCCTTAGAGCTTATTTTCACCAGGCATACCTTAGTTATAGAAATGCAATAACCATACTGATTTGAACATCAGAGTAGAAAATATTTCTTCAATATTTTTTTGATATCTTATTAAAACATCTTTCAACAAGCAATATCCAGTGATAATTGGTTTTTATATCCATTTCAAAACTACCCTATATTCTAATAAATTAGGTTGTTCTCATCCCAGTTAAAGATAATTGTTTTCCTCTAGTCTTGTTTTGTCTTGCACTGAGTGAAATTTTCAGAGATCCAAAAATAAAATCCGTAGAAGAAAGGAAACTTAAGTTTCTATGTCAAAGATATTGAGGACTTTCATGAAGGTATATATTATTCCTTAGACCTAAGAAATGGGCATATCACGTGGGAAAGCAGTTCTCTAATAATCACAACATACTGACTACGTGTTACACGTTAAAATTACGGTGGTTAAGCCAGTTATTCCGTGTTGTTGAAACAAGTTGATATTCCCTGTAGCATGGTTTATCATTTATAAAATAAAGTCCCTATCCATTACTTGCTTCACATCAATATGTGTTTCAGCAAGACAGTTTTTTATTGAACAGAGTTAAAATACTGATTCAAAAATCTGTGTATAATTCTTCACACAAATGAGCAACCTTAACATTAATTTTTCCTTTTTGCAACAGCTATTCATAGTTTCAAGTTGAGTCGAAATCACGTGGACTGGCACAGTATGGATGAAGTGTATCTTTATAGTGATGCAACGACATCTAAAATTGCTAGGACAGTAACCCAAAAACTGGGATTTTCTAAAGGTAATTGTTAAATATTACTATAGTTTGTCAAAATTTTGAAAGAATCTTTTTCTCTTACATTCAAAATAGACTATTCATATTCGATTTTTAGTGTATTTTAAATATGCCTTAAATTTAGTGACAGTTACTGCCCCGTTAAATGAAACTTTTATTAAGGTGATTGAGTTCACATGTATTCATCAGTGGTAATATATTTAGAATGATCTGACAAGATTAGTAAATATCTTTTATACTTCTAGAAACACAACAGCAATCAAACCTCAGGCAGTGATGTGAAAATAAAACATAGCAATTGAAGGTGAAAACTAAAGTTTTATGTTGGATTTAGTGAAATGGAAGTCATTAGTGGTTTGGATAGATTGAGGGGGCAGAAGCCAGATTGGTGTGGGTTGAAGTCTAGGTAGGTGAAGAAATGGTGGCAGTGAGATGAGACGAATTTTTCAAGAAGTGTGACTAAAGGGAAGAAAAGAGGAAATGGTACCTGAGAAAGGTGTGAGAGCATTACTAATACATTTTTCAGAAATTTTTGTTAAGTCTGATATTAATCTTTTTTGCTATTCCATCTTTTGTTGTGACTTCTTTGGTAACAGATGTGCTTGAATATCTTCTTTATGTTTACTAGTCATTTGTATTTGTTTTGTGAATTACCTTGTACCTTTTGCCCATTTTGCTATTTGAATGGTTGTCTTTTCACTTTTTGGTTAGTAAGCTCTCTCTTGTACCTTAGTAATTAACTAATTTTGCACATATTTTGCAAAATTTTCCCCAGTTTGTCATTCACCTTTTATCTTTGCTTCATGGTATTTTTTTGATAGAGAAGTTTTACAAAAATTTTTTGTGTTCTGTCCATCATTCCCTCCTTCCTTTTCTTTTTTCCTGTTGTTTCTGGCTTTGGCATCATGTCCATTTAAGCACTTTATATCTGAGCCAGTCAAGATACATCTTCTTAACAAATTTCATCTCCACCCAATCCAGTGAAATTTTTTCTTAATATTCCTTTTACTTTATTATTTCTTTCAGTATATTGTCAAAATGCTATATCTGGAATAAATAATAAACTTAGAATCACACTTTTTCTACAGCATCAAGTAGTGGGACCAGACTTCATAGAGGTTATGTAGAAGAAGCCACATTAGAAGACAAGCCATCACAGACAACCCATATTGTATTTGTCGTGCATGGCATTGGGCAGAAAATGGACCAAGGAAGAATTATCAAAAATACAGCCATGTGAGTTCTTTGATGAATACATTCTCCCTGTAGTCTAGAATCCAAACTTTTGTCTGGGGTATAACAGAGTGTAATCATTCCACCACCTGTTTCTTCAATGCCAGCTACTCTAATATCTCTTACTTTATAGATGGAATTTCTGGACCAAATTTTGAGAGTGATTATGTCCAGACGATGACGATGATATTTGAATTCTTTTTCTCCCACAGTGTGGAGAAGATGAAGGACAAGAAAGTGTTTTTAACTTACTAATTTACATTAAACTAAGGTTGAAAGCAAAGAGAAAGGCTGTTTTCAGTTTTTATCTTACTGTTTGAACTGCAGAAACTGAGAATAATTGCAAATTTGCATAATTATGAAAAAACCTAAGAATCATTTAAATTGCCCATCAGCAGTTTAACCTGGCCATTTAAAATTACTACCAGGGGAAACCAAACTCTAAATTTTACACAAAGAACAGTGGGTATTTTACCAACACACCAGGTATATTATTTACCCCATTAATTTATTTATATTCATCTTTAGTCTAAAAAGTCCATCATGTTATGGGGGTGGAGGATGTTTGTGTGTAATGAAAAATGTTAAGGACTGTGTTGAAGAGAAATGTTAGGGTTAAAGATCCCACCACAGGAGCACCTGGGTGGCTCAGTGGGTTAAGCCTCTGCTTTCAGCTCAGGTCATGATCTCCCGCCTGCTGCTCTGCCTACTTGTGATCTGTCAAATAAATAAATAAAATCTTTTAAAAAAAAGTTTCCAGCACAAATTTGGCTCTAACCTAGCAGCCAGTATGAAGAAAAATCTAATCAGGGCTTTCTGCCTGACTCAGTCTGTAGAGCATGCATCTCTTGATCTCAGGGTTGTGAGTTCAAGCCTCATGTTGGGCATGGAGCCTACTTGAAATTTAAAAAAAAAAAAAATCTAATCACATGATGAAAACAAACAATTGTTGGTTCAGAGCACACTTGATCTGGTTCTGAGGCTTCAAGTAAATGTGTTTCTTAAGTCCTTTAGAGCAAATACTGTGGGATACCAGGAGCTTTGTCCTCATCAACATCTCTATAATAGTGCAATGTTGAGTTTTGTTTCACCTTTTATTGTAACACCTCTTAATGTCAACTGATGTTGATTAAAGTAAAAATACAGTTCAGCTTTTAAAAACTTTGTCAGATACTGCCAAGCCACCCTAACTTCTGTCAGTCTTCATAGCTTATATTACAAAAATCTCTTCCCTCTGATTCTGACTTTATTTTCTGATGAGTTGTGCATGACTTCTTGAATATTTATGGTTTATTGTTAAAATGCTGATCTCTTGCTTGGATACCTAGGAACCCGAGACATAGGTTTAATGACATGTTCTTTGTGTATCTGTTGATAAATGGGAAGGTATCACCTTGCTTATTTTGGGTGTAGGTGAGGGAAAAACCTAACCCAAAAAGGCTTAAGCCAAAAGGAGGAATTAGTAGTTCATAAAACTGAGAAGTCTAAATCTAAGATTTGCCAGGTTGAGAATCCAGAATTCAGTTTCTATCTGTTCTGCTTTCCTTCATTTTTTAGCTGTTCTTGGACATCTGGTTCCAGATATGATTTCTATTATATTGTGTTCAACTTCAAGGAAAAAAAAAATAAGCCCTTTTTTCCAGAAGTCCCAGCTAGTCTAGACATTTCCGTGACCAATGGCGTTGCATCCAAATGCCTGAATCTACACATGCAGCCATGCAGTGTCTGATCTGCTGAACCTGTCATCTTTCCACAGTCAGATGGAAGTTGTCTTCATCGTAATCATAGAGAGAGATAGAGCCATAGATAAAAATCAAGAGCTAGTATTGGAAGCAGAATGAATGAATCCAAACTGGCTCAGAAAAGACAAGAATCTCCTGGGGCAACAGGTGGTTGAGTTTCTACTCTGGTGGTAATCTTGGGGTCATAGGATCGAGCCCCATGTTGGGCTCTACAGTCAGCACTGAGTCTGCTTGGACTCTCTCTCCCTGTCCCTCTGCCCCTCCTGCTCGTGATCTCTCTCTCTCTCTCTCAAAAAAAAAAAAAAAAAAAAAAAAAAAAAAAAAAAACTTTTAAAAAAGTATCAGTTACAGAGAAGATTGTCATCATTCCTTCAGAGACAGGTTAATTTAATGAAAAATTCCCCACATAAATTAGTAAATAATAAAAAGTAAACAAAGCAATTCTCCTTAATAATAAGTGGGAAAACCCAGAGGACCTCTTAATCCTTTCCCTGCTTCCTACCATTCTTAAGTTAGTTGTCCAAAACTATAAAAAGAGTAAAATTAACTTCATCTTTGTCACTGCCATTGTGAATCTTATTTGTATTTGTGAGAGTACAGTTGAAATGAACAAAGCAGTGTAAAGGATTACCAGACTCCACCCAACCTTTGTTCTTTGAGGACCTCTTGAAATCGTGTTCCAGAAGCCTAGAATTAGAGGTTTATCCCTCACCTTATTTTAGTGATTGATGTGTATTGAGAAGAAAGTTTATAGACAACTTCTAGGAATATCAGAACTGGTTTACTAAAAAGGATGAATGTATTTGAATTGGATTGGATTTACTTTTTGTGGTGATTTATGACAAAGAAAATCTTTGCTGAACTTATATACCAATACCATAAGTAATGTTAAAGCTATAATTTTAGAAGAGTATAAGCAACTTTCCATTAAACATGGTAGATTTAACACTTAAGCTTATCTTATTCCCTCCTGAAACCTCACTGAAAATGATAGCAAAGGAATTTTTAAAAGAAAAAAGGCATAAGCACAGAAAAAAAATGGACAACAGCAAACAAGATTATCAACAAAATTTACTTTTTAAATAGGAAGTTCATTCACATGGTTAACGAATCAAAGAAAATGTGCAGAGTGAGAACCCTGACCCCCATTCTTATCTCCATCATCCCCCGTTGTCCCTGTCCTTGTGTTTCAAAGCAATGTTATTCATTTATTTTATATTCTTCTAAAGTTTCTTTAGGCAAATCCAGATTTTTTCCATTCAAAGGTGGCATATATAGTTCTGGACCTTGCTTTCTTGTGTAAAGAGTGTACCTTGTGGATTGCTTTCATGATTTTCTATTTTTCTCCTTTCCTATATATGTCTTAAAACCAACTTGTTTTATCAATTGATTTTTTTTAATTGAGGAGAATTAGAAAGACTTTTTTAGAGTAATTTCATGATACTTAATTGGCAGTAATTCTCAGGCACTATTAGTCTCTTCTTTCCTTTCTCAAAAATACCAACTAAGCAAGCATTCGTGTAGGAGAACACTGAAGTTTAACAAGCTTATAAAAGGACAGAGCTTTGTGCATGGCCTTACAGCTTCACAGTCATGGGCTGTAGCCTCAGCCGTAGCATAATAGTTTTCAAGCATTCCCGTTTTGTTGTTTCTTCCACCCTCCATTGGTCTCAATGTTTCTCATGTAGTCAAGACCTATACATTTTGGAAATGTTTTACCATTTTTAGTAAGGCAAATCTGGGGACATGACCAGTCTCTCTCTCTCCCTTCTTCCCTCCTACCCAGCTCTCTTCTTTCCTTCTCCTTTTCCCCTTCCTCCATTCCCTACTATCTTTTTTCATCTTTTTTTTCTTTCCTTTTTTTGAGTCATTCCAGTTATTACAACCAAGTGATTTAAGAGATATACCTGCTTGCCTAATCATTATCTACACGTGTGACCATTTGAGAACTAGTGTAGTGATCCTGTGGAGTGGAGGACTGTGGAAGTTTACTAGAGAAAAGGACAGTATTTTATGAAAATGAAGTGTTTTCCTGAGTTTATAGCTCAGTCAGGGTTCCTCAACTCTATCAGTTTTGACATATTTGATCAGATAATTCTAATTATTATGTCATAATGAAATACATAAGAACTATACAGTCATCAAACAAATATGTGGGTAGAGTAATATTAAAAATCTTAAAATATGGTCTTTCTTATACATTCTCATACTTTTTAAAACTAAACATTTGAAAGGATGGCAAAGAAACTTAAAAATGCATTTATAACCCTTATTGGACTATCTGCAGTGAAAGAAATAAAACGAAAACAAAAAAGGAACTTTTAGACTCTGTGGGTAATGAAAGAGGTCATGCCTTCAAGTCTGAAGTTTTGGCTATCATTTATTTTCAGTACTGTTAAAGGAAGCAGATTTCCTTTTGGCAACCTACAATATATTTAGACATTTTTAAAGGCAACTTTGGGGCTATATAATCAATAAAATGTAATCATATTGTAAATAATGCCTTTTAAAGTATATTAGAAATGGAGATAGACTTTTTTTTTTTTTTTTTAATTTATTTGTCAGAGAGAGAGGGAGAGAGAGCGAGCACAGGCGGACAGAATGGCAGGCAGAGGCAGAGGGAGAAGCAGGCTCCCTGCCAAGCAAGGAGCCCGATGCGGGACTCGATCCCAGGAGGCTGGGATCATGACCTGAGCCGAAGGCAGCTGCTTAACCAACTGAGCCACCCAGGCGTCCCTAGACTTTTTTAACAAATAGTAGTAGTGTAGCTAGATAACCATAGGGGAAAAAAATAAAATTGGGTCCATTTCTCACACTCAGGTAAATTTTTATTGGATCACATTTAAACGTAAGAAATGAAGCCATACAAATACTATGCATTTAAAAGGTAGAATTGAGGGGAGTTTGAATTCTTTTACACTTTAGGAGTAGAGAAAACTATTCTAACTATGACTTGATCCAGAAACAATAAGGAAAAATATTGATAAATATTTTCCCAAAAAAAGCTATGTTGACAAAAACATAAAATAAGACAAACTGAGAGAAACTATGTGCAGCTTATATCACAGATAAACAATTAATATCCTTAGTATATAGGGAACTTCAAAAAACAAAGAAAAAATATCTGGCTACCTTTTAGGAAAATGGCCTAAAGAGGTGAACAGCTAATTCCCAGAAAAGGAAATGCTCAACCTTGCTCATCAAATGTAAATTAAAATTGCACTAAGATGCCATTTATTGACATGAGATGAGCAAAAATCAAAATTTGACAATATTCTCCTTTAGCCAGACTGTAGGTGATAGGCATTCTCAAACTGCTGGTAAACTGCAATGAATAAGAGAGAATGTGGGAATGTCTGTCAAAATTATATATGCATTTATATTTTGATCCAGCAAACTTAACTTCTGGATAAAGAATAATACCAGCAAAAATATTTTTTAAAGATGTATGCCCAAAGCTAATCTTTGCAGCATTATGTGTAATGGGAAATTACCCAAATGTGCATCAGTAAGAGACTGGTTGATAAACTATGGCTGTTTATGTGATGGAAACTATACAGTCGTAAAGCAATGAGGTGGCTCTTTGAAAAGATCAGTAAAACTAAGAAACCTGCAGCTAGACTGACCAAGAAAAAAGAGAGAATTCAATTTATTAAAATCAGGAATGAAAGAGGGGACATAATTACTGACCTTACAGAAATCGAAAGGATTATAAGGGATTACTATGTATAATTCTGTGCCAACAAATTGGATAGCCTAGATGAAATGGACAAATTCCAAGAAAGATACCTGCTGTCAAACTGATTTGATGATCAGTAAGAAGATATAGACAATCTACATTGACCATTTAAAAAGTAAAGCATTTGAATTAATAATAAAAAAGCTTCCTTCCAAAAAAAAGGCTACCATAAGGAGAAAAAAACAAAACAACAACAAAAACCCTATAGACCAGTATCTCTTATGAATACAAATGAATATTCCTTATGGACACAAAAATCCTCAACAAACTGAATCCAGCAGCACATAAAGATTATACACTATGACCAAGTGGAATTTATCCCAGGAATGCAAGTTTGGTCTGACATAGTTTTTTTTTAAATCAATCAAGAGTAACAGAACAAGGACACCTGGGTGGCTCAGTGGGTTAAGCCTCTGCCTTCATTCAGCTCAGGTCATGATCTCAGAGTCCTGGGATGGAGCCCTGCATCGGGCTCTCTGCTCAGCGGGGATCCTGCTTCCCCCTCTCTGCTGCCTTTCTGCCTACTTGTGATCTCTGTCTGTCAGATGAATAAATAGAATCTTTAAAAAAAAAAATTCAGACCCTGATGAACTCTACAAGACAAAAATAAATTACAAAACAACACCCCCAAAAGAGGAGTGAGGGGAACCTATAGATTAAGAGATGAATAAGAGACATATCCACCAACTACAGTGCACAGACATACAGTAGTCCCCCACCTTATCTGCAGTTTCACTCTCTGTGATGTCTGTTACCTGGTGTCATCTGCATCTGGAAGCAGGTGATAGTAGCCTAACACTGCGTCACAATGCCTACATCATTCCCCTCACTTCATCTCTCCGCAAAGGCATTTTGTCATCTCATGTCATCACAAGAATGATGAGTACAATGCAGTAAAACTTTGAGAGACCACATTCATATAACTTTCATTAAATTATAAGTGTTCTATTATTAGTTATTGTTATTAAGCTCTCACTGTGCCTAATTTATAAACTCTATCATTGGTGTGTATGGGTAGGAAAAAACCATATAGATAGGGTCAGTACTATCTGCAGTTTCAGGTATCCACTAAGGGTCTTAGAATGTATCCCCACATTTAAGGGGGGGGAAACTCTTTGGAGCTCAATTCGAACAAATGTAAAAATATATTTTGTGTTATAAAATAACATTTCTAGTCAACTGGGAAAATGGGACCATTGAACTACATATTTGCTGAAATTAAATTGTTAAAAAGTTTTGGTGTGATAATAGTACTAAATAGGTTATGCTTTCCTTACGTTTTAGAAATAGCTACCAAAACAATTTACAGGTGAAATGATGTGACATCTGGGATTTGCTTTTAAAATATTATGGGGGAAGGGTGCTACTCTAAAGGCTGTGTGTGAGAGAATTTGGGGGGATGATAGAACTAGTCTGTATCTTAATTGTGCTAACCACAAATCTATACAACTGACACCAAAAGGGAAAAGAACCCAATTCTGCTGTATCTTAATTTTAAAAATAAAGTTTAAAAATTCATATTATGGACAGAACGAGTGGAGGAATAGATGAAATAAGACAGGCCATGACTTGCTAATATTTGGAGCAGAGTGATGTCAGAAGGATGGAAATTCATTGTCCTCTCTCTCTCTACTGAAGATTTATATATATAATTAGAATAAAAGGTGGAAGCTTGTAATACTTGAAATCACAGGTGACAAATTTAGGGAAATATTCAGGTTTCCTAGTATTGTAAATTACTGCATAGTGTAACAATGAAACATTATAGGATGAAGATAGAAGTGAAAGTGATATGATTAAAGACATTTTATACCATATAAGTACATATGAGAAGTTACTTTGATAATGTTTTCTTTTGTTTTTATTTTGTTTTCTTTAGGATGAGAGAAGCTGCAAGAAAAATAGAAGAAAGGCATTTTTCCAACCACGCAACACATGTTGAATTTCTGCCTGTTGAGTGGCGGTCAAAACTTACTCTTGATGGAGGTACAGTTTGTTTAAAAATTAAGTGATTTAATCAGTGACAACAAAGTGTTGCTCATTGGGAACAAAGTGTCTTTCATTTAGTTGTCTTGGGGTATAGTCACTCTTTGTTATAGATTATTTAAGAAAATGCATTAATTTTTATTTTTTTATCTTCTTTTTTTATTAACATGTAATGTAATATTTGTTTCAGGAGTACGAGTCTGTGATTGATTTTTAAAATAATTATATTGACATATGTTGATTTAGATCACCATGTAGATTTCACAGATAGCCCAGTTTTCATGCATGCCTTCTGTAGCTTAGGGGACGGGGCACGGGGGATGGGGAGCATGTGGAGGGAACAAAATATTGTCTCAAGTTTTTGACAGAAACTTGATTTATTGACAACTTTAAAAATATTTGTGGTCCACAGTTCCATATGAGCTTACATTTTCTTTCTAATAATTTTCTTTTCCTGTATTTGGAAGATAAAAATCTCAGGTTTTTTGTTTTCTTTTGTTCCTGCATTCCCTGGGCTGGTAAATTATACTCTAACATAGAGAAATTACACAATATATGTGTTTAAATAAAATCATTTTTGTTTGCTTCCTTAAAGAGTTGTAAGCTAAAATATGCACAAAGTTGTGACTTTTTAATCTTTAAACCATTAGGATGTCACGTTTCAGTTGATGATTTGCATAATCTGGAAAATGAAAGCGTTGTTCTAAACTTGACATCAGCTGCTGTTTGTGGGCTTTTCCTGTGTGGCCTGGCACTCCATAGTTCATTCTGCATGGATTTTCTCATTTAATTTTCTCATATGTCTTTGAAATATACCTACTTTGTTTTCTCTGTTTTACTGATAAGGAAACTGAAACTCAGTGAAAGGTAAATGAGTTTAATTAAGAACGGCAGACAGAATCTAGATCTGTATGATACCAGAGCCCTTGTTCATCACAGCACTAACCTGCCTCCCTGGATGATTTCCAAGGATTATTCCAAGCCTGTGATTCTATCTTATAGTCAGTTAGGAATGTCAGTTTTAGCTTGTGAACCTAAATGGTATCCGAAGTTGTAATGAATTCCAAAAAAAAAAAAAAATTGCTAGTGATCAAAGAAGACTTCTTAGCAACAGGAGCTCACATATAAGGTTCTAGGGTAATTAACACTATCTTTTGGGCTTTTCCCATTTACCCAGATAAATTTCTGAGGCTGCTCAAGAATGTAGGCAATATGAGTGAACTAACATTTAATAAAATGGAACCTGTAATTTTCCATCAGGTTTAAACTACTGTGATAGACTCTCAAGGCATTATGTTAAGTGAGAGAAACTAAAGGAAAAACACCACTGTTTCTCTTCTCAACACTTCTGATAACAAAAGTTATGGAAGTTTTTTCCCATACCAACCATTTCTCCAATTCTGGGTGTCCTGCAATTTAACTCAGTTCTGCCACAAACTCCCCAGAGAAGAGTGCAGTCAGATTCAGGACTCAGACCCACAAGACTGCCCCCTGCTTCAGATGCCTTCACACATTCCAGATTGTCACTTGTATCGGACTGACTGGCTGTAAGTTGGGGGAGGGGGGATCCTGTGACCCCCATCCTAAGGTTCAATAATTGACCAGATTCACAAAGTAACCCACAAAACTCAGGGAAGCATTTACTAGTTTAAAATTCACTAGTTTAAAACACATTTACTGATTTAAAAGGGTGTTCCAAAGGATACAATGAAAAGCCAGATAAAGAGATAAGTAGGGCAAGGTATGGGGAAGGGGTTTAAGGGAATGTTTAAGTTTAAAAGGGCATTTTTGGGGGGTGATGGAACAGTTCTGTATCCTGATTATCCTGGTAGTTATACAAAAGCATATATGCATTAAAACTCGAGTGAATTTTACTGTTTGTAAATTCAGAAATATTGATAAAAGGTATTTACCCATCATTGTCCTCATTAGTACTCAAGGGATAAATTCATTTCCTTTAAATTAGGAACAAGCTAAGGATATCTACTCTTACAACATATACACAGTTTGATATCTTAACCACTATAATGAGATAAGAAAAGAAATAGTTTTAAGGGATGAGAATGATATGTTTTCATTTGCAGGTCTTATGGTTATCTATGCAGAATATACAACAAAAAAAATCTAAGGAAAAATTAATAGAAACGATAAGGTAGTTTACAACATTGTGAAATAAAATATCTATATGCAAAAATAACTACATTTCTGTATGCCAGCACAAACTATTCAGAATAGCATAAAAATACAGTGTTCCTAGAAATCTAATAAAATATGTATATTTATATTAAAATTTTAAAAAAGATATTCAATACAACTTTTAAATATAAAGTTCATTTTTGTACATTAGATGGTTCAATATCTAGAGATATTAATTCTCCCAAACTGATCTATAGATTCCATGCAATTCCAATCAAAATCCCAATAGAGTTTCATAAAACTTAACAAGCTGATCCCAGAATTATTATAGAAAGATCAGAGGCCCAAAAATAGCCAAGATACAGAACAGGAGGGTGGAGAGGGTGTCATGTCCTGGTAGATAACTGGACTATTTTTTAATTTTTATATTTAAGACAATTTAGATTGGCATGAGGATAGGCAAACAGAGCTGTGCACCAGAGTAGAGACCCCTCAAATAGATCTGTGCTTAGTTTGGAAACCTGATGTATGACAAAGCCGACATTATAGTCTGAGGTGAAGGATGGCCTGTCCCATAAATGGTGCTTGATAACCACTTACTGTAGGGGGAGGGGAGTGAAAATGATTCATACGTCACATTCCAGAAGATCAAATGCATAGGCCAAAACTTTAAACATATTAGAAAAAAAAAATATGGCACAAAAACACAACTCTAAAGTAACATTGGTAAGTCTAATGAGATTGAAATTAAGAACTTCTTTTTCTCAATAAACAACATAAAAAATGAATGACAAGCCACAAACAGAGAAGATGTTGCAACAGAACAACAGATATAACCACCAAAGCTTTAATATCCAGAATAAAGAACAGGAAACTTAAATGGAGATAGATAGGCAGACACGTACATACACATAGATGTATATATGTGTGTGTGTGTGTGTGTGTGTCTATTTTAAGATTTTATTTATTTATTTGACAGAGATCACAAGTAGGCAGAGAGGCAGGCAGAGAGAGAGGAAGGGAAGCAGGCTCCCCGCCAAGTAGAGAGCCCGATGCAGGGCTTGATCCCAGGACCCTGGGATCACAACCCAAGCTGAAGGCAGAGGCTCAACCCACTGAACCACCCAGGCACCCCAATATATGTGTGTGTGTTTTGTAATATATATTTTTAATTATATATTTTCATATATAAAATGTACATCTCTCCTAGTAATCAAGGAGATGCAAGTTAAAAACACAATGAAATATCTTTCAGCTTTCAGGCAAAAATTTAAGAAAGTGACAATACCAAATATTGGTGAGGATGTATAGCATTGACAGTTCTCATTGACTACTGGTGGGAGTGTGAATTGGTATAATCGCTTTGGAAGGTGATTTGTTATATTCTTACAAAGTTGAGTGTTCATGTGCCCTATGACACAGCAGTTTCATTCCTAGATGTATATACCCTAGAGAAACTCCTATACATGTGTACCAGGAGACATGTGCGACAGTTATTAGCATAGTTTATATCAGCAAAAAACTAAAAACAACCCAACTTATTTTCAAAGGAAAATGGGTACATTGTTAGACATGTATGAAATACTATACAGCTGTGAAAATGAGTGGATTATAGCTATATGGGTCAACATCAATGAATCTCAGAGGCACACTATCGGGAGTGAAATAGTTCAGTTTACATAGTGTTCAGAAACAGACAAAATGAAATAAAATATTTAGGCTCTGTCACATAGTAAATGCTATAGAATTGGCTAAAGTTATTAATATTAATGAACCTGTAGTGGATTTATAAACCTGTAAAGCAAGAGTGTAGCTCCAGCTTCTTATTGATGGTTACTTAGGGAGAGGCGTGTGATCATTTAGGGGGATATACTGTTGAGTTTCAGAGATACTCGCAATATTCTTACGCTAGATGGCAGAAACATGTTTTCCCATATATAAATTATTCTCTCAGATGCACATATATATTAAATTTCTTTATATGTATGTGTATTTCACAGTAAAAGCTTTTTTTTGGAAATGCATTAAAATGCACTGAAACTCTTCATATCAGTATGGTATTCACGTCTTTCACTTTTACAATTTAAAAATGGGTTGTGCTACCCATATCCTTTCCATCGTTGAGAGGACTTCTAGCTTTTGCTTGAATCATTGTCACTATTAGATTGTCATTATTCCAGTCATTATTAGATTGTATTAAAGTAGGGAATAAATAAAAACAAACCAATACAGTGAAAAACTGGAAGATAAAAGAAGCTGCACTAGACTAAAAATACAATCCTTCTCCTGCCTAAATGTGTTTTCATTTTATGATGTTCATCCAAGTATAGGGCTTCTTTGTATTTCTGTGGGAAATGCAAAGTTTCCTCTATCTCAGATCATTTCATTAGGCATTTCGGAGAACAAGCTTCCCAAGATAGAATTTCCACGGGTTAGCTCTAACTCATGAATACTAAATTGTTTGCAGTGCAGTGTACGTGACTTTCTTTTTTCAAAAGCAAATTATACCAATTTGACCTTGTTTACTGTAGAGGACCTTTGCTGATTTGGCTTTGTGTGTATTTATAATTTTGCAGCTTTTGCCCGTAGGATCTTGGGTTCACTAAAGAGAGGTGTATGTAAAGCATAGGGAAGCTTTTTAATTTGTTGCTGGTTTGCTACCAGTGGCGGTGAGCATTCCACATGGGTATTGCCAGGCCTAAGGTACAGAGGCCAAAGAAGAGAAAGGAAACAGAAAAAGAGGTACAGGAAGAGTGAGGTTGTGTCCCTTAACACTTGTTCCAAGAACAGAGATGGCCTGCTTTTGCTCTGGGTACCCCTAAATGTCATGCAAAAGCCAGTACATAAGAAAAATTAGTAAATCTTTATAGATTTGATAATGGCTTTCATCCTTATTGTTCCTTTTCTTCCTGTGTCCCCTTTAGCCTTCTACTGTTTTTGTTTTTTTCAGCATTTTGCAAGAAGGGAAGGTTCATTAGAGCCAAAGCCACTCTTGAATTTTTAAACATGAGCTTAAACAAAGATCTTCTGTAAGTTTAATTTTTTTTTTTTAATTTGTAGACACTGTCGATTCCATTACTCCTGACAAAGTACGAGGTTTAAGGGATATGCTGAACAGTAGTGCAATGGACATAATGTATTATACTAGCCCACTTTATAGAGATGAAGTAAGTATCATGATTACCTTGTTGCCGTTGGGTATTTTTTAGAGTGATATGTGTCCTGAATTTTAAACTTTCATGCGCTTTTTTTATGTAAGCAAATGAGAATTTACAGGAATCCATTAACTTAATAGCCTGTATTTAATTATAAATTTGATTATCTCCAAACTACACATTGGGAAACCCTTAATAAAATGGATAATCTTGGAAGTCAGAGATTAGTTAGAAAACAGCTCTTTGGCGGTGCCTGGGTGGCTCAGTTATTTAAGTGTCTGCCTTTGGCTCAGATCATGATCCCAGCGTCCTGGGATCGAACCCCATACTGGGCTCCCTGCTCCACGGGGAGCCTCCTTCTCCCTCTCCCTCTGCTGCTCCCCCTGCTTGTGCTTTCTCTCTCTGTCAAATAAATAAATAAAATCTTTTAAAAAAGAAAACAGCTCTTTGAAAAATACCAGTTTTCATAAATCTTATTAATTATGACTGTAATTATTGTCCTCATGAAAAAGTTTTAGACACTTAAGAAATTTCCTTCAAGTTTTTTGTTTGTAATAGACTTACTTTTATTGTGTCATTTCTGTCATAAATTTGTTCTTAAATAGTAATGTTGCTGATGCATCACAAAAATAACCCTGGGGTAAGGGTAAAAATTTATTCAGAGGGATGAGGGACTCTCCACTGAATACATTTTGTCACTTTATTGGTAAGAGAAAAAGAATTCTGTTTCATAGGAATAAACTTATTAATTACCTAGCATGTGTTAGCTTGCCTAATGCTCATAAAAACCCTATGAAGTAGGTATAATTAGTATTCTCATTCAAAAGATGAAGAAACTGGTGAGGGAGTAGTTACCAGTAGAGCTGCTCTGCACTTCTCCATGCCAGTTCATTTCTGATTTTTTTCGTTCAGAGTCATCCCTGACTTCACTCATGATATCCCTTGTATATCTACAAAAATATGTTAGGTTAAGTGCCACAGAACTGCCTTCTCTTTGGGCTGCCATCCCCTCAGGATTTTTCACCATTCCTCTTTCTATATCCCCTCATTGTCATGTCCCAGTCTGGGGCAAAGTCTGCCTTGATCTGCTTGATAGCAGTAAAAGAAAGTATAATAAACAGTAAAAAGAAACTATACAAGACCTCATTCTAACCAACAAGGAAAGCCTGGTTCATGAAGTAAAATACTGATAATTTACATGTTCATACCCGTTGTTGGATATGTTCATACCCATTGTTGGCCCTTAAGGTTAGGAAATTGAACTATAGTATTTCAGGTGAAACCAGTAAGGGGGAAAAAAAAGAGAATGAGAGCATATAACATATACACACACACCCTCATAAAGCATAAGTATACCTTATACACACACACAGGTATATGGTTGGTAGGTTTCCTAAGAAGGTATCCTGAATGTTTAAGGGTAAAATGTTCTGAGGCCTGTCCCCCAAAACTAATATTAAGAGCTTTTTTTAAAAAAGTTTTAAGTTGACATTAATAACAGGAAAAACTAGAAAGAGAAGAGTATCAGACTCAAAGCTCTGACCATTGGCTAGTGATGACTGAGAAAGTAGTCACTTTCTATTTTACTCTTTTATCTCCAAAAATAATCATCTTCAGAATGGAATTGAATAAAACAGATATTCAGGTGAAAGAAGAAACTGATCGCTAAGATAAATGAAACAGAGAATACCCAGAGTCGTTTGTTATTGTTGTTGTTTTAAGATTTTGTTCATTTATTTGAGAGAGCGAGCCCACATGTACAAGGTTAGGACACAGAGGGAGAGGGAGAAGCAGGCTCCCCAGCTCCCCACTGAGCAGGGAGCCTAATGCAGCCATCCCAGGACCCGGAGATCATGACCTGGGCTGCTTAATCGACTAAACCACCCAGGTGCCCCAAGAACACCAAGTGTTTTAAATTAGTTTGTCTTTTAATCCAGTTGAATTTTGTGGAAAAGCACCAGAGAACTTGTGGCTGAGATCTGTCGCCATTCTTGAGCAACATTTCCCAGACATCCTTAACTAGAACAATTACTTGGAGTACTCATTAAAAATACAGGCCAAGGGGGCGCCTGGGTGGCTCAGTGGGTTAAGCCGCTGCCTTCGGCTCAGGTCATGATCTCAGGGTCCTGGGATCGAGTCCCGCATCGGGCTCTCTGCTCAGCAAGAAGCCTGCTTCCCTCTCTCTCTCTCTCTGCCTGCCTCTCCGTCTACTTGTGATCTCTGTCTGTCAAATAAATAAATAAAATCTTTAAAAAAAAAAATACAGGCCAAAAAAACAGTCTCGAGGGGGTTATTGGAATTAAAGGTCTCATAAATATGAACTCATGATTTTGAAAATATGTGTGTATAGATAGCTATATATTAAATGTATATGTGTATATATGCATGCATATATTTCCCACCCGTGTGCATTAAAAGGGCCAAGAAGCGAGGATACCCCAATCTAATGAGCACACCTAGCACCCGCATCTTTTTCTCCTGTACTACTATTACCTTCTAAGAATAACTAGGTTTCCTTGGGAAAATGGCTGATTCCAGGCCTGGAGTAGGATAGATACAGATCAAAGCTGGAACCAACTTGTCATGACAGAAAGTAGGGAAATGCTTGGAAGAACGATGGGGCGGGTCACAAGGACATAGCCAAATTAAAGAAGCAGATCCCACTGGCCAAAGCTGGAACAATTTGAGCACCAAAATAATCAAGTAATTATTATTACTTATAAGGAATTAGTAGTAGTTGTTTTAATATAGAATTATAATAAGGATAATATAAGGAGTTATAAAATCACTAAAAAATTCATAATCCGAATCAATTACACATAGATAAACAATGCGGGAGAAAGCTACTGTGCCCACCATAAATGCAACGGGGTTTCTGAAATATGTGGGAGGAATGCTAGAGGAAAATCCTCATTTTGCAGCTGTCGTGGTAAGATAAGGTAAAGAGGCTTGGGAAAGATTCGTCAATGGATGCTTCATTGAGGGCCTTATTTTGATGAGGAACAAGATATTTGAATAGTCTTAAAGTATATCCTCACTGCGTATTAGTTAAAGAACAGGTATAGAGTGGAGAAATTAGACAGCACCTTTACTGGGTGTTAAGAGGGACACTCAGAGGACACAACATCATTTATGCAGTACTCCAGTAATTAGGAAACATCAAGCAAACATAGAATGAGGAAGTTCAAATAAAGTAAGAATGAGACTATGTCCTTTTAAAATGTAAATATTGTGAAAGATGAAGAATGGCTGTGGAGAATGTGCCAGATTAAAGGCTAAAGAGATACAGTAGCTCAGTACATCTCATCCTAGACCATAACTTGTCCTAGATGGGGTAAGTGCTACCAAGGATATTAAATCATCTGACAAAAGGTGGATGGTAGATCAGATTAGATGAAATGTTATATCAAAGTAAATTTATGAAGTCGATTACTACACTATTAGTATGGAAGAGAATATTCCTAGTCTTAGGAAGTATATACTGGAGTATTTAGGGGATAAAGTACGATGATGTATGTAATATATCCTCAAATGGTTCACAAAAAAAAATGTACATGGGTGGTGTGTGTGCTACAGAAACAGAAGGAATGATAAAATGCTAACAATGGATAAACCTTTGAGAAAGGATATGTGGATGATCTTTGAGGAGTTGTGTTTTCTTGTTTGGTTTTTGGTTTTGGGGGGTTTTTTGCAACATTTTAATTAGAAATTATTTCCAGGTAAAAGGTTAAGAGAAGGAATGAAAAAAATGGTTTCCAAGGTCTCCTCTCTGGAGATTCTGATTCAGTGGGTCTGAGGTAGAACCTGTGAATTTGTGTTTTTTAACAGTTCCCCCGGTGATACCATTAGGGAAATATTGTGAAGAAACAAAAGAAAACTTAGTGAGAAGCAAGCAGAAATTGTTCTTAATGTTAAGAAAGGAAAGCTGATTCTTCAAGCCATTTAGCACAGGGTTGATGTTAGCTAGTATTCTAGATTAAATTATTATTTTTTTTCTTTTTAAAGATTTTATTTATTTGACAGAGCACAAGCAAGGGGAGAGGGAGAAGGAGGCTCTCCACTGAGCAGGGAGCCTGATGTGGGGCTGGATCCCAGGACCCTGAGATCATGACCTGAGCCAAAGGCAGATGCCCAACCATCTGAGCCACCAAGGCGCCCCTAGGTTAAATTATTTTTTAAACTGTATATGTTTCCTTAAGGAAGTAGTGATAAATAACAGCAATCAGGAGTTCTTTTAGAGAATTATATCATGCCCGGTGAATGAACCTTATTTAGTTTACTCAATAGGCATATGAAAGAGTCTTTTTTCTGTCCTCTCAGTTAAAATAGATGCCATTCAAAACCTGTCACTTAACTAGCTGTGTGACCTGAGACCAAATTTCTCACTTTCTCAGCTTCCTTGCTTATAAAATGAACACAATATACCTACTGATAAAGTTGTCATGAGGAATAAAGATGTAATGTACATAAAGTTCCCAGTACAATTCCTCATCCTTAGATTCTCCAGTTGTGATTAATTATCTGTCTTTATGTATTTCAAGGGCTCCCATTTAAGAAAAAAAAAGGAATAGACTTATTCTGTTAACTCTAGGAAGTGAATAAGGATCAGTGATAGAAAATATGGAAAGGAACATGTTTGTTTACTAATGAAGAACTTTGTAAGTAACTAAAGCTGCCTTAAAAAAAAAATAGAAATGTCTCAAGGGAAAAAAATTGTAAATAATGTGATGTATTTTAACTAAACTTATTTGTAGTGATCATTTCACAATTTATACATATATCAAATCGTTATGTTGTGCACCTTAAACTTATACAATGTTATGTGTCAATTATATCATAATAAACTGGAAAAAATTTGCAAAAACTGGAAGTGTCCACCTTAGATTGGAGATACTCACTGGGGTAGATGCTGAGCAACTTACCAGGATGCCAATGAAGAGACTCCTGCCTTCACAGCAGTTTAATTAGATCATCTCTTAGTTCCCCTTTCACTGGAAATTGTGAAATGCTCATGGGAGGACCCTAATTAGTGATTGTGCCAATAATCATTAAAAAGCCATAGTTAAGGGAAAACTTTTAGTGTTTCTCAGGTCATACTTTCCAAGGAAAGTCCTTTTTCAAAAAGGAAACTAATCCATACTACAGAGACCTCATCAGAGAATCTTCGGCCCTGACTTTTAACCCTAAATAAAGTAACATGAAAAATCCAGAGAGAACTATATATCTTGTACATCTGAACTCTCTTTTCAATGACTTTTAAAAATAAAGAATCTTAAAGAGAATGGTCATGGCCATCTCTTGTTATTTTTACTTGAAAATCATTCAACAGCTGCATATGACTAAAACTCTGTAAATTACTTTTTCTCATTAAAATTTCCTAAAGCAGAGAGAAGGACAAAGGACTAATTATATTATTTAGCCATACTTTGTCAGTTTGGATTCTCTCTTGAAACTGCTGATTTTTTCCTTTTCAGTTGATTTTCTTCATAAATTTTAACTTCTAAGCAGCTATGAAAATTAAAAACTCTTAAGCTTCTGAAAACCCATCAGTTACCTACCATGTAAGAGGTTGATTAGATAATATTGTAGAATTAATAAATTAATATCACAAAGTATATCATTAATCGTGGTTCATATATCTCAAAAGAATATACTTGGTCACAAAGGGATCATAGCTGGAAGAATATAATTGGAAAAAATATATACATATATATATAATTGGATCAGTGAAGAGAAGGAGAAAAAACCCTAAATAGTGTTGACTTTATGGACACAAAATAGAGGTAGAGTTCTCCTTTTGCTGCTGACTGGATGGTTTATCGATCCTAAGGTTGTATTCAACTGTTTATTTTTAATTTTTTTTTATTTTTTCAGCATAACAGTATTCATTATTTTTGCACCACACCCAGTGCTCCATGCAATCCGTGCCCTCTACAATACCCACCACCTGGTGCCCCCAACCTCCCACCCCCCACCCCTTCAAAATTCTCAGATCTTTTTTCAGAGTCCATAGTCTCTCATGGTTCACCTCCCCTTCCAATTTCAAACCATATGATAATTGACTCTCTCTGCTTGACTTATTTCACTCAGCATAATCTCTTCTAGTCCCGTCCATGTTGCTACAAAACTTGGGTATTAATCCTTTCTTTTTCTTTTTTTTTTTTTTTACAGCTTTATAAACATATATTTTTATCCCCAGGGGTACAGGTCTGCGAATTGCCAGGTTTACACACTTCACAGCACTCACCATAGCACATACCCTCCCCAATATCCATAACCCCACCCCCCTCTCCCAACCCCCTCCCCCCATCAACCCTCAGTTTGTTTTGTGAGATTAAGAGTCACTTATGGTTTGTCTCCCTCCCAATCCCATCTTGTTTCATTTACTCTTCTCCTACCCCCTCAACCCCCCATGTTGCATCTCCTCTCCCTCATATCAGGGAGATCATATGATAGTTGTCTTTCTCCGATTGACTTATTTCGCTAAGCATGATACCCTCTAGTTCCATCCACAATGTCGTCGCAAATGGCAAGATTTCATTTCTTTTGATGGCTGCATAGTATTCCATTGTGTATATATACCACATCTTCTTTATCCATTCGTCTGTAGATGGACATCTAGGTTCTTTCCATAGTTTGGCTATTGTAGACATTGCTGCTATAAACATTCGGGTGCACGTGCCCCTTCGGATCACTACGTTTGTATCTTTAGGGTAAATACCCAGCAGTGCAATTGCAGGGTCAGAGGGTAGTTCTATTTTCAACATTTTGAGGAACCTCCATGCTGTTTTCCAGAGTGGTTGCAGCAGCTTGCATTCCCACCAACAGTGTAGGAGGGTTCCCCTTTCTCCGCATCCTCGCCAGCATCTGTCATTTCCTGACTTGTTAATTTTAGCCATTCTGACTGGTGTGAGGTGATATCTCATTGTGGTTTTGATTTGTATTTCCCTGATGCCGAGTGATATGGAGCACTTTTTCATGTGTCTGCTGGCCATCTGAATGTCTTCTTTGCAGAAATGTCTGTTCATGTCCTCTACCCATTTCTTGATTGGATTATTTGTTCTTTGGGTGTTGAGTTTGCTAAGTTCTTTATAGATTTTGGACACCAGCCCTTTATCTGATATGTCGTTTGCAAATATCTTCTCCCATTCTGTCAGTTGTCTTTTGGTTTTGTTCACTGTTTCCTTTGCTGTGCAAAAGCTTTTGATCTTGATAAAATCCCAATAGTTCATTTTTGCCCTTGCTTCCCTTGCCTTTGGTGATGTTCCTAGGAAGATGTTGCTGCGGCTGAGGTCGAAGAGGTTGCTGCCTGTGTTCTCCTCGAGGATTTTTATGGATTCCTTTCTCACATTGAGATCCTTCATCCATTTTGAGTCTATTTTCATGTGTGGTGTAAGGAAATGATCCAATTTCATTTTTCTGCATGTGGCTGTCCAATTTTCCCAACACCATTTATTGAAGAGGCTGTCTTTTTTCCAGTGGACATTCTTTCCTGCTTTGTCGAAAATGAGTTGACCATAGAGTTGAGGGTCCATTTCTGGGATCTCTTTTCTGTTCCATTGATCTATATGTCTGTTTTTGTGCCAGTACCATGCTGTCTTGATGATGACAGCTTTGTAATAGAGCTTGAAGTCCGGAATTGTGATGCCACCAACTTTGGCTTTCTTTTTCAATATTGCTTTGGCTATTCGAGGTCTTTTCTGGTTCCATATAAATTTTAGGATTATTTGTTCCATTTCTTTGAAAAAAATGGATGGTACTTTGATAGGAATTGCATTAAATGTGTAGATTGCTTTAGGTAGCATAGACATTTTCACAATATTTATTCTTCCAATCCAGGAGCATGGAACATTTTTCCATTTCTTTGTGTCTTCCTCAGTTTCTTTCATGAGTACTTTATAGTTTTCTGTGTATAGATTCTTAGTCTTTTTGGTTAGGTTTATTCCTAGGTATCTTATAGTTTTGGGTGCAATTGTAAATGGGATGGACTCCTTAATTTCTCTTTCTTCTGTCTTGTTGTTGGTGTAGAGAAATGCAACTGATTTCTGTGCATTGATTTTATATCCTGACACTTTACTGAATTCCTGTACAAGTTCTAGCAGTTTTGGAGTGGAGTCTTTTGGGTTTTCCACATATAGTATCATATCATCTGCAAAGAGTGATAGTTTGACTTCTTCTTTGCCGATTTGGATGCCTTTAATTTCCTTTTGTCGTCTGATTGCTGAGGCTAGGACTTCTAGTACTATGTTGAATAGCAGTGGTGATAACGGACATCCCTGCCGTGTTCCTGACCTTAGCGAAAAAGCTTTGAGTTTTTCTCCATTGAGAATGATATTTGCGGTGGGTTTTTCATAGATGGCTTTGATAATATTGAGGTATGTGCCCTCTATCCCTACACTTTGAAGAGTTTTGATCAGGAAGGGATGCTGTACTTTGTCAAATGCTTTTTCAGCATCTATGGAGAGTATCATATGGTTCTTGTTCTTTCTTTTATTAATGTGTTGTATCACATTGATTGATTTGCGGATGTTGAACCAACCTTGCAGCCCTGGAATAAATCCCACTTGGTCGTGGTGAATAATCCTTTTAACGTACTGTTGAATCCTATTGGCTAGTATTTTGGCGAGAATTTTTGCATCTGTGTTCATCAAGGATATTGGTCTGTAGTTCTCTTTTTTGTTGGGATCCTTGTCTGGTTTTGGGATCAAGGTGATGCTGGCCTCATAAAATGAGTTTGGAAGTTTTCCTTCTATTTCTATTTTTTGGAACAGTTTCAGGAGAATAGGAATTAGTTCTTCTTTAAATGTTTGGTAGAATTCCCCAGGGAAGCCGTCTGGCCCTGGGCTTTTGTTTGTTTCGAGACTATTGATGACTGTTTCAATCTCCTTACTGGTTATGGGTCTGTTCAGGCTTTCTATTTCTTCCTGGTTCAGTTGTGGTAGTTTATATGTCTCTAGGAATGCATCCATTTCTTCCAGATTGTCAAATTTGTTGGCGTAGAGTTGCTCATAGTATGTTCTTATAATTGTCTGTATTTCTTTGGTGTTGGTTGTGATCTCTCCTCTTTCATTCATGATTTTATTATTTGGGTCCTTTCTCTTTTCTTTTTGATAAGTCTGGCCAGGGGTTTATCAATCTTACTAATTCTTTCAAAGAACCAGCTCCTAGTTTCGTTGATTTGTTCTATTGTTTCTTTGGTTTCTATTTCATTGATTTCTGCTCTGATCTTTATGATTTCTCTTCTCCTGCTGGGTTTAGGGTTTCTTTCTTGTTCTTTCTCCAGCTCCTTTAGGTGTAGGGTTAGGTTGTGTACCTGAGACCTTTCTTGTTTCTTGAGAAAGGCTTGTACCGCTATATATTTTCCTCTCAGGACTGCCTTTGTTGTGTCCCACAGATTCTGAACCGTTGTGTTTTCATTATCATTTGTTTCCATAAATTTTTTCAGTTCTTCTTTAATTTCCTGGTTGACCCATTCATTCTTTAGAAGGATGCTGTTTAGTCTCCATGTATTTGGGTTCTTTCCAAATTTCCTCTTGTGATTGAGTTCTAGCTTCAGAGCATTGTGGTCTGAAAATATGCAGGGAATGATCCCAATCTTTTGATACCGGTTGAGACTTGATTTAGGACCAAGAATGTGATCTATTCTGGAGAATGTTCCATGTGCACTAGCGAAGAATGTGTATTCTGTTGCTTTGGGATGAAATGTTCTGAATATATCTGTGATGTCCATCTGGTCCAGTGTGTCATTTAAGGCCTTGATTTCCTTGTTGATCTTTTGCTTGGATGATCTGTCCATTTCAGTGAGGGGAGTATTAAAATCCCCTACTATTATTGTATTCTTGTCGATGTGTTTCTTTGATTTTGTTATTAATTGGTTTATATAGTTGGCTGCTCCCACGTTAGGGGCATAGATATTTAAAATTGTTAGATCTTCTTGTTGGACAGTTCCTTTGAGTATGATATAGTGTCCTTCCTCATCTCTTATTATAGTCTTTGGCTTAAAATCTAATTGATCTGATATAAGGATTGCTACTCCTGCTTTCTTCTGATGTCCATTAGCATGGTAAATTCTTTTCCACCCCCTCACTTTAAACCTGGAGGTGTCTTCGGGTTTAAGATGAGTTTCTTGTAGGCAACATATAGATGGGTTTTGTTTTTTGATCCATTCTGATACCCTGTGTCTTTTGATTGGGGCATTTAGCCCATTAACATTCAGGGTAAGTATTGAGAGATATGAATTTAGTGCCATTGTATTGCCTGTAAGGTGACTGTTATTGTATATTGTCTCTGTTTCTTTCTGATCTACTACTTTTAGGGTCTCTCTTTGCTTAGAGGACCCCTTTCAATATTTCCTGTAGAGCTGGTTTGGTATTTGCAAATTCTTTCAGTTTTTGTTTGTCCTGGAAGCTTTTAATCTCTCCTTCTATTTTCAATGATAGCCTAGCTGGATATAGTATTCTTGGCTGCATGTTTTTCTCATTTAGTACTCTGAATATAGCATGCCAGCTCTTTCTGGCCTGCCAGGTCTCTGTGGATAAGTCTGCTGCCAATCTAATATTTTTACCATTGTACGTTACAGACTTCTTTTCCCGGGCTGCTTTCAGGATCTTTTCTTTGTCACTAAGACTTGTCAATTTTACTATTAGGTGACGGGGTGTGGACCTATTCTTATTGATTTTGAGGGGGGTTCTCTGAACCTCCTGAATTTTGATGCTTGTTCTCTTTGCCATATTGGGGAAATTCTCTCCAATAATTCTCTCCCATATACCTTCTGCTCCCCTCTCTGTTTCCTCTTCTCCTAGAATCCCAATTATTCTAATGTTGTTTCGTCTTATGGTGTCACTTATCTCTCGAATTCTCCCCTCGTGGTCCAGTAGCTGTTTGTCCCTCTTTTGCTCAGCTTCTTTATTCTCTGTCATTTGGTCTTCTATATCACTAATTCTTTCTTCTGCCTCATTTATCCTAGCAGTGAGAGCCTCCATTTTTGAGTGCACCTCATTAATAGCTTTTTTGATTTCAACTTGGTTAGCTTTTAGTTCTTTTATTTCTCCAGAAAGGGCTTTTATATCTCCCGAGAGGGTTGCTTTCGTATCTTCCATGCCTTTTTCAAGCCCGGCTAGAACCTTGAGAATCGTCATTCTGAACTCTATTTCTGACATATTACCAATGTCTGTATTGATTAGGTCCCTAGCCTTTGGTACTGCCTCTTGTTCTTTTTTTTTGTTGTGAATTTTTCCGCCTTGTCATTTTGTCCAGATAAGAGTTTATGAAGGAGCAAGTAAAATACTAAAAGGGTGGCAACAACCCCAGGAAAATATGCTTTAGCCAAATCAGAAGAGATCCCAAATTGTGAGGGGGGAGAAAGGGGATAAAAAGGGGTTCAGAACGAAAAAAAAAAAAAGAAACTATTAAAAAAAAGAAAGCCGATAAAGAAAAAATATAAAAAGAGGAAAATATATATATATATTAGATAAACTATTTAAAAAAACGTTAAAAAAGAAAACGGTAAAAGTTAAAAAAATTTAGCAGAAGAAGAGAAAAAGAAAAAAAAATTGAAAAAGAAAAAAAAATTAAATTAACTGCAAGGCTAAAAAATCATGGGGAGAAAGCCATGAGTTCCGTGCTTTGCTTTCTCCTCCTCTGGAATTCCGCCACTCTCCTTGGTATTGAAACTGCACTCCTTGGTAGGTGAACTTGGTCCTGGCTGGGTTTCCCGTTGATCTTCTGGGGGAGGGGCCTGTTGTAGTGATTCTCAAGCTTCTTTGCCCCAGGCGGAGTTGCCCCGCCCCTACCCGGGGCCGCGCTGAGTAATCCGCTCGGGTTTGCTTTCGGGAGCTTTTGTTCCCTGAGCGCTTTCCGTAGAGTTCCGGAGGATAGGAATGAAGTTGGTGGCATCCCGTTCTCCGGCCCGGAGGAGCCGAGAGCCCGGGGCCCCACTCCTCAGTGCGCCCTCAGAGAACAGCGCCCAATGACTCCCGCCACCCTGGCCTCCGGCCGCACTCCAAGCTGACCGAGCCTGCGACCAGTTCAAGGCAACCCCGAGCTGAGAGTCACTCCTCGGCTCTGTCTCTGTAGCCGGCTTCCCCGCTCTAATACCGGTAAGCTCTGCGACACTCAGACACCCCCGATCCTTCTGCGACCCTGCGGGACCTGAGGCCGCGCTGACCCCGCCTGGGCTTCACCCCAGTTAAGCCTCTGGAGCGATGTCCCTCAGCGGAACAGACTTTTAAAAGTCCTGATTTTGCTCCGTTGCTCCACCGCTTGCCGGGAGCCGGCCCCTCCCCCCGCAGTCTATCTTCCCGTCGCTTTGGATTCACTTTTCCACCAGTCCTACCTTGCAGATAGTGGTTGAATTTTTTGTTTCTAGAATTGCTGTTCTTCTTCTCTTCAATCTCCCGTTGGATTTGTAGGTGTTTGCAATCTTTAGATAAGCTATTTAGCTGATCTCCCGCTACCCGAAGTAGTCTCAGCCTGCTACTTCTCCGCCATCTTGACTCCTCCCTCTGTATTCAACTGTTTAAACTTGGCTTTCAAGATGATAATGTTTTGGAACACAAACATTCCTGTATATCTATGGGCAAAGATTAAAAATGCTACCATAGCTAGATATGTTCTAATAAGGAAACATGAAGACCACTTCTATTCAAGTATACAATTATTAAAACAAATGAAAGCATCAGCTCTTCAGAAACTGTGCATTCTGTGTATTCATTCCATGGTGAAATATTTTAACATCAAATAGACTTTCTCTGTCCTGGATATTTATCCTTGTTTTGTTATCCATATATGATTACTGAAGTATTGGGTATAGTGAGAAATGCTTTTAAAGTTTTTTATATGAGATAGGTTAATCACTGGTAGAGATGCTGGTAGATCTTTCCCCTTTTTTTAATTTTTAAATTTTTATGGGGAAGGTGGTATTTTAAAACAAAAGATTCGATACCTTTTGCCAGAGTACTTAAGTGTTTGTCTTTTAGTGTGTCTATGTTTACATGGTGTGTCTTAAAATCAAGGACTTCAAAGTAAAGCTGTTAACAAATGTTGCTTTTGAAGGAATTTATCTTGACTATACGTTAGCTTTTTCTGGACTTCTTTCATGTAGACTATAAATCAAGAAAATTACAAATTTTAAGGGTTTCCTGATAATCTTCTCAAAGCTAAGTCCAAAGCACTACACTATAGCTCCCTTTGAACAGAGCCCTATAATATTCATATCACAGTGCATACTCTTTAAACTATATTGACTGTAATTATCTACAACCCATGTCTTAGAAGGTTTTTATATGCATTTGCCACTAATGCAGTATAGTAGTTCCTAAAATGTGGTACACAGAACTGCTGAATCAGACAGTCTGGATTGGAGCCTAGCAATCTGTCCTTCATAAGCCCTCCATGTGATTCTGATGCACTTTGAAAGTTTGAGTTGGCTTTTCCCAAGAAAAAAATTGAAATGTCCAATTAAAGTAAAACATTTCCATTTCTCCCTAGATAAAAAGGCAGCTTATCACCCTTCCACATGCTAGCAGCTCTTCCTATCCTCCTCTTCCTTCATTGGATGAATATGTCATCAGACCCAACACGAGCTTTCAGTAGCTTTAAGCAGACCTCCGTATTGCATTGTAGAGTCTGTGATGCCAGCAATCACGAGAGAGCACCTTGCCTTCATTCATGTCACTGCTAATCCTGCCAAGCATGGATGCCCAAATGATTTTCAGTTAATGTCAGAGATAGAAATGTTCAGTAAAATCTAGTGGAGTCTAGTTAACTCTTGAGATAGAATAACAAGACCAAAAATAGAAGTAACACGTAATTGTAGATAGGCATATTAAGAAGTATTGAAATGAGGAATTCAGTTAATATCAAGCAGGAAATTTATACTCAAATAGTAGTAAGCAATGAAAAGAAGAGGCAAGGACTGCCTTAAAACTCAGGTCAGGACCCAGTATGGGCTGGGTAACAAACATTTTTCTGACCTTATGGAATATTTCAGTTAATATTTGTTAAAGCTAAATTTCAAAGGAAGCAATTTTACAAAGAAAATGACTAAGATACTTCCCACCTTACACCTTAAAAAGCCCTGCTTAGCAGCCACATAAAATAACTTTTACTCATATCCATACTGCCAACTTAATAGGAATGTTGGAATATCAAGTAGATCAACATTAGCTTTTTTTCAATCATACGATGGCCTTTACATTACTCTTATCTAAATGCATAATGAAATAGTATGTATGTTGGCACATCTATTAACATAAACTTAGATAAATTCTTTATCTAAAATACACTATAGCTTAAAACTACAAGGTATAAAAATTTAGAGTAGCATATGAGTAGGTTGCAGTGAAGAAAAAATTTCAAGGGTCTCTTTGGAAAACATATGGGAACCTGCATGGAACTTTTTGTTTTTAATCTATGAAACTGCTGGTTCATATAGTTGGTATAAGGACTGTGAAAAGTTCCAGGTGGGTATATCTGCCTTTATTTTTTAGTGATGAGATGGATTACGCATTATGCATACTTTTCTTCATTTTCTGCAAGGTTTTGAAGCACCTGAATTAATTTTAATGACCTAGACATATTTGGCCAGTAATGTCTGTTTTTCTTTCATAATATATTTGAGTTTAGAGATAAAGTCTACAGCAAAGTCAGTGACTAATATGATAATGTTTTCTTATTTCAAACAGCTAGTTAAAGGCCTTCAGCAAGAGCTGAATCGATTATATTCCCTTTTCTGTTCTCGGAATCCAGACTTTGAAGAAAAAGGGGGTAAAGTCTCAATAGTGTCACATTCTTTGGGATGTGTAATCACTTATGACATAATGACTGGCTGGAATCCGGTTCGGCTCTATGAACAGTTGCTGCAGAAGGAAGAAGAGTTGCCAGATGAACGGTGGATGAGCTATGAAGAGCGACATCTGCTGGATGAACTCTATATAACAAAACGACGGTAAAATACCTAGTCTCTGCAAAGCATTTTAAGTCTTTGGGAAATTACTGGACTTCTTATGAGAGCACTGTAAGATTTTCATGATAAAGAAAAATATATTATTCGGAGTGTGAAGATTATTAGAGAACACGCCTGACCAGCTAGAGACTGTTTTGTTAATTTTCATGTTAATTCATGTGTGTTGCAGTAGCACAAAATAAGTTGTTTGGTCACCATCTACTTTTTCCTTCCATTTCTTCTTCACAGTTTATTAGGAGTGAAATCTAAAACTTATTCCAAGCTGAGTCACCACACAGAATCCTTATCGAAAGTGTTTACCAGTTTATAATCCTTTGTAGTTCTTACAAATCTTAGAGATGGACCTTTGCTTATTATTCTGAAAATAATTTTAAAACCCTTTTTTTCCTTGACAAATAACTTTTTTCACAGATTTACAGTTACTTGATCACTTGTGGCCTTCCTGATACTATCTTATAATTCTTTAACACATTCCTATCTTCTTCTATGGTTACATGCTCTGCTCTTCTTTGTCCTCTTAATGCATCTCATCAATTCTAGTGGAGCAGTGAAAAGCCACTGATTTTGATAATTAGCATCATATAAAAACAAACAGTTTAGATGACTAAAACTTTTATTCCAGAAGCCTTGGATTTGTTTTAGTCTTATAGAAGTTGTCTAAGGATTTCATTTAGAATATTATTAAATAACCATAGGCTAGATATGTAAATTTTGTAGTGTCAAGATAATTGATAATTTTGAAAGAAAATAAAAGCCAAGCCCAGAGCAGCATTTGAGATTAAAAAAAAAAATCTAGTAAAAAAAAAGTTTAGGAAGTGAACTGCACCTTTAAAAAAAATTTAGTTCTTTATTAAATGTAAGTAGATATAGAACATTGTAATGGGGAAAAATTAAAATAACCCAAATGTTCATCAGCAGAGTATTAATAAACTGTGGTTGATTTGTTTGAAGGACAATTACACAGCTGTTACAAAGATTGAAGTAGATCAGGAGGCAATGAAATGAAAAGACCTCCAAGATTCATTATTAAATGTAGAAAAAAAGACATAGAATAGTGTATATGGTATGAGCATTCAGTGTGGTTTTTTTTTTTAAGATGTATATATGCTTGTATTTGCCTCACGTTTTTCTGAAGGATCCTCCCCAAAAGCTACTAACAGCAGCTATTATGAAGAGTAGGGCTAGTTTCACTAATCATTTTATAACCATTTATAGACTACAGCAGGTGCATTTATTAAATACTGTCAATAGGGATTAATTTGAGGAACTGGACAATGGGCCATCATTTTCTTGAGTGAACTAGTGAGCATCTAATATTTATGAAATTTTAAGTATAAATATGCATTCATAATCTCATACTGCTTTCTAGGCTGAGAGAAATAGAAGAACGGCTACATGGGTTGAAGGCATCATCCATGACACAAACACCTGCCTTAAAATTTAAGGTAAGGAAAGAGAGATGAGATTTTCATTATTTATCTCAGTTTCTTTTCAAACATCATTTGAAGCATGATATTAGCATTCAAGTGAGATCTGAATTTTTCTTTCAAATGAGTGTATATTGAGCACATACAGTGTGTTGGACATTGCTAATTTGGGGGTTCTACAAGGAAAAGAATGGACAAGATGGTTCCCAGCCCTCAGGATCTGTAACACAGTGTTATTGGTACTATTAGCAGTGTATAGAACGATACATACACGAGAGAGGGGTTTTAGTTTTGCCCGGAAAGGTTTGCAGAGGAATGACATTTGTACTTGATCTCAGTAAATTGGATCTTGCCGAGTGGAGGAAAGGAGAATTGCTATTCTGTATAAAAGAAAAGGCATAACAAAGGTGTGGCGGAGTATGTCTTCATAGTACCTCATGAAACATGAGATAATCTCAAATAGTGAAAAGAGAAAGAGATTTGGGAAATATTTAGTATTTAGAATTAATAAGCCTTAGTAACCAGCTAGTTGTGACTGATAAGAAAAATAAGCAGAAGTATAATCAGTGACGATTTTAGGGCTGGAGAACTGGCATTTCACTCAATGAGCAGTGTATGACAAAAACACAAGATGGGGATGTATGTGGTTAGTTTGGGGCAGGCAAAACAGTTTAGCTAGAATGCATAGGATCGGGCAGTGGGCTGTGGGATACAGGAAAAGCCAGAAATGAAGAACTTATATTTCACTGGACAGTGGGAAACTTTTCAGGGTTCTTGAGCTTCAGAATGGAGCTGTTGAAAGCAGTGGTTTAAAAGAATAAAGAATGACAGAGATCCGTGGACATTGACCTGACTGTTGGAAAGGACACAGTCTATAACTGAATAACAGAGAACTTGTTTGCAATGTTAAATGGAGCATGGCATAACTTCCCTAATATTCACTTGCTTTTGAATATATACCCAGGGATAGTGTATTATATTGAAACCTCTTTATTATGGGAACTTAGTATCCAGGTTAAGTGAAATAATGTAGACATTTTTTTTAAAGCAGTAAGAATTTTCTTACTGAGCATGTCTCTATGACTTAAAATGTTTTCTTTTTAAACTTAACACATTTAAAAGCCACATGGTAAAATTATATTTAAAAACCGTATGAGCATGGTCTTTGGACTCATCACCTGGAATTTTAGTTCCATCTCTACCACCATTATTATATGATCAATGTGTTGAATATGTAGAATTGATCTAATAGAAAAAGTTAACTCTTGTATTTCAAGTCCTGGGTTTTTTACTGGAGAGTTGAGTATGATCCACCAAGTATATCATGGTTCTCAAAATTTAATACTATATTTTTAGAACTTATACACTAACCATGTATTCTTCTAAAACATAGTCATGTCATCTAGTAATATGGATTTTTAATTGTTATTTCATTACTCAGAGAAAAAAATACAGAAATCTGAAATTTAAAAAGGAATATCTGATGAACTGGCAAATATTTAGGACTTCAGAGATCTAAGAGGAACAGAATAGATGGATTTACTTTCAGAATACAGGTGTTAAAATTGTTATAGGTGACCACTGAACTTAAACAAACTTGAAAAATACTGGTCTGGAGAGTGGGAAACTTTGTTTCTGATCGTGAAGCTTTGCTGCTAACTGGTTATGTAATGTCAGCCAAATCATTTAAAATCTCAAATTCATCTGTTTGCTCCTCTATGGACACGGTGGTTAGACTAGATATCTGAAGCTCTTTTTCACCTTTGAAGTTCTTTGATGGATGTAGATCTGACTAAGGCAGTCATTACCCCTAGAATAATTACTTGGTGTGTTTGTGACCTGCATACCAATCATAAAGAAAAGTTATTAATTCCAGGGATTTAGCAATTTTACAAACATTTATGAAATGCCTGACCAAAGGATAAAGCATTTTGCTAGGCCGTGTGTGTATGTACATGTGTCTATCAAATAGCAGAAGGATTTACAAAGAGAGAGAGAATAAGAGAAAAAAAAAGGATTAACATAGCTTCTATCTCAACTATTTTCTTATCTTTATCCTTTCTTAATTATCTTAATCTTTTCAAAATTAATGTTTTCATCTGTGTCACTATTTCAAATGCTTTTTCCTATAATTTTAATTGAGAAGTTAATTTTCTTCGGCCCTCAGACATGTTGATGTTACCCAGTCCTTTAAAAACAAAAACTTTCCAATACATTCTTTAACATAAAGGTACCATTTTCAAAATAAATATTGATTCATTTGGGAAAAAAGAGGAATCACTTCAGATGTGGTAGGGTGGGGGGAGATTAAAGGTACATAAAATTGGTGCCAGAACAAGTTAGTTACAGTGTAGTTACAGTGCAGTCCAGATTGGAGGCCATGAGGAGAAGTGTTAGAGTCTGTTAGAATAACTTCTTTGATGTTGGGAATGAGAGAATTGGGAGTGTCATGCATCAGGGTAATGGGACATATGAGAGATGTAGGGTGACTTTAGGAGGAAGAGGTGTCACATTCTGTGTATAATCCAGTGCTGCTGACCACACTAGTTTTCTAGAAGCCCTCTCGCATGGCCTCCATGTATACTGCATTATCCTGGTTCTCCTTTTCTTTCCACTCTCCCTTTTGTAGTCTCCTTCCCCTGCTAATCAAATGTAGACATTGCTCCTATTTCCAGCTAAAGCCCTTTCTTACTCTGTGCAGTTCCTAAGCCATCTTACCCCTTCTCTGGCTTTACAGGTCACTTCTGTAATGGTGACACCTAGACTTGGGAGAGGACATATCCAACTCTACATCTCTTTCCCTAAAATTTCAGCCCATTAGATATGTTACAGATACTTCAGACTTAATATGAACAAAAGCAGGACTACCTAGAGTTTCCTGTTATAGTAAATGGAACCACTGTCTTCCCAGTCAGCCAGACCCAAAGCTTGTAACTTGCCGCTGACTCGTTCCTCATCCGCATCTCCATTCTGTCATGTCGATTGCACCCTCTCCCCTCCCATTTCCATTTCTGAATGGAACGTCTTGTCCTGGCCCAGTTCAAATTATCTTTTGCCTAAGCACTTTGAGTAGTTTCCTAACTCGTCTCTGAGTCATCAGACTCTGTTTTCCAGTTCATCCACACAATACTACCAGGTTTACTAACCTCCTAAAACATAGGTCAAATCCTGTTCTTCTTTACTACCTACAAAATCAATTAAGTCCTACTTTTTTTAGTCAAATAGTCAAGGTTCCATACATTCTCATTCCAAGTTACATTTTCCTGACACACAATTTTTCAACTCTGTCCAACTACTTCTATTTTCTAAATTGAGCCAGATTTTCTCCTGCCTCTGCTTTAGTTCACAGTGATTCTGTCAATCTCAAATGTCCTTTCTGGCCCCAATGATCCAGCTCCAAATGCAGAAATCCTTTTTACCTTTTATCGCCAAGGTGAATGCTTCCTCCTCTGTGGAAAACATGAATAGACATTTCTCCAAAGAAGACATACAGATAGCCCACAGACGCATGAAAAAGTGCTCCACATCACTCCCCACCCGGGAAATGCAAATCAAAACCTCAATGAGATACCATCTCACACCTGTCAGAAAGGCTAAAATTAACAACATAAGAAACAGCAAGTGTGGGTGAGGCTATGGAGAAAAAGGAACCATCATGGACTGTTGGTAGGAATGCAAACTGGTACAGCCACTATGGAAGACAGTATGGAGGTTCTTCAAAACATTAAAAATAGAATTACCGTACAATCCAGTAATTCCACTACTGGGTGCAGACCCAAAGAATACAGAAACACTAATTTGAAAAGATATGCAGCGCTATGTTTACTGCAGCATTATTTACAATAAACAAATAATGGAAGAAACGGGAACGTCCATCAATAGATGAATGGATGAAGATGTGATACATATATCTATATGCATATAGATATATATACAGATATATAGATAGATATACACACACACACCATGGAATATTAGCCATTAAAAAGAATGAAATCTTGCCTTTTACAGCAACATGAATGGATCTCGTGGATATAATGCTGTGTGAAATAAGTCAGTCAGAGAAAGACAGATACCATTATGATTTCACTCATTTGTGGAATTCAACAAAACAAAATGACAAAAAGACAAATAGACTCTTAAATATAGAGAACTAATTGGTAGTTGCCAGAGGAGAGGTGGGGGCAGGGGGTGATGGGTGAACTAGGTGAAGGGGATTAAGAGGACACTTACTGTAACGAGTTCTGAGTAATGTTCAGAGTTGTTGAATCACTATACTATAAACCTGAAACTAATAAACACTGTTCTTTACACTGCAATTAAAAGAAAAAAAACTTCACACAGTTTGGGGGGGAAATGCTTCTTCCTGTATAAACACCCTCAGAGTTGGAATTATTCCTTTCTTTACTCTCTTATAGCAATCTTTCCCTCTCTTCATTTGTTTTTTCTGCCTCCCGCACAGGGTTGTAAACTCTGAGCCCAGAAGCTCTACACAGTGGTCTCCATAGACTTCACAGAACCTAGAATATTACCACAAAATAGTAGCTCAGTGAAGCTAAGAAGTTGAAGGTCTTCCTCCTCCTTCTCATTCATCGTTTTCTATTTGAGTTAAGGAAAATGAAGGTTGCTTCTGAAAATAGATTTTTAGAATAATTAATGGTTGGCATATAATTAACAAATAATTGCAGATACCATCTGAACCAAGCTCATGAAAAGAAGACTTATATTTGACGATAATTTTATTATTCACATTTTTACCATGTATTATGTTGTGTCCAAATTCTGCTGAAAAACCCTTCACCAGTTTTAAAATTTAAGATAACTATCATTTTAGGTTGAGAATTTCTTCTGCATGGGATCCCCACTAGCAGTTTTCTTGGCATTGCGTGGCATCCGCCCAGGAAACACTGGAAGTCAAGACCATATTTTGCCCAGAGAAATTTGTAACCGGTTACTAAATATTTTTCATCCAACAGATCCAGTGGTGAGTTGCAGTTGTAGATGTTTTTCCTCTCAATATTAAATCATTCTTAAAGACCCTCTAAGAAATATTGCAAGGTACAACTGAACTAATGAGAAATGAATAATTCATTTATCTGATTATATTTTCATAGATTCATATTTTTAAGACGTTTGTGTTTTGGCTAATTTAGGTAGAGATGATGTGTTTATGTTATAGTGTAAGAGCATAATGAAAAATATTATCTCTGGACAATTAATTCCTGGAACAGCAGTCTTCTCGACTGTCAAGCCATTATCAGTTGTGATACCAGTAACCCAACAAGCATAAATTTTAAAACCCCACTCTAAGGTCTTCTTTCTCTAAAGCATGCTTCAATATTGAAATGTGTCTAGTAGGTCACCTTAGAAATGAAAATATTTGAATATTATGTTAAGCATGAATAAAGGAATGAAGTTATTTTAGCCTGATGGGATTATAAAATTTGAGGTTTTTCTCTTGTTATATTTGTACTGTTAATAATTTTTTAATGTAAGCACTCCAGTGATCTTGCATCCAGCTAGACCATTTAATACCAAGTAAGATTTTTAGATGAGAAAAATGCTTCCTTAAATCCTTTTGGGGACAAGGCTAGGTATAACTAAATGTAAAACAAACCATTTTAAATAGCATTCTTTCTCAGAAAAATAGCTTTGTCTTCTAAAAGATCTTTAGCTAGTACCAAGTAAATATAGCATTGATTGAATACAAGAGTTTCAGAAAATGTCCTATATGTTAAAGAATCAAAAACACTATATTTATGAAATAAATTTCACTTGAGTTGGAAACTAGTATTACATTAAAATACAGACTGCACAATCTTGCCCAAGTCTCTCCTGAGACGACTCTTCATTATCTGTAGGATGCAGATGATAATATTTTACCTCATAAGGTTGTTAGTATTAAGTAAAACGTATGTGAAAACCCCCAGCTAGACATTAAGTATTTCATTAATATACATTCATTTTACTCATTGCCTTATAACTTGAATGTGAACTTGAGTTCATAGGGGAACTCTGAGTTTTCATTGTATACACTTTTCTGGATATAATCTTAACTTTGTTTTATTATAAAGGGGTGCTCCAAAGTCACTGTATTATTTTAAGTTATTTTTATTATTCATTTTACAGTTTTCCTGTGATTTTTTAAAGTAAAGTTTTTTTTAACAAAGTTTATGTTAGAACTGTGCTAGGCAGTATTTACAAACATTATCTGTTCTTCCCAACATCCTTGTGAGGCAGGAAAAGTTAATCTCCTTCCTATAGCTCAGGAAATGGTATCTCTGAGACCTTACAATTTGGCGGGTGTTACATAGTTAATAAACAACAGAGGCCAGAATGTGAACTTGGGGAATTCTAATTCTAATTGGCCAAATCCATTCATTGCCTTTTCTGCTCTGTCATCCCTTCCTCACATTAGACAAATGGTCTTGTATCAGCATCTAATTTGTGTTATTATGTTAATCTGTTTGAAAATTTAGAGCTTACTAAGAGCTCCTAAGATTATATTATAAATTATATTTATAGACTTATAGATACATATTATAGATAAATATAAATCTATATAGAGAGAGATTATAAGATTATATTATAGATTGACCCTATTTATTGTGTTCTAGTTTACTGCTTCAGCTTTGTTGGTGAGACTAACATAAATCTAATTGTTAGATGATATCAGAACATCATAAAATGAATCTGTTTCTCTAAAAAACAAATTAATGGGCACTGTTAGCTTAGACCGGTGCTAATTGGTTTTTTAATAATCTCATCATTAAAGATATATAATTAGACCAATTACATATTATTAACAGGAAACAAATAGGAATGCATGTTAGAAATACCAGGGTTGTTTTTTTTTTTTAATTCCCTAAGGTCTGCTGAGCATGCAATAGAATAAGAATAAACAGTTTAGTAAAATCCAAACATTGTGCCTTAATGTTGTGTTTCTTTGAATTTTTTTAAATTCAAGGCTTATAGATTAGAACCGTTAATACTGAAACACTACAGCAACATTTCACCTGTTCAGATCCACTGGTATAATACTTCCAATCCTCTACCTTATGAGTATATGAAGCCAAGCTTTCTCCACCCAGCAAAAGAACCTACCTCAATTTCAGAGAATGAAGGCATTTCAACAGTACCAAGCCCTGTGACCTCACCAGTCTTGTCCCGCCGGCACTATGGGGAATCTATAACAAATATAGGCAAAGCAAGTATATTAGGTAATTTCTCATAAGTATTTCTTATTAGTAAATATAAGTGCTTTCTTAGATAGGCATTAAATTTGGAGTTCTTGAAGATATTCTATGTATTATAAAACATCCAACATTTAATCCCTGTGTTTAGAAATAACTACCCTCTCTCTGTTCATATTGCGAGCCAAAAGCCCTAAAGGTTCCCTAATTAAATCAGATCTTGTAGTTTTAGACTATGAGGTAGTTGGAGAGACAAGAGAAGGTCTGGGAATCAAGGTCCTCATTTTAATCTTGGCCCTGCCACCTACTGTGAGATCTTGGGTAAGTCACTTTTTTTTTTTTTTTTTTAGAGATTTTATTTATTTATTTGAGAGAGAGACAGTGATAGAGCATGAGAGAGGAGAGGGTCAGAGGGAAAAGCAGACTCCCCGCAGAGCTGGAAGCCTAATGGGGGACTGAATCCTGGTCCTCCAGGATCACGACCTGAGCCGAAGACAATTGCTTAACCAGCTGAGCCACCCAGGCACCCAAGTCACATCATTTTTTTTTTAAGATTTTATTTATTTATTTGACAAAGTTCACAAGTAGGCAGAGAGGCAGGCAAAGAGAGAGAGGAGGAAGCAGGCTCTCCGCCAAGCAGAGAGCCCGATGTGGGGCTCGATCCCAGGACCCTGAGATCATGACCTGAGCCAAAGTCAGAGGCTTTAACCCACTGAGCCACCCAGGCTCCCCAAGTCACATCATTTTTAATGGTCTGCTTCATCTGTAAAATGAGGGAATATATGAGTTCTAAGGGAGCCCCTGCCAACCCATTCTCTGATTCGTGTCTGTCAAACCGCATCCATCCTAGGGGCAAACAGGTTAATTTAATTTCTCTTTAAATGATCACCAGCCACAGTGTTTGTTGGTGTAGAGCTGGAGCTCAGTTATGTGCCACTTGAATTAGTTCGTTGGTTCGGGGTTTTCTTAATATAAAATGCCACAAGATGGCACTATAAATAGGCTTTTCATTGATATTTCACTTTGTCATACAGATTATTTATGATAGCTTTTTGTAAAATATTCACTTAATTTCAGTAGTAAAGCATATCAGTAGTAAATATAGACCCATGTCGATGGCATGGTTCTGTTATTAAGGTTTTTAATCTTACCAAATACTTTAATAAACAATGAACACTTGAGTAAAATAGAATCTTCATTCCTTTTTTGGTAAGCTCTATTCCTACCGTTTGTACAACTCTCATTCTATTCAACACCATTTTTACTTAGAAACCAACAATATAAATTGCAGTTTTCCTATGTTCCCACCCTGGAAAAATATGAGTAGGGCTTGGTTCCTCTGCCAGTTGGCTGTAACTGTGGCTGGTGTTCTTTAGCTTGGTATGTGGTGTAATTCAGCAGACTGACTGCCCTGTTTTGTGAAATGCAGGGGCCGCTAGCATTGGAAAGGGTCTTGGAGGAATGTTGTTTTCAAGATTTGGACGTTCATCTACATCACAGGCGTCTGAGGCATCAAAAGACTCAGTAGAAGATGAGAAGAAGCCAGTCGCCTCGCTCCCCACAACCACTGTAGCAACGCAGACCCTTCCACACAGCAGTTCTGGCTTTCTGGATTCTGCATGTTAGTTCATACTCTTTTTTTCTTATGTTTATACCATATCTCTTACAACTTGAGGGCAGAGAGGATTAAGATACTGACAGGAGCAGTCAACTCTAAAATCTAAAGCATAAGTTTGCTTTTAAAGAAAAAATACTTTGATTATATTTTTAAGTATAATTCCCAGGTAAATACAGTTTTACTCTCTGCATTGGTGAATTAATAATTAAGAAGAGTAATAATCAGGGCCTGGTATATAACAGATTTCTTTGGAATGAGCACCCCTGATTTTTATAAAGTAGATTTTTTAAAATATGACCTTAAAAATTCATGTAAGTGCTTCAAACCTATGCTGTGTATATTCTTGATACTTTTTAAAAGCTACTATGCCAAACCCATCCTGCTGCTAATTCCACAGTCCCCTTCATCCAACCAAATTATAAGACTTTCAAGCTTATATTATTGTATTGGATCCACTGTATGGCTTTCAGTCCTATTTCAGCTACCTAACAAAAGTTGATATTCAAGAAGTGAGGGAATGAATGGATAATTAAGCTGGACTTACTTAATTTTTTCTAGTAGATTTCTAAGGTTTAAAATCTTGAATAGTTTTGAAACTCTTATACATTTAGTATATATTTAATTCCAAGCATCTAAATTTGAACCTTATTTTTAAGTGTCCATTAAAATAAGACTAATGAGTCCTATTTTTCTATTGATTCACATAAGGAAATGTGGATTCTCAAACTAGCTGCTTTTTGTGACTATATAGCAAGCAGAAAACTTTCCTTCCTTTCTCAATAAATGTTTAAGCAGATTTTATTTCACATACTTGTGAGGCGAACATGATAACCACTACACTACGGAAAGTTATTTCAGATACTTGTAACCTTATTTTCTTGCTGTGTCTGCTCTCTAAATTTTCAAATGACCAGCATCCATTGTCATCCATAAAATGTACTTAAAAAGGAAGCTCAGGCGTGGCAGTCCTAGAGGCTGGATCTTTCTCCACAGTCAACCCCACTACAAAAGGAATTACCCTGGACGTTCCAAGTTGGACATTCCAATTTGGACAAGTAGCAATTTTTTTAACCTTACTCCTATTTATGTCATACTCTGAGTACTAAAAATTTTATAATTGTAAGCCTTTTGAACAGTGCATAGAGAATTCATTTTAGACTTTGATATTTGTACAGACTTCATTTTTTAGTTTCTTACATAAGTTCCTATACTGTTGGTGATTTAAGATTTCATTTCTACTTAATATCAGGAATGTGACTATAAAAAAACAGAATTATATTGTAACATGCAGAGGTCAAAACTCTAAACTTCTTAATAAAAAAAAAAAAAAAAAAAAAAACCTCTAAACTTCTGAGGAAAAATACTTTCAAAGAATTGTGTAAGATGGCAGGTATAAAGTCACAATTCCTTGTAATGTTAATGCCCCGAGAAAGGGTAATGAAGACATAAAGAGAGAATCTATAGAATCTGAGGGAAGAAAGCTGTTTTTTAGGTCTTTTTACTATTTAACATAGTAATTTCAAAATTAATGATGAGAAACCTGTTTCTTCTTTCAGGACAACAGTTAGAGAGATGCTTGCTTAGCTATATTGCATCATTATATTTTGATAGCAGTACACTTTCTGTTATTCTTGCATATAAATTCTTCGTTGGTCCTAATGGTAAATTCCTTGTGGACTGTAGACTCCACCAAACTTGAGCTAATCATGACTCTTAGTTAACATATATTTATCTCTAGACATCTATGTAATTAAACTATTATAGAATTCCACCTTTTAAAACCAAATTCCCAAGATTTGCCTTACTAATTCTTAGACTTGCTTCAATAATGCACTTTTTTATATAATCCTGATTTCGACATTCCTTATGTCATACTTGCTCTATCTTGCAAATCATAAAGCCTTTCTTCCTTAAATCTTCTTTCTGGAATTTGGTCATTGTGATTAGGTGATTCTGGCTTCCTTCCTTCTTTCTGCTTACATTGATTGCCTCAGTTCTTGATAACCTTTATTCTGAAGCTATGGACTCTTTGATTCTCTTGCTTTTTGAGGGTAAAATGGACACAGACTGAATTCATGAATCAATCAGGGTTTCTGTCTTTGAAGAGTATATGTTGTTGTCTGTTGAAACCACTTTATTGTCATCAAGTTGAAGCATCTAAAATAGTTATTCTTCATTTCTTTTGAAAATTCCAGGTTTATATACAGTGGTTTTATGATTCCATTTCTTGTACTCCCCTGTGTTTTTAACATATTATGAAAAAAAGTTTCTTTTAGCACGTTTTGCTTCTACATTAGAACTTACCTGAGCTATAAATTTGGGGGATATCTGGGTGTTAACAGATTATGACATTGTATTTCCAAGTTAATTACACTTACATTTTCCATGAAAGAGCTCTTCATAAAAACCAAAGTGTGTACTTCTTTATGTATGCTAGCTTTAATCAGCATATTTGGGAATAGTATTCTAACTTTTGGCCACTACATCACTGAAGGCTCTTTGTAACCTTCAGCCAACACTTTACAGCATCTTGTGTTTTTTTTTTCACAGATTTCAGACTTCAGGAATCGTTCTTTAATCTCCCACAACTTCTTTTTCCGGAAAATGTAATGCAGAATAAAGATAATACCCTCGGTATGGTATATGTCAGGAATAGCATTCAGAATACTATGTATCAGTTCTTCTATGAGATCAGCTTGAATGTCACCATTGTAGACTATTTTATATGTACTTTCTATTCTTAAGTAGCAGTGTCCTGACATCAAAGTGTTGATTAGCCACTTAATGTGTTAAAATGATACTCTGTATGTTTCTACAAAGAAGGAAACTTACAAAAAGGGAGGAAAAGCATTTGGCCATTTTCCTTCTTTATTGTCCTAAAGGCTTCAAAGAGGTTCACTGTTCTTTTCATGTAAGACATTTAGATATAAAAAGGTTTCATAGTATAAGAAATATAATCATTCCCAGTTATTTCAGGTGTCCATAACATCACTCCTTAGGGCTGGAGGTGTGCCATAGCTGCTGGTATGTGGTTTCAACACAAATACTTAATCTTCTTTAAGAGGGGTCGGGTTGCTTTTAAAAATTTGTATTTTATAATGTAGGAGATATTTTCAGTCTCTTAATTTACCGCCGATTCTAAATGTATCACTAAGGATTAATCTTAGTTAAAAATCACTTTTATCATTAACTTTCTTTCCTTTTTCCACAGCTCCTCTCTCTTTCCTTTTTCTTTTTCTTCTTCTTTTTTTTTTTAAATATTGGATTTGACTTTAACAGAAAATATGTTGGAGGTTTTTCCTTTGATTTTTAACCGCATCTAATTTTACAACTTCTCTATTTAATTGCTAATATCCCATCCTTTTTTTTTTTCTATTTTCAAAGAAAAAAAAAACCCTCTTTCTTGATAAAAATTCCAAAACAGTATTTTAATATAACAAACTGATTTGGGGTTTTTTTTTTTTTGCTCCCTAGCAACAGTTTGTGTTGATGTAATTTCATGAATTTCCCTCAAGGAATGATCTTATATAAGTGCTCTCTCTTGCCCCTGCTCATGTAAATAGTCAAATCCATGAAGAAATTATTTGACTTGTATTTTTTGCATATTTAATTAGATGAAGGAATATTAATCCATTCATTTATCCTGCATTCAAGTAACCCTTATATCTACAATCTTAAAGCCATCCCCTCTATCTTAGGCAACTAGACCACTAATCATAACTACACCAAACTGATTTAAATGGTAATATGTGTATTGCTTCTATTTTTCTTCCTCTGCTTTTTTTCATTTAACAATTGCTTGTTAAAGGTTTGCCATGAGCCAAGGTACCAAGCTTGTCACTAGAAAAGATACCAAAATGAAACAGACTTCAGTACTGCCCACAAAGATGTTAAATGCTGGTGTGGAAATTAAATATTTCCTAGAGAATATTTATTCTAGTAGGGAGGTAGATAATTACATGAATAATTATAGTATATTTTAGACTATGGTGAGCCACATAACAAAGATACAGGTAAAGACACTGTCAGTTCTAGGGAAAGAGAAAATGCCTTCACCTAGGAAAATCATAAAAGGCTCTGTGGTAGTAGGATTTGGACATGCAGAGGTGAAAAGATGTTTCAGGAGGAGAAACCACATAAGCAAAGCACAGGGTATAGCGAGAGCCAGAAGAGAGTTGAAGGGAAGGAAAGGGTTCTAAATACTATTGGAAAAGTTTCTTAAACCAGATTGTAGGGGTGCCTGGGTGGTTCAGTGGGTTAAAGCCTCTGCCTTCAGCTCAGGTCATGATCTCAGGGTCCTGGGATCAAGCCCCACATCGGGCTCTCTGCTCGGCTGGGATCCTGCTTCCCCCTCTCTCTCTGCCTGCTCTCTCCCTATTTGTGATATCTCTGTCAAATAAATCTTTAAAAAAAAAAAAAACAGATTGTAAAGGGTCCAACAAATCTGGCCATCTCCTGGAGTTTTTTGTATTCAAAATTTACCCATAGAGCATATATTTACCAGTAAAGACCATCTGTTATCAAACATGATGTATTTTGAGTATTTTTCAGGATAGATTAGTGTTGGGAAATTATTTTGGCAGATATGAAAACTAATTATAAAGCTCATTTTTTTTTAAGATTTTATTTATTTATTTGACAGAGATCACAAATAGGCAGAGAGGCAGGCTGAGAGGCACAGAGAGGGTGGGGGGGAGCAGGCTCCCTGCTGAGCAGAGAGCCCAATGTAGGGCTCGATTCCAGGACCCTGAGATCAAGACCTGAGCCGAAGGCAGAGGCTTAACCCACTGAGGCACCCAGGCGGCCCCATAAAGCTCATTTTAGAGTGTTTTTGTTTTTGTTTTAAATAAAGGACAGTTGGAGAATATTCTTAAGTATATTTGAAATTATAACAGTTCTCAAAATGTAAATATTCCTTGAATGTCAAACACCTAACCACATGAAATGTATAGCTACACTGAAGCAGCACAAAAATAAGAAGGCATAATTTACCAACAAGAACTCAGCATAATCTTTTTATGAAAGAATCTGCCAGTCATTTGAAAACACGGTTTCCTTTACTAGTATTTTTCTTGGTGTATGCCTGTAACCAAAAATCATGCAGTTATGACCATAATTACTACTTACAAATAAGATAACTTTTTTAAAGATTTATTTATTTGAGAGAGAGAGTGAGGGGGAGGGAAGAGGAAGGGGAAGATCCCAAGCCAGCTCCCTGCTGAGCGCAGGGGCCGATTTAGGGCTCAATCTCATGACCCTGAAATGAAGACCTGAGCTGAAACCAAGAGTCAGACACTTAACTAAGTCATCCAGGTGCCCCAAGGTAACTGTTAAGTCTTTGAAAAATTCTCTCCAGGGAAGTTAAGATGTTTCCATTAAAATAGTAGAAACCTGGGGGTGCATGGGTGGCTCAGTGGGTTAAAACCTCTGCCTTCAGCTCAGGTCATGATCTCAGAGTCCTGGGATCAAGCCCCACGTCGGGCTTTCTGCTCAGCAGGGAGCCTGCTTCCTCCTCTCTCTCTGCCTGCTTCTCTGTGATCTCTGTCTATCAAATAAATAAATAAAATCTTTAAAAAAAATAAAACAGAGAAACCTGTCCAGTTAGTACACATTTTAATACTAAGATGCTCTCTTTCTGTTCACACATATTTTTTTTTTAATTCTACATCCATGTGGACAAGCCTTGTGCAGAGAGTTCTCTGATGAGAAAACAGTACTGATGACACTTTACTTCCATACTTCATGAACTACAGACATTCACTTTGGGGGAAAGGAAGAGAAACAGGGCTGTATGCAAGACTCCCCAGAAAAGAAAAGAATCCACGTTTTCAAGCAGTAGAAGCAAACTGCTAAGGATTGTTAAAATCTAACAGTCTTTTTCTCAGTTTTACTTCTCTTCAGTTTTTCAGGATCTCTGTCTTTTCTTTGTGGATCGAAGTATTCTAGTCCTTAGGCACTCAAAAGAGAGAAGAAAGGACAAAGTAATGATTTTATGTTTTCCTTTCTCTTTGACCTAATTCGGTGAGAGAAACTACAAAACTACAAAAACTACAAGCTGTGTTGTGCCACCCATTTTTGATATGCTAATCATGAGAAAGTAGATCCAAGGCAGTCCCATATAGATTTGGGCCTGCTTTGGCCAAGACTACATCTCACAGCACATGAAGAACGGTACTGCCATCTAGACCCTTGCTCCCTTGGAAATTCTGAGATCTGTGTAAAAGGGAGAGAGAAGATGAGACCTGGGCCCACCTAACTCCCATCTCTCCACCTGCAGAAACAACATATGTGAAGTCAGTTGCACTAGCAGCCAGACTGCCTGTTGTAAACCTTTTAAGGTCTCTCATTTTAAGGAAAATGAGAGACTAAAACCAATTCATCAGGTAGAGGCCGGCTACCTTATTCCCATTTTGATGAAGACAGCCTACAGATAAATAGCAAGGGAGACAGAGTCCCTGTAGGTAATAAGAATGGCAAGGGCTATAACAGGTGATAATTAAATACAGCATTTGAGTGAAATGAAAGGCAGTGTCAGGGACACAAAATCAAAGCCAAATAATACTTGCTATAACAGAAAAAATTTCCCTTTCTTTGATTCTAAAATAACAATTCAACTTAAGACTCTTAGACTAGGAAGACATTCAACAGTGGCATTTTAAAGTAGAAATTATAACTTGGTGGTCCTCGCCGATATTAATGTGTATTTTTCTCATCTCTTCTGTTTTTCCTCTTATTTCTCCTCTTCTCTTTATAACTAACTCCAGTATGACTTCTCTTCATCATGCTTGAGAATTCCAGTTTCCTTCTTTTTTCATCTTCCTGTCTGTTGTGCCAGAATGTGCCTACAAATCAAGCTCAAATGTCCCATCGAATACAAAAGACAAAAGATTCAGACATTACTACCCCACAGTTCCACATATAGATTTCAGCTATTTCTGATGTATTGTGGATTAGCTTATTGTAATTTAAATGAGAAAAATGGCAGTTTAAAAAAATTGTAAAAGGCCTATGTCAATATATATATATATATATATATATTTTTTTTAAGATTTTATTTACTTATTGGACAGACAGAGATCACAAGTAGGCAGAGAGGTAGGCAGAGAGAGAGGAGGAAACAGGCTCCCTGCTGAGCAGAGAGCCCGATGTGGGGCTCGATGTGGGGCTCGATCCCTGGACCGTGGGATCATGACCTGAGCAGAAGGCAGAGGCTTTAACCCACTGGGCCACCCAGGCACCCCGTGTGTCAATATATTTTACAAGTATTTTATAATCTAATTGGTATTTATGCTGCTTAAGGGTAATCTTATCTGAAAACGTATAGATAGATCCATGGACTTTCCTTGTCAGAAAAGCATAGTTGAATAGAAAAGTAACAACTATATGCATTTTTAAATACCTATTTTAAAATAAGCATTAGCTAAACATTTATATCAAAGCATTCTCTTGAGTGATAGGATTTTCTATGTGCAATTATCAAATTCAGTGGAAAGCAAAACCCAACTTTTGTTCCAGCCTCCTTTATTTTTGCCACCTTTTACCTTCCACATCTTTTGGCACTCTGAACAACAATTTGAGTATTTTTGGTTTCTAAGAGCGTTCCTTCAAAATATCATATAGCTCAATGACAGTTTTAAAGGAGTTCCTGAATCGAAGTATTGTTTTTCTAAGTGTTTTACCTCTAAGGACATATTAAATGAATCCTTCGTAATTCTCTTATGGCCTTGATTTTTCTCTAACAAGTATTGCAAGAACTTTCTGTGGGTTTTAGAAAAAGACTTAATTGAATTGACTGATTTGTTTGAGGACAGCCCTGTTAAAAATGAAGTCCTTCCTCCCAAGGATCACCACTGTTCCTCCTGATCTAACTGTCCCAGCCACCCAGTGCATTCTTTATCGATCATACATTTAGTGAGCACTTGTATGTCCCTGGTGCACGTGAGGCCCTGCTGACTGCATGGGGACGAGGCAGTGTGATGGCAGCCAAGTGGGGACTCTGGGACTGCAAAAAGTCACCACTGAGCGAGGTGTCCAGTCCTCCCCAGGCAAGGAGACTTTGAGTGACCTGTGCGCCCCCACAGACATTATGGCACATAAGCCTGGCCCCCAATTTTGCAGGAGGGCTGTTTTCCTTGTTTTACAAATTAGGAACAAAAAGTAAATGGGAAGTCTAAGATTTGAGCCCAGTTTTTTTACTCCAAATACACTCCGTGATACCAAGTACATCTTTTTGTTGTATTCTTTTATTATCCCATACTGACCTGAGCATACAAAAGAAAGGACTCCACCAAATAGAATCCTGAGCTATTGAGGCTGTTTTGGGTGTTGTGTTTTTTGGGTTTTTTTCCTCCCATAAGCTTGGAGTGGAAAGGCACTAAAGGGGAAAAAAAAAAGATAATTATTAAGATAGTCACTTCTATTAGCTAAATTTTTATTCTCTACTCTAGGTGAAGTCTATATAGAACATATTATAATACTTCTTCCTTTGTTTGATTTTCTTTTCTTTTTAGTGGAATTGGATCACAGAATTGATTTTGAACTCAGAGAGGGACTTGTGGAGAGCCGCTACTGGTCTGCTGTTACATCACATACTGCCTATTGGTCGTCCTTGGATGTTGCCCTCTTTCTTTTAACCTTCATGTACAAACATGAGCACGACAATAATGCAAAACCCAATTTAGATCCAATCTGAACTCTTGAAGGACATTAATGGCTCAAAACTGATTTCTTTCTGTTAAAATATGTGTGTCAAGATATGAAGATTTCAGGTTTAAGTGTGTTTCAGTTTTGTTTAGGGCAAGAAACAATTGAATTTAAAAGCACTTTATTTAAAGAACAAAAATATTTTTTCAGTCTGAAAGAAATTATTTACAGTTTTCATCATTTTAATTATGAGTCCGACAGAACCCCCTGCCGAAAATCAAGCACAACCTGGAATTGAGTTTAGGTAAACAGTAAGATTATAAATCACAATCTAATTTCTCCCAAATATAAAGGCATATTAATGAGTTGAATCTAATGTATTAACCAAAATATGTTGTAAATCTGAAATGGCCAACGTCCAGTGTAGCCTATGTAAAGATCACAGGTGTTATCACTGTTGTAGATTTCCATGAAAGCTTCTATTTCCACAGTTCCTTTGAAATAAGAGGATAACAGATTTCAAGTGTTTTGACTTTAACTTGCTTAGAAAAATTAATGCTAAGAAACAATGTTTGAACTACTGTATTTATAATTTATTACCTCTAACGGCTTTATTTCAATATATGAAACATGACATTTTTTAAATGTTTCCTTTGAACAATTTAAGAACCACCTTTGTTTTCTATAGCATTAAGTCCCTTTTTTCCTCAAAACTCCATCTTTGTACTCTTCAGATGAATATATAGACACTGTGGCATACTTTCAGTATTTTTTTCATTAAAAACTTGTGGTTTCACATAATTAACACTAGTTGTTTTGAAAGAAATGAACTTTCTATTATGTCACATGTACCTCAGTGAAAGCTAAAGTTTTCTAAATTTGACACGGAGTACTCCCATCGTGGCTACATTTCATTAACTTTATTGGACAATTAGTAAACAACTTTGGAGTAGTGAGTACTACTTTAAATATATAAACATCTGTGTGCCAAACAATTAACATATATAAGGGACAGAGTGCCACCAACACATTTTACATGTGAGGTATTTTAAGAAAACCCTGTTGAGACACAAGGCACATAGATCAGGATTCCAAGGCACTGGGAGAGTTTTCCTCTGCTGTGATTGCCTCCACAGTGCTTTTCATCTGAGGAGCTCAAAGTGCTTTAAGGTTCAGTCATCTGTGTGGTAGCTCCTTGAGGTAAGTAAATGAGCGTTTTTCTCACGTTACGTGTTAATACACTAAGGCACCAAAACATTTTAAAGTGCCTTGAATTAGATTACAGAGCAAACAGAAGAGCTCAGATTGAGGCTAGACTATATTCTTTTATATGCTGTTCAGTGACTAGTAATTCACATGTGACCTCTTAGTAGTATGCAAACAATAATAATCACAGAAGTTGCAGTGCATAATTTGGAGAAGAGACTGTGAAGCCAGTATTTTACCCTACTTTTCAAATATGTTCTGCGGTTCTCACATGCAGAGGAGAGTTACTCAGAGGGGACCATCTCTACCCCAACCAACCCTCACTTCTCAGTGGCTTCTACCAAGTTCCACTTAAGGTGCTGTGTTCGCTTATCTTACAAGGATTTTCTTAGCGGCCCAATAATGGTTGTCAGACTGGGAGCAAAGTTGGATCAGTTGCATATCTCACCTACTCCTTTCTTTACAAACTAGTGGAATCCATAGGCTCACCTGTAGGTTTTCCTGCAGCACCATCAGTCCTCTGGTCTGTTCTGGCCCTTCACTGAATTTGCACAACAGAAAGCACTTCTTCTTAGTGCTTAAAAAGATCCCAAGGCTCCATAACCAAATATGTGACTCCCCAAGAAGTGCTTGCTATAGAAGGCTTTTGATGAAATCTTAGCAAAGCTGAAGCAATCTCTTTTGAATTGAGAGATTCCTGTGAACTCAGGTCATTTTCATACCCTGTTTTATTTCATAAGTCTAATTTAGTTCCTAGGAAAATTAAACTCCTGTCTCATATGACTGTATCTTAAAGGTACTTGAGCATATGTTGCTGTAGGTGATGTGACACTCAAATGTCTGGGAGCTTTAAGGGGTTCATTCTTAACCACTAGAATGTGAAGAGCCCTTTTTACCTGAGAAGAGTAAAGTCTATCAAACCCTTTAATTTGCTACTGAGTGGGGGAAAAAAAAAAAAAAGATATACCCATAGCTATAGCATATTATCTGCTTCTCATTTTTCATGTTGAGAAAACAAAATCAAATTTAACCATATGGAGTTTATTTGAATTCTTGAAAAGAGCAACATTTAAAACCCCCTTGGCAAAGTGAGGTATTCTGGATTACTCAACAGGTGGTTTGATTTCAATTCATTATTTCATCAATAGAGATGGTGATCTTGATTTGATAGTACTTCTCTTGTTTCCATGTCTCTGCATGTTATCATGGAATGTACTTGTATATACTCAAGTAATATACAGAGTATGTGTAATTCCAGCTTGATTTAGAAGCTAAGTCCGTTACTGAGTAACATTTTGCCACTTTATTCCAGCAAGTACTAAATTGGCCAAAAAGTTCTGTTTTTGATACCATTAAAATTTTATTCTCTATTTTGTGTACATGCTATGATGATTCTTCTGAGTACTGGTCAGATCCTTCAGTTTTAACCCCGTTAGGGTCCCAGGAATTATCAAAACTTAGAATAAGCAGAATGTTTTGGATTAAAACTTACCTTATTTTTACTTTGAAATGAGCTTTTGCTAAAGCCTTTTATTGGTTCATAACTTTATTTTCAGCAGTAATTATGCTTGTGTTCTTGTACTGGAACTGTCCCTTTATATGTGAAGCAAACGGTAAGAATCTTTTACTTCTTTCTATTGAATAGCATCCTCAGCCTTTGGAAACTCTCACACTGCACATGTTCTGTCGAAGCCTTCAGACAGTGACGTGTGAGCATTCGTCGTCATTCTCTTCTTCTCTCTGTTCTTTCCTCATTGGGGGCTGAAGTATCCTAGTCCGCAGGCATTTCACACACCATACCCCCGCTTTACAGTGCCCTGAAGAGTAGACTGGGAAAAGCGGTGGTGTCCCGCTCAGGTTGCAGTAATGGCACCTGAGCCCCTTAAAGTAGAGCCGACCAGACCTAGAGATTTCACTGTAAGGCCTGCAGTGGAGGAAAAGCAGTCGAATGGATCTCCTGTTAATTAAGTTGGTGAATATTTCTGTCTTCTCAGCTACTACATTTGGGTAATTGAGAAAGTTAACTTAAGTGTATGTCTTAAGTAATATTCTTTTAAGTTTCCTTAAGTAATCTCTATACCCAAGCTGGAGCTCGAACTCCCAACACCAAGAGCAACAAGAGTTGCATGCTCTTCTGACTGAGCCACCCAGGCGCCCCTATCATGAAAGTATTTTTCAGCAATCTTGTTGGCATAGAAATGGGGCTAAAGAAGAAATGTGTGACATTGAAGAAGGGTCAAGACAGAGCAAGAAAGAGGGTATAGTAATCCTACACTAGAGAAAGAACTAGAATTTTATTAAACTGTGAGTGTTGGCTAGTTGACTTCCGTGGATAATCTCAAGTTGTCTATCAGTATTCTGTCGTCCCTGGACCTCACATCTCTGCCAGGAATGGATTATACTCTGCCTGGATTTGAAATACATGCACTAAATATCTTTATAATTAGGTATGGTCAATATGTATAGTTTCCTAATGTTTTGTAAGAATTTACTTACATGATAAGCCTTTCATTGCACCTGCAAAGAGCAGATTTGGCAGGAAGCACTGCCACTGGATTCTTAACTCTTGTCACTTCTATGATGGGTCTAGGGAGCCCGTACAACCCACACTGTGTCCCTGTATATTCTCCTTTTGCATTAGTCAAGAGGAAAGGAAGTTGCAAGGAAATATTGAGTTTAGAGCCGTGTACAGAATGGCAGGCTATAGAATTTCATCTCAAAGTTCTCATTTAGTAAACCTGACTGCTGTGATGGGAACAGCCTGTTACAAACATCCTGTTTTGGTCTTCGGTGGATGTTTGTGATAATATACAAAGAATCCTAAAATCTTGGGGTTTGTACAGCTTGTAGAGGTCATCAGACCCAACCCTGTTTGAGTTTCATATGAGCATTTAAGTAGCATAAAGTCATGAAAAGTAAAGCCAGAGACAGCACATTAGGTTCAGCCCAACAGACCGGATGAAAGGCTAACCGCGCAGCGCAAAGGAGGAAAGTAGTGATGGCACCCATAAGGAAAAATAACCACTAAGCACAATAGCATTCTAAAGGTTGGGAGGGCTGGAGAGATCAGCATTTTCCAAAGCAGGTTTTGCAAATGTCAGCTGATGGTTTTTCAGAAAATAAGTTTGGGAAATGCCAAATTTAAAAGAATCCTTTACAGCAGGACTTTGGGAACCTTTGATAACACTAAATGTAGTAAGAGTCGGGCTGGTACTGTGGGGATCAGGGAAGGGAAGTTTTTCTAAATTTATTTAACCAGACTTTTTTTTTTTTTTTTTAGTTGGAATAAGAAAAATGCTGATCACATTTAATTATCCCATTTTACAGAGATCTGCCCCTTCGTATGATTTCTTCATTTGACAAGGGACCACTCCCACCCTGTAAGATAACATGTCCAGCCAATGATAGAATCAGATTAGAACGTAGTCCCCAAAGCCCCCCACCCCACCAACCCCACCCCCACGTCTTGTAAAGGTCATAAGACCCAACCCTGTTTGAGTTTCATGTGAGCATTTAAGTAGCATAAAGTCATGAAAAGTGACTGAGAAGTCATGAAAACAGACCACACGGCCTGTTTCCTTCCCCCTGGGAGATCCGGAGCTCCTGTATGGCAGAAACTGCCTCTCTCCATTTTTGTGCACCCCCTCTGCCCCACCCACAGCCCTCTTATGTAACGTGATGCTTTAGGGGCTGCAAGATCTTGACACATGGCTCCAGGCTTGAGTTCCCCAGTTGGTCTCCTTTGTTTGCAAGGCCCATATGAAAGAGTGCCCTACCTGATCGGGACAGAGGACCTTTCTCAGACTCAAGTTGTCTATCAGAAAAAATAAGAAAATAAGAAAAAAATAAAAGCTACACCAGAAACATATTAGTTGTTTTCCATTCTGGAGACAAATGCAAACTTGGTAGGGAGGTTACACAGTGTTAAATAATGTTTGATATTCCTTTCATTTCCTCCCTCCCTGTTTGTATGTTGGCCTTTCATCAATTCATGACAAGCGGCTCCCTTCTAAAACTGTCCCAACATAGGTTAACTAATCAAAGTTTATTTAATCTAAGTACTTCAGAGAATAGAAGAATTTTCTGCTGCTCGTCCTGCTGCTGTGTCTGTGTGTGTGTGTGCGCGCGCGCGCGCGAGCACGCACCCACGCGCGCATGCGTGTTTTCCAAAAAAATAATCTCGGCAGCATGAACTTTTCCTCCGCCTTTGTGTTTGAATAAGGGTGGGAGTGTGCTTAGTATTGTCTGTCACCTTATGGTTTTTCATTCATTTGTAACAGGGTGCAGCTTGCTTCCTCCCCACCCTACCGTTATCAGGATAGCTTGGGAAGTCACCCTTCAGGAAGATTACATCTGGTCTTCTGTCAGAGTGAGATGAAAAACAAGTGTATTAACTCTTCACCTTTACTGCTTTCTCTTGGAAAACGAGTATCTATGAGCATCATTCACCCACACACACCACCTCCTCTGCTTGATCTCTGAAAACCTTTGATTCCCTGTGAGTGTTGTCATAGACAAATATAACCATTTTTGGTTCTGAGACCATCATAATCCAAACTCTGCCAGTTTAAGAGTCTGGGGAGCTTTTCGCTTTCTGCCATTGGGTACACTTCTCAGAAGCAGCCGGCACTGCGACTCTCGAGACCCTTTCCTCAGCTTCTGGGACCGCTTCTGATGTTCGCCCACCCTCCCTGACAGTACGGAACACTGCCAGTGGCTGCTGTAACAACTCTTAGAAGGTGCCCTTTTTTTTCTTTCTTTCCTCTCATTTTAACAAAGTTAATTTTCTCAGAAACTTCAATTTTTACTGGAGCATTGTTCCCATTTTATGTCTTTAGTGATCTGCTTGGATGGGAAAAAAAAAAACATTTTAGCAGTGTTCAGTTTTGATTTTTTGCAGTTGGAGCTAGTGTATGCACATTTAGTAACTTCAAGGGAGTGAGGTGTAAATGTAATTTCCTCCTGGATTACACTGTTTCTCTAGCTGAATGGATCCATTCATTATCTCATTCACCAGGAGCAAACAATTATGCCCTATAGTAACAACTAGAAAGAGTAGGTAGGCTGTTCTAAGCATTCTTAGGAACATCATCTTCCTGATCCTATACAGTTTATGGTAATCTTCCCCAAAAGTTTAGGAGGAGTGAAAGATATTAAAATCTACACATTTGTGAGCTGTGGCCACATACCACCTCCTAGCAAGAGGGCTGGCCACAGGGGCACACTGGCTCCTTCAAGAACACGTAAAGAAAAAGCATGGGCATGTTCAGATCTCGTACAGTATAATCCATTTACAGTTTATCATCCCAGCGTTCAAAAGATGACCATAGTTCACAAGCTTTCAGGCTAACCTGAGTATGTGATAAGCGATAGAAAATTAACCCCAATGACCCATGCAGATTAGCAACCAGCTGGTAGTACATTTACATTTCCCACCCACCCCCCTTTGATTGGTGCCAGAGTGACTGAAAAGTAGGATTTTAGAATGTATTTTATAAGAATCAAGGAATTTCCGTGCTGGACAAAAGTCCCTAAGGGGGTATTGACCTTAGATTGGGAAACAAGCTGCCAGGATGTCAGGGCTACACATAGAATTGAGGTGAGACAGGGTGTGGACTGGAAAAAAGAAAAAGCAGATGGGCCAGGAAAAAGTCCATCTTCATGAGAGCCTGACAGTGGGTCCAGAGGAGTTAGCCCAGAGGCTATATTTGTGAGAAAGGGGGAAGTAGAGCGACCTAGGTCTTATCGCAACAATTCTTCAACTGAGCCCTTTAACAGGTCCCATTTATCAGTGGAAGCTCCCCGTGACCCAGCCCAACCTAACTCTCCTGCCTCATCTCCCACTGCCTATCTTTGACAATCTAATTTCTGTCACAGCAAACTGCATCCCATTTGCCTATGAGTGCATGCATTTTAGTTACTGTAGTGGTTACCTGGTGTTTTTGTCTGCCCCGCATCCTTTTTCTCCTCTTTTGGGGTCCCCTCCTCTCCATCTTCTTAGGAAGTACTGCCCTAGCCCTGCCCACTCTATATGGTTCTAATAGAGCTGCCAATCCTACAAAAGGCCTGCAACTTTTCCTACCTCTGGTTAAGATTATTTTCTGCTTTGTATGAGTCCCTATTACAACAGCTCCATCATAGCACTGTCCATGCCATGCCCAGGTGATGGGCATATGTCCCACTCCGTGAGCTCTAGTGGTTAACCTGGAGATAGGCAAGTGACCCAAACTAGACTGAGCAGAGCCTTTCCCTGGGATCTTATTTGCTGGCCCTGTAAAGCAGATAGGCTTCTCTGGCTTTTAAATATAATCCAGAGTGATAGGAGCATAGAGCCATCTGTGGCCAAACTCCACCCCTTCCTCTGCAACATGGTAATTATGTGTCTCTGCTATGGGAGAAAAGGAAGTACACACACACAAGCAGGGTCAAGAGTTCTGGGAGAGCTGAAGCAAGTGCCACCCCCAGATTTCCCAGTTACACTTCCCTTGTATAAGTGTAAGCTATTTTGAGATGGGTTTCTATCTCTTGGAAACGGAAGAGTCCAAACTAATAGTCACTTGACCAAAAATAACCTCCACATCCCTAATGGAAATTCTGTCTTTGAAGACTGTCTTGTGAAGCTTTTCCTCAATCCTCTGGTTGAAATTAATTACTGCATGTGAGCACCATATCTTAATCTTTTTGAACTGCTATAGCATAAATAGTATAACCCGGATGCCTTATAAACATCTCTCACTGTTCTGGAAACTAAGAAGTCCAAGCTCATGACACCAGCAGATTCCATGTCTAGTGAGGGCTCGTTCCTCACTGAACTGCCTTCTCACTGTACCTTCACAAGAACTATCTGGGATCTCGTTCCTAAGGGCCCTAATCCCATTCGTGAGGGCTCCACCCTATGACCTAAACTCTTCACAAAGGCCCCAACTCTAAACTCTATCGAACTGGGGATTAGGTCTCAGCATATGAATTTGGGGGAGACACATGTTTAGTCCATAGCACCCCCCCGCATTAACAGTGTATGCATCAATAGTTGCACTGGTTTCCTTCTGCCTTGATTTGGGGTTTGATTACACATCTCTTTTCCTCATTTGCAAGCTCTTTCAATGTAGCATTGGGCCCTCTGTAGGGCACCACATCATAAATGTTTAAATATTTTGAATTATGTCTAGACTGGTACTATGTACCAAGCTCCATTCTAAGAACTAGGAATAACAATGAATTTTAAAATACAAAAAGTGATGCTTTCGTGGAGTTTACATTCTAGTAGGAAAATTATTTAACCAAAATTCATGGGAATTGCTGAATTGGGGAAAACCTTGAGGAAAGGCAATCCCTACCTGGAACCAAGAGGCGCAGACAAAAGGGAACTTGCTTTTTCCACAACCAAAGAAAGCAAAATGAATCGCACTTAGAGTGTGATAGGAGTGTATGTCAGGATGAAGTTGAAAATAGAACTTAAGCATACTATTTTAAAAGGTGGTTATATTAACCTGTGCCAAACAAAAATTGCCAACTAGATATAATTACAGGCACTCCCCAACTTGTGCCTTATGGTAACTCAGTGACAGTTTCCGACAGACACCAAGAACTATTTCCTTCTCACCATATGCTCTTCCCTAAACATAACAGTGCATCTTCACATCTCTCTCGCTTTGTACTTGCCGTCCCCTCACCCTGGAAGGTGTGCTATTCTTTTTTCCCATTTATTGAACTGTTACTTATTTTGAAGTCAATAATCACTGAATTCATGATAGGGAGAAAAAGATCCCCACTGCTTTCCCAATTCTCTCCAGCTGCAGACTGTTTCTCTCTCTACCAGACAGTAATTTATGATTTACCCTCACAGCAACTGAAACACAGTGGAAGGGAAAACAAAGGAGAAGAAGGTGGAGTTCATGAGGAATGGTAGCTGGTCAATCTGTTTTTGTGAGAGACTAGAACATTTTACTTTAGTATTTATAAAGAAGGGAGTATACTTCCAAGTTTCAAATAACTACTAACTTCAGGACTATCAGTTTTGGGGAGCTAAAGTTTGTACCTATGTTTAAATGCACCCCAAGGTCAATCCTTACACAAAACTTTGCCTCCACTGGTTGCATGAGCATGTGTACTAAAGACGCCTTTTGTGGGGAAAGGATACCGCTGCACAGAGAAGGGGAAGGACTGGTCTGGGAGAGAAGCATTCCCACAGGTAAGGCCAGTGGGAAGTTCTCAGACAATGGGAACAACTGGGGCGCCTTGTTTGGGGGCTGTCTGAGCTGGTGCCTCATAGTAATGCCAAATTGGAGAACACCTGTTTCTGACCCATTAAAGCCTGGGAATTTTTCTCCTCTAGAGCTGTGGTTGTAAAGATTTGCTACTGCCACCTGTTTCAAAGCTTTCTCTGCTCATTTTCCCCCCTCAACTGTAAAAAGATTGAAGGATATGTCTATATCCAGAGGTGTGGAAACTTACAGCATGCCAAGTTCATTAAATCTTCACTCAGGTGACTTTTATATAAAGTCACTGTTAACATCTAGCTGGCACCATTCTAGATGCTGAAGATGTATTCCCTCATTTAGGGTTCTCTATACCCCTAGGAGGTAAATGCTATTGTTAGGACTTCTTTTTCCACAAGGAAACCAAGACCCAAAGGTGTAGGTAACCAGACCCTGGTCACACAACCACGGGATGATGGCAGAGCTGCATTGGAAGGATGCTTAAACCTGTGCTCTGCTGCCTGGCCAGCATGACATGAGGGAGAGTGTTCCAGGTGGGCCTCGGAACCCGACTCCACGTAAACATCTACAGCAAGAGGCCTCGGAATCCTGAATCAGTCAAAATTCTAGCTTATTCTCCTGCTTGTGGTCTTGATTGCTGGTAAAATTAACCACAATGCTTGCAAGTGGGATAGAAAAGAGCATATTTCACAAGAAAAATAAAGGTGATCACATCCTACTTTGCCTTCTTCAGGGCTCTTAAGCAGGAAGGATGTACAGGTGGGTTTCTCAGTGAGTATACTCTTACCTGTATTTCTTTCAATACGTACAAAAGCTAAATATCCTTACCTAGGAATAAAATCATCCTTTGAACAGTCAATCCAGATACCCTAGGTTTAAGCAAGCTGAAAATAACCTGTATTGTAGTTTGTCATAATCATCCTGGAACCACATTTTCTAATGGTGTTAAGTCTTTTCCAGAATTCAGACCCTGAAGTCTTTCAGACAGTTATACAGGATCTACATCAACAATACTGCTAGACAAGATTGAGATTGAGCACTTTCTCACGGGACCTAAGAACTCCATGATGAATTTATTGTTTTGTCTTACCCTTGAATTTCTTCTTGTTCTCTTTCTGTAGTGAATAATGTTTATATGTATAGGCACTCAGGTTCTTAGCTGTACAGAGGTCCCTAAGAAGTCCATAAATCATTAATGAAAAATTGTCATCAAAAGGAACCAGACGGGGTGGGGGGGGGGGGGCCTGCCTGGCTCAGTCGATTAAGCCTCTGCCTTTGGCTCAGGTCATGATCTCAGGGTCCTGGGATCAAGCCCTGCATAGGGCTCCCTGCTTAGTGAGAATTCTGCTTCTCCATCTCCTTCAGCCCCTTACCCTGTTCATACATGCTCCTTGCTGTGTGCATGCTCTCTCTCTCTCTCTCTCAAATAAAATATTTTTTAAATAAATAAAAGGAACTAAAGGGGCACCTGCCTGGCTTGGTCAGAAGAGCATGCAACTCTTGATCTTGGGGTCATGAGTTCAAGCCCTATACCATGCTGGGTGTAGAGATTACTTAAAAAAAAAATTTTTTTTTTTAAAGGCAATTCCCTTGATTTTAAGTCATGTTTTACGTTTCCCTGAGAGGCCTGACAATCTCAGATTTCCACTCACCTGAGATTTGTTGAGTCCTGTAACCACAGAATTTAATAATATTTAAGGCAAATTTCAAGATTCAGGAGGATAGTCATGTTTGTAAAAGCATTCCTCGTATGACTTGTTTGAGATAAATTCTATTAATCTAAGAAGAATCATGCAATTCGTATTAATATCATTTTCCTAGACTTGAAAATGCTTTCCTAACTTCATGTGCCATATGCCTAATTTACCATAACAATTTCCTTTGGTTGCCGATTTTGCCTCACCTTTTATTTCTCATGTCTAAATAGTTCATATTAAAGCCTAAGGTGTTGCCATGATAATGGGAATAAAAGGCAGGTGATATATGACACCATCACACCATCACCATTCTCTGTTCAGAGAGGTCTAATCTTACGATTTTGGCGAACACTCTCGCTGCTTAACAAACCAATGAATCCTCTAATTAAACAACTATCCCATTAATAATTCATCTTTATACTTTCATTAGCTAGATTTTACAACCTGGCCTCTGCCTCAATAATTAAATTCATCATCCATGTACCTTTAAGTTCATTGCTTCAAACTTGCCCCATGTTTTTGCTGTTAGCCTTTGTCCTGCTCTTTGGTATGTCACTAGACAGGCTGAGCATTCAGTAAACTATGCTGTTCAGATTCTTGCATAACATTCTAGTTTAGAACACAGTAGTCTTTTTGTTTTAGAGAGCCAAGCTAAAGAATGTTCTTGTTTATGTGGTGGCAAATAATCTCAGATGTTATCTAGGAACGTATATCATACTACTATACATTTTTAAAATACTTTACATAAGTCAGCTCATAATTATGCAGGACATTGAGGAGAATAGTGCTGACTGAAACAAAATGCTGAAAACGATAATTGTTTTGGAAATGTAATCCAAAAGTACACTCACATATATGTCAATGTGTGCTTTGTGTCCTAAGTAATTCTGTAACTCACGCAGGCTCTTTGTCAGCTTTCCCCCATGTTAACTGAGCCAACATGATGGTAGGAAATGCTGCAAATAACTGTTTATCAAGTCTTGGCTGACCTTTACTAAGTGGCCATTTGTCAAAGGTGGCATTAAAGATAGTTTTAAATCCATTAGATATTTATTTAAGGACTTGAAGATCCTCCAGCTGGAACACCAGTGTACTCAGGTATGTAACTCAGTGTTCACAAGAGAACCTTCTCTCTCAAGATCTTTGCCTTCCATAATCAATTCACAACCTGCCCTTCCTATTTGCACCCTTGCAACTGAGCACCAGTTGCACCACAGGCAGATGCCCAGTTAAATAAACAACTTCCTTACAACTCCAGAATGTCTAAAAATTATACTCCAAAAACCCTTGGGCAGACAAATGTCATTGATCCCAATGTCACATTCAGGAAGTCACTGATCCAAGTACCATATTCAGCAAATTCCCAGGCATGACCAAACTTGCTAGAAAACCAAAAAGGGGAAATCTGGGAAGTAGGCCAAGATCCTGGGTGTCATTGTACAACATCCAAGCCAACTCCAGTTTCAAAATTCTTTTGAAATTGTTACTCCATGATAGGAATGCATTCTGTGCTTGGCCACAGGTCATCACACAAGGAATACATTGCAGAATTGTTCTTGCACATTGCTGGTTTTTCGCAACAGGAAAATTTAATCCTTGGTAAAAAAAAAAAAATTGTTTTTGAATTTATGTACAGTCTACTGGTGGTGAGGCATTACCAAATAGATATAATACTGGATTAGAACTTCTTATCATATGTAATCTTGGGCTGTTCCTTATCTTCTATCTTCCCTGCTATTTCCAAAGATGCTGTGAAGAATTAGTAAGAAAATATTTTAAGACATTATGAGCTTCAGGAAGACATGACTCAAAAGATACTGGGAAGAAATGGTAAGTCTGCAATGATAAAACCTTAAAAAGTAGTAGTAGCCCTAAATAATATATTAATGTAATACTATCTCAGTAAAAAATGCAACCAGATTTTTTTTTTTTGAAACAAAAGAAACTTATTTCTCAAATTCATAGAGAAAAAAATTAAAACAGCCAGGGAATTTCTTAGGGGAAGAGCAATGAGGGTGATTAGACCCTAAATATATAAAGTAAATATATAAAGTATATATATATAAAGTATATATATATATATATATATATATAAAGTATATATATTTACTATATAAAGTAAATATACTTTACTATAAAGTAAATATACATACTCTAAAGCTCCTGTGATCAAAACTGCAGTAAGAGTGTATGAAGAGACAAGAGAGACCAATAAAATAAACCAGAAAGCCCAGAAATGCATCAAATAGACAAATTTAGTATATGATAAAGAAGACATTTGGAATCATTCAGTGAGAAGAGTCAAAGTATAAGAGACACTTTTACTATAAGATTGAGAGGAAAAAAAAAAGTAATCAAGAAAATTAACATGCTCTGATGGTCAGGGTACCAGCAAACAGGTTTTTGTTTTTGTTTCTGTTTTTTGTTTGACAGGGACAATGAGAGAGGGCATGCAAGCAGGGAGAATGGGAGAGGGAGAAGCAAGCTTCCCACTGAGCAGGGAGCCGGAGGCAGGGCTCTATCCCAGGACCCTGGGATCATGACCTGAGCCAGAGGCAGATGCCCAACGACTGAGCTACCCAGGCACCCCTAAACAGGTATTTTCAAATAATTGCTAGTGGAAACATGCAGAGGCACAACACTTTTGGAGAGCAGTTTGGCAGTAGCTATCAAAATTGAGAATGCTCATACCTTTTAACTCAGCAATTTGCTTTTACTCATTTACCCTTCAAATATTCTCTTATATGCAAAATGACCTATGTATAAAGTAATTCATTGCAGAAATGTTGGTGAGAACCAAAAATTAGAGGCAATGTAAGTGTCCACTGATTAGGATTTAAATAAATGATGATGCCTTCGTAAAGTGGAATGATGTGCAGCATAAAGATAAGGCAGTCCTGTTTGTGCAGATGTGGAAAAATCCCCAAGCTATATGGTTAAGTGGAAACCAAAATGCAGAGCAGTGTATATAGAATGTGGAATGTGGAGTGTACAGAATGTATACTTGGGGGGGGGGGTTGTATATCTTTCAGATAAGGAACTAGTCCTAATGGTTTCAAACCTCTGCAAAAGAGAGTAAGTAAGGGAGTATTGAACAATATAAATATGATTATTATCCCAGAGGTGGACATTGGAAGATTTAAAATGTAAGAAACAGGAAAGAAATGTCTTACCCAGACATTTAGAGGAATAAAGGGTCAGAATCTCTTTTTTTTTTTTTTAAGATTTTATTTATTTATTTGTCAGAGAGAGAGAGAGAGAAAGCACAAGAGGCAGAGTGGGAGGCAGGAAGAGAGGAGGAAGCAGGCTCCCCGCTGAGCAGAGAGCCCGATGTGGGGCTCGATCCCAGGACCCTGAGATCATGACCTGAGCCGAAGGCAGCGGCTTAACCCACTGAGCCACCCAGGCACCCCCGAGGGTCAGAATCTCTTAAAAGGACAATTTAACTATCTGTCTCAGTGTTCTGAAAGAGCTTCGGTAACTAATTGATAGCCCAGAGATGGCTTTAAGTCAGCCTAGTAATTTAATAACTTTAAAAAATCATAATGCTTGCCCATGAGTCCAGACTTTTGAGTGATCCAAACACTTTAGGAATAGTATCCAAATATGCCCAGTGGGACTTAGATTACCACTTTCTCATAGGGCCCAGGAACTCCATAAATGTCATTTTGTACCATTTTGTACCATTTTTACCTTTGGACTGTTTGTTTCTTTTAGGTAGTGACTAATGTTAGGCAAGGGGGAGAACGTAACTCAGATGGCTATGAAATCTGGTCCCTTCTTTGATGGAGAAGAGGCAAATTATGTAAGACCAAAACTCACTGTAGCCACTTCTGCCTTCTAAGGACAACAGAATTGTAGCTCCTACCAGTGAGAAAATATCAGCCCCCTACTTCACACAGAGGCCAAAAAGAAGTCTTTGCTAGCACTGTTACTGCTGGCATCCCCAAGGTTCACAGTCTCTTAGATGAGCCATTGTTTGCCAAAACATACCAGTGAGTTTTGGGATACGCAAAGGCAAGCCTGGAAAAGATCAGAATAGTTCAGCATGTAAAAAGAACTGAACTGATGCATAAGGAGCCCCAGAGCCCTAGTAAACTGAAGGTGAGAATATGCCAAGAGGGGGTCAAAGGGAAAGGGAAATCAAGCCAACTTCTGTAAAGTGTGCTCCATATGTAAATGACTTATGCAAATTGATAAGGTAAGGTGGGGGGGGGGGGGTTGCTAGTCACCGTCCTGTGGGGACAAAGCAATGCACAATACTAACAGCATGCGGTTAGGCAAACCATCAGATAAACAAAATCTCCAAATTAATTCTCCAAATCTCAAGGGGACTGGAAAATACATAAATTACCCAGATTTCCTTAAGGAAGAACACAGGAGCTCAAGCTAATTTCCTTTGAATTTCAAAGAAGGTAACCCAGCTGACATCTGAGTTACACCTCCTCCCTCCACTCAAGACCTGCACAGTGAGATTGTGAAATAGGCCAATACACTTACTACATCAAAAGCATTAAGCAGGCACAAAGGCAAGTACTTAGAATGCCCCACTCCTTCCTCTAAGAAGAGAGTTTTAGACATTTCACCTAACCCAATCTCCAACTCTTGGTCAGGAAACCAGACTTTTTAAAACCTCTCATTTCTCCTGAGAGCTTTAAAATAACTTGCTTCCTCCAAAGAACTTCCTAAATTCTTCCTAAGAATTTACTCATAAAAACGTTTCGATGGTTTTTTCTAGTACTCTCATGGGTTCATTTGTTACCATTTATATCTGTCAATCTATCTCAAATTTATTCTGAGATATAGAGGGAAGTATTTTTTTTTTACATAGTCACTCAGTTAACTGTCCAGCTATTTACTGAATAATCAATCAATCAATCCTTTTTATTGAATCAATCAAAGCCACTTTCATCATGCTAAAATTCTTCACAAGTTTATTTCCGGATTCTGGAATCTATTCCATTGACTTTGATGGCAAGGGAAAATTCTTCATCTACCCTCAAGTTCTTCCAGATGTACTAATTAATTTATCTGAGACGGTTAACAGAAGGAAAAACCAAATTTTTGTTACATGCAAAAAGAGGTCCAATAATGAAATTGAGAGCCAAAGAAATGACTAAGGCAGGCAGGTTTTTTTGTTTGTTTTTTCAAAGATCTTATTTATTTATTTGACAGACAGATCACAAGTAGACAGAGAAGCAGGCAGAGAAGGAAGCAGGTTCCCAAGTAGACAAAGAAGCAGGCAGAGAAGGAAGCAGGTTCCCTGCTGAGCAGAGAGCCCAATGCAAGACTCGATCCCAGGACTCTGGGATCATGACCTGAGCTGAAGGCAGAGGCTTAAGCCACTGAGCCACCCAGGCGCTCCTAAGGCAGGCAGTTTTTATACATTTTAGACAAAGGGACAATAGATCTGTGATGAATTTACAGTTAAGGAAAAGAGGTGTTTGGGAACTTTAATTCCTAAGGAATTCTAGCAGAATTTAGGCTGAGGAAGTCAATTAGTGAAAAAGTAGCAAAGCTTACTTACAGCTTTCTTGATTTTAAGGTCCCTATTTCTGTTGATAAGGATGTCTTTTTACTTCTTAATACAGGGAGGCTATTTTTCATAAGGGAGATTTGTTTTCTGCTTTCAGGGGAACAGAGAAGGGCCTGAGTGTCCTTGTCCTAGTTTTTTCCCAAATAGATTCAATTCAAAATAATCAGTATGCCACTGCAGTACGTCTGAGGGCAGCCTGCCCTGGGCCCTTATAACTTCCTTTACAAAACACCCATTTAGATGCAGTTTCATGTTACACTACCTTGTAAAATTGGTTTCCCCCATTATTCTCCTTTTTTGTTTTTTTAAAGTAAGTTTCTTACTTAGCAAAAGATTTTTGCTTTCAAATAAGAACATTATTTTTTTTCCAATAAGAAATTTAAAATCAGTTTTTCTACTTCTAAAAAATTTCTTTTGGTGTTTTCATTGATATTGTGTTAAATTTCTAGATTATTTGAGGAGATACAGAAATCCATTCAAGAATTTTAGAAAGTTTTCTTTGCATGAATTCTGAACATTTCTCAATTTTATCCTGAACTATTTTGACTTTTTTGTTATCATTATTATATGGCATTTTTCCCCATTATGTTTTCTGGGTGGTGGTGTTTATAAAAGTCTAACCCATATGAAATTGCCATTTCTGTAAGTCAAAAAAGGTTAGTTAAATATTGGCAATCTCATATTGCTTTCCTAATAGCAATGCTAATGATTCTTTTGTGTTTACTTTATTCATAATTACCATAGCGAATACTCATGTTGCTTATCATACTTTTTCAGGTGATTTTCTTGGGCTTTTCAGCTATATAATCATATTACCTATAAACAATGATTAATTTTAACCGTACCATTAAAACCTAATTTTTATACCTCTTATTTATTTCTTTTGTCTAATTGCATAGGCTGTTACCTCCAGGATGATGATTGGTTGGGTGTAGTGGTGAGGGTAACATCCTAGTATTTCTCTATACAGCATAGTCTTTCTGGTTCTATCGTGTGTGTGTGTGTGTGTGTGTGTGTGTGTGTGTGTGTGTGATATAAAATTATTATTCCTACTTTATTTAGCATGTTAATCCAGAATGGTTGAAATTTTCAAGTGCTTTTTTAGCATATATGGAGATGACCCTCTGATTTTTCTCTTTTTAAGCACTAATATGGTGAGTTATATAGAGATATTTCTTAAAATGGAATCATCTTTGCAGTCTTTATATAAATCCTACTTTACCAAGGTGTGCTCTTCTTTTTGTGTTGAATTTTTTTGCTAATACACTCTTTGGAGTCTGTGCATTGATATTTATAGGTGCCTTTGATCTGTAGGTTATTTTTTGTATTACTTTTGTTGAGTTTTGGTATCAATTATAGGCTGACTTCATCATGAGGATCTGGGGGTGTTTCTTTCTTTTCTGCATACTCTAAAACATTTGGTGTCCTCTATCACTTAAAAGTGGGTAGAATTTACTGGTAAAATAATCTGTGATGTAGGAATTATTTCTTTGTTTACTCTTGGTAGGGAGGTTAACAGTTCTCCATATTTCTCTCAGTAATTACTGTGTTTCAATTGTCTCTCTCTTCTGGGGACAGTATTGGCAATTAATATTTCACTAGAAATTCACCCATTTTGTGCATTTAAAATTTTGTAAAATTTTGTAAAAAGCTGAGCAAAATCAGCTTATAGAAGTCTTTTAATTTCTCCCATATCTGTGGTTATTAATCCATTTCCAATTCCTATTTTTAGTATGTATGCTTTTCTCCATTAAAAAGAAAATGGGTTGGGTGCCTGCGTGACTCAGTGATTAAGCATCTTCCTTCAGCTCAGGTCATGATCTCAGAGTCCTGGGATTGAGCCCCACATCAGGCTCTCTGCTCAGCAGGGAGCCTGATCCCCCTCTCTCTCTGCCTGCCTCTCTGCCTTCTTGTGATCTCTCTCATTGTCAAATAAATAAATTTTTTTAAAAAACAGTAACATTAGGTGTGCCTGGTGGCTCAGTTAGTTAAGCAACTGCCTTCGGCTCAGGTCATGATCCTGAAATCCCAGGATTAAATCCCACATCAGGCTCCTTGCTCAGCAGGGAGTTTGCTTCTCCCTCTGACCTCTCTACTCTCAGGCTCTTTCTCTCTCTCATGCTCTCTCCCTCTCTCATCTGCTCTCTCTCTCTCAGATAAATAAATAAATAAAATCTTTTTTTTTTAAGTAACATTTTTAAAAAATGGGTTAATTATTAATATTGTTGGTTCTTGGATTTATTTACCAGTACTACCGTTTCTCTGTTTTCTAATTCTTTATCTTTATGCATCCTTTCCTTTGGCTGTATTGAGTGTAATAATGCCATTTCCTGCATAGGTAGCATTTTGGAAGCTGCTTAAATAAATAAAAATTAATATGCCACCATTTCTCTTGCTCCCCCCAAATGAAGAATTATAAAAAGAGAGAGAGAGAATTAAGTTTTAAAGAGGGGAAATGGAATGAAGTCCTTAATTCTTTTTTTCTTCTAGGTAAATATCATTATAAACTTAACTGTCTTGTGATTTTTGATTTTGGAATTGTTGACAATTCATTTTTCCTAAGAAACAAACCTAGCATGACAATAGGAGTTAAAAGGATGCTGTTTTTATTGACTTTCTTTAAAATGGCATTCCTCTGTTCCTTTATTTCTTAATAAATGATTAATGCAGTGGGTCAAGCTATAATAGAAAAATCAAGGAAAAATACATCCCCAGCTTCTCTCCCTGCCAGAAAGTTGTATTATCTATTAATTTGTTTAGATACCTAGCAAGTATTCCTTGTCTTTGTGTGGTTTTGGTATTATGAGCCAGGTAGTTCCATTCCTTTTGGTTCAGTTCAGTCCAGCAGTCCTTTGCCATGTGCGTTGCCTGTCCTAGGCGCTGGAGAGAGAATGCTCAATACCCAGGCCTCCCCCTCTCCCCACCTCCCCACCTCCCCACCCTCGCGGTCTGTTCTTTTGGTACAGATTACTCTTCTAGCCTCAATCAGACTTTGCAGAGAGATGTGTTGCAAGACAGGACAGAGGGAAGGAGGAGTGGCTAAACCCAGATCATTGGCCATAACTATAAAAACAAGGAACAAAAGTTAAGCTGGTTGATATGCATGCTCCCTAGTCAGCAGGATACTCACAGCAGTATTTCTTGTTGGAACCCTCAGGAGCCTGAATGAAGCTCTTGTTTGACTCTCTAAACCCTGCCAGTATTGAATCCCCTGACTGTATTCCCCGGGGAGAAGACTTGGTCCTGGATGCTGTGCCAAGGAGAGTTGAAGGTGGGGAGGCCTTCATTTCCTCCTAACCTCTCTCAATTCTTGGTGCCAGGGGATCCTTAGGAGTGGTGGAACCAGTTTACATTCAAGCTTGCAAAAAGAGTTTAATTACGTTCAGGAGTTTTAATTTCTCAAAAATGTAAAATATCCTCAATTACTTCAGTTCTTACATTCCACATAAAAGTCAGAAGAAATATGCAAGTAATATATGCATATATAAGATTTATTATTTCATACCTGAGATATTAATTCAGAATAATCAACATTATTCTCAGGGATACTCTGATGATAGAAGCAGCCTTAGATTAATTATGAAGCTACCAGGAAGGACAGGGCTTGAGACTTACTACTCATTTGAAGATATTAGAAACCAGAAGGCAGAGCAAGAACAGGATATTATATAATAGGATACCTTTGGAATATTTCAGTACCTTTATTTTTTATTTTATTTTTTTATTTCAGCACATTTAGATCTTGTATTTTTTTATAATGAAAAAGGTGTCATCTGGAGTCTCAGAACAATAGTTTAGAAACACTGTTGGAGTAAAAAATATCTGTACCCTATGAAAAGGGGCCCCCAAAAGGAAAGTGTTAGTCTGATTGGGGCCTGGGAAATGGTCCCTACAAGGCTTATTCTACTGGTGATAGAAGTGAGTGTCCAAACAACACTTACTTCTCATCCTTGTTCTATCTGAACACTCACAGCCCTCACTTTCTCTCGTCTTTTGTGATATACACACAGAGCTCAATATTGGTGTGGGGGACATTGTTTTATTTCTAAGGTCATTTTGCATCTGCCTTTGTATCATTACACTTTTATAAAATTATCTCAGTAGTCACATAATTTGAAAGAATCCTAGAACGCCCTCCCTATGGCTTTTGTAAGTTAAATTTCTCTAGCTTCTCATACAAAGACTCATCAACTTCCTGGTCACTCTTCCACTGTACATATTTTAATCTGTCCCCATCAGCCTTAGAAAACACTTTGAATAGAAAAATAAGACTCTAGTTGTAGTTAACCAGAGCAGAAGATTGAATAAGATGTCCTCTGACCATCTTAGTCCTGCCCGTTGTAGCCCTATGGCAGTCATGCCATTTTATTGACACCCATTGCATCATCATTCAATATGTCTCTTTCATGTGAATTGCCAAGAGCCCAGGTCTTCTTAGTTGATTTTTGGATCCTGAACTCAGATATGTTGTATTTGACAAGGTTCTTGATTATAAATAACATTAAACAACTATGGTTCCTTAAGCAGAAGTGGAATGTATTTTGATTATCTGGCTCCTAGAATCAAAGAAAGGTAGAAATGAATCAGATAGGCCAAGGGAGGCAAGGCCCAGATGAATTTTCACCACAGGAGCAGGCTTCTCAGGACACGCCAGTTGTTAGTAGGGTATTCACTGCCCAAGACTGGCCTCACTACCACTGGACACCTACCATCCCTGTGCTGCATCCTGCTGGCATTAGACATGCCATCCTTCCAGACTACCCCCACCTTTCCCCCCGCAGAGCCACCCTGAAGCACACCTAATTGACCTGAGCCTTGTCATTACCCTTTAGGATATAAAGTCCCAGGTGACAGCATTTGATTAGCTAGCTGTCTTAGATCTTGTCCTTGCTTATGCTCCCAGGGGGATGGTTACCCTTTTAGTTTCCATGGTGGAAGAGACGGATGCTTCCTTATCATCTTAGGATTCCTCCCAAATAGGAAAAAAGCTTTTAGATGCTGGGCAACCCAAATTATAAATACCTATTATGCATAAATTTTCATTTTGTTAATTTGGGTCCATCCTTTGCAAATAATAACTTTGAAGGAATGATTCTGTCATCTAGTTAGTTTTCATTTCCAAGCTGCTGCTGCTTCTACAGACTTTGTAAGCTAGTTTTTTGTATTTCTCCAGACTCAAAGGCTTGCACAGGATAGTGTCAGAAGGAAGTATTGTGGTTTGAGGACCACACATTGATCTCCAGGAAATGGCTGTCTAACCAGCTATAGTCCTCCCACTTGCCTAATCATCCAGTACACACACCTTCATCCTGCCCCCCCCTTTTTTTTTAAAGATTTTACTTATTTATTTGACAGAAACACAGCAAGAGAGGGAACACAAGCAAGGGGAGTGGGACAGGGAGAATAGGCTTCCAGCAGAGCAGGGATCCTGATGCGGGCTTGATCCTAGGACCCCGGGATCATGACCTGAGCCAAAGGCAGACGCTTAATGAACAAGCCACCCAGGCACCCCCATGCTCGCACTTACATAACCATTATTTTAAAAGGTTTTATCAGATGCCTTGCTCAAATCTAGACACACTAGATCTCTACCAGTATCCTTATCTACCAATCTATTAAACCGATCAGTTTTGTTAGTTAATGTGTTCTGTCCAGCAGCCACCAGAGATATGGAGGCAAGTAGGTCAGATGACAAGGATTTAAAGCATAAAGTTTCCATTCTTCATGTCCCAAAGGTAATAGGCATTAAAGAGTAAACTATTGAATTTTAACTTCACAGTAGTATTTTTCTCTAATTATGTTTTTTTCTTCTTATTATTTTTTTTTACTAATCTCAATGACCAAATATGATTAAAGAAGAAATCAGCTTTCCTATCTCATTGGAAATGATTGTGTTTGGGGCACCTGGGTCGCTCAGAGGGTTGAGCCTCTGCCTTCAGCTCAGGTCATGATCTCAGGGTCGTGGGATTGAGCCCCATGTCAGGCTCTCCACTCAGCGGGGAGCCTGCTTTCCTTTCTCTCTCTGCCTGCCTCTCTGCCTACTTGTGATCTCTCTCTCTCTGTCAAATAAATAAATAAAATCTTCATTAAAAAAAAATGATTGTGTTTAAAGGGGACTCTATTATCAAAGCAGGAAGTAAGCTCCAGGGCACTTTCTTCCCACATGGCTTAGAGGGCTATTTTTATAATATTTCTGTAAATTTGAAATTATTTAATATAGAAATTATTAGCATTAAAAAAAATGGCTATTAGAAAAAACAGGTTAAAAAATGATACCCCAGGGGCGCCTGGGTGGCTCAGTGGGTTAAGCCGCTGCCTTCGGCTCAGGTCATGATCTCAGGGTCCTGGGATCGAGCCCCGCGTCGGGCTCTCTGCTCGGCGGGGAGCCTGCTTTCTCCTCTCTCTCTGCCTGCCTCTCTGCCTACTTGTGATTTCTCTCTGTCGGATAAATAAATAAAATCTTAAAAAAAAAAAAATGATACCCCAATGCCCAATGAATAAAATGAACACAGTTTTTTTAAAGTGTAAAACAAATATTTACCTACGATAATCAAACAGGGAGGGGGCTTCACCAAATGCCATGAATTTCAATAACTAATTGTCAAGTAAGGCTCTCGAGCCATCCACATTACTAATTTAATCCCAGTTTAAATGACTAATCCTGGTTGTTAAATAAAACTAAAGGTATTCCTCCCACCACCCCCCAAGAACAGGGTACAAACTCCAGCAGGGTGAAAGAGAACTGATACAGGCTATTTAACAAAAATTCGGAGAAGCAGAGCACAAACCTTCTAAGACTACATATTGTCTAGTTGATGCATATCTCCTCCATCCCCTGCCATCACCTCAAGTCACAGAAAAGTGTGAAGACCCAAAATTTCCAGCCCTCAGATTGTGGTATAGAGAGGAAAACAAACTGGAACAAACTGGTTTTGGATATTTCTAGAGTAGAAAGAATCCTGACTCAAAGCAAATAGAAAGTAGAAAATCTAGATAGAATGTGAGCAGAATGAAAAAATATTACAGAACTATTTCACAAATACACTTGTTTTTTAACAATTCAAAGAAAAAACAAAAACAAAATAACATAAATGTAATAGATAACAGGAGGTTCCAAATTAGAAAAACCCTAGAAATAAGGGGATTGCCTACAAAAGCTTTAAACCACAAAACATTTTAAGAACATGAATTATATGGAACATGAATTTAAATACCCTGTGATAAAAGAAGAAAAAGTAGAAAGAGCTGAAAAAAAAAATGACAAACAACATAATTACAAAACTAGTGAATAAAGTAAAAACAGCAAGGAACAGTTAGAACAGCTAAAACTTGAATTACAACATAGAGCAAAAGTTTAAAAAAAAAGTTAGATATAACCACAGTAAACACAGGTTAAAAAAAAAGGAACTAAGAGATTAAAGTTAGTAGAAAGGAGGTAGATAGTGGGGACTGGATAAAAGAGATCTCCTGTGATGAAAAATGGTGTCCGGAAGTATTAAACCCATCAAATTAAAACTACTCAAGAGAATATCCCTGAAATAAAAGCGGATCTACTGAATTAAAGAACACATTGCATGTCAGAGAACTTCCAGAAGGACCGCTCAACCCTGAGGCCCATCTTGCGTATATACTGAAGTTCAAAAGTAAAGAAAGAGTTCTTCATGCCTTCAGACCGACGATATCAAATTATCTGCAGGGGACGTAGTGACCTCAAAATTCAGTGGCAAAAGGCAGGAGCTATGACAAAACATAACCCAAGAATATCTTAACAAAAGAAGTTGTCACTCAAGGAGATAGACTTTCCAAAACATGAAAAGAAAAGGAAACCCAGCACCCTTGAGCCTCTCTCAAAAAGAAAAATAAAAAATCAATGATAGGCTGGCCATTAAGACAGGAATTTAAGGGGAAAAAAGGGGAAAGAGAAGCCATATAAGAGGCTCTGGGTGAACACCAAATCCATTTAAATATATACCAGTACAAACCAGTGGACTGTCATAACAACATTGATGTCACAAACATGTCAGTATAAAAATACCATAAAAGAGGAAGGGGATGCAGGGACAGGGGTGAGAACATTATCTTCGTCTTTTTTTTTTTTTTTCACTCTATCTTCGTCTTTTATAGCAGAGATCAGTGTTAAAAAAAAATGCAACGTTCAAAACACTTCAATCTACAGTAGAGCTTTTAGAGGTTAGTATTTCTCAAAGGAAGAAAACTTTATTGAAAATTTAGCAAGTCTTTCTGGGCGCCTGGGTGGCTCCGTGGGTTAAGCCTCTGCCTTCAGCTCAGGTCATGATCTCAGGGTCGTGGGACCGAGCCCCACATCAGGCTCTCTGTTCAGCGGGGAGCCTGCTTCCCTTTCTCTCTGCCTGCCTCTCCGCCTACTTGTGATGTCTGTCTCTCTCTCTCTGTCGAATAAATAAATAAAATCTTTTTTAAAAATTTAGCAAATCTTTCACTTGGCTTCAGTTTGGTTTAGTGTTAAATCCAAGTGGTTTCCTTCTGTGAAATCCAAGTAGAACTAAATTGAGTATCATCTGTCTGACAGCAAAGGAAGTGTAATGTAATGGTGCATACTTGGGCAGTTAGGACGATATAGTGAAGATTAAATGTCTCCCCCTTAAAAAATGTACATTTATTTCATTACGTTCATATCTACCAAGCCAGTGGTTTCAATTCATGCTTTACATGGATATGGCCAAAATTCATCAAACTGTGTACTTAAAATGGGTGTATTTTACTATAAATAAATGTACCTCAATAAAGTTGATACAGTTATAAAGATTATTTAAAATTATGCCCCCTTGAGTCCACGTAGAGAAGCAGGGAAGAAATAAAGATGAGAAAGAAAGTGGGAAAAAATTTTTTTAATTTTTTTTTTGAAGAAATGAAAGTGGAGGTGAATGGGCAGGGCTTTTCCGTTCCCCAAATCCTACCCATCTCTGTTAAATTAACCTGGGCAGGTTGGCATTTTTTTTCTTTTTCTTTCTTTTTACTTTATTTTCCTTCCTTCCGTCCTTCCTTTTTTTCTTTCTTTCTTTACATAAAGTCTCCAGCATAGAGTTCTAAAGTTTAAGAAAGAGAAAAAGAACACTACCATTTTAAAAATAGATGTCAATTTGGTGAGGGAACAGAAGGCAAGCTGAGGACAAAGCAGAAGCTGACACCCCACAGTGCCTCCCTCTATGGGATCTATGTATGTGACATTTCTCATGCACTCCTGGCTGCCCTAAGGCTAAGGAGAGGAACAACAAATAGTTAAACTTACAGAAATCACAATCCTGCAAGACATGAGTCTTCCTCAGTTTACAAATATCTTTGTGATCTACAAGAACAAAGCATTTCTATCAATAACTCAATAACCTAGCTTCCAGAAGGAAATGTAGATACAATTAAATGCTCTTATAACCCTCAGCCCATTAACAGACACTTGAAGTGGGCGGAGTATAATGTTCCTCCAGGAAGTTTTCAACTATTTTCATGTTAATGCCTTACTAGAGGGGTAAACCTTAACTTGACCATGACAAGGCCTCTGGTATCTTGTAGGTCCTCTTTAGCTTATGAAAGTTCTTTTGGAAACTTCCCTTTTTCCTTACCTCCCCCAACCCCATAGTATATAATCAGCCACCCCTCACAACCCTGGGACAGCAACTCTTTCTGCCCTGGGGTCCTGTCCAGGGACTTTAATAAATCACCATTTTGCACTGAAAATCTCTCAGGAATTCTTTCTCCGTCGTCCACTCCGGACTCCACCCCACTAAACCTCACCTATATTCCAAAACCACATCAAATTGACCTGACCATAAATTGTATACAGCTCTATAGGAGGTGGGGAGGGGAATAAACTAACAAAATAATGCCAGTGAATTTAAGGTGACCTAGTGTTTGAAACAAAGAACACTTCTGGATGAGACTCATGTTATCTGCTTTCTAGAGTGCTTCAACCCCGTCCTTCCCAGACAGATGGAGTTGGTCACCAGATGGCGGGTAGTGCTTCTGGATGTGTGAATGGGCCTCGCTGGGGCTTGGACCAGCCCCTGAGTCCGCCTCCCTCGCCCTCCCAGTCCCGCTTACCAGCAGGCCCAAACGGCTGGCTGCGGTCCTGCCGGCACAATACCTCTCCAGTTTTCCTAACAATCTCCCCCTCTTTTCTGCAACGTTTTGGCAGCTGCGGGGTGGGGGGAGGGGGGTCTTTTCTCCTCCCTTTCAACTTGCCTAATGCTTGGAGCCACAGGGGAGACCCAAACCCTGCAGAACATCCCGGAATGCAAAGCATTTGCAATGAGTCACAGCTGCTGAGGTGCCAGCAAGGGCTGTTCCAGACTTGGAGAGGGAGGGAGGGGGGGATGGTCACTCGAAGCAGCTGCGCTTCTGTCAAAGGCCGGACCCGGAAAGGGGAGCGGCAGCACCCGCTGGATTGAGAAAAGACAACAAGGAGGGAAAGGGTGCGTGGGGACCGCTCCTCCGCAGCTTCCCCACCTGCTTTATGTGCAGTCACCAACTCTTCTAAGCCACATTCTCATTGTCCAGACATTTCCACAGCGGGGGGTGGGGGGGGTGGGGGAGGGAAGCCTTCTGGAATAGAAAGGACAGCGAGTTGGTTTTTGGAAGATGATCCCCGACGGTCTTCTAACCAACAGTCATAAAAAGCTGAGCCCACTGAGCTTTGCAATACACTATTTTAAGAAATGTAGTGGGCGTTCTCTCCTTTTTGCCAACAGAGGGGGCATTCACTGGCTCCCTTGGACGAAAAGGACTACTCCCTTTTAAATTCTGGACAGAGCACTTGGGTGTCAAAACATTACCTCTTTTAAACTATTTTATTAATAACTGTGAATAGAGGATACATTCATAATATTTATTCAAAATATTTTTTTAAAAATTTAAGAACTATATGTCTCTCATTTTGCCCCACCCTGGCCACCTACTTCTCCACTGTGTATTTTTCCAGAAGTGTTCTTTGCATATACCAACATGTCTGATCTATGTAAATTTCTGTGCAAAGAGCATACCTTACACAATGTTTCATTCTTTGTTTTTAACAACCTTGGAAACAGTTTCATATCAGTACAAATAGAACTCCCTTGTTTATTTGTTCATTTAACAGTACCCTAAATATTTAGCAGTACCCTGTTAACAAACACCAGTTATTCTCAATCTTTGCCCATACAAACTGTGCTCCAGTGAATATCTTTGAATATATGTGCAGGTCTATATATAGGTCAAATTTCTAGAGCCAGGATTGCTATGTTATGTTTTGACATTTTGTTATTGGTTTTTTAAGATTTTATTTTTAACTAATCTCTACACCCGACGTGGGGCTTGAATTTACAATTCCAGCATCAAGAGTCTCTCCACCTACTGGGCCATAATACATAATACAGGTCCCCTGCATTATGACATTTTGATAATTTGTCAAATTGTCCTTCATAGAGATTATACCAGTGTATATTCACATGCATGAGTGTTTCTGCTTCCCTTATTCCTCAGCACAGGATTATGCAACTTTCTTACCTTTGCCTCTTGATAGGTTCAAATATGGCTTCCTATCATTATCAAATACGGTATCCTATAATTATCAAATACGGTTTCTTACTACTAGTGAGGCTGAGAATCTTTACGCATGTTTGAGATGCACTGGTATTTTCTGTTCTATGGGCTATGTTCTCTGCCCATTCTCTATTGTACTGTTGGTTCTGATTCATTGAACTCTATGTATTAAGGAAAATAGCTCTTTGTCAATGTATATATAGAGAAAATTATTTTCCAGTTCTTTCTTCTCCTCATATGTGCAATGTTTATTTCATACAGAACTCTTCTTAGTTTTCTGCTGAAGTTACCTTTTCACTCCTGGCATCTAGAAAGTTCAGCATTTGATAGTATTTCCCCTGAAATTATGATAATTTCCCCCCATATTTTCTATATAACATGTATTATTTTGCCCTTAGCCTTTAAATTTGTGACCCAGGGACACCTGGGTGGCTCAGTTGGTTAAGCTGCTGCCTTTGGCTCAGGTCATGATCCTGGGGTCCTGGGATCGAGTCCCACATCGGGCTCTCTGCTCAGCAGGGAGCTTGCTTCCTCCTCTCTCTCTGCCTGACTCTCTGCCTGCTTGTGTGTACTCTCTCTCTCTGACAAATAAATAAAATCTTAAAAAAAAAAAAAATTGTGACCCAGCAGAATTTATTGTAGAGGTGGGGTCTAGGCTTCGTCTGTATCTTTCTCCAGATGGCTATCCAGTTGTTCCAACACTATCTACTGAAAAATCCAATCATCCCCTCACTACATTGAAATGCTATCTTTATCAAAAACCTGAATTTTCAAGTTAATTTGTATAGTAATTTATTGCTGCATAACAAATCATCCTATATTTAGTGACAAAAAATAATAGCCCTTTATTACCCTGTAGTTTCTGTGGATCAGGAATCCAGGCCCACGTTAGATGGGTCCTCTGTGTTAGGGCCTTTCACAAACCTGCAAAGGGTCAGCTGGGGCCGAGGTCTCATCTGAGGCTTGATTGGAGAAGGACATGCTGCCAAGCTCGCATGGCTGTTGGCAGGATTCAGTTCTTTGTAGGTTGTTAGACTGGGGGCCTGGCTTCTTGCCGGTATCTGCTGGAGGCCACTGTGAGTTCCTTGCCTCTCCATATGACAGCTCACTTCAGCAAAGCCAGCAAAGAGAGAGTCAATAGAGTCAGCTGGCAAGATGGGAGTTACCATCTTATCTAGTCTTTTCTAATGTACAGAAGTGACATTCTACCATCTCTGTCACGTTCTATTGATTAGAATCAAGTCACACATCCCACTCACACTCGGAGGAAGGGAATTACACAGGGGAGTGAATACTAGGATAGGGCTATTTGCTGGGGGCCATCCTAGAGTCTGTCTGCCCTCTGGCCCCAGAGATTCATGTCTCTCTCACAAGCAAAATGCACCCACCCGTTCTTAAGTTCTCCAAAAGTCTCATCCCCTTACAGCATCACTTGAAAGTCTGGAATCTCATCTAAACCAGGCCAGGTGTGGTCAAGGCACCTCCTGTGCAGCTCATTAAATCCAGCTCCTGAGGCACTCCTCCCCATCTGTAGACCTGTGAAACTAGTGAGACCTGCCTGTCACTTGCCCATGCACCTCACAGACAGTGGTGGGACTGGCAAAGGATAAAGGCTGGAAACACTCCCATTCAAAAAGGAAGAAAATGGGAGGTACAAAAGAGTCATTGTCCATAGCAATTCACAGGTTTAGGTCTGTTCAAAATTTCCATATCATACATATGTTGGCACACACACACACACACACACACACACACACAGTGCTTACTAAGTTCCAAGGACTTTTCTATGTGCTTTTATATATAAACTTATTTAGCCCTACAACAGCCCTAGGAGGGTAGGTACTATTATTATCCTAATTTTATGTAAGAGCAAAATGAAGTACAGAGAGGTTAAACAAGTTTCTAAGGCCCTACTGCCAATAAGTGACAGAGCCAGACATGGGGCAAGTATTCCTGGAAGAACAATTTGTAGGAGGCTTGGGTGAAGGAGGAACTAAACTGGTGCTCTCAGCTGGCAAACATTCTTCCTGGTTCCTTATAACACAAAATTGTGTGTGTGCACGTGTATGAGACGATTTAGCCCTTTCTACTCCCCAGTCAGCAGCGATCAACAAATGTGGAGCTATTCACAATTCATAGGTATTTTTTCCCTACCCTCCCTACTTCACTGACAGCCTTCTGTAAATATGGCAAGAGTATGTGTTTCTTCATTTAACTCCACCTCTCCTGCTGCTCCTCAGTGCCAGCCTAAGCATCCTATTCCCATCGTTACTTCTCCTCCTCCTCCTCCTCCTTCTTCTTCTTTTTTTATTTTATTTATTTATTTATTTATTTATTTATTTTTAGATTTTATTTATTTGACAGACAGAGATCACAAGTAGGCAAAGAGGCAGGCAGAGAGAGAGAGGAGGAAGCAGGCCCCCCGCACAGCAGAGAGCCCGATGCGGGGCTCGATCCCAGCACCCTGGGATCATGGCCTGAGCCGAAAGCAGAGGCTTTAACCCACTGAGCCACCCAGGTGCCCCTCTTCTTCTTCTTTTAAGATTTATTAATTTTAGGGGCACCTGGGTGGCTCAGTGATTTGAGCCTCTGCCTTCGGCTCAGGTCATGATCTCAGGGTCCTGGGATCGAGCCCCAAATCAGGCTCTCTGCTCTGCAGAGAGCCTGCTTTCCCCGGCCACCACCTGCCTCTCTGCCTACTTGTGATCTCTCTCTCTCTCTCTCTGTCAAATAAATAAATAAATAATCTTTAAAAAAAAGATTTATTAATTTTAGAGAGGGAGCACATGGGGGAGGGGCAGAGGGAGACGGAGAGGGAGAGAATCTCAAGCAGACTCTGCACTGACCGAGGAACCCCATGCTGGGCTTGATCTCACAACCTGAGTTCATAACCTGAGCCAAAACCAAGAATCAGATGCACAACTGACTGAGCAACCCAGGTGTGCCCTGTTCCCATCATTCCTTACAAGGGAGTGTTGAACTCCCGCCTCATGGCGTACCATGTGGAGGGGTTTGTCTGAGATCCCCCTACAGGCATCCTTTCTGGTGTGTTCGCCAGCCATCATTGATCCGCACTACATCCAGCCACCCTTCCTCTTTACTGTAGATCAGGCCTTGAAGTTGTCACTTTGGGTTGCCCACTCCACATCCATTCCCCTTCCCCTCCTTCCTAACATAATCCCAACTTCTTGAGGTATCCAATATCTTGAAAGTCTGGAATCTCAACATCTAAACCAGGCCAGGTGTGGTCAAGGCACCTCCTATGCAGCTCATTAAATCCAGCTCCTGAGGCACTATTCCTCCCCATCTGTAGACCTGTGAAACTAGTGAGACCAGGGGATTCAGGGGAAAATGACTCTATGCCCTCTGTTCTTGTTCAAGGAATGTGCTCTGATTAACCTAAACCTGTTTCAGTAATTCCTCCTCCCTGCTTTGGCAAAATTAGAGTTTGGTTCGGGAACCAAGGTTTGAGCCAAACAGCACACGGCAATCCCTTTGGTGACAGCTACCGAACCAGATGGGGGCAAATGAACTAAGTTGGTCCATCAAGATTTTTACTTGCTCTCTCATCTAGTGGATATGAACAAAATATTGTAGCCAAAATTGCTATGGGGAGCCATATTAGAAACACTAGAGGAACCAGGCTTCTGATGAATCATGTGGGCAACAGTGATGAGAGGCAGAAAAAATCTGGGTGATTGATGGTATTGTTGAGCCTGCCATTCTTTGGAGTTCCTATTATATGAATTAGCACACTTCCTTATTTTTAAAGCCAGCCTGAGTCAAACTTTTGTTGCTTGAGATCAAAAGCTTCCTAATTCATACAGAATTAAAGATGGTGCCTAGTTTGGTGGAAGTTATCTCATGTCTTTTTATTATTTGGGTGCATTTTTTTGGTAATTTCTACATTGAGTCGATAACAATCACTTATTTTTGAGGATGTTCAAAACTGACTGGTAGTGCCAATTACTTTTATGAGCTCTAATAGTTCGGATAGTTAAAATAGGATTTTTAAACTATCCAAAAATATGATTAGCTTCAAAACACAGAACAGCAGCATTGTCCAGGGAAAGCTCAGCCTGATAATAATTGTTATGCTCCAGGAAGCACGGGGCATCCCACAACATCACATTTTCACCACGTCCTGCCACATTTGTCTCTTCGTCAGTCAGCCAGCACTGGGGGTTATGGGATGCTTGAAGCAGGGTTTTGGTTCTCCTTGTCCAACAACTTAATATATGTGCCCTTGCAACTTGTGAGTGCCAGACATTAAACATAGCAGTATTCATTTCCAAACCTCAGAGTAATTCCAAAGGCCCTTAGGATGCATTAAGTATAAAAAGTGAAATCAGAATGGTACCCTAAATAAATAAATGGGGAACCTGGAAGGAGTAAAGACTTCCCTAAATTTTCAAAACCCATTGTTAATGATGGCGAGTGGAAGAAAAGGTTACATCAAGGTTTTTTTTTTTTTCCCTTAAATCACTCATCGTATTATATGTGCTTAATGTGTTGTGTGTTGGGGGTCCTTACTATTTTTCTCCCAGGGAAAAATAAAGAGTTTTTGCACTTGAGGCCCTACATGGAGGGTTGATTCAAGTAAGTCCAAAGGAGGATTGGTTAGAGACTAAGCTTGGAACTAAGCATTTCCCCAAGCCTGGGTAGCCGGGAAGTGTTAGTGTTGACAGGTTTTCTGGAGGTGACAAAGATGGAATCCCATTTGCACAGTCTCAGAGGAGAGCTTGGTAAGGGCTGCCTGAGTCTCTAAGAGTGAATTTCCTTGTCAGCAGAGTGCACCACTCTGAAAAGCTACTGACTTGGCCCAGACAAAACTGTCTGGACAGGTGACCTGGGAGGCACTGCAGGGGCAGAAAGGGCAACCTCAGTAGGTCAGGCAAATGTTTTCATCTCTTTGTGCTTTTGCATTGGAAGAAGTCCTTCCCCACACACAGGTCACAATGATCTATATATTTTCTGTTAACTTCATGATAGTTTTGAAAATAGATCTTTAACCTTTTTGGAACCAACATCTGTTTATGCAGTAGGTAGGGATTCAGTTTTATTTTTCTCAATATAGAGAGCCAGTTCTCCCATCTGGTAAACATCCTTTCCCTCAGTTTTCTCATCGATCTGCATCCTTTCCCACATTGACATGTGGGGACCAAGTTCTACTCTAAACACAGCTCTGTCTCTGAGCCTCCTATTATTCTGTTCCACTATCCATTTTGTCTGTTCTTGAAGCAGTTTCATGTTTGAATGATCGTGGCTTAGTAGTATGCCTTAAATATCACCTCTATGACTTTCTTTTTCAAAGGAAACTTAGCTAAATCATGGACTTGTTTTCCCAAATAAATTTTAGAAGTTTTCAGTATTTCTCAAAAACAAAAACCTGCCAACTTGATAAGATTGATATAATAGGGTAATTTGGGGAGGGGGTTGGTGTTTTGTTTTATTTTTTTAAACTAGAAGGATTTTTAATTTCCAAGTCTTTTGAGAAAGCAAAATTAATACAACACAAATTGGAAGATCTAATTAATAAATTTAACAACAAGCCAAAGTAATTTTGTTACATAAATTAACCCATTTATTATAGGCTAGCAATGTTTCAAATGGTGGAGCTTCTACTGGTCTTTCTACTCCTTCAGTCTTCTGGTGGCAGACTTTTCTGTGATGTCATCTGTCAGATGGCAGTTTCAGGTGCCACAGGAGATGGTTTTCATGTGGGAACCACAATACCTGATCCCTGCAGCTCATTTTTTCATCTTGGTTTTGCCACAGAAGGAGCAAGTGTACTTGGAGTGCTGGCTTACTTCAGTCTTCTTCACTTTTGGCACCATAACAGGTCTAATATTTACCCACAATTCCAACCTTCTTGGTGTGTTTAACCATGTCTGCCCCAAATTCGGTCCGAGCCCAGAGAGGAAGAGACTACGTGCAAGCCTATTAATCTGGAGAGAATCTTCATAGTATTAAGCTATTCAGTTCATGAGCATGGAGTACCTCCCCATTTATTCAGATCTTTTATGTCCTTTCAAAACAAAAGATTTAATTTTTAAGTAATCTCAACACCCAATGTGGGGCTCGAACTCACAACCCTGAGATCAAGAGTCACACTCTCCACTGTCTGAGCCAGCCAGGCACCCCCTTTTATGTCCTTTAACACAGTTTAAAATTTTTCCTTATAGAGCTCAAAGTATAGTCTTTAATTCCTAGAGTCTCTTGTAGTTTTTATTGCTAGTGTGAAAGAGAGCCTATTCTTCTATTACATATTTTCTTGTCGCTTATTGCTAGTGTAAACAAATACTATTGATTTTTATCTCATAAATTATTTATACCTCACTGGGAACCAGTTGCGTAGATTCTTCCCTCGGAGGAGATTTTAATAGGTAGAAAGGGGAAGAGGAAAAAGAACATGAAGAAACAGGTGAGGACAAGAGACTCTCTAAGAAGCCCAAAGGCCAGAGAAGAGAGCTGCCAGGTGCTTTGGAAACCAATTTTATCTCTTCATCCTTTCCCCTGAAGTTTCATGGAATTATCCTAATTCTCACATACAGGCCCACCTCTTTAGAAATGTGCCATTCTTTCCTCTGTAAGGGGTTCCCACATCAGAGCCTACTGGAACCCAGTCAGCCCTCAGCACCGTCACCACCCCTCGCTAATGCAGGCAGTCTCCTGGGACAGCAGCCCCCCCCCCACGGGTCTCCTACATTCCGCACTCTCCAAACATCTGTCCCATCAGGTCCATCCTTTATCATGTCATCCCTCTACTCAAAAATCTGTAGTCTGCATGGAGCACTGGGTGTGGTGCATAAACAATGAATTCTGTTACACTGAAAAGAAATTTAAAAAAAAAAAAAAAAAAAAGTCTGTAGTCTGGATCCTTGCCTCCTTCAGATTAGCAGCCAGAGTCGTTCCTGCTGCTCGGGGGACTCTCCGTGATCTGGTCCCCCGTTTGCTCTCTGACCTCATTACCTACCGTGCCCACTCCTGTTGGCTTTGTTTCACCACCTAGATTCCTTGCTGTTTCTCCAACTTGGCAGGCAAGCGGCAGCCTCGGGGCCCAAATAATTATACATTGCTTCATAAAATACACTTGACAGCTCTCAATTACAAAGCTTTATTATTTCTCGTGGTTTTTGAGGGTAGAAAGCTGGGAGTGGCTTAGCTGGGTGGTTCCGATTGCCATCTGGGAGCAGTGAAGCTTGTAGCTGTGGCTGCGGTCTCATCTGAAGACTCAGCTAGGGGACGGTCCCCTTCTCAGCTCGCTCACATGGCTGTTGGCAGGCCACAGATTCTCATGGATTTTTGGACTGAGGACCTCAGTTCCTTCCTGGATGCTGGCCAGACACTGGCCAGTTCCTCAGCTCTTTGCCACATGGGCTTCTCTAAAGAGCACAAAGTGTCTCTCCTGGCAGCTGGCTTCCCCTAGGGAGAGTGATATGAGAGAAAACGGGCACCCAGAATAGAAGCTGCAATCTCTTTAAAACCTAATTGCAGAAGTAACATGCCATCAGTTCTTCCATATTCTATTTATTTCAAATTTAGCCCACACCCAAGGGCACGGGAGTTAAGTTCCACTTCTTAAAGTGGACATTCATGTCCATATTCATGGACATAGTTTTTTTAAGATTTTATTTATTTGAGAAAGAGAGCACATGCACAGAGGAAGAGGGGAAAGCAGATTCCCTGCTGAGCAGAAAGCCTGACCTGGGACCCAATCCCAGGACCCTGAGATCATGACCTGAGCTGAAGGCAGATGCTTAACCGAATGAGCCATCCAGGTGCCCCCATGGACATACAATTTTTATAATGATCACAAGACCTTTGCACTTGTTCCCTCTGCCAGGGATCCCTGCATGGCTGACTCCTTCTCTCATTCAAGTCTCTGCTCATCAGAGAGGCTTCTTATGAACTTCCTCTCTGAAATAGCATCATTCTCTATCCCTTTGTGTTTTTTTTCCCCTAGTGCTTATCATCTGACATACTAGATTGTATTTGTTTATAATTTGTCTTCCCACTAGAATATTGGCTTGGTAAAGGTAGAAACTTTGTTTTACTTACAATTAAATCCCCAATACTCTAGAATTATGACTGACATATAGCAAGCACTCAATAAATACCAGTAGGGAAAGAGGAGAGAGAGCGGGGAGAGAAACCCCAAATATGGATTCACATCTTTAGTGTCTTCCAGATGGAAACCTAGTTCATGTCTAGAGTATATTTCACCTGGCCTGGCCCCTTGGATATCTGCAGGAATCCCACGTACCAGATGGCACCTGTGTCCGGCCTTTTATTTTTTAAGATTTTTTGAAATTTATTTGTCAGAGAGGGAGAAAAAACACAAGCAGGGGGAGCAGCAGAGGAGGGAGGAGCAGAGGGAGAAGCAGGTTCCCCACTGAGCATGGAGCCTGATGTGGGACTCAATCCCAGGACAGTAGGATCATGACCTGATCCAAAGGCAGACGCTTAACTGACTGAGCCACCCAGGAGTCCCAGCATCTGTGTCTTTTCTACATATGAGGATTTATAGAGGGTTGAATTGTGTTTCCAAAAAAGATAGTCCTAATCTCCAGTACCCATGAAAGTGATATTATTTGAAAATAAGGTCCTTACAGATGCTATTAAAAAGGATCATCTCAGGGCACTTGGGTGGCTCGGTCATATGGGCGTCTGACTCTTGATTTCCACTCAAGTCATAATGTCAGGGTTGTGAGATCAAGCCCCAAGTCAGGCTCTACACTGGGCGTGGAGCCTGCTTGAGATTCTCTCTTTCCCTCTCCCTCTGCCCCTCCCCCTCCCTCTTAAAAAAAAAAAGGATTATCTCCATGCCTTACATAAACAGTAATGACTTAGATAAATTTTCATAATCTTACATGCCAAATAAAAGCCCTTTCAATTCATTTTGTTAGTTGCATATGTAATATTTCTAAAACAACTTTCTTTTTTTTAAGATTTTATTTATTAGAGAAAGAAAGAGTGAGAGAGATAAAGCACAAGATAGGGGGAGGGTCAGAGGGAGAAGCAGACTCCACCTGAGCAGAGAGCCCAACACTCTCAATCCTGGGACTCCAGAGCGAAAAGCAGACACTTAACTGACTGAGCCACTGGGGCCCTCAACAACTTTCTTATATATGCTTAGAATTCTGTCTAAACTCAGGATATTCAGGAAACGGCATCACTTGAAGGGCCCTAGGATGGGGGAACAAAGATAGGAGGAGGATATTTTTAAGTATATACCCCTTTGTGCTACTTGACATTTTATCTTGTGTCATTGTTTTCTTGAAAACACACACACATACATTGCCATTGTTTTCTTGAACATACACACACATACACCTAAGAAAAAAATAACATGGCATTCCATTTTCTTTTAAATTTTATTTATTTATTTGACAGAGAGAGAGATCACAAACAGAGGGAGAAGCAGGCAGAGGGAGAGGGAGAAGCAGTCTCCCTGCAGATCAGGGAGCCCAATGCGGGGCCTGATCCCAGAACACCGAGACCATGACCAGAGCCGAAGGCAGACACCCAACCAACTGAGCCACTCAGGTGCCCAGCATGGAATTCCTATTGCTTCAGTAAACTGTGATGTAGTTTCCACAGAGTTAAAAGTATCTTTTAGCCAATAACTACTTAATCAAAATCAAACATCTATGAAACTGTTAACTGAAACTTGTTAAGAGGCAGATCTTATATTAAATGTTTTTATCAAAAAAAGAGAGGCAAACTGAGGGTTGCTGGGGGGTGGGAGGTAGGGATAGGGTGGCTGAGTTATGGACATTGGGGAAGGTATGTGCTATGATGAGTGCTGTGAAGTGTGGAAACCTGGCGATTCATAGACCTGTACCCCTGGGGCAAGTAATACATTATATGTTAATAAAAATAATTAAAAGAGAGAGAGAGAGAGAGAGGAAACTTTTAGAGGCGATAGACATTTTCATGGGTGTATGCTTACCTTCAAATTCATCGAGATGTATACATTAATTATATACAGCTTTTTCTGTATGTCAATCATACTTCAATTACAAACATTTTCAGAAACAACAGGATTACTAATAACAGTTTGGCAAACAGTTGTGAGATTTTGGGGCTTGAAATCTATTTGCAAATGAGATTTGTCCCCCTCTATCTGTTTAATTTTTTTTTTTTTTTTACAACTTTGGATTGTTAGGGTAGGGTATGTTTGCATCTTCTAAAATAAGTAAATAAATATTTTTTTTAAAAGACAGTGACCCCTGAACGCTGGTCATTTTTGGTTATTTTTTTTTCCAGATAGAAAGGTAAGAGGCATATGTGTTAATGTTAACTTTAAGGATAATTATTATATCCATCAATAAGAAAGTATTTTGGGGTGGAGAGCAAAGAAAAAAGAGTATTTTCAGAGGCCCCAAATAAAACTATACTCTCTGATATTTTTATTCTCTCTCTCTCTTTTTTTTTTCAAAGATTTATTTATTTATTTGACAGAGATCACAAGGAGACAGAGAGGCAGGCAGAGAGAGAGGGGAAACAGGCTCTCTGGAGAGCCTGATGCGGGGCTCAATCCCAGGACCCTGAGATCATGACCTCAGGCGAAGGCAGAGGTTTAACCCACTGAGCCACCCAGGCGCCCCTCATTTATTCTCTCTTTCATTCCAATGTATTGCCTGCTTGTGGCTTGTGTCCCAGGATGCACTCGAGGCTGAGGATAAGAGCAACAAGGCAGGCAATCTACTCTCAAGACAGTGACAGACTTGTAACTGAGGATGTATAATTTACCGTGCTGGACACAAAAATAGCACACAGTAGGCCACAAGAGAGGAGTGGATTGCCATGCAGGGGAACACTGGGGAGCTTCAAGAAGCCAGCTTAAAAGTCCTGTAGATGATGGGACGCCTGGGTGGCTCAGTTGGTTAAGCGGCTGCCTTCGCCTGAGGTCATGATCCCAGCGTCCTGGGATCGAGTCCCACATCGGGCTCCTTGCTCAGCGGGGAGCCTGCTTGTCTCTCTGCCTCTGCCTGCCACCCTGTCTGCCTGTGCTCTCTCTCCTTCTCTCTCTCTGACTAATAAATAAAAGTCCTGTAGATGATGAATTTTGTTAAGGGATCCATGACGGACTATAGTAGCATGACTATAACGCCAGCCTGTTAAACAGAATAGTTCTTCCCTCTTACATGATCGACTTTTGTGATTCTTGGTGGCATACACTCCCAATGTGCTCTTAGCAACTTTCAAAAACCTGATTGGGTTCATTCGCCAATGTTGAAAGAGGATGACACCATCCAAAAAGGGGTACAAATTGGAAGCAGAGAGGTTTTCCTGTAAGGAAAGTGAAATAAAGGAGCTATAAATTCTGAAAATAAAATGTGACACCTGGGTGGCTCAGTCGGTTAAGCATCTGGTTTCAGCTCAGATCATGATCTCGGGGTGGTGGGATTGAGCCCCACATCGGGCTCCCTGCTCAGTGGGGAGTCTGCTTCTCCCGTTCCCTCTGCAGCTCCCCCTGCTTGTGTGCTCTCTCTCTCTCTGTCAAATAAATAAATAAAATCTTTTTTTAAAAAGTGTGACATTCCTGGCTAATTCAGGTCTTTAGTGATTTAGTTCATGCAATGCACTATCCTTTGCAAAATTTCACATTAAGAGCTGGGCAAATACTTCATAAATTGATTTGGAGTAGTATGGTTCTATCAAAAGGTTAACCTGTTAGTACAAACCAATTTTTGCTAAGGGGCATTATTTCCGTGCTATGGCTGAGGTGCTGGCTGCTTCTTACCTCTCTCTTCTTAGCTCTCCTCTTCTTGGGCACATGGCTGTCCACATGCCCCAGCCCTCCTTGCAGAGAGGAGCAGCCATGTGACTGAGTCCCAGCTGAAGTCTTGTGTGCCACTGCCAGGCCTGGCCCATCAAAACCTCACATGCTTGACCCATCTTGCCCTTTGCCCCTTGCAGCTGGCTGGAAGGCAGATGACCCCCCAGGCAAGCTTGGAAGCCACCAGTTAAAGACAGTGGAGCTTCTGTCGCTCCAGTGCCAGAGGAGGCACCCCACGACCAGTGGGGAGTCCCGAGCACTGTTACGTGAGCAAGGAATAAGCAGTAATAATGTATTTGAGCCATCATACATTTTTAGAGTGGTTAGCCTTTCTTAACTCATAGCTAAATTCTTCTCTTTTACTTTTTTGAGGAGGGAGAAGACACACCAAAAAAGGTTACATGCAGGGAAATCTAATTATAATGTTTGTCCTGGGCCTCTGTCATTTGCCCCTTTAGACTCAGCCTCTATCCTTCTGTATCCTGCTTTTAGCCCATGAAGACTGACCTACACTGTGGGCCTCTCAGGCCTCTGAGTGTGTGGTGATGACAGGGAGGGAGGAAGGGGAGGTCAGGGTATTTTCTGTGCTGACTCACTCCCTGTGAGGTCCTCATAGGAGTTCTTGGCTCCTCTTAATCTGGCCGGTTTACAAGAGGGTCCCAGTCCTTCCAGATTCAAAGAGCAGTGCCCTGCCCTTGCCCATGTGCCTTTGTCTCAGCTTGGGTGCCCTGACAAAATACCACAAACTGGGTGCTTATACAGCAGAAGTTTCTTTCTCACGGTGCAAGAGGTTGGGAAGTCTAAGATAAGGGTGCCAGCGTGGTCAGGTTCCTGGGAAAGCCCTCTTCCTGGCTTGCAGATGGCTATCTTCCTGCTGTGTCCTTAGAGAAATGGAAAGAGGGAGAGAGAGAGAGAATGAGGACGAGAATGTTCTTTGGTTCTTTCTCATAAGCACACTGATCTCATCATGACAACCCCTGCATGACCTTATCTAAACCCAATTACCTCCCACGTCCTCCTAATACCATCACATTAGGGATTAGAGCTTCAATACATGAATTTGGGGGTTGGGGGATGCAGACAGTCTATCACAGCCCAGGCACGTGTTGGCAGCCAGGCCGTTACTGAGAGTTACTGAGACTCACATCACTCCAGCATTCTTCGCAATGACTCCAGGCCCCCACTTTGGGGCCCCCACCTTGTCCGTCTGAAAATAAACCCTCTTAGAATCATCTCGCTTTGAGTGGTCCATCTGTTTGCTGTTAACACTCTGACTGAGACAATCTTGCTTCGTCTTCACTCTCAAAAGTAATAGTAACAAATACTGTACATACTGCCCAAAACAAGTAAGCAGTTGTGTATTTTAGGGCAATCAGTAACAATCCCAAGCAAGAATTCCCATGCAGATTATAGCATCTCTCTCCTCAGTGGTACCTTGAACTTCGTGGCATCTCCAGATTCACCTCTGTCCACAACCCAAAACTAAAAAGGAAATCTCCTTAACCTTAAGGTCAAAATTTGAGTCCTTAGCCTGGCATTCAAGGGCTATCATAATCTTGTCTCTCTCTTCTGTCTGGCTTCATCATTGTCATTTCCTCCCCCCATTCTCCTTCCCCACCCTACAAGCTGGGAGAAAGGTGACTCTGACCCTGTACATCACAAGCCCTCTCTCTGGATCGCCTCCCTTCTTCCTTCTCATTTAACTCCAGGAAGTCTTTCACCTCTGTCCTCTTTCCCTGACATCTAGACCCAACTCCTACCCCCACCTGCCCATGCACATACACACCTTCCTGGCCTGGAGTGAGCACTCCTCTACGGCCCCATCGCATTGTGCCTTCCTGCCTACATCACTCCACTTTCCTACCTGCCCCATGACTGCTGGATTGTGATTCTCTTAAGGACCAGAATTGACGATTATTAACGTCTGTATCCCCACAGTACGTCCTTAACATATGTTTGTTGAATGCATAAGCCTCCCATAGTTTTAGGCTTTTGTTAAAAACTTGCACATGGGGCACCTGGGTGGCTCAGTGGGTTAAGCCGCTGCCTTCGGCTCAGGTCATGATCTCGGGGTCTTGGGATCGAGTCCCGAGTCGGGCTCTCTGCTCAGCAGGGAGCCTACTTCTCTCTCTCTCTCTCTCTCTGCCTGCCTCTCTATTAAAGAAAAAAAAAAAAAACTTGCACGTGAACAGAGATTCCTGTAGGGACCTGGATAAAGCTGGAATGAGGATCAGGGCATGTCACTCTTCTGTTCCCATCGCTCCTCTACAAGAGCTGGAGACTTGGAAAAAGAATCTTGTTTCCCTTCCAGGGTCTCAACAACCCCACCTCCCCAAGAAATGAAGAGATCATTTCATCACCCCTGACTTTCACATGTTCAGCTCAGCACACATTCCCAATGTATAGGACCTGAAGTACTGAAGTCTTGCTGTTAGACATACTGAATTTTTTTTAAATTTAGTTTTCTAAATAGGTAATACGTTGTCATGGGTCAAAACCAAAATGCATAAAAAGTTACACAATGAAATGTCTCCCTTCACCATAGCCCACATCTCCATGAACCCGGTTCGTACACTCCATGTATGTTCCTTTCTTAACATATACTTGGTTCCAGAGTTGTTTAGTGTATCTGCCAGCAAATTATACATATACATTTTTATATTTTGCCCTTCTTTACTAAAGCATGACATATTTCTTTGAACAGTTTTGGTTTTTTACTTACCATGTTTTGGAAACCTTTCCTTACATGTTCAATCCTTGCCTCCTTTTCCTTTTGTAAATCTGCTTCGTATTCTAGCATGTGCATGTATCATAGTATCTTTAACCAAACCTTCACTGATAGACTTTAGAGTTGCTTCTAAGCTTTTTTTGCAAACAGTGCTCGAAATGATGTGAATTTAATCTTGATATGATGCCATATGATTTAATGTATAATTCTTTTAACATTTTGACTTTATACTTCCCTTCAAAAAATGTTTAATCTGTGGGCCAGCTAATATACGACATTTGCTAAAGGATAAACTAAGGTTAGACCATAGATCAATGACTTGAAAAAGTTACTTAACTTTATTAGTTCACTTCTGGGCATTTATCCATAAGAATGTTGGACAATATAGCAGAGTATGAGTTCATTTCAATAGAGCAGGCAGGGTATGTGTAAGCTTTGCAGGTTTTGCCAAGGTCATTTGGACAAAGCAGCATTCAGGGTTTCCCTTGGGGAAAAGCTCAAGCATTTTGGTACTTTTGATGATCAGTAATACTTCAATATGATTCAGTAAGCTAATGCATTGTATTCAGCAGAGGTTTACAAAAATGGGGAAGGACTCAGCCTCCAGAGCACCAAAGGCCTCTGGAAGAAGGCATAAGACATCGGTGTCAAGACCCTGCTCATTCCAGAGGCTAAGAGGTCAGTTGGAGGTTTTCTGACTGCTCCCCTGTACAGAACAGAATTCTGCGTGGGATTCTCTATGGTAACCCTGCACGTACCTGCTGCTATAGAAGCTGGTACTCCATTTGGTCAAAGGGAGATTGTCTCCAGCTACCCTTCTTGAACCCGGTTGTCAAGGTTGCCTAATGAGGAGAGCCCTGAGGCGTGCCAGGTGCTACGTGGGCTGGAGGGTGGTGGTGGGTTGGGAAGGGCCTACAGAATGAGACTAGAACCTGCCAAAGGCTGGTAGGAGCTGATTTCCTCCAGGGGTGGGAGCATTATGGGTGGGGTCTTATAAAACTACTCAGCCTAAATAATGTCTGGGATTAAGACCAAACCTGTAAGACCAGATCTATCTCCCTTCAGGAAGGATGGACCTCTAGGCCCTCTGAAGCAGAACCAACTGAGCACACTCCACAAGGCCACACCAACCTCTACCAGGCCTTATTTGTGGGGCCTAGAGTTTTAACTCCCTTAGAGGAGCAAACCGCTCTATCTCCTTTATCTCTACTATATTTTATCCTTTCCAGTTGGAAGATCTGATTTAAGAACATAAACCCTAAGAAGAAGACAGAGATAAAATTACAGGTCTAAATTAGAAGGAACTAGTGCTAAAGAATATAGGTTTACAGCCTTGTTCTAGAGAATTTTCACAAACCCTGGCTTTGTTTTGAACTTTAGCCTTCATAACCCTTTCTGAGTTTCTGGTAATGGAATCATATCTATTTTGCAGATTTCTGGAACTCTCTCAAGCTCACTCCACCTCTTCCCATCTTACCAGTCATCTGTTTGGAACCCCCAATGCAGATGAACTACTCTGTTATATTTCTGATATTTATTAGGTAAAAATTTTAGATGATATTGCTATTTCCATGTATGTTTGTTTATTTCCTGCCACAAGTTTCCAACGAGCAGTTACCAAGCAGGCCCAGTTCCAGTCACTTGGGGATGCATTAGTGAGTAAAATTAGCAAAATCATGTCTCTACACTGAAGGACAGAATGGTAGATGAAGAGTTTATGTGAGCAACAGTTGAAGAGGGCCGATTTATTTTTTTTAAAGATTTAATTTATTTATTTGACAGACAGAGATCACAAGTAGGCAGAGAAGCAGGCAGAGAGAGGGAGGGGGAAGCAGGCTCCTCCCTGAGTTGAAAGCCTGACACGAGGCTCAATCCCAGGACTCTTAGACCATGACCCAAACCGAAGGCAGGTACTTAACCAACTGAGTCATCCAGGCGCCCCCAAAATGGTCAATTTAATACATTTATTTCCAGTGCCTCTTGGGTTCAAATATGGTCCTGAGAGAAAGATAAGCTCTTTTGTGGACTGTTTTCCCTTTTCTTCTTTCTTCTTCAATTTTCTTAGACATTTCCCTGACCTTCCCCCAACACATAGACACACACACACACATATTCTTGTTTTATCCTATGTTTAATCTAAATACAGTAATAACTCCTCATATCTTGCTTCCACAGTTTTCTTGCATTGTTTGAATTTCTTACTTTTGTTTGGGAGAGTTATATCTACTCCAGAATAAAGCCCAGGTGGGCAGAGATCTCATACACATGCACTTGTGTTTGTAAACCTCCTGACTAAAACCACATGCAACTTGGTCCTTAATTAAAAATCTCTATTATGACAGTATTTGTATGTTTCAGTTATCTATTGCTGCGTAACAAACCACCCCCAAATTTAGCAGCTTTAAACAGCAGCCGTTTTATTTGCTCATGATTCTGTGGTTCAGGAATTTGGGCTGGGCTTAGCTGGGTGGTCCTTCAGTTTCATATGACAGTGCCTGGGCTCACTGATATTGCTGCATTCAGCTCGGAGTTTGACTGGGGCTGGATTGTTCAAGATGTCTTCAGGTGTCTCTCCTCCAGGCTCCATCCAGCAATGATGGGACTTCTTATGTGCCTTCCAAGATGGAGACACAGACTTGGAAATTATGCATCACTTCTGTCACATTTTATTGGTCAAAACAGGTCCCAGAACCAGCACAGATTAAAGAGGAGCAAAATAGGGGTACATGGGTGGTTCAGTTGGTTGAAGATCCAACTCTTGATTTCAGCCTAGGTCATGATCTCAGGGTTGTAAGATCAAGCCTGCAAGGGGCTCCATGCTCAGTGGGGAGTCTGCTTTATTCTTTCCCTCTCCTTCTGTACCTCCCAGCTCATGCTCTCACTCTCTCTCTCTAAAATAATAAATAAATTCTTTACCCAAAAAAAGAGGAGAAGAATACTCCACTTCCCCCCAAATATGAGGGGAGTGGCAAGATCACAATGCAAGAGCATGTAGGATGGGAGGTACCACTGCAGCGTCCTTGGAAACATGAGCTACCACACACTATAGAGCTTCTGTGTTAGCTGGTAATCCACTATACGTCTCAGTTCTGGGCAGTAGTAATGAATCTGCTCCTAATTTTCTTTCTCCCTGTATGTCTGTCTGCTTTTTATTAATCAGCACTTTAGCTTGAATGGATGTTTTGAATTATAATCCTGAGTTCCACGTGTATCAGTCAGTATGTTCGGTTCCAAAGCACAAGAAGCACTTCTGGCTCACTTAAGCAGAAAGGGAATTTTCATTGGCGTATCAAGTTGTTTTCAGAAGAGAAAAAGGTTGGAGAACTAGATACAGAACAGGGACAAAACCTAAGGAAGGCTGGCAGGAAGGTATACGCATAGTGGCCCCACAAGGACACTCTGCTTGGAGCACTAGTGCTAACACTGCACACATTAGGCTGTGGGGCTGTCAATGCCACTGGGCCTGGGCGTGAGGCTTTCATTTTTCCCTTACAGTTCCAAGTCCTGCACAGGAAAAACGAGTTGTCCAATTCTACTTACTACATCCTTTTTTTTTTTTTTTAAGATTTTATTTCTTTATTTGAGAGAGAGAGAGAGCATGAGAGGGAGAGAGGGTCAGAAGGAGAAGCAGACTCTCTGCCAAGCTGGGAGCCCGATGCTAGACTCAATCCCAGGACTCCAGGATCAGGACCTGAGCCAAAGTCAGTCCTTAACCAACTGAGCCACCCAGGTGCCCCTGCTTGCTCCATCCTTGACCAGGAAGTGGGGAAGAGGGCCCCTTCCACTTTACAGGTTGGGGCTAAGAGTATTCTGCCTCCTGCCTAGACTTACATGTTGGAATGTCCCCCACAAATACAAAGAGCTACCCAGTACTGAACATCCAGCCATTGCTAAAAGTATGAAATTGTCCTGATCTGGCCCCTCTACCTCTCTGACCTCAGCTCCTATTCATCCCACTGTAGCCTCAGTGCAAAACAAAAACTAAGTTTGCTTCTGTCTCAGGGCATTATATATGAAATTTCCCATGTGAAATGCTTGTCCCCAAATACCAGCATGACTCTCTCTCACATTTTAAGTCTTCCAATAGTGATTTTGTCTAAAACTATAACTCTTCACCCCCACACTTCCTATTCTATGGGGCAAGAATTTTAGCCTGTTTTGTTCAATGTTGCATCCCCAGCATCTAGAACAATGCCTAGAACATAGTAAGTGTTCAATAACTATGTCTTCAATAAATGAATGTAGAGCCAGTATCTACATGAGTTCTTTGAAATCCCTTTAAAACACACTTGTTATACGGTTGACAAGGATTCTTCTCAGAGTTTAATCCTCCTACCAGCATATCTGCCTGCATATGGTTTCTTCATTTTACGTTGTTATGCAAGACAAATGAAATTTTTTGATAGGTTGAAAAATGTTTAATTTATTGTTCCCTCTCCTTCAACCAGGCTTATCCCTGTGCCTAGAAGGAAATTAGGTGAATCAGACAGTATCATTTGTTGTAAAACCATACCTTATGCTTGATTCTCTTCTCACCATTTCTAAATTGATATTTTGCTGATTTATTGTACTATTTTTCAGGATATTGCTGATAGCTTAATAATTTTCAAGGTCATCCCTTTCATCCTTCATTCAGAAAGACATGAGGTTGGACTTTTTCCAGTTTTCAAGAATGTATTAGTCCTTGGGAGCTGCCACGAGCAAAGCAGCATGACAGTGACCTTAACTGATCCATGATCTCTCCCAGGAAGCAAAACATCAGCCCCTGTAGATTTGAACACAGTGAGAGCATTCACATAGCTATGAGAGAGTCAAAAAAAGTTTACTGAGAATCCACTGAATGCAAAGTTTGTACTGGACATTCCCTTTTTGTGGTTCGGTGATCGTCATTCTCATGAGTCAGTGTGACATCATGGAGGTGCTAATCCAGCTCTGCCATTTGCTCAGCTTGGGCCAAGAAGAGGCAGAACAGAGAGGATCCAGCAAACTTTACCGGGTGTTTCATGCCATCACATTTGTGTTCCTGCCAGAGGGCCGGTTTCTGTGGCCTGTTTCAGATGATAACATATTTCCCTGTTTGTACAATAACTGGCAAAATGATCTCTCACTTACACCCTTATCCAGTCATCCATCCACTCATTCACAGACAAGTTACTCACTAAGTCCCTACTCTGTACCAGGCATTGTGGTTGTAACAGTGAACGAAACAAGGTTCCAGCTTTCAGGAAGCGTATGACTAATTGTACCACCTACTTTTATAATTCTTGCTTTATGACCACAGATATATACAGAAGAGAAGGTTGATGGCTGACACTTATACCATCCCCTAGAAGGAGCAAAAATCCTTGGGTTGAAAAAAGAGCAAAAGGAAGAAAGGGGCTTCAGGCCCAATTCTTATTCATATTCCCAGCAAGCATCATCCTGACATATTGAGAAGAGGTAAATGATGACATTCCACCCGCCCACTCACTCCAGACCTCTGTCACACCCTAACACTGCCTCCTTGTTTCATGTCTTCACCTAAGGATGTCATCCTGCTGTCCTGGGTTGTATGCAGTGGGCAGGTGCTAAGGGGCTCTAAGTATTGTAGCATTTGGGGCAAGATTACCCCCGAAAATTCAAACTTTTACATGTATAACAGAAAATATTTATAAACCATTTTCTCTCTCCATTCCCATCTTGTTCATTTGGTATAGCCCATTGGGTTTCCAGCCTTGGAGCTTGCTTGTTTTCTACCCATTACTTGGCCCTGAGAAGCCCTGCCTATGAGCCTCAGACTTTCACCCCAGGGTATTTTGGCAGAGCTGGTGTTCAGTGAATATTGAGCACACAGAATGTGAGAGGCAAGGTATTTTCCAGCATACGTAGTGAGCGAAAGTTAAAGCAACCTCTGAGAATCTGGATAAAAAGGGATAAAGATCAGGATAAATCATGCATAGCCGTGTGATGTAGAGCCTCAGTGAAGGCTCTGAACTGCACTGAACTGAAGAGCTCCACAAACATTTCAATGTTTGAAGTGTCCAAACATTCTCTTTGGACTCTTCCTTGACTCCACACTCTACTGCTTTCTTTCCCAACTCTATGGCTGCTTTCTCAGTCTGTTTTGTGCATTCCTACCCCTCTGTCTAACCTCTATTTGTTGGAGGTCATGGCTGAGCGTTGAGCAACCTTCTTTTCTCCATCCAAGCTACACTTTCTCCCTAGGTGATCTCACCACCCACTGTCTTTAATTGCTACATATAATTTTAACTCAATTACTATATATGTATTAATTACTACATATGTAGGAGTGAAGGCAGGAGGGAGGGAAAGAGGAAGACAGGAAGAGTCCATTTAATTACTGTATATATATATATTACTTTAATTACTACATAGCGAAAGTGAGAGATGGGTAGAGGAGAGAGAGGAGAAGGAAGACAGAGGGTGTATAAATACAGCACAGTGAGGGACGCCTGGGTGGCTCAGTTGGTTGGACGACTGTCTTCAGCTCAGGTCATGATCCTGGGGTTCCAGGATTGAGTCCCACATCGGGCTCCCAGCTCCATGGGGAGTCTGCTTCTCCCTCTGACCTTCTCCTTGCTCATGCTCTCTCTCACTGTCTCTCTCCAAATAAATAAATAAAATATTAAATAAATAAATAAATAAATAAATACAGCACAGTGACTCATGATTGCATAGTTGCAGTTCCACTCTCTCCTCTAGACTCCAAATCCATATATTCAACGCCTTCTTAACATCTCTCCTTGGATGTGTCAAAGGCACCACAGACTCAACATGTCAAAACTGATTTCATATTCTCTCTCTTAAAATCTGATCGTCCTTTGCCCTGATATCCTGGGATGGCATTTCCCATTCACTCACATGGTTATACAAGCTGAAAATCCAGGTGTTATTTTGACACTTCCATCTCTCTTATTGCACATAGCCAGTCCAGCACCAAGTTTTGACAAGTTTGCCTCCTAAATATCATTCAGATCTGTCCTCTTCTTTTCTATTCTCATCATTCCAATCCTTGCAGAGAGCAAAAATCCTCTGAATTCGACTCCTGCTGATCAACCCTTTTTGTCTCTTACAATCCATTTTCCACAGAGCAGCCAGAGATCCTTCGGAATGTGAGGTTCCCAGATGGCTCTCAAAGGGTTCCACTGCTCTGAGGATACACGTGTCCCTGCTGACTTAAATCAGCCCCCATTTGACCTATATTCCCCTTCATTCTCTCCAACTAGTTCCCTAACCTTCTTTTCAGTTCTCTTCTCTGTACGTCTCCCCTACCATAGGGCCTTTGTCCTTCAACCTGGGAATCCTGACCACATCTTGAAGTTTACTTCGATTCATGCTTCAGATCTTGACTCTTTTCTTTTCTTTTTTTTAAAGATTTTATTTATTTATTTGACAGAGAGAGAGACAGCGAGAGAAGGAACACAAGCAGGGAGAGTGGGAGAAGGAGAAGCAGGCTTCCTGCTGAGCAGGGAGCCTGATGCGGGGCTCAATCCCAGGACCCTGGAATCATGACCTGAACCGAAAGCAGATGCTTCAGGACTGAGCCACCAGGCATCCTGCAGAGCTTGACTGTCTCTTCCCCATCACTTATCCCAAAAATATTTGTGAAATGATATGGAGCTCGAAGAGAGGTATTCATAAGTGAGACTTCCTTTTTCCTTGCCTGGGCTGAGAGCCAGTTGAGAGACAAGATATGGAGGGAACAATCAGATGGAGATCAAAATATCAGTTTTATGATCAATAGAGTGGTTGAAAAATGTGGTTTAGGTGTGCAGCAACATTGATATCCCCAACACAAAACCCCAAATCAGGCAGCCTCACTCCCCTAGTCTTTGCTGTACACACATGCCCATGGGAAAGCCCCTCTCAGAACTTACTTCCTAGAGGAAGAACAGAATATGAATCCAAGAGAAGAGGGGAAGAAGGAGGGCAGACTATGCCCCCCCACCACCCTCAAGAACCTTTCCCAAATTTGCCATCCACGTAAGCCACCTCCACGGGTCAGAATGAAGAATGTGGGAAGAGGCCAAGGGTGCTGGGAAGATCCTTTCCCATAGAAATCAGAGTGAGGGAATCAGAAGCAATATGTCCCTACCAGGTGAATAACTGGCAGGACATATGACTGAATGAATGAGTAAACATACATTGACTACACATCTAAGTAGTGGTAGGCACAATGCTAAGTACTGGAGATATAAAAAGAAGAAAATGTATCTAACATTAATCAAACATATACCATATGCATAGCTCTCTTTAAGAGCTTTGTATCCGTTTATTTAATTAATATTAAACACATTAGTATTTAATCTATTTAATTTTATGTAATATAATGTATCTCATTCTAATATAATTTAACATGCTTATTATGTTATGTTTTATAATTATAGAATATATATTAAATATAAAAATAATTTAACATGTGTTAATATTTGCAGTGTATTAATACATTTAATCCCCATAGCAACTCTCAGAGGTAGAAACTATTATTCTTCCTACCCTCATCTTTCTGCACCACAGGGTGAGGCCTGACCAGTGTGATGATGAGTTTTGAAGGCAACGTGCACACCTGCTTCAGCCACTTCTCTCTTCTTATGCCTCTATGTGCCGACAGAAAGGATATATTCTCAATTGCTCTGCCTTGTGTGGTAAGCTTACAGTTTCATGGACCTCATTTGCTTTCTTACTCAAAAACATCGCAACAAATTAGGGGTGCCTCACTGGCTTAGTTGGGATAGCATGTGACTCTTGGTCTCAGGGTCATGAGGTCAAGCATCACCACACGGAATGTAGAGGCTACTTAAATAAAACTTTAAAAAATTCCAACAGATCAGTCAAAATTTCAGATTATGCCCACATTAGAGCCAGTCCTCGTTAGTATAGTGGTGAGTATCCCTGCCTGTCAGATTATGCCCACATTGAATAAAAATCTCATAGAGCATTAGTTGAACATGATTCTACAAGGTTAGGCCATTAATAAAAAATCAGCTCTGTCCTCTGCATTATTTAGATCTTTAGTAAACAAGCATTATATCTGGTTTCGATATTATACTTTGAAAACAATGCAGTGAATGCACTTAGGGTTCTAAGAAAAGTGATAAAGATGATCATCAAAATCAACAGATAATAAATTACTGCAATGGAAGTTTAAATTAATTCAGGTTGTTAACTTGTAGAAGAAAAGGCTAAGGAATTCTTTTATTACGCCTTACAAGTAAGTGAAGTATTTCAGTAAGTGGGCTGGTCTCTCTGGCCACAAGAAAAAATAAACAGATGAGGTTGGTTTTAGAAATTTTAATTTTTAAAACGTCAGAAAACTGCACCCAATACAACAAAACCATATTTCTTCCACCCCAAACTAGCAACCATTACCATTTTGTCTTATTTTGTTTCCAGCCTTAAAAAAAGAGTCATAGAGTACATGGTAGAAATTAGTACAGTATTGAAGAGTTTATAGTAAAATAAAAGTAAGCTTCCCATCCCCAGACACCTGATCTCTCCTAGAGGCAACCATACAAAGATGTTCTGTGCACATATAATCATACATATGTTATTCTCCTTTTTTTCACAATTGGAAGCACATGATGTACAACATTCTGTGTCTTTTTTTTATAAGATTTTATTTATTTATTTGACAGAGAGAGAGATAGTGAGAGAGCGAATACAAGCAGAAGAGTGGGAGAGGGAGAAGCAGGCTTTCCACTGAGCAGGGAGCCCGATGCAGGGCTTGATCCCAGAACCCTGGGATCACAACCTGAACCAAAGGCAGATGCTTCAGGACTGAGCCTCCCAGGTGCCCATGTGTTTTACTTTTTTCAATTATCTTTGAGACTGTTGAAACAGGAGAGTTTAAATCTAACATGAGAAAGTACTTGTTTGCAGTCATGTGGATAAAATTCTGGAATGAGTCACTAAAACTGATACTAGTTTCAGCTCTCCTAAGCGACCTCTGTCATCAAACAGTTTGAGGTTCCTAGGAAGACGACTGAAATAGGAAAATAGTATGCAGGAATTTTATTAGGTAGTGCTCTTGGGATCAATACCTATAGAAGGGAATAGGAAGAGAAAAATATAAAGCAGAAATGGGCAGAGAGAAAGTTGCAGCTGCTATGCGGTCTCAACAACATGAACCCTTAGGGAGCTAAAGCTGGAAGGGCCCTTCTGAGTTATCCTGGGATAGGAAGGAGTCCAGGCCTTCCTGCCTCCACTTTAATCAATCATGGGATGCAGATGGTCCTGGGGAGGTGTGACCTTGGGCTACACAGTCTCTTCAACCAAAATAATTTCCAGAGAAGAACAATGGCTAAAAGCTATATGCCAGTGGCACTTCAAAAGCACAGGGGAATAAGTTCTTCATCCCTGAAGGAGATCTAGACAAAGAATTGCAGTATCTGTGGGAGGATGAGAAAGGGAAAAAGACAGAGCAAACTTACAAATGCTAACAGGTAGTGAGTCTAAGCAAAGGATGTATGGGTGTTCACAGTATTGTTCTTGGAATTTTCCTATGGCACTGGTGACACAGTAAGAAATTGTGCCTGGAACCCAAATGTTAGAACTAGATGTTGTGGGGCACCTCGGTGGCTTAGTGGGTTGAGCCTCAGTCTTCGGCTCAGGTCATGGTCTCGGGGTCCTGGGATCGAGCCCCCACATCAGGCTCTCTGCTCAGCAGCGAGCCTGCTTCCCTCTCCCTCTCTGCTTGCCTCCCTGCCTACTTGTGATCTCCGTCTGTCCAATAGATAAATAAAATTAAAAAAAACAAACAAACTAGATGTCATGACTTGTTAAAGGCAGAATTTGTAACTATCTAAGGCCATTATGCCAGAGTTTCAGGGTAACCTTATTAGGGGGTACAAAAAACTCAGTGAGCCTCCACTAAGGTTTTCCCCCAACTTGTTGGACCTCATTCTGGGCAAGAAGAATTTTCCATCAACCCAAACATGTCTTCCAAAGGTTAGTGGGGAGATTTGAGAAGCCATGTTCTCTGCACATCACTGTAAAGAGATAGTATCCAAAACTTACAAATGAAACAGAAGGTACTGTGTGCCCTTTTGATATTATACCAGGGCATTATCTAACAAGACTACCTAACAAGTCCAATTCTCCAGGAAATATAATGTATCATTTACTATTACTGTTTTTTTTTTTAAAGATTTTATTTATTTATTTGACAGAGAGAGATCACAAGTAGACGGAGAGGAAGGCAGAGAGAGAGAGAGAGAGAGAGGGAAGCAGGCTTCCTGCTGAGCAGAGAGCCCGATGTGGGACTCGATCCCAGGACCCTGAGATCACGACCCGAGCCGAAGGCAGCGGCTCAACCCACTGAGCCACCCAGGCGCCCTTACTATTACTGTTGATTAGAGCCTAGACTCAAGAAAGTTAAATGGTGCCTTGTAGAAAATCGAAGTGATTTTTGTCCAGTCAGTAAGATAACCTCAGGGCGCCTGGGTGGTTCAGTTGGTTAAGCACCAGACTCTTGATTTTGGCTCAGGTCACAATCTCAGGGTCATGATGCTGAGCATGGAGCCTGCTTAAGATTTTCTCTCTCTCTTTCTCCCTCTGCCTCTCCCACCCTGCACCTGTGATCTCTCTTTCTCTCTCTCTAAAAGTAATAAGATAAAATAATATAAAATACCTCAAAGGCCAAAGCACTGGTCAGGGTCTGCTGTTTCATGCATCCACCATCCATCCACTCTGACTGGACCAACCTTTGTTCTAGTTGCCCTGAGCCCCTGCTGTGTCAGCCATTAAATATTTTGAATATCATCCTTGAATTAATATAGCTATAATAAGGTTATTGTTGTTTGGGGGATCATTTAAAATCACAGCATTTTGAAGTTCAGAGGTGTTGCCTCCTTTAAAAAACAAGAATGAATTTCTATGAAGTGCCTAGAATAGTCAAATTCATAGAGGCAGAAAGTAAAACAGTGGTTACCAGGGACTTTGGTTGGAGAGAAGGGGGAATTAGTGTTTAATGGAGACAGAGTTTCAGTTTAGGAAGACGAAAAAGTTCTAAAGACAGAGGGTGGTGAGGGTTGGACAACATTGGGAATGTTCTTAATGCTACTAAACTGTACTTAAAAATAGCTAAAATGGTAAATTTTGTGTTACATATATTTTACCACAAAAGAGTCATTATTAAAAAAAATATTCAGTCCAAAAAAAAAACCAGAATGAGACCACAGGTAGAAAATAAGTTCAAACAGACAATAAAAGGATAGAAAAAATATAGGTGTTCAGAAAAACAATAAAAATAAATGGTTTAGGGGAAGCCTGGGTGGCTCAGTCGGTTAAGCCACTGCCTTTGGCTCAGATCATGATCCCAGGGTCCTGGGATTGAGTCCCACGTTGGGCTCCTTGCTCAGCAGGGAGCCTGCTTCTCTCTCTCTGCCTCTGCCTGCCACTCTGTCTGCTTGAGCTCTCTCTCTGACAAATAAATAAATAAAATCTTAATAAATAAATAAATAAATAACTGGTTTGGGGTATTAATTTCTTTGAAGGAACTAAATATTGACTACTGGGAAATTATTAGTATACTAATACCATATTTGAAAATTTTAACTTGTCACAGAAAGGAACTATCTCCAAGAGAAAAAGATGAAAATTTAAAATTTGGGTTGATTACTGGAAACACTCCCTGTCTGAGAGATAAATATTAAATTATGAAATGGTCTCCTCAGGGAAATTGTGAAAGTCATCATCGAAAATATTAAAAATTAAATCAGATAAAACATTAGGCAGGCCTAATGTAGGAAATGATCCTGGTCTGGTTTTGGGGAGACAGACTGGAAGGCTTATTGGGGCTTTTCTATTATTTATTTTAAGGATTCTGCCAAAAAGCATAACCCATATCCTCAGTTTCTGGCAGAAGCTAGAAATTGTTGTTCACCGTTCCTAAAGAAACAAGTGTTTGATTAGAGGTTGGAGGTAAGGTTTGGGTGCCATTTCAAGTGTATTAAACTAGAGACCCAGATGGCCCAGCTCCTACTCCACCAAACATACTCAGTTGGCTTGACCACATGAAAAGAAAGAGCCAAATGCAAAACAGACTTCTCCTTCCTTAAAAGCTGAGCAAGCACTTTATAGTCCTACGAGGAGGGAGGAGGTCTCTGGCTAGATTGAAGAATGTAGCTTGTGTGGAAGGTCTAGGTGAGGTGTCATTTCTTTGCCCCAGATAGTAGAGGCCTGAGTCTCTGGAAGCCATGAGGAATGAAAGAGAGAAAGGTGTGAAGCCTGCCCCAGGTGTGGTACAGCTACTACAAAAAAAAAAAAAAAAAAAAAAAGTGTATATAAGTGCAAACTTTTACAGTAAACTTACCTGTTAACAAAACAGTCCAGATGAATAATCTGGGCTCTAAACTACAAAATAAACTCCTCTCTTGAGGCATGAAGGCAACAGAGATTGGGTAAAGACTTTAGGTGTGGCGAGAAGGGGCACGTGTCCTCATCACCAATTTTTCACAGACCCAATGAAATTATTTATGAGGGCTGATTCAATCTCAGAGATGCAAAATTATTTAATATGTGTTCATATGTTCACCTCCTTTAGAAGTGAGAAGTCTGATGGAAGCCTGCAGGGAAAAGCCTTTATAGACTTTGAGGAAGAATGGCAAGGAATTTTGTGATTTGAAAATTAAAAATCCTACTTAAAATAGAGTCTTTTCTACAGTTAGAATAGAATGACAAATGTTTTGGTTAGAAAGGAAATATTTTAAAAGATAAATCTAGACAAAAGTAACAGAAAGTAGTATTATGTAGAGAATACCATCATCCTAAACAAGAAATGAAAAAAAAAAAAAAAAAAAAAGAACCTTAGGAAGGGAAAGAGGAGAAACCTACACGAAGTATAAAAGAAAAATATGTTGATATGTAGATGAAAGAAAACCCGAGACTTTCTCAGATAGCCCTTTAGCAAGTTATGCATGAAAGGATACTTACTATCCATTTGTTGTCATTCATTCAACAAACATTTACTGTGTGTCTATTTTTGTGCCAGGCACTGGTAGGCATTGATGATGCTCTCGGGGAAATGCTGTGATGCAAAAGAGAAGCGTGAAAAAGCAGGTAACAGAGTGAGCTGATCCAGCCTGGATCATTGGAAAGCTTCCTCCACGTCAGGTATTCTCACTGTGTGTCTCAGTATGGGTCTCCCCGTAAGCAGATCTGAAGATAAGGATCTGGGCACAAGCAACCTATTGAAGAGTTGGTTCCAGAAAGCTCTATGGATGAGCAAGGAAGTGAGACAAGGAAAGGAAGGAAGGAAGATCATTAATGCATGAGGTAGTTCTGTGGGTAACTGGAGCTCAGTCCTACTGGGGACTTTCTGAGAGACTTTGTGGAATGTTCCTTAGAATGTCTTACTAAGGGGTATGGGGCTAGGCCTTTTATCCAGCACCTCCCATCCCTCCATAGTTAAGGGTCACTCCAGGGGTGTTAAATTCCCAGCACTTGACCCTCCCCTCAGGCAGAGAGAAAAAGGACATTTATATAAACACTATAAGGCAGGGGTTCCCAAATCTTCAGAATCACCTGGAGGAACCAGATTGCAGGACCCCATCCCAGAGTTTCTGATGATTCCGTAGGTCTGAAGTGGGATTGGAGAATGCATTTCTAACAGATTCCCCAGTGATGCTGATGCTGTTGGTTCAGGGACGACACTTCGAAGACCACTACTCTATGCCAGCTCTGGGCCAGTATGTCATAGTATCTGTGACATACTAATATCTAAAGGATAATAGTCATTAAGGAGACAGAGGGTTAGAGGGAAACTAGAGCTGTCTGGGTAGAGGAAACCCTCTATAAAGACCTGAGGCTAGAGGGAGTCTGCCTGGTTAGAGGAACTGCAAGGTAGTGCTGCATGAGACAGAGAGAGAAAGAGAGAAATTAAAGGAAGTGCATGGGGATGAGATCAGTCAGGACCCTGGATGCATGGTAAGGATTTAGGATCTGTTTCCTAAGAGAAAGACAAAGGTATTGAATAGTTTTACACAGGACAGTGACCTGATCAGATTGCATTGTTTAAATGTTCATTCCTGGGGTGCCTGGATGGCTCAGTGGGTTAAGCCTCTGCCTTCGGCTCAGGTCATGATCTCAGGGTCCTGGGATCAAGCCCCACATTGGGCTCTCTGCTCAGTAGGGAGCCTGCTTCCCCCCCACCCCCTGCCTGCCTCTCTGCCTGCTTGTGATCTCTATCTCTCAAGTAAATAAATCTTTAAAAAAAAAATATATATATATATACATGTTAATTCCTGCTATAGCACTGAGAACATTGGGAGGGGCCAAGACAGGTATGGAGAACCCCCATAGGTTTCTATTGCAAAGCCAGATAGGAGACCACAGTGGCCTGCACTAAAGCGGTGGCAGCGGAGATGGAGAGAAGTAGATGGGTCTCATAAACACGTTGGAGAAAGAATCAACAGGACTTGATGATGGATTAATAAGAGGAAAGAGGTGAGAATATATCACAGATGACTCCTAAGTATCTGGTCTGTGCAGTTGGGTTGAGAACCACCTTACAAGGAAAGATCCAGGGTTCAGTTATGTGCACGTTGAGTCTGAGGCTCATGGGGGACACCTAAGTGGAGACCTGCAGTGAGAAATTAGGTATACAGCCCTAGAGCTCATGGAACTGCTTAAAAGCATAAAGTTGACTAAAAGTCAAAATGGCTGCATTAATGCTTCACTGAAGCTCGATTTTAAAGTAAGCTTCTTAGGGGCGCCTGGCTGGCTCAATGGGTTAAAGCCTCTGCCTTCGGCTCAGGTCATGATGTCAGGGTCCTGGGATCGAGCCCCACATCAGACTCTCTGCTCTGCGGGGAGCCTGCTTCCTCCTCTCTCTCTGCCTGCCTCTCTGCCTACTTGTGATCACTGTCTGTCAAATAAATAAATAAACACTGTAAATAAAGTAACCTTCTTCCTCTCTTTCATAAACCTTCCCTCTTCCCTTCTTAGCCTTTTTTTTAAAAAGATTTTATTTATTTATTTATTTGACAGAGATCACAAGTAGACAGAGAGGCAGGCAGAGAGAGAGAGAAGCAGGCTCCCTGCTGAGCAGAGAGCCCGATGCGGGACTCCATCCCAGGACCCTGAGATCACGACCTGAGCCGAAGGCAGCGGCTTAACCCACTGAGCCACCCAGGCACTCCCCTTCTTAGCCTTTTGTTTCAGGAACCCAGTACCACCCTGAAGACAGGACAAAGGAGGCCAGCAGCAAGCAGCTAATTCCTGTCAAAACCAGCTAGATCTGGGTGCCTGGGTGGCTCAGTGGGTTAAGCCGCTGCCTTCGGCTCAGGTCATGATCTCAGGGTCCTGGGATCGAGTCCCGCATTGGGCTCTCTGCTCAGCAGGGAGCCTGCTTCCTCCTCTCACTCTCTGCCTGCCTCTCTGTCTACTTGTGATCTCTCTCTGTCAAATAAATAAGTAAAATCTTAAAAAAAAAAAACAAACCAGCTAGATCCTGTATTTCCCTATTAAACACCCCCCCCCACCTCCCCAGTCCCTGCCTCTGAGGCAGGCTTGCAGGGTTTTTAAAGGTCATAACTTGCTGCGGCCTCCTTTGCCAGGCAAAGCAATGAAGCTATTGTTCCTCTTTATCCCAAACTGTCTTCATGTGATATTTTGCGCCAAAGCACGGAGGCCAGTTTTTGGTGATTTAAATTTGGGAGTTCTTAACATGTAGCTGGTATTCAAGCCATGGGCCTGAGTGAGCCCCCTAAAAAGAGATCTTTGCATGAGAGCAAAAGGAGGCTCAAACAGAACCTCAAGGACTCCAACAAATCATGGTTATGATGAGGAACTTGAGCCAGCAAAAGGGTCTGAGAAGAAGCAAAGGAAGACCAGGAAAATATGGCATGACAGGAGACAAGGGAAGTGTCACAAAGATGAAAGGGTTAAGAATTGCCAAGAAATCAAGTCAGGTGAGGGCTTTTAATGTATGTATGTATGTATGTATGTATGTATGTATGTATGTATGCATGTATGCATGCATTTTTAAGGTGAGGGTTTAAAATGCATTTCAACCTTAGGGAGATGGAGGTAATTCATGAGCCCAACATGAGCTACTTTAGTGGAACAGGAGGCAGAAACAAGTATGAAATTTGTTCCATAGAAAGAGAATGATATGGAAATGGAGACAGTGAGCATAAAGACAATGCTTAAAATACTTTTGAGAAGTTTTGATATCTACAAAGGAGAAGACAGCAACTAAGATGACCGTGAAGTCTGTGTGTACTTCATGACCTGTCCTCCATCCAGTCTTTCAAATGTTGGGGAAGACTGGAGCATATTTAAATGCTGATAGGAAGTTTCTGTCGAGAGAGTCTGAAGACATTGGACATGGATAACTGAGAATTTATGAATTGAGAGTAGGAGGAACTGGAATGCAGGGCACAGGTGGATTAACCTCTGATAAGAACATGGGTGTCTCTTCTGCCTAATGGCAGCAAAGGAGGAGAGAGCACCTTGTGCAGACACAGGCAGGATTAAAGCTTCAGTAACATAAGTCAAGGGTTTTCTACCCAGATGGCTTCAATGTTCAATGGAAATAGGGGATGAAGTCATGGGAGAGGGAGGAGTGAGTCTAGTTTGGAAGGGGCTAAGGTTGACTATTCAAGGGCAGTGGAGGAGACTGGAGAATGATTTTTTTTGGGGGGTGGGGTGGGGTGTGGTGGGAGGCTGAGAATCCCAAGCAGGCTCCACACCCAGTGCAGAACCTGAGGCGGGAGCTTGATCTCATGACCCTGAGATCACAACTTGAGCCAAAACCAAGAGTTGGACGCTTAACGGACTGGGACACCCACGTGCCCCTGATTTTTTTTTTTTTTTTAATAATGGAAGGGAAAAACAACCTCATGGCTTGAATTCAAACTGATTTTCTCAAGTGGGCTGTTTTTGTATGAAGATGAGGACAGTACCTGTAAACATTGATATACTTTACAGCTCAGAGATCAGAGACACCACGCTACTCAATATGCATGTGTCCCTGAGAAACACACCAATATTTATATGTGTGTTTATACTTTTGGTTCTAATGATCTTCTAGACTTTAAGTTTCTTGGAGGCATGGATCTGGGATGTGCATCTGGGATCATCTGGCATGCTATATTTCATTCTTTCATTTCACAATTGTTGAGCACTTGCCATATGACAGGCACTGTGCTGGATGCTGGGGGATATGACTCTGAATGAGGCAGATGAGGGCAGGTTGCCACAAGGACCTCCATTCCTGTGGACTACAACACTGATGGTGCCTGGGAGCTAGTCAGCACAATGCAATTGGAAGCTCCCTCTTTTCGAGGAGCTTACATTCTAATGGCAGAGGGGAAGACTGGGTGTGATGGAGACAAGCAAAAAAACACATGAATAATTTCAGGCTTTGGATAAGGTTTATGAAAGGAAAAAAAAAAGCAGATGAGGATATAGAAAGTAACTTGCAGGTGAGGACAAAGATTACTATAAACTGTGTGGCCTTTTTGAAGAGATGATGTTGGGGCTGAGGAAGACCCAGTCTTGGGAAGAGCCAGGGCAAGGACTGGTTGCAGGAGGAAAGGCAAGTGCTAAGGCAGAAGAGGGAGGAGGCCTCTAGGACCCGAGACAGGGAGCAGGAGCTCAGTGAGGTAGGTTCACCCAGATCCTGGGCTGCCTTTCGAGCCAGCTGTGTAATGAGTTTGGGTTTTATCCTAGGCTTGACCGGAAACCTTTGATGTTTCTTAAAGAAGAGTAAATGTTGTGATTTGCACATTTAAAGGATAACTCTAGCTACTGTGTAGGAAATGGACTGGATGGAGAGAGAGCAGTGAGGCCACTTAGGAGGCTACTGAATAAATAATCCAAATGAGAAGACAGTGGCTAAGACTAGGGTGGTGATGGTGGAGATGCAGAGAAATGGATCAATGCTGGACAGATTTCAGAGACAGACTTGGCATTAAATTAGTCACTGGTGGAGGTGTTAAATTAGTCACGGGGTGGGGGGGTGATAAAGCTGAAACCTCTTTTTTTGGGGAGGGGGGGTTTAGGCTGAGCTAATAGATGGATAGTGGTTTATTTACTGAAATGGAAAATACTGGAGCAGGAATAGATATTGGGGTAGAGCCAGTCTCACATTGCACATGCTAGTTGGAAATGCCTGTTACACATGGATCTCCAACTCTGGAGCCCCAAGGACAGGTATGGGCTGGATATTTGGAAATCATCATCGTAGAGGCAGTATTTTATGTCTAGAGGTAGGAGATCAGCTAGAGAGAGAATGCATATCGAGAAGATAAGATTGCCCAGACAGGGTCCACACCTGCTGTGCTGAATTTAGACATGGGTTGAGGGGAAGGAGCCAGAAAGGGAGACTGGAAAAGAAAAAGAGAGGTAGAGGAAAAACCAGGATGTGGCAACTTCCAAACTCCAAGCGGAGGGAGCATTTAGAAAGACAGCACCATGTGTTTTGCAACACAGAGGTCATTAGTGACGGCAAGAACAGTTTCAGGGGAGTGGTGGAAACAGAACAGTTTATCTTTTAATAGGTGCAGGGATGGGCCTCCTGGGTGGCTCAGTCATTAAGCCTTTGACTCTGGTCATGATCCCAGGCTCCTGGGATCCAGCCCTGCACTGGGCTCCCCGCTCAGCAGGAAGCCTGCTTCTCCCTCTCACACTCCCCCTGCTTGTGTTCCCTCTCTCGCTGTGTCTTTCTCTGTCAAACAAATACAATCTTAAAAAAAAAAAAAATAGGTGCAGGGACGCTGTTTCCATTTACTCCCTAAAGTTCTTCATGAATTATTTGTTGAATGCAAGTCAAAGGAGAGACAAGATTTGCAGTGACACCTCCCAGGCACCAGATGGTGATGTTCAGCTGCAGTCAATTCTCTGTCACCTGAGCACCTTCTCAGGAGCAAGTAGATAAAAGGTACTTTTGTCCTTCTCTATTGGACTGGGTTGGCCTTAGGGCAACTGGAATTGTAGGTGACTTTCTGGTTTGGCTCTTTTAATGGAACTGCAACTCCTGTTCTGGGAAGAAGAGAAGGTTTATGCATGCAAAGAGGACATTGTGATACAAAGCACAAAGAGAGTAGGGATCATTTCCCAGAATGGGGGTTGGGAATCAGTAGTTTACCTGCCACTAAAAATTGGGAGGAACCAGCTAGATGCTAAATAACACTGAAAATCAGGGAGGAGACTAGCGTGCTCCTAAACAGAGAAACACTTGAACAAGTCAGGGTTTCTGGTGTGTTGTTGGAACTGACTGCATGAAGGCAGCGCCGGGGAAATGGCCTCTTGGCCTGTGGCCTTGGAGTCATCTGTGAGTGGTGGCTATTCTGTCCAGGCCAGTGGACCCCAGCAGCATCTCTGGGCTGGGCCCGTTGGCATCTCTGCTGTCATCACTGGTTCTCCCTTATGGGCCTTGGAATCTGTCCTAGTTGTACCGAAATAATCTCTTAATCACATCCTTCCTTTCTTACATCCGGGCCCCAATCTGACCTCCTGGGAGGGTGTCCGCTGACCGGCACAATAACCCAGCCAGCCCCACCCTCTTGTTGACTAATAGGAACAGCATTTATTGAAATATGTTTATGCACGATTTGCTGTATCCTGCCGTGTGCTTCCACTTGTGTAAGATGGTTAGAGTCTTCCAATAACCCAATCCTATCCTTGCAAACTGGTGGGTATTTCTTCTGTCGTGGTAAGAGCTGTTCCTATTGCCCCTGAATCTGTAGAATTACCCCCAAATCTCAGAGGCACCTTGGTTTTAGGTTTAAGCAAACTATTTCCCCCTTATATTTTCCATAGTCTTTCTGCATGCTCCCGTCTCCTTTGTTTTTACAAAGTGTCTTTGCTCCTGTGGCAGTTCCATATTACCGTTCTAGTTCTTGCTTTCCTTTCACTGATACGCGTCCCTTTCTCTTCTTAAACCCTTGAAACCTGTCTCCGCCAGCTATAAAACTGTCCCCTGCAAGGTGAGCAATGATTTTTGCCAGTCTTTGTGTTCTTCAATCACTCTCTTCTCTTGGACTCCTCTGCATCATTTGATACTGATGACCGCCTTTCTTCCTTCTCTCTTTTTCTTTCCCTCTCTCTCTTGCTCTTTTTTCCTTCTTTCCCTTTTTTAAAAAAATTTTATTTATTTATTTGACAGACAGAGATCACAAGTAGGCAGAGAGGCAGGCAGAGAGAGAGAGAGGAGGAAGCAGGCTCCCTGCTGAGCAGAGAGCCCGATGTGGGGCTCCATCCCAGGACCCTGAGATCATGACCCGAGCTGAAGGCAGAGGCTTTAAGCCACTGAGCCATCCAGGCACCCCCTTCCTTCCCTTTTTTGGCTTGCCTGACACTGGACTAACCTGATTTTTTTTTCACCTCTGATCCTTTCCTCTGTTGCCCTAGAGGACTCTTCTTCCTGCATCTGCCCTTGGGGAGAAATTAGTAACCCCTGGGTCAGGCTCCTTTGGGGGGTGGAGCTATCTCTTCAGGCTTGCCTCTATGTTAATGATTTCTCTCTGTGATCTGATCCTCTCACAAGATAGGCAGGCTTATTTATCTAATTACCCTCTAAATGTTTCTACTGGGATATACTTGTCTCATCCCAAGTTGAATATTTCTTTTTTAAAACGTCTGTCTTCCCTTTGGTCCCTAACATCGACTCCTCCCTACTTCTGTTTCCCAGTTCAGTAACTCCACTGTTCTTCCTGCCTGGTCACCCAAACATAAAGAATTTGAAGCATGTATGACCTTCTTTTTTCAAACCTAGGTTTTGTTTGACCATCAGGTAATTCACATTAAATAAAGATAATCCAAAACTCAGGGTTGCTGTGAGGAACATTTAAAGTGTGCTGCACAGCACTTAGAACATCAAAAATGCTCAAAAGCTTTTGACAATAACTCTTTTGAAATTCCCTCCCTCTCCCAACCCCTGTTACTTACCTTATCAGCCCTCCACCCCCCAATCCCTATTACTTTTCTTACATCAAAGTTACAAGCAGATTCCAAACCAGCCTTCTGTGTTCTAGTTCCTAGCTCTTCCAATCCATCATGCATATTTTTACTGGGTGAATCTCACTTGAACGTTGCTCTCAGGATAATTGCCACCATGTACCAACTTTTTAATGGCTCACCATTTTCTGTCTCAGACTCTAAACTTCTGTCCTACCTACTCTGGCCTCACTCTACACCCACTCTTCCCCAGAGCATCTCCTGGGCATTTCTTCCTTTCTTTTCCCTGGTGGTGAACATGCCACACTCACTTCTGCCTTGTGATTTCACATACTACTCCTCTTGACAGGCCAAACTCCATCCTTTGGATCCAGTTAGAGTTAACGTCTTCGTAAAGACGTTCCATGACTTCCCTGATGACTTTCTTTCAGAGGTTAGGTTATCATAATCCTCATAGTGGGTTTGTATTTCACGATTTAGATGTTAGAGTGATAGTTTTTCTCCTTCTTAATTTAATGAATCATTTCTTTAATTACTTGTAGCCAAGTAATTAATGCTAGCCAAAAGATGGAAACAACCCAACTTTTGTTCATTTGTCCCTTGAAAAACACTTGGGATGTTTCCATCTTTAGGCTAGCGTTAAAATTTGCGTACAAGTATTTGTGTGGATATATGTTTTCAGTTCTCCTGGTATATATCTAAGAGTATTGTTGGGTTATGTGGTAGCTCTCTAATGTTCTCAGGAATTGCCACATTGTTTTTCAAAACAGCTGACCTATTTTGCATTCCCACCAGCAATGAAGGAGGGCTACAATTTCTCTACATCCTAGTCAACACTTGTTTTTGTCTCTTTTTTATTATGTCATTCTAGTGGATATGAAGTGTTATTTCATTGTGGTCTTGATTCGCATTTTCTTGATGCCTAATGATGTTGAGCATTTTATCATATGCTGATTGACTGTATATCTTCTTTGGAGAACTGCCTACTCAGATTATTTGTTCATTTTAATTGAGTTATTTGTCTTGTTGATTTATAATAGCTATATATATTATATACATATATAATATATATAATAGCTATATATTCTAGATATAAGTCCCTTAAAAGATATACAATTTACAAATATTTTTTTTCCACTCTGTGGGTTATTTTCTCACATTTTCCTTTTTTTTTTTTAAAGATTTTATTTATTTATTTGACAGAGATCAGAAGTAGGCAGAAAGGCAGGCAGAGAGAGAGGAGGAAGTAGGCTCCCTGCTCGATCCCAGGACCCTGGGATCATGACCTGAGCCAAAGGCAGAGGCCTAGGCTTTAACCCACTGAGCCACCCGGCACCCCTTTTTCACATTTTTCACACTGTCTTTTGAAATTTAGGTATTTTTTATTTTTATAAAATCCAATTTAGTTTTTCTTTTGTTGCTTTTGCTTTGATGTCTTATCTAAGAAGCTATTGCCTAATCCAAGGTCACATGTTTTCCTCTGAGAATTTTATAGTTTAGATCTTAAATCTAGGTCTGTGATCTGTTTTAAGTTAATTTTTGTGTACAGTGTAGGGTAGGGGCCTGGTTTATTCTTTATGAATGTGGATACCCTTTATGTTTTAAATATAAGCCTCCTACATTAGACAGATGTTCCTTTAAGACCTTGTGACGTGTTGCACATCTACATGACTCTCAGTGCCCTGCACTGTACTGAGCACGTAATTAGCTACCTTGTATGTGAGCCTATGTGTGAACACTTCATATTTTTGTCAAGGACAGAATATCTCACAAGATGACATGACATTCAAAGTTAAACCAAAGAAAAAAAGTTTTTAAAGTATCCCCCAGCATGGTTTCCTGCGAAAAATTTTCTATGCTCCGGAGCAGTAGATACAAGCAGCATATTTCTTTCCCCTTGAAGTAAATTTCATTGCTTTCCCAGAGTCCTTCTTTAGGTCTGTGTTGAAACATCCCCACCCCCAGCAAATCTTCCCTGTTTCTAGGTTTGCCAGTCCTTTTCCTGCTGTTTGCAGTGACTACCACTTCTACTCAAAAAAAAAAAAAAAAAAAAAAAAAGGCCCGAAGGGACCAGCTGCACCCATCCTAATCTAATTACTACCCCTTGATTTCTACCTCATTAGTAGCTTTACCAGTATGTTCCATTTTTGGCAATCCCTGGGACAAAGAATTCTGCTCACCTGGTATTTGACAGGTAATTGATTACATTTCATCTTGCTGGCCTCAGATGCTGGCTTTAAGTGCAATTTTAACACCCCCACACACATTCACATTCACACAAACCTTCTCTTATTTTTTCCTATCACCCAGCATCTGTTTCTTCTGAACCCAGTGGGTACACTCTGTATTCGCCTTTTAGAAACATAAAAGCACAGTTTAGGTAGGCTCAGAGAAATAGCTGAAGTCAACCTGTGGATTAGCCAGCCCAAGGGTTGCATTTGACGGCAGATCTGTGAGGTATCATTTGGTCTAAATCTAAGACCAGTGCTTGGTACCTTATTTGGATATTGCTGCTTTCAGTGCTCGGGCTGTTCTTCCAAACACTGGAGTTCTCGGCTACTTTTCAGCATGATGTCAGTACCACAAGTATTGCATTGTCTTCAAGGTTCTAGTGGAGGATTTCAGATAAGATTTCACATCTGAATACACTGGAAAACATTAGGTAGAAGTAAACATTTAAGAAATGCACTTGAAAGCCTCACTTGATAAACTGGGGGGGGGGGAGAATCCCAGTTTCAGCGATTGGAGTCTGACTCTTTTCATCTTCACAACAAGCACCAGCTTGAAATACTCAAAAAGAGGGCCTGAAGGGACCAGCTGCGCCCATCCTAATCTAATTATTCCTCTAATGGTACTTAACAGAGGGTCACTGCCTTCCAGTGCTCTATACTGCTCAAACATAAACTGCTGATTTTCTAAAGATAGGAAAGTCTCGTCACGCTAGAACTAAGCTATTTCAAAAGTTGAGAAATGGGGCTGTTATTTACAATATTAACCATCCCCCTCTGTCACTAAATGTAGGGAACATTCACAAACGTGTGCGGTAGTCAGAGCAGTAGGCACTGTGGTGGGAGGTTGTTCAGAAAGTACTCACCCGGAGGTGAGAAAATAACGAAAATGTGGAAACTGAGTGTTAAAAGCGTTTCTGAGACATGACAGTTAGCTTCGACAAATTTGTCTGAAGGAAAGGGACTACTAAGAAAGGACATGGATATTTTTGGTTCTATAGAGGAATAATTGAGAAGCAGGAGTTATTCAGAACTTACTGGAACACTTGCAAAGTTCATTAAGGTACAATGCTCATTCCTGGCTCCATTTTAATATTTAAAGAATTTTAATTTATTTATTTGACACAGAGAGAGAGACAGCAAGAGAGGGAACACAAGCAGGGGGAGTGTGAGAGGGAGAAGCAGGCTTCCCGCTGGGCAGGGAGCTGGACAAGGGGCTCAATCCTGGGACCCTGGGATCATAACCTAAGTGGAAGGCAGATGCTTAACTGGCTGAGCCACCCAGGCGCCCCCTGGCTCCATTTTAAATTTCTGTCCTTCCCCCTTCCCACCTCCCCCTGCTCCTAATTTTGTGGCTTTTTTTTTTTTTAAAGATTTTATTTATTTATCTGACAGAGATCACAAGCAGGCAGAGGCAGGCAGAGAGAGAGGAGGAAGCAGGCTCCCCGCTGAGCAGAGAGCCCGATGCGGGGCTCGATCCCAGGACCCTGAGATCATGACCTGAGCTGAAGGCAGCGGCTTAACCCACTGAGCCACCCAGGCGCCCCTATTTGTGGCATTTTTAATGTATGTTATCTCATAGCCTATGCATCCTTAAACATTGCCACAAATCTTTTTGAGATAAGATGTGGAAATAACAAACACATAAAATTTAAAAGCCAGGATTTCCCTGGTAATGAGATTTCACCCTGACCTACTGTTTCTTTGACATTTATGCTGATTCGGTACTAGCATGTTTTCCATTTTTTTTTTGTTTCAAGCTATTTGTAAATTTGTGGGCAATGCAAAGAATTCAAGTCCCTGCTCTCAAAGAACTCGTGTTTTATTTGGGGGATCTTAAGAAACACAAAAGGAAACCCTTGAAAATCCTGCCAAGGAGGCCAGTAGCTTCTCCATCAGCTATGTCTATTATTGTGAATGTAACGGTATGCATAGAGAAAAGGAGATGCTGGATGAGATTTAAGGTGGTGACAGAAAAGTCCTAAATCTAAAGCTTTGGAGCTCATACAAAAGAAGAGGGGCGCCTGGGTGGCTCAGTCCTTGAGCATCTGCCTTCAGCTCAGGTCATGATGCCAGGGTCCCGGGATGGAGCCCCACATCCCGCTCCCTTCTCCACAGGAAGCCTGCTTCTCCCTCTAACATTTCCCCCGCTTGTGTTCCCTCTCTTACTATGTGTCTCTCTGTCAAATAAATAAATAAAACCTTTTTTTTTTTTAAGATTTTATTTATTTATTTGACAGAGAGAGAGATCACAAGTAGACGGAGAGGCAGGCAGAGAGAGAGGGAGGGAAGCAGGCTCCCCGCTGAGCAAAGAGCCTGATGCGGGACTGGATCCCAGGACCCTGAGATCATGACCCAAGCCGAAGGCAGCAGCTTAATCCACTGAGCCACCCAGGCGCCCCTAAATAAAATCTTTAAAAATAAAATAAAAGAAAGAAAAAGAAGAAGAAAAAAAACTCCCATGATCTTAACACAGACAGTTTCTTATCATTTTGGTGTATTTCCTTCCAGTCTTTTTTCTCTGAATATTTGAGGATAAGCTTGTGATGTTATAGCCACATGTACAGTTTTGAACAGCTTTTTACCCTAACAAGCAATTCCCTATTTTATTAAGACCGCTTTCATGTATATTTTCAGCACTGTAATTTACACAAATATCCCTTCCTCTCTGGACATTCATACTGCTTCCAAGAGAACTATCTGGAACCTTCATGAGTAGAAGTAATTGGAGAGTGGAGAGATGACAGACTTGAGGCATCAGTTTCTCCATGATGACTAGCTGAAAATACTGTAGTGGTTTTCCTTTTTTTTTTTTTTTTTTTTGTGCCAGACCTCTGGCATCTGAGTTTCGCTGCTCTTCTTTCACTCTTTTATGGGTCCCACCCTTTCTTGAGGCCTCTAGCCTCATTTCCCAAGTGCGTTGATGAACTAAGGGTTATTTGCCCAGTAGGTTCCTTTTCAAAGTAATTGACACAGTTTAAACACCGGGGTCTTTTAGGGGACCCGACACATCTTGGTCTTTCTGACCTAAACTTTTTGGGTCATGCGTTTGCTAGCGAGGCAGGTTCCCTGCTAGCTGTTTCTGAATTGAGTGCCACAGTAATGGGTGAAGTGGAAGTCAAGTGGGAAGCAGGAGGACCATTTTCTATCACTAGTCAGTCTCAACAGAGTTCTTTAGCTCTCCTCTGTACCTGCTGGCACTTTTCCAGGGGTATTAAAATTCTTTCAAGGTGTGGCTGAGGGTGGGGTAGAGGATGTTTAGCCATCTGAAAGCCTTAGTAGACTGTTAGTTCTAAGCTGCATATAAAAATACACAAATACGCAAAGAGCTGGAGCGGCTGGAAAAAGTTTTTGAGTAAAACCCATTCTACTGCATTTCCTCCCCCCTCAAACAAGAGCATCGTAGGGCGTATTTGACTCGCTGCGGGTCGGAGCTTCCCAACGGGTTAAGAACGCAAGCGAACTCTTGGGAGTGCAGTAGGAGTTGCTGGTTGTGCCGGACATTGCTTGCAAAGCAATTTTTGTGGTTCACCTCCCTCTGGGTTTTCTCATTCTTTTGTGGGATGTTCATGGAGCTGGCCCGGGCATTTATTTTCTAAAGTTTTTACGTCCCAAACCCCTCTCTCCGGCTCCCGGAGTGCGGCACCTCTTCCTGCCCCGAGACTTCTGGACTTGCTCCAGGCGTGGGGAGGGGGTGGGGGACTTTGTTTCCAGAAAACGACCTTGTCCTGGGAATTTCCTGTGACCATTTCTCACGGACAAGCCCCCTTCTCCCGCCGGAAGCACAGACACCCACCGCGGAGCGCTCCCGCAAAGTCGGAGACCCGAGCACGGAAAGCAGCTCCCCCGCGGGAGGCTGCCCGCCCTCTCCTCGCTCCCCCTCCTCAGATCCCGCCGCCGAAAGCCCGGATGTTGGATTCAATCCCTACGCCCGGTCCTTCATTTCCATAAAAGGGCAGTGGCTCGGCGGGGCTGAGATTGCTGCGCCGCGGGCGCCCCCAGCCTCCGCCGCACAGCTCCCACCCCCGCCGCGCGCGCCGCCCCGCCCCCGGCCCGGGAGTGTGCGCGGCCCCCAGCCCGCAGCGCGGCCGCGGGGGACAGTGAGGGACGTGGGTGAGGCGGCCCGACCCGCCCCGGGCGGCTCGGCGGGACAGAGGAGGAGGGAGCCGGCGCGCCCTCCCAGAGCCGGACTCCGACTGAGGGGGCGGGGAGAGAGGGGTGGAGCGCTGGGAGAGAGGCGAGGGGCCGCGACGACAGGACTCCATTAAGTCGCTCCAGCCAGGAGGCAGCGCTTCGCCGGCTGAGGAGAGGGACCGACGCCGCCGCCCCCGCGCCTTTTGCAGCGCGAACCCCCGGCCGGGAGAGCGAGGAGCCTGCGGTGAGGGGCCGGGATCCGGGCTGGGACCTGAGAGGGAGCGCGGGCGGGGAGGAGGAATGTGAAGCCCGCGGGGCTGCGTCTCTTTGGGCCGGGGTGCGGTCTGCATGGCCGGCAGGTGAAGCCCGCCGCGGTCCGCTACGCGAGGGCCGCTAGGCTGGGGCCGCGCGGGGCGGACGGGCGGCGCCGTGTCCGCCGAGGGCTGCGGCGGGAGGGAGTGCTGGGCGGCCGCCGGGAAGGGCGCGGGGGCGCAGAATCCCGCCAGCGGTCCCGCCCCACCGCTGCTCTCCCGAGTTCGTGCGGAAACCCTCGGGTCTTCCACCTTCTCCCGCTCCGCGGCGGACTCTGCGAGTTCGGTGGGATTTGCCTTCCTTTGGGGGAGTGACGCTTACGAGAGCCATTTCCTCCGTGCTCGCAGGAAGGAGCCATGGCTCTGGACGGGATAAGGATGCCAGATGGCTGCTACGCGGATGGGACGTGGGAACTGAGTGTTCATGTGACGGACCTGAACCGCGATGTCACCCTAAGAGTGACCGGGGAGGTGCACATTGGAGGGGTGATGCTCAAGTTGGTGGAAAAACTTGGTGAGTAGCATCCCAGCCGCGTCTAGATAGATAAACGACCTCCAGACCTAGGCGGCGGGTGGGTGGTGGGGGGTGGTTACGGATGGGGGAGGGGAGGCTTTTGGAAATCATGCTTGGCATCCCGCAAATACTTTTCAAAATTGTAAGATCTTTCACTATTTAAGCAGAAAGACTTTTTTCACATTTGTATCTTGTTTTGCGATGTTACTGTTTGAAATTTTCTTAATGTGGTGATTCCAGCCTCCCAATTAATAAACTTAATTGTGTAGTGATTGGCGAGAACGCCTTCAGCGACTTCACGTTAGAGGAAATGAGAAATGTGCGCGTTTATGTGGAGAGGGGAAAATTACGGGGCTTGTGGTTATCAGTTACTTCAGTGTACCTGAATGTTGGTGACATCTGGTATTGAGGATGATGCAAAGAATTTTTAAAGTATAAATTGCACTGGAAAATGTGCAACTTGCGACGCCAAAATGCAGGTTCTATAGCTGTACTACTACGTGATGGAGCGTATTAAAATATTCCAGTCATCCTCTGTTAACAAGGGGTGGGGCAGTGTTTGACTATCTGTAGTCTGTGCTTTAAATACGCTATTTTGAGTGTTCAGTTGTATAATATTAAGCTCATGAAAGAATGTGCTTAAAAAAAAAAGGCATAATTAAATCGAGATTCATAGTATTTGCTTGGGTACAAATATTACTGCATTGATTTAAAACTGACTCAATTTTAAATAATAGGGTATCCAACAGTATGGACTGTAAGAAAATTCTGCAGTACGTATTTTGGTTCTGATACATTAAATAATTTGCAGTTTTAAGAATCAACTAAAATGATTATATAGATAATTTTATCCCAAGTGAAATGCTCGGGGCTCTCTGTCTTTCTGAGCTTAACATACCTTTTTTATGTCAGGCAGTTCTGGTACGGTGATGTGTGGCACTGCCTTTTTTTTTTTTTTTTTTTTTTTTTTTTTTTTTTTTTTTGTCTTTTTGAAACACAGCATTCATTTTTGAAACTACTGTGGAAAAATAGAAGAGTGTTTATCAGGAAACGTATTCCTTAACCATGGGATTGTTGTATACCTGCCATGTAAATCTATGGAACTAGAGTCTCAGTGGTATTTGCACAATAAGGCAGAATTCATTTAGGTAGATCTTTGTATCTCTACAGGAAGTTTAATTATTGAAGGACCAAAAAGAAGCTCCTTACAAGGTAGACTCTTCTTTGGTCTCTGCATTGTTTGCCTCTCTGAGACTTGGCCCAGGAAAGCAAGCCCCCCTGAGTAGTCCTTTGAAAATGAGATTTTGCATATTGTTAATCCAGTTAACTGTTGGTTAACATTGTTCTTACCTGATTTGACTACATCAGTGACTGCAAAATACCCGTGAATCTTTTTTATCCAGCACTAGTGTGGGATTAAGGAAGAAAATAACATAAAATTTTTAATGTTTCCTTTGTTTTCAGAAGAAATAAGCATTTGCATCAGAAGTTACTTATATATGCTGAATGGACCTTGTTAATACACTGGTTTCAATAAGAGATACTTCTTACTGTGAGAAAGGAGCTGTTGAAGGTGATTGAGACAACTTAACAGTTCTTGAAAGCCAGTCTTTATCTGATGAATAAGTAATGACTTCTATATTTATATTGCATTGATCAGAACTGTTTATAACGGAATCACAGGCATAAATAGAAATATAGAGAATAAACTATTTGCAGGCAGAACTGATGTTAATTTTAAGTGACTATAACCTGAGTCTTTTAATGTTGACACATTTTAAATTTTTTATGCAGTGAGAAAGAAGCCCACAAGCCCTGTACTTGGAAACCTTGCATTTTTCTTGAACTGAACCAGTACTGATCTCTTATATTTTGACTTCCAAATAGAAAGTGCTTTTCATCATTATTCTGGCTTATCTGTTTGGTACAAGGAGAGCTAAATGATTTTTTATCATTACCAAATGATTGGTAAGTGAAGAGAGGAGAAATTCAGTAGGGCAGCATTTAAAGTTTACAAACCTGGGTAGGCAAATTAGAAAGGAATTTTATAACTTTTTTTTCTTAAAGATTTTATTTATTTATTTGACACAGGTCACAAGAAGGCAGAAAGGCAGGCAGAGGGAGAGGGGGACTCAATCCCAGGACCCTAAGATCATGACCAAAGCTGAAGGCAGAGGCTTAACACACTGAGCCACCCAGGCACCCCAGGAACTTTATAATTCTTGAGAGTAGCCTAAAACTGCAGTGGCCTGTCTTTTGAAACACTGAGCTGTGTCACTGAAGGTATTAAAGGGTGGACTGGGTGGCTGGCTGCTTGTCAGCAACTACAGTAGATCAGAATAGCTTGCAGGATCTGGAGGATTGGAGGTGTCCATGGCAGAAGGTCTTGTGTCTTGGGATTGCAGAGCAGGGATGGACAATTGGCAGAACCTGGCAGCTATGGCCTTGGAACAATTATGGTAACTGTGCAACAAAAGGTATCACAGGTTTCTTCTTGTTCTGATGAGAATCTGTATGAAAACCAAAAGCGCTGAGTTTTAAGACTTTCTTCCTATGTAATCAGTGATGATAATTATTTCCTCGGGATTGATGGATTCTATGGTGACTCCTCCTTTCAAAACTGTATTAAAATTTTGTATGTGGGGCACTTAGTTGTTTCAATCAGAAGAGTGTGTGGGCGCCTGGGTGGCTCAGTGGGTTAAAGCCTCTGCCTTCTGCTCAGGTCATGGTCTCAGGGTCCTGGGCCCAGGCTCTCTGCTTAGCAGGGAGCCTGCTTCCCTTCCTCTCTCTCTGGCTGCCTCTCTGCCTACCTGGGATCTCTGTCAAATAAATAAAATCGAAAAAAAAAAGTGTGTGACTCTTGATCTCAGTGTCTTCAGTTTAGAGTTCCACACTGGGTGTAGAGATTACTTAAGTAAATATTTAAAAAATAAATAAAATTTTGTAAGTATGTACATATATGGGATTTTCTGAGAAGAGGCTTTCTAGCTTTCATTAGATTCTAAAGAAGCCTGTGATTTAAAAAAAAAAAAAAAAAAAGGAAAAGGTTATGACACAGCCTGTGGGTTTGACCCCTGAAGGTCACCCTTACTGTGAGCGTATAGCAGTTATATCAGACTTAGGCACTTTAATTAAGCAAGCTAAAAAAGTAAATAATGCTTCCTTAGTATGTGTCAGCAACATTATTATATTTAGTTAGAATTTTATAAAGAATTTTTGCACTTCAGTTAAGGTCATTAAATAATTCTTTGATTCATGACTTTGAGTCAAAGATCTGAAAGGCCTCCTTTAAATCTTAGTGTAAAATTCATATGTCATTCTGCACTAACCTTTTAAAAGAAAATAAAGAGTGTATGCTATTAAGAAGTGGGCCTTAAAGGAATTATATCCTGATGTCACAGAAAACTTTTTGTATCTGTGACTTAGTTTAGGCTGATATTAGACATTATCTCAAGATTTGTTCCCTCAATGTTTATACCTCATTCTAAAAATAAAAAGTTGAAAAAAAATGAAAAGTTGTTTTCACTTTTTTATTTTTAAAAATTCAAGTTGAAAGCTTGAAATCAAACTTGAAAAATTTATTGTAGTTTTTGTTAAAAATAATTTCCAAATCTGTATAGTGTTTTTTGTTCAGTGCTTTTTTATTTCAAAGTAAAGAGTTAATATATAAAACATCAGGGATAAAGATTATAAAAATAAGGGGCACCTGGGTGCCTCAGTGGGTTAAGCCTCTGCCTTCTGCTCAGGTCATGATCTCAGGCTCCTGAGTTCAGCCCTGCATCAGGCTCTGCTTAGTAGGGAGCCTGCTTCCCCCCCCCCCCCTCTGCCTACCCTCTGCCTACTTGTGATCTCTGTCAAATAAATAAAGTCTTTAACAAAAATTGCAAAAATAAGACATTAGAGAATAAAATTATAAACTAAGTGTATTCAAAAATTTTGTAAGGAAGAGGCCCAATTTTATGGGATTCCCTTATGTTCTGGAGATCACGAATATTCAGAACTAAGTATTGAGGATTCTAAATGCCAAGGAGATGCTTTGTTTCACTGCATTTTGTGCTTTATAAATGTCTTTTCTGAAGTTTTTCTTTTTTCTTTTCTGAACTGTGTACAATTAAATATTCCCTTTCTGTAGAAATTCGTATTAGAGGATAAGGAATTTATTGTTACATGGTACTCACTGGCGTCTCCAGCCAGTAGCTCTCTATAAGTTTGAGGGAGGAATAGACTGATTTCTGAGTTTCTTTTCACCTCTCTCTATGAGTAGGAAGAACATAGAAATCAGGTTAGATCAGGTTAAATAATAATCCAGAGGAAAAAGTACAAATTGGGGGATTCAGGAGTAACTAAAAAGAAAGGTATGGAGTTGACCTAGAACGTTTAGGGAATGATTCTGAATGTAGCCTTTATAAAGATATCCTTCTGGCATTGAAGTGTGTTATGTTCTTGCTACAACTAATGAAATAGAGTACATTTATGTTGGAGTTGTATGTTCAGATGCAGTTAGTTGTGAGGTTGGCACACATGACAAAAAAAGTAGATTTTAGTTAAAATAACCCCCTAAAATCCCTTAAAGTATTTATGAATTATAATATACATTCATTCCATCTCCCAGGAGTGCAAAATAGCTAGTTTTTCCTTCATAAACTTAAAAACCAGTTTCTTTAGTTGAGCACCACATGAAGAGGTTGGCTCGTGTTAGGGGATTTGTTGCACAAAAATACTTTAAATACTAGAAATGAAGCTTGGCAAGATGAACACAGAAAAGCATGTGTAACTGGACAGCTCCCTTCTACTGGTGCTTAGTGCTCCTTGGGGAAGTCATGTTTATTTAGTGAAATGGTGTCTGTGCTATTGAAATCCTGTGTTTTTTTTTTTCCCCCTGAAGTCTTATGGTTTAATCATGGAAATATCTACATGGTGCACATTCACAGCACTTACTTTGAAATATATCAAGATTATAAAAACATTTTTAAAAATCTTTTGGAGTGGGATGGGAGAAAAATTCAGTGGTAAGATCATATAAAAATGGGTTGGGGCTCCTGGGTGGCTAACTCATTAAGCGCCTGCCTTTGGCTCAGGTCATGATCCCCAGGGTCCTGGGATTGAGCCCCGCATCGGGCTCTCTGCTCAGTGGAAAGCCTGCATCTGTCTCCCTCTCCCACTCCCCCTGTTTGTGTTCCCTCTCTTGCTGTGTCTCTCTTTGTCAAATAAACAAAAAAATCTTTAAAAAAAAAAGTGGGTTGAGTTTAGTTAAGTATGTACTTTCTGATAGGAAATTTACTCTAATAGCCTATTAATGATCCATAACAACTGGACATTGGATTTTATCTGCTCTTAGCAAATATTAAGCTTCTTAAAAATAGGGGACAGTAGGGGGCGCCTGGGTGGCTCAGTGGGTTAAAGCCTCTGCTTTCAGCTCAGGTCATGATCCCAGGGTCCTGGGATCGAGCCCCACATCGGGCTCTCTGCTCAGCAGGGGAGCCTGCTTCCTCCTCTCTCTCTGCCTGCCTCTGTGCCTACTTGTGATCTCTGTCTGTCAAATAAATAAATAAAATCTTTAAAAAAAAAAAATAGGGGATAGTAGGGATGTCTTGGTGGCTCAGTGGGATGTGGGTTAAGCGTCTGCCTTCAGCTCAGGTCATGATCCCGGGGTCCTGAGATAGAGCCCCACATTGGGCTCCTCATTGGTGGGAAGCCTGCTTCTCCCTCTCCCCCTGCATGCTGCTAACCCTGCTTGTGTGTGCATGCACGTGCGCACTCTCGCTCTCTTTCTCTCTCTCTCAAATAAGGAACAGTAAATTTAGTAAATTTTACTAAAATTCTCATAGTACTAAAAAAGTATGAGCTGTTCCTTGGATATATTAATGTATGGTTTGCTGTCATGTTTTGTACCCCTTTTTTTTTCTTTTAATCAACAAATAACTGAGTGCAACTAGTGTTAAATAAGTTAGTCACTAAAAATATAGGCACTAAAAAGAATATCTTTTAAAATTCAGCTTCTTGGGGGTACCTGGGTGGCTTGTTGTTAAGCATCTGCCTTTGGCTCAGGTCATGATCCCAATGTCCTAGAATCAAGCCCTGTGTAGGGCTCCCTGTTCAGCAGGAATCCTGCTTCTCCCTCTCCCACTCTCTCTGCTTGTGTTCCCTCTCTCTCAGTGTGTCTCTCTGTCAAATAAATAAATCTTAAAAAAAATAAAAAGTAGGGATACTTGGGTGGCTAAGGGGGTTAAGCCTCTGCCTTCAGCTTAGGTCATGATCTCAGGGTCCTGGGATCCAGCCCTGCATCGGGCTCTCTGCTCAGCAGGGAGCCTATTTCCCCTTCTCCCTCTGCCTGCTGTTCTACTTGTGATCTCTCTCTGTTAAATAAATAAATAAAATCTTTAAAAAAATAAAATTCAATTTCTTTTCTTTTTTTTTTTTTTTTAAAGATTTCTTTCCTTATTCATTTGACAGCACAAGCAAGGGGAGTGGCAGGCAGAGGGAGAAGGAGAGGCAGACTCCCCAATGAGCAGGGAGCCCAATGTGGGGCTTGATCCCAGGACCCTGGGATCAGGACCTGAGCCAAAGGCAGATGCTTAACTGACTGAGCCACCCAGATGCCCCCCACCACCAATTTTTTTGGTTTTATTTATTTGTTAGAGCATGTGTGCACAGATAAGCTTGGGCGGGGGAGCGGGCAGTGGGCAGAAAGAGAAGCAAGCTCCCCACTGAGCAGGAGCCTGACATGGGACTCTATCCCAGGACCCTGGGTTCATGACCTGAGCTGAAGGTAGCCGCTTAACGGACTGAGCCATCCAGGTGTCCCTTTTATTCAGTTGCTTAACAAAAGATCTCTTTGGAGGTGTCTAATAGCTATTGAAGAAAAGTGAAAGAAAATTAATGTTTTTTATCTTCAGCTCTATTTTTTGAAATTTCAGTCTTACAAATTCAGTAATAAAAGTAACCATGAGGGGTGCCTGGGTGGCTCAGTCAGTTAAGTGTCTGCCTTCAGTGCAGATCATGATCCCAGGGTCTTCCAGTCAAGCCCCACATCAGGCTCCCTGCTCAACAGGGAGCCTTCTTCTCCCACTGCCCTTCCCCCTGCTCATGCTTTTTCTCTCTCTCTCAAATAAATAAAATCTTAAAAAAAAAAAAAAAGTAACTGTGAGCACTGTATAGTTTTCACCTAGGTCACCAGTTAGCATTTTGCCATTGATTTCTCTGTACACACATAAATTTTTTTGAACCACTTTCAGTAAGTTGCAGACATCATAACCCTTCATCCCTGAATACTTAAAATAGGTATTACCTAAGAATGAGGACTTTCTCTTACATACTATATTACAGTTATCAAATTCAGGAAATCATTCATTCAATAGTATTGTGTAATATGCATCTGTGTTCAAATTTGCCACTTGTTCAAGTAACGGCCTTTGATTTTTTTTCCATCCAGGATTCCATTCCACATTTAGTTGTCACTAAACTGCTCTTTACTCAGTCTCCTTTAATATACATAATGGGTACCAAGTATTGCTACTATTTTTAAACATTGTTAGGTATAGCTTTCCCATAATGTTGTCTTCAGACTAGTAGTAGATGCTGATGGGTACACAGAATAATACGAAACAACTTCCTGGCTCTAATAGTTAACTGGTATGCTCTTTGGACAACTAATCTAACCTTCTGAATGGGTTTTGGCATTTACAAAATGGAAATTAAAAAACAACAGCACACTTTCTCATAGATTTGGTGAGAATTAAAAGAGATAATATATGTAAAAATATATTTATAAACTATTAGTGCTATAAAAATGAGAGGGGCTGTTTTCTCAGTGGCATTGAGAGTCCCTGTATATACGGTACTGGGGGGAAATAAAAGAACTGCTTTTAAAAGGAATTAAAATGTTATCTCAACTATTTAACTTTAATAGGTTCCACCTTTGAAACAGAAATGTACTCAGAAGGGACTTAGTTTGGGACTGCTTTGTGTTCTCACCCCCTAAACAAAAAGAAAAATAGCTATCATTTCAAGCTTTCTCACTTCCAAACACACCTACCTCTTTAACATAATAAAAGCTATTTAACTGCTGTATTCACAGGATTTCTGAAGTTGAATGGACCAGTGAGAGGATGATGGTATTAAAGGGATTTGAAAAATTTATAACCATGAAGGCTTTAGTAGTAAATTAATTCTTTTTATTAGAGTGGTTTGTTTTTTCAGTTATAACAAAGGAATGATATAAAATTGTTTTTTTGGCACATGAAAACATTGAGCCCATGTAGGAACTAGGGAAAGTGGTTAATGTATACAGTATTTTTTTTTTTAAGATTTTATTTATTTATTTGACAGAGCTCACAAGTAGACAGGGAGGCAGAGAGAAAGGGGGAAAAGCAGGCTCCCCACTGAGCAGAGAGCCCGATGTGGGGCTCGATCCCAGGACCCAGGGATCATGACCTGAGCTGAAGGCAGAGGCTTAACCCACTGAGCCACCCAGGTGCCCCTACAGTATTTTTATTTAAATAATTATTTTAGTGAAATAAAAATTAATGTTAATGACATGATATGTTACAAAATGGTATATATGCCCAGTGTGAGTTAAATGAATGTTCTAAAGGAAAATTTAAAAATTTTTTAATAGAAATGGGATGATGTTCTACACTTGGATTTGTGGTTACAAATTCATATCCATTATAATTCATTGCAACATATTATTTGTGTAATTGTATTTTTGACTAGTTTTTTGCTTACTATGATACAATTTATGTACATTAACATTCATCCTTCTTGGTATAATGTGCTGAGTTTTTTTTGTTTTGTTTTTTTAAAGATTTTATTTATTCATTTGAGAGACAGAAGGTGGGGGTGGGGAGCAGAGGGAGAAGCAGACTCCCTGCGGAGCAGGGAGCCAGATGCGGGACTTGATCCCCAGCCTCCAGGATTCTAACCAGAGCTGAAGGCACTTGCCCAACCAACTGAGCCATCCAGGCACCCGTAAGGTGCTGAGTTTTAACAAATGTATACCATCATGTTAAACTACCATAATTAAAGGGCATCTGGGTGGCTCAGTTGTTTTAGCATCTGCTTTTGGCTCAGGTCATAGAGCCCCTCATCTGGCTTTCTGTTCAGTGGATAGTCTGCTTCTCCCTCTCCCTCTGCTGTTCTCCCTGCTGCTCCCCCTGCTTATGCTCTCTCTGTCAAATAAATGAAATGTTTAAAAAAAAAATACCATAATTAAGATACAGAACTTATCCAGCACCTGGAGAAGTTTGCTTGTGTTCCTTTATAATCAGCCTATCCCCTTAACCCCACCTCTTGAAAAACACTGATAGTCATTCTTTACTAGAATGTCCTCTAAATGTAACCATAGAGGCTATAGCTTTGAGTCTGGTGTCTTTCACTTAGCATAATATATTTAGAAAAAAAATTTTTTAGCATAATACATTTAGATTTATCTATGTAATCATGAATATAAAAGTAGTTTTTTCTGTTGCAGTGTTGTCATTGTATGAATTGTACCAGTTTATCCATTCACCAGTTGAAGGGCATTTGTAGTGTTTCCAGCTTGGAGGGATTATGAGTAGGGCTGTTGTAAATAATTTCATTTCTCTTGGATAACAATTGAGGAGTTGGGATTCCTGGATAGTATTCTAGGTATATGCTTATATTTATAAGAAGCTGTCAACTTTTCCAAAGTGGCCACATTATTTTGCATGCCTGTCAGTGTTGTATGAGAACTGGAAAAAAAAAAAGTTTGAGAGTCCAGTTGTTCTGGGTCCTTCCCCAACATTGATACTGTCAGGTCGTGTTTATATTTTTGTTCAATTTTAGTCAGTCTAGTAAGTATGAAGGGGTATCTCATTATGATTCTAATTCACATTTTCTTCATGATTAATGATGGGGAGCTTTTCATATGTGTGTATGACATCTGTATATCCTTTTAGTGAAATGTCTTCATATGTTTTGCCTGTTTTTTTTTTTTTCTTTCTTTCCTGCCCTACCTCTTTTACCTGTTTTTTGTTTTGTTTTGTTGTTTTTTAAAAATCTGTGTTGTTTTCTTACTGAGTTTTGGGTATTCTTTTTTTTTTTTTTTTTTTTTAAGATTTTATTTATTTATTTGACAGAGAGAGAGATCACAAGTAGGCAGAGACGGGGGGAAGCGGGCTCTCTGCTCATTCGGGGCTCAATCCCAGGACCCTGGGATCATGACCTGAGCTGAAGGCAGAGGCTTATTAACTACACTGAGCCACCCAGGCACCTGAGTTTTGGGTATTCTTTATATATGTTTTAGACATAAGTCTTTTATCGGATACATGTTTTGCTGTACTTCCTTCTGGTCTATGACTTGTTATTTCATTTTGTTCACACAATGTATTTCAAAGAGCAGAAGTTCTTAATTTGGATGAAGTCCATTTTACCAGTTTTTTTTTTTCTTTTGGATTACCCTTTTTAATAAGAAGCTTGCCTAATCTGAGATGTCCAATGAAAACCAATTTGTTATTAATCTTCTAAAAAACTTAGATTTTTAGAACTCTAGTCGTAAATATTGACTATAATGAAGCATATTTGAATAATAAAAGAAAAATTTCAGGGTTTATTTTATTTATTTTCTAAAAGATTTTATTTGAGAGAGAGAGAGAGAGAGATAGCAAGAAAGAGTGTGAGCAAGAAGAGGGAGAAACAGGCTCCTTGCTGAGCAGGGAGCCTGGTGGAGGGCTCCATCCCAGGACCCCAGGATCATGATCTGAGCCAAAGGCAGACACTTAATGTACGGAGCCACCCAGGTGCCCCAAGTTTTGGGGTTTAATGTTACAGGAATGTTACAGAAAGAATTAGGTCTGGGTTCTAATCCTGCCCTACCACTGAGTAGCTGTGTGATCTTTTTTTTTTCTTTTTTCTTTTTTTAAGTCAGAGTTTTCAGTGTTTAGAATCTCAATTTCCTTATCTGTATAGTATAGATAAACACAGAATAAGTCTTCCTTTAAATTTGTTTTTTTCTCTATGTAATTTTATTAGAGTTCTTCGAACATTGCTTTTTAAATGTGGTAACTTTTCAAACTAGATGATACAGCATTCTAAGATAGTCCTGTTGTGGATGGTCTACTTTCCTTCCCTGAGACTATTATACTATTTATTTGTAGTAACACTCCTGGAGTAACCTGGTAAAATGTTTTGAAAACTAAATCATCTGGTATTTTCTCTCATTTCAATACTTCTTATATATGCGAATTCACGAATAAGTGAATTAGTATAAATAAAAGAAGAAGATAAGCAGTAAATGATTAAAATGTGAAGTTTGCATTTGGATTTTCTTTCATGATTCATGTTTTTTTCCTTTTCTCCCATGATTCATGTTTTTGGAGTTGATTTTCTACTATCGAGTTGTATAAGAACCAGCAACCCTCAGTATTTCCTTGGACAACCTGTATACACTTTTCAGTATTAGGAAGCTGGTAACCTCCAGCACAGAGGAGGTGAAATCTGCTTTAGAATCTCTTGTGTATCTTTCCTCAGATATTTATCTTATTTTTATATTATGCTATAACTAAAAACTATATCAGGTATTTTAATGATTGTGATTTCAAAGCATCAGTGTAATGATGATTTAGATATCTTTTCTATAGTGGAACACTCAGAATTGTGAATAAAACACCAATAAAGGGCCAGCATTATTGATGATAGATGAAGCTTTCTATTGGAAAAGTACCTCCCAGCTTAATATTCCTTAATATAGTCCCTGAATTCCCTAACTTTTGAAATTAAAAAGCAGATGATTGCTATTAACCAATTTACAGTTTCAGGCAGGGTGTTGAATTCTGTGGCTGTGAGAGAATGCTCTTGGTGGGGAGAATGACTGGGATGGGGGACAACAGCCTATTGGTGTGACAGCCCTGACTTTATTCTAGTTGTATAGCCTTGTGCTGGGTGACCTACCTGGTCTGTGCCTCTGGTTGCTTGGCTATGAATTAGGGATAATAATAGTAACTTTATCATAGCATTATTAAAGGATTAAGTTTAGTTAATAAATATGAAATGTTTCAGAATAGCCTTTGTAGGGACGCCTGGGTGGCTCAGTGGGTTGAGCCGCTGCCTTCGGCTCAGGTCATGATTTCGGGTTCCTGGGATCGAGTCCCGCATTGGGCTCTCTGCTTAGCGGGGAGCATGCTTCCCTCTCTCTCTCTCTCTCTGCCTGCCTCTCTGCCTACTTGTGAACTCTGTCTGTCAAGTAAATAAATAAAATCTTTAAAAAAAAAAAAAAAAGAATAGCCTTTGTAAATGTACTGATGATGATTATAGTCTGGACTATTTTAGTGGTGAGTAAATTTTTCCCTTTTACTAAACTAGAGAAATAAGGCTATTTTATAAAAGATCTTTTATAAAGGGAGGCCAAATAGTACTAACTTATTCACTACAATATTAGGAATGTATTTTGACTTTATTGTGCTACCTTGTATCACTGTAGTATTATAGAGTTATGACAAGAATGTATTAGAAGCAGTAGATTTTATGCTCTAATATATACAAAATTATAGATAAACTATGCTGCAGTGAAGGTATTTCCAGTAAATTTAATTTCTGGTTTAGGCAGATGCTTTCTTTAAAAGGTAAATTTTGTTAGTGTTTAAGAACTTAGTCTAAGACATGGCTACTTATGGTTATGTTGTGACTTGGTAGTTCTTTAACTTCTGATTATTTAGTCTCACTTAACCTTAGTTTATTTATCTGTTTCTTGGAGTTAATTATAAAAACTAAGATGTTAAGAGGATTAACAGAATCCCTGGTAATCAGTAGAATGGTTAGGAAGAGCTCAATAAAATGTTATCTTCAGTTATACTTCAAATACTATGTAAACCTAAATAAAATGTAAACTTGAATTGTAGAATGAAGCAGTCTAATTTGTTTTCATTGTATTTATGTAGTATTTAACCAGAAACCCCTTCTTATTTTCTTGCTTTTGTAAATTGTGTTGAATGGTTCTAAACTCTCTGAATACATTACCTGAAGCCAGACTGCCTGGGTTTGAATACTAGCTTTACTCCCTGTAAGCTTTGTGACGGTGTGCCAAATTATTTAACACTGCTGTGGCTTGGTTTCCTTACAAGTAAAATGGGGGTAATAATATATTTACCTTAAGGGTTTGAGGGTTAAATGAATGTATATGTGTAAAGTACTTAGAACAGTTTTTGGCACGTACTAGTTGTTATAATGTTATTTTATTGAGGATCCTAATGGACCTCTGGAATATCTCTACTAAGTATCTTATCTCATGGGTTTGAGGAATAAATAAAATGCCTTAACTCAGACTAGGAAAGAAACACTTTAGAGTGAGATGGGACATTTGTGTGTAAACATTCCTGTATAAAAATAGTTCTTATACTCACACTGTATTTTTGATAGGTTATAGAGGTATATAGCAGGATACTTCTATGGGGATAGAAGGTAGATGGACTTGATCTCATCAAGAGCAGCAGCAGCAATGTTTATGGAGGGCCAAGCATTGTATTAGGTAATGGGGCATAGTCCCTGCTTAAAATGTGAGCAGCTTTCTAGTACCAAAATGAAAATGGAAGATTGCTTTGAGTTAATGGTCTAGTTGTGAAGTGCCAAAGAAAAGTATAGGAAGATAATGGAGATTTAGAAGAATGAACAGTGACTGGTCTTATTTGAAGAGGGCCAGGGTGAAAAGTTAGGAAGAAAGACATTCCAGATTGCAATTGCACTGTTTATGGTGCATTGGATAATAGCTTGGAGAAGTAAAAGATAAGATTGTAGAGAGGAAGGGTGAAAGTGCAGTAAGTGAGGAGATGATATTCTATTATTCCTTCACTCACCCACTTAATATTTTTATTTTTAATTTTTTTTTTAATTTTAAAAAGATTTTATCTATTTATTTGACAGAGACCTAGCGAGAGAGGGAACACAAGCAGAGGGAGTGGGAGAGGGAGAAGCAGGCTTCCTGTGGAGCAGGGAGCCTGATGTGGGGCTATATCCCAGGACCCTGGGATCATGACTCCAGCCGAAGGCAGGCATTTAATGACTGAGCCACCCAGATGCCCCCCACCAACTTAGTATTTTTAAATGAGAAACTGCTGAATGCTAGACAGTGTACTATGAATGGGAGAGACAGGAAGTGGACAAAATTCATTCCTTATTCTCATCTTATAGTCATAGGGACAAGACAGTCTTTAAATATGTAATTGCGGGGCGCCTGGGTGGCTCAGTGGGTTAAAGCCTCCGCCTTCGGCTCGGGTCATGATCGGAGGGTCCTGGGATCGAGCCCCACATCGGGCTCTCTGCTCAGCGGGGAGCCTGCTTCCTCCCTCTCTCTCTGCCTGCCTCTCTGTCTACTTATGAGCTTTCTCTCTCTGTCAAATAAATAAAATCTTAAAAAAAAAGAACCATTCTTTATAAAAAAAATAAAAATAAATATGTAATTGCTATAGTGTGATGAGTATCATAATTGAAATAGTTACAGAAGTATCTCCTGGGGAATGAGACCTGGTATATAGGGAAGGATTTTTGGAGGAAATTACTTTAAACTTGAGAGTTCAAGGTGGAGTAGGAATTAGCCAGACGTAGGCAAAGGATGTTAGCTTAGGGCATGGGATGGAAGAACAGCAGGTTGGGAGAAATTGAGAAGCCCCAGCTTGAGAGGTAGAGTGAGGGAGGGTGGCCATTCAAGGAACTGAAAGAAGTCTAATGAAGAGCAGTCCTAGGGAATCAGTGGCTTGATAGGCTTAAGAAATGAGCTTAAGAAGTAAGTGCTTAAAATGCTTTATAAACCAGGTTTAAAAGATTTAGCATTACATATACTAAGAGCTACCAGATACCAATAAAAGATTTAAACAGGGAAAGACATCAGATTTTTACAAATTTGAAGCTCATCAAGTATGTATAAGTCAGTAACATAAGATATAAGCTATAATAAGCCTCTTGGATTCCAAGAAATACTTATTTCAGTAGTCTGCACTTCTGTCCTGTATTAAGATATATAAGTACTTTCTGAGATAAGTTTACCATGCCAAAACCAATACAGTATTCTCACTAAATTACTTCTTTTTTGAATTATAGAATAGTTAGTGCTTTGAACACCTTTTTTTTTTTTTTTTTTTTTAAGATTTATTTCAGTGAGAGAAAGCAAGAGCTTATGCATGGGTTGGGGTGGGGTGGTGGGGAGTAGAGGAAGAGGGAGAGAGAATCTGAAGCAGACTCCCCCACTGACTGTGGAGCCCAACATGGGGTTCAATCTCATAACCCTGAGATTAGACATGAGCTGAAAGCAAGAGTCAGAAACTTAACCGACTGCTTTACCCACGTGCCCTGATCACCTTTAAAAGACAAATCTAATTAGTACTTCTGTGAGTCAAATACTAATTGGTGAGTTCAACCCTGATGTTACTTTTTGGTATTTCATGGACTTCTCAGTCCAATCTCCTAGGAACTAAACCAAGTTGAACCAAATTAGTATTATGCCTCCTGGATTGGATAGAAAGTTATCCACCCTCTGGAAATGAATAATTGGCATACTTTCTGTGTGTCGGCATTCTGTAATTCGAATGCATGGTTTATGTGATCTGATAAAGCTTATCAACTACTTTGGGTTAGTCTATTTTGTAGTATCAAATAACAAATTGAAATTGACAGATATTATTATTTTGGTCTTGTGAATAACTTCATAAGGAGATTTGTAAGTTAATTGATTTTTTTTTCTTTTTTTAAGATTTAATTATTTTTTTAGAGAGAGCATGCACAGGCAGGGGGTGGGCAGAAGGTGAGGGAGAGAGAGAAACTCAGGCAGAGTTCCCACTGAGCACGGAGCCCATAACGGGCTTGATCTCACTACCCTGAGATCATGACCTGAGCTGAAATCAAGAATTGGATGCTCAACCACCTGAGCGCCCCAATTTTGTTTTGCTTTGATGAATGAATTCCTAAATTTTCAATAATGAGCTATATCAAAGATACACTAATTTGTCACTTTTTATCAGTTTAGGTTCAAAATGTTTCCTATAAACGTTCAATCCATCTGCTTTAGTCAGTCATTGAAGCCTTAATGTAAGAATAGTTGTTTAGGGGCGCCTGGGTGGCTCAGTGAGTTGAAGCCTCTGCCTTGGTCTCAGGTCATGATCCCAGGGTCCTGGGATCGAGCCCCACATCGGGCTCTCTGCTCAGCAGGAAGCCTGCTTCCCTTCCTCTCTCTCTGCCTGCCTCTCTGCCTACTTGTGATCTCTCTCTGTCAAATAAATAAATAAAATCTTTAAAAAAAAAGAATAGTTGTTTAAGTTAAAAATTGAATGGGGTACTTCAATTGAAATATATGGCAGTTTTTTTTTTTTAATTTTATTTATTCATTTAGCCCAAACTTAGGAGTACAACTTGCCAAGGCATAAGTAAGCACTATTTAAACTACTCTTGATTAAACTTTTTTTTTTTTTTTTTTTTTTTTTTAAAGCTTAAGGGACTGAGCCACCTAGGGGTCCCACCAAATTTACATTTTAAAAGATAACTTAGTTTTGCAAAAATGCCAAGTAGTCTAGGAAGGAGATGTTGAGGACATGAAGTAAGGCAGTGTTAAAAGGAGAGGAAATGACAAATTCAGCAGCTGCTTGAAAGGTAAATTACAAGAAAAATTGGAGAGGAAGAAACAGAATAGGACTTGAGATACATTCAACTTCAAAGATTTAAAGGGTAAGCCAATATAATTTTTATGTACATGATCTTAGTGTAGTCTTTCCTTAATTTGCTGGATGGGGTGGGATGGGATGAGGGACAGTTTCTGAGTTATGAAATATTTGCGTGCTTCAAATAGCCAGTGGGTTGTTGTTTTGTTTTCCATTTTATTGATTACCAAAAGAATATGTTCACTAAGTCAGTGTTGGAACTTTCTTTAAGCAGTCTGTTTCTGGTTTTCATAGCTGTGGAAAATCAAGAATAGTCTTCTGTCTAGTATGTATGATGCCTATATTATAGAAATTTTGTGTAAGTCTTAGTTGATGTAGTGATATTTGTAGAATGCACTGCTCAGAATTCTGTTGATAAAGGGTAGTTCTGGTAGTGGAGAGGGTCATCCTTCTAAAATAAGGTTAAGAATGATTTAGACTCTTGAGTCTTAAGGAAGAGAGGAAATGACTTAGAAGGTATTCCAATTATTTTTAGATGATAGACTTCATTTTATAGTAATATAAATCTAAAATATGAAATAAAAAGTTGTTAAATTATTTTTCTAGGGACGCCTGGGTGACTCAGTTAAGTGTCTAACTCTTCAGCTCAGGTCATGATCCCAGGGTTGTAAGATCGTGCCCCAAGTTGGGCTCCATGCCGGATGTGGAGTCTGCCTAAGATTCTCTCTCTCCTCCCTCTATCTGTCCCCACCCCCCCCACCACTCATGTTTGTTATCTCTTAAATGAAAAAAAATTATTTTTCTGTACTGTTTCTTTGCAGTTTATATGTTAGTGTTTTTCACTTGTTTTAAGGTCATTTTAATTTTCCTTATTAGGTATATGCATTCTTGAAATAATTACATAGCTGCTAACAGTAACTGTTTTGAATTTTACAGGAATATCTCAAAGATAATTGCTGGTTTGGTTCCAGACCACTGCAATAAAGCAAATATTTCAATAAAGCAAGTCAAATGAATTTTTTTGTTTCCCAGTGCATAAAAAAGTTATGTTTACATTATACTGAAGCCAAGTGTGCAATAATAGCATTATGTCTAAAAAAAAATATACATGCCTTAATTTAAAAATACTTTTATTTCTAAAAATGCTAACCATCATCTGAGCTTTCAGGAAGTCATGATCTTTTCTGCTGGGGGAGGGTCTTGCCTTGATGTTGATGGCTACTGACTGATCAAGGTGATGACTGCTGAAGGTTGGGGTGGTTGTGGCCACATTTAATTTCTTAAAATAAGACAATGAAGTTTGCCTCATTGATTGACCCTTTCATGAACGATTTCTCTGTAAGCATGCGAATACTACTTGATAGTATTTTATTCATAGTAGAACTTCTTTCAAAATTAGAGTCTGTCCTCTCAAACCCTTCTGCTGCTTTATCAACTGAGCTTATGTCATGTTCTAAATACCTTGTTGTCATTTCATCTTCACAGCATCTTCAGGAGTAAATTTCACATCAGAAAACCATTTTCTTTGCTCCTGCATAAGAAACAGCTCCTCCTCTGTTCAGGTTTTATCCTAAGGTTGCAGCAACTCAGTCCCATCTTCATGCTCCACTTCTAATTCTATTCTCTTGCTGTTTCCACTACATCTTCAGTTACTTCCTCCACTGAAGTCTTGAACTCCTCCAAGTCATCTGTGAGGGTTAGAATTCACTTTTTCCAAAATCCGTGTTTATACTTTGACTTCTTCCCTTGAATCAGGAATGTTCTTAATGGCATCCAGAATGGTGAATCCTCTCTAGAAGATTTTCAGTTAACCTTGCCCACATCCATCAGAAGAATCACTGTCCATGGCAACATTAGCCCTATGAGATGTATTTGTTAAATAATAAGACTTGAGAGGTAAAATTACTCCTCCCTTGATTCATGGACTACAGAGTGGATGTTGTATTAACAGGCTTGAAAACAACATTAATCTCATTCTACTTCTCTATCAGAGCTCTTGGGTGACCAGGTATATTTTCATTGAGCAGTAATATTTTGAAAGGAATTTCTTTCTGAACAGTAGGTCTCACTAGTGGGCTTACAATATTCATTAAACCATATTGTAAATGGATGTGCTGTCGTCCAGGCTTTTGTTGTTCCATTTACAGAGCACAGGCATAGTGGAGTTTGGGTAATTCTTGAGAGCCCTAGGGATTTTTGGAGTAGGCTATGAGCATTGGCTTCCGCTAAAAGTCACCAGCTACATTATGTAGCCCCTAACAAGAAAGTCTGTCTGTCCTTTGAAGCTTTGAAGCTAGGCATTGACTTGTCTCTAGCTATGGAAGTTTTAGAAGGTGTCTTCTAATATAAGGCTGTTTTGTTTATGTTGAAAATTAGTTTAGTGTAGCCACCTTAATTAGTGATCTTGCCTAGACCTTCTTGGGAATTTGCTACAGCTTCTACATCAGCACTTGCTGCTTCACTTTATACTTTCATGTTCTAGAAATGGCTTCTTTCCTTAAACCTCTTGAACCAACCTCTGCCAGCCTTAAACTTTTCTGCTGCTTCCTCACCTCTTTTAGCCTTAGAATAAAAGAGTTAGGGCCTTACTCTGAATTAGGCTTTGGCTTAAGGGAATGCTGCAGTTGGTTTGGTTTTATATCTAGACCACTAAAACTTTGTTCATATCATCAATAAACTTGTTTCACTTTCTCTTCATTCATTCCTGTGTTTACTGGAGTAGCACTTTTCTTTCAAGAACTTTTCCTCTGCGTTACAAGTTGGCTGTGTGTGCAAGAGGCCTAGTTTTTAGCCTGTCTCAGCTTTCAACACTAGGCTTGGGATTTAAACTGGGAGATTTGCAACTCCTTCTTTCACTTGGATATTTAGAGGCCATAACAGGGTGGTTAATTGGCCTAATTTCAATATTTTGTCTCAGGGAATAGGGAGGCCTGAGGAGAAGGAAGGAGATGGGGAAATGGCCAGCCAGTAGAGCAGTCAGAACACACACCAGCCACCTTTATCAATCAAGTTTGCCATCATATGGGCATGGTTGTGGTACCCCAAAATAATTATACAGTAGTAACATAGGAGGTCACTGATCACAGATCACCGTAACAAATATAATGAGAAATTTTGAAATATTGCAGAAATTTACTGAAATGTGATACAGAGACATAAAGTGGGCAAATGCTATTGGAAAAATGACACAGATAGACTTGCTTGATACAAAGTTACCATAAAACTTCAATCTGTAAAAAAAAAAAATGCAGTGTCTGCAAAGAGCGGTAAAGCAAAGTACAATAAAATGAGGTATGCTTGGGGGGCCTGGGTGGCTCAGTGGGTTAAGCCGCTGCCTTCGGCTCAGGTCATGATCCTAGGGTCCTGGGATCGAGTCCCGCATCGGGCTCTCTGCTCGGCGGGGAGCCTGCTTCCCTCTCTCTCTCTCTGCCTGCCTCTCTGTCTACTTGTGATCTTTCTCTGTCAAATAAATAAATCTTTAAAAAAAAAAAATGAGGTATGCTTGTAAAAGTTGCTATTATTAAATCAGTTAAAGACATGGATAGTTTAAATATTCCTTCATTCATGTTTGGTGTTTGGAGAGTGACCTGATGAAAGAGACATGTAGTTTTGGCTGGTTCTAGGCAGGGCCTCTTAAGATGAGCTCCTCCCTCACTTGAATTATGGTTTCCATGGTGTAGTTCATAAATTTCTGGTGTAATTTATCTTTCTTAGTATACATCTTGAATTGATTAGCTTAGTGATGAACTGGTAAATGTGTGGTAGGAGATGGAGTCCATTTTATATTAATAAATTGATATTCCAGTATATGGATAATATTGGAACAAAGAAATGGAATTGTTTGAATGACTGTTTCAACATAGGTCTTGGAGACCCAAATGAAATTGCAGTCTGGTGACAAGATTTCTCTGTGCTTGCCAGGCAGGATTTATTTTGGGCAGAGCTGGATGAATATAAATATAGTCTGTGAACCCATTTTTTCATGCTGATCACTTATTCAGTTGACAGATATCTGTGCTAACTGAATTCTGATCTCACCTCTGCCACTGAGGAACTGTGGGGGCTCAAGCAAGTCACTAGCCCCACTGGACCTGGATTCCTTATCTAGAGGAAGAGTTTAGATTGGGTTGATTTCAGGTCCCAGTTCACACAACCTTCATAGCATCCCTCTATGGTGGGATGTGAACAGACTAAGCAAGTTGCACTAAGATCTGATGAAGTCAGACTCAATGGAAAGTTTGTTGAAACTCTGACCAGAATATTAGTCTCTGCTGCAGCCCTTTGCCTTTGAGATTTCTTGAAATTGGGGCACCTGGCTGGCTCAAACGATGGAGCTTGCAACTCTAGATCTCAGGGTTGTGAGTTGAATGACACCTCACCTTTGGCATAGAGCCTTTAAAAACAACAACAACAAAGAAAGATTTCTTGAAATCTACCACATAATAGTGCTCTTACCAGTGCAGGTCACTTAGCTTTGAGGTAGGAAAGGCAGGTGCTAAGGAAGGGAAGAGAGGAAATAAAATCCTCATGTGAAAGCATATCTCACTTCTCATTGCTCCCTCTGACAAGACTTAGTATTTCCACTCTGGGTTGTTTTTGTTTTTGTTTTGTTTTTAATTTTTAAAAACATTTTTATTTATTTGAGAGAGAGAGAGAGCATGAGAGAGAGAGCTAGATCACAAGAAGGGGGAGGAGTAAAGGGAGAAGCAGACTCCCTACCGAACAGGGACTCCGCTGTGGGGTTCCATCCCAGGATTCTGGGATCATGACCTGAGCTAAAGGCAGATGCTTAATCTATTAAGCCACCCAGGTGCCCCAGATCTTAGTGCTTTTGTTGCTCTCCATTTAATTTTCAAGCTAGGAGCTTTCTAGCTTTCCATTTCACCTACAGCTATCTTCTCTCATCTATAGTCAGTATCATTAAGATCTGTGATTCCTAGACATAGTCCTTGTATTTGGCTCCTTCTCTTCAGCTGCTGCCTTAGGTCAGGTCCTTTTTCCGGAATGTTGTAGTAAATTTCTTGCTATCAGGCACTTCCTTTTCTTGATTTATTCTCCATAATCCCATCATAATTACCTTCATTAAAAAATCTGATTTAGAGACTCCTTTGTCTATAGGATAGTTCCTCTGAGCGCATGTTGGAAATCCCGTATCTCTTAAGAATCAGGTAAAAATCTTTTTAAAAGGGGGGGGCGCCTGGGTGGCTCAGTGGGTTAAGCCTCTGCCTTTAGCTCAGGTCATGATCTCAGGGTTCTGGGATCGAGCCCCACATTGGGCTCTCTGCTCGGCGGGGAGCCTGCTTCCCTCTCTCTCTCTGCCTGCCTCTGCCTACTTGTGATCTCTCTCTGTCCAATAAATAAATAAAATCTTTTTTAACAAATAAGGTAAAATACCACCTCTTCTTCAGAGCCTAATTCCTCTTTTACATTAAAATTGGTTGGTTCTGATCAGACAACAAAAAGAAAAAAGGAATCCGAATTGGCAAAGAAGTCAAACCCTCATTCTTTGCAGATGATATGATACTTTATGTGGAAAATCCAAAAGCCTCCACTCCAAAACTGCTAGAACTTATACAAGAATTCAGTAAAGTGGCAGGTTATAAAAACAGTGCACAGAAATCAGTTGCATTTCTATACACCAACAAGAAGAATCTGTACTCAGGAAAGTATACAATACCCATGAAAGAAAATGAGGAAGACACAAAGAAATGGAAAAACGGGAGCCTGGTGGCTCAGTGGGTTAAAGCCTCTGCGTTCAGCTCAGGTCATGATCCAAGGGTCCTGGGATGGAGCCCTGCATCGGCTCTCTGCTCAGCAGGGAGCCTTCTTCCCTTCCTCTCTCTCTGCCTGCCTCTCTGCCTACTTGTGATCTCTGTCAAATAAATAAGTAAAATCTTTAAAAAAAAAAATGGAAAAATGTTCCATGCTCATGGATTGGAAGGAAAATATTGTTAAAATGTGCATACTACCTGGAGCGATCTACACATTTAATACAATCCCCATCAAAATACCATCAACTTTTTTCACAGAAGTGGAACAGATAATCCTAAAATTTATACAGAACCAGAAAAGACCCTGAATAGCCAGAGAACAACAGAGCTGTTAGCATCACAATTCCAGACTTCAAGCTCTATTACAAAGCTGTAATCATCAAGACAGTATGGTACTGGCACAAAAACAGACACATAGATCTGTGGAACAGAATAGAGAGCCCAGAAATGGATTCTTAACTCTGTGGTCAACTAATCTTTGACAAAGCAGGAAAGAATGTCCAATGGAAAAAAGAGTCTTTTCAACAAATGGTGTTGGGAAAATTGGACAGCCACATGCAGAAGAATGAAACTGGACCATTTACTTAACCATGCACAAAAATAGACTCAAAATGGATGAAAGACCTCAATGTGAGACAGAAATCCATCAAAACCCTTCAGAACACAGGCAGCAAACCTCTTCAACCTAAGCCACAGCAACTTCTTCCTAAAAACATCGCCAAAAGCAAGGGAAACAAGGGTAAAAATGAACTACTGGGACTTCATCAAGATAAAAAGCTTTTGCACAGCGAAGGAAACAGTAAACAAAACCAAAAGACAACTGACAGAATGGGAGAAGGTATTCGCAAATGACTTATCACACAGAGGGCTAGTATCTGGTATCTATAAAGAACTTACCAAACACAACACCCAAAGAACGAATAATCCAATCAAGAAATGGGCACAAGATATGAACAGACATTTTTTTTTTAAGATTTTATTTATTTATTTGACAGAGAGAGATCACAAGTAGACAGAGAGGCAGGTAGAGAGAGAGAGAGAGAGAGGGAAGCAGGCTCCCTGCCGAGCAGAGAGCCCGATGCGGGACTTGATCCCAGGACCCTGAGATCATGACCTGAGCCGAAGGCAGCGGCTTAACCCACTGAGCCACCCAGGCGCCCCTGAACAGACATTTCTAAAAAGAAGACATCCATATAGCCAACAGACACGTGAAAATGTGCTCCATATCACTTGGCATCAGAGAAATACAAATCAAAACCACAATGAGATACCACCTCACACCAGTCAGTGTGACTAAAATTAACAAGTCAGGAAATGAGACTTTGGCAAGAATGTGGAGAAAGGGGAACCATCTTGCATTGTTGGTGGGAATGCAAGCTGGTGCAGCCACTCTGAAAAACAGTATGGAGGTTCCTCAAAAAGTTGAAAATAGAGCTACCCTACAACCCAGCAATTGCACTAGTGGGTGTTTACCCCAAAGATATAAATGTAGTGATCTGAAGGGGCACCTGTACCCCACTGTTTATAGCAGCAGTGTCCACAATAGCCAAACTGTGGAAAGAGCCTAGATGACCATCGCAGATGAATGGATAAAGAAGATGTGAGATACACACACACACACACACACACACACACACACACACACACACAATGGAGTATTAGAAAGCTATCAAAAAATGAAATCCTGTCATTTGCAAGGACGTGGATGGAACTAGAGGTGTTACGCTAAGCAAAGTAAGTCAATCAAAGACATATAATCTCACTGATTTGTGGAATTTGAGAAACAAGGCAGTGGATCATGGGAGAAGAGAGGAAACAATGAAATGGGACGATACCAGAGAGGGGAAACAAACAAAAGACTCTTGATCTCGAGAGACAAACTGAGGGTTCCTGGAGTGGAGGAGGGGGTGGGAAGGATGGGGTGGCTGGGTGATGGACATTGGGGAGGGTATGTGCTATGGTGAGGGCTGTGAATTGTGTAAAACTGATGAATCGCAGACCTGTACCCCTGAAACAGTTAATACATTATATGTTAATTTTAAAAAAGTTGGTTGCTTCTCTGGCATTTGTTTTTTGTTTGTTTGTTTTTAAATATATTTTTAGTTCATTTTACTTGTTTGTGTCCCTTACTTGGGCTCTTAAGTGTCTCTCAAATGAGAGTTCTTACTAATTTTATATTCCCATGGCCTAGCTTAGTGTGGCAAATGGTAGGTACTTGGAAAATGTCTGTTATTTCATATATTGATTGTGCCCTGGAGGAATAAGAATGTTTGTCCATTTTGCTTCCTCTTTCCATTTTTGAAGTTCTGAGTTACTAAAGCGTCCAGAACAAGAAGGCACACCTAAAATCAAGGGAGGGGATCCTCCGCATTCTTACCTCTGAAATTAAAAGTTTGAGAGGAAGGAAACCTAAAGGGATGAGAGTAAGAAGTTCTTCAGGGCAAAAGAATATGATTGAATAGTGAAATTAAGATCTGATGTCTTTAAATTTCAATATATATTAGAGATAACATATAGAGATATTTTAAAATTTATTTTAGCATTAATTTTACTTGTAGACCCTGTCTTTGTGTATTAGTGGCAATGACATCTCCTTAGAAACCTTAGAAGAGATGTGTATTTGTTTTAGCAGTTGGAGAAGAAAGCAGAAACTAAAGCTCTTCTACTGTCAGTAGCTTAGTAAATGTAAGAAACCTTGGCTTAAGACAGCAGATTACAGCTGGGGAAGAGGAAGGAGGCAGATTAATTCCTGGAGTTGTGGAAAGAAGACTGGGGAGAAGCCCAGTTCTGTAAGTTAGATGGAAGCCCTTGTCTCCCTGACAACTTACCAGCAGTGTTCTTTCTTCCCTCTCTAACCCAGACTCTACAGGTGCCACTGCTAGCAGTTTTCATTCTTTCTCAAATTGAAGCATTGACCATATATTTTGCAAAAAATCTTGTGATATATGTTTAGTGTGGTATAATACTGTTAATAATATGCTTTGGGTTTAAATTTTAGATTTGGGCAACAATCTGATTTGGAACCTACCTATTATTTATACTATTTCTTTGTGGCAAATCTGAATTCTAAGACCTAAAAATGAATTTTTGGAATATAATCATTTCATATTATAGGGTTTGTCTTAGACAAAGTAATTTGTCCTCTTTAGAAGATGCGAGTAGGAAGAGGAAATCAATTCAGTTTGATTTCCCCACATCTAGGGAAATCTCTGTTGTGCTTCTGGTTAGTATAGAAGCATGTTTTAATTCTGAAGTTAAAAACAAAATGGATTTTTTAAAACCTGTATCTAAATTAATCTTTGTCCGGGATAATATTTTCTTGGGGTAGTAATGAAGGATGTTTAAATTTTTCAATATGAGGATTTATTCGTTTATCAGTTACTGTGTGCAGGCACTGTGCTAGCAATATAATGGTGATTGAAACAGAACTTGTGTTTGTTTTAGAGAGTATAGTCCAATAGGGAAGAAAGACACTTACCCCACCCATGAACAACAATGAATGCAAATTTTGAGCAACACCACAGGGTACTGAAATAGAGAATAATGAAGGGACACAGGACATTGGAAGGTTTATCTTAGGGTGATTGAGAAGGCTTCCCTGGGAGCATGAAATTTAAACTAAAATTTGAGAAAGAGGGAACTCGACATTCAGAGTGGAATAGCATGTTCAAAGCCACTAAGGCGGGAAAGAGCTTACTTCTATATATTAGTTTCTGGAATAAAGAGAAGCAAAAAGTATGGTTGAAGCAGAGGAAGAGTAGCGAAAAATAAATTCAGAGGAGTGGATGGGCCATAGTGTGTGGGGTTTTGTAGACTATGATAAGGCATTTGGATTTTATTTTGAGTGCATTTGGAAGCTGTTAAAGTATTTTCATCAGGGAAATGACAAGAGTTAACGTTGAGTAGATCACCTTGGGATGTTGTGTGTAAAGTGCTGAACGGAATCAGTAGACTTGTCAGGGGGCTGTTGCAGTAATCAGTGGAAGAGGTGCTGGTGACCTGAACAGTATGGGTTCATGCCAGTGGAAATTGGAGATTTTTGGAAGTTAAATAGAAAGGTTGCTGATAGATGTGGGGAATGGTGGGAAGAGAAGAATCATTACTTCTAGATTCAGGTTTGGCCAACTGAGTTGATGGTTAGTGCTATTTAGTAATAGTTGAGATAGAAAATTGGGTTAAGTTTTGGATATATTAAGTTTGAGATGCCTGTGAGATATCCAGATGGAGATGTGGGATAGGCAGTAGGATATATAAGCAGGTGCTCTAAGCAGAAGGTTGGGCTGAAGATAAAGCTCAGGAATGTGAGTGTATACATGCCATTTAAAGCCATGGAAATGGATGAGATCCCTAGGGAGTCAATGTAAGAAGTGTGTGGTTCCTAGAAGGTGAGAAGGGCAGCACAGCACAGTTAACAGGATTGGTTTGAGACAGTTATTTTATCATAACTCAAAGGCAGGATACCCATACAGGTAGAATAAATACAAGAAGGTTTATAAATTTGGTTGGCATGTAGGTGAAATAGTTCCAATCTGATAGCCTCTGTATTTTCTGAAGTAGAATCTGTCATTGTCTACTTAGAAAGAGGGAGGATAGTCAGCAATTTGAGGATGGCTATGAAGTTTGAAATACAGTGGTGGACTAAAAAACATAGGCTTGCCCAGTGGTATCTCAGACCATGTTGATCATAAAATTTATAGTGCCGGCATACTTCAGAGATACTTTTTTTTTTTTTAAGATTTTATTTTATTTATTTATTTGACAGAGATCACAAGTAGGCAGAGAGGCAGGCATAGGGAGAAGGGGAAGCAGGCTCCCTGCTGAGCAGAGAGCCCCATTCGGGGCTCCATCCCAGGACTCTGAGATCATGATCTGAGCTGAAGGCAGAGGCTTTAACCCACTGAGCCACCCAGGTGCCCCCAGAGATACTTTGAATTTAGTTCCCAACCACCATAAAATGAATGTCCCAGTAAAATACGTCAAATGAAATTTTGGTTTTGTAGTGCATATAACCATTACATTTACACTGTAGTCTTAGGTGTGCAATAGCATTGTCTAAAAAACAATACACATACCTTAATTTAAAAACATTTTTTAAAAGATTTTATTTATTTGACAGAGCGAGCACAAGCAAGGGGAGCAGCAGAGAGAGAAGCAGGCTCCCCAATGAGCAGGGCCTGATGTGGGGGCTCAATCATGACGTGAGGCAAAGGCAGACGTTAACAACTGAGCCACCCAGGCAGCCCTTTAAAAATATTTTATTGCTAAAAAATGCTAACTGTTATCTGAGCTTTTAGCAAATCATATGACTGATCACAGATCACCATAAAAAAATAATAATAAAGTTCGAAATATTGCAAGAACTACCAAAATGTGACAGAAATATGACGTGAGCAAATGCCGTTGGAAAATGGCACCAGCACACTTGCTCAAAGCTGGGTTGCTACAAACCCTTCAATTTGTAAACAAAAAAACCCCACAGTATCTGCGAAGTACAATAAAAAGAGGTGTGGCTGTAATTGTTTCAATCTGGTTATGAAATGAATGAGGGAAAATCCTCTTTTAAATTTGGTAGATAGGTGACTAGGTGGTATAAGTAAGTGGTGTGATGGCGTCTTATTTTGGAGGTCAAGGGGACACTGTCTTATGTCTGGTCAGTTTGCATGGCTTGCTCACAGTGGTGTCAGAACTAGTTGCTTAGTAGCTTTGTTAATAGCTTACTAGGACTGAAGTTTTTTGCTGTCATTAAAGAGAGGGTAAATTCTTGACATGTAATAGTTATATACTACCTAATTTGGGATTTTAAGAGGAATCTAAAAGGAAACAGGAAACACAACAGAAAAATCTATGTACAAAAATAAGGCATGTGCTGAGAAGGTATTTGTGTACTTACAATTTAAAATAAAATGTTGGGGCACCTGGGTGGCTCAGTTGGTTAAGCGACTGCCTTTAGCTCAGGTCCTGATCTGAGGTCCAGCCCCACAGCGGGCTCCTTGTTCAGAGGGGAGCCTGCTTCTCCTTCTCTCTGCCTGCTACTCTGCCTGCTTGTGCTCTCTACCTCTCTTTGTCAAATAAATAAAATTTAAAAATAAAATTAAATTTTGACTTGTCAAAGATTATCTAATATAAACTTTGCTTTTGGTTTATGGAAGTTATGAGAATGCTAAACAAATTCTGTATTTCCTTCCTGAATGACTATTATTTTTTAAATAATATTTAAATTTGACTATTATTTTTTAAATATGCAAACAGAAATCTAAGCCACTTTAAAGTAACATTTTGTTTCCTGTTTATTTCAAATTGTTATTAATAAGTTACTTATTTTTGAAATGTGGGTACTTAAGTTAATTCAGTTAACTATTTGCCTTTTTTTTTTTTACTTTTTAAACAATTAAGATTGTTTAAAAATGGAAGTAAATAACTGCATTTTAGAATTGCATATCAAAGTGGTCAAGAAGGAATTGTGACCCTATAAGGAAAAGATTAAATAGAGTGTTAATAGTGTATCTCCTTTCTCTGTGCTCATATTTTCTAGAGTCTAAGGTAGCTGTCCTTGCATAAAGATGGACATAGTATTTTCCTTAGCAGAAAGCTTTTTGAAATACTTGATTCTTTTGTGACTAATGGAGCGGGTGAATGCTCCAAAAGCCATTTGGTAGAATAAGCAATGTTTGTGTACTCAGCCTCCCAATAATGAAAGCCCTAAGCCTTCTGTTCCTTAAAATACACACTTGGTGTCTTTGAGGATAAATACTACTTTTTTTTTTAAAGATTTTATTTATTCATTTGACAGACAGAGATCACAAGTAGGCAGAGAGGCAGGCAGAGAGAGAGAGAGGAGGAAGCAGGCTCCCCGCTGAGCAGAGAGCCCGATGCGGGGCTCGATCCCAGGACCCTGGGATCATGACCCGAGCCGAAGGCAGAGGCTTTAACCCACTGAGCCACCCAGGCGCCCCCTAAATATTCTACTACTTTTTGAATTTGAAGAGCATTCTATTATAGTCAAATGAGAAGATTTTTATTGATACAGTTAATGTTTTAGCCATTTGAAATTTTAATGATATGAATTTGAGTGTCTGTCAGGTAGTAGTAGTTTTATGTGGAACAGAGCACAACATAATTGGGTGTATTAAATACGGGAGGAACACAGGAATAATTCTTTCTAGAATTCTGGCAGATTTTTAAAAATTAATTTTAAAAGTTAATTTATAAATTCAGCATAATTAACATACAGTGTTACATTAGTTTCAGGTGTACAAAATAGTGATTCATCAATTCTACACATTACTCAGTGTTGGCAAAATGTTTTGAGAAATTTACACATATTACTAAAACTTATTATAACTTTTATTGGGTATATGAAACCATAATCTAAATAATTCTTGACTTCTAAAAAGTTACTAAAAAGGCTAAATTTATGAGAAAGAAAACCATGACTTTATAGTAGTACATTTTCCCCCTTAGGTTTCCTTTCTGAGGAGGTTTGTGTTTATGGTATGTTGCTTCTTAAAAATCTGGATACAAGATTTTAACGTCACAGTATACCAAATACAAGAAGGCGATTTACACTGTACCTGGAGCACAACTGAAATCCTGACATTGGACAAACTATCAGAACATGTTGAGCATGATCTACCCCTTGAATGGTTATATGATATTGATGGAACAAGTCCCCTTTATGCTGATGCTTGCTAATAAGTTCTACCATAGCAAGTGGCAGGGTGATTATTGTTGTTGTTATTATTATTGTTGTTGTTGGTATTTTGAGAGAGTGGGGAGGCAGGTAGAGAGAGAGAGAATCTTAAACAATCTTAACCAGGCTCCGTAGCCAGTGAAGAGCCTGACATCTGATTCAGTCTCATGACCCTGAAATCCTGACCTGAAATGAAATTGAGAGTCAAGTCTTTTTTTTTTTTTTAAGATTTTATTCATTTATTTGACAGAGAGAAAGATCACAAGTAGGCAGAGAGGCAGGCAAAGAGAGTGGGGAAGCAGGCTGCCTGCTGAGCAGAGAGCCTGATGCGGAGCTCAATCCCAGGACCCTGAGATCATGACCTCAGCCGAAGGCAGAGGCTTTAACCCACTGAGCCACCCAGGCGCCCCAAGAGTCAAGTCTTTTAATCGACCAAGCCACACAGGCACTCCAGGCCGGTTATTCTTATGAGTGAGAGTATGTGTGTGTTGCATTCAGTTGTCCAGTGCTACGTTTGGAACACCAAGACTACCATTCTGAAAAATCAGAAATGTTTGTTTATTAGAACATGGTGTAGGGCTCAGATTTTGATGTGAAAGGGACTTAAATACATGGAAAGTTGTTCCAAAGCTTTCTGATTATGCAAATGTAGGGAATTTCAGTAACTGTTTATAAATCCTCTTACTGTTTATAAAGAAAATGATCCATTATTTTAAAAGAAATACACAAAGAAAAATAAACCATTGTTTTACAAATAAGTAGCATTTTCATTTACTTTTCATTTATTCATAATTATTTTATAGATGGCCATTTTACTTTATTTATTTTAGAGATTTTATTTATTTATTTGACAGAGACACAGCAAGAGAGGGAACACAAACAGGGGGAGTGGAAGAGGCGGAAGCAGGCTCCTCACTGAACAGGGAGCCCAATGTGGGGCTCAATCCCAGAACCCTGGGATCATGACCTGAGCCCCAAAGGCAGACGCTTAACAACTGAGTCACCCAGGTGCCCTGACCATTTTACTTTTAAAATCAAAGTTTTTTATGCCTCTATTCAGTCTCTAATGGGAGCAATATGTAAATATATATGTTGATATCTGAAATCTACTCTTGTGCACGTTGTTTATACCAGTTACAGTTGCACTGTAGAGACAAGCTGCACTGTAGTGTACTAGATAACTTTTAAGTACCAAGAGTCATTACATTAAGATATACTGCTTTGCACATATACACACAAAATTCGTTAAGCATTTTTGATGTACAGTTGGTTCTTGTGCTTGCCTCGGTGAATGATTCTCAATTGATACACCATCATTTTTCTTAGGATTTTGATCAGTGTTTAAAATAAGTTTTTGCTGCATCTGAATAGAACAGCTATATTCTTATGATATCCTGGGTGAAGCCAGTTGTGGGTCTTCATGTGTAAGTATTAGTTTCAAAGTAGCACCAGAGGAAGATTTCCTAGAAACCAAGAAAACATTGTTTTGCATATTTAAGAGAGCTCAGTCAAGTCTCTAAAAAGTTTTGAAGTGAAACTGTGACACAATGACTCTGCTGAAGAGCAGATTAAAGAGTAATTACTATAAATGTGTTTTGAGCTTTATAGAATCATTCCAGTCACTGTTTAATTGATACTGTAGGGACACGTGGGTGGCTCAGTTGGTTAAGCATCTGACTTGATCTTAGCTGGGGTTTTGATTTCAGGGTCATGAGTTCAGGCTGGGCAGGGAGCCTACTTAAAAAAATGATACTGTAGAGCCTCTGGGTGGCTCAGTCGGTTAAGTGTCCCAACTCTTGGTTACGGCTCAGGTTTCTAGGATAAGGCCCTGCGACGGGCTGCACTCCCCTGTTTATTCTTGATGGATACAGGTGTGCTGCTCCTTTGTTGTGAGAAAGGGAAGTGGAATTGATGGGGAGGGTCAGATTTTTAAAGAGGAAAATCAGGTGAGGTGCTTGTTTCTGAGGTTAGGATTTGAAGTCTAATTGTTGTGAAGTTGAGATTGTCATTTGTCAGGGGCCCACAAAGTTTTTCTATAAATGTCCTGATACAAATATTTGGGGCTTTGTGAGTTTCCTCTGCCTGAGTGAAGGGTGGTCAACTACATACATGACATCCAGAAAGTAGTAGGAATTTAATGGCCTTGGGGACAACCTTTAACCAAGGAAGTGGATAGCTTCTCTTTCCTTAGGTGGGCCAAGTGTTAGGCATGTTCCACATAATTAGTCTAGAGGGTCTTTAGCAGGACTGAACTCCAGTTACAAACAGCAGTCCATCTCACTGTCCCTAATCCCCTCAAGTATGCTTCCCCTCAAAGTTCTTATTTCAGGTTTACTCTTGGAGGAATTCAAATGACAGTCGGTTGTTGTATACTTTTGGTGGCGGTAGTAGTAGTGGTAGTATACAGCTTTTTCTTCCCTTCTCCCCCCCACTGGAGAGATATGGCTTCCTTAGTGATTGACCCTGGCACAAGAGTACAGCAGAGTGAATGGACTGAGGAATGGGGAAGAAAGTATTGTATGCCTACCTACCATTAATTCAGTTCAGCTCAGCCTTACTCAAATTGGTACGTTCTTTGCAGGTGATCTTTTTCTGTCTTGGGTTTTCTATTCATGAAGAAAAAAGTAAATCACCTAACTTGTGTGACTAGTTACCTCAGAATAAATGAAAAGGTCCCAACTTTGTTTTTCTGTGAGCAAAATTAGATTTTCTGTGTTCAAAAGTTAATTGACGGGACGCCTGGGTGGCTCAGTTGGTTGGACGACTGTCTTCGGCTCAGGTCATGATCCCGGGGTTCCAGGATCGAGTCCCACATTGGGCTCCCGGCTCCATGGGGAGTCTGCTTCTCCCTCTGACCTTCTCCTTGCTCATGCTCTCTCTCACTGTCTCTCTCTCAAATAAATAAATAAAATCTTAAAAAAAAAAAAAAGTTAATTGACATTTTCTATGCTGGAAAATAACTTAAGATTCAGGGTACTATATACATTGTGTCACATAATGAAGTGAGTAGTTATAAAATAGTAGTTACATGTATTTCTACAGCCAAACTTCAAATAACATGATTGACTGGGTTTTCCCAAAACAAGTAATAAAATTTCAAAATGGCAGTGTAATGACAAGTAACTACAGTTCTCCCATGAAAGTACTTGATTAGGAACGCCTGGGTGGCTCAGTTGTTAAGCATTTGGCTCAGGTCAAGATCCTAGGGTCCTGCGATCAAGTCAGGCATCAGGCTTCTTGGTCAGCAGGGAGCCTGCTTCTCCCTCTGCCTGCAGCTCCCTCTGCTTGTGCTCTGTCTCTGTCTCTCTATCTCTGAAATAAATAAAATCTAAAAAGGAAAAAAATACTTACTGATTAAATTTCTTTTAACGTCTGGGGAATTGAAAGTGTTTCTCCACTTGTGATGTGTTTCTTCTACAATGAGAAGTTCAAATCGTATGATGTAAGTTTCACCATTAGAGAGGGGTTTCCAGGCACATAATCAGCGCAAAAATTTTACTTTTTACTATATGAGGATTTTAGGTATACTAGTTGTGTTTTAAAAAAATTTCATATTAGCATATGCTTTTGAGCTCATTTTCTAAAAGTTGACCGGTGCTTTTTAAATCTGTTAAAATTAGCTTTTTATCACAATCATGATAATTGGTTGTTTTATTTGTAAGAATGCTATTTTCCAGGTTTGTTTGTTTGTTTGTTTTTCCCTTTCCCTGGAAGGCTTTGGCCAATCTTTTGTTTTAAGGATTTATTTATTTATTTATTTTAGAGAGTATGTTCAGAGGAAAGTGGGGGGAGGGTCAGAGAGAGAGAATCCTCCAGCAGGACTCAGAGCTGAGTTCAGAGTCCCACTCCAGGCTCAATCCCAGTACCCTTAGATCATGACCTGAGTTGAAACCAAGAGTCGGTCACTCAACCAGTTGAGCCACCTGGGTGCCCTATTTTTTTTTTTCTTTCTTTTTTTTTTGTTTAAGATTTTATTTATTTATTTATTTATTAGAGAGAGAGAGAGAGAGACTGCAAGAGAGGGAACAGAAGCACAGGGAATGGGAGAGTGGGAAGCAGGCTTCCTGCAGAGCAGGGAGCCCGGTGTGGGGCTCTGGGACCCTGGATCCCAGACCCTGGATCCCAGACCCTGATCCCAGGACCCTGGGAGCATGACCTGAGCCAAAGGCAGATGCTTAATGACTGAGCCACCCAGGTGCCCCGCCCTGCCTATTCTTTTTTTGAAATATCATATCCCCTTTTTTGGTTCTTAGTTTAATGCATACTTATCTAAAAAGTCTTCACTTTTATTGCTACTTTAAAAAAATAGCTGAAGTTGGATTTTATTTTGCAAGTTTATGTTATGATCTGCTTTACTGAGGTAAGCCAGATCTTGTGTTTATTCTTTTATTTGGTTTCATTTAATTTAATTGCATAAGGCTGTCAAATAGTTTAGCAGGTAATAACATTTTCTTTTACACTTGTATCAGAATATATTGGGGAAAAAGTTGGGTTGATGTAACTTGTAAGTTACTTCTCTGGAAATGTATTTGGGACAGCTTGTATTTTTGGGATGTAGTGTTTTGTTTTTTCTCTTACTCGTGGACATTTTTCTCCATACGCTTCACCTAGGATATTGGTTTTTGTTCACTTGGATTCCCCATCTTAGTCTTCACTACTCCTTGTACACCTCAACACACATCTGCAGCCTTATAAACAAACCTCAGCCTTCTCACCGGCTTTATCAGAATATTGTCCTTTCTTTAAGGCTGGGCTTAGAACCCACAGACTCCACTTCATTATTAATTTTTCCGAGTCTAGTTCCCAGGGTTCCCTTTGTTTTCTGAGTGACTACAGTGTATTCTCTCTTCATCCTTGTGCCCTATATTGTACCTGATGATTAGTTACACTGTGTACTCCGCCTCAGCTACGTTATGTATGGCTTTCAAGGGCACAGTGTTTTCTCAGCTCTTTAGGATTTCTTTTTTTATCTATCACATAACAGACACTTCGTATTTTAATTAGTTGCTTGTATTAAATACCCAATTTAGCTTTCTTCTTATAATTTCTCTCTAGGTAAACTTAGTGATTTTTAAGTGTTTTGTTTATTGCTTGTTTCTTAATAGATGTTAAAAAGGATTGGTCTGACCATGCTCTCTGGTGGGAAAAGAAGAGAACTTGGCTTCTTAAGACACATTGGACCTTGGATAAGTATGGCATTCAGGCAGATGCTAAGCTTCAGTTCACCCCCCAGCACAAACTGCTCCGCCTGCAGCTTCCCAACATGAAGTATGTGAAGGTGAAAGTGAATTTCTCTGATAGAGTCTTCAAAGCTGTTTCTGACATCTGTAAGACTTTTAGTAAGTATCAAATTCTTCATGAAAGTATTAGTGGTGTGATGTATGTATGACTGATGATTAACAGCTTATTTCAAAGAGTAGGGTGGGGTGAGCTATGTCTGTATGTATATGTCAGTTTTTCACTTTCTTCTTGAAAGTTTTTTATTACTTTAAGATAAAGAAATATTGAGGTAAGATGGAACAGGATTCTTTCCTTACTAGAAGTATTATGGAATACTTCATTCTGATGACTTAATTTTTATTTCTTGGGAAGGAAAAGAAAAAAGGCGTTATTTTCAGGATATAGGTTTTGCAATGTTTCCTTCACATAAATCACTATTTGATTTTGGTGATTCAGGCACATAGTGTCACTTCCTTCACTGAAGGCCTGACATAGCTCCTAAGGAAATGACCATGAGTGTTATCTTCCTTAAGCAACTTGAACTTGAAGTTCAACTACAACTTGAACACTCTTGTAGTGATTCTGTTTATGCTTTCTGAAATGAAATGTGGACTACTTTTGGCTGACCCAGTTATGTCATATGACAGGAAGTATTCAACTATCAGAGAAAATGAACTATTGCCATTATGACTAGTACATAATTCTTTTATACCACAGATTTAGGGGGAGATGTAGAACATTATTGTTTTGATCTAATGACTGAAATTATAGTGTTTTTTATGCTTAATGGGGTTTTTAGGAAAAAATAAACATATAGAAAAGTATAAGGAATTATATGAAAATTACCTAATTCCTGTTAGCTTAGAATTAATAACTGACATTTTGCAAAAGTTTTTTAAAGTCACAATAATAAAGTTCTTGAGTCACATTCTTATAATTTCCCTTCACAAAGCAACCACTGTCATAAGTCTGTGTGTATATCCTTCTAGTACTTTTAAAAATACATCAGCACACATATATGTACATGTATTTCTTCAAATTTATGTGTTTAGATATCCATAAACAGTATACTGCCATAACTCTTTGGGTATTTTTCTTTTTGCAGTTTGTATTTGTATGTCGGAGTTTCTCAAGTGGTTATACAATAGTCCCCTACTTCTCTGTGAGGGATATGTTCCAAGACCCCTGGTAGATGGTTGGAACCACAGATAGCACCCCTATATCTACTGTTTTTTTCCTATACATACATATTTATGATAAAGTTTAATTTATAAATCAGGTATGGTAAGAGATTAACAATAATAAACAAAATAGGTCAATTATAATAATACACTATGATAAAAGTCATGTGAATGTGGTCTGTTCCTCAAAATATCCTCTTATACTGACTCAGACTTCTTTATCTTGTAGTGATGTGAGATGATAAAATGCATATGGGATGAGATGAAGTGAGGTGAAGGATATAGGCACTGTGACACAGCATTAGGCTGGATGGTACATCAGAAGAAGGATCATCTGCTTCTAGATCACAATTAACTGAAACCATGGAAAATGAAATAATGGATAAGGGGGGACTGCTGTACCAATTTACATTACGGGCAGCAACATATGAAAACTCATTGTCCCAAATCATCACTAACATTTGAATATTGTCAGTTTTTAGTGTTTACTTTTTTGAGTGAAAAAATACAGTATTTCATTTTAGTTCATAAAGGTAAGTATATTTCTGTATCTCTATTAGTCATCTAAGGTTTTTTTTTTTTTACTTACCCATTTATATCATTTATCTATTTCTTTAGTTCATAAACTTTATAAACAAAATTGAACAGAAAGTACAGAGAGTCCCATTAACAGTCTGTGGGTTTGGACAAAGACATGACATGTATCCATCATTATAGTATCATATAGAGCAGTTTCACTGCGCTAAAAATCTGTGCTCTTCCCTCTCGCCTACCTCCTGGCAATCACTGATCTCTTTACTGTCTCTGTAGTTTTGGCTTTTCCAGAATATGGTACAATTGGAGTCATACAGTATGTAGTCTCTTCCGATTGTTTCTTTTGCATACTAATATACATTTAAGTTTCTTTCATGTCTTCTCATGGCTTGATAGCTCAGTTCACTTTAGCACTGAATAATATCCCATTGTCTGGATGTACCAGTTTGTTTATCCTACATAGCTACAGAACCTACATCGCTAGTTTTTTCCAAGTTTTGCAATAGCAAGAAAAGCTACTATAAACATCTGTGTGGAGGCTTTTGTATGGGCATTTGTTTTCAGTTCCTTTAGGTAAATACTAAGGAGTGTGATTGTTGAACATAGGAAAAAAATATGCTTAATTCTTATTTATTTATTTATTTATTTATTCATTCATTTATTTATTTGACAGAGAGAGATCACAAGCAGGCAGAGAGGCAGGCAGAGAGAGAGAGGAGGAAGCAGGCTCTCCGCTGAGCAGAGAGCCCGATGTGGGGCTCGATCCCAGGACCCTGAGATCATGACCTGAGCTGAAGGCAGCGGCTTAACCCGCTGAGCCACCCAGGCGCCCCTGTTTAATTCTTTAAGAAACCACCAAACTGTCTTCCGAAGTAGCTGTGCCATTTGGCATTCATACCAGCAGTGAATGAGAGTTCCTCCTCTGAATCCTCACCAGCATTTGATGGTGTTATGTTCTGGATTGTGGCCATTCATGACATTTCATTGTTACTTTAATTTGTATTTCTTGGATGGCATAGGATGTGGAGCATCTTTTCATATGGTCATTTGCTATCTGTACATCTTTTTTATGGAGGTGTCTGTTAAGGTCTTCAGTCTTTTTTTTTTTTTTTTTTTTTTAAGTAGGCTCTAATGCACAATGTGGAGCACAGTGTGGGAACTTGAACTTATGACACTGAGATCAAGAGTCAGATGCTTAACCAACTGAGCCATCCCTTTTGGCCCATTGTGTTAACCAGGTTGTTTGTTTTCTTAACTGTCAAATTTTTAGAGTTCCTAGTATAGTGTTTTGGAAAATAGTGCTGTATTAGATATTCCTTTAGCAAATATTTTATTCCAGTGTCTGGCTTGTCTTTTCATTCTCTGATAATTTCTTTGAGGGAGCAGAAAGTTTTAATCTTAATGAAGTCTAGCTTATCAGTTACTTCTTTTGTGGATCACATCTTTATTGTCATATCTAAAATGCCATCACTAAACCCAAGATCATCTGGATTTTTTTTTTTTTTCTGTGTTATCTGGGGGTTTTATCATTTTTTGTTTTACATTTAGGACTGTGATCCATTTTGAGTTAATTTTTGTGAAGCTTGTAAGGCCTGGGTCTAGATTCCTTTTTTTGCATGGGATGTGCAGTTGTTCTAGCATTATATATTGAAAAATTATCTTTTGTTATATTGCCTTTGTTCTTTTGTCAAAGATCACTTCACTGTACTTATATTGGTTTATTTCTGGGTACTACATTCTATTCCATTGATCTATTTGTTTTTTTTTTTTTTTCCAGTAGCACCCTGTCTTGATTATGATAGCTTATATAAGTCTTGAGGTCATGTATCATCAGTCCTTCAACTTTGATTTTCTCCTTCAGTATGATTTGGCTATTCTGGGTCTTTTACCTTTCCATATAAACCTTAGAATCAGTTTGTTGGTATCCATAAAATAATGTGCTGGGATTTTGATTACATTGAATCTGTAGATTAAATTGAGAGGAACTGATAACAATATTGAATTTTCATATACTTGAATGTGGAACATCTCTCCATTTATTTTTTGATTCTTTCATCATCAGTTTTATAGTTTTCCTCATTAAGATCTTATACATATTTGTTAGATTTATATTTATTTTCTTTTTTATGTGTTGATGGAAGTAGTATTGTGTTTTATATTTCAAATTCCACTTGTTCATTGCTGGAATATTGGAAAGTAATATACTTTTATAAATTTACTATGTATCCTGCAACCTTCCTGTAATTATTTGTTAGGGGAGTTTTTGTTGATTATTCTGAATTTTCTGTAGGAATGATGATTATATTTGTGAATGAAGACCATCTTCTTCTTCCCAATCTATATACTTTTTTTTTCTTTTCTTGTCTTACCGTATTAGCTAGTAGTTGGAGTAAGATGTTGAATAGCCATGGTGGGAGAGGGATATCCTTGCGTTGTTCTTGATCTTAGTGGGAAAGCTTCAAGTTTATCATTGTTAGGTATGTCCTTTGCTAAAGGGTTTTGTAGGGGTTTTGGGGGGGGGGGGGGTTTGTAAGTATTTTTTATCAAGCTGAGAATGCTTGCTAGCTTACTGAGTTCTTAATTATGAACTTGAAATTGGATTTTGTCATGCTTTTTTAATTTATATCTTTTGATGTGATCATGTGAGTTTTCTTTAGTCTTTTTTGTTTAGTCTTTGATGAGATGGATTATGTTGATTTTTGGATCCTGAACCACCCTTGTATAGTTGGCATAAATCTCACTTGGTCACGGTGTGCGATTCTTTTTATGCATTGTTGAAGTCTGTTTGCTAATACTTTGAAGATTTTGCATACATATTGGTCTGTAGTTTTTTTATAAAGCTTTTGATTTTGGTATTAGAGTAATGCTGGCTTCATGGAATGAATTAGGAAGTATTCCCTTCACTTTATCTTCCAAAAGAGATTTTAGAGAATTAATATAATTTCTTAAGTGTTTGTTAGATAGGAAAAAAAGCTCCTTGAAATGGGTCCTGGTAGTGACTTTTGGTTATAATACATAAAGCACAAGCAAATATAAATAAGTAGGATTGTATCAAACCAAAAAATTTCTGCACAGCAAAAGGAACAGTCAACAGAATGAAAATCTCTGAATAAGAAAAAATACTTACAAATCCTGTAACTGAGAAAGGGTAAATATCTAAATTTTAGAAAGACCTCATACAACTTAGTAGAAAAAACAAAAAAACAAACAAAAATCCAACTAAAATTGGGTATAAAGGACCTGAATAGACATTTTCCCAAAGAAGATACATATACAAATAGTCAACAGATACACAGAAAAAGTGTTCAGTATCACTAATCATTAGAGAAATACAAACCAAAACCACAATGCAGTGTCACCTCATACCTGTTAGAATGGCTGTTGTCAAAAAGACAGATAAATACTGGCAAGGATATGGAGAAAGGAACCCAGCCACAATGGAAACAGTATGAAAATTTCTCAGAAAATTAAAAATAGAACTACCATACAACCCAGCAATTGTACTTTTGGAATATAACTGAAGGAAATGAAACCACTGTCGTGAAGAGATAATCTGCATCCCCATGTTCATAGCAACACTATTTGCAATGGCCAAGACAAGGAAATAGTGTAAGTATTCACTGACGGATGAATGGATAAAAAAGTTTTGATACACACACAGTTATTATTCAGCCATAAAAAAGAAGGAAATCCTGCTATTTGTGACAACACTATGGACCTTGAAGGCATTATGCTAAGTTAAGAAAAGTCAGAAAAATACTGTATAATCTTGGTTATATGTGGAACCCAAAACAAAAACAAAAAAGCTAAAAGAGAGATCATTTTTGTGGTTACCAGAGGCAGAAGATAGAGAGTGGGGAGAATCGGATGAAAGTGGTCAAAGGTACACACTTAAGTTGTAAGATAAGTAAGTACTGGGGTTGTGATGTATGACATGAAGACTATAGTTAATGCTGGTATGGTATATTGGAAAGTTAAGAGTTCTAGTCACAAAGATTTTGTGTGTTTGCGTGTGTGTGCTTACTTATATTAAAGGGTGGTGGTTAACTTACTGTGGTGATTACTTCACAGTGTACATAAGTCAAGTTACTATGCTGTATACCTTAATTGTATAAAGGTAACTCAGTATCTCAATAGAGCCAGAAAGGTGTTTGGTAGAATTCACCAGTAAACCAGTCTGGCCCTAGTGCTTTCTGTTTTGCAAGGTTATTAATTATTGATTCAATTTCATTATAGACACAGGTCTCTTCAGATTATTTCTTATGTGAGTTTTGGCAGATTGGCTTTCAAGTGTTTGATTTAGTAAAAATTATATTGGCTTTCTTTTAAAATTTAACTTAAGAAAATACTTTTATGTAATGATTAAGTGAGGTTTTTAGTTATACTTCCTTTTTCTTTCTTTCTTTCTTTCTTTCTTTCTTTTTTTTTTTTTTTTTGAAAGAACCACTTTTGGCTAGGCACAAGTACTTTCAGCTCTTGGTTGTAACATGTGTTTGGAGGTGTAGGCTCTACAAATGTAGAGCCTTATTAAGAAGAAATGAAAATTCTCCCAAAGTTTAACTGACAATTACGTAGAGGCACTATGCTGCCATTTCATATCATCAGTACAAAAACAATTTGAGTCTTGACCAATACTAATTTGTTAATACTTTTTCTTTTCTGTTCTTACAAAGTTCTCTATTTGATGTGGATAGTAGTAGTAGACAGTAGTAGTGGAACAGAACTCTAATTAACTCAAATTCAGTTGTGTTTAAAAACATTTTTTTAAAAATTTGAGTAACTTCATTTTGGTAGCCTAATTTGTACATAAAGATTCTAATGCAAAGGGCTTGTTTTAGGAGTAATGATGATTACTTTTTCTATAATGACAAAGATGAAAAAGAAATGAAGAATCACTTAAAACTTCTAGCAGCATTTTCTAGTTTTAGCTGTTCTAGTGGATGTAGAGTAGTAAGTGCTGGTGACTTTAATTTGTATTATGCTAAAGACTAGTGATGTTGAGGATCTTTTTACATGATTACCCATATGTCTTTTTTTGGTAAAGTATCTGTTTAAATCCTTTGCCTCCCCTTTTTAAAAGAAAAAAATTATGTTGTCATCTTACTGAATTGTAAGCACTTTTTTAGATATTCTGGATATAGAAAATTTATTGGATTTATGTTTTGCAAATACTTTTTCACTGTGGTTTATTTTTTAAGTTTTTTTGAAGAACATAAATTTTAATTTTGATGAAGAAAGACAAGTTTATGATCTCTTTTATGATTTTTATTCATAGACATAAAAATCGTTAACAAAATTTTAAATCGGGCCTAGTAATAAAAGATTAATACATCATTGTCAAGTGAGGCTTATCCCCAAACAGGAAACTTTCTGTGTGCATGTGGAAAGAATGTATATTGTCATTGGGTGGGGATGCTTTATAAAATGACAGGCAAAGTTGGTTGAAAAGCAAAGGGATGTTGCAGTCTTAAGCTATAATTGTTGCTTTGTCCTTGCTCCTTTCACATCTGTCAGTTTTATTAAAGTATTATTAGTAGGGGCGCCTGGATGGCTCAGTGGGTTGAGCCTCTGCCTTCAACACAGGTCATGATCTCAGGGTCCTGGGATCAAGCCCCGCATAGGGCTCTCTGCTCAGTGGGGAGCCCGCTTTCCCCCTCTTTCTCTGCCTTCCTCTCTGCCTACTTGTGATCTCTGTCAAATAAATAAATATTAAAAAAAAAAAAACAAACGAAAAAACGTATTAGTATATGCACACATTTAAAATTGTTTTGTCCTCTTGATGAATCTTCTCTGTTAACACTGAAATGACCTGTATTTCTGATAATATTAGCTTTGAAATATATCTTGTCTGTATTTAAAAAGTGCTGCAGCTATCTTTTGGTTGGTATTAGTATTTTTTATTATCCCGTTTCTTTTAATTTATGGCTTTAAATTAGGTTTCTTATAAACAACGTATAGCTAGAACTTGCTTTTTCCATTTAATCTGACAATCCCTGCCCTTTTATAAACTGTTTAGGCCATTTATCTTTAATGTGATTATCACTGTGGTTAGGTTTAAGTCTGCCATGTGTATTTGTTTTACTTACAGTATTTTATTTTTAAATTTCTACATGTTCTATTTTTTTGTTGTTGTTGTTGTTTTGATGGACAGGGGTTTGTTAAAGTTATATTTTTTTCTACCCATGAGTTAAGTAGATTTTACTGCTTTTTTTTTTTTGCCTTTTAATATTCTAGAATTTATAGTATATGACTAACTTAATCACAGCGAATGCTCAAATAGTATAGCATTACATGCGCAAAGTATAATGATCTTTCAATAATAAGTTCCATATCCCCTTTCATTTCCTTTTTGGTACTATCATATGTTTTACTTCCACATATTCTGAAAGTCATCATATGTTGTTATTTTCCTGTGAAGCAATAATTGTCTTTTCAAAGTAGTAGAAAGTAAGGAAAATTTTTTTAAAGATTTTATTTGACAGAGTGTGTGCATGTGCAAGCAGCAGGGGAGGGGCAGAGAAAGAGGGAAAGAATCTCAGATTGACTCCATGCTGAGTGCAGAGCCTGACTTGAGGCTCAGTCTCATGACCTGAGCCAAAACCAAGAGTTGGATGTGTGCCCCAGAAAAATGGTCTTTTTAATTGCTCACACATTTACCATTTTTTAATGGTCTTTGAGAATATTTTTCATTTGGTATCCTTTTTCTTCTATCTAAAACTTCATATAACCCAATTATGGTTCAGGTCTGCTGGTGATACTTTTCACCTTTTGTCTACAGAAGTCTCGATTTTTGTCTTCATTTTTATAAGATATTGCAGCTGGGTAAAAAATCCTAAATTTCTTCCCCCTCCAGTAATTTTCACATGTCTTTCTGTTGTCTTCTGGTTCATGTAATTTCTGAGAAGTCTTTTATTATTATTTTATTTATTCTTCTGTGTGCTTTCTCTGTTAGTCTTTCAGGAATTTATTCTTACTTGTTTTTGGGGTTTTTTTTTAGCAATTTAATTCTATGGTCCTGGCATAGTTTTCTTTAGGTTTATTCTATTCTAGGTTCATTGCATTTCTTAGATCTGTGGGTTTATGGTTTTCATCAAACTTGGATAATTTAATCTTTCTTTCTTTCTTTTTTTTTAGTAGGCTCCATATCCAATTGGAGCCTGACATGGTGCTTGAACTCACGACCCTGAGATCAAGACCTGAGCTGAGATCAAGAGTTGGATGCTTAACGGACTTAGCCACCTGGGGTGCCCCAAACTTGGATAGTTTATCAGTTCTTCAAATAATTTTTAGTGTCCATTCCCACAACTCCCATCCTTTGCAGGACTCTAGTTTCATGTATGTTAGGGTGATTATTATTGTTTATTCCTTTTTTCCCCAGTCTTCATTCTCTGTATTTTCATTTTGGATAGTGCCCATTTTTATCTTCATGTTCACTGATACCTTGCTAATCTGCTGTCAACCCCATCCAGTGTAGTTTTCATTTCATATGTATTTTTCATGACCAGAAGTTCGATTTTGACCTTTAAAAAATCTAGAAATCTTTCATTTTTCTCATTATGTTTATGCTTTCCTCTATTATATAGAATATATTTCTGATAGCTGTTTTAATATCTTTGATTACTGATTCTATCATCATAAATAGTTATTTCTGTTACTTTATTTTTTCTCCTTAATGCTGGTAATGGGTTGTATTTTCCTGCCTCTTTTATATCTGGTAATGTTTGATCAAATGCCAGGCTTTATTAAATTTGTATATTTTGGTGGCTGGGAATCTTTTAGTATCCCTTTTAAGTAGTGTTGGCTTGCTTTCTTTTTTGGGGGAGGTCAATAGTTAAATTACTGGGGCGCCTGGGTGGCTCAGTGAGTTAGGCCTCTGCTTTTGGTTCAGGTCACGGTCTCAGGGTCCTAGGATCGAGCCCTGCATTGGGTTCTCTGCTCAGCTGGGAGCCTGCCTCCCCCTCTCTCTGCCTGCCTCTCCGCCTACTTGTGATCTCTCTCTCTGTCAAAAAAAAAAATAAAATCTTTTTTTTTTTTTTTTAAGTTAAATTACTTGGAATCATTTGGACCCTTTTGATACTTTTAACCTTCTTTAGGGTAGGTCCAGAGCCACCATTAGCTCTGGACCTCTTTTGGGAATTCTTTTCAATACCCTGTGTTTCAGGAGGCCTTTCCCCCATATAAATACACAGATCAGTATTCAGACAGACTTCAGTGGGTAACAGCAGCTCTTCAGTGTTCTCTCCATGGTTTTCCCTTTTCTTTAGTATTCTGACTCACAAATTATATGCATCTTGGCCTCCTTGAATTCCTGGCTGTGTGTGCCCCTTCCCTGCCCTGAATTACTGCTAAGGAGCGAGCTGGTGTACTGCAAGGACTCATCCCGGTTTTGTTTTGTGTTGTTTTGTTTTTTCTCTTCTGTCCTGTGCTCCTTGTTGTCTAATGTCTGAAAAGTGATGTTCTCCCTCCTTACTGTTTAAATAAAGCAGGAGGGTAAATAAAGTTCCTATTACTCCCATCTTATTTGAGACCCTTCATTCTTTATTTTCTTCCAGCATTATACCTTTCTAGAAAGCCATCATTTGCTCATTATGTTTAATAACAATTTCTTCCCACAGAAATTTTAAGTTAAATATGTTCAGAACTGAGCTAACGCTATTACTTCTGAAATCTCTGTACTTCTCCACACTGACCCTCAGAAGTCTCCACAGCAGTAAAAAGCACCACTATCCCAGATAAACATACCAGAAACTCGGCGTCATTCATCCTTAGCACCACTGTCTTTCTCACCTACTCATATCATCTTATCACCTAGAAGTGTTATTTTGGCTCTTGGGCCGATCCTGAATCTTTGCACGTCTTTCTGTCTCTGCCATCCCCACCACTACCATCTCTCCCCTAGACTGTTCAGCAGCTTCCTCTATTCATCTTGTTCCTTCCAATATGTACTTCATACAGTAAGCAGCAAGATTTTGAATTTTTTTAAAATCAGAGCAGCAGATGCAGAGTTAAAGTTAAAAGGGCTTATGACAGGGGCACCTGGGTGGCTTAGTTGGTGGAGCATCTGACTTCTTTGGCTCAGGTCAAGATCTCGGGATCCCAGGATCAAGCTCTGCGGTGGGGGTGGGGAGGTCCATGCTCAGCTGGAGTCTGCTTGTCCCTCTCCTCTTCCTCCACCCCCACTTGTGCATTCTCTCTCTCAAATAAAATCTTTTGTTTTTGTTTTTTTAAAAAGGTTTTTTTTTTTAAAGATTTTATTTATTTATTTGACAGAGAGAAATCACAAGTAAGCAGAGAGGCAGGCAGAGAGAGAGGAGGAAGCAGGCTCCCTGCTGAGCAGAAAGCCCGATGTGGGGCTCGAACCCAGGACCTGGGATCATGACCTGAGCCGAAGGCAGCGGCTTAACCCACTGAGCCACCCAGGCGCCCCTAAAAAGGTTTTATTTATTTACCTGACAGAGATCACAAGCAGGGGAAGCAGCAGAGGGAGAGAGAGAAGCAGGCTCCCTGCTGAATAGGGAACACAATCTGGGGCTTGATCCCCGGTCTTAGATCATGACCACAGCCAAAGGCAGATGCTTAACTGAGCCACCCAGGTGTCCCTCAGATAAATAAAATCTTTTAAAAAGGGGGGGGTGGTGCCCTAGTGGCTCAGTTGGTTAAATGCCCACCTCTTGATTTTGGCTTAGGTCATGATCTCGGGGTTGTGGAATCGAGCCCAGCATCGGGCTCCATTTCAGTGGGGAATCTGCTTGAGATTCTCTCTCTCCTACCTCTGCCCCTCTCCTCCCACCTTGCTCTCGTGTACTCTCTCTATTAAATAAACAAATCTTTAAAAAAGGAGGGCAGCTTATGACATAGGGTGTGGGGGGAGTTAAATAGGTGCTGGGCATCAAGGAGGGCACTTGTGATGAGCACTGGGTGTTGTATGTAAGTGATGAATCACTAAATTCTACACCTAAAACTATTACACTTCATGTTAAGTAACTGGAATTTAAAACTTGAAAAAAAGGGGGGGGCTTAAAACATTAAAAACCACTTTTCTGCCCTCTTTCTCCCCAGCTCTTAATCACATTAGTTCCATTTTCCACTCTTTTGTTTGACTTTTATTTTCATAATTCTAAATAATGTACTGTTATTTCTTGATTTATTAGTTTTAGATATCTGCTCATTGCTTTTTACCCAAATGTTTCTTTTCCCTCTTCTTATAACTATTAAAATATTTGACTAAATAATTATTGTTTACATTATTTCAATAAAGTTAATCTTTCTACTTGGTGAACCAAAATTTATACTTTATCATCTCATATGCGTATTTGTTTATCATTTACTTAGTTTTCAACCTATATCCAGTGCTGATTCTTCTGCATTCTCTGTAGTAATCTCCTCCCTGCCCCCCTTTTTTATTCCTAGACAGTCTGAAGCCCCTCCATCCTCCTGCTCCAGTCTGAAGTGGATGCTTTCTAGGCTAAGCTGTATAGTTGTAGCTCCGGGACAGCCCTTCATTACTGTCCAAGCAAAATGTCTTCTCTTCTCTCCTATTTGATCCTTGCATTTTCCCGGTATTGATTTGCTCACTTATTTTGGTGGACTAGATCCTCCATCAGCATAGTAGGAAAAAGGTGAATGAGATATAAATTTTTGAGGTATTACCATTTTGTCCTTTGATAGAATTGTTGGGTTGAAAATTATTTTTCCTCAAAATTGGGAAGTCATTGTTACATAGCATTTTTGCTTCCAGCATTGCTATTAATGGTCCTGATAATTTTTTTTTTTTAAAGATTTTATTTATTTGACGAAGACATAGAGAGGGAACACAAGCAGAGGGAGTGGGAAAGGGAGAAGCAGGCCTCGCTGAGCAGAGAGCCTGGTGTGGGGTTCAATCCCAGGACTCTGGGATCAGGACCCAAGCCAAAGGCAGAGGCTCAATGACTGAGCCACCCAGGCGCCCCTTGATAGTGTTGTTAATTTTGTTTTCATCCTTTTGTAGGCTGCTTTTTTCCTTTGGAAATTAGTTTCAGGATCTTTTCTTTTCCCTACCATGTTGAAATTTCATGGTAATATGCCCTAATTCTTCCCTTCTGTTTTCTCTGTTCTCTACATAACTAGTAATTAGATGTTGTTGTTGGATTGGTCCTTTTACCTGACTTAATGTCTCCATTGGATTTTTTATTGTGGTTATCAAATTTAAATTTCCATCGTTCTATATTTTTATCTGGAGGTATGTTACCCAAGTATTGATGAATACATTTGAGATTGTGGATTTTATATAAATTCAAACCTCAATCAAAAAGAAAAAAAGAAATTGAAGAAAAAGGACTCTTCTCTCTCTCTCTCTCTTTAATAGATAAATAAATTCTTTAAAAAGGGGGATTGGAGGGGAGTGCCTAGGTGGTTCAGCCAGTTAGGCATCTGCCTTTGGTTCAGGTCATGATACCAGGGTCCTGGGATTGAGCTTCATGGTGGGCTCCCTGCTCAACAGAGAGCCTGCTTCTCCCTCTGTCCCTCCCCCTGCTCATTCTCTCTCTCCTTCTCAAATAAATAAATAAAATCTTAAAAAAAAAAAAGACCCTCTCTCCCCATTGTTAATATCCAAGATCTTTTTTTTTATTATTATAGTCGATACAATATTACATTAGTTTCAGTTGTACAACTTAGAGATCTAACAAGTTTATACATCATGTTGTGATCACAAGAGTAGCTACCATATGTTACCAAATATGCTATTTCATTATCATTGACTATATTTCTACACTGCCTTTTATTCCCATGACTTAGTATTCATCCCATAACTAGAAGCCTGTATCTCCTACTCCTTTTCACCGAGTTTTGTTCATCCCCCCCAAACCCCTCACCTCCAGCAACCATCAGTTCTTTGTATTTATAGATCTGATTTTGTTTTTTGTTAATTCTTTTTTTTTTTTTTTTTTTTTTAGATTCCACATATGAGTGATATATAGTATTTGTCTTTCTCAGTCTCATTTCACTGAGCATAGTACCCTCTAGGTCCATCCATGTTGTTGCAAATAGAAGATTTCATCCTTTTTATGGCTGCATAACATTCGTATACGTGTGCACCCGTGCACACTCCACATTTCCTAACCATTCATCTATCACTGGAAACCGGTTGCTTCCATATCTTGGCTATTGTAAATAATGCTCCAAATAAACAGTGGTGCATGTATCTTTTTGAATTTCTGTTTTCATTTTCTTTGGGTAAGTACCCAGTAGTGGAATTACTGGATCATATGGTAGTTCTGTTATTTTTTAAGGAAACTCCATACTGATTTCTGTAGTGGGTGTACTGATTTACATTCCGACCAAAAGTACATGAGGGTTCCTTGTTCTCCACAGCCTTGCTAACACTTGTTACTTGTCTTTTTGATTTTAGCTGTTCTGACCAGGTGTTAGGTGGTATCTCACTGTGATTTTGATTTTCATTTCCCTGAAGATTAGTGGTATTGAGCATCTTTCCATGTGTCTTTTGGCTATCTGAATTTTGGGAAAATATCTGTTAGGGTTCTCTGCCCATTTTTTAATTGGATTGTTTTTTGATGTTGAGTTGTATGAGTTCTTTATATATATTGGATATTAACCCCTTATTGGATATATCATTTGCAAATACCTTCTTCCATTCTGTAGGTGGCCTTTTGTTGATGGTTTTCTTTGCTGCGCAATTGCTTTTTATTTTGGTATAGTATCCGTTTATTTTTGCTTTTGTCTCCCTTGCCTCAGGAGACATAGAAAAATGTTGCTATGGTCACTGTTAGAGAATGCCTGTGATCTCTTCTAGAGTTTTTATGGTTTCAGGTCTTATGTTTAAGTCTTTAATCCATTTTGAGTTCATTTTTGTATACGGTGTTAGAAAGTAATCCAGTTTCATTATTTTTTTACATGTAGCTGTCCAGTTTTCCTGGCTCCATTTATTGAAGGGACTGTCTTTTCCATATACATTTAGTTTTGTTTATATTTTTTTGCTTCCATTGTCAAAATTAATTGGCCATATTAGCATGGGCTTATTTCTGAGCTCTATTTGTTCCATTAATCAGTGCATCTACTTTTATGCCAATGCCTCTAATTTTATGCCATTTTTATGCTATCTTTATGTTTTGATTACTAGAGCTTTATAATAGTATATTTTGAACTCAGGAATTGTGATTCCTTTAGCTTTGTTTTCCTTTCTCAAGATTGCTTTGGCTATTTAGGGTCTTTTGTAGTTACATAAAAATTTTAGTATTATTTGTCCCATTTTTGTGGAAATGATGTTGGTATTTTGATAGAGATTGCATTGAATCCGTAGATTGCTTTGGGTAGTTTGGGCATTTTAGCAGTATAACTTCTAATCCATGAGCATGGAATATTTTTCCATTTGTTTGTGTTTTCGGTTTCTTTCATCTGTTTTATAGTACAGGTCTTTTTCCTCATAAGTTTATTCCTAGGTATTTTATTCTTTTTGGTGCAATTATAAGCAGAGTTTTCTTAATAACTGTCCATTGTTTCTCTTTCTGCTACTTTGTTACTAGTATATAGAAATGCTACTGATTCTGGGTATTTTATATCCTGTAATTTTACTGTCTGCTTCTAGTAGTTATTTGGCAAAGTCATTAGGATTTTTTATGTATAGTATCATGTCATCTGCAAATAGTGACAGTTTAACTTTTTCTTTACCAATATGGATGCCTCTTATTTGTGATTGCTGTTTCTAGTACTTGCAGTACTATGTTGAATAAAAGTGGTATCTTGTTCCTGATCTTAGAAGCAAAGCTTTCAGTTTTTTACCACTGAGTATACTGTTAGTTATGGGTTTTTCATAGTTGGCCTTTATTATGTTGGGGTATGTTCTGTCTCAACCCACTTTTTTGAGAATCTTATCAGGAATGGATGTTGAATTTTATCAAATGCTTTTTCTGCATCAATTGAAATGATTATGTAACTTTTATCCTTCATTTTGTTGATAAGGTGTATCCATCCTGTTGACTTGTGAATGTTGAACCATCCTTGCATCCCCAGAATAAATCCTACTTGGTTGTGGTGAATGATCTTTTTAATGTATTGTTGAAAGTGATTTGCTAAGATTTTCTTCAGGATTTTTGCATCCATTCATCAGAGATGTTAGCTTGTAGTTTTCTTCTTTTTGTTGTATCTTTTTCTGGGTTTTGTAGCTGGATAATGCTGGTCTCATGATACATGTTTGGAACCTTTCCTTTCTCTTCTGTTTTTTGGAATACTTGGAGGAGAATAGGTGTGAACTCTAAATATAGAATTCACTCATGAATCCATCTGGTCCTCGACTTTGGTAAGTTTTTGATTACTTATTTAGTTATGAGTAGTCTGCTCAGATTTTCTATTCCTGATTCAGTTTTAGAAGATAATATTTTTCTAGAAATTTGCTTTTTTCTAGGTTGTTCAGTTTGTTGGCATATCATTTTTCATAGTATTCTCTTGAATCCTTTATTTCCATGAGGTCAGTTTTTACTTCTCTTTCGTTTCTGATTTCCTTTATTTGGGTCCTTTCTCTCTCTTTTTTTTTTTTTTTTTTGGTGATGAGTCTTTCTAAGTGTTTGTCAATTTTGTTTATCTTTTCATAGAACCACCTCTTCATTTATTTTTGTTCTGGTTTTTTTTGGTCTCTATGTCAATTATTTCTGCTCTAACTTTTATTATTTTCCTCTTTGTATTTACCTTGGGCTTCATTCTTTTTCTAGTTCCTTTATGTATGAGATTAGCTTGTTTCTTTGACCTTTTTTGTTCCTTGAGGTAGGCCTATATAATACTGTATATTTCCCTCTTAGAACTATTTTTTTTTAAGATTTTATTTATTTGACAGAGAAAGACAGGGAACACAGTAGGGGAGAACTGGTGAGGGAGAAGCAAGGAGAAGTTCCCTGATCAGCAGGGAGCCTGATGATACAACAACATGGGGCTTGATCCTAGGACACTGGAATCGTGACCCAAGTTGAAGGCAGATGCCCAACAACTGAGCCACCCAGGTGGCTCAGAAAGAACAGAAAGAACTGTTTTTGTTTTGTTTGTTTAATTTTTTGCCCTTGATTTTTTTTTAAAGATTTTTAATTTTATTTATTTATTTGACAGAGATCACAAGCAGGCAGAGAGGCAGGCAGAGAGAGAGAGGAGGGGAAGCAGGCTCCCTGCTGAACAGAGAGCCCGATGTGGGGCGCCATCCCAGGACCCTGGGATCATGACCTGAGCCAAAGGCAGAGGCTTTAACCCACTGAGCCACCCAGGTGCCCTGTTTTGTTTGTTTGTTTGTTTTTTTAAGATTAAAAAAAAATGTTTCTAAGTAATCTCCACACCCAGTGTGGGTCTTGAACTTACAACCCCAAGATCAAGAGTCATGTGCTCTACCAACTGAGCCAGGCATGCCTTAGAACTGTTTCCACTGTATCTCCAAAGATCTCTTTGTTAATCTCTGGTTATTCTTTATAACATCTTATTCATCTGTCATAGATGTCATCATCTTACTTTCTGAGAATTGTATTTAAGAAGGTTTTGTTTTGGGGCGCCTGGGTGGCTCAGTGGGTTAAGCCGCTGCCTTCAGCTCAGGTCATGATCTCGGGGTCCTGGGATCGAGTCCCGCATCGGGCTCTCTGCTCAGCGGGAAGCCTGCTTCCCTCTCTCTCTCTCTCTCTCTCTCTCTCTGCCTGCCTCTCTGTCTACTTGTGATCTCTCTCTGTCAAATAAACAAATAAAATCTTTAAAAAAAAAAAATTAAAAAAAAAAAAAAAAGGTTTTGTTTTGTTCTTCTGTTTCTTGCAGTATTGCTGGCTCCTCACGTTGTTTTTCTTTTTCATGTTAGAAACTCTGTGCGTTCATTCCATTGGTGCCATAGCAAATTTTACCATAAATTTAGCAGCTTGAAACAACACAAATTTGTTATGTCACTGTTCATATAGTTTAAAAGTCTGGGCATAGTGTGGCTCAGATGGGTGTTCTAGTTAGTCTTATAAAGCTGAAAGTAAGGTGTCAGCAAGGCTGTATTCCTCCTGAAGGATCTGAGAAAGAATTCTTCATGGTAGAATTTGGTTGCATGTGGCTGTAGGACCAGGGTTTCTCCTAGCTTGTCTACCAGATGTCATTCTTAGCTTCTACAGGCCTCCCAAATTCCTTCCTCCATCTTCAAAAACAGCAGTAGCAAGTCCAGTCCTTCCTACTCATCACATCTGTCTAACCTCTCCTTCTGTCTCATCTTTCCTATACTGACCTCTCCTGTCTTCTGTTTGGCAGGCCTCATATGATTACTGGACCCATGGAGAGAATCAGGGGAGAGAGATCTCCCTTAAATCAGATCATTAGTAGCCTTAATTCCATTTGCAAAGTCTCTTCACAGCAGTACCTAGATTAGTGTATAATTGTATAATCAGGGACAGAAATTTTAAGGTGTTACCTCTGGAACTGTAGCCCTACCACAGAGTCCTTTCTCAAATGTCTGTCAGTCACTGACTTCCGTTCATATATTTAATAATGGGCATTACAGATACCAGTAGGAAGTCCTACATTAAATGAGGTTAGCTTGTCACCCCTCTCTGGGGTATTTAGACATTAAGTGAGCTTTATCAAATGTCTGTATCTAAAAGATTGTTCCGGGGCGCCTGAGTGGCTCAGTGGGTTAAGCCTCTGCCTTCGGCTTGGGTCATGATCTCAGGGTCCTGGGATCGAGCCCCGCATCAGGCTTTCTGCTAGGCAGGGAGCCTGCTTCCGCCTCTCTTTCTCTCTCTCTCTCTGCCTGTCCTCTGCCTACTTCTGATCTCTCTCCCTGTCAAATAAATAAAAAATAAATCTTTAAAAAAAAAAAAAAAAAGATTGTTCCCTAGGCCTGTTTAGATTCTCCTCTAAGAGATCCTAAAGGGCATGCATCTAAGGGATGGGTTTAATCCAGTATGGGACAGGATTCGTTTTTGTTTTGTTTTGTTTTGTTTTGTCAATTTTCAGTGCTTGGTCATGCTTGATGTTTGGCACTATGAGTCAGTGTGTTTTCCATTGGTATTTCCTTTTGCAAATACCTTGATTTTATTTTTCTCCCTTTTGTTAAGTCATTTACTACTCTCCCAATCTGGCTTCTGTCTCCCAAAATTTTTCTGCCCTTTTTTTTTTTTTTTAAATTTTATTTTTTATAAACATATAATATATTTTTATCCCCAGGGGTACAGGTCTGTGAATCACCAGGTTTACACACTTCACAGCACTCATCATAGCACATACCCTCCCCGGTGTCCATTATCCCACCCCCCTCCCAACCCCCCTCCTCCCATCAACCCTCAGTTTGTTTTGTGAGATTAAGAGTCACTTATGGTTTGTCTCCCTCCCAATTCCATCTTGTTTCATTTACTCTTCTACCCCCTTCACCCCCCATGTTGCATCTCCTATCCCTCATACAAATCAAAACCACAATGAGATACCACCTCACACCAGTCAGAATGGCTAAAATTAACAAGTCAGGAAATGACAGATGCTGGTGAGGATGCGGAGAAAGGGGAACCCTCCTACACTGTTGGTGGGAATGCAAGCTGGTGCAACCACTCTGGAAAACAGCATAGAGGTTCCTCAAAATGTTGAAAATAGAACTACCCTATGACCCAGCAATTGCACTGCTGGGTATTTACCCTAAAGATACAAACATAGTGATCCAAAGGGGCACGTGTACCCGAATGTTTATAGCAGCAATGTCTACAATTTTCTGCCTTTTTTTAATGTGATATTTTCTCCTATTCTTTTTTCTTTTCTTTAATTATTATCATTTTGGAGACGATTGAAAATAAATGCACAAGTTCAGTATACATGTTTAATAAGAAATTCTCTAGACAGAATTTATTTATTTTTAAAAATATTTTATTTATTTGACAGAGAGATCACAAGTAAGCAGAGAGGTAGGCAGAGAGGGAGGGAGAAGCAGGCTCCCTGCAGAGCAGAGATCATGACCTGAGCTGAAGGCAGAGGCTTATAACCCACTGAGCCACCCAGGCGTCCCTAGACAGAATTTATTTTTAAACTAAAATCTGATTATCTTACCTGAAAACCCTTCTGTGCTCCTCAGTTTCCCACTTCCTCACCCTCATAGTTTCTGATACATATTATTTGGCATTTATGTAGTCCATCTTTCACCAGATTTGTCTTCTACTTAATAAAACACTGATTTTGAACATTACACTTCATTGCTATGTGTTATAAAGAGGTCCTAGGTCATTACTTTGTGGAGTGACTCCTAAATGCTACTTTATATTTATTGAAGTATAAAATTTAGTATGAATGAAAGTCAGCACTGCATTTTGGTAAATCCATTTAAAAATAGTTGTCCAGGTGTATTTTAGTTAAGTATAAATTTAATTACTTTTGCTCTTCACCAGGCCCACTTTTATATGTGATTCAGATTTCTAAATTCACCGTTTAATTCTTTTTTGATACAAAACACAGTAAATAAATCAGTCCTAAATTCCTATATGAATGAAATAATTAGTGTCTTATGTGGAGGTGTAGGTTTACTTTACTTTTTGATTATAATAAAATGAAAACTTATTCACGGGCTTCATGTATAGTCAGTGGCTACCCTGTTCCAATGTAGAACTGCCTATCATTTGAGAAATAAGACGTCATTCTTCCCCTCCCCCCACTCCCCTTACCCTTTCCTTAAGCTACTAGTTGTCAAGAAGTTGGAATCAGAATTACCTATGAAGCTTTTTTTTTTTTTTTTTTGAGATATAATTGACATATTAGTTTCAGGTATATAAAATAATGATTTTATATATGTATACATTATGAAATCATCACCACAGTAAATCTAGTTAGTGTCCATCACTAGAGCTTTTATAAAAATAAGCTGCTGGAAGCCCTGAGTCAGTTAGAGTATATGGGGGTATGACTGAAGCATATATTTTTAGTAGTATTTTTAACTTTACAAGCAATTCTCCTGGACACTTATGGTTAAGAACTTTTTTATATGCTTATGACTGACCCAAAAGCTAGTTACACTTAGCAATATTCATTCTTCTAATAACATTAATAGCTGATTTGTGAGCTGGACAGGAAATGACCGAGGAACAAAAATCTCAAAAGGATGAATCCTGTAGTATAGTGATTCTCAAGCAGAAGGGACATGCCAGAAACATTTTGGATGGATTTTCAAATTAAACATGCTTTCTTTCCCCTCTCCCACTAAACCTGCCTATGATGAACTCTGATAGAAGCATGTCCTATATCTCAGGCGTGATTCATTATATGTCCTTTTATACTTCTTTAGATTTTTCGCTCTGTACCAGTACATGCTATAGTTTGAACAGAGGAGAGATAGACTACTACCACCACCCTACCCGACACTTGATACTGAAATAGTGATTATTCAGAAGCTTGGGATTGTGTAATGCCTTTTGGATCTCCCAACCTGGCAGTAATAGCATTTAAAGGCGAGGGTATACTGAGCATTGAAAGTTTAACTCATAAGTGATTAGGTCTCTTAGAACGTTAAATCTTGTTTATTTTAAAAGTACATTTGGAAAGGGGTGCCTGGGTAGCTGAGTGGTTAAGCCTCTGCTTTCAGCTCAGGTCATGATCTCAGGGTCCTGGGATCGACCCCGCATTGGGCTCTCTGTTCAGCAGGGAGCCTGCTTCCCCCTCTCTCTATGTCAAATAAATAAATAAAATCTTAAAAAAAAAAAGTACATTGGGAAATAATGGCTCAGTTCTACTAATTAAATGTGGGTCAAAAAATACACTTTGTTAATCTACATAAAGCAGTTGATTCTAATGAATTAAACTTCAAAAATTACATTTGAGGATAAGTTGATTAACTTCTTTTTACCTGGAATATACAAGAATGAAGAGAATCTTTGATTTAATTAGGGAACTTTAGTTAAAGAATATGCTACACTATTTTTAACTTTAAAAAGAAATCAAGGGGTGCCTGGGTGTCTCAGTTGGTTAAGTGTCCAGCTCTTGATTTTGGCTCAGGTCATGATCTCAGGGTTCTGGGATTGAGCCCTGTGTTGGGCTCTGCACTTATCATGGAGTCTGCCTAGGATTTTCTCCTGGTCTCCCTCTGCCGCACCCCTCCCCCTGCTCCTTCTCTCTCTCTCTCTCTCTCTCAGATAAATCTATAAATCTTTTTTAAAGATTTTTTTTTTTTTAAATCAGACATCCCTGGAAGCTTTTTAAGAAAGGGACAATTTAAGAAGCAAGAATTTATTTTTAACGTGATTTCTGCTGCTTAGTACTTAAAATATACATACCTCAAATTTATTAATAATTAAAGAGCAGTTATATCACCTGTCCTCTGTTAACATGTCTCTTCAGGACAGTTTTTCTGGTAATTCCATTTTTGCATTTCAGAAAAATATTCCCCAGAAAATAGCCTGTAGAATTCAGGACAAAACAAAAACCTGACTTGTACCAGAGTGTTCGTTCATAATAGAAAAATTCAAATAACCAACAGAAAAACAGAAAAAAACATACAGTTATTAAAAGGTTTTTGGACTTATTTTTTAAACGTGGGCTGAAGTGTACATAAAATAGGTTTTTAAAAGAAGATTGTATTCAAGAGAGAGATTCAAGAGAAAGAGAAAGAGCATGAGCAGGGGGAAGGGCAGAGGGAGAGGGAGAAGCAGACTGCCTGCTGAGTGGGGAGACAGGCACAGGGACCTGGGATCACGACCTGAACTCGAGGGAGATGCTTAACCGACTGAACCACCCAGGCGCCCCTAAGAGAGGGCGCCTGAGAGAATTTTTTTTTTTTTTAAAAACTCCAGTGTGGTTTGCAGTGATTGCTACCATGCACTCTGCATGAGAATTAACTCTAACTTGAAGAAACCTAATAAGAAAAAAAAAAAGAAGAAACCTAATAGAAAAATTAGTGAAGGAAATAGGAATGTCTAAAAACTTTTGAGATGTACATCACTAGTAAATAAAGAAATGTAAATTTAAAAAAAATAAACATACTGTATTTCAAGTAAGTAAAGCTTTAAAAAACACATGTGCCCAACTTGCTTCACTTTTGTCTTAAAATTATTATAACCTTTGATCTAGTAATTCCACTCCAGTGAATTCTTGAAGAAATGAAATGTGGAAAAATATGTGCACGGGTAGATGTTTGTAAAATCATTATTTATAACAGGTTCAGTATTAGAAAAATGGTTAAATTATGCTACATTTACACAGAATTTTATTTATTTTTTAAAGATTTTATTTATTTATTTGACAGAGATCACAAGTAGGCAGAGAGGCAGGCAGAGGTAGAGGGGGAAGCCGGCTCCCTGCTGAGCAGAGAGAGCCCAATGCAGAACTCTATCCCAGGACCCTGAGACCATGACCTGAGCCAAAGGCAGAGGCTTAACCCAGTGAGCCACTGAGCCACTTAGGTGCCCCCAACAGTACATCTATTTGTACATCTATTAACATAATCCCTTATTTACATAGCCGTATTCCATTTTTCAAGAATGGGTTTTAAATGACTTGACTACTTATACTTTTGTAATTTCCAAATTTCTACCATAATCACACATTTTTTTTAATGAGAGAAAAACATTAATACCTAGTACTTAATGAAGTACTTATTATGTGCCAGGCCTTGTTTAGGGAACAGTACCCATATTAATCATTTAATTTTCACAACAACCTCCTGAGGTACTATTATTCTCATTTTACGGATGAGAAAACTCAGACTCTGGCATGCAGAGTAGCTTGTCCAGACTCCCAGTTACTAAGCAGTGGAGCTGTGTGATCTGAATGCAGCTGGTTTGGCTGTGTGCCTCAGCCTCAGAATGGGTCTCAGCAGCTCTACAGCAGTCTGCTCCGTCCTGCTCTCAGGTCCCCTACAAACCAAAAGCTTCCTGCGTTTGTAATACTAGATTGAATCTAGGGGAAACTGTGAGCTTCTGAAGACACAAACTGCTCCTTGTAAAACTCCATCTGATCCAGTAATTTTTAGCAATCTATAGCATTACAGATTATGCAGTGGTTTGCATTTTGTGGTCTAGTCTACTTAAACCCTGACAGTGAGGGTAGTGCTGCCAAATAAAAATACAGACCAAGTCCTCCTCCTTTCTGCTGTATTTTTCATTTTTGGTTTTTCTTGGTTCTCCTCTCTACACTAATCTTTTAAGTATTTTTAAAAAATATTTTATTTATTTGACAGAGAAAGAGAGAGATCACAAGTAGGCAAAGCAGGCAGAAGGAGAGAGAAGCAGAGAGCCTGATGCGGGGCTCGATCCCAGGATCCTGAGACCATGACCCAAGCCGAAGGCAGAGGCTTAACCCACTGGGCACCCAGATGCCCCTACACTATTTTTAAATCAACCTAATTTTGGTTTTCATTCCACATGAATTTTACAATCAGCTTGTCATCTTGTATAAAAGAGCAAGTTGGAATTTTAACTTGGATTCTGTTTAATCTTTAGCTCAATTTAGGGAAAAACTGACTTCTTAACAATCCCTGCAATTCATGGACATGGTATGTAATTTAAATATGTTATATAGCTATTCATATAGGTCATTGTTAATTCCTTTTGTTACTTTTACTTAACATTTTTGCCTCTTACCAGATTCTTCATATGTAAATGATTAAGATAAACACATTTTATATAAGACAGAAGAGATTGAATCAATTAAAACTTGGAGATTTGGGGCGCCTGGGTGGCTCAGTGGGTTAAGCCGCTGCCTTCGGCTCAGGTCATGATCTCAGGGTCCTGGGATCAAGTCCCGCATCAGGCTCTCTGCTCAGCAGGGAGCCTGCTTCCCTCTCTCTCTCTCTCTCTCTCTCTCTCTCTGCCTCTCCATCTACTTGTGATCTCTCTGTCAAATAAATAAATAAAATCTTTAAAAAAAAAAAAAAATAAAAAATAAAATAAAATAAAACTTGGAGATTTGATAATGTTATGAAAGTACTTACATTTACTTCATGTATTGTGTAACTTACAACATACAGGATGAATGAGGGATACCCAGTAATCTAAAGCTTTTTAAAAAAAATTGAGGTATAATTGACATATAATAATAGTATCAAGTGTACAGCATAGTGAATCAATACTTAATATACTTTGCAAAATGACCACCATGTTCATTCTGCTTACTCTGTCACCATACAGAATTAATACAGTATTATTGACTGTATTCCCCATGCTGCATATCACATCCCTGTGGCTTATCTATTTTATAACTGGGAACTTGTCCTTTTAAAAAAAATTTTGTAAGGTTTTTGTCAGACACAGAGCGTGTGCATGCGCACAAGTAGGGGGAGCCACAGGCAGAGGGAAAAGCAAGGAAGCCCTGTGTGGAACTCCATCCCAGGTCCCTGAAATCATGACCTGAGCCAAAGGCAGATGCTTAACTGACTGAGCCACCCAGGCGTGCGGAACTTGTACTTCTTGATCCCCCTCTAACCATTGTACCTGCCTCCTCACAACTCCCTTCTCTGCTAGCGAACACCAGTTCGTTCTCTGTATCTATGCCTCATTTTTTTTTTAAACATTCCACAAATAAATAAAATTGTGGTACTTGTCTTTCTCTGACTCATTTCACTTAGCATAATATTCTCTGGGTCCATCCATGTTGCTGCAGATGGCAAGAATTCATTCTTTTTTTGTGGCTGAATAATATTCGTGTGTGTGTGTGTGTACACACTACATCTTCTTTATCCATTCATCTATCAGTGCACCCTGAGGTTGCTTCCATATCTTGGCTATTACAAATAATGCTTCAACAAACATATACCTTTTTGGATTAGTGTTTTTGTTACCTTTGGATAGATGTCCAGTAATGGAACTGCTAGATCATAATTTTAGTTCTGGTTTTAAGTTTTTGAGGGACCTCCATACTGTTTTCCATAGTGGATGCACCAGTTTACATTGCTAAACAGTGCAAAAAATTTCCCTTTTCTAGGGTGCCTAGGTGGCTCAGTTGTTAAGCGTCTACCTTCGGCTCAGGTCGTGATCCCAGGGTTCTGGGATCAAGCCCAACATTGGGCTCCCTGCTCAGCAGAAAGCCTGCTTCTCTTTCTTCCTTTGCCTTCTGCTCTGCCTAATTGTGTGCTCGCTTGCGCGTGCGTTGTCTCTCTCTCTCTCTCTCTGAGGTTATTTAAACCTTTATTTAAAGGTTTAAATAAAACCTTTAAAAAAAAAAAGATTTCCCTTTTCTCCATATCCTAACACTATTTTTTTTTTTAAGATTTTATTTATTTATTTGACAGAGAGAGATCACAAGCAGGCAGAGAGGCAGGTAGAGAGAGAGGAGGAAGCAGGCTCCCTGCTGAGCAGAGAGCCCAATGCGGGGCTCGATCCCAGGACCCTGAGATCATGACCTGAGCTGAAGGCTGAGGCTTAACCCACTGAGCCACCCAGGCGCCCCCTAACACTATTTTTTTATAGTAGTCATTCTGACTGGTATAAGATGATAATTTCATTGTGGTTTTGATTTGCATTTCCCTGGTGATTAGTGATTTGGAACCATCTTCATGTGTTTGTTGGCCATCTGTGTGTCTTTGGAAAAATGTCTTCAGATCCTCTAATTGGATTGTTTGCTTTCCTGTTACTGAGTTCTATGAATTGTTTACTTATTTTGCATATTAACCTGTTACTGGTTATATGATTTGCACATATCTTCTATTCAGTGGGTTGCCTTTTGATTCTGTTGGTTTCCTTTGCTGTGTAGAAGCTTTTTAGTTTGATGTGGTCTCATTTGTTTATTTTGTTTCCCTTGTCATTAGGAGTAAGATCACACACAAAAAAAAAAATTCTAAAACTGATGTCAAAGAACTTACTACATGTTTTCTTCTAGGAGTTTTATGCTTTCAGGTCTTAGATTCAAGTCTTTAATCCATTTTGTGTCAGTTTTTGTATATGGTCCAGTTTCATTCTTTTGAATACAGCTGTCCAGTTTTCCCAGCATCATTTACTGAGGAGACCATCCTTTTCCCATTGTATATTCTTAGCTCCTTTGTCATAAATTGACCACATAGGTATATGTGAACTCTCAGGCTCTTTATTCTCTTCCATTGATTTATATGTGTTTTTATGCAAATACTATACAGTTTTTTTGTGTTTTTTTTTTTTTAAGATTTTATTTATTTATTTGACAGAGAGAAATCACAAGTAGGCAGAGAGGCAGGCAGAGAGAGAGGAGGAAGCAGGCTCCCCGCTGAGCAGAAAGCCTGATGTGGGGCTCGAACCCAGGACCTGGGATCATGACCTGAGCCGAAGGCAGTGGCTTAACCCACTGAGCCACCCAGGCGCCCCATATACAGTTTTGATTACTGTAGCTTTGTAGTATAGTTTAAAATCAAGCAGTGTGTACCTTCAACTTTGTTCTTTATCAGGATTGTTTTGGCTGGTAAGGGTCTTCTTTGGTTCCATACAAATTTTAGAATTATTTGTTCTAGTTCTGTGAAAAATATCATTAGAATTATTAGAATTTCAATAGGGATTGCATTAAATTTGTAGATTGCTTTGGGTAATACGGTCATTTTATTAATATTGGTTCTTTCAAACCAGAAACACGGAATATCTTTCCATTTATTTCTGTATTTTTTTTTTCCATCAACTCCATATAGTGTTCAATGTACAGTACAGCTCTTTTACTTCCTTGGTTAAATTTATTCTTAGAGGGGTGCCTTGGTAGTTCAGTAGAACATCTGACTCTTGGTTTTGGCTTAGGTCTTGATCTCAGGGTCATGAGATCCAGCCCCGCAATGGGCTCTGTGCTCATTGCAGAGTCTGCTTGTCCTTCTTCCTCCCCCCCTGCCCTTCCCCATGCTCATGCTCCCACACATGCATGCACGCTCTCTCTCTCTCTTATAAATAAATAAGTCTTTTTAAAACAGTTTAAAAAAACCAGGGGCCTCTGGGTGGCTCAGTCGTTAAGCATCTACCTTTGGCTCAGGTCATGATTCTGGGGTCCTGGGATCAAGCCCCGCATCAGGCTTCCTGCTCGATGGAGAGCCTGCTTCTCCCTTTTGCACTCCCCCTGCTTGTGTTCCCTCTTTGGCTGGCTGTCTCTGTCAAATAAATTTGAAAAATCTTAAAATAAATAAAAAAGTTTAAAAAAAAAACAAATGTAGGGGCACCTGGGTGGCTCAGTGGGTTAAAGCCTCTGCCTTCGGCTCAGGTCATGATCCCAGGGTCCTGGGATCGAGCCCCGCATCGAGCTCTCTCCTCAGCGGGAAGCCTGCTTCTCCCTCTCTCTCTCTGCCTGCCTCTCTGCCTACTTGTGATTTCTGTCTGTCAAATAAATAAATAAAATCTTTTAAAAAAAAAAAGTAAAAACAAAACAAATGTATTCCTGGGTATTTTACTTTTTTGATGTAGTTGTAAATGGGATTGGTTTTCTCAACTTCTGTTTTCCATAGTTTATTATGTATAAAAATATAACAGGTGGGTTTTGCTTTTTTTTTAAGATTTTATTTTTTTGAGAGAGAGCGAGAGAGAACATGAGTGGGGGATAGGGATCATGACCTGAGCCGAAGGCAGATGCTTAACTGACTGAGCCACCCACGTGCCCCAAAAAGAACACAACAGGTTTTTGTATAGTGATTTGTTTTACCTTGCACCATCACTGAATTTTACTGGTTTATTAGTTCCAGTGGTTTTTGATGGGAGTAGTTAAGGTTTCTATATATCGTATCATGTCATCTGCAAATAGTGACGGTTTTACTTCTTCCTCTCCAATTGGTATGTTTTTATTTCTTTTTCTTGCCTAGTTGCTGTGGCTAAGATATAAATCTTAACTTTTTTATGGTTTTAGTTAAATAAATATATAAATGAGTTCTAATATTTTCTCTCTGTACCCTAGCAGATTGTTCTCTCTCTACTTCAAGGCTACTACATTCATTAGATGGTATTGAATACTTCGGGAGATTATCTGTAGAAGTGCCATACTTCATTCTTTCGCACGGCATTAACGTCTGGCAAAACAAACACATACATACATAGAAGGAAACTATGAATTCTTACATTGGAATGGATTAATAGATGAATTTTCCAGATGTAAAGTGCTTAAATTTTCCATTATGCTACTAAAATAATCTTTCTTCTTATTTTAACAGATATCAGACACCCTGAAGAACTTTCTCTCTTGAAAAAACCCAAAGATCCAACTAAGAAAAAAAAGAAAAAGCTAGATGACCAGTCTGAAGATGAGGCACTTGAATTAGAGGGGCCCCTTATCACTCCTGGATCAGGTAAGACTTTGCAGAGGCATAGTGTGCTAAGCGTGGATGTGTCTATATGTTTGTGGTTTTTTCACAAATGGTATACGTAGGTCCAGAGAGTGATCAACTTTAAAAAACTCTCTTTCATCACTTTTCCCCCTCAGTCATCATGAAATCACCACTGAGGTCTGTCATGTACAAAGCATTGTGTCAGGTGTTAATAGCTGCATCAGTAAAAAAGGAAGGCTGGTTCTCTGCTCAGGAAGAATCAGAAAGGGGCAATCAATACTTTAACTGGGCTCAGTTTTTTGCATTGCAAAAATTGGACAGTTTTCTTAGTATTTAGTTCCTTTTTTCTATATTCTGTGAAAACCACAATTACTTAGTTAAGACATGATTACTTCTGTGGGTTACTTAAAATCTCTGTGCTTTGCAAATACTGGTCCCTTTTCACCTTTTTCCTTTAAGGTTTTGCCCCTTAAAGAAGCTTCCTCACATTTCCTTCCCTTACCTCCCCAACCTGAATTATGTATCCTTCTATCTTAAGTCACCAGACTTTTCTGTGTTACATTATATTGCATGTTCTTACCTAATAAATTTTGAGGTCCTGGCGTGATGAAACTGTCTCTCACATTTTTGTTAACCAGGACCTGACTTAGCATGTGGCATCCAGCAGGAGCATAGGCAGTGTCTTTTGGGTAGCTAGAGGACTAATTAAATGACATGGTTATTTTGTCCTGGGCATACACAGGGACTGGACATTACAGTTTCCCATGTGTCTCAGCCACACATTTATAAATCCATTTCTTAGGAAATAGGTTCCTCAGTCAGTAAGTAAACTAATTTAACTAATTCAGTTTGTTCTTGGTTTTTTACATTCTGGGGTAATGATGATAATGGAAACAGTTTAGTGCTTACTATATACCCATTTTATACATTATACTCATGGAAATTCACTTTAGCATATTTTACTTGTGGAAATCACTTAATTCTCACTACAGCCCATTGCAGATTATGTTATTGTACTCATTTTAAGGTTGAAGAAATGGCACAGTAATGTTAGGAACATCTAACGGCTCATAACTTGTAACTTTTATACCCTTACTCATGTGCTGATTGGACTTGGGAGATACCAAAAAATAAGGCAATCCTAGCTCATAAGAAGTTTTTAGACTAATTGAAAAACAGTTACTTTATTTATAAGGTATACTATATAAATGCTAAATGAAAATTGTAGAAAGTAATGTTCCAGGAATTCTGAAGACAAAACAATTCCAAACAGGGTATATTTATTTTATAGGTTAGGGAGTTGAGTTTGTAAATTAAGCATTCAAAAAGTTCCAATGTTTTAGTGATAAACTCATCTTCTGATAAGTTGGATACTTTCCCTGTACTGGCATTTTTTTTTTTAATTTTGTGGTCTTTTTTACTGTATTAAAGTTTTACATTTTTATGTAGTCAAATCTGTTATTTATAGTTCTGGGCCTTCATCTTTGGTTAAGAAAATCTTCACAAATATTAGTAAAATTATTCTATTATTTCCTTTTTACACTTTTATGTAATTATTTCATATTTACACACTTTAACTCATCTGTAATATCAACATTTGTTATTTTTAATTCACCTGAAATTTGTTTACTAAGTGTGGTATGAGGTGATATCTTGGTGGGAAATTTTCCGAAATGTATTAAATACTTGAGCGCTCTTTTTTAAAAAAAAATGTATGAGACTATAATGTATAGTATCCAGGTTATCAGGCAGATTGTAAAGTTACATGAGTTTTTAATATTTGTAGTAGGTGGCTCAAGACTGTAGTACTTGTTGAATTCTCTTTCTCCTCCTTAACAGTTTTTGTTATTGTTCCGTATACTTGAACGAGCTCCTATTTTGTTGCTGACTAAGTATGTTACTTCATCGTACCTACTTTCTACTTCAAATATGTTGTAAATTTGGCAATCAGGAATACAAGGTAGTTGGGATTGTCACTGAACTGAGACTTAGAAGGAATGTAAAATGTACACACCCTCCGTCCCAGCAGTGCTATTGGAATTAGGAAATACGTACAAACATACCTGGTGGAAGGCATTTGCTGGAAGGCGTATTTGCAGCAACAGTGAAGTCCACAAAATTCTAAAGAAATGAATGCACACGAATCGGGAATGGCTTAAATAAGTTATGGTACCCAGGAGGTGGTGTGTGTAGCTTCAGTCAGAATGGCTGATTTATAGCTTGGCTCTGAAATGTAATAGCTTTTGGCACTTGACAACTTACTTAGACCCCTCAGTTTTCTTCTCTAAAATGAGAATAATAGGATTGTTGGAAACACTAATTAAGTTACTACTGCAGAGTGCCTAACAAAATAAGAATAGAAACAATGAAGTGTAGAATATACAAAGTAGAGGAAATTGAGAGGGCAGAGAAGTGATCGGGTAGCTGATTCTATTAAATGTTGTGTAATTTAGGGGAATATGTTTTAGAAACTTCATAAAGAAAATTGTCAGTTCTAACTGAATTTAATTCTGAATAGTAATTATAGTCCATCATACTAGGAACAAAATTTCAATATTCTGACATTCCTAGTAAAAGACTTGTTTGCTAGATCTTTGAAATACACAAAGAGAAGATTTTGCCCAGAAGATAATGTTTTTCTGTCCCTTATTTACATATGTACTCTCTATAGCAGGATTATTCTTTGCCCACCTGAGCTGGAGTAATGTTTTCAGCCCTTTTAATTACTACAGGGTGCCCAAATAACCCTTTCACAAAAATGCCTTTGTAATTTTTAAAAGTTCTGGCTTTTAAGGATGTCACTATCACAATGCCCTTTAAAGCTAAGAAAGGAGAACTGACAGCTGTTTATTTAACATATAATGTATTATAGTTTCAGGGGTACAGGTCTGTGATTCATCAGTCTTAACACACTCCACAGTGCTCACCGTAGCACATACCCTCCCCAGTGTCCACCCCCAGCCACCCCATCCCTCTCACCCACTCTCCATTCCAGCAACCCTCAGTTTGTCTCCTGAGATCAAGAGTCTCTTACAGTTTGTCTCCCTCTTTGGTTTCGTCCTGTTTCATTTTTTCCTTCCCTTCCCCTATGATCTTGTTTCTCAAATCCCTCATATCAGTGAGATCGTATGATAGTTGTCTTTCTCTAATTGACTTACTTCGCTTAGCATAATACCCGCTAGTTCCATCCACGTCCTTGCAAATGGCAAAATTTCAATTTTTGATGGCTGCATAATATTCCATTGTATATGTATACCGTATCCTCTTTATCCATTCATCTGTTGATGGACATCTAGACTCTTTCCATAGTTTGGCTATTGTGGACACTGCTGCTATAAACATTGGGGTGCCGGTGCCCCTTCAGATCACTACATTTTTATCTTTAGGGTAAATACCCAGTAGTGCAATTGCTGGGTTGTTGTAGGGTAGCTCTTTTTTCAACTTTTTGAGGAACCTCCATACTGTTTTCCAGAGTGGCTGCACCAGCTTGCATTTCCACAAACAATGCAGGAGGGTTCCCCTTTCTCTGTTTCCTTGTCAACGTATGTCATTTCTGACTTGTTAATTTCAGCCATTCTGACTGATGTGAGGTGGTATCTCACTGAAGTTTTGATAAGTATTTCCCTGATGCTGAGTGATAGCGAGCACTTTTTCATGTGTCTTTGGCTATGTGGATGTCATCTTTGCAGAAATGTCTGTTCATGTCTTCTGCCCATTTCTTGATTGGACTATTTGTTCTTTGGGTGTTGAATTTGGTAAGTTCTCTATAGATTTTGGAGAGTAGCCCTTTATCTGATATGTCATTTGCTAATATCTTCTCCCATTCTTTTAGTTTTGTTTACTGTTTCCTTTGCTGTGCAAAAGCTTTTTATTTTGATGAAGTCCCAATACAGTAGTTCATTTTTGCCCATGCTTCCCTTGATTTGGCGTTGTTGCTAGGAAGAGATTGCTGCCTGTTTTCTTCTCAAGGATTTTGATGGATTTCTGTCTCAGATTGAGGTCTTTCATCCATTTTGAGTCTATTTTTGTGCATGGCGTAAAGAAATGGTCCAGTTTCATTTTTCTGCATGTGGCTGTCCAGTTTTCCCAACATCATTTGTTGAAGAGACTTTTTTCCATTGGACATTCTTTCCTGCTTTGTCAAAAGATTAGTTGACCACAGTTTTGACGGTCCATTTCTGGGCTCTCTATTCTGTTCCATTGATCTGTGTGTCTGTTTTTGTACCAGTACCATAATGTCTTGATGATTACAGCTTTGTAATAGAGCTTGAAGTCCGCAATTGTGATGCCACCAGCTTTGTTCTTTTTCAACATTCTTCTGGTTATTCGGGGTTCTTTTCTGGTTCTATATAAATTTAGGATTATTTGTTTCATTTCTGTGAAAAAAGTTGATGGTATTCTGATAGGGATTGCATTAAGTGTGTAGATTGCTCTAAGTAGCATAGAGATTTTCCACAGTATTTGTTCTTCCAATCCATGAGCATGGAACATTTTCCCATTTCTTTGTGTCTTCCTCAATTTCTTTCATGAGTATTCTTTGAGCATAGATTCTTTACATCTTTGGTTAGATTTATTTCTAGGTATCTTATGGTTTTGGGTGCAATTATAAATGGGATCAACTCCTTAATTTCCCTTTCTTTGAACTAACAGCTTTCTTTGTTGCTTATTTAACAACGTTTAGATACTGCATATTGTTTTAGTTACTAACATTGGAAGAATACATACTGAGAATGTCAAATCAGATACCCTGTGGCTAGCAAGTTTTGTTTGTGTTTTTTTTTTTTACTTTGTGTTTTCTTCCTAGACTAGATCATGACAACTACAAAAATCTCTAGCATGATCACCAGTTTTTCATAGGTTAATATTCTATCATTGCATTGAGTGAGGTGGTTGGGGAGGGGTTGTTAGAGTGAAAAGGAAATCCCTAAGCATATTCCTAAATTAATTAGGTAAGGGAAACAGCCATTCTCTTTCCATCATTCGTTAACAGTGTGATGCCCATTTACGCATTTTCTTTTTAAAAATTATGACTGAAGACAAAATACAATTAACAGAGTTAGGACTTCAGGGGAGGTGCTTTTACTTAACATTATTCTGAACTTCTAAGTCTTAATTTAAACCAATTTTTTGTAGTTTAAATGATGGGGGATGTATTTTCAGTTGACTAAGTCAACAAGTGTTTATTTATGTGCCTCTATTATATGTCTAGCTCTGTTGAACACTGGGGAATTGGAAGAGAAGATATCCCTCCCTTCAGGGGCTTAATTATAGGATATATCTTTTTTAGCAAAATTTTATCTACCCATTTGCTTTAATACTTTATTTGTAAATCTGTTGGAACCAGTTTAGCTATTCACTGAGAAAACATTAATGTAAAATTGTTCTCAATTTATGTGCATTTATTCAGTTACATTGAGCTGTCTTAAAACGGTATGGATTTCAAAGGTTGGTAAATGTGGATGTGTCTTTCACTGGACATTTGACTAGAGCACAGCTTTTTTCTTTTGAATTGAACAAAAAAAACTTCGGTTACGGTTTCTAAGATTCTTTTAAATTCACTTGAAATATTTACTTAAGTTTATGATGCACATTAGGAAAAGTCTTTTTCTTTTTCCATTTCCTTTTCCTTTTCATTCTTTTGTTTCTATCTTCTATTGTTACCTTTCCTTTACCTTCTGAATTCCTTTCTCTCCTTTCCTATAGGCACTGATGTTCTTTACATTGGCCCTCTGAAAGGTGAGCCTTGCCACAATTAAAAACAAAAACTTGGTCTGTCTGCTTCAGCTATATCTTTAACTTATCTTCTAATTCCCTTGAACTGATTTTTCCCCCTCAGAATTTCTGCCAACTTATATTCTTTTGACCTTGTTATTATATGTTCTAATGTTATACAAATAGAGTTAAAGTTATTTTTACATGTTTTCAAGAGAGGTAAAATAATGTACTAAAGCTTTCCTTCCAGAATGAAGCTTTTGTTTCACAATTTGCTTTATATAGCATGTATTTTTGAAAACCAAGATTCTGTACTTTATTCATACTTACTACCCATTTTTTATATTATTTATTAGGAAGTATATATTCAAGCCCAGGACTTTATAGTAAAACAATGACCCCCACTTATGATGCTCATGATGGAAGCCCCTTGTCACCAACTTCTGCTTGGTTTGGTGACAGTGCTTTGTCAGAAGGCAACCCTGGGATACTTGCTGTCAGTCAGCCAATCACATCACCGGAAATTTTGGCGAAAATGTTTAAGCCTCAGGCACTTCTTGACAAAGCGAAAATCAACCAAGGGTAAGTTTTAAAATAGAGATACATTGAGGGGTACCTGGGTATGGTTCAGTTGGTTAAGTGTCTGAGTTTTGAGTTTGGCTTGGGTCAGGATCTCTTCGGTTGTGGGATCAAGACCCTTGTTGGACACCATGCTCAGTGCCGAGTCTGCTTGAGATGCTCTCCCCCTGGTCCTCTGCCCCTCCCCCTGCTTGTGTATGTGCTCTGTCTCTCAATAAATAAATCTTTTAAAAAGATAAAATATAGATACATTGAAGAATTTCTTTCCCCAACTAGAGGTAGAAATATTTTATTAATTTTTTTCTTGCGTTGTTCCACTGCTCTTGTTAATTTGTCCAGGTGGCTTGATTCCTCAAGATCTCTTATGGAACAAGATGTGAAGGAAAATGAGGCCCTCCTTCTCCGATTCAAGTATTACAGCTTTTTTGATTTGAATCCAAAGGTACCGAGGGTTTAGAGGGATCTCTTCTTTTTTTCCTTTTTGTTTTGTTCATTTGGATGTTGTTACCTGGTGTTGGGATAAGGAATCATTTGTATATAGCAAGTCTGAATAATATTCAAAACCCAAGCTTTAGACAAAGGCATCTGTATTTGAAATAAGTCTGTTGTGTTAATAGGTTGAAAGCATAATTAAACCATGTTCTTTTGTGTTAAAATAATTGAATTTTTAGTTGATTTGTATTTTAAATGCAGTAGCTTGGTACTATAGAATTGGTAAAGTTAGTTTTAGCAATTTTTTTACACCTCTCTTTAGCTGTGTTTTTGGTAAAAGAAGAGTTCTATGAAATAGTACCTTTTCGATGACTTTCACATTTCTAATTATAAATCAGATGTGGCTTCAAAGAAAAATTCCTCTATGTTTCTTCATATTTAATAGGCAAACATTATGTTTTTATCAAATGACTGCATTATCTTTGCTTTTCTGAGAATAGTTAAATTTGCTATGAAATAGAGTATATTCCCTAGAAAACACATGGCACAGAGATTTGGATCTTTTGCTTCCTTATTGATCATCCTTGGGGGGTAAACCTTACCTTGCATGTCTAGATTTTAATGTATATGCTTAACATTTTTATTATGTACTTAGGTTATTCTTTTTGTAACAGTAAAGTGTGTAATTTAGAACTACAGAAAATAATCTTAATACCTTTCAGGCCATATCATGTCTCATTTTAGTAAAACCAGTGCTGTTTTGGGAACATAGTTATATTTACTGGGGAAGGGAGATGCTGTATGTTTTGTTAACAGTCTAAAATAGTACTGTTAAGTGCTCGCTTCGGCAGCACATATACTAAAATAGTACTGTTAAGACATTACTATTAATTTTTATTAATAACTAAATGGATAATTCAGTAACATATAAATAAATCTTTACCACAAGGTACATATATATATACTTTGTATTTCAGATTCTTAAAAGAATTACTGTTTCCAAGGACCTAACTCTTGGTCTAAGTATGCTTTTCCATAGGGGGCAAGATGTTCCCTGAAATAATTAACTCTCTGATCATAACATTTTATTGTGACAGGTTGCAATAAGAAACTGAAAAGCAGTCACTCTTTCCTTATTTTAAATGTCTTTCGTGTTATTTTCATTTTGTTACAAGCTCTGTAATATCTAATGATTATTTCCCTCTAAAATAACATATAGAATCTTATTTCTAATACTAAATAATAATAATTTGGTTTTAACTGTCATTTTTAATGGAAAATTAGATGTGGGTATATATACATATACCTAACCCTGTAGGTATCTTTATTATTGAGTATTTGATACTGAATAAAAATCCCAGAAAAAATGTGTATTAGAACTTTGTCAGGCTTTGAAAGTGAATATTCAGTTTTCAAACTTTGTGTTATGTTAAAGGTAATGTATTACAAAAGGATTGTGTCTCTTTTGCTGCAGTATGATGCAATCAGAATCAATCAGCTTTATGAGCAGGGCAAATGGGCTATTCTCCTAGAAGAAATTGAGTGCACAGAAGAAGAAATGATGATGTTTGCAGCCTTGCAGGTAGTAAGAGTATTGGTAAATGGGACTTTTCAAGGGAAAGGGTAGGGAATTATTTCTAAATAGTAACGTAGCACTGTAATTTCAGTAGCATTTTGATAGTGTTTACTTTTTTGTTATGTAGAAATTGAATACACTTAGAAGACAAAATAAGTACATGAATTTAACTTTTTTTAACCTAAGAGTTTAATGGTATACTTGATAGTTATTTTCCTGTATCCTATAGCAGAAAAATATCCTCCCATCCCCAGATATGTATTAGCTTAAAACTACCCAGTTTTCCCTTTGAAATAAGCTCTTTATTGCAAATCAGATTTCTAAAATGAAGCTTTTAATTGCATAATTTCCTAAGTAGCTGTGGATGATAATATTTTTTAAATGGCTATAACAAAAAAAAAAAACATTTTAAAGGTGATAAAATTTTAAGTTTACTGAAACTAAACAAATTTTTAGAATAATCCTTAAGAAGTAGATAGCTAATGTTTTCCTTAGATTAAACCAGTGTTATCCCAGAAGTGATTCTTGCATATCAGCTTTTCCAGAATTACAGTAGGGGTTATTAAAAGACTGTCATTTCATTATTGCTGTCCCCTTTAGTAAAATAACATAGGGTGGCACCCACAAGTCTGCATTTTTAGAGACACTGTGATGCATGCAGCTGACCACTACACCAGTCATTCTTGTTTATTGAGACTTTAGTGAATGTTCTCAGATTATGGTAGAATTCTGGTTTTGCCTAAAGTCCTAACAAAATTGGTGTTAAGTACAGGAAGCAGAGTTGCCAGTTATGAAAGGCTTTCACTGTTGGGGCTCCTGAGTGGCTCACTTGGTTAAGGGGCTGCCTTTGGCTCAGATCATGATCTCAGGTCAAAGGCTTTCACTGTTGGGGCTCCTGGGTGGCTCAGTCGGTTAAGGGGCTGCCTTTGGCTCAGATCATGATCTAGGTCCTGGGATTGAGCCTCATGGGGCTCCCTGCTCAGCAGGGAGCCAGGGAGCCTCCTCCTCTGCTTCCTGAGCCCCACTCCACCCCACTCCTGCTCTCTCTTCCCCTCCCTCTCAAATGAATAAAATCTTTAAAAAAAAAGAAAAAAAAGCTTTCACTGTAAAAATGATTTTATAAATATAGTACAGTAAATGTATTTTCCTTATGATTTTCCTAATATTTTCTTTTCTCTAGCTTTATTGTAAGAATGAATATAACACATATGGAATATATGTGTTAATTGACTGTTTATGTTTTCCTTAAACCATGTTATCCCAAAAGTAGTTCTTGTGTATCAGCTTTTTCAGAATTACAGTAGTGCTTATTAAAAAATTGTCCACTTCATTACTGCTGTCCCCTCTAGTAAAATAACATAGGTTTTAGTCAAGAGCAGGCTATTAGTAGTTTTAGGAGAGTCAGCGCCCCTAACCCCCATGTTGTCCAAGGGTCAAATATACACATAATTGTATTTTTACAGAAATGGATTATTTTGTAGCTTTCCCCCACCCAGTGTATTGTAGGTATTCCATTTTAGGGCAGTAGAAAACGCCTCAGAAACCATGTATTTTAATCTGTGGAAACTGAATGTCCCAAAACATAACTTTGCCGAACCATTTTAGAATCTAGATTTAGTGAGAGAATTCTGAACTAAAAATCTCCTGAGTTCTTAGAAGCCTTCCCAGAGACTGACCCGAAGGCTCTAGAAATCCATCCAGTACCATAAGGGGTAGGGGGACGTTTGAAAAGATGGCATGGAAATGCCTGGTATTTTTATCTCTGGCATAACCTACACTGAATTATTTTCTCCTTGGGGCTTCTGTTTCCTTGTGTGACATAAATCTACAGTAGTAAAAAGAAACAAATAATTAAAAGTAAGAAGGTATGGATAAAAAAATAGAAAGGTTAAGAACACTGATTTTAAAGCAGTTACGTCTAAGTCTGTATTGTAACATTTCATAGATGTCCCATGCACCTCTGAAAGCAGAGCTGGATTTTAAGACCAGTCCCATTCATAGCCAGGTTTTTCCTGGATAACTTCTAAGGACTTTGCATCACAATCACCTGAGTCACTTAATAAAAATGCGGACTCTGGGCTGGACCTCAGATATACTGAATCAAAATCTCTGGGGATGAACTTAATAATCTGTATTTTTAAACAACTCTCTTCATGATTTTTTTTTTTTAAAGATTTTATTTATTTACTTGACAGAGATCACAGGCAGGCAGAGAGGCAGGCTCCCTGCTGTGCAGAGAGCCTGATGTGGGGCTCGATCCCAGGACCCTGAGATCATGACCCAAGCCAAAAGCAGAGGCTTTAACCCACTGAGCCACCTAGGCATCACTCTCTTCATGATTCTTAATGTTATTACTCTGACATGTGAGGCGACTAAGGGTCTCAGCCTACCTCGTTCTCCATGATTTGTGAACATGGAAGTTTCTGTCACTTACTTTAACACAACTGAAGGTTTAGCTAGAGACTATTCATTACCAATTCACTAGGTCTTAAAGTATAGAGGAACGCTGACAGTTGGCCCCAGATTAGTTGATTCAGTGTTCCCCATGAATAGACTGTATTCAGTGAATGAATACTTCAGAAATTTGGAATGCTGTTTAATGTTTTGAAAGGTAACTGATTAAGTGATTTAAAAGTTCTGCTTACCTTTGTGTGAAACCTCTGTAAAGTTAAGCATCAAACTCTAATTATTAGTATATGTTCTAAGTGACTTTAAGTATATTTAAAACCATTATTCTATATGCAAAGATTTTTTTCTATCTACATGTAGGAGTGTTTATCACTACTCATTGTGTATACATACACATGTAAATATATGAGTGTATATATTCACATATAAATGTAATCAATCTTATTCTTACATAACTGAGAATATAAATATCTTCCTCTGGTTATGTTTTCAGCATTGAATTGAGGTGGGGATGGGGGGTGGTGGAGAGGGGAGCTTTAGCCTAACACTGAAAACTAATTTTCCTCTCCTGGGTAGTAGTAGTAATTAATATAAGGTAATCGGTGTTAATCCATTTTTACAAAAGACCTTATGCATATTCTGTTAATTCAGTCAGTATTCATTGCTTTTAGGACCTGTTCTAGACACAGGGAAAGCTGTGTGGGGCCAGGAGGGGACCAGTAAAAAGAGTCTCTGCTCATGTGGAGCTTAGTGGAGGACATGTTAACTCTTAAGTTCTAGGGCTTCCCAAATTAAATTCAGTTTTATACGTCCAAAGACCTACTTCTTTTGGATAAATATTTATTAGGATATTTAGGACACTGATTTCAGATGCCATTTATTTTCCTATCATTCTAGTTCTTTCCTATCATTTTTAGTTCTTTCATCTTCTCAAGTTAGGTGATGGAAAGCATTCAATATAGATGTAGGTAGTAATCTCATTTTATAGGTTTACTAAAGTTAGAATAGTCATTTAAATGAAATATCATTTCTGTTTTCAGTATCACATCAACAAGCTGTCAATCATGACATCAGAGAATCATTTGAACAACAGTGACAAAGAAGTGGACGAAGTTGATGCTGCCCTTTCAGACCTGGAGATCACTTTGGAAGGGGGGAAAACTTCAACAATTTTGGTAGGGTAAATCTAATTCCTACTAGTTTAGTTGGAATTGATGCTTATCTTTTTGTGGATTTAGGTTTTCATAAATATTGGGTGGATATGGAGAAATATTTCATGCTTTAAGAGAATACAGGTATTGACTTTTCAGGAACTTTTCAGGGAAAATTGTAAAATTAGTATTGTTCTAGTCTCCAGTGCTTCCAATACAGTAAAGTTAGAGCTTGTGATATGTACCCATTCTCTCAGTAAGCAGTGGGAAAACATTTCTGCAGAGTGAAAGGTAGTTTCAAGTCATAGTAAAATTGATTTAGTGAGCTGCATATTTGAAATATTATAGAAAGAAAAGAAAAATCTCAGGAAAATTTTTGAATACTAAGTTTGGTTTTAAAGCTTAGGAATTAGTTATTACAGAAGAAACACCTCAGGGCTCTTAGGATTTTGCAGAATTCCCATAAGCAGATACAAACAGTTTTAGCTGAATTAGAATCAATAATATGTGCTTAAAGGTTATATGAACTGCCATTTTGATCACATCTTTTATTTGCTTTTTATGCCATTTGAAAATGCTTTGTAATTTATGACCATATGATTATAACTTTAAAACCTTCATAATCTCTATTTTATATAATTTTGCTTATTGAATAAGCTGATACTTGGTATTAGATATTAAACATTAGAGTTCTGAATTTCAAGAAAAATCAGGAAAAACTGATTTAATTCTTTCCCTAGGGTGACATCACTTCTATTCCTGAACTTGCTGACTATATTAAAGTTTTTAAGTAAGTACAAAATGGGGAGGGATTCCAAATATTAATGAATGATAAATATCAATTTTATAATCTTGTTCACATTATTTTTTTTCTAGATTTTATTTATTTATTTGACAGAGATCACAAGTAGGCAGAGAGGCAGGCAGAGAGAGAGGAGGAAGCAGGCTCCCTGCTGAGCAGAGAGCCCGATCCCAGGACCCTGGGATCATGACCTGAGCCGAACGCAGAGGCTTTTTAACCCACTGAGCCACCCAGGCGCCCCTCTTGTTCACATTATTGAAATTTATTGTAAATTTAGGAAATGCATCTGTAAAAGCATTTACCAGTTAGAGAAACACTAAATTATAAGAGAAAACAACGATCTTTACCAAATTAAAACTGCAGTATTCACGAATTTGTTTTTTTCTGATAAACATTTTTCTTAAAGGGTAAAAACAAAGACTGTGTAGCCTAGATTGCATTGTGTAGATTGAGTTGTACAGTGGCATTTCAGGGGCTTTCATCCCCTCTGGGTGAAGGAAAGCAGGACTTAATGAACTGTTACTGCCAGTGGTTATTTCCTTGTTCAGAGTCCCAGATTCTATTGCATTTTATTCATTTGTTCATGGGACATTTTATAATAAGGTTCCAGTGTATCTTATCTAGACTTTTATCAATCTAGGTGTAATCCAGTCGAGAACTAGGCATTAAAGCAGAGACGGCAAAGAGGAGAGGAGGTGACTTGGAGTATAAGATGAAAAGCCATTATGGAATAAACCATATACTGTAGCTAAACCTAGAACAGCTCCCCACATAGACCATTTCTGAGATAGGGGCAAGATTTCAGATGCAGCTCCCTACCACTTTCTCCTCCCATTACACACGTTTCCTTACCTGCTCTCCATTATGACTGCTCTGTTTTCTTTGTGTTTGGCATCGGGGTGGCAAGATGAAGCACCATTCAGATACATCGGAGACAAAAAAGCACTTCCTGCACTTTAGTTATGCTAGGTGCACCTGCCTGTCCAGAGAGGCCCCAAAGGCAGCCCTGCACACACCCAAGAACCTGCTGGTGATTATAGGACCTAGGAGCCTTCCCGTTGGTGACATTTACTTCACCTTTCTTGTCCTTTCCATGTGACCTGCTAGTGATAGAGATGGCTACCACTGACAGAAATATTAGAATGCTGGCCCTCCTGTCTTTGTCCTCTGCCCACTCATTCTTTGTGAGAGATTCCTGAGTAGATTGATCACAAAGAGGCAAGTCCAGTAACAGCAATGTTGAGTGTAACATGGTGGCCCCAGGAAACTGAGTTCAACATACGTACAACTTGGCCATAGACTTAATGATGTGAAACGTCGCTGCTGATACTATTGATAAAGTTATTTCAAAAGTTTTTTCTGTTAATTCTGTTTGACACGTAGGCCAAAAAAGCTGACTCTAAAAGGCTACAAGCAATATTGGTGCACCTTTAAAGATACATCTATTTCTTGCTATAAGAGTAGAGAAGAATCCAGCGGCACACCAGCTCATCAGATGAACCTAAGAGGTAAGGAAAGCCTTGGAAATACTAGTGTTGATGGAGAAATTTCTCTTGGCTAATAGTCAATAAACTTCACTTTGCTGGGTGGGGGGTAGTTTTTCAGCAGATTCATTACTTCTTCGGTTACTATTTTAGGTCTAGATTCTTCGCTTTTCTCTTGTATGTTTTTGTCATAATTTTGAATATTAATTTCACATGAATATTTTGTTGTAATGCCTTTGTGGCATCCTCATTTGAAGTGATACCACTTTTCTTCTCAGGTAAATTTATGGTTCTCTTTTCTCATCTTCAGCATTGGGACATTCAGGTTTTCTTCAGTCTCACCCATTTTGTAGTCCTCTCCTCTGTTTTTCCTGGCTTCTCCCTTCCTCATCAGCATCCTATTCTGACTTTCCCTGATGACAAACTTGTCCCTCTCATGTTCCCCAGCCTCTTTTTTGGCTCAACACTAGGGTAGCATGCACCTGTGGGGTTTGGCTAAGTTCTTCCTCTCCCGCAATAACTCTTCCCTGCACAATATTGTTCAACATTCAGCTCTTGGTTTGGCCTCTGCGGTAGCCCCAGGATACCCCTCAGAGGCTCCTCCTAGCTGACAACCTTAATGTCATTGGTTTCCTCTTGTCTCTTCAAATCTAGAGCTGTCACTAGGGGCACATGTTATTGGACACATTTCCACTCCCTTATGGCAAACTTGCTTCCTATGGCCTGGGCTGATCCTGGCTAGGGCCTCAGAGCTACTGGCTCTGGTCTTTTATTGTTTCCCCATTTCATTTGCCATTTGGGTGACTTCATTGGTTCTTCACACTGCTCCTTCACCTCCTTTATCTGATTGATGCAGTGGTTCAGGCAGAGGGAGAATTTCCTGTCCAGGTTGGTCTGGTTCTTCTTCAGCTAAAGGACATCTTGCTGCTTCATGCCGCAGTTTTTCTACAGGGTCTTGCAGAGTGTTGATGAGCCCTTCACTTGTGGGCATATTCACTAAAAGCACCTGGCTCACTTGCAGTGAGAAATACACTCACTACCCCCTTGGCACCAGCGTGCTAGATGGAGGATGCAATAGATTGGCATCTCACCATTCACACTCTTTACAGCAAAGGCCAGAAACGAAAATACATTTTCTGGACTGATTTCCAGTGAGATTTTGATTCCAATCAGATAAACATTCATGTTGAGACTTGAATCCTGATTAAGTTAAGGGGCTAGAGAGACAGAATTGAGAAAGGAACAAGGTGCTTCTGGGCTCTGGAGCTGCAGGGGCAGCCTCTGGGTTTCCCAGCCTCTCGGTGGTAGCGAGGTTTGCACTTCCTTTGGCAGGCCAGTCATGAGGGTGGTGTTCAGGGAGTTAATTCCTATCGGCCCAGCCCATTTCTCCTTTGGGTTACATTTTGCATGTACATTTATGATTATATGTAAAGCCATATGTCTTTCTAACTAAAAATACCCCTATTTGAACAAAAGTACCCAAAGAGGGGACCCCTGATTCATTCACAAAAATGATTCCCAAAATAATTTAATTTCTTGCTTAAAATACAGGGGTGCTTTCCTTGATCTATTTAATTTTCCTTTCTACATAGTACATTAGGATATTTTTAGTATATTTCAACAAAATGTCCAAATCTGTATTCTGCCCAGTAATCCTCTGAATTGTTGTTTTAAAAAATGGGAAATCTCTGTCCTGGGTAGATTGATATGCCCATGTGTTAGAATTCTGCTTTTCCTAAAAATTTTAATTGGGCTCACTGCCTTTCTTTCATAAGATCCATGGGTTTAATTTTTGGAGCTCTCTCATTATTTGTTACTGTTAGAATCCATTGCAGCTTTGTTCTTGCTTCTCTTTTAAGTTGTCCAGGACCAGCCCAGGTTATCTACTCTTGATCTATAGACTAGATCTATCTTCTGGGCCCTGGCTTTTCTGTCCCTATTACATCCTTAACCTTCTCTCTTGTGACTTAGAAGTCAAGTCCTGGTATGGAGAATGGCTTGTGATGTGCCGCCTCTTCCAGGTCCACCCAAAAGAGCACTTTTGCTCTGCTATTAAATAAGCCCCATGATTTTAGAAAAATAGCTGTTGGACCTCAGTAACTTCCCCTAAGAAATGAGAGTGTTGGACTAGATGTTCTCTATGGCCTTTGGACATCTAAAATGCAAAGTTGTTAAAAATTCAGTTCAGCAAATACTGAGTGAATTCCTATGCTGTGAACTGTGCTGGATACTAGAGACTTGAGCAAGACCAGATGACAGTCCCACCCCTCAAGGGGTTTAGAGTATGTTGGGGGAGATAGAGAGTTACAATTTGGACAATAGTACTTTAAAAAGGAAATAATAGGTCTAAGGAAGAGCAAAGCGGGTAAGGGTGCTTGCTCTGTCAGTGTTCAGTGACTATGGAGAGAATTAGGATAGACTTCGTGAGGGAAATAACGCCAGAGTTAGATCCAAGCTCTAACTTGAGGTCCATGGAAGAAAGGTGAGTCCAGGCAGAGACTGTTGTGGAGAAAAGCCTGGAGAAAAGCATGAGCAAATGGGGTTTGTGCTGCTGGAATGTAGAGTTCAAGGGGGAGGATGAATACTTCTGTAGTGGGTGTTGAATCTGATTCTTACTAAGATGAGTGATAATAGCAGAAGAAATTGGCAGGAATTAAGAGGATAAAAATATTAAGGAGATTGTTTTTTACACTGGCAGCAATGAAGTGCCACTAAGATTATTAACATGAAAATGACAGGATCCATCCTATTTATATTGGCTATGGTATAGAGGAGTAATTTAGATCACTCTAAACTGTGATCCAGATTAAAGAGGTCAATATAGGTGGGGAAAGGGGTACTGATTCAGAGGGCCCTGAGGAGGCACAGTCAGCAGCCTGGTGATTGACCTGGGAGAGGCTAATGGGGAGGGACTTGTGCAGTTGGGTGAATAGGGTTGAGAATGTAGAAGAGCTGAGTTTGGGAAGAAAGATGATGAGTTTAATTTTGGGTTATTTTAAAGGTGAGGTACCTGTGGGTTTTCTGTGGAAGATACTCTGTAGGCCATTGGATCATGGGAGATCCGCACTGCTGATAATGATGGTAGCTGTTTCAGGATTGTAAATGCCACCTAAGAACAGTTGTCTGTAATATGAAAAGGCTAAGAATAGAACCCTGCAGGACACCCATGTTTGAGGTACAGGGCAGATGAGAGGAAGAGGAACTTGCAAGGGAAACAGCAAATGCTTATGAAGACCATGGAAATGAGGTATGGTGGGAGCCAAGGTAAAAGTTGTTGCCAAAAAGGCAATAGTCAACAGCGTCAGGTGCTATAGAAAAATAAAGAGTGTTAAGCCTCCATAGCATTTAGCCCCATTGGAGGTGTTTAGTGGCCTTGATGAATAACAGATTCAGCAGATATCAGTGGCCTTTTGAATATGGGAGCCAAAGTACAGTCACTGAGAAGTAAATAGGAAACAAAGATAGCTTTTTGATGAACCTTACTGTGACAAGGAAGGAGGAAAGAGGGCAGTAATAGCAGAGAGAGCTATAAGGTGGAGGAGAAAGGCACTTTGTGGTTTAAGATGGGAGAAACTCAAGGAAGTTAAATGCTGATAGAAACATCACAATAGAAATAAAAAGGAAGAAAGAAATCTAGTATCCAGGAGAGGAAGATCTTTTTAATGGAGCAAGGCCCCTGGGATGGCAGAAAACTCAACTTGCTTGGATAGGAGAGCATTAAGAGGAGAGATCCCTCTCCCACTCTGGAAGTTGAGGGGAGCTAGCTTTATCAGTCATGGTAGCAGGAAGCTCTGTGACTCATGGCTTTTGGAAAAAAGAGATGAAGTTGTCCACTGAGAGTGGGTGGCATCAGAAGCCTGAGAAGATTTGAAATAAACGTTGTTGAGAATGTTTGAAAACACAGAGGGACTGCAAATGTTAAGGGCTTGGTTGAAGTTGGGAATCCATGAATTTCTAGTGAGATCTATCTGCTTGGTTTTGTGATTTTTTTTTTTTTCCTTCCCTCTCCACCTTTTGAGTGCTCAGCAGCCTAATATAGGCAAGTAAAAGTTAGATGATTGGATTGATCACTGGTTAAGGTTTTGGTAAATGAGTATAGTGGACATACAGTGAATCTAGGGAATTGGAGGTTGATACCTGGTGAATGGTGTGCAGTCTGAACTCAGGAAAAGAAAGAGGTGAAAACATGTTGCTGATGGGGAGAAAGTTGTGGGGCTGCAGAAAGGGTCCCTCAGATGGTTTGAAGAGAGGACTGAAGGTTGTGATTAGAATGGGCTCTTTGCATTGAACGTTTCAAAGGAAGCGTAATTGGGTTACAGTGAAGTATGGCATATTGCCATTGAAGTAGGCAGCCCAGGTGGCATGGAATGAATATGGCCTGAGATGTGGCCTCGTAAGTGCCTCTGCCACCTACACTAGCACCTGAGTTACCCATTCTGCCTCTCTGAGCTTTTTAGGGTTTTTTGGTATTTTACTTTACTTTTTTTTTTTTTTAAAGTTTATTTATTTAAACAATCTTCGCACCCAACATTGAGCTGAAACTCATGACCATGAGATCAAGAGTCACACATTCCTGCAGTTGAGTCAGCCAGGCGCCCCAGTATTTTATTTTTAAAAGAGGCCTAATTATTATGGGATTGTACACATTAAATCCATTTGAATGATTAATGAAGTCCGTAAAAGATCACATATCTTCAAACATCTCATTTTAACTTTGCAGATTAAATGCATTGCCTTTAACAACTTTTACAACTTCCTTATAGTTTGTAACCCTTGCACAGAAAGAGTTAAATGCTGTAGCTAATTTTTTAAAAAAGATTTTATTTATTTATTTGACAGAGAGTACAGGCAGAGAAGGAGAAGCAGGCTCCCCGGTGAGCAGGCTCCCCGGTGAGCAGGGAGCCTGATTCAGGACCCTGGACTCCATCCAGGACCCTGAGATCATGACCTAAGCCAAAGGCAGCTGCTTAACCAACTGAGCCACCCAGGCGTCCCTGTAGCTAATATTTTTTAAAGAAAGCAAAGGGGGAGAAAGTCTACCGAATTCATGATAGGAGTTGCTTCTAGAGAGAAGAGGACCTCCCATTTATCTAAAATGTTCTTTTTCTTTTAATATAATACTTCATTTTTAACATTTGTCTTTATTATGTGATGGATATATAGACATTCATTATCTTGTTCCTTATACTCTCTGTGCAGAGAGAAGTTGCTCCAGTACAAAGAGCAAGGCAACCACAGGCCCTAACAGTTTACAAGCCTACTTGATGGTCTTAAGACATATGAGAGTGACAATTAGAATACCCTTTAAAGAGCCTGACATGGTACATTATCTTATTTGTCCTTACAGCATTCCATTGAGGTAGAATTTATGGTCAGGAAATTTGGGGGGGAGATGTTAAATAAATTGGCAATAATTATGAAGTGACAGAGAAAGGTGTGAAGCCTAAATCAGATGGCAGAGCTGCACTGCACTGCATTACTCTGGTTACTACTTGCTTATGACAGCCGTTCTCCCGTCATATTCAGTCCAACTGTGTTCTCTACTGTGAAGCTACGAGCTAATGCTTAACTGAGTTGATAACGTGGCTTTTTGTAGCCCATATCTGTGTGTTGCTGAAAACTTACAAGTGGAGTGAAATTCTGAATACCAGTCATTTTCATACTGACTTCCCCAGTATGTAAGTGTAGATTACCTTCTGTAGTAGATGTGCTCCTGAAATATTGCGTGTAAAGTTAACTTGTGAAAAATTACAGTTTTAAAGAAACCATTTTTGTGCAGATGCTCACCCTCTGAATCGAAGTTATTATAAGTGTGAATATTTAAGTGTTTCAGCACTCTGGAATTTTGGAAAGAGGCATGTGCCTAGGAGCGTTCAGTTGGATCCTGAGAGCCTCTGTTTCTCTTCTCCCTGCCATTAGGTTTCTTCCTGCCATGGAGGATAGGAGGGCCTTGAGGAGAATCCTATATAGGACTCCAGCTCAAATAGGAATCCCACGGACACAATGCCTTTTCTTTTGTTTTTTTAAAGGCATCATAAGTCATTTATTCTTGGGGTATCTGGCCAGTAGAGCTCAAGCCCCATGTTGGGTGGAGAGATTACTTTAAAAAAAAAAAAAAAAAAGTCACCTATTCTTATCAAAACATGAATTACAGAGAGACACTGTAATATCCCTATACATCTAAAAACTTAAAAACCCCAGATAATTTAAGGTTCGAGGAACTGAATGATATTTAAAGAGTATCAGGGCACCTGCCCAGCTCAGTCGGTTGAGCATCCGACTCGGTTTCAGCTTGGGTCATGATCTCAGGGTTGTGGTGTCAGGCTCTCTCTTTCTCTCTCTCTCTCAAATAAATAAATCTTTAAAACAAAAACCCGCAATATCAAATTTGTGGGATGGTGTTTTTGGGTAGTATCCTTTTTAATAGGACCCTTTCCTCCTCTTTTCAATTAAGTTTTATGAAGGCCCCAAATTGTATTAGATGTGACTCTTCTCTGTGCCTCAGAGTTACTGGGTGGAAAAATTTCTTCCCAATTATTCAATTACAAAACAGCAAAATTCAGCATGTTAACATAACATAAAATGAGGGCTGCCTGTATTGGCTTGGGATTTCTTAAAAGTAAAATTGACGGTTATGATATTTTTTTTATTTTAGGATGTGAAGTTACCCCAGATGTAAACATTTCAGGGCAGAAATTCAATATTAAACTCCTGATTCCAGTTGCAGAAGGCATGAATGAAATCTGGCTTCGTTGTGACAATGTAAGTTTTCCATTTAAAAATATAAACCTCAATTTTTCTTTGATTCCTTAGTGAGTAGACCAGCCATCCTTACATTTTATACTCATAGGACCCATCATGTGATACATTTCATATTTCAGTATTTATTTTCCAACAGGAAAAACAGTATGCGCACTGGATGGCAGCCTGCAGATTAGCCTCCAAAGGCAAAACCATGGCAGACAGTTCGTATAACTTAGAAGTTCAAAATATTCTTTCCTTTCTGAAGATGCAGCATTTAAACCCAGATCCTCAGTTAATACCAGAGCAGATCACAACGGATATAAATCCTGAATGTTTGGTATCCCCTCGCTATCTAAAAAAGTACAAGAACAAGCAGGTATTTGATTCATTTTACTTCATCTATTTTCCCCTGGTTTTATGATTTTGTACATACTTTAAATTTAGTTTCCCCTCTTAAATAAAACTTTTAGTCATAATTTCTTATCTGGTGGTCAGAGTATAAAATAAGCTGCAGATAGCCTTTAGTCCATTTGAAAATTGGTCATTTAAAAAAATGTTTCTCATTTTAATAGGACACATAATGAGGTAAAATAGTTGGGAGCGTTTACTCACAACAACGTAAGGAATCACCCTGTGAATGAGGTGTTCTTTCAGGGAATTGAATATGGTGTGGATGCTCTGGGTTTCATTCCTTTTATAATTGTGGTATAAAGCATAGCCAGCATTTCCCAACAAAATCTCTAACAACTCTTCCTGCTGTTGAAATTGACTTTTCCAGCTTTGGAAATAAACTTTATAAGGGTAGAAATAGTCTACAGTTCAACATTGTTTTTTTCTTAACAGTAAAAAACCTAAACCAAAATTTGCATGATGTGATGGAATTTGGTAAATTTTCGTTGACATTCACTGCTTTTGTTCACTCTGTTTAGAATTCCTTTCCTGGAAATTAATACCATAAAAGGATTGCTATTTAGGAAAACGGCTCTTCGGTACAACATGAAAGGTTCTTTGCAGGGGAATTTCACTTGGGATAGCCCCCAGTATTCGCTACACCAAACATCATGCCATAAAAGGCAAAGGCTTCAGTCTGAGGTGGGGGGTGAAGAAGACCTTTCAAATAAATATTTCATTTCTATCTAGTTTCATTTTTAATCTCTGTTAAAGAATAATTTAAAACATTACTGAAAGGGCCCAGTGAAATAACCAGAATGCTTACTAATTCTTAACTTTAAATATAATGTTTATCATATGGGTCTGAAATCACTTAGCTAGAAATAGATGTTCAGAAGTTTTAATTGCCAAGTATTTGTCTTTAAGTTTCAGAGATTGTGTAAGCTCTACACAATTTTTCTACATAGAAACTGTTTATCTCACAGTCCTATGATGTGGGAGTAGTAAGGAATGGAGGAAATGCTGCCCTGGGGAGCTTTGTGGAATGTAGATTGTAAGTTAAAAAGGGAAAGTGAATCAAGTACTAATTTAATTTTTTTTAATTCTTAGTTATTTCATTTAAAAATTTTAAAGAAAAAAACTTGTTTCCAAAAGAGGATTCATTTGCCTTCAAAGGCAAGGAACAATTTCAAACCTTAGCAAGCATATTTCACTTTCAGGTATCGGGAAAAAAAGATCTTAAAATGTAACTGAAGATTGCCAGATGTTGGTTTAGTTGTCAAAGGTCCTGAGTTGTTTTCTCAGAAGCCTTTCAAATGATAGTTTTCACTTTAAGAAAAGATAGTTTTCTATCCCTCATTTCTCAGCTAGATTGTCAAGTGAAAATTCTCTTATGGACAGAAACAGTGAATATTTGACTGGCAGGATAACAGTATGTGTGTGGTCCGTGGTTAAGGATTCTTCCAGCCTTGTCTTCCATGTTGACATCTTATCAAAAGCATATTCTTTCTTAATCTTGCCTTCCATGACTAGATTTATGAGTTGTTCCCAGGATGTAGACACCGCAGATTGCCCTGACACCTAGGAAGTGCTGATAGGCAGAAGTGTAGTTGCTATTGTGTGTCCGGTGCTGTACTGGTCATTGGTAGTGCTTAGTAATTGTTCAACTATCTAATATAGTGGCATTCAGGAGTCCACTAGGAACAGAGGTGGGCCATGGGCTCTTTCATTCCTACCAGGGCCCAACAATTTTGTTACATTTAATCTACTTTAAATCCCCCAAACTATGTATTATTTAAACTTACTATATATATCTTAACATGACTGTGACTCCCAAACTAGATTTTACATTTTAGAGAGAAGAGTTGTTCTCTGCTTTATCCATGTGAATACAAATTGAGAGAGACTAATGTTTACAGCCGCCATTCCTAGTGTAGTGTATAGCATCTCTCCATTTTCCCTTCCAGGAAAAAGGATGCAAAAAACAGATGGTAATTGAGGGGTTTGCTTTTTTGTGTAAATAGAGAAACAGTATGGTCACTGTACTTACCTTACACGTTCAACTTATTTCTGAAAAGTGGTGCATGGGTCATATTATTGGTCTCGATCTCAAAACATTAAAGGTTTTTGAACATTAATTCTGATTTTGCTACTAAAATCATTAGGCCTACCCTAACCAGTAAGAACTGGTAAATGAGCAGGGAAATGTTATTTGCTCTTTGTTTTTCCCTACAAATTTCTATCATAATTTTAGTAACACTTAACAATCTAAAATAATGAAGTGTTTCTCAGTATTCTAAGTGGAAAGTAATCGCTGCTTCCTTGTTTTCATTTTCATGCTTGCATTACTTTGCTTGGTTTCCACCTAAAGTAATTTTTTTTGCATGGTTTTTGGCTGGAATTTTGGTTTGCAGGTTACCGCAACTTTTTCTTTGCTTCATTGCCATTTTTTCTGATTGCCTTTTTTTTTCTTTCTGCTTCCTTTTTCTTTCTTCGCATTGCCATCTACAGCCAGGCTATATAAGAGATTTGGTAAGTTTTCCATATTAACCAAAAAAAGAAAAAAATATTTAAAGCTTTAGACACAATCCCCTCTTAACAGATTAATTTCCTTCCACTCTTAGTGGGAGTAGTAATCCCAAAGGGAGTATAATTTAAAAGTTAACTTTTCGGGGCGCCTGGGTGGCTCAGTGGGTTAATCTGCTGCCTTAGGCTTAGGTCGTGATCTCAGGGTCCTGGGATCGAGTCCCACATCGGGCTCTCTGCTCAGCGGGGAGCCTGCTTCCCTCTCTCTCTCTCTGCCTGCCTCTCCGTCTACTTGTGATTTCTCTCTGTCAAATAAATAAATAAATATCTTTAAGAAAAAAAAAGTTTTCTATGATTCCTTTAGAAAAAATTTTTAAATTATTATAGTTGTTTCAAGTACTTTAAAGGTGATAATAAATACTCCTGCTAGAAATTTATATTCCAGGTGTTCATTCTGATATTGTGTCTCGGTGCTAATTTTAAAACTCATGTATAGGTTTAGAACGTGCCCTTTTTTAAAAAGCAGTGACATATATGTGTATACTTGGAATATACCTCAAGAGTGGCAGTTATGTGCTCCTAATAGTACTTGTTGTTTCTGGATATATGGAAACTGAAATTAAGAAGAAATATACCAAGGGTTATTTATTTCTTAAAAGATTTTATTTATTTATTTGACAGAGATCACAAGTACACAGAGAGGCAGGCGGGGGTCGGGGGGAGCAGGCTCCCCGCTGAGCAGAGAGCCTAATGCAGGGCTCGATCCCAGGACCCTGGGATCATGACCTGATCTGAAGGCAGAGGCTCAGTCCACTGAGCCACCCAGGCGCCCCTACCAAGGGTTATTTTGAAGAGTAATCAGTTCACTAAAACACCTAAATGTAGCTGCAGAAATTTCCCAATTCCAGCTCTTAATGATACATGATTATGGGGTGGGGCACATAATTTAATTTTTTACTTTTTGTCTTGATCCTCCCATGAAAGACTATTGTCTGATGGTAAAGGTGGTGTTTAATCATGTTTAGATAACAGCAAGAATCTTGGAGGCCCATCAGAATGTAGCTCAGATGAGTCTAATTGAAGCCAAGATGAGATTCATTCAAGCTTGGCAGTCCTTACCGGAATTTGGCATCACACACTTTATTGCAAGGTCAGTGGTTCTCCTAAATACCTGTGTATAAATAGTAATCCGTGCTTTTTTACTTAATCTACTTCAATTAAACATTTAAAGTACCTGCAGAGATGCTTTAAGCAATTTTACAGTAACATGTAAAGAATATTTTAACATATTATCTATATTGTAATTTTTACATTAAAAATTAAAAATGATTGGTTTTTACTTCTGTGAAAATGTTACTCTCATGAGTTAAAGAGTACATCTTAAAACCAGAGCAACATGTCCTCCAACATGTTTTTAAACATTTTTTATGTTTTTAATACTCTAGATTCCAGGGAGGAAAAAAGGAAGAACTTATTGGAATTGCATACAACAGACTGATTCGGATGGACGCCAGCACAGGAGATGCAATTAAAACATGGCGTTTCAGTAACATGAAACAGTGGAACGTAAACTGGGAAATAAAAATGGTAAGCTCATGGGGCGCCTGGGTGGCTCAGTGGGTTAAGCCGCTGCCTTCAGCTCAGGTCATGATCTCAGGGTCCTGGGATCGAGTCCCGCATCGGGCTCTCTGCTCAGCGGGGAGCCTGCTTCCCTCTCTCTCTCTCTCTCTCTGCCTGCCTCTCTGTCTACTTGTGATCTCTCTCTGTCAAATAAACAAATAAAATCTTTTAAAAAAAAAATGGTAAGCTCAAACAGTGTTACTTTGAGTGCGCATAGAGCACTAATTTCTGCTAAGAATCAGTAAGTTAAGAATAAAAAGGGAGATAAATTTCTTAGATTATTTGTATCATCACCTCTTACAGTATAAAATCTGGTTGGTTATTCATTTCCCACTTAAACTTTCCTATTTCATGACTAACCCAGTTATTGGAACTCTAAGAACACAATCTGCTTAGAAGGTGGTTTTCTGGAACTGGTACATCCCTGTCAGTCACCATAGCAGCTACTTTTTATTGAATGCCTACTCTGTGCCCGTTATGATGGCTAGATGTTTTTATATTCATACCCTGTTTCTAATCTCACCACAGCCTTGTGGGTGGTTGGATTGTCCCTGCTTTACAAATGAGGACACTCACATTTAGAGACCTGACAGCCGTGATTACTATGACCACACACTTGGTAATGGAATCAGGATTCAAACTCAGATGCTCAGGGCTCTAAAAGCTGGCACAGCTCCTACTATATATCATGCTGTCCCTAGCCTTGAAGTACAGTGAATATCATTTAAAATAAATGGTCTTTTACTGATAAGCCATATGTTTTAGGATCTTCAGGTTTGTTGTATCAGTTCCTATTACTGCATAGAATCTCATATTTCTGAAATACAGTAGTGTTCCTCCTCATCTGTGGTTAACCACGGTCTAGAAGCAGAAGATGCATTCTCCTCCTGACCTATTGTTAGAAGGTCCATAGTGGCCTAACGCTATGTCACAGTGCCTGCTGCGTCCTTTACCTTCATCCCGTCACGCTGGCATTTTATCATTTCCCATATTCACATAACTTTGATTATAATATAATTCTATTGTTAATCTCTTACAGTACCTAATTGGTAAAGCTTATCATATGTATGTATGTAAAGGGAAAAAAGCAGAGCACATAGAGAGTTCAGTACTACCCATGGTTTCAGGCATCCACTGGGGTTCCAGAGATTTCCCATGGATAAGGGGCTGGGGGCTCCTGTATTCAAACATAATACCTAAAGGTTAAATGTCTTGAGCAAGTATTAAATTAAATGCAGGAAATGGGTTTTCTCCCAGGCCTTGAAGAGCGACCTTCTCACTAATTGAATCACCAGAGACCATTGGGAACATAATGACTTAAACCTCTTGCATTCAGTCTTTTCAGAATGAAAAACTAAAAAGGAGTGGTAGAGGGACTAATAAACTTACTCTTCTGGAATCGAAGGCACTATTTAGGATTTTTTAAAAAAATTTGAGGATCAACAAGTACTTTGTGAGAGGGCAGACATTAATAGCACATTAGCTTCACTTGTACCCAACCATACAGAGTTTTCCTGGGACTGACAGCTCTTGGTCTTTGTTTCCAGGTCACGGTAGAGTTTGCAGATGAAGTACGATTGTCCTTCATTTGTACTGAAGTAGATTGCAAAGTGGTTCATGAATTCATCGGTGGCTACATATTTCTCTCAACACGTGCAAAAGACCAAAATGAGAGTTTAGATGAAGAGATGTTCTACAAACTCACTAGTGGTTGGGTGTGAATAGAGCTACTGTGTAATGAAACTCCATGGCCATAACAATATTTAACTTTGAAAGCTGTTGTTTGTTATATGCTGCTTAATAAAGTAAGCTTGAAATTTATCATTTTATCATGAAAACTTTTTTGCCTTACCAGACCAGTTAATAAGTGCACTAACAAGCACGACTATTAATCTGCTATCATGATACAATATGTGGACTTTGAATATGGCATACATTCCTTAGGGCCAGGAATTGAAAACTAAAGTAGTGGACAAGTCAGAAATAAAACATCACTGATTTAATTTAAGCTAGCCAAACCGAGAAACTCAAGCCATATACTTTAAAGCTATCCAGGGCTTAAACTACATGAAGTCTATTTATCATGTTTAATGCACGTGTTTTAATGTATGTTTAATTTGATCTTGTGTTTTAAAAATACCAACTTCTGGTAGCCATTGATTCTCCATCCCCCACTCTCATCCCCAAATAAATCAGGCCTACAAAAGATGCCTGATACTTAATAATGATGTCATTGTTCGACTTTGAAGGAAAATGCTATCAGTGCGTTAGGCTTGGTTCATTTTTGTCCTTGAATAAGCATGTATGTATAATGTCTTGTGTTTTTATTTTTACACCCTATTGTATTACAACACCTGTAGTATTCACCAGCATATTCACGTCTGCCTAAAATATGCAACTTTTGCATTACAATATGAAGTAAGGGTCTATGAAGTATGCATTTTGTGTAACTAATGTACAAACACAAATTTTATAAGATTGTACAGTTTTTTAAAAAAACTCACAACTAGCAAATGGCTTAGATGTAGCATCTTTGCATTAATTAAATGCTTTTAAAAGTATAATGTGCAGTTTTCATACCTGCTAAATTAAGAATGACTTCATTATAGTCATGATTTACCACAGTGTCCTTAACTCTGATGCCTGGACTGGCCATGTTCTCGTCCGCCGCGCTGTTACAGTCCCCATTGGTGCTAGTCAGAAAATTTCTAGCTCACACAACCCAAAAGGGTGCCAGGAGGGGTGGATTACCAGTATTGTCCAATAATCCATGGTTTAAAGACTGTATAAATGCGTTTTATTTTAAATAAAAGCAAGATCTTTAAGTTTCTTTTTGTACTTCTTGTCTTTACTGTTTACATAGAACTAACTGATGAACTTTGGCTTTTTGGATACGTTTTGCCTGTACCTTTTGTTGGAAGGACAGCTTGCTGGTATTCCAGAGTATCACCAGAGAGTGATACTTAATCTCTAGGATCGATTTTTCCACTCTCCCCCTCACTTTTCATATTTAAATACTAGAAATATGACATTGAAAAGACATTATTGACTTGGACCGAATTTGTTTGAAACTGCAAACTGACTCCTGGTCTAAAAAAAACACAACTCACATGTATGAATTTACTCCCTGTTGTTAGTACTATTACATCCTCATTCTGTCGCCAAACTTCAGTCCTGGATGTTTTCTCCTTTAGCTCTGGCATTTAATCAGGCCAGGTCTTGTTGATTTTTCCCTCAGGCAAACTTTTGTCATTGCTGTCACTGACACCTGAATTCAGGTTCTTGTCCTGTGCCTGCCATGAAGCCACAGCCTCTAAAAGCAAAGCAGATCACATTCTCCATGGCTTTTCTTTGTACTCTAAGGTCAAGTCCTAACAAACCTCACTCCAAAATATAAGGGCTTCTTTCCACTAATAAATAAAAATTAAACAGTATATTTCCTTTCCTCGCCTTAAATACAGGTTACCCACTTACACAGAGCCCGAAAACATATTTATGTTTAAGATTTTATGTATTTGAGAGAGAACATGAGTGTGGTAAGGAGCAGAGGGAGAAGCAGACTCTGCTGAGCAGGGAGTCCAATGCGGGGTTCCATCCCAGGATCCCCAGATCATGAACAGAGCCAAGGGCAGACACCTAACCAACTGATCCATCCAGGCATCTCAGCTCTAAAATATATTTAGATGAAGGCATACCCAAGTCCTGTAGAGTCTCATAGCCACTCTGCTGATTTCTCGGTGTTTTGCCCCACTTGCTGTACCGGCGATTTTGGTAATTAATTCAGCCCCAGCATATCACTGGCTTTATGTCAGCTCTGGTGACTCTGGTTGACTACAGCATAACAGCCAAAGTCCCCAGGCAGGAGCTAAGAGGTCTTCTATGATCCGGATGCCAGCCTGCATTCTCCTTACCTCTCAAACTGGGCGGCCCACATTCTCCAGATGTGGTTTGCACTCACCTACCACCATGTCATTCTGCAGACTTTCTTCCAGTCTCCCACCTGTCCCAAATCCCATCTTTCTGGCGTTTTAGAAATTTTACAAAGAGCTCAAGGGTTCTTTCTTCCATGAATACTTCCAAGTTTCCTCATAGCCCCCAAATTTCTATTCCGGTGAACAGCTACTAAATTTAGTCTTTTTGGAACTTAAGAACAATCATCCTTAATGGTTATTGCCTGTAATAATTTATTACTCCCTTGAGGACAAGATCTGAGCCTCATGGTTAGGATCACTTAACATAGGATCACTTAACACATACTTGTTCATTGAACATGGCTATTTTAGAAATCAAGGAATTAATTACAAATTAGAATTTTTACAATCAAAGCATAGTTTAATAGGGAAGAAACGGACATGGTTTTTGCACACCAGCTATGCATTGAGAGGTGTGCTGGGTGCTTTCATATACATGACCTCTTCCAAAGATTCATATAATCCATCCTCATTTTCTAGACTCAGACCAAGTGACCTGTTCAAAGTAACAAAGCTATAATTAATATATATCTATATATAAAATTAAAAGCTATAAAATAGCCAAGGCAGAGCTCGAAAGTTGAACCCAGATTTCCTTCTCCCTACCCAGTAGTGTTAAACCCTTCACAAATCTTGAGGAATCCCACTGGTAGTGGTCTCTCTACAGAGACAACATCAGTCCATGAAAAGGACTGGCCCGAGCCTCCAGAGACCCATTTTCAGATTTCTGTTTTGTGACTCAGTTTCATGTGAACATGAAGGCACTGAAAACAGGAGATCAACCAAGCTCTCTTCCAACTCTGTTTCTCATAAATCAGCAAGTTAGAGACCTGCTGATGTAGTTAATCAGTAATTTTAACTTGGTACAAATTATTTTTTACAAAACCTTGAACTTCAAAGGTCAGGGACCTAAAGACATGAACTTATTTTCTTTTTCAGCTCTACCAAGGCATAGCTGACAAAGTTGTAAGATATTTAAAGTGTAGGGCGCCTGGGTGGCATAAATATCTAACTCTTGGTTTCGGCTCAGTTTGTAATCCCAGGGTTGTGAGATCAAGCCCTACGTCAGACTTCACAGCGCAGTCTCCTTGAGACTCTCTCTCCTCCCTCTACCCCTCCTGCTTGTGGTCACTCACTTTTTCTCAAGTAAATGATCTCAAAAGAAACAAAGCATACATCATGGTGATTTGATATATGAATATATTCTGAAAGGATTTCTAGCATCTCGTTAACACATCCATCCCCTAGAGACACAAACTATAGAAGAAAAGCCACTTGCAGTTCTCGACCCTCTGCTCTCAGACGAGCCAAAAAACAAGTGTGGCAGATTATACTTTTTGTATTCTGTATACCATAGGTTTTGTTCCCTTCTTATGTTAAAAGTCTTTGCAAATCAAAACCACAACGAGATAGTATCTCACACCTCTCAGAATGGCTAGACTCAAAAAGACAAGGAAACAAGTGTTGGCGAGGATTTGGAGAAAAAGGAATCCTCTCATACACTATTGGTGGCAAAGCTAACTGGAGGGTCCTCAAAAATTGAATAATAGAAACCCTGTATGATCCAGTAAATTCACTACTGGGTATTTACCCAAAGAAAACAAAAACATTAATTCCAAAAGATATATGCGCCCTGTAATTGTTGCAGCGTTATTTATAACAGCCAAGATCTGGAAACAACCCAAGTATCCATCGATAAGTGAATAGAGAAAGAAGATGTATAGACACACCCACACACACACACACACACAATGGAGTATCACTGAGCCATAAAAAAGGATGACCCCTTGCCATTTGCAACAGCATGGACGAGCCTAGAGAACATTATGCTAACAGACTGAGAAAGACAAATAACATACAATTTCACTTACAAGTGGAACCTAAAAACCAAAGGGAATGAATAAGCAGAAACGGACCCATAAATACAGAGAACTGATGGTTGCCAGAGGGGAGGAGGGTGGTGAGATGGGCAAAATGGATGAAGGAGCGTGGGGGGTACAGGCTCCCCATTATGGGATGAATCACGGGGATAGAGTGTGCAGCACAGGGAACAATGATGCTGTAACCGTGCTGTATGGTGAAGATGGCAGCTGCACCTGTGGGGAGCATGGCATAATGTATAGACCTGCCAAATCACTATGTTGTATACGTGAAACGAACATTGTGTGTCAACCACACTACAAAAAAAACCAGCGATGTGGGATCAGACCAACCTGGGTTTCTGACCTTAATTCATCTGCAAAAAATGCCACACTGTTAAAGGACATGGTTTCAAGTGCCCAACACTCCACTTACACTGAATAAATATAGTAGTTTCCTCAATGAAATGTTGGGGTTTTTTTTAACGTGAAACTTTCTTTTGATCCTCTAAGACACATTCCTATCCTATTCCTTTCATAACTGTTTCTACCCCCATAATTAAGTTTGACAAGCTCTGCTGCTGGTTTTAGACTAATCACTTAGAACAAGGCAACATCTTCACCACCTTGATAATTCATAAGATAACAGGGCTTTTGGAATTCAACCCTTTGGGCCAGGACTGTCAGTGATACTCACTGATACTTTCCTACAAGCATAACCCTACGCAGCGGCCATCGGGGTGCTGCTTTATTCCAAAATTGTAGACTGATTCAGAAAACTCCTGGCACCCCCCAAAAACTGTTTTTGCAGCTACTGAGGTCATTCCCTCTTTCTGTAGCTCTGCAGTTGTGAAGAAGGCAAGGAGGAGCTGCAGCGCTATTCAAGGGCAGAGCCAGTAGACGTGGATGATGATAAGTTGGTCAATTCTAAATCTGCTGATAAGGGTCCAGTCATTCCACACAATTATCCAGGAAGAAGCTGATTACTGAGAGCTCTGTGCTCTTCAACAAATTAACTGTGTCTTTATCTGTTTGGACTGCTTTGTCAGCTCAAGAATGGGGGAGGTGGTAGAGAGTGACAGGAAATGGGAAATTTTCGATCTGGGTAAAAGGAATGAAATTCTCAGAGTGGATTGCAGAGCCACCGAGAACAGGAAACAGGGTAGCAAAAAAAGCCTTATCTGGTGACCTTATTTCCCACTGTGCTGATTCCTCTCTTGCCTTCTCTGCTTTATTTAATAAACAATACAAATTTTCCCAGGCTGAATGTGTACATTAAAATTCTCTATTGCCTTAGTAAACAGTTACCAGCACACATATATTTCTAGTAGAGTTACCCTTTCGATATTTGTGCATGGGCCAGCGTATTACTAAAAATTATAAATACTTAAAATAATTTGAGACCCTTTATTTCATGAAATCTAATTAGAATCTCATGTGGCTTCACTGTCCAGGCATTATCTATATTACTGCTCAGAGAAGTGGTCCAAGTCCAATGTTAATTAAATTTGTGATAAAAACAGCACAACCAACTGACAAGTTTAACATACCTGTATTAATATGGTTTGTGGATACAGCACAATAAAGAAAACATTTTTTATGAGCATAAATTCTCATCTCAATTTTCATCTAAATTCTCATCTAAATTTTGTGAATTTAGTTTTTATGACCAAATAAAATTTAGGTAAACATATTTACTCTCAGGTTTAGTGATCAGAATACCTAAACTTTGTTTCTACCTTCTTTGCCTAATTATAAATTCAGTTAACTCTTTGAAGGAATATTTGGAAAACACATTTCTTCTATTTCAGGAGAGCAAAGGGCCAAGGATAGCCAAAACACTCCTAAAGACCAAATCAAAAGGTGAGGGGACGAACCTCACCAGATGGCAAGAAGTCATATCGCACTGTACTCAAAGTGTAGCATTGGCACCGGGGTAGGATAACCAGAGTTCAAACAGAAACTGCAGAAACAGACATGCAGGGATGCCTGGGTGGCTCAGTGGGTTGGGCCGCTGCCTTCGGCTCAGGTCATGATCTCGGAGTCCTGGGATCGAGCCCCGCATCGGGCTCTCTGCTCAGCGGGGAGCCTGCTTCCTCCTCTCTCTGCCTGCCTCTCTGACTGCTTGTGATCTCTCTGTCAAATAAATAAATAAAATCTTTAAAAAAAAAAAAAAAAAAAGAAAAGAAACAGACATGCACACGTATGGAAACTCGATTTCTGAAAGCCAGTCTTGCAGATCAGCACGAAACAGGACAACTTCCCAATGAATGGTGCTGGTGTTTATCTTTGTGAAACAAAGGAATTTGGACCACTGCTTCATACATATGTGTAGTAGTCCAAATCAATTCCACACAAATTTCAGACTTAAATGTGAAAAGAAAAACTAAAACAGAAGAGAGCATATTTATGTGACACTGAGGAAAGATTTTGTGTTATTAATAAGGCACAAGAAGTACAAATTAATTATATTAAAATGAGAACTATAGAGATATTATAAAGCATAAAAAGGCAAGCCGAATTGGGAGAAGATATTTGCAACACATAATGGACAGAGGATCAGCATGTAGAATAGAAATATGCACACCTGCTCAGTGATCAAGCCAAAAGAAAAATGGACAAAACACTGGAATGGGTAGTTCTTGAAAGAGGAAAACTGAATGGCCAATCAATCTACAAAAGCTGTTCGATTCCACAAGTATTCTAGAAAATGGGGAAAAAACTCAAATTTTAAATAAGATTAAAATGAAGTTTCACACATACCATATTAGTACAATTTTTGAAGTCTGACAAGAGTTGGTATTGACTAGGACGTGGAACCAACTACCAGGATACTTACTGTTGGTGTGAGTACAAACTGGAACTGAGCACTTAAGAAACACTTTGACATCAGCTGGTAAAATTAGAGATCTCTCCTACGACCCTGCAGTTCCACTCCTAGGTGTATATATACCCTGCAACAACTCTTGTATGTGCACACCAGGAGACATGCACAAAAATATGCCTAGCAGAACTACTTATGATAACAAAAAATGAAATAATCAAATGTCCATCAGAGTACGTTGAATTATAATACAGTCATAAAATAGAATAGAATCAAAATAAAATAGAATCAAAATAGCAGTGAATAAATTCCAATACACAAACAGCAGGGATGGATCTCAACCCAATGCTGAACCAAAAATGTAGCTGCAGAACACAGTTTGATTAAAGTTGAAAAAATGTACAAGATTTCTGAAACACTAAAAAAAAAAAAGGAAGTGGCAAATATTTTCCTCTTCTATTGGAGAGTAAAAGCTGCATTTGTAAAAGATAGTTTGTTGGTGATTCTAAAGTTCAGTGTGAAACAGTGTGATGCTAAGAATCACTGTGGCCTAAGAGGTATGGGGGTCTGCTCTTGATAGCTGCCGCTCTGCCTCTGACATACTTTCTTAGGTCTGGACTAGATCAGCAAATGAGTCTGGTCTCTACTGTCCAGTGCATCATTAATTGGCTGACTGTTTGGCTGCCCTAGTTTCAGAATGGAGCTAATGAGCTCAGGGTCAGGGGTTCAGTCCCCTTGCGGTCAAGCTGGCTCTGCTCTGTTTCATGCTCACAGGCCACACCATTATTCTGTAAATGTGCATGGTTAGTAGGAGGGACTGGATAAGAAGGGAAGAATAGATCCATCAGCTCAACCAGAAAATCAACTTTAAGCTCAAGGCTCTGGTCAGTATACAAATGACAGTGCTGTTAAGCAATTGTGAAGATGTCAACCCAAATATTAAACCATCCAAGTCATAGCAGAGGAGCCAAGGAACTTACTTGATACCTTCTTTTGCTGCCTGGATTAGTATAAAAGGCATTCCTATACTTGAGAATGCACCTTCTATAGAGGCTGACTTTATGAGAGAGGAATTCTGAATAAGATGTAATTCTCAAGAAATTAGTCTTTCGATTTGAAAATGGCTCGTAAATGTATGAGCATGAAATCAGCAGGATGGGGCAATGCCGATAAAAACCACTGCTATGTGGATGCCTGGGTGGCTCAGTGGGTTAAGCCTCTGCCTTCAGTTCACGTCATGATCCCAGGGTCCTGGGATTGAGCCCCACATCGGGCTTTCTGCTCAGTGGGGAGCCGGCTTTCCTCTCTCTGCCTGCCTCTCTGCTTACTTGTAATCTCTGTCTGTCAAATAAATAAAAATAAAATCTTTTAACAAACAAACAAAAAAACCCACTGCTACATAGCAGAACAATCTCGAAAATGCCTGGAGCCTATTTTGATTTGTTTTGAAAATGTCCCTGGTTCATATAGAAAGTACCCGAGTAGGGAGTGATTACAGGCAGGTAAAACTATTAGAAGGCTTTTTTTGAAAAAATCAGTATGGCTAATTCAGGGCAGCTTTAGTGAGAATGGAAAAGATACTGTATCATGGACTAAGTGACACCTATAAATGTGTTTTCCTACAAGGGGACATTTTAAAAAGCCACTGCTTGTTGGGGGGGGGGGGGGGGGCAGTACCTGTTGATCTGTACCAAAGATGGGGAAAAGGAAGCTAGCTCTTTGCAAACAGCCTCAACAGGAAAGAAACTTAGCAAATGAGAGCACAGAATAGGCAGAAAATAGGAGACTGTTTTGAGGTCATCTTTGCCACTCAGGTTTGAGTTTTATTTCTGAATCTCCAACTCAAGAAATAATTTTGTAAAAACAGCCTATGTCTTCAAAGTTTTTATAAGTTTTACAAATGCTTCGGTTTCCAACCCTTGGAAACAATGCTTCAGATTCAGGTCTTCTCAAAAGAGGCCTGTCTTGTCCTAAATGTGTTACCTTTTTTGATTGGGTTTTTAGCCTCCTTTCATGGCTCCTAGTACTTGCCATCTGGCAGTAGTTTAGAAACTTCTTTTTGCTTTCTCATAAATTTTGTTAAAAGCAACCACATAATGAAGAGTAAATACCTTCTACTTAGACTTAGCAGGAAGCTGGAACGAAGTTCCTTGTGACGCCCCGTCTAGATCCTGCTGCCCTAGAGAGAGGTTTATACCGTCAACTTGCCTCTTCACATACCCAGAATTCCTGCTATGAAGATCTCTAAAAAGGGAAGTGGACAGATGTTTTCTTTAATCATCACTGGTTAAGGCAAATCTGTGGAATGCAGGCGTTCTAGTTTTGTTTGCTTTTTTTTTTTTAGGCAAACAACATGAATTAACAATGTTTCCTCTAGTTCCAAGAACCGCCTGAGATCAAACCATGTTGATCTCTAAACAGAAATGACCTCTAAACCTATGAGATTTGAATATAAACCTTGCCCTTGATTTATATTCTAGGAAATTACAGTAAGAGGGCGCCTGTGTGGCTCAATTGGTTGAGCCTCTGCCTTCGGCTCAGGCCAGGATCCTGGGATTGAGCCCAGTGTGGGGCTCTCTGCTCAACAGGGAGTCTGCTTCTCCCTCTCCCTCTCTATCTCAAATAATTAAATAAAAACTTGAAAAGAAAAGAAAAAAGAAAGAAATTACACTAAGAAGTTGTGTTCCATAAAAGCCCAGGGTATAATCTTTTGCAATCTGTCAGGCAACTATTTTTTAAAGTGGGTGGTGGAGGAGAGATGTGTATGATAACTGTTAGGCACATAATTAATTGAGTTCTGTCTCCAAGTACAAGGTCACAGATCACTGGAGGCTGGTCAGCTCATTTTGTTCTAGGAGATCTACTCATTCAGATGTATTCCTCAGTGAGGCAGGTAAAGCCGCATGGTTGACAATTGTTTTGAGGAAGGGAAGAAACACGTCTGGAGAGATTAAAACCAAAGTAAGTTGCTGAAGCTGAAGATGGAGCAGTAGAGGCAAGGAGCTATAATCTTTTTAATAAATCTAATATTCTGAGCACTGAATCTGGGCCCAGAGACAAGAAGAGTCATAACCACGTCAGGCAGCACAAGTACGCAAGAAGTTTGGTACATGCGCGCGGCCGTTTAAGACTTAACTGCCAAGGGGCTGATGGAGGTGATAAGTGCTCACGAGTCACAGAGCACTGGGGGTCAGAGCAACCCCAGGAACTGCCTGACTAGGGGTACCCCAGCAGCAGGCCTTTGAAGGATGTGGAGAAAAGTGCAGGGGAAGGGCAGGAAGGCAGGAGGGTTGGAAACAAGGATCCAGGTCAGTGAGAATATCCCAATCTTAACATGAGGAAACAGGAGGAGCTCAAAAAATATTTTTGAAAACACTTAATCCCTAAACATGTTTAAATATTTAATCCCTAAAAGATTTTTTTTTTCTTTAAAAAGAAACCGATGGAGGGGCGCCTGGGTGGCTCAGTGGGTTAAGCCACTGCCTTCGGCTCAGGTCATGATCTCAGGGTCCTGGGATCGAGTCCCGCATCGGGCTCTCTGCTCGGCAGGGAGCCTGCTTCCCTCTCTCTCTCTCTCTCTCTCTGCCTGCCTCTCTGTCTACTTGTGATCTCTCTCTGTCAAATAAATAAATAAAATCTTAAAAAAAAAATTAAAAAAAAAAAAAAGAAACCGATGGAAATACTCAAGACAGATCCTGTGAAGTAACTGAGTATGTGTTTGAGTTACTCAAGTGAAGCAAAATTAAGCCAACTGTTTCAGAAGTACAGATGGGGAAGCCAGAATGTGAGGGAGACAAACTATGGAAAATCACCCTAAAGAAACCAGAAAATAATATGCACATGTGAAGCATCAGCTATCACTTTCATTAGCATAAATTCTTGTATTATCAAGAAGCAGTGGAGGAACAAAGATGAGAAAGCAACAGAAAAGTTTTACAGAAGTACAAGATAAAGGAATAAAACACATTGAAGCTTCCAAAAACAAGAAGTCACAGAAGACCCATGGGAAGGCCAATGTCCATTTTAAAAGATGCTCCTTACATTTCAGGAGAGGAGGGAAAGGGCCAGAAACAGACATGAGCACGTGAGCATGTCCTCAGGGGAGGTCTGAAGGGAAGGAGAGAAATCACCCCATCCAGCAAGGCTGCTGAAGCGTGGGAATCGCGGCAACACAGTAAGGGGTGTGTGGAGAACTTCGACCCTGAGCAGATGTGCCTAAATCTGCTTTTCTGAAACAAAATATATTGTGGTACTCAGAGAGATCTCTGTAAGGGATCTGGAAACATGATCACCACAATTAAGTCTTCAAAGCCAACCCTTTCTGACAAATTCCATTTAGGTTCTCTACAGAAAAATGACACCAAAAACCTAACACTATAACCAACACTCTGTAAAGCAAGAAAAATGGACCAGTTGGGCCCTTCTCATCTGCCAGGGCCTGTGCTCAAGACGTCTTGGAGAGGCCTTTCTGGACAGCCCTCTGTGTCCCTATAAGCTACTTATTATTTCCCAAGTGTCTCCCAGCCCTGGAACTAAGAGGGCAATGCTTATCCTTACCTCCCAGTGCCTCTGATGCATTCCCTGAGTAAATGAAGGAAAGAGTTACAGCCACAAAGAAAAGGATTAGCCTTTAACAATGTGAAAACATGGAGGGGACAGTCCTGAAGGGAAGAAAGTCAAGGATGTGTACTCCAGGCCTGAGATTGAGCATGGTTACATGCTTGCTTTTTCATTAGCCAGCTGGGGATTATTTATTTTGCTATTTTTAGGTCCAAAAATCTTAGCCTTCTTTCCCTACCACTAGCTGTTTTGAAGTTAGAAAACAGAGCCAATTTAAATACTAGCCTAAGCGAAACATCCCAGAGACAGGTGCCCTTAAAAGAAAACAGTAAGCACAAATTCAAAAAACAAACAAACAAGAAAAAAAATTTTTAGGATTGTCTGTGTTATTATTTTCCATGTTTTATGTTAGGGATTTGAAGATGGTCTCAGGGAGACAGTGTTTAGGTGTTGTCTGTCAAGTTAAACTTGAAACGGAAGGGTTCGCTACAAGGGCAGGCACCCTTGTGTGATTTCTTCTCAGGCCACCTTCCCTGTCCATTCCCTAAACAGTGGGCACAGTCCCACTCAAATTAAACAGAAAACAAACTAAATAAGAGTACATTTTTTTAACATGATCTCTGCCACATTTTCCCTCCACTAGTGATAATAACCAACATTTATTGAGCAACAACTTGGCAAAGCCCTTTACGTGTATTTCATCTCACTGAAGCCTCACAAAGGGAGCTAGCTGGACTATGGGGAAACCAAGGAATTTTCTTAAATCCATGCAGCTAATCAGTGGTTCCAAAGTTCATGATCTTAAAGTTCTACACCATTAATATGGACAACTGAATACCCAAGGAAAGTATAGCAACAAGGGCAATCCATTATCCATCCATCCAGTTAACTTCTTATATTTCGTAAACACTTTTTTTTTAAAGATTTTATTTATTTATTTGACAGACAGAGATCACAAGTAGGCAGAGAAGCAGGCAGAGAGAGGGGGGAGGAAGCAGGATCCCTGCCAAGCAGAGATCCCGATGCGGGGCTCGATCCCAGGACTCTGGGATCGTGACCTGAGCGGAAGGCAGAGGCTTTAACCCACTGAGCCACCCAGGCGCCCTCATAAACACTTTTTAAAAGTTTTATTATAAAGAATTCAAATACGGATAAAAGTAAATGAGATAGAATGTCCATGTACCCATCACACAATTTTAACAATTACCAATATCCTGCCATTCCTGTATCATCTTTACCTCAACCTACTCCTCATTATTTTTTTTGCCTGTTCTTGAGGTAAAAATAAACACACACGGAAATGCACAAATCTCAGATGTACCATTTAACAAATGGATACCTGCATGTAATCTATACTTCTCTTATAATTCAGAACATTTCCAAATCCCAGAAAGTGCCACCCCATTCATCCCCAGTCAAATTCTTTCCCCAGGGGCGACCACTGCTTTCGTTTTTTCGTTTTTCCACCTCATTTTTGCCTCTTCCAGAATTTCTATAAGTGGAATCACACAAAATGTCCTCTGGAGTCTAGATTTTGCTCAGCATATTTTTGAGATCTATCCCATGTTGTTGAATGTATCACTGGTTCATTCCTTGTATGAATACAACACAATTTGTCTATCCAATCTTCTATCGATCCACGTTTGGGATGTTCCCATTCTGAGCTATTATAAATTCAGTCACTATGAGCATTCTTGTACAAGCCTTTTTATGAATAGGTGGTTCATTTTTCCTAGGAGTGGAATTTCTAAGTCAAAAGGTCAGTAGAACTGCTAAGCCTTTTTCCAAAGTGGATGTACTATCTTATATTTCCACTGTAATGGATTAGAGTTGTTTATAGCCTCACCAGAATTTACTATTGTCAGTCTTCTTAATTTTTGCCTTTCTACTGGGTATAGCATTAGCTCACTGTGGTTTTAATTTGCATTTCTCTGATGACTAATGATGTTGACCATCTTTTCGTGTGCTTACTGACCATTCATACATTTTCCTTTGTGAAGCACTGGTTTAAGGTTTCTGTCCATCTTTTAAAAAGTGGATTGTGTGTTTACTTATTTTTTTTAAAGATTTTATTTATTCATTTGACAGACAGATCACAAGTAGGCAGAGAGGCAGGCAGAGAGAGAGGAAGGGAAGCAGGCTCCCTGCTGAGCAGACAGCCTGATACGGGGCTCAATCCCAGGACCCTGAGATCATGACCTGAGCCCGAAAGCAGAGGCTTTAACCCACTGAGCCACCCAGGCGCCCCTATTTTTTTCTTTTTAAAGAGAGTACGCGCATTCGTGTGAGCAAAGGGTCAGAGGGAAAGGCAGAGAGAGAATCTTTTTTTTAATTAACATATAATGTATTATTTGTTTCAGGGATACAGATATAGGTCTGTGATTCATCAGTCTTACACAATTCACAGTGCTCATCATAGCACATACCCTTCCCAAAGTCTGTCACCCAGCCACCCTATGCCTCCCACCCCCTCCACTCCAGCAACCCTGTTTGTTTCCTGAGATTAAAAGCTTCTTATGGGTTGTCTCCCTCTCTGGTTTTGTCTTGTTTTATTTTTTCCTGTCTTCCCCTATGATCCTCTGTTTTGGTTCTTAAATTCCACATAGGAGTGAGATCATATGATAATTGTCTTTCTCGGACTTATTTTGCTTAGCATAATACCCTCTAGTTCCAACCATGTTGTTGCAAGTGGCAAAATTTCTTTGATGGCTGAGTAATATTCCATTGTGTATCTGCGTGTACATCTGTATCCATATATATCTATATCTGTATACATCTATATCTCACATCTTCTTTATCCATTCATCTGTCGATGAACATCTGGGCTCTGTCTACACTTCGGCTATCGTGGACATTGCTGCTATAAACATTGGGATGCAAGTGCCCCTTCGGATCACTACATTTGTATCTTTAGGGTAAATACCCAGTAGTGCGATTGCTGGGTCGTAGGGTAGCTCTATTTTCAACTTATTTGAGGAACCTCCATGCTGTTTTCCAGAGTGGCTGCACCAGCTTGCATTCCCACCAACAGTGTAGGAGGGCTCCCCTTTCTCTGCATCCTCGCCAACACCTGTTATTTCCTGACTTGTTAATTTTAGCCATTCTGACTGGTATGAGGTGGCATCTCGTTGTAGTTTTGATTTGTATTTCCCTGATGCCAAGAGATATTGAGCACTTTTTCATGTGTCTGTTGGCTATTTGGATGTGTTCTTTGCAGAAATGTCTGTTCATGTCTTCTGTCCATTTCTCAATGGATTATTTGTTCTTTGGGTGTTGTGTTTGATAAGTTCTTTATAGATTTTGGATAGTAGCCCTTTATCGGATATGTCATTTGGCATATATCTTGAGAAAGAGAGAATCTTAAGCAGGCTCCATTCCCAGTGCAGAGCCACCATGGGGCTGGATCTCCTGACCCTGAGATCATGACCTGGGTTGAAGTCAAGACCTGGATGCTTAACTGACGGAGCCACCCACATGTGTGAAAAGTGGATTGTTTCTATAACTGCATTATATAGTTTTTTATATGCATGTGTGTGTATATACACACCCCCCCCCACACACACACATACACACACATATTCAGGATACAAGTCCTTTATTATATATACATTTTGCCACACCTTCAGGCTATTGATTGCTTATTTATTTTCTTAATAGTGTTTTTGATAAAAAAACATTTAATTTTGAAGAAATATAACTTGTAAATTTTTCTTTTGTGGCAATTGCTTTCTGAATCCAATCTAAAAAATAGTTGCCTATCCCTACTTCATGAATGTACTCTCTTATGTTCTCTTTCTAAAACTTTATAATTTTAAATTTTACATTTAGGTCCAGGCTCTATCTTAAATGAAGTTTTATATATAATGTGAGGTATTGGTCTAAGTTCATTTTTTAAATGTGGTAATCCAGTTATTCCTGCACCATTTGTTGAAAACATTATTGTTTCCTCATTGAATTACCTTGCCCATTTAATAAAAATCAATTGCCCAGTAAGTGAGGATCTATTTCTATCCTTATACCACACTTTTCTCTCTTCTGACATTGCCACACTGTTCAGATTATTGTACTTTCTACTGTAAAACTTGAGTCAGATAACTTACATCCTCTACTTTTATTCTTCTTAAAAAACTGTTTTGGCAAGTCTAGATCCTTTTCATTTCTATATAGAGTTTAGAAACATCTTGTCAATTTCTACATTAAAAAGCCTGCTGGAATTAAGACTGTGATTGTATTCAGCCTCTACACTACTTGGGGAACACTGACGTTTTGACAATATTGAGTCTTCCAATCCATGAATATGGTATCTCTTTCCATTTACTAGAATTTTTCAGAGAGGGGGAGCAAGACTGAGCCTATGTTTACTTGACAGAAACAAAGTTGTTATTATTATTATTATTATTATTATTATTAAAAATTTATTTATTTGAGAGAGAGAGCACAGGGTGGGAGGGGCAGAGGAAGAAGCAGAGAGTTTTAAGCAGACTCCCTGCTGAGCGGGGAGCCCGACACAGGGCTCAATCTCACAACCCTGAGATCATGACCCAAGACAAAACCAGGAGTCAGACACTTAACCAACTGTGCCACCCAGGGGCCCCCAGAGTTATTATTTTTTTAAATAAACAATTATGCTTAGACATAATTGATACCAAAAAAACTCCACATACTTAATGTATACAATTTCATAAGTTTGGACATACCCATATTCCCATACTACCAAACTGGAATCATTAAAAGGAAAATGTTGCCTGAGATATCTTATCTCAAAGTTAAAGATGTTTTCCAATCCATTCTACCCTACTAAAAAACTTATTAGCTATTGTATTATTTTAGTCAGAGATTACCTGAAATAACAGTAACAATTCCAAACAGGGAAAAATGCATTCTTCAAAATATAAATGTAAATAAAGGAACTATATAAGCTTTAACTACTGTGTTAAAGCATATTTTTTGTTGTATACTTTTTTAAAAAGTAGCATGTTAAGGGGATGGTCATATAGGCTATCTAAGAGTAAGGGAAATTAGTCACGAGATTTGAGGTCCTAGAGTTGGACAATGTAAGTTAAAAAAAAAAAAAAAAGAAAGTAGATGTTGGCTAAAAGATAATTGAAAGTGGAAACCCCCACTTCCTTATTATAACACAAGACAGCCTCTTTCATTAACTTATGAAACAGAGTGAAGTGTAATTCGTTAGACAAAAAGCATTGGCTAGAGTGATATGTGGTATCTTATACTCTAGTGTCACAAGTCAACTCTCTTATAATGAAGACCAAGAAGCGATAGTAGAAGTAGTTCTATAATAGAAGAGGGAAAATTCTTAGCAGAGAACTAAGAAAGGATGGCTTTGACCTCAGTGGTACTTTTTCTGAGACTAACATCCAGCAATGGTCAAGTCTTCTGAGGCCACATTAATGAGACTACTAAGGTATTAATGACATATAAACTTTGTGATCTAGGCAAATCGTTTCCTTTGTGAATAAAAAGTGCTTCAGAGATAACTGAAGCAAGTTTTAAAACTCCCTTTTCTACTGTGTCGTAGAGAAGATTTTGACTAGACACAGAAGCTTATAGGACAGAATGTCAGTCTTTAATAATTTAAAAAAACACCCTAATTCTTGAAATGTATCAGTGTAACTTAAAAATATCCAGTGCTCATCAGAGGTATCCCAGCTTCAATGGTATAGGGTACATTTTAAATGTATCTGCTATTTAATGCATAATCACCTCAAATTACAATAATTACAAAATCATGACAAATCCTAAAGAGAGGTGTGTGTGTGTGTGTGTGTGTGTGTGTGTGTGTGTGTGTGTGTGTGTTGGAGGTAGAAGTGAGGTGAGGGTCACAGAGGGAAAATCCTCTGTTAGGTGTTTTTTAGCACTGTAGTCTTCTCATGTTTTCCCTAAAAGAAGGACTGTGAGAAAATAACTAAAAGAAGTACTTCCAAGTCTAGAGAAACATATGCTATTGCTTTAAAATGAATATGAAAGAGATGGGTTTGGGTCATGCACTCACATCTATGGATTACTCATGCTCGCTTCCAGAGCCTATCCCTGACACAGCTGTGAAGCAGGCAAAATTTATCTTTAGATTCTCCTACTTCCCCTTCTGGGCCACAGTTTTCTCTTCTGATCAGTGCCTCATGCTGTCCACAGTAGCACCAAACCTAGGCCTGCCCTCCTTGGAATGTGGCCTTTTCCTTAAAGCAGTGTTCTTCCTTTCTCCTCTTGCTCTACTTCTCTCCAATTTTTCAATAAAGTTGAAGTTAAAATTCCCTTCTTCTCAGTTAATCAGCTGTAAGGAATGCAATGTTGTAAATGAATTCACACTGGCATGTAAATGACTAGTGTTTTTTATTCCTCCCATGTGTACTAGTGTTTTAAAGGTTCATTAAATTAAAGGAATATATTCCTTAGGAGGAAAGCTCAATCTGTAGGCTACCTAAAGAAGAAAATTTGGAAAGGTCTGGGTTTCCTCAAACCATACAAGTATCATCAGACTGGCAGAATCCTTCATAGGCCCAACCCTTGTCACCCCTAGTAGAGGTAAAGTCACTACACCCATTGACTAGCAGAAGGCTGGTGAAAAACATTGGTGGAGGGGCACCTGGGTGGCTCAGTGGGTTAAGCCACTGCCTTCGGCTCAGGTTGTGATCTCAGGGTCCTGGGATCGAGCCCCACATCCGGCTCTCTGCTCAGCCGGGAGCCTGCTTTCCCATCTCTCTCTGCCTGCCTCTCTGACTACTTGTGATCTCTCTGTCACATAAAAAAAAAAAAATTGGTGGATGCATAGATTTTGAAAAATTATTTAAAAGTGAAAGGCACATGTAAAAGTAATGCAATTCTAACAGTTTCCTCTTCTTTTTTTTAATATTTTATTTATTTATTTGACAGAGAAAGAGAGATAGATAGATCACAAGTAGGCAGAGAGGCAGGCAGAGAGAGAGGGAGAAGAAGGCTCCTTGCTGAACAGAGAGCCCAATGCGGGGCTCAATCTCAGGATCCTGAGATCATTATCTAAGCTGAAGGCAGAGGCTTAACCCACTAAGCCACCTAGGCACCCCCAGTTTCCTCTTCTTAATGTAAGATAAAACTGAATGATCAACAAAGATGCCAAGACTATCCAATAGGGAAAAGACAGCCTTCAACAAATGGTGCTGAGAAAACTGAAAATCCATATGCAAATGAATGAAACTGCTCCATACCTTATACCATATACAAAATTAACTCAAAATGCATCAAAGACCTAAAACTCTTAGAAAAAAAAACAGAGCAAAAGCTTCATGGCTATGAATTATTTGATATGTCACCAAAACACAGACAACAACAAATAAATTGTGCTTCATCAAAATTGAAAACTTTTATGTATCAAAGGTACTACCAACAGAGTGAAAAGGCAATCAACAGAATGGAAGAAAATATCTGCAAATCATATGTCTGATAAGAGATTAATATCCAGAATATAAGAATTCCTACACTCAACAACAAAAAACCCCAAACAACTCAATTTAAAAATAGGTAAAGGATTAGAGCTGACATTTCTCCAAAGGACATATACAAATGGTATGTATAACCACATGAAAAGATGCTCAACATCATTAATCATCAGGGAAATACAAATCAAAACCATAATGAGATATCACTTCACACCCATCAGTATGGCTAGAAAGAAAGAAAGAAAGGAAGGAAGGGAGGGAAGGGGGAGGGAGGAAGGAAGGAAGGGGAGGAAGGAGAGGAGGAAGGGAAGGGGGAGGGGAAGGAGGAAGGGAAGGGGGAGGGGAAGGAAGAAGGGAAGGAGGAAGGAGGGAAGGAAGGTGGAGGAGGGAAGGAAGGAAGGTAGGAAGGAAGGAAGGAAGGAAAAAAGAGGAAAGAGAGGAAGGAAGGAAAGAAGGAAGGAAGGGAGAGAGAAAGAAAGAAAGAAGGAAGGAAGGAAGGTAGATTGATAAGGTTATAGAGAAACCAGAACTCCTGTCTACTGCTGGTCTGACTGTAAAATGGTACAGACACTGTAGAATACAGTATGATGGTTCCTCAAGAAACTGAAAATATAATTACCAAATGATCCAGCAATTCCACTTCTAGTAGATACCCAAAAGAAGTGAAAGCAGGGACTCAAAAGATACTTTTACATCCATATTCATAGTAGCATTATTCACAATAGCCAAAAGCTAAAAGTAACTCAAGTGTCCTTTGACAAATGAATGTATAAACAAAATACAATATATACATACAATGGGATATTACTCAGCCTTAAAAAAAGGAAGGAAATTTTGACACATATTATAACATGGATGAATCTTGAAGACATTATGTTAAGTGAAATAAGCCTGTCATAAAAGGACAAATGTATGGTTCCACTCCTATGAGATGCCTAGAGTAAGTCAAATTCATAGAGACAGAGGGTAGAACAAGAGTCACCACAGACTAAAGGGAGGGGGCAAGAGGGAGTTAGTATTTAATCTGGGGATAATGGAAAAATTCTAGGAATGGATAGTGGTGAATGTGAATGTGCTTTCATGGCACTGAACTACATACTCAAAAAAAGTTGAAATGAAAAAAAACTTTTTTTAAGTTAAAATGATAAATTCTATGCTTACCACACACACAAAATTGAACAAGCTTTTGAGGTGATTACCACACAAGATCGTTTATAATCTAAAATATAGTTCCAATTTTTAAAAAATACATAATAGTAATAAAATGTGATCTGATTCTTCAATTTTGACTCTGAGACATGCAGTAATAAGGACTTCCCAGTCTCCCAGGATCTAGTTTTTGTTGTTGTTGTTGTTGTTGTTTAAGTATAACTAACATACAGTGTGATAATAGTTTCAGATGTATAATATAATCATTCAAAACTTTTACACATTGGGGCAGCTGGATGGCTCAGTCAGTGGAGCATCAGACTCTTGATCATGGGATTTTAAGTTTGAGCCCCATTTTGGGTGGAGAGTTTACTTAAAAAAACAAAATCTAAAAACAACAACAACACTTCTACACATTACTCAGTGCTCAGCTTGATCGTGCTATCTATTTCACTCATCTCCCCCACCCACCTCCCCTCTGGTAACCACCAGTTTCTTCTCTGTATTTAAAAGTCCGGGTTTTTTCTGTCTTTTTCTTTGTTTTGTTTCTTAAATTCCACCTGTGAGTGAAAGCATATGGTATTTGTCTTTCTCTGACTTATTTCACTTAACACTATAACTTCCAGGTCCATCTATGTTATTACAAATGGCGAGAACTCATTCTTTCTTATGTTTGAGTAATACTTCATTGTGTGTGTGAGTGTGTACATGTGTGTATACACGTATACCATGTCTTTATCCATTCATCTATCAATGGATAGAGGATGCTTCTGTATCTTGGCTATTGTAAATAACACTACAATGAACATATGAGGGCATATATCTTTTCAAATTAGTGTTTATGTTTTTTAGGGGGGCAAATAGCCTGGGATGGAATTAGTGGATCATATGCTAATTCTATTTTTAATTTTTTGAGAAACCTTCATACTGTTTTTCACAGTGGCTGCATTAATTTACATTCCCACCAACAGTGCATGAGGGTTCCTTTTTCTCTACATCTTTGCCAACATTTGTTACTTCTTGTCTTTTTTGTTCTAGCTGTTCTGAGAGTTGTAAGATGATATCTCACTGTGATTTTGATTTGCATTTTCCTGGTGATTAGTGATGTTGAGTATCTTTTCATGTGTCTGTTAACCTTCTTTCTATATGTCTTTCTCTGAAAAATATCTATTCAGGTCCTCTGCCCATCTATAATCAGATTATTTGTTTTTTTGGTGTTGAGTTGTACATTATATATTTTAACCCCTTATTGGATATATCATTTGCAAAAATCTTCTCCCCTTCAGTACATTGCCTTTTTGTTGATGGCTTCCTTTGCTGTGCAAAAAGCTTTTTATTTTGGTATAATCTCAATAGTTTAATTTTGCTTTTGTTTCCCTTGTTTGAAGAGACATATCTAGAAAAATGTGTCCATGGCCAATGCCAAAGAAATTACTTCCCATGTTTTCTTCTAGGAGTTTTATGGTTTCAGGTCTCACATCTAGGTCTTCAATCCATTTTGAGTTTATTTTGTGTATGGTGTAAGAAAGTGGTCCAGCTGCTGGACAGGTACATGCAAAAGAATCAAACCATATTACTTTCTTACACCATGTACAACAAATAACCCTTGGATCTAGTTTAACAGCAATTTGTTCGGCTGGACTAGCTGGGGTGGGCCACAGTGAGAAAGTCTGTAAGCTCTGGCTGGCCCAACTGCTGGCCCTGCTGGCCTTCTGGCAGCCTTTGAGGCCACCCTTCAGAAGAGACACACTGGCCCTCACACAGCAACCCTGCATTCATTACTTCCCACGCACAAGTCTGAGAAAGGCTTTGCCCCAACTCTGACTAACTGTACCACAGTCTCCACTGCCCCCAACTTTTTAAAGATTTTATTTATTTGAGAGAGAGAGAGAGAGAGAGAGAGAGTGAGCAAGCAAGAGAGAGAGAGCACAAGCAGGGGGAGAGGAAGAAGCAGACTCCCCATGGAGCAGGGAACCCGACCTGGGACCCTGGGATCATGACCCAAGCCAAAGGCAGAAGTTTAACCAACTGAGCCACCCCGGTGCCCCACCGCACTCTCCTTTCTGCAGTGGACAACAAGATTTAGTACATATGACAAGGATTCTCTTTGACCAAACTTCAGTCAGATTCCTCAGAAACCTTTTCTCGACTAGACCTCAGCCATGACCTTCATCCTTGCTGGCATAGAGTTCCTCATGCCCCAACTTTGACGTGTATGTCTTTGTCCTGCCTTTGGCAAGAATCCTGTTAAGGTGGTTTGGCAAGTTCCCCCATCTTTGATGTCTCCTCTTGGTAATTTTCTATCCACTGATACCTTCTCTCTGCTAAGATACCAGCTGTCTTTATTGTATTTGGAGTTGAGCACCATCTCTCTCCCCTACTGCAATGCTCTTACTACAAGGGTCCTGAATAGAGTATTCTTTACTGTTTTAACAAAAATAAATCTTGGGGCACCTGGGTGACTTAGTCAGTTGAACACCTGGCTCTTGATTTCAGCTCAGGTCATGATCTTGGGGTCCTGGGATTGAGTCCTGTGTCAGGCTCCCTGCTCAGTGGGGAGTCTGCCTCTCTCTCACTCTCTATCTCAAATAAATAAATCTTTAAAATAAATAAAATCTCAAAATAATTTTAAAATTATTTTATAATACATAATTTTATATATTATATTTATACATTTTATTATATTAGTAATATATTAATATACATAAATATATAATATACTTACATTATATATATTTAAAATATAGTCTTAAAATTATAATTTATTTTAAGTAAGCTAAAATTTTAAAATTTAGAATAATTCTTCAGAGTAAATTTTAACACATATCAGCAGTAATCTTGGAAGTTTAAAAATATTAGCGTTTCAAAAGTAATAATCCCACAGAAGTCACAGTACTGGCAAAGTCACTAATAATTTATCTAATCATTTCATTGCATTCTGGTAAATAAAATCTAACAGTGGTTGAGCCCTGGGTTCATAATCTTCTAAAAGAAAATTTAATGACCATACTTGAGCTCTCTTGGGAGAATGGGAAAGAAATTATAGGTGGTGATTTAAAAAGCAATACCCAAGGCCTGAAATGCTGTTGTAGGCGATCCAAAATCCTAGACCCATTTACCATCTCCGTCAGTCCACCTCACCCCAGACCCAGCACAGTTTTACCCACCCTATACCCGCTTTTCCCTCCCACTCTGTAGGATCCTCAGACATGCATGGTTTCTCAGGGCTGTGGTACTAGGCTGTGGTACTCAGAGAAAGTGGAGGAGGCTGCTGAAGTGGGATGTTGGTGCAATGTAACCTGCCTGTGCTTAGCAGAGAAAACGCCCTAGATATTAGAGTGTTTGTGCATGCCTCACTGGAGGAGCTGTCTCTTTGGGAGGATGTCGGGAGCAGCCTCTCTGAATTCCATTTGGTGCATTAAGGGATGGAAAACCACTTGGAAGAAGCAGGAAGCCAAGGGCCAGAACTTATTCCTGGCACATAACTGCTTTCTGCATTCAGTGGTACAGACTCATTCATAAGGAAACAATTCATCCTCTTTACTCGGTGAGAAAGAAGTAGGTCTTTGTCCTTTGTCAAGATGTCCCAGGGAAGCCTGTGTGGCTCTCACTAACAGAGAGCAAGTGCCTTTCTAGCCTCCCATATGCTCAATAACAGAAAATACTGTAGAAATATTTCTGGAAACATCTGTTTCATCAGAGATGCTTTACACTTAGTATTAGGAGATCTTCCTTGGACCCAAGGTCATTTGGATTTCCCAAGAAAGTGAGTCATTTGTCTTAATAAACTCTATTATTAACATCCTGACCTTGGTTATAGACCCCACAATTAGCTGGTTTCTAAATGAGAATGGTATTCATTTTTTAAAAATGGCAATCATTTGATTTATCAAGTATTCTAAGTAAAACAAACAAACAAAAGAATCTTTCTTGGGGTGCCTGAGTGGCTCAGCGGGTTAAGCCTCTGCCTTCGGCTCAGGTCATGATCTCAGGGTCCTGGGATCGAGCCCCACATCGGGCTCTCTGCTCAGCAGGAAGCCTCCTTCCCCTACCCTCTCTGCCTGCCTCTCTGCCTACTTGTGATCTCTCTCTGTCAAATAAATAAATAAAAAATCCTTAAAAAAAAAAAAAAGATTGCCCTCTTTATAAAAAAATCTTTCTCACAAAAGTCCTATCTACTACTTGGGGATTTCTGACTGGTAATCAGCTAACTGTTAATCACCTAAACATATACACCCTCCCTACTCCCATCAAATTCTAATTTAAAATTTTTCCTGTTTAAAAAAAACTAAGTTATTTGCATTGCTCACAGAATATGCCTTTAAATAAATTGTATTTCCAAAAATCTAATAATTCAGAAGTCTCCTGAACCGTGTTCTTTCTGTTCTATTGTCCAAAGAGTTTTCTAAAATATGACATGAACCATCTCTATATATATCTGCAGCAAAAACAATGCCAAAACAGTGAGTCAGCCAAAGTGAAGACGTTACATGACACCCTATATGACTTCTGTTTTTGGACCAAAAGGTACCATGACAATGATTTTAACTAAACCATATGACATTGCATAAAAATGTATTTCAAAATGAAGAATTTTTTCTTAGCTAACTATACTATATCATGCAATTTTTTGTTCCTGGTTAACTAATGTTATCTGTCTTTATATATCTACTGGATTATTCCCATTGACTAGTATTTTTTGATGAATAGTAATTAATCAAATGTTGCCCTCTGTTAAAAAAAAAAAAAAGAGAGAGAGAGAAGAAAAGAAAAAAGAAAAAGCCAAGGTTGCTGTGGGCTAAACCTAGCTCAATTAGTTGTTTTGGTTTTTGATTTTTTAAGATTTATTTATTTGGGGAAGGGACAGAGGGAGAGAGAGAATCTTAAGCAGACTCCCCGCTGAGCATGGAACCCAACGCAGGGCTCCACGCAGGGCTTGATCTCACCACCCTGAGATCATGACCTGAGCTGAAATCAAGAGTCAGATGCTGACCTAACTAAGCCATCCAAGTGCCCCTAGCTTAATTAATTTTTTAGAAAATATATTAAGCTGAAGAAAACATAATTTAGAAAAGCCTATTCCCAGTGACCTTAATGTCTTCTCATTAACTTTTTAAAAAACTCAAGCTCTTAGTGTTCTTTTATGTTATGAACTTAACTGTTATGTAATTAACTGAAAAACATATCTGGTTTTAATTGCCAGGCCCAGCTCAATTCAGAAAACCTCTTAGTCACAGAACTTCAGATGCAGGGTCTGTCTTGCCCACTGACTGTGCCCACGGCAAAGATTAGGAAAGCGTATTACAGAAGACAGGACCATAAGCTGATTTAGTCAGGCATTATTAGGGTATGTGTTTCCTATCCAAATTTTGTGTGATCCTAATTAAGTCCCAGGAGGAAAATTACATCTTGTATTGATTTATCTCTGACTCTAAGTTTTGTTAAAGCCAACATTAGCTGGACAATTTTCCTAGAAATTTTGCATTAAATTGGTGGCACCTATCTCATACAAGACAAAGAAAGGCTGTGGAAACGTTCCAGAATAGAGAAACATGATAACTTGATCCTCTACTAAAGAAAAAAATGCTTTATAGGACAATATTAGACTAATGACTACAACTGGAATACAGACTATGGAATAGATGCAAATATTATATCAATATTAAATTTATTTTAGTTGATAACTAGATTAGTAAGACACTCTACCTAGTCTTACAAAATACACACTGATGTATTTTGAAGAGTTATGGTTCATACAAGTTACTCTCAGATGGTTCAGAAAAAGAAATTGTGTGTGTGTGTGTGTGTGTGTGTGTGTGTGTGTGTGTGTGTGTGTATAGGAAGAGAGACAATGTGTGCACAATGATAAAAGTTAAATTGGTAAAGCAGATGAAGCCCAGTAGAGGGTATATGGGTTTTCTCTGTACTATTCTTTTTTCAAAGATTTTATTTATTTATTTGAGAAAGAAAGTAAGCAAGAGAGAGAGAGAACACAAGCAGGGAGAGGAAGAGGGAGAGAGAAAAAGCAGACTCCCCACTGAGCAGGAAGCCTGAGATGGGTCTCAGCATAGGTCTAGACATGGGCTCGATCCTAGATCGACCAGGATCATGACCTGAGCCAAAGGCAGACAGATGCTTAAAAGACTGAACCACCCAGGTGCCCCTTCTCTGTACTATTTTTTTTGTACTATTTTTTTTCTTGCAACATTTCTGTAAGTTTGAAATTATTTCCAAGTAAAATGTTTTAAAAATCAATGAAGCATGAGTTTAATATGGTTTGGAGAGAGGGCCAACGGCTGACTGATTAATTCTTTAAGGTTCCTCTAAGGAGTTATCACTTGCAAATTGGTAGCTAGATATTTTCTTCAAAGGATTACTGTGAGAATGACATAGCCCACTAAAATCTCTTACAATCATATCTATCCTTTAATGCAGATTTTTCATACTCATATTAGAGTTTTCCAGAACAACAGAACCAGTAGGAGAGAATGCGATTTTAAGGAATTGGCTCATGTGATAGTGGGGGGGGTGACAAGTCCAAAATCTGCAGGGTGGGGGGGTTGGGCAGGCAGAAAGGCTAGAAATTTGGGGGAGTTGCTACTGTAGTCTTAAGTCTGATGCACAGGGCAGCAAGCTGGAAATCCTGGCAGGGCTTCTAAGCTGCAGTTGGGGAGCTTCAGTCTGTCTCCTGGGCCTTCAACTAATTGGATGAGGTTCTCCCACATAATCTGTTTTATTCCATATATCTACTGATTTAAGTGTTGATTATATCTAAAAAATAGTTTCACAGAAACATCCTAATGGTCGTTTGACCGAACAACTGGATGCCATAGCCTAACCACACTGACACATAAATTAACCATCATAGTACTGGAAACAGGATTTCCAATGATCATCATTGTTTAAGCCACTGTGGGAAAATGGAGCTAAAACCTGGAAGAAAGGCAAACTGTAGAGACCAACCAGTTCTAAGAACCCATGAAATGACTATAAAATAACATCAAATGACAGAATGAAAGCCTCAGTGCCCAGCTTCAGAGCCTAGGATTCAAGGCAGGTGAGAAGGACCTGGGAAAGGGTTGGGCACAGAGACAAAGGAGTATGGCAGGATTTAAGGGTAAGAAGGGTTAGGGTGGCGGGTGAGATGGGAGGTTCATCCAGATGAACTCAATTAACTCTTTTCTCTTCCTGGTCTTTTTTACTTTTGGGGAGTTTTAAAACGAAGAAAACAAGCCCTCAGTAAGTTGCATTATGTGATGTTTAATGCCCTACTAAATGAGCATCCGCAGTCAATAAACCCAGCAGATTTATAGCAGAACGTTCATACTATAAAGAGCTACAGCACTGAAAGCTTGGTTTAAAGTTTTCTAACTGTCTTAATTATTTAAATATGTGGGAAATTTTGTTTGCCTTTCATAGGAAAGCCACAGAATTTAATTTTTTAAATTCAGTCTTTTTTAGCCACGTTTTTGGACTTTTGGAACTATATTATGGACTATTTTATGACTTTGCATGGTTTTCTTGATTGAAAATCCGAGCATAATTTTAAAAGAGAAAACTAATCACTATATCTGATTACAAAAAAGGTTTAAGCACTGACATTATTTCATTGAACTGAAATACAACTTTTAAAAATAATGACTCCCAGATGGACAGGAAGTTACCATTAGAACAGCTGCAAATGAAAGAAGCTCCTGTTTTTATTTTTATTTTTATTTTTTTTAAACAAACTATAGTTAATCTTACAGAGATAAGAGAGGATATCACATGAGGTAAATCAAGCAACAGACTCTTTTTTTTTTTAAAAGATTTTATTTATTTATTTGAGAGAGAGACAGTGAGAGAGAGTATGAGCGAGGAGAAGGTCAGAGAGAGAAGCGGACTCCCCGCGGAGCCAGGAGCCCGATGCGGGACTCGATCCTGGGACTCCAGGATCATGACCTGAGCCGAAGGCAGTCGTCCAACCAACTGAGCCACCCAGGCGTCCCAAGAAGCTACTGTTTTTAAAGCAGCCCTCTTCAAGATCTCAGCTTAATCCATGTTAACTTTCCAAACTGCATCTATAAACTCAATCTTAAAATATCAGGAAAAATCTTGGAATCCCAGGCCTTTGACTCTGTTGTTTTTTTTTTTATTGTTGTTGTTAACACTAATGAGAGAGAAATAAAGAGAAATAAAATTTTGTGTCTCCGTAGCAAACATCAAACCCTCATTCGCATCTGCATGTGCCTGCTCACATGAGTCCATGGGACTCCTCAAGAGGTCCTCTTCTATTACTTCTGCATGTGCAAACAGAGAAAAGCCTCGCTGTGCCCAGGGCCTTGCATGTATTAATAAGCGTTTACTCATCTAACAGTCATTTAGTACATGTCTACTGGATGCTAAACTCTGCATAAATGTGGAACCTGAATGAACCTGGTAAGCACATGAGCACAGACCAGGTGCACACATGAAGTTCACTGGGAGGCTTGCGAGGTGCCTGCGGGCTCTGTGCAGAAGCTTCTCCGCAGGGTGCTCTTTCAGGTGGTAGGCCTAGCAGTCACTGGCCACATTACACAGACTCATAAAGTGGCATTTGTCATAAAACAAGGCTGTATTTGACACCTTAATGGTATTCCCTCTACCCTGGGCCCTTCAGATGCCCTGGTTCCCCCTTCTCTGGCTTCTCTCTCCCTGGAAAGCGCTCTCTTCCCCTCATTGCACACATTCTCCCAGGGTGCAGTCATCCACGCTGTCCCTTCAGCATCTTCTGAAGGCAGGCTGGTGACCCCCAAGTCTCCACTTCAACTCAGACCTCTCCTCTGCAGTGCCAGTCCAGTGCAGACACCTCGCAAGAGTCTGTTAAATGTCTCAAAGACCTCTCAAAGGCACCATGTCCAAGGCAGAACTCATTAGGATCCTCTCCCACTCTCCCACAGGCTGCCAACATCCCCTCCCTCTCTCACCAGCTGGAGCACCAGGAATGACTCAGTTCTGAAAGTCCCTCTACCACCCCCTCTTGCCCTCTCACAGGCCAGCGCAAAGACATTTTGTCAGCCACCTAGAAGTGCCTCAAGTCTACTTCCTAGACACTTCTTGAACCTGTCTAATCCTTCCCTCCCCTTTTTAAAAGATTTTATTTATTTGTCTGAGAGAGAGAGAGGGAGAGAAAGCACAATCAGGGGAAACAGCAGGCAGAGGGAGAAACGCTCCCAGGCTGCAGGGAGCCTGATGTGGGAGTCTAACCCAGGACCCTGGGATCATGACCTGAGCCGAATGCTTAACCAACTGAGCCACCCAGGCGTTCCAATCTAACCTTTCTATCTTGCGCCTTAGCCCAAGACCTCACCATTCTCAGTCTGGATTATTTCCATTACCTGACACTGTTCTAACTCCAGCTGTGGCCCCTTATAATCAGGCCTCAACATCAAAGGGTCTTTCTAAAACTTACTAAAACTCAGTTGCTTTCAGTGGTTCACTCCTACTATCAAGATAAAGTCCAAAAGAAAGAAAGAAAGGCGAGAAAAAAAGTGTGTATGTGCATACACGTGTGTATGTGTGTGTGTGTATGTATGTGTGTGTTAACACTGGATCAGGCCCCCACCTACTTTTCAAGGCAGGAATTTATAGGTTAGTCAACTCTGGAGTTGAAATGTATGGGTTCAAATTTCAAATTTGTAATTTATGAGTTATATGACCTTGAATGTGTTGCTGTCTCTTAGTATACAAAAGTTATCTCCTACTGCGTAACAAATCACCTCAATGTGTAATAGCTTAAAAACAATGAACACTTATTGTGCTAGAGGTTGTATGAGGTCAGGAATTTGGGAGGGATTTAGCTAGGCAGTTTTGCCTCAGGATTTCTCATGAGTTTGCAGAGGAGGCTGGGGCTACAGTCATTTGAAGGCTTGACTGGGGCTAGAAGATCTTTCCAAATGGCTCCTGCACATAGCCAATGGCAGGAGGCTACAGTTCCTTAATGGCTATTGGCAGGAGGGCTCACTTTCTTGCCATATGGGCAACTCCATAGAGTCCTCATCTTATGGCAGCTGGCTTCCTCCAGGGTGAAGGATCTGAGAGAGAGCAAGGAGGCCATTATGCTTTTTATGACTTAGTCTCAAAAGTCACAAATCATCACTTCTTCCATATTTTATTAGGTGGAAGCAAGTGATTAACTAACCTACAATCAAGGGGAGAGGAATTAGGATCTACATCTTAAAGGGAACAGTATCAAAAAATCTGAGGACATAAATGTCCTCCTCTATAGAATGGAGATAATGTTAACTATTTCATGGAGTTACATGAGGATTAAATGAGCTAATACATGCCAAATGTTCAGCATGGTACATCACAGGTGACATTCCTGAATTTATTTTCCCTCACTCTTCCCTTATCAACTCCCTCACAAATCCTGTCTCCTGACCTTTCTGAATACTTGCCATTCCCTGAACAAGTTAAGCCCACACCTCTGCTCTGTCTTTCTGAAAGACTCTCCTACTCCGTATCTTTCCTCCAATCCTCAGTGGGTCCATCTCCAAGCAGCTTTCTAGAATCTCTCAGGCTGGCTAAGTACCCTGCACTCAGCCAGCACTTCTACCTACATCTGCCTTCTCTCTCACTCGATTATGATCATGATGGCAGGTGTATATTTCTCCAGGAATCATCCCCTCTTCAGGCAGGTCTTCCTTGACATTCCCAGGCAGAACCAGAAGCTCCCTCCCATGAGACTTCTTGAAACTTCAAGCATATATTTGTTAGGGCATCTTTTGTTGCAACTGTCTTCATCTTCCACTGAGTTTTGTCTTACTCAAGCTGTGGCCAAAGTCATGCTATACTATCTATCTGGGATGCTCAGAATTCTGTTTTCTTAGAATCTACTTTTGTCTTCATAACTAATTAATATAAGCTGTTTAAAACGATAAATTTATGTTATAAGCTAAAACTATCACTATGTTTATAAACTATGAATAGGTCTAAGAACCCTGAGATAAAATAAAGCCTGTTCATTGTTTATAGTTTACAATGCCAAGGCATAGAAATATCCCCTGTACTTAATACATTTTCATAATCTCTTATTTAAAAATTTAGTTATCGCCTTTATATGTAGTTGTTTAACAAGGCACCAAGAGATAAATATAAATTTCCTTATAAACACACTTATAGCCAAAAATGGAATATGATTCAGATAAAAAAAATAATTTTATTTTTTAAAAGATTTTATTTATTTATTTGACAGCAAGAGAGAGATCACAAGCAGTCAGAGAGGCAGGCAGAGAGAAAGGGGGAAGCAGGCTCCCCACTGAGCAGAAAGCCCAATGCGGGTCTCGATCCCAGGACCCTGAGGTCATGACCTGAGCCAAAGGCAGGGTTTAACCCACTGAGCCACCCAGGTGCCCCCAAAAAATCATTTTAAAAACAGGCACAAAGTAAAGCTTAACCTGAAGTCTATTTTTCAACAGCAACTCAAACATGAACAGACAAATTGAGAGAGGACTTCTTAGAGAGAGAGAGAGAGAGGGAGAGAGAGTGCATGCAAGTAGGGGAAGAGGAGCAGAGGGAGAAAGAGAATCTAAAGCAGGCCTCACAGTCAGCACAGAGTCCCATGAGGGGTTCGATCTCACAACTCTGAGATCACAACCTGAGCCAAAATCAAGTCAAGCATTTAAACAACTGAGCCACCCAGGCACCCCTGTGACTTACATTAAAGCATGGTACACTTGATAACATAGGAATGACTAAAGAGAATGTGAAATGGGAAGATGCAAATGTGTCATTCATGGTGTTTTCATTTGAACTTGACTTATTATAGCCCTATGAGTGCTCCTTTTCCTCCTAAGGTTAGATTTCTTTCCATTTTTTTGAGAGGTGTGTTTTTAAAGCATTTGTGGCAGCTTTCAAGAGACAAAGGTAAGCTCAATAAAACTGGACTAGAAGCAGTGGAGTAGGTGTTTTTGGATGAAGCACCCTGGCTGGCATGCCCTCAAATCATAATTTGTGCAGGTAGCCAGCTTTTGGAGAGGATTAGGGGACTGTTACACACTAGAGTTTCTGCTTATATTTCCCTGCGCAAAACAAAGATGTACAAACATCTGTGCATGTGGTTGCTATACTCTCCCAGATGTGTTCATGGCTGTGGCTGACACACAGCATTATTTTAGGAGTTTGGTAGCAGCTTCTATGCCTCTGGCTCCAATGATTAAGCACTGCCTTATCCGAGTAACTAAGAAAACAGAAGCCAGCAGTGCCTCTAAAGTATGGGATCTGGGATCAAGGTTGAGAGGCAAGGGTCCAGAATGTTCCTTGCTAAAGATGCTGTTATGAAAGTACACTGTGAGCAGAAAAGCATTTCAAAATCAGAAGGGATCTTAAATGGGTGGGAGTCATATGCCCCAGATTTTCCAATGTAAGCACAATTTCAAATATTCTGCTATGTCAGGTCAAAGGTCATGGGTCATCAAGCCATTACCTTAATTTTATACGTAAAGAAACTGAGGATAAATAATTTGCCAAAGATCACACACATAATTAGTGCCAAATGGAAATGCTAAACCATTCATTCTTCACCGTCCTGATAACCAATCCCCAGGACAAAAGTCAAGGTCTCTTGCAGTTTAATTCTAGACTTTTTTCACTACCTAATACCAAATATGCTTTTCATGAGTTGCATCATTATAAGACAATTTGAATTACAAAATGAAGTTTCAGATGAGCCAACATTTTTTCCTAGAACAAGAAAGAATAATTTTTAAGTTGGGGATTGGGAGCTAGCAAGCAGCTCTTTGAATTAAACTGAGCACTTTTCAGGAACCAATTCAAGGCCGACCTCGTGGCGCAACGGTAGCGCGTCTGACTCCAGGAACCAATTCAAGAATGAGCTAAGGAGCATCTAGCAAGACATCTGAATGTGTGAACTTTGTACTAGTTAGAAAACTTAATATGAATTATAATGCACAAAAAGAGATTTTAAAAATTGAGTCATGGAATAAAATAAAGTAGGGAGAAGGAAAATCTTGAAGAAGGTAAGTGGAGGGGTGCCTGGGTGGCTCAGTGGGTTAAAGCCTCTGCCTTCGGCTCAGGTCATGATCCCAGGGTCCTGGGATTGAGCCCCGCATTGGGCTCTCTCCTCAGCGGGGAGCCTGTTGCCTCCTCTCTCTCTGCCTGCCTCTCTGCCTACTTGTGATCTCTGTCTGTCAAATACATAAATAAAATATTTTTTAAAAAAAGAAGGTAAGTGGACAGCATATATTTAGGGAGTTATGTTCAGCTCTGTCTAAAATGAACTTTAGACTTTGAGGTTTAGAGATTTTTCTCAAAGAGATAAAAGGGAAAGCAAATCAGACATAGTTTTTCTGCCTCTGGGAAATAATACTGTAGGGTTTCCTCATTCTGACTACCAGTACAAGGGAGCAAACCAGGAATACATTGAATCTCCCAGCCTCACATGATTCACAGAGTGACAGGTTTCAAAATCATTTAAAATGCTACTTACTAGGGTGCCTGGCTGGCTCAGTTGGAAGAGCACATGACTTTTGATCTTGGGGTTGTGAGTTCAAGCCCCATGTTGGGCACAGAGATTACTTTAAATAAATGAATGAATGAATGCTAACTATTTCTTCCTTTTTTTTTTTCTAACTATTTCTTCTAAAAAAAAGTCTGTCTATAATTCTTAGTATAAAAGTACACTTTGTAGGAAACTTGAAAAGTAGGGAGAAAACAGAAAGAAGTATCCATTCATCTTACATCTAGATAACCTCCGATTAATGTTTTTCATTCTTTTTCTCCCAAATACAGTAATATTTTTATAGAACTGAGGCAGTAGCAGGTTTATAGATTTTAACCTCCTCTTTAATTCAAAAAATATTATGAACATTTTCTTGTGTCATTTAAAATTATTTGCAAGCAGTCTGTAAATGGCTGCCTGATATCATATCCATACCCTAATTTATAAAATGATTTTCTTATTTAAAAGTATTATAAATTATGCTGTGATCAGTATCTTTGTATATAAATCACTGTCCACATTTCTGGTTATTTCTAAAGAGAAGAGCCTAGAGGCTGAAATATTATGTCAGAGTTTGAACAATTTAAAGTTCCTCATAACATCTGTCAAATTAGCTTTCAGAGAAGTTGTACCAATTTATGCTCCCACTGACAGGAGGTGAGGTGCCTATTTTATCATTGCCTCAGTATCCCTGAGGATAATCATAGAATTTTGCTGATCTGGAAGGAATAAGGAGCACCACACTGATGTTTTAGTTTTGATTTGATTGTTATTGAGTTTTAATATATTTTTATATAACTATTGACAGTTTGTGTTTCCTTTTTAATGAATCATCTCTTTAAACATGTTCTTTCATGACTGGGAGTTCCTCTTTGGTACAGTAATTTAGATGTATGCAAAATGATATCCTATCATTTTTCTTTACAATCTATTTTTTTTAAGATTTTATTTATCTGACAGAGAGATACCGTGAGAGAGGGAACACAAGTAGGAGGAGTGGGAGAGGGAAAGGCAGACTCCCCACTGAGCAGAGAACCCGATGCGGGACTCCATCCCAGGACCCTGGGATCATGACGTGAGCCAAAGGCAGACATCTAAACACTGAGCCACCCAGGCACCCCTATATTTTCATGTAAGTTAGGCAAATGTTCTTTTAGAATTTTCTAAAGAAAACTTTACGAATCAGTAAAAGTAAACTCTTAAACCTGTCATGACAGTATAATATTGTTTGAAATAATTATGGAATGACTAATTTTTTCTTGAATAAATCATAACGTAAACATTTTACAAAAAGAGGCCCTAGTCCTGGATCTGCCTCTAACCAGATTTCTTATCTTAAATGGGACAAAATTTCAATGAATGTCAGTTTGTTCATCTGTAAAATAATATGCATAATCTTTAGGAATCTTTCCAATTTCAAAACTAGGGAGTGTTGTGCTTGCATAAAATACATAGCACCACCTAGAGGCCAAAAGAAACACTTTTCTACATTTTCCTTTAAAAATGAATCTTCAGTCTTCAGCAAATTATCAAGTTGATAAATTTTATATTAGCAGAAGTTACCTGAGCAAATATATCAGAATTCTAATATTCTCCATTGGACAGGATAAACATTTTTAATGAATCTGTCACAGAACCTGCATAAGTTCTTAGTGCCTGTTATAAATTGAGCTCATTTTTTCCTACCATCACTTTTTTAGGAGATCCATCATTTCCTATGTCACTGCCTGAGAAAATCAATGACATCCTCTTAAGTCTGACTCTAAGGACCATCGATGTCATGATTACTTAATAATGTGCTATACTGCAGTAAACAATATATATTCGGCATGCTACACATATTCTTTACTCTTTGGGGCTCTGTGGACTGGATGAAAACCATGGTCAAAAACAACTTTTCTATAATTAGATATATAATGTCACCCCCTGGCTTCAACTTCAGGGAAAATAATGTCTGAGTTGGAACTGTGAGCACTGTTAGAAAATCCCAGTTGTGGTGCCCTGAATTTACTTGAAGAAAAATTTAACCTACAGGAGCACCTGAAGTCCATGAATGCCCAGTTGCTGTTAACATCTAGATTATTGTGACAGCTTCATTTCCAAGCTGATGTTAGCAAGAGCTTCCTCTTTATAACCCCCTTTGGAACTGCACTATTTTAATTTGTACTTTCTAAATAGTTCTGAGGGTGTTCTTCAGCTTTATCATGTTAAACCTTGCAATAAAACTGTAAACTCACCAAGTGAAACTGCATCTTCTGATCATCTTGATTCCACACTCCCCTAACTCCCGGTGTGCTATAATTAAAAGTTTGTGTGGACTGAGTGAAAGTACCTTGCTAATGACTGTGAAGACACAATTCCTCTGGCAAAGGTGAACGTACAAGGTTAAACAGAGTTCAGGCAAATAAAAGTTAAGCCATTGGGACAAAGTTTGTGAAGAGTGTTGCCTCAGATCCAAGTTTACCCTTGACTGATGTAACTTAGATTTAAAGAAAAACAACAAAACCCATTCTGAAAGGGTTTTCTAAATTTGTATGGTCTCCACTTTCTAATTCATATTTTGGGGAAGAGATTCCCTTTGAGGGAACTGTACAATCGTAAATTATTCTTAACAGGGAAGAGAAAAAGGAACTAAAAGTTTTTTTAAACTTTTCATGCTGGAAGTTTCCAAACTTGATTTTAGAAGTTTAAAGAACAGTACGATGGGCACCCATAAACCACCACTAACATTTAACCATTTAACATTTCTTCTTTATATATATTTCTGAAACACTAAAACTAATTTGCAGATATTACGATGCTTCACCCCAAATACTTCCTCAAGTATCATTCAAGATTAAGGATATTTCTCTTCATAATCCCACTGTCATTGTCATACTGAAGAAAATAAACAATAATGCTCTAATACTTCTTATCAAGCTGAACCCCAAAAGTCCATAAAGGTTCCAGTAATATATTTTATAGCTGTTTGTTTTTAATTGATATCTAATCAAGATTTATAGACTGCATATAGTTTATCTTATCTTTGAAGCACTCATCTTTTGGGCAATTACTATGTCCTAGATGACACAGGCCTTTCTATTTAATTTTCACAAGAAAATTTGAGATAAATTCTGGTTATATAAAATGGTGATAAATTCTTACCTCTGAACATTCTGATGCGTTTTAGTTTTTTGTCGTTATATTCACAGAATCTAGCACAGAGCCTTGAACATCTTAGGTACTAATATATAGATGGTTGTGGAATAAATGAAACATGATGTGTGCTTATTTATTCTGATGGAAAAACTAAAGTAGAAACATGATGGTAATTTGTTGTGGTAATACACTGAGGCAGGGGTAACTCTTAATCACACTCCTGGGCTTTTCTGGGCTCTTTGGTGGAAACATTTAAATAGTCTACCATTAGCTGCCTGAAGCAACCAGGATAATAATTAAAATTCATGCCGATTTGAATCTATCCAATATACCTATTATTTGTTTTAATATTTAAAATAGTTCTTAATTTAACAACAAGGAAGAGGAGTTTCCCATTTGTTTTAATCAGGCTACAGGTTTTATCAGATTTGGATACAAGTGATTCAAAGGAAGCCAACAGCATATGTCAGGTTTAGAATAATCCAAGCCTTTTTTTTTTAAATTTAATTTTTACCTAATCTCTATATCCAAAATGGGGCTTGAATCTACAACCCTAAGATCAAGAGTCCACTGACAGAACCATCCAGACACCCCTAATCTAGGCCATTTCTTTTCTCTCTCTTGCATCACAGGATTTTGAGAACCCATATCCACGTAAAAATACAGAAAAAATAGCAATAATATTTTAAACTCTGTGACTTATGGCAGGCCAATCCCTTACAAGATATACACAGAATATTGCAACGGAGCTGATGGAGGACAATGACTGCAGCCTCAATGAGTAAATATTTTGATAAGTATTACCTGGCAAGAAGGTAAGTCATTTATGTCATTACTGGGTTAAAATGTTCTCTAATTTTTTTACTGTGTCTTTTAGAATCTCAGAGACATATTTATCAAGAACTGTTTTAGAAAAGAAAGATGACTAATGATGACTTTTCTTTACCATGAATACTGTAATTTCTATGACACATAAGTAAAGAAATTTGAAATAAGTCATAGTTTCCATGATAAATATTAATTATACCAATCTTATACAGAAATGTACAGTTTTGCCTTCTAGTTGTTAAGTCAACTTTGTAAGTCACCCATGAGCATTTAAGATGAACAATGGAATCATTCAGTTTGTTGTGATATCTTTTTGGTCCTCTAGGAAGGGAAATAATTTTTAAAATTAATTTAATTAGAGAATGATTGGGGGGACAGAAGAAGAGGGAGAAAAATAATCTCAAGCAGACTCTGTGCTGAGTACAGACCCAAAACACGTCTTTATCCCACACCCCTGAGACTGTGACCTGAGCTGAAATAGAGAGTTGGACACTTTACCAACTGAACTGCCCAGGTTGCCCCAATGAAGGGGGAAAATTTAAGCCTAAATTCAAAGAAATTCCTACCAGTCCCTTCCCCCTAAGCCAGCGTGCAACTATCCAAAAGATCAATTTTCAGTTTTTTGTCTGACTAGTTTTCATAAAAGTTTAGTATTAATAATACTGCTTGCAAAATTTACTTTTTTTTTTCCTTTTTTAACTATTCTGTTTTACAGACTGAGAAAGCAATGAGGTACATTCTCTGGAGTGAGGTATTTTCAGGAAGGACACAGGGTGGCAGGTACATTCAGAGCGTAAAGTTTTGGTGGCAGCCTTTTCCACTCCTGCAGGTTTTGTTGCCTGCCATAAATTTGGCTTCAATTACACAAATATCCATAAATTTTAATCCAGTGAATGCTGTACACATTGAAACATGGACCTCTGTCAAAAATTTCATCACCAGGGGCACCTGGGTGGCTCAGTGGGTTAAGCCGCTGCCTTCGGCTCAGGTCATGATCCCAGGTCCTGGGTTCGAGCCCCACGTCGGGCTTTCTGCTCAGCAGGGAGCCTGCTTCCTCCTCTCTCTCTGCCTGCCTCTCTGCCTACTTGTGATTTCTCTCTGTCAAATAAATAAATAAAATCTTTAAAAAAAAAATTTCATCACCAGCAATCAAGCATTTTTCAAATTACCATGTCTTCAGAACTATTTGAAATGTAAGAACAAAGCCCAATAAAGGACAAAACTTCATTAATAATCATGTAGAAGGCCCTTAGCATTTTTTAGTAAAGCACTGTGCTTGACAAAAAATAACTACTTTCCTTTCAATAAACTAGAATATAAATGTCATGAGAACAGAGACTGTTTGGATTATTACTATACCCACAATGCTAGCATACAGTAGGCATTCAATAAAAATTTACTAAATGGATATGTTAAATATTTCAACTCTTGAGGCAGCTGTTAGGCTCCATGAAAGTCAATGGACCACAGCTGATGACTCAGTCTTGGAAGTGCATGAAGTGGTTGTTTTCTGATCCATATAGCTATAGCCTGTGACGATTCTGGCAAACAAGTAGAAACAACACATCAGAACTGAACCCAACAGGACCTGACCATGCAAACAAAGTGAAAAGGCAGGTGGCTTAAATTTTTGGCCTGCATCCTCTCTCAACCCTCACCTAGAAAGCTAGCTCCCTAGGACCAGAGCTGAAGCTAGGAAAACTCAGACCTCCTGGGTGAAGGATCTGTCTTACCAGATATTAAGAATTATTTTCAAGGGGACCTGGGTGGTTTGGTCGTTAAGCATCTGCCTTCGGCTCAGGTCATGATCCCAGTGCCCTGGATAGAGCCCCACATTTGGCTCCCTGCTTGGGGGAAGCCTGCTTCTCCCTCTCCCACTCCCCCTGCTGTGTTCCCTCTCTTACTGTGTCTCTGTTAAATAAATACATAAAATCTTAAAAAAAAAAAAGAATTATTTTCAAGTTGTAGTAAATAATACTGTTTCCCAGTATAAGAAGAGAAAAATAGACCAACTGGAGAAAACAGATAGCTTAGAAAGAAACTTATATTTACATGGATATTTGATATTTGACAGTGGTGACATTACAAATCAATGTGAAAAGGATGAAATAATCAACAATGGTATTGGGACAACTGGACACCCTTATTGTAATAAATTTAGCTATACACTCCATACCTAGACAGAAAATAATTCTAGATGAATTAAGGATCTAACTATGAAAAGAAAATCACTTTAAAACTTTTAGAAGGACACAAGCTACAACACGGATGAAATCTGAAGACATTATGCTAAATAAAAAAGCCAATCCCAAAAGGTGCATAGTGTATAATTCCACTCATATGAGGTAATCTAGAGTACAAAAAATCATGGGGACAGAAAGTAGAATGGTAATCATTAGGGGCTGGGGGAAATGAAATGGGGAGTTTGTCTTTAACAGGGACAGAGTGTCAATTTTGCAAAATGAAAAGAGTTCTAGAGATAGATGATGCTGATGTTTGCACAACACTGTAAACATATGTAAAGTCACTTAATGGTGAAAATGGTAAATTTTATTTTATGTACATTTTGTGAAAACAGTAAATTCTATGTTATGTATATTTTACCACAAATAATAAAAAACTCTTAGAAGGAAATGTAAACAATGTCTTCTCTTTCAGTAATATGGTACATGCAGTTGTACGGTCTCTCCTACTAATAACTAAAAAATCCTTAAACATTTAAAGTTTCTTAAATACCTTAAATTCTTTAAAAAATTCTTAAAATTTCTTAAATGTTTCTTAAAATACCAAGTGATGATTCCCAACACCTCAAGCTACAATTTGAAAGTGGTCCTGGATTGGTAGAACAAGGGAAGAAAGAAACAGAGAATATCTACAAAACAAACACAAAACAATGTCAGTAAATAACAAAATGACAACAAATACATATCAGTAATTACTTTGACTATAAATGGACTAAATGCTCCAATCAAAAGACATACGATGATGGAGTGGATTAAAAAAATAAGACTCAGACCTAAAGACACATGCAGGTTGACTTTTTGTCAAGTACATTTATCACATAAATGTATCAAAAGAAAACCACTATAGGGGCACCTGGGTGGCTCAGTCAGTTAAGCAACTGCCTTCTGCTCAGGTCATGATCCCAGGGTTCTGGGGTCAAGCCCCATGTCAGGCTCCCTGATCAGTGGGGAGCCTGCTTCTCCCTCTCCTACTCCCCCAGCTTGTGCTCTCTCTGTGTCAAATAAATAAATAAAACCTTTTTTAAAAAAAGGATATTTTTCTCCAAAAAAAAAAGAAGAAAGCCAGTGTAGCAATACTTACATCAGACAAACTAGACTTTAAAACAAATACTGTAACAAGAGATAAAGAAGGACACTATATAATAATAAAGACAACAATTCAACAAGAGGATATACCAATTGTAAAGATTTACATACCCAACATGGGAGTACCCAAATATATAAAATTGTTAATAACAAATATAAAGGAAATAACTGATAGCAATACAATAATAGTAGGGGACTTTAACAGCCCCACTTACATCAATGGACAGATCATCCAAACAGAAAATCAAGGAAACAGTGGCTTTGAATGACACATTAGACCAGATAGATTTAACAGACATATTCAGAATATTCCATCCTAAAACAGCAGAATACACATTCAAGTGCACACAGAACATTCTCCAGAAGAGACCACATAATAAGCCACAAAAGAAGCCTCAACAAATTTTAAAAAATTGAAGTCATATGATGCATCTTTTCTGGCCATACTATAAAACTAGAAACCAACCATAAGAAAAAAATCTGGAAAGAACACAAATATACATGTAGGTTAAATAACAAGCTACTAGCCAATGAATGGATCAAACAAGAAATCAAAGAAGAAATAAAAAATTACATGGAAACAAAAGAAAATGAAAACGCAACAGTCCAAAACCTTTAGGATGCAGCAAAAATGATTCTAAAAGGGAAGTTTATAGCAATATAAGCCTACCTCAAGAAGCAAGAAAAATCTCAAATAAACAACCTGAAATTACAACTAAAGGAGCTAGAAAAAGAAGAACAAACAAAACCCAAACCTAGGAAGGAAACAATAAAGATTAGAAGAGGGGCACCTAGATGGCTCAGTCACTTGGGTGGCTGCTTTCAGCTCGGGTCATGATCCTAGGGTCCTGGGACTGAGCCCTGTATCGAGCTCGTTGCTCAGTAAGGAACCTGCTTCCCCCTCTCCCTCTGTCTGCTTTTCCTCCTGCTTGTGCTCTTTCTCTGTCAAATAAATAAATAAACTCTTTAAAAAAAAAAAGATTAGAGCAGAAATAAATGATATAGAAAATAAAAAATAACAGATCAATGAAATCAGGAGCTGGTTCTTTGAAAAGATCACCAAAATTGATAAACCTCTGACTCACCAGTAAAAGAGAGAAACTGGGGCACCTTGGTAGCTCAGTCAGTTAAGCATCTTATTCTTGGTCATGATCTTGGGGTCATGGGATCGAGCCCACATTTGGGCTCTGGGCTCAGCGTGGAATCTGCTTATCCCTCTCCCTCCCCCTCCCCCCATTCATGTGCAGAAAAGAACAGAGAAAACACTCAAATAAACAAAATTTTTAAAAAATCAGAAATGAACGAGAAGAAATAACAACTGACACTAGAGAAATACAAACAATTGAATATTACAAAAAACACTATAGGGCAACAAGCTGGACAACCTAGAAAAAAATGAATAAATTCCTAGAAACATATAACCTCCCAAAACAGAATCAGGAAGAAATAGAAAATTTGAACAGACTGATTACCACCAATGAAATTGAATCAGTCATCAAAAAACTCCCAACAAGCAATACAGGTGAATTCTATCAAACATTTAAATTTTTTAAAAAAGATTTTATTTATTTATTTGACAGACAGAGATAACAAGTAGGCAGAGAGGCAGGCAGATGAGGGGGAAGCAGGCTCTCTGCTGAGCAGAGAGCCCAATGCAGGACTCAATCCCAGGACCCTGAGATCACGACCTGAGCCGAAGGTAGAGGCTTTAACCTACTGAGCCACTCAGGCGCCCCTCTATCAAACATTTAAAGAAGAGTTAATACTTACTCTTCTCTAAATTTTCCAAAAAAAGGAAGAGGAGGGAAAACTTTCAAATTCATTGTATGAGGCCAGCATTATCCTGATACCAAAACCAGATAAAGACACACAAAAGAGAGAGAGAGAGAGAGAGGGAGAACTATAGGCCAATATTGCTGATTGTACATAGATGCAAAAATCCTCAATAAAATACTGGCAAATTGAATCCAACAATACATTTAAAAAATCATTCACCATGATCAAGTAGGATTAATTGTGTATGGTGTAAGAAAGGGTGCAAGGGTGCTTCAATATTTACAACTCAATCAATATAATAAATAACATTACTAAGAGAGAGGATGGGGCACCTGTGCGGCTCAGATAGTTAAGTATCTGCCTTCAGTTCAGGTCATCATCCCAGGGTCCTGGAATCAAGCCCCGAGTCAGGTTTCTTGGTCAGTGGGAAGACTATTTCTCCCTCTGCCCCTCCCCCCTGCTCATGGTCTCTTTCTCAAATAATAAAATCTTTTACAAAATGAAAACTATAAAACACTGATGAAAGAAACTGAAGATGACACAAAGAAATGGAAAGATATTCCATGCTTACGGAACTGAAGAACAAATACTGTTAAAATGTCCACAGTAGGGGCGCCTGGGTGGCTCAGTGGGTTAAAGCCTCTGCCTTCGGCTCAGGTCATGATCTCAGGGTCCTGGGATTGAGCCCCGCATCGGGCTCTCTACTCATCGGGAAGCCTGCTTCCTCCTCTCTCTCTCTGCCTGCCTCTCTGCATACTTGTGATCTCTCTCTGTCAAATAAATAAAATCTTAAAAAAAAAAAATGTCCACAGTACCCAAAGTAATCTACACATTTAATGCAATCTCTGTCAAAACACTAACAACATTTTTCACATAACTAGAACAGTCCTAAAACTTGTATGGAACCATATAAGACCCTGAACAGCAAAACAATCTTGAAAAAGAAAAATGAAACTGGAGATATTACATTCCAGACGTCAAGTTATATCACAAAGATGTAGTAATTAAAACAGGATGGCACTGTACAAAAACAGACACAAAGATCAATAGAACAAAACAGAAAGCCCAGAAATAAACCCATATTTATGTGGTCAATTAATCTTCAAGAAAGTAGGCAAGAATATGCAATGGGAAAGTCTCTTCAACAAATGGTGCTGGGAAATCTGGACAGTAACACGCAAAAGAAAAAAACTGGATCACTTTCTTACACCATACACAAAAATAAACTCAAAATGGACTAAAGACCTAAATGTGAGACCTGAAACCATAAACATCTTAGAAGAGAGCACAGGCAGTAATTTTTCTGACATCAGCTGTAGTAACAATTTTTTAGATATGTCTCCTGAGGTAAGGGCAATAAAAGCAAAAATAAACCACTGGAACTACATCAAAATAAAAAGCTTCTGTACAGCAAAGAAAACAACCAACAAAACTAAAAAGCAACCTACTGAATGGGAGAAGATATCCGCAAATGACATATCTGATAAAGGGTTAGTATTCAAAATATATAAAGAACTGGTACAAGTCAATACAGAAAAAAAAAATCCGATTAAAAATGGGTAGAAGAAACAAATAGAGATTTTTCCAAAGAAGATATACAGATGGCCAACAGGCAATTGAAAAGATGTTCAACACCACTCAACCTCGGGAAAAATACAGATCAAAACTAAAATCAGATATCTCCTCACACCTGTCAGAATGGCTAAAATCAGAAACTCAGGAAACAACAAGTGTTAGCAAAGATATGGAGAAAAAGAAACCCTTGTGCACTGTTGGTGAGAATATAAACTGGTACAGTCACTTTGGAAAACAGTATGGAGATTCCTTAAAAAATTAAAAATAGGACTATCTCATAATCCAGTAATTGCACTACTTTGGGCATTTACCCAAAGCATATAAAAATACTAATTCAAGGGCATACATGCCCTATATGTTTACTACACTGGAATTAAATTTTTTTAAAAATCCTAGCTAACTAGAAATAGAAAGGAACATCTATTCCATAGTGAATTAGACCTCTTAAAAAGTGAAGTAGGGCAAGAAAAAAAAAATATATATATATAAAGATTGGAGTGAAAGAAACAGCCTAGGGGTGGCTGGCTAGCTCAGTTGGAAGAACATGAAGCTCTGGATCTCAGGATCACGAGTTCAAGCTCCACGTTGGGTGTAGAGATTACTTAAATAAGTAAATAAATGCAAAAAAAATAAAACCTATCATTATTCCTTATTTGAAAATTATTTCTAGGTAATTCAAAAATAATTAATACTCTAATTACCAGATAGAAAAATTAGTATACAAAGTTGCTGCTTAGAAAAAACAATACACAGTATTTTTTTTCTTTTGTACTAGCAATTAGCATGTAGAAAATAAAAATCTTAAAAGGCACCATTTGCAATGGAATAAAAGTATGAAGACTGGGGAATAATGCTATCCCTAAATGTAAGGCTATATGGAGAGAATTTTAATAGTTTATTTTAAATTTCAAAGAAGACCTCAATATACAGGAATTGGAAGACTGGAAGAAGTAAGTGGTACAGAATTTGTTCTTCAACAGTAAACAACTGGAAACCTATACAAAAGATATGAGACAACTGTTTTCAGGCGACTACCAGAGGCTGTAAGCTGCACAATTCTCAGAGCACAGAAAGGGCCAGGAGATGTTCAAATTCCACCCAGCCAGAGGTAAGAGATGCCACTGAGCAACAGGGCAATCAACAGAAATCCCAGAGGGATAAAGGTTTAATATTAAAGCTAAACTTGCCCGTGAATAAAGGCTGGTCTAGGTACACTCTAATAAAACTGAAAATAATCCTTGAAAATATCAAGTTGAGGGGCCCCTGGGTGGCTCAGTCGGTTGACTGGCCGGCTCTTGATTTTGGCTCAGGTCATGATTTCAGGGTTCTGGGATCCAGTTGGGCTCCAGGCTCAGTGGAGAGTCTGCCGTCCCTCTCCTCAGTCCCTCCCCTTGCTTGTGTTCACTCTTTCAAATAAATAAAATCCTTTAAAAAATTTAGAAGAAAGAAAATATCAAGTTGATTCACAACTAACCTAATAACCTGTGTGCCAAAACAAACTTCAAAACTCTGAAAAAAGAGAACAAAATGCAAATATTTAACAATATAACATTTGGAACATCTGATATCAAATAAAAAATCACTAGACCACAGAAAAAAGCAACAAATTATAAGAAAAAGATGTCAAAATGATATGTAATAGAAAATATGTGCATTCCAAATATATAAAATATTATATATAATATTCATATATACCTAATATGTATACATATATAACGCAGACACACATATGTTTTACACATGCACACATCTTTTAGTTCATGCTCTTTTCACTTCACACTGAACTTCAGTGCCAATGTCACTAGACTTCCTGATGATTCAAAAGTGATCTCTTTGTCTACATAAAATTTTCTTCTCTCCATGTTTTATAATAAAACAAAACAATATAAATGCTAGTGAGTATGGAAAGGTACATTCTACAATCTTTGTTTATTCATGTGTCTCAAACCCTTTAAGAGTAAAAAAAAAAAAAAGCGAAACATTTTTCTCCCTTTATTTTCTTTGGCTTTAGCTATTCCTAGTATACTCATTATACTGTATCTCCCGGTTTTGCAAGCAGTAGTGTGCTGTGACTGTCTCTCATCAGATCATGAGAACCAATTCTTAATATTTAGGAATGTTGCAATCTTATTGCTAAACTGTTAGTAGATTGATCTCACTCATTTTATTGGAAGTACTGACACTACAGAGACTGACAAACAGTACAAATCAGGGGTTTATTTCATCATGCTGGTGTGTCCAAATAAGGCTAGTATGCTATATACTTTTATAGTACATAAAAATATACTATACTTTTTAAAAAGTATCTCGGGCACCTGGGTGGCTCAGTCAGTCGAGCGTCTGCCTTCAGCTCAGGTCATGATCCCAGGGTCCTGGCATCCAGTCCCACATCGGGCTTGCTGCTCAGTGGAGAGCCTGGTTCTCCCTCTCCCTCCCTCTCTGCCTACTTGTGCTCTCTCTCTCTCTCTGTCAAATAAATAAATAAAATCTTAAAAAAAAAAAAATCTCCTAGAGAGTCAGAAAACTATGACCTACAGGTCGAATCTGGCCTGCTGCATGTTTTTGTGATTAAGTTTTATTAGAACCCACTCGTTTGTCCCTCTGTTTACATATTGTTGATGACTAATTTTATGTTATAACAGCACAGTTGAATAGTCATGACAGAGAGCCTGAAATATTTACTATCTGGCTCTTTACTGAAAAAGATATGGTAAACAAAAGCTATATTGAGCAGAGGTAACAGACTTGCCAAATAATAATTAATTATAATTTGAATAGATTTCATCAGAAACTTCCATCTTGGAAAAGTGCTTTCTACATATTCTTATACACATGAAGCCTAAAATCTTATGGCAATTTTTTTTTAATATTCAGATGTCTAAAAACAGCACACATTGGGTAGAATAACCCCTTTCTGTTAAAAGGGGGAAAAATTATATTTATGCACAAATATTTTGGAGAAGATACACAAGAAACTGGTAACAATAGTTGCCCCTGAAAAGAACTGGGTTACTCGTGAACAGGGCAAAAAGGAGAGTTTTCACCGAATATCCTCTTGTATTTCTTGAATTTTAAACCATGTGTTTGTATGACCTATTTAAAAAACAAATAACAGGTCTAAAGATTATTGGCTAAGAGGAGATTTAGGAATCTTAATCCTTTCTTCTAAAAGGCTTTCTGGTATAATAGAAAGAATATTGTTTCAGGAGTTAAAAAAAAAAAAAAAAAAGAAGAAGAAGAAGAAGAAGACCTGGTTCCAAAACCTGATCTGCTACTTACTAGCTTTGTGACATTGGCCGAGTTCCTTAAGTTAGCTGAATCTCAGCTTGGGCATTAATAAAATCAGTATAACAAAAGCTACTTTGTGAGGATTAGACATTATATAAAACCACCTTGTACTTACTTAATGGTAGCTATTATTCCGTGGATTTCAATTATCCCAGCTATCCATTACCACCAATTATGTATTGGATGTTGATTAAAGGGAACCTGCAGTATGAATGAGGTCTAAGAGAGTCTTAATTTACAGATATATCAACTAACTACTTGTGGGGGAAAACCAGTCAGTCTTTTAAAAATTGTATTCAGGTGCTTTTTGGGGTCTTCTAGTACAAAAGTCTGGGTTTCTTTTTAAGGCTTCTTAAGGACTATTCCAAGAGATCAAGCAATTGTTGACATTTAATAATGGCCCCAAGGCCACAATGCAATTTCATATTGGTTCTCTCTCCTTCTCCACTTCACTTCTCCTTTCCTAACGCTGTTTCTTGGAACTGCTTGCCCTAATAAAGTAATAGCCCATGAGTCTTTTGCCTTAGGTTATGTATACTTTTGGGGAAAACTCAAGCTAAGACTGGGGCCTGCCTAATCCTACTGAAGAGAGTCTGGGACTGTGTAGCAGTTACTGTTGGTGCCCTACCCATATGGCTTCATCCTCTAATATTAACAGGGCTTGCTTTCATGACTGCCAGCATTTGCATCTCTTGCTCTGTTGGAGGGCTTTCTTTACAATCCTCAATCAATATCTTCTCCCATTGTATGAGGTATCTTTCATTTTCTTGATGGTATAATTTCCCCCTCAAAAGTTTTTAATTTTGAAGTCCAACTTTTCAAAAAAATTTTTTTTCACTTGTCTTTTTGGGGTTGTATGTCAGAGATCATTGCCTAACCCAAGTTCACGAAGATTTACTACTATGTGTTCTTCTAGTGGTGTTACAGCTTTTTTACATTTAAGTCTATGATCCATTTTTAGTTAATTTTTGTGTAGGGTTCAGGTAGGGGTCTTTCACATGTGGATATTCAGTTATCCCAGCACCATTTATGGAAAACATTTCTTCTCCATTGAATTAGCTTGGCACCCTTGTGGAAAATCAATTGATTGTAAATGGAAGGGTTTATATCTGGATTCTCCATTTTACTCCATTGTTCTATAGGTCTACCCTCATGCCATTACCACAGTGTCTTGATTACTATAGTTTTGCAGTAAGGTTTGAAATTGGGAATTGTAAGTCCTCCAACTTTGGACTTCTTTTTCAAGATTGTTTTGGCTATCACCTTTGCTTTCTAATTTACACATTTTTGGATCTTCTTTAAGAAATCCTTTTGGGGGGCGCCTGGGTGGCTCAGTCAATTAGATGTCTGCCTTCGGCTCATGTCATGATCCCAGGGGCCTGGGATCCAGCCACGCATTGGGCTCCTTGCTCAGTGGGGAGTCTGCTTCTACCTCTGCCTGCCGCTCTCCCTGCTTGTATGCTCAGTCCCTCTCTCTGTTTCAAATAAATAAATAAATAAATCTTTAAAAAAAGGAAAGAAAGAACGAAATCCTTTTGGACACCAAAGCCAGAAAATATTTTCTTTTCAAGAAAAGTTTTCAAGACGTTTTATCATTTGTCCTTCTCATTCTAACTACTGATCTATTTGGAATTTATTCTAGTGCTTAGCAGAGTGTAGGGATTTAATGTGATGCTTTTAAATTGTATTAACACTTTTTTTAAAGTCCATTTTTTCTTTCACTTATCCATGAAAAAAGCCTGCTTTTTTTTTTATGAGATCTAGTTTCCATATAGGTGTAGTTCTGTTTAGGTATCCTGTTCTATTCTATTGTCATTTTTTCTATCCCTGAACCAGCACCACACTGCCTTAATTATTATAATTTTTTTTTTTTTTTTTAGATATCACAAGTAAGATTTTTTTGTTACCATTAAATGTCTGAATTTTAAACAGATTCTTGGACTGGTGGCTCATATCCATAAGCTTATTCAACTTTAGCACCAGTCTCATCTCCAGTAGCTTTTCCAAAACTACCTTCACCATGAAGCTCCATGAGCTTTCCCAACTCAAATTTGGGCTTCTTCAGCATTTTTACTTTTCTAACAAAGACATCATGGAGTGGATAAATAGATTGGCAAGTCTTTTCTATGTCTTTTTCCAATGATGTCTGAAATCAACTTATTGACTACTTCTTTCAAGTCATTTGTCTGTACTTTTTGGGTCATGGGTTTCCATCTTTTTTCCAAATTTGGTGGACCTGTTGTTGCTAAGCATAAGAGGTCTTTTAAATCTGACTGTTATGTTTCTTAGTAAAACCAACACAAAATAGATAAAACAAATAACCAACGGTATTCTTGACATCAATATGAGCTTAAATCAGGGTCTGCCATTTTTCTGACCATGGAACATATTTTGTCACGAATAAGACCCATGCCATGGAATTAGGCAGTTTTTGCCCTGAACATCCTCAGCAATTAGCTTGAATTTTCGAAATGCAATTTCATCATTCTGCAGGATCTGGAAGGTTCACTTCAAAAACACATAATGTTTTTGTGTTCTCATGGCCATTAGATGTGCTTTTGGTTCCTTGAGTTATTATGATTAGTGTTTTTCCAATATTTCTTATACTGAACATAGCTGGTGCTTTCACATCATACCAATCATTCTTAGAAAACGGATCAACCACTTTCTTCTTGCCACCTTTTGTAAGGCATGTGTTCTTGCCAACTGCCATGACACTGCTCAGGGAACCAAAAGGCTTAATTATGATAGCTTTTTAATAAGGTTTTTAAAATAAAACCTGTAAAGCAAATCTCCCCACCTTGTTCTTCTTCATAAGTATATTTATGGCTCTTACATATAAATTATAGATATAGTGTAACAGGTTACACACAAAACCACATTTGATTTCATTTGGATTTTGACTAGAATTGCACTGAATTTATAGATTATTTTGGAAGAAATGATTTTTAAAAATATTGAGTCTTTTAATCAATAAACATGATTCATTTACTTAGATTGGGCCAGAGTGTTGCAGATTTCCAGGGTGTCTTTCTCACCCCAAGATCCACTAGATCTTTTCTCCTTTATGCTACCTGTCTTGTTCCTGAGCTTAATGAGAATGTTTTCAATATATACAGTTAGCTGCTGTATTTGTCAGGTAACCTTTATCTGGTTAGAATGGTCCTTTTTATTTGTTTATTAAGAAGCTTTATCAGTGCTCCACATCACTCGACATCAGGGAAATACAAATCAAAACGATAATGAGATATCACCTCACACCAGTCAGAATGGCTAAAATTAACAAGTCAGGAAATGACTTGCTGGTGAGCTTGCAGATGCTGGCGAGGATGCGGAGAAAGGGGAACCCTCCAACACTGTTGGTGGGAATGCAAGCTGGTGCAACCACTCTGGAAAACAGCATGGAGGTTCCTCAAAAAGTTGAAAATAGAGCTACCCTACGACCCAGCAGTTGCACTACTGGGTATTTACCCTAAAGATACAAATGTAGTGATCCGAAGGGGCTCAGGCACCTGAATGTTTATAGCAGCACTGTCCACAATAGCCAAACTATGGAAAGAACCTAGATGTCCAACAGCAGATGAATGGATAAAGAGGATGTGGTATATATCTACAATGGAATACTATGCAGCCATCAAAATAAAGGAAATCTTGCCATTTGCGACAACTTGGATGGAACTAGAGGGTATTATGTTTAGCGAAATAAGTCAATCAGAGAAAGACAGTTATTATATGATCTCCATGATATGAGGAAGTTGAGAGGCAACATGGGGGGTTTGGAGGGTAGGAAAAGAATAAATGAAACAAGATGGGATTGGGAGGGAGACAAACCATAAGAGACTCTTAATCTCACAAAACAAACTGAGGGCTCCCGGGGGGAGGGGGGTAAGGAGAGGGTGGTGGGGTTATGGACATTGGGGAAGGTATGTGATATGAAGTGTGTAAACCTGGCGATTCACAGACCTGTACCCCTGGGGCAAATAATACATTATATGTTAATAAAATAAATTGTTTTTTAAAAAGAACCTAAAAAAAAAAAAAGCTTTTTCAAAAAATTGTGTGTTGAATTTTATCAAACATTTTGTTTTTAATGTTAAACTAATCCTGGATTTGAGATATAACCATCCTGGTAATGATCTTCTTTCTCTATTCACTTATATAATTTGCATACTACTGGAACTATAAGATTCTTGACTGATAGAACTCTGGGTCTGAAGTTTGCTTTGCATGGGGATTTTAATTCACTGGTAATTTATATCGTGGCTACAGAACTACTATTCAGAGATTCAATTTCTTCTTGAGGTAGGAAGAACTTCTGTAGGAAGTCATATTTTAATCTAATTTTCAAAAATTTTAGCTTAAATTTATCTTTTTTTTTTAAAGATTTTATTTATTTGACAGAGAGAGATCACAAGTAGATGGAGAGGCAGGCAGAGAGAGAGAGAGGGAAGCAGGATCTCCGCTGAGCAGAGAACCCGATGTGGGACTCGATCCCAGGACCCTGAGATCATAACCTGAGCCGAAGGCAGCGGCTTAACCCACTGAGCCACCCAGGCGCCCTTAAATTTATCTTTTTAATGTTGGAAGAATTTCTAAGCCCCCCTTTCATTTCTATTATTGTTTATTTGTTCATTCTCTTTTTTTTCTTAACCAACCTTTCTAGAAGTTTGATGCTTTTAGTATTCTTTTACATTGGCCTTGTACAATTTTGTTTACTATGTCATTTTCTTTTCTTACTCTTTCCTTCCGTTTTGTTTATTCTGCTGTTTCTTTTCTAACTTCTTAAGTTTTATGCTTTCAGCATTAATTTCTAGCCTTTCTTCATTTTTAATAGAAGCATTTAAGACATTATGTTTCCCTCTAAGCTCTGTTTAGCAGTAGTTTTTCAGTTATAGAATTCCCATTTAGTTCCATTTCTAGTTTCTATTTTTCTGCTGAGATTTCCCATCTGTCCATTCACACTTTTAATGGGATACTCTATGTTTTTCTTTAAATCCTTGACATATTTATAATAACTGCTTTAAAGTCCACATCTATTTATTCCAACATCTATGATCATCTTTGTTTCTACTAATTTGTCTCTTGACTAACGGTCACATTTCCCTGCTTCTTGAGTTGCTTGTCTAGTAATTTCTGCCTTGAGTAGAACAATTTTGGCTGCTACACTATAAGACTCTGTATTACATTGTCTTTATTTAAATAGTCTTGAGTTTTGTTCTGGCAGGCTGTAGATTACAGTGATTCACCTTGATCCTATTCCGGTTTTGTCTATAAGTCCAGGGCCAATGCCCAAAGCACTCGATAAGATCTCTCCAGTGTGAATGGACTGAAATTCCACAATCTTCCGGCACTGGCATTTGTGTTAAGTTTTCAGTTACTACTGGTAGGCCTCACATGGTCTCACTTTGTGTATGTGCAGGCAAACACTTACTTAGTCATACTCCTGAAGATAACCTTTCCATAGACCTTTGAGATTCCCTCCTTCACAGCTCAACCAACTGGGGTATACTGACCCACAAATTACAGCCATCTCAGCAGCTCAAACTCTGATCTCTGCCTCTTTTACCTAGCAATATTGCTACTCTGCACTTGGGCTCACTTCCCACACCACAAACCAGAAAGTGCCCTCATTCAGAGGAGCAAGGTAAACATAAAGGTCACCTTACACAATTTCCTTTATCTTAAGATCATTTCCCCATACTGTCTATCATCAACTGCCTGAAAAAAACTGTTTCATATATTTTGTTACTTTTATGGTTGTTGATGGCATGAGGTCAAGCCCTGTATCAGTTACTCCATCATGTCTAAAAGCAGCAATCTGCATTTTTTAATATTTATTGTTTATTCTTTTTCCTTCTGTTTTGTTTATTCTGCTTTCTTTTTTAACTTAAGTTTTATGCTTTCAGCATTAATTTCTAGCCTCTCTAGAGTTTAAAGCCTTTTAGTTTAAAAATCTTCAAATTCCATTATTTTCTGATTCATCAGTATGTTTCTTAATCTTCAAACATACGAAGTTTTTAAAATTATTTTTCAGTATGAATGTTTAATTTTATCCCATTGTGATCAAAGAATGCAATATGTATGATACCATTCTTTGAAATTTGTTCAGACTTCCTTTACAGCTCAATATATGCTCACAAATATATTTTTTTAACCAGAGAACATTGTTGTTTTGGTTTTATTTTTAAAAGATTTTATTTATTTATCTGAGAGAAAATGTGTGCACAGGAGGGGATAGGGGCAGAGGGAGAGGGAGAAGAAACAGACCCAATGCAGGGTTTGATCCAGCTGAAGGCAGCTGTTTAACCAACTAAGTCACCCAGGTACCACTATATGGTCACAAATGTAATCAAAATTAATCCACTTGAAAGAATATTCTACAGTTTTTGGGTGGAATGTTCTATATGTGTCCACGAAACAAACATACTAATTTGTTTTGTTCAAATTTTCTATAATCATGTCAATTTTGCTTTCTTGTGTGCTTGATGTATCACTGGGAAATAGGTGTTGAAATCTCTCATTGGGATTTGTCTCTAACTCCTTGTCATTCCTGGTGATTTGACCCTTTTATCATATCTAGTGACCCTCTTTAGTAATGCTTTTTGTTTTAAAATCTTACATTTTCTGGTTTTAATAGATTTATACTAGCTTCATTTTGCTTAGTATTTACCAGATATATATTTCCCACTCCTTTATTTTTCAATTTTTCTATATTCTTATTTTTAGCTATTTCTCTTGTGAAGATTGAAAAACATTTGTAGACATTCAGTTCAAACTTGTTTCAGTGCTGTGAAACAGGTATTCCCCAACAACATTTGGCAAAAATAGCTTGTGATAAAATATGCTGTTTCCTCACAATAGTTTTCTCCTTTTTTCTTCCATTTTGGAAAATGATATAACACATGGGAGATTGGTAGCTGGAGGAAAGGAAGTTATTCAGTTATTAGAACTCAATGAAGAAAAATAATGTATAAGAAATGAAGAAAATTCAAGCTATGGGAATGATCTTCAGATGAAATCAGATCTTACATGAGAGATCAAGGGTTAAAATAAAAGAACTTATGGTTTTACAATCTACAAGAAGAGGAAAGAAGAAAAAGGAAAAAAACAAAAAATAAAAACAAAGAGGAGGCTTCAAACTATGCAATTGAAAGATAGAACCAGGATAACACTCAAGACCTGGCCTAAAATGATCTGAAATGCTCAAGAATAGGAAAGTAAAAGACCACTGAAAGGGTATAAATATTATCCAGAATTTTAAAAACAAGACTTAGGGATTAAGTTATTAGCATGATTTTGATGAGAACCTGTATTTGCATATTATAGATTATGTATAATCTATACCCTGAGATTTTTGTATTCTAAATGGCTTATTGTGTATGCTATGTGCTGGTCAACTATGATTCATGATTCTCCTTCCCAAACCTTCTCTTTCTCTAGCATTCCTTATTTAAATAAATGGCATCTACCCACTTCCTTAAGTCAGAAATCTGGAAGTCATCCTTGATTCATCTTTTCCTCACAATCAAATCCTATTGATTCTGCCTCTTAAATATCTGTTAAGTCAGTTCACTTTTTCCTCCTCTTCTTTGCCAACCCCATAATTCATTTCCTCCAATTGTCTCCTGTTTCCCCACATATATTACTTGGCACCATCTTATCCTCTATTCTGTACCTAGAATGATCATTCTGTGCCTAGAAAGATCTTTTAAAAATACAAGTGATTATGTCACTTCCCTGCTTAAATAAAATAAGAAACAAAAAATTTCAGTGGCTTTCCATTACTCTCAGAATAAAGACCAAGCCCTTAATAAGGCCTCTGAGATCTAGATTTTGTCTCTCTACAGTGTAGTCATGTTGGCTTTCCTTTCAGTACCTCAAAATCAATCAGCACTATTCCTTCTACCTAAATCAGTTTCCCTTGTACTCTTCGCTTAGCCAGTTCCTCCTTATTTTTCTTGTTTTAGCTTTGATGTCTTCTACAACCCATCATGACCTCCAGAAAGCATTATCTAGTCCCCTGCTGGAAGCTTCCATAGTATCCTGTACTACTTTTCCATAAACTCAGTTTATTTGTAAAACATTGTATAATGTTGCTCTCCCTTGCTCTATTATCAGTTCGATTCAGACTGGAACTGTCTTATCCCTTCTTTGTATCTTCAATGCCTAGCTGGAATGCCCCTAGCTGGTGAACGACAAACTCACTAAAAGACTGAGTGAATAAATCATGATTGAACAAAGAATTTGTGATAGGACAGAGCAGTGTAAAAGTACCTTCAGTCCCCAGGTCGAAATCTAAGGAAATTCTCCCTACAGGGGAGGATTAGCAATTAAAACAGGGACATTATATTCTAGGGCACCATGAATGGTTCTATTACTATTCTTTATTTTTACTTTTGCTCAAGTTTTTGCTGAGAAGAACTAGGCTCATGAATTTGGTATACCCAAAACATACCAGTAAAATGGAGAAGGAAGATAATCTGTGTCTCCATTTTTTTTAAGATGAGGAAGAGGTTCAGAAATCAAAATTATTGTTTATGGTCTCGAAGTAGTTTGGTGACCTGTGAATTATGGTGATGCCACATTTACTGTGTTTGACACTGAGGTTTGGCTACTATTCTGAAACTGTTTTTATGATTAGATAAGGCCTATGATTAGATAGTCTGATACTGAAAAATTAATCATTCTGAATCCTAAAAATATTTCTAACTTAATGTCAGCATCATGCAGTAATTATTCCTTTCTGAGGTAATAATATTCTCAAAATAGGGATTTTATCTCATATAAAATAGATCATAACTAGGGTGAACTAAATTATGAAAACAAAACTTTTTAATCATATTTCCAAGTTATCTTTGTCATAGAAGTGCAATTTGTAATTCTCTTTTCTTTGGCCACAGTTCTTCCAACATAGCTTCCCAACAGTGTCATATATTTTCTTCTAAACATTATGTTCTAGTTGTGTGACTAACACTGACAAATTTGTCTGTAACAAGAGTGTTCCGTGACCAGCCTGTCACCACTTCCCCTAAATCCAGGGTGGTTCCAAGTGAGTGATCTTTCAGAGACACTCCTCTTTGGTGTCTGGGTGTTACCCCACAATCTAGCCAAATAACTTTTCGAGGTCAGTAAACATTTTGGGTAAACAAGACTGATTTCATTTTTTGCTTTAATCAAAATCATCTAATTGTTGAGACTCTCCGTCATCTTAAGGAAAAACTGACAAAATTTACTCAAAATGTTTGTGCAATGTAGCCTGGTTGTATGGCAACAGAAAGTAAATCACTGAAAAAACAAATTTTTTAGTGGAAAAAATCATGATAAGTATGTGACTAAGAAAGGTCAGTATTATACTTCAGATCTAGCCAACTACTTGAAAAAAATACTTGAAGTATTTTTAAACCAGTTCTTTAATACTCAAAACTTTAAAATTACTTGTGGATATATTTTGTGCAGCTTATTTATTTATTAATTTTTTCCATTCTCAACACAGCAAAATGCTATGAGAATTATTAGCAATTAAAGTTATATTTAAATTAAAGAGATCACTAAGTTTTACTTCTCAATTGGTAATTTTTATAGGGAATTTATATGTCTAGTCACTTTAAAGAGGATAAACAGTAAGATTCAATTAAAAGTTTAACAAATAATTGGAAAGAAAACTAACACAATGGAATTATGTAGTGATAAAACAATCTGTAACGAAGTACTAGATTGTATAGGAGCTAGTCAGTGACAATGAAGAGAAACAAGTTGAAACAGTGTTTCTGAGGAGGTAAATTGGTAAAACATTTCTTTTTTTTTTTTTTAAAGAAATTGAGAATACTTATTAAATTCCTTATCTTATTTTTCTTTTCCAAAATGCTGATATAAAATCTGGATGTCAGTTTATAACCAGTTTTAATTTTCATTTTTATTTATTTTCAGGGAAACTTTTAAACATATACAAAAATAGGAAAACACGTCTTCATGTTCACATCACCAAGCCACACTAATAGCTTTATTTTTGGGATGCTCTCCCTGTAAAAATATTCACAAGATATTTCTCATACATTTCAGAATTTAGCTCCAATCACCTCACAAAGGCCTTCCGTGACCATTTTATTTAAAGCTGTACTCCCTCTGCCTCTTTTCTTTCTTTTTTCTTACCATAATATTTATTACCTTCTAACATATTACACTCTAAAAACATATTTTATTTCTTATCTGTTTGCAATCAATAAGTTACATGAAGGCAGGGACTACCAAATGTTTTCTTAATTGGTATATCCTAGTATGCACAATAAGGCCTAATGCATAGAACAACTTAATAAATGGTCAGTGAGGGGTACATGGGTAGTTTAGTTGGTTGGGCATCTGCCTTCAGCTCAAGTCGTGATCTTGGGGTCCTGGGATCGAGTCCCACAATGGGCTCCCTGCTCAGTGAGGAGTCTGACTCTCCCTCTGCCCCTCCTCACAACTCATGCTTACTGGTCCTCTCTCTCAAATAAATATACAAAATCTTTAACAAAAATAGTCAATAAATGAATTAATATGTAATGATATGGGGAGATGTCCATGATGCAATAAGCTTAAAAAAATAAAATAAAAATTACAACCCAGTGGAGCACCTGGATGCCTCAGTCATTAAGCTCTGCCTTCTGCTCAGATCATGGTCCCAGGGTCCTGGGTTTGAGCCCTGCATTGGGCTTCCTGCTTAGTGGGAAGCCTGCTGCTCCCTCTCCTCCTTCCCCTGCTTGTGTTCCCTCTCGTGCTGTCTCTGTCAAATGAATGGATCAAATCTTTAAAAAAGAGAAAAAGATCTTCAGCACATTTAAGAAAAAATTGTGTGGGGGGGGTGGAGGAGCAAGATGTCAGAGGAGTAGGAGACCTCAATTTCATCTGGTTGGAATTCAGCTAGAGAGTTATTAAACCATTCTGAACACCTACAAACTCAACAGGAGATCAAAGAAAAGAACAGCAGCAATTCTATGAACAGAAAAGCGACCACATTCTGGAAGGTAGGACGTGTGGAGAAGTAAATCCAAGGTAAAATACAGGAAGATAGGCTGCGGGGAGGTGGGAGGCGGGAGCCTTTGTCAGTCAGCTACCAGCAAGTGATAGAGCAGTAGAGCACAAAATCAGAACTTATAGAAATCTGCTCTGCGGAGGGATGTTCCTCAGTGGCTAAGAAGGGGGTGGAACCCTCGCTGGGACAGTGTGGTCTCAGGACCCTCAGGGTCACAGAAAGACTGAGGGTGCCTGAGTGTAGCAGAGCTCCCAGGTATAGGAGTGGGGAAGCCAGGTGCAAAGCCAGAGCGGAGGAGTGGGCTCTCAGCTCGGGGTTATCATAAACTGTGATCTGTAGCACAGATAGACCACTACTCTTTGAGCAAGGACCCCAAAAGTGGCAGATAAAGGAAACCTCCCCCTTCCTCCATGGGGAGGAGTGGCACAGGAGCACGCTGCAGGAATCTGCTGGGTTTGAAACTCAAATGGGGTCAGGTGCAGGAGACAGAAATACTCTGGGTGAGCAGAGTTCCACTGAAGACCAGGGAGATAGGCATGATTGACTGCTTTTCTCTGAGGGCTCACTGAAGAGGAGGGTCCCAAGCTCTCAGCTCCTCCAGGGCCAGAGATTGGGAAGCTGCCATTTTCATTCTCATCCTCCAAAGCTGTATGAAAAGCTTTCAGGGAACAAGAGCAAAACATAGCAGATTAGCCTGGCCCCTGGCAAGGATGGTGCAATTCCACCTTGGACAAAGCCATTTGAGAATTACTCCAACAGGGCCCTCCCCCAGAAGATCAGCAAAAACATCCAACCAAGACCAAGTTTACCATCAATGAGAACTGCAAAACTCCAATGCTAAGGGAACACAGCACATAGAATTCATGGCTTTTTTCCTATGATTCTTTAGTCTTTCAAAGTTAAATTTTTAAAATTTTCCTTCTTTTTAATTTTTTAAAATTTTTCCCCCGTCCTATTTTAAGCAACATCTTATCAATACCTTTTTAAAAATCTTTTTTGATTTTCATTTTTATAGTCATATTCTATCTAACCATTTTATTTAAACATATATATATTTCTTCCCTCCTTTCTTTCTTTCTTTAAAATTTTGGGATATGGTTTCTCTAACAGACCAAAATATATCCTAAATCTAGTGTATGGCTTTGTTCTAGTCTTCCACCTTTTTTTTTCTTTCTTTTTTCAACCAACTTCTTATCAATTCCTTTTTTAAAATCTTTTTTAACTTTCATCTTCACAGTCATATTCCATCCCTTCACTAAATTTATCCACACACACACACATATATATATTATATATTATATAAATTATATATATATTATATATATAAATTATAAATTATATAAATTATATATATGTATATATATAATTTCTTTAAGAATTTGGGAGGCAATTCCTTCTAACAGACCAAAATACACCCAAAATCTAGTGTGTGGCTCTGTTCTATTCACCAGCCTGATCATATTCTTTTTCTCTTTTTCCTTTCTCCCCTCCCCCAACTCCTGCAGTTGCAGGTCTCTCCTGATTTGTTTAGTGTATATTGTGGGGGGATATGTTACCCTTTTAGCATTTTGTTCTCTCAATCATCTATTCTTCTCTGGATAAAATGACAAAACAGAAAAAATCACCTCAAAAGAAAAAGAACAAGTACCAATTGCCAGGAATCTATTAATACGAACATTAGTAAGATGTCAAAACTAAAGTTCAGAATGAGATTATAAAGGTACTAGCTGGGCTTGAAAAAAGCATAAAAGACACTAGAGAATCCTTTTCTGGAGAAATAAAAGAACTAAAATCTAACCAAGTTGAAATTTAAAAAGCTATTAATGGGTGCTATAAAAAATGGAGGCTCTTACTGCTAGGATAAATGAGACAGAAGAGAGAGTTAGTGATATAGAAGACCAACTGATGTAGAATAAAGAAGATGAGAAAAAGAGATATAAACAACTACTGGATCACGAGAGGAGAATTCAAGAGATAAGTTGATACTGTAAGATGAAACAGTATTAGAATAATTGGGATCCCAGAAGAAGAAGAAAGAGAGAGGTGCAGAAGGTATATTGGAGCAAATTACAGTGGAGAACTTCCTGAATTTGTAGAAGGAAACAGGCATCAAAATCCAAGAGGCACAGAGAACACCCCCCCCCCCAAAATCAATGAAAATGGGTCAACACCTGTCATCTAATAGTAGAACTTACAAGTCTCAGAGACAAAGGGAAAATCCTGAAAGCGGCTCAGGACAAGAGGTCTGTAACCTACAACAGTAGAAATATTAGATTGGGATCAGACCCATCCACAGAGACCGGGCAGGCCAGAAAGGACTGGCATGATATTTTCAGAGCACTAAATGAGAAATACATGCAGCCAGGAATACTATATCCAGCTAGGCTGTCACTGAAAATAGAAGGAGAGATAAAAAGCTTCTAGGACAAACAAAAACTAAAAGAATTTGCAAACACCAAACCAACCCTACAGGAAATATTGAAAGAGGTTCTCTAAGCAAAAAGAAAGCCTGAAAGTAACATAGACCAGAAAGGAATAGAGATAATATACAGTAACAGTCACCTTACAGGCAATATAATGACACTAAATTCATATCTTTCGATAGTTACCCTTAATGTAAATGGGCTAAATTCCTCTATCAAAAGAACCAGGGTATAAGAATGGATTAAAAAAAAGCAAGACCCATTGATATGCTGTCTGCAAGAGACTCATTTTTAGAGCCAAAGACACCTCCAGATTTAAAGTGAGGGGGTGGAAAACCATTTACCATGCTAATGGACATCAAAAGAAAGTTGGGGTGGCAATCCTTATGTCAGACAAGTTAGATTTTAAACCAAAGACTAAAATAAGAGATGAGGAAGGACACTATTCATACTTAAAGAGTCTGCCCAACAAGAAGATCTAACAATTTTATCTATGCCCCTAACATAGGAGCAGCCAATTAGATAAGCCAATTAATAAGAGAATCAAAGAAACACACTAACAATAATGCAATAATAGTAGGGGACTTTAACAGCCCCCCCTCACTGAAATGGACAGATCATCTAAGCAAAAGATCAACAAAGAAATAAAAGCTTTAAATGACAAACTGGACCAGATGGACATCATGGATATATTCAGAACATCCCATCCCAAAGCAACAGAATATACATTCTTCTCTAGTGTACAAGGAATATTCTCCAGAATAGATCACAACCTGGGTCACAAATCAGGTCTCAACCTGATTGAGAATGATCCCAAAAGGTTGGGATCATTCCCTGTGTATTTTCAGACCACAATGCTTTAAAACTCAAACTGAATTACAAGAGGAAAGTTGAAAAGAACTCAAATACATAGAGGCTAAAGAGCATCCTACTAAAGAATGAATGGGTCAACCAGGAAATTAAAGACGAATTTTAAAAATTCATGGAAACAAATGAAAATGTACACACAATTGTTCAAAATCTTGGGATGCAGCAAAGGTGAACCTGAGAGGAAAGTATATAGCAATATAAGGCTTTCTCAAGAAACAGGAAATGTCTCAAATACATAACCTAACCCGACTAAAGAATGAATGTGTCAACCAGGAAATTGAAGAATTTAAAAAATTAATGGAAACAAATGAAAATGAAAACACAACTGTTCAAAATCTGTGGGACACAGCAAAGGCTGTCCTGAGAGGAAAGTATATAGCAATACAAGCGTTTCTCAAGAAACAAGAAAGGTCTCAAATACACAACCTAACCCTACACCTAAAGGAGCTGGAAAAAGAGCAGCAAAGAAAGCCTAAACCCAGCAGGAGAAGAGAAATAATAAAGATCAGACCAGAAATCAGTGAAGAACAATGAAGAAACCAAAAGAACAGTAGAAAAGTTTGATGAAAAAAGGAGCTTGTTCTTTGAAAGAATTAATAAATTGATAAACCCCTGGCCAGACTTACCAAAAAGAAAAGAGAAAGGACCAAAATTAATAAAATCATGAATGAAAGAGAGATCACAACCAACACCAAAGAAATAAAAACAATCATAAGAACATATTATGAGCAACTAGATACCAGCAAATTAGACAATCTGGAAGAAATGGATGCATTCCTAGAGACGTATAAACTACCAAAACTGAACCAGGAAGAAATAGAAAACCTGAACAGACCCATAACCAGAAAGGAAATTGAAGCAGTAACCAAAAATCTCCCAACAAAGAACCCAGAGCCAGATGGCTTCCCAGGGGAATTCTACCAACATTTAAGGAAGAATTAATACCTATTCTCCTGAAACCATTCCAAAAAATCGAAATGGAAATAAAACTTCCTAACTCATTTTATGAGGCAAGCATTACCTTGATCCCAAAACCACACAAAGACCCCATCAAAAAAAGAATTACAGACCAACATCCCTGATGCAATGGATGCAAAAATTCTCACCAAAATACTAGCCAATAGGATCCAACAGTATATTAAAAGGATTATTCACCACGACCAAGTGGGATTTATTCCAGACTGCAAGGTTGGTTCAAAATCTGCAAATCAATCAATGTGATACAATATGTTAATAAAAGAAAGAATAAGAACCATATGATACTCTCAATAGATGACAGATGAGGAAAAAGCATTTGACAAAGTACAGCATCCTTTCTTGATCAAAACTCTTCAAAGTGTAGGGATAGAGGGTACATACCTCAATATCATAAACGCCATCTATGAAAAACACACAGCAAATATCATTTTCAATGGGAAAAAACTGAGAGCTTTTCCCCTAAGGTCAGGAACATGTCAGGGACGTCCACTATGACCACTGCTACCCAACATATACCAGAAGTCCTAGCCTCAGCAATCAGACAACAAAAAGAAATAAAAGGCATCCGAATCAGCAAAGAAGTAGTCAAACTCTCACTCTTTGCAGATGATATGATACTTTATGTGGAAAACCCAAAAAACTCAACCCCAAAACTGCTAGAACGCATACAGGAATTCAGTAAAGTGTCAGGATATGAAATCAATGCGCAGAAATCAGTTGCATTTCTATACACCAACAATAAGATAGAGGAAAGAGAAATTAAGGAGTTGAACCCATCTACAATGGGACACAAAACCACAAGATACCTAGCAATAAATCTAATTAAAGAGACAAAGAATCTGTACTCGGATAACTACAGAATACTCATGAAAGAAATTGAGGAAGACACAAAGAAATGGAAAAATGTTCCATGCTCATGGATTGGAAGAACAAATATTGTAAAAATGTCTCTGCTACTAAAGCAATCTACACATTTAATGCAATCTCTATCAAAATACCATCAACTTTTCTCAAAGAAATGAAACAAATAATCCTAAAATTTGTATGGAACCAGAAAAGACCCTGAATAGCCAGAGGAATACTGAAAAAAAACAAAACAAAAGCTGGTGGCATTACAATTCTCAACTTCAAGCTCTATTAGAAAATTGTAATCATCAAGACAGTATGGTACTGGCACAAAAACAGACACATAGATCAATGGAACAGAATAGAGAACCCACAAATGGACCCTCAACTCTATGGCCAATTAATCTTCGACAAAGCAGTAAAGAATGTCCAATGGAAAAAAGACAGTCTCTTCAACAAATGGTGTTGGGAAAATTGGACAGCCACATGCAGAAGAATAAAACTGGACCATTTCCTTACACTATACACAAAAATAGACTCAAAATGGATGAAAGACCTCAATGTGAGGCAGAAATCCATCAAAAACCTTGAGGAGAACACAGGCAACAACCTCTTTGACCTAAGCCACAGCAACTTCTTCCTAAAACATTGCGAATGGCAAAGGAAGCAAGGGCAAAAATGAACTATTGTGACTTCATAAAGATCAAAAGCTTTTGCACAGCAAAGGAAACAGTCAACAAAACCAAAAGACAACAGACAGAATGGGAGAAGACATTTCTAAATGACATATCAGATAAAGGGCTAGTATCCAAAATCTATCAAGGCTTATCAAACTCAACACCAAAGAACAAATAATCCAATCAAGAAATGGGCAGAAGACATGAACAGACATTTCTGCATAGAAGACATCCATATGGCCAAGAGACACATGAAAAACTGCTCAACGTTACTTGGTATCAGGGAAATACAAATCAAAACCACAGTGAGATACCACCTCACATCAGTCAGAATGGCTAAAATTAACAAGTCAGGAAATGACAGATATTGATGAGGATGCAGAGAAAGGGGAACCCTCCTACACTGTTGGTGGGAATGCAAGCTGGTGCAACCACTCTGGAAAACAGTATGGAGGTTCCTCAAAAAGTTGAAAATAGAACTACCCTATGACCCAGCAGCTGCACTAGTGGGTATTTACCCCAAAGATACAAATGTAGTGATCTGAGGGGGCAAATGCACCCCAGTGTTTATAGCAGCACTGTCCACAATAGCCAAACTATGGAAAGAGTCTAGATATCCATCGACCGATGAATGGATAAAGAAGGTGTGGTATATATATAAAATGTGTGTGCATGTGTGTGTCTGTGTGTCTGTGTGTGTATACACACAAAGGAATATTATGCAGCTGTAAAAAAAAAAAAAAAAGCAAAACCCAAATCTTGCCATTTGCAATGACATGGATGGAAGTAGAGGGTATTATGCTAACCAAAATAAGTCAATCAGAGAAAGACAATTATCATATGAGCTCACTGATATGAGGAATTTGAGGAATAAGACAGAGGATCATAGGGGAAGGGAGGAAAAAATGAAGACAAAACCAGAGAGATAGACAAACCATAAGAGACTCTTAATCTTGGGAAACAAACTAAGGGTTGCTGGGGATAGGGGTGGGGTGGGAGGGGTGGGGGTAGCAGGGTGATGGACATTGGTGAGGGTATGTGCTATGGTGAATGCTGTGAATTTTGTAAGACTGATGAATCACAGACCTGTACCCCTAAAACAAATAATCCATTATATGTTAATAAAAAAATTGCAACACAATTTGCATAATCTACCATACTAGGGAGAAAAAAGTGGACTTGACAGAGGTAGTACCACTTACCAAATATTCTGCACTCCACATTCCACATGTCCACAGATTACTTGTAGCAGGGCAGAGCTATGACTACTAGTTTTGACTAGTAAATTGTAAGTGGAAGTGGAGTATGTCAATTATAGGCTGAGGCAGTAAAAAAATCAGTGTGATTTTATAGTCTCTTTTCATTGCTGTGGTGACTAAAAGCACCACGTATTGCAAAGTGTGACTACAACATGGTAGAACCTCCACAACCATGGGCCTGTGAGTGACTGCATGGAGAAAATGCCCTGCCAATCTGTTTAAGAAACCCAGCATTAGGGCGCCTGGGTGGCTCAGTGGATTAAGCCGCTGCCTTTGGCTCAGGTCATGATCTCAGGGTCCTGGGATCGAGTCCCACATCGTGTTCTCTGCTCAGCGGAGATCCTGCTTCCCTCTCTCTCTCTCTCCCTCTGCCTGCCTCTCTGTCTACTTGTGATCTCTCTCTGTCAAATAAATAAATAAAATCTTAAAAAAAAAAAAAGAAACCCAGCATTAGCAAGAAATAAATTTTTGTTATGTTAAGCCACTGAGATTTGGGTAGATTATTTGTTATTGCAATACAATCTAGTCTAACTTGACTAACACAAGTACACAAATTAGCACTTATCAAGCACTTACAATATGCTAGTAAACCTGCTGAACACTTATTAAAGCCTCGTGAAACCTTACAAATCAGTACTATTACTCTGGGAAGAGGAAGCTGTGGCAGTGAGAAAATCAGTAACTCATCCAGGGTGGCCACCTGAAATGGAAACCAGGCGGTCTGGTTTAAGGTCTACCAAACTGTTAGTAGTAATTATCCCTGAGGGTAGGATTATGGGGACTGATCATTCTTTGTTCTGTGTTTCCATAATGTTACATATTTTAAAATATTCATTCATTACCTTTGCACTAAGCAATACATAAGTAAATATGTAGATAAACTATATGTTAGCTACCTAAAGACTGAATTCAGAGATGGAAGTCAGGTCACACTGGATGGAGAATGGTATAACTGAGGAATGCCTAAAAATGACTCTGCCACCCATAGCCATACCTGGTTTTAATAAGTGAATTCCAGCAAATAAGGTGAATTGTATTGTATTTCACAATAAAATTGATTTAGTTTTGGAGTAGGGGTTGGGGGGAGTAGAAATACCTCTGTATATTTTAACTTTAAGCAAGGAAGGAATTAATAAAATGACCATGCCCATAGCAGGATGAACACTGTAGTTCTAGGAATGTTTTTCAGGTTTTCCAGTACTTAATAGCACTCTTTAAAAGAAAAGTAATTGTAAGGGCCTATTTAGCCAGAGCGGCCCCACCCCCGTTGAACTGCCATTTTGTTGTTTATGCAGTAAAACTTAAATTGACCCTGCCCCCTCCCCCACCCCAGGGGAACTTACTTAAAAACAAGTCCCAGAAACCAGTCCCAGGTAAAAAAAAAAAAAAAGCCCAAATACAAGGGTGGGTCAGGCCAGGTGGAGGTTTTCAATCAGTGGGGGCGCATACTGTCTCCTAGCTACCAAGGAGTGTGGGCCCCACCCTTTGGGCACCTTTTGGGCACCAATTCTCACCAAGGTGATAGGCTGGTTCAAATGTCTAGTAGGGTAAACTGTAATTCAGTTGGTCACCTAGCATGGCTGTGCAGCTTTCTCTGTGTGTTACAACTTCATTGGCCACCTGTGCGTGGCCAGGCCCAACCACATGGCCTTTGCTCTATAAAAGCTAGTCTGTGAAACAGAGAGTGGTCGTCCTCTCTGTAAGGGGTGGCCCCGACTGGTCTATTTGACGGTCGGTTTGATTCTTGATGCTTGGCGTGAAATAAAGTTTTGCTTGACCTTCGTTTTATATCAGTCTCACTCCTTTAATCATGGGCCCATTATTGGGGGACCCAACATAATAATAATAAAACAATTCCTTATAGTTAAAAATAGCCTTATTAAATGTACATTTTAAATGTTCTACTCAATCATATTTAAACAAAATATATATGGCATAATCCTTAATAATCAAGTGTACATGTACTTCTTCTGGCTGCCAAGGATCTAAATTTGGAAATTCAACAATGTATGACTCTTGACAGGAGGAAACTAGAAGATCAAAATACTGGTTTCCCCAGACTCTGGGCAGCTAGGTGTTCTGGGCTGCCTAGACCCTCTTGGCTTCTCTCATTTTTTGAGCCTTGTTTGTTCTCCAACCTTCTCACTGATTTGTAAACTAATGATCAATCCTTCCACAGTTGGTTTCTTCAGCTTGGAAGCAAGAACCTGACTTTTTCTTGGAAGCAAGAACTGTAGTTGACTATGGGCAACTATAGAATGCGAAGGCATAGTATCTAGGTGAAAATGAGCCACCTCTGAAGATCTAAACAACAAGATATATGTTGTTATCTATAACATGATAGCAAATGCCATAAATGCACTGCAATTAGATTAGAGATATTTTCCATACCACCACATTTCTCATAGGTTTGATTCTTTGTTTCCTTTCCAGGAATTTCTCCCATATCTGAGTATTCCCTAACTTCACACATAAATCTCCCTATGCTTAACCACCAGTCATCTTTCATTTATAACATCACACTTTCAAAAAAGTATCATTATGTTACATGATCTATGCAATATTAAAAATGCTATAATTTTGTGGTTTAACATTATAAAAATCAAGTTACTGAACCATTTTATTAGGTTAAGTTCAAAAGTCTATAAAACATAATACAGCCTCACCTATGAGAAAATGAAATTACCTGAGATTCACTTGCCTTATGTAAAAAATAATGCCAATCTTATCTCCCAGTATTAATATAAGGATCAAATGAAATAATTTATGAACATGTTTAAGGTATGTACCATATTTCATCAAATCTTAAGATATAGGGGCGCCTGGGTGGCTCAGTGGGTTGAGCCGCTGCCTTCGGCTCAGGTCGTGATCTCAGGGTCCTGGGATCGAGTCCCGCATCGGGCTCTCTGCTCGGCAAGAGGCCTGCTTCCCTCTCTCTCTCTGCTTGCCTCTCTGTCTACTTGTGATCTCTCTCTGTCAAATAAATAAATAAAATCTTAAAAAAAAAAAATCTTAAGATATATCCACTGTAAGACAAACCATTAGTTTAGGTGCCACAAAAAAAGAAACAAGATGGCAATTAAAAACGATAACACACCCTTTATAATCACTTGGAAGCTCAATTTCATACCTAGCAAAACAGTCATTTATACTTAATTAGATATAGACTATAATACAAAATTCGTGTGCAAACATTATGAGGAATATATGAATGAAATAAATTGGTTAAGTTACTCTTAAAACTCTTGATGAGATCAACATTCCTGAATCATTTCTCAAGTCAATCACCGATAGCCATTTTTCCCACATAATAGCATTATCTGTGTCATCAAAAACACTGTTGACGCGGAATTTCTTATAAGAATCCACAGGAGAATCCTGAACTCACCTCTTTCACAGACAAACTGAATGTTTAGCTATTAAAGGACAACTCCCTCTGAAAGAAATCCACAAAGTAGTTGAGTGACTCTTACACATCAGGAAAATGAGAAAAAACCCACACTGAAATGAGTAGGAAAGCCTCACATACAATCTCACCATAAACCTCAATCCTGGCACAGTGACACACAACTGGGAAGGAACTCACAACTCACAGCTTCTCTCTGAGGAATGAAGGGTTTGGACCCCATGGCTGGTACAGCAACTCTTAAGACTTCCACCTGAGAAATGGATTCCCAAAGCATCTACCTTTGAAAGCCAATGGGACTTGGATCTATAAGATCCACAGTCTTTGGTGAACTAATAGTTCTTAAAAGATTTCTGGGGTCTCACTATGGCTTACTTCCACAGGCCCAGTGCAGAGGCAGCAGACTGAAACAAGCCCAGTCTTTTCATGAAAGAAACTATTTCCTTACCTTAAAAGTTTCGGCTTGAGGGGCAGCCTTCTCATTTAATACAGTCCTGGTGTAGGTGTATTTCCTGTTCTCTCTCTGCCTCAATCCAGGTCATCAGTGTCTCCCAGAAAGGAGCTCGTTCACATGTCTGATGCCCCAGTTTTTGGAGTTACTGCCCAGATGAAGCCCCTTAATGGGGCTTATATTTGCGGGTAGGACTGTAACATAGGACTGTAACATAGGACTGCAACAAATATAAAAACAGTTCTTAACCAGGTATCCCTCCACTGCACAGCACAGATGCAGCAGATTGAAACGGTCTTTTTGTGAAGAGGCCTATTAGCTATCTTAATAGCTGTGGCCTGAGGGGCAGGCTCTTACTTTAACACCTGTCTAGGCACAAATTGCCATCCCCTCCAGAAACCAGGAAGGCCAGCAGGCACCATCTTTGTGCTTTCTCTTTGCCTCATTCCAGATTGCCATTGTCTTTGAGAAAGAAGCTTATGAACATGTCTGCCACCCTGGTTTTTGTGGCTGCCACGTAGAGGACACATCTCTTGATAACCTGGCACTAGTGGCTAGTGGGGCTTGTTTTCATGGACTCAATGGGATGGTAGCAAACAAACAGTTATTATTTTTTTAATTTTATTTATTTATTTGACAGAGAGAGATCACAAGCAGGCAGAGAGGCAGGCAGAGAGAGAGGAGAAAGCAGGCTCCCCGCTGAGCAGAGAGCCCGATGCGGGGCTCGATCCTAGGACCCCAAGATCATGACCTGAGCTGAAGGCAGTGGCTTAACCCACTGAGCCACCCAGGTGCCCCGCAAACAAACAGTTCTTAACTGCCTATCCCCCCAGGGTTGGATGTGCAGAGGCAACACACAGAAATACACATCTTCCAGTCTGCCCTTGAAGGAAGTATATTTACATGCTTCTGTCTGCTGCTCTCCCTGCGTGTGCTCTCTCTCTCACTCTCTCTGACAAGTAAACAAAATCTTTATGCTCAATTTAAAAGGAAGTGGATCAAGGATGAAAATATCCAGATCTAAGCATCAGAGGCCTTCCAGGCTACCTGATACACGATTTTTGTAGTTCTGAGAAGGAAAATTAAATTAAAACAATAAGGGCTTATGTCTAGAGTTAGCAATGTGTGTGCATGTGTGTGCACGTGTGTGTGTGTGTGTGTGTGTATATAAAGGTGACCATGGATAAGTGAGAACTTGTCAATGGATGAATGAGATATGGCAAGGGGTAATGTGTGTGTATGAAAGACTAATCAGTTCTGATCAATGATTAAAAGGTTTTACTACACACTTTTGTAACTATGAGGGTTTCTACACTTTATCTGAGACTAAAATTTTTTTATTTTTTAATTTTTTTTTGTTTTGGGGGCTTTTTTTGTTTTTTTGTTTTAAAGATTTTTATTTATTTTTTTGACAGAGAGAGAACAAAAGTAGGCAGAGAGGCCGGCAGAGGTGGGGGTGGGGGGGAAGCAGGGCCCCTACTGAGCAGAGAGCCTGACACGGGACTCGGTCCCAGGACCCTGAGATCACGACCTGAGCCGAAGGCAGAGGCTTAACCCTCTGAGCCATGCAGGCGCCCTAGACTGAAAATTTTTAAAAAGAAAGGAAAATGTTCCCTGAGTGTGTGGCTTCTAATTAGTCTGCATTTAGTGCTGACTGAGATCCTTCCCTTTGGGACACTGACAAATACTGGCACACCCTCAACTACTGGAAGTCAGTAAGAACATAAAAGACCACTTGGACAATCACAAAGCTTTGAGAGTAAACCATGAGGAGCTCAGGACTGAATAATAAGGTTCATCACCTAAATGAGACTACTCCTTCAAGAATGAGAAAGGTCACTCTTTTATCTAATGCAAGTCAACAGAGTCAAGAAAACTGAATGGAGGAACATGTTCCAAATAAAAGAACAAGATAAAACCTCAGAAGAAGACCTTAACGAAATAGAAGTGATTTACCTGACAAAGAGTTAAAAAAAAAAAATGGTCATAAAGATGCTTGCTGAGGTCAGGAAAACAATGAATTAATAAAGTGAGAATTACATCAAAGAGACAGAAAACATAGGAAAATACCAAACAGAGGTGCCTTGGTGGCTCAGTTGTTAAGCATCTGCCTTCATCTTCATCTCAGGTCATGATCCCAGGGTTTGGGGATCAAGCCCTGCACTGGGCTCCCTCCTCAGTGGGAAGCCTGCTTCTCCCTCTCCCACTCCCCCACTGCTTGTGTTCCCTCTCACTGTCTCTCTCTGTCAAATAAATAAAATCTTTAAAAAAAAGAAAAAGAGAGAGGGATAAAAAAGAAAATACCAAACAGAAATCACAGAGCTGAAAAATTCAATAATTGAACTAAGACACTCAACAAAAGTTTTTAACAGCAGAGGAAGTATAAGAAAATCATCAAACTCTAAGACAGGGCAGGAGAATTCAGGAACAGAGCAGTTCCTCCAACAAGAGGAACAAAAAGAGAAAAAAATGAAAAAGAAGAAAGATAGCTAAAGGGATTAATGGGACAACATTAAGAGGCCCAATATTTACATTTTAGGGGTCCCAGAAGGAGAAGAAAGATAAAGGGGCAGAGATTTTTTTTAAAGAAATAATGGCTGAAAACTTTCCTAACCTTGGAAGGATACAGACATCCAGATTCAGAAAATTCCAAAGAAGATGAATCCAAAAAGACCCACACCAAGACAAACTATAATTAAGTTATCAAAAGTTAAAGACAAGGAGAGAATAAAAAATAGCAAGAGAAAACTTGTTATGTATAAGGAAACGCCCAGAAAACGACCAATAAAGGGCACCTGGGTGATACAGTCAGTTAAGTGTCTGACTCTTGGTTTCAGTTCAGGTTGCGATCTCAGGGTTGTGAAATCAAGCCCCAAACCAGGCTCTGCATTCATTGCGGACTCTGCTTGAGAGTCTCTCTCCTTCTCCCTCTACCCCTTTCAATTGGGCGCACTCTCTCTCTCTCTCTCTCTAAAATAAATTAATCAATCTTAAAAAAAAAAAGACTATCAGATTTTTTTCAACAAAAACCTTGTGGGTCAGAAAGGAGTATCATGATTTATTCTTTCTCTTTCAAATAAATAATTATTTTTAAAGATTCTGTTTACTTGTCAGAGAAAGTGAGAGCACAAGCAGGGGGAGCAGCAGGCAGAAGGAAAAGCAGGGTCCCCATGAAGCAAGGAACCCAACACAGACTCCAACCCAGAACCTTGGGATTATGATCTGAGCCAAAGTCAGATGCTTAACCAACTGAGCCACCCAGGTATCCCAATAAATAATTAAAAAAAAAAAAAAAAAAAAAAAGGAGTTTTCCAGACAAGCAAAAACTGGAGTTTAGCACCACTACACTGAACTTACAAGAAATGTTAAAGGAATTTCTTTCAGATGAAATGAAAAGAGGCTAATTAGTAATGGGAAAACATATGACAGTATAAATTTCACTGGTAAAGGTAAATACATAGTTAAATTAAGAATAATCTAATGTTGCAATGGTGGTAGGTGATTAAACTACCAATAATCTAGTATGAAGGTTAAAAGACAAAAGTAGTAAAAAAAATAGCTATAACTACAATAATTTGCTAATGGATACACAGATAAAAAGATGTAAATTGTTAAATCAAAAACATAAAACGGGTGGGGCAGTAAAAATGTAGAGATTTTTTTTTTTTAAAGATTTTATTTATTTATTGGACAGACAGAGATCACAAGTAGGCAGAGAAGCAGGCAGAGAGAGAGGAGAAAGCAGGCTCCCTTCTGAGCAGAGAGCCCGATGTGGGGCTCGATCCCAGAACCCTGGGATCATGACCTGGGCTGAAGGCAGAGGCTTTAACCCTCTGAGCCACCCAGGCGCCCCAAAATGTAGAGCTTTAGAATGAGTTTGGACCTTAGTTGTTAACAACTTGAAATAGACTGCTACAAATATAAGATGCTTTATGTAAGCCTTACTGTAATCACAAAGGAAAACCTACACTAGATAGAGAAAAGATAAAGATAAAAAAACTAAGTATACCACTATAGAAAATTATCCAATCGCAAAGGAAGAAAGCAAAAGAAAAAGGAACTAGAAAACAATAAACAAAATGGCAGTAAGCCCATACCTATCAATAATTACTTTCAATGTAAATAGACTAGGGGTGCCTGGGTGGATCAGTCGGCTAAGTGTCTGACTCTTGGTTCTGGCTCAGGTAATGATCTCGGGGTAATGAAATTGAGCCCCGCATTGGGCTCTGTGCTCAGTGGGGAGCCTGCTTGAGATTTTCTCTCTCCCTGGCCCTCTCCCCTGTGCCCTTGCTCTCTAAAATAAATAAATAAATATTTAAAAAATATAAATGGATTAAATTCTCCAATCAAAAGATACAGAGTGGCTGAATAGATTTTTTAAAAAAATATATGACCCAACAATATGCTGCCTATAAGGGACTCACTTCAACTTTAAGGACACACACAGACTAAGGGAATGGGAGAAGATAGTTCATGCAAATGGAAACCAAATGAAAGCTGAAGTAGCTCTACTTATATCAGAAAAAATGGACTTTAAGACAAACCTATTATAAGAGACAAAGAAGTTCACTATATAATGATAAAGGGGTCAATCCAATAAGATGATATAACATTTGTTAATTTACATGTACCCAACCTAGAAACAGCTAAATATACAAAGCAAGTATTAATAGACCTAAAGGGAGAAATAAACACAATACAAGAATAGTAGGGGACTTTAATACTTAATTGTCATCATTGGATAGATCATCCAGGCAGAAAATCAATAAAGAAACATTGGACATAACATGTTAAACCAGGTGGACTTGACAAACATTTACAGAAGATTCCATCCAAAAGCAGAATACATATTTTTCTTAAGCACACATGGAACAATCTCCAGGATAGATCAGATGTTAGGCCACAAAATAAGCTTCTGTTCCTCTCCTGTTCTTGCTCTCCTCTCTCTCTAAAATGAATGAGGAAATGAATGAATGAATAAATAAATAAATCCTTTAAAAAATAGTACTGGGAGTTCTAGCTAGGGCAATTATGCAAAACAAAGTAATAAAGGGCATCCAAATCAGAAACAAAGATGTAAACTATCTCTGTATATAGATGGCATGATACTATATATAGAAAACCCTAAAAACTTCACCAAAAAACTTAGAATAAACAAATTCAGTAAAGTTGCAGGATACAAAATCAATATACAAAAACCAATTGTTTTTCTGTACATTAGTAACAAACTACCTGAAAGAGAAATTAAAAATCAGGTTCAATTTACAATTGCTTTGAAGAAATAAAATACCTAGGAATATATTTAACTAAGGAGGTAAAAGACTTATACACTGGAAACTGTAAGACATTGATGAAATAAAAATGAAGAAGTCACAATAAATGGAAAGGTACTCCATGCTCATGGACTGGAAGAATTAATATTGTTAAAACGTCTATTTTACCCAAAGTAATCTACAGATTCAATGCAATCCCTATCAAACGTCCAAGGGTATTTTTCACGGAAATGAAACAAAGAATTCTAAAATTTGTAATGGAACCACAAAATATCCCAAATAGCTAAAGGAACCTTGAGAAAGAGAAACAAAGCTGTAGGCATCACAATTCCAGATTTCAAACTATATTACAAAACTATACTAATCAAAACAGTATGGTATTGACATAAAAATATGGAACAGAACAAAGAGCCCAGAAATATACCCATGCATACACAGCCAACTTATGACAAAGGAGCCAAAAATATATAATGAGAAAAAGATAGTCTCTTCAACAAATGGTGCTGGAAAACTTAGGTAACCCCATGCAAAAGAATGAAACTCGACCACTATTTTTACCATTCACAAAAATCCACTCATGATGAATTAAAAACTTGAATGTAAGACCTGAAACCAGAAAAGTCCTATAATAAAACATAAAGGGGAAGCTCCTTGACATCAGTCTTTGCAATGATTTTTTTTTCTTTTTATTTGACACCAGAAGCAAAGGCGACAAAAGCAAAAATAAACAACTGGGACTACATCAAACTAAGAAGATTTTGCACAGGAAAAAAAAAATCTATCAACAAAATAAAAGGGCAACCTCCTGAATGGAAGGAGATATTTGCAAATCATATGTTTAGTCAAGGGCTAATATCCAAGATAAATAAACTTAGATGCCTGGGTGGCTCAATTGGTTAAGCATCTGCCTTCTGCTCAGGTCATGATCCCAGGGTCCTGGGATCAAGTCCTACATTGGCCTCCCTGCTCAGCAGAGAGTCTGTTTCTTCCTCTACCCTTCCCCCCTGCTCATGATCTCTCTCTCTCTCTCTCAAATAAAATCTTTAAAAAAAAAAGAATTCATACAATTGATAGCAAAAACCAATCTCATTAAAAATGATCAGAAAGGGGCACCTGGGTAGCTCAATTCCTTAGGCCACTGCCTTTGGCTCAGGTCATGACTCTGGAGGCCTGTGATTGAGTCCCATATTGGGCTTCCCCTACTCTGCAGGGAGCCTGCTTCTCCCTCTCCCTCTGCCTGCCACTTCCCCTGTTTGTGTGTGCTCTCTCTGTGTGTCAAATAAATAAATAAATAAATAAATAAAATCTTTTTTTTTTTAAATGGTCAGAAGAATAGACATTTTGCTAAAAAAGACATACAGATGGCCAATATACACATAAAAAGGTACTCGACATCACTAAACATCAGGGAAATACAAATCAAAATCATAATGAGTTACCCTCTCAACCTGTTAGAACAGTTATTATTAAAAAAAAAAAGATAACATGTATTGGTGACGATGTGGAGAAATGGGGACCCTTGTGTACTGACAGTCAGCAATAAAGGGTTGAGGAAAGATGGCAGTAGAGTAGGAAGACCCTAGGCTCACCTTGTCTCACAAATACAACTGGATAACTACCAAATCATCCTAAACACCCTAGAAATCAACCTGAAGATTGGCACAATAAACCTCACAAGTAAAGGTAGAGAAGAGGTAGGAAGTACGGAGATAGTCTGGGGTGAAATGGATCATGGCTGCTGTGATGGGGAGGGAGCCACTCTTGTGGAGAAGAGGGAGAGACAGATTAGTACACAGGGGCATGCATGGGGAAGATGGTTCCCCACAGCAACTGGTTTGGAAAGTGAGAGGGGCTGAATTTTGTACAACCAGTGGTAGTTAAAGCCTAGAGTTGTCAAGGTCAGCATGCTTGGCTCTGGGAGAGACTCAAGGCATTGGGCTGCTCTTGGAGAGAAGGCAGGGAAAACAGCCTGTGACATACAGCATGGAAACAGCAATCTAAAGAGTGCCTAAGGCACATAATGAGGAGGTTATTTGCTCTTTTTGGTGTGCCAGAGAGGCAGCAGTCATGGAGAGACCCCTCTGGGAACAAAGGAAAAGGCAAGTGCCATTTCCCTCCCTCACCCCTCAGCATAAGCATGGGGCCATCTGTGGGAACCAGTAGAGTGTCAACACTCACTACCTAACTTGCTACATCAAGCTCAGTCCCCCAAAGCTCTGGTGTAACTGCCCTTCCCAATCATGCTTACCTCAGTCACAGCAAGGTGGGCCCCCTTGTCCAGAAGACTGGCCCAAACTCCATCTTCCAACCTTGGTTTTCCAAGGCCTCAGTTCTAGCAGCTGGTCCCAGCTCACAGGCAGACAAGAGCTCACCCAGTTAAAACTTACACTTTGAGGCCAGGGACCAAACACTGCCCACAATAGGCAGAGAGCCTCTCCCAGTGACTAGCCTTAAGGGAAAAAAATGGCCAGGAACAATAGTAGAGCACACACAGCACACACTGGAGACACTCAGAAGCACCAGGCCCTGGGGAACAGGGTACACCACATGGCAGGACACTACAGGGCCAGTTTATCATAAGGTTGTTGCTCTTTTTTTTTTTTTTTTTAAGATTTTCTTTATTTATTTACAGACAGAAATCACAAGTAGGCAGAGAGGCAGGCAGCGGCGGGGGGGGGGGAAGCAGGCTCCCCTCTGAGCAGAGAACCCGATATGGGGCTCGATCCCAGGACCCTGAGATCATGACCCAAGCCAAAGGCAGAGGCTTTAACCCACTGAGCCACCCAGGCACCCCAAGGTTTTTACTCTTAAGAACAGGAGAAGTATTGGGGCACCTGGGTGGCTCAGGCAGTTGCGTGTCTACCTTCAGTTCAGGTCATGATCTCAGGGTTCTGGGATTGAGCCCTGTGTCAGGTTCCCTGCTCAGCAGGGAATTTGCTTCTCCCTCTGTCCCTCCTCCAACTCATATGAATGTACATGTGTGCATGCTCTCTCTCTCTCTCTCTCTCTCTCAATAAATAAAATCTTTTAAAAAAAATTTGGAGAAGTACCTGACTTTCCTAACACAGAGATGCCAGGCACAGAGACTTAGACAAAATGAAAAAACAGAGGAATTTATCCCAAATGAAAGAAGAGAAAAAGGCCACAGCTGGAGATCTAAGTGAAACAGATATAAGTAATATGCTTGATGGAGAATTTAAAGCAATGATCATAACATAGTCACCAGACTTGAGAAAAGGATGGAAGATATGACAGAGACCTTTAACACAGAATAAGGAATAACAAAGCAGCAATAAGGGCTCAATAAATGAAATGAGAAACATGTTGATAGGATGAACAGCAGGATGAAAGAAGCAGAAGAAGGAATTAATGAACTAGAAAACAGAGTAATGGACAGTAATCAAGGTGAATAAAAGAAAGAAAAAAGAATTGTGCAGAATGAGAATAGACTTGCGGGGGGGGGGGGTGCCTGGGTGGCTCAGTAGGTTAAGCCTCTGCATTCGGCTCAGGTCATGATCTCAGCGTCCGGTGATCGAGCCCTGCATTGGGCTCTCTGCTCAGTGGGGAGCCTGCTTCCCCTCTCACTCTGCCTGCTGCTCTTCCTATTTGTGATCTCTCTGTCCAATAAATAAAATCTTTTAAAAAAGAGAGAGAGAGAGAACAGACTTAGGGAACTCAGTGACTCTATCAAACATAATAACATTCACATAACAGGAGTCCCAGAAGAAGGAAAGAGAGAGAAAAGGGGACAGAAAATTTATTTGAGTAAATAACAGCTGAAAACTGTCCTAATATGGGGAAGGAAATAAATATCCAGATACAAGAGGCACACAGAACCCTCAACAAAATCAACAAAAGCAGATCTACCCTAAGACATATTATAATTAAAATGGAAAATACAGTGATAAAGAAAAAAAATACTAAAGCAGATAGACAAAAGAAGATAGTTACATATAGGGGAACCCCCATAAGGCTATCAGGAGATTTTAAAGCAGACACTTTCTAAGTCACAAGAGAGTGGCATGATATACTCAAAGTGCTGGAAAAAAACCCTGCAGCCAAGAATACTATATCCAGTGAGGCTATCATTCAGAATAAAAGGAGAGATAAAGAGTTCTCTAGACAAACAAAAAGTAAAGGTATTCATGACCATTAAGCCAGCCCTGCAAGAAATATTAAAAAGGACTCTTCAAGTGGAAAGGATACACCAAAAGTAACAGTATGAAGGTAAAACAAAAGCAGTAAAAATGAATATTTTGTACAATACCAACCAAGGAACTCATAAAATAGAAGGATGTAAAATATGATACCATATACCTAAATGTGGGGAGGAATAAAGAATGGGTTCAAACTTAAATGACCTTCAACTTAATATAGACTGCTATATTGAGAAGAGATTATATACAAACTTAATGGTAACCATATATCAAAAGCCAGTAATACGTATGCAAAGAATAAAGTGAAAGAAATCCAAATATATCACTAAAAAAAACCCAGCAAACCAAGTAAGAGAGAAAGATAAGAAAGGATCAGAGAAAATCTTCAGAAACAACCAAAAAAACGAGTAATAAAATGGCAATAAATATGTATCTATCAATAATTACTTTGAATATAAATGGACTAAATGTTCCAATCAAAAGACATAGGGTAACAAATGGATAAAACAAAAGGATAAAACAAGGCAGCATATGCTGCCTACAAAAGACTTATTTTAGACCTAAAGACACAGGCAGATTGAAATTGACAGAATGGAGAAATATCTATCATGCAAATGGATATAAAAAGATAGCCAGTGTACCAATACTTATATTGAATAAACTAGACTTTAAAACAAAGACTGTAACAAGAGACAAAGGACACTATATAATAATAAAGATGACAATCCAAAAGGAAGATATAACAATTATAAATATTTTACATCCAACATAGGAATACCCAAATACATAAAACAGTTAATAACTAACATAAAGGAACTAATCAAGAAGAATACAATAATAGCAGGGGACTTTAACAACCTGCTCACATCAATGGACAGATCATCTAAATAGAAAATCAACAAGGAAACAATGGCTTTGAATGACACATTGGACCAGATAGACTTAACAGATGTATTCAGAACATTCTATCCTAAATCAGAAGAATACATATTCTTTTCAAGTCCACAAGTCCTCCAGAAAAGATCACATATTAGCTTACAAAACAAGCTTCAACAAATTAAAAAAGACTGAAGTCATATCATGCATTTTTTCTGACCATAATGGCTAGAAGTCAATCACAAGAAAATATCTGGAAGACCACAAATACATGGAAGCTAAGTAACATGCTACTAAACAATAAATCAGCCAACCAGAAATAAAAAAAAGAAATTAAAAAGTACATGGCAACAAATAAAAATGAAAATACAATGGGTCAAAAACCTTGGGATACAGTTCTAAGAGGAAAGCTCATAGCAATACCATCCTACCTCAAGAGGCAGGAAAAATTCAAATAAACAACTAAATTTACACATAAAGAGCTAAGAAGAACAACAAAGAAAACCCAGAACCAGGAGGAGGAAGGAAACAATAAGGATTAAAGCAGAAATAAAATAGAAATTAAAAAAACAATAGGACAGATCAATGAAACCAGAAGCTGTTTCTTTAAAAAAAAAAAAAAAAGAAAAGAAAATCAATAAAGGAGCTCCTGGGTAATGCTGTTGCTCAGGAGTCCATCCAACTCTTGGTTTCAGCTCAGGTAGTGATCTTGGGGTTGTGGGATCAAGCCCTGTGTCAGGCTCCACACTCAGCACAGAGTTTGTTTGAACTTCTCTCTCCATCTCCCTCTCTCCCTCCCATTCATGCTCTCTCTCTCTCTTAATAAAATATTTTTTTAAAAAATCAATAAAATGGATAAACCTCTACCCAGACCTATCAAGAAAAAAGGACAAAGGACTGAAGTAAATAAAATCACAAATGAGAGAGGAGAAAGAACTACACCACAGAACTAAAAGTAATTATACGAAAATATTACAGAAAACTATATGCCAACAAATTGGACAACCTAGAAGAAATCAATAAATTCCTAGAAACATATAACTTCCCAAGACAGAATCAGGAAGAAATAGAAAATTTGAACAGACCAATTGCCAACAAAGAAATTGAATCAGTAATCAAAAAACTCCAAACAAAAATCCAGGATCGGATGGCTTCCCAGGTGAATTCTACCAAACATTTAAAGAAGAGTTAATACCTATTCTTCTCAAACTATTCCAAAAAATAGAAAAGGAAGGAAAAGTTCCAAATTTATTCCATGAGGCCAGCATTATCCTGATTCCAAAACCAGAAAAAGACACCACCGAAAAAAGAGAGAGAGAGAGAGAACTACAGGACAGTATCTCTGATGAACATAGATGCAAAAATGCTCAACAAAATGCTATCAAACTAAATTCAACAACACATTAAAAAAAAACCTTTCAGCACAATCAAGTTAGATTTACTCCTGGGATGCAAGGATAGTTCAATATTTGCACATCAATCAATGTGATACTGTAAGCGCCTGCCCCTCCCCTAGAGGAACTTGCTTGTGGACCTTGGATGTAGGAGCAGGGCAGGCCGGGTGGAGACGTCCAATTGGTGGGGTGCACCGTATATCCACTGGGGTGAATTGGGATTCAATTGGCCGCCTGTGTAGGGGCGGGGCTCAACCACCCCCATAACGTTGGTCTGCGAGGCTGTCGGGGAGGAAGAAGGAGAGCTGTTGAAGGAAGAAGAAGAAGAGTCATCGGAGAGGGAAGAAGAAGAGCTGTAAGAGCTGTAGGAGCTGTGACAGCTCTTGTAAGAGCTGTAGGAGCTGTCATAGCTCTTATCAGAGCTATAAGCGATGCCAGCGGCCCTGACGCTGGCAGCCCTGCCGCCAGCAGTCCCAGCGGTCCTGAGCTGCCAGGGGTCCCAGCAGCCCCGAGACACCAGCGGCCCCGATGCCAGCAGCCCCGAGATGCCAGTGGCCCTGAGAGGCCAGCAGCCTCGCCACCACCGAGACACCAGTGGCCCCGACGCCAGTGGCCCCGCCCACACACCGCGACCCTCGGCAGCGGCACTGTGGAGGACGGCCTAGATGCCAGCAACCTCGCCTCGAACCCTGAGCCGCTGCCTCGCCAGAGCTGTGTCATTCTGGGGAGCGGCTTCGTCTGGGAAGAGGCTTCCTCCAGAGCGGCCTCGCCGGAGCAGCCCTGTCTGGTGAGCAGCCCTGTCTGGGGAGCGACCTCATTAGCAGGGGCCTCCTCTGGGGAGCAGCCTTGTCAGGTGGCGTCATGGGGAGCAGGGTCTGTATCATCGGTGTTGTCCTCCTTGTCATCGTCGCTGTCGTCATCACCTCTTCGTTGTTAGGAGCGGCCTCGTCCTGGGAGCGGCTTCCTCCAGAGTGGCCTCTTCTTAGGAGTGGCCCTGTCCAGGGAGCGACCTCATCAGCAGCGGCCTTCTTGGGAGTGGCCTCTTCTTGGGATCGGCTCCGACCGGGGAGCGGCCTCATCTGCAGAGCAGACTCGTCCAGAGCGGCCTTCTTGGGAGTGACCTTGTCAGGATCATCGTCGTCGTCTTTTTGTAAGAGACAGCCCTGACCGGTCAGTTTGATTCTTGATGCTTGGCACGAAATAAAGCTTTGCTTGACCTTCGCTTTGTATCAGTCTTGTTCCTTTGATCACGGACCCTAACAATACATTATTACATCAATAAGAGAAAGGATAAAAACCATATGATCATTTCAATAGATGCAGAAAAAGCTTCTGACAAACTACAACATCCATTCATGATTAAAAAAATCCTTAACAAAGGAGGTTTAGAGAGAACATACTTTCAATACAATAAAAGCCATTTTTAAAAAGATTTTATTTATTTATTTATTTATTTGACACAGAGAGAGAGTGAGAGAGCACACACAAGCAGAGGGAGAGGCAGAGAGGAAGGGAGAAGCAGGCTCCCCACTGAGCAGGAAGTCTGATGTGGGGCTTGATCCCAGGACCTGGGATCGTGACCCTCTTGGAGGCAGCCACTTAACCAACTGAGCCACCCAACTGCCCACATAAAGGCTATTTATGAAAAACCCACAGCTAACATCATCCATAATGGGGAAGAACTGTGCGCTTTTCCCCTATGATCGGGAGCAAGACAGGGATGTCCGCTCTCACCACTTTTATTCAATATAGTACTAGAAATCCTAGCCACAGAAACAACACAACAAAAAGAAATAAAAGGCAACCGAACTGGTAAGGAAGAAGTAGAACTTCCACTGTTTGTAGATGACATGATACTATGTATAGAAAACCCAAACTACTCCACCAAAAAACTGCTAGAACTAATAAATGAATTCAGCAAAGCGGCAAGGTACAAAATTAATGTACAGAAATCCGTTTTCCTATATAGCAATAATGAACCAGCAGAGAGTGAAATTATGAAAACAATCTCATTTATAATTATACCAAAAACAATAAGATATAAAGGAATAAACTTATTCAAAGCAGTGAAAGACCTGTATTCTGAAAACTATAAAACACTGATGAAAGAAATGGAAAATACAAACCAATGAAAATTCATTCCAAGCTTACAGAAGAACAAATATTGTTAAAATGTCCACAATACCCCAAACAATGTATATATTTAATGCAATCTCTGTCAAAATACTAACCTCATTTGTCACAGAACTATAACAATCCTAAAATTTATGTGGAAACCCAAAAGACCCCGAATAGCCAAAGCAATCTTGAAAAAGAAAAACAAAGCTGGAGTCATCACAATTCCAGACTTCAAGTTATATTACAAAGATATAGTAATCAAAACAGTATAGTACTAGTACAAAAATAGACATATAGATCAATGGACCAGAACAGAAAACCCAGAAATAAACCCATAATTTTTTTTAATTGTGTGCTTTTCTTCTTTTTTTTTTAAAGATTTTATTTATTTATTTGAGAGAGCGCGAAAGTAAGTATCAGTACAGAAACAGGCAGAGGGAGAAGGAGAAGCAGGCTCCCTGCTGAGCAGGGATCCTGATGTGGGGCTCAGTCAGAAAACCCTGGGATCATGACCTGACCTGAAGGCAGCCACTTAACCGACTGAGTCACCCGGGTGCCCCAATAAACCCACAATTATATCGCCAATTAATCTCTGACAAAGCAGGAAAGAATATCCAATGGGAAAGACAATCTCTTCAACAAATGATGTTGGGAAAATTGGACAGCAATATACAAAAGAAAGAAACTAAACCACTTTCTTACACCATACGCAGAAATAAATTCCAAATGGATTAAAGACCTAAATGTGAGACCTGAAACCATAAAAATTCTGGACCAGAACACAGGCAGTAATAATTTTGACACTGGCCTTACCAGCTTTTTTCTAGATAGGTTCCCTGAGGCAAGGGAAACAAAAGCAAAAATAAACCACTGGGAATACATTAAAATAAGAAACTTCTGCACTGTGGAGGAAGCAATCAACAAAACTAACAGGCAACCTTCTGAATGGGAGAAGATATCTGTAAATGACGTATCTGATAAAGGGCTAGAATCCAAAATATATAAAGAACTTACACAATTCAACACCCCCCCCAAAAAAAATCCAATTAAAAAATGGGCTGCAGGGCGCCTGGGTGGCTCAGTGGGTTAAGCCTCTGCCTTCGGCTCAGGTCATGATCTCAGGGTCCTGGGATCAAGTCCCACGTCGGGCTCTCTGCTCAGCAGGGAGCCTGCTTCCCCCTCTCTCTCTCTGCCTGCCTCTCTGCCTACTTGTGATCCCTCTCTGTCTGTCAAATAAATAAATAAAATCTTAAAAAAAAAAATGGGCTGCAGACATGAAGACATTCTTCCAAAAAAGACATATAGATGACCAATCTTCACATGAAAAGATGCTCATCGTTACTTAACCATTAGGTAAATGCAAATCAAAACTTCAAGGGATATCACCTCACATTTCAGAATGGCTAAAATCAATAAAACAAAACAACAGGTGTTGGCAAGGATGTGGTGAAGAAGGAACCCTTTTGTACTGTTAGTAGGAATGCAAACTGCTACAGCCACTGTGGAAAACAGCATGGAAGTTCCTCAAAGAACTAAAAATACTACTACCCTACTATCCAACAATCACATTACTGGGTATTTACCCAAAGAATGCAAAAACACTGATTTGAAAAGATACATGTACCCACATGTTCATTACAACATTGTTTACAATAGCTAAGATATGGAAGAGACAAACTAAAAAAACAGACTCTTAACTATAAAGAACAAACTGATGGTTATCAGAGGGGAGGTGGGTGGGGAGATTGATGAAATAGGCGATGGAGACTAAGAGTACACTTATTATGATGTTCCCTGAGCAATGTATAGAATTACTGAATCACTATATTGTGCACCTTACATTAATATAACACTGTATGTTAACTCACTGGAATTAAAATTAAAACTTAAAAAAAAACTGTTGTAAGCAACATAAAACAAAAACGAAAACGTGTTCCTCAAAAATTTTGAAAGAGAAACTATCATATGGTCTGCAATTCCACGTCTGCATATTTATATAAAAAAAAATTTAACCACTATCCAGAAAAGATATACACACCTACATATTCATAGCAGCATCACTAACAATAGCTAAGACATGGAAACAACTTAAGTGTCCACTGTTAGATGAGCGGATAAAGAAGTTTGTGTATACACACACACAAACACACAAACAGTGGAATATTATTCAGCCCCTAAAAAGGAAATCCTGTCATTTACAACTTCGATGGAGCTTTAATACATTACAGTAAGTGAAATAAGGAGAGAAAGACAGATACTGTATGATCTCACTTCTATGCTGAATCTAAAAAAAAAAAATCATAGGTAAAGACAGCAAATTAGTGGTTACAGAGTTGGTGGGTGGGGAGCAAAATCAATGGAGGGGTCAAAAGGCACAAACTTCCAGTTATAAGTTAAATTAGTCCTGGGGATGTAATGTAGGCATGGTGAGTACAGGTAACAATACTGTACTGTATACTTGAAAGTTATGAAGAGAGTAAATGTTAAAAGTTCTCATCATAAGAAAAAAACAAATTTGTAACTATGTGTGCTGAGGGATGTTAATTAGGCTTACTGAAATAATCATCTTGCAAAATAATCATATCAAATCACGTTATACATCTAAAACTAATACAATATTCTATGTGATTTATATCTCAATTAAAAAATAAGTAAAAATGCCTAGAAAACACATCAATGATTCTATTAAACTAGACACTGAGATTGTCACCTGGCTACCTTGGATCCTCACTGCATGTACACCAACATGTAAAAAAGGAGGGCGCTGTACTGGCTAGAGTGACTATTAAGGAGAAATTGCGTTCCTTTGGTCCAAAAGGAAAAAGAGGGATACGTCTAAAATGCAGGAGATCTCTTGGGTATCTCTTAGAACTGTGATCTATGATAAATTTTAAAATTGATTCCTTCAGTTTTTGCTAAATTATAAAATTTACAGGATTCTGTTGCTCAGAAGAAACTCATTGAAAACATAGGGCCAGACTGTGGTAAGGAAACAAAGCTGTATGTTTCTTAACATTTGTGTTTATTTCTTTTTATATCTTATACATTCTTTCCTATGCAAAGGGGTAAAAGGAAGGATGGATACAGAAATGTGGATGCCACATTTCTAATTAGTGCCACATCACTAATGTTTGATGGTGTGAGAATGCATGAAACAGTAAAAGTGTTAACTGAAATTTAAATCTCACAAATAAGCAGAAAATATAATTCCCGGCAGACGATATATATGGTGTTCTTCAAACAGTATTAAGAATAAAATACTTTGCAATTTCAGTAAGTTGAAAACTTACGCTCTAAGACAAGGAACGGGAGCTACTAAGCTATGTGACTTTGGTAAATTACTTAACATCTCTGGATCTCGGTTTCCTCATCTGTAAAATGAGGATACCTGTGTTGGAAATGGAAGCTCAGAGAAAAGCCATTTTTTTCTTGTCCTAACACAGGTTTTCTCCACCTGAGCAGGACTGACATTTCAGACCAGGCTGAAACGTTGTTGTGGGGCCCTGTTCTGTGTATTTCAAGATGTTTCACAGCGTCCCTGGTCTCTCCCCACCTCTCCCCTCTCATCTGGAGAGACGCCAGGGACACCCCTCCCACAGACAGGAGGCTGAGAAAGCTCCAGACATTGCCAATTGTCCCCTGAGAGGCAAACCCGCCACAGCTGAGAACCAGTGCCTCAACCCTATGGTTCATCCAAAAAGGATGTGAAAGGAGTGTAGTGGCCCTGTTTCATGGAGGGGACTCAGAAAACTGGGGATGGGGAACTTCCAGCTGCGGGTGAGTCGCTGAAGTCCTAATTAAACGGACTATTAAAAGAAGGGACCACAAGGGGCAACCGAAGAGGGCAAGAGGCCGAACCTCCGGCTTCCGAAAATGAAAGAGGCGCACACTATCAGCACTTACTCCGCTTCGCGGACTCGTCCGCTGAGTTATTTCCAGAAAAGCGGAGAGCCGGACGCCGCGGGAAGGCCGAGAGGAGGCAGCCGGTGCGCAGTCCCGCGCCTCCGGGAGGCGGAGTCCCCGCGGGGGCCGTCCTCGCCGCGCCCCACGTGCGAGAGCCCGCCTCAGGCCCCGCCCCGGCCCGCCCCTCGCCCGCGGAGCGCCCCCGCCCGCCTGCGCGCGGCCGTGCGTCAGCGGCCCGGGGTGGGGCGGAGGCGTTGGCGCTGCCACGTCCTGGTCGCGGCTCTCGCAGCGGCGGCCGCGACGGCAACCGTGGCTCGGGAGGTGGCGGAGGAGGTGGGGCTGGCGCTGAAGCCGGATCCGGATACGGTTCTGTGTACCCGGGTGGGTGAGAGTCCGACGGTCCTGGAGAGGAGCGCCGACCGCGAGGCCTCCACGGGTGAGGGAGGCTGGGGGCCGGGGAGCGAGAGCGGGGCCGCGCCGGGTGTCCTGGGGGCCGTCGTGGGCCTGCCTGCACATTTATCAAACAGGTGTGACTGTGCCTGCTGCGCCCGGGGGGAGGCGAGCTAGGCCCGGGTGGGAGGTGTTTTTTCCGGGAGCCGCGCATTTAGCTTGGCCAGGTGGGTGCACATGTGGTTATAGAGCGCGTTTCCGAGCAAATTGAGCGGACACGCGCCGGGAGCAGAGAGAGGTTAGGACTGAGGGCCAGGGGTCCAGGCGTCCAGCTGTATAGGGCCACAGGAGCAGGGACTGGGGTCGAAACTAACTCTTGCTCAGCAGGCTTCAGCGTGGAGGTTGGAGACAGTTGCTTAGTCTCTGCCGCCATCGGTTTTCAACGGGCACAAATGCCGCGAACCCCCTTTTATCTGTTCCTTTCCGAGGTGCACCCCACAGAGGTCGGGAGCCGCTTGAAGACATGCTCCTGCTCCAAAGACCACGTCCTGCACTGACTAATAGGGGCTTTCACTGCGGGAAGGAGGGACGTCCTTTGTCTCTTTTCCCGGGGCTTGTACTCCTAGGCACACTGAGCACTATGATTTCCCTTGTAAGAGGAGCTGATGTCTATGTAAACCCAACTTTTAAAATTCATACAAAATGGAAACGGGCGATTATGGAATTAGTTTTGTTAGGTTATACACTAATGAACAAATCTTAGAATGGGTCTCAATAAATCATTTAGATCAGTTCTGTTTAGGCAGAATTCGCTGACATTATCTTCAAATTAGAGCTACCTATTTGGTACGATGATGTAAAGATTGGTGTCTATTGAGTATTGTATTTTAGAGTTCAAGATGGGAAAACAAGATATAGGATTCTAGTCTCAGTTCACTCGTTTGCTGTGTTACCTTGGGGCTCCACATGCTCGTTTCCTAATCGGTAGTCTGGGAATAATGCCAGATTATAGGGATCAAAACGATCAGAAAATAGTTTTTAAAATTTTCAAGTGACGTATAATTGCATAACTTAATAATAATATGGCCAGGCCTGTTAAAATCATCAGCGAATAAAATACTCTTTGGATTAAAAATTTAATCGAATTATTGAAATTATGAAATTTATGTAGACAAACACTAAAGTCTCAAACAGCAAACTTTCCCCCATTCATGTACTGAAGTAATGTTGTGATGGCCCCGTGGCTCTTGAAATATGCTAAGCACCTACACTTGGCCTTGGATCATGCTTTTTTTTTTTAATTTTTAAAAGATTTTATTTATTTATTTATTTGACAGAGATCACAAGTTGCAGAGAGGCAGGCAGAGAGAGAGGAAGGGAAGCAGGCTCCCTGCTGAGCAGAGAGCCTGATATGATGCGATATGATGCTGGGCTCGATCCCAGGACCCTGAGATCATGACCTGAGCCACCCAGGCGCCCCGTGCTTTTAAATTTTTTATATCAACTTTAAAGATCTTCATTCCCAGTGTCTGTTATTACTTGTTGCTCTCAGTTGCTTGTTTCTAGCAGCACCTCCTCGCAAATACACTTTGTATTTTAGGGTGCTGTAGAAGCTGGGAATTGTTGAAATTGTGTCCAAAGAATAGTCAACTGAATGAAAACCTGATGATCCTAGTAAAAATGAGTTTGGTGTATGGTTTTTGTGATCTCATTTGTGGCAATCTGGGAATCTTTCTTCTTTTGAATTTTCTGAAATGTGGCCTTTAAGTCAGTCTTATATCATTTGTTATTGATTCACTAGGAATTTATTGGGCTGTTAGGCACATATGGACCTTGTAAATGCATGCTAACTTGGCAATTAAATTGGAAAAGTTCTGAAAACTTTTGTTTTAAGATTTTATTTATTTATTTGACAGAGAGCACAAGCAGGGGAACTGGGAGAGGGAGAAGCAGACTCCCCGCTGATCAGGGAGCACCAGGATCATGGGCTCTGGGATCATGACCTGAACCTAAGGCAGATGCTTAACCAACTGAGCCATCCAGGTGCCCCTAGGGTTTACCTCTGAAAATCAGTCACCCTGGTGATAATGATGAGATTCAGCCTCAGACAGCTGCAATTCTATTTACTGAAATTTCCAAGTTTTGCAGTACTGTGGGCACCCTAAGATGCTAAAGTATTTCTTTTGTAAACCAGATTTATCTATTTCATTCCTTTCAGAAATCTTTCAAAATTCGGTATCAAATCACATCCTGTAGGGTTTAACTTTCCCAGCATATTTTATTGGGCATCAGCAGAGTTTTACTAAATGGGGATGGAGTAAGATAAAGGAAAGTAACTTTAACTATGGCTTTGTTTTGTAAATTAGGTCATAAAAACATTTAATTTCTGGTTGCCTGGTTACTGGATTCTTATTTCTATTCAGAATGCTTTGTTTATTGTATTTTGATATGGAGGAAATGGAGGGCTCTTTGTTAAAAAATTAAGAATTTCAAGGCAGTGGCAGCAGAGAGTAAAACCAACTGTGGGGCCCTGGGTAACTGCAGGGTTCCAGTGCCCTTGAAGCTGGCTCTGTTGCCTGGTTTTGAATCCTAACTCTATTCCTTCTTGGCCCTGTTATCTTGAGCAAATTACTGTGCCTGCTTCCTGGTCTGTAAAATGGGGATAATAATGGTAGACCTTTCATTGTATTTTTATAAGTTAACAAATACAAAGCACTCCATAAATTTTAGCCACTGTTATTTATTTTTATGATCATTCATGGAATAGGACCATCTTGTTAAAAGCATAGGAAAATATTAGTATTTACTGTTTAAAATTCACTAGTTAAAGGCTTCATAATCCTAATTCTCCTTTCTCTCTTGGAAATTATTAACTGCATTTTGTTTGTTTTCTAGGCTGTATTTTATTGTAAACTTGGGCAGCTTTATAGGAAAAAGTAATCTAGTTAACATGAAATTATTCTAATGTTCACCTAAATTCCCTTTCAAGTTCCTTAAATTTCATGGTTACAACTGTATGTTAAATAAAATGATCATCAAACTGTTTAAATAGTGTGTTGCCCTGAAGAAGTAAATTTTTAACACTCTCTGGCTTCTGTATTTAATATTTACGCTTTACTTTGTTAATAAATATTTAGCCTGTTTATCTGCATACCCAAAAAAACAATGTTGTTACAATGATGGTACTCATCTCATCTTTGAGATGAGAGTAAACCCAAAAGCCTTGGGATCCAATTATCAGGAACAAACAGTAAAGTGCATGCATTAAAGTTAACCTGTAAAAAATGTTTCAAGTGGACTGTAAGCTTGTTAACTTTGATATGATTGTTAATCATCAGAATTTATTTCCTTATTAACCTTAGAGCCAGAAATAGTGTTTATGGCATAACATATTTAAGTCCTTTTTGAGGTGGGGAAAAAGCCCCTTGGTATTCTACATAATAACTATGATTACTTTTTTTCCTTTCCTATCCAAGACTGTTTCAGTTTAACATAAACATATAACCTGTCGTCCTTTTTGTAGCCCCTGTACCCAGCACAGTACCTGACTCATGAATTAAAGATGAAAAATGTATAAATGTATAATAAATAAATAAATAAATGTATAAACATGAATTTTTAATTAGTTGCTAACTAAAATATATCTCATTGAGCACTTGCAGTGTGCTAGGCACTATTAAGTGCTATATATAATAAATCATTTCATCCTTCTAATAATTTTATCTCCATTTTACAAATGAGGAAACAGATTGTCAGAGCTGACATTAGCCATAATCGCATTTGACATTTGAACACCAGCTTGACTCCAGAGCACATGTTTTTTTATGTCTTGGGTTTAAATCCTTGCTGTAGGGCGCCTGGGTGGCTCAGTGGGTTAAGCCGCTGCCTTCGGCTCAGGTCATGATCTCAGAGTCCTGGGATCGAGCCCCGCATCGGGCTCTCTGCTTGGCAGGGAGCCTGCTTCCTCCTCTCTCTCTGCCTGCCTCTCTGCCTGCTTGTGATCTCTCTGTCAAATAAATAAATAAAATCTTTAAAAAAAAAAAATCCTTGCTGTACTAATTTCGTGATCTTGGGCAGGTTACTTACCATGTGTTGCCTGCATTTCCTCATCTGTTAAAATGAAGATAATAATTATCCCTATCCTGTAAGATTGTTGAAGTAAATGAATTAGTAGTGGGTAAAAGTTCTTTGAACAATGCCTGATTCATGGGAAGAGCTGAACAAATGTTAACTTCTATTATTACACCACGTTACCTTCCCAAAGCCTCTACTACAGTGTAGCATTACCTATAGGGTTGTGTTGGGTTCCACAGGCAGGAGTTGAATCAAGCTTTAAGGAAAAGTTAAGAGAAAAATTGCCTTTAAGCATATTGTGACTTAGGAAATAGGGAACATAACGGGAGTGGGGTTATTGGGAAAATCGTCATTAAATGCACTTTAATTTTTTCCCGTTTCTTTATTTTATGGTAATGTTATGGATATGTATCTTTAAAGTCTTTGTTTGAAAGTTCTAGAAGCAAGTATCAAATAGAATAGTTTCTTTGGGTAAAGAGATAGAAATGGAAGTTAGGGGTTGCTTTACAGTCTCTTAACAGTTAGGGAGACCCTGTTCTAACAACACTGTGTTCCACAGACATGCCGCTGCCCCCATTTTTATGCTTTAGTCTATCCTTATATTTGCTATTTAGTCTATTTTTTATTAGACCACACCTAGTAAGAATCTGCCCATTTCTGAGTGTTCAGAGGAGGACAGTACCATAATTGATCCTTTTATAACAGCATGAAAAACATTGGCTATTCTTAAGCTGCAGATGATAAATTTACATTATAGATTTTTAGAAAATCTGGTGTGAAAACAAAATTCAACAGATACATTTAATATGAATCTGTCATAGCTAAGACCAAATATTACAATGAATGTAGAGTTAATTTAAGCCTGTTCATCAATTACCTTCTGTTCATGGTTCGTACAAAAAAAGACAAGAAACATACCCAGTAAGTCTTAGTGGTAAGACCACCAACAAATAATTTTTTAGCCCAATAATAAAATCCAATAATGAAAAGAAAGTAAAAGTTCATGGAAAGTGAACTATTCACAGTGCTATGCTAACACCAACCCACAGGAAATATGTATTTTTAAGATTTTATTCATTTATTTTAGAGCACGCATGTCAGCATGAGGAGGGTCAGATGAAGGGAGACAATCTCCAGCAGACTCAGCCCAGCGCAGAGCCCAACAGTAGCTCCATCTCACAACCCTTGAGATCATGACCCAAGCAGAAACCAAGAGTTGTTTGCTTAAGCACTGAGCTACCCAGGTGCCCCAGGAAAAAAGTTTTAAAATACTTGCTAGAAAACGCGGTTTTAAAGTTTAAAACTTATAGTCACTTGTTTACTATGATGTTTACCATGAGTTTTCTATTTGTGGTTGTGGCATTTATGTTAGATTCAGGATAGAATAAAATAGCTTGCATAAGTGTTAATTTTTATTAAGTAATAGAATTTCTCACTGATCCTAATTCCATATTAAAATGCCTTACCATTTAAAATTCTTATTTTAGACCTTACTGCAAAGATGAAACCTGATGAAACTCCTATGTTTGACCCAAGTCTACTCAAAGAAGTGGACTGGAGCCAGAATACAGCTACATTTTCTCCAGCCATTTCCCCAACACATCCTGGAGAAGGTTTGGTCTTGAGGCCCCTTTGTACTGCTGACTTAAATAGAGGTAGGGACTCCATTTACATATCCTGGTTAGAATTACACAGTTGGTCCTTGACAACATGGGGGTTAGGGCACTGACTCGTGTGCATTTGAAAAATCTGTATAAATTTTGATTTGCTAAACACTTAACTAATTGCTTACTTTTGACTGGAAGCCTTGGCAGTAATAGAAACAGTTGATGTACTCATATGTTATAAGTGTTATATAATGTATTCTTAAAGTAAGCTAGAGAAGAGAATGTTACTAAAATCATAAGAAAAACTTATTTATAGTACTATAAGGTTTTTATTGAAAAAAATCTGTGTATAAGTGGACCCATACAGTTGAAACCTGTGTTATTCAAGGGTCAACTGTAATTGGCATTCTGTTTTCTCCAGAAACATGATGGTGCTAATTTTAAAAAAATAAGTTTGACTTTTGAATTATTTATTTGTACTTAATTTTTTTTTAAGATTTTATTTAGAAGTAGGCTCTACACCTAGTGTAGGGCTCGAACTCATGACCCCAAGATCAAGGTGCACCCTCCACCAACTGAGCTAGCCAGGTGCCCTATTTGTATTTAATTTTTTTTTTTAAGATTTTATTTATTTATCTGACAGAGATCACAAGTAGGCAGAGAGGCAGGCAGAGAGAGAGAGAGGTGGAAGCAGGCTCCCTGCTAAGCAGAGAGCCCAATGTGGGGCTCGATCCCAGGACTCTGGGATCATGACCTGAGCTGAAGGCAGAGGCTTTAAACCACTGAGCCACCCAGGTGCCCCTGTATTTAATTTTTAAAGTCACACAATTCTAATATGTATATATCAGGGCTAAGACCAGGTATTACTGCGACATATTTCAAATGACCTAAGTACAACAACACTCCTTCCTAATTAAGAATCCAAAAAGACTTTTCATAAAGGTAAAATTGTTATCTGTAATGGCACATAAGGAAAAATCTTCTCTAAGAAGCTGGATGGGGAATGAGGGTGGAGATATATGCCTTGGATAAGTTGCAAAGGTTTTGTTTACATATATTTTATATTTCTTTTTTTAACGTCTAAATTCTCCAAATGATTTCTTTAAATTTAATGAATTTAATAAAAAATCAACTTTCTCATTTTTGTAGTTAAATCAACTTTTTAGTTTTCTTTTTGATAGGAAATTTAAAGAAACTAATTTGGGTCAAGCTAATTATTGAGTGTGTAGAAATCTAGATTATCAAAGTTCTAAAACGTTTACATTTAATTTAACATTAATGAAATTAATCAGGAATCTTTAAATATTAGTCTCAGTGTTATTTATATATATATATATTTTTAAAATTTTTATTTATTTATTTATTTATTTATTTGACAGACAGAGATCACAAGCAGGCAGAGAGGCAGGCAGAGAGACAGGAGGAAGCAGGCTCCCTGCTGAGCAGAGAGCCCGATGCGGGACTCGATCCCAGGACTCCGAGATCACGACCTGAGCCGAAGGCAGCGGCTTAACCCACTGAGCCACCCAGGCGCCCCTCAGTGTTATTTATATCTTATCTTAAAAATATTATATTTGGTCATGATAATCTTGCACCAAAGTATGTATTTGGGAAAGTTTGGCATTCCCTGCATCAACTTTAATGCAAATTACATTGATAAATATACCTGCTGGTTTTATAAATACTGAATCATTAAGGTCTGCACTATTCCAAAAATCTTATGCAGGCAAAAATATAGAACCTATTACTGTTTTATGTAGTGATTACAGAAAGAACAGGTCTCAGTTTAATCTTTTTAAATAATAAAAATTAATTTTAAAATGATCACAGAAAGTTTTGAAAACACAAGTGCCCATAATCCTACCAGCTTCACACACTGCTTCTCTTGATAGGTCTTTTATTTGGTCTTCTAATGATCTGAAATCTGTTTTTCAAAACTAGGTTTTTTTAAGGTACTAGGTCAACTGACAGAGACTGGTGTTGTCAACGCTGAACAATTTATGAGTAAGTACTACACCCTCTTTTCCTGAATGAAAAATAAAGGGAAACACATTTTTCATTTGGATCTATGCTCCAAAGTGTCTGCTTGTGTTTTTTGTTCAAATAGCTGGAAATTATTCCTGTAACAATTAGCTATTATTTAAATGTTTAATGTGACTAGCTTGTTCTAGAATCCAATTGTAGTAATTATCCTGTTTTACAAAACACCTTTTTTTTTTTTTTAAGGTTTTATTTATTTATTTGACAGAGAGATCATGAGTAGGCAGAGAGGCAGGCAGAGAGAAAGAGGAGGAAGCAGGCTCCCTGCTGAGCAGACAGCCTGATGTGGGGCTCCATCCCAGGACCCTGAGACCATGACCCGAGCTGAAGGCAGAGGCTTAACCCACTGAGCCACCCAGGCGCCCCAAAATACCTGACTTTTAGATAATTTTTGTAGCTAGGTGGCAGCTCTAGAGATTGTTTTATATTGTAGTATTTTTTTATGTGGTTAGGTTATTCATGGAAATTTCATCACCAAATAAAAAAGAGTAAGAAATTACATTCTAAATTTAATTTGTCTATATTGAATTTTAAGATCAACAGGTATCTTCAAATTTATAGTTCAGCCCCCTTTTTTTATACATGAGAAAATGGAAATCCAGAGAGGTCAAATGACTTAAGATCACAGGTAGTAATTGGTAAGGAAAAGACTAGAACCTTCCTGATTCTATCCATTGCTCTAACCTCCTGTTTTCTATAATTTCATTTCCTTCACTAGGTAAATTTCTTCATTTCCTTCACTAGGTAATTTTGTTTTGTACTCTATCTGACCCTCCCAAGATGAAAATCACCATTTTCTGATTCTGTTTTCCTTCATTGAATTTATATCTTCTTTCCCCCTCCAGAATCCTATCTAGAACAAGACTATAGAAATAAACAGTATGTGAGAATATTAGGCTGTTTTTATTCCTGAATCCTTCTTTGAATGCATATCAGATTAGATGAGAAACCCATTATTTTGGCAATATGAGTACTAAAAATCAATTTGAGAGGAAAGCATTCCGTCTTTGCTCCTATTTGCCATGTGACTTTGAGAAGATTACTTAGAAATGGAGACATTTTTCACCTAATTCACAGGTGCTTTCAAAACAAGCAAAACAGAACTGCTTCTAAAAAAGCAAGTCACGTAGTCATTAAACACTTCAGGACACAAAGGGAAAGCTGAAAACTACTTAAGCAAAATATTTTGAAGGCAGAAACTGAAAAATTACAGAATGGAGCCATGTAAACATTCTTACTAAAATTTGCAGTTTTGTTCTATTCAACTATAGAGTGTAAAGGTTAAAGAAATTGACTTAAAGTAAGTTATGAAGATATTAAAAGTCTTCATTAGTCACAGAAGTGGCATCATCTACAATTTATTTGTATTATAAGTACTGTTCATCTGAAATAGCTGTTAATAGTTGTACTTTGCTGGCAGATTTTTAAAATGTATAGACCATATTCCCATTGATGATTTACTGATGTTTCAACCACTTGGTCATTTCTAATAATACTTTCTTTAGAAACAAAGTATAAATCACCATGATGAAATACCTTCAAATATTTAATAATGAAATAAGCTAATCATAGTATTTTTATGGTACCTACTTAAGTTTAATGTCTACCACATAACACTTTTCCAATTTCCACAGAATCTTTTGAGCACATGAAGAAATCTGGAGATTATTATGTTACAGTTGTGGAAGATGTGACTTTAGGACAAATTGTTGCTACAGCAACTCTGATAATAGAACATAAATTCATCCATTCCTGTGCTAAGGTATGTGTTCACCTTAACACTTATGAATAAAATGAACAGGTGTTTTCTAGCAAAACCAACTTTGAGTTTCCATTAAATCAGTCTTATTTTCTCACTGCATTTTTATTGTAAAATGAGAGCTGTATTGCCCTGAAAAAAGCTCTACTTACTAGAAATCACTTAGTAACATTTTCCCATTGTGTTCTGAAGAGGAAGAAAATGTATTCATAATCTGAATTGTTTGCAAAAAATTGTTCTGCAAAGTGTCAGATGGTATAGTCTTAGAGAAACCAAGTCAGCATCATAAAATTTGTTAGTAATGATTAGAATACCTATGCTATTTAAAAAAGAACAATAACAATACTTTGTATGTAGATTAATACAAATTTTAGCAGTCTCCAAGCAGTTAAAGGGTTCAGAATATAATATAATTGACCCTTGAACAACATGGGAGTTAAGGACGCTGACACCTTCCCCACTTCTTGAAGTAAAAAATCTGCATGTAACTTGACTCCCAAAACTACTAATAGCCTGTTAACTGGAAGCGTTACCAACAACATAAATAGTTGATTAACATGTATTTTGTATGTTATGTATATTATATATGGTATTTTTATAATAAAGCTAGAGAAAAAATGTTATAAAACAAAATACTTCTGTGAAGTATGAATTTTGGTCGTTTTTTTTAAACTAGAAATTAATAAATTGTATTTGGATGTTTGAAAGAAACTGCTGTTATTCAGGGAATAAGGTGATGTAGTATGAACATGACAAGATTACATTCTGGATTCTGAAATCTGCTTTAAAACAGTGGGGTGGGAAGATTTAGAATATAGACAAAACAAGATTAGGCCATAAATTGATTCATTGTATTTCCTCTATAGTAAGTAAAAAATGCTTGCATTTTGGTTTTTGGAGTTTGTTTACAAAACATCAGTGAATTATGTCACTTGCTGAATTAGCTAAAAATGCCTAGTCCTTTAAAACATTATATTTTCAGAGAGGAAGAGTAGAAGATGTTGTTGTTAGTGATGAATGCAGAGGAAAGCAGCTTGGCAAACTGTAAGTAGGCAGAAACAAGGTATCCCTGGTTAGATCCTTTTTCTGTTTCCCTTAATAGTGTCTTGCTCAGGTATTTGTTTAAAAATGTTCTCCTATTTGAAGTCCTTTTTAGGTGTCATTAATTAGGCTCATTCTGTAGCTTAAAGTAAATTTAATAAAGAAAATATTTTTACGTTTTATCATGAATTTTAGAAATTGGAAGTATACCGTTTTATTGACTAACATTTTTATTAACTTTTTTTTTAACATATAATGTATTATTTGCTTCAGGGGTACAGGTCTGTGAATCATCAGTCTTACGCAATTCATAGCACTCACCATAGCACATACCCTCCCCAATGTCCATAACCCAGCCACCCTATCCTTCCCTCCCCACCCCCCAGCAACCCTCCATTTGTTTCCTGAGATTAACAGTCTCTTATGGTCTCCCTCCCCAGTCCCACCTTGTTTCTTTTTTTTCCCTCCCTACCATCCCAAGAACCCCTGCCCTGCCTCTCAAATTCCTCATATCAGAGAGGTCATATGATAATTTTATGTCTTTCTCTGATTGACTTATTTCGCTAAGCATAATACCCATTCTCCTACTAGTAGGAAACAAACTTTTGGCTAAGTCAAGTGATTCATCCCAGTTTCCCAGTCATGTTTAGAAACAGGAAATGTTCTCAGTCTTGTAAGTTTTAGAAACAGATACTAAAACATATATGCCTTTCCTGTATAATCCCTTATGCACTTATCTAAATCCCTTAAAATAAATTTGTTTCATAGGTTTATTGCCTATTTTATAAGTTAGAACTTGCTTAATACCATCTCTTCTGAGTTTTAAAGAACTCACTCAATAAATATTAAGTCCTGCTATGTGCCAGATATTATTCAAGGTATTTGGGATATATCAGTGAACAAAACAGAGCAGCTTCTAGAAGTCCACTTCTGTCATATCTTTTATAATTTCATAACTTCAGCCAAGATGTGCTTTCTTCAAAATGATACTACTTTTCAGTGTATGCAAACACGAGAGAACTCTCCAACCAAACTTCGTAGCTCTTTTCTTGTTTTTTTTTTCCTAAGGCAGTTAAAATCATATATATATATATATATATATATATATATATATATATATTTTTTTTTTTTTTTTTTTTTTTTTTTAAAGATTTATTTGAGAGAGAGAAAGAGGGAGAAAGCAGGCGGTGGGAGGGAGGAAAAGACTCCCCGCTGAGCAGGGAACCCAAAGTAGGGCTCTATCCCAAGACCCTGAGATGATAACCTGTGCTAAGACAGATGGTTATCACACTGAGCCATCCAGGTATCCCTAGAATCACATTCTTATACTGGGTTTGGATTTTTTAAGGATTTGAAAAATGTATCTTTTTGCTTTGTTTCTATTTCATACTAATTTATGTGATAATTCTTTCACAAATACTAGCTTTAAAATGATAAAGAACAATGCTATTTACTCATTACATGTGGGAATTTTGGCTGTTCCTAAGTAGTTTGAACAGATTTAGGAAAAAAATTTTAAATTTTGGCCATATTTTTTAAAAGATTGACAGTCTTCAGTGTTAACATTAATCTTAAACCTATTTTTAAAGATGGTTTAGGGTGACTTTAGTATATTGTCCTATTTATTAATGGGCTAGAGATTACTAGATAAAGTATATTTTAAACAGTAAAATGCTTTGGGTGAATTAAATGCTTTTCCCCTTACAGTTTTGAATATTTAAATGAATATGGTGAGAAAGGTCATGTTCTAAACTTGTTTCTGATATAAACTTGTTTTATTTATATAATTTTATTCATTCATATTGAGATACTCAAATGCATTTTTATTAACAAATGCTCTATGCTTCCCCCCACCTTTTGAATTTCAGGTTATTATCAACCCTTACTTTGCTAAGCAAGAAACTGAACTGTTATAAGATTACCCTTGAATGTCTACCACAAAATGTTGGTTTCTATAAAAAGTTCGGATATACAGTATCTGAAGAAAACTACATGTGTCGGAGGTTTCTAAAGTAAAAAACATTTGTAAAGTAAGAAAGACATTTGTCAAAGGAGCTAATGCAACAAGGCAATACTCTTCCTAGAGTTAAAATACTTTGTTGCTGCAACCCAGTGACCTCCATAAATTCTGGATTGAAAAAAAAAAAAAAACCATGGTAATACAACAAATATAATGACATTTAGAAGATTACTTTGGGCTGGTGGGATATGCTGTGAGTTTAGATTACAAATGAATATTATAAAGGGGATGATTTTTAACCAAAGGAATATATTTTTAACTTGAATCTTTTCTTGCATTGTATTTTTCTAAAGTTTGGCTTCATTTCTTTGTAGTTAGAGTATAGGTAGTAAGGAGTTATGTGTCTGCTATCTGTACTGTTCATTAAAAAAAAAAAAAGCATACCATGAATAAGGCTGTTATCACACTCATAGAATGAATACTTTTTTCCCATATATCATGTGAAATTGGATAAGATATAACTAAATGTAGTGCAGTCCAACAATTGTTAATCCTATTACTATACTGGTAAACAACTTGGTCAGCCTTTTAAAGTAGAAATGAAAATTATAAAATGTGACGATTCAAAGTAAACTGTGCACATCTAAAAGTTTATATAATTCTTATGCAGATAAGGTACCACCTGTCATATGTGAAGTATAATTATTAATTTGTTTAAAATACCTAAGAGCAAATATAAGGTACTTTTTAATAGTAAATTAACAAATCTTGGTGTATAAAGTATTTCGAACCTGATTTCTCATCTTTTCATCGATGTCTGAAGCCTTTCTTCTGAGTAACATTTTTATGAAAATTAAATGACAAAACAAATATTTAAATATGTATCATACTGCAATTGTTACATCCTTAAAATGCTGATGGAAGCTTTTCTATTTACTGTGATTGTCACGGTACTATTCTGGTCACTATCTTGTTTTGATTTTATTTATTTTAATTATTTTTTTAAGTTGAAGAATTCAATATTTTGTTAATGGTTCTAATCTTTTGCATTCCATGTTACATTAAATCTGTTCATACAATGAAGTTTCTTGAGTCTTCTATTAGGTCACATCCTGGTTCGTAAGATTTCAGTTTTGTGTACTCTTTGTAAAATTAACTGGGAAGGTAAAGACCAACCACTTTTTATCCCTCTGATGGCACCTACCTCAACTGGATTTAGGATTTCTCTCCTAGGAGTAAGCTAAAGTAGGCTTTCTAAAACAACAAAAATCCTTCACCAGTAGAGGGTGCACGACCTCCGTATATGAAGTGATCTTTCCCTAGTGAAAGCAACAAACCTGCTTTTCAGCCAGTTTTGCCTTTGCAGGAGTCCCTAAAACCTTAGCATGATAGTAGCTTTATTAGGTATATTCTGGTAATTAAAACCCATGTTAAAAAAAATAAGCCTAATAGAAGGCAAAATTAAATGCTTTATCTTTCTTATTTCATAACAATTTGAAGTAAAAACAAGGTTGTTATTTAAATAAATCCCTTCAGTGCCCTTAAGGTCTTCTCTTAAATCTTTCCTACAGGAAATAGTCATAAAGTATAGTAATAAAAGTTGTGTCATTGAGCAAAATGGTGATCTATATTTAGCTTTAGTTATTAGCCAGAGTATGTTTAAAATTTTCTAAACCACACTGAGTAAACTTGAGTACAGAAAAAAAAGCATAAAAACATTTCATAATACATAAACTATATATTCTCATTTTAAAGCATTACTTGCTTTTGAAAAGGTTGAATGAAGTGACAGTTGTGATTTTTATCATGCCTCACATATTTTGTATATTTATATTTCCCTGACTCTTAAGATGCACATTTTACACTAACATTTTAGAAATCAGGATGCATTTTATGATCAATGGCTCGCCAGTTTATTCAACAATATTTTGCCTTTTAGTGGTATGTAAAATAATAGTGTAGTGATAGCATCTTGGATTTGATGAAAAGTAGTATGTAGGTAGGCTGACAGGGAAGACAGTACTGTAAAAGCAAGAAGTATTTTTTTTTAATGGGCTAGAAGCTGCTCTGTGGATGACCTATATTCCCTTTGCTTCAGACATGAATTCCCTCACTTCCAACTCCAAATCTGTTCAGCTAATCCTTAGAAATATTCTTGAGCTAAAATGCAGACCTTGCCTGGACTACTGACCATTACTTTTGTGTGTGTGTGTGTGTGTGGTTGTGTGTGTGTGTGACCACAACATATTGGAAGATACCCTTATCTTCCAATAAGTGCTTCCCCAAGTCCCATGTTCATTCATCCTTCTTATCTGAGGTAGTAAATCTGGGTTACTTTTACTTAAAAAGACAACAATCTAAAGAAATTCTGAGGCATAAGCAGTATAAATGAGCATTTCAATCTTTTTGAGGTATAATGGCACAACAATTTTAATACAACCACCAGTCTTCACAAAATAATTTTAATACTTTGTGCCTGGGCTAGCAGCATCTTGCACTGTGACATTCCTATACATACATAAGCATTTTATCCAAGTACAAATGTTAAAAGCAGGGTAACTTAAACAATTGCCTATACAAAGGTAAATAGACACTATAGGTTATTTTTCTTGAATCATTTTTGCTGCATAGTAAATTGCAATTACATGTCAGTATAATGTTACTGATCTATAGAATACACTTTGAACTGTGAGGTATGGCAACTCCCTATGAGAGAGCTAACATGTAAACCTGAATATTTTGATTTTTTTTTTTTTTTTTAGCTGCCATGGATGGGTAAGACAAAAAAATCCAGCATTCAAAGATTCTAGAAACTTTCTAATCAATAAAAATAAAATAAAATCTTTTAGTAATTCTCAGCTATTTCCTATCATTTCCATATTGGAGCATTGTTGAATGGACAAAGATAAAGTAAATACTGAAGTGAAGCTAAGTTTGTTACGGAAATATGGGTTAAACCAGTTGTTAAAAAAAAAATCCGCCAGGTAACTGCTCATTTACTTTACATCAAGTTGAGATCCTGATATATGTATATATATTGAGAAATATATATATATATATATCAAGATATATATATATATATACACACACACACACACATATATATGCATCCCAACTTTATAATTCAAGATTGCAGTTAAATACTTCTAATTCACTTGAATTACCATGGTAATAAGACAATTAGAAACCTTATATTTTCTTTAAAAGGACATGCTTAACATTTTCTGACATTACTTCTAAACTCAGATGAAGCACAAACTCCGCCCCCCAAAACAAATATTCTGCTTTAAAAGTTAAACACTTAAGAATTGGTAGCAGAAGCTATCCCAGTTTAACATTTCCACCACAGAGACAAATAAAGGTAACTGCTGTATAAACACCCAATGGATAAGAAATTAACATTAATTAACTAAAATTAGAAAGTAAGAATTCTGTCATTCTAGTTTGAATATTTTCAATATTTGTTTCATACTTTTAAAGTGGGACAGTAAAGAAGTTTTCCTGTTTTGCTGCAATTTCAGCTTAAATTCTTGCCCAGATTACATATTTAAAATTGGGTGCTATATCACTCATACATTATTTAAATGTTTTAGAAAATAAATCATGATTGGTTAAATGTATTATATGTAACTATCAAAAAACATTCGTAGAAATAAAAGGATTTCAGAAATGGAACCAAACAGAAGAAAGATTAGAAGAGCTACCAGAACTGGCTGAATATTAGGTGGAAGAATGGATCCAAGGTAAAACCAACTTGGGGTGTTCTTACATGAAAAAAGAATAAACTTCATGTTTTGTCCCCATTAGTACTGTACTCAAGAAGATGATAGTCCCTTTTCCTAGTGTTCAAGAGACAGTCTTTAATATACAGTGCTGGGCAGGCACTTCAGTGACAACATAAAAATTACAGTGGTTAGAAAAAGTGGAAGATTACCAGCTTTAAATTAATAAATGACCAAATCTGTATTTTTGGCCCAACTACTAGAGAGGATATGTGTATTTAAGAAACTAATCTTAAAAATCTTAACTCCCTCATTTTAAAACCTAAATGTACTATAACAAAGATTCTCCTAAGCCAAGTTTCCACCAAATGAAGAAGCATCATAGATACTAGATTGCATCTGGCACTTTGCCAAGTGGATTTTCTGAACACAATGCAAATCTTGACTCTATTAGACTACCACACCAAATGACCTAATTACACAACAGAATACAAGACTACAATGGGATTAATAATAGGCTGTTTTCAGGGTAGTAAAATAGGGGAAGGGAATCAGAAGAGGAATACCATCTGGGTCAATAGGAATTAACTCAATAAAGCAATTTTAATTTCCAATCTCCTGTTACGCTGGATTAAAAAAAAAGCTCTTAACTGTATTATCTTACATTGAAGGGAAAAAAGCAAAGAAGTAACTTCGTGTAATGGGTTACCTTGCATAGTACCTATTGGTACCAAGGGAACGTATGGAAACCATTCCCATCAGTAAAGCACCTCAAGAGAGGACTGAGAAAAGTGAGATATAAATGAGTTTTGTTTGTGCTACCCTAAATCAACTATAAAAAGTTAAAAACACTCCTCTCCTTCCTCGTGGCATACTTAAAATAGCAAAAATGTTTTTCTTAGAACAATCTTTATATGTATAAATAAAAATATGGAGAATTAAGGATCCATAAAGTGACTTCGCTAATGCAAATTATGGGGGAAATTTGGATTAACAACGTGAAGAATTAAAACACTAATTTTAAATACAGTGAAGTTTACCACAAACCACTTTCCCCAATAAATGCATCTTCAAAGAAAAGCTGCTGAGCCAGAACAACCTCACAGACTCATTAAGACAACATAAAATGAAGAAGTAAATGTTCCATATTCCAAATAATTTACTGAGGTTTCTTTAAACCTCTGTTTTAACTTAGAGTTAAGAAGAAAAAGAAATTACAGAAAAATGTTAAAAATGTTATACTGTTCTACATACTAATTTAAAGGTGTAGATTTATTTTTTTATTGATGCAAGGCACTTTTCTTTTTTTGGGCTTCATTTAGAAACAAAGAATGCTACATTGGTTACTCAGAACTATTTTGGACAAAGAAAAAATGGGCTAAACAACTCTAAAAAGAACAAACAACATTTGGCTTTTAAAGAAAAACGGAAAGTGACTCAAAAGTCTAAAACTCCTAGTTTTTTAGTATTACCAAGCAAAACGTCTTCCTTTGTTCATTAAACTTTTTTTTTCTATAGAATAAACAAATTAGGAAGAGGAATGGAAGCAATACTTGGATCATGTTAAAGTAAGAGCTGGCTAATGTCATGATTCAAAGATTATTAATAAGGTATTAAGTTTAAAAAAAATAATAGGGTAATGAAGCTACTAAAATTACACTAAAACAGAAATGTGGCAGATTCCTGCATTTGTTAATGTTTCCGTAAGAGGTTCCATCATAAAACTGAACTGTAAAATTATTTTTAAAATGTAATATATAGAACACAAAATGAATTAGCAAACTTTAGGAAATTCTCGTTATAAATTACCCAGATTTTATAAACAAATCCCCCCTAACTTGCATTTTGTTTAAAGTAATAACTTTATATCCTACAAATAAATTTCAAGTATGAAAAGTGCATTATTGCAATAATACCTCTTTGCAAGTCCAAAATTCTTGGTTTATAATAAAACTGTAAAGTTTAAAAAAAAAAAAAAGAAAAGAAAAAAAGAAAATGAAGAAAGGAGTAAAACCATCAGTGCCATCTATTGCAGAAGTCCAACATCTTCTTAAAATGTCACTCAACAAGTTGCAGAGAAACACGCCTGGAAGCAACATACTATTAAAAAAAAAAAAAAAGACTTGTGTTTTTACCATTTTACATTATTATTGTCTCTAGTATTTCCTCCTTCCCAAACAGAAATTCACATCCTCTCTAATGTTGCTCGAGTCAGCCATTCTGTGCAGTCGCCACTTGCATGGTTCCAAAATCATCATCTTCTTCATGTGTTCTCTTCAAACTGCCTAAAAATTATTGCACAAATATATAATGGGAACTTAAACTCATTTATTAGACCATTATAGCTAGTAAAACTTCATTTTCATAAAGCGTTACTATGTATATGCACTATGAGAATTCCATGACTGAATTTTTAGTAAAATATTAATAAATCTTTTGTTATAAATTACTAAACAGCTTTTATATTCATTATGGGATATATTTCCCCTCTTGAGAATTAACTATGTCTTAGGTATTATAAATAACAATCATTCTTAAAACAGTTTGAAAACAGAATTGTTAGAGAGATAATGGTACCCATATGTTTGGTTACCAAGTTTTTTAGCTACCATAAACCTATGACAAAATTTAAGAGATTAATTTTGTATTTGTACAATTTTATTTTGTAGATATAATTATCTTTTTGCTTTCATAGACACTGCTGAAAATATTTCTCCACTGAAGCTGTGGTTTTATGACCAAGAAGTCTAGAGCTGGGAGAAAAGATGGCATGCAGCAGATAAAGAAGAGATTTTATCTACTCGTTACATCACAGTCTGCTAGTACAGAAATTTCTCACATAGAATCAAAGGTATCACTATATGACCAATAGTTACAACAAAAAAATTTGAGTCTCAATGGAGGAAAACTTGAGGGAACAACTAAACTGGCAAAAGATCTGTCATATTATCTGCCTAACAATGGCACAGGCTTAAAGTTATGCTCGAAAGGTTGTGATCAATCACGGTAATAATGTTAATTCAGAGAGTGGATTCTAATATGAAACTAACATTTCACTGTTAGATTAATTTAAAAAAAGGCGGGTATATGGTATCAAGACAATGGAATAAAGCAGAAAATATGCTAGCCATAAAGCTAAATACAGCTGCTATGCTGAATTTCAGATGAAATGCTGTACTTACAATCTAAAAGAGGTATGAGACATAAATAACTAATGCAAAGCAGAAAGTGAGGAGGTAAAAGTAAAGTTCTCTAGGAGTTTCAAATAACTAGGGATTGGAGGAAGATTGTTAATCATTTCTGTTGAAGGCATAACATGTAAAATAAGTTTTTAAGGGTAGATACACTGAATGCTATGCATTCTTGGAGAAAAGACACAAATGAAACCATTAGTTCAGTTTTCTGGAGTGCCTATATAAAGAGGACACTGAGAGATACCTAGATCAGAAACACCTTACTTACACTATGATGCTCTGTGTTTTCTTCTGTAGGAATTAAACCAATGAAGGATTTTGTACAGGAAAAATACACCAGAACTATCTTTTATGAAAATAAATCTGGCTACAATGTATATAACAGACCAAGGAAGAGTTTGAATAGGAGGTCAATACGGACCTGAAATAGAATGAGATTCCGTAAAAAAGAAAAGAGACAAGTGTAGCAAGGTCTTAGAAAAGGAAGAAGATTTTGAGACGATGCCTGGATCATTAACTTTGAAAATATTCTTTTTGGGGGGAGGGGAAGGGAGTACTCTGACATAAGGAAGAAAGGGAGAAGGGATTCAAATACAAGGAGAAAAATGGGTAGTTCACATTAGTCACCCAACTTAACCTGAAACACACTTTTATTTATTAAACCGCTTTTATTTTTATTAAGATCACCTGAGTGTATTTAGAGGCCCTTCTCCAGATCCCTATTATTTTAATCTTTACAGCAGTTATACTACTTAAAGACTTAAACTAAACCAAGTAGGTTTGATCTTCCAGCTAACATATTCTATTAGCCAGCTACAGTGCTGTACACACAGCAGAAGCTCAATATAATATACACATATTCTTTATAAAATTAATTTGCAGTTATCTTGTGTGAAATTCAATAATCTACCCAAAGTTTTCTAAACAATTTAAACTGTTCAGTATAACTTGTAAAGAGCAAAAGGTGCTTTCTACTTCATATCATCATCATTTCTGTCCAACCTTCTCCAAAATGACAAATATCCTTACCTGTGGGTCCAGAATGAACAGATAATGACCTTTCTATCTGAAGTGGTGACATCATCTGTATTGTTAATTTTGCTAGGTAGATGGCTTCATATTCCTGAAAAAGATTTAGTTAACTTGAATGTACATTTAAATTCTGGGGTACCCAAAAGAGTGATTAATGTGTACATTATTGGTATTAGTTTATGCTGAAATATCTGGTGCCATAGTGTTGTAAGAGATGCAAGTTTAGGGGTACTTGGGTGGCTCATTCCATTAAGCAGTGGACTCTTGGTTTCGCCTCAGGTCATGATCTCAGATTTGTGGGATAGAGCCCCACATCAGTACAGTCTGCTTGTCCCTCTCCTTCCTCCTCTGCCACTCTTCCCATTCCTCTCAAAATTTTATAAAGAAAAAATGGAAGTTTAAAATTCCTAGCTCTTAAAAAAATAAAATTCCTATCTCATACTTTCACATGTACTGAAGAAACTGTAAATCAAGTCAGGTTATCAGCTTGAACTAGGGTATCATATACTAAACTGCTAGTCAGGCAGTATCTGTTCTCTGCCACTGGGGTGTTAGCTATATGATCTCTAATTTCTCTGTTAAAACACACACACTCCATCCAACAACCCAAACAGGCATCTCTTAAAATAATTGTAAAAATAAAATGAAATAAAATTCAGTAAAGATTTTATACAGTTGTAAAATATTTTAAAAATGAGAGTACTATAAAGCATCTAATGGATTTAAGTATATATTTAGTTTTCTAATTCTTTAAAATTAATAGTCCTCTACTTCTAAAGATGGAAGAATAAAGGGATTTCTATCCCTCTCCCCTTTCTGAGAAAAAAAATAGAGAACTCCTTATCTGATGAAAGAAGGAAATATCCATTATCCTGAATATGAGAAGAATGAAAATTAGTGATTACAAATTGGTCAGAATAGTGGTTACCTTTACAAAAGGAGAAAAAGTGTTGGTGGTTAGGAAGGGGTAACACAAGGGCTTTTGGGACCCTGGCATATGTTCAATTTCTTGACCTGATTGGTGGTGGTTACATGAATGTTTATTTACATTTCATGAACTTTCTATATGTGTATTATATTTCACAATTAAAAAAATTATCTTTAAATGGAACCAGACCAAGGTAGGCACACAAGATGCCTGACTGCAGAAATTAGGCAGAATGGGTACACTTCAAAGTGCTCCAAAATAAGATGGTGGATCTAAGATAAAACTAACAAGCCCTTGCATAGTATTATAGGAACTACAAGTGGGCAGTGTGGGGATGAGCAAGGGCATATTAAGGGAAATGTGAATGCCCACACATGCCACTTTTACTAGCAGGGTGTATGTATAGTAAGATGGACGAGAAACTGGGTTGTATGTAGCCAAGTATCTGATCTTAGCTAAAAATAAAAACTAAACCAGTAATTCTGGCCATACCTGAGGATTGCCTGAGGAATTTTTTTTTTTTTTTAAAGATTTCACCTATTTATTTGTCAGAGAGAGAGAGAGCGAGCACACAAGCAGGCAGAGGCGGAGAGAGAAGCAGGATCTCCCCCCACCACACCGAGCCCAATTAACCTACTGAGCCACCCAGGCGTCCCTCGCCTGAGGACTTTTAAAATACACATATGTGTTCAAGTCCCACCCCTAGTGATTGTCACTTAATTGGCTTAGGTTAGGTTCCCTGGGCAGTTTTTTTTTTTTCTTTTAAAGACTTCATTTATTTATTTGAGAGAGAGAGTGTGAGAGAGAGAATGAGCATGAGAAGTGGGAGGGTCAGAGGGAGAAGCGGGCTCGACTAGGGCCCAGAACTCCAGGATCATGACCTGAGCTGAAGAGAGTCGCTTAACCAACGGAGCCACCCAGGCGTCCTATCCCCTGGGCAGTTTTAATGTGCATGCTATTTATCAATACCAACAAGAAAAATGTGTGACCTAAGAGGCTCTGCTTCTTACTCATTGAGTTAAACCACCAGAGAAAAGTGTGGTGAGAAAGACTTCCGAAACAAGTAGAAAATTAAAGCTATCTGCCTTCCCCAACCACTATTCAGGTTGTCTCCCACCGTTCTATTGTTGGGCAAATAGCTGTTCTAAAAAGAATACTTCCAGGTCCAAGATGACCAATAATCAAAAAGGAACCATTGTAGGTTTTAGCATAAAGATGTCACAAGGGGAAAAAAGCAACTTTACAACCAAAAGTCATATTAAGAACAGTGTCAAAACTGCACCAAGAAGCAGATGAAAATGATTAATTCTCCATGAAATAATGAACAGGGCATTTCTTTCTTTCTTTTTTTTTTTTTAAAGATCTTATTTATTGAGAGTAAGAGAGAGAGAGAGTGTGAGCATGCAGGAGCAGGGGGGAGGGGTAGAGGGAGAAGCTGACTCCCCGCTGAGCTGGGAGCCCCATGTAGGACTCAATCCTAGGACCCTGGGATCATGACCTGAGCCAAAGGCAGATTATTTAACTGACTGAACCACCCAGGTGCCCAATGAGCATGGCATTTCTGAAATGAGTTGGAAGAAAGAAATAAGGACTCATGGAAGAAATGTAACATAACAATGAAAGAGATGACATACCAACTATCAGCTCAATAGGAGAGAAAAAAAATAGAAGCACAGAAATAATGAATGAATATAACAGAATCAATAGAGAATAGACCAACTATCCAATCCTGGAATAATATCAATTTTCCCTTTTCTCCTTGAAAAGGTCCAAACTGCAAGTATGCTATATTTCCTATCATTTTAGAAAACAAACAAAAATCCTCCTTAATAACCCTAGTTCCCTCTCTAGCTATGGTCACTTCTGTTTCCCCCTTCCAAGCGTAATTCCTAGAATTATCTATTCTTGCTGTTTACATTCCTCTCTTCCCATTTTCTCTTGAACTCTGAGCAATTATTTTATCCTCCCCCTTCCATAAAATGTTTGTCAAGGACACCAGTGACCTCCTATTCCTAACCTAATGTCAATTCTCAGCCCTTATCTTCTTTAACCTATTATCAGCTTTTGATATAGTGAATCACTCCCCATTCTTTTTAAGATTTATGTATTTATTTTGAAAGAGAGAGTGGGGGGAGGGAAGTAGGGGGAGAGAAACTCAAGCAGGCTCCCCACTGAATGCAGAGCCTGACATAGGGCTCGACCTTATGACCCATGAGATCATGACCTGAGCCAAAATCAAAAGCCAGGTGTTTAACCAAAGGAGCCACCCAGGTGTCCCCATTCCCTCCTTCTTCAAACACTTTCTTCACTTGACTTCCCAAACAAGCCACCCTGATTTTTTTTTTCCTATCTCACTGGCCATTCTTTTCAATCTCTTCTACTAATTTCTCATCTCCCCACCCTCTACATGTTGGAGTGCATTAGGATCTGTTTTGAAAATCTCTACCTGCACTCCCCTAGTGATCTTACCTAGTCTCAGGGCTTTTGACAGCATCTATATGCTGATACTCCTTAGATACATGGTTCTTTTCCATGAACTCTGGACTTACATACCTGCCTACTCTCCAACGCCCTCTCAACCTTAAGATGACCAAAACTGAACTCAATTTTACTCCCTTCAAACCTTTTCATGCAGTTTCTTCCATATCTTCCAGAAAGGCTTAAATCCATCCTAATTTCCTCTCTTCACATCCAATCCATCAGCAAATCCTGTCAGCTATACAGTCAAATAAATCCAAAATGTGATCTCTTCTCACCTCTTCCCCTTCTACCATTTTGGTCCAAACTAACATTTTGACTTGTAGGGATTTGGGATTAAGGGCAGAAGCAAGTTTCCTGTTAGAAAGCAACTGCAATAATGTAAGTCAAAAGAAAATTAAGGAAACAGGCCATGCAGATATTTGGGGAAAAGCATTCTAGGTGTGGGGAGATATGAGCAAGTGCCATGACATGAGAACATGCAAGTATTTTCAATGAATTATGAGAAGGTCAGTGTGACTAGAACATACATAGTAAGCAAATGGGATAGTAGATTAGAACTGAGAGGTAAAGAACTACTTTATGTAGAGATTTATAAGCCATTATAAATAAGGCCTCTGGCTTTTTTTTTTTTTTTTTAAGATTTTATTTATTTGACAGAGATCACAAGTAGACAGAGAGGCAGGCAGAGAGAGGAGGAAGCAGGCTCCCCACTGAGCAGAGAGCCCGACGTGGGGCTCGATCCCAGGACCCTGTGATCATGACCCGAGCCGAAGGCAGCGGCTTAACCCACTGAGCCACTCAGGCACCCCAGGCCTCTGGCTTTTAAGTGGAGGAGGAGTAACTCCTTGTAATAAGATTCTGCCTATGGTGCTGAGTATACTGTGTTAAATACAGGATACTGTAAATTTCCTAAGAAATACAGACTTTAAAACACAAACTGATTTGAAGAATCTTCTTAGGAAGACTAAAAATGTAAAGGTGTCAATTATTTTGAACTGTGAACATAATAAGAACTTAAAAACTATAGGGCTCTTTCCAGCAAAGTTCACACCTAAAAGTAAATGTTAAGAACTTGCCAGGAAAATTCTAGCAAGAATATTAATGAGGGAATCTTGAGTTATGCCATAAATTATTTATATAACAACACAGCATTTAAAATTGTTTGATACAGTTACAGTATTAAGCAGAGCAATGGAACAGAATACAAAGTCCAGAAACAGACCCAACTATAGATCAGAATTTGGTATATAATAAACACGGCATTTTAAATCAGTTGGCTAAAGACAGATTACTTAATATACAAAAAGCTCTTATAAAACAAAGATAAATAAGACCAACAATCTGATAGAAGAATGGGCAAACCACAGGAGTCGCCACTTTTATCACCATGATGGCAATGATCAGAAAATCTGGTAAAAAAATGGGGAGGTGAACCATGAGAGACTATGGACTCTGAAAAACGATCTGAGAATTTTGAAGGGGTGGGGGGTGGGAGGTTGGGGGCACCAGGTGGTGGGTATTGTAGAGGGCACAGATTGCATGGAGCACTGGGTGTGGTGCAAAAATAATGAATACTGTTATGCTGAAAAAATAAAAAATTAAAAAAAAAAAAGAAAATCTGGTAAAATGCTTTTGGCTATTGATACTGAACAGGAACTATTAGGAAACACGTACCCCTTGTTTCCTGGTGGTTTACTTATTTCAGCCTTTTTTTAAAAGATTTTATTTATTTATTTGACAAAGAGAGAGAGAAGCAGGGAGCACTGAGCAGGGAGCCTGATGTGGAGCTTGATCCCAGGACTCTGGGATCATGACCTGAGTCGAAGATAGACACTTAATCAACTGAGCCACCCAGGCACCCCTATTTCAGCCTTTTTAAAGACTTTTTGGTAACATTAAATTTCAAATGCCTCTGACCTGGCAATTCCACATTATACATATAATCATACGGGTACATTTGCAGGTATAAACAAAGATGTATACGTCTCCCAATATTATTTATAATCAAAGGCTAGAAATAACCTAAAAGATTTATATATATGGAATCATATGAAGTTGTGATGTATACATATTTGTACATATGCATATGAAAAGATTATGCAGTTAGACTTGTATATATATTGCTGAATTTTTTAACATGTATTTTTTATTACTTTTTCAAATACAAAAATAAATGTAAAAAGACAATGTTTTTGGGGCGCCTGGGTGGCTCAGTGGGTTAAGCTGCTGCCTTCGGCTCAGGTCATGATCTCAGGGTCCTGGGATCGAGTCCCGCATCGGGCTCTCTGCTCAGCAGGGAGCCTGCTTCCCTTCCTCTCTCTCTGCCTGCCTCTCTGCCTACTTGTGATCTCCGTCTGTCAAATAAAATAAATAAAATAAAAAAAATAAAAAAAAAAAAGACAATGTTTTTACAGTTGAGCCAGAAGGCAGACACTTAACCAACTGAACCATCCAGAGGCCCCTGAGACAATCCACTTCATAACGCTCTTGATGTCTCAATGTGAGACATAAAGGACATTCAATTTTTGATTTTCCTTCTTGGAAAAAAATAAACTAGTTTAATCAGATATTTTACAGGTTTATCTTACTGTCTTTTGAGTATATCTTCTGCACCACAAAAGTTGAAACATGGATGGATGGATGGATGGATGGGGTGTCTAGATGGTTCAGTTGGTTAAGCGTCTGCTTTTGGTTCAGGTCATAATCTTGGGAGTCCTGGGATTGAGCCCCGAATTAGGCTCCCTGCTCAGCAGGGAGTCTGCCTCTCCCACTACCCCTCCTTGTGCTCTCTCTCTCTCTCACTCTTGCTCTCTCCCAAATAAATAAAAATCTTAAAATCTGAAACACAGTAAATATAAAACATATAAAATAGCATATAATTATATGTGTGTAATCAAAAAAGAAAAAATTGAAGAAATTTCTATCATTTATTTTTTTCATTTTTTAATTAATATATAATGTATTACTGGTTTAAGAGGTAGAGGTTAGTGATTCATCAATCTTCTATAAAATACCCAGTGCTCATTACATCCCATGCCCTCCTTAATGTCCACCACCCATTTACCCCATCGCCTCCACCCCATCCCCTGCAAACCTCAATTTGTTTCCTATGATTAAGAGTCTTTTATGGTTTGTCTCCCTCTGATTTCATCTTGTTTTATTTTTCCCCTTCTTCCCCTATGATCCTCTGTTTTGTTTCTTAAATTCCACATATCCCTGAGATCAAGATAACTGTCTTTCTCTGATGACTTACTTCACTTAGCATACCATCTAGTTCCAACCACATTGTTGTAAATGGCAAGATTTCAATTTTGATGGCTGCATAATATTCCATTTGTGTGTGTGTGTGTGTGTGTGTGTGTGTGTGTGTGTGTGTGTACATGTATACACATCTTCTTTATCCATTCATCTGTTGATGTGCATCTGGGCTCTTTCCATAGTCTACTGTGCACACTGCTGCTATAAACACTGGGGTACAGGTGCCCCTTTGGATCCCTATATTTCTATCTTTAGGGTAAATACCCAGTAGTGCAATTGCTGGATCAACTTTTGAGGAACCTCCATACTGTTTTTCAGAGAGGCTTCACCAGCTTACATTCCCACCAACAGTGTAGGAGGGATCCCCTTTCTCCGCATCCTCACCAACATCTGTCATTTCCTGACTCGGTGATTTTAGCCATTCTGACTGGTGTGTGGTAATATCTCATTGTGGTTTTGGTTTGTACTTCCCTGCTGCTGAGTGATATTCAGCATTTTTTCATATGTCTGTTGGCCATTTGGATGTCTTCTTTGGAGAAATGTCTGTTCATGTCTTCTGCCCATTTCTTAATTGGATTATTTGTTCTTTGGGTTATTATTTGAGTCTGAGTTCTTTTAAAAAAAAAAATTTATTTATTTGACAGAGAGAGACACAGAGAGAGAAGGAAGCATGGGGGAGTGGGAGAGGGAGAAGCAGGCTTCCCACTGAGAAGGGAGCCTGATGTGGGCCTCAATCCCAGGACCCTGGGGATCACAACCCTAGCTGAAGGCAGATGCTTAACGGCCGAGCTTAACAGCTGAGCCACCCAGGTGCCCAAGTTTGATAAGTTCTTTACACATTTTGGATACTAGCCCTTTATCTGATATGTTATTTGCAAATATCTTCTCCCATTCTGTCAGCTGTCTTTGGTTTTGTCAATTGTTTCCTTTGCCGTGCAAAAGCTTTTCATTTTGAAGTCCCAATAGTTCATTTTTGCTTTTGTTTCCCTTGCCTTCGGAGAGTGTCTAGTAATAAGTTGCTGTGGCCAAGGTCAGAGGTTTGCTCTCTGTTTTCTCCTCTAGGACTCTGATGAATTCCTGTCTCACATTGAGGTCTTTTCATCCATTTTGAGTCTATTTTTGTGTGTGGTGTAAGAAATGGTCCAGTTTCATTCTTCAGCATATGGCTGTCCAATTTTCCCAACACCATTTTGTTGAACAGACTTTTTTTCCATTGGATATTCTTTCCTGCTTTGTTGAAGATTAGTTGACCATAGAGCTGAGGGGCTATTTCTGGATTCTCTACACTGTTCCACTGATCTAGGTGTCTGTTTTTGTTCCATAGTACCATACTGTCTTGATGACTACAGCTTTGTAACAGAGGTTGAATTGTGGATGGAATTGTGATGTCACAACATTTGGTTTTCTTTTTCAACATTCTTTTGGCTATTTGGGGTCTTTTCTGGTTCCAAAGAAATTTCAGGATTATATGTTCTAGGTCTGTGAAAAAAGTTGATGGTATTTTGATAGGGATTGCACTGAATGTGCTGATTGCTCTAGGTAGCATAGACATTTTAACAGTATTTGTTCTTCCAATCCATGAGCATGGAACATTTTTCCATTTCTTTGTGTCTTCCTCAAGTTTTTTCATGAGTATTCTACAGTTTTGAGTATAGATTCTTTTGCCTCTTAGGTTAGATTTATTCCTAGGTATCTCATAGTTTTGGGTGCAATTGCAAGCAGGACTGGACTCAATCCTTAATTTCTTTTTTCTGTCTCATTGTTAGTATATAGAAATGCAGCTGATTTCAGTGCACTGATTTTATATCCTGCCATGTTGGTGAATTTCTATATGAGTTCTAGCAACTTTGGGGTGGAGTTTTTTGGGTTCCTTCCAACCTCTGGCCCCAGAGCCAAAAGCTCGGGGCCCCACCCAATGAGCCCTCAGAGAAAAGCATAAATCATTCCTGTCTCCCTGGTCTCCATCTGTATTCTGTGTTTACCCAGCATGTGACTGAGTGTTTCTATCTCAGACCATGACCTGTTTCCAGCATCCAAACCCTGCAGACTTCTGTGGTGGGCTATCGTGCCACTGCTCCCAGAAGAGGAAGGGGTGTCTTGCCGGTTCTGCAGCTTGCTGGGCCCCTGCTCAAAAAGCAGTCACCTAACTGAGCCATGGTTTGTGGCTCACTCTCCCTGACTCTGCCCACCCCGAGGTTTACTTTCCCACATATCCTCTCAGATTCACTTCTCCACACCTCCTACCTTGCAGAAAGTGGTCACTTTTCTATTTATAGAGTTGTAGCTTTTCTTTTCTTAGATCTCCTGTTGAGTTCGCAGGTGTTCAGAATGATTTGATAGCTATTTAGCTAGATGAAACTAGGGTCTCCTACTCTTCCTCCATCCTGGACTCCTCTAACATCAAATTATTTTATCTTACATTTAACAATGTGCCTTTAACCCCTTTTTCACAGTAATGGCAGCTTTTAAGAAAATACTTAAAAACAAAAAATAAAATACCTTTAACTAGAAATGTAAACTTGAATAAAAAAATGCTATTAGGAGGTGCTTTAGCTGGCTCAGTTGGAGGATCATGCAAGACTCTTGATCTCAGGATTATGAATTTGAGCCCCATGTCGGGTATAGAGATTACTTAAAATAAACAAACTTAAAAAATAATAGTAATAATGAAATAAATAAATAAAATTAGATTATGGAAATTTTTAAGTATTTAAGGTAAATTCTATGGGTGCCTGGGTGGCTACTCAGTTAAGCATCTGCCCTCAGCTCAGGTCATGATTTCAGGGTTCTGGGATCAAGCCTGTGATCAGGATGGAGCCTGTGATCAGCCTGCTTCTCTCCCTCTCCCCATCCCCCACTCGTGCTTTCTCTTGCTATCTCTCTCTCTCAAATAAATAAAATCTTTTTAAAAAATAAATAAAACTTAAAAAATTAAATTCTATTAATTTAATTTTAATTAATTTTAATTAAATTCTATTAATTAAATTAAATTAATTTTAAATTAATTCTAATTAAATTATGTAGACAAAAGATTTAATTATCCTCCTTTCTGACTACTTTAAAGAGGAGGAACAAAGAAGTTACCTGAAGTTGATGGACAAATCCAGCATTAGGATTAATGCAAAATCTTCTTTCTTGAACATAAGCAAATGCATCTCTGAAAACAAAAAAAGAAAAGTAAGGTGACGGTATTATTTCATGAATTAATCTCAATTTTTTTTAGTATTTACCTAAAATAGGAACTTATCCAAAAATTTACCTAAATAGGAAATCATAATCATAAAACTTGTGCTACAGAGAGGTAACAAGCTGTAGTGGAAAAATCAACAAGATGGGCAGATGAAAGATCACCATCCCTCTATTTACCAGCTTGTGTTCTAAGGGAACTGCTCAACTTTCTAAGCTTTATTTTTCTTGTCCATAAACTGGGGTTTATAATAATTCCTGTTTTGGAGGGCTATTATGAAGATGGGTGATTTTAAATATAAAACACCTTGTATAGCATCTATTGCATAGTACGTGCTCAAAATTTTATCATTGTTTAAACAAGAAATGTATCTACTTTCTTGTGTTGTTGTGAGGCTTAAATGAGATAAAGAGCCTGGAATATAGCAAAGCACATAGCAAAGAATAAAAGAATAAAGAATAAAGCCTAGCACATAGCAAAGACCCAATATATGGAAGCTATTTTCACTATTATTACTGTCGAGACACCAAATAATAAAGAGAATATATAAAACAGTCTACCAAGCATTAAATAAACAAAGCATTTGTATTCAAATAATATTAACAACTGATATTTTAAAGCAAAATTTCCATCAAAATTTAAACTTAAAGGATACCAAACAAACTAAACAAGCATTTGAAGGTCTAGTCTGTGTCAAGAATATGGATCCAATGCTGAACGCAGCTCAAATGAAGAGAGTTAACAGGGAACATGGTATAATGATGGACAGGTTGACACAGGCATATCATGCAAAGTTTCATGGCCATCATAAGAATTATTAAGGATCAGGAACCTTTAAGAGCTTTTTGGGGTAAGGTAATTATTTAATCAGATTTATCTTTTGAAAAGATCATTCTAAAAGTAGTGTGGGGAAAAAAAAACAGACTGGAAAAGGAAAGAGTACCTGAAACCACTAACTACTGTTAGAGTCCAACAGAGACATGACTGGAGGTGGGATTAAATGATGATGAAGAGAAAGAGAGAGATTCAAGGTATATTTGAAGACATAAAGGAGACAGGATTTGGTAATGGGTAAGTTTGGGAGAAGAGCGTGAAAGACAAGGAGCTGTCAATGATTACAAGATTTCTTCTAACTTGTACAAGATACACTAAAAAAGGAAACACTGTACATTGGCCAGGTTTTTGTTTTGGCGCTCTTTTTTATCTAGGCAGTATGCTTGGAAAAGCTGATTCTGGTTAAGAAAGACTACAATGAATTGTGAATAGAAGCTGAAACAATTTCTAGGTAATTTTTGATCCAACTACTGCTAAAGGAAAATATAATAAATTAGCCTTTTAAACAAGGGAAGCAATAACATCTGTGTCTTAAGAGTTTTTAAACTTGGGTTAAACAATTCTCTAGCAGTAAATAGTTTTCTATAATTATTCCCAACTATAACTCCCTTGGCTTCTTAATAACATTTAGCACTACCTCTGTAAAACCACAAAATATTAGCCTAAGTAGATCTGTTCAAGGTAGATGAGCTATAAAGGTTAAGAGACTAATCATGGAATATAAGAGCCTGCCTAATCAACATGAATAGATGACAAAATCAGGATATCAACTTCAAACTCCCAAACTGTTTCCATTAAGCTTCATTTTACTGAGAATTTAAACTGTGGCTAGGTTTCAGAGTACTTTCTTACCTGTACTTCATTCCAAATGTTTCCATAATGTATGCAATAACAAAGGCAGCACTGAAGAGGGGGAAAAAATTTTAGAAAAAAAAATAGAAAACACAGCTCATTAATTAAATGCTAAAGAAAGAAAGATAATCTCTAACTTCATACCTCCTGGAGATCCCTGCATTTCCATGGACAAGAACTTTTCCTGAAAAACAAGAAATAGTTATTCTGACCAAAAAAACCATCTAATTCAGCAACTAAAATATATTGAAACCATATACTATACCATAGTAAAATAAATCTTTTCTTAAACATTTTATATTTTACACATACCACACCTGGATATTTATTAGACTTTAAAGCTGACTTGAAAATAAGTTATATAGGGATATTTAAGAAAGCCTACCCAAATGAAACAAGAAGTTGGGAAAATATAAATTTGGGAATAGTCTATTATATGCAATTGCAACTTTCATATCCTGCATTTAGGACAAATGTTATCTAAAACATTAACTGTAACACATAATCCCCTAAAAATAAATACTGAGTAAGAAAATATTTACCTCCAGTCTGTAAGCTTCCATCAATAAATTCTTTAGTCTAAAGATAAAAAAAAAAGTGTGTTTTAATAAAACATGTGGACTAATACAAGCATAAATCAGATACACAATATACAGATGGTAAAACAAAATATATTGAAAACATTTCTTGGTGTGTGTGTATATTTTTTTTTTTAAGATTTTATTTATTTATTTGGCAGACAGAGATCACAAGCAGGCAGAGAGGTAGGCTTGAAAGTAAGCATTTCAAGGGTACCAAAAGTATAAGTGTCTGAGCAGGTAAAAAATGTGAAGCTTAATGAAGATAAACCCAAAGAAACCAAGTCTGAAGAGACTCTGGATGAGGGTCCACCAAAATATATAAAATCTGTTCTTAAAAAAGGAGATAAAACCCACTTTAAAATGGGTTTAAAAAGGAGATATAACTCCTTAAAAAAGGAGATAAGGGACGCCTGGGTGGCTCAGTTGGTTAGGCAGCTGCCTTCGGCTCAGGTCATGATCCCAGCGTCCTGGGATCGAGTCCCGCATCGGGCTCCTTGCTTGGCAGCGAGCCTGCTTCTCCCTCTGCCTCTGCCTGCCACTCTGTCTGCCTGTGCTCACTCTCGCTTCTCTCTCTATGACAAATAAATAAATAAAATCTTTAAAAAAAAAAAAAAAAAAAAAAAAAAAAAAGGAGATAAAACCCTTTCCCAAAAAGGGAGATGTTGTTCACTGCTGGTATAAGGGAACACTACAGGATGGGACTGTTTTTGATACTAATCTTCAAACAAGTTAAAGAAGAAGAAAAATGCCAAGCCTTTAAAAGTGTTAAGATTAGAATAGGCAAAGTTATCAGAGGATGGGATGAAGCACTCTTATCTATGAGTAAAGGAGAAAAGGCTCGACTAGAGATTGAGCTTATGGAAAAAAGGACAGCCTGATGCCAAAATTCCACCAAATGCAAAACTAATTTTTGAAGCAGAATTAGTAAATATTGACTGAAATAGCAATGCTTCAGATATGAAGACATCAGCAACAATAAAACACAGCCTTGAAGAAACTTAGGTAACTAATTAGAGCTGGTTACGATTATAAGGGAAGAGTCAAATGGAAAATCCAAGAACTCAGATATTGTTTACCCAATCCCCAACTTTTAATGTAGATAATCCATTATAATTCCCTAAAGTTTGAAATATTTTACTACAGCTATGTAAAATATTGGTTAAGGAGAAATGGCTTTCCTTTTACCTCACGTTATAAACTAAAAGGCTCAGTAAAAACATTCAGTGTCTTGCATTAAAAATAATAATAAAAGGGGCGCCTGGGTGGCTCAGCAGGTTAAAGCCTCTGCCTTCGGCTGAGGTCATGATCCCAAGCTCCTGGGATGGAGCCCTGCTTTGGGCTCTCTGCTCAGCAGGGAGTCTGCTGCCTCCTCTCTCTTTGCCTCCTTCTCTGCCTACTTGTCATCTCTCTCTCTGTCAAATAAATAAAATCTTTAAAAAAAAATTTAAAAAAAATAAATATTCTTTAAAATATAATCCCACAATTTTCAGTCATAACAAAGTAAAAGCATAAGAAGGAATTAGTTTCATTATTAAGTTTTAGAACCATAATTAAGTCAAATCATAAAATTTAAGTGATATTAAAGCATTTGATACTACTTACCATGGGAAAATAACGTATTATATTTTCAACTGGATTATCTGCAATATCCAGGACTAAATACCTGAAAATAGAATATTTTGTGATAAGCACACCTTCACATAAAACTCTGTATAAGAAACTTCAAAATTTCTCGACAACTATGAAAATAATGGAAAACAACTTTCAAAGTATCATATTCCCAAGAACTGGGTCACAGATTTTATATTGTTTAAATACACAGCATTTAGAGCCTTAAATAATTAATATTTCTGATATTTTTGTATAAAAAAAAATCTCTCATTAAAACTGAAAAAAAATCACATGAACAAAGAAAACTTTCCTCTAAATCATAATGGACCTAGAATATGGAGAAAAAGTGTCTGTATTCTTTATTGTTATTCTCTTTCTACTAACTTCCCCATGGACTAGAAGATTCTTCTTTGAATGGCCCTCTGACCCCTCCTCACAATGCTACAGAGGACATTTCAGAGGAAGCCCAAAGTCTGAAAGAGAAGAAGGTAATCAAAATAGAAGTTTAATGGAGCAATGAGTCAAACATTCATTGCCTGAACTAACCTTCAGTAGAGCAAAATCAACCAAGAGACCACCTGTCCTACACAATTTTACACTCTGGAAAACACAGATAAGACATTATTAATATGCTAGGCTTATTTTATTTCTAACCTATCCTAGACCACCTATTAATACAACTATAGTAATTAAGTCACAAAATTTTTTTTAAAAGTCAATATTGCCTTAAAAATACAGTTCTTTAGTGATCACTTAAAGTAGTAAAATGATCATTTAGGTGGTAACAACTTCAATGAATTCAGAGTTTATCACAGAGAAGCTGAAAATCAGTATCCAAGGATAATCCAATGTAAAAACCAAAAGGAATCAGACAATGACTGTATCCAAAAGTGATTGTGTAGACTGAACTATTACATAAAACACTGCTTTCAGGGGGGGAAAAAAAAAGGTAATTCAGAGTTAATCTAAAATATTATACTGCATGTAATTTTGAATGTTAAAAACTATTAGCAGTCAGGGTGCCTGAGTGGCTCAGTTGGTTCAGCACATGACTCTTGATCTCAGCTCAGATCTTTATCTCAGGTTGAGTTAGAGCCCTGAGTTGGGCTCCATGCTGGGTGTGGAGTGTACTTTTAAAAACAAAACAAAACAAAAAGAAACCCCCCCACCAAAAAAACAAAAACTATTAGCATAGGGGCACCTGGTTGCCTCAATCCACAGAGATTCAGCTCTTGATCTCAGGGTTCTGAGTCTGAGCCCCACACTGGGTATAGAGATTACTTAAAAATAAAATCTTTAAAAAACAAAACCAAAACTATTAGCAGAACTATCAATCTATAACCAATATTCCAAATCTAAGGAGAAAGGATTATTCCATTAGGATAAAGAAGCTGTACCCAGGACAGTTTGGTACTAAAAACAAAATCTCTAGACAAATTAGAAATGTATAATATGGCATTTTAAAATATCATGGCACACGGGGCGCCTGGGTGGCTCAGTGGGTTAAAGCCTCTGCCTTCGGCTCAGGTCATGGTCCCAGTGTCCTGGGATCAAGCCCCACATCGGGCTCTCTGCTCAGCAGGGAACCTGCCTCCTCCTCTCTCTCTCTGCCTGCCTCTCTGTCTACTTGTGATCTCTGTCAAATAAATAAAAAAAATCTTTAAAAATAAAATAAAATAAAATATCGTGGCATTTTCTTTAATATAGGGAAGTCTATTTGTGTGTAGACATAATACACATACATATAATAGAGTTAAGATTTAGAAGGAATATGCCAAAATGTTAACTAAAGTGTTTCCTCTGGGTTGTGGTATTATGGATGATTTTATATTCTTCTTGGCATTATTCTGTATTTTCCAAAGTATCTATAAAGAACAAGGATTTTTTTTCCAAGATTTTATTTATTTGAGAGAGAGAGAGAGAAAGAGAGAGAAGCAGCAGTGGGGAAAGGAAGAGGGAGAGGGAAAAGCAGACTCCCTGCTGAGCAGAGAACCCAATGCGGGGCTTGATCATGGGACCCTGGGATCATGACATGAACCCAAGACAGATGCTTAACTGACTGAGCCAGGCACCCCAAGACCAATGATTTCTTTTCTAATTAGAAAAACATTCAATCTGGGATGCCTGGGTTGCTCAGTTGGTTACACAGCTGCCTTCAGCTCAGGTCATGATCCCAGCGTCCTGGGATCGAGTCCCACATCGGGCTCCTTGCTTAGCGGGGAGCCTGCTTCTCCCTCTGCCTCTGCCTGCCTGTACTCTCACTATCTCTCTGACAAATAAATAAAATCTTAAAAAAAAAAAAAAAAAGAAAAACAATCTATTTCATTTTAGAATACAGACATTCCTTTTTTAAAACAAGTTTTTATTAACTGAAAAATATGTACACATGGTAAAAAATTCAAACAGTATAAAAATATCTGCAATAAAAAAATAGGTCCCACTAGCATTCCAGACCCTGAATTTCCCATTTCAGAAGCAGCCACAGTCAGATTTCTGGTCTTTTAGCCTAGAAACTTTCTATGCATGTACAAGAATATATGCCTAATATACTGTATATATTTTTAAACACAAATGAGAGTATACACTTGGCTATATACCTTGCTTTACAATTTAATAAATCTTAGTGATTATTCCAAATCAACACACTTAGAAATATTTCATTCTTTTTCATGGTTACAGTATTCTATTATACATTTACACAATATACTTTAGAGTGTCTTATACTGATGGACACTCAGGCTGCTTTCATTTTTACAAACAATAACGCAGTGCATCAAAATAGTTTTAACATACATGCATTTATATACATATAGAATATCTCTAGAATGATATTTAAGGGTTAATAGTAGCTGCCTCCCAGGAGAGAAGCTAGATGCCTGGGTTTAGAAGAAGAAAGAGACTTACTTTATTTATATAGTTTTTTTTTAATTCTTTTTTTGTACTATGTGTAATACATATTCTTTATGTTTTTTTTTTAAAGATTTTATTTATTTGAGAGAGAGACAGTGAGAGAGAGCATGAGCGAGGAGAAGGTCAGAGAGAGAAGCAGACTCCCCGCGGAGCTGGGAGCCCGATGTGGAACTCGATCCCGGGACTCCAGGATCATGACCTGAGCTGAAGGCAGTCGTCCAACCAACTGAGCCACCCAGGCGTCCCCATATTCTTTATTTTTAAAATAAAGTTAAAATAACATTAAAAACCATTAAATGCTCAACCACACTCATTATAATGAGAAAGGCAAATTAGAACTATGCAAGACATCATTTTTACTCTAGGAAATTGGGAAAAATTAAAAACGTTTTATAATTCTGTCTTGGAGAGATAAGAAGAAAGAGTCTCATTCACTTCAGAGTAGGAATATAAAATAATACAACTCAATAGAGGGCGATCTGCAACATCCATTAAAATTTTAAATGCTCACGTTCTTTGATCCAACAATTCCACTTGTACAAATTTATCTGACTGTTATATTCACAAATGAATTAAACAATATATATATAGGAATAGCCACTATATTAGCAAAAGATGAAACAATCTAAAAGTCCAATAGGTGACAGGTTGAATAAATTTTAGTATAGCCATACAATGGATTACTATACAAGTTTAAAAAACCAATGCACCTAAGTAATGATATGAAACAATCTTTAAAATATATTAACAATTTTAAAGCCACTGTAAAAAATAAAAGTTTATCTATAGGAATATGCTTATATATATAACATAACCCAAGGAGGATACTCAAAAAGAATAGATGCCTCTAGAGAGGGGAACTGAGTGTCTATGGCACAGAAATAGAGAAAGTCTTCAGTTATACTGTATATGCTTTTGAATCTTTAAAATTTTGCATTATATGCATTACTAATTTGTAATTTAAAGGAAACTTATTTGTTAGATAATATACTCTATGACCATCCTTATAAAACAGATATTAAGGGCAAACTTCTTGGGTCTCTCCCTCTTCAGGAGCTTTGTACTATCACTTATCACATAAACTTTGCTTTGCACCCCATTGCAAAACAAAAACAAAAACAGAAACCACAAACACCCACACACAAAAACAGATTATGTACAGAAGTCTGCTATAATAAAATCAATCAAAATAAAAACTACATTATGTTTGCTGCCCGTAACATTTTAATTAATCACAGCAATAATTCTTACCTAAATAATTGTTGAAAGTTTGGTTTAACAAAGTTTGCTTCAATATTTTGCCTTATGCATATTATATGGGTTATTCCATATTTCTGTAGTATAGGTAGCTATAAAAAATGAGACAGGGAGAGAAATAGTTTAAAATACAAAACATCATCTTATTGTAACACAGATGTTTGAAAATACATAAGGATTGAACATTAGAATTAGTATAACCATATCTGAACTTTAAGTATAGGCAATTAAAGCTAATTTTATAATAATATCCCTGAAATGATCAGTAAGATATTTCAGTGATTCAAGATTAATATATACTACATAACCTCAAAAGGCTAATAGGATTATTTAATATAATTTTAGAGCTTGCTGAGACCTTAAAAATAATTTATTTCGGAAACAATACTAGATGGTGGTTTAAAGGCATGAGCTTTGGAGTCATGAGAGTCCAAGCTCTATATTCCAGCTCTGCTAATGATGTGAGCTCTGTGGCTCAGTTTTACCATGTCAAAACGGGGAAAATACCAACCTCTTCATTGAGTGGTGTGACAAATTATGTATGTCAGGTGTTTGGCGCAATGCCTGGAGCACATGGCAAGTGTTCAATAAGTGGCAGTTACTGTATGTAAATTGACAATCTTTATTTTTTAGAAGGGACTACTATAAGGCATAAGCAATTATTGAACATCACTGACACAGTTAAAAGCAGTACCACGGCCCAAATCTCTACACTACACCATGCCTCTCCCAATATACTTTTTCTACAAGCCAGAATTAATTTATATAGTTCAGAGACTAATAACATTTCAGTTTAAAAATTCTTCTTAAGTTAAAACTGGAAACTCCAAATGATATTATATTCTGTGGGGCTTTTTTGGCTCTACATTTAAAGCAATTTAATATGACAATCTTAGATAGATCAAGTTTTTATTTGCAAGTGATTATAGGTTTCAGTGAATATAATGTGCTTGATAATGTACACAGCATGTTATATACATATACAACATATGACATATATATATAACATGGCATACTAATTTAATAGCTAGAATGTAAATTGCATGAGAACAAGGACTTTGTTCACTGATTCATATACATATGTGTAACAGTACCTTGAATATATTAACTGTTCAATAATTATCTGTTCAATAAATGAAAGAACAAAATCATCCTGTCAAGAGGAATCAGAATTCATAATCTTGGGTTTTCTATGATACTTTCAGCTTATACTCCTATATATTTAATTCCCACTTTCTGCATTAAATAGTCCATAACAATAATACTAATAATCTGTAAGAGAAATCAAAGAGTAATTTATATTTGTTATGGACTGAATATTTGTGCTTCTCTAAAATTCGTATGTTGAAGCCCTAACCCCCAAGGTGATGGAGGTAGTAGGAGATGGGGCCTTTAGGAGTTAATCAGACAGATTTAGATGAAGTTGTGAAGGCGAAGCCCCATGATGGAATTAGTGCCCTGATAAAAGGAAGAAATATCAGAGCTTCATCCTTCTGCCATGGGAAGATGCAACAGGAACAGCCATCTCTAAACCAGGAAGAGAGACCTCACCAAAATCTAACCAAGCTGCACCCTGATCTCAGATTTCCCAGCCTGTGCAACTGTAAAAAATAAAGCTGTTGAAACCACTGGTCTATGGTGTTTTATTATAGCAGCCCAAGCTAAAAATGTGGATTTCAAGTTTTAAATGTTAATTTTTACAGCAACTTTTCCTATGTCTGGAAGAGATTAGAGTTTAATTATCTTATTTCCTGAGTACATCCTGAGTTAGAAGAAGGGAGGTAAGCATTTGGTAGGATTAATATTTAATCAATGTTCCATATTCACATTTATTAAACCTCCAAAATGTATTCAACATCTATTCTTGTTTATACTTGATCTGTGATACATAAAGTTTTAATATCTACTTTATTATTTATCTTATTTATTAGTGTGAGGAAACCACAGAAGATATATGTAACTATGGATAAAAACCTGCTTTAACAAGCTTTAAAGGCATATTAGACTATTAGTGAATAAAAAAACAAACCTTAACAAAATAGGACTCAAACGTAATAGCACACCATACCTTTTACTTTCAATGGACTTTCATTTACATAAACCAAATTATGACCTAATCTCATACCTACAAACTACAGAAAAACTGCACACAAAGTAACAGTTCAAATGTATTTGAATGCAATAAAAGGTAGACTTAACTAAATGAGTATTAGAAAACGAGTTTATGGGGCGCCTGGGCGGCTCAGTGGGTTGAGCCGCTGCCTTCGGCTCGGGTCATGATCCCAGGTCTTGGGTTCAAGCCCCAGATCGGGCTTTCTGCTCAGCAGGGAGCCTGCTTCCTCCTCTCTCTCTGCCTGCCTCTCTGCCTACTTGTGATTTCTGTCAAATAAATAAATAAAATCTTAAAAAAAAAAAAAAAGAAAATGAGTTTATTCCTTAAGGTTTATCTTTATTATTATTTGTTATTGTTATATAAATTTTAGATGATGGTATGAAAAGGAATATGAGCTGTACTATGGTAATTCAGAGTGGGAAATAATCAAATTTTGCCATAGAAACTTCTCCTCAGTCTAATTATTAGACCATAGTAAATAAAATTGAGGGGGAAGAGTTTTGTTTCTTTTTTTTTAAGATTTTATTTATTTATCTGACAGAGAGAGATCACAAGTAGGCAGAGAGGCAGGCGAGGCGGGGGAAGGGGGGGCGGGAGGAAGCAGGCTCCCCGCTGAGCAGAGAGCCCAATGCCGGGCTCCATCCCAGGACCCTGAGATCACGACCTGAGTCGAAGGCAGAGGCTTAACTCACTGAGCCATCCAGGCGCCCCAAGGGGGAAGAAGTTTTGAGGAGATCTGTAAACAAATACTTGTAGTTTAATGTGACAAATACTATAATAGGTATATTTCTAAAATGCTGTAGGAATACAAAAAGCAAATAATTTAAAACCATCTTGAAGGCCAGTATTTTGTGAATACTACATTATTTGATTTTTGTTTATCTTAAGTAAGTTACAGTTAAGTCTACAGTTCTCTATATTTTCCCTAGTACTTTTTATTTTCACCAACACCCCCTTTCCAACCTAGCTGTAGGCCATCAAAACTAGGTTTACTCTTATATATGCCTCAACAGTCAAAAGGGCTTCCAGTTTCAAAGAAATTAATTAAAAAAAAACTCCCTATCATCTAAAACTCATAAATACATTAAATTAAATCCTTAAAGTTAAAAATTCTACAGTTTTTTTTTTTAACAAAACTTACTGTAGGCAGATATCATACACAAGAATATTGACTTCTAAATAGGGTATTGGGGAAAGCATGTGATATGTTTCACATTATAATTCAAAACCAATTAGTAGCACTGTCCTAATTCACAGGACTGAATCCTCTAGGAAGTGGCAACATAATTCCTTCATATATTAAAATGAGATTTACCCTGTTAACTGTGTTAACTAAAGAAATCCGTTTCAGTTTGACTACATAGGAGACAGATATACATGGTATAACACTTTACAGCCTGGAGCATCCAAGTCTCTGAAGTTTGGAAAAACAGAAACAGGATTTTTACCAATTAAAATAAACGTGCAGGGGCACCTGGGTGGCTCAGTCAATTAAAACCTCTGCTTTCGGCTCAGGTCGTGATCCCAGGGTCCTGAGATGGAGCCCTGAATCGGGCTCTCCACTCAGCAGGGAGCCTGCTTCCCCTCCCCCCAGGCCCCCGCCCTGCCTCTCTGCCTACTTGTGATCTCTGTCAAATAAATAAAATCTTTAAAAACAAAACAAAAAAGTGCATACACATGCACACACACACATTTACCTTTGATAAAGATTAACTAAAATGTCAAATATACTTATTTGTGATTTGTGATGACACACTTGACAATCACTGGTCCAGTAATATTTAAAAAGAGGTAGGTACTCCAGAGTAACATGCAATATTTATAGACCTTCCCTCAAAACTCTTACTACTAAAAAAAATTTATTCCAAAAAAGCTGGTTAATAGTCTCCTGATGAACCAAACCTGAAGTTCATACCTTGCTTTTCATAGCAGAAGAATACGGACCTAAAAACAATCCAGGTAAAATTTCCTAGGGGAAAAAAAAAAAGTTGAGATATTTACCATTAACAACTTAAATCTATACAAACTATGTACCATATAAGTGGATTCGTGGAGTATTTTCATAATTGTTATAGTAATTTGCTTTAAGAGTCTCATGCTCTACCAACTGAGCTAGCCGGGCACTGAGTAATTTGCTTTAAAAGCTTGTAATTTAGGGAACATTTCCTGGCCACACGGAGCAAATGACTGGGAAGAGAAATGGATATGTGTTTTATATATCAAATGAGACATTTAAAATTTAAATATAGTTCTGAAAAGTCAGATATCTGGGGGCGCCTGGATGGCTCAGTGGCTTAAGCCTCTGCCTTCGGCTCAGGTCATGATCCCAGGGTCCTGGGATCGAGCCCCACATCGAGCCCCACATCGGGCTCTCTGCATTGGGCTCTCTGCTTGGCAGGGAGCTTGCTTCCTCCTCTCTCTCTCTCCCTGCCTCTCTGCCTACTTGTGATCTCTCTGTCAAATAAATAAATAAAATCTTAAAAAAAAAAAGTCAGATATCTGAACTTCTACAGTGCTTTTTATAGAAGCAGTTTGGGTAAAATTATCATATTATATGACTGTCTTTTTTTTGAGAAAGGGGAGGGTAGAGAGACAGAGGTGGGAAGGAGAGAGAATCTTAAGCAGGTTCCCTGGCCAGCACAGAGCCTGAGGAGAGGCTCAGTCTCATGACGCTAAGAATCTGACCTGACCCAAAATCAAGAGTCCCAGTGCTTAACTGACTGAGCCATATAGGTGCCCCTATATGACTGTCCTTCATATTAATAAAAATCTCTAATTTTACTTATAGTCTCTACGATAGTTTAGAAATAAAATAGGCATAAAGAAAATTACCCCTTTGGAATTACACAAAACCTTATTCAGCCAAATCAAAAGTAGGACAAGACACAAGATTAGAACTGTTGTTACTTATTGTTAATAAAAGTATTATTGCAAAGTTTAAAAAAGACCAGTATCAAATGTTTGCCTACTGACAAGAGTTTCAACAATTTTAAATAAATACCTTCCAAACACTGGATTAAAATTTATTCTATGTAAATTCAGTATAGAAAGATTTTAGTTGGGCTATATCATATCCTAGATATTAATACAGTGTAATTTTTCAGTTCAGTTCTATGAAAATTGTTACTATTTGTGTAGAGGTCTGATTTCTCCTACCAGCTTCTTGTGGGCAGAAATTACATTTAATCATCTTTGCATTCCCCACAGCACTAAGTAAAATGCCTCATAAGTACTCAGATACTTTTAAAAAGAGAATTTTCACACAATAGAGAAAAGAAATAGATTTTTATAATTCAAGGTACTCCTGGGAACAGGAGACACTGATTGATTCTGGGGTTAGCAGAGTGACTGTAAATGGTAAGAAATGCAAAAGAAAAACAAACTGCTATGAGGGTTAACTATCATTTTATCATTCCATTTTGGGAATATTCCACTCAGGCTTCTGGAGGACTTCATTATGGAAGTTGACTGGAAATCAGACATAAAAAGGAACAATTATTCAAGAGTGATCTGCTTTATAGTCAACTCTTTTGGACTTATCTAAACTAGACATTCACAGAAAACAATTTTCAAAAGGAATAAAATATTGTACCCAATTTTTCAGATAAGGAAAAACAAAGTGATTCTTTAAGCATATTCATATATATTACTATGTCCATGATTCTAATCTAAGGAAGAAAGGCAACAATTCATTTCCCATCTTTTTAAGATCCATGATTAACCTTAAATAACCTTGATTTTTAAAAATACTTAATGATGAACCTACAGACCATGAGCCAACAGGTCTCAAATCCTTTGTGAAATTAGATTTAATAATGATAATAGTAATACATGTGGTTTGAATATTATCTTACCTGCATCTCTCGTCTCATAGGGTAGGTCCATTCCTTAACAATGGAAAGAAAACACAAGAATAAAAGTGAATGACAGATAAAAAAAAGGTTACCCAATTAAAAGTTAAAGATGTGACATACAAGTGTATGGATTTTTTTGAAAAAATACATTGTACTTTAAGAATATTCTATAGATTGTTAGCTTTGCAAACACTTGAAAATTTAAGTTAAAAGAAACAATGATTAAGGGGCGGCCTGGGTGGCTCAGTCAGTTAAGCATCTGCCTTCAGCTCAGGTCATGATCTCAGGATCCTGAGACAGAGCTCCACCTCATGCTCCCTGCTCAGTGGGGAGTCTGCTTTTCCTTCTCCCTCGGCCTCTCTCCCCTGGCTTGTGTACTCTCTCTTTCTCTGAAATAAATAAAATCTTGGGGGGAAAAAAAAACAAAACAATGATTAAGGTATTCTTTAAGTAACTATGCTTCCAAAATTATGATTATGTTACTTCGTACAGTGGATGGACTAGCTCATTAATTAAAGAAATTTCTCCCCAAAACTGATCCTCCAAATCAGAAATGCCAAATAGCCTTCTTGTGATTCATGTCAACTTTAACCAACTGGCAGCAGATAGCTAAAACACTGTGTGAGGAAAGACTTAAGAAGAGTACTGTCATCAATGAGCAGTTTATGTAATGGATGAAAGAATGTTAAATCATAGGTATTTGCCATCCCTGATCTAAACCACTAAATGGTTATCAAACAGCCTTTTTCATATCTCACTTGGGCTTGATCTTTTAGCAGTCTGATTCCCTTTAAAGATACACTTTTTGAAAGTATAGAGTTTATTCTCTCTTTGGAATGCAGACCAAAGTAAACAAGTTGGAAAATAAAGCATATGTCAATGGCAAAGGACAGAAAACATTTAAAAGGTAAAGGGGTGCCTAGATGACACAATCAGTTAAGCACCTGATTCTTGGTTTCAGCCCCAGCACCTCTGCACTCAGCAGAAATCTGCTTGAAATTTTCTCTCCCTCTCCCTCTGCCCGTCCCACTTGTGTGTGTGTATACCCTCTCTCTTGCTCTCCTCTAACATTAATAAATGTTTAAAAAAAAAATGGGAAAGGCGCCTGTGCGGCTCAGTGGGTTAGGCCTCTGCCTTCGGCTCAGGTCATGATCTCAGGGTCCTGGGATTGAGCCCCATGTCGGGCTCTCTGCTCCTCAGGGAGCCTGCTTCCTCCTCTCTCTCTCTCTCTCTCTGCCTGCCTCTCTGCCTACTTGTGATTTCTCTCTGTCAAATAAATGAATAAAATCTTAAAAAAAAAAAAAATGGGAAAAGAGGAGCACCTCAGTGGCTCAGTCGGTTGAGCACCTCACTCTTGATTTTGGCTTATTTTGGCCCAGGTCATGGTCTCAGGGTCCTGGGATCAAGCCCTACATTAGGCTCCTTGAGAGGTAGGGAGTCTGCTAGAGATTCTCCTCCTCTCCTTTTGCTCCTACCTCCCCAAAATAAATAAACAAATCTTTTTTTAAAAAATAAAGAAAAACTTGGAAAAGAAAAAAGCAGTTACAGTGAATTGATAAGAAGAATCAAATATAGTACAGATAGTCCTCATTCGTAAACAGACTGCATCCCGAAAGTTTCTAACTTGGTTGCTTACAACTTAGAATTTAAACAGAAATGAGGTTTCTAAAGTTAAAACTGGAAAAGCTTTTTAAAAAATCCTTTATTTTCAGGGGAAAGGAATTAAGGGATATAAACTTCCAGTTATAAAATAAGTCACATGGGGTGCCTGGGTGGCTCAGTTAGTTGGGGAACTGCCTTTGGCTCGGGTCATGGTCCTGGAGTCCCAGGATTGAGTCCCACATTGGACACCCAGCTCTGTGGAGCGTCTGCTTCTCCTTCTGATCTTTTCCCCTCTCATGCTCTCTCTCACGGTCTTTCTCTCAAATAAATAAATACAATCTTTAAAAAATAAAAATAAGTCATGTGGATAAAAAGTATAACATCAGGAATATAGCCAATAATTTGGAATAACTTTGTATGGTGACAGAAGTTAACTACACTTATGGTGAGCAATGGGCAATTTACAGAACTGTCCAATCACTATGTAATATACCTGAAACTAATATAACATTATATGTCAATTAGAACTACCCTACAACCCAGCAATTACACTACTATGTATTTATCCAAACGATACAAAAATAGAGATTGGAAGGGTACATGCACCCCAATGTTTATAGCAGAAATGTCCACAGTAGCCAAAATATGGAAAGAGCCCAGACGTCCATCGACAGATGAATGGATAAAGAAATGGTATGTATACATAAGGAAATATTACTCAGCCATCAAAAAGAATGAAATCTTACTATTTGCAGTGATGTAGATGGAACTAGAAAGTATTGTGCTTAAGTCAGTCAAAGAAAGACAACTACCAAATGACTTCACTCATATGTGGAATTTAAGAAACAAAACAGAGGAACATAGGGAAAGGAAAGGAAAAATAGAATAAGAAAAACAGAGAGGGAGGCAAACCCTAACAGACTCTTAACTACATGGAACGAACTGAGGATTGATGGGTGGAGGAATAGGGTAACTGGATGACAGGCATAAAGGAGGCCCTTGATGTAATGCACACTGGGTGTTATATGCAACTGATGAATCAACTAAATTCTACCCCTGAAACTAGTAACATACTGTACATTAACTAAATTTATTTTAACTCAAAATGTTATTTTAAATGCTTTGTGACTGAAATAATTCACAGAAAATATGTGCCTTGTTAAGCCAATTTCCAGTGAATGCTGGATGCAGACAATTTCTACAACTATATATAGTGACATGCTTAGAAGTACATTTGTGGGGGCACCTGGGTGGCTCAGCTGATTAAGGGTCTGCCTTCAGCTCAGGTTATGATTCCAGGGTCCCAGGATCCCTTCTCAGCAGGGAGTCTGCTTCTCCCTCCCCCTCCTCAGGTGCACTTGCTCTCTCACTCACTCACTCTCTCTCTCTCAAATAAATAAAATCTTAAAAAAAAAAAGTACATCTGCATATCCTTCTAATCTAAATTGAATTTAAGTAAAACTAACAAATAATGAAGGGGTGCTTGCCTCAGTCAGTTAAGTGTCAAACTTGTTTGTCTCAGATCATGATCTTGGCGTGGTAAGAACCTGTATCAGGTTCTGCGCTTAGTGGAGACTGCTTTTCTCCCTCTCCCTCTGCCCCTTCTACCTATCCAAAAAAAAAAAAAAAAAAAAAAAAATCAAACAAACCCTTTTCACTTTTAATTTTAGGATTACAGAAAAGTTAAAAATAGTACAAGGAATTCCCTTTACCCTTCACCTAGATTTTCCAAGTCAGAAAAGTATTTTTAACACATAAGGTAGAAATGTTATACATCTGTAACAGAAATCTAAGCTAGAATGCAGTGGAAAATTATTCATTATCAGAGGGCTGCAAGCTATCAGAAGGGGGGAGGGGAAAGGGGGAAACGCAGAAAAGGGGGGAAAGAACATGTCTGTTTTGTAGAACAAGAAGCTATGGTTAGGTGTTCCACCAGATACCCTCTTCTGTGAGCCAGTTTGAGCCAGTTTGGAGGTGACATCCTGCAAAGAAGCCCCCCCTGAGTTGCCCTAAAGTTACCTCTGGCTCATTAGAATACTAAGATCTCCTCCCAAGGGTGAGGTTTTCCAACCATTTTTTTTTTAAAGATTTTATTTATTTGACAGACAGAGATCACAAGTAGGCAGAGAGGCAGGCAGAGAGAGGAGGGAGCAGGCTCCCTACTGAGCAGAGAGCCTGATGCAGGGCTCGATCCCAGGACCCCGGGACCATGACCTGAGCAGAAGGCAGAGGCTTTAACCCATTGAGCCACCCAGGTGCCCCCCGACCATTTTTTGAACATACAATGTACACACTAGCATGGTGACATACTAAGCATGAGGAGTTGAAACCAAGTGCCTAGGTAACAAAATGTGTAAGTTCCTTAATGTATCAAGCTCCCTGGCCCTGCTCCCTAGCACACAGAATAAATGTTTCATGGATGAATCCCAAGAGGAGACAGACAGTATTTTGAGAGCCATTTCCCTGTCTCCTTGTGACAAGTAATAAAAACTCTTCGCTTTCTTTTCTTTTTTTAGAGAGAGGAGAGATAGAGCAGAGGGAGAGAGAAAAAAATTTAAGCAGGCTCCATACCCCTGAGATCACCACCTAAGCCGAAATCAAGAGTCAGACACTTAAGTAACTGTGCCACCCAGGTGCCCCAAAACTCTTTGCTTCCTTGGGTTATGTTCAACATAATGCACCTTGAGTAGCAAACCTCTTGAATTTGGCTACAGAAAAGACAGAATAGTACTCCTGCAATATAGTCAGCAATTTTTCTTTTTAATAAAGAAGAGAAAGAAAGTCCTTTTTTGTCTTTAACAGATCCTGGCAATGTGATATTAGTAGGCTATAAACCCCAATAAGTTATATCAGGAGAGGACCTGCTGATCTTTCATGGCCTTGTATATCTGTTCTTTTAAAATGGACGTATAAAAGAACACACAATGAAGTGTTAAAATGCCCAAATCTGAATGTAGAGCTCAATAAACTTCCAGAGGCAATACAACCATGTAATCACAACCTAGATCAAGATTTTCGTCATCTCAGGGGTGCCTGGGTGGCTCAGTTGTTAAGCATCTGCCTTCAGCTCAGGTCATGATCTCAGGGTCCTGGGATCGAGCCCCATATCAGGCTCCTTGCTCAGTGAGGAGCCTGCTTCTCACTCTCCCACTCCCCCAGCTTGTGTTCCCTCTCTCACTGTGTCTCTGTCAAATAAATAAAAATAAAATATTAAAAAAAAATTTTTCGTCATCTCAGAAAATTCCTTCCTCTGCTCAGTCAATATCCTCTCTTCAGAGGTGACCACTGACTGCTGTCACTATAGATTAGTTTTGCCTATTCTTGAACTTAGTATAAATGGAATCACAACAGTACTATTTTATTTGGCTTCTTTCACTCAACCTAATGTCTGTGACATTCATCCATGTTGTCTGTCACATGGCTGGCTCAGTTGGAAGAGCATGTGACTCTTGATCTTGGGGTTGTGAGTTTGGACTCCACAATGGGTATAGAGATTACTCAAAAAAATAAAATCTTAAAAAAAAGGAAGGGGGGTGAGGAGGGGTAACAGGGTCATGGACACTGGGGAGGGTATGTGTTGTAATGAACACTGGGTATTATATAAGACTGATGAATTACAGACCTGCACCCCTGAAACAAATAATACATTATATGTTGCTGGGTTTTTTTAAATTTGAGACACAGAGAGAGAGAACGCATAAGCGGGGAGGAGGATCAGAGAGAAGGAGAAGCAGCCAGATATGGGTCTTGATCCTGAGATCACAACCAGAACTGAAGACAGAGGCTCAGCCGACTGAGCCACCCAGGTGCCCCTATAAAACATTACATATTAATTTTTAAAATATCAATGGAATTCCTAAGTCACCGAGTAGGCCTATATTTGGCTTTATTAGACACTGCCAAAAGTTTTCCAAAACCAATTTACATTCCCATCAGCCATGTAAGGGAGTTTTAGCTGTTCCACATCCTTACGATGGCCTTATTTAAAATGATACTGTATATGTAAGACATAAGACAAAGCACAGGACCTGATCAAAGAGGGAAGTAAGATCAACACCAAAAAGCTGAGTTCCCAAAAGGCAACATTCTCATTGAATGATAAACTGGGGAGATTAGGGAGGGAGGAGAATTTACCTCATCCCCATAGAAATGAGTACTCTTGCCTTTCTTAGCTTTGAGTCTGAGCAAAATGTGGTGGTAACAGTGGGTTGGGATCTTCCTAACCACAATCTGGCCTTTGCTCAACTTTGGCATTAAAATTCAATTATTTTTGTGAGGCCAAGTGAAAATTCAATGTCAGGTGGTCCTAGGTAGATAGTGTCCATTGGTTTTTGGAAGAAGCAAATGCATTTTCTTTCTGGAGAAGCATGCCCTAAACCTAGATCAGAAATAATTCACAGAGATAAGTTTAAACGAGCTCACAATTAAAAAAAAAAAAAAGAGGAAATGAACCACCATAAAAAACAGATACAACTGAATCACATTCACAAAGGCTGCAGATATTAGGACAATGAAAAATACAATACATTTAGAATATCAAAGGTATGAGAGCATCAAAAGTATGAGCAAGGATTAAGAAATTTATTTTTTAAGAGAACCAAACGGTATATGAAGAAATGAAAAAACACAAATGAAATTAAAAATTGGTGGGACAGCTAAATAGAAGAAAGGTTGTAGTTAAAGAGAGAATTTGTGGGGCAGCTGAGTGGCTCAGTGGGTTGGGCCTCTGCCTTTGGCTCAGGTCATGATCTCAGGGTCCTGGGATCAAGCCCATGCAGCAGGCTCATGGCTCAGCAGGGAACCCGCTTCCCGCCGCCTCCCGCCCCCAGCCTTTCTGCCTGCTTGTGATCTCTGTCAAATAAATAAATAAGGGCGCCTGGGTGGCTCAGTGGGTTAAGCCGCTGCCTTCAGCTCAGGTCATGATCTCAGGGTCCTGGGATCGAGTCCCGCATCGGGCTCTCTGCTCAGCAGGGAGCCTGCTTCCCCCCCCCCCCTGCCTGCCTCTCTGTCTACTTGTGATCTCTCTCTGTCAAATAAACAAATAAAATCTTTAAAAATAAATAAATAAATAAATAAATAAATAAAATCTTAAAAAATAAAGACAATTTGTGAACTGGAAAACAGAACTGAAGAAATGACCTAAATTCAGAGTTGGAAAATATGATCACTTATACACATATAAGATAGAATTTAAAAGTCCAACATCCATAAAATCTAAGTTCCAGAAGGAGGATAGAGAAAATAGATATGTTACTGAAAATTTTCCAAAACTGGCTAAAGACACCACACTTCGGAAATAAGCAACCCACTAAATCCCAAGCAAGATAAGGGTAAAGAAATACACAGGTAAATAGCAGTATACCAAACACAAAGCAGAATTTCTTTTTCCAGACTAAAAGCAAACACAGAAATGGAAGAGTCCAAAAGACCTTCACATATGCAGCCAATTAATTTCCCAAAAGACAACAAGGCAATTCAATTGAGGGGGAAAAAAGTCTTTCAAAAACCGGTGCCGGGGGACGCCTGGGTGGCTCAGTTGGTTGGGCAGCTGCCTTCGGCTCAGGTCATGATCCCGGCGTCCTGGGATCGAGTCCCACATCGGGCTCCTTGTTCTGTGGGGAGCCTGCTTCTCCCTCTGCCTCTGCCTGCCACTCTGTCTGCCTGTGCTCGCTCTCTCTCTCTCTCTCTCTCTCTGACAAATAAATAAATAAAATCTTTAAAAAAAAAAAAAAAAAAAAAAACCGGTGCCGGAACAAGTAGATATTTATCTAGAAAATATTTGTCTAGTAAATAAAATGAATTCTGATCCTGACTTCTCTCACCACTCCCATCCCAAACCTTCCGCACACATAAACATCTTGCCTGTCTTCACTGTTTCATCTATTTCCAACACTTGATGACAGGTGCCTGGCACATAATAGGTTTTCAATACATACTTGATGAATAAATGGGAAAAAAAAGTGTGTATGTATAAACACAAATGCAAAAATGACAAAACTTCTAGAAGAAAACACAGAATACATTTACAACCTTGGAAAAAGCAAAGATATCTTTAAAAGGGCACAAAAGATTTTTTTAATTAAAAAAAATTATTGGGGCGCCTGGGTGGTTCAGTGGGTTAAAGCCTCTGCCTTCAGCTCAGGTCATGATCCCAGGGTCCTGAGATAGAGTCCCATGTCAGGCGCTCTGCTCAGCGTGGAGCCTGCTTCCTCCTCTCTCTCTGCCTGCCTCTCTGCCTACTTGTGATCTCTGTCTGTCAAATAAATAAAATCTTAAAAAAAAAAATTAATGGGGCTCCTGGGTGGCTCAGTGGGTTAGAGCCTCTGCCTTCAGCTCAGGTCATGATCCCAGGGTCCTGGGATCGAACCCCGCATCGGGCTCTCTGCTCAGCAGGGAGCCTGCTTTCCTCTCTCTCTCTGCCTGCCTCTCTGCCTACTTGTGATCTCTGTCAAATAAATAAATAAAAATCTTTAAAAAAAACATTATTAAGGGCCACCTGGGTAGCTCAGTGGGTTAAAGCATGACCTTCCACTCCAGTCATGATCCCAGTAGGGAGTCTGTTTCTCCCTCCCCCTGTTCTTGTGCTCTCACTCTCTCCCTTTCTCTCTCTCCCTCTCAAATAAATAAAATCTTTAAAAAAATTTTATTTAAGGGAGAGACAGCATGCAAGCACATAAGCAGGGGGAAGGGTAGCGGGAGAGAGGGAGAGAATCCCCAAGCACACACACTTCGTGCTGCGCGAGTAACCCTACAAGGGGCTCCATCTCAGAATCCTGAGATCATGACAATTATCACACAATGAAATAGTGTTCAGTAACAAGAAAGAATCTACTACTACTGCTAAGCACAATATAGGTGATTTAATATTCTGTTCCATGAAAAAAGCCATAAACAGGAGCACCTTGGTGGTTCAGCCGAGACATTAAGCATCTGACTCTTGGTTTCAGCTCAAGTTGCAGTTTCACCAGTAGTAAGATCGCACCCTGAGCCAATGCCCTGGGTTACATACTCAGCGGGAAGTCGGCTTGTAGATTTTCTCCCTCTGCCCCTCCCCCATTCACACACACACACACACAAAAAGTCATAAACAAAAGAGTCCATTTTACATGTCCCATTTATATGAAGCTCAAGAGATTAAACTGCAGTTACAGAAATCATAATACTCATCGCCAATTTGGAGCATGCTTAATACTGTCCCTCTTTCTCTGCTTCTCCCCAAAGAAAAGGTACTGTTTTCTCTATTTTGCATTTCTACTTCAGGTACAGAGAGCCTAATAACTTAACTTTGAGTCTAAACAGCTGACTCCAGAAACACTGACACTATATAGCCTCTCAATGTAAGAAGGAACCATGTAGCGGACAGAGTTGTACTAAACAAATATTGACTGGGGCAACCCCTTCCGTCCGCTCCCTCCTTGGGAGCTTTGTACTATCACTTTGGCTATCACTCAATAAACCTTGCTCTGCTGCCCATCAAAAAAAACCCCAAAACCAAAAAATAAATAAACAAATACTGACTGCATAAATGATGATTAGCCCATAGGGATTAACAGAAATAAAGTATATAGTTTCCAAGCCAGTAGAGGGGAAAATGTAATCAATTTTTTTAAAAGATTATTTATTTATTTATTTGACAGAGAGAGAGAGAGAGAGAGAGATCACAAGTAGGCAGAGAGGCAGGCAGAGAGAGAGGAAGCAGGCTCCCTGCTGAGCAGAGAGCCCCATGCGGGGCTCGATCCCAGGACCCTGGAATCACAACCTGAGCTAAAGGCAGAGGCTTTAACCCATTGAGCCACCCAGGCGCCCCCTGTAATCAATTTGTACAAAATGAATGAATGCGCATTTGATTTACCAATATGTTATAACCGTTTTACACTAAAAAGTTTTAAAGAACTTAAGCCAAAAATTCTGTCATTTTCATCATGGTACCCCTAACACTGAGCATAGTGTCTGCTACAGAATAAGCACATAATAGATGTACATTATGGTTATATACGGTGCTTCCCCCCCCTTTTTTTTAAAGATTCCTGATTAGTCTAATAGACAGTCTTATCTTCCTGAAGAAACTTACCAGAGTTGCAAGAAAGAAGAAAAGCAATTAAAGAAATGTGACTTTTGGGGCGCCTGGGTGGCTCAGTGGGTTAAAGCCTCTGCCTTCGGCTCGGGTCATGATCCCAAGGTCCTGGGATCGAGCCCCGAGTCAGGCTCTCTGCTCAGCAGGAGCCTGCTTCCTCCACTCTCTCTGCCTGCCTGTCTGTCTACTTGTGATCTCCATCTGTCAAATAAATAAATAAAATCTTTAAAAAATAAAAAAAATTTTAAAAAAGAAATGTGTACTTTTGAGTTTATCTAAAATAAAATTTCTAAACTGTGCATGAAAAAACAAAAACATGGGGCACCTGCGTGGCTCAGTTGGTTAAGCGACTGCCTTCGGCTCAGGTCATGATCCCGCAGTCTCAGGATGGAGTCCCACATCAGGCTCCCTGCTCGGCAGGGAGTCTGCTCCTCCTCCTGACCCTCCCCTCTCATGCTCTCTCTCTCTCTCTCCCCCCAAAAAATAAATAAAATCTTAAAAAAAAAAAAAAAGAAAAAACAAAAACAAAAATAGGAGGACGTATATAGTGAAATGATGTACATATATTCCAGGGAATATCTGGCCCTGTATATGCTAGAAGGCACTCAAAGACACAGAATAAATGTGCTTCCTTCTGGAATATCAATTTTACCAAAAGTTTTTTTTTTTTTTTTTTTTTTTAGAAAAAGTGTTTTAGGGGCACCTGGGTGGGTCAGTTGTTAAGCATCTGCCTTTGGCTCGGGTCATGATCCCAGAGTCCTGGGATCGAGCCCCTCATCAGGCTCCCTGCACAGCAGTAAGGCTGCCCCCCAAACTCCCCACCTCATGTTCCTGCTCTCTCTGTCACATAAATAAATAAAATCTTTTAAAAAAAGAAAAGAAAGAAAGAAAGAAAGAAAGAAAAAGTGTTTTCACTGGCTGGCCACTAATTTTTATTTTTATTCATTTTAAAACAAACATGACCACATGGATAGAATGCAAAGCTTACTTGAAGTTTTAAGTGAAATAAGAGGCTTCAAAGAAATTTTGAGCTCCCAAAAGACTGTATACAGTAGAACATGTATGCTGTATTTCTATAAGGAAGATATTATAGGAGTAAAAAGCAAGTTGTATTGCAGGAGAGAACGGAAAATTACTCCTATTCACCGGACAAAAAAGCACATAGCCTACTTTTGTGAGCATCAGACTTGCTGTAATAGGCAAGGATCCTCTGAAATCTCAAAGGCTTTCTCTCACGAAGATTTCATTAAACTATTCCTAGTGCTAGAATTAAATTTTGATCTTAAGCTTCTACCCTCTTTGTTTACCTAGCCCTGATACCTACCCTACAAATCTTAATCCTGTCTTGTCTATCAGTTCTGGTAATGCCTTTAGCATAGTAGATCAAGATGTTAAGTCATTCACGCTCACTGTTTTGCTCTACCAGATGTCCATCTATCTGAACGTGTCTCTAACAATCATGTCTTGCCTGTATCACAATCTTAATCTCAGCCTGCCCACACTGCTGCTAAAATCCATCACTTTAGAGATGGTAGTGGTAATGGGGCAGATTCCCAATGATCTAGTGAGAATTACTACTGTACTTAATTAGTAGAATCAGTTTCCCAAACTCCCAATGACTAGCCAAACAGTCCCCACTATATTTTTCAAACCAAAGCAAGCTACTTAACCAACATAACCCTAATTGTGAAACACACTCTGCTTCTGATGAAAATTAATTCATAAGTATCATTCAATCATCAATATGTGCTAAAAGGTATGGCATATTAAAACATCTTTCATGTTCTCTCCTCCTCAGACAAATGTAATTACATGAGCTATCAAATTGCACTTAGGGGGCAGAAAAATGTTCAAAGATCAGTAAATAAGTAAATAAACACAGCAAAGAATATAGGCTGTAACCATTCGATAAAATAAAAACTTAATTCTTGGGGCGCCTGGGTGGCTCAGTGGGTTAAGCCGCTGCCTTCGGCTCAGGTCATGATCTCAGGGTCCTGGGATCGAGTCCCGCATCGGGCTCTCTGCTCGGAGGGAGCCTGCTTCCCTCTCTCTCTCTCTCTCTGCCTGCCTCTCTGTCTACTTGTGATCTCTCTCTGTCAAATAAACAAATAAAATCTTAAAAAAAAAAAAAAAACTTAATTCTTATTTTCAGATGGATCAGGCTGGATGAAACATAACAACCTTTAGAAACACCAAGACAGATTATGAATTTTAGTTGATGGGAGGAGCAGTCCAGAGGAAAAAAAAAATCATCAGAATACTATACTAGAGCCGGGACATTTCACAAAACAGAAAAATTAGTACTGGGGTTTCTCTTCTCCAAAAAAATTTAGCCCTCTTCATAGTAAGCCCTTTCCTTTAATTCTCATCCCTATTTTGCTTCAACCAAAACACAAAGGAGTTTTTCACTCTAAAAACAAGAGACAGAAGGGCATTCAAGTAAGATCCTTTTAAGTCAGTTACTCATAAATCTGGCTGCCACTAGAATTATCTGACTCCATCACAGACCAGTTAAATCAGAATAGGTGCTGGTAGGGTCCAGGAATGGTTATTTTTTAAGAAGCCCCCTGGGTGATTCTACTCTACAGTCAGGTTTAAAAAGCACCATTCTAAATTTAAGGATCCTCAATCAAAAATATTAAGCAATTCCCATTTTTTATTCTGTCTTATGGGAATCAAAAGAGAAAATAAAGTGACATTTAAGTTGCCAAATTGCAACTGAAATAAATTATATTTCCCTATCTAAAAACATTAATTTCTGAAGTATAAAATCAATAGCCCTAACTATGCAACTAATTTTAAAATTTGACAGTGTAAGCTGCTCTTCATTTCTAAAAAGAAAGTACTATAATCTTGTCACCAGACTCCACTACTAAAACCAATCAAGATTCTTCCATTAATGCAACAAACATTTGTTAAGCTTAGGGTATATACCAGACAGTGGGTCAAGTGCAAGAAACAGTGAGAATAAGATAGGAACACATTAGTGAATAAACTCACTTATGAAAATTTCAGTCTATCATGGAAAAGAGACATTGACCAAAACCATCAGTATGATGTCTATTACAAGTTAGGTATAAAGTACCAAGTGCTACAGAGACTTATAAACCTGGAGGATTAAACTATTCTGTGGAGTTAGAGTGGGAGAGGGAACAGGAGGAGTCAGCAAAATCAGGGAACTCCTTTCTCAAGAAATAATACCAAAAGTTAGATCTAACCCAAGAGCAAATAGTTAATTAGGGGAAGGCAAGCATAGTGCTGGCAGCCACAGAGGGAAAAATGGCAAACACAAAGGTTCTGGTTGGAGGTGGGAGAGTGGAGGGAACCAAAACATTCCAGGAACTGAGAGAAGATGAACGTGGTTAGGGAAAACGGAGAAGAGGAAGAGTAGTAGCTCATAATAAGGTCAGAAAGGCACGCAGAAGCCAGACCACACACCACCCTGCAGATAATGTTAAGGGTTTGAACTTCATCCTTAAAACAGTGGGAAATCACAGCAAAGTTTTAAACAAAGGAGTGACAATCTTTTTGCAAACTGATCTGAACACAGCTAAATTTTTGCTGGGACTATCCTATTTTGCTGGGACTGTCCCGACTAGTATTTCAAGAAATGTAGAAGTAATATTCTTATAGAGGTGACAGGTTCATCAAGCTGTCACAGACTGATCATATCAATCATTAAGAGCATGCATTAAAATTTCTCTACTTGAATTCTATTTTTGCTAAAACAAGACTTGGATTGTAATTTAGGTTTCCATGAAATGCTTCCTAGGTGGAAGAATACTATTACCGGCTAGTCACCATAACTACGTTAAAGACCATTTGACACTTTACCTATCTCATGGGATATTAAAAAATTAAGGTTCTGTTTTATTAGTTTATCATGAGTAACTATATTCCCTATTTAATGGTTATTTATAGTTCTGTCTGCCTAGAAAGCACCCTCCATCCCCTGTGGAAATGCTCTTATGGTTTTGGTGGGAGGGCTACCAATGATGAACTTCACACCCCTGGCCACAAAAGTATATAACCTAGACCGGGCTCCTCATTGTATTCCCCCTTTATGGCTATAAGGATTGATCCAAAGGATGGCACATGACGTAGGTTAAGCCAATCCTCCAGATTCTAAATATTGAAGCTCAAAGAGATATTATTCCTCAATGTGTAAGCTCTGTAAGGGTGTGACCTTGAAGGAGCTGACAGTCAATCTCCGTATCTGTGGAGAAGCCAGAGTAAAAGCAGAAACCCTAAGAGAAAATAGAGACAAGCATTGACAAGAGGCAGAGGCAGTTCTGATGCATTATGATACAGTCTAGTCAAGTCTCCGAGACCAACTGCACCACTACCTTTTTGGATTTAATTACTTCTTCCCCTTTTGCTTAAGCTATTCGGAGTTGGTTTTTGTCACTTGGAACCAAAAGAAAACTAACATCTAATGCTATGAAAAAAGGAATGAAGTTGCTTTCAGTAAATAATATTTGCTTCATTATCTCTAGGCTTTAAGCATTACTTCTGTCCTTGCAGAGGAAAGCTATATAAAATATTTTATAAAATATTTATAAAATTATTTTATAATAATTTTAAAGAAATAAGACATATACACAGTAAAAGATTAAATCCAAGTCTATAACCATTTTGAACTAGAAATCAAGAGACCAAGGCCCTCAACTGTGTCTTACACTACTGTTACCTTGGCATAGCACTTATTCTCGGTAAGCTACAATGTCTTCACCTCAAAAGAGAGAATGCTCTACACTACTTTTTAAGGTTGCTTCCAGACTGAAATCACTGAATCATGTTAAGGACAAAAAGCATATTCCTCATTCACATTATTCCGTATTAAACAAGAAAAAAGTGTAAATTTATTTTTAAAATAATTTAAATTCAGGGCGCCTGGGTGGCTCAGTGGGTTAAGCCACTGCCTTCGGCTCAGGTCATGATCTCAGGGTCCTGGGATCGAGTCCCACATCGGGTTCTCTGCTCAGCGAGAAGCCTGCTTCCCTCTCTCTCTCTCTCTGCCTGCCTCTCCGTCTACTTGTGATCTCTCTCTGTCAAATAAATAAATAAAAAATCTTTAAAAAAAAAAATAATTTAAATTCAACTCTTTTTCCTATTTAAGAGTCCAATCTTAACATATGAAATTGTGAAAGACTACTACCACAAGCAAAGGATCCCTCCAAATAAAAAAAATAAGACCCCCAAAAGATATTCAAAAGAATATTTGGTATAAACGAATGGTTTCTTAAAAATATAGCCTTATTTTCCAATTATTAAGATATTTAGAACTAGAAAATTTTACTCTTTCTTGATCCTACTAGAGATTAACTGAGTATCCTTGTCTTGTTACTAATTTAATCTTCAGAAAACTCTAATTTAGTAGAGTGTAACACCATTTTATTTTAAACTAGCAGTGTGGGGGGACGACTCAATACAAACTTTAGGCAAGGAAAAAATAAGGCGGAGTAAAAAGAATCCCTAATTAGATATCAGGGGAACAGGTTCAAGGAAATTCATTCTCAGTATCAACTGCCCTCCAAGGGAAAGTTTCGTGGCTGAAGTTTTTAGATTCAGATGTGCTAGCTTTGTGACATTTTATTCTGCAGGTCAAGGTTTCGCCTCAAACAAACAAAACAACTACTTTGGAAAACTTTTTGAAGGCACACTTCGAAAGTTCAGACCCCAGATCCATTTCACATACGGGGACAGGTGTACCACAAGTGAATCGATGACACCAAAAAATCCCTCAAATTGAGATTTAAAACATTACCCTCGTATTGCCTTGGCAATAAAAAGGGGAACCTTACTCAAAGTAAGTCCTGGACGCCCAGTCTCGGGGAGAAAAGACTGCTTTTGCCCTTTCCATTTAATTAAGTAGACCAGACCCAGCTGCCTCTCCGCCAGGGTCTCAGGAGAGGAAAAGGTACTCAGTGAGTGAGGGTCAAAGCACACCGCCCCTGGGCGGGAGGCTCCTCCCCGAGGTCCCAGGACGGTCTCAGGAAGCAACAGGGCTCCGGGGGAACCGGAGACTTCGACGGTTGGGGCCTGGGGTCGCCCTGCGGCCGAGGAGCCACACGGGGAGGCCTGTGCGTGGCAGTCACTGGACAAACTCACCTCGGCGTCTTCTTTGCACTGCGGCAGCGAGGGGAACTCCAGCTTCACGTCCTCCATGGCCCCGGCCCGGGGCTTGTGGGTGGGGTGGGAGTGGGAGTTATCCGGCCCGCCCGACCCTCGGGCTGCCAGTAGCAGAAAAAGGAAGAAGGGCGGGTGGACCGGGGGACTGATGGGCGGGCAGCGAGCTTAAAACTAACACACGCAGACTAAAGGGTCCCAGCGATTCCGGCGGCGACGGCGGCGACAGCGGGGAAGAGGAGGGTTGGGCGGCTCATACCCGGCCGCCATGCTGCTGCCGTCTCCCTCCCCCTGAGTCTCCGCGCCCCTCAGGCCGCACAGGCTCGGGCACAAGCGAGAGCCCTACAACCGTCTCCCCTCCCCGCATTGCCCCAGCCAATCCCAGCCCACGCTTGCCTTCGGCCCGCCCCCCGCGGCCGCCAGGTGTCAGCGCGCCACCGCCCCGCCCCTTCGCCAGAGCGCAGACGCGGGGGGGCGGGGCCTCGGAGGAGCCACGGCCTAAGCTTACCCGGTGTGGAGGAGGTGGGGCTGCGGCAGAAGGGAGGGAACGACTGAAGGTCCTGGGAAAGGCAGTGGGACAAATCAGACCAGCTCTGCCCTTTCCAGAAAGGACGTAAATCCCTTCTGTAGTACACGAACGGGCAAAACATCTAGCCACCAGAAACTGGCATCCGAAAGGAAAACTGTAGTTTCTGCCCTCAGAATCCTACGCAATCTGTGGTGAGGTTATAACCAAAAAAGTAATAAATGAAGAGGTCATCTTAAAACTGTTATGCTACGCAAAAAATGAAACACCCATCACCTTTAAGTAAACTGAAACTGTGGACTTTTAAGAATACTTGCGAACATGACTAGAAAATCTCAAGAAACAATGGCAAGTAGAAAATCCTAAGAAAAAGAAACTGATAGTTCACTCAGTAAAATATACATCATACTGAAGGAAGGTCTCTCCCTTTATGTTTATGTTGAAATGTTAGTATTATATATAATTATATATATTAATAAACTACATGGCTTTCAGTATCTTTTAAAAACGAGTTGAGTTTGTTAATACTATATTGTAAATGGGGGTGGCGGTACAGGATACTTTCTCTGGGCTGAGGGAGATACTGTTATCCTTTTGTAAACAAATGAGTAAAACCAAACGAAAGAATCCACACTTTGAAAATTTGTACACCAAACCGATCCTTTAAAAAAAAAAAAAAGTTGAAAGGTGGGAAAGTCATTAACTAAATTGTTAATTACAATGAATAAAGTTGAAAGAATCACATGGATATTTGACCAAGACCCGCTTGACAAACATCCTACTATTTTTATATTGTCATTTTTATGAAACACACTGCCAACATACATAGAAAAAGAACTATTCAATAATTTGAGTATTAGATGGTTAGCTTGAGTGCTCCATTTTCTCTACCACTATGTAAACTGTTCTCTATCTTTTAAAGTTATAAAAAGACACACAATACTCTGCTAGTTAAGTTTTTAATTTGAAGAATGTGTAATTATCAATGTCATATTAACACACATTCTTTAGTGTTTATTAAACTGAGGCCAAGTTGGTTTTTTTTAAATAGCACCATTAATAAGATCTCAGTTGATGCCCAATGGTGATTTCCTATTTTAATCTGTTAAGGCTTTAATTCCACATGATACAGAAAGAATTGTGTGTAGGTAACAGAACTTTTGCTTTGAACATTTCTGACATCAACATCCCCTACATCAGACACTCTTAGCTCGGTATCCATAGATACCTACAGAGTCAATGGGTGAACTTGGGAAATAATAAATCTTTAATTTTAGTATATGAAAAATTGTGTGTATTTTTGTGTGACTTTTTCTTGGAAGAGTGTCCAGACCTTAACATTCTAAAAAGGGAACAATCATCTCACATAAATCAAGAAAACCAAGTCACATTTGTTAGCAATTACTTTTAATAATAATCTAAAAAAAGGTTATGGATGTGCATGTACTTTTCCAATTAACTATAACACAGCCTAATCATAGTAAGTAAAAAGTAAACAAAACCTTCCATTATTGATATAAACATACATGTCTATGCTTTGTATAACAACATGTTCTTAGGAACACTGAATGTGGGTACAGTTTTAAAATTCAGAACTTATCATCTAAATAAAATTCATTTTGGTTATTAAATAGTTTATTTACTAAAGAACCTAAAGAACTACAATAAATGTACTTTTAAAAAAGACAAAAATTTGTGTAGGAGAACTGAATCAAACAGATTTTATTCAACTTTTCAGGATGAGGAAAACAAATGATATAAAATAAGTCATAAGAAATGCTCTCGTACTATTTCAAACTACTTTCAATGTTTTACAAAATGCTCACACAGCAAATACGAAAAGCTTTAACATAGTCTTATAACTTTTGCTGCAATAAATGCAACATTAACAAACATACAAATTTCTTCTGTACCAATCTTAAAAGTAGAATTACTGAATTACTAATTTTTACAATGTTATTCATAGTTACTTTTATTCATGTTTTTAATTAGATCATTGCCAATACATACATTATTTTCCTTAACTTTATTTTTACATTAAGCCAGTATCTGTCATGCAGTCATCAAAAACCTTCCAGTAAATTACACAGGTTTGTAGTCCAATTTAGACTCTAGCTTCTTAGAATCAGCCACTTTTCTGACTGCTTTCATGAAGTCTTCCTGTACTACAAAATCATGATCAGCACGAATTGCAAACATACCTGTGGAGAATAAAACAACATGACTGCTATATATAATATGTGAATGATTTCAAAAGAAAACTAAGGGGGGGTGGGCAAAATGGGTGAAGGCAGTCAAAAGGCACAAACTTCCAATTATAACATAAGTCCTAGAGATGCAATATATAGCATGATGACTAGATTTAATAATATTGTATTGTAGGGATGCCTGGGTGGCTCATCAGTTAAGCATCTGCCTTCAGCTCAGGTCATGATCCTAAAGTCCTGGGGATTTGGTCTACATTTGGTCCTGGGATTTGAGCAGGGAGCCTGCTTCTCCCTCTGCTTGCTGCTCGCCCCTGCTTGTGCCCTCTCTCTCTGACAAATAAGTAAATAAAATCATTTAAAAAAAACTGTACTGTGTATTTGAAAATTGCTGGAAGTTGATCTTAAAAGTTCTAGGTACCAGAAAAAAATATCGTCTTAACTACATGTGGTGATGGATGTTAACTAGATTTATTGTAGTGGTCATTTCACAATAAAAACAAATATCAAATAATGCTGTACACCTGAAATTAACATAATGCTATTTGTTCAATTATATCTCAAAAAAAAAAAGTTTTTTATGAAAACTAAGTAATTCCACGAAGTAAATGTGAAGAAGCCTAAATTTACCACTTCTGACCCAGTAGCTCTAATTTGTTAAAAACAACCATCATTGTTCAATTAATTTCCTTAACTACAGCAAGCATTGTTTTCCAAACCTAAAGCTAGACATCAACGAGACAACTATCTGGATACTAAAAATCTAGCTCATACAGTCCCTGTATCCAATGACATCCTGAAAAAGCAAAAGTAAAACTATCAACAAAACACATTTTTAAGCAGTACCTTCTTAACAGGCAACAACTGCCTGGAAGGAGGGAACACAAGTATGGTTTGGAAAAACACAAAACACCTCCAGTAATTTTGATGGTCTTTCCTTGTTAAAAATCAAAAGCTTAGAGAATAGGAATTATAGGAATTAAAGAAAGTCAACACTGGGCTTTGTATCAAAAACCAATGCCACTATTCACATATTAAAATTTACCTTATTTATCTACAAACTGATATTCTTATATGACTAATGTACAAACATTTTTATATGACTTTGATATTCAAATATCACAAACTTGGAAAACTCAAGTTATTGACAAGTTACTTGTCAAATACTACTTGACAAAGGACTGAAAGTTGTGTGTGTGTGTGTGTGTGTGCGTTTTGAAACATTAGGTATATCATGGATATGGGCTCAAGATTTTGTGACAATCCTAATTTCATGATAAGCTAAAGCTAGTAAGTTTTCATTATCTGCTAATTAAATGAATCCTACTAATATTTTCATTGAAGATCTGCTTATATTGACTTTCACTTACCATCAGTGGAATAGAAAATTTCAAAGGTTAATTTCTATCTTTCCTCTTAAGATTTCTATATAGTCTTTGAAATAGTCACTCTATGTTGTATTCAGAAATCAGGTAAATGGAAATTTCTAGTCTTTTAATAGTGAAGTTACAAAACCTGTTTTGAAGGCTACAACTAAAATAGGAAAGTTATTTTTCCAAACTCTGTGCATATGACTATTTCCAAATCATTGTTTAATGAATGATTGAATCTGAGATACATTCTAATCCAAAAAGGACAATAATGTTAGGATTTGAATGGAAAAGACAACTATAACTGAATCAAGTTTTTTTTTTAATTTTTTTAATCAAGTTTATTTTTAATTACAGAAAGATATGTCAGCAAAAAAGGCTTGAAGTCTAATAAAGTCTAATAAAAAGAAAACCAAAGAATTTCAGTGTCTACAAATATGAACGTCCCAGGCCACTTAGAAAGCTAAAATTATAATCCACACAGAAGTTATAGCTCTTTACTGGAAATACCACATTCTTTTATTTATTTATATATATTTATTATATATACTTATTATATATAATTATATATAATCGATATATATATATATATTTTGGGGTTGTTTTTTTTTTTAGTGTAAGCTCAACACACAACATGGGAATTAAACTCACAATTTAGAGACAAAAAGTTGCCATGCTCTACCTACTGAGCCAGCCAGGCGCCCCATAAAAATAACTTTTTAAAAAATATGTGAGCTATAAACTTCTAGTTATAAATAAGTACCAGGGATGTAATGCACAACATGACTACTGCTAATATTGCTATATGATATATAGGAAAAACAGTAAATCTTAAGAGTTCTTATTATAAAGAGAAACTATTTTTCCTTTTTTCTAATTGTATCTCTATGAGAAGATAAATGTTAGCTGAGCTCTTGTGGTAATCATTACACAATATATGTAAATCAAAGCATCATGCTGTACACAGACTTATGTGGTCATATATGTTAATCACTTCTCAATAAAACTGAAAAAAGGGCGTCTGGTTCAGATGGTTAAGCATCTGCCTTAGGCTCAGGTCACATCTTCAGGTCCTGGGAATCAAGCCCCATGTTGGGCTCCCAGCTCAGTAGGGAGTGGGCTTCTCTTTCTCCATCTGCCTTTGCTCCCTCCCTTTCCTTGTGCTCTCTCTGTCTCTCTCCCTCTCGCTCACTCTCTCAAATGAATGAAATCTTTAAAAAATAATAAAAATAAATAAATAAAACTGGAAAAAAAAGTGAAAAAAGCAAGTATCATAATCTGATGATATCAACCTTTAGGATTATGACATTGCTTCTGTTTGGATTCCAATTTTACCAAAACAGTACTCTAATAATAATTTGGTCCAGTACAGATTTTGGAAAGAGAATGTCCTAAGTTATTCCAAGTAGTTACAGCCACATGCAAGTTTACCACACAACATTTTCTGTATACTAGTCTTTGTTCAAAGATTTTATTTATTTATTTATTTGACAGAGATCACAAGTAGGTAGAGAGGCAGGCAGAGAGAGAGGAGGAAGCAGGCTCCTTGCTGAGCAGAGAGCTCTATGCGGAACTTGATCCCAGGACTCTGGGATCATCACCTGAGCTGAAGGCAGAGGCTTTAACCCACTAAGCCACCCAGGTGCCCCTATACTAGTCTTTGTGATTCTGATTTACTCTGATGTGTATGGAGACCTGCAGATTTTTGATCCAGATACTCAGTCACAGTATACCCATGAAGATACTCTTATGGAGAAGCCATGTCTGAGCAACACCTTTAAACACTAATCTATTAGAGGGGAGGGGGCTGGGAGGATGGGTAAACCTGGTGGTGGGTATTAAGGAGGGCACGTATTACATGGAGCTCTGCGTGTGGTGCATAAACAATGAATCTTGGAACACTGAAAAAAATAAAATAAACACTAATTTATAAGAAATGTTAAAATAAGGCTATAGGTGATATAAAAACAAGAGGAAATCACATCTGTATACTTAAAAACTATTCACCCACAACGTATGACAGTAACTATAAATACTGCAAAAATTATTTTGTAATTATTACTATAATAAATTCACAACCTTGAGATCAGGACCTGAGCTAAGCTCAAGAGTCAGTCACTTAACCAAATGAACCACGCAGGCACCCCTAATTTTTTTAATTTTAAGATTCTGTATGGAAGACAAAGACTAAAGGAATCTATGGTTTTAAAGCCACCTGGTACCAGAAATAAAATAAAAATAGAAAAAATATATTAAAAAACAGTAACATCTGAGGTGCCTGGGTGGCTTAGTAGGTTACATGTCTGTCTTCGGCTCAGGTCATGATCCCAGGGTCCTGGGATCAAACCCCAGGTCAGTCTCCTTTCTCAGCCTGCCTCTCCCTCTGCCCTTCCCCTGCCTATTCTCTCTCTCTCTCTTTTTCAAATAAGTAAATAAAATCTTAAAAAAAAAATTACATTTTATACAAGTTACATGATCAGAAAATTCATAAATCAATCTTACAAAGCTTATTATTAACGGACTAGTATGAGAAAACATGTTATCCATTTTGCAGATTACTTCGGGTGCTGGCCCAGTCTGATTTCAGCCAGAGGTGTGGCAGAGTGTTCTGTACAGTCCCAGACTTACTTCAGGGGGCCAGCATGCTATCACATGCAGGTCTTTCCACATTCTGCCCTAAGGCATCCGTAAGTGTAAAGGAGTTAACATCCCCAGGGGCAAATTGTCATGGGGGATGAGAGCTGGTAAATAAATGCTCCAGTCTCCATACTTCAGCCAAGTAATCCTGGAAGGCATTCAGTATGTTTCTCTGAGGTCTCACCAAATCAAATCCCCCCGTCTACAGCATCTACCTCAGTAGTGCACCCTTATTATAGCTTTGCTTCTTTCCAACTCATTTGCCTGTTCTCTCCTGCTTCTTGGAATCAATTCTCAAAAATCCAAGCACACATACCCTTGCAAAGCCCAGGCTCTGCTATTGAATAAACCCAAACACATTTTTAGCAAATTAAACAAATCAAAATCACTGCACTTTAAACTCATACCTGCTTCAGTACAAACATTTCTCAGGTCTGCTCCATTAAAACCATCTGAAAGCTTCACAATTGCTTCATAATCTGTTTAGGAAAAAATACTGGAAGTTAGTAAATAAGTAAATAAATAAATAAATAAATAAATAGACATTTTCTTGATTTATGCCCATATGGAAAACTTAACTGCAGAGCTTGCTCTGAATTTGATCAGCTAGGCATCTATCTGTTAACATTCCTCCATAATATTTAGCAAGTTCTCCACAATATTAACAACCAAACCTATGCTTTTGTTAAGCCAGTACTAAACAGAAATACTTAACTTCTGAAACTTTAAAACCAAGAAATACCATCAATATCTGAAAGCATCTTTTTTTTTTTTTAAAGATTTTATTTATTTATTTGACAGAGAGAAATCACAAGTAAGCAGAGAGGCAGGCAGAGAGAGAGGAGGAAGCAGGCTCCCTGCTGAGCAGAAAGCCCGATGTGGGGCTCGAACCCAGGACCTGGGATCATGACCTGAGCCGAAGGCAGCGGCTTAACCCACTGAGCCACCCAGGCGCCCCACCTGAAAGCATCTTAACCTGTTTCTACGCATTGAAACAGTTATGTGATATGTGAACTTGGATATGTGAACTTGAGTTATCTGTGAAGCCATGACTCATAAAAACTGTAACCAAATCTTTGATTTGAATAAACCTAGAATATTCAGAACCAGCTATTAACCAAAATGAAATTTAGTGCATTAATATAAAATACACCAAAACTGATCATCAGAAATATTTTTTATATTTTTTAAATTTTTATTTATTTATTTGACAGATAAAGATCACAAGTAGGCAGAGAGACAGGCAGAGAAAGAGAGGGAAGCAGGCTCCCCGCCGAGCAAAGAGCCCAATGTGGGGCTCGATCCCAGAACTCTGGGATCATGACCTAAGCCAAAGGCAGAGGCTTTAACCCACTGAGCCACCCAGACACCCCTCATCATATTTTAATCATATATTTTAAACAACTATTTTTCTTAATTTAATTTTATTTTTTTTAGTGTTTCAAGATTCATTATTTATGTAAACAACTATTTTAAATGGCTAGCTTTTCTGGTTCCTATGCAAGCTCCAAGTGGTGAGGTACCAGATCTATGTTAACAGTAATGGTTATACGACTTTTTTATCCACATGATAGACTTGAAATAAAGGGCTATTGGTTTGGAATAGCAGTTATGGACTCGATATAGAATAAGGAGAGAAATAAGAGACAGCATGGGCTACTACAGTGTAATTCTGATGAGACACCTTTGTCAAGCCATCTGCAGTATGTCAATCTGTATTTGAAATTGGACAGATATTCATTAATTTTCATTTAAGTTCATGTAAGCACCCTGACAGCAGGGATTCCCAAGGTTAGCACAGTATTTGGTATCTAGCAAGAACTCAGTATTGGAAAAAAATCTACAAATTGGCATCCCTAGCTTAGCCTAGTCTTTCCAGCTCAAAACTCTTTTCATATAAGCAATGAGGAAATTAGTGAGAGGCAATAACCAACAATTTTAATCATTTTTGGACCATTAGCATCTAAGGGTAAAGCTGCATGGCAATTATACTAGAACAGTATAATGACCCCTAGTCAAAGAGTCAGCAAATTTTCTATAATGAGCTGAACAGTAAATATTTTAGGCAGGCCATGTGGTCTCTGTCAAAACTATTAATTTCTGCTATTGTAGTGGGAAACCAGTCACAGACAATATATAAACAAATTGCAGTGGCTGTTAAAATAAAACATTACTTACAAAAAGAGAAAGCAGATAGAATTTGGCCCACAGCAATCGTTTGCTGACCTCTATCCTAGACTGCATCTCACTTCTGGCGATAACGATTTTATCATTTCTCCCCTGTCCTCAAATGTCTAACAATAATTCCCCATCTTCACTCTGAACTTGCTTCCTACTTCACTGAGAAAATAAACGTATTCAGAAGAAAAATTGTACAAGTTTTTGACATATATGAGATACTGTCATCATTAGCAACTATTTACTCTGCCTTTCCTCCTATTCTCATAAATGCAAAGTCCATGCTCATATACAGGGCCAACCTTTCTTCAAGGAAAGTGCATCACCAATTTCTCTCTCTCTTCTAGATCACTCACATTAGCATTAAAAAAATGTTGTAAATTCTTCCACCTTAAAGAAAGCTCCTCCAAATCTTTATCTCCATTTCCACTATAGCTAGTTTTTTCTCTTCCCCCTTTGCAGCAAACACCTTGAAAAAAATGTCTGAACTCAAAGCCTCTCCCTACAATCTTCTTTAAACCCATCTGAGGTAGGCTCTTACTCTTACTGCTACAAAGAAAATGCTTTGATAAGGTTACCAATAATCTCCACACAGCAAATTCAAAGGTCCATTCTCAGAAGTCTTTTTATCTGACCCTCTGTCAGCATCTAACAGGGAATTACCCCCTTTTTGTAATAATTCCTTCATTTACCTTCTAGGACATCACCAGCTCCTGGTTTAATTCCCCACTGTGACTATACCTTCTCAGTCTCCTTTGATGGTTCATCCTAACTTCTTAATATTGAAATTATCCCAGCTCACTTGTTGAACCTCTTCTCTATCCATATTTACTTCCTCGGAAATCTCATTTAATCTCAAGACTTTATCTTTTTTAACGATTTTATTTATTTGACAGAGAGAGCATGCACACAAGCAGGGGGAACACCTAGCAGAGAAAGAAGAAGCAGGCTCCCCACTGAGCAGGGAGCCTGATGCGAGACTCCATCCCAGGACCATGGAATCAAGACCTGAGCTGAAGGCAGCCGCTTAACCAGCTGAGCCACCCAGGCAACCCTAATCTTAAGACTTTAAAAAAAATTTTACTATTATTATCCATAATTACATCACCAGCATAGACTCCCCCCAATAAACTATTGATGCATATAGATTTACTAATCAACATCTTTACTTGGTATTGAATTGACATCTTAGCTTTAATATATTCAGAATCAAACTCCTTATTCTCCCTATAAAACCAAATCTTTCCAGTCTTCTCCCATTGTAATCGATGACAACCCCATCTTTCCATTAGCATGAGTCAAAAATCTAAGTCTTCCATGGTTCTTCACTTTAGCTCATACCCCACATCTGATTCATTAGCAAGCCCTGTCACCTCTATTTTCAAAATATGTCCAGAATCTCATTATTTTAAGACTCTGGTACTACCTTGGACCACACCACCATCTTTTTTCTGGATTATTAAAATATCCTCCTAACTAATCCTCTTGTTTCTATCCTCGCCCCTCTAGATGCAACCAGAATGATCTTATTTAACATCAGTTTCAAAATATTTATAGATGAAACAATACAATGCCTGGGATTTGCTTTTTAGAAATCCAGAAGGAAGATAAGAGGTGAAAGAGATTACAGATGAAACAAGATTGGCCAAGAGTTAATAATTATTAAAGCTGGGTAGGGGATGAGTAACCTAGGGTTAGAAGTTTGTTATACTCTTATCTCAAGTTGTATGCATTTCTAATTTTTGACACTACAAAGTTAAAAATAACAAAAGGTAAGACTTTATCATTGCTCTGCTCACAATCCTTCAATGACCAAAAAAAAAAAATTAAAAGCAGAAGTTCCTACATAATGACCTCAATATGGCTATATACAATCTGATTCCCATCACTTCTATGATTTCTCTTGCTACCACTGTCCCATTTACTCTGCCATAGACACCTTGGCATCTTTGCTACTCCTGGAATGTTCCAGCCATACACCTACTTCAAAGTCTTTCTCTTGCTATTCCCTCTGTATCATTTCCCCCCAAATTATCTACACCTAGTGCTTTCACCTTTTTAGGTCATTGCTTAAAAATCATCTTCTTGGTAAGTCTTCCTTCTGCTCCCTGCACCTCACCTCCATTTAAAAATGTATCCATTCATTCTGGCTCCTGGCATTATCTATTTCTCTTTTCTTGCTTTATTTTTTTCCATAGCATATATCACCATCTAATATACTAAACATTTTACTGACCTTGTCTGTCTTTTCTGACAATAATGTAAGTTCTGTAAGGCAGGCATTTGTCTGTTTTGTTCATTGCTATATCCCTAGCACTTGAAACAATTCCTAACGTACAAAAGATGCTCAATAAATATTAGCTAAATTTAAGATCTCCATGTTTGCTGAATTTGAAACCAGATTTGGTAGACTATCAGTGATATCTATTAGCATTCTGCTTCATTTACGAAATGTAAATATACATAAAATGGTTATTTCCTTACCTATTTCACCATGCTTTGTAATGGGACCTGCATGGATTTTCAATATGTCTAATCTTGCTTGTTCGTTTGGTAAGTCAATATCTGAAAATAAAAAATTTTAAGAAATTCTTTTGCAGTCAGGTTTTGGTTTTATTTTGTTTTGTTTTTAAAGTTTTTATTTATTTATTTGACAGACAGAGATGACAAGTAGACAGAGAGGCAGGCAGAGAGAGAGAGGAGGAGGCAGGCTCCCTGCTGAGCAAAGAGCCTGATGTGGGGCTCCATCCCAGGACCCTGGGATCATGACCTGAGCCAAAGGCAGAGGCTTTAACCCACTGAGCCACCCAGGTGCCCAGGTTTTTTGATTTTAAACAAAGTAGGGGGTGAGGAAGAGATATGAAAAGAGAAGTGGACACACACTAAGAGAACACACAGCAGGTGAAGAACTTTAACTCACGTATTTTTCTGTCTAATCTTCCAGGACGAAGCAAAGCAGGATCCAGTGTATCTGGTCTGTTTGTAGCCATGATCATTTTAACTCTATGTAGAGTATCAAATCCATCCATTTGATTCAATAACTAATATATTTATAAATAAAAATCATTGACAGATTTTTACAAAACATCCCATTGAAAAATAGAGAGTACACAACTTCTATATTTCTAATACTATGAAATACATTGTCTACAGAGAGCATGCCATCTCCAGAATGACCATTTGATGGACTCTCTCTTCCTTCTCTAATATAAAGGTAGAGGGTTTTCCAGCCTTGGAAGTTCCAAGACACATTACTGAACACATAACTGTAACTTGTTATAGCTATCAAAAAGTTTTAATAAATTGCAAGGTTTCCATCTAGTCAAGTATTATAAAATTAAACTATTTCGAGCTGATTTCCAATGTTCAATTTTTTTTTCATAGCTACTTTTAAAAACATTACTAATAAAATCTAATATATACAGTACTATGGTATGCCAAACATAAAATTTACGTTCAGAAAACCAGGTACAATGACATTTCCACAAATCTGATAATAAATCTATTACATATCTTTTCAAATAATTCCACTACACATAGAAATACTGAGACACTAAGCATATTTCCTTCAATTACTAAAGCTTTCTTGAATATTTAAAAACCTAATTGCATTCAACAAACTCTTTAAAACATACCTAGCTTAACAATATGTCTATCTCTTTTCCAAAATATCTGAGAGCTGACAACATATCAGTTACTTGTATAAAACTATCATCAATGTGGGCTGCCTGGGTGGCTCAGCCGGTTAAGCATGGGCCTTTGGCTCAGGTCATGATCCCAGGGTCCTGGGATCAAGTCCCGCATTGGACTCCTTGCTCAGTGGGAAGCCTGCTTCTCCCCCTGCTTGTACTCTCTTTCCCTTTCTTTTTCTGACAAATAAACAATAAAATCTTTAAAAACAACAACAACAACACAACAACAAAACTAACATCCGTGTTGTTTCAAAATACCTCAATTAAAGGTTTCCAGGAGTATAGAATTTGAAAATGCTGTATATACTCTCAGCAGATCACTATATTTTATGAAAAGTCCTTTTCAACTACCCCTACTGAGATGGAATTTGACACTATTACTTATGCTACCTAGCTTCGTAGAAGCTGAAAAATACGTTTGGGATCTTGCCATCACTTTCATAGAATTTGGAGTGGGGAAACGCTTTATGTACATTCTAATATTACAACATCCATCTTCTTCAATTATCAAAACTAATTTAGTTTCCTCTTATTCTCAGGAAAAGTGTTAGCGATTTTTAGAGCAGCCTCATTCATAATTATAACTCACTTATTGCCACTAGTTTTAGTATGTCGATTACTTATAAAATGTCTTTTTTTTTTTTAAGATTTTTATTTATTTTATTTGACAGAGATCACAAGTAGGCAGAGAGGCAGGCAGAGAGATAGAGAGAGGAAGAAGCAGGCTCGCCGCTGAGCAGAGAGCCCGATGTGGGGCTCGATCCCAGTACCCTGGGATCACGACCCGAGCTGAAGGCAGAGGCTTTAACCCACTGAGCTACCCAGGCGCCCCAATTACTTATAAAATGTCTTAATGAAACAAGTGCAAGACCACGTTCACAGAATGTGAACATCAGAAGAATATACAATTTAAATATCTGAATGGCTTGTGTGCTCAAAATACATGGAGTAGTATACCTATATATCATATAGAATTTTGTAACTACTCCTATTACTTTGCAACAGACATTTTCTTACTAGAGATTGTGGTACAGAAATGTGTTTATTCCTGACAATATTTTCAAACTTTATACTTAAGTGTTTTTTTTTTTTAAGACTTATTCATTTATTTGAGAGAAAGCATGTGAGCACGGGGAAGGGCAGAGGGAAAGAATCTCAAGCAGACTCCCCACTGAGCACAGAGCCCAATTTATGCCTTGATCCCATAATCCTGAGATCATGACCTGAGCTGAAATCAAGAGTTGGATGCTCACCCAACTGAGCCACACAGCACCCCTTAAGTGTGTTCTTCTTGTAAACCACTGACCACATTTTGACCTTCAAATACCCAGTGTTTTCATTTAATACACAGTGGCTTCTTTTTAAACCCTCTTTACCAAATATTACCTCCATCAAAGTTCTCTGAATCTCTCTATCAGCTGAAGTACCCTCAGAAAACCGACGACCACCTAAAATAATGATATGGAAACTCAAATGCGTTACTCTTTTCCTCTACAACCATCATTTAAGATAACAGAATAACAGTATCTGGAGTTAAAAACATTAAAATAAAAATTAAATAGTAAGAATTATACTGATGAAGTTAGAGTTGATTTTGATACGACATTTCTCATTTTGTCGATGTCAAATTAAAACTGGTTAAACTTTCTTAAGAATTTTTTTTAAAGTAACCTTTAATTCATTTTGCTATTTCACACAATTTGCAGTTATAGATGAAGGGGGGGTTCCTTTAGATTTTTAAGAAATTTCTTAACACTTTCAAAAAAAGTTCAAAATAAACTTTAAAAGGTGTTATTCTTACCAATGGCATCTATTTCATCCATAAAAATAATGCATGGTTGATGATCCCTGGCATAATTAAACATTTCTCTGATCAAACGAGCACTTTCACCAATGTACTTGTCTACAATAGAACTAGATACAACCTGATTAAAGGAAAAACATTAAGGTAAACATAAGATAATTCAAATAAAATTTAATTTCAACAGCTACAAAAAGAATCTTCCCTTTACCTTTAAGAAATTGCAGTCCAGCTGGCTAGCAACAGCTCGTGCCAAGAGTGTTTTTCCTGTGCCTAAAATGATAGAAGCCCTAATTAGATGGAAAGCAAAACAAATTTTCAAAAGCCTTTTTAGGTTATCCTCCAGCCAGTAAATTTTATAAAATGAAAGCTAAATCCTAAAGAGAATTTCCATTTAAAATTCTTTTTTTCCCATTTAAAATTCTAAAGCATTTCAACTTTCAATATTAAAATTTTAAATTTTATTCAAAAAATCCCTTGTAATTCTAAACATGCTGAATACGTACCTTCAAAAATATATCAAACCCAATTTACAGACACTACAGAAGTCTGTTACATTATTAGTCTGTTACATCCACTGGTCTCTCCTGTGTAATGAATGCATCTTTTACCTATGCATGATATTATAACACCAACTATTGGTTATTTGGAAAACTACTGGTTCAGTGAGTTATGAAAATCTTCCAAATGTTGGCATTTTTCATTATATAATATTTAAAAGCCAAATTTATTAATATTACCAATCTCATCTCATCTTTAAAGTATTAACATCAGAAAGTTCTCAGATGGGGGTGCCTGGCTCAGTTGGTTAAGGTCCAACTCTTGATTTCAGCTCAGGTCATGATCTAAGGATTGTGAGCTGGAGCCCAGTGTCAGGTTCCTTGCTGAGTGTGGAGCCTGCTTAAGATTCTCTTTCTCTCTCCCTTCGGCCCTTCCTCCCACTCACTATACATGCGCACTTTCTTTCTAAAAAAATTTTTAAAAGCTGTCAGATATAAGTTTTGAAAATCTAATTTTCACCTGAAAGCTCAAATTTTATCACTGGCTACAAATGGTGTCAGTTGTTTTTAACATAACAGGCTAACTACATTCATTTTTGAAAAAATGTTTGCCGGATAAGCAATAATCAATCTGAATAATCAAAAACCAGTCTGACAATGACAGAATGTCTATAAATTATGTTTTCAAGTAAAAATGATATCCTATGAAAAGCAGCTTATTTCAGCTGACAACTCAAGGCACAAGTGCTTCTCCTAGAGATAACTATCCTATTCAGGATGAAAGAGAAGTACTTTACATGTATTTCCCATCTCATCACATAGAATATAAAACGTTATTCAAAAATCAGGACTTAATAAAAATAATTTTTACGGCTTCAACAAGAACATCTAAAAGTGAAACTCACATTTTTTTTTTAAATACTGCAAGTATGAACAGTCAATAACACGATGACTACTTGTACCATTTCATGCCACTGACGTAACAGACCCATGCCATAGCATGAGCAGTTTTACCCACACTGCTTTTGCACCATCAGCACAGAAGTCAACAGAGTGAACATGGTAACTAACGTCCTAAATATTATCAAAGTAAGGTCTGACCTTGCAGACTCCCTGAAAGTGTCTCAGGAACAGCCAGAGGTCTGTGAACCACACAGGACCAATGCACCAGAATCATACGGCATGTTAAGATGCACATCCTATGAAGCAAAGAGGACTAAGCATATCTGAGAGAATAGCAGACAGACATCATGTATTCCTTTCTTACTCTGAAGAGAGTAGAGGGTGGAATAGCCCACATTAAATTTTCACCTTACTTTTTCATTCCATCATTCATTTATTAGTAGGTCAGACATAATTCAACACTAACCTGGTGGTCCATATAACAAACAGCCTTTTGGAGGTATTATTCCTACACGCTGGAATAATTCTGGGTTTGTAAGAGGCAATTCTATCACCTAGAAAAGAAGTTGACTGTTTCTTAAAAAGTCGGTAAAGATTTTGATAAGCTTTAAAATACTTTAAGTGTAATAACAGTATAGTTAGATATACACGTTATAATTCATAATAGATCTAGAATTCCATGCTATATATATAATATATATAATATAAAGCCATTTATATTAGAGGTTATTCTTCAGATAAATTTAAGATTTTTTTTAATTAGGTAAAAACTAATTTAAAGTCTGTAGCTATTTTAACTAACTATACACTTGAATGAAGTGATGGTTACATAAGCATATAATTTGTCAAGACATGTGAATTGTACATTTATTATCTGTGCATTTTACTGAATGTAAATTATGCCTCAATGAAAAATCACACTACAAACAAAAAAGAAAAAACAAAAATGGTCTATATTATTTTGCATTTGGGACTACAACACAAAATAATTATAAAATGGGAGAACTGAATAAGTTAGAACTGCCATTAGGAGAAAAGGCATATAAAATTTTCACATTGTCATTTTGTTGGAGCAGCCTTAAAAGAATCATATTTCAGGGCACCTGGCTGGCTCAGTTGGTACAGCAGGTGATGCTTAATCTTGGTGTTTTGAGTTCAAGCCCGCAGTAGATTATGAAAGAAAAATAAACTTAAAAAAAAAAAAGGAACCATATATTTTGCTCTCAATCTCCTACTAAGATTGATTCAAGCAAAGAAAGCTGAAGAATAGAAAAACTGAGGGTTTGACTACCCAAATTTAACTCTTTATAGTACCAGTAACTTTGAGAAATAAGCTTCTATTGAATAGTTGTGTCATTAAAATAAAACAAAAAAAATAAGGTGTGATTAAAATAAACAAAAAGTATAAGAAATCAATATTCTTAGTGTCTGCAGATAGAAAGGAGTATTGCATGTGCATGTTTTGTGGGTTGTGTAGGGGTGTGTGTGTGTGTGAGATAAGAGAGAGACATTCTGCTCCTATGGCTGATACAGCAAATCACTGTAGACAAGATCTCACAGTTTCATGAAGCACTCGTTCTTCTTCTGCTGCCCTTTCATTAACTACAAAGTAAGAATAGACTTTTATTTGTAATGATGCTAGTGCTTCCTTAACTATGGTCAAAAACAATTTGGGGGCGCCTGGGTGGCTCAGTGGGTTGGGCCTCTGCCTTCGGCTTGGGTCATGATCTCAGGGTCCTGGGATCGAGCCCTGCATCAGGCTCTCTGCTCAGCAGAGAGCCTGCTTCTCCTTCTCTCTCCACCTGCCTCTCTGCCTACTTGTGGTCTCTGTCTGTCAAATAAATAAATAAAATCTTAAAAAAAAAACATAATTTGGCTCCATAATCACCTGGAATGCTTGTTTAAATGCTAACTTCTACGTCCTGACCCCCAATCTACTGCATCAAAATCATGCAGAGGGCCTCGGAATCTGTATCTTTAATAAGAGTTCTGGAAAACTTAATATGCTAATGTCTGAAAATTACTGGCTTGGTGCTTAAATCAGATGCTATAAGCCATAATAACTGTTCTCATCCATTCCTAAATATTTCCATCCTATATTAGGATGAAACCAATAGGAAAATGCTTTAAATCTGCTTTAAAGAGAATGGTTGGGACGTCTGGGTGGCTCAGATGGTTAACTGTCTGCCTCTGGCTCAAGTTATAATCTCCAGCTCCTGGGATCGAGCCCGCCATCAGGTTCCCTCCTCAGTGGGGCTTTCCCTCTCTCTCTGCCTCTCCCCTCTGCTTGTGCTCTCTCTTTCTCTCTCTCAAATGAATTAAAATAAATAAATAAACCTAAAAAAACAAATTGTTAAAAAGCCATCTGTGTTATGAACCAAGGAAAGCAAAGAAATCCTCATTTGATACTTCACCTAAGAGTTTAAAAGGTTTAAGCTACCCTAAAGCCAATATTTTTCTTAAATGGCAGCAAATGTTATTTTATTTATCAAATAAAATATTTAAGGTCCAGGGGCACCTGGCTGGCTCAGTCCATGGAGCATGTGACTCTTAGTCTCGGGGTTATGAATTCGAGCCCCACACTGAATGTGGAGATTACTTAAAAAAAATTTTTTTTTTAAATCTTAAAAAAAATTTTAAGGCACAGGTGACTTACTTTAAGGACGGGAAGCTAACATTAATAAGGTTATGGGAAAAACTGTATTACACATGACCCAAAAGAGCTCTGACCCCCGTAACCTATGATAACCAAAACCACAAATGGCATGGGCATTAGATTTTATAAATTATTAGCTTTTTCTTTTCTTTTTTGTCACAAAAAGAGCAGGGCTTTTCCAACACCAAATTATCTCCAAATTAACAATACCTATAATTTCCATAGCTAGAAATTCAATGCTATTAATCTCTCAGCGAGAATATTAAATGTATAATATTTAGTAACCACTACTTGGACAAAGTAAACTTTCATTCTCTTTCTCCCTTTGGGCATCTTAAAACCAGTACTATTTATTATTAAGTTCAGAGAACAAAGCATATACTACCAACCTCTCTTAATTCCCGAATCTGTTCTGATAGTCCTCCAATTTCAGAATAAGAAACATTCCCAGGGTCCTCATGAGACATGTTGTAGACCAATGGATCCACCTCTCTTGGCAAATATCTATAATGACAAGATATGTATTTTTCTTTTATAAGATGTATTTTCTCTCAGCCTATAGAGAGAGTATAAACGACTTGCTTATGTAAGCATCTGTAGATGGTCTCATAAAAATATATTTACATTAATTAGAAATTAGTAAAAGGGAAAAAGTGGCAAGATACTCATTGATTTCAAGAAGCATATATTTGGTGGGGGGCACCTGAGTGCCTCAGTCAGTTAAGCACCTGCCTTTGGCTCAGGTCACATCTCAGAGTCCTGAGATCAAGCCCTACTTCGGGCTCCCTGCTCAGTAGGGAGTCTGCTTCTCCCTCTCCCTGGGCCCTCACCATCCCCTCCATTCTCTCTCTCTCAAATAAATAAAATCTTTAAAAAAAGCAGCATATATTTTGTTTTTTTTAAATTATTATGTTTAATTAGCCAGCATACAGTACATCATTAGTTTTTGATGAAGTGTTCAACAAATCATTCGTTGCATATACCACCCAGTGCTCATGACCACACATGTCCTCAATACCCATCACTCAGTTACCCCATCCCCCTAACCCCCCAAGAAGCATGTATTTTGGCTAAAATCTTCCCTCTATGAAAATAAAAGTAAAATAAATAGAATAAGAAACCTACCTCATGATTGTTAGTGTAGTCATATCCAAAGCAACTCTTGTTCCTGGCTTCAGCTTACTTTTGTCAAGCTAATTTTACAAAACAAAGTGTTACATAACACTTAAAAGGGGAAATACTTTAACAAGAGCATAATACTTAGAAGCCAAATAATCATTTTCATTCTTCAGAGAGAACACTAATATCAGATTATAAACACATGCCAACAGAAGGGCTTATAAAGGTAATTAATTCAAAGTTATTTCCCTTAAAAGAATGCCCACTATGCAACTCAGTGTGAAATGTAAAATCACCAATATATAAAGTTTGTGGTAGAAAAGGCCTTATTTTTTTTTTTTAAGATTTTATTTATTTATTTGACAGACAGAGATCACAAGTAGGCAGAGAGGCAGGCAGAGAGAGAGGAGGAAACAGGCTCCCTGCTGAGCAGAGAGCCCGATGTGGGGCTCGATCCCAGGACCCTGGAATCATGACCTGAGCCGAAGGCAGAGGCGTTAACCCACTTACCACCCAGGCGCCCTGAAAAGGCCTTATTTTTAAAGAAAGAAATGAGTATTAGTATTTTAGTTTCAAAGGCTCACTATCTGATACAGTTTTGCTCATTATTTTGATTTAGGCACTATAATATAATGACTGGCAATTAGTACCAAAGTATTTATACAGAAATCTCTAAGTTAACATTTTGCGGGAAGGAAAGGGAAGCATTTTAAAGGTATGCCTTTCATTTATTTTTCATTTAAAGTCTTTTTATTTATTTTTTATTAAATAAATTTGGCACATAACATCATGTTAAGTTTAAGGTGTACAGTGTTACTTTGGTAATATGTCCTTTAGATTTACTTTAAAAACTATAGCTTTGGGGAAGAACATGTTACTTGACTATAGGAAATAAGGGAGAAATGCACTCATTCTGTATCCCCTTAGAGGTTTTTATTAAAATGCTAAAACCAGGGCGCCTGGGTGGCTCAGTGGGTTAAGCCTCTGCCTTCAGCGCAGGTCATAATCTCAGGGTCCTGGGATCGAGCCCCGCATCGGGCTCTCTGCTCAGCAGACGGCCTGCTTCCCCCTCGCTCTCTCTGCCTGCCTCTCTGCCTACTTGTGATCTCTCTGTCAAATAAATAAATAAAATCCTAAAAAAATAAAATATAAAATAAAATACTAAAACCAAAACTAAAAAAACCCCCAGCAATCATCATTCATGCTTTTTGCTACGTGTCAGATATTATGCTAAATATAGTATATATTAGACTGAATCATATTGAACAACTTACTGGCAAATTTAGGCAGGGTAACTTACTTGGATAGAGTAAGAATCTAACCAACAGATTCACCTCATACTCAGGATGTTACTTTTCTAAAATTAAGTTATTTTTGAGAGTTTAAAAAACTACTTGCCAATACAATTTCAGAATCATACAAATTACTAGTTTTCACAGGATTTTATAAAGAACTCTAAATTTAGGGGGCACCTGGGTGGCTCAGTGGGTTAAGCCGCTGCCTTCGGCTCAGATCATGATCTCAGATTCCTGGGATCGACGAGCCCCAAGCCCCACTTCGGGCTCTCTGCTCAGCAGGGAGCCTGCTTCCTCCTCCCTCTCTGCCCGCCTCTCTGCCTGCTTGTGATCTCTCTGTCAAATAAATAAATAAAATCTTTAAAAAAAAAAACAAACTCTAAATTTAGGATTTAGTGCCAATGAAAATGAAGTGGAGATAAGCAAAAATACTAGCTTTAATATAACAGATTAAACTTTAAAAAGTTGCTAATATGTGAAGTACTTGAAAAAAGCTACACAAAAATCAATGTAAAGCTATTTCAACATTTTTATGTATAGAAAATATATACCCTAGCTTTTCTTATCTTGTCCATTTTTCAAATATTCTCTTGCCCTCATACAATTATGAAGTATCTTAGAAATACCAACTTTTGGAATCCAGAAGGCCCTGTAAAGGACACAGAACTCCTTTGTCAGGCTAGACATTTAATATTTTGATTTAGAAAATGTCTTTCCACTTATATGCTAGGCAAAATACCAGGATAAGATTTAGTCCCTGGGTTAAATTCCACTCTACGGCCATGTTGTATCAATGTTTTCAAACATGAACTCGTGATATGACAAACACTCAGAAAAAGTTCTTCCAATTAATCTATAAGAAAGTTCTAAGGATACTTCCTGAAGAATAGGATAGTACATGAACTGACTTCTGAGCCTCCTAAAATTACTTAAAGCCATTGTTGACATTTTTTATGACAGCAAAATGAAATCGGCAGTTATTTCAATTTGCCTATCCTAATCTAAATGAACTCATACAAAATCAACTTAGGCTACAGAAAAGTCTTTGAGTAACATTTCTGAATGTTTAAATATAAAACATAAGTAATTGATAAGGTCTAAGTCTCTTCAAAAAAGACAATAAGGGGCGCCTGGGTGGCTCAGTGGGTTAAAGCCTCTGCCTTTGGCTCAGGTCATGATCCCAGGGTCCTGGGATCGAGCCCCACATGGGGCTCTCTGCTCAGCAGAGAGCCTGCTTCCTCCTCTCTCTCTGCCTGCCTCTCTGTCTACTTGTGATCTGTCTGTCAAATAAATAAATAAATAAAATCTTTAAAAAAAAAAAAAAAGACAATAAAATAAAATGATCTGAGATATTTTCCAGTTCTAAAATCTTAGATTTCTAAATACGTAGAGCTTACTGAAGCAATGTGATAGGAGTACAGAAAATAGAGAATACCAGATCAATGCCCATGGTTTGAATTCAAGTTTTGTGTTATATCTGAACAAATCACCTTTAGGAGTTATGAGTATAATGCTTGACCTGCTTACCTCAGGAATGAAATAACATATATGAAAGCACTTTTACCAATTATAAAGCACTATACAGAGGTAGAGTGTTACCTGTCGACGACAACCCACAACATATCTTGGTCCATTTGTAGCTTTAACAATGACTAGAGGAAGAAAATGAAAGGACAAATTGAAACATAGAAAGTGAAGAATAAATATATATATATCCACATTGATGGTTTATTTCTGTCCTCCAAGAAGATAATAATTGAAAGAAAACTCAGTCTATTCAAGAATATCATCTACCTTCATTATTATCATTAAACTAATAAGCATTTCAAAAGTTCATGGTGGGAGGAAGGGGAATCCACTCTTTTTTTCCTTTACTAGTTAACAGTCCATCCACTTACATTTTTCCTCAGTTAGTTGCTTAAGTACTTCACCCACAATCTGGGAAATGAAAAAAAAAGCATTATTTTTTGCCAATAACTAAAAACCAAATTGCCATCACTCCCTATACCCCAAACTCCATTACCTACCTGCCCAACACTTTGTAAGGCCTTCAGATCATTTTCAGATTTTTCATACTGCTTGGTAAGTTCTTTTAATTGTTCCCTTACTGAAATAATATAATTTGAACATTTTTAATTAAACAATAATCTTAGTGAGTTTAAGTCACTAAGTATCACTTTACTTAAGTTTATTCCGGTCTCTTTTACTTTACATATATTTTATATCCATTGTATGAAACCACAAAGAAGAAATAATCCGCTTGTAGGGGACATGCTTAAAAATGAAATGTTACAGGAAAAGCACCTAATTCTTATTTTCTTGATTGGCAATACTTGTTCAAGCACATTCATAACAGATATTGACACTCTTTGAGATTACAAATCCGAATGATAAAAGAGACCCTTCCTCCCCTCTTCAGCTACCCACCCGCATGTATTATTACTCTATGGCTTTCCACCCTAAAAAAGGTCAACAAGAGCAGTGATCTACAGAATTAGGTGGTTCTTTCTCCATTTAATCAAACCACACAGGCTTTTCAGTGAAGGTGCACTACGAAAAAATGTAAGCGCCCTTTTAGTTCAGGAGGTGAGAGAAACTTGTATGCCTGGTGGAGTACAACTCAAAATAGGAGGAAAGACGACGAAGGTTATTATGATCCACCGATGGACTCCTCTTTCAAGCTCCTCTCTGGCTCTCCACCGCAATAACAAGCCAGCACCTCGAGTCTCATCTCTTGCTTGAGCTTCCTTGACCCAAGTCTCCACTCCTCTTTGGGTCCCGGGACTCACTATGCCGCCCTCTTTGCACCCCAGTCTGGCAAACATCCCTGGCCCACTTCTTCCTCACTCCTCCTCCAGTCCTCTTCCACTTCCATCTGGGGATGGTCTCTCTGTCACCTGGACCAGAGACTGGGCCATTTCTACGCCCGAAGAGGCTGTGTTTCCCAAGCTCAGGGCCGGATGACAAAGCGCCTTGTCCCTGGACCGAGGCCTCCCTATCCCTGGGGCTCGGTTGCCGGGCTCGGCCAAGGGCCTCTGCTTTGTTAGAGACAGAAGCATGTCCAGGCATAGGACTGTGTGGAAAGAAAGGTGCACTCACACTCCTTGAGACGGCCGTCGATCTCCTTGTGCTCCAGTAGCTTCTTGCGGTAGTCCTGAAGCGCCTTATCTCTAGGGTCCGCCATGATGAGAAGCCGTCGCTCATAGGGGATGCCGGGAATGGCCATGGCCGCCCGGGCGGGGGAAGGGGCGGGGCGAGGGAGGAAAGCCTCCCAAGGGGCGCGGATTCGTGGAAGGCCCCGCCCCTTCCGGTTGGCTCCGCCTCTGTACTCCACTCCTCCCCCTCTGTGTCTCCTTTCATCTACGGCGCCGTAGTACACCGAAGGAGGCCTCCAACTACACCGTCCCCTGCAGGTCGTACTTGGTAGAGCAGAGGGCTGTTGTCCGGGTCGTCCCCAGAGAGGTCTCGATATTGTTAAATCACCGCTGTCTGGAGAAACCTCGGCTGACTTTGTGATAAACTGACATGGCAGTGAAGTAGGCAATGCGCAATATCTCTAAATAGTTCCAGTGAACTATCGGGATAACACAGCCTATTGGTATAACATAGTGTTATCAAGGACCTTCAGGAACGGGAGTAGGCTATTTTATTCACTTACTCATTCAGTGAATGAGGTACTAAGGATATGATCTGGTGGGGAGATTAAAAAATAATTTCAGAGTGTAATACTGTAATGGAAATAACACATGGTGATGTTATAGAGTAAGGTAAGGAGAACTAATTTAGAAGGGCATCTGACATAGGAGCCAGCCAAGCAACAAAGTGAAGAAAAACCTTCTAGACAGAGGAAACAGCAAGTGCGAAGATGTTGAGGTGAAAAAGAGCTTGGCTCATTTCTAGGAACAGAAGGAGGCCAATGAGACTGGAAGAGGATGGGTTCTAGAGATATGGGGTACAAGATAAAGGCGATCAGGTAAGTTGAGTCAGGAACTTGAAGTCTGACAGAACTTAGATTTCTGTGCTTCAGACAAATTATTTAATCTCTCAAAATCTCTGTAAAATGCATAATAATTGTACCTATCTGATAGGGACATCATAGTATTAAATACAATATGTGCCTATAGCTATTAACACAATGTCTAGCACATAGTAAGCACTCAATAGTGTTTTAAATATTGATTTTAAATTATTTATTTTAAGGGTAGTAATAACCTCGATTTTTGCAGAACAGATCCCCATTGCTGTACCTCTTACCAGCATTGTTCCTGGGTATAATTTATTGTTGTTCCAATAGACTAAGTCAAAGGCCCCAAACAGACTCCATTTGATCTGATCTTATACAGTGGCCCTGGATAATTGAGTTTAAATAGGTATTTCTACATATACAGATAAAGTGCAAATTTATGTGAATTAAGTTCCCAAAAGTCACATAAAAGAGGTCTTCAAATTTCTTCGGAAAAAATCTTACGGGTATTGCATGACTATCATATTCTGTTTTTCTAAAAAAAAAAAAAATTATGTTTTTCTAAGTATAATTGAAAATTGTAGTAGCTAATAAACAAGGAAGATGGACTGAGCAGGGACAGTCCCTTCTCCTCAGCTGTAACTATTCTGGCCAAACTAGTCCAACGATACCAAAATATATCTCCTCTGACATTAAGAAGTAGAGAGGATGAGGCAGGGAAAAAGGACAGCTTGGTTTGGTTCATTTTAATAAATATTTATGAGCACATACTGGTGTGTTGTTTCCACATAACAGACCAATATTTTAAACTCCCTTGACCCTTGTTATTTTTCTGTCACCCATCTGGTAAAAGTCCAACTTCAGATGACCTTCCTATCTTTCACATGGCTGCTCCAGAACAGCCCTGTTTCTTTTTCATTTTCATTTTCTTTTTTTTAAGATTCATTTATTTATTTGAGAGAGAGCCTGCACAGACAGGTGGGGGAAGGGACAGAGCTAGAGAACTTTCAAGCAGACTCCACACTGCGTGCAGAGCCCAACTCTGAGCTGGATCCTATGACCCATGAGATCATGACCTGAGCTGAAGACCAAGAGTTGGACGCTTAACTGCCTGAGCCACCCACACCCAGGAGCCCCCTGTGCCCTTTTTACACGCACCCATAAGACTGCACTCCTCTCTATCAGAGACTGAAAGGCTTCCTGCCAGCAGCAGTGTGAGTGAGCCATCTTGGAAGGAGAGCCTCCAGCCCTAGAGAAGCCTTCAGATGACTGAAGCCCTAGTCTTGATTGCAACACAGTGAGAGACTGAGTCACACACCCAGTTCAACTGCTCCAGAATTGCTGGTCCACAAAAACTGTGAAAGGATCAGTGTTCACTGTTTTAAGCCATTAAGTTTTATGGTAATCTGTTACACAGTGATAGATAGCTAATAGGACAGGAGCTGATATTTTTCTAGAGAGAATTTGGGAAACTATCAGATAGGCAAGTAGCAACTATTTTTGCTTCCTGCATCATCTGCAACACTCAAGATTTTGGAAACTTGTCATCCCAAATATCTACCCCAAATGTCTACCAAAATGCATGTAATTGAATGTATTCATGGCTAAGCAGTAAGATATTGAGATAGAAGCTAGAATCCTATGCTTCTGGGAAATACTCTTCTTTAATAAAGTAATACATAAAGACTTCTTTTTTAAAGTACCACAACACTTAGATTGAAAAAGAGGAGTCTCTACCCTATTCTGACCTGGGTCCCATTCCTCAATTCTTTTTTTTTTTTTTTTTTAATGGAGAGAAAGCAAGAGAGCACAAGCAGTGGAAGCAGCAGAGGGAGAGCAGGGCTCAATCCTGGGACCCCAGGATCATGACCTGTGCTGAAGGCAGTCGCTTAACCAAATGGACCACCCACGCAACACTACAACAGGTACATTTGATTGTAAAAATGTTTGAACTTCCTAGAATTAAAAGCTGACTCATTTTTAAAATGTTCTTTGGTGTTGTTTGTTTTTTAAATGACTTCCCCCCAACTTTACAATAAAATTGTTAAGTTCCCCTGAATAGTGTCTTCCATAAAGTCATTCGCATCAGATATCCCTCCAGTTCATCTAGTGATACTGCTCTTTAGGCCTCCCTGCTGTCTGTAATCTGGGCCATAGGGACGTTGCATGCCTGTCTTCTCAGAACTTCTCTAACTCCTCTCTTGGCGCTATCTTTTCTTTCTGAATACCCATGGCTCCTCATTTCCGGTTTACTCCCTTTGTTGGATCATATCCTCCCATAAATGGTCTGAGAAAGGATTTAAAGATGTACATTATTCTTCATATATAAAAATACCTTAACTCTATTCTTAGACTTGATTAATAGCTTGGCTGGCTAAAGAATTCTCAGAATTTTGAGGGCCTTCCTCCATTATCCTAGGGCTTCCAGTGCTTCTGTAGTACCCTTCTGATTCTTAATTCTTTGTAGAGTACCAGGTATTTTGTTTTTCTTTCTGAAAATTTTACCTCTGTTAGGGACACTTTTCATCCAGTAGACTGGGCACTCAAAGTTCCCTATCAATTTAAGTAGCTATCCTTCAGTTTTGGCCATTTTCTTGAATAACCTCTAAGATGATTTCCTCTCTATTTTCATGTTCTCCTTCCTGGTACTCTTATTAGTCAGACTCTGTACTTGAATTAACCCTCTATTTTTTCCATTTCCTCTCATTTATTTCTACCTCTTTGTTTTTTTATATCACTATCTAGGAGATTTCCTCAATGTTTCCTCTAATATTTCGGTCAAAACTTTTTATTTTGGGTATCGTATGTTTAGTTTCCAAGATCTCTTTCTTGTTCTCTAGTTTTTCCTTTTTATATATTCCTGTTCTTATGTGTTTGATGATATTGATTATAGCTGTTTGTTTGTCTTCCTTTCTTCCCTCTTTTTTTCCTCAAAGTTCTATTTTCTTGTTTGTTTTGGTCTGTTTCATGTTGGAGGCTTTCCTTAACAAACTTGTTAACCTGGGGGTATTTTATTTTTTGATGCTTTTGTTTATTCCTGGAATAATTCTCTACTCTCCTTATAGAATGGGAGAGGAAGGGATGAGGTGGTGACTGGAAAGCAGGTGTGCATAAGGTCTTCAGTTTTGGAACTGAGTATTACAGGTGGTCTGCCGGTGATCAGGGAGGCATTTTAACATTCAACAGGGAGGGGCTTCACTTAATCCACTTTTTTTTTTTTTTTTTTCATTTTGGAAATGTCTTCCCTCTCTGTCCAAATGTGCCGTGTCTAGAGTCCCTGAGTTTGTAGCCACTCTTCTTTCTTGACTGGACAATTTGATCTGGAAATGTGTTCTAAATGAATTTAGGTAAGTTTCTTTTATTTTTTTCTAATCTATCAACTAGTAGTTAAGCCCCTACTTCATCATCAGTTTTCCCACATCCATATCTTTTGTGAATTTTCCCTTGTCAATTCCAATTCTCTTCTGTCCTCTGCCCCATCCAAATTTACTTCTGCCTAAAATGGTTGCTTTGCCTTTAAGCTTATAATTTTTTTTTAAAGATTTTATTTATTTATTTGACAGACAGAGATCACAGGTAGACAGAGAGGCAGGCAGAGAGAGAGAGGGAAGCAGGCTCCCTGCTGAGCAGAGAGCCCGATGTGGGACTCGATCCCAGGACCCTGAGATCACGACCTGAGCCGAAGGCAGCGGCCTAACCCACTGAGCCACCCAGGCGCCCTATAATTTTTGTTTGAAACATAATCACATGTTGCCCCGTGACATCTCAGGCTGTTATCTTTTCAAGTTCATTATTTAATTTATGTGTACGTTCATTAATTCATTTAAAAGTCGTCTTGTGAAACTCACATACTAAGTGCTGAGGAAGCTGAGACTACTAACGTGAGTTCCCTACCCCTCTGTTGAATGAAGAGAATACATAAATTCATATTTGATTCCATGCCAGAAAGTGTTTAGGTACTGAGAAGCACAATTATATGAGCTTATGGAATGAAAAAGGAGAAACCTAATCCAACCACAGAGGAGTTAGGGAAGACTTCACAGAGGTAGCAGTTGCTTGAGCTTAATCTTAAAGGAGTTAGCCAGATGAATTGAGGACGGCCCATGTGGCACAGGGCAGAAAACATTTCAGGAGTGAAAACTTTGTAAAGACATGGAGGGAGGAAACAAGGTCAATATGGGGAATTGTTAATAGTTCAGTGACTATAAGGCAGAGAGGTATTAGAGACATAACCGGAAAAATAGGTGGGGCCAGATCATGGGGACCTTGAATGTCATGCTGAGAATCTTGAATTTGATTCCTCAGATAGTGGTGATCATTGGAGATTTTAAACAGAGGTGTGATGTGGTCAGATTTATATTTTTGAGAAATCAGGGTAGCATCAGGGAGGCTGTTTTTTGATGGGTACAAGCCTAGAGGCTGGGTGATCATTTAAGAAAATGTGATAAGGGGCACCTGGGTGGCTCAGTGGGTTAAAGCCTCTGCCTTCGGCTGGTCATGATGTCAGATTCCTGGGATCGAGCCCCACAAGGGGCTCTCTGTTCCGCGGAGAGCCTGCTTCCTCCTCTCTCTCTCTCTGCCTGCCTCTCTGCCTACTTGTGATCTCTGTCTGTCAAGTAATTAAATAAAATCTTAAAAAAAAAAAAAGAAAGAAAATGTGACAATAAATCAGGTGGAGTGACAGTAAGTGCTGAAATTAAGTCCTAGGTCATAAAGATGGAGAGAAGGGAGTAAATTGAAGAAAGAACTGGTGGGACTTGGTTAACTAATAGATTAACCAATCTATAGACTGGAGGAAAAGAGGGAGAAACTGAGGGTGGATTCCTGCTTTCTGGGTGTTTAGATATGGATAGTGGTGTGATCAAACAGTTCTAAGGAAAGTAGATGGTTGTGTCTGATAGGCAGTTGGATTTTGAAGGTCGAAGGAGAGATCTGAACTAGAAAAATAGATTTAGGAGTCATCGGCAGGGAGGAGGTACTTAAAATCATGAGACTGGGCAACTTTCTACACGGGCAAATATAGAAGAAGAGCACTGGACAGAGGATAGAATCCTGGGGAACATCCACATCATAGAGGTAGGCTGGGGGAAAGCCCATGAAGGAGACAGTTAAATAATATTAGAGAAGTGTAAGGAGAATCTGGAGTGTTTGGTGCACAGGAAACTGAATTGAAGGAGGATGGAATAAGCATTTTCAAAATGCAGCAGAGATTTCATAATCTCATGAAAGTGGTAATTAGATTTGACCAAAAGATGGCCAGGTATAGAGGAGTAGGACGGTAGAGTTGGATCCCCAACTGCACAGTGGGATTAAGGGGAAGTTAATATGTCAGTTGCTACTATATGAAGCTTGTTCTTCTAGGAATATGAGGGAAAGGAGGTGTAGATAACACTTAAGTGGCATTTCTTCCCTTTCTCAAATAACCTCAAGTGTCTTGAGAGAAAATTCTAGCAATGTATTACATGCATATTTATATTTAATAAATACTAATTAGATAAATAGATCTAATCAACTACCAAACCTTTAGATTTTTACTTAGCCTTTCTTCCTCTTGAGTGTCATAATAATTCCTTTTCCTTGAGCAGATTTTTCCCTTTAAATTATCTCCTTCCAACCTATTCAGTGCCAGAAAGTGTTTAGGTACTGAGAAGCTTCCTACAGAAATCTCCATGTCTCATTTTGGGAAATTGGGCACAGGCCATTTCCTGCTTTGGTCATTAAAAAAAATAATAATAGCTGTTGTTTGCACAGGTAATCAGAATTCCATCAAGAAATGCTGTGTACACTAAATCTAAGTTATGTTATTGTTATAATCACTAGTATTAGAATAACAAGGTTGTGACCTTGTTCATCTCTAAAAAATTTAATGTTGTTTAGCTAAGGTGTAATAGAAGGGAGGCTGGACTTTTGGAGAGCAAAGATTGAACTATGTGCCCTGTGGGTGCTCCTTAATAGTTACTGAATGACTAATCAGGTATTTCATAAGCCCTAACACAGGTGAGATGATTGCCAGAGCAGGCAGGGTGGGAAAAGTAAACTCCCACAAAAAGGACCGACTTGAAGGATTCTCAGGGAAATAAATGTCAGTGGTATTGTGCCATGTGTTATAAAACTGTATTTTACACATTCTGAAATACCTTACAAAGCTGAAAGGAAAAATTATAATTCTCAAGACAATAAAGTAAGATCCAGCAATCCCACTGCTGGGTGCATATGAAACCATTGTCTCAAAGAGATATCTGCACTCCCATGTTCATTGCAGCATATTCCCAATTGCCAAAGTATGGAAACAACCTAAGTGTACTTCACTGGATAGATGGATAAAGGGGATATGGTATACTATACAATGGACTACTATTCAGTTATGAGAAAGAAGGAAATCCTGCTGTTTGCTACAACATGGATAGGCCTTGAGGGCATCATGCCTAGTGAAATAAGCCAGACAGAGAAAGACAAATACTGCATGGTATCACTTATATGTGAAATTAAAAAAAAAAAAAGTCAAACTTATAGAAACAAAGAGGGTAGAAGAGTGGTTGGCAGGGGCTGGTGTTGGGGGAGGAATAGGGAGAAACTGGTAAAAGGGTACAAACCTTCAAACATAAGATGAATAAGCTCTTAGGATCTAATGTCTAACATGGTGACTGTAGTTGGTAACTATTTGTATAATTGAAATTTGCTGTGAGTTGAATTTAAATGTTCTCACCGAAGAGGAAGAAAGGGTAAATATGTGAGATGACAGATGTGTTAATGAACTCAGTGGTGGTGGGGGGTCCTTTGACAATGCATCTGTGTATCAGATCATCATGACACATACTTTAAATATCTTACAGTTTTAGTAGTTGATTAAACTTTGATAAAGCTGATAAAGCAGTAAAGTAAAAACTAAATTGTCTTATATGGTGATGGTTTCTGATTACAGGTTTGCTAGAAATTTGTTGTGGGCAAGAATTCAAATCTGAGGAATGGAGCTTTTGTCCTGGGAACATTCATACTTTCAAACTCCCCCAATTACAGGTTTATTGCATCAGGGTGAAATCCAGAGCTGATTCACATTCAGATTGCTTCCTTCTGCAACTTTAGGCTTTATTCATTTAGTTTCTCCATTTTCGTATCTCTCAATTTTGATAGTGTATTCTTTAGGTATTAATACTGTATACGAAAAAATACTCATTTTACAAACACAGGCAAAGAGAAGACTTGTTAAGATACTGCGAGTCACAGGTATGTTTGAGGCATAATTCCCACTTAAACAGTTGAAAGAGATTACAATTCAGTGGTAGAAACATGAAGTAGAAATGTCATAAAGGATCACATGCGAAGTTTTGTGGGGTGTCGCTCTACATGCAGGGACTTTATGTCTTTTTATCTCTAGTATCAAGCTCAGTCTGGTATAGAGTAAGTTTATTGACTGGAAATTCATTTAGAGACTGGAAATGGGTGAAGCGGAAACCAGAAAGACCATGTAGAAGAGAGAAGGAATGAGCTGAGTCTGGCCTTGGAGAGAGAAGTAGGATCAGTACACAAGCATGATGAAAAAGAACTTCCTAGGCAAAGAGGGAGATTGGATTAATATGTAAATGTAGCATGTTGTAGATATTAGAATCTGAGCTTCTCAGGCCCACCAGGATCTCAGATGGTTGATGATAAGGATCTCAGATGGTTGATGACATTTTACATTTACATTTTACAGTCCACTTGGCGAGTGATGGGGAGAGCATAGGTTATGGGCATTGAAGTAATATCTGAAGTAATATCTGAGTAATATCTGAGTTTGAGTCTCACCTTTAGCATATCATGTGACATCATGGCTGATGACATTTTATGATGTGTCAGTCCACTTGGCAGGTGATGGGGAGAGCATGGGTTATGGGCATTGAAGTAATATCTGAGTTTGAGTCTCACCTCTAACATATCATGTGACTTTGAATAAGGTATATAAACTTTCTATGCTTATTTTTCTCAGCTGGAAAACAGGAATAATACCTATTTGGGGCGTACCATATCCTAAGCTACTTCATTAAATGACGGTTCTTTAAAAAATGGCATACAAAAAAAAAGATAATTTGAAATATTTGAAATGTTAATGTGTAAGATGTTGGGAAGGTTTCCAGTTTCACCTTGAAAATTTCTCCTTGGGAAAAAAAAAAAGCTTTTAGAATAGACCCATGGCTCGGAATCAAAGGACCAGTTGCCTCTTCTTCCTGTCATCTTCCTAGAGTGGGGAGATGAAATGCGAGGGTAGTTTCCACCTGCGCTGCTGGATACAATCGTAGCCACTCTCTCGCTACATTTGACTATGAAATATGGCTAGTTTGCATAAAATGCACACCAGATTAGACTTAAAAACAACATGTAAAATATTTAATGAATCATTTACTATTGAGTATATTTTGAAATGTTTCACACATATTGGGCTAAATAAAATAAATTATTAAAATTAATTTCACCTGTTTCTTTTTGCTCTTTCGATGTAACTACTAGAAACTCTAAGTTACCTTTGCAGCCCTGGTCTTGATGACCACTCATGTCCCTTTCAGCTTTAAGACTGCCAGGGACACTGTGGACGCGTAATTGATAAGGTTTGCTTTCCACGCTTTGAGATACTGAAGGATTGGCCTGGAGTGCGCGGGGTGGGGTGGGGTGAGGCGGGGCCCTGCGGGGAGACCCAGACCCCTTCGGTTTTGCTCTCGCTCTCACAGCGGGAAAGACCCCGACTCCAGTGCGGGGGGTTGGGGCGGCCGCCCGCGAGCGAGGCACCATGCGCGGGGCGTAGGGAGGCCGGGGCCGGGCGCGGCGCGCCGGGCGGGGCCGCACCGGGAAGCGGGTTCGTGCGTCAGCCTCACACGCGGGGAAGGAAGCCGACCCGAGGCCCTGGGCAGCCCGCTGCGGGCGCCTAGGCACGTCCGCAGGCTCTGCCGGGAGGTGGCTGCCGCTGAGAGGCGGGAGAGTCGAGGGCGGGCCTGGGAGGCGGCCCGGAGGTGGGGCGCTACTGGGGGCCGGCCCGCGCGGGCTTCATCTGCGGACGCGCGGCCTGCGCCCCAGTGCTGGGACCGCGAGGCGCCGGGCGGCGATCGGCCAGAGCGGCTATGGGGTGCCGCTGGGCCTTCCTGATCGGCCTCTTGGGGGCCGTGTGGCTGCTGCTCGGCTCGGGTCACGGTGGGCAGCAGGCCCCTGAGACGGCGGCACAGAGGTGCTTCTGCCAGGTGAGGGCTGTGCGCGGCCGTGCGGCCGCTCCCGTGCTTCCCGCCTCTCCCCTGCGCTCCGTCCCGCGCAGCCCGGCAGGTGAGGGGCTAGGAGGACCCTTGAGTTTCTACCCTCCCGGACGAGTCCCCTCTTGCGGGGCTGAGTCCTCTGCAGCTCGCCTGGCTTGGTGTGGACCTGTGTCCCAACGCAGCCGCCCTTCGGATCCGGTGTTGGGTGAGAGGTGTGGGTGCACGCTGTTGTGTTTTTACCGAGTTGGTTTATGCATCTTTGTTGGTCTTCCCTTCCCGGGAAGGGCGTGGACACTGTGCACGCATACTCACTATTTGTTATTTTAGTAGAAACCTGGGTCTTCCTAACTTCTGACTTGACCTGGAACTGTGTACGTTGTGCCTATGCTGGGTGCCTTCGGTCTGCTTCCTGGGCAGGACACGCTTTTGTAGGGCGGCTACTCTCAAATCGCGTTGTCAGGCAGAAGGACTTGGTGTGGCTTTTCTGTGTCTAAGCCTCACTGCCTTGTGTCTTTGGGGCTGCGGCTTGCCCTGTGGCTCTTCGCACTGTGTGTCCTTTCTTTTTCCCAAATGTGACGAGATTTTTTAACGTGACGCCCATTTGGCTGGTCTGAACTGGGAGGATGAGCCTTACTCCTCAGTGCACAAGTTTAATTACATGCTTATTATGATCATTTTCCCTTTTTAGTAAGAGATGCGGGTTTCTTGAGAAAAATTTTCAAAGAAATTTAGAGGTTTTTGGATCTACAGTATTCTGTGTTTTAATATCATTACTCTTAAAGTCACGTTTTGGTTGGTTTATGTTGATAAAAATTACATTTTATAGAAAATTGAGGGTAGGCATCCACATTTTTCCTTTTAAGTGGATTGTACTATTATCAGAAATGACATTTTATGTGTGTAAGGACAATGCTACTATTTCACAGAGTAAAGAAACAATCTTAAATCTTATGGAAGGAAAAAAATAAATAAATCAGTATTATGGGGAGAAGAACTGTCTTTTTCACTGCTTTATATTCTTGCATTTTGTCAATTTGCGGAGTGATTTGGGAGTTGAGGTGTTATCCCAGCATGAGTAGGACAAGTTGAAAGGAAATTGCTCCTTTACTAGTAAGACTGAAAAGCTCCTTTACCTTCAGGGGTTGCAAACTGCGCACAATCAAGTACTTAAAAGGAAGAAGGGTCATTTTTATTCAGATTACAAATACAACATAACACAAAGTGTCAACTTTTACAAATAAGTAATATTGAGGTAAAATATGTTAAAATAAGTTAGTGTTGGGGCACCTGGGTGGCTCAGTTGGTTAAACGACTGCCTTCGGCTCAGGTCACGATCCCGGAATTTTTCTTAAAAGTGTTTTTTAGGGGACCTGGGTGGCTCAGTTGGTTAAGCAACTTCCTTTGGCTCAGGTCATGATGCCAGCTCCATGGGGAGTCTGCTTCTCCCTCTGACCTTCCCCATTCTCATGATCTCTCTCACTCTCTCTCAAATAAATAAATAAAATCTTTAAAAAATAAAATAAGTTAGTGTTGAAACAAGATGTGCAATATAACATTTTCAACTACATTTTAGATTTTTAGATAATGAAATAATAGTACATGTTGAGCTTTTCAACTTTCACTACGCCCCCCATAACCTTTTTAGATACCTGATTAAAATTGGGGAATTTTTAATTTTTTAATATTTTTTCTTCTAATTAGTATTTAAGCTCCCCCACCCTTACAATTATTTTCAAGATTTGAATATTCCCCCAACACAGACATCCATTAGATCCCTTTCTTTTTGTTTTAGAACAAGAGTGGCTGTTTTTCTTTTCAGAATCAACTTTTACAAATAATAAATTGAGGATCACACGGTAAAAAAGTTTTGTTTTTTTTTTTTTAAGATTTTATTTATTTGAGAGAGAGAGCATGAGAAGGGAGAAAGTCAGAGGGAGAAACAGACTCCCCGTGGAGTTGGGAGCCCGATGTGGGACTTGATCCCTGGACTCTGGGATCATGACCTGAGCCAAAGGAAGTTGCTTAACCAACTGAGCCACCCAGGTCCCCTAAAAAACACTTTAAAGAAAAATTTAAAATGGTCTATTTAATCAGTTTAAGAACAGAGACCATCAGTTTTGATTCAATAGATTGAAACAAAAATACATTTTAGTTCTGTTATGGTCAGTAACAGAAGAGATGAGGGTAAGGAGGAGAAGGGACAAATGATGAATAGACATGAAGAGAAAATTGGAGATAAGCATATAGATATAGACATGTACAGAAACGAGAGAGACACACATAAAAGAATGGTGGAAGAAAAGATTAGAGGAGATGAATGGTGGAAATTATTCATTCAATAAACATTTATAAACACTGTGTACATTGACCTGAGTGTTTGGAATACAGAAATAACTATGGTGTGATCCTTGCCCTTAAGAACTTAGAATTTAGTGAATAAAGTCCTTTAGAGCTTGGGTAGAGGCAGAGGCAGAGATCCTAAGCACTTTATTTTAAAGATTTTATTTATTTTTTGGACAGAGTAAGAGCACAAGGAGGGGGAGTGCCAGAGGGAAGGGGAGAAGCAGGCTCCCTGCAATTTGGGGGTCCACCCCAGGACTCCGGGATGCCTAGATCTTAAGCATCTTAAAAAGCAAGTTAGTAGGGACACCTGGTTGGCTCAGGCAGTAGGGGATGATACTCTTGATCTTGGGGATCTAAGTTCGAACCCTATGTTGGGTGTAGAGATTACTTAAAAAAGATCTTTTTAAAAAGTTAGTAAATAATGCTAGCCACTAAATTGAAGACTAACTTTCGACCTAAAGTTTAGAAACAAAAGTTAAAATCTCTTATTCTCTTTGCAATACCAAATTAGCAGCAAAGTTCTGTGCAGTCTGCTTTGTTAATAGTCATCTCCCTTCCTACTGGCAATCTCTCTCTTACCGGCTTCTGCCTTGAATTACCACATCATCATCCCCTCATCACATGGGTGCCTGGTAATAGGGGTTCGGTTAACAGAATACCACTTTAATGGAGCCAAAGTAGCATGTAGTTCTTTGGTCTTAGAAAGTGATTGAAATAAAATGTACAAAGCTCTACAAATAAACAGATTAAATTCAGTAAGCATTTTATTGAGGCCAATTGTGAATAAGTTTTGAGAAATCAAGAAATAAACTAAAAATTTTATTTTTTTTTAAGATTTTATTTATTTATTTGATAGAGATCACAGGTAGGCAGAGAGGCAGGCAGAGAGAGGAAAGGAAGCAGGCTCCCTGCTGAGCAGAGAGCCTGATGCGATGCGGGGCTCGATCCCAGGACTCTGGGATCACGACCTGAGCCAAGGGCAGAGGCTTTAACCCACTGAACCACCCAGGTGCCCCTAAACAAAAAATTTTAAAATTTAGTCCCATTTCTTGATACTCCAGGGTACTGAGCCTGGTACATAATTGGTACTCAGCGAATATTAGGGAAGTTACAAAACAGGATGTGAGCACTGTGCTAGCAGGAGTATATTCTTTCAGTTATTCTGCTTAGCGAGCCATTTGCATGTTTTTCTGGAATTGATCTTTCAGATGGGTTGATGGCTCCAAATGAATCTTTAAAGTTAGTCAGTTACTGCATATGTCTGTTGACATCAAGTCCTACTAAAACCATTTCCACTGTATGTTGTCAATTATTTCGGTAACGATGCTTCAGTGTTAGTTGCTGCAAATAAGTGATAAATTGCCTGGGACTTATAAGACGTCCTTAAATATAGTGCCCCATTTTTTAAATCATTCTACTTAAAAATTTTTAAAAATGTACACTTGGTGTGCAGGTCTATGTGGTTTGTGTAAAGAACCCTATGATCATGACCCGCCCTTTCTTTCAACCACAATAATAATCGTATTATTTGTTGTAATAGTATGGGCTTGAAGTACATGGAGACTCTTCAGACTTTCTTGTTTTCTTTTTTTGTTTTGTTTTTTGTTTTGCTTTTGACAGGGTTTCAAATTTTCTTTTCCCCATTATGTAACATTAGAGAGAAGGAATGTAACAGAACTTTAGTCCCAGTTCTTGGAATCCCAGGATGCATTTTAAAGAAATAACCCCAGGAGAAATATTGAAGCCTAGATATGCAGGCAGTATGGCCAGGTTTTTCATTTAAATTAATTAGAAATGAGTCTGTAAACTTTCATGTAGTCAAAATGTTTTATTAATCTTAATATGGCTAGTGCTGATAACACTCAGATCCACTTCAGTGCAGTAAATATCAGGCTAATGAAAGGGAAGTAGGTCAGATAATTCAAAATTGATCGTTTTTGTTTGGAGTGCATTGTAGATGCACTCTTCATACATGTATTTTGGCAGATTTACCTGTCCAGTGGCTTCTTTAGATTGATTTTATTTATTTACTTATTTAATATTTTATTTATTTATTTGAGAGAGAGAGCAAGAGTGAGCACAAGTGAGAAGGAGGGAAAGGGCAGGAGGGGAAGAAGAGGGAGAGAGAGAATCTTAAGCAGATTCCTCACTGAGCGCAGAGCCCAATGTAAGGCTCAATCCCGAGACTGTGAGATAATGACCTGAGCCGAAATCAAGAATCAGGCATTTAACCAACAGAGCCACCCAGGCTCTGAGCCACCCGCCCTGTTTAGGTCAATTTAAAAAACAGTTTTTATTTGTTAGAGTGGCTGGGCCATGGAAGAGACACTCCATAATATGTTGCCTGGTGGGTAGAAATACGCCTGGATTAAAACTTAGTCAGAGGACTCTTTGAAACAGGTTATCCTGCAGAGATGTCCACTGACTATGAGTACTTACTATTTGAACAAAGAATGTGGAGGAAAGCACGTTTCACATTGGTTGCTTTTCTTTGGGTCACAACAACAATTTAAAGTTCTAAAGACTAAGGCTTCAAGGCAGAAATAGCTTGTAGCTTTCCATGTCCTTAGAATGGTGCCAACTACTGAGTATAGAATGTTTGGTGTTTCCATGCTTTCATTAACAGAGGTGTCTCAGTCAAATCTTTCAATAAATAGTTTTCATGTTCTTTTTGATGGTCACAAACCACTATAAAATTAAATACAACTAAAAGTTTCTGCAAAAAAAAAAAAAAGAACACTTTGAACACTTTAAAAAAAAAACGATTTATTTATTTGACAGAGAGAGAGAACTCGCACATGTGCAGGCAGGGGAGGGGCAGAGAGAGAGGGAGAGAGAGAGAGAATCCTCAAGCAGACTCCCAGCTGAGTGCAGAGCCTGATGTGGGGCTCGATCTCAGGACCCTGAGATCATGACCTGAACTGAAATCAAGAGTCGGGTGCTTAACCAACCGAGCCACCGAGGTGTCCCTACTTTGAACACTTTTAAAAGGTATTTCATATTTTGTACAAGTATGAAGAATATATTTTCACAGTGCTTTGGAAAAAAATGATAGTCTGTGTTGGGACTAGAAGTTGTTTGCTCATAAGGAAACTATTTAGAAAGGGTTTTTTTGTTTTGCCTTTCATTGTAAATTCATTGTGAATAAAGGAAATAGTGAATAAGCAGGCCCATGTTGTTTTCTTTTCACTTGCCTTTTGTATTTGGTATTTGGTCCAAACCACTCAGTCTGTGGAGAAACTGTTTGAGACTACCTCTGCAGCTAACTGTTGGCTCTCCAGTTCTATGTTCCATTGGGGCTACAGATGTAAAATTTTGGGAAAATTTTAGCTACAAACTGGGCCTTTTTTTTCTTACTAAAAAAAAAAAATGTAGGGGTGCCTGGGTGGCTTAGTTGATTAGGTGTCTGACTCTTGATTTCAGCTTATGTCATGATCTCAGGGTTATGGGATCAAGCCCCACATCAGGCTCTGCACCAGGCTTAGAGCCTGCTTAAGATTATCTCTCCCTCTATTCCCTGCCCCTGTCCCCCGCCAGCCCACCACTCAGGACTCATGTGTTAGAATGCATGCGTGTTCTCTCTCTCTCTCTCTTTAAAAAAAAAAAAAAATTGTGGGTTGCTTTGGGGAATAGTAACATCCCTTTCCCTAGAAGCACTTAGGCAGCAGTAGGGTGATAATACTAACACTTACTGGCCATTTATTCTGTAATTTCATCTTGATATTAACTCTTATAGATGGGAACTATTAGTATTGCCATTTTGTGTTGAGAGAGCAAACTGAGGCTTAGAGAGATTAAAAAAAACTTGGGTAAGATCAGTTACTAATAAGTAGCAGAGATGGGATTCAACCCCAAGAAGGCCTGACCCCTCAGCCTTCGTGCTATCCATTGTCACACACTACCTCCTTGAGAGTGTGTAGGAGGGCATTGCTGTGTGCTTGGGAGGTTGCCGTCAAAGGCCCTCAAAGGCTTTTCAGCTCTTTAGAGGCTAGGACTTTAAACTGGATGATGTTATGTCAGGTCTACCCTGGTCCTTATATCTGCCATACCTCAGCAAGGGCCTTCTACTTGCCACCTGTTAATTTGGCTCCCTACCCAAAGCTGATTGCCACCTGAGGCCTAGAGCAGCAAATCTCAAATTTTAGCATGCATCAGTCACTTCGTCTGTGTGTGTGGCAGGGAGTTGGGAAGGGGGCATTAAACACATTCAGGTTCCTATGGTAGGGTCAGGTCAGAATTCCCTTGGAGTTTAGGAGATAGTGTGGCCGTTATTTAAGTAGCCTTCGCACATCCCAGAGCTGCATCAATGTCAGGTCGTCCTTGTTCCAAATTAGCACCCAACTTTGGGTCTTAGTTTAGGTACTAGGACATTGCTTTGTTTCCAAGATTCTGTTCATTGGATTTCTTCCTTTGTCTTTCCCAGAGACTCTATTCTGGTAACATGCCTGGTTCTCTAGTTTGTAGAACTGGGCCTGGCATCATACCTGCCAGACTTTCCAGGGATTGGGTTTTGCCTGTTGGGAGTCTTATCTGAATAGTCACGTGGCTTGGATTTCTGAGTATCTTCCTGTCTCTCTTTTGCTGGGGCCTCTCCATCTATGGAAACTTCCCCACCCTTGCTCTACCTCCTTAGGTGCCCTACTACCTTTTGTAGTAGTTGGAAATACCTCCTACTCAATTTCTAAGGTAAAGGTCAGAGGATTTTTAAATCTACCATTGTCCTGTCTTCTCTCTTTGAGGTCTCTGGGCTATAAGCCATTTCTGCTCTGAGTGCATCTTGCATTCCTTTATGGTTTCGGGCTTCTTCTAGCTTCCTTTGTGGTTAAGGTATAGATTGATAAGATGTTGCTTGCAGTAGGTTATTTACCTCTGCTGCTTGCCTTCCTTGTTCTGAGCGCATTCCTGCCGCTCGGGCTTGTGTGGTCTGGAGCACTGAATACCGTAGGTAGCACTGAGCTACTGTAGGTGACATGATAGTACATAGTCCTAATTAGATTGTGGGGCTGGTGTCCAGTGAATGAGAGTGAGAGTGGACAATATTCACCAAAACATTCATTCATATACCCACTCCACAAATAATATTGAGCATCCCCTATATGCTTTCTAGAAGTACAGTGCTAAGGACTGGGAATACAAAACATGATTTTGCTCTCAAGGAGTTTAAACTCTATGGGGAGGAAGTGAAATAGGTAAGTCGAATATAGCGAGGTAATTTGTATATAGCGAGTATGTGAAGTGTCCTGGATACACATAGGAGGGACAGTTAAGCCAATAGGGATTGAGTGGTACCCTGGGGATAGCTTGAACTTGAATTTCAAGGATAGAATTTTACCTTAAAAATGAATTATTTAAGGGGCATCTGGGTGGCTCTGTCGTTTAAGTGTCTGCCTTCGGCTCATGTCATGATCTTAGAGTAGGGGGATGGAGTCCCGCATCGGGCTCTCTGCTCAGTGGGGAGTCTGCTTTTCCCTCTCCCTCTGTGTTCTCTCTCTCAAATAAATAAATAAATAAATAAATAAATAAATAAATAAATAAAATCTTTAATAAAGAAAAGGTGAACACATTTAAAAGAACTGAATTAAAGGGAAAAATAAGTTTCAAACCCTTTCTCTTGTCCGTGTGTGTGCGTGTGTGTGTGTTTGTGCTTGTTTCTTTTTGTGACCTAATGTCTTTACTTGGCATGTGTCACTTTGGCCTTTGCAGTCTTACTATCTGTTATTTCTTTGTGTAATAATTTGTATCCAAGGGGGAAAACAGTAGCTATTTTATGTCCTTAGAAGTTTTGCTTTTAATTCTTGAAAGAAAGAGGTGTGAAAAGTCAAATCATCTAGGTTAGAAGCACTTTTGTTTTATTACTACCCCAAATTAGGAACTGAAGATTATTGTATACTCAGAGAATTTTTAGCAGGAAACAAGGACAAATTTGCATATGAAATGAAAGTAGTTATTGCAGTAACAAAATATGTAGATGAGATTTCTAGTATCCAAATTAGTCTAAAACAAGTCCAAAACAAATGAGACTAGGTAAATTGGTATAAAATCTTAGCTCTCAGATATTGCTGTCATCCTCCGACGTATTATCTGTCATCACCCAAATGTATTCACTCAGGTAAAAATTTGCATTATTGTTTTGTAAGAGCAATAGCATCATTAAATTACTGTCATACCCCATCTCTGAAAATTAGGAGGAGGAGGGATGAGAAGAGTTGTCTGAATCATAGCCTGTGAGGAAGAAGAACCTTGTTATACCTAAAGTATTTTTATGTATTATTTCATTTTCTTTGTAACAGGTTAGTGGTTACTTGGATGACTGTACCTGTGATGTTGAAACCATCGATAGATTTAATAACTACAGGCTTTTCCCGAGACTACAAAAACTTCTTGAAAGTGACTACTTTAGATATTACAAGGTATTTTTATTTTTAATTTTTTTTGTAAAAGAATACTTAGAGTTTAAATATACAGCTATATTTTCTTAGGAATTTCTGAACTTCAAAATTGTGGCCATTATTTAAAATTCAGTTCACAAGAGTGAACAATGTTGTTCTGAAACCGTCCATTGGATGCTTTTAATTTCAACAACTCAATTTTGCACTCTGGAGTTAGAAACTTACTGGTTAAATTGAAGTCAGAACAGAAACTATTACACTGTTACCAAAATTGCTAATGCGTACTTTTCTAAAATACTATATTGACTCCACTTAATTAAAATCATTAGATTTTTTTGAGAAGCATGACTTTATTCTGACCTGTATTATTTTAACTAGTCACTTGAGATATCTACAGAAAGAGTTTAGAAAATCTGATCATTGGAGTATGTAGTCCTCATCTGAGTTCACAAAGGCCTGGTACTTGCTTAAAAAAGAGTATCATTTGAGTTTTGATGGTATGAGCTACTTTGGCTCCTAGTCATCGTCTGTTCAGGGTTTGTGTAGTAGTGGTCTATCTTTCTAATCAAATCTACCAATTTGCTTACACAAGTTACACATTGATATAATTGCTGGAACTTGGCAACGGGGACCTAGAAGAAAAAGAAAAACTGAAGCTAATAGCATGACCAGGTTGTAGCATCTTAATTCAACACTTGTCAATAATAATCTCATGGTTCTTACTTTTATAACCTTTTTTGTTATCCTATAGGTAAACCTGAAGAGGCCATGTCCTTTCTGGAATGATATCAACCAGTGTGGGCGAAGAGACTGTGCTGTCAAGCCTTGTCAATCAGTAAGAACCACACATACATTTAAAACCTGTTACATCGTTTTTCAAATAATTGCAATTTTAAAAAAGGGCACAATGCGACTAAAATAACATTTCAGTCCTTAGGTTAAATATAATGTTGTTTAATATTTATGGATTAAAAACCTAAACTTGGGTGCCTGGGTGGCTCAGTCGGTTAAGCATCAAAACTCTTGGTTTTTTGCTCAGTCATGATCTCAGGATCCTGGGATCAGCCCTATGTCAGGTTCCATGCTCAGCAGGGGGTCTACTGGAGATTTTCTCTCTACTTCTACCTTAACTCCCTCCCCCATTAAATAAATAAATCAATCTTAAAAAAGAAAAAACAAAAACCAAAGGGCACCTGGGTGGCTCAGTGGGTTAAACATCTGCCTTTGGCTCAGGTCATGATCCCGGGATCCTAGGATCGAGTCTCATATTGGGCCTCCTTGCTCAGCAGGGAGCCTGCTTCTCTCTTTCCCTCTGTCTGCTGCTCCTCATGCATATGCTTTGCTCTCTCTCTAATAAAATAAAATCTTAAAAAACAGAAAAACACAAAAGCAAAACCTCAACTTACTAATGATATATCCCATTTTGAATTATTTTGCTTTCATAATAATAGAATTAAATTTTGTGATAAATATAATCCTTTGATTTACTAGTGAGATTAGTAGTTCTTTTGGCTTGATGTTTGTTTTTCTTATGTCTTACCCAAAGTTGTGTTTATAGTATAATGAAATGAAATTAATCGAAGTATAAACAAAATCCCTTTTTTCATGGGTGTATTTTTTTCTTTGGGTGGGGAGGGGTTGGACAGAATTGCTTAAGAATTGGTTTTTGCTTGGGGCGCCTGGGTGGCTCAGTGGGTTAAGCCGCTGCCTTCGGCTCAGGTCATGATCTCGGAGTCCTGGGATCGAGCCCCGCATCGGGCTCTCTGCTCAGCAGGGAGCCTGCTTCCTCCTCTCTCTCTGCCTGCCTCTCTGCCTGCTTGTGATCTCTCTGTCAAATAAAGAAATAAAATCTTTAAAAAAAAAAAAAAAAAAAAGAATTGGTTTTTGCTCACGAATTCTCAGAGCAGGGAGGCCTGAGTGGCTCAGTTGATTAGGTGTCTGCCTTTGGCTTGGATTATGATCTGGGGTCCTGGGATCGAGGCCCATATTGGGCTCCTTGCTCAGCAGGGAGCCTGCTTCTCCTTCTACCTATCACTTCTTCTGTCCACTGCTCCTCCTGATTGTGTTTTATTTATTTAATTTAAATTTTTAATTAAAAAATTAAAAAAAGAATTCTCAGAACATTAAAATTTAAAGCATTTTACTCTGAAAACAGAATTTTACACTTTCAACAAAACCTTTTTTCCCTTTAAAAGCATAAATTTCTATTTTTCTTCTTTATTGTGATAAAATATACATAACAAAATTTACCATTTTAACCATTTTTAAGTGTACAGTTTATTGGCATTAAGTACAGTCATGTTGTTGTGCAATGATTACCACCATCCAGTTAGAGAACTTCTTCCTGATCACAAACTGAAACTGCATGTTGATTAAACAGTAACTCCCTATTCCACCCTCCCTCTCGCCCTTAGCAACCACTATTCTGCTTTCTGTCTCTATGAATTTGATTATTCTAGGTACCTCGTGTAAGGGGGATTATACAAAATTTGTCCTTTTGTGTCTGGCTTGTTTCACTTAACGTGATTTCAAGGTTTATCCATAGTAACATGTATTTGAATTTTATTCCTCTTTAAGGCTGAGGAATACTGCATTGTATGTGTATCTGCTTTTCATTTATCCATTCTCCCATGGCTTGGCTTTTGGGTTATTCCCATCTTTTGGCCATTGTGCATAATGCCCTGGATATGGGTGCAGAAGTATATGCTTGCGTCCCTAATTTCCATTCTTTGGGGTATACACCTAGAGTTAGAATTACTGGATCATACGGTAGTTCTCGCTTTAATTTTTGGGGGGAACATCATACTGTCTTCACAGTAGCTGCACCATTTTACATTCCCACCAGCAGTGTACAATGTTTCCAAATTCTCTGTATCCTCACCAACACTCACTCTTTTCTGTTTTCTGGATAATAGCCATCCTAAAGGGTATGCTATAATTTTGAGTGGTTTATTTTATTTTTTAATGTTTTGTTGCTGTATTTCTTTTTTTTATTTAATTTTTTTATTAACATAAGATGTATTATGTATTAACATAAAATGTATTATTTGCCCCAAGGGGTACAGGTCTGTGAATTGTCAGGCTTACACACTTCATAGCACTCACCATTGAGTGGTTTATTTTTATATGTGTAAATATTGCTATATAGAGCTATCTAGCATATGGAATTAAAGAAAATATAAAAATTTTATTTATGGGCATTTTGTCATTAGATACCTGAGAATCAGGTCTTTAGTTATACTCATCTTCACAGACAAACTTTTTGAAAATTCAAGAATTAGCTTGTGAAACAACCTCTATTATGAAAATATCATTAAAGTGATGTCATCAGTTTAAATGTTTCATTTTATTTCCTAAGTTCTGGCATTTATATTTGGTAATCAGAAACATTAGTTGGGGAAATTCAAGTTTACCAATAACTTATGTATGACTTATTAAATATGATGAAAATAGGAGTGGCTGGGTAGCTCAGACGTTGAGCATCTGTCTTTGGTTCAGGTCATGATCCCAGAGTCTGGGGATCAAGCCCTGCATCAGGTTCCCTGCTTAGCAGGGAGCCTGCTTCTCCCTCTCTAACTCTCCTGATTTGTGTTCTCTCTCTTACTGTGTCTCTCTCTGTCAAGTGAATGAATAAAATCTTAAAAAAAAAATGCTGAAAATATGGTACATACTTAATAAAGGCATTTAATTGCACTTATGCATTAAATGGGCCATTATTAACATTGGTCAAAACAGGCAAGTGGGGGGGTCCTGGGTGGCTCAGTGGGTTGAAGCCTCCGCCTTCGGCTAGGGTCATGATCTCAGGGTTCTGGGATCGAGCCCCGCGTCCGGCTCTGCTCGGCAAGGAGCCTGCTTCCTCCTTTCTCTCTGCCTGCTTCTCTGCCTACTTGTGATCTCTGTCTGTCAAATAAATAAATAAAATCTTAAAAAAAAAAAAAAACCAGGCAAGTGGTTTTACAGGTATTGAAAATTTGGATCTCATCTTTTTTTTAAAAAAATGTTTCTTTTCTTTTAAGATTTTATTTATTTGAGAGAGAGAGAGCAAGCGAGAGAGAGAGAGAGTGTGCACAAGCAGGGTGTAGGGGAAGAGGGAGAAGGAGAAGCAGACTCTGCTGAGCTGAGCAGGGAGCACGATGTAGGCCTTGATCCCAGAACCCTGAGATCATGACCTGAGCCGGAGGCAGATGCTTAACTGAGTGAGCCACCCAGGCACCCCTCATCTTTTTTTTTTTTTTTAAGCAATTAAAAAAAAATTTTTTTTTCGGGGGCTTGAATTCATGACCCTGAGATCAAGACCTGAGCTGAGATGAGTCATGTGCTTAACTGACTGAGAAATTCAGGCATCCCTAAACGTTTTCTTTTAAGTAATTTCTACACCCAATGTGGGGCTTGAACTTGTAACCTGGAATCTCTCTATAAACTGACAGTCCAATTATTTATTACCTTTACAATGGGTCAAAGCAACATTCTTTCCCCTCCATTCTTAAATGACCAATGTGAAAATGAATAACAAAATCTAGTGTTAGTCTGTGAATAAGAAATGAGCACTCTGCTGGTTAAATCTTTTTGGAGATCAGTTCAGCAAATGTATCAACAAAATAAAAAAGGTACATGTCTTTTGGTATAGCAATTCCACCAAGATTTTGACTTACTAAAATAATTGGACAGATGTTCAAAGATCACCATAAAGCAGTAATAAATACTGTAAAGGTGTCAATTCTGCTACAATTAGTTTATGAATTTGGCAAGATATGAAAAAATTAGAGACCATCTAAATATCTGGTCTTAAGAAAAAGAATTGTACATTGAGCTAGTTCAAAATCTGGAAAGTTACATAATAAAGTGATTGTCTCTGTGTGGGTCCTTCCCTTTTGGCAGGTATATTCTATTTCAGAAATATACTTAGCACTGGAATAGGGCCCTCCCTGCGGTTTCAGAGTACATGCATCATTATGTCTATTCACAGCATCACTTTGAGGATAGACAGGTCCTATAGTTGGTAAGTGGACAACACGTGACTAAAGACCAGTGTCAATCTCCTCTGAAAAGAACTAGGGCTTCTTAAAAAATTCATGATTCCAAGATTGGAGCAAGAAATATACATGGTGGGCCACCTGGGTGGCTCAGTCAGTTAAGCATCTTCATTCAGGTCAGATCATGATCCCAGGCCTGGGATTGAGCCCCACTTCTGGCTCCCTGCTCAGTGGGGAGTCTGCTTCTCCCTTTGCCCCTCCCTGCAACTCATGCTGTCTCTCAAATAAATAAATAAATAAAATCTTAAAAAAAAAAATATACAAGGTGAGCCTGGAGTATCTTGTCATAACAGAACACAAAGGGTGCTGCTAAAGATTACTAGGGTCATATCAATAGGGATACAGATATCAAGTCAGCACTTTGTGGGTCCCCTGGTTGCCAGTGTGGGACAATTTGGGCGTCAAAAGGAGTGGCTATTTTTACATTTCCATGCTGTTATGTAAGTAATAAAATACATGATCGCAGCCTATACAATAATTTGTTGGGTTTTTGTGTACTTTTAAGAAGTGATATAAAGGGGGGGTGCCTGGGTGGCTCAGTGGGTTAAGCCTCTGCCTTCGGCTCAAGCATGATCTCCAGGGTCCTGGGATTGACCCCCATATCCAGCTCTCTGCTCAGCAGGGAGCCTCCTTATCCCCCAACCCGCCTGACTCTCTGCTTACTTGTGATCTGTCTGCCAAAAAAAAAGAGGTGATATAAAGGGACACCTGGGTGGCTGAGTTGTTAAGCGTCTGGGATTGAGCCCCACATTGGGCTCCTTGCTTGGCAGGAAGCCTGCTTCTCCCTCTTCCTCTTCCTGCTGCTCTGCCTACTTGTGCTATCTCTCTGTCAAATAAATAAACAAAATCTTAAAAAAGGGTGAATGATCTAAAAACTGTTTAACTATTCTCAGTTTAAAAATAATCTCAAAAAATAAAAAATAAAAATAATCTCATAAGGGTGCCTGATTGACTCATTTGGAAGAGCATGTGACTCTTGATCTTGGGATCATGAGTTCGAGCACCATGACGGGGGTAGAGATTACTTAAATAAATAAAATAAACTTAAAAAAAAATAATCTCATAAATTATAGAAACTTAAATTTTTTTTTCAAAAGGTGGAATAAATTTCTGATAAAAGCATTTTTTTTTCTTTTTCAGGATGAAGTTCCTGATGGAATTAAATCTGCAAGCTATAAGGTATGTATAGGTACTTACTAATAAAAGAAAAAAACCCATCACCCAGCTTCAGCAATTATTAGTCTGTGGTCAATTTTGTTTCATCTGTACCTTGTGCTCCACTTTCCCAATTATTTTAAAGCCATTCTCAGATAAGTCTTTATGGATATTTATTTTCTACTTAGAATTATAATTTAGTGTGACTTCATTTTACTGTTCAGATCATTCTAATTTGGCCACTGGGAGCTGTTTCAGTTGTTCCTGTGTCCCTTTGATCTACTCTCGTTATTGTGGTTTTTCTCTTTCTTCAGCACTTTCTTAGTTTCTGGCACTACTGGTATATTTCTGTCTCTTCAGTCTCTTTTAACCCATGTCCATTCCCTTTTCTTTTTCTTCTTTGCAAACTTATATGTTGAGGAAATGAATCCTTATCCTATAGAATTTTCCACATCCTGGGTGCCTGGGTGGGTCAGTTGTTAAATGTCTGCCTTCAGCTCAGGTCATGATCCCAGGGTTCTGGGATCGAGTCCCACATGGGGCTCCTGCTCAGTGGGGAGCCTGCTCCTCCCTCTCCCTCTGCTGCTCCCCCTGCTTGTGTTCTCTCGCTCTGTCAAATAAATAAATAAAATCTTTAAAAAAAAAAAAAAGAATTTTTCACATTGTGTTTTAGTTGATTGTATCCCTATTATATCATTCAACACATTATTTTCTATAAACTGGCAGTTATGTTTTATGGCTTTTCAGATTCATTTCCTGATATGTATTGTAAGTGTTGCTGTATACTTCTTATTACATCATATCAGAAGACACATCATGTCTGGTTTTCTTTTTTTCTATGATAAGATTGATGACTAGGTTCATTATACATCTGATATAAAGTTCCCTACTAGCTTTTTCTGTGAAAGTTTTGGTAGCTTTGATGATTATTTACCTAGTTGCATTCTTTCATTAGGGTTTTGAAAATGCTGATACCCTAATTATATCGTTCTTTCTATACTTATTATCTGTTATTATTCTATAAAGATCTTTTCTTGTCAACTATTTGGATGCCCTGAAATACAGTTTATACAGGACAGACAGGATCAGTGCTTCATTCTTTTCCTCTCTTTACCAGTTTTCAGAATAATTATGAGTCTGGTCCCCTAACACCTCTGAAGATGCCCAATAAAGTTTTTATTTTTAGGTGTTATTTTGAACTTAAGATTTTTGACATAATTTATGTGTTGGATTCTATTGTACTCATTTCTTATGATTCCTTTTGATGTTTGAGTTGTTCTGTCTTTAGTTACTAGGAGCTCCTTCAAGTTAGTGACTATGGCCTTTTAAGATGATCCCAGTAATGGATTCTGCCATTAACATTTTGTAAACTTACATTATTTCATATGTATCTGTCCATCTTTCTAGTTATCCATTAAAAAATGTTATTTTCTGGATATATTTCAAAGTAGATTGCAAGCATCAGTACGCATTGCCCTAAATGTGTCATCACACACATATATATACACACACATACACACACAACTAGAAGTATATCATTAACCAGAGTCCAATATTTGCTTCTACGTATTTTTTATAAAGTTAACACACAGTGAGATGCACAAATCTTAGGTGTGCCTGTGCTAAACACAGGTACCTGTGTAATCTATGCTTTGATTACAATAGGGAACATTACTATTACCCTAGAAAGTCGCTTGATACCCTGTTCCAATTTTTACTTTTTCTCCCAGGGGCAACCACTGTTCACTTTTTCCACCATAGATTCTAAAGTAATTTTGCTCCTTTTTGATTCCATGTTTTGTTGTTCACGTACAAAGAGTAAAGTCATAGCTATAAATGTGTTGGCTCTAGGAGCAGAACTTTGAGCATAGTTAAATAATGCCAGCATCATCAAAACTTTTGAAAGTTTATGCTGTTGAGGGAAAACATTTGTCCCTATTGTGAATGCCAGTATAAATTCATTTTAAGCTAAAAACTGAAGACAAAATATTTGTTTTGTGGTGGTAATATACAAATTCTGATAAAAACAATTCTGACTAAATCAAGAAATCTGTGGAGCAGAAATGAATTTGTAGTTGATTAAGATATACACATAATTCAGGGGTGCCTGACTGGCTCAGTCAATAGAGCATATGACTTTTTTTTTTTTTTTAAAGATTTTATTTATTTATTTAACTGACATAGATCACAAGGAGGCAGAGAGGCAGGCAGAGAGAGAGAGCGGGGAAGCAGGCTCCCTGCCAAGTAGAGAGCCCAGTGCGGGGCTCGATCCCAGGACCCTGGGATCATGACCTGAGCTGAAGGCAGAGGCTTAACCCACTGTTACCCAGGCGCCCCTAGAACATATGACTCTTGATCTCAGGGTTGTGAGTTCAAGCCCCACATTGGGTGTAGAGATGACCTAAAAATAAAATCTTAAAAAAAAGGATACATGCATAATTCATAATTGTGTCCAAATATGCTGTGATATTTTACCAATTAAGATCGAAGTGGTAATTGTCAAAATATATAGGTTTTTGTATTTATATATACACTTAATGGCCATAAAATTTTTGAGGTAAAGCTAATACAGAAGAAAATATTACTTTGGCATGGACAGGGGTACTTTCTTTGCTGTCTATCATCAATCAGATTTTATCAATGTTTGAGCCTTTGGGGAGCCTGGGTGCCTCAGTCGGTTGAGCCTCTGCCTTCAGCTTGGGTCATGATCTCAGGGTCCTGGGATCGAGCCCCACATTGGGCTCTCTGCTTGGTGGGGAGCCTGTTTCCCCCACTCTCTCTCTGCCTGCCTCTCTGCCTACCTCTCTGCCTACTTGTGATCTCTGTTTTTCAAATAGATAAATAAATAGAATCTTTAAAAAACAATAAACAATAAAAAAAAATGTTTGAGCCTTTGAAGACTATTTTGTAAAACAACCCAAGAGTCCTTCAGTGGTATTAACCAGTTTTTAATAAATGAGATCACTAAATGTCAATAGCTATATGTTTAAAATCAGTGGACAATTATTGTTCAAAGTATCAATGAATAGAATCTTAAAGGAAAAATTCTTAGGTTTTGAAGGTTTAGCAAATTGCAGTTATTATAACAAAGCTTGTAAACAAAAACAACGAAATTTATTTCTACAAAAGCTAGGAGGGATTAAACATAATAACGTGGGGAAAGTTGGTGCTCTAAGGTTTAATTCTGAAATTTTATAATTGTGTTTTGGAGTATCTCTTGTGGGAAGAGTCTCTTCTTGAAACTCTTGTTTTTAATTGGATAAGTTTGTATCATCTAAAATGAAATGAAATAAGAAGGATTACAATTTTGTAGCATCTATATTTGGCAAAATATTTAAAATAATAAGTTATTTGATGAGTTTTGTCTTAAAATATTTAGTGAAGAAACATACTTTGAAGGCGAACGAATAGACCTTGTGGAAATAATTTGGTTTAAGATATTTTCACATATTTACCTGTAGAGAGGATATTTTTCTCAATTAAAAAGTATAAATGCAGGGAAGAGGTAATTGAAGGTAGTGATGATTTCAAATTGACTAGGCATAAAAATTAACTTTGAAGGAGATTATGGGCAGTTTTATGAAAAATTAAAAATGACAAATTGAAAAAAATTTTTCTTCAAAAAAATGCCAATGATAAAAAATTAAGACCAATATGTGACTTAACAAAGTCAATTAAATTTTTAAATAGAAATAAAGAATAGAAAAAGAACCTGAAGAATGTTTTGTTTAACATATGTTTTAATATTCAGATAATTATAATGATAAGGTTTTTAAATTTTTTTGTTTTAATGTACGTAGGTATGTCATTTTTTGAACAAATTCTGTTCATTTTTTGATATGTATTTTTGACTTTTTAGTTTAAGCTAATTGTTTATAGAAAAGTTGCAAAGTTAGTATAAAGACATTGTGTGTACTCTACAGATTTACTAATTTTTAATATTTTGCCTCATTTTTCTATGTACATATTCTATATGTATGTATACATATTCTTATTTTGTATATACATATTCTTATTTTCAGACCATTTGAGAGTAGGTTGAGTGTACCATATCCCTTTAATACTTAATTATGTAGAAAGAATTTTAGTTGCTTTTTTTTTTTTAAAGATTTTATTTATTTATTTGACAGACAGAGATCACAAGTAGGCAGAGAGGCAGGCAGAGAGAGAGAAAGGGAAGCAGGCTCCCTGCTGAGCAGAGAGCCCAGTGTCGTGGGGCTCTATTCCAGGGCCTTGGGACCTGAGCCGAAGGCAGAGGCTTTAACCCACTGAGCCACCCAGTCACCCCGAGAATTTTAGTTTTGAAAATAGTGTTGGAATTGAGCTGTCTTATAGAGATAGGTTAACCATTGTAATGAAACAAAGCTGTTATTCAGTAAATAAACATTTCAAAAAATTGTATCATTTCGGTTATCTTAGTGTTCCCTTTTATCCTCAGAAGTGTCATAGGCTAGGCAGTCATTATTAGTATGGTCACTCTAACAATAAGGATACTCAGTAAATATTTGTTGAGTGATTGAGTCTGTGCCTTCTGTTTCCATTGTTATCTTTCAGCTCTGTGGTGGTGATGACCAGTGTGTTGTGAAATCGTATGATCTACATTCACTTCCTCTGTGCCAAATACATGCCTATCAGAATAATGTGTGTGTGTGTGTGAGGCTTAGATGTTGAGAAGAAATGTGGTTGTTAAAGAATATATTTTATTTTTTTATTTTATTTTTTAAAAGATTTTATTTATTTATTTGACAGAGAGAGAGAGACATCACAAGTAGGCAAAGAGGCAGGCAGAGGAAGAAGGAGAAGCAGGCTCCCTGCCAAGCAGAGAGCCAGATGCGGGGCTCGATCCTAGGACCCTGAGATCACAACCTGAGCTGAAAGCAGAGGCTTAACCCACTGAGCCACCCAGGTGCCCCTAAAGAATATATTTTAAACACCTAAAGATGTCAGAATACTTTTTGTAAGACTTGGTGTGCCCCAGGGCATATTTAGAATCATGGCATTTGGAGATGAGATTGACCTACACACACATCATCTGGTCCAGCCACTTATCTATGGAAGAGAAAACTGATGCTTACAATTAGGCCATTAAAAAAGTGGGACACCAGGGTGCCTGGATGGCTCAGTCAGTTAAGTGTCAGATTCTTGATCTCAGCTCAGGTCTTGATCTCAGGATCATGAGTTCAGAGCCTGTGTTGGGCTCCACACTGGGCATGGAGCCTACTTTAAGGAAAAAAGAAAAAAAAAAAAAGTGGGACATTACCTCATGATCCCTTGCCTAATGTTCCTAAAACCTCAGAGACTTTCTTAGCGAACAGTTTGGTAATGAGTTATCAGAACTACATTCTCTATTTTGTGACCATATAGTAAATGTGTTCATCAACAAAAACAAGGGGCAAAGCCTTTTGTTTTTTTTGTTTGTTTGTTTTTTAACCTTCAGGGGAGATGTGAGGGCTTAATTTTTTTTTTTTTTTTTTTTTTAAGTTTTGAAGCCAAGGAAATTGTGCTAGGTATGAAAAAATTTCAGATAATTTTGATATTCTTTTAAACAGTTCTTAAAATGTCATCTGTTTATTCTCCTTTTCCTTTTAGTATTCTGAGATAGCCAATAACTTCATTGAAGAATGTGAACAAGCTGAACGACTTGGAGCAGTGGATGAATCTCTGAGGTTTGATTTTTTTCTTTTTTTGCAGTAGTTTTTTTTTTTCCTTGTGAAATGGTAACTTTAAGAAAAGGGTAACAGTACCTGTTTTCTTTATTTGAAGTGAGGAAACACAGAAGGCTGTTCTTCAGTGGACCAAGCATGATGATTCCTCAGACAACTTCTGTGAAGCTGATGGTATAACAGTTTTCATAGTGTGCATTTTGTTTAAAATTGGGTTTAATTTTAAATTTGTTGTTTAAAATGGCTTTTAGAACTCAGTTTCTAAGGTTAGGCAGTTCGTCAAAAAGCTAAAGACAATTACAGTATGACCTAACAATTCAGCTCCTAAATATGTACCAAAAAAAAATGAAGACAGAGTAACACATACTTGTATGCCCGTATTTGTGGCAGCATTTTTCACAATGGCCAAAAGGTAGAAATGACCCAGATATCCATCAACAAATGAATAGAAAAGCAGAGTATAATAAATACATACAATGGAATATTATTTAGCCATAAACAAAGTTTTGGTATGTGCTGCAACATGGATAAACCTGGAAAATACTATGCTAAATGAAATAAGCCAGACACAAAAGAGCAACTATTGTGTGATTCCATTTACATAAAATATCTAGAATAGGTAAGGTGATAGAGACAGAGTAACCAGAGGTTAGGAGAAGGGAAGAATGGGGCGTTAATATTTAATGGTTAAAGTTCCTGTTTGAGGTCATAGAAAAGTTTGGAAACAGTGGTGACGATTGCCCAATGTTGTGAATATAATTAATGTCACTGGATTCTACTTGTAAACATGGTTAATATGGTAAGTTTTACATTACATACATTTTACTGCAGTTAAAGAAAAACAAACTGCCAGTTTCTGGAAAAAATTTACCTCCTGAGTTTGAGTATTACTGTTTTGTGTATCTCAGATATGTGTGTGTGTGTGTTACTTACCTATTATATATATATATGATTTTGTAATATATACAGGCATTTTTGCATAAATAGCTCAAATGTAGAGATTGAGATTGCAAAACCTTGCTTCTTTTGTACTGGCCTTGGGTTATTACATATTTTCCTTAATGATGGTGTGCGTTACTTTTGGAAAAGAGAAGAAAGAACCATGAGTTAAATCTGAGACAGTGGGACGCTGGGCCAGAGTTCTGGGACTGTTCAAATCCAGGAGCCCTAGGATGCATTAGAACCCTTTAATCAGATTTGTGGATTCTCCTATTCTTCTTTTTCCAAGTTGAATTGTTAGCCTTTTAGTTGGCTAAACAAATCAAATCCACCTGAGTTTTGGTATCCTTCATGGCTCTTTGAAGCAGATTAATGATCTTTAAAAAAAAATTAGCAAAAAGAATGATACAGATAATTTTAATTGCAAGTGAGAGACAGATCCTGCAATTCTCTAAAAAGAGGAAGACAGAGAGAAAGTACTTATTTTTAACTTTGTGGTTTCATTTTGGGAAAAAAAAGAGAAACATGTGTTTTCCTTAACGTAACAGGATTATGCCTTGGCAAATAATATTTATAATCCTCTATTCCTAATTCCAAAATCTGAAAACTCTGAAAAATGAATATTTCCCCCCTGAGTTTAGCACAGACTCATTTAGTGTGAATATTCACATGTTTCACTACAGGACTATTTTTGTGTTTGTTTAAAAGTTGCTGCCCCCCCAATCCCTCCTGGAATAATTATTCAGTATATGTTGCATACACTATAATACTTTTCTAAAATCCAAAAAGTTCTGAATTCCCAAAACATAGGCCCCAGCAATGTTGGATAGGGAGTTTTGGACTTACACCAAGTTTTAGACTAGCAAAGAAGGGGGATAAAATGCGCCAAGAGGTGCCTGGGTGGCTCAGTCCTTAAGTGTCTGCCTTTGACTGAGGTCATGATCCCAGGGTCCTAGGATCGAGCCTTGCATTCGGCTCCCTGCGTAGTAGGAAGCCTGATTCTCCCTCTCCCACTCCCCTTGCTTGTGTTCCCTCTCTCACTCTCTATCTCTGTGTCTGTTAAATAAATAAAATCTTTAAAAAAGAAATGCTCTCCCAGCCCTTTAACTTTACAGTCTCTTTTCCACAAGGATTCTTTGGCCTGAATATTACTATGAGATAAAATTAAACTCTTAACATGCAGCACATTTTTTTCAGACCTGCAGTGTTAGAGAAAGAACAGTAATACTTTAACTTCATTTACCAAAGTGTACTTTTGAGACTACCTGCTTAGATTTGTGTAGCAAGGACTGAGAATCTGTTCCATGAATCACTTGTCCATTCATATTTGTTTCTTCTGTTACAGTGAATATTTTAAAAAAGGATAGCTTTATAAGGAAGATATAATATATGTAAATGGTAGGTAGAAGACAGAAGATATTTTGTGAGTTTTAATTAGAAATTTGAGCTTTTGTCATCTGGCGAAATATGGCTATAGTAACAATTTTTTTTTTTTTAAGATTTCATTTATTTTTGACAGACAGAGATCACAAGTAGGCAGAGAGGCAGGCAGAGAGAGAGAGGAAAGCAGGCTCCCTGCCAAGCAGAGAGCCCTATGCGGGGCTTGATTCCAGGACCCTGGGATCATGACCTGAGCCAAAGGGAGAGGCTTAACCCACTGAGCCACCCAGGCACCCCTATAGTAACAATTTTTTAAAACTTTTTATTTATTTACTTAGAGCAAGTGAGAGAGAGCACGAATGGTGAGAAGGGGCAGAGGGAAAGGGAGAAGCAGACTCCTCACTGAGCAGGGAGCCTGATGTGAGGCTTCATCCCAGTCTGGAATCATGACCAGAGCCAAAGGCAGTTGCTTAACTAACTGAGCCAGCCAGGTGCCCCAGTAACAATTATTTTTTATTAAAAAGTTGAGGCAAGATGAAGTATTTATTATAAGTAAAATTATGAGTCAACTAATACTTATATCTAATTAGGCAGAATATTAAAAATTTAATTTTTTCTTGGTAATTTGTTTTCTGTCTTAAAGTACTAGATGCTGAGCATTATTTATATGTTTTAAAAGTGAGGGCTATTTTTTATGAATTTATTATAATTTGCTATACTGTGGCGATACTTGAGTTGAGTTGAACAGAAATATCTGTTCCTGAACCAGAGGATCCCATACAAATTTGTTCTACTATTTTTTTTTTTTTTTTTAAATAATCTGTATACCCAACTTGGGGCTTAAATTAACAACCTGAAGATCAAGAGTCACATGCTTTACTGACTGAACTAGCCAAGTGCCCCTGTTTTTAAGTTTTGTTTCTACTTTCTCTAGTTACTTTAATTGTCACTTCCGCATGGACTCTCAGTTATTTCTAGATGCTATCACTGTGCTACTTCTAGAAGCCAAATTTCCCCTAATTTATGTCTCTAGTGTATTGTCAATTGGGATAAAAATAACCATGCTTAGTTTTATTTTTGTTTTTGTCATTGTGTTTTTAATAAGAAGTAGGTACTTTTGAGAGCCTAATGGACTTTCTTAAAAGCACCTGTGTGCTCAGATTTTTGTCATCTGCTTTAGTTGCTTTGAGGCCATTTTTGCCTACTTCATTTTTTTAATAAAGATTTTATTTATTTATTTGACAGAGAGAGAGTGATCACAAGTGGGCAGAGAGGCAAGCAGAGAGAGAGCGGGGAAGCAGGCTCCCCGCCGAGTAGAGAGCCTGATGCGGGGCTGGATCCCAGAACCCTGGGATCATGACCTGAGCCAAAGGCAGAGGCTTAACCCACTGAGCCACCCAGGTGCCCCACGCACTTCATTTTTTGTTGGTTCATGTTGTTAAGCTTTACAAATGAGTAAGATATTACTGTATATTAAATAATTTCCCGAAGCTACTGGAAAACAAGGGGCCATTTTTTTGTTTCAAAGATAAAATACGTTGGTGCCTGGGTGGCTCAGTGGGTTAAGCCGCTGCCTTCGGCTCAGGTCATGATCTCAGGGTCCTGGGATCGAGTCCCACGTCGGGCTCTCTGCTCAGCAGGGAGCCTGCTTCCCTCTCTCTCTCTGCCTGCCTCTCCGTCTACTTGTGATCTCTCTCTGTCAAATAAATAAATAAAATCTTTAAAAAAAAAAAAAGATAAAATACGTTATACAAATTTATAGGACATATGAGTAACCAGCATCTCACCAATTTTTGTATGGTTTTCATTGGTATTTGTAATGGACTTTTCTAGAATACTTACCTTTTCATTTTATTAGACAGCCTTTGTTCTTAAGAGTTTTGTTGATTATAAAATGTAAGATATGTCATAATACCACTAGCTAATATGTATTGAACTCTTACCGTGGTTCCAAGCACTCTACACATATAAACTTACCTAAGTCTCATGGTAACGCTGAGTATTAGCTCCACTTTATAAATGATGGCACCAATGCATTGAGAACGTATGTAATTTGCCCCAGGTTCCACATGAAATAAGAAGTAGGACCTGGATTCTCACCCAGGCAGTCTGGCTCCAGAGCCCCATGTGTTGGTCTGTTTGACATAGAGGTTGCTTCTTATTTTCCCTTCTATAAATAATGCTGATGCAAGTATATTCCTGCTTATAACTTTTTTGCATGTTTAGGATTGTACCTTTGGGACAGCTTTGTGGTGGATCTTGATGGTGGTCTTGTAAGAAGGAAGTTTTTGGTAACGGTGTGTGGTAGTAATACATCTTCATCTACCCCGGTTGCTGATGAACTGCTTGCGGTTAAGGTGGAGGGAAAGGGAAATGCGTAGTATATTTTTCATCTGGACAGCTTATGAGAATCAAATCACCGTGTTTCTTTGATTCTAAAATTCACACATTCCTATTTACCATTTTTAAAAGCAGGATGCTTTTGCAACCAGTGAGTACATTTAATGTGGTTGTGCCTTCTTCTTCTCTCATCTTTCTTTCTTTTTTTTTTTTTTAAAGATTTTATTTATTTATTTGACAGATCACAAGTACGCAGAGAGACAGGCGGGGAGGGTGTGGGGGCGGAAGCAGGCTCTCTGTTGAGCAGAGAGCCCGAAGCGGGGCTGGATCCCAGGACTCTGGGATCATGACCTGAGCCGAAGGCAGAGGCTTTAACCCATTGAGCCACCCAGGCGGCCCTTCTCTCATCTTTCTTGTAAAAGGTTGTATTTAAAGTCTAGATGCACTTGTTAAATTTGTGGTGCCTTAGAATCAGTGGGATATAGTCTGTTATACAATTTTCTTAAGTAAGTGAAGAAAAAGGTTGAATGAAACATTTCATTTTACAGACATACAGTCTCCTGATGCTGAATATGTAGATTTGCTCCTTAATCCCGAGCGCTACACGGGTTACAAGGGACCAGATGCTTGGAAGATTTGGAATGTCATCTATGAAGAAAACTGTTTTAAGTATGTGTCATTTTCATTTAGAAAATCCTGACAGAGTGATTTTTATTTATATATCAACAAATCAATAAATCATAATGACTCTAAATTGCAAATCACATTGACTTTGTTAAAGGATGTATTTGGACATAGAAACATTCTTACTCATTAATCCAGTTCTCCTCTGGGAAAACATGTGGACATGAGTTTCAACAAATATTTTTTTCTTCTTCAAAAGACACAGACGTAGAAAAATAAATAAAAAATTCTTTAAAAAAATAAAGTAAAAGACATAGAAAAAAATAAAAGACAGTGACTAGTATAGGACTTTTATGGGAGTCTTGTAGACATTTTACAGATGTTCCTTCAGTGGATTATATAATCTCATTTTACAGATGAAATTACTGAGAGCCAGCCAGGTTTAATTCATTTCCCAGGATCCTAAACTTAGTAGTAGAGAATAAGTGACTCCTAAATCGTTTTTTGGTGCTCTGTATTCATCTTTTTGAGGCTCTGGTTATTTTACCTGCTTTCATGCTTAAGTTAGATTAATTTCAGAGAATAATTATAATAGGTAACACTTGAACACTCACGGTGTGCCAGACCTGTGCTAAGCATGGTATGTACATTTTCTCTTTTAGTCCCTGCAATAGCCCTTGTCACTGTTGTAGTCCTCACTGTTTACAGATGGAGAAACTAGAGACTTGGAAGGGTTAAATGATTTTTCCAGTGTCAAAAGTCTAGTAAGTGGAAGAACCCACTTTGTATTCTTTACTGCTACCATGGAAATAGTCAATTTGATCACTGTGTGACTGGGACATGCTTCAAATTTACATGCCTCTTGGAAACCTCTGGCCTCTAACCAATGTGCTTCTTGGTTTTTGGAAGGAATTTGTGTGTGCATTTGCATTATACTGTCTCAGAGATGGGGCGAGTTCTGGGAAAATGGAGTTCATAGATAAGGTAGTAATACATTTCACTTTGCGTTAAGTCAAATATAAGGGATAAGCAGTTATGCTTATACCAGAAAAATGTGTTTCTTTTTTTTTGACTTGAAGAACGTCTCCAGTTTTAAAGTGGATAATTTTCATTATTTACTCATTTCTGCCATGTGTTTTATTTAAATTCCCTGGTTTATTATTAAGAATGTTTGACTTAATTGGCTTACTTTTTTTTAAATTTAAGATTTTATTTACTTACTTGACACAGAGAGAGAGAGACAGCTAGAGAGAGAACACAAATGGGGAGTGGGAGAGAGGGAGAAACAGTCTCTCCGCTGAGCAGGAAGCCAGACACGGGGCTCAACCCCAGGACCCTGGGATCATGACCTGAGCCGAGAGCAGGCACTTAACAACTGAGCCACCCAGGCACCCCGTAATTGACTTACATTAAGGTTTTTGTTTTTTTTTTGCTTTTGCTTTGCTTTAGATTTTATGTTTAAGTAATCTCTAGACCCAACTTGGGGCTCTAACTTACAACCCCAAAATACAGAGTTGTATGCTCTACTGACTGAGCCTGCTAGGCGCCCCTAAAGGGTCTGTTTTTTTTTTTTTAATGTGAACTAAAATAGACTCAACAGAAGCATTTGTTGGATTTTACATTTGTATTATAGTTATTTCTTAACTAATTTATATCATGATTCCCAGTATAAATATTTCTAAAATATAAACAATATATGAGGCACAAAACTGAGTGTGATATAATATAGCTTACATGTTCTGTTCTTAAAGTGTCTCAAGTTGTGCAAGTTTGTAAAATTTAAATTGCAGACAAAGCAGTCCCTACACTTTAGTAGTGTTACTAACAAATACTTAATTTGAGATTTAAAGGCACTTCAGTGACATTAAAAAAAAATTTTTTTTTTTAACTTTAGTGACATTTTAACTCCTTTTTTCATATTAAAAAAATGCCTTTTACTGAAATCCTAACAGACTTGGCGGCCATAGGATCAGTTGACATACCTAAGATTTACGAAGTGGAAAATAATCTACCCAGAGTGTTTTTTCCCTTTTTATTTTCGTGCTTCGTTTGGGTATTTATATTTCTTATTTGTCTTTCAGTCAGGAGTGCACTTTGTGCCACATGCAAACACACATATGTGTACACGCATATATGTATATGTAACATATTTATTTATTTATTTATTTTTTAAAGATTTTATTTATTTATTTGACAGACAGAGATCACAAGTAGGCAGAGAGGCAGGCAGAGAGAGAGAGAGGAGGAAGCAGGCTCCCTGCGGAGCAGAGAGCCCGATGCGGGGCTCGATCCCAGGACCCTGGGATCATGACCTGAGCCAAAGGCAGAGGCTTTAACCCACTGAGCCACCCAGGTGCCCCATATGTAACATATTTAAAAACATTAGTGACTCTAGGAGAAGAGCTTGACTCGGTGTAGTCTTCCTTTGAGGAAGTGATTAAGAAATGGCTTTCTGGCTGCTACAATGGGAAAAGATCAGAAACTATTGCTAAGACAAATAACAACCACCCTCCCTTAAAGCAATTTGAGAACACTAAATGTTTTATAAGCTCAATAAAACAGTTTGATTTTGGATGTAGTCATTAAGCAATTATCTCTCTGAGATAATTTCACTTTTACCTAGATAATTATAACAAGATAGGTAACATAATTATATTTTACAGTTTAATTCTTTCGTTTCTAGGCCACAGACGATTAAAAGACCTTTAAATCCTTTGGCTTCTGGTCAAGGTGAGTTATTTATTTGCACTGTTATATTATTTATCAGCCAGTGAACTTTGGTTAGAAGGAAGAGGAAGGCCAGATAAGGGTTTTGGCAAGAGCATTTGAGGTCATATATTCCCGTTTCCATAGAAGTTATGCCTCACCCTTATAGACAAGTTGGTGTTTAAAATATTTATACCTCAGTAAGGAGTATTTGTGTAATGAAGTTCATGGTATTAGATTATCATAGGGTGGAGAGTAGGTTAAATTTTTATTCTTTTGTGCATTTTTACAAAATGTGTGTGTTTAGTTTTTACTATTTTTATTCATTTTCTAGTTAAATGAATATCCAAAAAAAAATGATTATACATATTGGGAGTCTGATTTCAAATTCACATGTCTTTATATTTCATTAAGATTTTTCATTTAAGGTCTTGCCCAAATGCTGCCTTTTCTATCTTCCCTGACTCTCCTAACTGGAATCTCCTCATAAAGTGATCTTACGTCATGTTTTGTGTCTCTTACCACCTTTCCACTGGCATTATTTTACTATTATGCATCTATTGATCTACCCTAGCACTCTGGGTATTTGGGGAGTATTTATTGGTTTCATCTCTTAATAGAGAGCCTGACACATAACAGATGGAGTTGTTTGTTAAGTGAATGATTGATGAAAACTGCTCTCCTCATTTAATGGTCTTGTCTGCAGTTAGGAAGATCACTGTTCCTTCAGCAAATGATTATCCTCCATTTACTGTGCGCTAGGCACTGTGCAGAGGCAGAAGGGGTGTGAAATTGCAACTCAGAAACCCTGCTCAGTCTGTAATAGGCAGAATGGTTTGTTGAATAAACCATTTCAGTGCTATGATTTCAGACTTTTTGCTTAGGAAATATATATCCCTGTTCTCATAATATGTGCTTACTGATGAAATCTTTGGTGTGCTTTTAGCAAATGTGTGAGTTTTTCATTTTTAAAATTTATTTGAAAAGCTGCTGATCTCATATAGTCAATAAACATAAATTTCCTCCTGGAAAGCAATGAAATTGCATCATTCCCTAAATGTTGGCAGCCTAGGCTTTCTTAGATTAGAAATGAAAGAACATCTTTAAAGAAGAGTTTGGGTTTATCTGAGTCACATATGGTAACCCTTTGGAAGCTATTGATTTAATATCAGATGAGTGCAAATTCCTAGGTAAGGGGTGATCCTCAGTATGAACTCACATTATGATCTGATTAATTAACTACCCTCACTTATCATGAAGATAAGTGGGAACAATTTAAATATTTATCATTAAGGAACTGGTTAAATGATTCACGGTATGTTCATGGAGTAAAATATACCACTAGAAATGTTGCTGAAAATTTGTATTCATTTAGGTCAGTAATGACCAATAGCACATTGAAGAAAAGAAACAGGCATCAAATCGTATGTATATTTTTGTAAAAACATACTTAATATAATATCTAAATGTCTATATGCGAAGAAAAAGGACATTTACCAAAGCATAAATGGTATTTATCTAGGGTAGAGGGAGTTCAGATGACATTTTTTATTTCGTCTGTGTCTTCTTTTTTTTTTAAACATGTATTTGCAGTTAGCATATGTATTTTAATAATCAAACAATGATGGCATTAAATAAGCATGGGCAAAATGAAGACAGTTTTTTTAAGAGTAAATGAGCAGCTGCTTACAAACTGCTGAATGGTGCATAATTTGAATCTTCACAAATAGTCTTTTGAAATATTCCTGAATTAGGTAAAATTTTACAGTGTCAGTCTAGAGGTTTCAAAGCAAGAATACAAATTTTTTTTTTAAGATTTTATTTATTTATTTATTTGACAGAGAGATCACAAGCAGGCAGAGAGGCAGGCAGAGAGAGAGGAGGAAGCAGGCTCCCTGCTGAGCAGAGAGCCCGATGCGGGGCTCGATCCCAGGACTCTGAGATCATGACCTGAGCCGAAGGCAGCGGCTTAACCCACTGAGCCACCCAGGCGCCCCAAGAATACAATTTTTTAGTAGAAACCATGTTACAGATTTAGAATAAATAAATGTGAAAAAAGGCTCTGCCAACCAAATAACTGTTAAGTCCTTAAGGTATTTGAGAGTACTCTCAGATGATAGATTAGATTTTTCTCTCCCTTCAGCCTGTATTAAATCTTGTATGAGCTGAAGCCACTCCTTACCCAGGCTCTTGGAGATGATGCCCTTGAAGCAAATCAGGCATAATTCCTATTTACCACTAGATAGGGTTGTGTCACGAGTGACTGCCTCACATTTTGCTTATGTGGGTGAACTGATGGACTAAAACTAACTGTTATTCAAAGTCTTATTTTTTTTTTTTTTTTTTTTTTTTTTTTTTAGATTTTCATTTATTTATTTGACAGACAGAGATTACAAGTAGAGAGAGGGAGGGGGAAGCAGGCTCACTGCTGAGCAGAGAGCCCGATGTGGGGCTCGATCCCAGGACCCTGAGATCATGACCTGAGCCGAAGGCAGAGGCTTTAACCCACTGAGCCACCCAGGCGCCCCCAAAGTCTTATTTTTTATGGAAGTATAGCATTTTAAAGTGACATCTGGAAGGACTTTATAATAATCAACATTTTGTTTTGTTTTTCAGGGAAAAGTGAAGGTAAGTATAATTTCTTTATCATATATATATGAATTTGCTGATACATTCAGATGTTTATTTGGGAGACTGTTCTTCCTACTTCTAAGAACTCCTTTTTATCTAAAATTTAGGAGATGAAAGCACAGGGAAAATGACTGCGCCTGGGATCAGGCCTTTACTTCTGGAGCAGATCTCTAGGATCTGCTGGGTCCTTATAGGAAGATTTAGGCATTGTCACAGTGTTGCTCCGTGGCTTCCAAGGCTTGTGTTCGCTCTTGGGAGTAGTTATTACCAACTCTGAGTTGTAATGCTAAAATTTTTAACGTATCTTAGGTTTACTTTGTCTTTGTGAGAGTCTTTTTGCTTTCTGAGTGAAATTGAAAGATTTTTTAAAAAGATTTTTCTTTATTTATTTGAGAGAGAGAGAGCGCGCGCGAGCACAAGCGGGGGAGGAGAGGCAGGAGGAGAGGCAGAAGGAGAGGAGAAGCAGCTCCCCGCTGAGCCCGACATGATCCCAGGACCCTGAGATCATGACCTGAGCTGAAGGCAGACGCTCCACTGACTGAGCCACCCGGGTGCCCTGAAGTGATTTTTCTTATTCTTAAGGCCATGTGTTTAACCATATGAAAAGACAAAGCAGTACTTAGCTTTAGTCCAGCCAGATGAAATTGCTAAAATGTGAAGTATCCCTTTCCTCTTTGGAGAGGAACATTAGTTTCTTCTGAACATTAGTTTACAAATTGCTTTTATGGGACGCCTGGGTGGCTCAGTGGGTTAAAGTCTCTGCCTTCGGCTCAGGTCATGATCCCAGGACCCTGGGATGGAGCCCACATCTCTGCTCAGCAGGGAGCCTGCTTCCTCCTCTCGCTCTGCCTGCCTCTGCCTGCTTGTGATCTCTGTCAAATAAATAAATAAAATCTTTAAAAAAACAAATTGCTTTTGTATTCTGTCTAAATAACAGAATACCAGTGTCTGATAATATTGAATTTCTTAAAATTATACTTTATGGGTGCCTGGGTGGCTCAGTGGGTTAAGCCGCTGCCTTCGGCTCAGGTCATGATCTCAGGGTCCTGGGATCAAGGCCCGCATCGGGCTCTCTGCTCAGCGGGGAGCCAGCTTCCCTCTCTCTCTCTCTGCCTGCCTCTCTGTCTACTTGTGATCTCTCTCTGTCAAATAAATAAATAAAATCTTTAAAAAAAAAATAAAATTATACTTTATGTTAATAGAAACAATAACAGCTTAATAAAATAAGATCAGAATTATACTAGTTGGAACAGAAATTCTTTAGTATAAGATTATTCTTCCAAAGATGCCTTATATTTTATTACTGTTAGTAATGATCCTATAATTTTCAGAGGTTCCCCCCCCCTTCCTTATAATTTTTAGTTTTGAGAGATTTTATTCTACCTTGGTTAGAATACCTTGGGTATTCCTAGCTATGTTAGAGGATATTGTTTCAGTTTTTCAATACTATTTAAAGATCTCATCCTGTCTCTTATTGTCAGAGAAAAGATTGTTAACTTGTGGAGTCTATCTTTAGAGAAATCATCTTGTTTATGAGTATATTTATAATTTTCCATTTTGGTCAAATTTGAAAGAGTTATCCCTGACAGCTATCCTATGAGGTGACTACACTCCTTTTCCCCCTGATTCATGGTCCCAAACTTGAAAAAAAACAAGAAAAAACTCTAAAGGTTGTTCTTTTTTGTTTTTCTTTTTTTAAAGATTATTTATTTGAGAGAGAGAGTTTGTGTGTGCCTGGGGAAGGGGAGAGGGATAGGGAGAAAGTGTCTTAAAGAGGAGACTCCCCACTGAGTGTGGAGCCTGACACTGTTCAGTCTCATGACTCTGAGATCAGACCTGCGATGAGACCAAGAGTCAAAGGCTTAACCAACCATTACCCAGGTGCCCCAACTTTGAAGGTTTTAATAAGGAGACAAATCACTTGGAATCCCACAACACCAAGAGAATTGATAATGGTAATGGCTAAGACTACATGCCAGTACTTTTCCAAGCAGTTTACAAGTATGATTTCATTTAATCCTTCCAACATTCTCAGGAGGTATTACTTTTGTTTCCATTTTGTAGACAAGGAAAATAAGTGCCAAAGAGGTTTAGCAACTCAGCTAAATCATGTATGACTTGTAAGTAGCACAGTTGGAATTGAAATTAGTCAGTTTGGCTCCAAGGTCTGTGTTCTCAGTCACTATCTCATACTGCTTCTCTGTTAACATTGTGATAATTTAAAAAAAAAAAAATCTTATTTATTTGTCAGAGAGAGTGTGTGTGCAGGCAGAGGGAGAAGCAGGAGCGATGTGGGACTCAATCCCAGGACTCTAGGATCGTGATCTGAGCCGAAGGCAGATGCTTAACCAACAGCCACTCAGACATCCCAACATTTTAATAATTACGATTATTTACATGCATGTATGTTTATACTAGATATATTTGTAGTCATGTATATTGTTATCCCCATGCCTGCTTGCTTCCTTAGCCTATGGCTTGTGTCAGGCTGCTCTAACAAAATACCATAGACTGGGTGGCTTAAATGAGTTTATTTTCTCACAGTTCTGGAGGCTCGGAAGTGTAAATCAAAGCACCAGCCAGCGGATTTGATTCTTCCTAAGGCCTCTCTTTCTGGCTTGCAGATAGCCAGCCTTTCACCTGTCCTCACTGGTGGAGAAGGAGCTCTGGTCCTTTCAGAGATCTGTGAAGACACTAATCCCATCATGGGGACCCTATCCCCCTGACCTCATCTAAACCTAATCACCTCCAAATACCATCCTCTGGGGGCTTAGATCTTCAACACATGAATTTTATCTGGAACAGTCTAGATTTCTAGAAATGGGTTTACTGGATCAAAGGTTATGGACCTTTTAGGCTCCTGACTGCATTTTGTCACTGAGAGAATGTGTGAATTTGTAACCTTTCCAATCAGTGTGCTGCTCATTTTACCTGACCCTTGTCAGCATTAAGTATTGTCATATTTTATTTTATTTATTTTATTTTATTTTATTTTATTTTATTTTATTTTATTTTAAGATTATTTATTTATTTATTTGACAGAGAGAGAGATCACAAGCAGGCAGAGAGGCAGGCAGAGAGAGAGGAGGAAGCAGGTTCTCTGCTGAGCAGAGAGCCTGATGCGGGGCTCGATCCCAGGACCCTGAGATCAGGACCTGAGCCGAAGGCAGCGGCTTAACCCGCTGAGCCACCCAGGCGCCCCAAGTATTGTCATATTTTAATCTTTACTGTTAAAAGTGCTATCTCTATGGTTGTAATTTGCATTTTTTATTTATTTTTTATTACTAGTGAGGGGGAGTAATTTTATATTCTTACTTTTCCTTTGTGAATTCTCTATTATTTGCCCACCTTAACTGAGCACTTGAGCATTTTTATTCAGTTTATGAGTTTTTTATGTAGAATATTATCCTTCTGGGGCATCTGGCTGGCTCAGTCGGTTAAGCAGTTGACTTTGGCTCAGGTTGTGATCTCAAGGTCTTGGGATTGAGCCACATGTCAGGCTCTCTGCTTGACAGGGAGCCTGCCTCTCCCTCTCCCTCTGCCTGCTACTTCCCCACTCCCCCTGCTTGTGCACGCTTTCTCTCTCTTTCTCGCTGTCAAATGAATAAATAAATAATAAATAATTTTTAAAATTTAGAAAAGCGTACAATGAGTTCTTAATTTTCATAGCATCACCTGTTTTCAAGGCTAAGTAGTTTTCCTTGCATTGATTTATTATTTAAATTGTGTGTTCTGACATCCTATGAAACATTTTATCTGGAAAATTACAAGATTTAGGGCCACCTAAGGCAATGCTGAAGCCTTCTAGAGACGGACCAAGAGAATGGTACTAAATTGAATCCACACCAAGAACTTCTCTCCTTCCTTTGGATAAATAGCAAATAAAATTTGGAACTTTCGTTCATTTTTAAATCACCATTTGGCACAAATTGCTGTTACATATTGAAAAACGTACACTTTGGCATTTTTACAACTTTGTGACTTCTTTTTCTTTTAATTTCAGAGAACACTTTTTACAGTTGGCTAGAAGGTAATTGGAAACTTTTAAACAAATTTAAATGTTAAACATTTTTTTCATCTTTAAAGACATATGAAATTAGTTTTAAAATGGTATGAGTTCCACATATAAGATTTCTGTTACCAAATTACTATTTTTAGGCCTCTGCGTAGAAAAAAGAGCATTCTACAGACTTATATCTGGCCTGCATGCAAGTATTAATGTGCATTTGAGTGCACGATATCTTCTACAAGGTATGTGACATTCACGTTTATTTATTTTACCATACTTATTTTCCGATATTCTTTTTTTTTTTTAAAGATTTTATTTATTTATTTGACAGACAAAGATCACAGTAGACAGAGAGGTAGGCAGAGAGAGAGGAAGGGAAGCAGGTTCCCTGCTGAGCAGAGAGCCGGATGCGGGGCTCGATCCCAGGACCCTGGGATCATGACCTGAGCCGAAGGCAGAGACTTTAACCCACTGAGCCACCGCGCCCCTATTTTCCGATATTCTTTTTTTTTTTTTTTTTTAATTTATTTATTTGAGAGACAGAGAGAGAGCATGAGAGGGGAAGTCAGAGGGAGAAGCAGACTCCCCATGGAGCTGGGAGCCCGATGTGGGACTCGATCCGAGGACTCCAGGATCATGACCTGAGCCGAAGGCAGCTGCTTAACCAACTGAGCCACCCAGGCGCCCCTATTTTCCGATATTCTTAAAATGTTTTGGTATTTACCTTAGCAAGACAAAATTGACATGATTGAATATTAGGCAGTAACAAATCATTCTTCAATGGTAGTAATCAGGAATGTAGGAACTATAGATATTTTAAAGACATATTCAGTATGATCTCACCTCTGTTTACCTTCTTTTTTTTTTTTTTAAGATTTTATTTATTTGACAGACAGAGATCACAAGTAGGCTGAGAGGCAGGCAGAGAGAGAGAGAGGAGGAAGCAGGCTTCCTGCTGAGCAGAGAGCCTGACGTGGGGCTCGATCCTGGGACCCTGGGATCATGATCTGAGCCAAAGGCAGAGGCTTTAACCCACTGAGCCATGCAGGCACCCCTGTTTACCTTTTTTAAGAAGCAGCTCAAAATTGTGCACATCGCTTTGGAAATATTCTTTTGTTTTGTTTGTGAGAGTTAAAAAATCTCCTAATGGCACGGTATGTTATTCAGTAGATACTTTAATTGTATTAAAACCGTTCTATTTGTGTGCCAACTTAAGGCCTGGAGTTTAACGGGTTAAAAAGCATTTTCTGCTGTTCTTTATGCTTTAAAAATGCTTTTGCAAAACAAGGCCATGGTTGAGTTTCATTAGTAACCTATTTCTTCTGGAATTTTAAAGGACTTCAGACTTATCAATAATGTCAGGCAGTCATTTTTAAATTGTGTATTTTGGTTTTATAAATATGTTTATATTCAGAAATTTGATTTCTGTGAGATCATACTTCTCAGTAAAACAGTGAATTTATTTTCCTTCTAAGTATGGGTTCTAGAAGATAAAATATTAATATAGAATCATAAAAATCTATATTATGAAAAGCAGCTTTCATTGTTCTGTATTTTCAAGTATATAATGAAACTAACTTCTCTAGATATAAATAACTCAATGTAAGTAAACTGAAACTTAATTTTAAAATTCAGATTTTAATATTTAATTCTTCTTTCTTCTCAGAAACTTGGTTGGAAAAGAAATGGGGACATAACGTTACAGAATTTCAGCAGCGATTTGATGGAATTTTGACTGAAGGAGAGGGTCCAAGAAGGCTTAAGAACTTGTATTTTCTCTACTTAATAGAATTAAGGGCTTTATCTAAAGTGGTACCGTTCTTTGAGCGCCCAGATTTTCAGCTCTTCACTGGAAATAAAGTCCACGATGCAGAAAACAAAATGCTACTTCTGGAAATACTTCATGAAGTCAAGTAAATTACATATTTTGATTTGTACAACTTATTAATAGAAGAGTGACAAGTGGTATCCAAGTTCAGGTCTTAAATATTCAGTTTAGAGAAAGGAAAAAAATTTTTTAAAGATTTTATTTATTTATATGAGAGAGAGAGAGAGAGCATGAGCAGGAGGAAGGGGCAGAGGGAGAGGGAGAAGCAGACTCCCGGCTGAACACAAAGCCCTACATGGGACTTGATCCCCTGACCGTGAAATCATGGCCTCGGTTGAAGTCAGATGCTTAACCAACTGAGCCACACAGGCATCCCAAGAAAGGAAAATTATTAAAAAAATAATTAAAAGCTAATTTTGCCTATAGGTCTTTTAGAATTGAGTTTTGTTTTTGTTTTGACTTAGGTACTAAGTGGCACAAATTTTTAGTTTTGAGAATCATTTTGTAGTATTTGATAACCTGCATTCTTTTCTTTTCTTTCTTTCTTTCTTTTTAAAAAATATTTTGTTTGTTTATTTATTTGAGAGAGAGAGAGCATGTGAGAGAGCAAGCAGGGGGAGGGGCAGAGGGAGAGGGAGAAGAAGGCTTTCTGCTGAATTAGGAGCCGATGCAGGACTCGATCCCAGAAACTTGAGATCATGACCTGAGCCAAAGGCAGATACTTAACTGACTGAGCCACCCAGGTGCCCACCTGCATTCTTTTCATATGTGGTTGAACATACTACTGTTTTATGTGGTTGTTTAAGACCTTGTTTGGGGGCAACAGGGTGTTGATTTTACTCGATTTTCTACTCTTTTTTATTATAATATTCATCACCAACCAGCAAAATGTTATCTTAGAGGTATTTTTAATATTTTACAATACCTGAAAATGAATCTTCTCTGTTTTAACCTGTAGGTCATTTCCTTTGCATTTTGATGAGAATTCCTTTTTTGTTGGGGATAAAAAAGAAGCAAACAAACTGAAGGTAATTATTTCACATTGTCTTTTTTTGGAATTTTTTTTTTTTAAAGATTTTATTTATTTATTTGACAGACAGAGATCACAAGTAGGCAGAAAGGCAGGCAGAGAGAGAGAGAGAGAGGAGGAAGCAGGCTCCCCATGGAGCAGAGAGCCCGATGTGGGGCTCGATCCCAGGACCCTGGGATCATGACCTGAGCCGAAGGCAGAGGCTTTAACCCACTGAGCCAGCCAGGCACCCCAATTATTTCATATTTTAACTTAAGTTTTAGATTCAAACTCGTATGTAGATATGAATATAAGCCCCATGTTTTTATAGTTAACAATAAATCTTATTCTGTATTAGGAAATGATAAGAAAAGCCAAAGTCATAATCATTCTTTTCCTGTAAAAAAGGAAGTCCTAAGGCAGGCCAACTTAAGATCTAGTTTGTGTTGTGTTCAAAGTAACAAAGTGTGTCACTGCACACCTTACAGATGGCTTTCATATCAATGGTCTCATCACAAATAGAAGTTATAAATTAAAGGAAAGGGATCCAGAGCCTGAATGGCAGTATTTGTCTTTTGCTGAGGAGAATTCTGAAAATGGCTTTGGATAGAGTAAAGCCATTTAGGGGGACAAGGGCCCAGGGTTTGTTACTCATCTTATTTTTCCGGAATGAAAGGTATTTAGGGAGGCCAGAAGAAGAGAAGGCATGATGCCCTACAAAATAGAGATATTAATCTCTTACCTAGAGGTATAAGCTCATACAAGACCATCTTGGTGTATATTGGCATCAAAATCCTACAAATATAAAATATTGCTAGGAAGACTTATTAAACACTCACTATGTGCAAAATATGATTCCTGTCATTAAAGGAAGGGACAGCTCCTAACCTCAGTGATTTCTACTCTGTTTGGAGACTCAAGTAAAATTGTATTACCATTCTCTGTTACAAAGCTAAGGTAAGTAAAGGCAGGTCGCTCTCAGGAGCACTGGGCTTGAACTGATTTCTTCAGAGTATGACAATATGCCTCTGTTTTGTATTCTTTGTTTCCTTCTGTAAGGAAAGAACCTGATTTTATGCAGTTTGCAAACAATACTTCTTGCACTGATTCTTTTGCTGTTAAATAATAGTTATTTTTGATCTCCCATCTACCTCCTACAGAAAGCATTCTTGCTAGAAATACATACTTCATGCTTATATAACCTGCCAGGCAGCTTCCAGGAACTTGGAAGTGAGGGGGAAGATACTGTAATAAGACTTTCTTTGTCTACTAGTTTCACTTTCTTCATTATTTTTAGTACACTTGCTGGTTTATTGGAAAGTGTTTTGGCATCAACTCTTTTTATATTGTGCCGATTAGAAATATTGCTCATGATGTTTTAATTTTATCAAAACTCAGAAACACTCAGATTTGATGTTCTATGGAGTTTAACAGATAATTTTTCTGAATTCTTTTATAATGAAGAAGTAAAACTTGTTAATATCAGAGATTTACTTTCCTAAGAAAAAGTAGTTTTATGGTGAACATCATGGATTTAAACAGTAACATGAGTTTTATTTATTTATTTATTTTAAAATATTTTTAAATTTTATTTTTATTTATTTTAAGTAATCACTGCACCCATGGTGGGGCTCAAACTCATTACCCTGAGATCAAGAGTCGCATGCTCTTCTGACTGAGCCAGCCAGGTGCCCCGAGTTTTATTTTCTTATAATTAGCATAGATTGTTATATTAGTTTCAGGTATATTATAAGTTCATTTAAAAATATCATCTTTTTTAAAAAAAGATTTTATTTATTTATTTGACAGACAGAGAACACAATTAGGCAGGGAGGCAGGCAGAGAGAGAGGAAGGGAAGCAGGCTCTGAGCAGAGAGCCCGATGTAGGGCTTGATCCCAAGACCCTGGGATCACGACCTGAGCCAAAGGCAGAGGCTTTAACCCACTGAGTCACCCAGGTGCCCCTAAAAATCTCATACTGTCTGCATTATACTCTATCCATGGATGGTTAGAAATTGAAGATGATATGGGGCGCCTGGGTGGCTCAGTGGGTTAAAGCCTCTGAGTGAAATCAAGAGTGATCTCTGTCAAATAAATAAATAAAATTAAAAAAAATAGAAGACGGTATGAAAGAATAGTCCAGTGTTCAAGATAGAGTAGGATCTCATTTGAAGGCTTCTGAAACATTTAAGAATTGGGTGAGAATTGTTTTCTGGTTAGTTGGTTTCACTGGACGTAAATTACAGCAGATAACCATAGCATGTCCGATTGTTCTACCCACTGATGGTACTTTTATGTGTTGACCTAAAAGCTGTATCCTAAACAAGGAGAATGTATAAGTGAGTTAGGTTCTGGTTATTTTAAGGATCTTAAATTTTTCTAATCTGAAATAACTTTGGGATATATTTAGATTGTTGGACATTGATATCTGGGGAGGTCACAGATGTTTTCTCCTGTTCTGATCTAGTAAACTTCCAGCTTATTAATTGGGTTCTGCATATTAAGTTAACTTATGCATTTGTACTTGGTTTTAATCTTGCAGTGTTATTTTGGCGATCATAAGCAGCCATGCTTACTCTTTCTGTGCGCCGGACAGAGATTTACTCAAGAGGTTCCGTGTTCAAGTGTTTGAATTAACAAAGATAACCACATACCGAATTTAGACAATGTCTACAAAAACAAGCATGGTCTTGTAGAACAGAAGCTTCCAACCTTTACAAGTATGAGAGTCTTTAAAGTCAAAAACTTTCAAAGCCTCTCCCCATGGTAGCAGTATTTTTAGTATCTATTGATTGTGAAAATGTAATTGCCAAAAGGCCACTATACATTTAGAAACCTTTTTAAAAAAGATTTTATTTATTAGAGAGAGAGAGAGAGAGAGTGCTCACAAGCTGGGGAAGCAGCAGGCAGAGAGATGGGGGAAGTAGGCCCCAGGGTGAACAGGGAGCCTGTTGTTGAGACTTGATCCCAGGACCCTGGGATCATGACCTCAGCTGAAGGCAGATGCTTACCTGACTGAGCCACCCAGGCACCCCTTAGTAACACTTTTTAAATAAAAGTTGTGTTTTATTGATCATAATATTTATATTCATTTGGAAATTTATAGTGCATACCTGTGACTTATTGATTCTGTCTGCATGCAATGCTTGTCTACATATGAATTGTTCAGGTCTGTATAATAACTATTAAGTCCTCCAGAGGTCAGCACCTCATAGGATGGGAACATTGACTTTAGAGTAATTTTACTATGCTGTTATTATTGTTAAAAGTGTGATTTTTTTTTTTTAAGGTCAAAACACAAATTTAAAGGAAGCCTTAAATTACCATAGTTTACTTACAGTAGTATCACTGGGTAAATGTTTTTTAAAGTTGGTTTAAAGTTCAAATTACTGGGGCGCTTGGATGGCTCAGTGGGTTAAGCCTCTGCCTTCAGCTCAGGTCATGGTCCCAGCACCCTAGGATCGAGCCCTGTATCAGGCTCTCTGCTCAGCAGGGAGCCTGCTTCCCCCCTTTCTCTCTGCCTGCCTCTCTGCGTACTTGTGATCTCTCTCTGTCAAATAAATAAATAAAAATTAAAAAATCTTTGAAAAAAAATTCAAATGACCTCCTACTGAACTCAGTCCAAAAGCACAGAAACACAAGATGTAGAATATTGTTAACATGTGGTAATAATTAATATTAATAATATGAGCATTGTATTAAATAAATACAATATTTGTATGAATAAAGATGCAAGATCTGGGATCCATTAAAAATCTTTTATATAATACAGCTGTTTCAGAGTCTCAAGCTGAATAAAGCATCTGGGGAAGAACTGTCCCCAAAATGAATTGAGGTCTACTTTGAATAGTGGGTACCAATCTTTGCTGATTTATTCCTATTTTTAGATCTTTGGTCCTGTTCTGTTCTGGTTGAGCCTGGTATGTGGTTTATTACTAAAAAAAGAGAGAGAGAGAGAAACACTACATGGTCCTCAAATTGTAGGCTGATTGATACAGTGGATTTTCTTTCTTTTTTTTTTTTTTTTTAAGATTTCATTCATTCACTTGACAGAGATCACAAGTAGGCAGAGAAGCAAGCAGAGAAGCAGGCAGAGAGAGATAGGAGGAAGCAGGCTCTCTGCCGAGCAGAGAGCCCGACGCGGGGCTCGATCCCAAGACCCTGGGATCATGACCTGAGCCGAAGGCAGAGGCTTTAACCCACTGAGCCACCCAGGTGCCCCAATACAGTGGATTTTCAATCAGAAATATATGTCATGGGGCACCTGGGTGATTCATTCAGATGTCGGACTTTTGACTGTTGGTTTTGGCTCAGGTCATGATCTCAGGGTCATGGGTTGGAGCCCTGCTTGGGGCTCCACTCTCAGCACAGTCTGCTTAAGTTCCCCCCCATTCTGTTCCTTCCCCCGCCCCTGCTAGTGTGCTCTCAAGTGAATGAATGTATGCTTAAAATACTGTAAATCTGGATTCCAATGCAAGTCAAGGACAGAGGGAGTCACTTGGTGGATCAGTTAATTTCCATTGGTGTAAAAGAAGGGTGTGTCCTTGTTGCCCCTTCTTTTTTTACTTATCCCTTAAGGACATATACTACTTTTGGATGAATTGGATTCATTTTGTCCAATTACAAACAACATAGTACCTTAGTGTACATAGATACATACATATGTATTAAAAGTATAAAAAAAAGGAACGATAAACACCAAATTCAGAATAATTATAGAGGGTAGGGTATAGGACTTTCGAGGGGTACATAGAGGGCTTCGTGGTACTTGTAATGGTTTCTTTCTCAAGATTGGTAAAATGTACATGGATGTTCACTATATTCTGTATATTTATGTATGATAACATTAATTATATTTTAAAATAAAAGATATAATAAAATAGTATTAATAATAGTAAAATATCTGATTGTTTTACCTAATTAATACTGGGATTAAAGCAGGACATAATAGGAGGCCATATTTTCAAATTCCTCCCTCCCTCTCTTGCACCCTCTCTCTCCTTCTCTCTTTTCTTTTTTTCCTTTTTTGGTAAATGATGCCACTCCACCCCTGTCCCCCTTCCTCTGATATTCACATGTAATTAATAATCACATAAAACAACAACAGCGGCAACAAAAACAATCAGAGAAAAACAGAACACTTCAGCTCAGATGGTGTGTATTTACAGATAGTTTAGTTTCTGAGTCAGGCAGGCCTGGTGTCTAAGTTTGCTGTTTACTCCATGTGGGAATTTGGGCAGCCTAAACTCTCCGAGCCTTTTGTTTTTAATTCATTAGGTATAGATTATAATAAATCTACTTTTGGATTTGCAGTGAAGTTGAAGTTGCATATGTAGATTCTGGCATGCAGGAGGTGCTCAGTGAACGTGGATTTTAATTCTTTTCGCTTTCTTTGGTGCACGCGGGGACCCCTGGCACAGTGCTAGGCACATAGAAGGCACTCAGAAAATACCTAGGGTTTGACTAGATGCTACATCTTAATAAAAATCTTGTTAAATTGTTTTTTAGGAGGACTTTCGACTGCATTTTAGAAATATTTCAAGAATCATGGATTGTGTTGGTTGTTTTAAATGTCGACTATGGGGAAAGCTTCAGGTAAGCAAATCTGGTTCAGTCTTATTTTTCATTTATTCTCTGTGCAAAGAAGTTTCTGACTTTTCTTTCTTTACTATTTCTCTTACAGATTCAGGGTTTGGGTACTGCTCTGAAGATTTTGTTTTCTGAGAAGCTGATAGCAAATATGCCAGAAAGTGGGCCCAGCTATGAATTCCATCTAACCCGACAAGAAATAGTATCATTATTTAATGCATTTGGAAGGTGAGTTTGAAAGTAGTGAAATTGTTTCTGTTAGCCAAGTAAGTCTAAAACTGGATAAGTACTATCCTTTTTAGTGAAATTATTTCACTACCGAATTCTGTAATCTTATGAAATACCTTAAGTATATACACACACACAATCATCAGGTGATATTCTTTCCTTTCCTCTCTTGATTTTTATAATTATGATTAATTACTGATTGGACCTCAATATTCATCTTACTGAATTTGTACATTTTTTTGTAATTATTAAAAAGTAGTTTTTGTGCTGTCCAAATATTTTTTGAAGGTCCTGGAGAAATCATGTTGTTTAATATATGCATATGTATAAAATTGATCTGCAAATTCATCATCATGTAAAAAGGTTAATAATGCTTTAAAAATAATTTTCATGAAAACGATTAGAAGATAAGCTTGAAATAAGGAACTTAACATTACGAAATGTAGGTATAGATGCCTTTCTTTTTGGCCCATCATACGTAAAGAATGCAGAGATTTATACCAACTGATATTTTCTAAGGACTACATTTCTTCACTTTAAAAAAATTATGACTTACTATTTTGGGTTTGAAACAATTGACCTTCAGAATTATTCTCTAGTACACAAAAACTTAATAGATATGATATGGTTCACTGAGACTTCAGCTACTTTTTTCATGGCGGAAAGCAGAACTAAAATATACTTAAAATAGTGAACAAACTTTTTATAGTAAGTAGTGAAAACAGTTTGGTTACACATTTACTGTTCTCACTTTTTTTTGTTGTTGTTTAAGATTTTATTTATTTATTTGACAGACATATATCACAAGTAGGCAGAGAGGCAGGCAGAGAGAGAGAGGAGGAAGCAGGCTCCCCGCCGAGCAGAGAGCCTGATGTGGGGCTCGATCCCAGGCCCCTGGGATCATGTCCTGAGCTGAAGGCAGAGGCTTTAACCCACTGAGCCACCCAGGTGCCCCCTGTTTTCACTTTTTATAGTCCAGAAGCTTTGATTCTTTGTGTATTTACTAACTGTGGAACATTGATTAGTTTTCAATATTTGTATACTTACACATATTTAAAGATTTTATTTATTTGTATATTTTAGAGTGAGAGACCATGTGTGTGCAGGGGGGAGAGGCAGAGGAAGAGAGAGACAGAATCTCAAGAAGACTCCATGCTGAGCGGGAACCCTATGCAGGGCTCGGTCTCATGTCCCTGACATCAGGACCTGAGCTGAAATCAAGAGTGAGATATTTAACTGACTGAGCCACCCATGCACTCCAATTTATGCATATTTAAAATACATATTTTAATGCTTATGTAATTTATATTTATGCACTTTAAATACTACACGTGTGAATATGCTTAGGAATACTTTAAATACCTAAGTATTTTGGGGCACCTGGGTGGCTCAGTTGGTTAAGCATCCGACTCTTGATTTCAGCTCAGATCCTGATCCTAGGTTCATGAGCTCAAGCCCCATGTTGGGCTCCATCCACACTGGGTGTGGAACCTACTAAAAAAAAGAAAAAAAGAATAAAAATTGCCCAAGTATTTTGATATTTATATACTTTCTAATTGTGTATTTTAAAACTTTTAATACTAAGTTTTGAATACTTAAAAATAACTAACCTCAAGGCAATATTATCTTGGTTTTACCATGTCAGATTAAGAACTCAGGTACATCAAAATTGACTAAATGGTTTATGCTAATAATAATAAATTTATACTAAATTTATTGAAATAAATTACTTGAAAATTTTTCTGTGCTCTAAAAATGCAGGGTTGAATAACAGAGAAAAAGTATCTAAAATACCTTCTGAGTGAAATTTTTTTTTGGTTACAGAATTTCCACAAGTGTGAAAGAATTAGAAAACTTCAGGAATTTGTTACAAAATATTCATTAAAGAAAACAGAAAACAAGTTGAAACCTGCCTGTTTCTGGACTATGAAAGCCAAAGAGTGGAATTTCATTCAAAGGCATAAGAGTAATGACATTCTTAAGCCAAACATTTTATATAAAGCTGCTTTTGTAAAAGGATAATTATATTGTTTTGAGTAAACAATTTTTTTTTTAATTGGGTTAAGTTTATGTATAATAGTATTGTGAGTAAAAGTAACACTTTGATGATGTGGTACAAATTTTAAAGTTTAATATTGAATAAAATCAGGATTTTCAAATTCATATATGTTAAAACTAAGTAAATGTTGTAAGTCTCTCAATTTTGTGTGAGAAGATGTAATATAAATAAAACTGGGGTCAGTGTGTTATGAGCGTTTAATAGGAAAATGCTAAGGAGGCTCATGAATCATCCATAATTAACAACTTAAGAGCTTTCAGTACATTTACGGTTACCAGATTTAGTAAATAAAAATATGGAATGCCAGTTAAATTTGAATTTCAGATAAACAATAATTTTTTTATATAAGTATGTTGCATGCAATGTTTAAGACATACTTATGCCAAAAATTATTTCTTGTTTAAAATTCAAATTTAACTGGGAGCCCTGTGTTTTATCTGGCAACCCAGAAGTACATTGATATGAAGTATGAAGTAAAAAAGTATGAGAATTATATTGCTATTTAGGTTGGCTTTTTTTTAGTGTGTAGAAAGATACAATGACAACTCAAAGACGTAGGGGATTTCTACACGTTGTGAAAAGTTGAATAGATTTATATATTTATTCTCATAATACTTTACCTAATGCTGAATAAAATTTGGGAGAAACTTTTTATTTTTATATAATTTCAAATTTACAGAAAAGTTTCCAAGGTAGTACAAAAGAACTCTTTACCCAGATTAACTAATTGTTCACTCGTGCTTTATCTTTCGTGCTCTCTGTCTATACACATGTATACTACTTTTTCCCAAGTCATTTGGAAGTCAGTTCCAGGCATCATGCCCTTTGAACCTTAAATACTTCAGTGTGTAATACTGGATAATTTTTTAAAATGATTTTTTCTGAAGAAAAAAAAAGTGGAACTTTTTAATAATAAGGCTTAATACTGTAAGCCTTAGAATAAGGAATCATTTTGAGTGCCGGTGTAAATAAAGTTCTTTTTGAGTTTGTTGTCCTTTTGACGCTTGATCTATATAGTCATAGGGCATATAATTTTTGTTCTTTGTACCTGAGGTTCATTTCCTTTTTATCCCTAAAAATTAATTTTGGGAGATTTTCATTAGTGGCAGTTCTTTAATGATAAAAATATTTGAAGGGGTTTAAGAATTTTGATCACATGGTAATTGTGAAAGAAATTATAAAAGAAACTGTACCTCAAAATGATGTGTGCCCTCTTTATACTAGGAAGTTATACCATGTTGAGATGTCACATTATTAATAAAGCAGGGTTTATTTATATGATGGTTTAGAAATACCATTTTATACTGCTGTATACTTCTTTTCTGTGTCCCTGAAGCCTGGTATATTGCCAAGTACATAGTAAGCACATGGTGGGTATCCAATAAATATTTGTTGAATGACTGTATGAATATGTATTTGGTACATCTTAAATGAAAAACCACAGAGCTGAGTTTAACAATATGTGTCATATTTTTCTCTCTCCCGCCCCCAACTGAATAAGGCAGGAAAAGAATGACATTAACCTACTTATTAAGTCAATATTCTTGGAGACTCAGACTATGCCGTGAGCACCGTGTGTAAAAGTTTAAAGGACATTTGTACTACTCTGAACCTGTGTGGAAGGGTTTAAGTGGCAATTTTTTCTGTATGCTCTTCTGACTCTCACGTCATGCCCTCGCCCTTTTTTAAGTCTGTCTTTTTGAAAGAATATTTCTGTCATCACTTTGTCACCTCCCACTTGCTCCTTAACCAAAAATCTTGCTTTTGACTCTGTAGTCCCTAACCATTTCTTCTTTTGAAGACAAAAATTTCAGTTCTAAATTCATAATCCAGTTCAGAAGCCATTTCTTATTTGACTTTTTTTTTTTTCCTGCATTTGATACTGTTGGGCAACCCCTTCTTTAAAGATATGCCCCTATATCCCTCCCTCAGGTTCCTTATATTTCACTCCTGGGCTTCTGGATGTGTCCTTTTTTTAGGCTTTTTTCATTTATGCCTTAAATGTTATTCCTCAGACTTTCACCACCACTTACTTCTCACTCTTGGGTAGTTACGACTCAATGATGTCCAAGTTCTTACCATTAGTCCAGACTTCTCAATCCGTCTGTTTATAACATGTCTTTACTGTTGTCCCACAGATATCTGTGGGTCTTAAAACAACCATTTTCCCCCCAAATCTATTCTTATGCCTGTGATCCTTACTCTTGTTAATTTCAGAGCCATCATCATCTAAATTCTCCAGGCTCATTCCTCTGCATCTTTCCGTATCTGGTCAGTGTGTTAGCACTGTGGAGTTGATCTCCACATGTCTGATGCATTACTGTCTTTCCCTTTTCCTTGCTCTTATCTAGAGCACTACACTGGCCTGCTTCCCTGTTCCCAGACTATCTCCTCCCATACACCCCACAATACTGTCACAGTAGGCTTTCTAGAAGCACTCAAACAAGGTCCTCTGACACGTCTCCCAGTCCTGTCCCCAGCCGCTATGCTTTGATAAAACACATAGTTCTTCAAATGTGCCGGGTCACCTTGGTGCATGCTGTTCTCTTTGCATCATGTGCTCTAGCCATCCTTCCCTACCTGGAAAACGCCCATTTCTCGTTGCAGACCACCATAACGCCCGCCTCTGTGAAATTGCCCTTGCTCCACTCAAGGAGTATCTTCTAATTGCCTCTCTAATGTCACCACTGTAATTACAACCTACCTCTATTGTATCACTTATTGTACTGTATTTTCTTTTAAGCCTCCTTTACTAGAATGTGAGCTCCTTAAGGGCAGGAAAAGGAACTTTACCCACTTTTGCATCTCCATAGCATATTTTTTGGCATATGAACACTTAATAAATGTTTGTTGAATAAATAGCTTTTCAGATGACAATTTTATTGTACTAGAGGTCAGACCTTCACTCCGAATATTCTTTACGACAAGAGTCAATAGATTCCCAAGGATTTGTGACATTGGGGGAAGGTCAGTAAAGCTCAAAATTTGGTGTGGTTTTGGCAAGTTATGAAGTGAGTCTATTATGGAAAAAATGGTAAGAACTATTCTTTGAGGGGAAAAGGCAACAACATCACTGAAGAATTTCTTGAATAATCAAAGAATAACTGCCCAACATTATGGCCTAGCTAAATTTATTCCTGTTTAAAATTGAAGGAGAAGGAAGGCAGTGTTCTAAGTCATTTAATTATAAAGATTTTTTCTTAGCTTAATGTTGGAATAAATGTACTATCGAAATCATACTGATATTTTAAACTAAGGTGCAAATTCACATAAAATCTGTATAACATTAAGGGACATAATGTCCAGATGTAAATATAAGCTCACTAACAACAAACTCATTTGTAATTCCTGATATTTTTGTCTTTTCTTTGGTAGCACGAGGGTTCTTTCCTGGGTATGCTAGAAACTTAGGGTTGTCAATGGAAACGTGTTAAGCAAACCAGAGCACCAAATAAAAGCACAAACACTTTTATTTTTAACAGTAGTGTTTTGTTACCATTTAGTGAAACAACAAATAAATACATTCATTGGCCACAGCTATACTTTTATGACCAGTTTGAAACTGACTGTATAGCTGAGAAACACTGTTAAACAATAAAAAAGGCAGCTATACATAAAAAAGCCACTTTAACTATAAATTACATCTTTCATAAAACTACAACCAGCTATAATGAGTGGTAAGAGTCTCAAAATTAATGACCACCCAAATGAAACAATAAAAACAAGTACTGCTAATCACTGTAGAATTACACACTTAAGCAATGAAATTCACCATTCTAATTAACCGAAAAAGAAGGTCTGAAATTGTCATCATGTGCTTCAGTGCAGGATAAGCAGGGAATCGGTAGCCCTTTGATTTCATCAACTCCTTCTTTCGAGACCAAACTTAAAGTGCTCCTAGTGCTTTGGAATTTTTAAGCAAATATTGGGCCAGAAGCTTATCTTTCTTTGTCTTTGGTGATGTATTATGGGAGATGTGTATAAGGAGACAAATGTAAGAATTCAGGTACCCTAGTTAGGGATAAGAAGAAATATACAAATCTGAAATTTGGAAGAATCCACAAATGTAGCTGAAAGAACCAAGATATTTTATCTGGAATTTTTTTTTTTTTTTTAAAGTAACCTTTGCTTATCTGGTCAAATAGGAAAACTACCTAGGGAGGCCTTAGAAAAAGTGTACCTTATTTACTTTGAACCCCAAGGATTCACAGAGATATCTTTTCAGATAGTTCTAGGTAGATACCCAACATTATTAGGAAAATAAATAGTTGGCATTCTAAAAAGAAATTTAGCAACTGAAGTTGTCCTCAAAATATACTCAGTTAAGTGCATGTTACGTTGTCATGTAAATACTAAGGTTAACTTCTGTACTATACATTTTTAAAGAATTTGGTCACAACAAGAGAACTTACAAACAAACCCAAAGTAACATAACTAGGTTTATGCTTCTGATTGAGTTCAAAATCATTTTGTATGATAAAAAGAAGGAATTTCTTTGGCTATGTACCAGCCTTTCAAAAGAGCGAAAGTATTAAAAATTTCATTTGTTCCTGTTAAACTTTTGTGAAGTTACTAAATAAGCAATTATTAAAACATTGAATGGTGTTTTTTTCCATCGAAAGGTATTTTAAGAGTACAAATAAAACATAACTTTCTAACCAAAGTAGAAGACAGAAAAGGACAGTTGTATTAGTTCAGTTCTGAAGAAACAGATCAGCAGACAATTTTACGTAGCTGGTCGTCTTTAAGCATGTTGTGACAACTTCCCAATGTTGCCTGTTCCCTTGGCATCTTGAGGTATTCAGCATCTACTTCTTTCCGTATAGATACTGGTAGAAAGTGCATTTTAAAATCCTTTATTACCTTAGCCTACCATATATATATATTTTTAGATTTGGGATAGGACATTCAAGACAGTTTTAATATAATTCTAGTAGTATTTCAATATTGTTAAACAGTGGTTTTATACTTACCTAGTTAATACCTTTGCGTCAGTTTGCTTATTCAGTGCTGGAATTAATTTGAATTAAATTTGATCTGGCTTTGCCCATTTACAAGATATAAAAACGGGAAAACTAAAGGAGGAATTATATGTCTTACGAAGTATTGCACTTGAGTTTACTGCAATAATGTATCATGATTTAATTTACCTGAGGACAATTCTGATTCAATAGGTACAATCAGCTATATCTTGTTCAGCTAAATCCAATGCTTTGAAAATGTACTCATGTTTTAACTTAGAATCGTACATTTTATGAATAATTCTTAAATGCATCTGTAAACTTGTTTAGTCCCAAGAAGTTTCTACCAAAATCTCCCTATGCAAAAATCACTATTGCTTTCTTGAAGAATCATGCTTAAACTACTACAGATATCTTAATCATACAAAATAATCACTTGACCAATTCTACTCAAAATAGCCACATAATTTTCACCGGTATACTTTCTTCTTGAAGAAATGCCTGTGGCCTTCCAAAGAACACTGCCAGTCATCACTGAAAAGGATTACTATGGTCGTTTAAAAAAAATGATTGAATAATTTCAGTTGGTATTTTACAATCATGCTTAAAAGAACTATCTTCAATGATTACATATATTTTAGATTTTAAAAAAGAATGATACATTGTTACGCTTTAATCCTGTGCACTGTTCACACTGTAAAATTTTTATTGGGTAAGAATTCTGCATAGAATACACCACTGAATATACAGGCTTGAATTTTTCATAGGAAAATTGCCTCCTAATTAGGTGTACAGTGTAATATCCCAGTGTGAACACTGGAGTGTGACTTTGGGGACCGCGGTGTATTCTTTCAGGACAAGATAAAAGTGCAAATATGCAAATATGCATGTGATGTTCCAGAGTCAGGGTGTTTGCAGCCATCAAGTGCCTTAAGATCGAATCCCTCTTTTCTCCCACTCCACACTTCCCATTTTACTTTACTTTGTATGAAGTTAAAATAAGTAACAGGTGTGTCCTCTGCTGAACACAGCCACATTTCCAGGCTTTGTTTTCAGTTGCGACAGATAATGGAATGTTTATGTAGGTGGAATTTAAACACATCGAATATACACGTTCATGTAAGACAATGGCGGAATCACATCTCTGAAATGCTCTCAGTTTTGTGGTGTTACATACAAGCTATGGTGATTGCTCATATCTAAGTTGCTACAAGTAAACAGCAATGGAGCAGTATCTGTCACAGGTCCATTCAGGTGGGGAGAAACTGTGTAACTGTTGCTGCCACACCCAGTCATGGTGCCATACCAGCCCAAACCTTGGGAATTCGATAAACTGCAACAACAAAAAAAGGCAAAAAGGCCAAAGGATGGTGATCAGAATATAGGGCACGTTGGCATTTTTAGCATTCGATGACTTATAATATAAAAAGTTAGTATCAAATATGTTGAAATATGTTTTTTGCCAAATAACATAGTAGCTTTCTATAAAATGTAATGACTTTTATCTAATATCCTTGATTTTATAACACATATTACAAAAGAATAAATATGTCAGAATTAGAACTTGATTATCAGATAATAATATAGTGCTTATTAAGGACGAGGCTCTATTTTAGGACATGTTTGTGTGTGTATATACAAAATAATGTATATACATGCACATACCCTATTTAATCTTCACAACAATCTCATTAGATAAACTCTATTACCACTATTTTACAGATGAAGAGCAGACTAAAAAATAAGGGTTAAGGAACTTGTCCAGTGAAGTGAAAATTGCAGAAAATGCTATTACCAAGCTCAAAGCATTATGGAGGTATGCATTTAGCCTTTCACTTTGCCCTGATATACAGCTAATGGTACAGAGTTGCAATGGTTTTAGAATAAGAAGGACACAAGATTTTCTATGGCCACTAAGCTTCCTGAGAGTTTCATCCAGGGTTTCTTGGTGGGTTTTGAATAGCACTATAAATAAGGAAACATAATCACTCTAATTGTATTCCTTCCCTGTTCATCAACCCCTGCCAGCTTTGAACCAACACGGAACCTGAAATGAGATGGTCCCATTTTACACACAGAGGCATTTCCCAAATAAAGGTAATATATGGACTTAGAGTCCGATGACAGTTCTTTATAGTATAGGTCCCTCTATGTGTGTAATGCCTAATGCTCTAAGATCCAGGTTAAATGATCTTATTTACTGACATATGGCACCCAATCTACCTTTCTCATATTTGGGTTAAAGCTTAGGTTTGTTCTTGTCAATCTATTCAGTACTAATTCAGTACATTTACCTTCCTTCTCTTGAACTTCCCAGTCTTGGCAAGTCATCATCACTATCGTATCGTCTTGGATTGTCGAAAAAGTAAGCTCTGGAACTGTAATTGTGACTATTTATCATGCCAGCAGGTGCCTGTGAACAAAGTATTAAATAGCATATGAATGTTTCTTTTCAACTAAGAAAGGAGGCTGAGCTCTAGAATGCTTTTTAGTTTTAAGCTTTGCCCCAAAAAACTCCAAAAAATTGATATAAACTTTCCATTATTTTTATAAAAATAAGGGGAACAGGCATTGGGGAATATTATGATATCATACCAAATTCTGGTTTAATCTCTGCGCCCGGAAAAAGAGTACCACTGACCATGCTGGCACATGTTCCCACAGAAAGAGGACCATTCCAAATACTATATACTCTTCTCCACTTATGTCTTCTAGATGAGCCTGTAAACAGAGTATGACAGGGCCATTTTTAAACCTGTTTTTTTGTATAAGCAGTCACCTGCCACAGTTAATTTGCTTCAGGTAGGGTAAGTTAAAACACACCAACTATAGGCACATAAATCTCTAAATTCATTTTCCATAGTTTGTGGTTTTATGTCCTTTAAAGGACATAAACATGCTTTGATGTTAAGTAAAATAAAAAGCTATTAACTTTTTCAATGCATCAGTTTGTGAAAATATTTTTAATATATGGGTAAGTTGAAATTATCTCATTTCTAGACTCCACAGTCTGAAGAGAGTTATAAAAGAGAGGACTGGTTCTAGCTACTACATAGCTAACCTAATAGCACCTACTGAGTTACACCTGTAGAGAAATGTCACATGTTAAGTAGCTCAGCCCCACTACTATTTAAAAATATGCTTTGGGGCAAAAAAAGAGAGAATGCTTTGGGGCCTAAACTTCATATTGAATTTGCTTTTATTCTGCTAGATGTTGGGTGAGAGAAGAGGCAAAAGGAGTGAAGAGAATCTGCCAGCTGGAACTACAGGTGAAAATTCCCTTACTGAGGAAGGAAAAAAAAAAAAACAAAAAAAAACAAAAAAAACCAAAAAACTAAGAGAATTCCTTTTCTTTAGAAAGGTAACTGAAATTCTGATAAAATGATATTCCAGAATGTCTTAAATTCAGCACTAAGTTATATTAATGTAAAGACATGACATGAAGCTATGTCAAACTGCACTTTTAGGAGGGGGGCAGAGAAAGCTGGGAGGTTAAATGTGATAGCCAGAGCACCAGGAATTACTAGAACAAGCACCTGGACACCCAGAAACTATGAATGCTCTCCCATGATCATGAATGATAATACCAGATTTTCAGAAAAGATCCTTATTTAAGTATCTAAAACCAAACCAAATATTTAGGTTATATGTAGGTCTTGGGTTTGAGAGAATAAATTTCATCCTAACAGGTTAAAAATATACCCATATTCACTAGCTAATGACAGGCAGTCAATTTATCTAGAGATAGTTCAACACTATCCTTGAAAAAATCAGTAAAATATAGGGTTATGACCAATAAATAGGTTTATGGCCCTATTAGTGTTATCCACAAAAAGAAAAGAAAATACTCCTTTGGAAGAAGTTCTCTCTGAAGAATGATTTTAAGTGACACATGTAAATGAGGATTTTTAAGCATAAACTTTTTTTTTTTTAAGATTTTTATTTATTTATTTGACAGAGATTACAAGTCAGCAGAGAGGCAGGCAGAGAGAGGAGGAAGCAGGCTCCCCGCTGAGCAGAGAGCCCGATGTGGGGCTTGATCCCAGGACCCTGGGATCAGGACCTGAGCTGAAGGCAGAGGCTTTAACCCACTGAGCCACCCAGGTGCCCCAATTAAGCATAAACTTTAAGTATGGTTATTGTTATAGCCAGAGGTAAATGTTTGGAAGTCAAACACTTAAAATATTCTCTTAGTTAATGCTAATTTCATTATTATATTATTAGATTAGCAATACATGGTAGCTACTTACCTTATCTGAAAGATTATCCCAGCCATAATTAAATGGACTTTCTAATGTATCCTGAGATATGGTGATCACCACCAAATTATAACAAGCTCTTGAAGAGTAGAGAAGAATGACTACAGAGCCTACGACAACGGTCTGGCACAGAGACATACCCTAGAAGAGATAAAACTCGTCATCATGGCACTCCACACATTTGTCACAAGCTGTTCATCCACATTCAACAGAGTCACCACTTGCAGTGGTGAGCTCGCTGAGTGAGCACTTGGTGGACTAAACCTTGGTTATCCTCCTTTGCAATTCCTATCCTTAGAACCACTTGTGTTTAAACTACCCTATTAATACAAATAAGTTATTTGCCAACTTGGCCAATGGTAGCTGGAGGAAGATTTTGTCCTGCCATGATTACCTTACTCCCTTAAGTAATATGTGAATAAATAAATTGGAGAAATCGATATTAAGAGAAGTAGTTTAATTGTAATGAGAAAAGAATGGGAAATAGAAGAAAAAGAAATAGAAATAGAGGAAATTCCATTTCATACACTTAATTTCTAATGAGATACAAAATTAGAGTAGAAATACAGCTCCTATGTTATTTGCTTCATTCTATTAAAGAGTTGATGTTAGTCCCTTATTGAAGTCATTATGTTGACAACAAAATGATGTTGGCACTCAAATGCACTTTCAAATCCACAATATTTTAATAGCAAGACTTCTGTTGTTTTCCCAAATAGAAAACCTTATAATTTATTACTTAGTCACAATTTAGTAGTCACACTCAACTTGACTGTGTATTCTGGAAAAAGGTGCAGTATCACCTTTTTACAAGGATTATTAACCTGGGGTCGATATTTCAATATAATTGGTTTCCTTTGTAATCCTATTTATCTTATGCATTAAAAACATTATTCTGAGAAGTGACACAATTGCCAAAGAGACGTACTGCAAAAAACACCCAGTGTGGTGTTTTGGAAGTTTGTGTTCTGGTTGTCACATGATGGCATTTAGCACACAAGGGCAGGGGAGGCTAGATGATCCGCAATTCACAGGAGAGTTCTCCACATGAGAGAATTCCTCTCTAAACTTCTCTAACTTTCCAGGGTCCTCTTAGAAATTCATGAAGATGAAAAACCGGTTTGTAATGATCTGAGCTAAAACCCAATTGTTTTATATATAAACAATGTTTATGTTTGCATAGTTTGAATAGATGCCAACATTTCCAGACATACATATAACATGTAAACTGAGGGAAATTTGTAATTTGTTTTGTTCAGAACTTTATCAAGAATGGCCAAAATTTGGAAAATTGTGATACAGACAGCAATACTGTGTGTGGTGTGTAAGGCACCAACACAATACCCTGTAACAGTCTGTGTTTGTAACTGTCCCATTCAGTTTCTGTGTACAAATAACAAGCATCTGACTAGTACATCATGCCCCCAAATTTACATATTGAAATGTTGGTCAATTGCTTTCCTTTTATTTCCTCTTTATACCCAGGGCAATTATGTTGAATTTTTGAAGTTATGTGTGTAGGCAGATTAATAAATTGTTAATTGCAGGATAGAAAGAGTTTATTAAAAATACTTATCAGAGGGGTGTGCTGGGTTTGATAGGATTGAGAACCATTATTGTAACTTACTTCTTTATATATAAGAACAACACATTTTAGGGGCATATGAGAAGAAGGAGAACTAAAAGATAAAAGATACCTTGAAAGATGTTGAGAGAGTAACCTTTTTAAGCTTAGTCACTACCATAACAAAAAGTGTGTGTGAAAATAAATAAAACCCTAACAAGATTAAAATTCTCTAAAGTCAAGTCTAAAATTTTCTACAGTGTGAATTTTTATTTTTGTGAATCCCCCCAAAAACTGTTAATAAAAAAGCTAATCTAAAACCAATCCAGATCCAATTTTAGAAGTACTGTATTATTAAACATTGAGTAACAAAAACTTAAAATGCTGTAAGCATTACCATTCTTTAAAATAATCATGAGTAACTTTACAGAGGAATAAAATGACCACTAAATGGGCTTGATCCCAGACATAATATAGAGAGAGATTCTGCTCATACTTATAAGTACTATAAAAACTAAAAAAAAAAAAAAAAAAAGATTGCTAGAAAAGAGCACAGAATCAATAACACTGAGGTAATTAATAAAACAAGATTACAGACAAATTACATACATATAACAATGAAAGAAGCCCACTAATTTAGAAAACAAAAGAAGATTCTTCCTGCAAAACACAGAATTACAAAACAAAACAAAGCAAAAAAGGATTCTGCAACATGGAAGCTGTTGTCAAAAGCTAAAGAAAATCTTCCTAAAATGGGTAGAGTCGTAACATACAATTCCACTCAGGAGCAGTCCTCAAGGTCTTATTTTCCCTTCCTCTATCCCTGCACTTTTTTGGAAATTCCACACCAGACAAGGAAAGAAGAATTACATCTCACTCCAGGATGCCTATTATTAATATATTGGTATGTATATCATTGACTATAGTTCAATTTTGTTTACAGGTATTTTTAAATGCAGGTATGCAGAAATTTCAACTTATCATTCACTGAGTTTTGTTTGACAAATGCGTATATGCCAATACAACCCAAATTTCTACCAAAATTGAGAACATTGCCATCACTCCAGAAAATTCCTCATACTCCTTCCCCATCAGCCAAACCCTCAAAGGCATATACTCTCCTGCTTCTGTTTTTATAACTTAGTTCTGAACTTCAAATAAATGGGACCATTGAATATGAACTCTTTTGTAGGTTTCATTCAGTCAGCGTAATGTTTTCTGCTTCATGCATGTTTCAGTAGTTTGGTCTTTGTATTGCTCAGGTGGTTGATTAGAATGACCAACTTCTCCTGGTTTGCTCAAGAGTTTCCTAGTTTTAGCACTGAAAGTTCCACATCCCAGAAAACTTCTCAGCCCCAGAGAAACCAGGACAGTTGACCACACTAATTCTACTAATTAGATGAAATTGTTTATATGAGAGTTTCATCTGTTGATGCACAGTTTCTATAAACATTCTTACACAAGTCATTTTGTGGACATGTCCTTTCACTTCTTTGTGGTAAATACCTAAAAATGGAATTACTGGGTCATATGGTAGGTATAAGTTCAGCTGTATAAGAAACTGCCAGATCTTTTTCCAAGATGGAGGTACACTTTTACACTTCCAACAAAGTACGAGAGTTCCAGTTGCTCCACATCCTAGAGAACAATAGGGGTTTTCAAGCTTTCTAATTTTAGCCATGCTGGTAGATGTATAGTTGTATCTCATTTTGGTTTTAATTTGCATTTCCCCAACAACTTATTGGCCATTTGTATATCTTCTTTGTGAAAAATCTAGTCATATCTTTGACCACTTCTAAATTGGGTTATCTTTTTTTTTTTTTTTTTTTTTTGAGTTGTAGAAGATCTCTATATATGCTGGAAATGAGTCCCTTGTCAGAAATATGTATTGCAAATATTATCTTGAAGTCTGTGCTTTGCCTTTGCATTTTCTTAGTCTTTTCTTTGGATGAGAAATTCAAACTTTTAATTAAGCTTAATTTATCAATTTATTCTTTCTGAATACTTTCTATGACCTAAGAGATCTTTGCTTACTCCCAAGTTATAAAGATGTTTTTCTGTGTTTACTTCTAAAAGCTTTGGAGTTTTTTCATTTATATTTAGGTCTATGATCCATTTAAAAATTTTCTTGTATGAGTATAGTATGAAATGAAGTTAGGAGTTCATTTTATTTCATTTAGATATCAGTTTTTATAGCCTCATTTGTTGAAAAGCTCCCATTTTCCCTTCGGATTGCTTTAGCACCTTTGTCATAAATCAAAAGACCTTATAAGTGTGAATTGATTTCTAGCTTTCTATTCTGTTCCATTGATCTGTTTGCCTCTTTTATGCTAGTCACACAGTCTTAATTATTGTAGCTTTATACTAAATTTCAAAGCCATGTAGTGTAAGTCCCTGCTTTTTCAGGGTTTCTTTTTGCATTGTTTAATGTAATAGCCGTTAGCTTCATGTGAGTATTTACATTTAAATGAAATTAAATTATTTATTTACTTGAGAGAGAGAACAGCACACACACATGAGGGGCAAGAAGGGGCAGAGGGAGGAGTGGGAGAACCAGAGAGCCCACCAAGCAGGAAGCTTGACATGGAGCTTGATCAGGTTCTGATCTCATCAGGATCTTGAGATCAGAACCTGAGCCAAAGGCAGATACTTAACTGACCGAGCCACCCAGGCACTTCCTGTAAGGGACTCTTAACTATAGGGAACATACTGAGAGTGACTGGAGGGGAGGTGGGTGGGGGAAATGGGGTAACTGCATGATGGACATCAAGGAAGATGTGTGATATAATGAGCACTGGGTGTATTATATGTATTTGATGAATCACTGAACTCTACCTCTAAAAGTTAGTAATATATTATATGTTAATTAATTGAATTTAACTAAAAAATTGAAAAATTAAATTATCAAATCCTCTTTCACAATAGCAACATTTCAAGTGCTCAGTAGTTACATATGGCTTGTTACAATACTGAATAATGCAGATACAAAATATTTTCATCATCACACAAAGTTCTACTAGGAAGCACTATTTTAAAAGTATTTTTAGGTCTTTTTCATTTTCACATACATTTAAAAATAAAATTGCCAATTTCTGTTTTTAAGAACCTCATGGTAGAATTATGATTAGGATTGGTTTGAATCTGTAGATCATTTTGGGGAGAATTGCCATCTTAACCATACTGCATCTTCCAATCCATGAACAATCGTCTCCACTGATTTAAGTCTTCTTTAGTTTCTGTCAGCAATATTTTGTAGTTTTCAGTATAGAGGTATTGTTTTTCAGAAAATTTGTTCTAAGTATTTTGGGTTTTTTGATGCTAATATAAATGGGGTTATTTTTTGAATTTCATCTTCTAACTGTCTGCTCTTGATATATGTAAAATACAATATAATTTTGTATTTTGACCTTGTGTCCTGAGAACTTGCTACAGTCAAAGTTCTAGTAGTTATCTAGTTATTTAAATATGTTTTAAAAGATGTTTTATATAAACAATTCTGTTGTCTGCACTTAGAGATATTTTTACTTTTTTATTTCCAATTTTATAACTTTTGTTTCTTTTTTTTTGTTTGTTTTCTTGGAATATTGAATAGAAATGGTGAGAATGGGCATCCTTGCTTTGTTTCCAATCCTAGGGACAAAATAATACTTTAAGTATGATATTGATTGTAGGTATTTATAGAAGGTATTTTATCAGATTGAGGAGTATTCCTAGAATTCTTTATATTCTTTATTCTGTTTTTTTTTTTTTTTTTTTTTTATCATGGAGGGCGCTAAATTTTGTCAAATGCTTTTTCTACATCTATTCAATTTATTATTTTTTTTCTCTTTGTTTTCTTAATGTAGTGAATTAAACTGATTGGTTTTTAAATGTTAAACCAATGTTGCATTCCTGTGATAAATTCTACTTGGTCATGAATTATTATTCTTTTTATATGTTGCTTAGATTCTGCGTCTTTAAGTATAAGGGACACTAGTTTGTAATTTTTATTTGTTTTGTAAATCTTTGTCAAGTTTTGGTATCAGTAATGCTGTCCTCATTATGTGCGTTGGAAAATGTTCCTTTCTTCTCTATTTTCAAAAGAATTTGTTTAATATTGCTATTATTATTTTTTTTAAATATTTGATAAAATTAACCAGTGAAACCATCTAGCCCTAGAGTTTTCTTTGAGGGAAATTTCTGATAACAACTTAGATTTCCTTAAGAAAATTAAGGGCTATTCAGATTTTATATTTTGTCTTCTAACAATTTGTTAAGTTGTATTTTTAAAGTAATTTGTCCATTTCCTCTAAGTTGTCAGATTTACCCACAAAGCATTGTTCATAACCTTCCTTTATTTTTCTTTTAATGCCTAGTAAGATCTATAGTGATATTCCCTCTTTCATTCATGGTATTGGCAGTTTGTATTTTCACTCTGCTTTTTTCTGTACATGAAATTTTTTTTATCTATTCACAGAATTAACTTTTGGCTTTAATTTCTTTATTGTTAGTTTTCTGATTCACTTATTTCTATTATCTTTATTATTGCAGTCCTTCCACTTATTTTGTCTCTCTCTCTTTTTAAAAATTTTCCTAGTTTCCCCTCGTAGTTTCTAAGGTGAAATCTTAGGTCACAATTTTATATATTTCTTCTATTCTAATATATAGTGTTTAAAGTTATAGTTTTCTCTCCAAGCACTATTTTAGCAGCATCCTACAATTTTTGGTGTATTATATTTTATTATCCTATGTGAAATTTTTCTTTTTCTTTCTTTCTTTTTTTTTTTTAAGATTTTACTTATTTGTCAGAGATAGAGCACAAACAGTGGGAGTTGCAAAGAGGGAGAAGCAGGCTCCCTGCTGAGTAAAGAGCCTAGTGCAGGACTTGATCCCAGGACTCTGGGATCATGACCGGAGCCAAAGTCAGATGCTTAACCAATGAGCCACACAGGCATCCCTATATGAAATATTTTCTAATTTCCTTTGTGATGCTCAACTGGAAGAAATGTGTGTTCTCCAGTTAGTGAGAGTCAATTAGCTTAAGGGTGTCAGTAGTACTGTTCAGATTTTTTTGTATTGATTCCTTGTTTTATCAATTGTTGAGGATGGGGCATCACAATCTCCAAATATAAGTATAAACAGATTCCTTCCCCTTTATTTCTTACTATTTGGTAAATCTTTTTTCTGCTTTATTTCCTAGTATTTTGGCTTCATGTGTACATTTTTAATTTAAATTCAATTAGCCAACATATAGTACATCATTAGTTTCAGATGTAGAGTTCAATAATTCATCAGTTGCTTATAACACCCAGTGCTCATCACATCACATGCCCTCTTTAATGCACATATTTATAATTTTTATGTCTTTCTGATGAACTGTATCTCTTTATATTTGGTAATACTCTTTGCTTCCTGATGAAAGGTATCTTTAATCTGGTAATACTCTGTCTTTAAGTCTATTTTATCTGATATTAAAAGGCCTTCTACCCTTATACTAAATGCATAGTATATTAGTTTCCATCTATTTATTTTGACTTATATCTTTTTTTATATTTAAAGTGCCATTTTGACAGTCTCTACTTTTTAATGGGAGTGTTTAGTCCATTAACATTGAATACGACTGGTGATATGTTTGGATTTAGATTTTACATTTTACTGTTTGTTTTCTGTTTGTCCCTCTTGTGTTTTGTTGTTGGTATTGTTTTTCTTCTGTCTCTTATTTCTTGTGTTCTTTTGTGTTAATTGAATATTTTTAAGAATTCCATTTTAACTTACATATTGGGCTTTTAACTACACTTCACTAGTTTTTGTTTGTTTGTTTTGTTTTGCCTTAAGTGGTTGCTCTAGAGCAGCAGTTCTTAAAAAGTGTGTTCCAGTGACCTTAAGATTAAAATCAATATGATTAAAAATACTGAGATGTTATTTACCTATTGTACTCTAATTCTTTTTTTTTTTTTAAGATTTATTTATTTATTTATTTGACAGATGGAGATCACAAGTAGGCAGAGGGGCAGGCAGAGAGAGAGGGGGAAGCAGGCTCCCCGCTGAGCAGAGAGCCCGATGCGGGGCTCGATCCCCGGACCCGGGGATCATGACCTGAGCCGAAGGCAGAGGCCAAACCCACTGAGCCACCCAGGCGCCCCTGTACTCTAATTCTTTTTAGAATACACAGCAGGCTACATGATAAGTGATGTCAACATTTTTGTGTACATGTGTATTCTTGTGTTTTCTAGAATTCCTGTTATAATAGAATTAAGGTATAAATATGTGCACTTTCAGAGATGAACTCAGCGTGTTCTCTTACTTTTACTGGGCTCTTACTAGTTTTTTTTGGTTATACCTGTCATATCTGTTGAAACCTTATTATCATCCAATGTGTAGTTATTTTGAAATCTTGTATCTCCATGGAAATATCAGGAATAGGTATTCCTGATAGATTTGTTTTACAATATTTAAGAGCTTTAAAAAAATTTAAAATTTGGGGCGCCTGGGTGGCTCAGTCCTTGAATGTCTGCCTTTGGCTCATGACATTCTGGCGTGATCCCAGAATTCTGGGATTGAGCCCTGCCTCAGGCTCCCTGCTCAGCGGGAAGCCTGCTTCTCCCCTTGCCTGCTGCTCCCTCTCTGGCTGCCTCTCTCTGTCAAATAAATAAAATCTTTTTAAAAAAATTTAAAATTTGATATTAAATGCATTTTAGAAATTAATCACATTTTACTCTAAAGTGAAAACATATTTTTTCATAGTTAAGAATGGATTATTGACTTAAGAATGGGGAATTATTTTTTAATGGATAAGAGTTTCAGTATGGGGTAATGAAATGTTCTGGAGATAGATGGTGGTGATGGTTGTATAACAATATGAACCTATTGAATGCCACTGAACTGTACACTTAAAAATGAGTAAAATGGTAACTTTTATGTTATGTATATTTTGCCACAATAAAAAAAACATTTCTCAACACACAATGACCCTGTTTACCTCTAAGATGCTGAGAAAGATGAAAGTGATTAGAATTCTCTGACTCAAAAATGAAAAGAATCTACCTCAAAGGAACTGGAAGAAACTGACTTGTTTTATCAAATAAAATGTGATGAAAACTATCTTTCAGTTATCAACATTGGATAATTTACCTTATCGTGTCTTCTATGAGAGAAGCTTTTTGAATAGTATTATGGCCCAATGAGGCTGCAGCATCATTTTGAGACCAGTTGATCAGAGTTTAAAAGCAAAAGGAACTGAAAATTTAAATGCAGGTGTGGTGAGCACTTTAAATACCAAAAATTGTTTTTATAACTTTCCAAACTAGGAATGAAAAAGCCATTCAAACATTTCACAGACTACACTATTATATTGCTCTAATATATGGCATTGGCTATCCATTGGCTGAGAAACCACACATGGTAGTTGAGAAACCAGTAAAGTCTTAATACAGTTGACATTGCTGAATGCCTACTGGATAGGAAGTCCATTCAAGAAATTATGGCATTGCCTTTTTCCAATAATACAGAAACTCACTGATTTAAAGATTTAACTGAAAACAAGGAGTGATTTAATATCTTGTCTACAGATTTATATTTTTGTCTTACAAATAAATGAACATGATATAGCAAGACTAATTTTGTTTCTATTTGTCTGGTGTCAGCCCCAGTTAATCATCCAGGGAGATATTCTTTTATCTTAATGTCTGAGAAGAAACATAAGTGGCTGCAATATCCAAAGTGTTGAAAACTCTTCTGATTGATTATTGTGGATCAACTGTGTTGATATGTTCACTAATGGTACAAAAGCAATGGTAAATAAAATGTCTGGGCCTTAGCACAAATCAAAGCAGTGGCACCAAATTGTATCGTATTCTTTACTGCCATGCGTTCCCAATTAAAAAAGAAAGTCAGTTTCATTTAAAAATGTCCTTGATGAAGCAGTGAAAATATTTATTAGTCACCAACCCTTGAGTATGTGTCTATTTAATACTCTGTGTGATTAGATGAGCTATTTAAAGCAATTCTCCTGCATGCTGAAGTATAGTGGTTGTCTTGAGTCAAAGCACTTATGTGGTTGTTTGACTTGTGAGCAGAAGTAGCCACTTTTCTCACAGAACACCATTTTTGACTTAACAAACAACTATGGAAGACAAACGATGGTTACTCAGACTTGGTTGTTGGGTATACATTCTTTTGAAAATAAATGAAATGAGCCTTTCACTTCAAGGAAAATACCCAACACTATTGCCAACAGTGAAATATAAATTTTCAAATTAAAATTAGAATTTTTGAAAACTTGTAAGCACTTTTGTTCATAGTAAGACTGGCATGGCAGCTTCTGAAAACTTAAAAACTTTTCTGATGAGATTGGAGGTGGTATTAAGATGATTTTGAATATTGTCCAATGAAATGTATCATCATTTTGAAGATCTGTGACCACTCTCTTTCAATGATCCATGCATGATGTTACACAATCATTCAAAGGGCAAGATAGACCAATGGTAGTACAGAAAGTCCACTAATATGGTTTTAGATTCCACATGGCAACTAACCTTTAAGAAACCTCCACTTCAGATGTTTGGTGTAGTATTAGAGAAGAATATCCACAATTATTTGAAAAGATTATTAAAATTCTCTTCCATTTTTCAGCTACATATATGTGTGAGGATTTTCTTCATATACTTCAACCTAAATGACATACCACAACAGACTGAATGCAGAAGCAAACATGAAAATCCACCTGTCTTCCATTAAATTAGAAATTTAAGAGATTTACAAAAGGTAAAGCAATGTTGATCTTCTAATTTATTTTTGTTTTGGAAAACACAATTATTTTTCATAAAAACATGTTAACACAATGGACTTATTATTGTTATTTTAAATGAATTAATAAATGAATATTTTTATAAGTCAAGTAGAGAGAGTCAATTATCATATGGTTTCACTTATTTGTGGAGCATAACAAATAGCATGGAGGACAAGGGGAGATGGAGAGGAGAAGGGAGTTGAGGGAAATTGGAAGGGGAGGTGAACCATGAGAGACTATGGACTCTGAAAAACGATCTGAGAATTTTGAAGGGGTGGGGGGTGGGAGGTTGGGGGCACCAGGTGGTGGGTATTGTAGAGGGCACGGATTGCATGGAGCACTGGGTGTGGTGCAAAAATAATGAATACTGTTATGCTGAAAAAATAAAAAAATTAAAAAAAAATAAAATAATAAATGAATATTTTTAGATTTTCTCAATTTTTATTTCTAATAATGAATATATAAGTAGATATAATCTATATAAACAATAGCTCTTTGGAGTTCTCAATAATTCTCAGGGTTGTAATGGAGTCTTGAGACTAAAAAGTCTGAGAACAACTACTCTAGAAATTATAATATATATCCTCAACTTTTCATGGTCTAAGTAAAGTTAATATCATATGACTTGAACTAAAATGTAAGGACTTTGTAACCATATGGATACATTTATCCCCTGTCCTTTAAGCTATAGTTGCTATGTGTTGTTATATACTATTATAGAGAATTATATATGTACACATGTAAACCTCTCATTATAAGTTTTGCTTTGCACATATTTCTTTTTTAGAAATTAAGAAATTATATTTACCCACATATTTACTATTTCTTGTATTCTTCATTCCTTCCTGAAGAGATGAAATTCAAGCTGACTTTATTTCCCTTCAGTTGTAGAATTTTCTTAACATTTCTTGTAATGCAGGTCTCTTGGTAACTAACCCTCTTAGTTCTATTAGAAGATGATGTTTTTATTTTTTCATCATTCTTTATATTCTTTATAGTTTGATTTGATACAGATTTCAGACTTGACCACATTTTCCCTTCAGTATGTTAAAGATGTTTCCATGTCTTCTGGTCTCCTTTATTTCTGATAAGTGATTTATCTTTTGAATCAATGTTCCCTTATGTAGGTGTCATTTTTCTCTGCTTTGAAGATTTCCTTTTCAGTTTTGGTTTTAAGAACTTTGATTATAAGGAATGTAGGTGAGACTTTCTTTATCCTAATTGGGGTTGCTGAGCTTCATGAAACTGTAAATTTATGTCTTTCATCAAAATTGGAAAATTTCACTCATTATTTCTTCAAATATTTTTTTCCAACCTCATTTTCTCTCTCTTTTCCTTTGGGGATTCCACCTACACTTACTTAGATCCTGAGATTGTGTCATTTTATTATCTTCTTTACCCTCACCCTCCTCGATTCTTCAGATTGGATACTTTCTGTTGATTTAAGTTCATTGACTTTTTCTTCTTTCCTCTCCTGTCTGCTGTTAAGTCACCCAACTGGTGACTTTTTAATTTTAAATATTGTATTTTTTAATTCTAGAATTTCTTTTTATAGTTTGTATTTCTCCTGAGATTTCCTATTTATTTATCAAAGTATATTTTCCTTAAGCATACTTGAACATATGATAAAATCTTTGTCTGATATAGCCAACATCTAAGTCATCTGGAAGGGGGAATTGCTTCTAATGATTGCTTTTTGCTTTTCGAGTATGAGTTGTATTTTTCCTGTTTCTTCATATAGCGAGTAACCTTGGATTGTTTTTTGGATCTTGCGAATGACATGTTTTAGAGAGTCTGGATTCTGTTATATTCTTCTGAAAAGTATTGATTTTTTTTTTCTTTTCCTTTTTTTTTTTTTTAAAGCAAAAATTAACTCGGCTAGACTCAAATCCCAAACCATGTAAGCATGGATGGCAGCTGAAATATTCTTAACTTTGATGCTTGAGTACTGTCCTGCTCATATGTAGTTCAGGTAACAAGATAAAAATTTGGCAGAATTTGTCATCAGAATTTGTTGCTTCCTCTACCTGGGTGTTCTCTTCTTGATATTTCCCACATTTTCCATCTGTGGTAGTTACTTGAATTTTGTCTTCTGATTCTTCAAGCAAGTAAAATAGAGGTTTTCTCTTCAAGTTTTGGCTGCCCCATGGATGAGAACTTCCCTCAGGCTAGAAGCTGTAAAAAACAGGAAACTTACTCAATGTCATTTCCTTCTTCTAAGTGGTTGCTCTCCAGTGCCTTCAGTGTTTTTTATATTTTGTCCAGAATTTATCATTGCTATCTGTGGATGTTTTGTCCAATAGAAGCTACTCAGCCATTACCAGAAGCAGAATCCTACATATATTTTTTGAAACAATCTTGCAAATGTTATTTTGATTTGGAATTACAACGCCAAGCTAAGCAACAATAAGAGAAAAAAGTAATAGCAAAAACACCAAACTAAACATCAATGATAAGAAAACAAAGTAATGGCAATTAGTAAATTAAAAAATTTACAGTTAATCCTTTAACAACAGATTTGAACTGTAGGGTCCACTTATATACAGTTTGTTTTTTGTTTTAATACTCAGTATTGTAAATGTATTTTCTCTTCCTTATGATTTATTTAAAAGATTTTTTTATTTATTCATTTGACAGAGAGAGAGCATGAGTGAGAGGACAAGCAGGGGGCAGAGTCAGAGGGAATGGGAGAAACAGGCTTGATCAGGATCATAACCTGAGCTGAAGGCAGACATTTAACCAACTGAGCCACCTAGGCACCCCTTACTTATGATCTTCTTAATAACATTTTCATTCCTCTAGTTTACTTTATTATAAGAAAACAGTATATAATACATATAATATACAAATAAGGTATGTGTTAATAGACTGTTTATATCAGTCAACAGTAGGCTATTAGTAAATTTTGGGGGAGTCAGTGTGTCACCTATACTTAAAAAGAAACAAAGGCATTAGAAGAAGTTTTGGGGGAGTCAAAAGTTATATGTGGATTTTTTTTTAATTTTAAAAAAGATTTATTTATTTATGAGAGAGAGAGAGACAGCATATGAGTGGGGGAAAGGGGTAGAGGGAGAGTGAGAGAGAAATCTCAAGCAGACTCTCCGCTGAGCACAGAGTCCCAACACAGGGCTTGATCCCAGAACCCTGAGATCATGACTTGAGCCAAAATCAAGAGTCAGCCACAGGCACACTGTCATACATGGGTTTTATGTGGGGATCAGTGCCCCTAATCCCTCTGTTGTTCAAGTTTCAACAGAATTTTGATAATTTTAAGATCTAAACAGTTTCAAAAATAGTTTCATGCTGCAGAGACAAATTAGATTTCTGTCTCCTATGGATTTTTAAAATTGGACAAGTGTGCGGTGGGTCTACTCAGCAACAGAATAAAAAGTAAGACTTGGGGTATAAGTACTGGAGTAATGAAGGCAGCAAAGTAAAGAAGTGACACAACTTAAGATGGATAGAGTAAAGCCTCATAATTCAGGAGAGAAATTATAGCAAAATATTGGGAAAGTGGTAATCATACCATTATAGAGGATGGTGTAGCCTCTATTTCTCTAGCAGCATCCTCTCCAAATTCTGGTTAAATTGTATTTCAGGGAGGTGGAAGAGAGACACCCATAGTATTTTAGCCTATTTCTTCAATTATGGCTTAAATTATCATAAACCACTGCCTGGGTTTTATAGGATCACCTTGTCTGCATATAAATGTCAGTAAAATTGAATGTTACTGTGTCTCTGCAAGATGCTGATGCTGTTTCCCATTCCAATACATTAAATTGGTATGGATAAAGGATTGAGTGAACATTGGATACAAAGGTTTACATAGTAATTAAAACAGGAATTCAGGAGAGAGAGAGAGAATGCATTATTTGCAAATGGGTGACTGGGCTAGGAGACAAGCTGATCTAATACTAAGTATCAGACAATGATTCCTTTTACACTCTTACCTAAATATAAAATTGGGCATGTCCCTGACCAAAGAGATAAACCTAAAAGTTAAACTTTTATTTCCACCATGACTTTGAGTGGTCTTTTTTTTTTTTTTTAAAGATTTTATTTATTTATTTGACAGACAGAGATCACAAGTAGGCAGAGAGACAGGCAGAGAGAGAGGAGGAAGCAGGCTCCCTGCCGAGCAGAGAGCCCGATGCGGGGCTCGATCCCAAGACCCTGAGATCATGACCTGAGCCGAAGGCAGAGGCTTAACCCTCTGAGCCACCCAGGCGCCCCTGAGTGGTCTTTTATACAGATAATCCCAACCTATCATTACAGGGACTAAGCATCAACATTGGTTTAAACTTTTTTGTGCTGATAAAGTTATTTTATCCATTAAAAATGATATACGTTCTACATTCTTATGAATATTCTCTTTTTTCTGAAATGGAAAGGAATATTAGAATAAAAACACTCTTATCAGCATGCATTTTATTTATTTATTTTTTTAAAGATTCGGGGCACCTGGGTGGTTCAGTGGGTTAAGCCTCTACCTTCTGCTCAGGTCATGATCTCAGGGTCTTGGGATTGAGCCCCACATCAGGCTCTCTGCTCAGCAGGGAGCCTTCTTCCCCCCTCTCTGTCTCTTCCTGCCTCTCTGCCTACTTGTGATCTCTCTCTCTCTCTGTCAAATAAATAAATAAGAAAATTTAAAAAAATTAAAATTCGTTTATTTGAGAGACAGAGTGAGTGCGAGTGCAAGCTGGGGGGAAGGGCAGATGGAGAGGGAGAAAGAGTCTTAAGCCTTGAGCCCAGAGCCCAGAGCCAGAGCCTGGAGCACAGAGCACGGAGGCTGGAGGCTGGAGCCTGGAGCCCAGTGTGGGGCTCAGTCTCATGACCTTTAGATCACAGTCTGCAGTGAAACCAAGAGTTGGACACTAAACCAACTGTGCCACCCAGGAACCCTATCAGTATGCATTTTAAAGTTAAAAGTTATGTTATAATTCTGGTAAAAATTAAATTCAAACATACCACAGGAATCATAGAAATGAAGGCAAAGCAAACAGCAATAAAAACCAATGGGAGAAAAAGACCAATACTAACACACAATCATGTCAATAAATATAAACTATTTGTTTACCATATAAAGGATTTGTTAAAACCTCAACAGCTCTGTATTTTAAGTTAATGAGACACACTTGAAATGTTAGCAATAAATAAAAAGTTAAGATAGCATCATCTATCATGAAATGCAAATAAAAGGAAATAGAGATTGTAATAAAAGATATAAGAGATTTCAGAACAAAATATGCCTATGATTAAAAATGCCATTACATTATTTTGACAATATTTGATCTATGAATTTTGAAGGGAAGCTAGTTAAATATTAGATGAAATGTAACCTATTAGAGACTTCAACTCTTATTAAAAGCTGTGTGGAATGATACATAAATAAGGTGGAATCATGTAAAATTAGAATAAAATATTTAAATAAAATATTAAAAAGAGAAATTCACTTCTTCAATGATTCTTACTCTTTTTTGAATCACTGTTCCTTTTGAGAATTTGATTACATGTATAGGACCCCCTTCCAGATAAATTTTGCCAACAATTTCAAGAATTCAAGAACTTCCTGAAACTATATTTACTTCCTGAAACTAAAACTATATTATCCCTTAGTACATGTTAGGATCATAATAGCTAACATTTAAAAGCACTTCTCAAGTGCTAGGTGGTATACTAAGCACTTTATATAAAATTTCATTTATAACCACCTTACAAGGTACTACCTTGCCCTGATAATGACCCATATGAGCAACACTATCATTATTCCCACTTAATAGGTCAGCCGACTGAAGCTTAGAGATGCTGTTACTCGTCTAATGTCATATAGCCAGTAAACAGAAGATGGGATTTATGGCCTTACATCTTTGTTCTCAGGTTTCCAGCTCTTTTTTTTTTTTTTAAGATTTTATTTATTTATTTGACAGAGAGAGATCACAAGTAGGCAGAGAGGCAGGTAGAGAGAGATGAAGGGAAGCAGGCTCCCTGCTGAGCAGAAAGCCCGATGCGGGACTCGATCCCAGGACCCTGGGACCATGAAGGCAGAGGCAGAGGCTTTAACCCACTGAGCCACCCAGGCACCCCTCCGGTTTCCAGCTCTTAATCACTATGGTACATTCCCTGTCTTTCACTAAGGTCTTTCCAAATTAATTAAAAATTGATATATCTGAAAAAAGGTAAACATATCCAAAAGTATATCCAATACCATTTTTTATTTATGCCACCCTCATTGCAAAAGAGAATTTGAAGTAGTTACAGAGATGCACACAAAATTAAAAATACACAGGAATGTACATGTGTGTGGTAGTGCTGGGGAATAAGAGAGTGAAGTAAAACTAGAGGTAGAGCCAGAACCCAAAGTAGATATCCTAAGGTCATCTATGATTGACATAGAGGTGAGCCACGTATTTGCCTCTGAATGGCATAGTGGTCAGAGAAAAGAAGGATTTAATCAATACTGTTTTACCTGGTACTGAACTGGAGAAAAAGATCTTTTCTGCAGAACACTATGTAGACAATATCCTTAAGAACATTATACAATAGAAAATTTTAAGATAAATATTTCTTACATATTTCTTCATATAGGCCAAAGCATGATGTCAAAGTATAGGTCAGAACAGACAATTCCACCCATGGAACACTGTAGTCTGAGTGCAAAACATCTGGACTGGGCTAAAGATAAAGTATAGAATAGATAGGGAGATGGAAGACTAGACATCTCTTCAGGTAATCTTTCTGGTAATTAAGCTTTTGAATTTAACAGTTGAGAGTTTATTTCAAGAACCTGGAGTACAGAAATTCTATATTGTTTATTAGGCCAGATTCATATGCATAGACAGTCAAGAGAGGGTAAAACTGGTAACTTCTCATGGAAGTCAGGGGACCTGAATAGGATAGGTGTCTGAATTTTAGACTTTCTACCAAAATAAGCTAGAGGAAGACCTATCTATAAAGATAATATCTAATTCACATTGATATATATGTATGTAATGTTGGAGACATCACTGAAATTGAAACAGAAAATTTCCTTTGTTTTTGTTAAATAAGAATGTTGGTACAATATAACAAGATTATGGAAAGCTGCCAAAGCAGTACTTGAGAAAACATATCGCTCTAAATATCTTATTTACAAAACAATAAATCATGTATCTATGTAAGAACATAGACAAAGGACAAAGTAAAAACCTTAATTATGTAAGAAAATAGAAAAATGAAAGTGCAGAAATAAACTATTCAAATTGGCAATAACTAATATTTAAAAACCCAATTAGAGTTGTTTTTTTTTTTTGAAAAAGGAAACTAATACACAGCACTGTCCTAGCTGCTAAAGGAATAAAAACTTCTTTTTTTAAAAGAGAGTCCAGATAGTTGTTTCTGAATTTTATTCTCAAAGTGAAGGAGAAGGAATCAAATTAAGTCCATAAAAAGGGAAAACACTAGAATTATGCCTTCAAAATTTGGTAAGATGAGGACAGATTATAGAACACAGGGTAGGAGAGAGATGTTCCTGGAAAATAAAACAGCCTAAGGATATAGAGACAGAAGAATGTTGTGTGCCATTTAGAAATAAGGTGGGTAAGACTGAGTTGAAACAAATCATGGACGATCTCATTCTCACTGAATATGTAGAAGAAGGAGAGAAGAATAAGCAGAAAAACAGAAGACCAACGTCTGAGCTTTAAGAAAATGCTCTCAGAGCTGGTAGGAAGCAGAGTCGGTTTGAAAGTGGCAGAGGTAGATGTTCAGTCTCTATTTGTTGACTGAATAAAAGAAATGGCTATCCCTGTGCAGAAGTAAAAGAATAAAAATGGGCCTAGTGATTTTACAAAGAGAACATGAAAGCAAGATGATGTACTCTTTGTATATGTGCTGCCGAAGCGAGCACGATGATGTACTCTTTGAATAAATGTTTATAACCTAGTTAGGATGACCAAAAACTATATAACTGTACAATGTAATACAAATAATCTAATATATTATGTTTACCTATAAAGGCCTGTATTTAAGTATGTCTCTCTGTAGTGTTCCTAGAGAATTCTGTATCCATGCACCTTTTAAATGTAAGAATTCTAAAATAATAATAATAATAAAAATAAAGTGAACACCTTTCATATGATAGTTAGGGGAAGATGTTTGAAATAATTCTCATAAATCTCATTCAGATGAGATTTTCCACTCAGTTTGGCAACTTCACTATATTCGGAGAAATATCTATTTCAAAGCAAGTAATCCAAACTTAAAAGTTGTTAGATATCCAGAAAAGAAGGCTTTTAAATTCAATCACATCTATTTATGCTTTATTACTATAAAAGCACAAGGTATGAATTTCACAGTGATATTATTACATTAAGAGGGGATGCTGTTGATACATCACAAGATTATATACTACAGTGGTGACATTATCATTTTTAACACTAAACTGAAGCCAGAATTAGCAAAAACATTTATATTTTGGGAACTTTTTAGGATAGAAATTGGATACAATTATTTTCCAGGTAAGATTAGTAGGCTTGAAAGTCTCTCTCTCTCTCTCTTTCTGTATATATATTTTTATTTTTATTTCTGTATTTATCCTGCATTCTACTGACACATGTTTAAAAACTAAAATTAAAGTCTCTACCTAAACTTAAAGGACAAGTTGATTACCATACATTTAATTAAAGCACCTAACTTTTACTAGGATTATATGAAAAATGACAACAATATAGAAGTCTAACTATATTTCAGAGAACTGTTTAAGACACTATCTTACTTATCTTCAGTGAATAGATAATGATGCCAGATTAGGGCAACCTTGTGTGTATATATAAATCACAGATCCAAATCTACACATCTATACCCATACACCCAGTGACACATACACACTGTGATGACTGATTCACTGCTCAACCACATTGTCAATCAGCAGTATAAACTTCTATGGTTCTCTGTTAATAGCTTAGCATTGACCTCTGTTTGCTGATCCGAAGTATAAGGAAAGGCAGAAGCAAGGCATTTATAAGTTTAATTACATGACTAGCTGTTTTAAAATCATAGGGTCTTCATATTATGGGATGAAATAACATTTTCTAAATCTTCATACAAATAAACACCGCCTTGGAAGTATGACATCTTAAGACTGCTAACCCAAATGCATGTAGGTATAATCTGGTGAATTTTTTAACAGCAATATTGCCACCCTCCCTGATGAAATCTTAAGTTGTTAGTGTGGCTTTATATATTAGGCCATTTGTGATACATTCATGTAAATTATGGTTTATTTAATTTACCTTTCTATGCAGAGGCTATAAGTCACAGGAAATATAATGTGTTCAATAGAAACTTAAAAAAAAACCTATTATTTAGTAAGGGCCAAGTTTCGAATGCCTTTTAATATCTTGTGACCATTCTTTCAAGCTCAAAAATATACCTTACGTTCAGAACACTTTTTAAAAAAACATAAGCTTTCCATTAAAATATGCTTCATGGGATGAGGATTTGAAGTTAGATTTTTAAGTGTAAATTTAAGAAATATACTTACCTTTGATTCGAGGTAGACATTTGCTGATGACATTTTTGTAATTTTGCATATGTAATTAACTAAAGAAATGGCACAAAGAATAAACAGGCTATCATTAACTAATGCTCGAACAAACACAGTCCATTTCAACTGATTTTCTGGGACATCTCCGTGGACTAGCATTGCACAAGCCAAGTTCACCACTAAAAAAAGAAGGCTTGCCAATATAAAGCCCAAATGCAACAGAATTCTGAAAGAAAAAAAAAAATTATTAGATGTTCATATGTTAATGAGAGATTAGACTTAATACTGAATTAGTGTGGTACTTCAGGTACAATAATACCTTTAGCTTAAAATCTTTATAATTTCATTAATTACAAATTTAATAACCACTCAGAGTTACTTGGGGCATCTTCGCTGTTATGAAATTAGTATCTAAACATTTTTAAAATAGCATTAGGTTTTAAAACACTAATTTAAAAATAATTGCATGTGGACTTGAACTCAGTTGCTTCTACCAGGAAGAATAATATAAGAGTATTTTAACACTAATTAAAGTAATCCTGCATTTTTCATCTTTATAACTACTAAACATATTTTCATTGACCTTTCCATTCTAGGAATTACGAAGCTTTTTTTTTTTTTTTAAAGATTTTATTTATTTATTTGACAGACACGAGTAGGCAGAGAGGCAGGCAGAGAGAGAGGAGGAAGCAGGCTCCCTGCCGAGCAGAGAGCCCGATGCGGGGCTCGATCCCAGGACCCTGGGATCATGACCTGAGCCAAAGGCAGAGGCTTTAACCCACTGAGCCACCCAGGCGCCCCGGAATTACGAAGCTTTTATAATTTTCTTGGAAAATTAATATACCTATCTAAATTTAAATTGATCCCTAGTATTAATTTCAAGAGGTTAAGAGAAATCTGTTTTAAATAATGTTCAATTTTTATGAACTTTTGAATATCCTTAGCAAACATTACTTTCAAACATGACCAAGGAAGAACATAGGGACAGTATATGTAGAGTTTCAAGCAGCTCATTGATACCTCAGCTTCTTATAAAGTTGCATATTTACGATGCATATATAGCAACTCTGAAAAAGAGATACCTCAACTATATCCTCTTAAAAAAATCATATCAGTGCATAAAAACTCTTCAGGTAAGGGACAGAAATTTGTATCAAGTAGCTGTAACAGCTATCTGTTCCCATTGCAAATATATTTATAACCTAAATTAGTATGAGCCAGAAATTTATTTGGCATCCTAATATCTTCTATTTTGGGTCACTTTCAAGAGTGGAAATCATAAAATATTGTCTGCCTTTGGTACAAGAGGTTAACTGAAGGTAATGTGTAATTTGTAACAAGCAATCTTTGTTAGGTGTACATTCAAAGCACAAAGATTTTAGTTTGAGGAGTTCAGATCTTAATATTCTCTCAGAATACATAATAAAATAATACTATATAACTTGAAACCCAAAATAGACCTTGAAGCTAACCATATACCCGGGGGAAGCCAAGTATGTATAGAGAGGTTAGATGAGTCGACCAGTTAGTGGGAGAATTGGTCTGAAACCCCAATCTCCTGACTCCCCAGCTTGGCACTCTCATTTTTGATGTTAGTCAGTACTGACACATTCCTTATTTCATGGAACTATACTGTACATGCTTGCCCCAAACAGTAAAATCTAACTTTAGTATGTGTGGGCCCTATGAAACTATATCTGACATCTAAAGCAGGACAGTAGCAGAGTAGCAAAAAAAGGTGTTAGGCAGCAATATGGCTGAAGGGGGAGAGCTGTGCATTACTCAATTCATTTCCCATGTGCTAATCTAACTACTGGACTTCCTATAAAACTGCTGCCTGGTGGTGGGTTTTAAGGAGGGCACGTACTGCATGGAGCCCTGGGTGTGGTGCATAAACAATGAATTTTGTAACAGTGAAAAAAAATTAAATAAAAAAAAAAACTGCTACAACTCCCTCAACCACCATGCCCTTCTACCTTGAGAAGTCTGCTGTGAAAAAAATCAGATCTTGCTACACATGAAACTTACTTGTGTTTGTCAAGTTCAGTGGCACATCTGACTTTACATATAACCTATAAAGAGAGTATAGAAAAAGGTTTTGAAAAAACATGTGTAATATATATTCTTAAACTTGTTTCAACTTTGTGTTTCAAAGTGATAAAACTACAAATAATAATATGTTACGAATAACATAAGTAAAAATTCAACTTTTAACATTTGAACTACCATGAAGCAAAAATAAACAGATTTCCAAAGGCTTAAAGCAATAATAATTTTCTTTGTTATAGTATTAAATTTAAATTTCTATCTTTAAAATTTTAAATAGAATGTATCTAGTTTAAACATCTATTGAACTTTTATTATGAGCCAAACATTGTGCTGGATAGTTTTCCACCTATTCTAAACTTCAATATATGATCTACATTTTGTCTTTTTTTAAAAAAGATTTTACTTATATATTTATTTATTGACTTATTTGTCAGAGACAGAGAGCACAAGCAAGGAGAGCTGCAGGGAGAGGGAGAGGCAGGGTCCCTGCTGAGGAAGGAGCCCGATGCGGGACTCAATCCCAGGACCCCCAGGATCATGATCTGAGCTGAAGGCAGATGCTTGCCCAACTGAGCCACCCAGGCATTCCACTTACATTTTGTCTTAAAATGGAACTGCTTACTTAAATATGAATATGGATGAATGTTCTCCAAAGATTATTTTCCCCTAAGATGCAATGAAGTAGTAAAAGGAAACAAGGGACCAAAAAATGAACACAAAGATAATGATCATATATCTTATTTTAGAAACTTCCTTCTTTCACAAAGCCTTGCAAAGCGTAGGTTTCAAATACTTGTTGAATAAAATTAAGTAGGTCGGTAAACAGAATTTGAAATAAATATGGTAAATTCTGACAGCCTTGTGTGGAAGGTCTTAATTTCTTACTGGTGAATTTGGACTTTATTTAGATGCTTGGAAGATAAGAAGTTTTTTTATGCAGACATTCCAAAATATGAAATGACACAGTTGATATCAGTGCAAAAGATGCTATCACAACATTTAAGAAGGGAAAAAGACTTAATTCAGTCCAAGAAATGGTGTGAGGTAAGGAGAAAGGGGAAAGACTGTGTAGAATCAGTGAGGACTTCTCAAAGGAAGTCACATTCAAGCCAGAGCCAAGTTATGAAGGGCAAATGAGTGTTAGATAAATGGTCAGGCAAAGATAGCAACCAGTGCATGCACTTATATCTGTGCATTTTGGTTAACCAGAAGCCAAATGTGATACAGGAGTCTAAAATATTATCCTATTAGTTTCCTAATCATTCTCAGATGTATCCATTTTCTCTGTCTGAGGTATACATTAGGACACTTTTCAGATAGTCTCTCTGCTTCTGTTCTTTATTCCATCTATATCTTTCAAAGATAAGTGTTCATTTTACTACTTTTCCTTTATTCTCACCTGTCTACAAAAAATTTTTAATGATTTCTATTTTTATAAATTGTACATTATATATATATTATGCAAAATTCACCATTTAACCATTTTTTAAAGATTTTTAAAAAATTTTATTCATTTGAGGGGGGGGCATTGGGGTGGCAGAGGGAGAGGGAGAAGCAGACTCCCTGCTGAGCAGGAGGCCTGACATGGCCCATTCCAGGGCCCTGAGATTATGAACTGAGCCAAAGGCAGATGCTTAACCAACTGAGCCACCTAGGCACCTGTGAACCCTTCTTAAAAGAGACTTGTATATTTATTTTACAGAGAGAAAAAGAGAGAGTGTGGGGGAAGGGCAGAGGGAGAGAGAAACTTAAGTAGACTCTGCACTGAGCTTGGAGTACAACACGGAGCTCCATCCCATGACCTTGATATCATGCCTTGAACTGAAACCAAAAGTCAGGAGCTAACTGACTGAGCCCCCCAGGGGCCCCCCATTTAACCATTTTTAAGGGTATAGTTCAATTGCGTTAAGTACATTCACATTGTTGTGTGAACCATCACCATCATTCATCTCCAGAAATATTCACCTTCCCAAACTAAAACTCTGTATTCATGAAACAAAACTCCTGATTCCTAGGGAGGAATCAGGCCAGCACCTGGCAACCACCATTATACTTTCTGTCTGTGAATCTGATAGCTCTAGTAACCTCATCTAAGGGGAATCATACGGTATTTGTTCTTTTTCTGATTGGCTCATAACAGTTAGCATAGTGTCTTACAGGTTCATCCATGTTGTAACTCGTGTCATATTTTCTGTCCCCTTCAAAGCTGAATAAGATTCCATTGTATGTATATATCACATTTTGTCTATCTATTCATCCATCAATGGACACTTGAGTAGCTTTCACCTTTTGGGTATTGTGAATAATACTGCTATAAACAGTATGTTCTATATATGAACATGTTTTAATATGATTTTTAAAAAATCACTTGATAGTAAGTTGTAGATGTGATGCTCCTTCAACACTAAATGTGTACTTCAATGTATACTTCTTAAAATATAAAATTCTCTTATGTAATCACAATATAATTACAAAATTTAAAAAATTGAATGTTGATAAAATACTATTACCTAATTTTCAGACCTTACTCAGATTTTGCCTTTTGTTTCAATAATGCCATTTATGGGAAAAATACCAGGATTATGCATTAATCTGTGCATTTAATTTCCTTTACTTTTCCATTTTTCCCTTTGTCTTTTCAGTGATTTTGTATGCTTCTCAGTTTGGGTTTATTTGTTTCTTCATAATTAGATTCAGGATATCATTTTGGTAGGAAGACCACAGAAGTGATGGTGCTATGTTCTTCTCAATGAATTACATCAGGATGCTCATGATTTATCCCATTATTGTGATGCTCACTTTGAGTAACTGGTTAAGGTAGTGTCTACCAAATTTCTCACTAAGTTACAATTTTTCTCCTTGTAATGAATACCACATGGAGAGATATTTACAATGTAATTATCTTTTGTTCTTCAAACTTTCATCCATTAGTTTTGGCAACCATTGCCTGAATAAATTATTATTATTATGGGGAATTTTCATTTCATTTTATTTATTTTTTAAAAGGTTTTATTCATTTATTTGACACAGAGAGCAAGAGAACACAAGTGGGGGAGTAGCAGAGGAAGAGGGAGAAGCAGGTTCCCTGCCAAGCAGGGTGTCCAATGTGGGGTTTGTTCCCAGGACCCTGGGATCATGACCTGAGTCAATGGCAGATGCTTAACCACCTGAGCCAACCAGGTGTCTGGGGGCATTTTCATTTAAAAAAGTAAATCTGATCATATTATACCAGGACAAAGCCCACACTCCATTTGACATAACAGGTCTTTCATCATCTTGCCCCACCTTCCCATCTTTGCATCCTTCATCCCATCTTCAATCTTATGGTTTGGCCATTTTGGATTATTTACAACTCTTCAAATAAGGGATTCATTTTCACATCTCTGTGCTTTCCTTTGTGTTTTTACTTTCCCTGAAATAAGCTTTCTATGTCATATACCAAATTCTAACTCATCCTTCAAGATTTGTACTTGAATGTTATCTTTTATATTGTCGCCTTAAGTGACTTAGGAAGAGAAACACCACTCTGTATCTTTGCTTTTCTAATCACATTTTATGGAATTTATCTACATTTTTCTTTCTTTCTTTTTTTTTTTTTTTAAAGATTTTATTTATTTATTTGACAGACAGAGATCACAGGTAGGCAGAGAGACAGGCAGAGAGAGGGGAGGGAGCAGGCTCCCTGCTGAACAGAAAGCCCAATGCAGGGCTCGATCCCAGGACCCTGAGATCACGACCTGAGCCAAAGGCAGAGGCTTTAACCCACTGAGCCATGCAGGGGCCCCACATTTTTATTTACTTCTTAAGAGACACCATAACTTACTCATATTTATAGCCTCAGTACTGAGCAAAATGCTTGGTTCATAGTAAGTTTTCAGAATATGTTGGATAAATAACCAGTGAATTTAGGTCAAAGCAAGTATTTTGGTGAAATACAGTGCAAGTGAAATTGGAGGGGCAAGCAGTTGCTTGCAAGTATTTTGGTTAAATATAGCACAAGTGAAATTGGAGGGGCAACAGTTGCCTAATTGTGGAGACCTTGTGTAAAAATGTTAAAGAATTAGTCTCTAACTCCCACAAACTCTGTAATATGATTTTATGTCTGAGTGATTTATTAGGTGAAGTGTAGCAAATGGATTAGAATAGTGTGAAGAACACTAGTTAAAATACTCTTGAACTTGAGTGAGTCTACTAAACCACATTCTCAGGTTATGAATCTAAAGACCTAAATGTGAGAACTGAATACATAAAAATATTAGAAGAGAGCACGCACAGTAATTTCTCTGACATTGGCCATAGCAACATTTGTCTAGTTATGTCTCCTCAGGCAAAGGAAACAAAAGCAAAAATAAATGATTGGGACCACATCAAAATAAAAAAGCTTCTGCACAACAAAGGAAAGCATCAACAAAACTAAAAGACAACCTACTGAATGGAAGAAGGTATCTGCAAATGATATATCCAATAAGGGGTTAATATCCAAAATATATGAAGAACTTATACAACTCTACACCAAAATAGACGGAAGACATCAACAGACATTTCTCCAAAGAAGACATACAGATGGCTAACATACATATGAAAAGATGCTCAACATCTCTGATCACCAGGGAAATGCAGATCAAAACCATAATGAAAAAAAAAAACAAAAAACACAACAGATATCACCTGTCAGAATGCCTAAAATAAAAAACACAAGAAACAACAAGTCTTGGTGAGGATTTGGAAAAAAAGGAACCCCTCAAGCAGTACTGGTGGGAATGCAAACTGGTGTGGCGACCATGGAAAGCAGTATGGATGTTCTTGAAAAAATTAAAAGTAGAATTACCATATGATCCAGGAATTAAACTACTGGGAATTTACCCAAAGAATATGAAAGCACTAATAAGAAAAGATATATGCACTTCTATGTTTAGTGCAACATTATTTATGATAGCCAAGACATGGAAGCAGCCCAAGTGTTCATTGATAGATGGATGGATAAAGATGTGGTACATGTATACAATGGAAAGTTACTCAGCCATAGGGAATAATGAAATCCAGGGAATCTGGGTGGCTCAGTTAGTTAAGCAACTGCCTTCAGCTCAGGTCATGATCCGAGTCCCAGGATCGAGTCCCGCCTTGGGTTTCCTTCTTGGTGGGGAGTCTGCTTCTCCCTCTCACCCTCCCCCTCTCATGCTTTCTCTCTCAGATAAATAAATAAGTGAAATCTTTAAAGAAAGAAAATAATGAAATCTTGCCATTTGCAACAAGAGGGATGTACCTAGAAGATATTAGGCTAAGTGAAACATTAATCAGAGAAAAGCAAATACCATATAATTTCACTCATATATGGAATTTAAGAAACAAAACAAATGAACAAAGGAAAAAAGAGACAAAAAGATTTTTAGAGAAAATATAGAGAACAAATTTGTGGTTTCCAGAGGGAAGGTGAGTGGAAGGATGGATGAAATAGATAAAGGGAATTAAGAGTATATTTCTTGTGATGAGAAGTGAGTAATATACAGAATTGTTGAATCACTATATTGTATACCTGAAACCAATGTAACACCATACACAATTATACTGGATAAAAAAGAAAGAATGTTATATGAATGAAACTATACAGTATGTAACCTCTTGAAATTGGATTTTTCCATAATTCTTTGGAGATGCATGTAGATTGCTGTGCTTAGGAATAAATTTGTTCTTTAAAAAAAATAAAGAATTAATAGAATGAGTGCCTCATGGCAAAAATTTTAAAAGTCAGTTTGTGGGATTGATTTTCAGGTTTAAAATTTATTACATATAGGCAGAAATACTGAGAAGATAGGTGAGTTTGGGATTATAAAAAGGAAATTACAGTCTCCTACAGAGGTGACAATTGAAACTCAAACTACAAGACATTTGAGGGACTATAATAGGTAGTCAACTTGTGATATGTTCACATCTAATAGTCATATGAAAAATCAAGAAGAGGGAAGGAAAGAAATAGGCAAAGGAGACAGATCTAAAAATCAGATTAATCACATAAAACAGCAGAGTAGTTCAGAGGTAATAAGAAGCAAGTATAGCCCTTGTAAAATTTTGCAAAAAGTTAAGAATGAATAAGAGAAGACCATTTGGTTTGGTTACCAGTATGTCACAGATACCTTGGAGGGAACAGTTTTCAGTGGGATAATAGAACAAAAGTACAAGGGGTTAAGAGGGAGTACAACAACAAAGACAGTGAGTATAGACTATATGAGATATTATGGTAGATAAGAGAACCTGGGAAAATCTGTGTTGAGAGACATTTTCTCCATGAATATTGCACATTTCTGCATGGTCCAGGTCTTCTGGACCTTTGCAGGCTTTGCAAAGCAAACATCCTTGAAAAGTAGAGAGGATGTCTACCTTAAGTCCGGAGGGCAGATTTGTTTCTTGGTTAGTAGAATAAAGATTGAGAACATCTCTCTCCCTGGGGACATTTGGGTGTGGGTGTGGGGGTGATAAAGTTCCTGTATCTGTCCTTGCTTACATTCCAGAGTAAAGAAAAAGTCTGTCTGTCTCCCTTCCTTATTTCAGGGTTCTTCCCCTGTAACACATCTTGCAGCAGGCACAAGTAACATCCGGCTCTCACTGTGTTAAATATATGGAAATTGGGGCTAAGGACCTGTTTCGCGACATTACTTTGGTTGTTTTTGTCATGAGTAATAAGTGGTATTTTGTTTTTCATGGGTCTTGTGTTTTTGTCAGTATATGTATATACAATTGTAGTAAGCTAATCTGTTAGCTTTCAAGTAAGATAAGGTCTCAGACCTTGCACAGTTTCTGATTTAATAATCTGTTGATCAGAAATAAACTAGAGATGGTGAAATGATAAATGGAGATCAGGAGAGAGGAAGGGAGAGTTCAATTGTTAAAGAAGGCTCTAGAAGAAGCAGATTAGCCCTTAAAAGGAAAACATATATTTTTTGAGTCAAGAGGTTAGAAAAGATAGTTGAAGAAAAACTAGGAGGTCTGCAGAGAAAATTTAAAATAATCTATAAACCAGCTCTCTTAAAATTGGAAATTTGGATGTAGCATGGATACAATCATTTTGATATAGAGAAGATGGATGAGAGAATGGGGCAGATGGACTCTATTTTTTCTAGTAAAGTAGGAGGCAAGGTCATATCCTGGGAAGGGATGTTAGATTTGAGCACTTATAATATGGAAAACATTTGAAGCACATGAACAGAAGAGTTATAAAGAAATATATTGAGAAGCAGATAGGTCCAGTTAGTCAGATAGTTGACAGTGGGTACTGGCTGCAAGATTTCTTAATTTTAAAATTGAAACAATCTAATAGGAAAAAATAGCTGATATTATAAAAGTTCAAATAACTAGGCTGCATTTTTCATGTAATAATTTAAAACTGTGACATATGAAACTATTATAGAGAAAGAAAAAGTGGATGAGTGAACTATATTGGCATAGCAAAAAGTCAAGGAAGGGGAATACTAGATTGACTGTAGGTTCTCAGTGCGAAAAACATCACAAGGAAGCTAATGGAGTAGGGAAAACAGAAGTGGCAAAGCGATTAAAAGTTAGAATGATTCAGTTGTTAAAACAAAATGGAGGTAAACGTTTATAATTAATCAGGAGATAATTTAAAGCCATATTAAATGTTTTTCAAAATCAAAAAAAAAAAAGTTAGAATGAGGGTGAAAAACAGATAAAAGGATGACTTCAAGATGTATAAGGGAAAAGAGAAGACACTGGTTATAAAGAATTTGCTTCATTTTCAAAAGCTGACCCAAGGTGTGCCTTGCTGTTGGGTGGTTCAGACAGAAAGGGAGGGTTTTAGAGCTCTGAGAAGTCACTGAATTGAGACACATTGATGGATTATCAGTATTAGCTTTGAAAAAGAACTGTATAACGGCAGACCACGCCAGAAGAAAAAGTGCTGATTCATCCAGGAAAGTGCAAGTTATTATTATAGCCAATGATGACCTAATCAGATGGCATGGATTTCAGAGATGATGATAACATAACATCAGTGAGTGTTGGGAACATAAAATAGGCTGATTGTTCTTCCCACAAATTGAGATGGGGGGGCAGTTTTCCTTATACCCAAAGTGTCATCAAGAAAAAGCTAGATTTCAGTGAAGGCATTTAAAAGTTTCAAGTGAAGAACAGAATGGGAAGCAGGTGGGAAGTATGGTAAGATTAAGGTCATGTACAGGGATAAATAATAGGCAGGAGAGGGAGTTGAGCAGAATGAGGAAAGAATTAAAGGTCACCTATCAGCCTAGATTTACAGAATATGTTATAATGCATCATAGATTCAACTAGGTGTTTAAATCACATTTAGAGTATAATCAAGTTAAAAACAATGATCTGGTTTTAGTAGATTCCAAGTATGTATAGAATATAGCTAACAGGACATGATCCCAAGCAAAAAAAAGTTAGTAATACAAAAAATGTCAAGCAATTGTATGTTATTTGTTAAGACAATGAAGGGAAGTTCATGGAACATAATAAACGTGTACTTTACACATATTTTTTTGAACTTTAGAATGGTTAATAACATACATTTAAATGACTTGCTGATGTCAATTTATGTCACAGGGACTATATCTTTCCAGGTCTTTCTTAATATCAGAAAAACTGAATAAATGGGCAATTTATAGGATAGTGTTCTTTATTGCAAAGATATGAAGAATTACAATGGAATGTTATTCAGCCATCAAAAAAAGAAATCTTACCATTTGCAAAGATGTGGTTGGAACTAGAGGGTATTAGGCTGAGTGAAATAAGTCAATTAGAGAAAGACAATTATCATATGATTTCACTTATATGTGGAATTTAAGAAATAAAGCAGAGGGTCATAGGGGAAGGGAGGGAAAAATAAAATAAGATGAAGTCAGAGAAGGAAACAAATCACAAGAGACTCTTAACTATAGGAAACACACTGAGGGTTGCTGGAGAGGAGGTGTGTGGGGGGGATGGGGTAACTAGGTGATAGGCATTAAGGAGGGCATGTGATGTAATGGGCACCGAGTCTTATATGCAATTGATGAGTCACTGGACTCTGTCTCTGAAACTAACATATTATATGTTAACTGAATTTAGATAAAATAAAAAAACAAAGTTATGAAGAATTATGTGGATTGATGGATATCAAATGTTTTTCAACATATAATACCCACCTTTATGCCATAAAGTAGTAGCCCATAATTTAGAAAATACTGATTTAGAATTTTTGAATTAATGAATATTTAAAATACTGTTATCATTAGCACACTTTATTAAAACATTTCAACCTATTTTTATAAAGATTTTATTTATTTATTTGAGAGAGAGAATGCATGTGCATGCATGAGTGGAGGGAGGGGCAGAGGAAGAAGGAGAAGCAGGCTCCCTGTTGAGAAGGGATCCCTGATACAGTGCTCAATCCCAGGACTCTGAGATCATGACTTGAGCTGAAGGCAGATACTTAACTGACTGAGCCACCCAGGAGCCCCTCAAACTATTTTTAAGTGTTCTGAAATGATTTTTCTATCTTAAAATGTCAACTCCATATTTTCGTCTCCCTATTTAACTTCTCAAATAAAGGGAAGAAAGGTCAGAGTATGACAAATATGTTTTATTTGTGAATGTTATCTAATGTAAGGTTAATTAATACAGGTATCCCAAGATTTGAGGAAGAGTTAAACTGGAACTACACATTATTTATTGTTTTTCATTTCATGTAGAAACATGTTGCTTGGAGATGGTAGATACTGAAATATTATAGAGCGAATGCTTTCTATAGAATTTCTTTTTGTTAAGTTGATTTTTTCTACTTTTGTTAATTTCAAATAAAAACTTAACTGTTTTCAGGAATTTTCAAGTGGAAACTTTACTGGAAAATTTGGAATTGATGCAAAAATGAACTATGGTGGGCGCCTGGGTGGCTCAGTGGGTTAAGCCTCTGCCTTCAGCTCAGGTCTTGATCTTAGGGTCCTGGGATCGAGGCCCGCATTGGGCTCTCTGCTCAGCGGGGAGCCTGCTTTCTCCTCTCTCTCTCTATGCCTGCCTCTCTGCATACTTATGATCTCACTCTCTCTGTTTCAAATAAATAAATAAAATCTTTAAAAAAAAATGAACTATGGTGAACATAATCTCTTCTCTATGGTGAATAGATAGGCATACATATCCATCTATGTAGATTACTTTCACAGAAACAGTTATCTATAGTTTCCATCTCAGTTGCTTATGTTCTCATGAGGAGTAATGTACCATTTTCAAGCCTACCATTGCTACTGCTTGCATATACAAAAAATGAGGCTTTAGCTATCCTAGCTATAAATTGAATAGCCAGACTTTTTTTCAGATGTTCTCTCTCAATGCTTATATTTCATTTTTAAGAGCCTTTTTTTAACCTTCAAAGAATTTTTTCTTTACAGTTGCCTGTTCTTTCTAGGATACAATACCTTTTTGTCTCTGACGATACTAATACCTTTCTTTTTAAAAATATTTTATTTATTTATTTGGGAGAAAGAAAGAGAGAGAGCATGAGTTGAGGAGAGCGGCAGAGGGAGAAGGAGAAGCAGAATCCCAGCTGAGCAGGGAGCCCAACATGGGGCTTGATCCTAGGATCTTGGGATCATGACCTGAACTGAAGACAGATGCTTTATGACTGAGACGCCCAGATGCCCCTCCTTTCTGCTTTTTTAAAAAAATTTCTTCTGTTAGATAGACAAAATGAGGACACAGAGAAATTTGACCCAAAATAAAGAACACGACAATACCATAGCAAGGATCTAAGTGAAACAGATATAAACAACATCTGATAGAGAATTCAAAGCAATGATCACAAGGATAGTCATTGGGCATGAGAAAAGAATAGATAATATAAGTAAACCCTTAATACAGAGATAAGGAACAACATAGCAGAGATAAAGGGCTCAATAAACAAATTGAGGAAGCTGCTTGACAGAATGAACAGCAGATTGTAAGAAGCAAAGGAACAAATTAATGACTTAGAAGACAGAGTACTGGAAAATAGTCAAGATGAACAAAAGAAAAGAGAATTTTGCAAAACAAGAATAGACTTAAGGAACTCAGTGACTTCGTCAAATGTAATAACATTCATATTATGGGGGGAAAAAACCCCACAAAACAAAAAATAAAATGGCAATAAATACTTATCTATTGATAATTACTTTATATATAAAAGGACTAAATGCTCTAATAAAGACATGGGGTGACAGAATGGATTAAAAACAAGACTCACCTACCTGCTGCCTATCAGAGACTCATTTTAGACCTATAGATATCTGCAGATTGAAAGTGAAGGGATGGGGGCTCCTGGCTGGCACAGTTCTTAAGAGCATGGGATTCTTGTTCTTGGGTTGGTGAGTACAAGCTCCATGCTGGGCACAGAACTTCCTTTAAAAAAATAAATAGAAAGTAAGGGGATGGAGAAACATCTAACATGCAAATGATGTCCAAAGAAAGCTAGAGTAGCAATACTTATATCAGACAAACTAGATTTCATTTTTATAAAAGATTTTATTTATTTACATGACAGAGATAGAGAGAGCAAGCACAAACAGGGGAATGGCAGGCAGAGGGAGACGGAGAAGCAAGCTCCTTGCTGAGCAGAGAGCCCAGTGTGGGGCTTGATCCCAAGAATCCGGGATCAAGCCAAAGGCAGATGGTTAACTGACTGAGCCACCCAGGTGCCCTGAAATAAACTAGACTTTAAAATAAAGACTGTAACAAGAGACAAAGAAGGACACTATATAATAATAAATGGGATAATCCAACAAGAAGATTTGACAATTATAAATATTTATGCATTTAACATCAGAGCAACCAAACACATAAAAGAGTTAAGTTAATAACAAATATGAAGGAATGAATCTGATCTTAATACAATAATAGTAGGGGACTTTAATACCCCACTAACATCAAAGGACAGATCATCTAAACAGAAAATCAATAAGGAAACAATGGCTTTGAAAGAAACACTGTAACAGATGGATTTAACAGACATATTCAGAACATTCCATCCTAAAAATCTATAACACACACTCTTTTCTAGTGCACATGGAACATAATCCAGAATAGATCATGTATTAGTCCACAAAATAAGCCTCAACAAATTCAAGACTGAAGACATACCATGCATCTTTTCTGACCACAACGCTATAAAACTAGAAGTCATCCACAAGAAAAAAATCTGTAAAGATCACAAATATATGGAGGTTAAATAACATGCTACTAAACAATGAAGTCAACCAGGAAATAAGCTAAGAACTAAAAAAAGTACATGGAAACAAATAAAAATGAAAATATGATGGTCTCAAACCTTTGAGAGTCAGAAACAGTGGTTCTAAGAGGGAAATTTATAAAATACAGGTCAACCTCAAGAAGGAAGAAAAATCCCAAATAAACAACCCAGACTTATACCTAATGGAACTAGAAACAGAACGACACACTTAACCTAAAACTAGCAGAAGCAAGGAAATAATAAAGATTAGAGCAGAAATAAATGATACAGAAACTAGAAAACCAACAGAACAAATCAATGAAACCAGGAGATGTTTCTTTGAAAAAAATCAATAAAATTGATAAACGTCTAGCCAGGTTTACCAATAATAAAAAAAGAAAGGACTGAAAAAAATAAAATCACAAATGAGAGAGGAGAAATAACAACCAACACCAAAGAAATGCAAACAACTGTAAGAGAATATTATGAAAAACTATATGCCAACAAATTGGGCAACCTAGAAGAAATGGATACATTCATAGAAACATATAAACTACCAAAACCCAAACAGGAAGAAGTTGAAAATTTGAAGATAACTTGAAGAAAAATTTGAAGAAAATTTGAGAGATAACCAGCAAAGAAATTGAATCAGTAATCAAAAAACAAAAGCTCACAACCAGATGCCTTCCTAGGCAAATTCTACTAATCATTCAAAGAAGCACTAATACCTATTCTTCTCAATCTATTCCAAAAAATAGAAGAGGAAGGAAAACTTCTAAATTTATTCTATGGGGCTAGCATTATCCTGAGGCAAAAATCAGATAAAGATACCACACACACACACACACACACAGAGAACTATAGGCCAATATCTTTGATGAATTTAAATGCAAAAATACTCAATAAAATACTAGCAAACTGAATCCAACAATACATTAGAAAAATCATTCACCATGATCAAGTGGGATTTATTCCTGGGTTGCAAGAGTGGTTCAATATTTCCAAATCAATCAGTGTGATACACCACATCAATAAGAGAAAGGATAAGAACCATACATTCATTTCAACAGACTCAGAAAAAGCATTTGACAAAGTATAATATCCATTCATGATAAAAGCCCTCAACAAAGTTGGTTTAGAGGGAATATAGCTCAACATAATAAAGGCCATATATGAAAAACTTACAGCTAACATCATCCTTAATGGGGAAAAACTGAGAGCTTTTCCTTTAAGGTCAGGAGCAAGACAAAGATGTCCATTCTCACTACATTTATTCAATATAGTACTAGAAGTCCTAGCCACAACAATCAGACAACCAAAAGAAATAAAAGGCATCCAAATTGGTAAGGAAGAAATAAGACTTTCACTATTTGAAGATGACATGATGCTTTATGTAGAAAACCTGAAGACTCCACCAAAAAACTGCCAGAAGGGATGCATGAATTGAGTAAGCTGCAGAATACAAAATCAATGTACAGAAAGTTGTTGCATTTCTAGCCAGCAATAATGAAGCAGCAGGAAGAGAAATTAAGAAAACAATCTCATTTACTATTGGACCAAAAATGATAAAATACCTAGGAATAAACCTGACCAAAGAGGTGGAAGACCTGTACTCTGAAAATTATAAAATACTGATGAAAGAAATTGAAGACAACACAAAGAAATGGAAAGACATTCCATGCTCATGGATTACAAATATATTTAAAACAATCTACACATTTAATGTAATCCCTATCAAAATACTGATAGCATTTTTTTCCACAGAACTCAACCAATCTTAAAATGTCTATGGAACCACAAAAGACCTTGAATAGTCAAAGCAATCTCGAAAAAGGAAAGTAAAGCTGGAAGCATTGTAATCTCAGACGTCAAGTAGTACTACAAAGCTGTAGTAATGAAAACAGTATGATACTGGCACAAAAATAGACATATCGATCAATAGAACAGAATACAAAATCTGGAAATAAACCCACAACTATATGACTAATTAATCTCAACAAGGCAGGAATTATATCCAATGGGAAAAAGATAGTCTCTTCAACAAATGTGTTGGTAAAACTGGACAGCAACATGCAAAAGAAAGAAATTGGGTCACTTTCATATATCACACACAAAAATAAATTCCAAACCTGGAATTTGTGAGACCTGAAACCATAAAAATCATAAAAGGCAGTAACTTCGACATCAACTATAGCAACTTTTTTCTAAATATGTCTCCTGAGGCAAGGGAAACAAAAGCAAAAATAAACTATTGGGACTACATCAAAATAAGTTTCTGCACAGAGAAGGAAACAACAAAAGTAAAATGCAACCTATGGAGTGGAAGAAGATATTTGCAAAGGAATATCTGATGGAGGATTATTATCCAAAATATAGAAAGAACTCATATGACTTAACACAGAAAAAATAAGTAATCCAATTAAAAAATAGACATGAACAGATATTTCTCCAAAGAAGACACACAGATGGCCAACATACACATGCAAAGATGTTCATCATTGCTTCCATCAGGGAAATGCAATTCAAAACCACAAAGATATATCACCTCACACTTGTCAAAATGGCTAAAACCAACAACAAAAGAAATGACAAGTGTTGGCAAGGACGTGGAGAAAAAGGAACTGTCACACCCTGTTGGTGGGAATGCAAACTGGAGCAGCCACTTGGAAAACAGTATAGAAGCCTCTCAAAAAGTTAAAAATAGAAATATGCTAGATCTAGTAATTGTATGACTTTGTATCTACCCCCAAAATATGACAACATTAATTTGTAAAGATATATGCAACCCCCATGTTCATTGCAACATTACTTACAATAGCAAAACTGTGAAAACAGCCCAAGTGTTTATCAACTGGTGAATGAATAAAAAAGACATATATATGCACACACACACATATATATATATATAAATTTTTAAAGAGACTTTATTTATTTATTTGTCAGAGAGAGTGAGTGAGAGAACAGCAGGCAGAAGGAGAGGCAGGCTCCCTGCGGAGCAAGGAGCCCCATGCGGGACTCAATCCCAGGAGCCTGGGATCATGACCTGAGCCAAAGGCAGACACTTAACTGACTGAGCCACCCAGGCGTCCCTATATATGTATATATATACATATAAACATAATGGAATATCATCCAGCCATTAAAAAGAATGAAATCTTGCCTTTTGCAAAGACATGGCTAGAGCTAGAGAGTGTAATGCTAAGCAAAATAAGTCAATAAGAGAAAGAAAAATATCATATGATTTCACTCATATGTGGAATTTAAGGGGAAAAAAGCAAATAGATAAAAAAGAGAAGACAAGAGAGAAACCAAGAAAAAGACTATTAAAAAAAAAAAGGTTTTATTTATTTGACAGAGATCACAAGTAGGCAGAAAGGCAGGCAGAGAGAGAGAGAAGGGGGCAAGCAAGCTCCCTGATGAATGGAGATCCTGATGTGGGGCTTGATCCCAGTACCCTGAGATCATGACCTGAGCCAAAGGCAGAGGCTTAACTCCCTGAGCCACCCAGGCACCCCAAGAAACAGACTCTTAACTATAGAGAACAAACTGATGATTATCAGAGGGGAACTGGGTGGGGAGATGAGTTAAATAGGTGATGGGGATTATGGAGTGCATTTGTCATAATGAGCACCAGGTGATGTATGAAATCCCTGAATCCATATATTGTACACCTGAAACTAATATAACACTGTGTTAACTAGATGGAATTAAAATAAAAAGTTTAAAACAAGTCTCTCTCTCTGCTTCATCTGTTTTCTTTCAAGTTGCTTAAAAAATGATATACAATCAAATAGGGGTGTTTTGATTTATAATCAAATGAAATTCCAGGTTAATATTGAACATACATATCTAATACTGTTCTCACCTTAAACTTCACTAAAACATAGTACAGGAATTTTCTTAAAAGGCATAAACCACCAAGTTTGAGCAGAATGGGAAAGGATACAATAACAAAAAATTGGAACCTGGAAAGCAGATGCATGTGTGTACAGAAAAGTTAACATAGCATGCTTGAGACTTGAGAAAAACCTGCTTGTAAGGTTGCTCTCTGGCTGGTATTTGAGAACTTGGATTTCAGGAAGATTCCTACCATTCCCTAAATGATAAGGGTGCTTCATTGTGCCTAAACTGTTTGTGCAAACAATATGGTTTATACTGGTTTATACCCAATATCTGCTTTCCTTCTGGAAGTCTGGAATTTTTTTATGTCTTAGGCAGAGAGTGCTTACCTGTTTCAATCCCAATAAAAATACTTTGGCACTGAGTTTCTAATGAGCTTCACTGGTAAGTAACATTTTACATGTGTTGTCATACATCATTACATAAAGAATTAAGTATATCCTCTGGGAGAGGACTCCTGGAAGCTTGTGTGTGATTTCCTCTGGACCTTACTCGATGCATTTTTCCGCTTTGTTGATTTTACTCTGAACTTTCACTGTAATAAACTATAACCATGAGTATAATAACTTTGAGTCCCTCTAGAAAATTATCGAGGCCGAGGATAGTATTGGAAACTCCAAAACAATATGTGATTATCCAAGAAAGATGAATCCCAAGACAGTAGTGAGAAGGGTTGAGAACCTAAAACGTATTTCATAATCTTCAAAAGATATAGGAATCAAGAAAATAAAATACCACTGAAACTGAGAAATGGGGGTGGTTAAAACTGGTAGATAAAAGCTATTTAATGTCAGCTAAACCCCTAAATTGCTTTACTAGTCCATGCCCTGGGCAAATGCCTCTTACTCACCCTGAAAAATAGCTGGGTTTTTATTTTCTGGGGACATTCTGGGCTTGGAGTATGAAAGTTAGATGCCAGTCACAGTTGATAGTTTGGCATCATACTAAAAACAGAGAGTTTAATGATGAATACCAAGTACAGGGATTCTCTCATCTTTTACCCTCTTTCCCAATTAGGTTTTCAAAATGCTGTATACTAGACCTCTATTCTCTAAAGGATTAGAATATCTTTTCACCATGAAGAATCCTATCATCCTAAGAGGAAAAACCTAAATTTACCACATCAGTGTTTCCCTAACAAGCTGACCAGCTAGATCATCCTACAATTTGACATGCCTCACCCACATTTATAGCTTCCAATCTTAATTATCAATGGGGATCCAAGGATAACCAGATAGCTCAAAAGTTTTTAATGAAAGATAGAGATCAAAACAAACAGGAAAAAGAAAATTACACACAAAGAAAAAAAAACCTAAACAAAAAATCCTATTATTCATAGAAAGATACTACAATCATGAAACCAAACAAGATTTTATTAATAAAAAATTCAGTGAATAAAAAAGAGCTCATAGAAATTAAACATGTTGGTAGAAGTGAAAAAGAGAAGCGCTGGAAGTTGAAGAAATCACCTACAAAATTGAGCAAAAAGACAGATACAAAGTAAAAGAGAAGAGGTAAGAAAAGGATCTGTCTTAGAGGTCTAACATCCAAATGTTAGGAGTTCCAGAAAGAACAGAAACAAATGAGGAGAGAAAATCATTGAAAAATTAAAGACTATTTCCCTAAAGGATACATGTGACTAAATCGAAAGGGCTTGTTCAATGCCCATCAAAATGAATGGAAAACAGAATCATATGAAGAGACAACATTTCAGAACACTAGGGTCAAAGAAAAATCTAAGTTCTCAGTAAAGAAAAAACGAGTCACCTATAAAGGGTCGAGATTCAGAATGACTTTCAGACTTCGCTAACAACACTGGAAATGTAGCAACGCCTTAAAAATCTGTAGGGAAAATTATCTCCAACCTAGAATTCTATAGCTGCCTAAACTATCAATCAAATATGACAGTAAAATAAAAATATTTCAGACATGAAAAGCCTCAAAAAATTGCTTACCAAGCACATTTTCTCAAAAAGGTACTGGTGGATTACTTCAGGGAAAAAAGATAGGCAGTGAAGGATTAATTCAGGAGGCCCGAGTTGCCTAAACTCTACATAGTTCAAAGAAATATCTGGCCCTTCCGGAGCTCTTGGAAGATAATTCCTAAATCCTACCTGATACTGGTGTCTTTGTTTACCTAGAGCCTGGGGCTACACCAAATAGTCTATGCTAATAATGTGATTTATGGTGGATGCCCAGGGCCATCTGGTATCAATTTGACCTTTGAGGAGGCTGGAGATTAAGAAACAAAGGTTGGCCCCAAAGACACCCCATGCCTACATCACTGACCTCCAGTAAAAACTCTGGAAACACCGTGTCTTAAGTAAGTTCTCTTGGTTGGCAGTACTTGATAGGTGTTGTCATATATTGTTGCTACGAGTATACATGTTTTGTGCAAGACTGCCTGGAGAGGACAACCAGAGCTTGTCTCTGGTCTCTCCTGGACTAAAAGAAACCTTGAAGATTTAATCCAATAATTTAATTTTACAAATAACAAAACCGAGCTTTAGAGATTAAATGGATTATCCAGGAACACCTAGGAAATTGAAAGAATTAAACTCCAGGTATCCTGACTCTTAATTCAAGGCTCATAGGAATCCTGGTTTTCTTTGATATATTTGCATGTTTAGATTTTTGATGGTATACAGTTCAAGTTAATGCCCTAATTTTTAAGGTGAGAAATAATGCTTTATTAACAGTGGTGTCATCTATACGTCACAGCAATAGTTGTTAGTTGTTCACGATTTGAAGAATTAACAAGTTGAAGAAAAATATATTCAGAAACTTAATTGTTTAGTAAAATGTAATAACCTGAAGCAGTTTAATACCTTCATTTTGTGTTGTTTTGCATGCTATGAAGTACCTTTACCATATACTTTACTTAACCAGAAGAATATTTTTTTAAAGCATAAATAAAATTTTCCAGGAATGAAGTATTAATTTTATGAGTGAGATGAAAAATTTGTGAGCTTTCATTATTGAAAATCACCCTGAAATATAATAGATTACTATGGACTGTTCATTAGTTTAGTATAGATAGCTTTTTGAAGATAATTTAACATATTTTATATTAAGGAATATATAGAATCTATTTCTGAACCAAGAGTCTCCCTCATTATAGATTTAAACTCCCTAAGAAACTGATTTAAATTGAATTTGTGCTGAAACAGTTTTATCCTTTAAAAAGGTTTTTCTAACACTAAATCCCCCATTGAATATTACTGATTTTTTATAAAGCCTTTCATGCTTTTTGAACGAGGAAGATAGCAGAATTGCTTTTTGTAGAAATAGAAAAAGAGAGCCAGATTCTTTGGAGAATATCAGTCTGACTGATAATGGTAGAGAAAAAAATGGGCAGAATATATCAGAAGTAATAGAATATCCCAGAGAAGGAAGAAGCAAAAGGAACACAGCTTACTTTCTTTTCATCTTGATTTCTTTTTTTTTTTTTAAAAGATTTTATTTATTTATTTGACAGAGAGAAATCACAAGTAGGCAGAGAGGCAGGCAGAGAGAGAGGAGGAAGCAGGCTCCCTGCTGAGCAGAAAGCCCGATGCGGGGCTCGAACCCAGGACCTGGGATCATGACCTGAGCCGAAGGCAGCGGCTCAACCCACTGAGCCACCCAGGCGCCCCTCATCTTGATTTCTTAAAAGCAGTAACAGTTTGAACAAAATCAGTTTGAACATAACATAATTACATTAGCTTAAAACTTCTAATTCCATGATATAATGGAAAGTTCCCTCGAGTTCATCATACCACCTCAAATTAGCCCAAGTCTTTCCATCAGCAATTGAATTAAGTCCTATACAATAACTGAGGAAAAGAGCAAAAAAGTTTAAGAAAATATTATTTAACATTTTTTTTTTTAGAGAAGGGAAAGTGGGGAGGGGCAGAGGGAGAGAATCTTAAGCAGGCTGCACACCAGCTGATCTCACAACCCTGAGATCATGACCTGAGTGGAAATCAAGAGTTGGACGCTTAACTGATTGAGTCACCCAGGTGACCCTACGTAAGCATTTTTATACTAAGAATAAAATTGAAAAAAAAAAATTCTAGTGAGTGATCAATATGCTAATGAAAATTACAGCTATATTTTTAAAAAAAGAGAAAAAAGAAAACAAATGGCAGCTATTGTTTTACAGCTGTTTTTTATAAAAGTTTTATAAAAAGTTATATACAGTTTTATAAAAAGTTATAACATACAGATTTGAAGTATTCAACCATAGCTTATTTTAGAAAGCAGATGATCCTAAATATTTAAGTATTTATGTCCTAAACAAACTAAACTTTGATTATTTTTTTTTAAACTTTGATTAATTTTAACATGATATGTGTAACTTTTTTAAAATGGCCTTCCTAGGGCACCTGGGTGGTGTTGTTGGTTAAGCATCTGACTCTTGGTTTTCAATTCAGGTCATGATCTCAGGGTCTTGAGATCAAGTACTGCAGCAGGCTTCCCATTCAGCATGGAGTGTGCATGAGATTCTCTTTCCCTCTCCCTCTGCCCCTCCTGCTCATGCTCTCTCTCTCTCTAAAATAAATAAATCTTTTAAAAAATAAATAAAATGGGCATTTGTATCTCAGAGATAGAATTCACAGTGTATTCACAACTCAGAATTCATAATTCACACTGTATTAAATCTTAAAATTGGTTCAGAAAGTAAGAAGGGTTTTTCTTTTTTAAAAGCCTCAAATTCTAGGGGTGGCCTGGGTGACTCAGTTGATTAAGTGTCTGGCTTTGGCTCAGGTCATGATCTAAGGGTCCTGGGATGGAGCCCCCAGCTGGCTTCCTGTTCAGCGAGGAGTCTGCTTCTCTCTCTTCTGCTCCTCCCCCCACACCCTGCTTGTGCACTTGCATTCTCTCTGTCTCTCAAATAAATAAATAAAATCTTTAAAAAAATAAAACCTTCAAAATCTAGATTGCTTTATTAATGTCAACTATTAGAATTAAAGATGTCTTGGATATCAAGGAGACTAATCACTTTAGAAATTAAACAAATGAAAAAAAAAGAAATTAAACAAATGGCCCAGAAAAGTAGTAATTTGGCAAATATCAATTAGTCAAGTAAAATGGAATTTGGATCAGAACTCAGAATACCAGACATCTAGTTCAGGGCTACTAAAGTTATACTACTTTAAACAGATCTCTTAACTAAGTTAAAATTAAAAGATAACAAGGACACTTAATTTATAAAAGTTTGTCTTTATTTAAAACAAATTAGGTGAAAAATTCTACTTTGCTGAGTTAGAGATTCTGATTTTATTTGTGGAGATAGAAAGAAGGAAACATTTCTTTTAAACTCTGTGAATTTGCTCAACTATACAAATCAATGGATCTATCACATACATAACAGTACTGGATGCTTAAGCACATGCAAAATCTTCCTCAAAATATATGTACAGTAGTGGCTGGCCTAAAAAATATGTAGTGTAGTGGAGGGAGGCAAACATCAATGCTATGTCATGTGATATGTGGTACTTTTTTTTAATGTATTTGATCAGACTTAGAACACTATAAATTTCCCTTAAGTTAAAATGTGCATTACTTAGAGTTCATTTTAACTAATGTTAATGGGTATTAAATGTTATTCAGCTTTGTTATATGGAAATTATAAGGACAAGATTGTGTTGATTTGTTTTGTTCCTTTAAGCAAGATAACACAGAAGAAGTAAAACGAGTTGGAGAAAATACAAATTAGTAGCCCATGGGTTGCGTTTGACCCACAAATGTTTTGTTTGGCTTATCCAATGTTAGCCTGTGGTATTTTGAACAATACTTCAATATCCTGTCATTATTTAAAAAGTAGATACCGCATTTAAATGATTTTTTTGAAGATTTTATTTATTTATTTGACAGAGATCACAAGTAGGCAGAGAGAGAGAGAGAGAGGAGGAAGCAGGTTCTCCACTGAGCAGAGAGCCCGATGTGGGACTTGATTCCAAGACCCTGAGATCATGACCTGAGCCGAAGGCAGAGGCTTAACCACTGAGCCACCCAGGCGCCCCTAGATACCGCATTTAAAGAAATCCAAACTTCTTGGCATTTGGGTGGCTCAGTTGGTTAAGTGTCTGCCTTTGGCTCGAGTCATGATTCCAGGATCCTGGGGTTAAGCCCCTTGGTAGACTTCCTGGTCAGGAGGGAGTCTGCTTATCCCTGTGCCCCTCCTCCTGCTCATGCTCTGTCTCTTTCTCTTTGTTAGATAAGTAAATAAAATTTAAAAAAATTTAAAAAACCCAAACTTCTGATTTCTTATGAAAAATCAGATGATCTGGCAATGACAGCTCACAGCTGCAACTGAATTCATGGGGCTGTCCTCTTTAGATACGTGCTGTCTAGTTGGCTACAGACACCTCCCCTCTCTATTATCTCTCAAATGGAAGTGTCCAGGGCTTCCTAAGCACTTGAATTTGGGACCTTTGTTTTAAAGCAAATGTTCTTTTTGAGGGGAGGAGGTAGATAAGTGGAAAAAGATAAAAAAAAAAATATGGGTAGGGAAAGTTCTGCTGTGAAATTACATATTCAGGAATTCCTTTACCCCACAATATTTAAGATATGTTGAATAAGGGCTTCATTCATTCAATAAATATTTATTGAACACCCAATACATACCAGTTGTTAATTTCGGTGCTAGGGATACAGCAAGAACAGATTTGGTCCTTAGGATTCCTATAATGCTTACAGTCCAGTAAGCTCCCACGAATAAGTCACACAAATATAAAATTGCCATGTGCAAATAATGTGAAGGAAAGGAGCTTAATGCTCTGACAGTCTACAATTTTGGAATCTAATCTGGTTGGATAGCTGGGGTGAAGTCTTTTCTGAAGAAGTGTCACCCTGGAGCTGAGAGTTAACTAAACAGAGGAAATAGTATTCTAAGAAGAGGGAAAAGAATATGGAAACGTTTTGTGGTAGAAGGGAAATGACAAGTACAAAGGACCGAAAATGCTAAGTGTGGCTGGAGTGGTGAGGGATAAGGAGGAACATAGTATAAGATAAGGCTGGAACCACTTGGTTAAAAAAAAAATAAATTAACTATATATGTATGGTTCTAATTCTGATTTATTTTGCTCCATTGATCTATGTATCTATTTTCCCCCAGCATTACAATGTCTTGATTACTATAGCTTTAATAAATCCTAAAATAAGGTAGTATGATTCTCCAACTTCATTCCTTTTCAAAATTCTCAGCTACTGTAAGTCCTTTGTATTTCCACATACATTTTTTTTATAAAATTGCTTTTTTTTTAAAGATTTTTATTTATTTATTTGACAGATCACAAGTAGGCAGAAAGGCAGGCAGAGAGAGGAGGAAGCAGGCTCCCTACTGAGCAGAGAGCCCGATGCGGGGCTCGATCCCAGGACCCTGGGATCATGACATGAGCCGAAGGCAGAGGCTTTAACCCACCCAGGTGCCCCTCCACATACATTTTTTAAAGACTTTATTTACTTATTTGAGAGAAAGAGAGAAAGTGCATGCATGAGCTGGGGAGAGGGGCACAGAAAGAGGGAGAAGCAGATTCCCTGCTGAGCAGGGAGCATGATGCAGGACTCCAGGTGCCCCCCCCCCCATATATTTTTTCTTTTTTTTCAAAGATTTTATTTATTTATTTGACAGAGAGAGAGAGAGAGAGAGAGAGATTACAAGGTGGGAGAAGACAGGCAGAGAGGGAGTGAGGGGGAAGAGATTCCTGCTAAGCAGAGAGCCCAATGCTGGGCTTGATCTCAGGACCCCGAGATCATGACCTGAGCCAAAGGCAGAGGCTTAACTCCCTGAGCCACCCAGGCACCCTGCCCCAATACACTTTTAAATCATCTTGGCAACTGCTACCAAAAAATTCTGCTGATATTTTAATGGGGACTGCATTATATACATAGATGAATTTGGGGGGCAAGTGACATCTTAAAAATAATGAGCTTTCCAGGGTATATCTTGCCATTGGGCTTTCTTTAATTTCTTTCAGTAGTTTTGTAGTTTCCATCGCAGAGGATTTGCACATCTATTGTTAGGAGGCACTAATGTAAGTGGAATTATTTTTATTTCATTTTCCAATTGTTTTCTGCTAGAATATAAAATATAGTCATATACCACAAGCTTCTTAGATTCACTTATTACCTACAACAATTTTTTGTTGATTAGGATTTTTGCCTAAATAATCATGTTACCTACAAATGGAGATAATTTTGCTTCTTTCTTTCTAATTAAAAGAAATTATTTTAACCCCAGAATAGTTAATATACAGTGATACGTTAGCTTCAGGTGTATAATATGGTGATTCAACAATTCTATATATTACTCAGTGCTCATCATGGTAAGTACACTCTTAATCCCCTTCACCTAGTTCATCCATCCCCCCCCAACTCACTTACCCCCTGGTAACCATCAGTTTGTTCTCTGTAGTTAATAGTCTGTTCTTTGGTTTGTCTCTTTTTTTCTTTGTCTTGCTTCTTAAATTCCATATATGAGTAAAATTATTTAGAAGTTTGTCTTCCTCTGACATACTTTACTTAGCATTATACCCTCTAGATCCATCCATATTGTTGCAAATGGCAAGATACCATTCTTTTTTATGGCTGAGTAATATTCCTGTGTATGTGTGTGTGTGTGTGTACACACATATACATATATATACACACACAATGGAATATGTGTGTATGGAATTTATGTAATATATATGGAATGTGTGATGGACAGTTGGGCTGTTTCTGTGTCTTGGCTATTGTAAATAATGCTGTAATAAACATAGGGTGCATTTATCTTTTCAAATTAGTGTTTTTGTATTCTTTCATAATCTTTGGGTAAATACCTAGGAGTGAATAATATGATAGTTCTATTTTTAATTTGAGGAAATTCCATACTGTTTTCCACAGTGGCCACACTGCTCCCACCAACAGGGCATGAGGGTTCCTTTTTCTTTGCACCCTTGTCAATGCTTGTTGTTTCTTCTGTTTGATTTTAGCCATTTTGATGGGTGTGAGGTGATACCTCATTGTGATTTTGATTTACATTTCCTTGATAATTAGTGATGTTGACATCTTTTTATGCGTATGTTGTCCATCTATGTGTTTTATTTGGAAAAATGTCTGTTCATGTCTTCTGCCCATATTTTAATTGGATTATTTTTTAATGTTCTTTGTAATTTTTAAAAAAGATTTATTTGTCAGAGGGAGAGAGAAAGCATGAGCAGGGGAAGGGGCTGAGAGAGAAGCAGATTCCCCGCTAAGCAGGGAGCCCACACCCCTGGGGCTCCGTCTCAGGACCCTGGGATCATGACCTGAGCTGAGGCCAGATGCTAAACTGACTGAGCCACCCAGGTGCCCCATCTCTGTAGTTTTTATTTTTTTTTCTTATTTTATTGCAATGGCTAGAATCTTTAGCATAATGGGTAGGACAAGAAGTGAACGTACCTTCTTCTTGTCCTAGGGAGTAATCTTTGTTGTTGTTGTTCTTTTTTTTTTTTAAAGTAATCTTCTTTACTTTTTAAAAAGATTACTTTTTAAAGTAATCTTCACACTCAGTGGGACTCAAACTCATGACCCTGAGATCAAGAGTTGTATGCTCCACCAACTAAGCCAGCCAGGTGTGGGAGTAATCTTTCAATCTTTCATTATTAAGTATAATATCTGATGTAGGTTTTTTTGTGGATGTCCTTTGTTCAATTGAGGAATTTCTCCTCTTTTGCCTAGTTTGCTAAAAGTGGAGTTTTAAAAAATCATGGTTTAATTTTGTCAGATTCTTTTTTCTACATTTAGTGAGATGATATGATTTTTTCCTTTACACTGTCAATAAAATTTATTACATTGATTGTTGAATGTTATACCAATGTTGCATTCTTTTTTTATTTTATTTTTAATTTTTTAATTTTATTTTTTTTAAAAGATTTTATTTATTTATTTTGACAGAGAGAAATCACAAGTAGGCAGAGAGGCAAGCAGAGAGAGAGGAGGAAGCAGGCTCCACGCCGAGCGGAAAGCCCGATGTGGGGCTTGAACCCAGGACCTGGGATCATGACCTGAGCCGAAGGCAGCGGCTTAACCCACTGAGCCACCCAGGTGGCCCTCTTTTTTTTTTTTTTTTTTTAAAGATTTTATTTATTTATTTGACAGAGAGAGATCACAAGTAGACGGAGAGGCAGGCAGAGAGAGAGAGAGAGGGAAGCAGGCTCCCTGCTGAGCAGAGAGCCCGACGCGGGACTCGATCCCAGGACCCCGAGATCATGACCTGAGCCGAAGGCAGCGGCTTAACCCACTGAGCCACCCAGGCGCCCCCAATGTTGCATTCTTGGGATAAAACTTATTTGGTCAGGATATGTTATCTTTTATGTAAGTTTTTGGATTTGATTTGCTAAGAATTTTTACATCTATATTCATGAGATATTTGCAGTTTTTTAAATAATTTTTTCTGAATTTGGTATCATTTAGTTCTATAACAACCCTATGGGATAGGCATTATTCCCCATTTATGGAGATGGGATATAGGCACAGCTATCTGGTAAGTTTGAGATACCCTCTCAATCACTGTCTCACTGTCTCTAACTTGTTAATGTTACTTTCATGTTCTAGCATGTGGACAATTTCTTTTTCTTTTTTTTTTTTTTAAGATTTTATCTATTTGAGAGAGAGAAAGCAGTGGGGAGGGGCAAAGGAAGAGAGAGAGAGAAGCAGACTCCCCACTGAGAAGGAAACCTGATGTGGGGCTCCATCCTAGGACCCAGAGATCATGACCTGAGCTGAAAGCAGATGCCCAACTGACTGGGCCACCCAGGTGCCCCTCATGTGATCAATTTCTAAAAATATTCCATGTGTTAATAAAAAGAAAGTGTACCCTGTTGCTGGATGTTGTATGCAATGAATGAACACTTTCTGTATTCCCTTTTATTTTATATACTTACATTTTTATGTTCCTTATATTTTTCAATAGCAGAAGTGAAAATGGAAAATTCACAACTATGTGGAAATTAAACGACACACTATTGAACAACTGTTGGTCAAAAAGGAAACCCAAAGGGAAATTAGGCAATATCTCAAGATGTATGAAATTTATTCATAGCATTTTATACATGGCCTTTATTATGTTGAGGTAATTTCCTTTATTCCTACTGTGCTGAGAGTTTTTATCACAAAAGAATATTAAATTTTGTCAAATGCTTTTCTGTATCTATTGAAATGATCACTTTTATCCTTTATTCAGTTAATGTAGTACATCATACTAATTGATTTTCCTATATTGAACCATTCTTGCATGCCAGAGGTAAATCCCACTTGGTGTGTGATCCTTTTAAAGTGCTGTTGGATTATTTGCTCATATTTTCTTGAGGATTTTTGCATCTATATTTATCAGGATATTGGCCTGTTGGTTTCTTTTAATGTGTTGTCTTTGTCTGGCTTTGGTCTCAGGGTGATGCTGGCCCCATAAAATGAGTTAGGAAGTGTTTTTTTCAATTTTTTAAAAGTGTTTTTGAAAAACTGGAATTAATTCTTCTTTAAATGTTTGGTGGAATTCTCCAGTGACATCATCTTAGTCTAAGATCTGTTGGGAGGTTTTTGATTATGGATGCACTCTCCATACCAAGCATAGGTTTTCAGATTTTCTATTTCTTTATGATTCAGTGCTAGTAGGTTTTACATTTCCCGATATTTATCCATTTTGTTGGTTTGTTGGTGTATAATTGTTCATAGTATCTTTTATGATCCTTTTTATTTCTGTGGCATCAGTTGTAATTTCTCTTCTTTTGTTTCTAATTTTCTTTTTTTTTTCTTAGTCTAGCTGAGAGTTTGTTGAAAAAAATTATCTTTTTAAAAATCCAACTCTTTCGGGGCACCTGGATGGCTCAGTCATTAAGCGTCTGCTTTGGCTTGGGGCATGATCCCGTGGTCCTAGGATTGAGTCCTGCTGAGCAGGAAGCCTACTTCTCCCTCTCCACCTCCCCCATGCTTGTGTACCCTCTCTTGCTGTCTATCTCTGTCAAATAAGTTAAAAAAAAAAATCCAACTCTTTCATTAACTTTTCCCATTGTTTTTCTATTTTCTGTTTCATTTATTTCTCCTGTGATCTTTGTTATTTCCTTCATTCTACTAACTTTGGGCTTAGTTTGTTTTATTTTTCTAGCTCCTTGAGGTGTAAGTTTAGGCTGAGATCTGAGATCTTTCTTCTTCTTTGTTAATGTAGGCATTTGTAGTACAGACTTCCCTTTTAGTACTACTTTTGTTCACATAATTTTTGGTATGTTGTATTTTCCTTTGCCACAGGACATTTTCTAATTTCCTTTTTTTATTTCTTCTTTCACCCAATGGCTGTTCAAGGGTGTGTAAATTTCCACATAGCTGTGAATTTTCCAGTTTCACTTCTACTGTCAATTTTTAGTTTCATTTTATTGTGGTCAGAAAAGACACTTGGTATGACTTCAAACTTGTTAAATTTGCTAAGACTTACTTTGTGATTTAACATATCATCTACCCTGGAGATTGTGGTTGAGAAAAGTGTGTATTATGTTGCTATTGGGTGAAATGTTCTGTATATGTGTGTCAGGTCTATTTGGTGTACAGTTTACTCTAGTACTTTGTGTCTTTTTTGATCTTCTGTCTGGATGTTCTCTCATTTTTTAAAGATTTTTATTTATTTGAGAGAGAGAGAGAGAGAGAGGGAGAGTGTGTGCACACACATGCACAAGCAGGGAGAGAAGCAGAGGGGGAGGAAGAAGCAGGCTTCCCCCTGAGCAGGGAGCCCAACATAGGGCTCAATCCCAGGACCCTGAGATCATGACCTGAACTGAAGGCAGATGCTTAACCCATGGAGCCATCCAGATGCCCCACTGTCTGGATGTTCTATCCATTATTAAAAATGTGGTATTGAAGTCTCTATTATGGTATTACTGTGTATTTCTTCCTTCAGTTCTGTCAGTATTCACTTTACATATTTAGATATCCTGACGTTGGGTGTATACATAATTGTTATATTTTCCTGGTGGATTGACCCTTTTATTGTTATAAAATGTCTTTCTTTGCCCCTTATCACAAATTTTGACATAAAGTCTATTTTGTCTTATAGCCACCACTGTTCTTTTGGTTACTATTTTTATGGAATATACTTTTCTATCCCTTCACTTTCAGTTTATGTATATCCTTAAATCTGAAATAAGTTTTTGCAGACAGTATATAGTTGGGTCTTTTATTTTTTTTCAATCCATTCAGGAACTCTAAGCAATTTGGGGAGTTTAATCCATGTACATTTATTTATTTATTTAAAGATTTATTTTATATATATATAGAGGGAGTGTGTGTGTGTGTGTGTGTGTGTGTGTGTGTGTGAGAACGGGGGGAGAGCAAAGGGAGAGGGAGAGAATCTCAAGCAGACTCCCTGCTGAGCATGGAGCCCAATGCCAGGCTTGATCTCATGACCCTGAGATCATGACCTGAGCTGAAATCAAGAGATCTAAAAGAATGAGCCACCCAGGCACCCATAATCTGCTTACAGTAAAAGTAATTATTAATAAGAAAGGATTTACTTTTGCCATTTGTTGATTTTTCAGTTAGTCTTGTTATTCTTCTGTCTTTTCATCACTTGGTGTCCTCCTTTATGATTTGTTGATTTTTTTGTATTGATATGCTTTGATTCCTTTTTCTTTTTTTTAAAGATTTTCTTTATTTATTTGACAGACAGAGATCACAAGTAGGCAGAGAGGCAGGAGGGGGTGGGGGGGAAGCAGGCTCCCTGCTGAGCAGAGAACCCGATGTAGGGCTTGATCCCAGGACCCTGAGATCATGACCCAAGCCGAAGGCAGAAGCTTTAACCCACTGAGCCACCCAGGCGCCCCTCCTTTTCCTTTTTATTGTATAACTTTCATAGGTTTTTACATGTGCATATGTGTAGTTACCTTGGAATACACAAAAAATCTTATAGTTAATAAGTTTATTTTAAGCTGATAACTTAAGTTCAATTGTATACAAAAACTCTCCACTTTAACTTCTTCCCCTAACATTTTTTGTCACAATTTGTATCTATTTTGTGTATCTTTTAACATTTTCACTGTTATTTTACTATTCTTTTCCTAACACTTATACTGGAATTAAAAGTGATTTAATAACTGCCATTACAGTAATACAGTATTCTGTATTTGTCTATATATTTATCTTTACCAACAAGTTTCATACTAATGCTATTGTGTTACTTTTAGCATCCTTTTGTTCTAACTTGAAGAATTCTCTTTGGCATCTTTTCTAAGGCAGGTCTAGTGGTGATGAACTCCTCCAGCTTTTATCTGAGAAAGTCATTATTTTTCCAATTTCTAAAGAATAGTTTTGCAAAATAAATATTATTCTTGGTTGGTAGTATTTTTTTTTTTTCTTTGCACTTTGAATAGCTCATCCCACTTTTTTCTGGCCTGCAAGATTTCTCCTGGAAAATCTGCTTATAGTGCTATATGGATTCCCTTGTATGTGACAAGTATCTATTTTTCTCTCTGCTTTCAAAAATCATTTTGACTTTGACAATCTGATTATAATTTGTCTTGGTGTGGATTTCTTTGGATTCCTCTCTTTAATGGTCTTTTGGCTTCTTGGATCTGGATGTCCATTTTCTACCCCAGATTTGGAACTTTTCAGTCATTATTTCTTTGAATAAGCTTTCTGGTCATTTCTCTCTTTTCTAACCAGGACTCAATGCATATAGTGGTCTGTATAATGGTGTACCATAAGTCTCTTTAGCTTTATCATTCTTCTTCATTCTATTTTCTTTTTGCTCTTCTGACTAAATTATTTCTAGTGACTTGTCTTTGAGTTCATTGATCCCTTCTTCCATTTGACTGGTTTGCTGATGAACCCCTCAAATGAATTTTTCACATCAGATTTTATTTCCAGCTCCATGATTTCCATTTTGTACTTTTAAAATATTTTCTCTCTCTTTTGAAATTCTCATCCTTTGTCGAAATTGTTCATGCTTTGTTCTAGACCTTGGTTAGCATCTTAATGGCAGTTATTTTTGAATTCTCTGTCAAGCAAATCGTATAACGCTGTTTTATTAAGATTTCTGAAGAGAATCTTGCTGATTTATTTGGAACAGCTTTGCCTGATTATTCATTTTTCTTGACTTTCTGTGTTGGTGGCTGTGCAACAGGCAAAAGTGTCACCTCTCCCAGTCTTCACAGAATGTCCTTATACAAAAGATGGCCCTCACTAATCAGCTTGTACAGAGATTTTGGGGGCCTCTACCAATTCTTTTTCTCCCCAGGGAAATGTAGGAAGTTGTAGTTCTGTTTTGCTTGATCTTTGCAGAAATTTGGGAGGGAAGCTATGCCGTCCTCTAGTTCAAATAGCTATCTCTGTTCTTCCCCCCAGGTGGTTAGACTATTTTGGACCCATAGAACTCCAAGACTGGAAAGACAGAAGCTTAACATTTGGGGAACACCCTAGGGAAAGTTAAGGTGCTGGATGAGTGAATAAACACTTTTCTTCCACTGAAAGAAGCTGAGTACTGGGAGGTCTCTTCCCAGTTACAAGATATTGCACTGGGATCAGGGACTGGTTTCCCTACTCATTTTAGTGATTGTGGTTTTTGTCTTCACCTGGGATGCAGGAGCCTTTCGATTAGTTTCTGGATTTCTCATAAAGGGAATTTGTCTGTGAATTATTGCTGAATTGGTCTGTTTGCAGGGGGAAGGGGGTCCAGGCTTACCACTCCACCATCTTGCTGATGTCCCTCCTGACAAGGCTTTTATTTCACCCTTATTGTTGATAGTTTCATTGTGGATAGAATTTTATGTTGCTGTTTTTTTTTTCTCTCAGCATTTTGATGATGTTTCACTGTCTTCTGAATTCTTTAGTTGTTAATGAAATGTCAACACTCAAACTAATTTTCTTTGTTAGTAATATATTGTCTAGTTTTAAAAAAATTTAATAGATATTATGTTTATTTTAATTCCAGTATTAGTTATAAATGTTATATTAGTTTCAGGTATATAATGCAATATAGTAGTTCAGGAATTCTATATATTACTCATACTCATCATGATAAATGTACTCTTAATCTCCTTCACCTAGTTCACCCATTCCCCCATGCACTTCCCCTCTGGTTACCATTAGTTTGTTCTCTATTGTGAAGTCTGTTTCTTGGTTTGTCTCCCTCTTTTTTCTTTGCTCATTTGTTTTGTTTCTTAAATTCCTCATATGAATGAAATCATGTTTTATTTGTCTTTCTCTAACTTATTTCCTTTAGCATTATACCCTCTAGATCCAACCATGTTGTTATAAATGACAAAATTTTATTTTTTTTAATCTGAATAATATTCTATTGTATATATACACATTTTCTATCTCCATTCATCCATTGATGGACACTTGGGCTGTTTCCATGTCTTGGATATTGTAAATAATGGGGCAATAAACATGGGAGTGCATATATCTTTTTGAATGTGTTTTTGTATTTTTTGGGTAAATACCCAGTGGTGGAGTTACTGGTTATGACAGTTCTATTTTTAATTTTTTTTGAGAAACCTCCACACTGCTTTCTATAGTGACTGCACCAGTTTATATTCCCAACAACAGTGTATGAGAGTTCCTTTTTCTCCACATCTTCACCAACACTTGTTATTTCTTGTGTTATTTTAGCCATTCTACTTGTTTTAAAAATATTTTGTCTTTGTTATTTTGAAGTTTTACTTTGTGTTTATTTTCATTTAGATTGTCTTGGATTTTGGGGCTTTCTTACTCTGAAACTTGGTTTCTTTCATAAATTTGGGCAAACTCTGTCATTATTCTTTTGAAAAATTTCTCTGAAATTCCAGTTGGTATATATTGGACTTGCTTACTCTATTTTCATTCTCCCTTAATCCTTTGTTCATATTTATTTATTTATTTTCTGGGCTATATTCTGAGTGATTTTACTCTCAGCTCCTTAGTAATTTAAGATTTTGAGTGAGGGGCGCCTGAGTGGCTCAGTGGGTTAAGCCTCTGCCTTTGGCTCAGGTCATAATTTCAGGGTCCTGGGATTGAGCCCCACATTGGGTTCTCTGCTCGGTGGGGAGCCTGCTTCCTCCTCTCTCTCCGCCTGCCTCTCTTCCTGCTTGTGATCTCTGTCAAATAAATAAATAAATAAATAAATAAATAAAATCTAAAAAAAAAAAAGATTTTGAGTGAGAGAGAGAAAGGTGGGACTATGAGTTGGGGGAGGAGCAGAAGGGGAGGGAAAGGGAAAGGGAGAGAATCCCAAGCTGACTGCACTGAGCATGGAGCCCATGGCACTGAGATCCCAACCTGAGCCAAAATGAAGAGTCAGATGCTCAACCTGGGCCCTGCCATTTCTTCTTGTTTAATTTGTTTAACCATTCATTTCAATTTTTAATTTTAATTACATTTTTAATTTAAAATTATTTATTTCCAAATGTGCCTAGTTTACTTTTTAAAATCATATATCAATACTGTTCACTTTCTTAATTCACATAAATGAATATTTTATATTATGTATTTGATAATTCTAATATCTTTAATTTTTGTAGGTAGATTCCATAGTGTACTATTTCATTCTGAGCTCATGTTCTATAAAATCTTATCTGTCAGGATTCTGGGTTTAAATTATACTCCTCAATAAATGATTTGCATTGGCTCCTTCCAAGTTCTTGAGGTTATTATCAAGCCCGGATAGCATTAAACTACATTTTCAGATTGGGGTTTATTTATTTTTTCCTCCAAGGTCACAGAAGTGGTATGAATTCAGGCTTTAAACTGGTGTGAGAATAAACTTTAGTTATGTGTTCTCAGGGGAGACTTTTCTTTCCCAATATGTACCTCCTTCACCCAGAACCAAGGCAGAGATAGGCACAAAGACCATCATTAACCTTTGGGAATCTGCTTATTTTTCCAAGCCCATCCACCGAAGATATACACTTTGAGAATTCTGGGATTAAGTTGGAGGGAAATGAAGTCTCTGATCAAACCTTACCATAAGATATTGCCTCCAATGTCACCTTCCCAGATTCCCAACACATAAAATTTAAAATCCAGCCTTTAAGCCAGCAGGAAGCAGCTAAGAACCAATCCTACCCCCACAACAAACATCTGTGTGGTATCATTCTGCATTCACTTCTTTTGTGTGTGTGTATGGTTTCTTGCTTCTGAGGAACTTCCTCACTTATTAGCTCAATCATTCATTGAAAAGATTAAATACTCTTTGCAGCATTTTAAGATATCTTTCTGAATCTTTGTTTAGCCAGATGGCCCTGGTTTCTTCTATAAACTAGGAGCTGAGAGTCATATGCTGAGAATGAAGGGGCAAGAAATAGTTTGCTGGAGAGAGAAAAGGTTTGAAATGGGGGAAAGTGGGAAAGCAAATGACATAGTAAAGCACTAAATATTAAAGAGTTGATGGTACCCAGGAAAGTTCATAAGGATGGATCACTTGATAAGATTTATAGCCTTTGGGTATATGGTAGCCTTATATCTGATACATATTAGCCCAATAACCTTGGACAAATCACACCCTGTTTGTATCTACCTATATCACAGTGATTGTGAAGACAATTGTTATAAAAATCCAGCATTGAACTAAATCACTATTTCTAGCAAATAGTAATTGAGTCATGATGTGAAACTTATTTGTTTTACAGACTTATTTAACAGAATTTGTTGAAGCCAAATTAGCAAAGACCTACTTACTATGGGCCATTTGCTGTGATGTAAAAATAGTTTTGCCAAGCAAAACTTGAATATATTCAAGTGTCTTCATTAGTAATACTTTACCCGTGGTAATAAAAATTAACTTTTATCCAATTAAATCATGATAATCTAAGAGAATCTTAGCATTCATACCAACAGGCAATCTTTAAGGCAGAAAATATAAAGATCCCAGAAAGTACACAAATAATTTACCACAAAATGTTCATCAAAATCAAGTTAACCCCCAAATTTTAGATGGCTAAATATTTTCTAGTTTTGGCCTTTTCAAGAATATCATTTGATAATATATTCACCATTGATCTAGTTGCTATGAGATAAAAATATAATAAATTAACTTAATCTTAAGGAGTTTCCATGTTAGGTGGTCAAATGCTTTTGTGACAAATCACAGAACATTATAATGAAACCCAAGTACATGTAAATTAAACTACACATTATTTGACATATCACCAATATTTGGAAGAATGTATTCATTGTCAGAACAATGATAGCATCCATGAATATAAGAGTTAAGATTCTGAATTTAATTTTCCTAGCTGGCATTGTGGCATTTTGGCATTGTGATTAAGTCACCATATTTATCCTGATTAAACAACTGGCATTCATGCTACAAAACTGTGAGAAAAAATGTCAATATGGGCCTTGAAAATGAATTCATTGATTTTGGGATATATAACAATGCTCAAAAGGCAGTATACTATTAACTCTTATCTTAAGTCCTTTTACTTGTTCCAGTGGTAGGTAGCATCAGTTTTTTTCAGATTATCTGTTTTAAAGATTGAAGTCTTTTCTGGTCAAAGTACAGGAGTAGAATCTTCCTCTGGTAAAGTACATGTTCTATTGATCATGCCAAAAAAAAGTTCGGTAGGTGTTTTTAGATTAGTGTACAGTGGGATTTTTCCCCCCTCAAGTGTCTGCTTCCAGGAGATTAAGTTGAAAAGTCTAATTATTTCAGAAGGGTTACTTCTCCTTATCTCAATTCCACTCAAGTGTAGTCAACAAAAGAGGGACTTAGGCAGTCTTAACTTTTTGAAAACTTAATGAGTTTTGGAAGAACCACCAAAATGCATTCAAAGGAGTAATAGTTGTTTTTCTAACTTTATTTGTATTCTGCTCCATGGTTCTTTGTAAGTCCTTAAAGTTAGAATGTTTTTAATTATAAAAAATGTATGTAACAAATGCTTTAAAGAGGCCAAGAACAAAATGTAATTGGTATTTAATGACAGATAGTAAAGACAGAGTGATTTGGTAATCTAGAAGTACAACTATTTGAAACAGATATAGGGCCTTTTAGTTAAAAAAAAAAAAAAAAAAGTCAAGTGTTAGTTTTGTTGTCACCAGATAGATCCTTACCATACTTCTGTGATACCAAGAACCACTGAAAGAGTTTCATTGATTCAGAATGATCAATGGAAAGTATACTTCCAGTTACTTGGAATTGATATAAAAATTTAAATTCAAATACTCTTTTAAATACAGATTCCTCTGGATTTTTTCTCATGAATAGGGAAATGATTTCTGGTCAAGATATCTCTCTTTAAACAGTTGAAAATTTGTTAAGTACAGTTATGGGTCTTAAAATTGTTTATGTGATCATGAAAAGACGAGTATAGACAAACTACACTCTTTTTAGGAGACACTGTGAAAGGAAAAAGTTTTAATCTATCTTTTCCAATTATATTTTCTAGGTTTATTGAGTTTTATTGCCTTTTGAAAAATGACATCACACAAAAGATTCATTTAACAGGAAGACTTTTAGACACTTAAAATCTTCCCTTGGAATATCAGTCTATTAAAAGTATGAAAACTCAATCTAGATATCATGCAGTTTATGCTGTAGAAGCATACTTTTAGAATTTTAAGCTTAACTATAAATGCTTTTTCTATTGCAATAGTGTTTAGCCACTTTGTGATTACCTCAAGGTGAGAAGTGTGACTGGGAGAGGGCACAAGGGAATATCCTGGGGCACCAGAAATGCTGTTTATCTTAATCCGGGTGGTAACATGAATGTAAGCATACATAAAATTTCATATCTGTATCCTTCAGATTTACGCCCTATGGCATAACTTATTTCTCCAAAAAATGTAAAAAAAAAAAGAGTGTTTACTTTATGAAATGCCTACTCTTTTACAGGAATCATTAATATAATTTTATAAGTCAAAATGTATACGGGAAAAACAAATTATCTGATGCTTATGGCATAAGGATTACTGGTCACTTTCAGGTAAATTATATCTGAAGCTAGAGTTAAGCTTCAGTAATGAGAGGTCACTGGTATTCTATCAGAAATGGTGTTGGGAAGAATACAGTGTATCAATTTAACTATAAAGGACAGAAATGCTATAACAGCTTTAACAACAACTCAAGATGAGAGCATCATTAAATAAGTGACAGGACTCTGGCATAATTATTTGGCTTATGATTGCCCTTTTTTTTTTTAATTTTTGCTTTTCACTGCTTGGGTTTTGCCTTATTTTTGCTTGGACTTCCAAAGTATAGGGAAGGAAAAGAATTCAAGTTAAATTAGTTTTGTTATTTATTTTCAACTGTTTTTAATGTGGTAAAAAGCTGAAGTTATGACTGTAATTTGAAAATTATGCATTCTACTTTCCATCTATTATAGGAGAAAAGAGTTGGTTTATGAAGGAAATATAAACAACCTGCCTCAAATGTTTTTTTACTTTTGCTCAGAACTATGTTAATTCTCATCACCTCCAAAAGCCTTTGAGAGGATTAGCTGCATAGACCAATATTGTTCTATATTAGTCAGTATTAAGCATATGATGTCACCTTGTTTCCTCCCCTCCTCAAGTCTTTTTTTTTTAAGTGGGGGGAGGGGAGAGGGAGTGTTTTGGGCGATTCTCAAAATTCTGTGGCTTAAATATCACTAGCTGACACACCTGATTGACAACCTTACACTCTCAAACCTGTTTGAAATGGGTCAAATACCCAAGCGCTGCAGAACAATGCAATCTAACCAGCAATTCCCCATAAGAGAGAAAGGGGGTGTGATTAGGTTCCAGCTATTAAGCAAGTTATTGCAAAAACAGTTTAGTGGTTTGTTTCTGCAACAGTCACAGGTTAAGCTAGTATTTTCTATCTTAATTAGCTCCAAGAAAACCCCAGTAGGCTGTAAGAGGCAGGATAAATAGCCAAAGCTCGAAGCAAGTGGGGCAAACATTAAGAGCTTTATGGAGGTCTTTATACTGACCCTCAGCTTTGGTTATTGATCATTAACCCTGCTGGGGAACTATCGAACGGAATTTGTTTGAGGCTTATCGAGCCACAGGAAAGGAGATGCAGGAGGGAATATAAGCTTCTAATAAAAGAAACGCAGCAACAATAGCAGAGGAACAGCTCTGCCTGGTGACGTAATGGCTGGCAGCAGTCCAGCTTCAGCAGAGCTGCTGCTACCTCAGCATCCAACCTCTCTCAACACAGTCCAGCTTCGGCAGAGCTACCGGGGCTGCTACTTCTTGCGATGCCACTTTGTTGGTGCCACCAACACCTTACCTTGGAGGGCCAAAACACCGAACAAAGGGTTGTCCTGTTTTAAGTTGTCGGAACCCACACTCTCACTCACTCAATCCCGCCAGCTTCTCAGGAACCGAGTCAATCCGCCGCTTAAGTTTAGGGTGAGCACACTGGCGCACACTCCAGGCGTGCCTCAGTTTCCCCAAGCTGCTCTCGGGTCCGCCTCGAACTGCCCGGTCCCCCTCCCCCTCCCGCCCCCCCGCCGATCCTCAGCCCGAGTTGATCGCAGCAGCCCCGCTCACCCGCCCGGCCCCGCATGCCGGTCCTCTCGCCTTACCTCCGCCAGGTAGAGGTTGAGGAGACAGAGCGTGGAGAACTGGAGACAGGAGGGGAAGCAGTAGAGCAGCCAGTGGGGGAAGAAGTGCAGGTGAGCGGGCGGCCGGAGCAGGGGCAGGGAGCCGCTGAGAGAGAAGGCGGCGGAGAAGAGGGTGGTCCTGAGCGCTGCCCACAGGAGACAGAGGAAGAGGCAGAGGCTCTGGTAACTCAGCCGCCGCTCCCGGTACAGGAGCAGCCGCCACAGCTGCAGGTAGGCAAAGGCGAAGAGCGCGGCGTAGAGCAGGGCGTGCAGGATGCTCAGCGCCAACTGCACGGAGCCCGGCACCGCGGCGCCTGAGGCGGCAGCGACGGCGCCTCCGCCTCCGCCTCCGGGCGTCGAGGGCTCGCGGCCGGCAGCCGGACCCGGCACGGACACCCTCATGAGGGGGCTGGGGATCAGGAGAGAGAGCGCGGGAAGGAAGGGGCCGGACTCAGAGCCGCCGTCGAGGGGGAGAAAGATTTCCCCCTTACCCCCCACCCACCCCAACCTCCAACCCCAGGAAGCGCCGTGACAGGACCCGGAGCCCCGCGCAGAGCAGTCGCGGCTCCCCGGACCCCGCCTCCTCTCCCCGCCCCCCCCGGGGGGTCTCGGCTCCTCCTGCTGCGGCTCGGCTCGGTGGCTGCAAAAAACAACTCTCGGCTGGAGACAATCAGCTGAGAAACCCGAGCATTTGAGGCGCTCGCTCCGCACCGTGGGCTCGCGCCGATTGGTCCAGGCGGGCACGCCCCCTGCGCACCGCGCTCGGAAGGCCACGGGCCACAGGACCCGTCGCTCGAAGGCTCCAAGATCTGATTGGGCATCCGCTTTCCTCACTTTCTCCCTCCCTTTTACTCCCCACCCACATTGCCGATTGGCCCAGCAACTGCACGGCCCGCTCGCGCCGGCGGGAGGACTCGGTGGTCGCCTGTCACCTGGGGCGGCTCTCGCTCCTCCCCCTGAGCTTTCCATTGGTTGGAGAGGCCGCACGTAGGGAGCACGAGTAGGGGGAGGAGCCGTGGGATTGTTTTTTGCTCAGCAGGCCGACCCCATCGTGCGGAGGTGGCCACAGGCGCTGAGGTTGGGTTTGCTGCACCCTAGTAGGTAGGCGCTGCCGTTCGTCGCTGCCCGCCAGTCGGCGGGGGCCCCACCTTCTGCCTCTTCTTCACGTGGCGGGCACTGTCGGCCGCTGGAACCGTCTTGGTTCCTCTGGGTAGGTCTTGCCGCAGGTTTCGCGCAGGTGAGTGGCAGCGGAGGTCCTTCCTTGAAGGGGCTGTGGTTTCTGCCTGCCGGGATGGGGATTCAGCCTGGCGGCTGTTCCCCAGCAAGGGCAGCTCCACTGAGCTCTGGGGTCTGGCTTAAAAGGGCCTCACCTGCATCCTTCTGAGGGGCATTTTGCTTTCTTCTTTTCCCCCAGCATGAGCAGCGAGAAAAACGTGAGCCCTTTGTGGGGAGAGGGGACGGAATGAGAAGAGTGAACTGAAGCTTTAAGCAAACTTCTTCCTCGGGGGAGGACGAGTGATATTAGGATGAGGTGGATGTCCACAGGAGATGTGAATGGGGGGATGTGGGTCTTTGAAACTTAGAATTTGAAAGGATGCTCTGAGCACAAGTGTAGGGAAGAAGGCAGAAAAAGAACTGTAAGTCTGATGAATGTTTAGGGAGAAAAAAGTAGAGTAGTTTGTGCTTAAATTCCACATATATTCCTTCAGTCCTTAGTCCTGTACTTGGTGGATGGTGGCGCTCTTCTTGAGGCTCAGAGAGGTACAAAACAAATGCTATATTATGTTATTGCTATACATAGCGAGGAGTAGATCTTCCAACGTGTGTTGGACTGACGACATTTGCTGATTTTTTTTTTTAGCGTTTGGCAATAAAATGAGCAAAGTAATGCAGAATGATGAGAAAACAATTTATATTCTCTTTAGAGTGAGTGGCACGTCACAAATTCAGTATCCTTTTGAAAGTCACTGCTACATTTACTGGTGCAGCCAAGACTCAGCCTTCGGTAACTTACCATTCTTTGTCCTAACGCTTTCCGTAAGAAGACTTTGCTACCTTCTTTCCTAGCTAAGTGATCCACAGGGAACTGTAAAGTCTATTTTGTACTACAGAGTCTGGGACAGTGCTTCACCCAGGCACCAGATGCTGATGTGTTTTGGATTCTTTATAGGTATATTGACAAACTGTGATGTTTAGGCTTGGCATAATTATGTGGATCTCTCAGATAAAACATTCAGCCCAGCAGGGTGTACAGTGTAGCCTAGAGCAGGGTACAACTTGTTGAAAGAAATAGGTCTGAGTTAAGCAGTTGTGTGCTTTAGCTTGCAATTTGCTTTTTAAAAGGGAAATTATTATATTTTAAAGATTTTATTTATTTGAGAGAGAGCAAGCATGAGCGCAAGGGAAAGGGAGAAGTAGACTTCCCACTGAGCAGGGACCCTGGGATCGTGACCTGAGCTGAAGGCAGCTGCTTAATGCACTGGGCCCCCCAGGTGCCCCTTAAGCTTGTAAATTAAGCAGGAACTCAGAGTTCTGTGATTTTAGGCACTCATCAAAATCAGGAGAACCTCCTGTTCCCTGACATGCCTATTTTTGTATCTTCCATAATGATGAGGTACATGTTTTGTTCACAAATAGACTTTCACCATGAACTGGTTTTTCTTTTTCTCTGGTATTCTCTATTCAAAGTTATGGTAAACAACATCTGGATAGTACCCATACTAGTTTGAGGTCTTTGCTTGTTAACTTTTTTATTTCAGAGCATGTCCAGATAGTTTTTTTTTCCCCCCTCTTCCTCTTTTGGGGGTGCATGAGGGCTGCAGATAGGGGATTTGCCCCAACTGCCTTGAAGAAGCTCTGAAGTAGAGAGAGGTTGACTCCTTTTATTGCTTCCATTGAATCTTAAATGATAAACGTTTGTTTGTTTTGTTTTGTTTTTAGAGGTCACAAGTAAGCAGAGAGGTAGGCAAAGAGAAAGGGGGAAGCAGGCTCCCTTCTGAGCAGAGAGCCCGATGCAGGGCTCGATCCCAGCACCCCGAGATCATGACCTGAGCCGAAGATAGAGGCTTAACCCACAGAGCCACCCAGGTGCCCCTTAAATGATAAACTTTGATGATATCTAATCAAGAGTTTATTTAAAGCTGGTTCAATGAGCAGGTTTTCTCCAGTAGTAGCATTAAACTATAAGCTAATTTTTGCCAGAATGTTCTTACAGGAAGTTTGTAAGCATTATATGCTCCATTTGTTGCAAAATATGAAATGTGTCTTTTCTCAGAGAATGATGCCCACAGACTTGGTATAATTTGTTTAATGATTATAGTTGTTAATTTCCTCTTTTTCTTGAGAGAGAAAACTTTTAGTTTTATGGTTAATCATTAGGGAAATTTAAGTCTATCAAGGGAAACTAACCAAGGTCGTCTAGAAAAGCTTGCTACTTGATATTCTAAAATTTGAAATGTGTCCAAATGCAGAGTGGTTGAATATTGTTTTCTAGGAGGGTACATTACTCCAGCACAATGGTCTTTCAAACATTTCAAAGCAGAAGAACTATTTGCCAAGTTTTATTATAAACAGGACCCAATCCCAAAATGGGATTGTTCTAACTGTAGAGAGTCACCAGCTGCTCCAGCTGTGGAACACTGGAAGGCAGTGTTCCTGCTACCCCTCACTAGCAGGAAGATGAATGTTTTTCTGTTTTCTGTTGAAATTCTTCCTCCTCATTGCCCTCTGGGGACTCTCAGTATTTTGGTGCTGAGCAAAATTTTGTTGCTTTTTTTTTTTTTTTTTTTTTTTTTTTGTAAGTTGGCTTCACGCCCACTGTGCAGCCCAACGCAGGGCCAAATCCACAACCCTGACATCAAGACCTGAGCTGAGATCAAGAGTTGGTTGCTTAACCGACTGAGCAACCCCAGGGCCCCCAGATTTTGTTGCCTTTTATTTACTGTTTCTATTTGCAAGCTTCAACCCTGTTTGTACTACAGCTTCATTGTTCCAACTCACAGTGTTTGTCACTCTCTTGTATTTGTCCTTAGTTAAATGTCACATGTATTTGCCAAACTTTTTTTTTTTTTTTTTTTTTTTAAGTAGTCTCCATGCCCAGTATGGAGCCCAATGTGGGGCTTAAACTGAGATCAAGAACTGCTTAACCGGGGCGCCTGGGTGGCTCAGTGGGTTGAGCCGCTGCCTTCGGCTCAGGTCATGGTCTCAGGGTCCTGGGATCGAGTCCCACGTCGGGCTCTCTGCTCAGCAGGAAGCCTGCTTCCCTCTCTCTCTCTCTCTGCCTGCCTCTCCGTCTACTTGTGATCTCTCTCTGTCAAATAAATACATAAAATCTTTAAAAAAAAAAAAAAAAAGAACTGCTTAACCTATTGAGCCACCCAGGTGCCCCTACCAACTTTTTTTTTTTTTTTTTTTAAGATTTTATTTATTTATTTGACAGAGAGACAGAGAGAGGGAATACAAGCAGGAAGTGTGGGAGAAGGAGAAGCAGGCTTCTCGCTGAGCAGGGAGCCCGATGCAGGAATCCATCCCAGGACCCTGGGACCACGACCTGAGCCAAAGGCAGCGGCCCAACCCACTGAGCCACCCAGGCGCCCTGCCCCTACCAACTTTTAAATGGTACAGGTAGGTGTACTTGTTTAGAGTTTAGGGATGAGGCAAAAGTTACATCTTGCATACCAACTCTGATTAGTGCTGACAGGAGCATTATACTGATGAACTGAAGGCCCCCTCTAGGCTCAAAGGGTATGAGTCTGCATGTAGTTGGGTGATATATATGTGTAGTATAGGTAAACATTTACCTATGACTTCCTTCTTTTGGTATTGGCACCTGTTGTGGTTATAGTCTGTTGCATTTGAAAGAGTCCTCTTCATTTGTAGAATTATCCTACAGAGAAATTGGGTCAATTTCCTGTGAATTCTTTGATATTTACTGCTTTGAAAACACAGTGTATGTATTTATGTTCAAGTCACTTTCCTCTTAGCTGTTATTAAAACCAATAAGTCTAGGCTGGGTTGTACTGTAATAACAACCCCCCAGACTTAAGAGATTTAACACAACAATGTTTAATTTGTGTTCACTGTGGGTTAGCTGGGAGCTTTGCCCCATGTTGTCCTCTTTCTGAGACTAGGTTTAGCAGAGAAGGCTACATTTTGAGTATTATCATTCATCATAGCAGAAGAAAAATGTGTTGTGGGTCATGAAAATATATTGACTAGGAAAAACTCCCGGAAGTTACATATGTCACTGCACATTTCATTGGCCAAATCAAGTCATGGCTATACCTAATTCAAGGAATTGGGGAAGTATAATCTTAACATGTGTAGAGAACTAGAAGCATTTGAACAGTCCACCCTTTTTGTGAACAGATACTCTCCTTCTTACCTGTAGTTCATCCTTGGCCCTCCCAGTGGACATAACCTCCAAATCCTATCCAGTCACTATATCAAGCTCAAAGTCCAGGATCTCTGACTAATGCCCAGTAGTGCTAATCTCTAACCAGTCTAGACATTATAATTTATCTGTTTCCCACTCCCAGTTGAATACATAGGATAGCTTAGGGACAAATACGAATAAGTGTTCCAATTTGGAGAGGGGAGGAATGGAAGACACATACCAGACTTGAACTCTGAAATCTCACTGGGCAGATATTGCCAGGGCTCTTCTTCCGTTCACTGGGTTCTCCAGGTCCGTGCTTTTCAAACTGTCTGTCATGAATGACCAGGGTTGGTTTTTTTTTTTTTAAATTCTTAATAATTCAAAATCTAAATTTGTATTTTTCTTAACTACAATAAAAATGAATTACAACAAAAATGGAATGAAAACACTTATCAAATGACAAGCCCAATTTTAAAATTTTTAGATTTAACAGACAGAAGATTACTGTGTAAAATGGATTATAACAGCTTTTTGACATCTACACTCAATGTCTGTGTTTGTCTCATTATTATAGACCCAGTAACAAACAGTTGGTATTCTGGCACATGCCCTAGGGCATAGTTCTCCATGGTCCTTGGCTTTACTCTGCAGGCGGTCTTTCCATTTTTATTATCTTTGGCCACATCTGAAGTTTATTTTGGAGAATATGGCCTCTTTCCATAGCTGAGCAGTTTTGTCAGCTTGCTTCCTGATGATAGAAGGGTGGGTGCTAAAGAACTAAGTTTTAAACAGCTAGTCTCTTGGATGGCGGTGGTTCTTTGAGTACCTTTATTTGAATACCTTGTTAAACATAAGCACCTACACTCTTGGTGGGAATGCAAGCTGGTGCAGCCATTCTGGAAAACAGCATGGAGATTCCTCAAAAAGTTGAAAATAGAGCTAACCTACGACCCAGCAATCACACTACTGGGTATTTACCCTAGAGATACAAATGTAGTGATCCGAAGGGGCATGTGCACCCAAATGTTTATAGCAGCAGTGTCCACAAGAGCCAAACTATGGAAAGAACCTAGATGTCCGTCAATAGGTGAATGGATGAAGAGGATATGGTATATATACACAGTGGAATACTATGCAGCCATCAAAAGAAATGAAATCTTGCCATTTGCAATGATGTGGATGGAACTAGAGGGTATTCTGCTGAGTGAAATAAGTCAATCAGAGAAAGACAATTATCATATGATCTCCCTGATGTGAGGAAGTTGAGAGGCAAAGTGGGGGGTTTGGGGGTTAGGGAAGGAAAAACTGAAACAAGGTGGGATCAGGAGGGAGACAAACCACGAGATTCTTAATCTCACAAAACAATCTGAGGGTTGCCGGGGTGAGTGGGGTGGGGAGAAGGTGGTTGGGTTATGGACACTGGGGAAGGTAGGTGCTATGGTGAGTACTGTGAAGTGTGTAAACCTGGCGATTCACAGACCTGTACCCCTGGGGCTAATAATACATTATATGTTAATAAAAAATAAAAAATAAAAAAAAACCAACAGCAACTATAACCCAGTGCTCATCTTCTGTCTATCAGCCTCTTCTGTTAGGGCCATATATAAGTTCATTAGCCACACAAGCCTGGGTACATGCTCATTATAAATTCATTAGGTGTGTGTCACCTCCAAATTATTGTAGTGACTGTTTTGTCAAATGTTTTGTCACTCCTTAATATGGATTGCTAAGCTCCGGTCTCTGATGAAAGTTTCCCTGATTGGGCCCCGAACAGTCCTTGCTCCTTGGCCTCTGAGCCACTGTTTTGGGGTTCTTGTTAAGGTAGCACCTCATTCTAGTTTGTATACCAGTGAAGATAAACTAGATTATGCTGCCATAATAACCCCTCAAAGCTCAGTGGCTTCTGACAATAAGGTTTATTTCCTCCTGTGTCACACACTCTTTGCATCTCAGTGAGGGTTCTCTGTGTTGTGCTCATACTGGGACTCACGCTGAGGAATAGCCACCAGCTGAGCATCTTTCATGACTGTGAGAGAAGAAAATAACTCCTGCCCTACCCCACACTAGCTGTTAAACTTGCCTGAATGAGACATGCCGCTTCTGCTTACATTTCATTGGCCAGAGTAAGTCACCTGGTGGCCACAACCAATTCGCTAGAGGTGGAAAGTGCAGGAAGTTAAGTGTAATCCTACTTTCTACAGGAGAGCGGAACTATTTACCCCATACCAACAAATTACTACACCAAAGTACCAAGATTACATTTCTGCCAAGGTACTCATTTCTTTGTTGATATTTAGTTTGTTTTTTAATTAAAAAAAAGTATTTATTTTTTAAAAGATTTTATTTATTTATTTGACAGGCAGAGATCACAAGTAAGCAGAGAAGCAGGCAGAGAGAGAGGAGGAAGCAGGCTCCCTGCTGAGCAGAGAGCCCGATGTGGGGCTCGATCCCAGGACCCTGGGATCACGACCTGAGCCGAAGGCAGAGGCTTTAACCCACTGAGCCACCCAGGCGCCCCTATTTATTTATTTTTGTGGGGAGTGGGGAGAAGCAGACTTCTCGCTGAGCAGGGAGCTGGGTGTGGGACTCGATCCCAGGACCTCGAGATCATGACCTGAGCCAAAGGAGGATGGATGCTTAACTGACTGAGCCACCCAGGCACTTAATGTTTAGATTTTGAATAATTAAGTATTGTTTTCTGTTTCATTTTCTAATTACTGGAGAAAAAGAGCCACCGAATACCTTCTGTATCTTTGTTTTTACTCTGTTCTCACTAGTATTCTTATTCCCTCCCCCTTTCCCATTCATACTTCCCTTCTCTTTAAAGATATTTTTATATGGAGAACATGTCTCTGGGCAAATGCATTTTTATTTTACATGCATGTGAAATGAACATTCTTCTGTAGCCCCACAGGGATAAGTTGGAGTAATAGGAGTAGGAGCTATGGAAAATGTGATTCCATACAAGTAATAACTTTAATGTTTAATTTTCATTTGTATTATTTTAATGCCAGTGTAATCAACATACAGTGTTGTATTAGTTTCAGGTGTACAATATAGCAGTTCAACAATTCCATGTATTACTCAGTGCTCATAAAGAGAAGTGTACTCTTTTTTTTTTTTTTTTAAAGATTTATTTATTTATTTTAAGAGAGCCTGTGCATCCGAGCTCGGGGAGGGGCAGAGGGAGAGGAAGAATCCTTAAGCATTTTACCTGCTTTGCGTGGAGTCTGTTCCAAGTCTTGATGTCAGGACCCTGGAGATCACAACGTGAAACAAAACCAAGAGTTGGACGCTCAACCAACTGATCCACCCGGGTGCCCCAAGAGAAGTGTACTCTTAATCCCCTTCACCTGTTTTATCCATCCCCCCTCAACCCACTTCTCCTCTGGTAACCCTCTGTTCTCTATAGTTAAGAGTCTGGTTTTTGGTTTGTGTGTCTCTCTTTTTTCTGCATTTGTTTTAATTTCCACATTTGAGTGAAATCATATGGTATTTGTCTTTCTCTTATTTCACTTAGCATCATACCTTCTAGATCCATCCATGTTGTTGCAAATGGCAGGATTTCATTCTTTTTTATGGCTGAATAATATTTTAATGTATATATACTATATCTTCTTTATCCTAGTTATGGACACTTAGGCTGCTTCCATAGTTTGGCTATTGCTAAGTAATGCTGCAATAAACATAAATGTATATGAATCTTTTTGAATTAGTGTTTTTGTATTCTTTGGGTAAATACGCAGTAGTGCAATTTACTGGGTCATAGGGTAGTTATATTTTGGGGGGAACTTCCATACTGTTTTCCACAGTGCCTGTACCAGTTTGCTCCCATCAACAGTACATGAGGGTTCTGTTTTCTCCACATCCTCGCCAAGGCTTGTTGTTTCTTGAACTTTTGATTTTAGCCCTTCTGATAGGCGCCAGGTGCTATCTCATTGTGGTTTTGATTTGCATTTTCCTGATGATGAGTGATGTTGAGCATATTTTCTTGGGTCTGTTGGTCATCTGTATATCATCTTTGGATAAATGTCTGTTTTTGTCTTCTGCCCATTTTTAAATCGGATTACTTTTTTTTTTGATGTTGAGTTGTGTAAGTTCTTTATGTATTTTGGATACTAACACTTCTTTGGATATGTCATAAGCAGATATCTTCTCCCATTGAGTAATTGTTTTTGGTTTTGTTGGTTGTTTCCTTTGCTATGCAGAGCTTTTTATTTTGACGTAGTCTAAATAGGATGACTTTAACTTTTAAAATCAAAATGAAAAGGTACACTGTTTAAAGAGTTAGATGGTTCTATGTAAGACTTCAGAAGTCCCCTTGGTATCGTCCTCCTCCAATTTCTTATTCCTTAGGGGCAGTTATTTAAATTTCTCCCTGTTTCTTATGGCATCAATCTTCCTATTTCTGATAAACTTGGCTTTTGGTGTTGTGAAAGTGAAGATTTAGCTCTTTTATTCCTCCTCCCACCCTGACTTTGTGTTTCCTTATTTTCTGTCTTCTCAGCCTCTGAACTGTGGTTGTCTTAAATTTAGTTAAATCATTGTTCAATGTTTATTTTTCTTAAATATTTATTTATTTATTTATTCACTGTTTGTTTTATTATAATCATGTAAGCTATTTCTGGCTGACCTGTGCAATATTCTCTGCTTTAAGTAATTCCCTAAAGAATCAAATTTATCAAAGATGGAACAAACTGCAAAGGTTTTAGTTACTAATGAGTTCCTATCCTTCAAAGTATGTATGTAAGAATAATCACCAACATCTCTAATTGATCAAATGCATAGTACTTTCACATCTATAATTTCATTCGTCCAATGAACTGGTGTGGGAAAGTATTGTAGCACTGAATGTGCAGTTAGACCTTTTGCTGCTACAAAATTCATTCTATGGGAAAAGAATCCTATGTTAACCCTACTGTCCAACTAGTGTTAAAATAACTGCATTATAACCACAAGCCCAGGAAAAATTATATTTATACTTGAATTGTTCAAGTGTACTTTTATTTAAAAGTTTTATCTTTTCATTAGGTTTTAGTTATTTTGTATAGTAACAAATGTTATATACTTATTCTCTTAGCCTTGGGATGCATACATTTCCCATCCTCCCATAAAGAAAATATTGAATGACCTATTTTAAACCATTGCCATTAATATAAGTGGCTTTAAAATACACTGGTTTAAAATGGCTGTAATATGTAATCAGTGTTAATATAAAGGATACCCCTTAATTATATAATTAAAATTACTTTTTTATATACCCCTTACAGTCCTCACTCACTCTACTTGAATTTTTGAACTCTTGTTCATTATTAAATATCAGTGGCAGATTGTTCATTGGTATAAATTAGCTCTAATGAAAATAATGTTAAGAAGAAATTGATGAGGGTAGGGAAGGAAGGAAGAAAACAAAAATGAAACAAGATGGGATTGAGAGGGAGACAAACCATGAGAGACTCTTAATCTCATACCCTCCCCAATGTCCGTCACCCAGTTACCCCATTTGCCTACCTCCTCCCTTCCAACAACCCTCAGTTTGTTTCCTAAGATTAAGAGTCTTTTATGGTTTGTCTCCCTCTCTGGTTTTGTCTTGTTTCATTTTTTCCCTCTCTTCTCCTATGATTTGCAGCCATCAAAAAAAAAAAGAAAAAAGAAAAAAAAAAAGAAATCTTGTCATATGCAACAACATGGATGGAACTAGAGGGTATTATGCTTAAGTGAAATAAGTCAATCAGAGAAAGACAATTACCATATGATCTCACTGATAGGTGGAATTTAAGAAACAAGATCTAGGGTCATAGGAATACCTGCTTCTTAAGGAGAGAAGTTACATGCTTACTGATAAGATTAAAAGAGCAAAGTAGGGATGCCTGGGTGGCTCAGTTAGTTGATCATCTGCCTTTGGCTCAGGTTATGATCCTAGAGTTCTAGCTCCTTGCTTAGTGGGGAGCCTGCGTTTCCCTCTGGGTGCAACTTCTTTGCTTGTGCATGCAACCCCCAACACCTGACAAATAAATAAGTAAAATCTTAAAAAAAAAAAAAAAAGTGAAGTAAATACCCAGTTTAGTATAATTCTCACTAAATTTTTCATTCTTCTATCATTTTATTCTTTACTGAGAAAGCATACCCCTCTCCTTATGAGCAATTTTTAGCTATATTTTTCTGTCTCTTGTTCGGAGATAGTGATCTTTTGTTTGAAAGATAGGGATTCTGTTTGAAATTTAAAAAAAATTAAAATTCTCATCTATGCTTGTGGGTGTATATTACCTCCTAGAAGTATGATATATTTTCCCAAACTATCTTCTTTTAAATTTAGGTAGTATAGATCATCAGTAGAAAAACTTCCTGAAAGAAGAAATTGTTCAAGAGAAATTTGAAGGTAGCAAAACGGAAGAGGAAGAATTGACAACAGATGCAGAGGATAGTATGGAAGTAAGTACAGCATGAAGGAAGATGAAAGGAGGATATCTAGAACAAATCTGAGTTCAGAAGATAGAGTTAAAATATGGGTTGGAAAAGATGCTTGAATTTCTAAGCTATATAAATAAATCTAAGTAATGTATTAAAAGTATATTTAGAAGGAATGTCCTTTAAATAGTTTTTATAGCTGTCTTCTAGGGAATTTAAAATAAAAAGAATGTGGACATAGTAGATATAGATTTTGGATGTCTCACTACCATTTAATGGTATTAAATAACTGAGTATTGATTGTAAGTCTGTTCTAGGTAGAGAAAGATAAAATGCCCAATTTAAAACAAGGATTAAAAAATATTTGAGAATTAATTTTAGGACCCTTAAAAATGACAATTAGCTTAACATCCTTTAGTAAATATCTATTAAACTCAAAATATTTCATATTGAATTTTCTAGATCTCTTTTGCAAGTATCAAAAATCAATAGTATTATTAAATCAATGTCATTTTATACCATCCCTCTCAAATATTTACTAGAAGGAAATAGGAAAGTACTGGCAAGATCAAATATATAAGTAATGCCTTATATTATTCTTTTTGCAGATTTTACTTCATTCATTTGTTTAACAAATTTATTCAGCAAAACTTTGTTGAACACCTGCTCTTGCTAGATATTACCCTAGGCAACAGAACCGCAGCACTGAAAAAAACAGACAAAAACCTCCTGCCCATGTACAACTACAGCTGATGATGTCTTCCAGTTTCAATTTATTTAGAGTGGGCATCTCTTTTGTCATGATGTGCATTTTTTGTAAGTCAGCAGTAGGCTCTCTATCAGAACTGAGTCCTCAGAAATATTTCAGTACATTACAACCAGGAAAAGCCTCCTTAGCTTATTTTTGTCAAGCTGGTAAGTATTTTTTATATTCTACATGATTTTTGTGATGTTTCTATTGCTGTTTAATCAATATTCTCAGTGGGAATTTATTGTCAGGATTAGTATTATGTGCCATAAAGCTGCTACTAAAATATGCCTGCCTGAGTTTAAATCCCGATTTTGCCACTGTATGATTTTGATCAAGTCACCTAGCCTCTCTGTGTTTTTGTTATCATCCTTAATGAGGAAATAATACTTGCTTTATAAATTTGTTGTCCTTACAATTAAATGAATTTACTCATGTGACTGGTCCATAGTAAATATTAGATAAGAATTAGCGATTAGTAGAATTACATCTGAATTTCATCTAGTCATTTCTGAAAGTATGCTTTTTGGTATTTTTAGTGAACAAATAAAAGTGTTTTAAAACTTTAAATGATGTATTAGTAACACTTTTGTTTAATACCTTGCTTTAGCTGTACCATTAATTACACTGATTAACCAGTTGAACATAACTAAAAATTGTAATGGTCTCATTAAGTCTTTATCCCTTAAAAAAAACTATTCTTGGAATTAGTAAGTGGAATGAATCCACATTTCTGTTCGCTCTCTTCTAATTGTCATTTGAAAATGGTATTTTAAAGTTATTTTGAGGGGCGCCTGGGTGGCTCAGTCAGTTAAGTGTTGGATTCTTGATTTCAGCTCAGGTCATGATCTCAGGGTGGTGAGATTAAGCCCCACAGTGAGCTCTTTGCTGGGTGTGGAGCCTGCTTGAGATTCTCTTCCTCTCCTGCTGCCCCTCCCCTCACTTGCATGCATGCTCTCTCTCTTTCTCTCATTAAAAAAAAGCTTTAAAATTGTTTTGAAAGTTTTGTACATGTATCCATGTGTGTTGTGTATGTGGCATTAAACTTGGAAAAATAATGTCAAATGTTAGCTTTAAATTAAAAAAAAATTTGTTTTTTTTAAGATTATTTATTTATTTATTTGACAGAGAGACCACAAGTAGGCAGAGAGCAGGCAGAGAGAGATGGGGAAGCAGGCTCCCTGCTGAGCAGAGAGCCCAATATGGGGCTCGATCCCAGGAGCCTGGGATCATGACCTGAGCCGAAGGCAGAGGCTTTAACCCACTGAGCCACCCAGGCGCCCCTTGTTTTAGAAATTTTAAAAATTTACTTACAAAGTTAAAATATATCATAAAAACATTAGAAATATGAATGATGAGGCAATAGGAAATAAGGGTATAAAATATATAACTAGGTATGTTTATTATTTGTTGTTTTGTATACTTTTAGGGCAAACTGATCTGTTTCTTCTTCAGTGTGCAGCTTTCAGGTTTAGTTTTTAAAATTCATCTTTTCTAAGGAGCAAGCCATAAAACATTCATTAAACATTTCTTATTTTTAGATTCTCCAAGAAACTCTGTATTTCTTGAAGAATTGAATGAGGCTGTTAAACCTCTCCAGGACTATGGAATTTCAGTTGCAAAGGTAGGAAGACATTTTTTGTTACTAAATTATTAGTGACAGACACTTTACAATTATATGACTTAAGGCTGAGTATCTAAATATACTTATGTTTCACACCTTTTTCCAGACTGGAAAAATTTTTTCCCTACCATTTTATATACGAAAAAACAGCACAGAAAGATAGTTGCAGGTTATTGTGTAAATTAATACATGAAGAAAAAAAGCTGTTCAGAATTCTTTGGCTTAGAATTTATTTTGTAAACTGTTTTATTGAGGCTGTGGTTCAGTTTTCAATCCTATGGTTAGGCTTTGTTGTTTTGTTTTGCCTGACAAATATATAATAATAGATCTCTATATTCAATCATTTATTAAATTTCAGTTTATTAGCTCAGTTTCTGACCACAAACTGAGGTACAAAAATTGAGGTAATTGTTTGCTTTTCTAGTCTTCTGAGTCTTTATAATTACTTATGTTTCAGTTTTCCCTTTATTTTTAGAATAAAGTCAAATCACTCTAGCTTGAAATGACATATTTAATTTTTTTCTCAAAAAAATGTTTAAACTTGTCATTGAGTATATGGAAAATTTCCACATGCGTCAGAGATTAGATAGCTCCATGAGCTTTTCATTTACTTTAATCTTAGAATTTGTATCTCAGAAAATTGAATGATTAAAACCCAGTGATTATTGAATTCTCTCAGATTAGTGTCTACCTAACTTTCTGTGTACATTTATTCTTTGTTAGTTCATTAGCTTCCTACCTCTGAGAGATGGTCACTGTCCCACTTGGTCCCTACAGCTAGAGTTCCCAGGGCAGGAAGCATAGAAAGATTAACTAATCTTGGCTATTAAAGGGAAACTCTTTCCTCTACCCAGAGATCACTTTCAACATCAAAATGTGTGTTTTCCCACACCAATCAGTTCTGTCACTAGCCACCCACTTAGCTCAGATCTTACAGGTTAAGGGCTCAGTCCTATGAGACTGCCCTTCCCCTGCCAGCTTCAGATGCCAATACCAAGGAGTGGATTCTCAGGTTACCTACAACTTCTGCCTGACTTGGCTACAAATTGGGGGCTTTTACAACCCCCTCCTGGGTTTGATAATTTGCTATAATGGCTCGCAGAATTAAGGGAAAACACTTTGTTTACTAGGACTGGTTTATAATAAATGATGGAGCCCTGGAACAGCCCAATGGATGAGCTGCATAGAGCGAGGTCTGGAAGTCTTGAGCACAGGAGCTTCTGTCCTTTTCTGGTTTGGACTGTGCCACACTCCTGGTACTTGGATGTGTTCACCACCCTGGAAGCTCTCCAAGCCCTGTTGTTTAGGGTTTTTATGGGGGTTCCATTATGTGGACATGATTGATTAAATCTTTGGCTCTTGGTGATTAACTCAATCTCCTGAGGATAGGAGGTAGGACAGAAAGTTCAGCGTAATCATGCCTTTGTCTTTTCGGTTAAGAGTCTCCATCTCAAAGCTATATAGGAGCCATCAGGGATCAGTCACCTCATTAGCATGCAGAAAGGTACTCTTAAACACTACAGGAGTTTTCTTAGAAGCTCTTGTATAAGGAACTGGGGTTTAAGACCAAGTATTAGAACAAAAGATACTCCTATCACTCAGGAAATAATAAGGGTTTCAGGAGCCCTGTGTCAGGAACCAGGGGCAAAAACCAATTATCTGTTTCTTACTATATCACTGCTAAATACTTAAAAAAATATTTTTTATGTCGATTCTATATGTAACTTTGTTAACTTTGAACAACTGATTTCACTCTAGAATGATAATGGTGCTCATCTTCAAGGCGCTTTTAATAAAATTCTAAAGTTTAGAAGTGAAATACTAGGCTGGTATGACATTCAAAAGGGATAATCATGCTGTTTATCTAGTAACTAATAACCGTGTATCTAGTAACTAAAATAGAGTATTAAGGTTTATGCCCAGGGTGTTGCCTTTATGAACTAACAAAACTTAAAGCCTTGATTTTACAGTTGAGGATGCTAAGCTGTGTGGAAAGGAGACTGGTGAATAACACAGACCTATATTGAGGACCTAGCTCACTCTCTGGCACACAGTAGATACTGGATAAATGTTTATGACCTTGAAATGAGGTGATGTTGTTTAGTCTTTTAGATAGATATGTGACTAAGATCTGGTCTATTTCCTTGAAGAATTTAGATCCTAAATAGGGGAGAAAAAAATATATTCACAAATCATTTCAGAAATTAGCAGAACACAATCATTGTAATAGTTACAAATAAAATGCCATTTAGGTTTAAAGGAAGGGAAGCTCATACCTGATTGTCAGGGGAGAAGGTCATGTGTGGTAGTAGGAAGGACTTGACAAAAAGTAGCATTTTGAGATTGTCTTTAAAAGTTAAGATTTCAGGAGGAAGGTGCAGATGAAGGAAACACTAAAATATAAATTGGACTAAATGTTCCAGTTAAGACAAAGATTGCCAAGCTGGGTATGATAAGCAAACCCTACTCTGTACTATTTAGAAATTCATCTTAAAATAAAGGCTTCAGACATCTTCAAGGTAAATGAAGGAAAAAGATGTATCATGTAAGTGATGATCAGAAGAAAGCTGGTGTAGCTATCTTACTATATCAAAGCAGGTTTTAAAACAAAAAAACCTTTGGATCATCTTTGACTCTTCATTTTGTTGTAAACAATCCATCAATAAACCTTTAGGTTCTATTATTAAAACTTCTCAAATCTTCTCACATCCTACACTTGCACCACACCCTGCCCGTCTAAATCTTTTTCACTTCTCATCTGGGAAATTATAGTAGCCTTCTAATAATTGGTCTTTCTCCTTTAACTCTTGTCCCACTAGAGTTTTCTCCACACATAATTCATATGTGTCAGGTCACTTTGCTACCCCTTCCCATTACATTAGGATAAAATAGAAACCTTTCCCTCTTACTGACACTGGCTTCCTCTCTAATTTCATTTTTTGTCTCTTACCTAGCTCAGTTTGTTCCTGAAACCTACAGGTCCTTTTTTTGTTACTTGGACAAGCTAGAAGTGTTTTTCCATAAGGCCTTTGCAAATATTTTCCCTGCTGCTTAGAACTTCTCTCTTCCATATATTTATATAATCATATGCATCGTTCCTTTCCTTCTGTTCTTTGTGCAAAGGTCACTCCCTCCTGCAAGCCTTCCTTGGTTACCTATCTAAAATGTCCTGTCATAAACTGTCCCCTTAGTATTTTTTTCTATATGGGACTTAACACTGCATATTAATTAGTTTTTAAAATTGTATCTACTTTTAGAATGTAAGTTCTAAAGATAAAGATTTTTATTTGGAACTTAACTGTACCCCCGGTGACTAGAAGACTGACATATGGTAGGTGTTCATATATATGTTGAATGGGATGAATGGAAAAAAAAAATCTATTGTCATAATGTCAATCATCCCCTATACTCTGACTTGTAAAATTCTTGCTAACATTCAGTTTTTTGGGGGGAGGGGTGTAGCTGTATTTTGACTTTTAATTCTAATTCTCTATTCCTAATACTTCTTTCTGAGTATCAGTTCTCCTTTTCTTGCTTTTGAAAATAAACATGGCTTCCCCAGTTGTCATTCTCCTTCCTTTCAGACTCCATTAAAATTAAATTGAGCAACACACACACACAGACACACAAAACCCCGAACCCATTAAAAAAAAAAAAAACTTACAAAGTCTAAAATGAAATAACTTTTGCTTCCAGCCTTAGTTTAAGTTTTGTTGGCAGCTACTCCTTGCCCCATCTCAAAACCTCTTCATTCTCTTTATCTCTTTCCTTCCTCCTCTATCCCATGCTACAAACACATGCCCAGGCTTCTTCCTAGATCTCCTTGCTGTATTGGTGAAAGATCCCTTGAACCTCTTCTGTCCTTCTCTGCTTTACTTCAGGTGCCAGTCATCTTTGCCCTGCACTGATGTGATACTCATTTAACCTGCCTCCTTATCTTTGCACTTGCTTGCCTTCCATTGTATCTTCATGTTGCTGCCAGGATTATCCTTATATTTTTCACACAGAGTCTAGATTATAAACCATCAAGGGCTGTTATGGCTGCTTTAATGTCATCAGTGATTAAGGTTCATTGTTTCTGTGGCACCATCCTCAGCAAGGGTTTCTCCTTTCAAGATGTTTTATGGTCCATGATTACTGTTGGTGCCCTTGCTGCCTTGTCTGTTTTTTTGTCAGAAAGAAGTGGAAAAAGAGTGTAAGTCAGCTCCCTTTGAGGAACCATCTGGAATCCAATGCCAGTGACTTCGAACACTGTTCAGCCATCTGTACCTGTTGGGGAGTCTGGAAAAGTCTTTCATTGGGGCACTTGGGTTTAGGGAAGTTCTGTTAGTAAAACAAAAGGGAAGGATGGATTTTGGGTAAGAAACCAACAGTATCTGTATTCTAGCTGTTGAGATGCTTTCATGCTCCCAACTTACCACTTACTTCTGCTTCTTGGCTTTTACTCATGATTTTTTGTCCTGCCTTAATTGTTTCTTTCCTTTTCTACCTGGTTACCTCTAACTTGTTCTATAAGGTTGAGTTAAATGTAAATGCTTAAGTACAATTAAATAGAACTATTAGATGTAGAAATAATTCCTTAGGGTTACCTCAAGCACTTGAATAAATGAGCAATTATAGGATACAAATCAGAAAGAAAAGTAAAATAAAAAATCTGACCTGGAGACAGACTGTACTGCTTAATTTTCCTTCTTGTTTCCCTAACCAAGAAACTTGACCTTTTGATATATACTCTAAACTTTAAATATAATCTTTTAAAGGTTAATTGTATCAAAGAAGAAACATCAAGATACTGTGGAAAAGAGAAGGATTTGATGAAAGCATATTTATTCAGGTAAAGTATTTTTTTGAGTGTGATAGGCAGATATAAAGCTATACTTCTAGAATGTTAAAATATACAAAATATCACTAAGTCAGAATAAAGTTGCATGCAGTAGGAGTCAATGAAGCTTAGCAAACAGTCTAAGCCATAGAGTTGTTACCTGTGCTTCAGCTTTCTTGTCTATAAAATGATATAAAATAACTCTAAAACCTACCTCACTGACTTGTTTTGAATATTACATGAAAATTCTTATGTAAATTCCTACTATAAGTGCCTGAAAAGTAATCACTTAACAAATTTAGTGTTTTGAGTAGATCTGTCAGGTCCATATTTGGGTGTGAAAGAAATGTATTTTTTTTTTTTTTTTTAAGAAATGTATTTTTGAAAGATCTGCCAATGTCCCAGTTACAGATTCCTTTCCACTTTGGTATGCTAGTCTCTCTGAGGTTTCTCAGAGTCTTTTTCCCAAACTATTTGGATTTGGCCTAAGAAGAGGGGACAGATTCTGTCTCCTCAGAGATCAACTGCTAAGGATACTTCTTTTTCTCTCCAACTTGTGTCCTTTCCCAGCCCATTTAGGGAATGTGTGTGTATATGACTGGGAAGTTGGTAGGAAGCCTTGTTGAGACTCATGTGTTTTTCCCAGTCTTTTTGCCTAGCCCAGGGTCTAAGCTCCTCAAAGTCAACGTATTTATTGAGTGTAAATATTCAATAAATATTTTTGTGTGTTTTATGGTCAGCATGCTGGTAGGGGAGGTACATGGGATAATAGATAACACTCAGGCTCTGACATCAAAGAACTTACAACCTACTGTATTGGAAAGACAAGAAAAATGAATTTCAAGGGAATATTTCTGTAATGCTTTTTGAAATTTTTTGTAGGGGCAACATCTTACTTAGAGAATTCCCTCCTGATACTCTTTTTGATGTGAATGCCATTGTTGCTCATGCTCTCTTGTAAGTACGGAGGTACCTATTCATTTGTTGTTTATCTCTTGATTTTGTTAGAGGCTGCCACAATCCATTAAAATATTTTAGGGTTTTAACATTATATTTGTAGGCATTCATTCACACATTACTGGTCTGTCTTCTCCCTATGTAGAGGATCTCAAATGTCTTGAATGGCAGAGGATACAGAAACATTTTTATATAAGAAATAGGAGAGGACACAATCACATGGTGATAGTATTGCTTTTCCTTTTGAGTATAACTGTGGAGTAAGGATTTTACAGGTAAGAAGCTCATTTTGCTATTCTCACTGGGATTTTTAAAATGTCTGGCTTGCTTCTCATCCCAGCCGGATTTTTCTGGAGTCTGTAGCTCTGTGCCTACTCGGTAGGTGCCGAAACAGTGCAAATAGTCCCAGCACTCATCTTAGTGTTTACTGAGAGAGGGAGAGAGAGAGAGAATCTAAATTTAACTTCCCTGGCATGGAATCTTTACACCTAGGATTTAGGCCTATGAGGAGTCCATTCTTGTATTCTCCCCCTGAATGGAGTCTGGTTTCCTCCTCAGTGACACAGCTAGAAGCTACAACTTAATCAGGGATACAAGGTTACATGGACTTTTCCAGTTTAATGTTATGTTAGGACTGCTGGCACTTAGACTTTTGCTGACATGAGTATCTTTGTTGTCTGCTTGGCTACCCTATTCCTTCTCCTCTTGGACTGGATTCCCATAAAAATTGGGTGAAAGTTAAATGACAGGAAACTCAAAACTTATAGGTGAAAAGTTGTGGTTATCATTTTGAAAATGGACACTTTTAAATGTTCCAGTACCCATCATATATAAAAAGATTTTAGAAATCCTTGGGGCGCCTGGGTGGCTCAGTGGGTTAAACCTCTGCCTTCGGCTCAGGTCATGATCTCAGGGTCCTGGGATCGAGTCCCGCATCGGGCTCTCTGCTTAGTGGGGAGCCTGCTTTCCCTCTCTCTCTCTCTCTGCCTGCCTCTCTGCCTACTTGTGATCTCTGTCTGTGTGTCAAATAAAATCTTAAAAAAAAAAAAAAAAAAAAAAGAAATCCTTGCCAATGATGGAGCCTAAGACCTGTAGACTAAGAAGCCAGTTGTAAAGAGTAAGTGGTGGCCTTTTAGAGAGGAATTCCAAAGAGCTGGTATGGTTTCTCTTCTCTAGGAATATAGTGTTTTGTTGCATAGACAGATACAGAAACAGGAAATATTAAGTAGTAAGTAAATTGGTAGCAACTTCTATGTATGAGGGCATAAGGATCCACAACACAGGGAAAAATTCCTTGTGTCTAGAATGGAGGCGGATATTTGTTAAGAAGGCTTCCTGGTGGAGGTGGCACTTGGGATGAATCTTAAAGGATAAGTGGGAGTTTGCTTGGTGAAGAAACAGAAGGTGGGGAGGCAGGGGAAACTGAGCAAAGGCATGGAGGTTAGAAAACTTTGGGGGGGCAGTTTTTTTTAAATAAAATTTTTAAAAGATTTTTATTTTTTTGAGAGAGAGCAGGGGGAGAGGCAGAGGGAGAAGCAGACGCCCTGCTGATCAGGGAGCCCAATGTAGGGCTTGATCCCAGGACCCTGGGATCATGACCTGAGCCAAAGGCAGATACTTAGCTGACTGAGCCACCGGGTGCCCCATGGAGGGGTGCAGTTTTTACTGGACTATGAAATGTGAAGCAGGAGATGAGAGCAGAAAAGTAGGCATGGGGTTCAGATAAAGGGATCTTTGTTTACCATGTGAAGAAGTTGAGGCTTTGCAGTAGCCACTGAAGGGTGAGGAGTTTAGCTCCAAGCCAGAATCCTTGTGTGACCTCTGAGTCATGACCATAGGCAATTACAGTCTTCGTCTGGCAGCCCTCATAGAGGAAAGATGCCCTGCCCGCACCAGACTGGCTGTGTGCCCAGTGCATTGTGTTTTCTAGAGAAAATTGAGATCCAGGACTCAGGCACCTAGGCCAGTCATGCTCATATGTAACCTGTATTTCTAGCCCAGGTGTCCCTATACAGAGGCCTCCTTATCAGGGACCTTGACTGAGGCACCTCCTAGGTGCTTTTGCTAAGACCTTCTTATCAGAGGTCTTTAGTTGAGGCACTTTCCTCCACTTGACTCAGTATCTTTCCATGTCTGGCTCTTCCCCCTTCCTTTCCCCTTGGACCACAAGTCCATAGTCAAGAGCCTTTTGTTTGGGACCCCTTGGAATGAGATGCCTCCATGCATGTGACTGCATCCACCTAACCCTTGCCTAATGCTGGCCCATGGTGGTTGTGGCAAGGAATTGAGCCCTTATGGAACTGGGCCTCTCTATTGGTCTCTGGCTTGCCCTCCTATTACAATGAGGGAATAAAGACTTGATTGTTACTTAAGTTTGGCTCACTGTCTTGACCACCTCAATGTCTGATTGCTCAATAGAGGGTTGTAGGCAGTAAGTGATGTAATCAGATTAGTACCTTCGAGCTCTTTCTGGTGGACATGAGACAGATTTGTGAAGTCCAATCACACATAGAAAGCATTGTGTGTACATTATACAACCTAGGGAGGTAAAATAGAGATAGCAAAGAGGGGATTTCCTTTTTAATGCTTAGGAGGTGAAGTTAACTGGATTTGCTAAGGGCTAATTTGGTAATAATCAGCAAAACTACAGACTCAAAGTTAATCCCTAATCTCTTCTTTTCTGACTTTCCAGTCTCACTCTACCCCAAATCCTCTCTGATTAACATCTGAAGTAGGCAAGGAAGAAGAACAGATTGACAGGGGAAGATGAGTCTATTTTAACAAGGGGAAGCCCATCAGACCTGAGTCTCCAGTAGGGACCTGTGGGAATTTGAACCACTGAGGAGTACAGATGTAGGTGTAGTCAACATACAGGTTATTCAGGGAGCATCTGACACAACACCAACACTCATGAGAAGAAGAAACTGAGGGGGGGAATGTAAATGTAGAATTGCAAAGAGGCAATGTTCTCATTTTAATTTAAAATGTAAGAAAAATGACTTGTGGAATATAGTATTTTACAAAAATTCTCTGTAGTAATATTTAGAATGTTGAAGAACTGTGCTAAATAATGTGCCATGTCATAGCTGCACCTTCCAAATAACCATGAGGGAAAAAAATACCTTTCAATTTGACATTCTGCTTTAAGGTGCTAAAACCATCTGTTTGAAATATGCAGTGCCTGGCAAGCAATTTCTCTCCTTAATGCCCATCACCCATTTAGCCCATCTCTGGCCCACCCCCCTCCATCAATCTTGTTTGTTCTCTATAGTTAAAGCTCTGTTTTACCGTTTGCTTCTTCCCTACCCCACCCCCCATGTTCATTTGATTCTTAAATTCCACATATGAGTGAGAACATATGGCATTTGTCTTTTTCTGACTGACTTATTTTGCTTAGCATGATACACTCTGGGTCAATCCACATTGTTGCAAATAGCAAGATTTCATTCTTTTTGATGGCTGAGTGATATTCCATTATGTATATACATATATATATATATATATATATACACACATACATGTACCACATCTTCTTTATCTACTCATGAGTTGATGGACATTTGTGTTCTTTCCATAATTTGCCTGTTCTTAGTAATGCTGCCATAAACATTGGGGTGCATGTATCCCTTCAAATCAGTATTTTGTATCCTTTGGGTAAATATCTAGCAGTGCTAGAACTACCCTGAATCCTAGGGTAGTTCTATTTTTAACTTTGTGAGGAACCTCCATACTCTTTTCCCAAGTGGACACACCAGTTTGCATTCCCGCCAACAGGGCCAGAGGGTTCCCCTTTCCCTGCATCCTCGCCAACATCTCTTGTTTCCTGTGTTGTTAATTTTAGGCATTCTGAGGTGGTATTTGATTGTAGTTTTGATTTGTATTTCCCTGATGATGAATGATGTTGAATGGTCTGGATGTCTTCTTTAGAAAAATGTCTATTGATGTCTTCCACCCACTTCTTAACTAGGTTATTTGTTTTTTGGGTATTGAGTTTGTTCTTTATAGATTTTAGATATTAATTCTTTATCTGATATGTCATTTGCAAATACCTTCTCCCATTCCAAAGGCTACCTTTTTGTTTTATTGATTGTTTCCATTGTTGTGTAGAAACTTTTTATCTTGATGAAGTCCCAATAGTTCATTTTTGTTTTTCTTTCCCTGTATGTATGTAGTAGGGAGTTGCTATGGTTGATGTCAAAGAGATAGTGCCTTTGTTCTCTAGGATTTTGATGCTTTCCTATCTCACATTTAGGTCTTTTGTCCATTTTGAATTTATTTTTGTGTATTGTGTAAGAAAGTGGTCTAGTTTCATTCTTCTGCATGTTCCTATCCAGTTTTCCCAACACCATTTGTTGAAGAGACTGTCCTTTTTCCGTTGGATATTCTTTACTGCTTTGTTGAAAATTAGCCTTTCTTACCCATTCATTTAAAAAATTTTTTTTTTTAAAGATTTTTATTTAGTTATTTGAGAGAGAGAGAGAGACAGTGAGAGAGAGCATGAGCGAGGAGAAGGTCAGAGGGAGAGGCAGACTCCCTTTGGAGCTGGGAGCCTGATGCGGGACTCAATCCTGGGACTCCGGGACCATGACCTGAGCTGAAGGCAGTTGCTTAACCAACTGAGCTGCCCAGGTGTCCCCATTCATTCTTTAGTAGAATGTTCTTTAGCTTCTATATATTTGTGGTCTTTCCAATTTTTTTCTTGTGGTTGTCTTCAAGTTTCATAGCATTGTGATTGGAAAATGTATTGTATGGTCTCAGTCTTTTTGTACTATTTGAGGCCTGATTTGTGACCTAGTATGTGATCTATTCTGGAGAAGGTCCCATGTGCACTTGAAAAGAATGTGTATTCTGCTGCTCTGAGCTGAAGTGTTGTGAATATATCTGTTATTTTAAGTCCATGTGGTCCAGTGTGTCATTCAAAGCCATGTTTCTTTGTTGATTTTCTGCTTGGATTGTCTGTCCATTGATGTAAGTGGGGGTGTTAAAGTCCCCTACTATTATTATTTTATTACTAATTCATTCCTTTATATTTGTTATTAATTATATATTTGGGTGCTCCCAAGTTGGGGGCATAAATATTTACCATTGTTAGATCTTCTTGTTAGATTGACCCCTTTATTATGATGTAGTGCCCTTTTTCCTCTCTTTAAAATCTAGCTTATCTGATATTAGAATGGCTACTCTGACTTTCTTTTGACATCCATTTGCATGGTAAATATTTCTCCATACCTTTACTTTCAATATACAGGTGTCTTTAGGTCTAAAATGAGTCCCTTGTAGGCGGCATATATTGATTTTTTTTTTTTTTAAATCCATTCTGATACCCTGTGTCCTTTGGAGCTTTTAGTCCATTTATATTCAGAGTGATTTTTGATAGATATGAACTTAGTGCCATTTTATTACTTGTTTTGTTGTTGTTTCTAGAGATTTTTCTTTGTTCCTTTCTAGTCTTTGTCATTTTTGATCTTTCTTTCCCATTCAGAGAGTATCCTTTAATATTTCTTGAAGACTAGACAAACTCCTTTTGTTTGTCTAGGAAACTTCTTTATCTCTTCTATTCTGAATGACAGCCTTACAGGATAGAGGATAGAAGAGCATAAGAGCTGTATATTTTTCCCATTTAGCATGTTGAATATATCATGCCACTTTCTTCTTGCCTGCTGAGTTTCTGTGGAGAGATCTTTTGCTAACCTTATTCGCCTTCCCTTATTTGTTAGGGACTTCTTTTGTCTTGTTTCATTTAGTATTTTTTCCTTATCTTTATATTTTGCAAATTTTACTATGATGTGGCTTGGCGTTGGCCTGATTTTGTTGATTTTGATGGGAGTTCTCTGTGCCTCCTGGATTTGGATATCTGTTTCCTTTTCCAGACTGGGAAAGTTGTCAGCTGTAATTTCTTCAAATAAACCTTCTGCCCTCTTTTCCCAATTCTTCTGGGACTCCTATGATACAAATGTTATTATGCTTTATAGAATCACTGAGTTCCCTAGGTCTACATTCATGATCCAGTATTTTTCTTTCCCTCTTCAGCTTCATTATTTTCCATAATTTTGTCTTCTATATCAGTTATTTGTTCCTCTGCTTCTTCCATCCTTGTAGTCATTACATCCAGTCAGTTTTGCATCTTGGTTATTGCAGTTTTCATTTCAGCCTGACTACATTTTAGGTTTTTTATCTCTTGGATAAGGGTCTCCCTGCTATCTTCTGTGGTTTTCTCAAGCCCAGCTAGTATCCTTATGATTGTTGCTTTACATTCTGGATCAGGAATATTACTTATATTTGTTTTCATTAGATCCCTGGCAGTGTGATCTTTTCTTATTCTTTCTTTTGGGATGAATTCTTCTGTCTTGGCATTTTGTGTATATTCTGTCTTCTTTGTGTTAGGAAAGCCTGTTATGGGGGCACCTGGGTGGCACAGTTGGTTGAGTGTCTGCCTTTGGCTCCAGTCATGATCCCAGGGTCCTGGGATTGAGCCCTACATTGGGCTTCCTGCTCAGCAAAGAACCTGCTTCTCCTTCTCTTGCTCAGTGGAGAGCCTGCTTCTCCCTCTCTCTCTGCTGCTCCCTCTGCTTGTGCTCTCTCTGTGTCATATAATTATATAAGGTATAAAAAAAAAAAAGAAAGAAAAGAAAGCCTGTTATCTTTCCTTCTCTTGAGAGTGATGGTTTTATGAAGTAGAGGTCCTGTACTGTCCAGGGCCTGGTGCTTCAGGAAGTGTTTCAGAGTGTATACTCTGATGCTGTGTGTTTTGGCCCCTCTTTCCTTCAGGTCAGTCCTTCCTCTTCAGAGTTTCTCCTTGCCTGCAGTGGCGAGTGTTTGGATCTTGGCCAGAGTGTGGCACATTTTAACTAGTGTATTCCTGTCTGTTTTTTTTTTTAAAGGTTTTATTTATTTATTTGACAGATAAAGATCACAAATAGTGAGGTGGGCAGCGAGAGAGGAGGAAGGAGAGAGGAAGCTAAGCAGAGAGCCCGATGTGGGGCTCGATCCTAGGACCCTGGGATCATGACCTGAGCTGAAGGCAGAGGCTTTAACCCACTGAGCCACCCAGGAACCCATTTTTTAAAAAAGATTTTATTTATTTATTTGACAGAGAGAGAGGTCACAAGTAGGCAGAGAGGCAGGCAGAGACAGAGAGGGAAAGTAGGCTCCCCACTGAGCAGAGAGCCCGATGCAGCCCTCGATCCTAGGACCCTGAGATCACGACCTGAGCCGAAGGCGGAGGCTTAACCCACTAAGCCACCCAGGCGCTCTCCCGTCTGTTAAAAGAGACCTGATGCTATTTCCACTAGAGCTGAAGCTTTGTAGAGCTTTATGTTTAGTAGATGTGGTATATGGGGGATGGAGGGTTGTGCTGGTATTCTTGGAGAGGGTCCCACCACGCTGGTTCTTAGGCACGCTTGTCTAAGAAAGCAGCAGCAGCAGCAGCAGACCCTGTGCAAGGCTTGGTGTAAGCTATTTAGCCCACCACTGTTGGCACTGTGCTGCTTATTGAAATTAGTTTATGCTGAGTGGTGGGGGAGGGAAATGGGGCCAGCTCTCTCCCTTGCCCCTAGAGAGGGGAGTATGTGCCTGCCACTGTCCAGGAAGTCCTCCTGGAAGAGCAAAGAATCTCCCCTCATGTGTCCTAGGCATCCCTCAGATGCCTGCCTTTACCCTGTCTGTGTCTAGCATGGCTGCCCCGCTGATAGCACAGTGCACCTTGGGGTCTATCCCAGGCAGACTGGTTGTGTTTTAAAACTCCATACTTTAGGGACCTGGCATGGTGGGGTCCTACACTGTCCTTTAGGGCAGGGTCTCACTGTGCTGAGAGTGATACAGGTTTGTCCCAGAAGAGTAGTCGCACCAAAGTGCAGGGGTTTGGAGTTTGTTGTAAACCACAGCAAAGAGCTGGTGTCTAGGTTAGCTGCCCTCAGCAGGTGTCTTTGCATCTATGTTGAGAGGTGGGGAGGGAAATCGTGCCTGCTGGCTCTTTAGTCCACCTCTCCCAGATGTGCTCCAAGAATGGGGAACTGCCTCTCCTAGTGAGTCCCAAGGAATCCTGCGATCAACATCTGCCTCCAGGCTATCTGCCCTCTTTCTCCACAGGAGAACTGTAGCCCCTGCCAGGATCCACACCAATTTTGCTGTGGATAGCTAAAACTCTAGTCTTTGAGCCCCACTGGTTGTCAAAAAATATCGAAAATCAGCTCCTCTCATTTTCCCTGTCAGTTGCTTTGGGGAAGTGTTTTCCATATGCAGTGCCCTGTGCATTCCTCTCTCCCTCCCTCCTTCCCTCTTCTGTGACCAGGGTTCCCTGCCCTCTGCAAGCACGCATGATCTCTTTCTCCCCCAAACCACATCTCTGCACCTCCTACCTTCCATGATATGTCTTCTCTCCCTCTAGATGCGCAATTTGTTCTGTCAGTCTTCAGATCAATTTTGTCCTAAACAAACAACTTGATTAAAGAGAAGAATTAGTAAATCAAACCTAGGTTCTGCAACTTGTGAATTTCTGCCCATGGTACTGGGAATTCTCTCTCTCTGGGATATGATTATGAGTGTACAAGACACCACTACTAGTTTCTTACCCTTCCAATTTAGAGGATGAACTAGATTTTTTTTTTTAAGACTTTAATTTTTAGAGAGAGAGCATGAGCATAAGTGGGAGTGAGGGGCAGAGAGGGAGGAGAGAGACAAGCAGACTCTGTGCTAAATGCAGAGCCTGATGTGGGGCTTGACCTCAAGACCCTGAGGGCATGACCTGAGCCAAAATCAAGAGTTGGATGCTCAACTGACTGACTGTGCCATCCAGGTGCCCCTAGATTTTGTTCTTGTTTTGTTTTAGAGCAGTACTAGATTTAGAGAAAATTGAGCACATAGTGCAGAGAATTCTGTATAACTGCTTTCTCTTCTGTATTCAGTTTCCCTTATTGTTAACATTTTGCATTAGTGTGGTACATTTGTTACAATTGATGAACCAATATCAATACATTATTAACAAAAGTCCATAGTTTACAGTAAGATTTAGGCTTTCTGTTGTACAGGTCTGTGAGTTTTGACAAATGTATAATGATACATATTCACCATTATAATATCAAACAATAGTTTCACTAGCCTGAAAAAAATCCCATGCTTCACCTATTTGTCCCTCCTTTCCACTCCCCAACCACTAATCTTACTGTCTCTGTAGTTTTGCCTTTTCTAGAGTGTCATATAATTGGAATCATAGAACTGTAGATTTTCAGATTGACTTATTTTACTTAGCAACATGTATTTAAGTTTCTTCCATGTCTTTTCATTGTTTGATGGTTCATTTTTAGAAAACTTTTAATTCTAGTATACCTAACATACAGTGCTATATTAGTTTCAAGTGCACAAATTAGTGATTCAGCAATTCCATACATCACCTGGTGCTTATCATGACAAGTGCACCTCTTAATCACCATCACCTATTTTACCCATCCACCCCATCCACCTCCCCTCTAGTAACCATCAGTTCATTCTCTATAGTTAAGAGTCTGTGTCTTGGTTTGTTTCTCTCTCTCTCTCTCTTTTTTTTTTTTTTTTGCCTTTGCTCTTTTTTTTTGTTTCTTAAATTCTGTGTATGAGTGAAATCATATGGTATTTATCTTTCTCTGACTGACTTATTTCACTTAGCATTATACTCTCTAGCTCTATCCAAGTTGTTGCAAATGGCAAGATTTCATTCTTATTCATGGCTGAACAATATTCCATTTTTTATATATATATATATATATATACACACACATACACACACAGATATGTGTATATACACACATATGTGTATGTATACATATATACACATATATGTGTGTATACATGTACATATATGTGTATGTATATACATATGTACACACACACACACACACAGACACACACACACACCCCACATCATTATCCATTCATCTATTGATGGACACTTAGGTTACTGCCATAATTTGGCTATTATAATTAATGCTGCAATAAACATCAGGGTGCATGTATCCTTTTGAAATAGCGTTTTTGTATCCTTTGGATAAACATCTAGTAGTACAATTGCTGGATCATAGGGTAGCTCTATTTTTAACTTTTTGAGGAACCTCCATACCGTTGCAGAGTGGCTGTACCAGTTTGCATTCCTACCAAAAGTACATGAGGATTCCTTTTTCTCCACATACTCGTCAATACTTGTTTCTTGTGTTTATTTATTTATTTTGAGAGAGAGAGAAAGTGGGGGAGGGACAGAGAGAGAGGGAGAGAGAATCTTAAGCAGGCTCCATGCCCAGTATGGAACCCAACACCAGGCTTGATCATATAACCCTGAGATCTTGACCTGAGCCAAAATCAGGAGTCTGGACACAACCAATTGAGGCACCCAGGCACCCATGTTCCTTGTGGTTTTGATTTTAGCCATTCTAACAGGTGTGAGGTAGTATCTCACTGTAGTTTTAATTTGCATTTCCCTAATGATAAGTGATGTTGAACATCTTTTCATGTGTCTGTTGGCCATCTGGATGTCTTCTTTGGGGAAATGTCTGTTTATTTCTTCTGGTTGGCTCATTTCTTTTATCACTAAATAATATCCCATTGTGTGGTTATACCAGTGTTTGTTTATACATTCACCTATTGAAGACATCTTGGTTGAGTCCAAGTTTTGACAATTATGAATAAAGCTTCTATAAATGTTCATGTGTAGGTGGGCTGTACTATTTTGTATTCACACCCACAATGAATGAATGAGTTCCTGTTGCTCCACATCCTTGTCAGCATTTGGTATTGTCAATTTTTTTTAAAAGATTTTATTTATTTATTTGACAGAGATCACAAGTAGGCAGAGAGGCAGGCAAAGAAAAAGAGGGGAAGCAGGCTCCCCGCTGAGCAGAGAGCCTGATGTTGGGCTCAATCCCAGGACCCTGGGATTATGACCTGAGCCAAAGGCAGAGGCTTTAACCCACTGAGCCACCCAGGTGCTCCAGTATTGTCAATTAAAAAAAATTTTTTTAACCATTCCAGTTGTGATATCTCATTGTTTTAATTTGCAATTTCCTAATTACATATGATGTTGTGCATCTTTTAATATCCTTATTTTCCATCTGTGTATTTTCTTTGGTGGAATATCTATTTGGATCTTTTGCCTATGTTTATTTTTATTTTTTTAAAGATTTATTTATGGTCCTTTGGTCCTTTGCTCTGGTCCATCGCAGTGGACATAGGGGAAGGGAGGAAAACTGAATGGGAAGAAAGTCAGAGAGAGAAACAAACCATGAGAGACTCCAGACTCTGGGAAGCAAGCTGAATGTTACAGAAAGGAGGGGGTGAGGGGGATGGGGTAGCTGGGTAATGGGTATTAAGGAGGGCACAATTGGTGATGAGCCATGGGCGTTATACACAACTAATGAATCATTGAACACTACATCAAAAACTACAAAAAAAAAAAAAAAAAGATTGATTTATTTTAGAGGGGTTGGGGGGCCAGAGGGAGAGAAAGAGAATCTCAAGGAGACTCCCTGCTGAGCGTGGAGCCCTACAATGGGCTCAGATTCACGACTCTGAGATTTTGACCTGAGCCAAAATCAAGAGTTGGATGCTTAACAGACTGAGCCACCCATATTTTTTTTGCCCCATCTTTTGCCCATATTTTAATTAGATTGTTTTCTTATTGTTGAAGTTTTGTGTTTTTGACAACCAGGAGTCTTTTTAAATTTTATTATTTATTTTACTGAAGTATAATTGACACACAATAGCCTGTTAGTTTTTGGTGTACATGATAGTAATTTGATATATATATATATTTTAAAGATTTTATTTATTTATTTGACAGACAGAGATCACAAGTAGGCAGAGAGGCAGAGAGAGAGAGAAGAGGAAGCAGGCTCCCTGCGGAGCAGACAGCCTGATGTGGGGCTCGATCCCAGGACCCTGGGATCATGACCTGAGCCGAAGGCAGAGGCTTTAACCCACTGAGCCACCCAGGCGCCCCTAATTTGATATTTTTATACGTTGGCAAATTATTCTAACACTTGCCATCTGTCACCATTAAAGTTACTGTAATACCATTGACTGCTGTCACCATGTTGTGCTTTCATCTCCATGACTTATTTATTTTTTATTTTCTTTGCTGCAGCACTTTATTTTCCTCACACAATGATGCTTTGCTGGGGCCTAATGTTTTCACAGGACAATAGAAACCAAAATTTACTGTCCTGTCTTAAAGAATTGAGAATTGGGTACAAAATCCTTACATAAGTTGAAAGGATGAATACATTTATAGTTGTAAATGCAAACTGTTTTCCAGCTTATGGCAATTAACAATCCACAGTGTTCTGCCAGGAAAACATTGGGTAAGAAAGGAAAGTGGGTCCAAAGGTTCAGACCTTTCCAAGCCTGTCAGACCAGCAAGATAGAAATGACAGCTGGTTCAGTATTCTTGCCAGCCTCTAGAGAAATCCTCGAATAGGCAGCTCTTACACATTAATAACCTGCACAGATCAAGAACATCATGGTCTTGCAGATTCTTATCAAACCGATGGATTTCTCTTTATATGACTTTTTTATACCTGAGAGTTTGTACCTTTTAATCCCCTTCACCTATTTTGCCCTCAGCCTCTCCCACCTTGAATCTGTTTTGTTCTTTTGTTTTTTAGATTTCACATGTAAATGAAATCATATAGTATTTGTCTTTCTCTGTTTGACTTACTTGACTTAGCAGAATACACTTTGGGGTCCATCTGTGTTATCTCAAATGGTAAGATTTCATTCTGTTTTATGGCTGAGTAATACTACAATATGTGTATATGTATGTGTCACATTTTAAAAAATCCATTCATCCATGGATACTTAGATTGCTTCTATATTTTGGCTATTGTAAATAATGGTGCAATGAATATAGGAGTGCATATATTTTTACAGATTGGTATTTTTGTTTCCTTCAGATAAATACCCACAAGTGGAATTGTTGGATCATATGGCAGTTCTATTTGTAATTTTTTTGAAAAGTTCCATGCTGTTATCCATAGTGGCTATACCAATTTACATTTCCAACAGCATTGTACAAAGGATCCTTTTTCTTTATAGCCTAAGAGCACTTTTTTTTTTTTTTTTTGGTCTTTTTGATAATAGCCAATCTGACAGGTGTGAGGTGATATTGTAGTTGTGATTTGCATTTCTGTGATGATTATTATTGATTAGTGATGATTAATGATATTGAGCATCTTTTCATGCACCTGTTGGCCATCTGTATGTCTTATTTGGAAAAATATCTTTTCAAGTCCTATGCCCATTTTTTAAATTAGATTATTTGGGAGTTTTAAAGTTGTATAAATTCTTTATATATTTTGGATATTAACTCCTTATAGGATGTACGATTTGCTAATATCTTCTTCCATTCAGTAGGTTGTCTTTTCCTTTTACTGATGATTTTCTTCACTGTGTAAAAGCTTTTTAGTTTGATGTAATCCCTTTAGTTTGTTTTAGCTTGTGTTACTTTTTGCCTGGTCCAAAAAAATATTGTTAAGACAGATATCAAAGAGCTTACTACCTATGCTTTCTTCTAAGAGTTTTATGATTCCAGGTCTTACATTCAAGTCTTTAGTCCATTTTGGATATATTTTGGTACATGGTGTAAGATAGTGGTCCAGTTTTATTCTTTTGCATGTAGCTAACCAGTTTTCCCAACACTATTTAGGAGTTCTTTTGTATATTTTGAATACAAATTCTTTATTAGACATGTTGCAAATATTCTCTTCCAGGCTTGGCTTTTTTTCATTCTCTTAACCTGTCTTTCACAAAGCAGGAGTTTTTAATAATAATAAGTCCAGCTTAACATTTTTCATGGATTGTACTTCCAGTGTTATATCCAAAAATTCATTGCCAAATCCGAGGTCATCAAGATTTTCTTCTATGTTATCTTTTATAAGTTTTATGGAAGACGTTTGTATGTTTTATATTTAGATCTTTGACTCATTGAGTTATTCCTGTGAAAGTGTAAAGCCAGTGTCTAATTTCATTTGTTTGCATGTGGATGTCCAGTTGTTTTAGCTATACTTTCTTCATTAAATTGCTTTCTGCTCCTTTGTCAAAGATGAGATTCTATTTGTATTTATTCTCTTAATGTTTTAATGGTTTCAATTTTAAACAATCTTTGATGTTTGGAATTTAACTAGTATAGAAATGGATTTAGCTCTATACTAGCCAGGTTGCTACATAGTTGTCTCAATACAACTCAGTACAACTGAGATTAGTGAATCTCTTCATTATTCAAGATGTTACCTTTTATATTAAATGCTAATGTATATATATATTTGGGTCTATCTTTGGACCATTTCATATATATATACTGGTACCATTGCGCACTATATATATATATATATATATATATATATACACACACACACACACACACACACACACACACACTGGTACCATTGCTTTAATTATTGAGGCTTTATAATATGAAGGTCTTATATATTTCATATTTCATATGAGGAGGCCTTTATATTTCTGTTTTCAGAATTGCTTGTTTTGTTTACATATGACATTAAAATTAACTCATCCAGTTTCTTCCCCTCCCTGACTAAATCCTACTGGCATTAAATTTATAAATTATTTTAGGGATGATTGGTATCTTTATAATGAATCTTCCCATCCTGGAACCTGATGTCTTTCCATTTGTTCAGCTTTTCTTTTGTGACCTCCAGTAGAGTTTTAGTGTTCTCATGATTTATGATTGGACACTTAAATGTATTGCTAGGTATTTTATCTCTTTAGTTTCTATTGTAAATGGGTTCTTTTCTTTCGTTGTCTTCTAGCATACACATATTGATATTTTATGTGTGTATATGTATGTATAATATATGTGTATGAGAAACAAGTATAATGTATAATTATAGTTATATGCATTAAGTTTATGTCCTTTGACCTTATTGAATTTTTATTATTTTAAAGAAGACTGGAAAAACAAACATAGGTTACAGTAATATGTTTATTATAGAATGCATAAGAAATATAGAAAGCCATGAAAAACCCTTGTAAAATTCTTAATAATCCCATTACCCAGATCTAAACAGTTATTTATTTATTTATTTATTTTTGTTTTTATCCTTGAGTTTCTTCCCTAAGACACTGTTATATTTATTTATTTATATATTTATTTTTAAAGATTTTATTTATTTATTTGACAGATATCACAAGTAGGCAGAGAGACAGGCAGAGAGAGAGGGTAAGCAGGCTCCCCGCTGAGCAGAGAGCCTGATGCAGGGCTTGATCCCAGGATCCTGAGATCAGGACCTGAGCTGAAGGCAGAGGCTTAACCACTGAGCCACCCAGAGGCCCCAAGACACTGTTATTTGATATTAAATATATACATAAGAACTTTGTCTTTTTTCAGACACCATTACCTGATACTAAATAAATATATAAACTATGTGTGTGTATATATATAAGTATATTATATAGTAGGTATATAATTATATATAAATAATTCTTAATAAGTTTAAATTAAACATTTTATTAGGCAATAAACTGATGAGCCAAAACTCACTGGCATTTATTCAGACATGTTAATTTCAATTAACTTGTCAGTTATTTGACTCAAGTCCTCTTCTTAGTCTTATTATAATCAAGAAGAAGAAATATTTATATATAATATTTAGATTGTTTTTATATTTCTCAAAATACTTGTATATGTACTCAAAACTTGTATTTGAGAATATTTGTATTGCTTTATTTGACTTTTTTTTTTTTTAATTTATTTGACAGATAGAGATCACAAGTAGGCAGAGAGGCAGGCAGAGAGAGAGGAGGAAGCAGGCTCCCCACTGAGCAGAAAGCCTGATGTGGGGCTCGATCCCAGGACCATGGGATCATGACCTGAGCCGAAGGCAGAGGCTTTAACCCACTGAGCCACCCAGGCACCCCAACTTTATTTGACTTTTTAAAAACGTGTAAACCTATGCTAATTATTTTTTTTCTTCAAAGCATTTGAACTTGTTCTTTATGTAGAATGTTTTCATTGAGAGTTCTTTGACAACAGAAAAGATCAAGGTTTTAGCTAACTTTTTTTCTCTGAACATAGGAAAGTTGTGTTTAGGAAAAAGATTAAGTTAGTAAAAATAGAAGAATAGGAAAACATAAAGTTAGGGTAAGCAATTACACAAAACATTTAAAGAATTATCTATTTTTGGACCATTACAGCTAGTTAAGTAGTGTTTTTGGTAAGATATTTAAAATACTCCTAAAACATCATTGAGTAAAAATATACTGACTTACTGTCTATTAAAATTTTCCTACATTGGGGTGCCTGGGTGGCTCTGTCAAACCTCTGACTATTGATTTTGGCTCAGGTCATGATCTCAGGGTCCAGTTGGTGTTGGGCTCTGTGCTGGGTGTGGAGCCTACTTAAGATCCTCCCTCTACCTCCTCCTCTCCCCTCCTTGTGCACATGTATGTGTAAGCACACATGCACGTGCCTGTGTGTTTGCTGGCTTGCTCTCAAAAAAAATTTTTTTTTTTCTTGCACTGATATTTCAGGATATGTTAAGTAAACTAAACCAAGTGAGTGTTGAGAGTATAACTCAGCACCATGTATGTAAGACAGCAGGTATTAAGTCTAGATCTCAGAAGGGTTTCTGGTATTACCCTACTTGTATATATAATTGCAGAAACACCAGGACTCTGAATCAGAAGTTAGACCACACGGCAGTGACAGCAGTCAGGGTAGCATGGTAATACTAGGTCTCCCTTAGCCAGGTCTTCACAGAGCAACAATGTGAGAGCCATATGCTTACACCTAGACTTATAGTGAGGTTTGGAGAAGGAGAACTCAGAAATTATGAATCTCTGAGCTTCTTTTTTTACTCGATTTTATTTATATATTTGAACAAGAGAGGGAGCTCAAGAGAGAACAAGCAGGGGGAGAAGGTAAGGGAGAAGCAAAAGCAGGCTCCCCGCTGAGCAAGGAACCTGATGCAGGGCTGGATCCCAGGACCCTGGGATCATGACCTGAGCTGAAGGCAGACACTTAACTGACTGAATCACTCAGGGGCCCATGAATCTCTGAGCTTCTAAAAGAGCTGACACATTTAATCTTTCTTTCTAGATAGTGGTAGAGTGCTCATCTTATTTTTTTTCCTCTGAAAGTAAACAGATCTTCTCTGGGGCAGAAGATCTCTGCCCCTAAATTTAACTCTTTGGCTCCAGGGGGATAGGAAAGGTTTTATTGCTCCTTGAATGGGAGCTGATGGCTTCAGAGAAAGGAGGCAAGCTTAGAAAGGTACAGAGGAGACAGTCTCCAATGTTAATGTCATGCTAAGTTTCATCTGTGGGAGACTTGGACTGTGAAGGAACACTGAGAAATACAGGGAGGACTGTCTTGTAACAGAGGCATATATAAATACATGTTTATGGCTTATATGTATATGGCACACATATTCAAGATTCATAGGAAACTGATAATGTTGGCTTACAGGAATGGAGTAGAGAAACTGGGATTGGGGGAGGGCATTATAGGTGGATACAACTCCTCAACTCAGAAGTACTTGTGTTTTGAACCATATGGGAATTTTTACCAATTTGCAAAATAAATAACATTTAAATTAAAAATGAGAATTGGGATTTATAGTCTAAAACTTCTTAGTCCTGTTTTCTAAAATATACATAGTCAAAACTAATGGAATTGAGTGGTTTGATAACCATATGAGGAAAATTTTACTCCCAGCTACTGGATGGAAAAGGGTAATATTTAGAAAAAGAAGGTTGAGATAGCAGCTAACCTTTACTTGTTGATTGAGAATATCCTATATTTAGCCAGTGTGAGGCAGGTTAGGTAGAGGATGGGTGATTGAGGCACTATAATCTTAAATGTGGATTGGAAAATTGTATGATATATGAGGAAGTCAGGATTCACTGAGTATTTGAGTTCCCATTCCTTATTTTCCATAGTATGATCTGAGCAATTTATCTTTTCTGACTGCTAGTTTTGCACATCTTTAAATGTTACAGTTGCACCTCATGAGATTGTTGTGAAGATCAAAGAAGGTAATGCCTGTGAAAATAAATTGTGCATTTTACCCAGTACTCTATGAGTGTTAGTTGCTTTTTTCTGTGTAAATGCAGGAAGTCTGGGGTGCCTGGGTGGCTCAGTGAGTTAAGCCTCTGCCTTCGGCTCAGGTCATGATCTCAGAGGCTTGTGCCCAGCAGGGAGCCTGCTCCATGCGCCCCCCCCCCCAATCCCAGCTCTCTACCTGCCTACTTGTGATCTCTCTCTCTCTCTCTCTGAAATAAATAAAATCTTTTTAAAAATGCAATTATTTTTTCTTAATTTGCAATTTAGAAAAAAAAGGAATCCAAATTCAGATGTCTACCTGTGGTTTTGTTCCACACACAGTGTTAACAGAAGTGAATTCATGTGAATTCATGCTGTGATAGGTGCTGTGATACTTGCCATGAGGTAGCAGTTGCAAAGAAAGACCTTTCTTTCTTTCTTTCTTTTTCTTTCTTTCTTTCTTTCTTTCTTTCTTTCTTTTTTTCTTTCTTCCTTTCTTTGACAGAGATCACAAGTAGGCAGAGAGGCAGGCAGAGAGAGAGAGAGAGTGGAGGAAGCAGGCTTCCCACTGTGCAGAGAGCCTGATGCGGGGCTCAATCCCAGGACCCTTGGATCACGACATGAGCTGAAAGCAGAGGCTTTAACCCCCTGAGCCACCCAGGCACTCCAAGAAAGACCATTCTTTTTTTTTTTTTTTTTTAAAGATTTATTTATTTATTTGACAGATCACAAGTAGGCAGAGCAGAGAGAGAGAGAGAGAGAAGAGGAAGCAGGCTCCCTGCTGAGCAGAGAGCCCGATGTGGGGCTCGATCCCAGGACCCTGGCATCATGACCTGAGCCGAAGGCAGAGGCTTTAACCCACGGAGCCACCCAGGCGCCCCAAGAGAGACCATTCTTATAGTCATTTTTGATTCCTAAATACCATGAAATGATTCAAAAAGGAAAGATTATCCAGGACTATAAGAAACAATGAAATTGGGGCGCCTGGGTGGCTCCGTGGGTTAAGCCGCTGCCTTCGGCTCAGGTCATGATCTCAGAGTCCTGGGATCGAGCCCCACATCGGGCTCTCTGCTCAGCAGGGAGCCTGCTTCTTCCTCTCTCTCTGCCTGCCTCTCTGCCTGCTTGTGATCTCTATCTGTCAAATAAATAAATAAAATCTTTAAAAAAAAAAAAGAAACAATGAAATCTCATGAACTCTTCATTAAGATGTGGTACTTGGTATTCTTGAGACAGTGTTTTGTCACAAAGTGGTTTCTTTCCCTTTAAATGAACATATTACTTATAATAATATGAACTTCAAATATTATGGGAGTTATTTTCAACTATCACAAATTTTGCTAATACTTTGTTCTTTAACATATTATTGCCAAGCCAGGCTATTGAGTCTTAAGGTGACTTTATTATAGAACCTCTGGAAAAAGCTACCTTTAGAAATGTCTTCCTCTAAGATCCTAAACTGCACCTGTGTTGGTCCTTTCTTAATAGGATTGGTCTATTGCTTATTCTTTAATCTGTGTCAGGTTTGTTAATGCACAATATTGTCAGGTGGGTTCATGTGTGATAGTGGTATACTTTTTACTGGGAAATTGTAATAAAACATTACTTTCTTGGATTTGAATTCCTCACAGCTCTATGTTAACTGGTGGAAATGATTATTTCTCTATATGTTGCTCTATTATATGAAGTCCTTATACCAGTGCATAGCACCTTGCATGACATGTATTAGGTGTTCATAAAATACTGGATTGATGGATGAATGAATTTGGAAGCTTCACCGTTTGGTTGTTAAAAATGGGAGAAGCAGAAATTCTTTCATGTTATAAGTCTGCAAGATTGTTTCTGGTGATAAAATTTTATAAGGAGAAAGCGAGTAGGAGAATATACAATATATGACAAAAATAATAAGACCAGTATTTGTGAATTTGTTATTACTTGTACTCTCCATTTATATTTCAGAGGTGGCTTTTGTCTGATATTTTAACTGTATTAATTTAGAAAATGCTTAAATAAATATTTTGGGATATTTCATTTTGTTCATGGATCTGCCCAGTCACAATGTAATTAATTTAGAGAAAAGTAATCTGTTCCTCTCTCTGTGTTGTTTTTCCTCCTTCCTCTCCCCCCCATTTTTTTTCTTTCTTCTTTAAAAAAAATTTTTTTTTTGTCATAGGGATTTGGTATGGCAAAATAGAAGGTAATATTTCCTTTTTAGTGGGTTTTTTTTTTTAGGAATAATGACAGAAACATAATGTAAAAATAGTCTTTTTTTCTGAAGAAAAGGCTGAATGACCTGCTGCTCCAAAATCAGGGTCAAGTTGACTTCAGTTTCATTTCTTTTTCTTTTTCTCTTTTTTCCCTCCCTCCCTTCCTTCCTTCCTTCTTCTCCCTCTCTCTCCCTATCCTTCTTTCTCTTTTTTTGACACCCATTCAGTTCTGGGCCATATTCTAATGGTTGTGATAGGAGGGTCTCAGGAAAAGCATGCCAAGGAAAAGGAAGACCTTTCTGGGACAGGAAGAGCTTCCAGGTCAGAACTGCTTTAAGCTATTTCACCCCATCAATAAATAAGAAAATGCCAAGACAGACTTTTCCTTTTACCCATTTCTCTCAGTATTTCTCTTCTTTGTGAATTTGAGTAAAGGAACACAGGCTTGTGAATGGATCCTCGAGATCTTTGGATGTCCCCGTATTCTACAGATTGACATTAAAAATGTATTAAAGTTAGGAAGCCACTGGGAACAATCACGGAGGTCATTAGATTGTGAATGTCATTAGTTTTGGTTATTATTACCTCACAGATAATGACTACTTAATGAGCTTTGGGACATTAGGCAAGGTAACCTCTCTAAGCCCCATGACCTTATCTATAAAATGGAGTTAATGATAGTACTGATCTCAGATGGTTGCTATGAAAATTAAGCAAGACTGAGTGCATTTCTGAGTGTTTTTAGTGATAAGCCTCAAAATCTGGGTCTGACTGACTTAAGCAGAAAAGGATTTGGAGTGGATATAGGAAATCTCAGGCTCGCTAGAAGGGCTGGAGAAATGGACTCAAAGTTAATACGGTTCTAAATTATAGTCAAAAACATGACCCACAACTAGTCTGGGTGTGACTGGTGCAATAGCGCTGAGTGTCAGATGTGACAACTTGCCTCACCTGTGCTGGGGCTGTCATTGATACTGTTGTTAGTGCGAGTTTTAAAGCTGACTATTGCTCTACTGCTTCTTGAAATAATTCTGTTCTGTCCCTTATTCTTTACATCACTGGCTCCTGATCCAGAATGTCAGGCAAGTGATTCTGGGTCATATGGCCATGCCTTGCAGCAGAGATCCTAGAAGAGCAAATTTATGATATTATTAGCTTTTGTGGGGGGGGATTTGGGCTCTGCCCACTGTGAAGACATAGAAAATAGAAATCCCCAAAGCAAAAGAGAGTTTAGAGCTGGGCAGTCCCCAAACTGATAAAATTTCCACTACCATGGAATACTTCATACTATGCCTGACATGAGGTAGGTGCCCCCATATGTTGGCTTTGTTAATTTATATTTGCCAGTTTTTTTGAGAAACAAAAAAGGGAGATTTATACTCCCAGATATGATTTTTGAAGCAAATGGATTAAAGTTGCTAAAGCAGTAAAGATAAATGGGCCGATGTAATTTCCAAGCCTAGAATTACATGGCAGTCCAATTAAGTTCACTAGATGTCCTCTCCCTTTGGATTGAAATATTTCAAGGGTAATTTTGGACAGGTAGCCAAAATGTATAAGCAGCAAATAACCTAGATTGCCACCAAGACTCCCCTGATGTTCATTAGTTGCTTCCCTTTTCACCTAGTTTCCCATTTATGAGTGGACAGTACTAAACATAGTTTAGAAAGTTCTGGCCTCAGTGTCAGAAGACCTGGGTTTGAATCTCAGCTCTACCGGTGACCACCACTATGATCCGGACAGATTAAATAGTCCCTCAGGTTGTTTCATGTGTATATAATACAGAATATTTAGATTGAATACAATCAGCTGGAGTCTGGCGTGCAGCTCTTTTGCTGACTTGTTCAAGTTCACCAAGCTGCACATGGAACACAATGACTTGGTCAAGTTGAACTTCACCTACTTTCCACGCCTCATCTTCTGGCACTCCCTCTGCCTGAAGAGGGATAAGGTGGCCATCGTGGTTAGCTCGCTGGACTAGGTTTGGAACCTGGAGAAAAGGACCTGTTGGGCAGTAAGATCAAGTACATGGAGCATGTGTTTGAGATCCTGCTGCACCTGCAGACCCTGCAGCTGGACTCCAGCTGCCTCACGTGCATCGAGGCCTGGATCCTCAACTCTTGGAAATCATTGATGAGCATCATCCTGGCCAGGAGGAACATATGGGACTGTGGACGCATTGTGTGTGGCCTGGCCTCGTGGCTCCACAGCTTCCAGGGGCACTGCGATGACAACTCCCAGTGTGCCAGCCCAGAGTACACACAGGGCAAAAACATCCTAGATGCTGTGGACACCTTCTAGGTGTGAGGATAGGGCCGAGTCCAACGTCAGTCTTCTGCTCTCAACCATCCCAACAGCAGTGACCTGGGGCTCCTGGCCAGTCCGGCCACCGTGCTTGCTGATGGCAGGGAGGGGCAGCTCGGTGGCACAGACGAGCCAGCTGCTGTGGCTCTCCCCAGCAGTGAGCATGCTGAGAATACCATGCAGATCCACAGGGTGGTCACAGGCACCATGGCCCTCATCTTCTGCCTCATCTTGGTCCTGGTGCTCTTTGTCTCCTAGAAGTGTTTCCTACCCAGCCTTGGACAACTCAGACAGTGCTTTGTCATGCAGTGCAGGAAGCAAAAGCAGAAATAGACCAAGCATCAGATGGCTGCCATATCTTCCCAGGAACACTACATTGATTACAAACTGAATCACATGGAGAGAGCCCTGGTGGTCATGCCAGGTGTGATTGTCCCAGTGGATCTCAACCCTTATGCTATCAAACAGGTCTGGCCGGCTGGGTTGACCTGCCAGCACCGGGGTGGGGTCTCCTTGTCTGTGCTCTGATACGCTCATGACTGAAACTATAGGGGGATATTTTAACAGCAAGGTCTGTCCATACTAAGGAACCTGAGAGTGTAAAAAGGTTCCAATCATTCATTTTTTAATTTTTTTGTAAATGAAAATGTTTAAAATAACATTTATAGTTTTTACCAAAAGAATATTTAAATAGTACCATTGAGGATTTACGTGAAAACCTATGAAAATATCTAGCAAATAGTACTGCTCAGTAAATATATCTTTTTTTTTTAAAGATTTTATTTATTTATTTGACAGAGAGAGATCATAAGCAGGCAGAGAGGCAGGCAGAGAGAGAGGAGGAAGCAGGCTCCCTGCTGAGCAAAGAGCCCAATGCGGGGCTCTATCCCAGGACTCTGAGATCATGACCTGAGCCGAAGGCAGCGGCTTAACCCACTGAGCCACCCAGGCGCCCCTGTAAATATATCTTTTAAAAATGAAACAAGAAGTATACCTGGGTGGCTCAGTCGATTAAGCCACCTAAGCCTTTGGCTCAGGTCATGATCCTGGAGTCCCGGGATTGAGCCCTGCATCAGGCTCCTTGCTCTTGAAATCAATTCTGTTCTGTCCCTTATTCTTTACATCACTGGCTCCTGATCCAGAACGTCAGGCAAGTGATTCTGGGTCATATGGCCATGCCTTGCAGCAGGGAGCCTGGAAGAGCAAATTTATGATATTATTAGCTTTTGTGGGGGGGGATTTGGGCTCTGCCCGCTGTGAAGACATAGAAAGCAGAAATCCCCCAAGTAAAAGAGAGTTTAGAGCTGGGCAGTCCCCAAACTGATAAAACTGCCACTACCATAGAATGCTTCATACTATGCCTAACATGAGGTAGGTGCCCCCCCAAAGGCACCTACTTCTCCCTCTGCCCCTCCCCTTGCTTGTGCATGCTGGCCCTCTCTCTCTTTCTTTGCCTCTGACAAATAATTAAATAAAATCTTAAAAAAAAAAAGCCCTGGGAATTAAAGAAATTTAAGTTTTACATTTTTTTTTTTAAATGAAGAGATCTAGGATGTATAGGTAAATATGTAAGCCACTGTAATTTAGGGCACCTATTTCAGGGTATCCATGAAGTCATAATAGTTTTATAATATTAAGACATTATTTGCCTTTTTCATTTTCATTCTATTATGAATTCAGTTTCTAAAAGCTATATGGTGTGTTGTGTGATGTCACAACAGATTGAAGAAGCAGATATGAGAATCCAGCTGACTTTTATTTAGCCCAAATATTAGAGATTTGCAAAAATATAAAACAATGCCAATTTTTTTTGTTTTGGAAAATTTAGTTATTTTTAAATAGAGTATTAATATGCAATGGTGTTTATTATTATTTTTAAAAGAATTAACAAATATTTTTAAATTGCTGTCTTAATTTCTATTTTGTTAACTACATATAGATGTAACCTACATAAACCAAAGCTCTTTGAGGAACTCAGTGATTTTTTAAAGGTACAAAAGGATCCTGAGACCGGAAACTTCGAAAACTATTATATTCTCAGACAGTGCCATGTTTTCCATAAGAGGAAACTCTGGTGGACTAATTTATTGGAGACAGTTTGCTTATCTAAGTATATGGACTTGGAACAGTTTTTAAAAATCCTTAAAGTTTAGCCTAACACACACACACACACACACACACACACACACACACACACACACGTGTATGTGGGGGATTAAGTGGAATGAGTTGTTAGGGATAAATAATCTATATAGAAGTAGAAAATTTAAGGGGTGCCTGGGTGCCTCAGTCGGTTAAGTGGCTGCCTTCGGCTAAGGTCATGATTCCAGGATCCTGGGATCAAGCCCCACATCTGGCTCCCTGCTTAGTAGGGAACCTACTTCTCCCTCTCCCTCTGCCCTTCCCCTCCACTCATGCTCTCTCACTTTTCTTCTCTCTCAAATAAATAAAATATTTTAATTTAAAAAATAGAAAATTTAGAAAGGAAATTCTTTTGGATGAAGAAATATGATTACTTAGTCTGATCTATATATTGAAAAGATGATTTGGAAGAATTTGGTCAAGTGGAAAAATTACTGAGTTAGGAATGAAGAGATGTCTTTTATGTTCTGTTCCTGGCTTCTCAATTCTGTAAATGCCTTTTTGAATGAGTAAGCTCTTATGTTTTGGATTTGCATTTCTTCAGATGAATGGGAATAAATAATTCCCACCCTGCTTTTTCTTTCATTTATTCAACAAATGTTTATTGATTCCTTAGAGTGTACTAGGGTCTATTCTAAGTTATTATTGTTATAGTGATTAAAATATGCAAGGCCCTGACTCAGGAAGGTAACAGTTTAATAAGAGACTCAGGGATAAACAAGCAAATACATATATAAGCAATTATAAATTGTGGTTAAGTGCTACAAAGGATCAAATAGTGTGAAATTAAAGAGAAAAATGCTACAGACCTAATTACATAGGACCAATAGGGTAGGTTTCTCTGAGGCAGTGATGTTTAAACTGAGACCAGATATATGAGAAGGAGCAGAGGGAATAGTTTTCAGCAAAGAGAACTGTGCATAAAGGCATTGAGGTGTGCCTAAAGTATGGTAGACATGAGGAATGGTAAACACAATGGGGCTGGAGAAGTATGTCATGCTCAGCAGGGAACATATAAGAGCCTTATATGTGTGGGAAAAAGCCTTCAGTTTAGATGTGTAAAGAGTTCAAATATGTTAAAGGCTGAGATGTGTAAGGGATCATTGGGCCAGTATAAGATGTTAGTGCATACAACTTAAATACATTAAGGTAGTTGTGATAGAGGAGTACCATTTCTCACAACTGTTCCTGGTTGATGTTCTCAGGTGTAGATAAATAATTAAGAGAGTAATTTTAATTCAGTATTAAAATGCTTAGTTTCTGGGGTACCTGGGTGGCTCAGTTGGTTAAGTTTCTGCCATTGGCTCAGGTCATGATTCCAGGATTCTTGGATTGAGCCCTGTGTTGGACCCCCTCCCCAGCAGTGAGTCTGCCACTCCTTTTCCCTCTGCCTCTCTCCCTGCTTATGCTCGAACATTCTCTCCCTCTCTCTCAAATAAATAAAATCTTTAAAAAAAAATGCTTAAGTTCTTACTGCTGATAATTTGTTCAAAAGAGTTAAGTTTCTTTTTTGGTTAGGTTCTTTAACTTACTGAAAACATGTGTTAAATAACCACATATCAGTTTCTTCTACCCATTGTATCTCTGTTTATTTCAGTGCTCTTCTTTTTAATGAAGTAAAATATATTTCCACTCTGGAAGACCTTCAGAACATAGAAAGTGCTCTGAAAGGAAAAGCCAACATTGCATTCTCCTACGTAAGAGCCATTGGAACACCAGGTATTTAACTTTTCTCTTAATCTTTTTTGTGCCTCTACACTTGTCTGAATGTGTTGAAGGACTTAAAATAGAATCCTTACCATTAAGTTTTCTTTCTTTAAGCAAGCAGCATAGTAATATGATTGAACAAAAACCCTGGAGCCAGATTGCCTAGTTAGATGCTCTGCCCCCATGACTTACACTGTGACTTGCACAATTTACGTAAATTGAGTTTCCTAATCAGTAAGGTGGTGAAAATAACTATGCCTACCCCTTAGTGTTATTGTGAGGACCAAATGAGTTCAAATAATTAAGATAGTTCCTGACATGTAAGGGTGTCCTATAAGTGTTAGTTACTATGTTTATCTCCTTATGGTCCTCCTGGTACCTGGTATAGTATTTTACTGTATTCGATAATGTTGACTGAATGGCTTTCTGTTTTATTTTAACATTTGCTATTGATGACTTTTTCCTGACTTAAAGAATATGTAATTTTGACAGCATCACCGTGAGCTGTAAAATGCAAAATTACATAATTTTGTAGTCAAGAAGTTTATAAACATCTTATGAACAAATTATTATTATGCTTTCAAGACTTTGATTTATTAATGGTTTTAACTTGATCATGTTAATATAAAATGTTAAAGACACTTTAAAAATGGAAATGCTGGGGTGCCTGGGTGGTTCAGTGGGTTAAACCTCTGCCTTCGGCTCAGGTCATGGTCTCAGGGTCCTGGGATTGAGCCCTGCATTGGGCTCTCTGCTCAGCAGGGAGTTTGCTTCCCTTCCTCTCTCTCTGCCTACTTGTGATCTCTGTCAAATAAATAAATAAAATCTTTAAAAAAATGGAAATGCTCCATGAAATAAAATCACAATTTTTTTTTAAAGATTTTATTTATTTATTTGACAGAGAGACATCACAAGTAGACGGAGAGGCAGGCAGAGAGAGAGAGAGAGAGAGGGAAGCAGGCTCCCTGCTGAGCAGAGAGCCCGATGCAGGACTTGATCCCAGGACCCTGAGATCATGACCTGAGCCGAAGGCAGCGGCTTAACCCACTGAGCCACCCAGGTGCCCCAAATCACAATTTTTGTAAACATAAAACTTGATAGCTACATAGCATGCCACTGAATTTAACATACTTGTAATAATATACTATTATTTCATCTACTGTTAGCCTGTTTTTGTTTACAGGGCTCTCAGGTTTACTGTCCATAGTTTATAATTGTCATCAATGAGAAAGATGAGCTAGAGAGGGTTTATGTTGCTACAGTGGAACCAGAATTCTCTGATTTGTATTTTAACAGGATCATCCTGACTTCTATGTTTGGAATAGACTAGAAGGAGGAATAGTAGAATAAGGAAGGAAAGTTAGGAGGTTATTGCAGTAAGTCAGGTGAGAGATGTTGGTGGGTGGTTTGGATCAGGGTGTTAGCAGTGGAGGTGGCAGTAAATTTGAACTCTAGAAGTATTTTGGCTGTATGAATTTGCTGATGTATTAGATGTGGAGTGAGAGAGAAATAGCAGAGACCAGGGTGGCTCTGAGGTTTTAGCATGAGTTACTCGAAAGGTGAAATTGCTAATAAGTGAAGTAGGGAAGATTGAAAATAGACAGTTTGGAGAAGCTGTGGAATTCATTTTTGGACATCCTACTTGTGAAATACCATCTAGACATCCAAGGAGAGATATCAGCAAGGTAGTTGGATGCTACTAGTCCATGTTTGATGGTGGAGATACAGACTAACAGTATAAATTTGGGAGATAAACCGTGAGACCAGAAGAGATCACAAAGTGAATGATGCTAGATGAGAAAGAGAAGAAGATTGAACTGTTGAGATCTGTCAACATTTACAGGTCACTGAAGTGAGATGTAAACAATAAAGAGACAGAAGGAATGGACTGTATGGTAGGAATGTCCTGTAAGCAAATTGAAGATAGGGTTTTAAAGAAGAGATAGGAACAGTTGTGTCAAATGATGCTGAAAAGTTAATTAAGATAAGAGCTAATTGACCTAATTATGCTTAGCACTATGGGATTTGTTGGTGACCTTGGCAAGCACAGTTTCTGTAAAGTGGTAGGGTAAATGCCTAATGGGGTACAAGAGAATAGGTAGAGAGCAACTGGAGGCTGTGAATATGGAGACTCATTAGAGAAATTTTGCTGTTAAGGGAAGGAGGAAAACGGGGCAGTGGCTGGAAGAGTATGTGGGTGAAGTGAAGAATTTCTTAAGCATATTTGTATGTTGACAAGAAAGATCCAGTAGAAAGCAGAAACTACAGTATGGAGGACAAAACAGGGAGAATTACTGGAATAACATCTTTGAGTCAACAAGAGGGGATGAAATCTAATGAACGAGGGGAAGTGTGGTTCTTTGGTGGAAGCACAGAAAATTCATCTATGGTGAAAGGAGGGAAGACAGAGACTATGGGCATCAATTTTGTTAAGTGGGCAGATAAATATGCTTCTGGAAGTTTTTTTGTTTTTGCTTTTGGAACTGGCTATGTTTTTCTCAGTGAAATAAAAATGATTTCGTCAGGTAGTTTGAGGAGAGAAGACATGAAATAGTTGTTTTAGAAGGCCTGAAAATAAAGAACGGTTGGGGCCTCTGGGATGGCTCAGTCCAATTAAGTGTCTGACTCTTGGTTTCAGTTCAGGGCATGATCTCAGGGTCCTGAGACCGAGCCCCGTGTGGGGGCTCTGCACTCAGTGGGGAATCTGCTTAAGATTCTTCTCTCCCTCCCACCCCCTCGCTGCCTGTGCTCTCTCTTTTTTAAAATCTTAAAAAAAAAAAAAAAAGTTTGCCAGACAGCAATAATAGTTGGTATCAGTAATTTAAAGTGAGCCCATGAGGCACTGGGGTGGTCCAGTAGGTTAAGTGTTGGACTCTTGATTTCGGCTCAGGTCATGATCTCAGGGTTGTGGGGTCATGACTTGCATAACCAAGGAGTCTGCTTAAGATCTTCTCCCTCTGCCCCTTTTCCTGCTCATGTGCTCTCTCTCTCAAATAAATAAATAAACAATAAAGTGAGATCATTAGTGTGGTGATGCTAACAGGTTTTTGTTTTTGTTTTTCCCTCCATCCATGTTTATTTTTATGGGTGTAAGTACAGAATAAGCAGCATATCTGATTTAATCTGGATTGTATTTTAGCCAGACAGGTAGGTGAGTGATTATGAAGACTGACCATGGAATGTAAGCTGGGAAGCTTAAGAGGGAAAAAACCCCCGAAGGAGTGGAGGATGGTGAAAATGATAGGACTGTAGTTCCTAGAGGATTATGTACTAGACAGAGTGACATGAAGATGGAGAGGGGGTGTGTGTTTATGGAAGAAAGGGGTTGAGGGTATGCTAGACATTGAGATTTTGGAGGGGTTTGAGATTGATAATTACAAGTCCTGGTGTGGGACCATAGCAGCGATTGGCTAAGGTAGACTTGAAGAGAGATCACCGGATCTCTAGAGAGGACCAAAGACTGAGAGGCTGGATTTGCAAGTGTCATCTACGGGGATAATGAATCCACCAAGGATTATGAGGGAATAGTATTAGAATGACAATGTGACAGAAGCTAAATTTTTTTGTGGCATGAGGGCTTTGTTTCTGGCTGGGGTGGTAGATGACTCCAAGGCAGAATGGTGAGTGGAATACTCTGATGAACTCCTCACATGGTAGAAGATTGAGGTGGAGGGGAAGATGATTGCCTAGAAATGGCAGTGAGGAGAAAAGGTGAAATCAAACAAAATGGAAAGGAAGAACTGCTTAAAGTAAATAGTTTGAGAAAATTTCCCAGAACTGAAGGAGTTGAGCTTCCAAATTGAAAGGGCTCACTGAATCCCAGGATAATGGGTGAATGTAAAACATCTCATTTTTCAGTTTCAGAATGTTGCGAACAAATACTGTTCTAAAAGCTTCCAGAAAGAAAGAGTATACAGTTAAAGCATCAAGAATCAGAATTGCATTGGACTTCTCAGTTGCAGCCCTAGAAACCCAAGAAAATGGAGCAATGCTTTCAGAATTCTCAGGGGAAATGACTTGAACGTAGAATTCAATATGCAGACAACTGTAGTTAGTTACAATATAAAATAAAGACATTTTTATAAGCATAAGGTCACAAAACATGTGTATTTCATATATCCTCTCACAAGCACAAGGTGCTAGAGAATGGGAGTGAGGGAGCAAATCAGTCAGGAGGATGTGGGTAACAGGCCAAAGGACCCAGCACAAGAGACGAAGTAAGAGAATCCCCAGGACGATGGTGAAGTGAGTAGTGAGTTCCCAGGATGAAGCTGTGCAGCGGGCCCAGTCGCAGGCACTGCAGTGAATCAGTGGGTTCTGCAGAAGTGTCTCCAAGAAGAGGGAACTGCTCAGGTGCCCGATCTATTTGAAGTATTGAGAGCATTCGCCAGCAATGGAAGAATTTAGCAATAGAAATAAATTTAAACAAATTAAAAAGTTATAGCTAGTGAAAAAGTTGCTCAGAAAAGGAGAAATGTTCATTTGGCTCTCTGTGACTCCCTTGTAAATAGTATTTGCTGAGTTATGACAATGTAAATGCAGATAATTAAGCTAATAAAAATTAGAACTATATTGGGATCATTGAGGGGATAGAAGTGTGTATGTGGGGTGAGGTTTTGGTAAAGAGTAAATAAATAGTAATAATAACACTTTAAAAAAATCAAGAGATAAGAGTTGGAGATAAATACCAAAAGAAACAATAAAAGAATTGAAAGTAGCTGTCCCTTGGGAATTGGAAATGGGGTGGGGGTGGGAGATAAATTGTTTTTTTTATTATGTTTTGGAGAATTGTTCCTTTTTATTTATTTTTTATTTTTTAATTTTTAAAAGAGATTTTATTTATTTATTTGACAGAAAGAGAGAGAGAGAGAGTGCACGTGCACAAGTCAGCAGAGCATCAGGCAGAGGGAGACGGAGAAGCAGACTCCCAGAGAGCCTGATGCAGGGTTTGGTCCCTGGACTCTGGGATCATGACCTGAGGCAAAGGCAGATGCTTAACCAGCTGAGCCACCCAGGCACCCTGAATTGCTTTTTTAAAAACTATGTATAAGAATAAGTTTGAAATGTGTAAGCGTGATGATTCACAGACCCCTACCCCCAGGGCAAATAATACATTGTATGTTAATAAAAATTATTTAAAAAAGAATAACTTTGATTAAAAGAAAACCAAGCCAGAAACAATAAGTAGGCATATACGTAAAATATAACATGTAAAAATTGGATGGCGGATGCATAGTCTCTCCCCTACTATGAGGAGGAAACTGTCACAGATTTGTCATACTTATATTCTCAAGTATAACTCATTTCTATTTCCTATTAACTCTTCTCTTTCCTTGAATAGAATAGACTTTTCATAATTTCTTTAACTGCCTGCATTTTCCCGACTGGGATTCCTACAAGGAATTTTTCTTCGTAATAGAGCTTCAAAGGGTATAGGGCAATACTCAGAGAGTCACACAAACTAACTTCTTATGTCTTCCAACTCTCTTATCTTTTCTTCAGAGCACAGAGCAGTCATGGAAGCTGCTTTTGTATATGGGACTACATACCAGTTTGTTCTAACCACGGAAACTGCCCTTTTGGAAAGTATTGGGTATGTACATGAGGGATATGTCAACAATTTTATGTTTGCTTCTTTCACATTACTTATTCAACATCTCCATCAGAGTTTACATCATGGGCTTACCCGAGAGGAATTGTAAGCAGATGGGAATATATAAATGAAACTGCAAATCCCCTTCATTATTACTCTCTTCCACTGTAAAGTCTGAAAATGAATTTAAATATACAGAGGTGATATTAGGCTAAGGTGAACAAAGACAATATGGATAAGCCACAATATGTGATCCCATGAGTGGCCAAGCGTATTTTAGGAATAGATCTCCCAAAGTGATCACATAGGTGATAAAATAATAGCTTTCATAACTAAACTCCAGAATTTTTTCCTGAGAGTTCTGTAAGTTACTTTGTCAGAATAGTCTTTTTTTTTTTTTTTAAGATTTTATTTATTTATTGGACAGACAGAGATAACAAGCAGGCAGAGAGGCAGGCAGAGAGAGAGGAGGAAGCCTGCTCCCCGCTGAGCAGAGAGTCCGATGTGGGGCTCGATCCCAGGACCCTGGGACCAGGACCTGAGCCGAAGGCAGAGGCTTTAACCCACTGAGGCACCCAGGCGCCCCTGTCAGAATAGTCTTAATTATATTTAAGTACAGTTTTTGAGCAAAATTTTTTAAATATTTATTTTTCTTGTTTAGTTTCTAGCATACAATTTTAGGTAGAGGCCTTCTTTTGACTTTTTGCCTGGGCAACCTAGGGTTGACGTTTCTTTCCTTTGGTAATTATAGACACAGGGAATAGCCAGTGTATTTTAAAGATTTTTCCTCAAAATGCTCTTCAGGAAAATTAATAGGAAGCAAGGCAAAATGGTGATCATGTGACCTTTTTATACCATGCAAGTGTTTTTGTTTTTGTTTTTTAGTTTTATTTTTATTTGTCAGAGGATGAGAGAAGCACAAGCAGGGGAAGAGACAGGCACAGGGAGAAGCAGACTCCCTGTTGGCAGGAGCCTGATGTGGGATTGATCCCAGGACCCTGAAATCATGACCTGAGCTGAATGCAGACCCTTAACCCATGTCCCAACTATGCAAGAGTTTTTAATTAGCCCTCCTGCTAACTTCTTGGAAAACAGTGACTATTTGATAAAACCACATGCAATTAATTAAGTCCCAGACATTTCACAACTCTGTAAATTTAGAGTTTAGTGCATAGAAGGCTGATTAGGTGAAATGATTTTTGGGAGTAGTGGCTAGATGGGGAATAAGGTTGTAGAGAGAAGTTATGTTTTTACTGCTCTGTACAACATAGGCCAGCATTTTCTCATTGGCCACCTTTTCTCATTTGTCTCTTCTGATTGGACTGTCATTCTGCTGACTCCTTCATTAATGAATTAAAGAAAACTTTGATGCATGATTACTGTCTGTACACAAATTAATATTTTTAACCATTTGGGGACTTTTGCTGACAAAACCACCAAGCTTTGCTGTAAGTCACTGAGTCTCAAGATACGATGAGCAGTGGTTTAGCAAGCTGCTTTGCAACTCTCAGTGTTGACTGCCAGTTTCCCATCCCAGAATGGGGTAAGTCTGGTTATTCTCATCTCATGGTGATTCTGTGGCAGCCAGTTAATTGTTTGTATGTTTTTGTGTGTTCCTAGCTTATTTCTTTTCTGGTGATGCATAGTTGGAGATAAAGGTGACATGCTTAAAACACAGAAGATAAAGGTCCTATCATTTATCTTACAAAATCTGTTCAGCAAGATATACCACATACATAGCAATTCTGATCTATGGCTAGACGTGATAATGGTCTGTAAGGATTTTTGCCTTTCCCTATTTTTAAAATGAGAATTTTAAAATATCCAGTTACTCTTTTTTTTGTATACTTTTGAATATTTAATACATTGGAGATGTTTCAGTATTCATCTATTCATGGATAGCAAGATGATAAGGAGTCCTACTTAGACCTACCTAGACCTAATATGACTAATATGACAGGGAGGGACTTTGCATTCAGAGTACTATAGTCCTATGGCATAACTTCTGGATGAAGTAGTTTGGCTATGACTTTGCGTTATCTCCTAATGGAGGAGAGATGAATGCATTTTTTTTCTTTCATTTGTTCATTCTTTTATTCAACAAATAGTTATTGAATGCCCTCTATATGCTAGGCACTATTCTAGTTGCTGGAGCTGTAACACTGGGTAGGTCTAGTATATTAATCATTATATCATGTTGGGCCTGAATTTCTTTGAAGTTATATGTTGGTTAAGGAGGGTGTATAGGATAGGCAGTATAAGAGGTGACATGCCATAGGAATACAAGTATGTTTTGTTATCTCCCCACACTCCCCTCTTAAAGGGTCTGTGTATAGGCCAAGGATGTCAGCCCCTCACCCCATACAGAGTTCTAGCAGTTAGATCAGAGGTGGCCACCTGATCTAGGGTCAACCAGCCCTCTGGCTTACCTTAGCAAATGAGATCCCCTCTCTCAGGAACTTGGAATTGGACATGGAGAAATGGGATTATATAGTGTTTTGGCTCTCTTGCTCATAGGAATGTTTTGGCCAGGTAGAAGTAAAGCAGAGAGGGTTGTCTTTATATATAAAGAGCGGTGGGAGCTGACAAGTATTAATGGCAAAATGAAGATCCCTTGAACTCCTGCTGTTCAGATCTATACATTTATTCTCTGATTTAATTGCTTGAACTTTCCTTGTGTTCTGTGATATGTGCTTCTACACTTCCAGTAAGCCCCCTCTCCACCTTTTTGGTTTCTGTTACCTACAACCAATGATTTCTGATGAAATAACTTTCCAAAATTATTATTTCAGAGGTTATGATATGATGTTCAACCTCAACTGGGTCCTCCTGCTTTCAAAACTTTGCTTTTAATATATGTAACCATATGAGACCCTAAATAGTTCCAAAGTTAAGTACTTTGAGTTTAAGAGTCAAAAATTAAGTACTTTAATTGGGTTTTAGCTATATAGTTCCTTTGTCTAAAGTACCCATTTGTCTTATCTTGTTCAGGAAGTTCTGTCTCCTTTACTGTTTTAATCTCTATGAACTTCTTTTTCCTTCTTTCTCCTTTCTGACTTGAGGCAGAATAAAATATTTCTTTGTTTCTCATAGTACTTTGCATATTGTAGCACTTACAAACTACATTAGAAAAAACTGTATGTCCTTTATTCTAAGCCCCTCAAGGATTTGAATCATCTTATTCATCTTAGTTTTTTGTATTTGGTATAGGGCCTAACACAGAATAGGCTTTATAATCCTTGACTGATTGTTTCTTTAACCATTGAATCTATTAGAAATTAGTTTGTAATTAAATTTGAAATCAGTGAACCTCAGATCTCAGTTTGAGCATGTATCAAGAATTAAAATAACATTTTAAAAATAAAAATTTGCAGTATTTTGCCAAACCCTGCTAATGCCATATGGAGATTTTTTAAATGCTATTTTAATTTTGGCAAACTTTACTTACCCACTATAAGTTTATCTTTGAATTCTCTTATTGAAGGGATGCCAGAACTCAAATTATAAACCATATTTGCTGAGTTTTGTAATATTTCAGATACAAACTCACAAACTCCCACAAACTGTCACATGGTTTCTATCTTAAGGCATGTTTTGGCTGAAGTTTATTCAAAACAGATTTGGGTTTAAATTAAACCTAGAAAATTTGTGTTACAAGGCTTTATTTAGCATAGCTCTAGAAAAGCAACTACATTCGAAGATAATCTCCTTGTCCTCAAGGTGACAGTCCTTTATTTAAAAAAAAAAATTGTGTGGACCTGTCTATAACCTAATTTAGAAGTTTAGGGAAAAAATTGCTAATACAACTCTAAAACTGTATCTTCTTTTTTTGCTTAGGTCCATTTTATTTTGTTTTACTGTTTTAGATTTTTACTAAAACAGTAACTAAAACACTTGAGACTTAAAGATATTTGAACTATGTCTTTCTGGATGGTAGAAAGATAATACATTGAACTTCTTCAAGTGAATCTGTCCCTGATTTTTTATTTGTAGCACTGAGGATATTGAAAATGCACATCTCTACTTTTTTCATTGTAAACAAGTCTTGGATTTGACTGAGCAATGTAGAAGAACACTGATGGAACTACCACTGACTACGTTGAATATACATCGATTTATTAAGACAATGGAAGCTCCTCTTCTGGTATGTTTCATATTTTATTTTATTATTTTTTTAAAGATTTTATTTATTTGTTTTGAGAGAGAGCACACATAAACAGGGGGAGGGACAGAGGCAGAGGGAGAGAGAGAATCCAACCCAGACTCCATGCGGAGCACGGAGCCCAATGTTAGGCTTGATCCCATGATCCTGAGATCACGATCTAAGCTGAAACCGGGAGCTGGTGGTTCAACCAACAGACTCACCCAGGCGCCTGTATGTTTCTTATTTTAATATATCAGGTCATTCATATGTAAAATTTATTACAGTTATGCATTTTACTTAGATGAACTCTTTTCCCTTTCCTTAGACCTATTTCTTTCACTGAGGGGGATTTAGGAGTATTTACTTATTGAAGATAGAATAGAAGATACACTGATCATGAGATGACATTTTAATGCCTGGAAATAAATTGTATTGAAATCCAAATATAACCATGTGTAAGTGGAAATATTCTGTGGTAGTTTTAATGAACTGTGACCACTCCAAGATCACAAAGACCACATCATGGTTAAGGAAAGACCTCTTTTGTGAACGTTTTTTAAAAAACCATTTTTATTAACATATAATGTATTATTTGGCCCAGGGGTATAGGTCTGTGACTCGTCAGGTTTACACACTTCACAGTACTCACCATAGCACATACCCCCCCCATAACCCATCCATAACCCAACTACCCTCTCCACCCTCCCCCAGCAACCCTCAGTTTATTTTGTGAGATTAAGAGTCTATGGTTTGTCTCCTTTCTGATCCCATCTTGTTTCATTTTTTCCTTCCATACCCTCTAAGCCCCCCACTCTGCCTCTCAGCTTCCTCATATCAGGGAGATCGTATGATAATTGTCTTTCTTTTTTTTTTTTTTTAAGATTTTATTTATTTATTTGACAGAGATCACAAGTAGGCAGAGAGGCAGGCAGAGAGAGAGGTGGAGGCAGGCTCCCTGCAGAGCAGAGACCCCAATGCAGGGCTCGATCCCAGGACTCTAGGATCATGACCTGAGCTGAAGGCAGAGGCTTAACCCACTGAGCCGCCCAGGCGCCCCCGATAATTGTCTTTCTTTGATTGACTTATTTCACTCAGTGTAATACTCTCTAGTTCCATCCACATCATTGCAAATGGCAAGATTTCATGTCTTTTGATGGCTACATCGTATTCCATTGTATATATATACCACATCTTCTTTATCCATTCATCTGTTGATGGACATCTAGGTTCTTTCCATAGTTTGGCTATTGTGAACATTGCTGCTATAAACATTCGGGAGCATGTTTCCCTTCGGATCACTACATTCTTTAATTTCCTGGTTGACCCATTCATTCCTTATAGGATGCTCTTTAGCCTCCATGTATTTGAGTTCTTTCCAACTTTCCTCTTGTAATTGAGTTCTAGCTTCAGAGCACTGTGGTCTGAAAATATGCAGGGAATGATCCCAATCTTTTGGTGCTGGTTGAGACCTGATTTGTGACCCAGGATGTGATCTATTCTGGAGAATGTTCCATGTGCACTAGAGAAGAATGTGTATTCTGTTGCTTTGGGATGGAATGTTCTGAATACATCTGTGATGTCTGTCTGGTCCAGTGTGTCATTTAAGGCCTTTATTTCCTTGTTGATCTTTTGCTTAGATGATCTGTCCATTTCAGTGGGGGGGGGGGTGTTAAAATCCCGTAGTATTATTATATTATTGTCAATGTGTTTCTTTGATTTTGTTATTAATTGGTTTATATAGTTGGCTGCTCCCATGTTAGGGGCATAGATATTTAAAATTGTTAGATCTTCTTGTTGGACAGTTCCTTTGAGTATGATATAGTGTCCTTCCTCATCTCTTATTATAGTCTTTGGCTTAAAATCTAATTTATCTGATACAAGGATTGCCACCCCAGCTTTCTTTTGATGTCCATTAGCATGGTAAATTGTTTTCTGCCTCCTCACTCTAAATCTGGAGGTGTCTTTGGGTCTAAAATGAGTTTCTTATAGACAGCATATTGATGGGTTTTGTTTTTTATCCATTCTGATACCCTGTGTCTTTTGTTTGGGGCATTTAACCCATTTACATTCAGGGTAACTATTGTGAAAGATAGGAATTTAGTGCCATTGTATTGCCTATAAGATGACTGTTACTGTATATTGTCTCTGTTCCTTTCTGGTCTATGTTACTTTTAGGTTCTCTCTTTGCATAGAGGACCCCTTTCAATATTTCCTGTAGGGCTGGTTTGGTGTTTGCAAATTCTTTCAGTTTTTGTTTGTCCTGGAAGCTTTTTATCTTTCCTTCTATTTTCAATGATAGCCTAGCTGGATATAGTATTCTTGGGTGCATATTTTTCTCATTTAGTACTCTGAATATATCATGCCAGCTCTTTCTGGCCTGCCAGGTCTCTGTGGATAAGTCTGCTGCCAATCTAATATTTCTACCACTGTATGTTACGGACTTCTTGTCCCGAGCTGCTTTCAGGATTTTTTTTGTCACCAGGACTTGTAAGTTTTACTATTAGATGACAGGGTGTGGACCTATTTTTATTGATTTTGAGGGGGATTCTCTGTGCCTCCTGGATTTTGATGCTTGTTTTCTTTGCTGCATTAGGGAAATTCTCTACTATAATTCGCTCCAATATGCCTTCTGCCCCCTCTCTCTTTCTTCTTCTTCTGGAATCCCAATTATTCTAATATTTTGTCATCTTATGGTATCACTTCTCTTTCGAATTCTCCCCTTGTGGTCCAGTAGTTGTTTGTCTCTCTTTTGCTCAGCTTCTTTATTCTCCCTTATTTGATCTTCTATATCACTAATTCTCTCTTCTGCCTCATTTATCCTGGCAGTAAGAGCCTCCAATTTTAATTGCACATCATTAATAGCTTTTTAAGATTTCAACTTGGTTAGATTTTACTTCTTTTATTTCTCCAGAAGGGGATTTTATTTCTCCTGGAAGGTTTTTTCTAGTATCTTCCATACCTTTTTCAAGCCCAGCTAGCACCTTGAGAATTGTCATTCTGAACTCTAGTTGTAACTATATTACTAATGTCTGTATTGATTAGGTCCCTAGCCTTCAGTACTGCCCCTTGTTCTTTTTTTTGTGGTGAGTTTTTTCACCTTGTCATTTTATCCAGATAAGAATATATGAACAAGAGAATAAAATACTAAAAGGGTGGCAAAGACCCCAGAAAAATGTATACTAACCAAATCAGAAGAGACCCAAAACCAGGTGGAGAAGTAAGGGGGAAAAAAGAAATAGAAATTAAAAAAAAAAAAATATATATATATATATATAGTAGACTGGTGAATAGAACAGAGCCACCCACTTGATTTTGGGTGTATTTTGGTATCTTAGAAGAAACTACCTCCCAAAATTTTAAAGAAAGAGAAACTTATATATATACAAAAATAAGGGTAAACACGATGAAGGGGTGGAATATGATTGTAAAGATGAAAATTAAAAAAAAACTCTAATAAAGGAATTGATAAGATAAGTTGGTTGGAAAAAGAAAAAAAAAAAGAATGTGCTCAGGCTGGAGACTAGAATAAAGCCATGTGCTAGATTTAGGGTATATTTTGATCTATTAAAAGAAATTATATCCCCAAATTAAAAAAAAACAAAAACCTATATGTATACAAAAAATAATGTCAAATACAATGAAGGGATAAAATATGGCTGTAATAATGAAGGTTTAAAAAGATTTTTTTTTTTAAAGAAAGTTATTGTTAAGATAAACTAGTTAAAAAATGTTACAAGAGGAAAGAGGAAAAGTTAAAAAAATAGAATAAGAAAAGTAAAATTAAAAACAATTTAACTTTGCAAGACTAAAGGATCATGCGGGAAAAAAACCATGAATCCTATGCATTGCTTTCCCCTAGCTCTGGAGTTCTGCTGTTCTCCTTGATCGGTCAGTTTGGTCTTGGCTGGAGGTTCTAGCTGATCTTCTGGGAGGATCCTTTTGTAGTGATTCTCAAATGTCTTTGCCTGAGGTGGAATTGCACCACCCTTGCCAGGGGCCAGGCTAAGGAATCTGCTCTGGTTTGCTCTTGGGAGCTTTTGTTCCCTGAACGCTTTCCGTACAGTTCGGGTATGAAAATGGCAGCCTCCCAAATTCTGGCCCAGAGGAGCTGAGAGCTCGAGGCCCCACTCCTCAGTGCACCCTCAGAGAAGAGCAGTCAGTTACTCCTGTCTTCCTGGTCTCCGGCTTTGCTCTGTGCTCACCCAGCCTGTGACTGAGCATTTATGTCTCTGGCACACAGCTCCATTTGGAGTCTCCAAACCCAGCAGATTCCTGCCACACGTTCTGTGCCACTCCTCCTGGGGGAGGATGGAAGGGTCTCTCTGGATCTGCCACTTGTGGAGTCCCTGCTTGAAAAGCAGTGGCTCGACTATGCCGGGGATCACGGTTTAAGGTAACCCCGGGCTGAGAGCTCACTCCTCGGCTCTGTCTCTGTAGTTGGCTTCCCTTCTCCAGTACCTGCAAGCTCTGTTATACTCAGACACCTCTGATCTTTCTGTGACCCTGCAGGACCTGAGACCACACTCTCCCCATGAGGGCTCCACTCTGCTTTGCTTCTGGAACTATGTCCCTTAGTGGAGCAGACTTCTAAAAGTTCTGATTTTGTGCTCCGCTGCTCCACTGCTTGCTGGGAGCTGGCTCCTCCCTCTGTAGTCTATCTTCCCGTTGCTTTGGATTCACTTCTCTGCATGTCCTACCTTTCAGAAAGTTGTCGATTTTCTGTTCCTAGAATTGCTGCTCCTCTTCTCTTCTATCTCTTGTTGAGTTTGTAGGTGGTCAGAATGGTTTGATAACTATCTAGCTGAACTCCTGGGACCTGATGTCATTTCAGTCTGCTACTCCTCCACCATCTTGCCTCTCTGTCCACTTTATTTTTTAAAGATTTTACTTATTTGTCAGAGAGAGAGCACGAGCAGCGGGGAGGGGTAGAGAGAGAGAAGCAGGCTGCCCCTGGAGCAAGGAGCCCAATGCAGGACTCGATTTCAGGATCGTGGGATCATGACTTGAGCCAAAGGCAGATCCTTTTTTTTTTTTTTTTTAAAGATTTTATTTATTTATTTGTCAGAGAAAGAGAGCGAGCGAGCGAGCACAGGCAGACAGAGTAGCAGACAGAGGGAGAAGCAGGCTCCCTGCTGAGCAAGGAGCCCGATGTGGGACTTGATCCCAGGATGCTGGGATCATGACCCGAGCTGAAGGCAGTGGCTTAACCAACTGAGCCACCCAGGCGTCCCCCAAAGGCAGATCCTTAACCAACTGAGCCACCAGGCATCCTGAATGAGCCATCTTTAAAGCAGACCTTTTGCCTCTTGTCCAAAGGCCCTGCTAATGCTACATGGATCAGAGATGAGCTTGCAGCTATACAGTCAAAATAAGCGATTCTTGTTATTTTAAGCCATTGGGTTTTGGAGTACTTTGCTACACACACACAGTGATAGATGGTCAGAAAACACCATTTAGGTGATCTCATCTGTTTCTATCATGTTAACTATACCAAGTCTCCAATCTGAACTTTCAGGTTAAATTGTTTTTTGGATTTCCTGATCCATATAATTAACTACTAATTAGATGTATCTGTCCTTAAGCTTAGTATGCCCAACATCTATGTGTTGTCCTTGTCCACCATCTGTTCTTTCTCCATTATCCCTTAATTTACTATCCAGTCATTCATAGCAGAAACCTGGGGAATCATTCTCAAATCCTGCATCTCCCCACATCTAATTTTACATCTTAAATATCTTTCGAATTCTTCATTCTAATAGCCAATGCCTTAATTGAGGTTTTCACCATCTCTCATGTTCTATTTTAGTAATAGTAACTGATTTGGTCTCTATACCTCCCTTCCCCCCCCCCACTCCTTGAAGTTCATACTTGCCATTGCTGGTAGAGTAATTTTTTTAAACACACATGTTAAAATATTTCGTACAATTTCTAAATGGTTTCAATTCATTTACAGAAGAAAGCTACACTTTCTTAGGAAGAGATAATGGTTTTTAATGATTTGGCTCCTTGCCAGATCTCCACCCTTACTGCTTATTCCTCATTTTCAGTTTTTAATGTTGAATTACTGATTGTTCTCCAACTGTTCCTTCAGGTTGTTCTACCTATTCAGGCTTTGGTATAATTCAGTTCAATGTGATTGTAGGACGAGGTCCCCACTTTCTTGCTGCTCATTGGCTGGTGTTGCTCTTAGCCTCTATAGGCTGTTCACAGGTCCTAGCCACAGGGCCTTCTCAAAAAATTGCAGCTTCTTCCTTCAGAGCCAGCAGGACAATCCCACTGCATTGTGCCATGACCGTTTCTATAATAGAACCTAATCAAGGGAATGGCTATCCTAGGGATTGGGATTATGCAAGATTGGTGCATCAGGAATCTCGGGGACCATTTTGGAATTTGACCTGTCATGGGTAAATATCAATTTTTCTCTAGAAACTTTTAGAATTAAAAAAAAATCCTCAATAATTGCAAAGCTTGCAAGAAGGGATCTTCCTGTGTATCTACTTTTATCCACTATTTGGTTACTCAGTAGGCTCTTTCAGTCTGGCAATTCATGTTCCTTCTTCAGTCATGGGAAACTTTTGTGTTTATTTCAGTGATGATTTCTTCCCTTCTTTTTTCTCCCTTCTTTCTTTCTGGGACTCCCAGTTAGACATTGGACCTCTTGGATCAGTCTTCACCTTTATTACATTTTCTCCTATTTTCCATCTTTTGCTGTATGTACTTTCTGGCAGATTTTGTTCAATTTTAATTTTTATTTCTTTATGGATGCAGTATCTTCCCATCACCTGGAGATTATCAGGGGTGGTTTTCTGAATCTGCTTCCTGAATAGTCTGTGTTGTCTCCATGTTATCTGTTTTTCTCTTTGTTCTGGGTTCTATCTTTTATGTTAGAGGCTTCCCTCAGATGCATGTTACTCCTTGGATATCTGTTTGTGATTTAGAAGATGAACCTTAAAAGCTGATTGGAAGTTCTAGGAATGTACATGAGACTTGTTAATTCTGAATTCTATAGGGTGATTGGACCTGGGCTGCTTTTTGGAGAACCCTAATGTCAGTATCCTCAGGCTTTTTCTTGGGCTTAATGATTCTCAGAAAAGGATCTTCCCATCTTCTGCCCAGAGGACAGAAGTCTGGCCGCTTTTATTCTGGGAAATGAGTGGGTAGGGAGTCGGGGGCATCGTAGCATTTGGTTACTTAATCCCCCCACTTTTGGCATGGCATTCACACTCTGAGATTTTCTGAAGTCACCCCCAGATTTCTTCTGGTATGAGGGAGGAATAGTTGCCTAAACTCAATGGAATCGGAGGGGAATCTCAGTATCTAACTCCTCCAAAGCTTTTACGTGTATTCCTTCTTATTTCAGAGCCTTCCTGCCACTGCCCTCCAGTATTTCTCTCCTAGTTCCAGAGATACCAGGCACTGGCAAACCTGAGCAATTTTAGGGATGCTGTACTTGATTGAACTGTTTCTTAGCTTTCTCTCTCCTGGCTTATTGTTTTGCTTTGAAAGATTTTCCTAAGTCAGTTATTATTCTGTTCTTCAGCTTCCAAAAAATGTTTGCCTTTTCTCTTTTCCTTTCTTCACATATGTATGTTTATCTCCTTTAAAAGAAGATCTTCTTGCTATACTTTTCCTGGGATTACTGGAGGGAGTAAAATTAGATGTATATATTCAAGCTGCTGTCCTAACTCAGATGTTCCTCTTGTTTTGTAATGTGTCATTACATGTTAAATTTTATATGAAAGAATTTTTTCCTCATTCTATTTCCCTTGAAATATCTCTTTATCAATACTACACTATTTTATTTATTTATTTTTTAAATTTCTTTATAATGCACTTATTCCTTGTGGTTGTGATTTCATGTTTAACTCCTTGTAAATATGTTTTATAATGCTTCAAGTATATAGGTACATCGGGAGGATTAACCTTAGGAAATAATGAGGTAATTTCTGTCACTATTAGATTTATTTCAGAGGCTTCTGTTTGTTTTTTTTAATGCATGACTTTATTAATAAGAATTAGAATTTAAATCCAAATGTTGGAACCCTGTTTTCACACAGTGAAGACATTTTGTTCTTTTTTTTAAAATGAAGACCGAAGTTGCTGAAGACCCTCAACAGGTTTCAACTGTTCATCTCCAACTAGGATTACCACTGGTTTTTATTGTTAGTCAGCAAGCGACATATGAAGCTGATAGAAGGACTGCAGAATGGGTTGCTTGGCGCCTTCTGGGGAAAGCAGGAGTTCTACTCTTGTTAAGGTATCTTAAACATTAAGTATTCACTGTATTTAGCAAAGCACTAGAATTTTTCTCTTTTTAAAATATGGTAATATATTCACTTGTAAATAAACTTAGATCTCTAGTAATTTAATATAGTTAGAACCAGTTGCTAAGCTAAAGTCTGTACATTAATTATTAGCTTGTTAAAATTTAGACCTTTAAACTTCGCTAAATGAAGATGAAGATGGAGACTGGAACATCTAGTCTCTATTTATATCTAAAATATCTTAGACTCAGTAAATTATAATCTTTTTGCATAAATTGTTTTTAGTGTAAGAACTTATAGTTCTCTTTTATGTTGACATCCTGGATGACTGTTCTTCAGATCAGCCATATAAAACATTTATTTCCATTTTGAAAAAGGGACTCTTTGGAAGTGGACATTCCTCAGCATGCTAACGTGGTCTTCAGAAGAGCAGAAGAGGTTAGTTATTTTATGTATTGCTCTACAATGTCTACTTATTTAAAGAAAGTTCATAATGTGGTCATAAAATAATATAAGCTAATTATAGAAAACAAATTCTATAAATTGCCACTATTCAAAGATTATTGCTGTTAACATTTTGGTGTTCTTTTTTTTTTCCCATTTGTTAGTCTGTCTCTTTTCTCATGTTCATAAATATATATATATATATATATATATATATATATATATATGTTTTTTTTAAAGAAAATTAGGATCATGCTATATATCCTACTTGTCACATAAAATTATATCTAATTACTTGCTATTGTGCTATGATGCCTGCCTTTGTACACTGTTTTGAATATCACTGGTTCTTTCCTTTGGCTAAATTTCTGGAGTGAAGTTTGTCAAAGGAAATGGGATTTTTTAAGGCTGTTAGAATACATCGTCAAATTGCCCTCGAGAAACCAGCAAGATATGGAATTCCTTGTTGCTCATACATCTTGCCACTGCTGAGCATCATCATGTTTAAAAAAAAAATCTCTATCCACAAAGTTCCTGTTTTAATTTGCATATTTTTGATTACTAGTGAGGTTGAACATTTTTTAAAAGCTTATTCCTGTTTATTTGCCTTTGTAAATTTCTGTTAATGTTCCTTTTTCTTAAGTTTCTTAAATTTTTCTTAATTATTAAGAACTCTTTAATTCTGCACATTTCAAAATATTATATCAATATGCTAAATAATTGATGTGTTTTTGAACTGCCAGTTTAAAAATTTTTTTTTAAATTGACCTAAGTGATCTCTACACCCAACATGGGGCTCAAACTAATGATCCCAAGATCAAGAATTGGGTGCTCTACCGACTGAGCCAGCCAGCCAGATGCCCCTGAACTGCCTGATAATTTAAACTTAAATTCTCTTGCCTAGGGCTATGGCATGAATACCAGGTCAATGGTTAGAAGACTGGATTCTGTTCCTTTGGTTCTGGGACTGGATTAATAAATCACTTCGCCAAGCTCAGTTTTCTCATTTGTGAAATATTCGCAAAACCTTCCCTTAAAACTTACAAGAAATTTATAAGACCCAAATAGGAAAATACTTTGAAAAGCATAGTATTGTTCAAATGTAGTATGGGGCTAGTATGCTCTGCTTTTTGGCTAGGTCATGGAAAGAGTATTTCTGAAGCTGTTTTTTTGCTGATAGGTCAAGATCCTTAAATAAGAAGTTATAATATTTATTATTAGGAAATAGGTTTTTTGGAAAAATTAAAATTCATGATGGTTTCTGAGTTTGATGTCTTAAATTATTAAAATACAGTAAAATATAGTAATTGCTAAAATATAGTAATATAGTAATGTATAACATGCGGTAAGATAGGTAATAAGATAGCTATCTCTGTGAAGATATTTTCTGTAAAGGATAGACGAGTCTTTTCTATGAATCTCTTTATTAAAGTCAGTGTAATTTTTTTTTAACCTTCTCATCAGGGCAATAATGTTCATTCTGGGTTTGTATAATCATTCTTTCTCTCTCCTTTCCAGGCAAAGTGTTTGAGGGTCCTTAAAGTATAGAACTGGTTGCATAGATAGTATTGTATGCTTATATTACTGTATTATAAGCCTTGTATAGTGAGTTTAAAACATATCTTTTAGTATTGTGTTAGTTCTTCAGAATTTTTTTCCTAGGGCACTAATTAAGAGTTTATGCTATAGAATCTTACTGCCTAGTTCAAATCCCACTTTGTAACTCTGGGCAATTACTTGACTTCTATCTCTCTCTCTCTCTCTGTCTGTCTCTCTCTCTCTTTTTTTTCATTGTAAAGGAGGGTTAATAATAATACCTACTTTAATGAGTTGTTGGGTCAGTATATTAAAAGAAATAATGGAAAGTGCTAAATTAGCACAGGATCCAATACATTTGTAAGCACTCAATAAATACTAATACTCATCCATTTATCCTTTCCATAAGTATTTATTGTGTACCTGCTTTGTTTCAGGCACAGTCCTAGGCTGAGGATATAGCAGTGAACAAAAGCAAGTTTTTGCCCTCATGGAGTTAATATTCTAGTGGCAGGAGACAAATACAAAACCAGTATAGCTAGAATTTCAGATGGTGTTAAAGACAATGGAAAAAAAAATTAAGGTAAGGTGAGAGAGTAGTCTTGGAAGACCTCACTGATTAGTAACAATAAAGCAAAGGAATATGCCTGTGGATATGTGGGGAAAGAGTCTTCTAGACCGAGAGGACACACGTGCAGAAGCCTTGAGGAGAAGAGTTGTTTGTGTTTCAGCATAGTATTATGAGGGATAGTGTTAATGCCTAGGATATTTCTTAGTACCTGAGTTTTTAAAAGCCCTTTTTTAATTCCTTTCTTCAGAGACTTTTTTTTTTTTTAAATATTTTATTTATTTATTTGACAGACAGAGATCACAAGTAGGCAGAGAGGCAGGCAGAGAGAGAGAGAGAGGAGGAAGCAGGCTCCCTGCCGAGCAGAGAGCCCGATGTGGGGCTCGATGCCAGGACCCTGGGATCATGACCTGAGCCGAAGGCAGAGGCTTTAACCCACTGAGCCACCCAGGTGCCCCCCAGAGACTTTTTTTTAAATAAAATCAAACAAACTGAAAAGTAGAAAAAAAATGAACAACCATATACTTACTACCTAGATTCAGCAATTAATATTTTATCCTATTTGCTTCACCTGTCACTTTTTTCTGAAACATTCCAAAGAATACTTGATATAATGGCATTTACCCATAAATATCTAGCATGAAACTCTAAAAATTATTGTTGTTCTTCTCTGTATAACCACAATCTTATCACACTTAACAAAATTAACAGTAACTTGTTATATCATAGTGTAATCTTATAGCCAGTTCCACTCCAATTTTCTCGTCTTAAAATTATTTTCTATAGATGTTTTTTGTGAACCAAAATTTAGTTAAGGATTATGAATTTCATTTGGTGTGTTTCTTAAATGTCATAATGTCTTCTTTTCCCTCATGATAGTGCCTTTTAGATAAATGGGCCAGGGTTTCCATATTCTGGATTTGTCTGTTTCCTTTTGCTTTTGTCTGCCTTGCTCCTTTGTTCCCTTATGTTTCCTAAAAACTGGGAGTCAGATTGCCTAGCTCCATTAAACATTCTGGGTAAGAATACTTCACACTTCTGGTTCATTTGTATTTTATCTTATCCTAACGTGGAGGATGTCTGGTTTTCTCACATAATGATGCCACCTTTGATTACTGAATTAAGGTAGAGACAGTTAATTCTCTCCATCATAAGATGCATTTCCCTTATCCAATTAGCAGATAAACTGTAGGTAGAAATGCAAACAAAACCACTAGAGATACCAGTACTTACCCCCCAGAGTGGCTAAAAATTTAAGAAGTAACAATAGCAAGTGTTTGTAAGAAGGTAGAGTTACAAGAACTTTTGGTAGGAGTAAAAATTAGTACAATGAAAATTGGAAAAATATCTGGCAGTGCTTCCTAAAGCTGAGGCTACGTATATATCATGTGAACCAGCTGTTTCATTCCTAAGCATTGCCCAGCAGAAATGTGTATACACGTGCACCAAAAGACAGCTATAGTAATGTTCCTAGCAGTTAGTATTTATAATCGTCCAAAGCTGGAAATAACACACGTCCTTAAGCAATAGAGTGGATAAACACAAACATGCATATGGTACATACTAGTATATTCATATAATGAATTCATCATTGGAAAAGAATAAACTGCTTTTGAATGTAACATGAATATACCTCACAAATAGTGTTGAGCAAAAGAAGTGGTCACAGAAAGATTATAAGCTGTATATAATTATATAAATTTCAAACTGGCAAAATTTATAGATGGTGATGAAAGTCAGCATAGTGATTACCTTTGGGGGATGGTGATGACAGGGAGAGGCAAGGAGATGGCCTCTGGGTGTGCTGGTAATGTTCTGTATCTTAACCTGTGTGGTGATTATATAAGTGTATCAGCTCTGTAAAAATTCATCAAACTATACACTTACAATTTGTGTTCTTCCTTTGTGGATATTGTATTTGAATAAAAATGTTTATTACCACAATATCTATGTATACTCCAAACAAATTTGGTTTGACTTTAATCATTATACATTTTAACCCCATTATTATTTCCACAGAAGTAACAAGTTGCTCACTTTATAATATTAAAAAGATGAATATGTGATATCAAAGAACAAACACACTTTAGAGTTATTTTATAGCTTTATTCTCATGCACAGTTACAGTCAAGAATGATTTATTAAAATAATCTAGTGGCCTAAAATTTCATGTTTTTAAGATGTGATAGTTGGGTATTAGTGAAAGAGATTTCAATGGAATAATCTCAGTGGGTTAGATTTGGTATTCTTAAAATACCTGGGGCAAATTGTAGTTTTAAATGTTTTTAGCTAAATTTTAGCAGAATTATTATAGGATGAGATACTATTTTGAATATATCTGTGGAATATCTAAATAATTTTGATTGGTTCTGTTTATGATTAAGTTGTGTGTGTGTGTGTGTGTTCCTTTTATATTGAGTTGGGACATACTGTTATGTGTGAAATGTTGCAGACTTCAGTATAATATAATTGTGACAGGCAAGTGAGACTTCTAGTTGTTTTTTGCCCTTTTTTTTCATTAGTATACACTATCTTTAGATAAAATATGCTTTGGATACTTTTCATAATGATTATGGAATTCCCTTTTTTGTTTTATTTAATTTTAAAACTGAAGTTCTAAAGATTTAGTTTCATTTTAATATCAAACAAGTAAAACTTTTTTATTAAAATGCTTTGATATATTTTTAGTCATGATTTTAAAAATGAATGTATTTCTAGGGAGTGCCAGTGGAATTTTTGGTCTTACATGATGTTGATTTAATAATATCCCGTGTGGAAAGTAATATGCACATTGAAGAAATACAAGAAGATGAAGATGAGGACATGGCAAGTCCAGATATGGGTAATAAGTTTTGTGATGCTCCTTCCCCCTCCACCCCCTATTTGTGCTTGGCACCCATAAGATCAGTGAAATTTCAGTGAATTAACTTTCTCATAGAATGTTTTGACAGTCAAGACTATGAAATATGAAAATACCTGGAGAAACCCATTTTGAATAATATCTTACCAAGTTAATTTGGTGGAAAAGGTAAGGATGCTATATTTTGTTGAGTGTAATACATTTCATTGTTACATGCCAGGCTTCTAGCTTTCCACATCTGTGCCTTTATCTTCTAAATCGGTTCTTTCAGCCCTCCTGGTCTCTTCCATGTTTAGAAAAAATGACCTAGGAGCCACAACTTGGTATTTTACTTTTCTTTTTCCTATTAGGATATGAAATTCTAGTAAATATTGTTGGATTTGTAATTGTAAATAAATCTGATTATTGACAGTTTGGGAGTAAATTTCAGTAACATTTAAAACTTCTTTTTAAACCCATTTCATTCCTTTTTATTGTACTTATTGCTTATGTTTTTGAAGTATTCTCTAGTTTCAAGACTATTCTCCTACACGTTATTTACTTTGATTGAGTTGGTTGATGTCCCCTTCATTTTGTAGATGAAGAATCTGTGGTTTAGCAGGGAAATGTTGGAAGAAGGGGACAAGAATGAATTAGAAAATAAGAAAGGGGGGCACCTGGGTGGCTCAGTGGGTTAAAGCCTCTGCTTTTGGCTCGGGTCATGATCTCAGGGTCCTGGGATTGAGCTGTATCGGGCTCTCTGCTCAGCGGGGAGCCTGCTTCCTCCTCTCTCTCTGCCTGCCTCTCTGCCTATTTGTGACCTATCTGTCAAATAAATGAATAAAATCTTAAAAAAAAAAAAAGAAAATAAGAAAGAACTGGAAGGAAATGAAAATATGTGAATAAGAAGGAAAAAATATAGTAAATAGGAAAATAGGCCTTTATTCATTTTGGTATTGAAGTTGTAACTTGTTAGTGTCAGGGAATGTGGTGTTTTAAAGTTCCTTTAAGTTAGTAGAGTATAACTCTTATGTTTCAGATTTGAACACTAAGGGAGAGTTATGTGACTGACTAGAGTCACATGGCTGAAACCCGCGGAGATGCACTGTAATTCAGATCTAATATTTTTATTTTATAGTATTAGAAATCATTTGAAAATAATACTCTCATTTGTAAATTGTCTTCCTAGATTCCTTTCTTTGTAATGTGTTATTATAAAGAATTATGAACTTAGCATAAAGTAGACAGGATAATAGAACAAATCTCCTTGTATCCATTACCTGGCCCCACCCAACCACCATCAATGCATGGCTATCCTGTTCCAGTCACTGCCCACCCCTTATTATTTTGTTGCAAATCCCAAATATAGAGTTTCATCCACAAAGATTTCCCTGTATATTTCAGAAATATAAGGATTCTCCTTTTAAAATGAACTTAATGAGCACTGGGTGTTGTATGCAACCGATGACTCACTGAATTCTACTTCAGAAACTAATAATAAGAGTATATGTTAATTAAATGGAAATTAAATAAAAAATTGAAAAAATAAAAATAAAAAATGAGCATAATTGGGGCACCTGGGTGGCTTAGTTCGTCAAGTGTCCAATTCTTGATTTTGGCACAGGTCATGATCTCAGGGTCATGAGATCAAGCCCTGTGTTGGGCTCTTTTATGTCTTAGAGCCTTCATATATATTTTTGCTTTTGCCTAAGACATTTTTCTAAAAAGTTTGGATTCTCTAGCTGGAAGGCTTTGGCTCTTCAGATCTGAATCTCCTTATTACAATGTCTCAGGTGCCATTTTCTTTCCTTAAACTGACACAATTTATAACTATGTGTTTATTCAGTGATGAGTTTATTGTCTGACTATTCTGTAAAAATAGGAGCTCTACGTGGTCAGGGACTAAGTCTGTTTTGTTTACTGTTTTCCCTACTGTCCATCACAGTGCTTGTCATACAGTAGAATTTGTATTTATATAAGTTATGCATTTAAATATACATTAATTTATTTTTTAACATTTTAGATATTCAAGATGATGAAGTGGCAGAAACTGTTTACAGAGATAGGAAGAGACGGTTGCCTTTGGAACTCACGGTGGAACTGACAGAAGAGACTTTTAACACGACAGTAGTGGCTTCTGATAGCATAGTGCTTTTCTATGCTGGTTGTGAGTATGAGTCTTCAGAGTCAGGGAGTATTATGTATTAGAGGATTCAAAGTGGGTGGATTTTATTTTTGCATTCTGTATATTGCATGTTGTAGAATGATATAGTGTTCATATGTCCCAACTAGACTGCACATATTGAAAGATTTACTAATTTACTAATTTAGAAAAATTACCAATTCATGCTGATGTTTTTAATATATGAACAGTCTTATGGATCTGTAAGAAAAAGCCCTTCAACTATTTTCCTTGCACTATGAGTGCAGAAAATTAGTTGCATTTAGAATCCTCTTAAATGATTGCATACTATTGGGTACCGTATACTAGAATATTTCTTATGAAGGAATAACAGTTTTGGGAAACCCTATAAATTAGTATGTTTGTAAATGTATAGGTGCGGATGCTTTGGAGATACGCATGTTGCAGTATCTGTTGAATTTTTTATTTTAATGTAGGGCAAGCTGTATCCATGGCATTTCTGCAGTCCTATATCGATTTGGCAATTAAATTAAAAGGTATGTAATATGGTATGCATGCTTATTTTCTTGATTTTAAGCTATAGCTATTTGCAGAGCCATCATGCTAAAGATGAAGAAAACCACGTAAAATTTCACTTTTTATATCTGTGTCTCCAACATTACATTAATGAACCATAAGTTTCAGAGATGCTCAGAAGCATTCATCTTGGTTCTTTTCATGGAACTGTCTTCAGTAGTAGGTAGAGAGCCTATGTACTAAGTAGTTGTGGCCACACAGTTAATCCAGTAATCATTTTGGCTGAATTCACTTAGCAAACATTTATTGAGTGCCTACTCTTGAGCCAGTTACTATTAAATATTAAATGAATACTAAATACACCTAAACAAAAATGGGACAGATAAGACCCAATCTCACAGTCTAACCAAACATCTAAGATCTCAGTGTTCTTAAAGCTGTTTAGTTAGCTCCTTATGGACTGGGATATTTCTTAATAGCCAAAGTCTTTTAACTGTTCTATGAAAACCTGATCCCAGGGGTAGGTAAATAAGAATTCAAGGAATAGACTTGAATTCAAGAAATGGGCTTGAATTCAAAATACCTATGCCATCGTTCTAGCAAAGACATAAGGAGAGGTAGGGAAGCATGTTAATAAGAGAGAGGTAATGATGGATTAGGATAATGTTTTATAATCATTTGAATAAGAATGCATCATGCTTCATATCTGTAATACGCCTTTTCCTACTGTTTTTCTTAGCTATTCTAATTAATTGAGCTTATTATTTTTAGCTACTTTAGGAATGTATCCACCATTTAGTTTTTTGGGGCACTAGCTTACAGGTTCTTTCAATTTTTAGTAAGTTCTTTGTGGGTAGATACCATATCTTGTACTTAGTTCACTGGACCTGGCATATTGACTTACATTGTAGAATATTTGGGGTTTAATAATTCTTGAATAAATGAATGAGCTAATAGTATATATGTATATGAAATTAATTCCAGAGAGTCAGTCCTAAATATAACATGTTCTATGGTAATAAAAACATAAGAGATTTTAAAAATCACTTTGAACCATTTTTCCTCAGGTCATTTCTCAACCACATTTGATCCAACTTCTGATTTCTTCATTACCCAAGTGAAGAGGCAATTAAGTCTCAGATAATGTAATTCCTAATATATTTTTAAAAAATCCTGTTACTCCTTTAGATTCTCCTTCCTAGTTGCAATCTATGGAAAGATTTAAATTTCTTTTTTTAGGTTCTCCAGCCTCATTGGCAAAAATTTAGGAGAAGGAAAAAGGAAGGGAGGAAAAATATAAGCCATAATGAATAAATAATAGGATAATGTCCCTGAATAATAGAATTATCTCCCAAGCCAGCCCATTTGTCAATACCAAATGAAATGGAAACAGATTCCTTTACATTCTTCTCTATTAATGAACAAATAAAGAGACTCCCAGGCCCCTCAGTGCAAGGACTCTGAGTGTATTTGTTTGTAGAATAAAAAAGCAGATAACCAACCCAAGACTTGATTTCCTTTTTCATTTAGGACGTTCTATATGAGTAACAATCCTTTTAGTAATTAGATAATCAGATAAAGGGACTGTTTTAGAAGTTCAGGGGGCTTAATGTAGAAACACATAGTATGGGTATGCTCTACTACCCCATACATACTATGCCAAATTGGAAGACTATTGTAATACTTTGGGCATTGGGTCCTATAACTTTTCATGTTGACTTCGTGGGGAAGAAGCCACTTCTTATCTAAGACGATGAAGAATATTTTATACTCAGTCACAAGGTGGCAGCAAATATCAAATTTTTATACCTACCCGTACCTAGTAGCTGTAGCTAAGAGAATCTGGGTTTGTTTTTTTTGTTTTAAATCTTTAAATTAGGAACACCTTTGGAAATTCATGCATTGATCAGGTATCAGGGATGTAATACTGCAGACATCTTAGACTCTACTGGCAGATGAACATGGAAAAGGGCCCCAAAAGTGGAGCAGCAAAGGAGCTGGGAAAATAGGCCAGTTGGGGAAGGGATTGCAAAAATTAAGGGACGAGAGGGTCCGGTAGAAGCCATTCATGCTGATGAGAGGTTAAAAAAGAACGGGCTAAAAATATTGTTAAGTCTACACAACTGAGTTTTCTACATTCATATTTACAAAATGTGCATTTCCTGCTGTTGTAGGCACATCCACTATGCTGCTTGCTAGAGTGAACTGTGCAGATTGGTCTGATTTATGTACTAAGCAAAATGTTACTGAATTTCCTGTTGTGAAGATGTATAAGGAAGGTGAGACCCCGGTGTCTTACACTGGAATGTTAGGAACCGAAGATCTCCTAAAATTTATCCAGCTGTGAGTACTCAGCTTCTCCCTAAGACTTCTACATTTTGAGGTCTATAAACTTAATTCCCATACTTTGTAGACACACCTTGAAAAGGTTAAGGAGTAAGGAAATGAGATCACAGGAGAAGGTGAAGAGAGCTTATTCCTTCACTTTGGGGGAGGTCGAGGTTGTGTTTAATGAGGGTTTTTTTCTTTTTTAAATTACAATAGTATTTGTCTTTATTTTGTCAGATATTTACCCTGTGGAATATAGTGTTCACCAGTGTCAGTATGTTTTATTTTTTTTGCAACCTGAAAAGTATCCTTAAAAATTAATTTTGAATATAGCTATCTACTCATTCAGCAACAGGATTTCATGCCCAGTGTACATAACATCGGCCCAAGAAGCAGAAGAGTATTTAAGTGGGGAATTACATAAAGACCTGATCTCCTACTCTAGTGTGTCAGTGCTGGGACTGTTTAGCCCAAACATGACAACAGGTAAGGAGTTAGGTAATAGTTAAAAACTTGATTGCTAGTTTTTTAAAAAATGAATTAATATCTTTTTCAATGATAGAGAACTCAAATTACAGAATTTTGAAATTAAACTTGAAGGAAAAAAATCCAAGATTATTTAGTTGTTAAATTTATTTTTTTTTAAAGATTTTATTTATTTATTTGACAGACAGAGGTCACAAGTAGGCAGAGAGGCAGGCAGAGAGAGAGGTGGAAGCAGGCTCCCCGTGGAGCAGAGAGCCCAATGTGGGGCTCAGTCCCAGGATCCTGGGATCATGACCCAAGCTCGAAGGCAGAGGCTTAACCCACTGAGCCACTCAGGCGCCCCAAAGTTTATTTATTTATTTAAAGATTTTATTTATTTATTTGAGAGAGAGAGAACATGAGGGACAGGGTCAGAGGGAGAAGCCATCTCCCTGCTGAGCAGGAAGCCCGATGCCGGACTCGATCCTAGGACTCTGGGATCATGACCTGAGCCAGAGGCAGTTGCTTAACCAGCTGAGCCACCCAGGTGCCCTTAGTTGTTAAATTTTGATATAATTCTTTCCCTCTTTTCTCTGTGTAACTATGTATTGTATATTTGTATATATTTTAATGTAATTGGGCTAGTGCTGTGTATCTAGGTTAGTATCTTGCTGTTTTAATTTAATATTACATGGGTGCTTTTTTCCCCTATGATTAATATTCTTCAAAATCATCATGGCTATGTATTTGGATGCATATACCATAATTTATTTAACTGTTTACCAACAAATAAGATCTGTTGTTTCACTTTTTTCTTTTTGCTATAAAGAATTTTTTAATTTATGCATCTATCTGTGGAATTTAGACTATTTAATGGGTATAGATTCCCAGTAGGAAGATAACTTTATGTTTTCTATAAGCTGTGTGTTGTATGTGTTATTCATTTTTAAAAAATGGGGTTATAGTGCTTGTTTAATGAATTACTATGAGATTTTTTTGTATTAAGGATATTAGATTCTTGTTATTTTGTTTCAGTTATTTCCCCCCAGTTTGGTTGTTAGCTTTAATAATTTTGTATTTAGCAGTTTAAAATTTGTTTTCAAATGTATTGATTTTGAGATTTATCCACTGATTTCAGTTATAGAAAATCTCTATCATCCTTATCAGTTAATAGTCACCTATATTTTCTTCTTGCTTTAATTTATATTTTTTATACTAATTTATATTGTCTTATTGCTTTGAATATTTTTCTTTTTTTAAAATGTTGATAAAATACATGTAACAAAATTTACCACCTTAACTGATTCAGCATATAGTTCACTAGTGTCAAATATATTTACATTGTTGTACAGCTAATCTCCAGAATTTTTTTCATTTTGCAAAACCAAAACCCTGTCCCTGTTCAACAGCTCTCTGTTTCCCTATTTCCCTAGCCCCTGAAAGCCTCAATTCTACTTTATATCTCAGTGAGTCTGACTTGTCTCTTATTGGCTGGCTTATTTCACTTAGCAGGATGTTTTTAAGATTGAGCCTTGTTCTATCATGTGTCAGAATTTCCTTCCCTTTAGGGGCCTATGGGTGGCACTGTTGGTTAAGCATCTGAGTCTCGGTTTGGGCTTAGATCTTGATTTGGGGTCGTGAGATAAGGCTCTGAGCTTAGAGAGGCATCTGCTAGAGTTTCTCTTTTTCCCTCTGTCCCTCCCTACTCTCTCTCTCTCTTTCTTGCTCTCTCTTCTCTCTCTCTTTAAAATAAATAAATCTTTTTTTTTTTTTTTTAAAGATTTTATTTATTTATTTGTCAGAGAGAGAGAGAGCGAGCACAGGCAGACAGAGTGGCAGGCAGAGGCAGAGGGAGAAGCAGGCTCCCTACAGAACAAGGAGCCCGATGTGGGACTCGATCCCAGGACGCCGGGATCATGACCTGAGCTGAAGGCAGCGGCTTAACCCACTGAGCCACCCAGGCGTCCCTAAAATAAATAAATCTTTAAAAAAAGGAATTTCCTTCTTTTTAAGGGCTGAGTAAAATTACATTGTATGTATGTAAAACATTTTATTTATCCATTCATCTGTTGACTAACATTTGGGTTGTTTTCACCTCTTGGCTATTGTGCATAATGCTTCTGTGAACATGGGTGAACATACTGTTTTCCCTAGTGGCTGTACCATTTTATATTCCCACCACTAGTATACAAGTGTTCTGACTTCTCCACATCCTCTCCAACATTGTTATTTTCTGGTTTTTTGATACTAGCCATGCTCATGGGTGTGAGGTTTTGATTTGATTGTGGTTTTGATTTTTACTTTCCTGATAAATAGTGATACTGAGCATCTTTTAATGTGCTTGTTGGACATTTATATCTCTTCTTTGGAGAAGTGTCTATTCAAATCCCATGCTCGTTTTTTAAGGAGGCTGTTGTTGTTGTGTTGCAGGAATTCTTTATTTATTCTGGAAATCAACCCCTTATAATATATATGAATTGCATATATTTTCTTCTGTTCCATAGCATGCCTTTCTACTCTGTTGATTGTGTTCTTTGATTTTTTTTTTTTCTTTTTTAAGTCTTTAACTATTTGGATATTTTTATGCATGGTATGAGGTTAGGGGCCAACTTTATTTTGTCTGAATAGTTAACAGTTGTCCTTTTTTCTTTCTTTTTTTTTTTTTTTTGATGCCACCATCACCATATTAAATCCATGTCTGTATTTGTGTGTGTCTCTGTGTATCTGTTTAAATATTTTCTATTTTATTCACTTTTATTTCCCTGTCAATACCTAATCTATTCATTTTTTTAAAAAAGATTTATTTATTTATTTGAGAGATAGAGAGAGAAAGCAAGGTGAGGAGCAGAAGGAGAGAGAGACAAGGTGGCTGTGTCCTGAGCACACAGCCCAACATGGGGCTCTATCCCAGGACCCTGAGATCATGACCTGAGCTGAAATCAAGAGTTGGACGCTTAACCGACTGAGCCACCCAGGCGCACCCTCTAATCTATTAGTTTTATAATACATGTTGAAATATATAATTGGGTCAACTCTTTTGTTTGTCTTTTATACATTTTCTTACTTTTTTTTGCCTGTTGGCTCTTCCAGGTGAACTTTAATCATTTATACATATTGTCTAAACTTATTTTTGTTTCTGTTGCTTGTTTTATGCTTTCTTTACTTAGTTTAGTCTACATGGAGAATGCTTCTTTTGGTTTTATTTTCCCCAGAGCCAGAGAAGATGTTCTTTTTTTTTTTTTTTTTAAAGATTTTATTTATTATTTGACAGAGACACACATGGAGAGAGGGAACACAAGTAGGGGGAGTGGGAGAGGGAGAAGCAGGCTTCCTGCCAGGCAGGGAGCCCGATGTGGGGCTCAATTCCGGGACCCTGGGATCATGACCTGAGCTGAAGGCAGGTGTTTAACAACTAAACCAGCCAGGCACCCCATAGAGAAGATATTCTTTAAAACAAAACAAACAAAAATATTAGAATCTATAAAATTAAAGACCATTTTAATGATTTTTGACTGCTTCTATGGAAGATGAGAATGCTTTTAATTTCTTCTGTCATTTTTTTTCTTTATGTGGGCCTCTATAGTCTTGTATCATTGATTCAAATTATTAGTATTACTGAACTTCAGTATTTTTGCTTTATATATTTCTCTTTCAAAATTTTTTTTGCATTTATATTTCCAACATTTTATTATGAAAATTTTCAAACATACAGCAAAGTTGAAAGATTTTATAGTGAACATCCATATACCTACCGTCTAGATTCTACTATTGGCATTTAACTTGTACTTGATTTAGCACATACCTGTGCATCTGTCCATCCTTCCACCTGTCAATTAATTCATCTTATTTTTGGTGCATTTCGTATTAATGTTTTTTCATTCAGCTTTGAAACAGCACTTATAGCAATTAATTGTTAGTTTTACATAGCATCATAGACTATAGTGTTCTTTTAATATCACAACTTCTCTATTTTTAGACTCTATTTTTTCTAGCTTTATAGGAATGGCTTTCAGTAAGTAGTAAAGGAAGGGTACACAGGGGTTTGTTTTGATTTTTCTAACCAGTATTATTGTTAGAATGTTATTCTCTTGCCTTCCCATATGGATAACTTCTTGAATTGACTGTGTAACAAAACCTTTAGTGTTTTTTTCATCACAGGTTAGCTGTTTGTATTTATCCTGCAAACCTGCCCCCTTATTTTTCTCTAATTTAAGATGAATTTCAAATTCTGAATAAAATCTTTTAAGGATATTTTTCTGGGAAGAGTATCCCCATGTAGCATCATATCTGTAGATAACAGATACTGTTAACTAGTTATTAAATTCTGCTTTCTACAAATTTCTGTCTAGCAGTTGTTCCCCTCTATGTTGTCTTCAAAATCTTTTAAAATAAAAGCCAAAAGAACTTACTAGAAGGAAATAATAAGAATATGAATGCGTGTTCTGTGGCTTCCCGTCTTAAAAGGCAAAATCCTAGAGAGGACAGCTTTTTCATTTGTATTCTCTTTATGAAAAATTGTGAAGTGAATGAGTCTGTGTTTTACTCCTCTGTCTTTGCCTTTCTAATGTTTTTGCTTCTACCCATTGACTTTTTCTTCTGAGCTATTGCAGGTGCTTGGTGCCCTGAGGTTGTCTATTATTTACTCTGGGCTTCCTTCCAAAAAGAATTAAGGCCTTCAGATAATAAAAAGCACAAATACAATAAAATCATTAAAACAAGAGTAAGAGTTAAGCCATAAAAGATCAGGGGATAATTGTGTAGAACATTTAGAAAACACTGCAGTTGGTCATAAAACTTAACCTTAGGCAATCTGGCAGCAATCGGAAACAGAAAGATGAAATTTTTGCTTTCTTATCATCATTATATAATAAATGGCAATATAAAACTTTCCCCTGATTGTAAATGCTGAGAGGGATTTTTCATAATTCTTTTAATGTAAAAGATATAGGGAACAGTATACTTTGATCATTTATATAAATGATAAGATTTACACATAATTATCTCTTAACAAAAGTCAAAAAAGTATAGGGGCACCTGGGTGGCTTAGTTGGTGAAGTGTCTGACTCTTGATTTTGACTCAGATAATGATTTCAGGGTTGTGAGATCTAACCCTTAGTGGGGTTCTGTGCTCAGCAGGGAGTCAGCTTAAGATTCTCTCCCATTTCCACCCCTCCCTGTGCTCATGTTCAAGCTGTACTCTCCCTCTTCGTCCTCCCTCTTCCTCCCTCTCTTCCTCCCTCCCAAATGAATAAGTCTTTAAAAAATAAGTCAAAAGTATAATGTTAAACAACGTAGAGATTGTTCCAGTGTACCTGAATGATGTAATCTGGATAGGATGCCTTTTGTTATTTCACTAGATTGATTGTTCTCAGACTTTTTCAGTCAGGTATTAGATTTTATTCTTTTTGTTGTTTTTGTTTTTTGCAGATATTCATGTGATAGTTACTGGACTTTCAACATCTATTGAATGAGGAAATGTATAACAATAAAAGGCTGTTATGAATTGACTAAATTTTTATGTACAAATGTATTTTATTCACAAGAGCTAACTAGTAACATTTACTGAGCACTTATTTTATATCAGATATTGGTTTATTGTTCATGTAGATTCTAATGATTTAAAGATTAATGTGGATATCATGAGGGCTGAAGTGTCTCCTCTGTCCAATGATGTATGTGCCAGGTTTCTTTACTTGAAAGATACTTTTTTCCCCCCTTTGTAATTAATAAGTATCTTTTGGAGATAGAATTTAAAGCTCTGTAAATGTCCTGTTTCTCATTATACTTTTGCATTCCAGTTTTAGAATCCATTGCTTGAAAGAGCTAGAACTATGATGGTTGCCAAGTGGAAAATTTCTAACTCCCTAGTCGTTCTATATATGTACTAATATACTTCACATACTACTGTAGAGCTTTTCCTTCTCATTGTTTGGTTTTCAGTATAGACACCTGAGTCCTTATTTTATTCAGTGGGTTATAATTAGTTGCTGTCACGCCCCTTCAGTCGGACTCCTGTGTCCTTTTGACATGTTTCCATCATTTTTTGGGTGTGTCCTTTTGGTACAAAACGTTCCCAGTCCCATTCCTAGAATCAGCCATTTCTCAACCAAGAGTCTAAGTTCCTTTTAGTGGGACATGGAATTTAGAAACCAAAATCTAGGGATTAGGAGTGGTTTTTTTTTTTTTTTTAGGAGTGTTTTTAGTTACTGGAGTGTTCTTGCTTCTCAACTCTTGTTGGTAGAGCTAAAAAAAAATAGATGTATGTGTAGCATGTGTATATGTGTGTGTGTGTGTATAAATGTAACAATTCAGTAACATGACAGTGGGGAAAAAAGCAGTATTGCTAAGTTAATGTATTTATTTTATGCAGTTAAAACATGTTTATAGATACACAACTAAATATTGGAGGTCACCATTAATATTATATCCCAAATATATTTATTGTGATTTAAGAACATTCTTATTTAGATTAAATGATTTTTTTCTTATACTTGGGGTTGCAATATATTCTGACATTTATGTAGTTTTCACCAAGGAGGAGAGTATGTCTGGTTTTTAAATGTTCAGAGGAAAACTGACAGTCTTGTTTGGTGGAAATGGATGTGTATCTGAGGTCTACAGTATGTATGTATGTATATATGTATTTATTAAGGTCTGTAGTTTTAAATATTTCCATTGCAGAAGTAACAAGATATATGATGAGCCTTTTAAGAAACATATTCATGGGGTGCCTTGGTGGCTCAGTGGGTTAAAGCCTCTGCCTTCGGCTCAGGTCATGATCCCAGGGTCCTGGGATCGAGCCCCGCATCGGGCTCTCTGCTCAGCAGGAAGCCTGCTCCCCCGCCCCTTGCCTGCCTCTCTGCCTACTGTGATCTCTGTCAAATGAATAAATCAAATCTTTCAAAAAAAAATAAGAAACATATTCATGGGGTGCCTGGGTGGCTCCATTGGTTAAGTGTCTTCCTTTGGTTCAGGTTATGATCTTGGGGTCCTGGGATCAGGCCCCATGTTGGGCTCCCTCTCAGTGGGGAGCCTGTTTCTCCCTCTGCCCCTTTCCCCCATTTGTGCCTCTCTCTCTTAAATGAATAAATATTTTTTAAAAAAGAAACATATTCATGAGTAGAGAGGCTTCTGTATGACGAAATTATATGGACATAGTATAATTTTCCACTGTTATTTATCAAAAAAAAGAAGCTGAAACAGATTCCATTATGTCATTGTTTTAGATAATGATCATCAATTACTGACCAGAATTTAGTTCTGTTTTCTCTTAGAAATGAAAGTACAGGCAGTCAGTCCTAATTGTTTACTTTTCTTCTCTTTCTCTCTCTCTTTTTTGTTTTTGTTTTTGTTTTGAGGGGGCAGGCAGAGGAAGAGGGAGAGAGAGAATCTTAAGCAGGCTCCATGCCCAGCACTGAGCCTGATGCAGGCCTCAGTCTCACAACTCCAAAATCAGGACCTGAACTAAAACCGAGGATTGGATGCTTAACTGACTGAGCCACCCGGGCGTCCCTTTGTTTAATTTTTTTAATGAATCTTTTCTGCTTTGATGTAACACAGGCTGAAGAAAATATTTTCATGGGGTTTCTCATGAAATTCATGGTTATAAATGAGCCCTCAATGCTGCTTACTGGCTGACTGTGCCACTTCAGTAAATTGGCTTTGCTACAGTGTTTCTTAATCTTATGGAAAGTATCCATCCTTTTTAAAGAATACAGCCTTGTGGTTACCAGATGCTAACAGTGCTGATGCTCACACCATGAGCACAGTATTGACTACTTAGGTGCAGAACTTTTGGGTTCAGCATGTCCAGAGTACTAGGTGCTTTAGGACTCAGTTCTTTTATCCTCAGTTTTCTGTTTGAACTGCCATGAACCTTCCATGCAGTGCTACACTACCATTTAGCCTTCACTTTGCAAGAATATGTCATTTATATAAGTTTACCTCTGTTCTCTCATTAGTCTATGAGCGTTTAATTCAGACTTGTTTCTTGGTCATAAAATAGTCTAGATCCAGAATACAATTTTATTTATGAAAACATATTCAGAAAGCTACAGAAATAAATTATTTCTTACAAATAAGTAATAAATTATTATTACAGATAATAAATTATCTGTATCCTAACAAATGAAAAAAGACAGATACACAAAGCTCAAAGATAACAAAAACACATTAGAGCAAATAGGGGAAATATAAAGACACAAATCCCTCATAATTGTAGAATCCTAACATAGATACTGTTAAAGGCCTAGAATTACTAGTCTTCTATTTTTTCTGTACATGTAAGCACTTCTAGATTTTTGGGAGGATAATGTGTTCATCATTTCACATACACTTCTCTTTCCAGGCTATGTGTAGGACGGCTGTTTCAATTACCTTAGGAGCAAATTAAAAAGCAACAAATATATTCAGTAACTCTGTATGATTAGAGTGCTATAAATCTGATAAATCACATTTAGAGTACATTTGTTTAGGGAACCATAATTGCATTATATCAATTTACATTTCTCTAGTAATCAAATGTCATAAAAAAACATAGATTTATTTTAGAACTACTAAGTTATATAAGATCTACCTGTAAATATTTATCTTTATAATTAATAGTAAATTACAACCATTTATAAATCTGTTCATCAGTTATATAGCCCACATAATTTTAAAGGTTTCAGAGTTTTGTCTTGTCTATGTATTTATAGCGAAAGAAGATTTCATTGAAGCAGGAAACTGCCTAAAAGGATATGTTATCACTGGAATTTATTCTGAAGAAGATGTTTTAATACTGTAAGTTTATTGGTCTTCTAATTTTAGAGAGGAAGAAGTTTGCAAGATAATATATTGTTTGTCTTTACACAGTTGATGAAGGAAAATAGGTCAGCAATATAACTAAATTTTTAATTTTCTTCAAAGAAGATCTGGGAAGTACCACCTGCATATTTAGAATTTTTAGTTATTCTTTTGCTTTAGGCTAGAGTCCCCATAGGGGTGACCTTGGATTCATGCTATTTCATCTTTCCATAAAAATTTTCCTCTTTGGGTTCTCTTACCTGCAGTTTTGGTTCTTTGGAATTACCAAAGTTTTGGGAATTTTACATCTTGAGTGTCTGGGTATTGATTTGCCACCAAGGTATGTATAAATATCAGAATTTTCTCATATTTCCACCAGTTTAGGCGATATAACTATACCTGATAGTGCCACCTAATTTTAAGTTATTGCAAACATACACTTAATCAGTGCTTTTTTTAACCACATAAGTTGCTTTATTTGTAGAGTGTGGGACTCCTGTGAACTACCAGATATTTCAGTTGGTTCAGAATGAAGGACTAAATCGAAAATTTGGAGATTAGTAATGCATACTCAATACATACAGTAATACATGTACATCATATTCTGCATTAATGGCTTATTTTCAGGTGCAAGTGGAGTTGATAAGTCCAAATAATTTGTCTTGCTTACCTCCTGACTGTAATATTCCTAATTGTGATTTCTGAGCTTACGTCTTTCATCCTGAACACTGGTGACATATGCCCTTCATGATTAATATTTCTATCCATGAAAGCAGTAACTTGTCAAGTAAATCCTGAACTCCAGATCTTTAGAAAATATGAGACCTACCTATTCACCTGACATAAGGAAGTCACCCACTGTCTTATACTCTGCTGTCATTGTGCATTTAGCTGTGGTCTAAGAGGTGGGCCAGTAGTTTTCAGAGCATGTTTTATTTATAACCAACTGATCACCTAAGAGAGTCTTCCAGGTAATTTGAAGACTGGACCCTCTACTAATGTTTATGTATTATAACATCTATACTTTGTTTTATCATCAACTGAGATTTTACATGATATATATGTGACTATCTCACTGGTCATTTCACACCAAGCATTTTTTTTTTTCTATTTAATTTAGTGATTCCCCTCTTTTGTTAGCAAAAGTAGTGATAAGAAGTGGCAGATTGGGGCTTGGTTACAGTGGAGAGAGCATAGACTTTGTATGAGGTGCACCTCAATTTGATGAAGCCTAGCTGTGCCATTTATCACTCTGAGTCCTGGTGTCCTTCTCTATCAAATGCAGGTAATAGTGGTCTCATGTAGGGCTGTTCTGAGGGTTAAATGAAAACTAGAGGTGCCTGAAAGAGTGCTTGGAAAATAGTAGGTTTCTAGTAAATGCTTGTCTCCTGCTCAGCAGTATGGTGAGCCGTCCAGAAAGGTCGATAACCATGCAGCATATTCCTAATCCTGTTTAGACATTTTCTTGATGGGTAAGTTGTCTAGAGAAAAAAAAATCTGGCTAGGCTTTTATCTGTTGCTTTCTTTTAATCTAGGTTGTCAAGGCTCCTGAACTTCCTCAGATAGCCTCATACAGAAGAGAAGTTTGCCGGGAAATCGAGTTCATTTTTTTCTTTAGTAGTAGGGCTTCCCCATTTGCTACTTCCCACTCTGACCTCCTGGACTAATTGTTTATGTTTTTGATGACTTGCTATATTTTATTGGAAATCTTAATACTACATTTCTCCATAGGTCAAATAAATATGCTGCAACCCTTCCAGCCCTGCTGCTGGCCAGACACAAAGAAGGCAAAACAGAGAGCATTCCATTAGCTAACTCCCCTGCACAAGACATAGTTCAAATAATAACAAATGCATTACTGGAAACATTTGTGAGTATATTTTATAATACGGATGTTATTTAAAATAGGAAAATCTAGACCAGTTAAAAATAGTCTGTTTTAATACACCATTTTCCAGCCTTTGTTGGCACAGGGCATGATGTCTTGTGAGCTGAAGATTCATTGCTGTTTTAGTCTTCACTCATTATGCACACAGCTTCTGTAGTCCACTGCCAAAAGTTGACATGTCTTTGGATTATTTTTACTGCCAAGACTAGTGTAGCTGATGACCAGTTGAAGGAAGTACTTAAAACTAGGCTGAAACTTGGTGCATATATAAAGCACATGGATTCTGGAGAGTCATACTACCCAGCTTCAGATCCTTGCTTGATTCCTTGCTGGCTCTTTCTTAACTTCTCTCTGCCTCACTTGCCACGGGCGTAAAATGCAGGTGGTTGTAGCACCTGCTGCAGAGACTTAATTGTGAAGACTAAGTGAGACAGGTATATGGTGTTGTGTGTCATATTTGGACCCTGATGAGCATTCAACAACTGTTAGCTAGTATTCTTACTTGCACAGTTTTAAACAAAATAGTATCTTATGAAAAGCCTTTTCCACTGCTTCCTTTGAAAATAGTGAATTCAAGGGCAGAACAGTTGTAACCTACATTTCTCAGTTTCCGTTGTTTTTGTATTTATATTAAACATAGCTGGAATATTGTAAATATATACTTTTCTGCATTTCTTTTTTTTTTAATTTTTCAAAGATTTATTTATTTGACAGAGAGAGATCACACACAAGTAGGCAGAGAGGCAGGCAGAGAGAGAGGAGGAAACAGGCTTCCTGCCGAGCAGAGAGCCCGATGCAGAACTCAATCCCAGGACCCCAAGATCATGACCTGAGCCGAAGGCAGAGGCTTAACCCACTGAGCCACCCAGGCGCCCTACTTTTCTGCATTTCTAAAGTGACATAAGAAGCATTACTATCAGCGATAAATAATGAATATCCTCCTGTCATGTTTTTTTGCCATGATGATCTAAATAACATTATATTTTAGGCTCAGATTAATAGCTGTAGTCTTTATTAAATCTTTTTGTGATCTTGGTTCTGTTTCCTCCCTTCTTCCCATTAAAGTTACAGGATATAATTAATCAAATCATTAATATTTTCAGGATGTAGGTTTCCAAATTATTAAGGTGACATTTTTGTATTTAATGACCTGTTATTAAATGAATATTTCCTTAGCCATATACATAGTGTAATATTTTTGGAATTATTATAAGCCTTTGCCTTCTTTCTTCCAGATAATACAGAGAACTGTTAAGAGAAGAAAATTGGAATCAACCATAACCTCCTTGACGAAATTTAAATTGGGGTGCCTGGGTGGCTCAGTGGGTTATAGCCTCCGCCTTCAGCTCAGGTCATGATCCCAGAGTCCTGGGATCGAGCCCTGCATCGGGCTCTCTGCTCAGCGGCGAGCCTGCTTCTTCCTCTCTCTCTGCCTGTCTCTCTGCCTACTTGTAATCTCTATCAAATAAATAAATAAAAATCTTAAAAAAAAAAAAAGTAAATGGAAGAAATATTTTCCCAAACTTAAAAAAAAATTCCATGTGTATCTATGATTTTCTTTTTATATTAAGGGGTATATCCACCAAGAAATGAAGATTTACATACTGTTTTTTTAAAAATATCTATAATATTCTGAAAAAAAACTCAGCATTTTTTTCCCCTTAAAAATTGTATGTTAGATACAATGAGAGTTTTGTTTGTCATATGTTTGCCGTCTGATCTGGTCCAGATTTTAGCATAAGAAATCATTAGAAGTGTTCCATCCTTGTAAAACAGGGAACTCTTATCTTCAAGTTAGCTTTATTTTGGAAATAACTCATTAAGATAAAGTGAGCTTAAATGAAAAGCTCTTATCACTAGTCAAGTCAGTATAGCAAAATCTCCACTTAAAATATGTTTGAATTCCATTTTACAAACTAAAATTGCATGAGTGATTTGGATGTTATTTTCTATTTTATGTCTCATCATTCTACATGTTTTTTCTTTCTTTTTTTTTCAACAGCCAGAGATCACTGTGGAAAATCTTCCCATTTATTTAAGACTTCAGAAACCATTACTTATTTTATTCAGTGAGGGCAGCATAAATCCTCAGTATAAAAAAGCAGTATTGACACTGGCAAAAGATAAACACTTGGATTCACTTACCCCCTGCTGGTTAAATCTGTAAGTATATTCTTATTTTTTAATATGTAAAAGGTAAGAAACTATAATGATTACATTTTTTAAAAAGATTTTTATTTATTTATTTGACAGAGACATAGAGACAGCGAGAGAGGGAACACAAGCAGAGGGAGTGGGAGAGGGAGAAGCGGGCTCTCCGCTGAGCGAGGAGCCTGATGGGGAACTCGGTCCTAGGACCCTGGGATCATGACCTGAGCCAAAGGCAGACACTTAACTGACTGAACCCTCCAGGCGCCACATACATTTTCTTTAGGAAATGAAACTCTCTAATTCTATCTTTGGAGTTAATATAATGGGACCAGTGTATGAGTTATGATATTTTAGTAACTAAACTTCCTCATATGGTCTAAGATGACCTTATTTTGGATTAAATTGTTTTACAATAAATTTTTTATTTTGTTGAATGTTATTTTTTGCAGGTGTATATAGGTATACTTGACAATATTGTAAGATATTTAAAGTGTACATCATGGTGATTTGATACACGTATACACTGTGGAAGGATTCCTCCATGTAAATTAACATATTAATTACCTTGCATTATATATATATGGTGAGGGAGGGAGTAAGAACATTTAAGTTCTCAGCAATTTTCAGTTATATAGTGTTCACAACTATAGTCACCATGTTATATACAGTAGATCTTCAGAACTTACTTATTCATGTTACAGCTGAAAGTTTGTTTCCTTTTCCCAACCTCTTCCTATTTCCCCCAACCCTGAGTTCCGGGCAACCACTTTTCTACTCTGGTTCTGTGAGTTTGACTTTCTAATTTTTTACGTAAGTGATTCCATGCAGTATTTGTCTTTCTCTCTCTGACTTGTTTCACTTGGCATAATGTCCTCAGAGTCCATCCATGTTGTAGGAAATAGCAGGATTTTCTTCTTTCTCATGACTGATTAATATTCTGTTGTATCTGTACCACATCTTCTTCATTCATCTTTTGACAGACACTTAGGTTGTTTCCCTATCTTGACTGTTACAAATAATGCTGCAATAAACATGGGAGTGCATGTATTTCTTCACTATCTTGTTTTCATCTTCTTTGGATAAATACCCAGAAGTAGGATTGCTCAGATGGTAGTTCTATTTCAGTTTTTTGAGGAACCACCTTGCTGTTTTCCATAGTGGCTGTACCAATTTACGTTCTCACCAACAGTGTACAAGGGTTACCTTTTCTTTGCACTTGTTATCTTTTGTTTTTTTGATACTAGCCATTTTAACAGGGTTGAGGTGGTATCTCATTGTGGTTTTGGTTTGCATTCCCTAATTTCCCTAATTAGTGATGTTGAGCATCTTTTCAGACATACAGACAATGGCCATCTGTATGTCTTCTTTGGGAAAATGTCTATTTAGATCCTCTGCCCATTTTTTAATTGGATTTTGTTCTTTGGTGTTACACGAGTTCCTTAGTTATTTTAGATATAAACCCCTTATCAGATAGATGATTTGCAAATATTTTCTCTCATTCCAAAGGTCGCCTTTTCATTTAGTTGATGGTTTCCTTTGCTATGCAGAAGCTTTTTAATTTGATGTGGTCCACTTAATTTATTTTTACTTATGTTTCCTTTTTGTGTCCTACAAATTTTAAAAAGCAGTATTTTTTCTGATTTTAAAAGTAATTGATGTCCACTGAAGCAAATACAGAAAAATAAACATTGTGATATTTTGGCATTTTTCTTTAGTTCCTTTTTCTGTACTTTTATATCTTTAAAATGCAACCTAATATGTTACAGATAATTTTCAGTGCATTTGCCAGCAATATTTTCTGTTATGTTTTCTAGATGTATGGCTTGTGTTCCATTTAATGTCTGTGAACACAGTTCACATAATACACACTGTTTGTTGTTCAGATTCATCAAATGAAAAGACATTTATCACAAGAATGGGGCAATGTACATTTTTTTTTCCTGTGAAGAGATCACCAACAGTACAACATACTGCTTAAGACAAAAATTTCCCAGGGCTTTGTAGATATCTCAAAGTAAAACAATATTTTCCATGATTTGGAATGTGCTGTTTTAGGAAACCTAGGTATCTTAAAAGTTGTGGTTTTTGTGTATGGACAGAACTTTTAAAAAAATGTTTTAAATTTGAAATTAACCCCTTTATTCCTGAGGAAAAACAACTTTATTTGGAGAAGTATTTATTATAAATATCTTACTATTTTATAGTTTGTAACCATTTAATTTTTAAGTTGATAAGTGATCTGATACTTGGCTCAACTTTGGGAGGAACCTATTGATTGATCCTTTGGGAGGAACCCCAATTGGCAAATCTTTGACCTATGACTGGTTTTCATGAAAATAGTCACTGACTACCTTTGTTTTTTTTCTCCTAAGAGAAACACAATGCCCATGTTAAAAGAAACTCATTTCTGAGTTGTTTTTTTTTTTTAAAGATTTTATTTATTTATTTGACAGACAGAGATCACAAGTAGGCAGAGAGGCAGGCAGAGAGAGAGAGGAGGAAGCAGGCTCTCTGCTGAGCAGAGAGCCCGATGTAGGGCTCGATCCCAGGATCCTGGGATCATGACCTGAGCTGAAGGTAGAGGCTTTAACCCACTGAGCCACCCAGGTGCCCCCATTTCTGAGTTTCTAACTGAATCTGATTACTGATAACATAGTTATAGACCTCTGGGATTTTAGAATATCTTTTTATAAAATAAACTTAATGATATGATACTATATTTAAAGTTTAATGTTTTACAGCCTGTTGTTTTCATAATTTTGTTATAGAAAGAAATACTAATGGATTCAATTGCTCTCTTTTGCAGAAAGAATACTCCTGCAGGACGAGGAATCTTACAGGCATATTTTGACGCTCTGCCTCCCCTTCCTCTTCTGGTTGTGGTCAATCTGCACTCAGGTGGCCAAGTATTTGCATTTCCATCAGACCAGGCTATCACAGAACAAAACCTTTTATTGTGGCTGAAGAAACTAGAAGCAGGACTTGAGAGTCATATAAGTAAGTTTTCCGTTTTAATACACAGTTCTCTGTTTTCATAGATTTTTAGACTTGAATTATAGCTAATATATGCTAGAATGAGTTGAATTGTAATGTTTGTAAGTATCTTAAATATTAATATGTTATAGCATTATCCATGGAGCAGTCTTCTTTGTGGTATTTATTACCCCCAGAAAATGAGTTCCATTCCATTCCATTTTATTAAATTTAATGATAGTAATAACAAACGTTTACTGAATACTGAACAGGTGTCTAGCACAATGCTAAGTGATTCACATGTGTTAACTCATTTAATTCTCCTAAGAGTCATAGGAAGTATTGCTACCTGTAGAAGACTTAGGTAACTATTTCAAAGTTAAATAATTAAACAGTAAATGAGGAACTTTTTAAAATTTATTTTTTTTTATTTTTTATAAACATATATTTTTATCCCCAGGGGTACAGGTCTGTGAATCGCCAGGTTTACACACTTCACAGCACTCACCATAGCACATACCCTCCCCAATGGCCATAACCCCACCCCCCTTCACCCAACCTCCCTCCCCCCAGCAACCCTCAGTTTGTTTTGTGAGATTAAGAATCTCGTGGTTTGTCTCCCTCCCGATCCCACCTTGTTTCATTTATTCTTCTCCTACCCCCTTCACCCCCCCATGTTGCATCTCCACTTCCTCATATCAGGGAGATCATATGATAGTTGTCTTACTCTGATTGACTTATTTCACTAAGCATGATACCCTCTAGTTCCATCCACGTTGTCGCAAATGGCAAGATTTCATTTCTTTTGATGGCTGCATAGTATTCCATTGTGTATATATACCACATCTTCTTTATCCATTCATCTGTTGATGGACATCTAGGTTCTTTCCATAGTTTGGCTATTGTAGACATTGTTGCTATAAACATTCGGGTGCATGTACCACTTCGGATCACTACGTTTGTATCTTTAGGGTAAATACCCAGTAGTGCAATTGCTAGGCCATAGGGTAGTTCTATTTTCAACATTTTGAGGAACCTCCATGCTGTTTTCCAGAGTGGTTGCACCAGCTTGCATTCCCACCAACAGTGTAGGAGGGTTCCCCTTTCTCCGCATCCTCGCCAGCATCTGTCATTTCCTGACTTGTTCATTTTAGCCATTCTGACTGGTGTGAGATGATATCTCATTGTGGTTTTGATTTGTATTTCCCTGATGCCGAGTGATCTGGGGCACTTTTTCATGTGTCTGTTGGCCATCTGGATGTCTTCTTTGCAGAAATGTCTGTTCATGTCTTCTGCCCATTTCTTGATTGGATTATTTGTTCTTTGGGTGTTGAGTTTGCTAAGTTCTTTATAGATTTTGGATACTAGCCCTTTATCTGATATGTCATTTGCAAATATCTTCTCCCATTCTGTCAGTTGTCTTTTGGTTTTGTTAACTGTTTCTTTTGCTGTGCAAAAGCTTTTGATCTTGATAAAATCCCAATAGTTCATTTTTGCCCTTGCTTCCCTTGCCTTTGGCGATGTTCCTAGGAAGATGTTGCTGTGGCTGAGGTCGAAGAGGTTGCTGCCTGTGTTCTCCTCGAGGATTTTGATGGATTCCTTTCTCACATTGAGATCCTTCATCCATTTTGAGTCTATTTTCGTGTGTGGTGTAAGGAAATGATCCAGTTTCATTTTTCTGCATGTGGCTGTCCAATTTTCCCAACACCATTTATTGAAGAGGCTGTCTTTTTTCCAGTGGACATTCTTTCCTGCTTTGTCGAAGATGAGTTGACCATAGAGTTGAGGGTCCATTTCTGGGCTCTCTATTCTGTTCCATTGATCTATGTGTCTGTTTTTGTGCCAGTACCATGCTGTCTTGATGATGACAGCTTTGTAATAGAGCTTGAAGTCCGGAATTGTGATGCCACCGACTTTGGCTTTCTTTTTCAATATTCCTTTAGCTATTCGAGGTCTTTTCTGGTTCCATATAAATTTTAGGATTATTTGTTCCATTTCTTTGAAAAAAATGGATGGTACTTTGATAGGAATTGCATTAAATGTGTAGATTGCTTTAGGTAGCATAGACATTTTCACAATATTTATTCTTCCAATCCAGGAGCATGGAACATTTTTCCATTTCTTTGTGTCCTCCTCAATTTCTTTCATGAGTACTTTATAGTTTTCTGAGTATAGATTCTTAGCCTCTTTGGTTAGGTTTATTCCTAGGTATCTTATAGTTTTGGGTGCAATTGTAAGTGGATTGATTCCTTAGTTTCTCTTTCTTCTGTCTTGTTGTTGGTGTAGAGGAATGCAACTGATTTCTGTGCATTGATTTTATATCCTGACACTTTACTGAATTCCTATATAAGTTCTAGCAGTTTTGGAGTGGAGTCTTTTGGGTTTTCCACATATAGTATCATATTATCTGCAAAGAGTGATAGTTTGACTTCTTCTTTGCCAATTTGGATGCCTTTAATTTCCTTTTGTTGTCTGATTGCTGAGGCTAGGACTTCTAGTACTATGTTGAATAGCAGTGGTGATAATGGATATCCCTGCCGTGTTCCTGACCTTAGCAGAAAAGCTTTCAGTTTTTCTCCATTGAGAATGATATTTGCAGTGGGTTTTTCATAGATGGCTTTGATAATATTGAGGTATGTGCCCAAATGAGGAACTTTTGATTCCAACCTGTATCTCTTACTCAGAGCCAGAATTTTGAACCATAAGAAAATAGATCTTGGTCAGTTTATGATGCTGCCTTATGATATGTGATAGTCTCTACTTTTCTAAAACATATATGAATTTATCTGTGGTATAGATGTATATGTTGATTTATGTACAATTGTGGTTAACGGGCCTGTTGCTATAATTTAAATAAGATGTAATGGACTAGATCATTAGTCTATTGAGGAAATGGTATGAAATTTGATGTAATGAAAAACCTCCTAAGGTACTACCCAAAGATTTTGTTATTGGATATCAGTTGAACTATATTATATTTTGACATTGTTCTATGATGGAGTCCTGAAATAGGGGATGTGTGTATATAAATATGTATGTATATGTATACACATACATTTCTTGTGTACAAATTCCAACTCACTGTTATATTGTTTCTCAGCCAGCTGGCACAGTGTGAATCTACCATTATGTATATTTGTGTATATTTAATCAGATACCTAATTTAATTGTCAGTCATTGCAGCACACCTGTTCTTCCTAGGTGGTCTGCTTCATTTCTGTTAAGTTAGGCAGTTTTAATTATGTTTAACTTGCCTATGGGTGATGTTTTTATAGTCAAATATAACTCACATACCATAAAGTTCATCCTTTTAAAGTGTACAACTCAGTAGTTTTAGTATATTTACAAGGTCATGCAACCATTATCACTATTGAATTCCAGAACATTTCATCACCCCAAAAAAGAAACCCCCTACCCATTAGCAGTCACTCTGTCTTCTCCTTCCCTCCACTCCCTGGCAATATTCTGTCTCTGTATTTGCCTCTTCTGGACAATTTATATAAATGGAATCATAGAATATGTGGCCTTTGGATCTGGCTTTTTCCCTTAGTATAAGTTTTCAAGGATCATTGATGTTATTAACATGAATCAATAGTTCATTCCTTTTTATGGATGAATATTTCATTGTATCGGTATACCATATTTATTTAGTCACCAGTTGGACATTTGGGTTTCACCACTTTTTGGCTATTATGAATAGTGCTGCTGTGAACATTCCTGTACATATTTTTGTATCTGTCCTTATGCCAGTACCACACTGTCTTGCTATGGCTTTATAGTTGGTTTTAAATTGGGAAATTTGATCCTCCAACTTTGTTCTTTATTTCCAAGATGATTCTGGCTATTCTGGGTGGTCTTAGATGGCATTATTAGGTTTTAATTTTAATATTTTCCCAGGAAATGTGAAAAATTAAGTAACCATATTGTTTAAGTTATAATCTGGAAGAAGGTCTTTCTGTGTTATCACTCATCTCTGACTCACTCATTCTGGTCACATGGTATAGGGATCCTTTCAGTTGTAGGTTTTGAACTCTTCAAACACTCTGTGTTCACTTCTCTATCTCATTGCTATTTTATAGACTCAAATGAGGTGTTGTCATTTTGTAGTTATGGTGTGATAATTGAAGGAGAGAGAAAGACTTTTCCAGACAAACAAAAGTTAAAGGAGCTCATCATCAGTAAGCCAGCCTTGCAAGAAATGTTAAGGAAAATTATTTAAGTGTAAAAGAAAAGGCCATAACCAGAAGAAAATTATGAAAGAAAAAACTTACTGTTAAAAGCAAACAAAGATAGTGGATCAGTCGCTTATAACTAGCATGAATATTAAAAGACAAATGTAACATCAGTCATCTCTAAAATAATTGACACACAGAATAAAAAGATGTAAAATATGACACCAGAAACATAAAGCTGGGGTGTGGGGGAAATAGTAAAAATGTAGTGCTTTTAGAATGTTTTGAAACTTAAGTGACCATAAACTTAAAATGGACTGCTATATATGTAGTGTGTTATATGTGAACCTCATGGTAACCACAAACCAAAACTCTATAATAGATACTCAAAAAATAAAGAGAAAGGAATCCAAACATAACGTTAAAGAAAGTCATCAAATCACAAGGGAAGAGGACAAGAGAAGGAACAGAGAACTACAAAAGCAGCCAGAAAACCATTAATAAAATTGCAATAAGTACACACTTGTCAATAATTACCTTATTTTTTTTACCTTATTATTTTTAAAGATTTTATTTATTTATTTGTCAGAGAGAGAGAACACAAGGCAGGCAGAGGGAGAAACTGGCTCCCCACCGAGCAAGGAGCCCAATGTAGGACTCGATTCCAGGACCCTGGGATCATGACTTGAGTCTAAAGCAGTTACTTAACTAATGGAGCCACTCAGGTGTCCCTAAAGATTTTATTTTTAAGTGATTTCCACATCCAACATGGGGCTCAAACTCACAACCCCAGGATCAAGAGTTGCATGCTCTACTGATTGAGTCAGCTAGGCACCCCTCAATAATTACTTTAAGTGGGCTAAATGCTCCAATCAAAAGACACAGAGTGACTAAATAGATGAAAAAACAAGACCCAATTAGTGCTTCCTACAAGAAACTCACTTCAGACTTAAAGATACACATAGACTGAAAGTGAAAGGATGAGAAAAGATATTTCATGCAAATGGAAATGAAAGCTGGGTGAATAATATTTATGTCAATATAAATATTAAAACAGACTATAATGAGGGACAGTGAAGGGCATAACAATAATAAAGGGATCAATCCAACAAGAAGATAAAACAGTTGTAAATATCTAGGCACCCAGTATAGGAGCACCTAATTATATAAAGCAAATATTAACAGACATAAAGGGAGGGGCACCTGGGTGGCTCAGTTGGTTAAGTATCTGCCTTTGGCTCAGGTCATGATCCTGGAGTTCTGGGATCGAGCCCTGTGTCCAGCTCCCTGCTCAGTGGGAGGGTCTGCTTCTCCCTCTGCCCCTCCCCCTCCCTCTCCACTTGTGTTCTGTCTCTCACTTTTTCCCTCCCTCATATAAATAAAATCTTAAAAAAAAAAAAGACATAAAGGGAGAAATTGACAGTAATACAATACTGATAGGGGACTTTAACACCCCAGTTATGTCAATGGATAGAGAACACCCAAACTGAACATAGGGAAAATAGTGGCTTTGAATGACATACTAGATCAAATGGACTTAACATTATATAGAACATTTCATCCAAAAACAGCAGAGTACACATTCTTTACAAGTACACATGAAACATTCTCTGGGGTAGATCACAGGTTAGGCCACAAAACAAGTCTCAATAAATTCAAAGAGACTGAAATCATATCATGCATTTTTCCCCCACCACAATGGTATGGGACTAGAAATTAATTAGAAGAAGAAAAAGGCTGGAGAAAAAAACCCATAAACACAATGAGGTTAAACAGCATGTCATTAAACAACCAATGGGTAAACAAATCAAAGAGGAGATAAAAAAAAATACCTACAGTCAAATGAAAATGGAAGCACATAAGTTCAAAATCCTTGGGAGGCAGGCTGCAAAAACATTTCTAAGAGGGCAGGCTATAGCAATGTAGGCCTCCATCAAGAAACAAGAAAAATCTCAAACAATCCAACCTTATACTTAAGAGAACTAGAAAAAGAACAAAGCCCAGAGTTGTAGAAGGAAGGACATAATAAAGATTAGAATGGAAATAAATGATTGGAAACTAAAAAAAGAGAAAAGATCAATGAAACTAAGATTTGGTTCTTTAAAAAGACAAACAAAATTGATAGACCTTTATCCAGACTCAATCAGGAAAGAGGACTCAAATATACTCAGAAGTGAAAGGGAAGTTATAACCAACATCACAGAAATACAAAGGATTGTAAGAGACTACCATGAAAAATTATATGATAAAAAATTGCACAACCTAGAAGAAATGGATACATTCCTAGAAATTTCCAAACTTCCAAAACTATCAGGAAAAAATAGAAAATGTGAATAAACCAATTACTCCTACCAAAAATGAATCAATAATCAAAAAACTTCCAACAAGCAAAAGTCCTAGACCAGAAGGCTTCACAGGTGAATTCTGTTCTACCAAACATTTATTTATTTATTTATTTATTTATTAAAAAAATTTTTTTAAAGATTTTATTTATTTAAATTTGACAGAGAGATAGATCACAAGTAGGCAGAGAGGCAGACAGAGAGAGATGGGGAAACAGGCTCCCCACTGAGCAGAGAGCCTGATGCAGGGCTCGATCCCAGGACCCTGAGATCATGACCTGAGCTGAAGGCAGAGGCTTAACCCACTGAGGTACCCAGTGCCCCTCTACCAAACATTTAAAGAAGAATTAATACGTATCCTTTTCAAACTATTCCAAAAAGTACAAGAGGAAAGAATTCTTCCACATTTATTCTACAAGGCCATCATTACCCTGATACCCAAACCAGGCAAAGATACTACCAAAGAAGAAGGTGGGGAAGGGAAGGAAGGGAGGAGGAGGAGGAAGAGAGGAGGAAGAGGAGGGAGGAAGGAGAAGAAGAAATTACAGACCACTATCCCTGATGAACATAGATGCAAAGATTGTTTTTTTTTTTTCAGATTTATTTTTATATTAGAGAAAGAGCATTGGGGGATGGGGCAGAGGGAGTAGAAGAGAGAGTCTTTTTTTTTTTTTTTTAAAGATTTTATTTATTTATTTGTCAGAGAGAGAGAGATCACAAGTAGGCAGAGAGGCAGGCAGACAGAGGGAGAAGCAGGTTCCCTGCCGAGCAAGGAGCCCGATATGGGACTCGATCCCAGGACACTGGGATCATGACCTGAGCTGAAGGCAGCTGCTTAACCAACTGAGCCACCCAGGCGTCCCAAGAAGAGAGAGTCTTAAGCAGACTCTGTGCTGAGCATGGAGCCAGGTGTGTGGCTTGATCTCAAGACCCTGAGATTATAACCTGAGCTGAAACCAAGAGTTGAATATTTAACTGACTATGTCACCCAGGTGCCCCTAGATGCAAAAATTTATAACAAAGTATTAGTAAATTAAAAAATATGTTGAAAAGGTCATTTAGCGTGATTAAGTGGAAAATATCTCAGGGATGCAAAAATGGTTCAGTATCTGCAAATCAATCATCATGTTACACATTAACAAAATTAAAGATAAAAATTATATAATCATCTCAATGCAGAAAAAGCATTTGACAAAATTCAACATCCATTCATAATAACGCTCAAGAAAATAAGTATAAAGGGGTATACCTCAATATAATAAAGGCCATAAACAACAAACCCACAGCTAGCATCATGCTCAATGAAGAAAAATTGAAAGCTTTTCCTTTAAGATGAGGAAAAAGACAAAGATGTCTACTCTCACTTCTATTCAGCATAGTAGTGGAAATCCTAGACATAGCAATCAGACAAGAAAAAGAAATAAAAGGTATCTAAATTAATAAGAAGTAAAACTGTCACAATTTGCAGATGACCTGATACTATATATACAAAATTCTAAAAATTCCACTAAAAAACTATTAGAACCAAAAAACTATTAGAACTGATAAATGAATTCAGTAAAGTTGCATGATGCAAAGTTAATATTCAGAAATCTGTTGTGTGTCTATACACTAATTATGAACTAGTGGAAAGAGGAATTAAGCAAACAATTCAGTTACATCTGTATCAAAAAGAATAAAATACCTAGGAAAATATTTAACCAAGGAGGTAAAAGACCTGTACTCTGAAGACAACAAATGAAAAGATATTCCATGCTCATGAATTAGAAGAATTAATATTATTAATATGTCCATGCTACTGAAAGAAATCTACAGATTCAATGCAGTCCTTATTAGAATACCAAGGATATCTTCACAGAACTAGAACAAATAATCCTAAAATTTGTATGAAATAACAAAAGACTGCCAAAGCAATCTTGAGAAAGAATAACAAAGCTGGAGGTATCACAATCCTAGTTTTTCAACAGTATTACAAAGCTATATTAATCAAAACGGAATGGTACCGGTACAAAAATAGACACATGGATCAATGGAACTAAAGAGAGGGCCTACAAATAAACCCACACTTATAAGGTTAATTAATCTATAGCAAATGAGGCCAGAATATACAGTGGGAAAAGACAGTTTCTTTAATAAATGGTGTTGGGAAAACTGGACTGCTACATGGAAAAGAGTGAAACTGCATCACTTTCTTATACCATACACAAAAACAAATTCAAAATGGATTAGAGTCCTAAAGGTAAGAACCGAAATTATAAAACTCTTAGAACATGGGCAATAAACTCTTGGAGATCAGCCTTAGCAATATTTTTCTGAATGGTCCCGAGTTAAGGGAAACAAAAGTAAATACACAGTTGGGACTCTATCAACCTAAAAAGCTTTTGCACATCAACCATCAACAAGGAAACCATCAACAAAATGAAAAGACAACCTACTTAATGGGGAAGATATATGCAAATGATATATCCAATAAGGGGCTAATATCTAAAATGTATAAAGAACATATATACCTCAACATCAAGAAAACAAATAGTCCCGTTTAAAACTGGGCAAAGGACCTAAGTAGACATTTTTCCAAAGAAGAAATACAGATGGCCAAGAGACACATTGCATGGATCACTGGGTGTGGTGCATAAACAATTAATTTTGGAACACTGAAAAAAATGAAAAAATAAAAAAAAAGATGTTCAACATCCCTTATCATCAGGGAAATGCAAATCAAAACACTATGAAGTATCACCTCATACTAGTCAGAATGGCTAATATCAAAAACACAAGAAATAATAACTGTTGGCAAGGATGTAGAGAAAAGAGAACCCTTGTGGACTGTTGGTGGGAATGTAAATTGGTATAGCTACTGTGAAAAACAGTATGGCAGTTCCTCAAGAGATTAAAAATAGAAATACCATGTGATTTAGTAATCCCACTTCTGAGTATTTACACAAAGAAACTGAAAACACTAATTTGAAAAGATACACACACCCCTATGTTTACTGTAGCATTATTTACAAGAACAAAGATACGGATGCAACACAAGTGTCCTTTGATAGATGAATGGAAAAAGAAGGTGTGATATTTATACTAAACAATGGGGTATTGCTCGGCCATAAAAAAGAATGAAATCTAGCCATTCGTGACAGCATAGATGGATGTAGAGAGTATCATGCCAAGTGAAATAAGACAGAACACAAATACTATGTGATATTACTTATACATGGAATCTAAAAAACAAAACAAATGAACAAAACAGAAACAGACACAGGTTTTCAGAGGGGTGGGGAGTGTGGGAGGGATGGACAAAATAAAGGGGAGTAAGAGGTACAAATTTCAATTATAAGTCATGGGGATGAAAAGTACATCCTAGGGAATACAGTTAATATTCTGTTTTTGTATGGTAACAGATAGTAACTAGATAATGGTGATAATTTCATAATGTATATGAATGTCAAATCATTCTATTGTATACTTGAAGCTAATATTGTGTGTCAACAGTACTTCAGTTAAAAAAATAAAAATAATAAAAAAGGTGGTGATGTTCAAAGGTACAAAAACCTGACCTTATAATCCAACCCCCTTGATTATTAATGGTGTGGCTCTAGGCAAGTCTTTGTTTCCTCCTCTGCAACTATGAAGTAAGATTAATAGTTCCTACTCTATGTCACATACATAAATTTTTAAAAAGATTTTTAAAGTTTATTTATCTGAAAGAGAGAGAGAGAGTGAGCACAAGCAAGGGGGAGGGGGAAGGGAGGGGGAAGGGAGGAGGAGAAGGAGACTCCCCGCTGAGTAGGGAGTCCGACATGGGGATTGATCCCAGGACCCTGAGATCATGACCTGAGCCAAAGGCAGACACTTAGCCGACTGAGCCACCCAGGTGCCTCCCACATACTTATTTTAAAAATCAAGTAAAATTATGTATGTAAAGGTACTTTGTAATGTGTGAAATCTGAAGTATTATCATTAGTTTTATAGAGATCTATCCTCCAGGGAGCATCTATAGGGCCTTGGCTCTTCAACTCAAATCATTACCAAGAGGAAAGAACCAGAATTATTATTATTATTTTTAGTTTCCTGGGAGACTAGCATGTGTAATTTTGTTAATGCCTTTGCTAACTCACCTTTTGAGGGGTTTCCATCATTTCTTTGTATCAGTGTTCTACTCTTTTTTTTTTTTAAGATTTTTTATTTATTTATTTGACAGACAGAGATCACAGGTAGGCACCGAGGCAAGCAGAGAGAGAGAGAGAGAGAGGAAGCAGACTCCCTGCTGAGCAGAGAGCCTGATGCGGGGCTCGATGCCAGGACCCTGGGATCATGACCTGAGCCGAAGGCAGAGGCTTTAACCCACTGAGCCACCCAGGCGCCCCAGTGTTCTATTCTTAAATTATTCCTGTAGCCTCTGCAGCAGGAAAGAAGCAAACTGAGCAGTACTTCTGTGTATCTGGTCCTGTCTTCTGTGCCAACAGGACCCAGTCTTACCACACTTTGAGAGACAGATCGGAGACTGGGGTGTTGTAGCTACTCCCAGAAAAGCCTGAATCTGTAATGTGGTGCCATGTGTGTCTTGCTGCACATTTTAATTTATATGAAATTGTGACCACTGGCTATTTTTGTTCAAGATTTCCATTTAACCTTCAAGTTCTCTGTTCTAGGTCTTGATTTTCTCATTTATAAAATTGGGATAAAAATTATACTTACTGCATGGGGTTGTAAAGATTAAAACAATAACGCCTGGTACAAAGTGAAGGATCAATAAATGTTACTGTTGTTATCATTACAAAGCATTTATTATTCATACATGATGAGAGTACATTTTTATTTGCCATAGAAAACATCCAGGACCTTTACATAGTTTTCTTAGCAAATAATTAGCAGAATTGAGATGCCTACTTTCAGGCATCTTGCTATCATGCCAGACTACTAGGCTGCAGTGTTTACCTTAAAAAATAAATAACCTAAATATTTATTATGTTTTAAGTTGGACTTTCCTTAAAGATACTTTAATGTCCTTGTGCCTGGGTGGCTTAGTTGGTTAAGCATCTGCCTTCAGCTCAGGTCATGATCTCAGGTCATGATCTCAGGATCACGGCTCAAGGTGGAGTCTGCTGCTTCCTCTCCCTCTGCCCCTCCCTCAGTTCATACACACTCTCTCTCGCTGTCTCTGTCTCTCAAATAAATAAAAATCTTTTTTTAAAAAAGATACTTTATCTGCATCTTGCAAACTACAGTTATCCATACTCTTACCTATTCCTTATATTCAAGAAAATATTTTATCTATTGGTCACTTTTGAATCTGCTAACCCGGCAATGGTCATTTTAAACATCACCTACAGGTGTAACTTAAATTTAATACCCTCCCGATGTACCGTGTTCTAGAATTTCATATAATTGAGTCTACATGAGGAAATTATATACAGTATAGATAAACTGCATATGTTATTTATGCAGATTTTTGTTGGAGCTTTTAATTTGCCTCTGGAAATCAGAATCTATGTGAATTTCCTAAGCCTTTAAAGGTATTTATTTGATTTATGAGAGATGCTCGTTTGTGTTTTATCAACATTTATTATTATTTTTTTCATGTAATTGTGCAGAGGTTCTTTCACTGGAATTTATCTTTTAAAGGTTTACTTTGCACATTTCCTTCTCAAAATAGCATTTTAAATGGGTACCTAAATTCTAAAATGTTTTTGTAAATAGAGAAGAGTTGGCTAATTTACTCATATATATTATCAGATTAAATCAGTTTTCCTCTTCCAATGACTAGTTTTAAAATAATGTTCAGATTCACTACTGTGAAGCCCATCTAAGACACTAATTGCTGTCTGTTTATCATACAGTTGATTCTGTAGCAATTTTTAATTATTCCTTATCTATAGTTACTTTTACAAAATGAGCTTGTTTTCATAAAGCGTATGTAAAGTGTAATCAAAAGGTTCAAAAACATCTATCAGTGGATACTTGGGTTGCACCCATATCTTCACTGTTGTAAATAATGCAATAAACAGGGTTACATATATCTTTTCAAGTTAGTCTTTTTGTTTTCTTTTGGTAAATACTAGTAGCAGAATTATTGGATCATATGGTATTTCTATTTTTAATTTTTGGAGGAACTTCCATACTGTTTTCCACATTGGCTATACCAGTTTGGCTATTCCCATCTACAGTACACAAGGGTTCCTTTTTCTGTACATCCTTACCAATGTGAATGGACCTAAGGGTATTATGCTAAGTGAAATAAGGCAGACTGAGAAAGAAAAATACCATGTGATTCCACTTATATGTGGAATCAAAAAGCAAGCAAACAAAAATAAAAAGAATCAGACCTGTAACTATAGACAACAAACTGAAGATTGTTGGAAGGAAGGGGTGGGAGATGGGCAAAACAGATGAAGGGGAGTGGGAGATACAGGCTTCCAGTTATGGAATGAATAAGTCATTGGGATGAAAGGTGTAGCATAGGGAATATAGATGATAGAATATAAAATATAAACTAATGGAGTTGTGTGGTGACAGATGGAAACTACACTTGTGGTGAGCATAGCTCAACATATAAACTTTTTGAAGCACTATGTTACACACCTGAAAGTAGTAGAACACTATGTGTCAACTATACTAAATTTTAAGAAAAAAGTTTCAAAAACAAAGTGCTTTAAAAAAATGTAAAGAAGGGGTGCCTGGGTGGCTCAGAGACTGAGCCTCTGCCTCCAACTCAGGTCATGATCTCGGGGTCCTGGGATCAAGCCCCGCATCGGGCTCTCTGCTTGGCGGGGAGCCTGTTTCCGCCCCTCTCTGCCTGCCTCTCTGCCTACTGGTGATCTGTCAAATAAATAAATCTTAAAAAAAAAATAGACATTTTTAAAAAATGTAAAGAAATACTTGTCTAAATAAATGTGTATATTCCAAAACTTTTTTCTGGAATGATTCATAAGAAATAGTTCCAGGTGAGTTTCTGGGAAGACAACAGAGTAAGAAAAAGCTTACCCCATCCCATGGATACAACTAGATAACACACACCTACGTCAATGTAAAAACCCAAAAACAACCTGAAGACTGGTGGAACAGACTCTCCAAAGCTGAATGTTAGAGAAGGGGCTACACTGAAGAAGGTATGAAGGGCAGACACATGGTTGGGAGCTCAGCAACATCAGGACTGTCTCCGAAAGGAGGGACCCTATGGGCATACAGGAGAGAGAAACGGACCCTCACACCAAGCATGAAAGGCATGGGGAACCTGCATGAGGAAGATGAATCCACACAGCATTTGACTTTGAAAACCGGAGGAGCCTAATTTCATGAGTTCTTAAAATCAGTGGTGCTTAATGCCTAGAACTTAAAAAGTCAACAGTCTGGGCCCTTGGAGAACCTGGAGGGCAGATTCCCCCACCCTTAAAGAGACAGCACAACAAAGAGCCCAACAGAGAGATGCAGCATAGAAGCAAAGTAAAAATGCTTGGGGTATATCAGGAGATTTATTTACTAACCTCAAAGTGTGTGCCAGAGTGGCAGGAATCTATAGGAGACTTCTCTGGGAAGAGAGGAGCTGGCAGGCACCATTTCTTTCCCCTTCCCCCCCAGCATAGATACATGGATACCTGGGGGACCCAGCTCAGTGACCACACTCTCCACCTAACTTGCCTACCTCCCTGTGTTCTCCTATGGACATAACCTTCCAATCCACCCTTGGCTGGAGTCCATCCAAACTGGTGCCACAAGCATGGCAGTGTACAAGTAGCCACAACAGGGGCCAGTACCACTCCAAGGTAACTCCTGCTCTGGGAAGAGGGGTAGACAGCCACACACTAGTCCAACTTCAGCCCCAGCAGTAGGATAGGGGCAGATATCCAATCTGGCTGCAGACCCTGCCCAGAACAGAAGCTTCTCAGGGGACAACACAGGGAAAGTGCCCCATGCTATTATATCTCTGGCAAACACCTGGTCCTACTCAAGCCCACTGTGGCCCCAGACTGTCTCACTAACAACACAGGGATTAATCCCTGTCCACCACAGGCAAAGAGCCATTGCAAATGATGCCCTGAGGCAAAAGCAGCTCAACCACAGTAGTAGGGCACTCACAACACAATAGGAGACATCCATGAAGTGTCAATGAGCCAACCAAGAAATCAAAGAGAAAATAAAAAAATAGAGATGAGGAAAATGAAAACGAAGGGTGCAAGATCTTTGGGGTACAGCAAAAGTTCTGAAAGGGAAGCTTATAGCAATACAGGCCTGCCTCAAAAAGCAAGAAAAATTTCAAATAACCTGACCTTACACCTAAAAGAGGCAGAAAAGAACTAACAAAACCTGAAACCAGTAGAAGGAAGGAAATAATAAAGATCAGAGCAGATATAAAGGAAATAGAAACTAAAAAAAAAAAAAAATTAGTGAAACCAGGAGCTGCTTCTTGGAAAAGATAACAGAATTGATAGACCTTTTAGCTAGATCATAAAAAAGAGAGGACTCAAAATTAGAAGTTGTAGAGGAGAAATAACAACTGATAGCACAGAAATATAAAGGATTATAAGAGAGTATTATGGTAAATTCTATGTCAACAAATTGGACAACCTAAAAGAAGTGGTTAAATTCCTAGAAGCATGTAACCTCCCAAAACTGAATCAGAAAGAAATAGAAAATTTGAGTCAAAAGACTCCCAACAAACAAAAGTCCAAATGGTTACACAAGTGAATTCTACTAAACATTTAAGGAAGAGGTAATACATTGTTCTCAAACTATTAAAAAAAGGCAGAAGAAAAGCTTTCAGTTCATTCTATGAGGCCAGATAAAGACCCTATAAAAAAAGAATCACAGGCCAATATCTCTGATGAACATAGATGCAAAAGTCCTCAACAAAATATTAGCAAACTGAATCTAACAGTACATTAAAAAATCATTCACCATTATGAAGTGGGATTTATTCCTGGGATGTAAGGGTGATTCAGTATTCATAAATCATCATTGTGATACATCAAATCAACAAGAGAAAGGATAGCCATATGATCATTTAAATAGTTGCAGAAAAAGCATTTGACAAAGTACAACATTCGTTGATGATAAAAGCAACAAAGTAAGCTTAGAGGGAACATACTTCAACATAATAAGGCTATATATGAAAACCCATAGCTAACATCATGGTGGTGAAAAGCAGAGCTTTCCCTCTAAGGTCAGGAATAGGATAAGAATGTCTACCCTTAAACCCCTTCTGTTCAACATAGTACTGGAAGTCCTAGCCACAGCACTCAGACAACAAAAAGAAATAAAAGGCATCCAAATTGGTAAGGAAGAAGTAAGACTCTTACTATTTGCAGATGACCTAATACTATATACAGAAAACCCTTGAAGACTCCACCAAAAAATGACTAGAACTGATAATGAATGCCATAAGGTTGCAGGATACAGTCAATAAACATATCTGTTGCATTTCTATACACTAACAATGAAGTAGCAGAAAGAGAAGAAAACAGTCCCATCTAAAATTGCACCCAAAATAATAAGATATCTAGAAGTAAACTTAACCATGGAGGCAAAAGACCTACGGTGAAAACTATAAAATGATGAAACAAAGACAACATAAATGTTAAGTTATGCCATGCTCATGGGTTGGAAGAATCAATATTGTTAAAACGTCCATACTACTCAAAGCAATCAACAGATCTTAACGCAATCCTTATCACAGTGCCAACAGAATTTTTCACAGAAGTAGAACAAGCAATTGTGTACTTTGGAACCAGAAAAGACCCTGAATAGCGAAAGCAATCTGTGCAAGAAAAACAAAACAAGAACAATCCCAGATTTCAAGATCTACTACAAAGCTGTGGTAATCACAACAGTATGGTACTGGCACAAAAATAGGCACATAGATCAATGGAGAATAGAGAGCCCAGAATAAACCCATGATTATATGGTCAATTAATCTTTGACAAAGGAGGTGAGGATATGCAGTGGGAAAAAGACAGCCTATTTAGCAAATGGTATAGGACAGCTACATACAAACAAATGAAACGGAACCACTTTCTCACACCTTAAAATGGATTAAGGACATAAATGTGAGACCTGAACCATAAAATCCTAGAAGTACAGGCAGTAATTTCTTTGGCATTGGCCATAGCAACATTTTTCTAATACGTCTCCTGAGGCAAGAGAAATAAAAGCAAAATTAAACTATTGGAGCCCAGCAAAATAAAGGACTTCTGCACAGCAAAGGAAACAATCAACAAAACGAGAAGAAAACCTACTGAATGAGAAAAAGATATTTGCAAATGACATATTTGATAAAGGGTTAGTATCCAAAATATATAAAGAACTTAACACTCCCAAAATAAGTAATCCAGTTAAAAAGGGGCAGAAGATATGAATAGACATTTCTCCAAAGAAGACATCCATATGGTCAATAAGACAAGTGAAAAGATGCTCAGTATCACTCATCCTCAGGGAAATGCAAATCAAAACCACAATGAGATATCACCTTACACCTATCAGATTGGCTAAAATAAAAAATACAAGAGATAGCAAGTATTGACAAGGATATGGAGAATAAGGACTCCTTGTCCATTGTTGGTAGTACTGCAAGCTGGTGCAGCGCCTGTGGAAAACAGCATGGAGGTTCCTCAAAAAATTAAAAGAGAATTACCATATGGTCCAGTCAGTAATACCACTACTGAGTATTTACCCAAGGAATATGGAAACAGTATCTAATTCAAAAAGATATATGCATTCCTATCTTTATTGCAGCATTAGTAACAATCGCCGTATTATGGAAGCAGACTGTCCATTGATAGCTAAGTGAATAAGGAAGATCTGTGTGTACACACAAACACACGAATATTACTCAGCCATAAAAAAGAATGAAATCTTGTCATTTGCAACAACATGGATGGGTCTAGAGGGTATAATGCTAAGTGAAATAAGTCAGTCAGAGAAGGACAAATACCCATATGATTTCACTTATATGTGGAATTTAAGAAACAAAATGAACAAAATAAAAAAGACAAACCAAAAAACAGACTCTCAACTCTGGAGAATGAACTGATGTTTATCAGAGATGAGGTGGGTGGGGGATGGGTGAAATAAGTGAAGGGGATTAAAAGTACACTTATTCTGATGAGTACTGAGTAATGTATTGTACTAATGAATCACTATGTTACACACTGGCTGCTAATATAACACTATGTTAACTATGCTAGAGTTAAAAAAAAAAACAATTCTTTGGGATAAATTTGGGTAGGGTGAAAAGCAGGAGGCCTTTTCATTTTAATTTGTATCTGTATGTAATCTCATTACCATTTTGCTATTTTTTTAAAACCTCAACAAGGGTTTAACTAGTTGGGAGATTTTGGATTTTGGACCTTTTTTTTCTCCATTAATACTAATGTTTAGGGACACCTGGGTGACTCAGTTGGTTAGGTGTCTGCCTTCGGCTTAGGTCATGATCTTGGAGTCCCAGGATTGAGCCCAGTATTGAATCTACTTCTCCCTCTGCAGCTCAACTTGCTTGTGCATGCTCCGTTTCTCAAATAAAATCTTTTAAAAAAACAAATGTTTTTTTTAAAAAACCTTTATTTAGAATAGCTTGCAAATATATAAAAAAGTGAAAATGGCTAGTAATGATAAATGTATCAAGTTTCTTAGACAATGACCATAAAAAAATCTAGTTTCATTTAGATAAGTAAGACTGATAAAGCCTTTACTCCTACAAATATATTTTTCAAAATAAAATATTTTTCTAGTGTATTTATATGATGATTTTATAGCTGTTCATTATTAACCTTTGGCTCTATCTTCCTTGCAGCAGTTTTACCTGCTCAGGAATGGAAACCTCCTCTTCCTGCTTATGATTTTCTAAGTATGATGGATGCTGCAGCATCTCACCATCCCACAAGGAAAGATCCCGAGTGTACAAAAGAAACAGATGCATCAGAGAATGATAAAAAACAGGAAGACAAATCAGCAATCAGAAAAGAACCAATTGAAACACTGAGAATAAAGCATTGGAATAGAAGTAATTGGTTTAAAGAAGGAGGAAAATCATTTAGGCATGATAATAAAGAGTTATGAGCTGGTTTCCTAGGGCTGTGGAGAGCTTTACAAAGTCTTTTTAGTTTATATGATAGACTGAGGAATTTATTAAATAATACTAAATCATTTCAAGTTTCTAGACCAGTTTTGGCCAATGAAAATATGTGAGCCATAGATGTTACTTAGAATTTTCTAGTAGCACATTTTAGAAAAAAGTAAAAATGCACAGGTGAAATTAATCTTAATATTTCATCCAGTAAGTATGCTAAAATAGCTCAGTTAACATCAAAATGATAATATTTTACATTCTTTTTTTTTCTGGCAAGTCTTCAAAATGCAGTGGATATTTTACCCTTCCTGTACATTTCACTTCAGAGCAGCCACATGTGGCTAGTGACTGCTGTGACTAGTGACTGGTATACTTAATTTAACTTAGTTCTAGCCATGAATTAGAATAAAAATGCAACTCTGTTTTAATCATGGTTGGCTCCACAATGGTATCACACATCTGGAAACTGTATTTGTTCTGTTGTAGATATGATGTTAAAACCAGTGTTTTTAAACCAGGGAGCAGTTTTGCCCCCCAGGGGACATTTGGCAATGTCAAGAGACATTTTTGCTTGTCATGACTAGGGGTATTACTGGCATCTAGTGGGTAGAGGCCAGGAATGCTGCTAAACACCCTGTCATGCTTTGGACAGCCCCTCACAACAAAGAACTGTGCTGCCCAAATGTCAGTAGTGCCATGGTTGGGTAACCCTGTGTTAAACTAGCCTGTGGTAGAATGTTCTTCTTCTGCTCGGTTATGTCTGGAAAAAATCTTGAATGTTAGAGATAAATATTATCTGGACACAACCATATCTTTTTTTTTTTTTTTAAAGATCTTATTTATTTATTTGACAGAGATCACAAGTAGGCAGAGCAGCAGGCAGAGAGAGAGAGAGAGAAAGGGTAAAGCAGGCTTCCCGCTGAGCAGAGAGCCCGATGTGGGGCTCGATCCCAGGACCCTGAGATCACGACCTGAGCCGAAGGCAGACACTTAACCCACTGAGCCACCCAGGCACCCCTGGACACAACCATATCTTATAAATTCATTTTTATAGTTTTTTTTTTTTTTTTTTGTCAGAGAGATAGAGTACAGGAAGGCAGAGTGGCAGGCAGAGTCAGAGGGAGAAGCAGGCTCCCCGCGGAGCAAGGAGCGCAATGTGGGACTCGATCCCAGGATTCTGGGATTGTGACCCGAGCCGAAGGCAGCCGCCTAACTGAGCCACCCAGGCGTCCCTTTATAGTATTTTTGAAAGGTGATGAGATAACGCTAAAATGTACTGAATTATATTGTGCATATAAGCACACAGAAACATGAAATTGATTAGTTATTGTACCATAGTCAGAAATTTTGACAGTTGTTAATAACATGTTCTTTTAATAACTTTAATTAAAGTGTCTAGATTTCAGACTACCTCCAAAAACTTCCTTTAACCTATGTCATGCCCTCTATTGGACCATGTACCCTATATCATTTGGGTTTCTTTGGTTGCAAGCAACAGAAACTTAAGCAAAATGGAAATAGTGGATAATCACGGAGTTAGAAGAAAGAATAAGCCACATTTTTAAAAAGATAGGAACCAAGGCTGTTCTAGAATCTATGTGTGAGGAACTAACAGCTTGGTGATGAATCAGTTCCAATTGTTTTTCTATCTTTTGTGACTCAGGGAATCCTGGGAAACTTGCTTAGGGGAAGAGTGGGCACTTTATTTGGGAGCCCTTACCAGACTTCCACAATGCAAAAGAGGTAAATCTCACAAAAGAAATCTGGATTCTGTCTACCAGAAAAAGAGAGCGAATGTAGAGAGGATTTCCCCATGATACCACTTGCTGTTCTTTTATCTGTTCTTTGTATCCTTCTCAGGTCTTTCTGCCATATTCTGTTCATTTTTGAGAGCTTCAACCCCAGGTGGTTTTAGTTTTCCTACGTATCCCCCTGATCTTCTGTTAGACTTGGCCACTTGGTATGTACATTCTGCAGAATATCTCTCATGAGTTGGATTCTTTCACTTCTCCTGCTTCACCTGTGCTAGAAGGTAAACATCCTTGGTCTACTGCTTCTGGCTCTGGGATGAAACATTCCATGGACAGCTTTTCAAAATTCTTAAGAGTTTTTCACCCAAGCTTACACTGATTTAAAAAAAAACTAATTAAACATATGCATAAGCAGGACCATGGAGTTTATAAATCAGTAAGGGTCTATCTTTGGTAATAGAGAATAATCACATAGATACATACACCTTGGGAGTTGTGCTCCCCTTAAGATGTAGAAAGCTGCAGGAGAATGTTACCCCTATCCTAACATCAAGAAAAAAATCATAATTTTTCTTCATACGTGTCAGAGAAGGCAACCAAAGGAACTGAACAAGACCTTTCAAAGGGAGACAGGATATATGAATGGTTTCCCCTTTGGCAGAGAGTAGAACACTAAAGCAAGTAAGAAGAAATTATTAAGAACTTGGAAGAGTCTAAGATTTTAGCCTATCTTCAAGTTATGTTAGTGTGCCATAGTTTATTTAATGAGAGGAAAAGGACTTTATTACTCACTGTAATCGCATTTATCAGAGTGCTAGTTCCCTGATCCCCAGTCCTACAGTGCCATCAGAGGAGGCACAGACACCTATACAGGCAGTGGGTCCTGAGCTTAGGGAGCCTAAATATTTTGTAATAGGTATTAAGTGTGCCTGCCCTTTCCTCCGGAGGGAGAGACATATTTATGATAGTGGACCGTAATCAAACCTAGTTCTTATTTTCCCAGGCTGAAAAGGTAGTCCAAGACAAAGGCAGTCAGTGCTTCTATTCATAAATGACTCAGAAATGGGAGACCTTGGAGGAATTGTCTCCCAACAGGAATCAGCTAAAATTTTAAAGTATTCCTTAAAGGCTAAGTGTGGATAAAAATATAAGCTTGGAATAAGTGGAAACCCTGACAGGACAACAGTTAACATTCATTCATTCTGTTTAGTAGCCATGTATTTGGGTTCTTTCCAAATTTCCTCTTGTGATTGAGTTCTAGCTTTAGAGCATTGTGGTCTGAAAATATGCAGGGAATGATCCCAGTCTTTTGATACCGGTTGAGACCTGATTTAGGACCAAGAATGTGATCTTTCTGGAGAATGTTCCATGTGCACTAGAGAAGAATGTGTATTCTGTTGCTTTGGGATGAAATGTTCTGAATATATCTGTGATGTCCATCTGGTCCAGTGTGTCATTTAAGGCCTTTATTTCCTTGTTGATCTTTTGCTTGGATGATCTGTCCATTTCAATGAAGGGAGTGTTAAAATCCCCTACTATTATTGTATTATTGTTGATGTGTTTCTTTGATTTTGTTATTAATTGGTTTATATAGTTGGCTGCTCCCACGTTAGGGGCATAGATATTTAAAATTGTTAGATCTTCTTGTTGGACAGTTCCTTTGGGTATGATATAGTGTCCTTCCTCATCTCTTATTATAGTCTTTGGCTTAAAATCTAATTGATCTGCTATAAGGATTGCCACTCCTGCTTTCTTCTGATGTCCATTAGCATGGTAAATTCTTTTCCACCCCCTCACTTTAAACCTGGAGGTGTCTTCAGGTTTAAGATGAGTTTCTTGTAGGCAACATATAGATGGGTTTTGTTTTTTTATCCATTCTGATACCCTGTGTCTTTTGATTGGGGCATTTAGCCCATTAACATTCAGGGTAAGTATTGAGAGATATGAATTTAGTGCCATTGTATTGCCTGTAAGGTGACTGTTATTGTATATTGTCTCTGTTTCTTTCTACTTCTTTTAGGGTCTCTCTTTGCTTAGAGGACCCCTTTCAATATTTCCTGTAGAGCTGGTTTGGTATTTGCAAATTCTTTCAGGTTTTGTTTGTCCTGGAAGCTTTTATTCTCTCCTTCTATTTTCAATGATAGCCTAGCTGGATATAGTATTCTTGGCTGCATGTTTTTCTCGTTTAGTACTCTGAATATATCATGCCAGCTCTTTCTGGCCTGCCAGGTCTCTGTGGATAAGTCTGCTGCCAATCGAATATTTTTACCATTGTATGTTACAGACTTCTTTTCCCGGGCTGCTTTCAGGATCTTCTCTTTGTCACTAAGACTTGTCAATTTTACTATTAGGTGACGGGGTGTGGACCTCTTCTTACTGATTTTGAGGGGGGTTCTCTGAACCTCCTGAATTTTGATGCTTGTTCCCTTTGCCATATTGGGGAAATTCTCTCCAATAATTCTCTCCAATATACCTTCTGCTCCCCTCTCTGTTTCCTCTTCTTCTGGAATCCCAATTATTCTAATGTTGTTTCGTCTTATGGTGTCACTTATCTCTCGAATTCTCCCCCTGTGGTCCAGTAGCTGTTTGTCCCTCTTTTGCTCAGCTTCTTTATTCTCTGTCATTTGGTCTTCTATATCGCTAATTCTTTCTTCTGCCTCATTTATCCTAGCAGTGACAGCCTCCATTTTTTATTGCACCTCATTAATAGCTTTTTTGATTTCAACTTGGTTAGATTTTAGTTCTTTTATTTCTACAGAAAGGGCTTTTATATCTCCCAAGAGGGTTTCTCTAATATCTTCCATGCCTCTTCGAGCCCGGCTAGAACCTTGAGAATCGTCATTCTGAACTCTATATCTGACATATTACCAATGTCTGTATTGATTAGGTCCCTAGCCTTCGGTACTGCCTCTTGTTCTTTTTTTTGTTGTGAATTTTTCCGCCTTGTCATTTTGTCCAGATAAGAGTATATGAAGGAGCAAGTAAAATACTAAAAGGGTGGCAACAACCCCAGGGAAATATGCTTTAGCCAAATCAGAAGAGATCCCAAATCGTGAGGGGGGAGAAAGGGAATAAAAAGAGGTTCAGAAAGAAAAAAAAAAAAACAATTAAAAAAAGAAAACCAATAAAGAAAAAATATAAAAAGGAAAAAAATACATATATATATATATATATATATATATTAGATAAACTAGTTAAAAAACGTTAAAAAAGAAAAGGGTAAAAGTTAAATTTAGAAGAAGAAGAGAAAAAAATTGAAAAAGAAAAAAAAATTAAATTAACTGCAAAGCTAAAGAATCATGGGGAGAAAGCCATGAGTTCCATGCTTTGCTTTCTCCTCCTCTGGAATTCTGATGCTCTCCTTGGTATTGAAACTGCACTCCTTGGTAGGTGAACCTGGTCCTGGCTGGGTTTCCCGTTGATCTTCTGGGGGAGGGGCCCGTTGTAGTGATTCTCAAGTGTCTTTGCCCCAGGCGGAGTTGCACCGCCCTCACCCAGGGCCGGCTGAGTAATCTGCTCGGGTTTGCTTTCGGGAGCTTTTGTTCCCTGAGCGCTTTCCATAGAGTTCTGGAGGATGGGAATGAAGATGGCGGCCTCCCAGTCTCCGGCCCAGAGGAGCCGAGAGCCCAGGGCCCCACTCCTCAGTGCGCCCTCAGAGAACAGCGCCCAATTACTCCTGTCACCCTGGCCTCCGGCCGCGCCCCGAGCTGACCGAGCCTGCGACCGGTTCAAGGTAACCCTGAGCTTAGAGCTCACTCCTTGGCTCTGTCTCTGTAGCCAGCTTCCCCTTTCTAATACCTGTAAGCTCTGCGACACTCAGACACCCCCGATCCTTCTGTGACCCTGCGGGACCTGAGGCCACGCTGACCCCACGTGGGCTTCACCCCGATTAAGCCTCTGGAGCAATGTCCCTCAGTGGAACAGACTTTTAAAAGTCCTGATTTTGTGCTCCGTTGCTCCGCCACTTGCCGGGAGCCAGCCCCTCCCCCTGCGGTCTATCTTCCCGGCGCTTTGGATTCACTTCTCCGCCAGTCCTACCTTTCAGAAAGTGGTTGATTTTCTGTTTCTAGAGTTGCTGTTGTTCTTCTCTTCGATCTCCCGTTGGATTTGTAGGTGTTTGCAATCTTTAGATAAGCTATCTAGCTGATCTCCCGCTAACTGAAGTAGTCTCAGCCTGCTACTTCTCTGCCATCTTGACTCCTCCTCGTAAGAGATGCTTTTTGATTCACATTCATTCATTCTGGAGCTCCTTTTCATAAGCTCCCACTGGGAACTAATGAAGACCCCTAGGGCAGGAGCCTGGCAAGAAGAGATCCCTCAGTGACACAGCATGTGTTGTGATAGATGTGAAACATTACCCACTTCCTCAGATCTTTCTCTTGTATAAGTAAAAGCCATTTAAAAAAAAGCCATTAGGCACTGGTGGAGGGACAGCAAACCTTCCCCCCTCCAGGACCGAGGCAAACATCCACTGCCTCTGGGGGAAGGGCAAATACAGAAACTTTTGGCCCTGGGGAGAGACAGAATAACTCTTAAGCCCAGGATCCTCCCCCAATACCAAGCAGAAATCTATCACTGGGGGAATATAAGTACACTTTTGTTTATGAACCTTGAGAAGTGTCTCTGCCATGTTTAATTGCCATGGGGAAGAAGGTAGAAATTTTCAGAAGGTGTTAGCACAGGAACCAGGTACACAGACCCTACTTAAGTCTGAAGATGGGCCAAGAGACCCAAAAACTTATACTCCCACTCATTATCATCTCCGTATCAAATAACAGGTAGTAACAGTTTACAAGTTTGGGAAGCACAAGATTGTGGGATGACATGAACAACCAGGCATTGCTGAAAGCTGAGGATAGAGTTGGAAAATGAGCCATTGGACACCTGGGTCTGACTCTAAGTACAAGATGATAGGAGCACATTCCTGAAGGAACATGCAGACCATAGTACAGTAAAAGTAAAAATAACAAAATCAAAACCAGTTTCAACAGACTAAATTTACACAGGCCTTCATGCTCATGGCCAGATATAGATGTTATTAATCTCTCTCTACTATTTTCCACAGGATGTGTGGCATTCAGTTGAAAATTCTAAGACTGGGACATCCAGTTGGCTCAGTCAGTTAAGCATCCAACTCTTGATTTCAGCTCAGGTCATGATCTCAGGATCATGAGAGAAGAGCCCCATTGCGCTAAGTGAGGAGTCTGCTTCTCTCTCTCTCCCATTCTCCCTTCCCCTGCTCAGTCTCTCTCTCTCTAAATAAGTCTTTAAAAAAAAAATTCTAAGACTAAAAGAATTCATTGTGAAGAGATGAAACATGACAGAACTAAACTCAGAGACATCCCAGACACTGAAACTGTGAGGCCAAGACAATACAGTAACTAAGACTAAAGTTGTTAAAAGATTTGATGGAAAAGCCAGGCAACCTACCTGAACAATGGGAAACTTTAACTGGGCTAGAAATGAAAAAACATGCTAATAACATGTTTTTGTTGGTGGCTTATCAGTAGACTTGGCACAGCTGAGGAAAGAATCTGAACTTGAAGATAGGTCAGTGGTGATAATCCAGAGTGAAACACGGAGAGAAAAACAATAAATGAATAAAACAGGATAGAGGACTCAAAAGCTGTGGGATAATATCAGTCTAACAGACATGTAATTGGAATTCCAGGAGAAGGGAGAGAAAGCAGAAGTATTCGAAGAGACAATAGTTGAAAAATTTCAAAAATTAATGAAAAACAATAAATCACAGATCTAAGATGCTCAGAGAACTCCAAGTGGGATAATTTAAAACACCTAGATGCATAGTAGTCAAATTACCTAAAAACAAAGATAAAATCTTGAAGTTATCCAGAACAAGAGACAGATTCCCATCCTCCTCTTTGCTCTCTCTTATTCTTTTCTTTTTACAACCTTTTAAAAAATTAAAGCTGTTCTTAGTTCAGGAGTCATACAAAAACAGGCCCAGGCCCAGGCCTGAATTTGGCCAGCTGGCCATAATTTGCCAACCTCTAGTCTAAAGGAAAAACTGGAACAATATTTTGTGAGACTCATACCTATATAAAAGTAAAATCTATGCCAAAAAACATCTGTTACAATAATAGCACAAAGACTGAGGGAAGAAATTGAAATATAACTGTAGTAAGGATCTCACTTTATATGAAGTGGTATAATACTTAGAGCCAATAATAATTAGAGCCAAATTGTGATAAGCCACTAGTAATTATTAAAAATGAAAGAGATAAAACTAAATAAAAGCTATAACTATGTAATATGTATGTGTGTGTATGTATGTGTGTATTCCAAAAGAAGGCAAGACAACAACAAAAACAGAATAAGAAACATAATTACACATATAGTGATACATATATTAAAATAAATGCCCTATACATCCAAATTAAAAGGCAGAAATTGTCAGAGTAGACTTTAAAAGAATTATATATGCTATGAAAAACCCACAACTTTAAACATGGAGATGTAGATAGGTTAAAATTAAAGAGATGAGATAAAATTTGCAAGCCCTAATCAAAAAAGATAACTGGTGTTATCTTAATATTACTATTAATATCTGGAGTTATATTACTATCAGACAGAAGATCCAGAACAAGGACTATTAGCAGAGATAAAGAGGCATATTACATAATGACAAAAGAGAGAATTCATCAAGAGGAAGTAACAAGTCTAAATGCACATGTATCCAAAAAGAGATCTTTAAAAGTTGATAGAACTGCAATAGACAAATCCATTAAATAGTTGGAGACATCAACACTCTCAGTAATTGATATGATAAAAAACAAAATCTGTAAGGGTATAAAAGATCCAAACGACAATGTACTTAATTGACATTTACAGGACATTCCACCTAATAAGAGAATACACATTCTTTTTTAAGTGCACATGAGCTATTCACCAAGGTAGATTATCTTTTGGTATACCATAAACCTAAACTAATTAAAGAGATTAAGCCATACAAAGTTTGTTTCTGACCACAACAGAATTAGACTAGATAATAATAATAGAAAGATACCTTGGAATTTTCCATATTTCTGTAAATTAATCAATGTTCTTCTAAATAACAATGGGTCAAAGAAAAAGTCACAAGGGAGTCAGACAAATTTTGAATTAAAGAAAATAAAAACCAAATATATTGAGATGTATGACACAGCTAAAACAGGGCTTAGGGGGAAACAGCACTAAACTGCTAGATTTGAAAACAAAGATCTGAATAATCTAAACACCTACCTTAAGAAACTAGAAGAAGAGGAGCAATTTAGGCCCAAGTTAAGAAAAAAAATTATAAAAGCAGAGAGAGTCAATTATCATATGGTTTCACTTATTTAAAAAAAAATTTTTAAAAGAGTTTATTTATTTATTTGGCAGACAGAGATCACAAGTAGGCAGAGAGGCAGGCAGAGAGAGAGGAGGAAGCAGGCTTCCTGCTGAGCAGAAAGCCCAATGTGGAGCTCGATCCCAGGACCCTGGGATCACGACCCAAGCCGAAGGCAGAGGCCTTAACCCACTGAGCCACCCAGATGCCCTCATATGGTTTCACTTTTTTGTGGAGCATAAGAAATAACATGGAGGGGGCACCTGGGTGGCTCAGTGGGTTAAGCCGCTGCCTTCGGCGCAGGTCATGATCTCAGGGTCCTGGGATCGAGTCCCACGTCGGGCTCTCTGCTCAGCAGGGAGCCTGCTTCCCTTCCTCTCTCTCTGCCTGCCTCTCTGCCTTCTTGTGATCTCTCTCTGTCAAATAAATAAATAAAATCTTTAAAAAAAAAACATGGAGGATATGAGGAAATGGAGAGGAGAAGGGAGTTAAGGGAAATTGGAGGGGGAGATCAACCATGAGAGACTATGGACTCTGAAAAACAATCTGAGCATTTTGAAGGGGGGTAGGAAGTTGGGTCAGCCTGGTGGGTATTACGGAGGGCATGTATTGCATGGAGCACTGGGTGTGGTGCATAAACAATTCTGGTACACTGAAAAGAAATTTAAAAAATAAAAAAAATTTTAAAAAAGAAAACAGGAAAACAGTAGACAAAAATCAGTGAAACTGAAAGCTGATTTTGTTTATTTTAGAGACAAGGGGAGGGGCAGAGGGAGAGGGAAAGAGAATCTTAAGCAAGCTGCACACCCAGTGCAGAGCCTGACATGGGGCTTGATCTCATGATCCTGAGATCATGACATGAGCTGAAGTCAAGAGTTGGACACTTAACCAGCTGAGCCACCTAGGCACCCCCAAAAGCTGACTTTTTAAGATGGTCAGTAAAAATGATAAACCTCTAGCTTAAGTAGTCAAGGAAAAAAGAAACACAAATTATCAATATTAGCAATAAGAGAGGGAGCATTGCTACAGATCCTATAGACATTAAAAAGATAGTAAGGTAATATGAACAGCTTAGTGTAATAAATTTGATAATTTTGAGGTGGGCTATTGTCTGTTTTGTAAATAAAGTTTTATTGGAATACAGCCATGCCCATTTGTTTCCATATTGTGTATGGCTGAGTAGTGCAGTGGAGACCAGATAGCCTGCAAGCCTAAAATATTTGTTATGTAGCCCTTCTTTAATAGTTAAGTGTCTGATTTTGGCTCAGGTGATGATTTCAAGACCCTGGGATCAAGCCCCATGAGGGGCTCCCTGCTCAACAGGGATTCTGTTTGTCCCTCCTCCTCTGATCCTCCCCAAGCCCCCTTTATTTATTTAATAAATATTTATTTATTTGTGGGAAAGAGTGGTGGGGATGGGGGAAGGGCAGAAGGAGAGGGAGAGAGTCCCAAGCAGACTTTGTGCTGAGTGCAGAGCTGAGGTGGGACTGGATCTTATGACCCTGAGATCACGACCTTAACTGAAACCAAGAGCCAGATGCTTAACCAGCTGCCACCTAGATGCCCCAAAGAAACATTTTAACTGATACTGTCCTACTCCTACCCTCCTTTTATTCCTCAAAGTGCCATAATGACTACCAAACCTCCTGAATTAGGGAAAAGAAAAAAGTATGATAAAACTGAAATTAGAAGACATGGAGAAATTACTGTTGTTCTTTGTCATTTTCCTAACATTTTAGGAATATGGGTAAAGCACTTATCTTGGCAGTTGTGACTTGACAAATACAGACAAGTCATTTGAGTTTTCCTAAACCAAAAGTTGCATAGACCACTGTGGGAAATGCAAAATACAAAAACAAATTATATTTGATGGCTTATCTTTGAGTAAAGAGGGACTCCCTGGATTAAAAAGTCTCGTGTAAATAAACTGATCATAGTTTAATTCATCTACTCACCAGTTTTACACTAATTCAGTGGACAGAACCTGGGGTGGCCACCATATGTTTACATGCTACATAATTTGCTCCCTTCAAGTGTGGGTGGGACCTATGACTTGCTTCCAACCAATAGAATATAGCAGAGGTGATGAATATCACTCCCTCAATTACAATATGTATATACAATACATATGTGTATCCATCTTGCTAGCATGCACTTAGAGATTCTCTTTGATGATTTAATAAAGTAAGTAGGAATTCCTCTAGACATTGCAAGCAGCCTCTAGGACTTGAAGGTGAGTTCTGGTTAGCACCCAGCCAAACACCTAGGGCCCTCAGTTATATAGCTCAAGAAAATAAATTTTGTCAGCAGTCTGGATGAATTTGGGAATGGATTCTTCCTCAATGCACTCCCGGTTAAGAATGCAGCTTGTGAGACCCTGAGAAGAAGACACAATAAACTTATGCCCACCCACAGAAATTGTGAGGTAAATAATGTGCACGACTATTTTTGGCAATGTGAATAAAACATAGTCCCTTCTCTTCATGGAACTTGCATCCTAATGCATGTGAGATAGAAAATAAACAAGTAAGTACACAGTTAAGTGATGATAACTTCTTATGAAGAAGAATAAGACAAAGGTGCGTAAGAAGTGGACTGATTGATTTTTTTCTTAATAGGGAATGGCTAAGGACATTCTCACTGATAAGATATTTGAAAAGATTGTTTCTGAAAAACAGTCTGAGGGGTTTGAAGGGGCGGGGGGTGGGAGGTTGAGGGAACCAGGTGATGGGTATTGGAGAGGGCATGGATTGCATGGAGCACTGGGTGTGGTGCAAAAACAAGGAACACTGTTATGCTGAAAAAAAAAATTATTAAAAAAATCTAAAAAAAAAGATATTTGAAAAGAAAAAAAAGCAAGGAATAAGACTTAGAGTTCTTTGTAAGAGGGAAAAATGTCTCAGATAGATTGAAGCAAGTGTGGGGGCACCATGGCTCAGTCAGTTAAGTGTCTGAGTTTGGGTCAGGTCATGATCCCAGGGTCCTGGGACTGAGCCCTGCATTGGGCTCCCTGCTCAGTGGAGAGCCTGCTTCTTACTCTCTCTGTGCTGCTCCCCTTGCTTGTGCTCTCTTTTTGTCAAATAAATAAATAAAATCTAAAAAAAAAAAGTGCAAAGTCTCTGAGAGGAGGAAAATCCAGATGTGTTTGAGGAGCACCAAGATCACTGGCTAGAATGTGAGGAATGAATAGTAGAAACTGAGGTTGGCAATACAGCCACAGTTCATATTGTTCAAGGCCTTGTAAGCATGACAAAGACCTCACATTCTAAGTGTGATGGGTAGCCATTAGGTGGCTATTCAGGAGAGTATTCAGGAAAGTGATAGGATCTAATTTGTCAGTCATACTGGTCACCCTGACTGCTGATCTGAGAATAGACTGTAGGTGAGTAAGGACAGAAGGCAGAATAGTGGAAAGGCTTAAATGTGAGGTATAGGGGGGCAAGATGGTGGCAGAGTGGGGGACTTCATTTCATCTGGTCCCTCTAATTTAGCTGAATATCAAGCCATTCTGAACACACACTAATTCAGCCTAAGATGTAAGAAGATTTATCTGGATCTCCACAAGCAGAAAAACAACTACTTTTTGTAAGTTAGGAGGTGTGGAACCTTGAATTTCAGGGGAAATATCTGAAGATAAGCAGGGGTGGTGGGGAGGGAGCATCCACAAGACAGCCATCAGAAAGTGATATAACACTGGAACAAAAAAAATCAGGACCTTTGGAAATCTACTCTAGTGAGAGGCACCCCCTTCAGAAAAAGGCACATAGGACAGAATTCTAAGTGTATCATTTTGGTCTCAGGATTCCAGGAGACTCAGAAATAATGGAGAGCCTGAACTGATAGAGTGCCCCAACAGTGGAGCAGGGAGACTGGTTATGGTCAATGACCCCAGATGGGACTTTCATATGCCAGGATCTGAGCTGGTAGGGAGAATGCCTTCTGCCTGACCACGCTGAAAAATACTAGAAAGTACAGATGTCTAACATCCTAGGGGAGATAGACAACTGCTTGCATCCATGACAGGGACAGCCCTAAGGGCAGTGTGGACCATGAGGAGATGTTATCATGGCACCCAGCATGACCTAGGAGCTGTGGAAAGGTGCATGCATGAGTGGATGGCTGCTGACAGTTGCAGAGTCACAAGGCACAGAGACGATTGTGAGTTCTGTAACTCCCCTGGGAGAAGTGCAGCCATCAGAAGCTGCAGGATTCAGTGGTTTGGCACACAAAGAGCCTGTGCCCACGACTGGGCGACAGCTCTCAGAGTGATGTGATCTGCAAGGGACACTGGGGCAGCACTCAGTGTGACCTGGGAGCTGCAGAGGAGGGTGCAGATGTGAGCCCACGACCACTAGCAACTGCAAAGTCACAAAGCACAAAGATGCTCTTGGGTCCCCATGACTCCCCCAGGAGAGGTATGGCGGGCACGAATTTCATGCATCTGTAGAGTTTGGTACCTGCAGAGGTGGAGATGGACTGACCTAGAAAATTTGTTGACGGGGGCCTGTGACATTGCAGCTCTGGGGTGGAGATTACTGCAAGACCATATTTGCTCTGACTCTCTAAAGAGAAGTGGAAAGATGCCAGGGAACAAAAGCCAGGCAGCCAACCAGCTCACATTAAGCCCATTCTCCTGACAAGGGGTGGGGCAACTCTACCCAGTGAAAGACGCCTGAGAAGCTGAGCAGCAGGTCCCCTCCCACAGAAGGCAGACTGGAAGAACAGGGTAATAAGTTTAGGCTTATTTCCCACAGGACTGAAAAACTCTAGCCCCAGGGGAAAATAATATAGGCAGCTCCAGGTGTTCCCTCATGACTTGCTTATACTTCAGGCTAAAATTTTACATTTCTTTTCTTATTCTTTTTTAAAAACCCTGCTCTCATTTCAAATAGATTTGTATTTCCCAACCTATGTTTTTAAGTCGTGTCTTTATTTTTTTTTCACATAAATGTATTATACATTTATTCCACATACTAGCCCATTTTTTATGCTCTTCAGTTTTATCTTGATATATGTGTAATTTCTGATTTCCTTGCAAGTTTGTGTTATAGTATCTTCTAACACATAGACCGAAAATCAAGCAGGAACAGGCAGATCACCCTGCCGTGTCCACCCTGAGAGATTATAATCTTTCTCCCCACAACCCCTCTTTTCTTTCCTCTCTTTGTCTCTTTTCTTTTTTCTTTCTTTTTCATTGTTTTGGATGATTTTGGCTTTTGTGGCATATCTGTGGTAGCTTTTGACCACTTCTGATTTTTTTTTTTGTAGGTGCATTTTGCTTGGGTCGTGGTTGATATTTTGGATATTGGTTGATATTTCAGTACATTCCCTCAACCATCCCACAACAGAATGACTAGGCAGAGGAACTGCCAACAAAGCAATGAACCAGAGACAATGTCCTCTGCCACAGATCTAATGGATATGGATATAAGCAAGATGTCAGAGATAGACTTCGGGGTAACAATCATGAAGTCAATAGCTAGGCTTGAGAAAATGAATCTCTAAGGGCAGAAATAAGATCTAATCAGGCTAAACTTAAAAATGTTATGAATGAGATGCTGTCTAAACTGGATACTCTAACAGCCATAGTAAATGAGGCAGAAGAATGAATTAGTGATCTAGAAGATAAGCTGATATAAAGAAAGCAGAGGAAGATAGGGATAGGCAGCTAGAAGCCCATGAAAACAGATTTAGAGAGATCAATGATGTCATGAAACGTTTCAATTTCAGAATTACTGGCATCTCTGAGGGGAGTGGAGAAAGAGAGAGGACTAGAAGGTATATTTGAGCAAATCATAGCTGAGAACTTCCCTAAACCAGGGAAGGAAACAAGCATTCGAGTCCAAGAGGCAGAGAGTATCTCTCCCCAAATCAATAAAATTAGACCAACAGCCTGGCATGTGATAGTGAAGCTTGCAAATCTTAGGGCCAAGGAAGCTATCCTGAGAGCAGCCAAGGGGGAAGAGATTTCTTATGTACAGAGGCAGGAACATCAGAATAACATCAGACCTATCCACAAAGACCTGGCAAGCCAGAAAGGACTGGCAAGACACATTCAAGATACAGATGAGAAGAACATGCAGACAAGAATTCTTTATCCAGCAAGGCTCTCATTCAGAATGGAGGGAGAGATAAAAAGCTTCCAGGACTGGCATAAACTGAAAGAATATATGACCACCAAGACAGCCCTGCAAGAAATATTAAAAGGTATTCTATAAAAGAAGAAAGACCCCAAGAGTAATATAGAGCAGAAATTAACAGAGACAAACTATAGAAACAGGGACTTTACAGGCAATATGATGGTACTAAATTCATATCTTTCAGTAGTTATTCTCAACATGAACAGGCTAAATGCTTCTATTACAAGGCATGGGGTTTCAGATTGGATAAAAAAGCAGGATCCATCCATATGCTGCCTCCAAAAAACTCATTCTGAACCTAAAAACACCTCCAGATTGAAAATGAGGGGATGGAGAACAATTTATCATGCCAATGGACCTTAAAAGAAAGCTGGGGTAGCAATACTCATATCAGACAAATTAGATTTTAAACCCAAAACTGTAGTAACAGAAAACCACTGTATCCTACTTAAAAATACTTAACATACTTAAACACTATATCATACTTAAAGGGTCTATCTAACAAGAAAATCTAACAATTGTAAATATCTATGCCCCCAACATGGGAGCAGCCAACTACATAAACCAACTATTAACCAAAATAAAGAATTATATTGATAATACATTAATAGTAGGAGACTTCAACACTCCACTCCAGCAATAGACAGATCATCTAAGCAGAAGATCAACAAAGAAACAAGAGCTTTGAAGGATACATTTGACCAGATGGACTTTGTGGATATATACAGAACATTCCATCCTAGAATAACAGAATACTTATTCTTCTCAAGTGCACATAGAACTTTCCCTAGAATAGATCACATTCTGGGTCACAAATCAGGTCTCAACCGATACCAAAAAACTGAGATTATTCCTTGCATGTTTTTAGATGACAATGCCTTGAAACTGGAACTCAACCACAAGGAAAAATTTGGAAGGAATGCAAACACTTGGAGTTAAAAAACATCCTGCTAAAGAATGAATGGGTCAACCAGAAAATTAAAGAGGAACTTAAACAACTCATACAAACCAATGAAAATGAAAACACATTGGTTCAGAACCTAAGGGGATACTGCAAAGGTGGTCCTTAGAGGGAAATACATAACCATCCAAGCCTCTCTCAAAAAATTAGAAACATCTCAAATGCACAAGCTAACCTTACACCTAAAGGACCTGGAGAAAGAACAGCAAATAAAGCCTAAACCAAGCAAGAGAAGAGAAATAATAAAGATTAAAACAGAAGGGAGTTGGGGGAAATTGGAAGGGGAGGTGAACAATGAGAGACTATGGACTCTGAAAAACAATCTGAAGGGTTTGAAGAGGTGGGGGGGGTGGGAGGTTGGGGGAACCAGGTGGTGGGTATTAGAGAGGGCACAGATTGCACGGAGCACTGGGTGTGGTACAAAAACAATGAATACTGTTATATTGAAAATAAATTTAAAAAAGATTAAAACAGAAATCAATGAAATAGAAACTAGAAGAACAGTAGAATGGATCAATGAAACTAGAAGCTAGTTCTCTGAAAGAATTAATAAGGTTGATGAACCTGTGGCCAGACTTATCCAAAAGAAAAGGGAAAAGAACCAAATCAATAAAATCGTGAACGAAAGGGGAGAAATCATGACCAATACTAAGGAAATAGAGACAGTTATTAGAATTTATTACCAGAAGTTATATGCCAAAAAAGTAGGCAATCTGAAGGAAATTGATGCATTCCTGATACTTATAAACTACCAAGACTGAAACAGGAAGAAATAGACAATATAAACAGAAGAATACCAGCAAGAACATTGAAACAGTAATCAAAAACCTCCCCAAAAAACAAGAGTTCAGGGTCAGATGGCTTCCCAGGGTAATTCTACCAAACATTTACAGAAAAAATCATACCTCTTCTACTGAAGCTTTTTCAAAAAATAGAAATGGAAGGAAAACTTTCAAATTTGTTCTGTGAGGAAGCATTACCCTGATCCCTGTGAGGTCAGCATTACCCTGATCCCCAAATCAGGCAAAGACTCCATCAAAAAGGAGAATTACAGACCAATATCCCTGATCAATATGGATGCCAAAATATTCAACAAGATCCTAGCCAATAGGATCCAACAGTACATTAAGAGGATTATTCATCACAACCATGTAGGATTTATTCCTGGGATGCAAGTGTGGTTCAACATTTTAAAATAAATCAACATGACAGATCATGTTAACAAAAGAAGAGACAAGAACCATATGATGCTTTCAACTGATGCACAAAAAGCATTTGACAAAATACAGCATCTTTTCCTGATTCAAAATGTAGGGATAAAGGGAACATACCTCTATATCATAAAAGCCATCTATGAAGAGCCCACAGCAAATATCATTCTCAATGGGGAAAAACTGAGAGCTTTTCCTTTAAGGTCAGGAACACAACAGGGATGCCCATTCTTACCACTTTTGTTCAACATAGTACTAGAAGAACTATCCTCAGCAATCGGACAACAAAAAGAAATAAAACATATTCAAATTGACAAAGAAGTGAAACTCTCTCTCTTCACAGATGACATGATACTTTATGTGGAAAACCCAAAAGTCTCCACCCCCAAACTACTAGAACTCATACAGCAATTCAGCAACGTGGCAGGATACAAGATCAGTGCACAGAAATCAGTTGCATTTATATACACTAACAATGTAACTGAAGAAAGAGGAATTAAGGAATCAATTCCATTTACGATAGCACCAAAAACCATAAGATAACTAGGGATAAACCTAACCAAGGAAGAAAAGGATCTATACTCCAGAAGCTACAGAATGCTTATGAAAGAAATTCAGGAAGAGACAAAGAAATGGAAGAACAGGGGCACCTGGGTGGCTCAGTGGATTAAGCCGCTGCCTTCAGCTCAGGTCATGATCTCAGGGTCCTGGGATCGAGTCCCGCATCGGGCTCCCTGCTCAGCAGGGTGCCTGCTTCCCTCTCTCTCTCTCTCTGCCTGCCTCTCTGTCTACTTATGATCTCTGTCTGTCAAATAAATAAATAAAATCTTAAAAAAAAAAAAAGAAATGGGAGAACATTCCATGCTCATGGATTGGAAGAACAAACATTATGAAAATTTCTATGCTGCCCAGAGCAATCTACACTTTCAGGGCAATCCCTATCAAAATGCCACTGAAATTTATCACAGCTGAAAAAACAATTCTAAAATTTGTATGGAACCAGAAAAGACCCCAAATCACCAGAAGAGTGTTGAAAAAGAAAACCAAACCTCAGGGCATCATGATGCCTGACTTCAAGCTATATTATAAAACTGTGATCATCAAGACAGCATGGTATTGGCACAAAAACAGACACATAGATCAATGGAACAGAATACAGAACTCAGAAATGGACCCTCAACTTTATGGTCAACTAATCTTTGACAAATCAGGAAAGAATATCCAATGGAAAAATGATGGTCTCTTCAATAAATGGTGCTGGGAAAATTGGACAGCCAAATGCAGAAAAATGAAACTGGACCATTCCCTTACACCATACACAAAGATAAACTCAAAATGGATGAAAGACCTCAATGTGAGACAAGAATCAATCAAAATCCTAGAGAACATAGGCTGTAACCTCTTTGACATTGGCCACAATGATTGTTTCAAGACAGGTCTCTAAAGGAAGGCAAGGGAAACAAAAGCAACAATGAACTTTTGGCACTTCACCAAGATAAAAAGATTTTGCACAGCAAAGGAAACAGTCAACAAAACTAAGAGACAACTCATGGAATGGGAAAAGATGTTTGCGAATGACATAACAGATAAAAGCCTGGTATCCAAGATCTATAAAGCACTTATAAAACACAACACCCATAAAACAAATAATCCAGTCAAGAAAAGGGCAGGAAACATGAACAGACTTCTCCAAAGAAGACAAATGGTTAACAGACACATGAAAAAATGTTCAACATCACTAGCCATAAGCAAATACAAATTAAAACTACAATGAGATACCGCCTTACACTAGTTAGAATGGCAAAAATTAACAAGTCAGGAAACACAAATATTGGTGGGGATGTGGAGAAAAGGGAACCCTCTTACACTGCTGGTGGGAATGCAAGCTGGTATAGTTACTCTGAAAACAGTATACAGGTTCCTCAAGACATTAAAAATAAAGCTATCCTACGATACAGGAGTTGCACTATTGGGTATCTATCCCAAAGATACAGACATAATGAAAAGAATGAAAATGAAACAATGCACCCAACGTTCATAGCAGCAATATTCACAATAGCCAAACTGGAAGGATCCAAGATGCCCTTCCACAGATGAATGGATAAAGAAGATGTTGTTCATATTTACAGTGGAATAGTACTCAGCCATCAGAATGGATGAATACCCACCATTTGCATTGACATTGGCAGAACTGGAGGAGAGTATGCTAAGTGAAATAAGAGAAAGCAGAGAAAGACAATTATCATATTGTTTCACTCACATGTGGAACTTAAGGAATAGTGCAGAGGACCACAGAGGAAGGGAGGGAAAACTGAATGGGAAGAAATCAGAGAGGGAGACAAACTCTGAGAGACTCTGGACTGTGGGAAACAAACTGAGGGGTACAGAAGGGAGGGGTGTGGGGGGATAGGGCATCTGGGTGATGGGTATTAAGGAGGGCACGTGTGGTGGTGAACGCTGGGTGTTATAAGCAACTAGTGAATCATTGAACACTACATCAAAAGCTAATAATGTAGTATATATTGACTAACTGAACATAATAAAAAAACATAAATGTGAGGTGATGTGTAAGGGGAAGAGACAAGTCAAAGATGACACTTAAGATTTTTGGGCTGCACAATTGAAAGAATAGAATTATTATTAACTGAGATAAGAGAAATAGTAGGAGCAGCTCGGAGATGGGTGGGGAATCAGGAGTTAAATTTTTAAGTATTAGGTTTAAGATATCTATTGATATCCAATTGGATACACAAACCAAGGGTTGAAAGTTGAGGTCTGATCTAAAAATATAGATTTGGAAGAAGGGTGCCTGGGTGGGCTCAGTTAGTTAAGCATCTAACTTTTTGTTTCGGCTCAGGTGATGATCTCATGGATTATGGGATCCAGCCCTGCATCAGGCTCCATGCTCAGCAGGGAGTCTCCTTGAAAATTCTTTCTCTCCCTCTCCCTGTCCCCCCTGCAACCTGCGCTCTCTTGCTCAAATATATATATAAATAAATAAATAAGTCTTTTTAAAAACAAATAGATTTGGGAGTTGTTGGTGTATAGGTAATTATTTAAAGCTACAAGACTGAATGAAAACACAGGGAATGAATGTAGGTAGAACAGAAAAGCATTTCAATTGCTGAACTCAGGGGATGCCAACATTTAGGGGTCAGAGAGGTCAGTTTAGAAGTCCCTAGCAGATCTCCCTCCGCCTCTGCCTGCCATTCTGTCTGCCTGTGCTCGCTCTCTCTCCCTCTCTCTCTGACAAATAAATAAAATCTTAAAAAAAAAAAAAGAAGTCCCTAGCAGATAGATGGTATTTAAATCCTTGGGATAATCACATAGAGACAGAATGCAGGATGAAAACAGACTCAGTCCCAAGGAACTCAAGTATCTGAAGCAGGTGTCAGTAGGAGGAAAACCAAGGGAACATGCTATCATGTTAGTGTCTTTAGGCAAGAGAGTAGCGTATCTTATGGAACAGTGACTATTCACTAGCATCAGGTAAGGATGAGAGATCAAGATGTCAAAAATATGATTTGGTGGGTGGAAAAGATACCAATACTTTATGTAAAACTATTTGCTGGCACTAATATAATAGAGATAATATTTGGGGAGCACTTTGGTGAACTGTTAAGTAAATATTGTAGAGAAGGTTTCCTGATAAGCTTATAATACCATTTAACCAGAATGTCATTTAGCATCCTAAATGCACACAAGTAGTCATGAATCAAATACCTGAAAAATATGCAATTGATAATAGTAACTACCAAGTGGGTCCAGGGATATGGCAGCTTATGTCATTTGGATTGGTACTGTTACTGAATAGTATAAAATGGTAGGTTATTTTAAGAATAATCTTTCTTAAAAGGACTGAGGGGCTAACAAGAGACCAAGAAATTATCAGATCAAAATCCAAGTAAAAGCAAAAAACTAGAGAAGTAAAAGAAGCACTTTAGGTGCTTTTTTTTTGGAAAAGCATTTGTCCATGTGAGCTAATTTGAACTTCAGCTTTTTTATAGGGGCCAGAGTCAAAGCCCAGGATGGAAAGTTGGGACTCCAAGAGCCCCTACAACTGTGAGGGAAAAGTAAACTAGGAAAAAAAGCACAACTATAACCACCTCTATCTCTGCACACTCAAGTACTACAGGAGAAATGTTTTGATTCTAGGTAAGCAAAAAACAAAACAGAACAACAACAACAAAAGGACAAGAAAAAAAAAAAAAACCCAAAACTAAACCACCCTCTCAGAATCTAGAACTCTATCTAGGCTTAAGAAGATGTGAAAATCAAATTGACATAATCTGTGTAGTTCAGGAAACTTCAAGTAATGAATTTAGTTTTAAAGGGTTCCAAACAGGTTCTAGAACTAGGAATCTGGAAAAAAAAATACCTTTTTTGGGGAAAGGCACTTTCATACTAGGCCTCAGATGATTCTGCAAATAACTTTTTCAAGGACAATGATCTACATGTAGTAAAGAATAAGCAAGTGAACAAGGAAAAAACAAGCATACTTTGAATGAGAACTAGCTTGAGTTAACAGAGGAAAAAAAAAACAATAAAACATCAGATATTAATATTATGAAGCACAAAGTATAAAACAATTATATTAACCATGTTTCAAGAAATAAAATGCAAGCTTGAACATATTACAGAAAATAAGCTGTTATAGAAGGTATAAGAGATGATTTGAAAGATATCCAAATAGAACTTTTAGAAATAAAAAAAATACAATAATTAAATAAAAAATTCAAACTAGACACAACTGGAATGAGAGAGTTAACTGGAAGATAGAAGATAGACATAATTCAGAATATACCACAGAGAGGCAAAAAGGTAAAATATACAAAAAAGATTTAAAATTCTAGGAGATGAAGTAAGAAAGATTAACACACATGTAATAGGAGTTCTAGAAAGAGAGGAAAGAGTTAGAATGGGTACAAGTTTCCAAATGAGGAGGCAATTACTGAAACATTTTCAGAATACTGAAAACTACTATAGGGGAGCAAATTTTGCCACCCTAAAATGTGTCCTTTTGGCATGTGGATTCATTTTAGAGTTGTTATTTCAAAGAAACAGAAGGCTTAGGAAGAACCTGTGACCTTCCCCCTAAAAGTCTAAAAGAATTTAGAAAAAGGACCTGCTCCAGGAGGGGAGGTATCACCATTGATGACTACAGTGTAATATGAACTAGAGGTGGTAGACAGAGAGGAACATAGCAGGCTGTTTGTTAACATTCCTCTATGTCTCATTTTTTCTGTATGGCCTGCCAAACATTTGTTTATCAAACATTTACCCTTTTTCATCTTCCTGTGAATTGTCTTTTATCCCTTTGAAGTCCCAAACTTCTACACCCTTCTCCTTGGCTCTGGAGGGCATGTAAGCCTCTGTCTGACTGTATCTGGGTCTCATATATTTAAAAGAACCCCCATATACACATAATTAAATTTGATTTTCTCATCTTAATCTGTCTTGTGTCCACTTAATTCTTAGACCAGCCAAAAGAAACTTAAGAGTAGAATAAAATTTTCCCCTCCCTAACAGTACCATTTTACAAATTCAGGAAGCTTATAAATTCCTAAACATATTAAATAAATAAGAAATCCACACTAGGCACACAGTGAAACTACTGAACATCAAAGGCAAAGAAAATCCTAAAAGGTGACAGAGGAAAAAGACATTACATTCAAAGTAGTGACAGACAACAGCTGAATCAAAAGACAATGGAATGATATTTTTAGTAGGCTGACCAAAAAATAATTGCTAACCCAGAATTTCATATTCAGTGAAAATATTTTCAAGAAAAAGGAATAAGGTAAAGACATTTCAGAATAGCAGAAACAGAATTGGCATCAGAAAAATAAAGAGATTCAGGATCTATACCTCATATGGAAGGAAAGAACTCCTGGATTGGGGTCAGAGAAGAAAAATGGAATGAACAAAGTGGTAAGTCTGTGGTTAAATCTGCATGAAAACTGAAGGTGTAAAACAATAATGTCATATGGTATTAAAAAGCAAACATGATGACTGGCACAAAAACAGACACGTAGACCAGTGGTACAGAGTAGAGAGCCTGGATATGGACCCTCAACTCTATAGTCAAATAATCTTTGACAAAGCAGGAAAAAATATACAGTGGAGAAAAGACACTCTCTTCAGAAAATTGGACAGCTACATGTAGGAGAATGAAACCTGACCATTCTCTTACACCATTCACAAAGAAAAACTCAAAATGGATAAAGACCTCAATGTGAGGCAGGAATCTATCAAAATCCTAGAGGAGAACACAGGCAGTAATCTCTTTGACATTGGCCACAGCAACTTCTTTCAAGATATGTCTCCAAAGGCAAAGGAAACAAAAGTGAAAATGAACTTTTGGGACTTCATCAAGATCACAAGCTTCTGCACAGCAAAGCAAACAGTCAACAAAACAAAGAGGCAACCCACAGAGAAGATATTCACAAATGACACTACAGACAAAGGGCTGATATCCAAGGTCTATAAAGGACTCCTCAAACTCAACACACACAAAACAGATAATCACGTCAAAAAATGGGCAGAAGACATGAACAGACACTTCTCCAAAGAAGACATACAAATGGCTAACAGACACATGAAAAAATGTTCATCATCATTAGCCAACAGGGAGATTCAAATCAAAACCACATTAAGATACCACCTCACACCAGTTAGAATGGCTGAAAGTAACAAGACAGTAAACAACATGTGTTGGAGAGGATGTGGAGAAAGAGGAACCCTCTTACACTGTTGGTCAGAATGCAAGTTGGTGCAGCCACTTTGGAAAACAGTGTGGAGATTCCTGAAGAGATTAAAAATAGAGCTCCCCTATGACCCTGCAATTGCAATACTGGGTATTTACCCTAAAGATACTGATGTAGTAAAAAGAAGGGCCATCTGTACCCCAATGTTCATAGCAGCAATGGCCACAGTCGCAAACTGTGGAAAGAACCAAGATGCCCTTCATCAGAAGAATGGATAAAGAAGATATGGTCCATATATATAATGGAATATTACGTCTCCATCAGGAAGGATGAATACCCAACTTTTCTGTCAACATGGATGGGACTGGAAGAGATTATGCTGAGTGAAATAAGTCAAGTATCATGTGGTTTCACTTACTTGTGGAGCCTAAGGAATAACATGGAGGACACTGGGAGATGGAGAGAAGTGAGTTGGGGGAAACTGGAGGGGGAGACAAACCATGAGAGACTGTGGATTCTGAGAAACAAACTGAGGGTTTGGGGGGGGGGGGTTGGGTGAGCCTGGTGGTGGGTACTAAGGAGGGCATGTATTGCATGGAGCACTGGATGTTGTACATAAACAATGAATGTTAGAACATTGAAAAGAAATAAAATAAAATAAAATGGAAAAAAAAGCAAACATGATGAAATTAACATTTACAACAATATGTAAGTTGGGAAAGGCATCCGTAGAGTTAATGTGTTATAAGTTCTCTGGAAAAAAAGTAAAGTTGTTGATTAATTTTAGTTTATAAAAAGCAATAAGTATGCATTTTATAATTTCCAGAGTAACCACTAAAAGAATAGAAAACTTTTGAACTATGAGAGGGAAAAAAATTGTAGCTATAAAAAATAATCAACCAAAAGAAGGCAAGAAAGGAAAATAAAACACAGAACAGGTGGGAGAAATAGCACAAAATAAGCAGCAATTTAAACTGAAATGTCAGTAAGAAGTGTCAATGGACTAAGTATTCCAATTAAATGATTGTCATGAAGGATAAAAAAACAGTAAATTATATAAAAGATACAAGAGATGCATGTTAAATAGGAAAAGAGTTAAGGGGAGAGTTAAGATGTGGAGTAGGAGGAGCTTCTCCTTGCCTCATCCCTGAACACAGCTAGATAAATATTAAATCATTCGGAACACCCAAGAATCTGATCTGAGGACTGACAGAACAAAGTGCACAACTGGAGGGAGAGAAGATACCATATAGTGGAAGGTAGGAGTTGCAGAGATATGATATGGGGGAGAAAAGGATCACGGGTGCTGGGAAGGGAGGGAGCCCTGATTACAGGGGTGTGTGTGTGTGTGTGTGTGTGTGTGTGTGTGTGTGTGAGAAAGAGAGAGAGAGAGAGTGAGCAATGCACAGGGAATTGCACAAGGTAAACATTTCCCCAAAGCCATTAACTGAGACAATGAAAGGAGCTGATTATTGTGAAGTTTTATAACCAGCAGAGCTCAAAGACGAGTTTTAGAAGTTCGCACAATGACTGGTATTGAATCAATGCTCCTATGGAAAAGTAGGGCAGAGGCCTAGGAGTGGATAATGTGATCTCTGGATCCCCGGGATGCACTGGGAGAGAAGTTTCCCCTTTCTTGGAGCATATCTTGGAGAGGTGGCACTGCCTCTTCAGAGACAAAATTGCTGGTGGGCACCACTGAGCTGCCCCATTCATTAGCATACAAGCAGAGACAGCTGCTGAGGGAAGCTAGCCTGGACACTGGCCTTTCAGTGTGTTTTACCATAAACGCCAAGCCCCTCTGTGTTTCTGTGACTACCCTTTGGGGACAAACTGGGACCAGCCCTGGTGTGGCAAGACCCTCTCCCAGAGGATCAGAGTGGGTCTGTGCTGTGCAGTGCCCCTAAAATCTGGAATTTTGAAACCCAGCTGTCATACCTGAGATAAAACACAGGAGCACTGGGCTGCTGGGCAGGCAGATGGCCTGGACACAGACAGGGTGAAGGCAGGGATCTGAGAGACACCTGGAGCACATGAGGGGAGATTGTTTGTCTTCTGTAAGAGCTTACTGGATGGTGGTGAGTGCAAACTCCCTAATCTAGGGATGAAGGACAGGACTGGCACCATATTCCTCCCTGCCCATCAGCACAGACTTTCTTCAGTAAGCAACACAGCCTCCACAGTGGAGGCTTAAGCCACTTATACAAAGCTCTGCCCTGCTGTGCTCAGCAGGTGCTTCTTTATTAGAGCAAGTGTGCTGGAGAACCAGAAGGAGCAGGCTTCTTCTCCAGAATACCAGCACAAACCCCCAGCAGGCACCAAGTGTACTGATCATTGAGTGCTACAAAGCTTCAGCTCTAATGGAAACAGGATCAGGCCTCTTTTAACAAACAGACCAGAGCACACATACTTAAAACTCATCACACTCTGGAGAAATTCTAAACACTCCCCACTGTAGGCAAGGAGAAACTCTACAGAGGACTGATCTGAGCAAAAGAATAGTCAAAACACAGCAGCAGAATGCACAAAGCATATATCAGAAACACTTTGTGAAATGCCAGCTCCTAGACCATAGATGACCTCGTCTTAATAAAGCCATTACTCTCAGGAGCAGGAACCATAACAGGCTTTCCTAACACACAGAAGAATGACAGAGATGTAGACAAAATGCCAAGATGGAGGAATTCACCCCAAAAGAAAACAAGAAAAGGTCATAGCCAGGATCTAATCAAAACAGATGTAAGTAATATGCCTGATCCAGAATTTAAAACAACAATAATAAGGATACTAGTTGGACTTGAGAAAAGCATAGAAGACACCAGGGAGTCCCTTGTCACAGAGATAAAAGACCTAAAAACTCTTAGGCCTAAATAAAAAATGCAAAACTAACCAGATGTAATGATGTAATGACCACGAGGATGGAGCAGAGGATCAAATAAGTAATAGAGAAAAAGAAATTATGGAAAATAATGAAGCTGAAGAGAGAAAGAAAAATATTGGATCACAAATGTAGACTTAGGTAACTCAGCGATTCCATAAAGCATAATAACATTCATATCACAGGCGTCCCAGGAGAAGAGAGGGAAAAGGGGGCAGAAGTCTTATTTGAGGAAATTACAGCTGAATACTTGCCTAATCTGGGAAAGGAAACAGACATCCAAATCCAGGAGTCACAGAGAACTCCCATCAAAATCAACAAAAGCAGGCCAATACCAAGACATATCATAGTAAAACTTGCTAAATATAGAGATAAGGAAAAAATTCTAAAATAAGCAAGGAAAAAGAAATCCCTAAATGACAAAGGAAGATGAATAAGGTTAGCAGTAGTTCTATCCACAGAAACTTAGCAGGCAAGAAGACAGTGGCAGGATATATTTAATGTGCGGAGTGAGAAAAATACACAGCCCAGAATACTCTATCCAGCAAGGCTGTCATTAAGAATGGGAGAAATAGGGGGGAGGAGTCAAGATGGCGGAGAAGTAGCAGGCTGAGACTACTTCAGTTAGCGGGAGATCAGCTAGATAGCTTATCTAAAGATTGCAAACAACTACAAATCCAACGGGAGATTAAAGAGAAGAAGAACAGCAATTCTAGAAACAGAAAATCAACCACTATCTGAAAGGTAGGACTGGCGGAGAAGTCAATCCAAAGCGCCGGGAAGATAGACCACGGGGGGAAGGGCCGGCTCCGGGCAAGAAGCGGAGCAAAGGAGCACAAAATCAGGACTTTTAAAAGTCTGTTCCGCTGAGGGATATCGCTTCAGAGGCTTAACTGGGGTGAAGCCCAGGCGGGTCAGCGCGGCCTCAAGTCGCACAGGGTCACAGAAGGATTGGGGGTGTCTGAGTGTCGCAGAGCTTACCGGTATTAGAACAGGGAAGCTGGCTACAGAGACAGAGCTAAGGAGTAAGCTCTAAGCTCGGGGTTACCTTGAACCGGTCGCAGGCTCGGTCAGCTCGGAGCGTGGCCGGAGGCCAGGGTGATGGGAGTAATTGGGTGCTGTTCTCTGAGGGTGCACTGAGGAGTGGGGCCCCGGGCTTGCAGCTCCTCCGGGCCGGAGACCGGGAGGCCGCCATCTTCATTCCCGTCTTCCAGAACTCTATGGAAAGTGCTCAGGGAACAAAAGCCCCGAAAGCAAACCCAGCAAACCCGAGCAGATTACTCAGCCCGGCCCGGGTAAGGGCGGTGCAACTCCGCCTGGGGCAAAGACGCTTGAGAATCACTACAACAGGCTCCTCCCCCAGAAGATCAACGAGAAACCCAGCCAGGACCAAGTTCACCTACCAAGGAGTGCAGTTTCAATACCAAGGAGAGCGGCAGAATTCCAGAGGAGAAGAAAGCAAAGCATGGAACTCATGGCTTTCTCCCCATGATTCTTTAGCCTTGCAGTTAAATTAATTATTTTTTTCTTTTTCAATTTTTTTTTTCTCTTCTTCTGCTAAATTTTTTTTAACTTTTGCTGTTTTCTTTTTTAACGTTTTTTAAATAGTTTATCTAATGTGTGTGTGTATATATATATATATTTTTTTCCTCTTTATATTTTTTATCAGCTTTCTTTTTTTAATACTTTCTTTTTTTTTTTTCTTTCTGAATCCCTTTTTATTCCCTTTCTTCCCCCTCATGATTTGGGATCTCTTCTGATTTGGCTAAAGCATATTTTCCTGGGGTTGTTGGCACCCTTTTAGTATTTTACTTGCTCCTTCATATACTCTTATCTGGACAAAATGACAAGGCGGAAAAATTCACAACAAAAAAAAGAACAAGAGGCAGTACCGAAGGCTAGGGACCTAATCAATACAGACATTGGTAATATGTCAGATCTAGAGTTCAGAATGATGATTCTCAAATTCTAGCCAGGCTCAAAAAAGGCATGGAAGATATTAAAGCAAACCCCTCGGGAGATATGAAAGCCCTTTCTGGAGAAATAAAAGAACTAAAATCTAACCAAGTTGAAATCAAAAAAGCTATTAATGAGGTGCAATCAAAAATGGAGGCTGTCACTGCTAGGATAAATGAGGCAGAAGAAAGAATTAGTGATATAGAAGACCAAATGACAGAGAATAAAGAAGCTGAGCAAAAGAGGGACAAACAGCTACTGGACCACGAGGGGAGAATTCGAGAGATAAGTGACACCATAAGACGAAACAACATTAGAATAATTGGGATTCCAGAAGAAGAAGAAACAGAGAGGGGAGCAGAAGGTATGTTGGAGAGAATTATTGGAGAGGATTTCCCCAATATAGCAAAGGGAACAAGCATCAAAATCCAGGAGGTTCAGAGAACCCCCCTCAAAATCAATAAGAATAGGTCCACACCCCATCACCTAATAGTAAAATTGACAAGTCTTAGTGACAAAGAAAAGATCCTGAAAGCAGCCCGGGAAAAGAAGTCTGTAACGTACAATGGTAAAAATATTAGATTGGCAGCAGACTTATCCACAGAGACCTGGCAGGCCAGAAAGAGCTGGCATGATATATTCAGAGTACTAAATGAGAAAAACATGCAGCCAAGAATACTATATCCAGCTAGGCTATCATTGAAAATAGAAGGAGAGAATAAAAGCTTCCAGGACAAACAAAAACTGAAAGAATTTGCAAATACCAAACCAGCTCTACAGGAAATATTGAAAGGGGTCCTCTAAGCAAAGAGAGACCCTAAAAGAAGTAGATCAGAAAGAAACAGAGACAATATACAATAACAGTCACCTTACAGGCAATACAATGGCACTAAATTCATATCTCTCAATACTTACCCTGAATGTTAATGGGCTAAATGCCCCAATCAAAAGACACAGGGTATCAGAATGGATAAAAAAACAAAACCCATCTATATGTTGCCTACAAGAAACTCATCTTAAACCTGAAGACACCTCCAGGTTTAAAGTGAGGGGGTGGAAAAGAATTTACCATGCTAATGGACATCAGAAGAAAGCAGGAGTGGCAATCCTTATATCAGATCAATTAGATTTTAAGCCAAAGACTATAATAAGAGATGAGGAAGGACACTATATCATACTCAAAGGATCTGTCCAACAAGAAGATCTAACAATTTTAAATATCTATGCCCCTAATGTGGGAGCAGCCAACTATATGAACCAATTAATAACAAAATCAAAGAAACACATCGACAAGAATACAATAATAGTAGGGGACTTTAACACTCCCCTCACTGAAATAGACAGATCATCCAAGCAAAAGATCAACAAGGAAATAAAGGCCTTAAATGACACACTGGACCAGATGGACATCACAGATATATTCAGAACATTTCATCCCAAAGCAACAGAATACACATTCTTCTCTAGTGCACATGGAACATTCTCCAGAATAGATCACATTCTTGGTCCTAAATCAAGTCTCAACTGGTATCAAAAGATTGGGATCATTCCCTGCATATTTTCAGACCACAATGCTCTAAAGCTAGAACTCAATCACAAGAGGAAATTTGGAAAGAACCCAAATACATGGAGACTAAACAGCATCCTTCTAAAGAATGAATGGGTCAACCAGGAAATTAAAGAAGAATTGAAAAAATTTATGGAAGCAAATGATAATGAAAACACAACGGTTCAGAATCTGTGGGACACAACAAAGGCAGTCCTGAGAGGAAAATATATAGCGGTACAAGCCTTTCTCAAGAAACAAGAAAGGTCTCAGGTACACAACCTAACCCTACACCTAAAGGAGCTGGAGAAAGAACAAGAAAGAAACCCTAAACCCAGCAGGAGAAGAGAAATCGTAAAGATCAGAGCAGAAATCAATGAAATAGAAACCAAAAAAACAATAGAACAAATCAACGAAACTAGGAGCTGGTTCTTTGAAAGAATTAATAAGATTGATAAACCCCTAGCCAGACTTATCAAAAAGAAAGAGAGAGGACCCAAATAAATAAAATCATGAATGAAAGAGGAGAGATCACGACGAACACCAAAGAAATACAGACAATTATAAGAACATACTATGAGCAACTCTATGCCAACAAATTTGACAATCTGGAAGAAATGGATGCATTCCTAGAGACATATAAACAACCACAACTGAACCAGGAAGAAATGGAAAGCCTGAACAGACCCATAACCAGTAAGGAGATTGAAACAGTCATCAAAAATCTCCAAACAAACAAAAGCCCAGCGCCAGATGGCTTCCCGGGGGAATTCTACCAAACATTTTAAGAAGAACTAATTCCTATTCTCCTGAAACTGTTCCAAAAAATAGAAATGGAAGGAAAACTTCCAAACTCATTTTATGAGGCCAGCATCACCTTGATCCCAAAACCAGACAAGGATCCGATCAAAAAAGAGAACTACAGACCAATATCCTTGATGAACACAGATGCAAAAATTCTCGCCAAAATACTAGCCAATAGGATTCAACAGTACATTAAAAGGATTATTCACCACGACCAAGTGGGATTTATTCCAGGGCTGCAAGGTTGGTTCAACATCCGCAAATCAATCAATGTGATACAACACATTAATAAAAGAAAGAACAAGAATCATATGATACTCTCCATAGATGCTGAAAAAGCATTTGACAAAGTACAACATCCCTTCCTGATCAAAACTCTTCAAAGTGTAGGGATAGAGGGCACATACCTCAATATTATCAAAGCCATCTATGAAAAACCCACCGCAAATATCATTCTCAATGGAGAAAAACTGAAAGCTTTTCCGCTAAGGTCAGGAACACGGCAGGGATGTCCGTTATCACCACTGCTATTCAACATAGTACTAGAAGTCCTAGCCTCAGCAATCAGACAACAAAAGGAAATTAAAGGCATCCAAATCAGCAAAGAAGAAGTCAAACTATCACTCTTCGCAGATGATATGATACTCTATGTGGAAAACCCAAAAGACTCCACTCCAAAACTGCTAGAACTTGTACAGGAATTCAGTAAAGTGTCAGGATATAAAATCAATGCACAGAAATCAGTTGCATTTCTCTACACCAACAACAAGACAGAAGAAAGAGAAATTAAGGAGTCCATCCCATTTACAATTGCACCCAAAACTATAAGATACCTAGGAATAAACCTAACCAAAGAGACTAAGAATATATATACAGAAAACTATAAAGTCCTCATGAAAGAAATTGAGGAAGACACAAAGAAATGGAAAAATGTTCCATGCTCCTGGATTGGAAGAATAAATATTGTGAAAATGTCTATGCTACCTAAAGCAATCTACACATTTAATGCAATTCCTATCAAAGTACCATCCATTTTTTTCAAAGAAATGGAACAAATAATCCTAAAGTTCATATGGAACCAGAAAAGACCTCGAATAGCCAAAGGAATATTGAAAAAGAAAGCCAAAGTTGGTGGCATCACAATTCCGGACTTCAAGTTCTATTACAAAGCTGTCATCATCAAGACAGCATGGTACTGGCACAAAAACAGACACATAGATCAATGGAACAGAATAGAGAGCCCAGAAATAGACCCTCAACTCTATGGTCAACTCATCTTTGACAAAGCAGGAAAGAATGTCCAATGGAAAAAAGACAGCCTCTTCAATAAATGGTGTTGGGAAAATTTGACAGCCACATGCAGAAAAATGAAATTGGATCATTTCCTTACACCACACACGAAAATAGACTCAAAATGGATGAAGGATCTCAATGTGAGAAAGGAATCCATCAAAATCCTTGAGGAGAACACAGGCAACAACCTCTTTGACCTCAGCCGCAGCAACATCTTCCTAGGAACATCACCAAAGGCAAGGGAAGCAAGGGCAAAAATGAACTCTTTGGATTTTATCAAGATCAAAAGCTTTTGCACAGCAAAGGAAACAGTGAACAAAACCAAAATACAACTGACAGAATGGGAGAAGATATTTGCAAACGACATATCAGATAAAGGGCTGGTGTCCAAAATCTATAAAGAACTTAGCAAACTCAACACCCAAAGAACAAATAATCCAATCAAGAAATGGGCAGAGGACATGAACAGACATTTCTGCAAAGAAGACATCCAGATGGCCAACAGACACATGAAAAAGTGCTCCACATCACTTGGCATCAGGGAAATACAAATCAAAACCACCATGAGATATCACCTCACACCAGTCAGAATGGCTAAAATTAACAAGTCAGGAAATGACAGATGCTGGTGAGGATGCGGAGAAAGGGGAACCCTCCTACACTGTTGGTGGGAATGCAAGCTGGGGCAACCACTCTGGAAAACAGCATGGAGGTTCCTCAAAATGTTGAAAATAGAACTACCGTATGACCCAGCAATTGCACTGCTGGGTATTTACCCTAAAGATACAAACGTAGTGATCCGAAGGGGCACGTGCACCCGAATGTTTATAGCAGCAATGTCTACAGTAGCCAAACTATGGAAAGAACCTAGATGTCCATCAACAGACGAATGGATAAAGAAGAAGTGGTATATATACACAATGGAATACTATGCAGCCATCAAAAGAAATGAAATCTTGCCATTTGCGACAACATGGATGGAACTAGAGGGTATCCTGCTTAGCGAAATAATTCAATCGGAGAAAGACAAGTATCATATGATCTCCCTGATATGAGGGATAGGAGATGTAACATGGGGGGTTAAGGGGGTAGGAGAAGAGTAAATGAAACAAGATGGAATTGGGAGTGAGACAAACCATAAGTGACTCTTAATCTCACAAAACAAACTGAGGGTTGATGGGGGGAGGGGGTTTGGGAGGAGGGTGGGATTATGGACACTGGGGAGGGTATGTGCTATGGTGAGTGCTGTGAAGTGTAAACCTGGTGATTCACAAACCTGTACCCCTGGGGATAAAAATATATGTTTATAAAAAATAAAATTAATTAAAATAAAAAAAAATTGACACATTCTGAGCCACAAAGTAAGTCTCAAAAATGGTTAAAGGACTAAAACCATTCAGACCATGTTCTCTGACCACAGTGCAATTAAACTAGAAATGAGCAAAAAAAAAAAAAATCCTAACTAACCATGTAGAGTTAAGGAGCTGAATATGCAAGCCTGAATTGGAGATAAAAGTCTGGGAATTATGGAGTTTATTAATGGCAAAACTTGGAATTAAACCTGACTCTCTTTCACAACCATTTAGGGGGAATGACACCATATAAAGTCTTTTCTGTACAAAACATTTCTTTCTGCATTGAGAGTATTTACAATTCATAAAAATAATACTTAAATGGTCTAATACTAGATTATTGTATAAGCAGAGAATTCAAACATCTCTCCCACTTAGCGGTGATTCATGTTCTAACACTTTATGGTAGTAGGTTGTAATTTCATCGTCTCTTAAAATAAGACTTATACAAATAAGATATGTTAATGGAAGCTTATCCAAGATTTAGTTTGGATAACCCAGGGTCAGGTCCTTATATAGGCCTCAAGAGCGCTAAAAAACAAACAAAAACAAACAAACAAAAAAGGCAGAATCTGGAGTCTTGTGAAATATTCCAGACAGCCCTCCTGACTTTTAGTAGGCACAGTTTCACATCAGCTTTTTAATCAAATAAAGCCTCATTTCCTCTGACATTAGATACTTCTGATTTTGTTTTTCATGCTGATATTTTATATAGTTATGAAGCCTGTTTTTGAAGAATTTTCCTCTTATTTAAAGATATTTTCTTGTTAGAGGTACAACATAACCAGCCACCCATTCCTTGTGCCACGAAACTCCGAGTGTCTGGCTTAGTGTATTCAGTGACTAATGCATTTAAAGTTCTTTCCCAAAGTTACCAGGATTGGACTCTAAGGACATACTAGCCCTAGATGGTCTTGACAAATGTAAACACTGAGAAAAAACAAAATTCAACTGAGTAAATTTAAAGATCTAATTGGCTTTATTCAATGATTCATGAGTTAGGCAGCATCCCATCTAGTAAATGGGGAGATGCTCTGAGGAGTTGTACAAAAGGAAAGATTTCATAGGAAGGAGGGTGGGACAAGAGGTTATTAGTAAAAGGGGAAAAAAAGATTGTTTCAGGCCAGGATATCTTCTTTTTCCGGAGGAAGGAAAGGGCAGGGTTTTTATGATGCATCACTAGTGCTTATCAGGACATTTCAGATTGAATGTTAAAAGGTCACATTCCTGGGGGCACCTGGGTGGCTCAATTGGTTGAGTCTGCCTTCTGCTCAGGTCATGATCCCAGGTTTCTGGGATGGAGCCCTACATTGTGTGTGTGTGTGTGGGGGGTCCTTGCTCAGCAGGAAGCCTGGTTCTCCCCCTCCCTTCTACTCCCCCTGCTTGTGCTCACTCAATGTCAATTAAATAAATAAAAATCTTTATTTAAAAAAAAGGTCATATTCCTAAGAAAGGTTGAAACTCTTATTAAGTCTTGTTTTTGTTGTCTTTGGGAACAAATGACTCCATTTTAGGCTTCTTTTTTTAACAACTGTAAGCAAATCCCTAATGAGACACTAAAAGTAGGCTCATTCTTGTTTCTAAAGGTATTTATATCGGAGTAGGGGGATGGAGGGCGGGGTATTGGGGAAAACTATTGAAAGACCATTTCCTTCACGTAGTCTAATGAAAGAGTTGTCCAGAGAAACTCATATATTTGGTGAAGCGAATTAAGAATATCTGCATAGGGGCGCCTGGGTGGCTCAGTGGTTTAAAGCCTCTGCCTTCAGCTTGGGTCGTGATCCTAGGGTCCTGGGATCAGGCCCCACATTGGGCTTTCTGCTCGTCAGGGAGCCTGCTTCCCCATCTCTCTCTCTGCCTGCCTCTCTGCCTAATTGAGATCTCTTTCTGCCCAAAAAAAAAAAAAAAAAAAGAATATTTGCATATCCGGAAACATCTGGGAGAGGCAGTACGCACAGTGGGTAGAGAATGGGCTTTGCATTTAGACTGAGGAATCTGAGTCCTTATTATCCCAGACACTAGCTGTGTGACATGGCAAAGTTACCTAGGTCTTTGAATCTTAGTTTTTAAATTTTACTTATTTTTATATTTATTTATTTTATTTACTTACTTATATTTACTTATTTTCTGGTGAAAATAAAGACCCTGCTCACTGCATAGTTTTGAGGATTAAATGGGAGAATGCATAGCAAGTATTTGATAAAATCATCTTAGAAGTGAATTTATCAGATATTTTTTTCTATAGTAAAGTAATACATTTTTGGAACAAAAATTCAAATACAGAAATACACAAAGATATATTTTAAAATGCAATAGCTGCCTCACATCCCCCCAGCTTCACCTACAGAGTCTAGTGGTAACCACTATTAACAGTTTGACTTGTATTTGACCTTCTAAAAGTTTCACTTCTTATTCTTAGGTTTTGTTTTTTTTTTTAAAAGATTTTATTTATTTATTTGACAGAGAGAGATCACAAGTAGACGGAGAGGCAGGCAGAGAGAGAGAGGGAAGCAGGCTTCTTGCTGAGCAGAGAGCCCGATGTGGGACTCGATCCCAGGACCCTGAGATCATGACCTGAGCCGAAGGCAGCGGCTTAACCCACTGAGCCACCCAGGCGCCCTTATTCTTAGGTTTTGAGATGCCTATATCAGCACACATTTTTTAATTCTGCTTACTTTTTCTTTCACTTTCTGGTATTTGGGGTTTGCTCTTCAAACCTGAACTTTAAAAATTAACACATATCTACATTGATCTTCGTTTGGCTGAAAAAACCATCTCCCTGATATCCCAAACTGCAGTACTTCATGAGAGCATTGTTCTGTACAGAGTAGACTGTACAGACATCCTGCTAAGGACTACTTCCCCTAAGCATCTAGGTTATCACTTGTAGTTAATAGTGTTTGATGAGGGTGTCTGGGTGGCTCAGTGGGTTGAGCCTCTGCCTTTGGTTTGGGTCATGATCTCTGGGTCCCGCATCGGCCTCTCTGCTCAGCAGGGAGCCTGCTTCCTTCTCTCTCTGCCTGCCTCTCTGTCAACTTGTGATCTCTCTCTCTGTCAAATAAATAAAATCTAAAAAGAAAAATTAAAAAAAAATAGTGTTTGATGAGTATGACTATGGGTGTGAATGTTTTATCAGTTGAGAATGCTTTAACTGCATGTAACAGTTAATCTAACAATAGCTGAAACACATAGGATTTTACTTAAGTGACCAGAAGTTTGCATATGTAGAAAGTCATTGATAGTGTCAATACCCTAGTTCTGTCTTTCTGCTTGTCCACTCGTAATGTAATGTCTTCTTTGCTCTTGACTGCTAGATGCTTGCTGGAGATTAAGCATCTAGCATTGTATTCAAGGCAGGAAAAAAAGGAGGGACAGTGGTGCCAGATAGGTCTTTCTCTATGTTATATGGAAAACAAAGACTTAATAAGAAGTTTCCTGGGAGACTTCTGCTTTTTTGTCATGTGTGGGCCACATAACCTTTCCTACCTGCAAAAGAGCTGGGAATCAAGTCTTATATTTGGTTTTCCAACCTGTACAGTGGGAAACGGCAATGAAAAATGGTTTAACCAATCCATAGCCTCTGGCACATGAGGGACAGTGGGAAATGAAGGGGTGGGCTAGGACTATTCTGCTTTGTTCTTGTTGGTGCTGGTATGAAGACATCCCCATCATAGCAGTGACGATGACCCATAAACTCACCATTCAGAAACTCTGTGCCAAGAGAAGACTGGGGTTCCCTAATTGTTATAGCTTTTAATGACCATCTCCATACACTGAACTTACTTGCCAGGGTCCAAATATGTCCTACCATCAGCCATCTGTTGACCCAGGATCCTTGTTTTTCTTTTCTAACAGCTCAGTTCTGAGCTCAGCTAACAATTCTAGTACTTTTCTACCCTCAAGATTTATTTTGGGGACTCTTCCTTCCCTGTCCCTGAGTATTGTTCATGGGTGGTCTGGCCCACTGGGAAGGTCTTTCTAAGTCCAGGTATCCTTATGCAAATAAATACACCCGTTCTTGAAATTTTGCATTCCAAAGGGGAATGGTCTCCCTACATCCTTTTGTATAGGCAGAGGATCTTGGCTTATGTTTACTTTATATATAAGAATGATTTGAATGACCAAGAACAGGGAATATCATCCAAGGTGATTCTCTGTATTGCCTACTTACTTACCAGATAGATGGAGCTCAGCTTCACCTACCTAAAAAAAAAAGAAAAAAAAAATCTAGCTATACCAAACTAGAAAATATGCAGTAATTATAATACCTGCAAATAACATAATTGATTTTCTGAAGTTTTATGTAATACATCTTCAGATCACATCACTTATTCATTACAGAAACTTCCATCGACTGACAAACATCTCTGGCATCCACTAGGTACCAGACCCTGAGGTAAGTGTGGTGGATGCAGTCAAATTAGGCACAGTCCACTACTTGGACCTTAGCAGCTAGGGTATGGGAGAGATGTGGAAATTATTTTTACCTGTTGTTTTGGGTGCTAGGGCAGAAGGATGCCTAGGATGGTATGCAATCCCAGAGGAGGGGCAGCTAAATCAGGCTTGGGGCCAGAAAACTTTCTAGGAGAGAGGATCTTTGAGCTGAATTTTGAAGAATGAGTAGAAGTTGCTAAAGGATTTTCCCGCGAGAGAATGGGTGATGACAGGGTGCTCATGGTATTATTTCCGCACATACCAGGTCATTTCTGCACCTGCCACTTCTTCATACAACTGGTACATGCAGAAACAAAAAGAAGAATTCTATACTAAATAAAGGGTATTTGGAGAAATGAAGTCTAGGAGACTAGAGAGGAATAGGAGTCAGATGTTGTAAAATGTTGAATTAATGAGCTGGAAGTTTGGATTGTAGGTTATGAATTTAGGTCATAAGCTTATTCTATAGTTCCCCTGCCAAGAGTGAAGATATGAACTTCAAATGTTTCTATTTTCTTGAAAGAAGAAAATTAAACATCTAGGGTAGATTGAATGTAAAGCCCATGGGCTTCTCAAAATGATAATTACAATTATTTTAGAGTAATAGTTCCTTTCTACCAGCCTGTCTGCTTGCATCACTTAAGTAGATAAGCCCTCTGGGGACTTAAAAGTTGTAGGTGAATGTTTTATGCTGGAAATTATAATGAATTAGAAACTCTCTAAAGCTGAAGTCATTTCCTGCAGTATTTTTTCCAAGCTATTAGAGTACCATTTATTTCCTTGTAATGTAAAATGTACAAAATGGGGACTGAGTTAGTAAACCTCCCTTAGCATCTCAATTATTATAGTTCCAGGAAACAAGTTAGGTATGGGAAGAACAGAGACCAATCTTTGCTTATAAATTGTCTTTCTGTAGTTTGGCTTCAAAGTAGTTCCGACTTTTCTGTTTTCTTACACCAGGACTTTGTTTTTGTCTTTTTAAAATTAAATTTATTTTTTTGAGATTTATTCATTTGAGAGAAAGGGCACTAGAGAGAGAGAGATTGAGAGAGAAAGAGAGCACATGAGCCAGGGGAAGGGCAGAGGGAGAGAGAATCTCAAGCCGACACTGTGCTGAGTATGAAGCCTGAATCGAGGCTCAATTCCAGGACCCTGAGATCATGACCTGAGCTGAAACCAAGAGTTGACACCCAACCCACTGAGCCACCAAGACACCCCACTCTGAGAAGCAAATTTCCACAATGAAGTCAATATAATTCAGGAAATCAGAAGGGAAGGAATTTATTTTTAGATTTTTAAAAAAAATTTTTAAATTACAGTAAAAACATTTTGTCTGTTGGTTTTTCTTTTTTTTAAAGATTTTATTTATTTATTTGACAGACAGAGATCACAAGTAGTCAGAGAAGCAGGCAGAGAGAGAGGAGGAAGAAGGCTCCCTGCTGAGCAGAGAGCCCGATGTGGGGCTCGATCCCAGGACCTTGGGATCATGACCTGAGCTGAAGGCAGAAGCTTTAACCCACTGAGCCACCCAGGCACCCCCTTGTCTGTTGGTTTTAAAATGCATTTATCGGTTTTTAAAGTTGTGTTCTGGTATACCCTGAGATTTTATACTATGAACATTTCAGATCATTACTATTGATAGTTTGTTTTTCATCCTCTGTGTATGTTGCTGCTTGAATGATTGACAATGAACTTCCTCTACCCTAAATTGCACAAGAATATTGACTCATAATACCTTGTAGTATACTCAGTTTTCCAATTTATAATCCTCTTTCCATACATTGCCTTGTTTAATCTTCATGATATCACAATAAGTGAGACCTGGCATTTTATAGGCTAAGGAAGTAATTCTGAGATTTTGGCCGCTAGATCCTGAACTTTTTTTTTTTTAAGATTTTATTTATTTATTTGACAGAGATCAGAAGTAGGCAGAGAAGCAGGCAGGGAAGAGGAGGAAGCAGGCTCCCCGATGAGCAGAGAGCCAGATTCGGGGCTTGATCCTAAGACCCTGGGATCATGATCTGAGCCAAAGGCAGAAGCTTTAGCCCACTGAGCCACCCAGGCACCCCTAGATCCCAAACTTAAGACTTCATTTGCATCATTTAGGACAGCATTTCATAAGATAGATTTCTGTGCTTCAGTTTCCCCACTCTATCTCCGAGACGCTGCTTTAACAGTCAAAAGGCTGCTCAGATGACGCTGATAGTGAACCCAACGGGGAACCCTGATTAAGGGGATTCTTCTAGACCTCTTAAGGAATAAAACCAGAACTCAAACTAGAGATGCTGACTGTAAGTCAAAGGTGTTTCCCATAGGGACGCCTGGGTGGCTCAGTTGGTTAAGCAGCTGCCTTCGGCTCAGGTCATGATCCCGGCGTCCTGGGATCGAGTCCCACATCGGGCTCCTTGCTCGTCAGGGAACCTGCTTCTCCCTCTGCCTCTGCCTGCCATTCTGTCTGCCTGTGCTCGCTCCCTCTCCTCTCTCTCTCTGACAAATGGATAAGATCTTTAAAAAAAAAAAAAAAAGGTGTTTCCCATAGATCACAGGTCAGGTAGAAGCAGTGGTGGGTGTCAGGGATTGGTGTGATGTCTCTAGATTATGGATTGGTGGTAAAAACATAAACCTTAGAGCAATTTACCTTCAAAAATCTTTTTATGTGAAGATGGACTAACACTCAATGGTCACAAATTTTCAGAGTCATAACATTTTATGGGATGATGGGGAAAGAGAACAGGTCATATTGTTAATATGGATGTGAGTATAAACTGTTTCTATCCATGAAAAACAAGAAATGTGGGAAAAGGAGATGGAGGAAATGGTAGCATTGCTCTTTGTATCTTTTCAGAAGCCAAGGTGGGGAAAAAAATTCCATAAAAAGTTGGTAAGTTGAAGACAAACAATTGCCTTTCTAAAATAATTTGCCTTTCTAAAAGTAAATGCAAAACCTGTAAACTATATGATTGTTTTTCCCCAAGCCTATAGAAATCCTCTGAAATGCAATTTTTACAACATATAAGATATTGTGTCTAACACTGAGAACATAACTAAGAGACAAGACAGTTGCCATCAAACTGAAGTAAATTTCCAGATATAGGGGGAAAAGATACTGCATATTTTAGAAGAGGAGTTGTACTCAAGCCCTAGGAAGGAAGATCTGAGTGGTAGGTATCTTCATTTTGTATCACAAGTAATGAAACTAAGGCTCCAAGAAGGATGTTGCCTAAGATGTTTGGTGAATACATGGGAGAAAGGGATGTGAAACTGAATTCAAGTTTTGTATCAAACTAGGACCATAATACATAGCAACATAAAGAAGAACTCACAAGAGAAGGAAAATAAGCTCTAGGAGATTGAAGGACAACCTCATTTTGTGAGGTTGATGGAATGTAACATTGCTTTATTACCAAAGAACACTACTGAGCTATGATCATGAAATTTCTTCTTGGACATTTCATATTGGGACCTTCCAAATTCTTATTCAGAAGTCAATTAAAAAAAATCCTTAGGCGGGGCGCCTGGGTGGCTCAGTGGGTTAAAGCCTCTGCCTTCGGCTCATGTCATGGTCCCAGGATCCTGGGATCAAGCTCTCTGCTCAGCGGGGAGCCTGCTTCCTCCTTTCTCTCTGCCTGCCTCTCTGCCTGCTTGTGATCTGTCTGTCAAAGAAATAAATAAAATCTTTAAAAAAAAAATCCTTAGGAAGGATTTTTTAAAAACCAGATTTGATGGAGGATACATCTTAGATAATTTCCTTGTGCTGTTCCTTATCGCCTGTCAAGAATTTTTGTTTTAGATAATGTCATCTTAAGTAGTATACTGCAAGCACTTCCTGCTTTCAAGTGTTTGTAGCTCCCAGGATCTGTATTATATGTGGTAGTGTACTTTGTAAAATTTATTTTTTTCAAGGCTATCAAGGACTTCTAAAAGTTTATTTTGATATTTTTAATCATTGATAATCTATGCAATGGCTTATCATTTTTCCCCCAAATAATGCTTTCCTTTGTCTACATTGTCACAAAATTATTCTACGCATTAGTCCACAGTGGTCCAGCTTCCCTCAAAACCTATGTTCCTTTTCCTTTCTGTTCCAAAGGACTTCCTCAATGCTAAGACTCAAGGCAGGGCTCACATGCCTCACATGTCTTGTATAAATTTGAATTTAGCTTCAGGAAAACATTTTCAACTAGTACCTGCAACTTCTTCAATCTGAGTGTTCTGATTCATCCTCAGTCACTTCGCACTGAAGGAATTTCTCTTCCTTCCTTTCTTTCTTTCTTGCTTGCTTTTAAGATTTTATTTATTCTTGACAGAGAGAGAGAGAAAGAAAGAAATAGCATGAGCGAGGGGAGCAGGAGAGAGAGAAGCAGACTCCCTGCTGAGCAGGAAGCCTAACACAGGGCTCAATCCTAGGACCCTGGGATCATGACCTCAGCCAAAGGCAGATGCTTGCTGACTGAGCCACCCAGGGCCCTGGTAGAAGAAATTTCCGACTAAGCTCTGCTCAAAAACTTTTTGATCATAATTTGTTTTTCCTAAGAGAAAGCAATCTGGCATTTTATGAGCATGAACCCAATAATTCACAGTGGTCTTTTTCCTATAGGAACACATGAGATGATTTGCCTTTTTAGAAGTAAATGCAGGGGCTCTTGGATGGCTCAGTTGGTTAGGCATCTGCCTTCAGCTCAGGTCATGATCCCAGGGTCTTGGGATTGAACCCTATGAGATGTCCTTGCTCAGCAGGGAGTCTGCTTCTCCCTCTGCTACTCTCCCTCTTCCTGCTCATGCTTAGGTGCTTTCTCTCCTCTCTCTGAAATAAATAAAATCTTTAAAAAAAAGATTTAAAGAAAATAAAAGTAAATGCAAACCTGATAAACTAGAGTTTGTTTTTTACCAAGCCTCTAAAAATCTCTCAAGTGCGATTTTTATAAACATACGTGTCTAACATTGAGAACAGGTTAAAAATACATTTGTTCATAATGAAATCCATAAAACAATACTTACCATGCAATAATTTTTTTGTTTTCCTTGTTTTCCTCTTCCTTCTCATAGATGCTTTTTACAGTGCTTGTCTGTAATTAATTTCAGTATTGGTGGGAAAGAATTTCAGAGTTATTTCTAGTAATTCCCTTGTTCCCTTAATGGACTGGTATCAGATTTTTTTTTTCAATGTGTAACTGACTTTATTTTGTTAACACTTGCTCTAATCTTAACTTCACAAATGGAGGTTTTCCATCCCCACTAACACAACAGGGAATCTGAGAGTTCAGATTTGTCCACTGCTATTGTTCCCCTTGGGAATGGTCTTTATCTTGCCGTCTACCAGAGAAAATAATTTTTATGTCTCTCAAGTGTCTTTAAAATAGGGATTTCTTTTCCTTTTGAGGATATCTTTCAACTCACATTTTATATTTCCTAAATGAATAATCTTAGAGGTAAATGCCTGTGTATGACAGGCAGTTGAACAGACAAAAATTTCTAGTTAGAGAAAATAGTTTGTACCTTTCTTTTGTTTAGAAAATTAAGAATTGCTTTCTGAATAAAAATTCACCCACACATCCTTGTGTTATATTTTTGGATTTTCAAATCTTGCTATCTTTTAAAAGAAAGCCATAGTCTTAATAAGCAATAGCAAAAAAATATATTAACAAACTCTATGTATGTTGATGTAATTTCAGAGCTTGGTTATATAAGCCTATTTATGTCTATCTGTGTGTGTGTGTGTGTTTGGTATAAATTGACTTAAAAAACCATTTTAAGAGAAAAAAATACCCTTGTATTTTACTTTCATTGTATGAAATTTAGCACACGAACATGGTTTGTTCTGTTTCTGTGTTTTAACTATTTTTTTTGTCATTCCTGCTCTCTAATTGTTACCAAATTTTTTTTATATAATTATTTATAACACTGGGAACCTAGTTTCATCTTTGGTTTAATGTTCTAAAATCCTTTGATCCTGAATACAAAGAGAAATTCCAGAACATTTAAGAGAGTTGAAAGAAGATAATTAAAGCAGTAATCTGAACTCAGAACCACAACCCACCTACACATGTGTATAGTATACTACAGAGTGACTCTTGAATTCCTGGTAGTGGTGGTTGTGGCAGAGGGCATATACTTGCTTAAACAGACCTCCTTTCCATAGATATTGTCTATCTAAAGAGGACTTCTTAATCTGGGGTCCATGATACATGTAGGCAGAATAGAGTGTACATGTGCATGTATGCATTTTTCTCATGGTTATAGTCATAGACTTTCAAAGGGTTTCATAACCTCAAAAAGGCAAAAAATGATTAGACTAGAAACTTACAAGATGACTGTATCCAGTGACCTAAATATTTCAGATTTTCTAAATATTACTTATGTATTAGGGCTCTCCAGAGAAATAGAACCAATAAAAATGGACTCACATGGTTATGGAGGCCAAGAAATTCCTTGATCTGCAGTCTGGAGAATGAGGACAGCTGTTCAGGTCTGAAGGTCTGAGAACAGGGGCCTGAAGTGTAAGTCCCAACTGAAGTCCAAAAGTCAAAGAACAAGGAGCACTGATGTCTGAAGGCAGGAGAAGATGGATATCTCAATTCAAGCACCTTTTTGCTCTATTCAGGCCCTCAACAGATTGGATAATGCCTACCCACTTTGGGATGGTCATCTATTTTACTCAGTTTACCAATTCAGATGCTAATCTCTTCTAGAAAAACTCTCACAGATACTCCCAGAAATAGTTTTTTTTTTTTTTAAACCAGTTATTTGGGCATCCTTTAGCCCAGTCAAGTTGACACACAAAATTAACCACCACCACTTAATAGCCTGAAACATAAACTTATTATGAATTTCCACCTCTTAAGACCTAGATGCCAGTCAACAAACTGAAGAAATTCTATCGCATGAATGGTACAGGCATATGATCAAAGCAGAAAAAGTACATCATAGTTTCATTTTATGAAGATGATGTATTCTTAAAGACCTTGCAAAATTAAAAACTTGCATATTTCCTATTGAGCTGCTCTTATAGGACTGACAAAGAGATTTACAAGCGAAAGTGGTCAAGTCATAGGTCACTAACATAAACACAGTTGGTAATTCATTCGTCCTTCCTCCAGCTTAAAATTAGAATTCTTCGAATTATTTAAGGTTAAAAAATTGATTTACATTATTCTGAATTTTGTGCTGAACACAGAACTTTATTGATAGTTGAAATTCAGCTTTTTCAAGTTAACACAAAGTAAATTAGCATACATTTCCATTAGGTATGTTATACTGTATACAGTAAACTGAAATTTCATCCTTTCTAATTATTAGAATGCTCAAATTTTTAACTCAATTTATCTCTTACAAGATATCATTCACAAATAATTTTGTAAATCAACACAACAACTAATACCACTGTTGGTATAATCACTATAATTAATGGCTCAACTAATCTATTAAGGAGAATACATTTCTCTCCATTCTTCAGTGGTTGTCTATGTTGTGTTGCTTTTTTTTTTTAAGATTTTTTTTTTTTAATTTGACAGAGAGAGATCACAAGTAGACAGGCAGGCAGAGAGAGAGAGAGAGAGGGAAGCAGGCTCCCTGCCGAGCAGAGACTTGATCTCTGCGGGACTTGATCCCAGGACCCTGAGATCATGACCTGAGCCGAAGGCAGCGGCTTAACCCACTGAGCCACCCAGGTGCCCCAATGTTGTGTTTCTTTCATATCCTGTAGCCGACTGACAACTAAAGAAACCCAATGGGAAGGAGAAATAGAACCAAATGAAATACCAGTTAAGAGCAGGTTTGAGAATCTATAGATCCAATTCTTGTTTTCATAAAGTATGCATATATATATATATTTCATTTTCATTTTGACTCAGTGCTCTGTGGAAAATTTAATTGACATTTGAAGATGGTTTGAGGTACAGCAACTTTTGATTTTTGACTCATGGTTTCCAATCCCTAACTGGAAAGGAGGACAGTATAAATTCCCTCTTAGTTTGTCTACTATGCATCAGTCACAGTTTGTGTAAGTAAAATCTTTCAGGGTTTAAACTAAAAAAATTAACTGGAATAAATCTTTGTTTTTTTTTTCATTTTAAAAGATTTTATTTATTTATTTGACAGAGAGAGAGATCACAAGTAGGCAGAGAGGCAGGCAGAGAGAGAGGGGGAGACAGGCTCCCCACTGAGCAGAGAGCCCGATGTGGGGTTCCATCCCAGGACTCTGGAACCATGACCTGAGCCAAAGGCAGAGGCTTTCACCCACTGAGCCACCGAGGTGCCCCTGCTTTTTTCATTTTAGAAATTTGAATTTTAAGGACATTATGACTTACTCTGAATCAAAATTTTGGCTTTTAGGTTGTTTTGACCTTGATTTGCAAAGCTTCTTTTTATAACAAATAATTAAAAGTGGCATGTTTGGCTTTCAGGTTATAAGTAACATCAACTCTCTTGATTGTCAGAGGTCTTACTATAAATATACATGGAAAAAGAATAAGGAAAAGAGAAATCGGGGTGCCACATGGAAACCAAGTATCAGCCACAGAAGTGGAAGTCCTGTAAGGGCTTTTTTTTTTTTTTTTTTTTTTTTTTGCGACTTGTACAGAAATCCTTTAATTTTCTTTATTTTCACACATTAAAAAATGAAACACACTATACAAATGGTTTTTCATAGCAGATTACACGTGGGTCCATTAGACTTGCTCTCCAAGTGCCGCCAACACGGACACCGCCCAGGAGGCAGCGGTGAGCCCCGGAGCCCAGGTATTGATCTAAACGCAGTAGCATGCAGCCCTCCGCGGGGAGGGTCGAACCCCCCGTTCTTAAAGGGCAATCATGATGTGATTTCTATTTCTCAAGTCCAATTCTAGCTTTAGGGAGCCATCGGTCACCCCCTCAATAGCAGAAGTTTATGGAGCCCTTGACAGTGCTCTGCCAATTTCACTCCTCAGCTTTTGGTATGGTCTCCTCCAGAAAGCCATTCTTTAGTTACCTTCCAAATACCCTTTCAGTGTGGTCTCATAGTGTTCTATGTGTCTTGCTGTTTTGCTTTATCACATTGTATTATAATTCTAGTTTTTCTTGTCAGGGCCCTCTACTAGATTATGAAGTCAAGTTCTGTGCTTCAGACATCTCTATGCTCTGATCCCCTGGCTTCTCTGTGTGTTTTTAGTCTTTGCTCCCATTACTAGCTACTTTTGATTGAATTTCTTTTTAGGACTCAAAACTTTCTCAAAGGGAGAATTAGGTTTGTTCATTTAGTCACCATCTTCTCTGTGGGGGTAGTCTTTTTTTCATGCCAGATTATCTCATAGGCTGTTGGCATACAAAATGGCTGCCCCAAACCAAGGGCTGTGGCCAAATTGAGGAGGGTGGTACCAGCATAGTAACTCACATAGTCCAGCCTGCCTGTGGGTTTAGAGGGAAGGCCCATTTAGAGACTTGTGCTGTGCAAGGGCTCACAGTTTACAGCCCAAAAGCTTGTTAAATTGATTAAATGCAAGAATGACCTGTATTGGTTATCATTCCTTTCTGGACCACTTTCTTTCAGATTGAAGAGCTAATATTCTTTTGAAGAACTAATATTCTTTTGCGGAAGAATGAGCTCAGCTTTCAACCAGCAAGAAACTCGTTTCCTTCACTGACATCCCTTGTAACAAAAACCAGTTGTTGGGAAATAGGTTAGAATTATGCATGAAACTCTAATCTGCTGTTGTGTCAGCCTCAAATGCTAATAGATCTTAAGTAAAAAGTTTTTAGTTTTTACAGAGTTTTGGTGACTAATTTCTTCTCCATAATTTGTTTCTGAAATAAGACAAATTCATCAACATTAAGCCTTCTTTGCCCTGCCTTTCCTCATATGGTCCTTGCTAGACCTTTAGTTACATAATTCATTTAAAAACACCAGTTTTGAAACACATTCACACTTTAAGATGTTTGGTTTTTGTCTCTGGTCACCCGGTTCTTCAGAACCTTTCTTATTACTATAGTAGCTGGAAAAATCAACACAATCTCTTTCAGCTATTTGTCAAATTGGCTAGGCTATGACTCTGACCCAGTTGTTTGGTCAAACCACCAGCCTAGCTATTACTGTGAAGGTCTTTTTAAGGTATTTTAGTAAACATTGAGTAAAGCATAGTATCCTCCATAGTATGGGTGGGCCTCATATAATCAGTTGAGGGTCTTAAGAGAAAAGACTTGGGTCCCTGAAGGAAGAAGGAAGTTCTGCCTCCAGACTGCCTTTGGACCCAAGACTACAATATCAACTCCTGCTGCAATTTCCAGGCTGCTGGCCTGCCCTGCTAACTGTAGACTTGTCAGCACCCTCATAATCACACAAGTCAATTCCTTAAACTTACGCTCCTTTCTATTCTATAATATACACACACAGACTAGTGAATTAGGATACACCACACACACACACACACACACACACCCTATTGGTTCTGTTTCTCTAGAGAATTCTGACTAATAGAGCTACCATCAACTTTATTAATGAAGTGGAATTATTCATGCCTCCCGGAAATAAAATAGATCAATGATTCTAAAACAATGGGCCCCATGGAGGGGTTCAGAGACTGCCAAAGGGGAAAAGCAAAGCACTTCCCTTCCTGAGCTTCAACCAGAGTAACTTGACTTTTACTTGTTTTGTATTTTAGAAGATGGTATAAATGATTCTTTAAAAAGCATCCCACTGCTAAACATAAAGCTTGAAAATGACAGACTTATGCTTAGGATGGACCACTTTCTCAAAGTTTACATATATATGGTATCTGAAAGAGTTTAACAAAAAGTTTTCATGTAATTGTTGACTGATGAGGCAGTAATATCTCAAAATGTGCCAAACATATTTTTTGTAGCCTATCAAGATATTACCTCTATGATAAGGATTTTTCAGTACACATCCCTTCTAATAACCTGATTCTATCCAGCTCTATAGTTTTAAAAATATGTAAAAAATGTAACTATTTCTCAAATGGAAGTTCATCTTCTTGAGTGACCTTTCATTAGAGCAATAATCTCTAAAATCACAAAAGGCAGGGGAAGGTGTATTTGATATCACAAAGAGTCCACTAGCACTCTTCTTAATAGTCTTCAAAAGTTCCCTTCCTACTAGAAGATAAAATCTAGGCCAGTGTTTTCAAGCAGTAGTGTACATCAGAATCAGCTGGGGAAGCATCAATTTCTGGGCTCTACCTCTAAAATCTCTGATTCAGTAGGTCCAGGATAGGACCTAAGCATTTATATGTCCAACAAATTTCCAGGTGATGTTGAGACTGCTGGTGCATGGGCACCACTGTGAACCAATAGTTTAGGCTACTTAGCATTTCACAAGTGGATCTTCTTCAGCAACATGGACCTGCTTACTATGCCCCTGGTGATCACCAGGCTGTTTCCTGTTGCCATGATTATGTTCATGTTTCACCCCTCCCTGTTCCATTTATTTACCTGGTTAATTACTGTTTAACGAATCAGTGTCCAGCATCCCTAATGACAGAATCTTTGTCATTTCAGTTGCCTCCCCAACTCCTCATTTGAATGGGATAGCCCTCCCTTAATGCTCCTACACTGCTCTGGACACATTTCTCCATTGTTCTCATCCCATTATATAAGAATTGTCTATTTAAGTATATATTTCTTTTTCTTTTTTTTAAGATTTTATTTATTTATTTGAGAGAGAGAGAGAGAGAAGTAAGGGGAGCGGCAGAGGGAGAAGCAGACTCCCCACTGAGCAGGGAGCCTGATTCGGGGCTTGATCCCAGGACCTTGAGATCATGACCCAAGCCAAAGGCAGATGCCTAACCGACTGAGCTACTCAGGTGCCGCTTAAGTATTTATTTCTTCTGTGACACTAAATTCCTTGCAATTGAATGGCATCTTATTCCTTGTATGCACAGTACATTCACACTGGAGGTGCTGGGTAAATTGGGGGAAGAGAGGAGAGGAAGGAGGGGGTGGAAGGTAGTGAAACTTGTGCCCTTGATGGCTGGGCGTACCTATTTTGATACAGACTGCATATGGTTCTGGGTTAGAGGAAAGCTTCAGGAGGCCATGGGGCAGTAAAAGGATTCTTTTAATTCCATCTTTTCCCGATTCTGTAGTCAGTCTACAGAATTCCAGGGCAAATCAAATAAACAATGCACTGGGGTTACACAGCAGGCAATTTTCTATTCCATTTGGCTGTGACCTTTTAATGGAGCATGCCAGCCTCTGAGGAAGACTATAGGTGATTAGTGTGGCAATGTCTGGCAGATGTCACCTTTAACTTCACCTCAGGTTATTACAATTTTTAAAAGTTATTAAAATTTAGGGCAACTTTAGTAATGTATCATTGGAAGTAATTGGAGGACATGGTTCTTATGGTCTTGTTTCATACAGCTCACAAGGACCATTAACTGCACAGTGAAGCTTGTAAAGGAGGTCCTTTGTTCACAGACTACTGTAAATAGCCCATGTTTAGGCTCTTCAGTATTCCCATTCCTTCTGTCTAGCCTCGTGACTTATTACTCTTTTCTATTCATGGCCCCATTTAGGATAAAACCTTTTCACTGGAAAACCATAACCCTCTCATTTTACTGATGCTGAGCCTGAGTGGTTTGTCTAGTCACAGTGCTGGTCAGAATGGAGGACTGGGACCAGGCTCCTGCTCTCCATTGGTAATGCTGCCCTTCACAGGAGTGACATTGCAACTGTGGGCGCAGCTTATTATTACCAAAAATGCCATCACCGGTAACATCCACAGAGGGTTTGCTCTTCTGCAGGCACTGCGCTAAATGCTTTACACACACCGTCTCATCTGATCCTTGCAACTACCCCATGAGTAGCTCAGTTATTCCAGGTTTCAGGTTGGGAAAAGAGACCTGAAGGCTCAAATAACATACCCCAAACCTGCACTGTAAAAACAAAATTCAGTCACAGGCATTCTGTCTCTAGAGCTCATGTTCCTCACTGCTATACAAATGGAGTAAAACCAGACAGAAATTCCAGTCTGGTTGCCAGTAGTGACTGAAGCAAAACAATTGTTACAAAAGGTAAATAGTGAGACAACAAGATACCCGTGGGCACCTCCTGACTTGCCTCACATTTGTGAAAATATGTACATTGTAAGGGGCTGGTGTCTATATGATTTAACATCTTGTCTTAATAATTTATAATAAATTACATAAACATAGGTTTGGAAGGAACCACAAGTTTCTCTAATCTAGTGTTATCAGATGAGCAAAACCTCTCTTCTTTAAGATCCTAGAAGAAGAGCAGGCAGTCTTTGTCAAATACCAGGCTGTGAAAGAGGGATTGCCTTTCAGGAGTCTGGTGGTTTCTGGTTCTTTCTTATCCTGAGCCAGAGCCCATTTCACCTGTCCCCTTTCCTTCTTGGTCCTGTCCCTCCTCTCTGAATTAGGAGAAGTAAATCTGTAGACTGCAGACAGGAATAAGTTCATAACAGGAGGGAAGGATATGATAGCCATGTCTCCCCTCAGTCCTGTCCTTATCACTTACACAGCTCAGAACAAACCCTTTTCAACCCCCATATTTCCAGGTCTCCCACCATTTGGATACTTTTTCCAGGACATAGACTAGTTTTTCTATTAAAATTCTCTTTAAGATATAAACATAGATATTATCTCATCAGTGCTGAATAGTGTGGAATACATTACTTCCTGAGTTCCGGGTATTGTACTTCTATTAATAGCTCGAGCTAAGTTAGTTGAAAAGCAACCACACATTTCCTTAACTAATTTTGTATTTGTAATTACCTATATACTCAGATCTATTGAATAAGAATTGCTTTGAGGCCCAGAATTTCCTAATCTGAGTCTAAATGTCAAAGTTAAAATTTGTTTGAATTGGTTATTTTTTTTTAAATTCTGTAAATATTATAGCATGTCAGGATTATTTTCAATCTCTGGTTGTTTGTGTTAATCAATTATATGTAATTTTCTTTCATATTATTAATATAAAATACTGTGCCTGACAGGCCCAAGAACAGAGACTGGTGGGTGGTATGATGTTAAGTAAACATTTTTCAGAACCAGTAACCAATATTCTTTCAATGGTTTATTCAATCAGCTGTACCTCCTTTAAGGACTACAGGGTCAGTGTTCATCATTTTATCCATAAAAATACCATGAGAAAGTTTGTCAAATGTTTTCTAAAAATCAAGATACAGTATATTTAAGATACTCCATTAATTTCTAAACTGTATTAAAATGTGGTTACTAATACTCCATTTTAAAAAACAAACATTCAGGGTGCCTGGGTGGCTCAGTTGTTAAGCATCTGCTCAGGTCATGATCCCAGGGTTGTGGGGGATCGAGCCCCACATTGGGCTTCCTGCTCATCAGGAAGCCTGCTTCTCTCTCTTCCACTCCCCCTGCTTGTGTTCCCACTCTCCCTGTGTCTCTATCTGTCAAATAAATAAAATCTTTTTAAAAATATTAAAAAAAATAAAAAACAGGGGCGCCTGGGTGGCTCAGTGGGTTAAGCCTCTGCCTTCGGCTCAGATCATGATCTCAGGGTCCTGGGATTGAGCCCTGCATCGGGCTCTCTGCTCAGTGGGGAGCCTGCTTCCCCCCCTCTCTCTGCCTGCCTCTCTGCCTACTTGTGATCTCTCTCTCTATCTGTTAAATAAATAAATAAAATCTTAAAAAAATAAATAAAAAATAAAAAACAACCAGGTGGGATTAATCCCTGGGTTGCAAGGGTGGTTCAACATTTGCAAATCAATCAATATGATAGAACAAATCAATAAGAGAAGAGAGAAGAACCACATGGTCCTCTCAATTGATGCAGAAAAAGCATTTGACAAGATACAGCATCCATTCCTGATTAAAACGCTTCAAAGTATAGGGAGAGAGGGAACATTCCTCAACTTCATAAAATCTATCTATGAAAAACCCACAGCGAATATCATCCTCAATGAGAAAAAGCCAACAGCCTTCCCTTTGAGATCAGGAATGACAAGGATGCCCACTCTCACCACTCTTGTTCAACATAATATTAGAAGTCCTAGCAACAGCAATCAGACAACAAAGAGAAATAAAAGGTATTCAAATTGGCAATGAAGAAGTCAAACTCTCTCTCTTCACAGATGACATGGTATTTTATATGGAAAACCCAAAAGATTCCACTCCCAAACTACTAGAACTCATACAGCAATTCAGTAATGTGTCAGGATACAAAAATCAATGTACAGAAAACAGTTGCCTTCTTATACACTAACAATGAAAATACAGAAAGGGAAATTAGAGAATTGATTCCATTTACTATAGCACCAAGAACCATAAGATACCGGAGAATAAACCTAACCAAAGAGGTAAAGGATCTGTACTTGAGGAACTACAGAACACTCATGAAAGAAATTGAAGACACAAAAAGATGGAAGACCATTCCATGCTCATGGATTGGAAGAATAAACATTGTTAAAATGTCTGTACTGCCTAGAGCCGTCTATACTTTCAATGCCATCGCGATCAAAATTCCCCTGGCATTTTTCAAAGAGCTGGACCAAACAGTCCTAAAATTTGTATGGAATCAGAAGAGATCCCAAATTGCTAAGGAAATATTGAAAAAGAAAAACAAAACTGGGGGCATCTTGTTGCTGGATTTCAAGCTTTACTACAAAGCTGTGATCACCAAGATAGCATGGTACTGGCACAAAAAACAACCTTTCAGTTTTAAAAATTATGATGATGAGTTCTTAGTCTATGCTGACTCCTAGGGATCATTGATTTCTAAATCCCCTTAAGGAGAATGGGCATTATCTTACCCCTAGATTAGTCCTTACAATAGCCAGATGAAATAGGAAGGAATTAAAATTTACACAGTAGAATTAAAAATTACAGAGTGTTAGAGAAATGGAACATTCAGGCCTATTTTTTAAATGTGGAAACAAACTTCTAAAAAGTCATCTGGCAATGTATAAACCAGGGTTCAGATCCAGCTCTTTTGCCTCCAAGTTCATTCTCCACATTGAACTGCACATTCTCTTGATCTCAATCCCATCCATTCAATTCTATGATGAATTCTTGCTCTCACAGGGTCATGAGCAATCCCCAAAATGGGGTAGACAGAGCCTCAGGAGAAAAATGGTACATTTTTATAAAGTATCACTTTTTGTTTCAGGATGGAGAGCATTCTTTTTTACTGATATAAAATACAAAGAAGAGTAATATAAAATTCACTTCAAATGTTAAGAGGACAGGAGATTTTAGAGACATCTGGTGAATGTTTTGACCCTCTCTGGACTACACTATCAGGTTACCACTGATTTATTTTCTTTGCAATTAGAGCTATATTAGTGGAAAAATTTGAGATATCCTATTATTTGGGACTTCAGTAGTTCCAAGTGACAGAAACCTCAACTCAAATTGGCATGATTAAAAATGGTGTTTAATGGTTTACATAATTGAAATACTGAAGAGTAATATTTAAACATAGTTGAATCCAAGAGCCCAAACTCTGACATCTATATGTGATCTCTCAGATGGGTGTACCTCTTCTTCCTTCTGACTTCTAATTTCTCATTGAGGCTTTTTGCTGGTGGTGATAAGATGATTATTAAGTAGGATCCTACACTTTAAGTAAGCATAAGAAAAGAGAATATCTTTCAATGATGCCAGCAAAAATTTCATGGTTCCCATTTTTATCATCTTCAGACAGAGCAATATGTTTGGGAAGGTAGGATACTCTGAATCACATGCCCACTACTAGAGCTGAAGTCTGCCCCCCTGAAAGGTCATGGTCAATGACCTTCCAGAAGTAGGTGAGGGCTGGTTCCCAGAGGAAGATAGAGGGGTAAGGCCTTTATCAGAATGAGGGTAGGAGAAGTTTGGGAAGATGATGAGTAGGAAGACCCTGGCTCAACCCCTCCCACCTTTACAACTGGATGTCATCCATATCCATGTAAATAAACCAGAAAGGGATAGGAAGACTGGCAGAACAAACTCCGCAACTAAATATAGAGAAGCTGTATCTAAAAGGTTATGAAAGTCAGAAAGACAGAGGGAAGCTGCCTGCAGGAGGGAGGGAGCTGCACATGCAGATAAGACAGAGAAATGGACCCTTGTGTCAGGAAGCTCACATTGGCAAGACTAATCCCCATGTTTGGCTTTGAAAACCAGAGGGACTGAATTCTGTGAGTGTGTATAACCATTGGAACTTGGAGCCTGGGGCTTTAAAAGTCAGCTGACTCAGCCCTGGGCAAGTTTGGAGGGCAAGTTGCCACTCTTAAAGAGATAAGCTGCCTGAGTGGAGAGACAACATAAAATGGCAGTTGACAAAATATCTCCAGAACTGTGTGTGCTTGTCCATTATCCCCAGGATGATCTGCTTGTACTTATCCTTGAGGGCAAAATTGAGGACTTATTTGGGCAAGTAGCAGATGATGTTGGCTAGGTTGCCCCTTCAGGACAGCATACCCTACAGCAGCAGCTTGATCCATTTGATTGGGGCCATAGCCAACTTGGAGATGGCAGTGGCAATGCCTCCAGTCAGGAAGTCCTTGAGGAAGGAGATGGCTTGTTCTGTTATGGGTGGCAGGGCAGATAGAGCAATGGACAGACAGTGGAGCAGAGGTAAGGAAAGCCAGCAGGTGAGGGCTGCTGGTCCAGCCCTGCCACCTCTGGGACTAAAAAGCTTAAAGCAATGTTTATAAGGATACTCACTGAGCTTGAGAAAGAGTGGAAGATATAAGTGAGACCCTTAACACAGAGATAAAGAAAAACATAGCAGAGATAAAGGGCTCAATAAGTGAAGTTAGGAACATTCTTGATGGAATGAACAGCAGGATGGAATAAACAGAGGAACAACCTAGTGTCCTAGAAGACAGAGTAATGGAAAGTAATCAAGCTAAGTAAAAGGGGAAAAAAGAATTATGCAAAACGAGAATAGACTTACGGAAATCAGTGACTCCATCAAACATAACAACATTCATATTATAGGAGTCCCAGAAGAAGGAAGGGAGAAAAGTGGGCCGCAAATTTATTTGAAAAAATAATAGCAGAAAACTTTCCTTATCTGGGGAAGAACACAGATATCCAGATCCAGGAGACACAGAGAACTCTGATCAAAATTGACAAAAGTAGACCCACATCAACACATATTGTAATTCAATTGGCAGAACATAGTGACAAAGAAAAAAAATTTAAAAGCAGCGAGAAAAAGACAGTTACTTACAAGGGAAAACCTATAAGGCTAGCAGGAGATTTTTCAGCAGAAACTTACCATGCTAGAAGGGACTGGCATGATATCTTCAACATTCTGAATGGGAAAAAATCTGCAGCTGAGAATCCTCTTTCCAGCAAGGATCTCATTCAGAATAGAGTGAGAAACAGAGTTTCACAGACACACAGAAAGAAAGAAAGAAAGAAAGAAAGAAAGACAGACAGAAAGGGGTTCATGATCACTAAAATGATTTCTGCAAGAAATATTAAAGGGGATTCTTTCAATGGACAGGATAAACCATAATAACAGTGTGATGGAAACACAGAAGCAGTAAAAATGAATGTTTTTGTAAAAAATCAGCCAAGGAACTCACAAAATAAAAGATATATAAAATAGGACAACATAGAGAAAATGGGAGGGGAGGAGTCAAGATGGCGGAGAAGTAGCAGGCTGAGACTACTTCAGGTAGCGGGAGATCAGCTAAATAGCTTATCTAAAGATTGCAAACACCTATAAATCCAACGGGAGATTGAAGAGAAGAAGAACAGCAATTCCAGAAACAGAAAATCAACCACTTTCTGAAAGGTAGGACTGGCAGAGAAGTGAATCCAAAGCGACGGGAAGATAGACTGCGGGGGGAGGGGCCAGCTCCCGGCGAGCGGCGGAGCAACGGAGCACAAAATCGGGACTTTTAAAAGTCTGTTCCACTGAGGGACATCGCTCCAGAAGCTTAACTGGGGTGAAGCCCAGGCGGGGTCAGCGCGGCCTCAGGTCCCACAGGGTCACAGAAGGATCGGGGGTGTCTGAGTGTCGCAGAGCTTACCGGTATTAGAACGGGGAAGCCGGCTACAGAGACAGAGCCAGGAGTGACTCTCAGCTCGGGGTTGCCTTGAACCTGTCGCAGGCTCGGTCAGCTCAGAGCGCGGCCGGAGGCCAGGATGACGGGAGTCATTGGGCGCTGTTCTCTGAGGGCGCACTGAGGAGTGGGGCCCCGGGCTCTCAGCTCCTCCGGGCCGGAGACCGGGAGGCCGCCATCTTCATTCCCGTCTTCCAGAACTCTACGGAAAGCGCTCAGGGAACAAAAGCTCCTGAAAGCAAACCCAGCAAACCCGAGCGGATTACTCAGCCCGGCCCCGGGTAAGGGCGGTGCAACTCCGCCTGGGGCAAAGACGCTTGAGAATCACTACAACAGGCCCCTCCCCCAGAAGATCAGCGAGAAACCCAGCCAGGACCAAGTTCACCTACCAAGGAGTGCAGTTTCAATACCAAGGAGAGCGGCAGAATTCCAGAGGAGAAGAAAGCAAAGCATGGAACTCATGGCTTTCTCCCCATGATTCTTTAGTCTTGCAGTTAATTTAATTTTTTTTTCTCTTTTTCAATTTTTTTTTCTCTTCTTCTGCTAATTTTTTTTTAACTTTTACGGTTTTCTTTTTTTAACGTTTTTTAAATAGTTTATCTAATATATATATATATATATTTTTTCCTTTTTATATTTTTTATCAGCTTTCTTTTTTTAATAGTTTCTTTTTTTTTTCTTCTTCTGAACCCCTTTTTATCCCCTTTCTCCCCCTCACGATTTGGGATCTCTTCTGATTTGGCTAAAGCATATATTCCTGGGGTTGTTGCCACCCTTTTAGTATTTTACTTGCCCCTTCATATACTCTTATCTGGACAAAATGATAAGGCGGAAAAATTCACAACAAAAAAAAGAACAAGAAGCAGTACCAAAGGCTAGGGACCTAATCAATACAGACATTGGTAATATGTCAGATCTAGAGTTCAGAATGATGATTCTCAAGGTTCTAGCCGGGCTTGAAAAAGGCATGGAAGATATTAAAGCAACCCTCTCGGGAGATATAAAAGCCCTTTCTGTAGAAATAAAAGAACTAAAATCTAACCAAGTTGAAATCAAAAAAGCTATTAATGAGGTGCAATAAAAAATGGAGGCTGTCACTGCTAGGATAAATGAGGCAGAAGAAAGAATTAACGATATAGAAGACCAAATGACAGAGAATAAAGAAGCTGAGCAAAAGAGGGACAAACAGCTACTGGACCACAGGGGGAGAATTCGAGAGATAAGTGACACCATAAGACGAAACAACATTAGAATAATTGGGATTCCAGAAGAAGAGGAAACAGAGAGGGGAGCAGAAGGTATATTGGAGAGAATTATTGGAGAGAATTTCCCCAATATGGCAAAGGGAACAAGCATCAAAATTCAGGAGGTTCAGAGAACCCCCCTCAAAATCAGTAAGAAGAGGTCCACACCCCGTCACCTAATAGTAAAATTGACAAGTCTTAGTGACAAAGAGAAGATCCTGAAAGCAGCCCGGGAAAAGAAGTCTGTAACATACAATGGTAAAAATATTCGATTGGCAGCAGACTTATCCACAGAGACCTGGCAGGCCAGAAAGAGCTGGCATGATATATTCAGAGCACTAAACGAGAAAAACATGCAGCCAAGAATACTATATCCAGCTAGGCTATCATTGAAAATAGAAGGAGAGAATAAAAGCTTCCAGGACAAACAAAACCTGAAAGAATTTGCAAATACCAAACCAGCTCTACAGGAAATATTGAAAGGGGCCCTCTAAGCAAAGAGAGACCCTAAAAGAAGTAGATCAGAAAGAAACAGAGACAATATACAATAACAGTCACCTTACAGGCAATACAATGGCACTAAATTCATATCTCTCAATACTTACCCTGAATGTTAATGGGCTAAATGCCCCAATCAAAAGACACAGGGTATCAGAATGGATAAAAAACAAAACCCATCTATATGTTGCCTACAAGAATCTCATCTTAAACCCGAAGACACCTCCAGGTTTAAAGTGAGGGGGTGGAAAAGAATTTACCATGCTAATGGACATCAGAAGAAAGCAGGAGTGGCAATCCTTATAGCAGATCAATTAGATTTTAAGCCAAAGACTATAATAAGAGATGAGGAAGGACACTATATTATACTCAAAGGAACTGTCCAACAAGAAGATCTAACAATTTTAAATATCTATGCCCCTAACGTGGGAGCAGCCAACTATATAAACCAATTAATAACAAAATCAAAGAAACACATCGACAAGAATACAATAAAAGTAGGGGATTTTAACACTCCCCTCACTGAAATGGACAGATCATCCAAGCAAAAGATCAACAAGGAAATCAAGGCCTTAAATGACACACTGGACCAGATGGACATCACAGATATATTCAGAACATTTCATCCCAAAGCAACAGAATACACATTCTTCTCTAGTGCACATGGAACATTCTCCAGAATAGATCACATTCTTGGTCCTAAATCAAGTCTCAACTGGTATCAAAAGATTGGGATCATTCCCTGCATATTTTCAGACCACAATGCTCTAAAGCTAGAACTCAATCACAAGAGGAAATTTGGAAAGAACCCAAATACATGGAGACTAAACAGCATCCTTCTAAAGAATGAATGGGTCAACCAGGAAATTAAAGAAGAATTGAAAAAATTTATGGAAGCAAATGATAATGAAAACACAACGGTTCAGAATCTGTGGGACACAACAAAGGCAGTCCTGAGAGGAAAATATATAGCGGTACAAGCCTTTCTCAAGAAACAAGAAAGGTCTCAGGTACACAACCTAACCCTACACCTAAAGGAGCTGGAGAAAGAACAAGAAAGAAACCCTAAACCCAGCAGGAGAAGAGAAATCGTAAAGATCAGAGCAGAAATCAATGAAATAGAAACCAAAAAAACAATAGAACAAATCAACGAAACTAGGAGCTGGTTCTTTGAAAGAATTAATAAGATTGATAAACCCCTAGCCAGACTTATCAAAAAGAAAAGAGAGAGGACCCAAATAAATAAAATCATGAATGAAAGAGGAGAGATCACAACGAACACCAAAGAAATACAGACAATTATAAGAACATACTATGAGCAACTCTACGCCAACAAATTTGACAATCTGGAAGAAATGGATGCATTCCTAGAGACATATAAACTACCACAACTGAACCAGGAAGAAATGGAAAGCCTGAACAGACCCATAACCAGTAAGGAGATTGAAACAGTCATCAAAAATCTCCAAACAAACAAAAGCCCAGGGCTAGATGGCTTCCCGGGGGAATTCTACCAAACATTTAAAGAAGAACTAATTCCTATTCTCCTGAAACTGTTCCAAAAAATAGAAATGGAAGGAAAACTTCCAAACTCATTTTATGAGGCCAGCATCACCTTGATCCCAAAACCAGACAAGGATCCCATCAAAAAAGAGAACTACAGACCAATATCCTTGATGAACACAGATGCAAAAATTCTCGCCAAAATACTAGCCAATAGGATTCAACAGTATATTAAAAGGATTATTCACCATGACCAAGTGGGATTTATTCCAGGGCTGCAAGGTTGGTTCAACATCCGCAAATCAATCAATGTGATACAACACATTAATAAAAGAAAGAACAAGAATCATATGATACTCTCCATAGATGCTGAAAAAGCATTTGACAAAGTACAACATCCCTTCCTGATCAAAACTCTTCAAAGTGTAGGGATAGAGGGCACATACCTCAATATTATCAAAGCCATCTATGAAAAACCCACCGCAAATATCATTCTCAATGGAGAAAAACTGAAAGCTTTTCTGCTAAGGTCAGGAACACGGCAGGGATGTCCGTTATCACCACTGCTATTCAACATAGTACTAGAAGTCCTAGCCTCAGCAATCAGACAACAAAAGGAAATTAAAGGCATCCAAATCGGCAAAGAAGAAGTCAAACTATCACTCTTCACAGATGATATGATACTCTATGTGGAAAACCCAAAAGACTCCACTCCAAAACTGCTAGAACTTGTACAGGAATTCAGTAAAGTGTCAGGATATAAAATCCATGCACAGAAATCAGTTGCATTTCTCTACACCAACAACAAGACAGAAGAAAGAGAAATTAAGGAGCCCATCCCATTTACAATTGCACCCAAAACTATAAGATACCTAGGAATAAACCTAACCAAAGAGACTAAGAATCTATACACAGAAAACTATAAAGTCCTCATGAAAGAATTTGAGGAAGACACAAAGAAATGGAAAAATGTTCCATGCTCCTGGATTGGAAGAATAAATATTGTGAAAATGTCTATGCTACCTAAAGCAATCTACACATTTAATGCAATTCCTATCAAAGTACCATCCATTTTTTTCAAAGAAATGGAACAAATAATCCTAAAGTTCATATGGAACCAGAAAAGACCTCGAATAGCCAAAGGAATATTGAAAAAGAAAGCCAAAGTTGGTGGCATCACAATTCCGGACTTCAAGTTCTATTACAAAGCTGTCATCATCAAGACAGCATGGTACTGGCCCAAAAACAGACACATAGATCAATGGAACAGAATAGAGAGCCCAGAAATAGACCCTCAACTCTATGGTCAACTCATCTTTGACAAAGCAGGAAAGAATGTCCAATGGAAAAAAGACAGCCTCTTCAATAAATGGTGTTGGTAAAATTGGACAGCCACATGCAGAAAAATGAAATTGGATCATTTCCTTACACCACACACGAAAATAGACTCAAAATGGATGAAGGATCTCAATGTGAGAAAGGAATCCATCAAAATCCTTGAGGAGAACACAGGCAGCAACCTCTTTGACCTCAGCCGCAGCAACATCTTCCTAGGAACATCACCAAAGGCAAGGGAAGCAAGGGCAAAAATGAACTATTGGGATTTTATCAAGATCAAAAGCTTTTGCACAGCAAAGGAAACAGTGAACAAAACCAAAAGACAACTGACAGAATGGGAGAAGATATTTGCAAATGACATATCAGATAAAGGGCTAGTGTCCAAAATCTATAAAGAACTTAGCAAACTCAACACTCAAAGAACAAATAATCCAATCAAGAAATGGGCAGAGGACATGAACAGACATTTCTGCAAAGAAGACATCCAGATGGCCAACAGACACATGAAAAAGTGCTCCATATCACTCAGCATTAGGGAAATACAAATCAAAACCACAATGAGATATCACCTCACACCAGTCAGAATGGCTAAAATGAACAAGTCAGGAAATGACAGATGCTGGCGAGGATACAGAGAAAGGGGAACCCTCCTACACTGTTGGTGGGAATGCAAGCTGGTGCAACCACTCTGGAAAACAGCATGGAGGTTCCTCAAAATGTTGAAAATAGAACTACCGTATGACCCAGCAATTGCACTGCTGGGTATTTACCCTAAAGATACAAACGTAGTGATCTGAAGGGGCACGTGCACCCGAATGTTTATAGCAGCAATGTCTACAGTAGCCAAACTATGGAAAGAACCTAGATGTCCATCAACAGATGAATGGATAAAGAAGATGTGGTATATATACACAATGGAATACTATGCAGCCATCAAAAGAAATGAAATCTTGCCATTTGCGACAACGTGGATGGAACTAGAGGGTATCATGCTTAGCGAAATAAGTCAGTCGGAGAAAGACAACTGTCATATGATCTCCCTGATATGAGGGATAGGAGATGCAACATAGGGGGTTAAGGGGGTAGGAGAAGAATAAATGTAACAAGATGGGATTGGGAGGGAGACAAACCATAAGTGACACTAATCTCACAAAACAAACTGAGGGTTGATGGGGGGAGGGGGGTTGGGAAGGGGGGGTGGGGTTATGGATATTGGGGAGGGTATGTGCTATGGTGAGTGCTGTGAAGTGTGTAAACCTGGTGATTCACAGACCTGTACCCCTGGGGATAAAAATATATGTTTATTAAAAATAAAATTTATATAAGAAAAATAAAAAATAGGACAACATATACCTAAAATGTGGGGAGGAGTGGAATGAAGAATGAGTTCAAACTTAATATATCATCAACTTAATATAGACTGCTATATGCAGGAGAGTTTATATACAGACCTAATGGTAGCCATATATCAAAAGCCACTAATAAATATGCAAAGAATTAAGAGGAAGAAATCCAAATACATCACTAAAGGAAAGTATCAAACCACAAAAGAAAGACAAGAAACAATCATAGAAAATCTCCAGACACAAATACAAAACAATAAAATGGCAATAAATACATATCTACCAATAATTACTTTGAATGTAAATGGCCTAAATGCTCTAATATAAAGATATAGGGTTACAGAATGGATAAAAAACAAGACACATCTCTATGTTGCCCGCAAGAGATTCATTTCAGACCTAAACACACATGAAGGTTGAAAGTGAGGGGATAGAGAAACATTTATCATGGAAATGAATGTCAAAGAAAGCCAGAGTAGCAATACTTATATCAGACAAATTAGATTTTATTTTATTTTTTTTAAGATTTTTTATTTATTTATTTGACAGACAGATCACAAGTAGGCAGAGAGGCAAGCAGAGAGAAAGGAAGGGAAGCAGGCCCCACTGAGCAGAGAGCCCGATGTGGGGCTCGATCCCAGGACCCTGGGATCATGACCTGAGCCGAAGGCAGCGGCTTTAACCCACTGAGCCACCCAGGCGCCCCCAAATTAGATTTTAAAACAAAGATTGTAACAAGAGACAGAAGGACACCATACAATAATAAAGGGGGCAATCCTATAAAAAGATATAACAATTGTAAATATTGATGCACCCAACATAGGAGCACCCAAATACATAAAACGTTAATAACAAACATAAAAGAACTAATTGATAATAGTGGTAGGGAACTTGAATGCCCCACTCACATCAATGAACAGATCATCTAAACAGAAAATCAACAAGGAAACAATGTCTTTGAATGACACGTTGGGCCAAATGGAGCTAATAGATAAATTCAGGATACTCCATCCTAATACACATTCTTTCCAAGCACACATGGAACATTCTCCAAAACAGATTACATATTAGCCCACAAAATGAGCCTCAACAAATTCAAGAAGTCATGCCATGAAACTTTTCTGACCACAAAGCTAAGAAACTAGAAGTCAGTCACAAGAAAAAAATCTGGAAAGACCACAAATACACAGAGGTTATATAACGTGCTATTAAACAATGAATGAGTCAACCAAGAAATAAAAGAAGAAATAAAAGGTATATGCAAACAAATGAAAACACAATGGGCCAAAACCTTTTGGATCCTGCAAAATTGGTTCTAAGAAGGAAGTTTATAGCAATACAGGCCTATTTCAAGAAACAAGAAAAATCCCAATAAACAACCTAATCTTACATCTAAAGGAACTAGAAAATAGAGACAAAACCTAAAACCAACAGAAGGAAGGAAATAAAGATTAGAGCAGAAATAAATGATATAGAAATTAAAAATGAAAATAGAACAGATCAATGGAACAAGGAGCTTGTTCTTTGGGGGAAAATTAATAAAATTGACAAACCTTTAGCCAGACTTATCAAGAAAAATGGAGAAAGGACTCAAATAAAATCACAAATAAGAGAAATAATAGCCAACACTATAGAAATGTAATTATAAGAGGATATTGTGAAAAACTATATGTCAACAAATTGGACAATCTAGAAGAAATAGATAAATTCATAGAAAAATATAAACTACCAAAACAGAATCATGAAGAAATAGAAAATTTGACCAGAACAATAACCAGCAAGAAAACTGAATCAGTGATCAAAAAACTCCCAACAAATGAAAGTCCCACACCAGATGGCCTCACAAGCAAGTTCTACCAAACATTTAAAGAAGAGTTAATACATATTTTTCTCAAACTATCCCAAAAGATAGAAAAGGAAAAGGAAAAGTTCCAAATTTATGCTATGAGGCCAGTGTTACCTTGGTACCAAAACCAGATAAAGACACCACTAGAAAAGAACTACAGGTCAGTATCTCTGATAAACATAGATGCAAAAATCCTCAAAGAAATATTAGCAAACCATATCCAACAACACATTAAAAAAAATCACTTACCATGAAAAATTAGGATTTATTCCTGGGTTGCAAGTGTGGTTCAATACTTGCAAATCAAATCAATGTGATACACCACATTAATAAAAGAAAGGATAAGAACCATATGATCATTTCAATAGATGTGGAAAAAGCATTTGACAAAATATACCACCCATTTATGATAAAAATGCTCCACAAAGTTGGTTTAAAGGGAACATACCATAACAAAGTAAAGGCCATAGGTGAAAAGCCCACAGTTAAAATCATTCTTAATGGGGAAAGACGGAGAGCTTTTCCTCTATGGTCAGAAACAAGACAGGGACAGCCACTCTAACCACTTTTATTCAGTATAGTAGTGGAAGCCCTAGTCACAGCAATAAGATAATCAAAAGAAATAAAAAGCATCCAGATTGGTAAGGAAGAAATAAAACTTTCACTATTTGCAGAATAGTGTATGTAGTTTTCTACTGTATGTAGAAAAATCTGAAAGACTCCACCAAGAAACTACTAGAACTGATAGACAAATTGAGTAAAGTCATGGGATACAAAATCAATGTATAGGGGCCCCTGGATGGCTCAGAGGGTTAAGACTCTGCCTTTGGCTTAGGTCATGATCTCAGGGATCTGGGATCGAGCCCCGCATCGGGCTCTCTCCTCAGCGGGGAGCCTGCTTCCCCTGCCTCTCTCTGCCTGCCTCTCTGCCTACTTGTGACCTCCGTTTGTCAAATAAATAAACTCTTTAAAAAAAAATCAATGTACAGAAATCTGTTGCATTTCTAGCTACCAATAACGAAGCAGCAGAATGAGAAATTAAGAAAACAATCCCATTTATAATTGCAGCCAAATAAGATGCCTAGGAATAAACCTAGACAAAAGGTGAAAGAGCTGTACTCTGAAAACTACAGAACACTTATGCAAGAAATTGAAGAGGACACAAAGAAATGGAAAAACATTCCATGCTCTCAGATTAGAAGAACAAACATTGTTAAACTGTCTATACTACGCAAAGCAATATATACTTTTAATGCAATCCCTATTAAGGTACCGGCAGCGTCTTCCATGGAATTAGAACAAACAATCCTAAAATTTGTATGGAACCACAGAAGACCCCAAATAGCCAAGCAATCTTGAAAAAGAAAAACAAAGCTGGAGATATCGAAATTACAGACTTCAAGTTATATTATAAAGCTATAGTAATCAAAATAGTATGGTATTGGCACAAAGATCAATACAACAGAAAAGTCAGAAATAAATCCACAAATGCATGGTCAATTAATATTCAACAAAGCAGGAAAGAATATCCAATGGGAAAAAGTCTCTTCAAAAAAAATGGGGCTGAGAAAACTGGACAACAACATTCAAAAGAAAGAAACTAGACTTACACCATACATAAAAATAAATTCCAAATGGATTTAAAACCTAAATTTGAGACCTGAAATCATAAAAATCCTAGAAGAGAACACAGGCAGTAATCTCTTTGACATCTGGCATAGCAACTTTTTTTCTGGAGGTTTCCCGGGCAAGGGAAACAAAAACAATAATAAATTATTGGAACCACATCAAAATAAAAAGCTTCCGCATAGTGAAAGGAAACAATCAACAAAACTAAAATATAACCTATGGAACGGGAGAAGATATATGCCAGCGACATATCTGATAAAGAGTTGGTATCTAAAATATACAAAGAACATATAAAACAACACCCCAAAACCAAATAATCCAGCTAAAAAATGGGCAGAAGACAATGAATAGCATTGAATAACAATGAATAAGCATTGTTCCAAAGAAGACATCTGTATGGCAAACAGGCACATGAAAAAATGTTCATCTCACTTACTATCAGGGAAATGCAAATCAAAACAACAATGAGATATCCCTACACATCTGTCAGAATGGCTAAAATCAACAACACAAGAAAAAAAAGGTGTTGGCAAGGATGTGGAGAAAAAGGAACAGTCATGCCCTGTTGGTGGGAATGCAAACTGATACAGCCACTCTGGAAAACAGTATGGAGATACCTTAAATAGTTAAAAATAGAACTACTTTATGATCCAACAATTGCACTACTGAGGATTTACCCAAAGAATACAAAAACATTAACTCAGAGGGATATAAGCGCTTAATTCAAGGGATAAAATGGCCAAGATACGGAAGCAGCCCAAGTGTCCATTGATGGAAGAATGGATGAAGAAGATATATATATATATATATATATATATATATATATATATATATATACACAGAGTGGGATATTATTCAGGCACAAAAAGAATTAAATCTTGCCATTTGCAACTACAGGGACAGAGCTAGAGAGTATAATTAAACATACACTTACCATTGGATCTCCCAATCCCATTTCTAGATATCTCCCCCCAAGAAATGAAAACATACACCCACAAAAAGATCACTATGTGAATGTTTATAGCCACTTTATTTGTAACTGTCCTAAACTGGACACAACCTAAATGTCCACCAATGGGACAAACTATGGCACATCCATAATAGGATACTACTTGGGGATAAAACTATTAACTACTGATACATGCATAGATAGGGGTGAATCTCAAATGCATTGTACTAAGTGAAAGAAGGCGGAGGCAAAAATCTACACATGGTAGGATTCCATCTGTAGGACATTCTAAAAAGGCAAACTATAGGAACAGAAAACAGATCAGTAGTTAATGGAGTCTGAGAATGAGGGAGAGGTTGCTTACAAAGGAGCTCAAGAGAACTTTTTGGAGATATGGAAATGTGCCTATCTTGATTATAGAGGTGGTGGCTTGCTCAAAACATGTTGAAACTCATTGACTGGTACACCTAGAAAAGATACATTTTTTTGTATGTAAATTATACCTCAGTATATATCTGGCTTTAAAAAGCACCTTTCAGGGGCTTTCTATTATTCTTAGACTAAATCATGATCTTTGGTGTTGTTTACAAAGCCCTATATTGTGCGCCCAGCCTACCTGTTCATCCACACACTATTACTTTCCACTTTGCGCATTGTGGTTCAGCCATACTGGTCTTCTGTCTCTTCCTCAAGCTTTCCAAACTCAGGAAAGTTCCAATGTTTCTCTTGTCTGAGACAATTTTGTCAAGATTTTTAAAATTGTTCATTGCTTAACTTCATTAAAATCTTTGCTTAAGAGTCCTTCCTTTGGGGTGCCTGGGTGGCTCAGTGGGTTAAAGCCTCTGCCTTCGGCTCAGGTCATGATTCCAGGATCCTAGGATTGAGCCCTGCATCGGGCTCTCTGCTCGGCAGGGAGCCTGCTTCCTCCTCCTCTCTCTCTCTCTCTCTCTGCTTCTCTGCCTACTTGTGATCTCTGTCTGTCAAAATAAATAAAATCTTAAAAAAAAAAAAGAGTCCTCCCTTCAGAAAAACCTTCTCTAATTACACTACCTAAAATAGTGATCTTCATCTGGCTCTATCCCCATACCCTGCTTTACCTTTTTTTCATGTGGATTATCACTACCTGACATTATATTAGGCCTTTTTAAATTTTTTTTGGGGGGGACATCTCTTAGAATATAGGATTATGAAGTTAAGAATCTTACCTGGGCTTTTTTTGTATTCTCTCCCAGTACCTCTAACAGTGTCTATTTCATGGTAGGCAGTCAGTAAAAATTAATCAAATAACTAAGTAAATGCCAATACTGTCAATACTAGGGAGTCATGAAACAGAGTGACACATGAAAGGGTATTAAACAGAGGAGATGAGACTTAATTTTTAGATAAAGACCTTTGCCTGGTTATAGAGGATTTGGAAGGGGGCAGATCAGAGAAGGGAAACCAATTTACCTGCTGTAATATATGTGAGGGAAAAAGAAGATCCAAAATCAATATAATGAGGATATCAGTATAGAGGAAGGGATAGAGCAAAGAAAATGTAGAAGGCAAAAATCAGGTATTGAAGGATTGATGGTATTTAGGGAGAGGAAGGAAGAGTCACTTAGGCTTTCAGTTCTTTGTTGGACTGGTTGGTGAGCAGTAATAAAGGAGGGGAAGTAGATATCTGGCAGCAAGATGGTGAGTACAGTTCTGAACATGCAACACTATTGGAGCTACCCAGCCATTGTTTTGAACCTACATTGGTCCAGAAGAGAGGTTAAATTTCCAGGTATGGATTTGGGAGTCCTCAGAATGCAGGAGGCAGTTAAGATCACAAGAGAAGAAGAATTCCCTAACAGAATGATATATATTTCTTTACTGATGTATAATGTAGTTTTTGGTATGCATGCTTTCTCGCCATGGCAGACTGATTGTGTGTGTGTGGGGGGGCATGCAAGGATGCAAGGACTATATGTGCAAGGGCTCTATGTGACATTTTGTATCCTTCAGAATAAGTAAGGTTTTATTGAATAATTATCTTTTTATATTAGGCCATGTGATCATAAATAAGATTCCAGTACCTCTCGCTTGGGGCAGCATTTATTTAAAAAAAAAAAAAAAAAGCCATCTAAGAAAAGAAAAGAACCTTTTAACTCCAGAAATTCACACCGCAAGGTTGCAAAGTTCTGGCAAAAATTACAATGGGATTTGTCCCAACAATGTTAGTAAGTTTGTGATAAATCCTTTACAACAAATGACACAGGGTTTGCAAATAATATTTTTCAACAAAGACTTTTCTCCATTTCCATTTATAGAAGCAATTTCTCATATAACTTACAAAAGACTAAAATAGTCATAACAGTAGCTGATGTCTAATGAGCGCTTACTTGGTGCTATGCTCAATGCCAAACACTCTACCAAGATGATCTCATTTTATCCTATCATGACCCTATGAAGCATAGTATGCTTCTATAATCCCCTTCTAACAGAGGAGGGACTGGGGCTCAGAGGTTGCAAAGCTTAACAAAAGTTGTGCAGCTGGTGAAGATTTATAGCCAGAATTTGACACCGTATTTGTCTCTTGAAGGAACGGATAGAGTCAGATAGTATTTTGTGAAACCTCTGATCCTGATGGGTTTGTTGCTTGGCTCTACATATTTTCTCTCTTTTTTTTTTTCAACAAGATTATAACCTATATAAAGCCAGGTATAGGGACTCATGAATCTTGCTTATTTTCATAAATACCTAACAACTTATGGCCTCAAAAAAAAAAATCTACTGATTGAAGGAAACATTATCCTTCAAACTAACAGATCCCACATCTCTATTTGTCCTCTTTAGAGGGTTGGGTATGTGTTGTTTTAATGAAGGGTGGAGGAAGAATGAAGGTGTTTCTCATTCCACATATTTTTCAAAGGAGTAGGCTCCTTTCTGACTACAATATAGCCTTACTTCAAGTTAAATATATCAACATTATTACTTTATCTGCCTGCCACTATGTTTTATCATTTGTTGCTTATCTCTAAATATCTAGTTGAGAAGCATTAGTAATTTGTGACACGTGATCTGAATAATTTATATCTTAGTTCTTATTTCTCATTGGGGATTTCCTAAAAACCCTATCTGGTACATAAGCTTCTCATTAGTACCTCTGACTCTGGGAAGAAATATGCTGTTGTGTGCTGATCGGATCTATTCTAAATATATATTTTCTTACTCTGTACCATGTGATTTTATGATAAGTATAAAGGCCAAAAGAAGCTAATTGATTCAGATTTTTTAGGGAAAAAATATGCATACATATGTATACACACACACAAGGATATGAAATTTGTCATAACATGACATTTAAATTTTTTATGACATGAACTTTTACCTTTAAATGCATAGTCAATTTAATGTATAGATAAGTACAATAAATGGAATAAAAGGATATTATAAAATATAAATTCAACAGGCTAGTGATCAGTAACTGATTTAAAGTCAAATTCGCCATTTAAGTAGTTGTAACATTACTGTAGGTAAGTTATAGATAATGGTACAGAGTGTATCGGTACCACTTTAAACATCACTAAGTTTGTATATACAACCTTTATTCAACAGTCAATATTTATTGAGCACCTACTGTGTGTCAGGCATAATGCTCTGGGGTTGCACTGGTAACCAAGACAGACACAGTTCCTGACCTTAAGGAACTAACATGCCAGAAAGACAAAAAGAGCAAAAAACTCAAGTCATTAAAATGACAAATTACTGCAAGTTGCAGTAAGTATTAAAAGGAAACAAATGGGGGCCAGGATAGAGAATCAGGTTGGAGAGGGGATGGGTGGCAGAATAAAGATGCTTTGAACAAACCAAATGCATGGTTTGATGTCGACTTTTGTAAAGGGGATACATGTAATCTGAACACTGAAGGATGGGTAATACATAGGTGAAAGACATACACATGGGTGTGTGCATGCTCACGTGTGCTCTGTGAATACGAAGCTGCAGATACAAAGCTCTTGAGGCAGGAAATTCAGAGGTTAACTTCAGAGAAAAATCGGGTGGGGTTGGAAGAAGGTGAATGGATGAGGGGAAGTGGTAACAGGTGAGGCCGGTAAAGTAAGCAGGAGCTGGATTGTGCAGGGCTCTAGGAGTCACTGAAAAGGAGTTTGGATCTCATTCTAAGTAGAATGGAAAACCATACAAGGTGTTAAGCCGGGACATGACAAGATCTGATTTACTACCTAAGAAGGACACTCACTGTGGTGAAGAAAACAGATCCGCAGAGGAACAAGGATATACACAGAGAGGGTGTGGGGAAGCTACTGTGGTTTTCGAGGTAGGAAGTGGTGGTGGGTTGGACCAGTTGGTAGTGGTGAAGGCAGAAAAGACATGGATGGGTCGCTGGCAGGGTGCACATGGAGATGGAGGGAGAGACAGAGCGCTAAAGCTTCGCTCAGTTTTTTGACTTGAGACGAGTGTAATTGAACATGGCAGTGGGGAGCCCTTTTGTGGTAGAAAAGGATTGTTTTGAACATAGGTTAGGTTTGGCCTGTTTGCAAGCTATCCAAACGAAGAGGTCAAGTCGGCAGATGACAAGCTTACTACTGTGGAGCTCAGAGGAGGGGACAAAGTTAGAAGTATCGTGTTAGGAGTAATCAGGTTACAAACAGTACTTAAAAACCTAGGAATGGATGAGATCACTTGGGAAAAATATTCAAACAGAAAAAGAAAAGTATGTAGGAGAAATCCCTGAGAAACACTACCACTTAGAGACCAGTTATAAGTAAAGGAACTTGCAAGGAACCTGAGGTGGCCTGAGAGGTAGAAAGACCAGGAAGCCCTCACGAAAGAACAGCGTTAAGTAATCAAACTTTGGATAATAAAAGTCTTTCTGGGTCTCTGTTTCCTTATCTCTAAAGTAAAAATTTATAAAATACATTAATAGACTTTTTCTTAAATAAAACAATACAAGGTAGTTCATTAGTTTTCTATTGCAGTTATAACAAAGTAACATACACTTAAGGGCTAAAAGCAACAAAAATGTATCATCTTACATTTCTTGAGGTCAGAAGTCCAAAACAGGTCTTTTATACCAGGTTAAGATAATGTGTCAGCAGGCCTGGGTTCCTTCTGGAAGCTCTAGGGGATAACCTGTTTCTTTGCTTTTTCCAGCTTCTAGAAGCTGCTGATGTTCTTTGTTCCTTGATTTAGAACTCCATTCCATCTTCAAAGCTAACAATGGCAGATTGAGACATGATATCTCCCCAGCCTTGTGTCCATCTCTCTCTGACTCCATCTGCTCTTTTGCTTTCCCCAACACTTCCACTTTTTTTTTTTTTAAAGATTTTACTTATTTATTTGATAGACAGAGATCACAAGTAGTCAGAGAGACAGGTAGAGAGAGAGGGGAGGAAGCAGGCTCCCTGCTGAGCAGAGAGCCCGATGCAGGGTTCAATCCCAGGACCCTGGGATCATGACCTGAGCCGAAGGCAGAGGCTTAACCCACTGAGCCACCCAGGCGCCCCAACACTTCCACTTTTTAAGGTCCTTACGATTACATGGGACTCACCTGTTAACCCAGGCTACTCTCTCAATCTCAATGTCAGTTGATTAGCAATCTGAATTCTATCTGCAGCTTAATTCTCCTTTGCCATATAACATACCATACTTACAGGTTCTGGAGAATGAAATTTGGGCATCTGAGGGGAGCTATTAGTCCACTAATCACAGATAGTAACAACATATCCTGTATAGGATCATCATGAGGATACAATGAATCAATAACGCAAAGCATTTTTGTCTGGCATATAGTCAATATCCAATAAACATTGGCTCTTACTGTATTTCATGTCTACCTCAATCTCTAAACAGTAAGTTTCTCAGACAAGTCTTCTATTCATCTTTATAACACAGATCATAGATGTTCATGAAATATTTTTTGAATGAATGCACAACACAAAGAACACTCAAGAATATTTAAGGAATAAATAAATGCAAACATGTATACCTCAGATAGAGCTACAGAAGTGTCCTCCTAACCTCGTTCGCTTTTGCCTTCACCAGAACCTTGTGAAGTAGCCTGGCAACCCTCCAAATCAGTTTCTCTTCTTGACTTTTCTATTCAAGTTCACGGGTCCACCGTTTACTCATGTATGAAATCTCAAGATTCTTTTATAACATTTATTGACTTATTTACACCTTGTCTACTTTGTCTCCCATCTTTGGTTCTTTCCAACAATTTCTCCCCTTTATTCATTCAGCAAACATGACTTTAGAGTATACTATGTGCCAGAAATAAGGCAAGGCGCTCCTGAAACAAAGCTGAATTGGACATAGCCTTAAAGAGGAACTAAATTCTCAGCATTTTTCCTCAATGTCTCCAAATTTCTCTCCTACTTTCTCTTTCTCCAATTACCAGCTGGTTCAGGCCCTTGTCACTCCCTTAGGCTTCCCTGGAGCTAATCTCCATGCCTCTGTCACACTCCTTTAGTAAAGCACGTAGTGACGTTCTCCAAGTCCACCAGGTGTTTGCCTCCATGCCTTTGTTCACACCTGTTCCTCCACCTAGAATGTCTTCACTCTCTCTGCCAGGTGAAATCCCATGTATTTGCTTCTTCAGCCCCATTTCCATATCTCTCTTCTCCCAAGTGTTTTTGACCCTGGCAACACGGTCTTCTTTCTCACTCCTTGCACTACCTTAACATCAATGTCTTTTTTCCTGAAGATTCACCCGTGTGGTAGGCATCTTTTTGTGCCCTCTGATTTCTGCCCAGGAGGCTCTCAGTTGGTTCCGTGCAATGACAGCATTCGATTGTAGCCACACAGACTCTAGATTCTGTGTTTGAATCCTGACTACTGTGGCTTTGGGCATGTTACATAAACTCTCTAAACTTCAGTATCCTTATCTCCAAAGTGAGTTTATAATACAGGCTAGATATTTTCTAGTTAGTAGGGTTCTGGTAGAATGAAATGACTAAAACACAGGCTCTAGCTTATACTAAGCACTCAGCAAGCATTTGGTGTGCTTTTGCACATCTGGGTGATTGAGAATTGATTATTACCATTTATTTGGGGGGAGAAAAGAAATTTAAGTGTTAAATGACCCTCCCCAAATTGGGGAAGAACTGGGTTTAGAAGTTACATCACTTCAACTCCACTTTCTAAATACCTCCCACTTCTGAGTAGGAAGGAATATCTTTGTTTTATTTAAGAGTGTTTTTCCTTTCCCTTAAGTAGAAGCCTAGAGGCTAGCTACCTAATTTTAGATACTCTATTTTTCAAAAAAAAGTTTTTAATTAAGTTATCTCTGTGCCCAAAGTGGGGTTCGAATTCATGAACCCGAGGTCAAGTGTTGCATGTTCTACCAACTAAGCCAGACAGGTGCCCCTACATACTCTGGTTTTAACATAGGGGAGATGATTTGGGCAAAATTCTTAGCTTGTAAAAATGTTCACATTCTGCATCATATATGGCCAGACCCCGATGTCTCAGTTATAAACTCTTGGACCCTAAATCCATGAGCTACTTGACAGTAGGCTAGCAATTTCTTGCAACTAAATGAAATCCCCATAGTATCTGGAGGGCCCTCATCAGCTCCTGGAAGACCCAGGACATCATTCTATTGCCTTGTGCTGGGGCACTGGGAGGTAAATCTCCCAAGTGCCTTAGATAATACAGATATGTTTTAAGATTTAAGGGAAAATTAAAACTATTTCAGGGCCGCAGTTAGCTGGGAGTTGTTAGAACGTGTTTTAGGACTTCAAGGTTTATTTCAGCGGTCTCTCTCTTGGGGCAGAAATGGAAATATCAGTGGTTTGGGAGTCCTTCTTTGCCTCAGAAAAACCACAGCCTGCAAATCTAAGTGTTGTGGTGGTATCACTTGTCAAGCTAGGGCAGAGAAATTCTTGGCAGCTTCGGAAGAGGGAAGATCCTCGCAAACCCCATTGGAACTCTGCACCGGTCTGTTTTTAAAACAGGAAAATGGTCATGTCATTCTCTGTCTCAACAATTTCGAAAAACTCTCCATTGCCAACAAGATTAATCTAGACTCTTTTGGCCTAGCCTGTAAGGTCTGCCAAAAACTAGCCTCAACTTACCTTTCCAGCTTTATGACTCCCTCACCCCTGCCAAAGCCACACTATTTTCATTGTTCTCTAAATAAATACACACAAGTTGTAGTCTTTCTGAGGCAATGCTAAAATGTAATTTTAAAGGGGTAAAGAGTAATGTCCCACTTCTCTTTTAAAAAATTTTGAATTTATTTATTTATTTATTTATTTGAAGGAGTGGGGAAGGGGCAGAGAAGGAGAGAGAAACTTAAGCAGGCTCTATGCTCAGGGTGGAGCCCTAAGTTGGGCTTGATCTCATGACCCTGAGATCATGACCTGAGCTGAATTCAAGAGTCAGACATTTAACCAACTGAACCACCCAGGTACCCCAGGAATGTCCCACTTCTAATCTCAGGTGATAATATTAATAATAGTCACTATAAAACAATCATTGTACAAAAAGCACTTTATATACATTAACACATTTTAATCTTTACAGCCTAATCCTTATCACATTTTACCAAAAAAGGAAACTTGCGTATTAAGACAATTGCCCAAATCATACAGCTAGAAAATGCTGTAGCCAGGATTTCAACTGACAATGAGGCTTCCTAACCATGGCAACATTCTGGAAAGACTTGTTCCCTGAGAAGGGATTATTCTGATTACATCTGAACTTCCAGGCTGGCTTCTGCTGACTTTATAAAACTTCACTGTTTAAAGTTAAGCCTTGCAGATGAGAAAGTGGACAAAAATCTCCCTTAAAGCCTGTGTGCTCCACAGAGCCACAGTGTACATGATAATTGGACATTTTCTTTCTTTTTTCTAAGAAGGACCAAACTAAGCTAGAGGTTTCTCTGTATCATCTCTCTTGCTGAGAACCTTTATTGAATTACAAATTCATAAGTGAAATGTTTATGTAAGTTGCATAATTAAACTAAGCTTTCCACGAGAATGGCCTGAGTTAATGGATAACAGCTGTGAGTAGCTTTAAAAACAACTTAACCCTACCTGCAGTGCCTTCATAGTCGGAGAGGCTGGCCTGCGGGGGTTCTCCATCCTGGCTGCACATCAGAATCACAAGACAAGCAGAGCTTTTGAGAAACACTCTGCTGGCTTGGCCCCTCCCCAGACCAGTTCAGTTGTATTCTGGTGTGCAGAGAAGTGGGGGTGGGTGGGCAGGCGCTGGTAGTTGTTGAAGGCACTGCAGGTGATACGAATGTGCAGCGAGAGCCAGGGCTGTAGAAGAAATGTGTGTTTATGTAGTTGTTTATAGTGATCTGCAACCCTTAATAGCGATCCCGGTCCCTAATCATCTTAAACAATATGCATCTTTTCTAACTGTCCAAAATGTATTTTTAAGAATGTGCACAATCAGGGCGCCTGGGTGGCTCAGTGGGTTAAGCCTCTGCCTTTGGCTCATGTCATGATCTCAGAGTCCTGAGATCGAGCCCCGCATCGGGCTCTTTTTTAGCAGGGAAACTGCTTCCCTTCCTCTCTTTCTGTCTGGCTCTCTGCCTACTTGTGATCTCTTTCTGTCAAATAAATAAATAAATAAATCTTAAAAAAAAAAAGAATGTGAACAATGGCAGTACATTTTTATTATTTTTTATTGTGTTATGTTAGTCACCATACATTAGTTTTTGATGTAGTGTTCCATGATTCATTGTTTGCATATAACACCCTGTGTTCCATGCAATCAGTGCCCTTCTTAATACCCATCACTGTTCTCACCCATCCCCCCCACACCCCTTCCTCTCTAAAACCCTCAGTTTGTTTCCTGGAGTCCATAGTCTCTCATGGTTCATCTCCCCCTCCATTTCGCCCCCTTCATTTTTCCCTTCCTTCTCCTAATATCCTCCATGCTATTCCTTATGTTCCACAAATAAGTGAAACCAGATGGTAATTGACTTTCTCTGACTTATTTCACTCAGCATAATCTCCTCCAGTCCCATCCACGTTAACGCAAAAGTTGGATATTCATCCTCTCTGATGCCTGAGTAATACTCACAATGGTGGTATTTGAAGACATACATGAGTTAACAAAATATAAAACCTTTGGGTTTGGGCTGTCCCTTGGAGTTACTCAGTGTGTATTTGAGTGTGGTTTGAGCATGTGTATCACCAGCCTCCTGGGAGCTGGTCAGAATGCAGAAGGTCAGGTTCTCCCTTGGATCCACACACTTGGGTAAGGTCCACACGTTAAAGTGTGAAAAGCATTGCCTTGGAGATCTCTGTCAGTCCCTACATTTCACAAACGGGGGGAAGGAACAGCACACCAACAAGCTGACAGAACTCTCACTCAGAGCCTGAACTCCCACACGGGAAGCTGGGACACCATGTCTACTGATTCCTGGCCTTGCGAATTTTCCTCTGCAATACGCTGATATGCCATAAAAATAAATTACTTTGGGTCTCTTTCCGTGAGCAGATCCAGATTATTATCTTTCTTCTGTATCAAGGATGGTAGCAGGCTATGGGATGGAAAATGGGGCTTTCAATGATCACCTCATGTTTGAAAATGGGGCAAAGTCTCCTAAGATAAATATATATAGAATTAATCTGTAAAGTCTAATTTCACTTTGGCCTCAGTGAAAAAACTGTAGTACGATTACTGAAAAAAAAATACTCTTTTACGAAAGAAAAGAATGCTTTAAGTATGAAGCTATAAAATAGAATTATTTTCTTTGAACTGTAGTTGGATAAAGGGGGCACCTGGGTGGCTCAGTTGGTAAAACATCAACTCTTGATGTTGGCTCAGGTCATGATCTCAGGGTCCTGGGATTGAGCCCTGTGTCAAGCTCTATGCTCAGTGGGATGTCTGTTTCTCTCCCTCTCTCTCTCTCTGCCCCTCTCCTCTCTCTCTCTTTCTCCACCCCCCGCCGCATTAAATAAATATAGCTTTAAAAAAACTTAAGTAACAAAGGTTGGGTTTCATGCCAATAGAAGTTTCTATTTCAGCTCTGCTTAAAATTGTTTGTAGGTATAAATTTTTTTTTAAAGATTTTTATTTATTTATTTGACAGAGAGAGATCACAAGTAGGCAGAGAGGCAGGCAGAGAGAGAGAGGGAAGCAGGCTCCCTGCTGAGTAGAGAGCCCGATGCGGGACTCGATCCCAGGACCCTGAGATCATGACCTGAGCCGAAGGCAGCGGCTTAACCCACTGAGCCACCCAGGCGCCCTGTAGGTATAAATTTTTACCAGGCTATGAAACTTTGATGTGAGGAGATAAAATTGTTTATGACCCTCCATAACTGAAATTACTTCACTCAGTGGCACCGGCACTCAGTTCTGCCAATGGTAGAAGACTTAATATTGCAAGTCGGGGTCACCTGAACAAACCATCTCCTTGGATTAAATGCAGGGGCAAAAATCAGCATTTCTTCCTTATGGAGGACGAGGCTGAGGGTGAGGATAGTTCAGCAATATTTGGCACTGAGACGGGAATAGGCATCACGTGCTGTCCCTGAGTAAGCTGGGTGGTATCAAGTGGTCTAGTCTTTTTTTTTTTTGTCTTTATATTTGAAGTTTATTTCTTGTAGACAGTATATAAATGTGTTTTGTTTTTATATGCATATGTCAGTCTGCCTCTTAATTGTATTGTTTAGTTTATGTATGTTCTTTTTTTAAAAATTTTATTTATGTATTTGACAGAAAGAGATCACAAGTAGGCAGAGAGGCAAGCAGAGAGAGAGGAGGAAGCAGGCTCCCTGTTGAGCAGACAGCCTGATTCTAGGACCCCAAGATCACGACCTGAGCTGAAGGCAGGGGCTTAACCCACTGAGCCACCCAGGTGCCCCTAGTTTATGTATGTTCTATGTAATTATTTAATTAGTTGGATTTAGGTTCACTTCTTTGCTTTTTCATTTGTTACATATGAGTTTTTGTTTTTCTCTCTTTTTAAAAATTTTTTTTAAATTTTTTATTAACATATAATGTATTATTAGCCCTAGGGGTACAGGTCTGTTAATCTCCAGGTTCACACACAGCACTCACTGTAGCAGATACCTTCCCCGATGTCCATAACCCCCCCAGCCTCTCCCTATACCCCCTTCCACCCGGGGCAACCCTCAGTTTGTTTTGTGAGATTAAGAGTCTCTTACGGTTTGTCTCCCTCCCAATCCCATCTTGTTTCAGTTTTTCCTTCCCTACCCCCAAACTCCCTACTTTGCCTCTCTACTTCCTCATATCAAGTAGTCTAGTCTTTTTTTTAATCATTTTTTAAATTTATTTTCAGCATAACAGTATTCATTGTTTTTGTACCACACCCAGTGCTCCATGCAATCTGTGCCCTCTCTAATACCCACCACCTGGTTCCCCCAACCTCCCACCCCCACACCTCTTCAAACCCTTCAGATTGTTTTTCAGAGTCCATAGTCTCTCATTGTTCACCTCCCCTTCCAATTTCCCCCAACTGCCTTCTCCTAACTCCCCATGTCCTCCATGCTATTTGTTATGCTCCACAAATAAGTGAAACCATATGATAATTGACTCTCTCTGCTTGACTTATTTCACTCAGTATAATCTCTTCCAGTCCCGTCCATGTTGCTACAAAAGTTGCACAGGAATCCATCAGAATCCTAGAGGAGAACATAGGCAGTAATCTCTTCGATATCAGCCACAGTAACTTCTTTCAAGATATGTCTCCAAAGGCAAAGGAAACAAAAGCCAAAATAAACTTTTGGGACTTCATCAAAATCAAAAGCTTCTGCACAGCAAAGGAAACAGTCAAGAAAACAAAGAGGCAACCCACGGAATGGGAGAAGATATTTGCAAATGACAGTACAGACAAAAGATTGATATCCAGGATCTATAAAGAACTCCACAAACTCAACACACACAAAACAGATAATCATATCAAAAAATGGGCAGAAGATATGAACAGACACTTGTCCAAAGAAGACATACAAATGGCTATCAGACACATGAAAAAATGTTCATCATCTCTAGCCATCAGGGAGATTCAAATTAAAGCCACATTGAGATACCACCTTACACCAGTTAGAATGGCCAAAATTAGCAAGACAGGAAACAACATGTGTTGGAGGGGTTGTGGAGAAAGGGGAACCCTCTTACACTGTTGGTGGGAACGCAAGTAGTCTAGTCTTATCAACATTTCTGGCACCTGCTGTGCCTGCTGCCCTCAGGGTCAGGTTCACTTCCTCCCAGTTGTCCTTTCTGCTCTAGGCTCTCCCAAACTCGCCTGCAGGTTTCCCTGTTCTGCCCACCCCTTTCCTGGCTGGTCCCAGAAAGGAACGATGCAAAACCCTAGGATTTTTCAGAGATCCACAGTTGCTGAACCCTAGTTTCAGAGTCTAGGAATCTTTCTTCCCTTCCTGTTTGTGGAATGCCTTCTTTCTGGTGAGAACTGTTCTCACATACTTACGCATTTCTTCCATTCCACTGTTCCCAAGCTTTGCGCAGTGGCAGTATCGTAGCCAATGAGGTTTATCCGAGGCGCGATTATTGCTAATTGAAAACTTTTCCCATTCCACTGTTCCCGGTATAAATGCAATGTACTAATATGGCCAGTTGACAGCTCTTGAATATATCTGTCTATCTATCTATCTATCTATTTTTTATTTTAATTCCAGTATAGGTAATTTACAGTGTTATATGAGTTTCAGGTGTACAATATGATGATTCAACACTTCCATATATCACCCAATGCTCATTGTGAGTGGCTCTTGTTATTTAAAAGGAAATTTATATACATATAAATTTTCCTTTAAATTCAGAAGACTCCTTTTTTACCTCACAGCCAGAATTGTATAGTAGGAGAAGGGTCTCCCCAGGTGCTCAAAGGCCAGGTGTAGAAAAGAGCCTTCCTCTTTCCAGGCTGTGCCACCCACACCCTGAGAGCAGCCTACAAAGAATGCCCCTCAGTACTACCTGGGTTGTGGAGGAAGTGCAATGGGGGAAATCCGGACAATATGGTTCTGGTTTTTGTTTTGTTTTTATTTTATTATTTTTAAAATTTTTTCTAAAATTTTTAATTTAATTTTATTTTTTAAAAGGATTTTATTTATTCATGACAGAGAGAGACAGTGAGAGAGAGAACACAAGCATGGGGGAGTTAGAGAGAGAAAGAGATATGGGGCTTGATCCCAGGATCCAGGGATCATGACCTGAGCCAAAGGCAGACACTTAGCAACTGAGCCACCCAGATACCCCTTTGTATTGTTTTTTAAAAATTTATTTATTTATTTGTAAAAGAGATAAAGCACAAGCAGGAGGGGCAGAGGGAGAGGGAGAGAATCTCAAGCAGACTCCGGGCTGAGCTTTGAGCCTGAAATGGGGCTCCATCCCCATATCCTGAGATTACGACCAGAGCGGAAACCAAGAGTCGACGCTTAATGGACTACACCATCCAGGTGTCCCTGGACGATACATTTTTAAACAGGATTTGAAGCACAATCTTGCCCCAATCCCTCAGATTAAACCATATTTTAAGTCCAGTATGGTAAACCTCTTTCCATTGTTCAGGCTTCTATTCACAAGAGGCAGAGAATTATATAAACATTTTTGAGTACTCTGTGCAGGACCCTTCGTAAGGTCTACATGACCTATGTAGACACAGTTGGTGCCCTCAGGTGTATATTAGTTTTTCATTGTTACTGTAACAGATTACCACTGACTTAGTGGCTTAAAACAATGCAAATGTATTAATAGTTCTGGAAGTCAGAAGCCCAAACCCAGTCTCACTCAAAGTGTTGACAATCCTGTGTTCCTTCTGGAGGCCCTAGAGGGGAATTTTTTCCTTGCCTTTTCTAGGTTCAAGAGGCTAAGCATCTGCCTTTGGCTCAGTTCATCATCTCAGGGTTCTGAGACTGAGCCCCATGTCAGGCTCCCTGCTCAGCGGAGAACCTGTTTCTCCCTCTCCCTTTGCCTGCTGCTTCCCCTGCTTGCACACACACACGCACTCTCTCTCTCTCTCTCTCTCAGTCTGTGTCAATAAATAAAATCTCTAAAGAAAAAAAGAAGTTCCCAAGGAAGGATGGCTTTCCAGGGCCTGGCAGAGTGCCTCTTTTTCCTACAAGGACTGCACAAGATAAGCCATATATTAACGATCTTTCTTCATTCCATTTCACTTCTTTTTTTTTTTTTAAGAATTTATTTATTTGACAGACAGAGATCACAAGTAGGCAGAGAGGCAGGCAGAGAGAGAGAGAGGGGGAAGCAGGCTCCCCTCTGAGCAGAGAGTCCGATTCCCAGGACCCTGGGATCATGACCAGAGTGGAAGGCAGAGGCTTAACCCACTGAGCCACCCAGGCGCCCCATTCCATTCCATTGTGCTTCTAACTGCATCCTTATTCACCTACCCTGAGAGATAAAAAGTACAACATTGGGACCCCTTGGGTTTCTTGTCCCCTCACCTTTCTTCTTTAATCCAGCATCTATGGCTGTGGATCTCAGGAAGAGGGCTCTGGAGGTGGGAAGGAGCATGTGGTCCTGGTCTACACTGTACCTGTGAAGAGAAATGCTCAGAGCTCCTGCTACCCGGCCCACACTTGGAGCACAGGAATTGCCTTTGTGCAGGTTGTCTCTTTGTCTTCAATCAGTTCACACATGTGGAGCCTGTAGGTCAGGTTTAACCCACAGGTCCTACAGTGGACTGAATGTTTGTCTCCCCCAAATTCAAAATGTTGAAGTCCTAGCTCTCCGGGTGACGGTATTTGGAGATGGGGCTTTTGGGAGGTGCTGGTGTCATGAGCATGGAGTGGTAGTGTTGGGATGAGTACCCTTATAAAAGAAGCCCCAGGGAGCTCTCTCACCCCATCCGCCATGTGAAGATGCAGTGAGAAGATGACTATGAACAAGGAAGCAGGTCTTCACCACATGCTGAATCTTCTGGCACCTTGATCTCAGACTTCCCAGCCTCTAGACCTGAGAGAAATTTAGGTTGTTCACAAGCCACCCAGTCTATGGCATTTTTGTTATAGCGGCCCTCGTGGACTAAGACAGGTACATTTAATTTGACCTGTGGAATGGACCCAGTGAAAATCTAAGAGTTTATAACGTAAACTTTGGATTTGAAAAATTGGAGGGTCTGGCAATGATCCCCCCCTCCCTCTGTTGGACAGCAGCAGGCAGACTCTGAGGAACAGCTGCCCTGCAAGGTGGGCCATTTTCCTCCATGACACCTGATGGTGTCTTCGTTGTAATGTAACTCCTGGCTTAGATACTGACATTTATTTTCTGGAATCTTACCTATTCCCACACCTGTTCCTTGCTCTACTCACCAGCTACTAAGAACACCGTGTGGGTTATTTCTGCTCTAGTAACTCAAAAGATCTCCTCCTCCCAATGACCGCCTCTCACTCTCTCTTTCCCTCATCACTTCAGTCAGGTAATGTCTCTTGCTAGTCTGGAGGACACTCCGTCTTCCCCTGGTGGCTGAATAAAACATTTTGTTTACGCACATAATAAATTCCCTTCCCCTAAGGGCTTATGCTTTTGGAACACAAAAGCCAGAAAGACTGGAAAGGCTATTTTTATGTTCTGTTACATTCCTTGAGAAAATGGACAGAAACTGCTCAAATAAAGAGAAGGGACTAGGAGGAGGAAAACTCCACTGTAAATTAAGATATAAAAATACTTTAAAGCCATGATTCCTTATTTAACAAAATAAGACATGCTGGCTGTTAGAGCTCGAGCATCCCAGAGGTGATGCAGTAAATGAATGTTCCCAGATAGCCCACCACCCAGAGGTGATTGCTATTCATATGTTATTTCAGAATTGCTATGTATGATTATTTTTTTAGAAGTAGGATCATAGTACTACATTGTTCTATACCTTGACTTTTTCCACTTAGCAATATATTGTGAACACCTTTCCATGTCAGCCCAAGCTGATTTACCTCATTGATTAAATTGGCAGCAAGTATCCCTGTGTACGATCAAACCGTTGTTTGTTTCTCCAATTCCCTTTTGGTTGTTTAAAATTTTTATTATAATAGAAGCAACAAATGTTCTCCAACATACATTTTTGCACAGCTTGTAGAAGTATGTCCTAGAAGAGGTTATGCTGGATCAAGGAGCATGTATATTTGAAATTTTTGGTAGATACTGGCAGTAAATCTCCCAAATTATACAGTGTCGGTAAGGTTAGATTAGAATTTCTATTTTTCCCACACCTTTGCCATCATTAAGCTTTATCAAATAAAACTGATTTGAGTCACCTCTTGCTATTAAAAATGTGAATAAAATATACCTTTTTTTTGCCTTAGAATAGAGTAAGTATATTGCCAATAATGGAGACTTTCTTTAGTGAGTAAAATTTTTGATGTGTTTCACTAAGGAGATGCTTGGGGAAGAATTAACAGGAAGAAGAAACAGGTCAGGAAGCCTACAGAGGTCAAGTCCAGCCTGGGGTGTGGCAAATGAGGCCAGCCCCAAACTAGGTGGTGGGAACCAAGGAGGTGTACAATTTGAGGTAACTAGAAGGGGAAAAAGGCAGAGGGGGCCATATGTCCATGGGGCCATAGTCTATGGGGAGAAGCAAGATCAGTTTGGCACTGATACCAACTTTACACTTGTTAAATATTAGAGACATGTCCAAACCTAATTTCAGGATATATTTATTGATTATTGGGCAAATTCTAGCATAGCAAGAGAGAAGGTTAAACACACACACACACACACACACACACACACACACACACACACACACACACATTACATTAGGCTCTAGGTGCCACCAGCTGGCATCAGCTGGCATTTCACTAATAAAACAGAGAAAAGAAAAGGGGAATAAATTAATAAATTCAACTTACCTCTGAGATTTAAGTGTAAAAGCAGGCCTGTATTCCCAACACTCCAGATCTGACCCGGTCTCTGGAACCTGCTATCATATCTCTTTGTTTTTCACCTTCATAGAACTCATCACAATTTGTGATCATTCTATTAATATTCACCTCTCTACTCAACCATAAACTCTAACTCAGTGTCCCCATTGCTTGACACAGGGCCACGTAAATAATAAAAAACATTGTTAATAAATATTTGGTGAATGAAATAAGGAAGAAAAAGAAAGAGGAGGTAAGGGAAGGGAAAAAAGAGGAAAGGGAAGGGAGGGTGGGGAGGGGAGGACAGAAAGGAGGAGAGGTGGGGAGAGAAAGAAAAAAAGAAAAGAGAGAGGTGGAGAGTAGGACCAAGCCAGCTGGCTGGTATACACAGCATGGAATAGAGTCCGGGCCCTCCAGGTACCCTGAGAAGGTGGAGGAACCCAGGGTACATTAAAGAGTTGGGCAGCAGGGATCAGTAGGTCCTAGCTTCTTTGTGTGAATAGCCTTTGCGATCACTGCTAGCTATCAGACATGGGTGGAAGTAACAACACATCTGTAAACCCTACATGTTATCAGTAAAGATGCTTTTTATAAAATGTCCAAAAATTAGTGACTAGTTCAATAATTCAAAAAAACGTATTTTAAAAATCAAACACATACAGAAGTACCTTCTAGCTTTCTAGTAACCATTTCTTTTAGTCTAGGTAACCTTCTGACTAAATATAGGATAAATATTTATACATAAAATTTATAAAGGATGGTCACATTCTCTGACTACAGAATATCAAAAAAACACCGGCAATCCCTGATGGAAAAAACCACCAAAGCTTTTGCTGACTTGTTCGTGAGTCCATTAAATTGTTTTGGTTTCAAAGCATTAGAATCAAGTATTGTAGATGGCCCAATGGAATGTTACAAATACTTTATTTACTTACAGTTTGAAATTCAGTTAGAAAACAGAATTATTTATTTATTTATTTATTTATTTATTTGGAAGACTGGATTTAAATGGAAGAGAGCTGAATAACTTTACAAGATTAAAGAATGAGAATTTATTATCATTCAGAAAAGGAACCTCCCTCATGGATGTTTCAAAGACATTGGGAAGTTGGGGCAATTACTGGCATGTGCAGAATTCTGGGTGTTGTGTGCTATGAATCCTGGAGTGGTGCTGACCTGGGAAATGAGTAATGAGAACCGATATCTCTTGCTACTGCAAGCCCAAATAGTAAGACAGGAGGTAGACTGTATTATTACCCAATTATAATTGAAAATTATTTGATTTTCTTGAGCTTACACATATGGTGAACATTTGGAAATTCTAGACTTGCACATTTTAACTAGAAACAGTAAAATAAACACAGACTTTGGACTTTTAGTTAGATGAATTTTCTGCACACATTATCATTTCTGCTTCACATTGAAAGATGTAGCTGGTAATCTACGGAAGTTTGCATGAGAGTAAAGTTGACTCCAAGAGAAACTTGGACTATGTGAATCTGTGTTCAAAGTTCAGCCAAAGTAAAGAAGTAGTTCCATGTCAGCATGAGTCGCCAATAATAATGTTATAAAAAATGTTTTCTGGAAGCAAGCAGTCTTTCTCTCCCTCTCTCTATTTTTTTTTTTTTTTTGTCTGCATGAAATAACTCAAACCATACTTAGTAAACAGAAGTTCTGGACGTAATTTCAAACAATAGGTCTCTGTTGCGTGCCACATACAAATAGAAAGTTAAAGATTGAGAACTTACTCATTCAAAGGTCACTTAGAAGGTTTCCCACAGTAAACAAGTATTCATTGAATGCCTTTTATGTGCCCAGCCTTGTGAGGGGATGGTGGAGGATGGGAAGGGGCACTCATGAAGGACCATGCTAAGACATGGTCCCTGAGTTTGGGGAGCCTTCACTGATTTGGAGGAATATGCTGGAAACATATGAAACTGCTAAGTAACAACATAAAACTGGGTGAGGTTATGTATTTAAGTGAGTCATGAAACCCATTAAGGATGGTGGATGCTCATGGAAAGTGAATGTAATGAAGACAGAGGGGGTTTTCCTGGGCTGAACAGAGTATGGACAGGGAAATTGGACAGAAAGGGCTTTCCAGGAGGGGACTAGCAGGAAACAGGAGCGACATGTAAGGGAGGGAAGAGGGAACTAGTTGGCAGATAGATTGGGTCAAAGTTTCAAGTCATTTTCTAGCAGAGGGGAGTCCTTGCTTTCCTGCCCAAACCTGCCTCACTGTACCTGTCCCTTTTGCCTTACACCCAACTCCATCTCTTAGCACCTGTCAGAACCATCTGTGTGTTCTGAATACTGTATTCCTCTCTCTCTGCCCAGGCTTGCTTTATGCTATGTCAGGAGTTAGATAGCTTGGGCTGAATCCTGGCTCTTCCACTCACCAGCTGGGCAAGTTGTTTAATGCCTTTCACCTTAGTTTCCCCATCTCTAAAGAGGAGTTAATAATGATTCACTCCATGAATGTATATCAAGTTTTTACAGCAGTAGCTAGTACACAGTAAGCAATGTTAATTATAATGTTAACTATTCCTTGGGAGGTGTTGAGAAGCCCATTTCAAAAATTAAAATGATGACCTATGGAAGATCATCTTTGGAGGCACTAATAATCATCCAGCCCCTGGGCAAGGAAGGCTGAGTGAGGGTGAGACCCTGGACATGGTGGCTTTACTGAGGTGCTACCCTCATAACTTCTGCCAACACCAGCATCACTCCCAGATCCTGGCCCTGCCCAAGCTCCCACACTCTCAGGAAATACTTCCACAGACGGTGATAGCTGGGAGGAGACGGCTGAGAAGGTTGGTTTTGTTCATGGGCAAAGAAGAGACAATGAATGGAGATAAGATGAAAATATCTTTAGAAAAGATTTTAAGCCACTGACTGTAAAGATAGAAGAGGTGAGACTTAGAATCGGGGAATCAAGTTCATGAACATGGAATTTAAAGAAATGGATGAAAAACAGAAGTCAAAGAACAAGTAACCAGAGACAAAAAAGGCACACCAGAGAGGATGCCCTTATGGAAGCCACAAGAACAGTTTTAGGCAGAAGGGATTTTTATCTGTGACCCAATTTGGAATGTTTGATTCCCACATCAGAATCTGGGGCACCTCTGTCTATGGTTTACCAAACATTTCTTACAAACCCTAACATTCTGGGATTCTGTTGACTCTTTCTGGAGGTTCTTGTGGTTTTACTTGTTATTGGTAAACTCTTTTGACCACCCTTCAAAACTGACCACCCTTCAAAACTGGAGAGTTGACCGTTAACCTCAGATTGCCCCAGTTCACTGAATACCCACTACCGCCACTACCATTCTTTCTGCCGCTAGATTTCCTTCTCCTTTCCCAAAGCAGAAAGAACAATTTTTATATGTAAGCACAGTGATTTTGAAATTACAGTCATGTAATTTAAACTCTTTGCATTTTTTTAACTCTACATTTTTAAAGGATGTTTTTCTGATATGATATGTAATTTGTAGAATTTCAGTTTTCATGCCTTTCTCAGCTTTTGCATTTCCAGTTGCATTTCATTTGTGGTGGACTGATGTGTAGCTGCTGATTCATGATGGTCCCCTGAGCACACCACTTGACCCTCTGTCCCAAGCTTTCCATCCAGGAAATTACCAATTCATTTTTAATAAAATATTTCAGAACGATCCTGCAAAACAAACCTATCCCAAGGACTTCTAAATTTATTCAAGACTCTCCTTCTTCCTCTCTGATGCCATCATCTTTTGCTTTCCTGAGCTCTTCCTGCTGCTCCCTAAATGTAGCCACACCCCAGATCCCATGCTGTGGCTCTCAGCTTTTCTATCATATAGTATTAATCTACCCTAAGGGCTTTCTAGAGCTTCTCTTCCTGCTGTCTTCCATATCTATATTTCTGAGCTCTTCATCTAAACTCTTATTCTATATTTTTTGTTGTCCCCAGTTGGATATGCTACTGTCAGTCCAAGCCGAGCTAGTCTAGACTCAACAGGCATCCTCTGTCAGCCACTGGGACTCTTGTCTGACCTTTTCTTCCCCTATGCCATACTTATTCAGTTGATGAGCCCTAAAGATTTTGGCCACTTCTAGCAGGAAGTATCATATTCTACCCTCTAAAGCTGTCCCCTGTTAGACTGTAATTCCCCTTTGGTTTTAAGCTTTTTGAGGCTAAGGATTCTATCTTGCTCACCTTTAAATCCCTATAATTCTATATTTTTAAAAATAGCAGACATGCAATGAACACTTGTTTGAATTTAATAGTTGAGATGCAGAGTGTTCAAATACATTTATAAAGCATAAAGTTGAAGTTAATCAGGTTTCCTTATTAGGTTGCTAGTGTTGTTATCAATTCTCCCTTTTTAAAGATTTACTTATTTATTATATATTTAGAGAGAGTGCAAGCAGAGGCAAGGGTCAAGGGAGAGGGAGTTTATTATCAAATCTTTTTTTTTTTTAGATTTTTTATTTATTTATTTGAGAGAGAGGCAGTGAGAGAGAGCATGAGCGAGAAGGTCAGAGGGAGAAGCAGACTCCCCGTGGAGCTAGGAGCCCGATGCAGGACTCGATCACGGGACTCTGGGATCAAGACCTGAGCCAAAAGCAGTCGTCCAACCAACTGAGCCACCCAGGTGTCCCTAATTCTTAAAAGAGGCATTATAGTATTCGAGTCAGTCCAAACTTAATCGATCTTAGGACCCATTTTTCACAGCACCGATTTGCATCTCCCTGGACAGAAGTCCTCAGAACAAAGTTCGTGAAATGTTATTCTGGGATAACTGATTAACTATTCATATACAAAAATACAGAATAAAAAAATCTGCATGTGTCAAAATGTTATAATTAAAACATGCACATATACATACATATATAACTAATACACATATATACATATGTATATACATATATATAACTAAAAACTGTAAGAAAATATAGATGAATATTTCTTATTCTTGTGGTGGGGAAGACTTTCCCATAACATGCACAGCAGAAACCATAAATAGCAACATATTTGACTACATACATTTAAAAACTGTAAATGTTTCTATACATTTAAAAAACTTAAAATTAACCCAAACACCAGAAGATAGAAAATTGTGAAGAGAACATTTGCAATGTATATGATAGATTAAGAATGAATATCCTTTACTAAATAAAAAACTTGGGGCACCTGGGTGGCTCAGTGGGTTAAAGCCTCTGCCTTTGGCTCAGGTCATGATCCCAGGGTCCTGGGATCGAGCCCTGCATTGGGCTCTCTGCTCAGCAGGGAGCCTGCTTCCCTTCCTCTCTCTCTGCCAGCTTGTCATCTCTGTCTGTCAAATAAATAAATAAAATCCTTAAAAAACTCTTACAGAATAAAAACAAGGATGAACATACCCAAAAGGCATATATAAACAACTTAAAAAAGAAGAGATACAAATGGTCAATAGTATTGGGAAAAAATTCAACCCAGCTATGTATTTAGTGAAATATAAATTAATACAAAAGAACATGAGAGGAAATAGGTTACAATGCTGGTGGGGGGTCAAACTGTAGAATTATTCGAACAGTAACTTATTAGTATTTATCAAAAGCTTTTAAAAATGTGCCTCTCCTTTTACCGAGCAAGCCCACTTAAAGGGATTTATGGTAAGAAAATATTGGAGCAAGTATTTAAAAATGAATGTATAAGGGTATTCATTGTAATATAGTTTATAATAGTAAAAGATTAGAAATTGCCTAGTTGTCCAATTCCATATGAGATTTCACACACCAACATTTAAACATTTAAAAGAAGTTTCTCTGGATTAAGGGCTAGAGCTAACTGGGTTTTTTCATTGCACTTTTTTGGTGTGTTTCCACACTTTCTAGGTTCACGGTGCATCATTTTCTTAGAAATAAGTGACTTTCAGGTACTTTTAAAAGGAAGCATTTCACATAAAATGTGTCGTGCAAGTTTCTGAATCAGGAAATGGAATTTACTAAGTATCTGACATCATTGTTTTCAAATCTTAGTTCCCCTTTTAATTTTCATTTTCCACTCTTTCCCTTGTCCTAGTGAGAGAGAGAAGAAAATAGCCTCTAGGTAGTCTTCTAATTCCCCTACCCCAAATCCTCCTTTCCCCTAAGTAACCCGCCCCTCCAATCTGCCTCTAGGAGAACTTCCTTTCTTTGAATCTCAAGTTCACAGGCTCCACTTCCTCCAGCTCCCACTCCGTGGCTGAGTCAAGTTGGGAAGGGAGCCCCACCGCAGTCCAGACCGGGCCTGTGGGGTCAAGGCTGCCCTCTTTGTTGTTCTAACTCCCCTGAGAGAGGCGCCTCCAAACCAGAAGGCCAAGTCTCCCTTAACTGGTAGCACATTCTGTCCACAAACCTCTAACCCTCTAATCCGCCTCAGGATGGGTCCCCTGTGCAGCAGAAGGATAAAGGATGTGTCTTCAATTTGCCAGAAGGTAACTCTCTCTGGCATCAGGTTAATCCATATGAAAGACAAGGCTGGTCATTCTTCCTTCACAACCACATTTTCCCTTCGATTCTCTGGCCTCTCCTTGGACTCCACTCGACTCGTGTCTCTACCTGATTCCTAAATGTACTTCCCAAGGTTCTGAGCTCAGCCCTTCCCTGACAATTTCTGTCCAGAGATCCCTTCTGCTATCACATCTGCCCCTAATGCCACCCAAGGATTTGCCTCCAGGCTGATGGCTTTTCTGGTTCCAATTCTACATGCCCAGCACTGCTGAAAATCTCCTCCAGGCTGTCCTCCCGGTGACTTGGGCCTAATAAATTATGTCTAAGGTCAACTAGCCATGTCTTCCCCAAACCTCCAGACCTTCCTGTTTCTGTAGCAAAACCACATTTTTCCTTTCCAAGCTCAAAACATCAGTCACTTGGGACTACTTTCTCTTTTCCTTCCTCTCTGAGATTCTTCCCTCCCTACTGTTCCCCAGTCTGATCAAATATTTCTCCAGCTCTCTTCCACCCATCTTTTCTTTTCGGTGCTACCATCTCCCTAGCTTGACTCTATCATTCAGGCATGGAGATTATGGTGACCTCCTGACACCTCCCTGCTTCCCAACTCAACCCCAAGCCAACCTTCCTAAGACACTGCTTGGATCCTGTCATTCCTCCACTCAAACACTGCGAGGAGTTCTGTCAAACCCAGTGTTCCCAGTCAGGCATTCAGAGCCTATCATCTAGCCCCAAGCTACGTTTCAAGCCCCAATTCTATTGCTTTGTAATAGAAATTTAGAATTCAGTTCAGCAGATATTTTGACCAATCTATAATCCTTCCTTTCTCCACAATTTGGCAGAACCTCTTCTTTCATCTTTCTTTGCCTCTACATAAGTTTACTACCACCCACCCCTTAAGTTACCATAGCCAGGTTTCCAGAGATGACTTTGTTTCAAATGGCACTTAACCCATTCTTTTCTGTTTGACTGTTTGTCTTTATGTCTAGTCTTCCCCACAAGGGTTAAAGTTTTTGTCTTATGTATCTGTTTATATCCCCACATTTCCTGGCACATATTCAGTACCTAAAATATACTTGCTTAATGAGGAAATGAATGAACAGTTAGATCAAGTAGCCAGCTTTCCTGCCTCTGAATAGAATTCACTTAGGGATGGCCAAGTGGCTCTGTCCTCAAAATCAGTCTGTTTTGGCAAAGATTGCTATATACAGCTACCATTTTGCAGTGTAGCTTTTGTCTCTAATGAAGCAAAATTTAGATTATGATAATGTTTTAGTAGAGAAGATATCAGAAAAAAAAGTTGCCATGTGAGTAAAAGTGGGGCCAACTCTTCTAACTCTTGGTAGTTATTTTCATTGTCTGTATGGCATACCTTTCTGCCTTTTTTTCTGGTAATGGACCCTGTATATTTTCTTTGCCCCCCACTATCTACAAGTCACATGGATGGGAAGGTAATAGGTAGGATCTAGTCTTAGGAGTCTATTTTCACTTGAGCACTGGGCCCAAGTGACATCAGTTATATCCTTCACAGAGACTTTCTGTTGGAGCTAGAAGGGAGGTAGCTCTAAGGATATTACCCCAGAACTACCATGGACCACCTCTCTGACTAGAAACCAATGGCCTCCTTATTGCCCAAATCCATGATTTGGGAATCCAAATACCATTCATGTAGGTAGGTATCTTTAACTTCATATATCTAAAAATGGAGCTCCTTCTCCCTTGGATGTATCTGTCTCCCATTCTTTTATATCAAAATAAATGGCACCAGTATTCACCTGATTACTCAAGCAGAGAAGCCAAGAGTCATCTTTTTTTTTTTTTAAGATTTTATTTATTTGCTAGAAAGAGAGAGAGAGCAAGCGAGTACACACAAGCAGGCAAAGAGGCAGGCAGAGGCAGTGAGAGAAGCAGTTTACCTGCTGAGCAAGGAGCCCGATGCGGAACTTGATCCCAGGACCCTGGGATCATGACCTGAGCCGAAGGCAGCGGCTTAACCCACTGAGCCACCCAGGCGTCCCATCATCTTTGATTCCCCATTTCTTTCATTTCACATAGCTAATCTTTCAGCAAATTCTGTTGATTCTAGCTCCAGATCTGGCCCTTTCCTTATCTTCTTGGTCACGAACCTAAGGTCAAGGCACAATAGCTGGTCACCCTCAGTTCAAATGTCACTTCTTTAAGAGGTCTCACCTGGAAGCCCTATAAAGATTTCTCCCTCTTCCTACCTGCACTTTCTTGCTTCATCCTATTTATTTCTTTATGGTGCTTGTGACAATGCATAACTATCTTGTTTAATTTGTTGACTTTGCTTCCTTTTACTGGAATGTAAGCTTCTCCCAGAGTAGACTATCTTGCTGGTGATTATGGTCTGTGTTTAGCAGGTCCAAAGCACTTGATAAATTTTAATGGAATAATTATAACAAATTAATTCTTTATGCAAAATTTCCACTTTTCTTGAAATTTCTCCTCCTTTGACAGCTCAGACATAGTATTGTCTGTTTCTTCTCCTTCCTTCTTCTAAGAGAAAATGTTCTCTAAATACCTTCTAGGTGGAGTTCTCAGCCTCCATAGTTTCTGACCTCCTCAATGTCCTTCCTCACTCAAGCTGATCTACTTTCAGTCCTCACTGCAGACCACTTCTTTCTTACCTTTTCTACAGCACTCTACTGCTTGAAAACATCCATTCTTCTATGCACTGTATACAATCAAGTCCCGGCTAAAAATTCCTCATTATCTACCCCAAACCACCTTTCTGACTCATTCTGACTATACCTCCCCCTACCTCCTTTCAAACCTTCTCCTCCCCAGCAGCCCTGAATTAATTAGCATTCCTGGTGTCCATCTTGTGCTTTCCTTCTCTGTCACAAGGACTTCTACTAATTATATTGTCTCCCATTGCTATAGTTGTGTGTATTTTTTATGGCACTTAATTCTGCTTTGTATTATATCTATTTGGCGTGATTCTATTTATCTTAATAACTCATAAACTCCTCGAGCACAGGAACTGTGTCTGATTCATGTTTCTAAACTACATAGGTCTGATACAGTGCCCAGCACATGTCTACTGAATGTTAACACACACTGTCAGAGTGCTTAGGGGTGTGGGGGACTGGGTCCTGATTCCAGCTCACTTGAACAATTAATACACCTCATTAACACTTGGTTTCCTGAAAAATGGGAAGAAATGGTGCCAAACTCATACAGTTGTTGTGACCATTAAATAAAATTGTGCACATAGAGCGTTTGTCCCTTTCGTTGATCCTGTGGGTATAACATTTAGAGAACCCACTAAGCATGGAAATCTGCCTTCCTTTTCCCTATTCTGTGTGTACCCATTCAATGCCGTGTGTTTATGAAGAGCCCAAGGAGCCTGATTACCTTGCAGATGGACTTGGCCAACATAGCAGCTCCTGGAAGTGGCCTTGCCACCATTGCTTCTTAGAGTCCCTGGTACTTGTGCTTGGCAGAACTGAGCACTAGGGTATCTAGTATCATTTAGATTTTCTTGATTTCAAGACTTTGCTCTAGTGGTAGTTTCCCTGTGGACTCTGCTATCATGTTTGGCTAGTCCACATTGTCTCAGAATTCCTGAGTCAATTCCTTTCTATTATTACTTCATTTTCTAGCTAAAAGCCTAGTTCATATCTTGCTATCTACTGATAGATGCATGGAGAAAGAAAATGTGGTATAGGAATGTCTGGGTTGCTCAGTTTGCTAAGCATCTGCCTTTGGCTCAGGTCATCATCCAGTGGTCCTGGGATCGAATCCTGTGTCAAGTTCCCTGCTCAGTGGGGAACTGGCTTCTCTCTCTGCCCGCCATTGTCCTAGCTTGTGCCTTCTCTCCCTCTCACTGACAGATAAATAAATAAAATTTTAAAAAAAAAATTAAAAAAAGAAAATGTGTTATATACATACAGTGGAATATGATTTAGCTTTTTGAAAGAAGGAGACCATGTCATTTGTGACAATATGAATGAACTTAAAGGATATTATGCTAAGTGAATTAAATAAGACACAGAAGGACAAATGTTACATGATACCTCTTACATGAGGAATCTAAAACAGTCAAACTCAGAAGCAGAGAGTGAAATGGCATTTGCTGGGGGCGGCTGCGGGAAGGGGAGAAATAGGGAGGTATTAGTCAAAAGGTCTAAATTTATGCAAGATAAATATCTTTGCTTTACTGTAGATAAAAATCTACAGTACAGCATAATGACTTAAGTTAACAATACTGTATTGTATACTTAAACATTTGCTAAGAAGGTAGATCTTACATGAACTGTTTTTATCACACACACACACACAATAGTAACAGCAACAGCGACAACAAAGAGGGCAGGAGAAAATTTTTGTGTACATCCGTTTGTATGCTAATCATACCTCAATTAAGTGGTTTAAAGAAAAAAGTTGCTCCTGATTCTCACCTTCCCTAGCAACTGAAAAAGAAGAGGATGATGGGATGTCATAAAACTTCACCAGCCTATGTACTGTTCTGCTCCGTTAAGAGGAATATGTTTTTAAAATGTTCTAAGATCCTTGGTTGGGAGGAAGGCTGATACCTGTAAAGTGCTCGCTTCCTGGCTTGTTGTTCTCTGATAGACTGGGAGCTAGACACTATATTTGGTCACAGAGGAATTTAACTTTCTATTATTTGTGTGGTTTGACCGAACAGCAATTCGTTCGTGGTTTGCCTTGTAATTTCCAGGTTTCTCATATCCCTAAGAAATATTGAGTAATATACTGTGGGAACAGACTTGATTCAATTGAGCTCCCCTTTGGAGGAAAGGCCATAAGGACATCATGAGTCTGTTCTATTATTACCCAGTTGCTCCTGTCCATATGGATGTTTATGATTCATTGCTTATTGAAGAACCACTTTTATGGAAATCTGCCAAGATCTTTGGAAAATCCAAACAAAATGTCTTACTCCCTGATTTTGGGATCGGAACTGAACAGCTGATTTTCAAGTTGCTCAGGGCCACACATCAGGCTGTTGACAGAAAAGTCCAAGGGGACTTAGGAAGTTAATCCTAGGCCTGGGAGTTTGGAGTGTCAACTTTGGAACCCAGGCCTTACCAAAGTTCTCAGAGGAGAAGTCCTTCCTGAGGCCAGGCAGGGAGGAGGCGTGATGCAGGGGCTACAATAGATCTTGTGGAATGTTTTTAAGACCTGGTAGGCCAGATAGCGTCTATCTCAAGATGCCACTGCTCAACTTCATTCTGGAACGCTAGTCTCAAATGATGTTCCATGTAAATGTTAAGGAGTACAGGCTTGGGAAATGTTTGCTTAAGCAAAGATGAACATGTTTCTTTATTGTAAGATTTCTACAAATCTTTAATATTTTTGTATTCATTACGATTCATTGTGAATTTCGGTAGAATATTGCTTTTTTTTTTTTCAAATTTATTTGACCTAAATGTCTCCTCTTACTTTTTAATAGTTAAGTTTTCAGGATCTGAAGAATCATTACTGGGTTTATGAAATTCCAGCCTGGAGATAAACCTAGGAAGCGTGATCTGACTCCAAACTGGCTTTGATTTTGGGAGTCTCTGGGACATTTTGATGCCACTTCAGAGTGAATGGCAGGTTCAACTTTGGTTATCTTTGTCTTTCCCTCTGTGTTTTGCGTCTAGCCATGGGACTCCAAAGCCTGCATGTCTCCGGAAGAGATTCAGTTTCCTGAGGCCTTGAGACCACAGCCCGTGTGTATCTGACTGGCCCCACTGGAGCTGTGGAAAATACCTGGTGAGGGCTAGTGCCACAAGCTCTGAAGCCGTGTAACTTGTGCAAGTTACTTAATCTCTGTCTCAATATCTTCATCTGTGAAATGGGGGTAACAATGGTATCTATCCCATGTGGTAACGTGAGGATTTGGTGAACACGCATGAAAGCACACAAAACAGTGCCTGGCACACAAGGAAGCACTAAACGCGGTTAGCTATTATTGGTTCTGGACTTCAGTCTTGAAGACTGCCCTATATATGGTGACGATGGGAGAGAAGCCTTTTACCTCAGCATTTGCTCAAGTCACTGGCTCTCAACTGGTGGATTCAGCCTAAGAGCAAATTAGCAACAAAATTTTCTCCCCCATGCAACATTGTCCCTCAAAACTGACCACACACAAATAGCATCATTAAGGAATGCCTAAAAACATACAAATAAACCATACAAATGCCTACAACCATACAAAAAAACATACAAAATAAATTTTCTTTCTATCTGGTGAGATTGAGGTATGAACACCTGGTCTCTCTGATTGTTTATGGAGCTGCACCCCTGTGTTTTTGAAATGTACAAAGTGAATATATTGTCTGCACAGAAACTAGAAGTATCCATAGGACTGAGTACATTTTCCTTATCTTGTTCCATGACGGCCTCAGAACTGGCTTGTCCAATGTCATAGTTATTGGTGCTGATATACACATTGTGGGCTGCTTCCTTTTGGTCCAGCTTCAACAATACAACTCTAAAGGCAGGAGAATCCAGGGTTTCTGACCCATTTTGGAATGATACCAGGTCATCCAAAGTTTAGAAGATATCTATGAATCAGGGATGGAAAACAGACTCTCCAATTCCTGCCATTGGACTGGGACTTTTTTTTTTTTTTTTTTTGCCAAATAATACTATCAAAAGAGTTGGGATAAACTGGCTTTTCTTAACTAATTGAATTAAGTGAATTAAATAAAAGTGACAATTGAGTATGATTAAAGTTACATTTTAGCTCTCACATCTTTCCCAAGCAAATGTGAGTGGAAGAGTCATTGCATTATTTTCATTGTAGATGGAAAACAAGACAATGACAAAAAGGAAAAAAAATCTAGCTATGAACTCATTAGAAAGCCTTTCATCGATGCATAATTTGCACTAGTGATTGAGTTACTTTGCTCCTAACATTTGATTATTTTCTTTTTTCTTATATCTTTCTAGGTAATAAATGAATTATACATATAAATATTTAAAGTGGTATGTTTTAATATGTTAATAGCTAAAATCATATATTAATTCAAAAACTTAGGTTTTACAGGTGAGCTCAATGGAATTCTAGACTAGTAGTGTTACTGAAGAAGGTTTCCTAAATCTTAGGATAGCTAATGTATTAAAAATTCTTGATTTACAGCAGAAATGTGATAAACACAGTGTGATAACAGAGCTATCTCCTAAAGATCCCAAACTCAGATCAAACAGTTCTTATTAATAAAAGAAAACAGATTAATTTATATGTAGATTAATAGGAAAACAGTCTGTGGGTTATGAAAGATACAAAGAAGATGTGATTCCCAGATTTCTCCAAAGGAACTAAGATATGCTTTGTTTTATTGGATAACCTAGGATGAAGGAAGTATATACCAACAAAATAGAAACTTACAATTAAAGTTATTTAAAGTAAATAAGTAAGTAAAATAAAGTAAATACACAAGTTTAATACACAAACCCACATGCTTACTCATTAACCAATTAACAAAATTATAATAAATAAATAAATAAATGCATAGATGTTCCACAAATAAATCTATATTAGTTATTCCATAAGATGCTATCTCCCATCAACAATCCTTGGTGCTGTGAATCCCTTTGTTACCCCCAAGTCAAAGCAGTTTAAAGATCGACTGTGCAACAAAGGATGCTAGTTATACTTGGATTAAAATATAGAACCACAGAAATTGCACTGCTTGATATAAATCTTAGAGAAACCCTTGCACTGTATGCCTAAAGTAAAGCAGCATGATCTGTAATGCTTGAAAGTTTGTAATTTTAAAACACCCGCCAGTGGGTGAAATGAACATATTGTAATATATTCTTGTGTGGAACACACTCAATAATTAAACTGAATAAACTAGAATTATATTTATGAATCTTGGAAAACAATATTTTTTTAAAAGATTTTATTTATTTATTTGAGAGAGAATGAGAGAGAGAGAGCACGAGAAGAGGGAGGGTCAGAGGGAGAAGCCGACTCCCCGCTGAGCAGGTAGTCTGATGCGGGACTCTATCCCGGGACTCCAGGATCATGACCTGAGCTGAAGGCATAAACCACCCAGGCGCCCCGTAGGAAACAATATTAAGTGACAAAAAGAAGTTGCAGACTGATACTTTATGCTATGATAAGAACTGGGTAATATATTGTAAAAATTGATTAAAGATACACAAAACCATACTATATGTTATTTGTGGGTGCATACTTTTCATATATATATATTCATATATTTTTCACATGAGTTATATATATTCTACATTTATAGTATATAATATGTATATTATGTTTTATTTTTATAAATTTATAGTAATATTTATATTATATAATAAAATAATACATATATGAAGATTGGTGACAGATCAATTCAGGAAAAGTTTATCTCTAGGAGGGAAGGAGAAGAGGTTTGGGGAAGAATTTATAGGAGACTTAAACTGTATGCCTCAAATTTTATTCTTTCTTTTTTTTTAAAAGATTGATTTTATTTATTTATTTAATTTATTTGACAGAGAGAGAGCACAAGCAGGGGGAGCAAGAGAGGGAGAAGCAGGCTCCTGGCTGAGCAGCATCCTGGGGTCATGACCTGAGCCGAAGGCAGACACTTAACCGACTGAACCACCCAGGTGCCCCCATAATGTTTTATTCTTAAATAACAAATATATTAATCTTATATTAAATTTAAATTATTCCGAGTGGTCAGATATTGTATATTACTCTCTGAACTTCTCATGAATAATATTTCATAATTTTTAAACAAGGATGAAGGGATAGGTATAGCCTCTTTTAGACTCACCAAATTTGTTCCATCTTAAAGGGCAAGGAAACAGAAAAACAATCTTTACCTTGGCTGTTCCAAGAAGGGTACCTTTACTTAGCCAAATCTAAGACACAATCTAATCTCTTCCTTTGTACAGAAGAGACACGGTGGTTTATTACTGTTCTGAGAGAAGCTTGCAATCTAGAGGGACTTCTAGTTAATAGTTAATACTCCTGGAGTATTACTTTGGGGAATTCAAGTAATGCACTGTTGTTTGTAAATAAACTGGAGTCTGACCTTTCATCCAAGTTTATGTGTATTTGGGTGAGTCCTGCCCAATTTCCCTAGTCTTTCTCTTCCCCAGCTTTTCCCAGCTGGTCCCTCAGTTCTCTCCATCTGCAAATGCAGCTCCAGTGATTCCAAGCAGGAAGTCCCTAACCAGCTTCTCCCCTTTCCTCCCCACCTCTGGTCAGGCTTGGTAGGAGCCAGTTTTCCTGCTAGATTAATGCAGGATAAGGCCTCTGTGTGGGTCCCTAGGGAGACTGGGCCTTTGGCCACTATTCACACGTGACTCAACTCTGGACCCATCTGGAAGCTGACTCCAGCCCCTAATATTTAAGTCCTTTCTTGCTGCCAATAATTTAGCCAGTGCTGTTCATGAATTCTTAAGGTTCTATTGCACTTGGGAAAAATACATTTGTCTTGTATTTGGCTTAACTACCACTTCCCCAGATGAGGCCAGATCTCCTGATGTTAGATGCTCTGCTCATAGCCTGGACTTGTTTGAGGTCTCATTCCAGCTTCAGTTAAATAATTAATTTCATAATTAGTTTAATGTTTGCTTCCTTTGCTGTAATAACAGCTCCATGAAAGTTTGGATTATGTTCCCATCGAGATAAGCAGTACCGGTCACAGAATAAATATATTAATTAATGAATGCATGAGTGAAAGTAAACTTTCCCATATACAGAAAATTTTATATATATATTTTAAGAATAAAAATGGAATGTATTAAAATTTTAGTTCTTACATGTTGTTCCTTTTTAATTTTTTGAAAAATTTCAAACATACATTCAGAAGATAAATGATTTTAATGAACTGTTTTTTTAAAGATTGATTTATTTATTTGAGAGAGAGAGAGTATGTGCTAGGAAGGGGCAGAGGGAGAGGGAGAGAGAGAATCTTCAACAGCCTCTCGGGGGAGTGTGGAACCCAATGTGGGGCTCGATCGATCCCATAACCCCGAGATCATGATCTGAGCTGAAATCAAGAGTTGGACACTTAACCAACTGAGCTACCCGGACATCCCAATTATAAACTCTTAATGTGAGTGCCTCATCAGGAGTATTAATAGTGATTAACAATTTGTCATATTTCATCTTTTTTAATCTATTTTTTATCTTTGCTGAAGTATTCAAACCAAATTCTAAATGCCAGGACATTTCACTCCTAAATACTCCACTATACAGTTCTACACACACACACACACACACACACACACACACACACACAACTCATTTTCCTAATGGCACCTAACAAAATTTACAATAATGCCTCCTCCTAACATACAATCTATTTGTAGTTTCCCTGATTGCCTCTTTACAATTGCAAAAAAAAAAAATCTTTCTGCAGTTGATTACTTTCAGGATCAACATTTTTGGTGAGACTACATTGTAAGTGGCACCATGTCCTCCAGACTGCATCACCCAAGGAGGTTCATAGCTAAGTATCTCACTGTTAGTGTCAACATGATTCATTAGCGTGGTCAAGGCAATAGCTTGTTCTCTCCAGTAGAAGGTTTTTCTTTTCTGTTTATAACCAACAAGTAATCAGTCTTGGCACCCTGTAAATATCTAGTTTCCATTGGCCTTTCTTCTAGAATTTTGTCATCTCTTGATGGCCATAACTCAAATCAATTATTTCATTAAGGATCACAAAATAGATGTTTTGGAGTCTATCACTCCTTCTACACTTATCAGCTGGAAGTGTTCTATAAAGCAGTACTTTTTGACATTACTTAGAACTACTTGGATACTTTGAAATATACAATATTCTTGTCCAGTAAAGGCATAATAAATGTTTATCTTCTCCCTTTAATTACCATCGTAGAAATAGTTTATGCACAAGCTATTTGCAGTGGGCACAGATTATTTTTTGAGGAGTTTCTCTTTATTTATTTGTGTCCTTTCGATGGGCATTGCTTTTGCTGTTCTAAATATGTTGTGTTGAAAATTCCTAGACATACATATGCAAGCTTTTCTGCAGAGTAAATTCCTAAAAGAAGAATTTCTGGGCCAAAGTATGTGCACACACTCAAAGTTTTGATAGATCCTGCCAAATTGCCTTCAAGGAATTATATCATTTCCACCTGCAACAAAGCTTCAATGAGAATGCCAGTTTTCTCATACACTCCCTAATACTGTATGGAATCAATGTTTATAATCTTTATCATCTGATAGTTTAATTACACTGGCACCAGCCTACCTTGGCTTACTTCTCTGGGCCCCCACTGAGCCTTTTTGCAAAATGATTGAACAGAAGCACACTGGAATTGCTCTGCCTACGGGTATGTTTGATAGTATTACATGCATTTGTCATGACACCTGGGGACCAAACAGAAGTGAGGAAATTAGAATATTTTTCTACCAGTTCCCCATCTATCAATGGATTGAGCACTTCCTTCAAGTTCTCTGAGACTTCTAGCTCAGCCTGTGAGCTTGCTCCCTGTCCAGGAAGAAAGCCTCATGTGGAGAGTGACTAGTGTTCTCAGTCATCAGTGAAGTGAAAGCTGAGAGCATATGGATGGGGCACCAACCATGTTGGCTATAGATCTCTGTCAGGGAACCACACTTCATGCCCAAAGAAGCAAAATACAATATTTTTGACATTGCCACAGAAGGCAGAACGTAGTTCAGAAACAGATGGAAGACAGCTCTTGAAACAGAGATATAAATAAAGTTTTACAGGATTGGCAAACACTGTATGGGAGGGGATGGGAGGGGCCGAAAGAAAGAAACCATTTACTAAGTTTGTCTTTGGTAGGCACTTTGCAAACCTTGTTGTAACCCATGATAATGTTTTGGTACGTAAAGTCAACTTTGGACAATTCCAAATCATTTTGGGCCAAGGAGACCATGAGGTAAGGGAATTTGGGAGAGAGAACAGGGAGGGGGACTTTTAGAGTGGACAAGAAGAAAGATGATTCTCTTAACCCCACCTGGAGAAGATTTTCATCAACTTCTTAGAGAGGAGAAACTGGAAGTTTATTTAAGAACCTCACTTTATAAAAACTCACTATATAAAAACTATACATTTTTATATAGTTTATGGGATATTTTAAGTTAACCCCAGTCATTCTCAACTAATTCTCCTATGATGTTCATATAAAGTCCTGAGTTAGAGAACACTTGTAGGCACAGTTAACATTTATTAATATGCTTAATTAATTAATTATATTCTCTCATTCCGATAGGTAAATACTACTGCTCAAAAGACAGTGAAGGGATCTGGAGTCACACCACTTGCATTTGAACCCCATCTCTACTAGCCACTAGATTGTGTGACCTTGAGCACCTCTCTCAACTTCTCTGAGCTTCTGTTTCTCATCTGTGAGATTAGGAACCTACCCCCCAGGAACGTGGTGAAGATTAATTGAGGCTCCTTAAATGCCGGGCATAGTATGAGTTCTCCATAAATGTCAGGTATTTTGTAAGAATAGCAGTTCTGGGAAGCCACAGTTCTAGAAGTCAAGGTTCAGGGGCTCTGAATAACTGGCCGAGCAGCTGTTCTCACAGAAGCTCGCTTCATCCCGCCTTTCTGCCATCTGCGCATGCCCACACCGAAAGAGAGTGCACGCTATGGGGTCCCGGCCCTGGCTTCCAGGCCTGTGGACAAACTCAAAGTCACGCATTTTGAAGGAAAAGCCTCAAGGGCTGTGAGTCTTTATTGGTATAATAAAGAGTAGAGGCTTATGCTGAGGAAAGTGCCTCTAGAGAGGCCCAGAGGAAGCACACCTTGTGGGAACTGGCTGAAGTTGTTCTTGACTTTGATAATAACAGCTACGGCCACTTTGTCCCCGCCTGGGAGGTCGTGTCCCATGCACGCAAGAATGCCTGTGGTGAAGAGAACAGAGCTGCCTTGTCGCATCAGAGCACAGCACTATCTGGCGTATTTAAGACCTTTCAAAAACAAAACAAAAACCAACCAACCAACCCCAAAGAATCGAGAATATACTTCTTTGGCATTACTAGTGTCTGAGTTCAGATCAGAAGGAATGAGATCGGTTTTCCTGAATGTATCATGCTATCTATAAAACAGGCTAAACAAGAAGGTGGGCTCCTCGGAGGCGGAAGCCAGTGTAGAGCGGAGGAATTCATGTTCTTTCATGATAAAGAACTTTGATGAAAGCTTTGGGACACAGATCCATTTCTTCTTGTGCCAACTTCTGTTCAATGCAATCTTCTCTCCCTCATTTCATCCCTGAGTAACATGACTCTTAGGGCCAAGAGAAGTTATGGAAGTATCATAATTTAGTGGAAATGTACTGAAGGCTCCTGCTGAGATAATAAAAGTCTTATCAATGTCAGGCTCTTTTCTGTTCCCCTCCCGTTAAGAGACACTTGAATAAACGCATTAGAAAATTCTCTAATGGAAAGTAGTTAAAAATGTTAATGTCAGGGATGCCTGCGCAGCTCAGATGGTTAAGTGTCTACTTTTGGCTCAGGTCATGATCCCAGGGTCCTGCGATTGAGCCCCTCATAGAGCCAATCATAGGGCTCTCAGGTCAGCAGGGAAGTCTGCCTCTCCCTCTCCATCTGCCTCTCCTTCAGCTCAGGCTCTCTCTCGTGCGCGCTCTCTCAAATACATACATACATACATACATACATAAATAAATAAAATCCTTAAAAAAATGTTAATGTCACAAACCACTGAAGAAAAAAAAAAATCTCATTCAAAAATACCATGTTTGCGGCACCTGGCTCGCTCAGTCCGTGGAGCTTGCAACTCTTGATTCCAAGGTTATGAATCCAAGCCCCATTTTGGGTATAGAGATTACTTAAAAAAAAAAAATACTATGTTTAAACACTGACAATCTTACTTTTTAAAATAATATTTTATTTATTCATTTGACAGACAGAGATCACAAGTATGCAGAGAAGCAGGCACAGAGAGAGAGAGGGAAGCAGGCTCTCTGCTGAGCAGAGAGCCTGATGCAGGGCTTGATCCCAGGACCCTGAGATCATGACCTCAGCCGATGGCAGAGGCTTAACCCACTGAGCCACTCAGGCATCCCTACAATCTTACTCTTTATTCATACACACTTTGTGGACGATAATTCTGAAGGTCAGATCATGTGAATACCTGGTCGGAGTTGCCCATTAGAATTTAAGGGCAGGGGTGGAATGCTTAAGGAGAGAGACAGTCAGCAGGGGGAAATCTTGGTCTTGGGAAGGGATTAGGTTTGGAGCAAGTCTGAGGATCAGGACTTTGTAATTTTGTAAAAAGACCATCCTCCTTGGAGTGCCTGCGTGGCTCAGTCTGTTAGTTGTCTGACTCTGTGTTTCAACTCAGGTCATGAACTCAGGGTCGTGAGATGGAGCCTCACCTCAATCTCATGCTCAGCTTGGAGTCTGCTTGAGATTCTCCCTCTCCTTCTCTCTCTGCCCCTCCCCCTCCTCTCTCTCTCTCTCTAAATAAATACTTTTTTTAAAAAAGACCATTCAACTTAAGACTTTATGCTCAATGGAAAGACAATTATCATATTATCTCACTGGTATGAGGAATTTGAGAAACAAAACAGAAGATCATAGGGGAAGGGAGGGAAAAATGAAACAAGATGTAATCAGAGAGGGAGACAAACCGTAAGAGACTCTTAATTTCAGGAAACACACTGAAGGTTGCTGGAGGGGAAAGGGGTGGGAGGGATGGGGTGGCTGGGGGATGGACATTGGGGAGGGTATGTGCTATGGTGAGTGCTGTGAAATGTGTAAGACTGATGATTCACAGACCTGTACCCCTGAAACAAATAATACATTATATGTTAACAAAAAAGATAAAAGAAAGAAGAAAAAGATTACTCTCAATACATGTCTCTCTTTGGAAGTATGACAGCAAAGAGAAGAAAACGGAATAAAGAACCTATCTGAAAAAATGAAAACTCATCAATCTTTGTTTTCTGCTATGTTCGCTGGGCTATTAAGAGTTAATTAGTTTAGGGGCCCCTGGGTGGCTCAGTGGGTTAAGCCTCTGCCTTCAGCTCAGGTCATGATCTCAGGGTCCTGGGATCGAGCCCCGCATCGGGCTCTCTGCTCAGCGGTGAGCCTGCTTCTCCCTCTCTCTGCCTGCCTCTCTGCCTACTTGTGATCTCTCTCTCTCTCTGTCAAATAAATGAATAAAATTAAAAAAAAAAGAGTTAATTAGTTTATAAGAAACTACCACTCTTAAAAAAAAAAAAAAAGAAAGGAACTACCACTCTTGAACTATAGTTTTTCTGCAAAAAGCAGAGATATAGAACCTGTCCTAGTTACTGAGTTTGTTGCTATTTTTTTTGTTTGTTTGTTTGGAATCTTTTCCCTAGTTTATGTTTCAGATATGAATAAAAGTCCACAAATGGAATTTGGTAGCATTCCACGTTGAGACATAAACAACATGTAGTCAAATCCCAGTTCTCCCTGAGCTGTTAGCCTGGAGTTTCATTTCCTAATGCCCCCACTCTCCCCCCTTCGCTGCTCAAATGGTCAGTACTCTGGCTCTTTTCTTTTCAAGTGTCTCCTGTCATGTCATTTGTTCCTGAAGTTTTGGGGGGCTTTGCCCTTCACATACTCAGCTGATGTGAATGGCTTAATTCATAAGACATGGACAACCTGAGCTCTCCTGACTTCCGTGCCTTCCAAGGCCAGGGATGTGAAGTTAGGCATGGTATTGTGTCCAGTCCAGAGAGAACACACAGCTGGTTTTTTGTTTGGTGAAATGTCAGAATCACTGCCTCCTACAAAAGTGGGCAGGGACAGTAAACTGGGTTAGAAAGAGATGGACAGTTCATTATTCTAATCATCATGCCTTTATCAATCATTTGTGTCCCTCAGATGGGAAACCAGGTGTAAGTGGAAAATCTGAGGGGTCAAAGAAATTTAAAGAAAGGAAATAAAGGGAAAAGGTCACATTTGGTGTCTAAGGTAAGTCATTTTAGATTAGTTCGCATAGAAGAAAGAAACAAAAAGAAAGAGAGGGGGAGGGGAAGAAAGAAAGAAAGGAAGGAAGGAAGAAAGGAAGAAAGAAAAGAAAAGAAAGGGAAAGAAAAGAAAAGAAAAGAAAAGAAAAGAAAAGAAAAGAAAGAAATGAACAAACAGGGATTTTTGCATGGATGCCAAACAACGGTAGTTTCAAAAGAAGATAGAACTAACACAAGAGGGGTTCCTGGGTGGCTCAGCTGGTAAAGCAACTGCCTTCAGCTCAGGTCATGATCCTGGAGTCCCGGGACTGAGTCCCGCATTGGGCTCCCTGCTCAGCGGGGAGTCTGCTTCTCCCTCTGACCCTCTCCCCTTTCATGTTCTCTCTCTCACTCTCTCTCTCTCTCTCAAGTAAATAAATAAAATCTTTTTACGAATTTTTAAAAAGGACTAACAGAAGAGCTGTGTTAGGTTATAAGAAATCAAAGGGGTGCACTAACCACGTAGAATGTGCAGTCCTGCCTTAGGTCAAACAACTGAGTGAATAAGAATATGGACCACATATGAGATGATGTTATGGAATTTTTGACCATAAATGAAAAGTGTGTTAATATTAGGACATAAGATGAAGCGTAGGATGTATGATGTTTGTAATTCACATTAAATATTCATCAGCATTTAAAAATAAATACCAAGAATATGATAGCAGATAGTCTATAGGATGAGAATGGAAAGTAAAACCTTAACTTTATCTTTTGGGAATTCATTCAGTCAAGATAATCTGTGGATGATTTCTTACTTTTCTGAAAGTTCCTCTGTTTTTAAAATAAAAGGAAGTAATCATATTATAGGGAGCTCAAAGGGAGTATCAGAGATGATTGAAAAGTTCCCATAAGCCACATAAATTCCCTCTACTCATTACCCCAAGCAAATGTGTAGAGTAGTTTGAGTGGTTAATTCTCTGTTTGCTGGGACTATATTGGTCTTAGCACTGAAAATCCCACACCACAAGAAACCCCTCAGGTAGCCAATAAACTCCAAGAGGCAGGAAAAAAAAAAAAAAAAAAAGATTCGTTCTTATAGGTACAGTTTCCAAGACTTCTTTGCAAATGTGGGACATGCAGGGAACTGGAGGTGGAAACTGGACAAGGTGTCTACAAAGTTCTACCGGTGCTTCAGGGCTAAAGGCAGGTTATTTTAGGATCCGAAATATGTACTTTGGAAATGTGCCTATTTTTTGCATTGGATTTTCCATAATTATTTCTCATGTTCTCCCTTATTTAGTCAAGTATTTTTTTTTAATATCAGTGATAAACTGCAACAAAATTGAGAGTAACACGAGTACACATTTACAAGTACAGAAAAAATATTAAATCAGTTTCAACTGGGTCAAAGGGAACTAAAGAATGGGGGTGCGACTATGGAGTCAGAGCTTCAGTTGGCAATAAACATGTGGAAAACCTAAGGGGACTCCCATTCTGGAGTGACTTCCTGGGACTTTTGTTGTCTGCTAGAATCTTGAAAGATTCGTGTTTTACTCGGAAGGGAGGCTGTTTCCCATTACATACTTCGTTTAACTTCACACATACAATACTAAATTATGTTTACAAACTGCTTAATAGAAAAATCGGATACTGAAGGAAATTTTACTTCATCTTTTCAAAGAAGAAGTGTATGTTAGGTTACTGTTTGTACAAATCCAAGTTTTGGTATCATTCATTTGCTAAAGGATGATGGAAGGTAGATACTCTTATGTGGTTTATCATCTGGAAATCTTTTTTTTTTTCTAATATATTTTTAAGATTTTTTTATTTGTTTATTTGACAGAGAGAGAGATCACAAGTAGGCAGAGAGGCAGGCAGAGAGAGAGGGGGAAGCAGGCTCCCCGCTGAGCAGAGAGCCTGATGTGGGGCTCGATCCCAGGATCCTGAGACCATGACCTGAGCCAAAGGCAGAGGCTTAACCCACTGAGCCACCCAGGTGCCCCCATCTGGAAATCTTAATGGTAGATTTCATCTTGTTCCTATTTTGTTTTTTTCTTTTTCCTGGAATAAACTTGACTTTGTTTTGTATCACTATAACTACTGGTCAAGACCATAAAACGGGCAGAACCACAATATTTCATACCCTTTTATTTGTACTTTTGCGGGAAAAGTTCTCAGGAATAGTATTATTAGCAGACTAAAAATATTTCCCCAGGATGTTGACTTTTTAAAACTAATTCAAAATCTAAAATCTACAATGTAAACTTTTATTTAAAATGTGATCTACACTGTCATAGCTGTGCCAAATGGCCTTCCTCTGCCATTCCCTTAAAAGAAAACTCCTTCTTCCTCCGTTCTTCTTTCTACTCCACTGCCTAGTCCAAAGAATTCCAAGTAGTAGCCTTCCTGTATATTATTATGATTTATAAGAATGATTTATAATGTACATTACTCTTTTTAAAAAATGATCTGGGGTGACTGCTTTTTTTGTAGAAGCTTTTGTCAAAAGCTAAATAATGGGGCGCCTGAGTGGCTCAGTGGGTTAAGCCTCTGCCTTCGGCTCAGGTCATGATCTCAGGGTCCTGGGATCGAGCCCCGCATCGGGCTCTCTGCTCAGCAGGGAGCCTGCTTCCTCCTCTTTCTCTGCCTGCCTCTCTGCCTACTTGTGATCTTTGTCTGTCAAATAAATAAATAAAATCTTAAAAAAAAAGCTAAATAATGAATAATAAGAAATGTTTATGTTTTTGCAGGGGGAGCAGTGAGTGGACAGAGAAATAAAAAGGTCATTGATGAAGATAGTGCTTTTGTGTAGGGATCCCGTTCCTGCATGAAGGACAGAGACTGTGTGTGGCTTTCTGGTAACAATGCTCTGAGGGGCCTCCCCTCCAGGAACACATTGTTCAGAGGAAAAGTGAGGTAAATACACCAACAACTATAGTTCTAAACAAATGAGCAATTTATTAAGTTTTATAGGGTATTTTAAAAAGAAATACAGCTGTAGGATTGTCAAGTACAAAGAGTAAAGTGAATTAACTGCCAAGGAATGGTATCAAATTTTAGTTACTGATGATGACTCAAGTTTTTGCCGAAATGTTAGACTTTTTTCACCTTCTAATCAATTGGATACGTTCTAACCAGTTTAAAAAGAACCAGACTTGAATGTGGGTATATGAAAAAATTGTTTCCTGATATCTGGTTGTTTGGGGTACATGTCACAGTAAAAGGAAGAACAAAGAGGTTTTGCTCAGAATCAGGCTGTTGTGGTTGTTTTTCTCCCAGGGTGATAGTTTTTGGGGGACAGAGGCAGGGGTTAAGGAAGAAATCTTAAAAGCACTAGAATGTTCATATTAGCAGTCCCTGAGTTGCTTCACTGAGTGTAAAGCTAAGAAATCTCCTATTATCTGATTATTGGTCCAAGTGTTGACAACCCATTTAGCTTACTGACAATTATATAAAGAGAATATATATATTCTCTTTATGGAGGGGGTAGAGAATTGAGTCAGAATTTAAAGCCGTGAAAAGGTGACACAGTTAAAACATAAATGTCTTCCTTAAGAGTCAATCATTATTGGGGCGCCTGGATGGCTCAGTGGGTTAAGCCTCTGCCTTCGGCTGAGGTCATGATCTCAGGGTCCTGGGATCGAGCCCCGCATCGGGCTCTCTGCTAAGCGGGAGCCTGCTTTCCCCTCTCTCTCTGCCTGCATTTCTGCCTACTTGTGATCTATCTCTCTGTCAAATAAATAAATAAAATCTTTAAAAAAGAAAAAAAGAATTGATCATTATTGAAAGGGAAGATATCAGATTGCGGAGAGCTGAAATGTCTCAGGTCAATAATCAAGCCTCTGTGGGTCTGTAGCATCTGGACCTGCATAAAGATGTAATTATGGGGCTCAGAGCATCTCCCTTCAAAGCTTGTCTCATGGGCCTTCCTGAGCCAGAGGATGGCCGATTATCTCCCAGAGCCAGACGGTATGAGGGGAGAAAATCCACCCCAGGGGAAGACAAATGTTTTGTAATAAGTGTGAGCAATTGGCTGAAGGGAACAATTACTTTTATCTCTGCTACTGAGCCTCTGGATTCTGCCAAGTATATTTATGCTCCTTGGCAAACACTGGATTTGAATTTCTTGGCAAAACATATGCACAGAAATCTCTTTTACAATATCTAGTAAAAGATCCTACTTTGTAAACACTCATTCTACAGAGTTTAAAAGTTCCGCGGGTGGGGTGGGGGTGGGGATTAAATCACATAGACCTCCTTAAATCTTCAGAGAGCAAAGAATTCTTCATGAAAAGGGAACATCCGGGTAGCTAACAGGAAGGAGTCTCTTTAGAGGGTATTTGGCCTGTCTCCTCTCCTATTAAGTGTTCTTACTGATTCTGGGAGAGTTTGAATTCTTGATGCCACTTCAAAAACAGAGCCATTATGGTTTGTTTTCTTCCCGAACCCATCTTGTTTCATAAGAGACTCTTAATCTCATGAAACAAACTGAGGGTTGCCTGGGGGAGGGGCGGTAGGGAGAAGGTGGTTGGGTTATGGACACTGGGGAGGGTATGTGTTATGGTGAGTGCCGTGAAATGTGTAAGCCTGATGATCACAGAGCTGTACCCCTGGGGCAAATAATACATTATACGTTAATTAAAAAAAAAAAAAAAAGCCATACCCTCCAGCCCACACTTTGGTTGCTCCTCAGTCCTTGGGCACAACAGACTATTCTTAACTTTCTTCCCTTCTGGTGTGAATGTGACTGCATAATTCTAGCACCATCAAGTCCCTGAGAACACTGGAGTGTGTGATCAGTGAAGTTATTAAGTGTCACTCGGCAGAATTCCCTATAAAAGCCAAACCAACGATCTGGGCATAAATGAGATCCTGGGACACAGCACTAAACAAAATGGACTGAAACAAAACTTGGAGCTCCTGAAACCAACAACCTTCTCTTGTGAGAAAGTGCTCTGACAAGGAAAAATGTTTTGAGTGGTGACACAGACTGCCTCTGGGCTGTGGCCACACCGAGGAACAAGTTTTCTATGGGGTTTGTGATTGGGGCCCTATCTGTTTACTTCAAAAGGAAAGGTATTAGGGGGGCACCTGGGTGTCTCAGTGGGTTAAGCCTCTGCCTTCTGCTCAGGTCATCATCTCAGGGTCCTGGGATCAAGCCCTGCATCGGACTGTCTTCTCAGCCAGGAGCCTGCTTCCCCCTCTCTTTCTGCCTGCATCTCTGCCTACTTGTGATCTCTCTCTCTGTCAAATAAATAAATAAAATCTTCCAAAAAAGGCGGGGGGGGGGGGGGAGGTATTGGGCAGAAAAATCACCAAGCTGAATTTTTCCTTTTCTTTCTTCTTTTTTTTTGGTCTTCTAAGATCTGGTACATGGTAAAAGGCAGTGTTCCCGTATCCCCCAAGGGATATATTGCTACATCCTCAGGCCTATCCCTTAATTCAGGTTCAGTTATCATTGACCTAGATTTAAATTTTCATAGTTTAAGCCCCATTTTGATAAGAAAAATTATTCTTCCCACTCAGCCATGTTAACGTTACCCTTTCTAATCTAAAGCAGGGGTGGTGAATTTGTGGCACAGGCATATCAGACATTGTTAATGATCATTCAGTCTAATAAGCCTTCACAACTTTTCTCAACGGAGCACTCTGAGCAGCCGTCCCACAAAAGACTTCTTATAAGGATATGAAAAGGTGTCATGGCAACCAAGGGCAAGAACAGAGGAATGCCCTGACCCCATCAAGAAGCATAAGACTCTTGAAGCCTTTTCTTTTCCTTTCTTCTCCGTTCCTCATGAGCATTTGTGGTTGGCAGGATAATGGCCCCCTCAGATGTCCTAATCCCTGAAACCTGTGAAAATGCTACTTTATGTGGCAGGAGGGACTCTGCAGATGGGATGAAGTGAAAGATCTTGAGATGGGGAGATCATCGTGGATCACTGAGGTGAGCCCGATGTAATCACAAGGGACCTAAAAAGAGGCAGATCAGAGAATCGTTCAGAAGAGGACAAGTAACAATGGGAGAAGAGGTTGTGGTGATGCAACCATAAGCCAAGGTGTGCAGGCAGTCTCTAGAAGATGGAAAAGGCAAGGAAGGGGGGGGTTTCCCCTAGAGCCTCCAGAAAGAATGGAGACCTGGCAACACATTTTAGACTTCTGACCTCCAGAATTGTAAAATAATAAAGTGGCTTTTTGGGGCTCTTTCCACAGTTTGGCGATTGTGGCCATTGCTGCTAAGAACATTGGGGTACATATGTCCTTTCTTTTCACTACATCTGTATCTTTGGGTTAAATACCTAGTAGTGCAATTGCAGGGTCATAGGGTAGCTCTATTTTTAACTTTTTGAGGAATCTTGGAACACTGAAAAAAAATTAAATTTGAGAATAAAATTAAAATTAAAAAAAGAAAAAATAAAGTGGGTTTCTTGCAAAAAAAAAATTGGTTTGTTTTAAGCCACTAAAGTTGTAGTAATTTGTTACTGCATCAGTGGGAAACTAATACAGCAATGACTTCATTTGGCTTTCTTTATTGGCCAAAAGACTGGCTTTTTTTTTTTTCTTTTTGCTCCTCAGTTCATGTGGCAAAACACCATCTCTGCAGGGTGCCCAAGGTTACATGTTGCTGGTGCCTCACAAACAGATTCTGATTCAACTTTCTTGGTTCCATTCCCAAATTCCAAAGAGAGAAAGTGACTGGATCAGCTTGGGTCAGGGGCTCCCCCCGTAGCTGGCCAGCCAAAACCAGGTTGTAGGATCACCAGCATTTAAGTGAGGCTGGGCAGCTCCCAGGGGTGAAGGGCAGAGTAGGCCTCTCAACAGGTGTCTACTACATTGTTCATGCCTTCATTTATCAATTTCTTAAATTTAAAATTTTACTCTACAAATTCCATGTATTGGGGCATTGTAGATTGATCACACTAATGGTCCTGTTGTTTCATTCCTCTGTATATTTATGCCTTTTGGTAGTGTCTTTCTTTTTTTTTTTTTTTTAAAGATTTTATTTATTTATTTGACAGAGAGAGAACACAAGTAGACGGAGAGGCAGGCAGAGAGAGAGAGAGAGAGAGGGAAGCAGGCTCCCTGCCGAGCAGAGAGCCCGATGCAGGACTTGATCCCAGGACCCTGAGATCATGACCTGAGCCGAAGGCAGCGGCTTAACCCACTGAGCCACCCAGGCGCCCCTTGGTAGTGTCTTTCTGACGTGATCTGACTGTAGCCACATGCCTTGCTTTAGCCAATAGGACAAATGGTTTACAAAAACACTTGCATATTTCTGCTTCTTCTCTCAGTCCCTTATTCTTGCCTTAAGAGCTGGCCTATGACAGCTTATTGGAGGATGAGAGACCAGGTAACACAGAACAAAGTCATCCCTGCTGAGGTCATCCTAGACCAGCTAGTCTCTAGCCAACCTGAGAGCTGACCACAGACGTGTAAGTGAGCCCAACTAGTTCAGCCCATATCAGCACAGTCTTGGAGCCAACCTCCAGACTTATGAACAAGAACAGATGTTAATGTTGAATGCCACTGAGATTTCACAATTGTCTATTCTACAGCATTATCGTGACAAAAGATAATTGATATGGGGGAATATGATGTTTAAGTATCATTGTATTTCTTTAATTCAATCACCTTTAAGGCTAATTCTAATTATCTAGACAAAAATGGCTTTCCGCATCTCAGCCAGAGATCAGACCTGAAGCATCAGATGGGATGGAAGGCAGACTAATGGTTTTTTGTTTTTGTTTTTTATGTTTTTTTTTTCTTTCCAAATCTATTTATCCATTCCTCTGGCACTATTCTAAGTTTTCTCCCAAAGCCTACCTTATAGAGCTCCATAGATACTCAGTGAGGTAGGTTTGTTTGCAGATGAGGAAATTTGAATTCAGTGAGAATTAAGTAATTTGTTCAAAGTTGTTTCCATTACATCCATGAATTCAGATTTGATCCCAGATCTGTCTGTTGCAAAGCCTCTTTCTGATGTCAGGCCCAGCATCCTTCAGTACCCAGAATGCAGATGTAGCAAATAAAATATATAGGACATTCAGTTAAATTTGAATTTCAAATTAAAAAATGACTGACTTATCTGAATTTCAAATTAATTGGTGTCTTATAATTTATCTGGCAACCCTACCAACATGAAACTTACTTGTTGGTGGGGAGGGATATGGAGGAAATATGGTAGAGTTCGTTCTACCCTAGTAATAATATATTTGAAAATAACTTGATTGTTATACCTGCAGAAGAGGTCATATGTTCTCTGAAGGTTTATAAGGGAAGGATGCTGAGGCTCTGCTCTCACACTTCCAAGTCTTTAACTTTTTTAAGTTCTGTGACCTGAAATGCCTCTGGTCATGTGCTGTTGACCACATATTCTCCTAGTCACAGAGTGAGAACATCCATGCTCCTTTGCTAATTCTTTCCTAGGCTGCTTTAAAGAGGAATGGCAAGTATGTAAATCATTTGGTGTATATTGCTGGCTATGAATGAATGAAGTCTGAAGATACAGGATTTTTTTCTGTGTATGCCTAAGAAATTAAGGGCAGATCAGAGTAAGTGAATAAAGGCTAAACTGTATTGTCTTGATTATTCCAGGAATTTCTCTAAACATTTAAAATAGATTAACTTAAAAAAAAATAAAATAAAATAGATTAACTCATTTAGTCAAAATTAAAACTCTATGGTGGGCAGAGCGCGGGGGGTGCTTAGGTGGTTCAGTTGTTCAGGTGTCTGCCTTTGGCTTGGGTCACGATCCCAGAGTCCTGACATGAAGTCCCACATTGGGCCCTCTTCTCAGTGGGGAGCCTGCTTCTGCCTCTCCCTCTGCCTGTAACTCCCTCTGCTTGTACTTTCTCTCTGTCAAATAAAAAAATAAAAATCTTGGCAGGGGGGACCTCTATGAGGCAAATGCTCTTTTCATCATCTTGTTTTATAGAAGAGGAAATAGAGAGATTAAGTTAGCAACTTAAGGTTGCACAGCTAGTAAATGGCTAGTACTGCCAGAGTTCACATGTTTAACCAACTGTGCTATATTGCCTCTCACCTAGTGTCTACTGAGTATGTAGAGTGCCAGGCATTGTCTTGAGATATGGTAGTGAACAATACAGTTTCTCCTCTATGAATCATACATTCTGATGAGGGAAAGTAGAAAATGGAGGTGAAAAAAACTTTCCATAGTGAAAAGTGCTATGAAGATAGTAAGTCAGGCTCATATGACAAAGCATTTCTAGTGAAAGTATGGCTGCATTAGAATAGGGAACGATTTTTGGAGGAAATATCATTTGGGCTGAGATCTTGTTTAAAAAAGGAGCTAGCCATGCAAAAATCTGGAGGAAGAACGTTCCAGGAAAAGGAGTTGCTCTTGTGGCCAAGGCATTTGAGAAATAGAAGTCACGCAGTACTGCTGAGATAAAAGGGGAACAGGAGAAACGGGTAATACGTAGCCCAAAGGGTGGGTCAAGTCACATCTGTGGGCCATGGTGAAGGAAGACTGTATTCTCAGTAGGATGGACCAATATTGGAGAGTTTTGAGCATGGGAGGGAAATGATATGATCTTGAGTTTAAAGTGTCACTATAGTTGCCAAATGAAGAAAAGACCGTGAGTCAGTGCTGGGAGGGTGTGGTTGGGTAAAAGCAGAAGTAAGGGGATCATTTAGGAGGCTGTTGCTGTCACTCCTGACAGACGTGGGATTTTGGACAAGGGTGGCCGAGTGGATGGATTTGGGGTATGTCTGGAGTTGGCAGGACTTGCTGATGGATTAGAGGTAGGGAGTAAGTGAAGGTGAGGAAGTAAAGTATATATGTATGTTTTTGGCTTGAGAAGCTTGGTGGTTCTGGTGCCATTGAATAACATGAGGAAGCCTGGGGAAGGAGCAGAATAGAGTTCTGTTTTGACCATGTTAAGTTTGAGATTCATAAGAGACATCCAAGAGGGACTGTCAGGGCATTGTCATCCTCTACTACCTTGGTCCCTATGTCCCTATGTCCCTTCTCTTTTTTGCTCCAGAACTCAGCATATTTCTTTGATCCTTTAACGGCCTTTGCTCATATAGTAACACAAACTGAGGATTTTGTTCAGGAGATGGTAGAGGCATTTTACATCTTAAATCTCATAGCAAACAGCTTGAACATTAATTAGACAATTGTTTCCCAAAGGCCCCTCCTGGTCCTTGGCCATATCTTCACAGGGGTTTTCTCTCTGATCTTCCTTCTTCACAGCACACTGGTGTTTCATGCTCTTCTCTTTTTCAAATGTATTGCCGCTGTGCCCTGAATTCCAAAATCCTTCAGGTTGCATAGTCCTCTCTCTGCTATTGCACAGAACCATTCAGCTCTGCCATCTTGCTTATGGACAAATTTACATGTCCAGATGCATCAGGCTGCTTAGCAAAGAGTCTCCCTTAGGTACAAAGGCACAAGCACTTAGAGTCTGCAAGCTTTAGGGTTATAGATGAGAGTAAATGATTCCTGTTTTGTAAGTGTGCATATGCACACACATAAAAATTAGCATCTTGGTCTTGTCTTTCAATATAGAGAATTGTTCTTCAGAGATTAATGGGTAATTGTTCATGAGCTATTTATTGCTACAGATTCTAGCGTGAGATCGTCTTTTCTCCAAAGTACAACCATTGTACTTATGATTTCTTCATAGGTGAAAAGATGGTGTTCTTGGTTGAGGATGATTTGAATTCCAATATTTTTAGTTCTCTTTGTTGTTATTGTTCAATCATCTAAGACTAGAGGGGAGAACATGCTTCTTCTATCTTGGTTAGATAAGGCAATCTATGACCCATGTGATCTTCTGATGTTGGCACTATTCTTAAATGCTACCGACCAGGCACCAGGCCCTGTGCTAGCTGAGTAGAACCATGTTCCAGCCCCCAAGTTTATATTCCAACAGGAAAGGTTGTGTTTCTAGAAAATTTTGAATAATGAGATGCAGGAAATGGCGATGAATTTTATCATTGACTCAACTTCAAGAGTAAGTGCTCTCTCCTTATTTCAGAAAGGCTGCTGTGCAAATAATAGTCTGACCAATCTGACCACACAAAAATCCCATCTTAATGCAGCTTTTACTGACATGCAATATTTATACATTTGTGATGATTCTTAGGAACAGAATTCTCTGCTTTATCTCCCGTGGTAAGGTTCAAAAACCCTAAGAACACTAAGTCAGGGCTTCTGCCAGCTAGCTCTGCATTAGGAAGGAGTGTTTATTAGTTTGCAAAAGTAGCCTGTAAGTGAAGCATTCCTGCAGGCTGAGCAGGCAGGCAATCTGGACACATCACACCAAGGAGAGCTCTGAACTGTGGCACTGCTGAAATCTCGTGGCTCCTTTGTCAATAAGCATTCATTTGCGAATGGCCGTTTGAATGTTAACTCAGAATGTGCAGCCCAGAAAATCAACAGCAAGTTACATGAGTGGTGAGAACATTTTCCGCTTGTTATCCTTCAGAAAACATGAGCTGGTGTCTGGAAGGTAAATGGATTGGAGATCACTTTTTTCCAGTTGGATTTATAATAGCTAAAGTAATCTTTAAAAAAGTTTGATTCAATCTGTAACATGATGTCTTATATCAGATATAAGTCAATAAGGAAATCAATGAACCCAGAGAATGAAAAATACTGAGTTAGCCTGGGGCAGGTGATAATTTTTGTTCTGGGTCTGTTATTTTTTTTGGCTGCCTTCTCTGGAAAAGCAACAAGAAGTGCCCTCAATTGACTGCAGCACACATTGTCGTAGGCAAACATACACCGTGTTGGGACACGGTGCTGTCTGGGGCTCTCTGACTGGGGTGTGTCCCCCAAGTTGTTGTTATGAGATCTCTCTTCAAAGAAGCACAACTTGGCTGCTTCTATCGCATGGAATGTTTTTTTTTCTCTCTCTCTCTCACACACACACATACAACTTATTTAGTTCATTTTGTCACCCTAGCAAAATGTACACATTTTTGTACTTAGTCTTCCCAACATTAACAGACTACTGGTTATTTTATTCTGAAAAATGTTAGACTCACAGAAAGCATGGAAAGTAATATAACAAAAATGTGCTCACTCTTCAGAATTAACACATATTAACAATGTGTTTTATTTGCTTCAGATTTTTTAAGACATAAAAATTAGAGACAGTTTTGTGCCACCTTATCCCCTTCCTTCTGTCCCTAGATACAACACCATAGGGAAGTTGCTGGGTACCTTTTCTTTCTAAGATTTTATATTTTTACTTCAGATGTCTGTATTGATGACAACATTTGGTTCATGTTTGTATTTTAAGACTTCATGCAAGTTCACCCTATAAAGGATAAACATGCAAGTTCATGCAAGTTTATCCTATAAATCAGTCTGAAACTTGTGTTTTTTAATACTCAGAGTTGTTTTTGAGATCTTTCCATAAGGAATAGTTTAGTTTAGCCATTCATTCTAACTGGTGTAGGACTATTCCACAATTTATTTATTTAAAGCTCTTTCCTCCCCCATCCTTTTCAGCAATAACAAACAATGTTATTGTGGGCATATATGTATACATTTCCTTGTACTACAAAACTATTCTCTAGAGTTTATTTCTAAAAGTGGAATTGCAGATCAGTACAATATATGGATTTTCAACTTTATCAGCTATTGCCATATTGGTCTCCAAAGTGGTTCCAATGTACATACTACTGGCTACATATTAGAATTGATTCTATTTCTATTCAATTTTTATTCTATCTCTTCTATTCTGCTCTATAATTCCATTTCCTTACAACCTTACTAATACCGGGTATTATCATTATTGGACTTTCAAAGTATTACTTGTCTTATGGGTACAAAATATATTTTCATTTGCATTTTCCTGATTACCAATGAGGCTGAACACTTTGTCATACTTTTGGGGGGCCATTTAGGTTATGTCTTCTATAAATTGCTTAATGGTGTCTTTTTGGTCAAAGACATTTTTGTTACTTTACTTTCTCATAGAGTTATCAAAATACTTTTTTATGTTCCTGATATTATACTTTTTGGCTGCATGAGTGGCCACAGAGTTTGTGGATTGTCCTTACGCATTATTTATGGTGTCTTTTACCAGATAGGAGTATAGCATTTTAATGTATATAATGCATCATTGGTGCTTTTTTTTTATTGTGGTGAAATACACATAGCACAAAATTGACCATCAGTGACATTTAGTACACTTACAATGATGTGTAACCATCAACACCATCTAGTTTCAGAACGTTTTCACCCTTCCAAAAGCAGTCACTTCCTATTCTTCACTTATATAACATGTGGCCTTTTGTGACTGGGTTCTTTCACTTAGCATGTTTCCAATCCTCATTCATGTTGTAGCAGGTATCAGTACTTCATTCCTTTTTATGGCCGGGTAATATTGATTTGTATGTACCGCGTACAAATAGTGTTGATAATCCACATTACTTTTATCCATTCAACAGTTAATGGACATTTGGATTATTTTCACCCTTTGGCTATTGTCATTGTGCTGCTATGAACATCAACATACAAGTATCTCTTTGAGTCCGTGTTTTCAAATTTTGGGGTATATTTCTAGGAATGGAATTGCTGAGTCATAATGGGAATTCTATGTTTATCTTTCTGAGGAACACCCAAGACTGCATTCCACAATAGCTATGCCATTTTACATTCCTACCATCAATGTATGACAGTTCCGATTTCTCCACATCCTTATTAATGCTTGTTATTTTCCATTTTAAAAGTTACTATTATTACAGCTATTTTAGTGGGTGTGAGCTTTACTTTATGGTGGTTTTGACTTGCATTTCCCAAATGGCTAATGATTGTTGAGCATCTTTTCATGTTTGCTTGTTAGCTATTTTTATATCTTCTTTGGTGAAATGTCTGTTCAAGCCCTTTGACCATTTTTAATGAGTTCTCTTTTTGTTATTGAGTTGTCATAGCTCTTTATATATTCTGGATACTAGATGCTTATCAACTATATGATTTGCAAATATTTCTTCCATTCTGTAGGTTCTTCTCACTTCCTTCATAGTGTCCTTTGATGTGCAAAAGTTTTTCATTTTGATGAAGCCCAATTTTTCTGTATTTTTCTTTTGTTGGTTGTGCTTTTGATGTCATAGGTAAGAAACCATTGCTAAATCCAAGGCCATGAACATTTACCCCTATTTTCTTTTCCTAAGATTTTTATGGTTTTAGCTCTTATATTTAAGTCTTTAATTAATTTTAAGTTAATTTTTATATAATTGAACTTTCTTATAACTTATATTCTTCATATATTCTCAGTGTTAATGCTTTGTTACATGGACAGCAATGACCTTTTAGAATTTATGATTTGTCTTTTTACTTTATTCATAGGGTCTTTTATTGTGTGGAAGTATTATATTTTTTAAAAAGATTTATTTATTTTAGAGAGAGAGGGGGAGAGACACAACACCAGATGGGGGAAGGGCAGAGGATGTGGGAGGGAATCTCAGGCAGACTTCCTGCTGAGCATGGAACCCAACACTGGGATTAATCCCAGGACCCTGTGATTACAACATGAGCCAAAATCAAGAGTTGGAGGGTTAAACAACTGAGTCAACCAGGCGCCCTGTAGGAGTATTACATTTTAATGTATACAATTTATTTGGGGGGGGGGGATTCTGTTTAAGAAATCTTTCTCTTTCTAAGGTCATAAAATTCCTTGCCCGTATTTTAATATTTTCCTTACCTTTAGGTCCACACAAATCACCTAGAATTTATTTTTACATATAACATGAGGTAAGGAATCTCATCTTTTTACCCCACATGGATAACTAATTATATTAACAATATTTATTGACTTTCCTTCCTAATTTGTAATACTACTTCTGTTGAATACCAAGTTCTGGCTTCTGTTTTGTCTATATCTCTTTGTCACCCAATTTTTATTATTACAGCTTTGTTAGAAGTCTCAGTATCTAATATGTCAAATTCCCTCTCCTGGTTGTTCTTCAAAATTGTCTTGGTGTAGTAGACAAAATAATGTCCCCATGGCTGCCCATGTAAATGTCTCTTTCTAGTTTTCATCCTTCTTGTGTCTGTTTGTTGTCTAACTGCATTGATTAGGCTTCCGGTTTGGCAGAATAAAACCATGATAGTATTTCCTTCTTGTTCTAGTTGACTGGCTTTGTAGTTATGTATATTTTTTCCCTATTTTGAATAATGAAACAACTTGCACTGTTCTGGGCATAACCTGTCCAAACTATGGAGACTAGCTACCTCTTTTATGCTGTCATTTCTACAAAAATCTTTCTAGAATGAGCCTCCATCTTTGTCCCATTTGTTTTCCTTGGCCCAAAAGACAGCCTTCTTGGGAAAGTTGGTAGGTCACGCTTAACAAACACTGTTTATGGTATAAAGTTAAAAATATCCCCAAAGGGAGCAATAAGCCAAGTAAATCTTAATAACAATATTATCTTTTTCCAGGATTTCTTTATCAGTCAAGGATATTCAGGATAAATATCTAGAATACTCTTTATCAGGCTCCCACCACTTTCTCAGTGATTTGACTTAACCTGTAGAAGATGATCTGGTGTACTCTTAGAGCAACAAAGGAGTCTGGTCCCAAATTGGAACAAACTGAAGGAGATAAACCCAGCCCCTGTTGGATGTACAGTGAGCTCAGCTGCTGTCCTAAAGAGCTCTGGGAGGAGGTAGGAAACTGAGGGCCCAGCCTTCCCAGGCCAACACAATGAGTCAGCAAACCCACAACAGTGTGTATGAACTGCAGTGGTGCCTGACCTAACGCCAACATCCTAAGCTTAACTATGGCTGTGGCTCCACTTCCACTTTCCAAATCTAGAAAAAGTTTCTGTTGTGGCCAACCTGAACCAGACCTGTGCAGAGAGGGAAACTCTGGAAAACATGGTTTTAGCTTAACTACGTTAACAATAAAAAGCCACCATAATTGTTGTCTTGCTAGGTAGTAAATATGTTATGTGTATCACATCATGTTGACTGCATACAGAATTTCTTCACTGGACCAAGTATTAAAAATTTTGCTAAAAGTCTATGAAGGCTTCACTCGAAAAATAATTCTTATCTTCCAACATTGGACATTGTCCACTATATTTTTCCACAGTCCCTCATAGTTGACAGTTGACTTTTTCTCTTTCTTTATTACATTAGATAAGAAATGGTTTACCATTGTAACTTTCCTCAAATCCTTTCTGGAAGCCATGGGATACAAAAACCAGAACATTTTCTCGAGAATGTTTGATTTTCACAGAACTTTCCGAAAAAAAGTTCAAAGAAAAATCCTCTTAACACTTGCATTTCTGAAGAAGAATCCTCTCAGCAATCACTTTTTATTTAATGATGTTTGGAAACAATATATTTGGTCATAATGATCTCTTTACAATTAAAGTGCAGCATCTTTTTTTATGTGTGTATTTGCTAATTTTGTATGTGTGTTTCTTTTTCAGCCAAAGCTACATGCCCTTTTTGCTCCTGTGTCTTGGGTAAAAATACTTGACTCAAAATAAATAGTCTGAATACAGGACAAAACTCTTGTGGAAGCCTACTAAAAAGTTTTTGGTATACGGTATCTGGCCTACTTCATTATTTATGTCACTTTTGAGATCTTATCTTTCATTCCTTAGAATACTCAAACTACAGCCTCTAGTTTTAACCCCTGGGGGACTGTTGTTTGGCATAAGAAATAAAGATGCTTATCAGAAACCAATATTTATTTTATAATTTTTTTTAATTTTATTTTTATTTTTTATAAACATATAATATATTTTTATCAGCAGGGGTACAGGTCTGTGAATCGCCAGGTTTATACACTTCACAGCACTCACCATAGCACATACCCTCCCCAATGTCCATAACCCCACCCCCCTCTCCCAACACCCCTTCCCCCATCAACCCTCAGTTTGTTTTGTGAGATTAAGAGTCACTTATGGTTTGTCTCCCTCCCAATCCCATCTTGTTACATTTACTCTTCTCCTACCCCCTTAACCCCCCATGTTGCATCTCCTCTCCCTCCTATCAGGGAGATCATATGATAGTTGTCTTTCTCCGATTGAATTATTTCGCTAAGCATGATACCCTCTAGTTCCATCCACGTCGTCGCAAATGGCAAGATTTCATTTCTTTTGATGGCTGCATAGTATTCCATTGTGTATATATACCACCTCTTCTTTATCCATTCGTCTGTTGATGGACATCTAGGTTCTTTCCATAGTTTGGCTATTGTAGACATTGCTGCTATAAACATTCGGGTGCACGTGCCCCTTCGGATCACTACGTTTGTATCTTTAGGGTAAATACCCAGCAGTGCAATTGCTGGGTCATAGGGTAGTTCTATTTTCAACATTTTGAGGAACCTCCATGCTGTTTTCCAGAGTGGTTGCACCAGCTTGCATTCCCACCAACAGTGTAGGAGGGTTCCCCTTACTCCGCATCCTCGCCAGCATCTGTCATTTCCTGACTTGTTAATTTTAGCCATTCTGACTGGTGTGAGGTGATACCTCATTGTGGTTTTGATTTGTATTTCCCTGATGCCGAGTGATATGGAGCACTTTTTCATATGTCTGTTGGCCATCTGGATGTCTTCTTTGCAGAAATGTCTGTTCATGTCTTCTGCCCATTTCTTGATTGGATTATTTGTTCTTTGGGTGTTGAGTTTGCTAAGTTTTTTTATAGATTTGGATACTAGCCTTTTATCTGATATGTCATTTGCAAATATCTTCTCCCATTCTGTCAGTTGTCTCTTGGTTTTGTTAACTGTTTCCTTTGCTGTGCAAAAGCTTTTGATCTTGATAAAATCCCAATAGTTCATTTTTGCCCTTGCTTCCCTTGCCTTTTGGCGATGTTCCTAGGAAGATGTTGCTGTGGCTGAGGTCAAAGAGGTTGCTGCCTGTGTTCTCCTCGAGGATTTTGATGGATTCCTTTCTCACATTGAGATCCTTCATCCATTTTGAGTCTATTTTCGTGTGTGGTGTAAGGAAATGATCCAATTTCATTTTTTTGCATGTGGCTGTCCAATTTTCCCAACACCATTTATTGAAAAGGCTGTCTCTTTTCCATTGGACATTCTTTCCTGCTTTGTCGAAGATGAGTTGACCATAGAGTTGAGGGTCTATTTCTGGGCTCTCTATTCTGTTCCATTGATCTATGTGTCTGTTTTTGTGCCAGTACCATGCTGTCTTGATGATGACAGCTTTGTAATAGAGCTTGAAGTCCGGAATTGTGATGCCACCAACTTTGGCTTTCTTTTTCAATATTCCTTTGGCTATTCGAGGTCTTTTCTGGTTCCATATAAGTTTTAGGATTATTTGTTCCATTTCTTTGAAAAAAATGGATGGTACTTTGATAGGAATTGCATTAAATGTGTAGATTGCTTTAGGTAGCATAGACATTTTCACAATATTTATTCTTCCAATCCAGGAGCATGGAACATTTTTCTATTTCTTTGTGTCTTCCTCAATTTCTTTCATGAGGACTTTATAGTTTTCTGTCTATGGATTCTTAGTCTCTTTGGTTAGGTTTATTCCTAGGTATCTTATAGTTTTGGGTGCAATTGTAAATGGGATGGACTCCTTAATTTCTCTTTCTTCTGTCTTGTTGTTGGTGTAGAGAAATGCAACTGATTTCTGTGCATTGATTTTATATCCTGACACTTTACTGAATTCCTGTACAAGTTCTAGCAGTTTTGGAGTGGAGTCTTTTGGGTTTTCCACATATAGTATCATATCATCTGCGAAGAGTGATAGTTTGACTTCTTCTTTGCCGATTTGGATGCCTTTAATTTCCTTTTGTTGTCTGATTGCTGAGGCTAGGACTTCTAGTACTATGTTGAATAGCAGTGGTGATAACAGATATCCCTGCCGTGTTCCTGACCTTAGCGGAAAAGCTTTCAGTTTTTCTCCATTGAGAATGATATTTGCGGTGGGTTTTTCATAGATGGCTTTGATAATATTGAGGTATGTGCCGTCTATCCCTACACTTTGAAGAGTTTTGATCAGGAAGGGATGCTGTACTTTGTCAAATGCTCTTTCAGCATCTATGGAGAGTATCATATGGTTCTTATTCTTTCTTTTATTAACGTGTTGTATCACATTGATTGATTTGCAGATGTTGAACCAACCTTGCAGCCCTGGAATAAATCCCACTTGGTCGTGGTGAAATATCCTTTTAATGTACTGTTGAATCCTATTGGCTAGTATTTTGGCGAGAATTTTTGCATCTGTGTTCATCAAAGATATTGGTCTGTAGTTCTCTTTTTTGATGGGATCCTTGTCTGGTTTTGGGATCAAGGTGATGCTGGCCTCATAAAATGAGTTTGGAAGTTTTCCTTCCATTGCTATTTTTTGGAACAGTTTCAGGAGAATAGGAATTAGTTCTTCTTAAAATGTTTGGTAGAATTCCCCCGGGAAGCCATCTGGCGCTGGGCTTTTGTTTGTTTGGAGATTTTTGATGACTGTTTCAATCTCCTTACTGGTTATGGGTCTGTTCAGGCTTTCCATTTCTTCCTGGTTCAGTTGTGGTAGTTTATATGTCTCTAGGAATGCATCCATTTCTTCCAGATTGTCAAATTTGTTGGCATAGAGTTGCTCATAGTATGTTCTTATAATTGTCTGTATTTCTTTGGTGTTCGTTGTGATCTCTCCTCTTTCATTCATGATTTTATTTATTTGGGTCCTCTCTCTTTTCTTTTTGATAAGTCTGGCCAGGGGTTTATCAATCTTATTAATTCTTTCAAAGAACCAGCTCCTAGTTTCGTTGATTTGTTCTATTGTTTTTTTGGTTTCTATTTCATTGATTTCTGCTCTGATATTTATGATTTCTCTTCCCCTGCTGGGTTTAGGGTTTCTTTCTTGTTCTTTCTCCAGCTCCTTTAGGTGTAGGGTTAGGTTGTGTACCTGAGACCTTTCTTGTTTCTTGAGAAAGGCTTGTACCGCTATATATTTTCCTCTCAGGACTGCCTTTGTCGTGTCCCACAGATTCTGAACCGTTGTGTTTTCATTATCATTTGTTTCCGTGAATTTTTTCAATTCTTCTTTAATTTCCTGGTTGACCCATTCATTCTTTAGAAGGATGCTGTTTAGTCTCCATGTATTTGGGTTCTTTCCAAATTTTCTCTTGTGATTGAGTTCTAGCTTCAGAGCATTTTGGTCTGAAAATATACAGGGAATGATCCCAATCTTTTGATAACGGTTGAGACCTGATTTAGGACCAAGAATGTGATCTATTCTGGAGAATGTTCCATGTGCACTAGAGAAGAATGTGTATTCTGTTGCTTTGGGATGAAATGTTCTGAATATATCTGTGATGTCCATCTGGTCCAGTGTGTCATTTAAGGCCTTGATTTCCTTGTTGATCTTTTGCTTGGATGATCTGTCCATTTCAGTGAGGGGAGTGTTAAAGTCCCGTACTATTATTGTATTATTGTTGATGTGTTTCTTTGATTTTATTATTAATTGGTTCATATAGTTGGCTGCTCCCATGTTAGGGGCATAGATATTTAAAATTGTTAGATCTTCTTGTTGGACAGTTCCTTTGAGTATGATATAGTGTCCTTCCTCATCTCTTATTATAGTCTTTGGCTTAAAATCTAATTGATCTGCTATAAGGATTGCCACTCCTGCTTTCTTCTGATGTCCATTAGCATGGTAAATTCTTTTCCACCCCCTCACTTTAAACCTGGAGGTGTCTTCGGGTTTAAGATGAGTTTCTTGTAGGCAACATATAGATGGGTTTTGTTTTTTTATCCATTCTGATACCCTGTGTCTTTTGATTGGGGCATTTAGCCCATTAACATTCAGGGTAAGTATTGAGAGATATGAATTTAGTGCCATTGTATTGCCTGTAAGGTGACTGTTATTGTATATTGTCTCTGTTTCTTTCTGATCTACTACTTTTAGGGTCTCTCTTTGCTTAGAGGACCCCTTTGAATATTTCCTGTAGAGCTGGTTTGGTGTTTGCAAATTCTTTCAGTTTTTGTTTGTCCTGGAAGCTTTTAATCTCTCCTCTATTTTCAATGATAGCCTAGCTGGATATAGTATTCTTGGCTGCATGTTTTTCTCATTTAGTACTCTGAATATATCATGCCAGCTCTTTCTGGCCTGCCAGGTCTCTGTGGATAAGTCTGCTGACAATCTAATATTTTTACCATTGTATGTTACAGACTTCTTTTCCCAGGCTGCTTTCAGGATCTTCTCTTTGTCACTAAGACTTGTAACTTTTACTATTAGGTGACAGGGTGTGGACCTATTCTTATTGATTTTGAGGGGGGTTCTCTGAACCTCCTGGATTTTGATGCTTGTTCCCTTTGCCATATTGGGGAAATTCTCTCCAATAATTCTCTCCAATATACCTTCTGCTCCCCTCTCTGTTTCCTCTTCTTCTGGAATCCCAATTATTCTAATGTTGTTTCGTCTTATGGTGTCACTTATCTCTCGAATTCTCCCCTCGTGGTCCAGTAGCTCTTTGTCCCTCTATTGCTCAGCTTCTTTATTCTCTGTCATTTAGTCTTCTATATCGCTAATTCTTTCTTCTGCCTCATTTATCCTAGCAGTGAGAGCCTCCATTTTTTATTGTACCTCATTAATAGCTTTTTTGATTTCAACTTGGTTAGATTTTAGTTCTTTTATTTCTCCAGAAAGGGCTTTTATATCTCCCGAGAGGGTTTCTCTAATATCTTCCATGTCTTTTTCGAGCCCGGCTAGAACCTTGAGAATCGTCATTCTGAACTCTAGATCTGACATATTACCAATGTCTGTATTGATTAGGTCCCTAGCCTTCGGTACTGCCTCTTGTTCTTTTGTTTGTGGTGAATTTTTCCGCCTTGTCATTTTGTCCAGTAAGAGTATATGAAGGAGCAAGTAAAATACTAGAAGAGTGGCAATAACCCCAGGAAAATATGCTTTAGCCAAATCAGAAGAGATCCCAAATTGTGAGGGGGGAGAAAGGGGATAAAAGAGGTTCAGAAAGAAAAAAAAAAAGAAACAAATAAAAAAAGAAAACCAATAAAGAAAAAAATATAAAAAGGAAAAAAAATATATATATTAGATAAACTAGTTAAAAAACGTTAAAGAAGAAAAGGGTAAAAGTTTAAAAAATTTAGCAGAAGAAGAGAAAAAAAATGAAAAAGAAAAAAAATTAAATTAACTGCAAGGCTAAAGAATCATGGGGAGAAAGCCATGAATTCCGTGCTTTGCTTTCTCCTCCTCTGGAATTCTGCTGCTCTCCTTGGTATTGAAACTGCACTCCTTGGTAGGTGAACTTGGTCCTGGCTGGGTTTCTCGCTGATCTTCTGGGGGAGGGGACTGTTGTAGTGATTCTCAAGTGTCTTTGCCCCAGGCGGAGTTGCACCGCCCTTACCCGGGGCCAGGCTCAGTAATCCGCTCAGGTTTGCTTTCGGGAGCTTTTGTTCCCTGAGCGCTTTCCATAGAGTTCTGGAAGACGGGAATGAGGATGGAGGCTTCCCGGTCTCCGGCCCAGAGGAGCCGAGAGCCCAGGGCCCCACTCCTCAGTGCGCCCTCAGAGAACAGCGCCCAATGACTCCCGTCACCCTGGCCTCCAGCCGTGCTCCGAGCTGACCGAGTCTGCGACCGGTTCAAGGTAACCCCGAGTTTAGAGCTCATTCCTCGGCTCTGTCTCTGTAGCCGGCTTCTAATACCTGTTCTAATACCTGTAAGGTCTGTGACACTCAGACACCCCCGATCCTTCTGTGACCCTGCGGGACCTGAGGCCACGCTGACCCCGCGTGGGCTTCACCCCGGTTAAGCCTCTGGAGCGATGTCCCTCAGCGGAACAGACTTTTAAAAGTCCTGATTTCATGCTCCGTTGCTCCGTTGCTCCGCCGCTTGCTGGGAGCCGGCCCCTGCCCCGCGGTCTATCTTCCCGTTGCTTTGGATTCACTTCTCCGCCAGTCCTACCTTTCAGAAAGTGGTTGATTTTCTGTTTCTAGAGTTACTGTTGTTCTTCTCTTCGATCTCCCGTTGGATTTGTAGGTGTTTGCAATCTTTAGATAAGCTATCTAGCTGATCTCCCGCTACCTGAAGTAGTCTCAGCCTGCTACTTCTCCGCCATCTTGACTCCTCCCTCTCAGAAACCAGTTTTATTTTATGTTTTGCCTTGAGAAAATTTCATGCAAAATAATGTATCTAAGTATAACACCATTATTTCTGTGTTATAATTTATATTCAGGAATTTTCTTTGAAAATGATTTTTTGTGACTGGACAAACTGGATTTCCTTATTCCAAGTTCTTGTTGAATTAAGATGATAGTTTCACAGAGATACATCTGACTGAACCAGTGTTAAGTGTTTTTTATATTTTTCTTAAAAATTGTGTATTTTTTGTAAGATTATTTATAGGGGGATAAACAACTGGCCTCAGGTATGTTTTTCTACCTGTATTCAGTTTCTTTTTTTTTTTTTTTAAATTTTATTTATTTGTCAGAGAGAGAGGGAGAGAGAGCGAGCACAGGCGGACAGAATGGCAGGCAGAGGCAGAGGGAGAAGCAGGCTCCCCGCCAAGCAAGGAGCCCGACGTGGGACTCGATCCCAGGACGCTGGGATCACGACCTGAGCCGAAGGCAGCTGCTTAACCAACTGAGCCACCCAGGCGTCCCTGTATTCAGTTTCTTTTATAGATATAGATGATAGTATGATTCCACAGGTATTGGTGTGGTGTGTATTATATTAACATAATTAGGTTCTCGGAAGCTATAGTCTGTATAGAATAGGATGAAATTTTTTGTAAATTAAAAGAAAACATTTTAAAGGTATGTATTCAGAGGTACATATAGTATATATATGTATACTATCCATAGTATATGTACATATATGTACATATATATGTGTATACATATATTATGTAGATTACTATATAGTATAGTGTATACATATATATAATATGTCAATATGCTATATCTACATATACTATATATACTATGTGTAGATATACTATATAGTATACTATATATATGTAGAGAAATAGCAGGGGCTGGATTAATTTTAGTTGCTCAAACCAGTTTTATATATAGTATATACATATATATATAGTATATATATGTATACTATCCATAGTATATGTACATATATGTACATATATATGTGTATAGATATATTATGTAGATTACTATATAGTATAGTGTATACATATATATAATATGTAGATATGCTATATCTACATATACTATATATACTATGTATAGATATACTATATAGTATACTATATATATGTAGAGAAATAGCAGGGGCTGGATTAATTTTAGTTGCTCAAACCAGTTTTAGCAAAGAGTTACGGACATACAATTGACCATAATGTTGAATTAACTTGATTTTCACTGATGTCATGGTAGGACTAAAAGGTCAGGAATAGCTCCATCTGAGACTAAAGATGGGTAGGTGTGGACCAGGACAGAGGAGCAGAAGTATTGTAGACCTAGAGGCAACATGAGCCAATGGTGGGTGAAACTGCCAAGTATCTCAGCACTGAGACCAGACACCACAGGTGCCTCAGGTGAGAGGAGGGAGTGAGCAGCCCTAGCCCAACCTGGCTTGCCTTCTAAGGAGCTTGGCTCTTACCCTGGGGATGACAGGGTGCCAGTGATGCCTTAGAAATGAATTGGTTCTGGATAAGAGCTACAGGTTAGACTCCTAGGTCCTAGAGGTGCAATGTTAGAGAGTGGCATCCTATTTTTGGAAACTTATTCTATAAAAAGAAAAACCTCAATCATGACAACAAACAGAAAAGAAATAACAAAAATATATGCTTTTACAAAAATGTCTTAAGAGCTATGTGGTGAAGGCTACTTTGGGTTTTTTGTTTGTTTGTTTGCTTGCTCTGTTTTGTTTTGCATGAATTATGCCGAAGCTGTCTTCTTTCCTTATAAATCTCCCTGGAGCAAAAATGGGAATTTTTTTCCCCAAAGACCTTTGGCCCCAATTAAAAATTGGGGTCATTTGTCTCCAAATTATGAGCTGACAATTCGATTCATCCATTCATTTATTTAATGAATATTTATTGAACACCTATCCTATGAGATATTGTTCTAATGGAAGACAAAAAAGACAAAAACCCTGCCATTATGGAGATTTTTTTCCACTCAGAGAAAAAGATAATAAGCTCCTGTGCAAGGGCACTCACACATGCCCTCCTCTCTCCCGCAACTATAACACCAGGTAGTGAGAAGGGTAATTACGGTTATAAAGAAACATGAACAGACTGAGAGGAAAAGGAAAGAGAATGAAGGGGACATTTTATATTAGTCAAGGAAGTTTTCTCTGTGAAGTTTTCTCTGTGACATTTGAGCAGAACCATGAAGGAAATGAGAGAGCAAGCAATGAGGCTATCTGGGGAGAAGACATGTGGGGATGCCTCCCACTGTCTGCGTGGCACGGAGATAGGTGGGGCAGAGGCTCAAGTCACTACTGCTTTGGTGATTCCTTGCTGTGAGCACAGCTGTAGATTTGGTGAGCTGCATCATCCTGACTTCACCGGGCTCCTCAGCATCCCCAGTGAACCTCAGATTTGTTGGTAACATGTCATTAGATAGACACCAGTGTGATGATGTTTGTGTTGGTGGTCTACTTGTGTGTGGCTGTATGATAAGGCAGTTTCAAACATCAGAGGGCTGGAAGTCAATACACTAGCAATATGGGATCTTAATAATATGAACACATTTTCATTAAAAAAATTAATCATGATAACAGCAACCACCTTTTTTTAAAGCGCTTGAGGAGGGCAAGTACTGTCCTCATAATAGAGGTGATAGAGGGACTTAGAAATTCTGAGTTAGGGGCTCCTGGGTGGCTCAGTGGGTTAAGCCTCTGCATTTGGCTCAGATCATGATCTCAGGGTCCTGGGATTGAGCCCTGCAGGGAGCCTGCTTCATCCCCCGCTCCCCGCCTGCCTCTCTGCCTACTTGTGATATCTCTCTCTGTCAAATAAATAAATAAAATCTTAAAAAAAGAAAGAAAGAAAGAAAGAAAGAAAGTCTGAGTTATCTTGCTCAAGATTATACAGCAAATGCCAACAGTTAGGTTTGAAATGAAGTCTGTCCAACTTCAGAGTCCAAACTTTATACAGCCATGGTGCTGGTCTGCCTCCAAGAGTAATGCCACTGAGAGCAATGTGGAGGGTGGGCTGGGGAGGTATGTGAGCACTAAACAGAATGAGGTAGTACTTTTGAATAATTTCCTGACAACCTGCTCCCTTGCCTGGGTTTCCTGTTCACAACTCTTCTATGCTCTTAAGCATAGACTTATGATTGAAGAAGACAGATTTCCTATGAGGACAAGGTCTTACAGAAATTCAAATAATCTTCATTTGTAAGATTCAAAACCTTATGGTATTTGTGCAGGTCAAACTGAGAAATCAGAAGGTTGAAGTAGTGCTATTTTATAATTAAGAATGAACTGATGACTCTGTGGAAGGTACAGAAGTCTGCAAACTCAAATAATCATAGCATGGGGCTGGACCTCTGGTGGATAAATCTTGTTTTCTTTTGGGCAGAATCATTTTCTCTTATGAGATCTAAAATTAAGTGAATGCTGAGATAGCTGCATTTCTCCCCAAAATAACTCTTGTAAATTCAAACGACAGCTCATAGTTGTAAATGTGTTTGGTTTCCTTTTCCCTAATGGGAATGTGATGATAGGAGTATAAATTCATAAAGCCAAACCATTAGCATCATATTGAAGCTTAGCCTGACTTGGTGGTAAATGGTTGGAAAGATTAAGATAACAGCTCTTTTCCTGCCGGTAAGATATCCATCATTAATATTTGGTTTTGGTTTTCGTTTCACAGATACTCATTCACAGCTCAAAAACAAAGCTTGTGAGGAAATCAGAATGATAGAAATTAGATTCTGATTTTAGTTCACCTTGTTAATTTCTCCCTATGTACAAAAAGCATAGTATTTTGTTTTGTTTTGTTTTCTTTCTCTTACAGGGACTGTACCTCCTGTTTCAATAGAATTTTTTTTTAATGTTGAAATAATCATAGACTCACAGGAACATGGTAACTTTTTTCCTTGAATTATTTGAGATTAGGTTTCAGATGTGATGCATCCTTACCCAGGAATGCCTTGGAGTGTCTCCAAAGACATTCTGCTGCACAATATAAGAACCCAAATCGAGAAGTTAACACTGCTGCCTCCTCCCATCTGTTCTTCAAAATCCGTGTAAATTGGGCTACTTGCCCCAGGATCCTCCATAGTGATGGGGTCTACCTCAGAACCATGCCCTGTCATTAGATGCCATTCCAGAACCATCTGGAATGGCTCCTCACTCTCCTCTTGATTTTCACGACCTTGACTCTTTTGAAGATTAACAGGTCAGGATTTTGAAGAATATTCTTCAGTTTGGGTTACTCTGGTGTTTCCTCATGATTAGATTCAGGTTACAAAGTTTTGACAGGGAGAAATACTGCAGAAGTGACATTGTGTTCTTACTGCGTCCCATCTTCTGGCTCACAGTACAAATGGGTTCCATTACTGAGGATGTTTACTTGGATCGCCTGGTTAAATTAGGGTCTGTCAGCATTTCTGACGGTAAAGTTACTCTTTCCTTTTTGTAATTAATAGTTATTTTGTCAGGAGTACTCTGAAACCATATAAATATCCTGTTTATGGCTCCTCTTGCCTTGAACACTAATTTTCTTGCACAATCAGATATTCCTGGTTTGTCTTACACTTTTTCTGCCCTTGACCTAGGGTCAGATATTTCTCCAAGGAGCCCTGCTTCCTTTTAGAGGAAAACGGCATTTAGAGATCAGGATCTGTATGGTAGATGTGCTTATTGCTCTTGGTTGGGGAAGGCAGTTGTTAATCTCAGTCTCAGCAGACAGAACCAGAAAACACACACACATACTCACATATGTATTTATTTCTATATTTATCTATATAAATTGAAAAATAGGAGTTAATACCAATACCCCCAATTCCACTCCAATACTACAGCATTCATATATCTGACAGTGACAGATCTGGTTTCCATTATCCTTAATATATTTGCTCGTTTGATAAATCCATTTGTAACCAGTCTCACAGCCCCATCATCACACTTTTCCTCACATCGCCATGTTTCTGCTCAATCTGTCCCAGTCTGACCCCCCCCCAAGTGCCCCACCTGATACCTATCCTCACTCTACTTGGGTTCTGACAGCCCAAGTCAGGTGGCCCCCAATGTGTGCCCCTCTCAACCTGCTCAGGCTCCTAAACCCTGTTGCCAGGCTGTCCCCTTGCAAAGATGCCCTACTCTCCCACTCTGTTTCGGAGCCCCTATACCAGTTCACCCCCTGTGTGGATAGCCTCCTCATGCCCCTTGGGCTCTGATAATCCCTGCCAGGCTGCTCCTCTGAATGGACTGGAAAATACTAAAACATTGGGCATCAAAACAAAAGCCACAGCAGTCTCTTCTTCCTGGAACTCACAATCTAGTACAAGGAGTCAGACCATGAAAGTTATAAATATGTCAACGTTGAGGTAGGTTTAAGGTCACTCATATTAGAAAAAGACAAACTAGGGTAAAGGGAATGAGGAGTGGGGGATGGTGTGATTTGAGGAAGGGTCTTTAGTGAAGGCCTCACTGAGAAGCTGCCACTGGAGTAAAACTTTAAAGATGAGGAAGTGAAGAAGTGATCCATGGTTGTCTGGGAGAAGAGCATTTATTTCAGGAAGAGACAACAGCCAGGGAAATGACCTGAGATGGGAGCTTGCTGGTCTGCACCAGGCATAGCACAATGGTCTGGGGGCCAGAGTCAGGAGTTGGGGATGGGGTGGGAGAGGGTGCTAGGGAATGGGGACACATCATGTCACCAGTCTGATGTCTGCACTACAATCCCAGCTTTACCACTCTGACTGCTGGTTTACATATAAAGCTATCAAGTTGGTTTTTTTTTTTCCACGTGATTTGTCTCTTAATCCCAAATTCCTATTACAAAGGATTCCAAATATTATTTTAACATGGTCAAGTAGGTCAACTAAAGGCAAGGCATTTAAAAAAACTATTAATACTGATAACACAGGATAATTGTATTTCCTCATTTGGTATATCTTTGCAACCATTGTGGTTCATATAACTTAATTGAGAACACAGAAGAAATTTGTAGAAGGAGGACAGGACTCTGACTCTCTATCTTCCTTAGTTTTCCAAACTGGCATTTCATGGACAGATGTGAACATCTGAGCTAGTGTTTTGTCTTAGAAGTGGGCGTCTGACTCCCCAGTCACCATAATAGGTAATAAAGAGAATAAAGGTCCCTAGTTTAGGTTAAGCTTGCCCTTCTTTTACTGGAATGTGTACTTACACCGAAGGATTTATTTTTACAGGTCAAAGAAGTGTGCAGCCCACTGTGATGTGGTTATTGTGTCTTTCATTTTACAAGTAACCGAGGTCACGTATTTTTAAAAACATGAAAAGTTAACATTGAATTTTTAAAAGCTTGGGGTTTTTGACTTGTTCCTCTGGGATCTTCACAATGTGGATATGTTAAGAAGCTTTCTATAAGTTGAAAGGTAATCTCAACCGTGTCTTCAAAGGTTTAATTGCGCAGCTGTTGAGTTTTGAAGTATTTAACTTATGATGTCTCATGCATACTCTTAAAACTGAAATGAATATTGGTTAGTTAATTCTGGCAAAAAATATCATTGGATGACTCAAAGTAGTGAGTTCCATTTTCAAGGAAAGAGATTATTCTCTGCGCCCCGGCTTGGGCATCCAATTCCACATCATGTCAAGGACCAAGTTCTTAACACAAAAGACAAGTTTCAGCAGATAAGATCAAAGCTCGTTATTCCTAGTCTACAGAACCAATCCAAGAATTTATAGACAAATGACTAATGAGAAACCAAATGACTCTGTGATGTCATGTGGCAAGATCAGCACCATAATCATAAGAGGGATCTTAGAAGAATGTCCTTAGTGAGCAAATCTCTTCACCCCCACGCTCAGTTTTCCTCTATGTAAAGTGGAAAGTTGTGCTTCTTTCATTTGTTGAAGGTTATAAAGGTATGACCTGGTTGTTAATAAGGCTTGTAATACTCAGGTTCATTAATGAGAAAATAATGTTCAGATCAAGTCAGCAACTGATGGGTCAGCGCTCGGTACTGATAAGACTAGTTTAGAATTATGTGTTTGTGTTCTGGCCGCATATTAAGGTGGACATTGATAACTCGGATAAGATCTGGGGGAAGCCCCAAAATGGTGAGGTGTCCCATAAGCGACAGCTGCAGTAATCAGAAATATTTGCCTAGAGAGGTCCTGAGTGCTGTTTTCAGGAATATGAAAGGTTGTCTGTGGCACATGGGTTGGACTTATTCTGGGCATCTTTAGGAGATGATGTTTAAGTGAAATCTGCTCAGTTTCTTTCTTTCTTTCTTTCTTTCTTTCTTTCTTTCTTTCTTTCTTTCTTTCTTAAGATTGTATTTAGGGTGCCTTGGTGGCTCAGTCAGTTAAGCGTCTGGCTTCAGCTCAGGTCATGATCCCAGGGTCTTGTGATCGAGTCCCATGTCAGGCTTCCTACACTGTAGGGAGTCTGCTTCTCCCTCTGCCTCTCCCCTCACTCATTCTCTCAATCTCTTTCTCTCTCAAATAAGTAAATGAAATCATATTTATTTGAGAGAGAGTATGTGTGTGAGTAGGGGGAGGGGCAAGGGAGAGGGAGAGAGAGAATCTCAAGCAGACTCCCTGCTGAGCTCAGAACCTTACACAGGGCTTGATCTCACAACTCTGCGACCATGACCTGAGCTGAAACCAAGAGTTGGACCCTTAACTGACTGAGCGACCCAGTGGCCCCTCAGTTCCAGCTTTGTAACAGAGTGTGTTTCCCAACACATAACATGTCCTGTTCAAGTAATATTTCAGGTACTGTCTCCTCTAAGCTCCCCTACTTGGCTCTGTTGAGTGGACAGGAGCCATGTTATGTGTCCTGTTGTCCTTCTGTGTCCCTTGCTCTCCTGTCTTTAATGCTTACACATTCCTCTACACTGTCCCGTGTGTGCCAATCCATGCTGCATTCTCTGAAACACAAACTTGTCTGACATGCTTATTATCATCATTATTCTTGACAGTTACCCAGAGTCAACAAATAGATGCCATGACCCCAAGCACCACCACCCCCGCCAGGAATGAGCGCTCCGAGCCAGAGATGTGTGAAGAGGTCAGGGGCCACTGAACTGGGCTTCCAAGATGATACTAATCCCTAACCTTATTCGCATTTACCATGTCCGGGCACCGTGCTGAAGGTCCCGCATGTATTCACTCCTTTGAGCTTCAGAAAAATTGAAGAGGTAGATAATTTCATTATCCTTCTATTACAGACAAGGAAAGTAAGAAGAAGAGAGGTTAAATAACTTGTCTGAAAACGTCTCAGCAGGGACGCCTGGGTGGCTCCGTTGGTTAAGCAGCTGCCTTCGGCTCAGGTCATGAACCCAGCGTCCTGGGATCGAGTCCCACATCGGGCTCCTTGCTCATCGGGGAGCCTGCTTCTCCCTCTACCTCTGCCTGCCATTCTGTCTGCCTGTGCTTGCTCTCTCTCCCTCTCTCTCTCTGACAAATAAATAAATAAAATCTTAAAAAAAAAAAAAAAAAGGTCTCAGCAGTCTGGCCAATCTTTAATAACCCCTGAATAAATCTAGAGTTTGCTGAAAGGACAAAGGTTGAGTGTGTGCATCGAAAATCACGCAGGGGGCACCTGGGTGGTTCAGCAGGTTAAAGCCTCTGTCTTCGGCTCAGGTCATGATCCCGGGGTCCTGGGATTGAGCCCCACATCAGGCTCTCTGCTTACCAGGAAGCCTGCTTCCTCCTCTCTCTCTGCCTGCCTCTCTGCCTACTTGTGATCTCTGTCAAATAAATAAATAAAATCTTAAAAAAAGAAAAGAAAAGAAAAGAAAATGACGCGGGACCCAGTGGTGGGCAGTGAAGAGATGGTCTGTGCTAGGAAAGTTGAGCTCTGAAAAGGGGTGAAAGGATGGGAGTAAAGGAAGAATATAGACAGATCCTCTGGTAGCAGAAAGGGTAACATTGACAGATGGCTTGGGAGTCAAACTTTGTCTATTCTTTTACCATTTTGCTAAAATTTGCTTTCTCCCTGTACTTTTGTCAGCATTTAAAATTATGCAGAATTGCTACATATACTCTTTCTTTATCATAGCTGTGTAGACCCATCCCTGCTATATTAAATTTGGGAATGACCAGCCCTGCATCGTTAAGTGAGGTTTTTATTTTTATTTTTTTAAAGATTTATTTATTTATGAGAGAGATAAAGCATGAGTGGGTGGAGGGGCAGAGGGAGAGAGTCCTCAAGCAGATACCCCACTGGTCGTGGAGCCTGACATGGGGCTTGACCCCACAACCTATGAGATCATGACAGCCAAAACCAAGGGTTGGACCCTTAATGGACTGAGCCACCCAGGTGCCCCTAAGTGAGGTTATTTTTTTCTCACTCTAGTGGTCCTCCTTAAAAATGAGGCTCCAGTTCATTTCTAGACCAGAGTACATGGTTCCCTCTCTTTGTTCTCTCTAGAGATAGCTATGCTGCTATGGGCAGGGGAAACACAAAGATGCTTTGGCCTGATCCCCCTTCTCTTTCTCCAATTATATAAAAGTTAGATTCTAAATCTGCTCACCCCGTGTAGTAAGGCCTTCATGGTCTACTTTACCCAGGCTCCCCTGACTCTGTGGATTACAGTTGGGTTTCGCCAATGGGAGAAACAGGCAGAAGAGTAGAAAGTAGGAGGAGAGATCTTCCAGGAACGTAGTTCCCTTGTTCCCTCCCTGTTTGGCAACGGTTGTGTTTACTTCCTTATGTAAGGCTACAGTTCCAGTTGGATGATCCCACCTCCCTTGTCCCTTCAGGCTGAGGAGTGGTAAAGCTTGTGAGGGACATCTCACCCTCCCTTGTTCATTCCTTTAACTTTGTCCACTCCTCTGTAAATATTCCTTTCATTCAGTAGTCCTCAGTTACTCCTTTGGAGCATGCTGTTTCTTTTTTTGCTGGAAACTTCACACTGATTTGACTCATGGCAGATTTTAGAAATGAAGCACCTGGATCACAGAATTAAACCACCTGAACTGGACTTGAATAGTACATTCATTTTATAGGGAATAAAAAAATATATAATCCAAGAAAATTTACTTAACAATTAAAAGAATGGTAAAATCTCCCCCCCCCAAAAAAAAAGTAACTTTCTGAACTAAAAATTAATGCCCAGTCCATGTCCTTGGTCCCCTGTATAGGCTAGAGCTGTTGTGACTTGCTAAAATAATATTTATTTCCATAGTGTGCGTGTACGGTAACAAAAATGTTTTGTGAATTAAAAAAATCAATTCTAATGCTGTTAGATGATTGGAGTTATGTTATAAATGTGTCCTCAGGGAGGAAATCCAATGAAGTTAAGTGTGTGATGGGGCAGAAGACCCGTCATCAAAGACTTAAGTTGCAACACCACCTACATGAGTAGGCACTGTCCGCCCACACATAGAAACTTCTCATTTGCTGAGAAGACTGCTTCTCCATCTGCAAATGGCTCAAGTGGGGGATCTTCCTGAATTCAGAAAACCATGAGTTTGGGCTAAATGAAAGAAACAAACCTTTACATGAGTGCAAGCTAATTGTCTTTTCCTGCCTTTCAATGTCATCAAATTTTAAACCTGAATATATTGGGTTTTTCTCAATTCCAATCAGAACTGACATCACATGAACATTAGAACAACCCTTTCAAAGTGCGCTGGCATGAGCAGACAGGGATGCCAAAAATTTAACTGAATTACACTGAGAATGTAGTGATGCAGACTGGATTTTCCCTGCCTGCCACACAGGGCTTATAGTCTCTGCCAACATGGTGGTTTTGGGTTGGCGCTGTTTCTAGAGCTTTGCTCTGGCTCTGGGTTGTCATGCATCCAAACCTCTTTGAAATTCAGGTCTTTTGGAGGCTTTCTATAGCGTCTATCAGATCTTTGGAGATTCAAGCCACACTTTAGTACCGGAATTTCCCAGTTCGCCCTGGACCTGGGCCACAGGGAACTGGAAACAAGTCAGCTCAGGGCTGACTACTCTGGCCCATCTAGTTCCTGGACACCCAAAGTGAGGGCTGGCATTCTGAAGTGAAAACCCACTGTAGTTTCTCCCTTTTCGTCCCACTGACTATCGGGGACAATGAATAAAATTGTTGTCTTTTTAAAATCACAGTTCAGTTCTCTAATATACCAGCCCAAGCTCTGTGTTTTTTATTTAATTTGAAAACGAGTCAGCAAGTGTAAACAGGTATATCTGATGGGATGGGATTTTTTAGAAAAGAAATATTTACATATCTATTCTAAGTAATTTTTTCCATTACCTTTAAGTCACCATTAATAATACAAGATTGACTATTACATAGGATTTTTACGTTCAGATCCTACTATGTATATGCAGACAAAACAACAGGATTTAGCCATTTAACACAGTGCAAGGAACAGGAGTACATGAGGAAACAAAGCACTAGAAATCTACCAGTTCTTAAATAAATGGCTTAAATTCTTATATATTGGGCCCCCAGAGTGAATCATTGTGTTCCTACCAGTGATACTATGTCCAAGTGTGCCTTTTCTTTTTTTTAAAGTTCTCAGGCATTATTCCAGAATTTGGGGGCAGTGGTAAGGTGGAGTGAAGGATTGTAGTTAACATTTTTTTCATTTGGAGGAAAAAATAGTCATTTGATAAAAGAAATCAATCTTCCAGCTTCAAAGTGACTTCAGAATTTTATGCTTAGGAATTACCCATGAGCATAATTAATCCTATTTAGAAAAATCTCTTAACTTTAGAATACTTGTATCCAGGGAAGATTTATTTACATGTCCAGATTTCAGTTAAGTTAAATTGTGCCTGGTTTGTTTAAATCAGTAGAAAAACAAACCATTTATTTATTCTTTTAAAAACAAGAGCTGATTTGACATAGATTGTGTCTGATGCTAGATTGGTTTGGAATCACTTTAAGTGATTACCTAGTTAGATAACTACTTATAGGAAATGGTTTTGCGTAAGCAATTCAATGAGACCTTGGAAAAAACTAACATATCTCTCTCTCTCTCTCTCTCTCTTTTTTTTTTTAATAACAGCTATCCTGTAATAACACGCACTGCAAAATAAATAAATAAATAAATAAATAAGGTGGTTCTACTGTTTGGAAGATCATGCTGTACGGAAAGAAAAAAATGCTCTAACACCAAGTACTATACTGAATATTTTGACATCTAAATTATAATACAACCACACTTAATAAACTTGCCTGCCATAATAAATATAATTTTCCACTTTTCTCTTATTAAAAATATTATATCTACTCTAGAAACTGTTATTTGGGGGAATTCATCAAATACTATCCCATTTTCCATTTTTGTTTCATAGTTTATTTTCCTGACATTTCAGATGAGTTTACACAGTAACTAAGATGATTAAAGAGCACAAATTCACTGAAATATTTTGATGCTGGGTTTACACCATGCTAAATGTTTAGATTTAGAAACATATTAAGATATGACTCACTATTGCATGATTTCCTATATAGTATGAGTCAAACTGTGTTTCCTGGATAAAAATGTAGATGCATGAGTTTTGCTACAAGACAGTCATATTATCAAGTAGATATTAGTCACAGCCTCAACATGAGCAATAGAAGAGTTTTTTTAATTCTAGTATTTGGCCACATTACCCCTCCCTGGAAAGAGAATGAAAAGTATTAATCAGAATTAAAACTCTTTTAATAGCCTATTATTTCTCTTTGAGAGGAAAATTCCAGAAGTGTTCTTGATTACCCCTAGCACAATGGACATTATAAAATAAATACCTAATACTTTGACACACAGCTTCTAGAGGACTAGTGAAAAGGTGACGTTAACCAGCTGAGCCCACTGTTCCACGCATAATACTGTGGTGACCAGAGAGACCTCCCACATACACAAACAGAACGGTACAAAGTGCCTGTGATTTCCAAGTTCATTGGCCAAACAAAGGGTTTGTTAAGCAACAGAAGACACCAGTCTCAGCTGCTTCCACACATGGCCTTCCTAGAGGAGACACACGAAGTTTCATTTGGTCTGACTGCATGCTGCATGTTTATAACGGCAGTAGCATAGAAGATTAAAATAGAAAACACTGTAACTATTTAGGGTTTTAAATAAATTTCAAAACCACATGCTTTCTCACTCAACGGGGAAGTTTAAATCAAAAGGCAACTGGATCCTGAATGCGGTTGGTTTTTCCTCCAAAGACCAACCTCATTGACCTGCTCGTTGAGGGCACGTTTTACAGATCCTTCTGACAACTTCCATGAAGTGCCTTGTCAGCACCTCTGTAGCCCCAGCCGCTGCTGAAAGGTTTGTTCACTCTGTTTTATTAGGAGAGTGTCGTTGGCTTTGTAAACTTACTTTTTTCATTTCTCCATGCAGCCATTTCAAAATGATCTTCCAGATGCTGGCTAACGAAGCACTTCTTAACTACTGTCAGGGAAGGTCAATCTACTTACTGGCATTTGACTGTATAGAACAGGAAGTCTGTGCTGCATTTCCTGTTCTTAATGAAACCCGACAACAGAGGACTGAACGCATTAGTCTCAGAACAGGAGGCCTAAGGATGGCAAAGACCCAAGGGTCAATTATTGAATTGATGGATAAAAATCTAAGAGCTTGGAGGTCCCACTTGTTTTTTTGGGATGAGGTTTGATCCATATATGCAAAAATCTGTAAGAAGCAAAGAGGAAAAATGATATTAGTTTTATATTGCAGCCATAGACAGGCTTAGAGTGTGTACAATTTCTTAGGATTTAAGAGCAAAACGTGTTTTTTTGTGGGCCTGGGGTGGTGACAGATGGGTAGTGAAATCTCTGTAGATTTCCATGTTTATTCCTGACAAAACCTGTGAAATGTAAGTATTGTCTCCTTTTGACAGATGAGAAAGTGAACTTCAGGAGAGGTAATAACAATATATTACATTTACGTCCAAATATTTAATCTGATTTAATTATCACAGTCCAGTGAAAAAAGGTACCTAGAGCATGGGTTCTGGACATGGGACTACCTGGGTTTCAATCCTGGATGCATATATAGCTCTGGAACCACAGGAAAGAAAACTAAACTCTTTCTGCCTCAGTTACTACATCTTTAAAATGGGTGATAATGAGAGCAGTACCTACTTAGGTTTGTTGGGAGGATGACAGGAAGTAGTATGTGTACATAAATTAAAACAGTGCTTGCTCAGTAAGTACCCCACAATGTTGTCCAAACCTCCAGATTATCAGTGAGGACACCAACATGCAGAGAAGCTAGGTGACTAGCCCAAGTTCCCAGAGCTGCTTAGTTGGCAGAGTCAGGACATGAATTCCAACTTCCTTGAACTAGTAAAGGGCTCAACCATGGGCCATGTTCAGATAGCCTATATTAGAACAAAGGCCTTTAGAACAATGTCCCAAATACTGGAAACCTGACACATCTTTGCACGCTGACTGCTGTTTTCAAATGGGTATACCAGCTATTTTATGATTCCTTATATATTTGGGGATCAATGCAGCTTTTTGGTCAGATTGAAAGGAAGAGAAAAGTACATGCTCGATAAAGATCAAACATGACACAGCTTACAGAAAGAGGAAAACAAATGGAAATCACTCCCAGTCTTTTTTTTTTTTTTTTTTTAAAGATTTGAGATACACAGAGAAAGAGAGAGAGAGAGCATAGGAGCAGGGGTTGGGGGGAGAGGGAGGAGAAGCAGACTCCCCACTGAGCAGGGAGCTGGACTCAGGGCTCCATCCCAGGGCCCTGGGATCGTGACCTGAGCTGAAGGCAGATGCTTAACCGACTGAGCCACCAGGTGCCCCTCGTACACAATCTTTGAAACCAATTTCTTTGTAATGCTCTAGGGACTTTCTTACGCATGGGAACCTGTGCCTTGGAGAGCTACGACTTCATTCCTCCACACTCCTTTGCCAGAAAAAGGAATGGTTTATTTCCTTTCCCCCTGGTACTTATTCTGCAGACATCTGGCAATTGGATACACAAAGCACATTGCAGGGAAGGAGAAGAGTAGTCATCTTCGGGTTGCTTATGTTAGGACAAGAGCGGGAAGGTTTGGCAGCCATAGGTGTTTATGCCAGAGAATCTTGGAATAGGGAATGGAGGAAAGGCTTGGCACATGAGCAAGGAAAAAGAAGAAGGGATGGTGGATTTCCCTGATTATACAGAGAAGAGGAAAGTTGGGGGGAACATGCAAAGAAGCAATCATTTTCTTGTCAGCCAAACTATTTTGGCTGAGAAATATACAATACTTACTTATATGGTATACCTAAGAAGCGATCTGGGAGTTTAGCTATTCGGGATGAGAGCGTACAGAAGTCTGATAGATTCAAGTATATTCGTTACCACACACACATACTACTGCCACTCTGTTGGAGAAAAAGTCTGCAGGGGAACTTATGATCGAGCTTCGCCACAGCGTACGATGACAGTGAACTGGCCAGCCATACTGGGCAATAGGGAGAAGGCTCAGCACTCCGGTGTCACACGTGGAGATGAGTCAGGTTTCCATTGGTAAATGACTTCTGTGGTATCATAGTTCCTGATCTCATGAGAGGGTCACAGAGCAATGAGAAGTGAAAAATGGTTTTGGAGGATGGAGCAATTCTGTGCTATTTGTTTCTTTTCCTTTTCAACCACTATGCTGGGTAATTTTTAGAAATGCTTAAAATTTGCATTTCAGGAGGTGGTCAAGATTTTGTAGAAGACCATTTCTTCTTTGACACTGGGAAATTGACCCTTGAAGTTCCTCATATAAGTTTTGTCTTCTCCTACCTCCCCATGTTTTCCCTTTGGTTCTTGTCTCTTGCCTAGAGTCCACCATTTTTGATACTGTGGATCCTGAGTTTGTTTTTATTTTTATTTATTTATTTATTTATTCATTTTTAAAGATTTTATTTATTTGTTTGACAGAGAGAGGAGCACAAGCAGAGGGAGAAGCAGAATTCCTGCTGAGCCCAGGCTCCTGGGATCATGACCTTATCTGAAGGCAGATCCTTCACCAACTGAGCCAGCCGGGCACCCCCTGGGATTGTTTTTAATTGTAAAATATACCTAGCATAAAATCTTCCAATTTAACCATTTTCAAGTGTATCATCAGTGGCATTAAATACATTTATATTGTTGTGCAACTATATTGTCTATGTTTTTTATTTTTTGTATATAAAGTTTTTTGACATCTTAAAATCTTTCTGGCTGTGAAGAGATTGCCCCTCCCCAGGGCTACATTCTTTATATGTGTGTGTGTGTGTGTGTGTGTGTGTGTGTGTGTGTGTATAAAATGTATTATCAGGGCTACATTCTTAGGAGACAGGGAAGTGCTTGCCTAAAGCAGTCCTTTGATATGCAGAGTAACCAAGCCAACCCCCACCCCTTTCATCTGGTCCTCTATCCCAGGAGGCAATATTCTTTGGTAGAGGCCCAAGCTGTCCTTCTGCTCCTCCTCCTTCCACCTCCTGACCTACACTACTATTTTCCCTTGTGGCCCTGGTGTTGTGCAGTGTTTCCTGCTCCTAGGACCTGTGAGTAGGATAAACTTTATTTTCCTGAGCCTTTCCTGTGCTCCTTTTGTGGCTGCCCCTGACTGGCTCACCACCATCCATCTCCAGAACCTTTTTTCATCACCCCAAACTGAAACCCTATGCCCATTAAGCCATAACTCCACATTTCCCTCCCCCTCCTGCTGATCCTAGATTTTAAGTAAAGGCTGACACAACTGAGAGGTCAATTAATTAGCAACATTTCAGTGATATTCTGGAAATCAGGCTCAGAGGCTGATAGAATTTATACATGTTCTTGCACACACTAATTTGCTATGAGAAAAATCTACACAAGTCAAGTGAGTTTTAATTTCTTAGGATAGCCTTGCCCCAGTAGCCTATCAGATAAGGTATTGGCCTCCTAATTTCTTAGGACAGCCTTGCTCTGCAGGGCTTTGCTAAGTATATAGCGTTTGTTTTGATACCTACAAAGTGATCTGGATGAAACTCAGTGTTCTTTAGATTCATCTTTTTTTTTTAAAGATTTTATTTATTTATTTGACAGAGATCACAAGTAGGCAGAGAGGCAGGCAGAGAGAGAGAGGAAGGGAAGCAGGCTCCCTGCTGAGCAGAGAGCCCAATGCGGGGTTTGGTTCCAGGACTCTGGGATCATGACCTGAGCCGAAGGCAGAGGCTTTAACCCACTGAGCCACCCAGGCACCCTAGATTCATCTTCTATAGAAAGAATCCTTTCAGCCTCCGTGGAAAGCCATTGTGGCACTGTGTCCTCCTCTTCCTCCTCCTCAGAAGGACTTTAGTTCTGAGCTACTTCCCTACTGATAATGCAACTCCATCTGGTTTCAGAATGTTAGAACAAATGAGAACCCTATTTGGTTGTTCATTGAAATCACCTGAGGATTGTTAAGACTACTCTGATGTCTTGCTCCCACCCCCAGAGACTCTGATTTAATTAATCTGGGCTGGAACATGGGTAGCAAAGGTTTTAAATCAACTGGGTGATTCCAACGTGCAGCCAAGGCTGAAAACCTCTGTTTTAGAACCTTCACCCAACACCGGAAACAGTTTAAATTATTCACTTATCACACTTAAAATCAAAAGACCCGCTTAGGCCTGGTCAAACAAATGACTTTGAGCTTGCAGAATCCAGTTTCTGGTTATTAATATGCCATATGATTTTCCTTTGGAAATGGAACCCTATGGAGATAGCAGTGAATATTTACTGAAGGCCTATGTGTGCCAGGCACGGGGCTAAGCAATTTATAGGTCTTATTGTTTAATTCTTTTTTTTTTTTCTAAAGATTTTATTTATTTGACAGAGAGAGATCACAAGTAGGCAGACAGGGAGAGAGAGAGAGAGAGAGGGAGGAGGAAGCAGGCTCCCCACCCAGCAGAAAGACCAATGTGGGACTCGATCCCAGGACCCTGAGATTGTGACCTGAGCTGAAGGCAGAGGCTTAACCCACTGAGCCACCCAGGCAGCCCTTATTGTTTAATTCTTACACCAACTTGCAAAATACTGTTATTCCTGTTTTAGAAAGGAGAAAGTCAGGGCCTAGAATATTAGTTACCGTGCCCCAAATCACACTCCAGGTAAGTAGGGAAGTCACGGAACCACACTCAAGAAGTGGGACCAGAACTTTCCTTTTAAGCACTACACTCTCTGCCACCATCTACATAAAAAGCCTGTGATGTGGGGTGCCTGGGTGGCTCAGTCGGTTAAGCGTCTGCCTTCAGCTCAGGTCATGATCCTGGAGTCCTGGGATCAAGCTGTCCTAGGATCACGGCCCTTGTCCGGGGGCTCCCTGCTTAGTGGAGAGCCTACTTCTTCCTCTCCCTCTGTTGCTCCCATTGCTTGTGCTGTCTCTCAAATAAATTAATTAACTCTTAAAAAAAAAAAGCCTGTGATGTAAAGTCTCACATGAAGTTCACCACTAACTGATTATGGTTTAGTGAGAGCCCTTTTTGCAAAGGTGTCACAAAGGTTTGTGGGTATGACTGTTCCTGTTTATCGATTTAAAAAACCATGGCTATGGGGCACCTGGGTGGCTCAGTGGGTTAAGCCTCTGCCTTCGGCTCAGGTCATGATCTCAGGGTCTTGGGATCGAGCCCTGCATCGGGCTCTCTGCTCAGCAGGGAGCCTGCTCCCCTCTCTCTCTGCCTGCCTCTCTGCCTACTTGTGATCTCTCTCTCTCTCTGTCAAATAAATAAATAAATCTTTAAAAAAAATAAAATAAATAAAAAACCATGGCTATATCTACTTGTCTTTCTTTGGGGCTCTTCTTTCCTTCACACATTTTTGGTAATCTACATAATAAATGTCTGCATGGTGCTACACATGTATAATTTACCTGTGTGTGTAAATACAATTGATGTTTACTAAAACATTTTTTTTAATTTTCACTTGCATTTTTAATTTAAATTCAATTAATTAACATGTAATGTATTATTCGTTTCAGAGGTAGAGGTCAGAGATTTATCAGTCTTTTTTTTTTTTTAAAGATTTTATTTATTTATTTGTCAGAGAGAGAGAGCGAGAGTGAGCACAAGCAGATAGAGTGGCAGGCAGAGGCAGAGGGAGTAGCAGGCTCCCTGCCGAGCAAGGAGCCCGATGTGGGACTCGATCCCAGGACTCTGGGATCATGACCTGAGCTGAAGGCAGCCGCTTAACCAACTGAGCCACCCAGGCGTCCCAGAGATTTATCAGTCTTAATGAAGATTCGGACGCTCAGTCGACTGAGCCACCCTGACACCCCCTCTCTCCTTCACACTTTGCACAGTTAAATTGCAGGCACAGATTATCATGTGTTTACCTGCCTTGTGAAAGACATTCAGGTGGCCTTGCTATGGCTTTATAGAATCCATTCATTTTTTTTTCTTAAAGATTTTGTTTATTTATTTGACAGAGATAGAGCACAAACAGGGGGAAGAATAGAGGGAGAGGGAGAAGCAGGCTCCCTACTGAGCAGGGAGCCAGATGCGGGGCTCCATCCCAGGACCCTGGGATCATGACCTGAGTGGAAGGCTGACATGTAACCGACTGAGCCACCCAGGCGTCCCTGTATGATCCATTCTTAAAAAAATTTGGTGTCTGCTATAGTTCAAAAAAAATTTTTTTTAATATAAAACTTGTGGGGACACTATTTTCCAGGTATATGAGGTTTTTTTCTTTTTTAAAGATTTTATTTATTTATTTGACAGAGAGAAATCACAAGTAGGCAGAGAGGCAAGCAGAGAGAGAGGAGGAAGCAGGCTCCCTGCCAAGCAGAGAGCCCAATACGGGGCTCGATCCCAGGACCCTGGGATCATGACCTGAGCCGAAGGCAGAGGCTTTAACCCACTGAGCCACCCAGGTGCCCCAGTATATGAGGTTTTAAAGACATCCCTTCCCTCAAATCCCAGGTGCTTTGTGGTGGAGGAAACAGGAACCTCTGTCCTTTCGGAAAAAAAGACTGGGGCATAGATATGGCTCTGGTACTAAAGAGTGTTGTTCTCTGCCTTGTGCTTCAGGTGATCCCAGGGCTGGACATAAGAGAGTTAATGCTAAAGTTTAGAGTTCTGGGCTTGTATATTCCAGGGTGATGGCTCTTAATTCTTTGAAAAAAATGATGATCACGATGGACCCTCCCCAGAACACAAGATTTTACAAATGATTTCAAAGTGATTCAAGTGCTGTCTGTGGCGTGTAGGAGGAACTTTTGTCCATGGAAGTTTTGGCCTTCCGCAAATGCACTTTCTTCCCTATTCCCGGCCCTTCCCATCCCCCATGTGTCCTAACTGCAGACGACTTCAGTCTAGCATTCTGTTAGAGGGGGCCAATTTTAGGCAGCAAATTATTCTGAGAAAAATGAAGCTTGGTATATCTTGGTCATATAAACTGAGGCACAGTGGATGTGAGCTCAAGATAAGGATGGGGTTTTGTGGTCAGAAAGTACCAAATAGAGGACAGGAGATGCCAATGGAAACTGAGCAGACCAAGTTGCAGATTAACTGGGTCTTAAACCTTTAGGCAGAAAGAGACTTGTCTTCCTAAGCACCATATCTCTGGAGATCAGTCCCTTACCATTTCTATCCTATCCTATCCTATCCTATTCCATTCCATTCTTTAAAAAAAAAAAAAAAAAAAAAAAGATTTTACTTATTTATGAGAGAGAGAGAGAACACGAGTGGGGGAGGCACGGGGGGGGATTCCCCATTGAGCAGGGAACCTGATGTGGGACTGGATTCCCAGGACCCCAAGATCATGACCTGAGCCAAAGGTAGACACTAACCGACTGAGCCAACCAGGCACTCCCTTTATTTTTAACTTAATACTGTGATGGGTTCTTGACATGCCCAAAAAAGAAATACACCATCCCTAAAAGCTGTTTTTCTTTAAGCTGAGGACCTGGCCTTGATCATCTGAAACAACAGTGATCAACGACTTGACCAATGGTGTAGACATAATGCACAGGTTTTTTGGGGGGAGAAGGACTATAGTTCTTGCTATCTAAATTTTAAAAACTGAGTGTAACTGGGTCTTTACTCACAACCACCATTTTACAAAGGCAAAAGAAAAGGTGTCGAATGAAAGCAATCATATAGAGGAATGTTCTCTTAAAAGTCACTTGCTTTAAAATGATTTCACCAATCCCCAAGCATATCACTGGTGATGCAGAAATGATAAAGGGGTTTCCAGTAGTTCATGGATATAACTTAAAATATTACCAGCAAATTCACTGTGGTTATACATGAAGAGTTCTGAATTTCTCTTTTATCCCTACTAGAACTGTGGTATTTTGCATGTACATAATCAACAAATTTCATATGTTTTACAATTCCCATTCACGTTACATTTTATATGAAGAGTTCCAGGAATGAACAGGAAACTCCAGAACTATTTCCTTGAGTTTGTTCTGTATTTTGAAGATCATATTTCTACTAATCAGATTTGCCTAGAAATTACAACCCTAAAGAATTTCTAAAGATGAAGACAATTTTAGAATGAGCCAATAGTTCACTTTTGAAATTTTAGAACTGAATAAAATATTCTAATGGCAAGAAGAAAGCAGTTTAAAATGACCAGCAGCAAAAAAAAAAAAAAAAAAAAAAAAAAAAAAAAATGACCAGCAGCTGTCCACAGCTCTTGGCAAAGTAGGAACCAAGTAATCTGACATGCGCTGAAAATTAAAACACAAACGGTATCTGAGGCAAGAATAGAGGTCTGATATATTTTCTGTGTTCTGTTCCATTTCAGGAAGAAAGTTCCTATTTATCCCTGTGAAATGATGGCAACAGCTGACCAACATAAGGAGGAATTCATTAATTTATACACTATCTCTTTAGTACATAAACAGTTTGGAATATGTTGTTGGTTCCATGCATGATTTCATATTGGGCAGCCAAAATAATGCCATTTCCTAACCACAACATACTTTTTTTTTTAATAGCATAAGAAATGTTTTATGTGTACCAACACAAGATTTTATGTGAGGGGTAATCTGATTATTTCTTAATTTAGACCAGCATTTATATTAGCCAATCTCCTTCAATCTCGGTCTCAGCCTTTCAATTCATAGGACTGTGGAGAAGAAAAAAGGAACCGCACACTTGGCCCCAGCTCAGGTCCCTTGATCGGGATGGAAAAAAGGTCTTTGCCATTTTATGTTGAAACTGAATAAGGTGGGGGGCCTGTGGGTGGCTCAGTTAGTTTGAGCATTGACTCTTGGTTTTGGCTCAGGTCATGATCTCAGGGCTGTGGGATAGAACTCCTTGGGCTCCCCACCCTTCAGCCCGGGGTCTGCTTGGGATACTTTGCACTTCTGCTCCTCCCCCACCCCGACTGGGGTGTGCATACACATGCTCTCTCTCTCTCTCAAAAAAAAAAAAAAAAAAAAAAAAGCTAACAAGTTGGAATCGAGACAAAGTGATCCAGATATTTATAACATCCTCACCATTCCTTTGTGAAATCTTGGATTACTATTTTAACACATTTCCCCTGAAAGAAGTACTTTTCCCTCTGATAGTACTGTGGTTAAGAGGTTAGGCTCTGCATTTTTAAACTGTCTGGCTTTGAACCCCAGCTCCAGTGATCACTAGCTGGGGGATCCAGGGCATTATTTGCCTCATCTGTAAAAAAGAAACAGCAGTACCATCTATTTTGCAGGTTGTTGTGGAGATAATGGGTTAGTGTATATAAAAATTAGCACTCAAAATATTAGCCATTTTGATGTTGATAATAATGATATTTGAAGGTTGAATTTGACTTCATCCCAGGGTGCTGGTATTTTCCATTTTGATAGTTTTTACTGCCAAACATTGGAAGTCCTAGACTGGTGTTCTTGGAGGAAACAGTAATTCTAACCTGCCCTTCCCTTGGGATAACACTGACACGATTATATCCAGTTTCTTAAATTCCCACTCTCCTCCTTCCCTCACTACTGGAGTGCTGGAAAAGGCTGGTGCCCCACTGGGTACACAGCTGTGAAATCTCCTCTTTCCTGGGCCAGTGATGTGGCCCACTTTCGAGGGACATAGAAAGCAGTTCTGTAATCCTGAGGAAGAAACAGACAGAGATAGAGTAGATTGCTAGCACTTTCTGGGAACAAGGAAGTCAATTAGTTGGAATAGCTCATTAATAATCACTTTACAGTGATTACATTTTGAAGTGATAATATTTTGGATATACTAGCTTAATAAAAGATATTGATTAATTTTTACCATTTCTTTTTATTTTTTGTTGTTTGGCTAATAGAATATTTAAAATTCCATATGTGGCTCAACTGTACTTCTGTTGGACTGCATATGTTCTGTTGGAGAAACGGGAGAATTTCTGAAGACAACCACAAGTCTTTGCCTTGTCTAACAGCATCCCAGTTAGGATGTATGGAAATTATTCCTGCCTTGTGTGGGAGATTGGTATAGGCCATTTCTACACAATTTTCATGTAGACCAAGTAGACCAAAAGGACATGAGGGGAAAGGGACCCTCCCTGAGCGCCCATGGCAAGCATTCTGAAATAGCAGAATGAATGCACCAAATGGTAGCTATGACTTTGGAATCATCAGATAAGCCCTCCAGGAGATAGCAAAAATCAGGATACTATAGCATTTTATAAAGTTTAAAGTGCCATGTAAATGAAAGTTTCTAACAAGTACCAGTAATTTATTGACAAAGTAAAATTAGTCAATGGTCAGTGTAAATTTTCTTACTAAAAGACAACTTCAAGGTACAGTTCAAATATCTATTTGGGGCCTGGTGAGTTACCCATTCTACATCTAGATAATATGTCATGTTAGTCCCAAGGCAAGGATGAGCATGTCTGGCTTTCTGATTATGTTCACTCTAGGCTTTTCCTGTACTCTTTGAGAATCTTTGCCATGCATACATTCAGAAGCAAATCTGGATAATATTTGCCGATAGTGTCAATGCCACTATCGTAAGGGGCCCTCATAATCTTCATCTGGTGTCCTCAAGCCATAAACAGACAATCTAAATAAAAACACAGCTTCAAAGCAAACCTCCTACTACCCTACTCCTTCTAACCAGACTTCTAGCTCTAAGCCCCTTCCAGTTGGCAACTCTGGAGCTTCCCTTAACAGTAAATAAAGGAGGAGAATAAATATTCATGTGTGTGTGTGTGTGTGTGTGTGTGTGCATGTGTGTATGTTTACCCAGGGAGACTTGAAAATCAACATATAGCAATGACCGAGTTCCCATGATAAAAGGCAAATTTACTTGAAAACAGGGGAACCTGTTGAAAATCACTGCCTTTATGTTTGATAATATATTTATGCAATGGGTTAGTCATGATCAAAGGAAAGATCTTTTCCTCCTGTTCTCTTCCTCTAAAGAGCTTAGGGAATAATAACCCTGTTCACAAGTCTGTGGTCCCCTCAGAGCCCATTCCTAAGCTATTTAAGTGGTTGGGGGTATGGGGTATTTTTAAATACACACTCAGAAATCACAGATGAGACTCCAAGAACTGATTTCCCGATTCTCATCAGGCTAAGACTGGCAATGCCCAACTTGGAAGGGGTTTATGGCCTCTAAGTTGGATTCTAAGTTGTTTAGTGGAACTGGAAATGCTTATTCTCCCATAGATGCAGGTTCTGCATCTTTGTCCTGACCCAAAAAAGTTGCTTTAACTCCTAACATGACATCAAAAGTTTCTACTAGTAAAATAAAAGAAATGCATAGAAGTCATGCTGGTTTCTACATCACAGCCTTTCTGCTATACAAATGCCCCAGTTCAGGGTGGAATGGAAGAGGCGGGGTCCCATAGTGCTACCTCCTTTCATAAGGGGGTACCTTCTTGTCCTTATGGATTCAGACCAGCCTCTGCCCTGGCAGAGAATGGGGTAGGAGTGTGAGGACAATGGGGACCAGGAAGAAGAGAACATGGCTATGAATCAGTTCATTTAGGAGGACAAGTGTCCTTTCCCACCCTGGAGGAGGAGCATATGAAGATAATCAACAGTGATGGAGGCCAAAAGTGAGGTAAAGTTACTTCATATTCTACGGTCAGACCTGGTAACATAGGCACTGACTATCTCTTTCTTCTCTCCAAGACTGTGGCAGGAGGGAATCACTGCCAACTGCTTACTCCCTGTTAGTCAGTCTTGTTCTTTTGAAGAGTGGGAAGCGGGACTACCAAGACTCCTCCTCCCCAGCTTTTGGTAAGGGGCCATGCTAAGACACATCTGGGGCTCTGTTACCTGCGTTACACCTGGGGAGGCTCCAGTTCATAGCATCACAGAACTAACAGCTAAGCTTGCCCCAGACTAGGACAGCAGCCATTCCCAAACCTGGGCTCCTGTCTTCAGTTCCCTGGGGCAGCCTCTGGCTTGCTGGGTCATGGAATAAGCTGGATGTGCTTAACTCTCCCATCCCAAAGATGGACCAGCCATTCCTGTATGTGGCTTTGTGCTCAGCAAATGCATGGCTATAAGGTGAAGAACACCTATAGATATATCTGATAGTTATATGAAGAGGATATTTCATAAGGAAGTACAAATGTGTCCTTTAGAGGAATTGCAAGAGTTCAGAAGGGGTTTCTCCAAGCAACCATCTTTCCTTTTAATTATCATTATGGACATAATATAATGTCCACATATTTTTTTTTCCATGGCCCCAAAGGGTTATGCTCCTAATATGTAAATTGGGAAACTTGTAAAGTCTGTGATTGTTGAACTTTTAGGACAAGCAATGAATGCTCTAAACTTACCAACAGAGATGTTTCTCACCTAGGGTGAGCTGGAAGGTTGGGTGTTGGGTACCACCTTTTGTGTTGGGAGAAGGCGAAAGCATGGAGAGCTCACACCAGTGGGTGGGGAACACCTAGAGGTGAACTGCAGCCCAGGGAAGTCAAGCTGTAGCTGATACCCATCCACAGGTGGAAGGGGCTGCCTCTCCTCAGGCAGAAGCCAGGCTGGCAGAGGGGGACAGGGACCTATCCCTCTCCCCCTTTTAACTCTAGGCTGGGGATCTGGGCCGGCTTAGCGGAGGGTCAAGGATCCCTCTCAGGGGGACTATACTAGGTGTGAGAAACACTAGCACAGAGCCACCAAAGGTTAGGGGAGGAAGGATGTGGGACAAAGGTGAGAAGCGAGAGGAGAAGGCTCTAGACCTCAAGAATCAGAACGTGGTTTTACAAATTGCAAAGGTAAGACGGTGGAAAGTGTGGGAGGCAGAGGGTAGAGAGTGAGAAGGCTGCTCAGAGCCGGGCTGCGGAAACGAAGCGAGTTTACTTACCGTGAAAGGCAAGGAACAGACCGCAAAGGTGATGGTCATAATAGCCAGGAGAATGAGATGGTCCGTCTCCTCCGCCATGGACACCCTTTCCCCTCTCCTGCGGGTCCCAGGGCCGTCCTGGCAGCTGCCCAAGGAGGGTCCGCAGCGACTTCTCCTGCTCCGACGGTGCATGCGGATGAGGTTGAGGATGACACTGAAGTTGCAGGCGAGCACCGCGACGATGAGGAGCAGCAGCACGGTGGCGTAGAACTGCAGGTACGTGGTCTGGCTGTGCTGGATGAAACACCACGTCCCAGGGCAGTACTGGACGTACTTCTCGGGGTCCAGCAGCGGCAGGGAGCAAAAGAGCAGAGAGACCGTGTAGATGGTGGGCAGCACCGCCAGGCCGCCTCGGCGCGTGACCCAGCGCTGGTAGAAGTAGGGGTGCCCGATGGATAGGTAGCGCTCCAGGGCCATGGCGAAGAGCATGAGCATAGTGGCCAGGCTGAAGAAGGTCATGGCGAAGGCGAAGTAGATGCACACGCGGCGCTCAGGCGCCAGGGCCACCAAGGTCTGGTTCCGAGCGTAGGAAGCCAGCACCACCGGGCTGATGAGGCAGGTCCCAAGCAGGTCGGTGAACACCAGCTCTGTCACCAACACGTGGAACAGGGAGATAGAGTTCCCGCGTCCTGCGCTGCGTCCCGCGTCCCCCCGCCAGCGGCGCGCCAGCAGCGCCAGCGCGATGAGGTTCCCCAGCACCCCGGCCGAGAACATCACCGAGCTGATGGCCGGGCTTTCGCCGGAGGGGAGCGACTGCAGAGACTTGCAGTCCTCCCGCGAGGAGTCTTCGGAGATATTGCCCATGGTGGAGTGCCGGGAGGAGAGATGCGCCCTCCTCTCACGGCTGGTACCTGGGAGGAGGAGGGTCTGAGAGCAGGAGAAGCTGAGGGAAAGGAGGAGGGACCCAAGTCCACAGCCCCCTTCCGGCCCCCTGCGCGCCCAGGGCAGACTGGGCCCCAGGGCTCGCGTTGCTCTCGGAGAGGCCACCACTAGGCTGCAGCATCCGGGCGGCGCCTCGGCCTCCGCAGCTGATCCGCACCCACCTCTGCCGGGAGCCCGCACCGCGGGGGCAGCCGTCACCGCTTCCGCACCCGCCCGGGGTTGGACCCAGACGTCGGGTCACAGCGCCAGGGGCTAGCGCCCTCCAGCTACCCAAGAGGTGGAACGCGGGTCACACGCCTTGGGTGCACCGCGAGTCCCTCGGCCGGGAGTGAGAGAAGAAAGGGCGGGAGCGCGGACCCCGCGGTGTCCCCACCCCACTCCCGGATCCGTTCCCTCGGGATTGGGTGCTGGAAGCCGCGCGGCTGCCGACCTTGGCTAGGACGCGTTTAGCCCCAGCAGAGGGCCGGGAGGGAGTGCGGGGCACTTGCGGGGTGTGCGCAGAATTCACCGAAGGCAACAACAGGAAAGCAAAGTGACTCACCAAACGATAGAGAAGTTAGAAGGACCCTGTCCTGGGAGAGGAGTATCAGAAGGGAGCAACAAGCACCAAAGACCGCGCGCAGTTGGACCAATATGTTCTTTTCTCTTTCTTTTGACATTCTCAGGAAGATAAACTAGGAGGGCGGGACCCAAATTAGGAGGAAGTGAAAAGCTCGCCTGGTTGTCCAAGGAACCAAACCTTGCCACCGCTGAGCTGTTGCCCTGCTGCTTTGATTCGGTTGCCAGCATTTCGCCTTTTCCTATGTCGACACCATAACGGATAACCACTTGTTTAAGCAAGCCAGAAAAGAAAGAAAGAAAAAGAAATGTTCCTTGTGTGTAGAATTGTTTGTGAACACAGCTTGAAATCATTGCTCATTGTACTCTCGTCAAGCACAATCTTGAAAGAAGCTCTTGTTCAGGATTAATTCTTTCAGGTTAACGGTGCAGAGCACATCTGGAAAGACGGATTCCTTGTAAAACTTATTAGTAAGTGGCCAGTTTTAGAAACTAGAGCTGACAAAAGTGGTTGTCCGCCACCCCCACTGTCACAATCGCAGACACCTGAAAATGGACTGGTGTTTAAAACTGTTTGAACAAACAAAATCCAGTGTGACAGACAAAGGGGGGTAATTGCATTCTGTAAGGAAGGGCATATTCACGTGGGGAAGGAGGAAGGACTGGGAGATGGAAGGATCTGCATAGGGAATAAGCAAGGGGTAAAAGTCCTCATGGTGGAATAACGAAAACATTAGGTGCTGAAGAGCACATCTTACCACAGCCTGCTTGCTCTCCATGAATATTTTAGCTCACCTTGATAACTCTAGCCTCGGGACTGGAATGGAGATGAGGCTCCCAACAGGGCAAGTTCAAAGGGAGTCTACTTTTCTCATATAAGAAGTTCAACAGTCACAGGCGGCTGAGCCTCCCAGAGAACCCAGTCTCTTTTGATCTCTAGCCCTTCATACCTAGCATGCTGTCTACATGTCCTTCCGTGTGTAGTCACCAGTCACTGCTCAGATTGGTTGGGATGCAACCAGAGAAACAGAACCACTGTAAGTGATGAAGAATGAGAGATTTATTATTAGGCACTAGACCTGCGCTTTTCAATATGGTAGCCACCAGCCACAGGTGGCAGTTTAAATTTAGATGAGTCAAAATTAACAGTGTAGTTTCTCAATTGCACTAGGTACACTTCAAGTGCCCAGTAGCCATATGCATGTGATTAGTGGCTATCATATGGGGCAGCTCATATACAAAACACTTCGGTCATCACAGAAGCTCTATTGGAGAGTGATGCATTAGACCCTACATGATTGTGGGAGCTCCTGGAGAAGGCCATGCAAAGCTGTTTGCTGTTTTTGGTTCTAGCGCTGATCGAACCGGAAGTCATCATAGGTCAGACCGAATGGTGGTCAGGGTAGAAAGCTGGTTGTGGATGAAAGCACGTACAGGCTTGGGACCTACAGGGCTAACCTAGAATTCATGAACAACTAGAATCTTCAAAGACAGAGCAGATTTGTGTGTGTCTCTCACTACCTCTGACCTTGATAATGCAAGTGTATTGTGGGAGAAGCTGGCACCCTTCATGGGGCTACACTTGCACTTGGCTTAGGATGCAGAGAAGCTGAAGGAGATCTGATGGCAGCTGGAGTCCACGTGCTGCCTCATACCAGCAAGGTGAGCTGGCAGATCATTGACAATGTACCAGAGTTATCACCGCGTCTGGAGCCCTGCATTGTCCTTCAGAGCATGAAAGCCATGGCTGCTGCTTCCCTGATGCCTTCTCAGTCTCATACAACACTTCTCTTGTAGCTAATGTTAGCCTTGAAACTGGCCAGAATTCTGAAGCACAGATCCTTCTCAGCTGAGTCCACTCATTATAAAGCTACCGCATGCCCCACAGGTCCAGGCATCAAGTCTGCACGGAAAGCAGAGCGTGAGAAAGACACAGCCACTGTGAGTTTGCTCTCTCTTGTGCCTGTTTCTTTCATCAGAAAAGCTGGTTTTCCAGAAGTACCCTCATAGCCTTCCCTTCATGTCTCCATTAGCCAGAATTTGGTAAAATGGCCACTCCTTAGCTCCAAAGGAGACTATTGAACATTTCCGGCTTCTTCCAGAGTAGAGGCAGGCAGGGGAGAAGGGGCTGCGAGTGGCATTGGGTCAGTCAGCCAGCAGTGTCTACTGCAGATCTGCACAGTGAATTCGCCGCTACCCCCGTTACAGCCAGAGAGGAAGTGCAAGAACACCCATTCCGAGCCTTTCATTTGCAGCTCAAGAAACTGACGCTCAGGAAAGTTGAGTATCTTACCCAAGGACACACAAAGTTAGTGCAAAGCTAGGAGTGTGGAGGCCAGACCATCTCATTTACATTACAGATCTCTGCACATTGCACTCACTGTCCACCTAAGGCCAGAAAGGAGCACCCAGCACAATACCCATCCTCAATGAGCATTAGCGCTCACTGGCAAGTCACACAACACAATTTAGATGTTACTGTTTGCCTGACATATTGATAAATTTTGAAAGGATTACACATACCCAGTATGACCAAAGAGAGAGAAAGGGGCTCGCTGTTGATGGAAGTGTGAGTGTGGGTACAACCTTTCTGGTGAGAATGGTTTATTAATTATCACAAACTTAGAATATGCTTTCGCCCAGAAATAATGTTATAGAAATGTACTACCTGAAGGAGACATAATCTGGAAAATACACAAAGTTGTCTCATACACACACACACACAGCAGGAAAAATGTTCATTATTGCAAGAATCTAGAACTAAATGTCCTTCCATAGAGGACTGGTTTAATAAATTTTGGTACAACCCATGCAAGGGAATATATAGTCACTAAAAAGGATGATGTATCTCTGTATTTCTTGATAATAATCTTTACCACATATTGAGTTAAAATCATGTATATTATTTCATTCATATAAAATTATATGCATAAATGTTTGCACAGAGCAGCATCTCGAAGGATGTTCAGCAAAATGTTAGTAGTAATTTCTTCTTTATGCCTGCCTGTTTTGGCTGATTTTTCTATAAATATGTGTTACCTTTATGTGAGGAAATTCAAGAAAGCTGCTTTTTATTCAGAAAAAATTAATCATTGGAGGAGACTGTCTTTCTTGGCAGAAAGCAGGGAGTTTGATGCTAATGTTTTAAATCTTCTTCCAGTTCTACTGTTTAACGAGTGGGCAGGTCTTGTCAGTTGTCTGAGACTGGAGAAGATTGGAGATATATTCTTATATTTTCCATAAGGGTTTTGTAACTATCCTTCTTATTTGAAGATTGGAGATCATCACATATTTTGCACCATTTCTAATGAGATGATGCCCTGCCCTACTTCAAGTGACTGCTTTGACGTTAGATTTTTGTCATCCCTTAACCCAATTCTGATACTACCATTGTCAAGCAGTCCCTCTCTCATAAAGGTGGAAATAAAAAAGTAAAAAAATTTAAAAAAAATTTTAAAAACCCAACCCAAAATGCAGTCAATAAAAGCCAATTTTGAGACTAGGTTAAAAAAAAATTAAGGGTAATTATGAGTGGGTAGGTACAGAATCTTAGTAGAGAAACAGAAACTATAAAAAAGAACTGAATGGAAATTCTAGAACTAAAATTTACAGCAGCTTGGAGTTGGCAGAAGAAAGAGTGAGCTTAAGGACTAATCACATCTGGTCACCTTTCTTTCCTTGTCATCATTATATTTGTGCTCTTTGGAAATATTCTCACGCTTCCCATACCATATGAGGCTTGTCCTGCTTTTACCCATGAAGCAAAGCATGGGGTTTCTCTTCCCTCAGATCCCTCAAACTTCTCTGGGATCTGGGGTGCAGAGCCACACTATCCAGGAAACTCCTTTGTTAACATTTTAAGCTCTCTTGTTCGCTTGAACTTCACCTCCCCCCCTTCGCAGCTTGTGGACCCAGATGGGGAAGAAGTGGGACTACTTTGTTCTTTCTTGTCTCTTTGCTCTTTCGAGGTCTCCTTTATGCCTAGTCTTTCAAAAGTCCTATGCCAAACACTGACACCTGTGTTCTGCTACACTGTCCTTTCCCTGAGGCAGTCAATGGCACACCCCAGCTGCTGCTAAAACTAGGGAAAGGGCTGGACTATCAGCAAGTACTGGGCAATAAAATACATAGGTTAATATGTCAAATTATAACATTTGCCTTCCCGTAGGTGTGTGTATATCCAAGGCTTTGTGGGACTTATTACAACATCATAGGATTGTTTGAGAAACAATTTGATAAAGTCTTTGCAAAACCAGTCAATAAAAAGTGCTTTACAAACGGATGTAGGAGTACAATAGTTTTTTTGTCCTTAGATGGAAACTATCAGAAATGCTTATTAGCACCAGGGGTTAGATCAAATGAATTATTCCAATAATGTCAGGAAGGCAAATTGCCTATGATTCTAATTTCCTTTTTAAGATTGATAGAGAACAAAGAACCCAATATAGTCATGAAAATTCTCTTTACTTAGAAAGGTTTGCTTTCAAAACCAACTATAGAGCAGAAAAGCACATATAACAGAAAAATCAGGCTATATTTATTCAACTTGTTTGTATAAAATAAAAACACATTACAGAAATTTTGGAAAAATCAGAAGGAAGGAAAAAGTCACCCATGAATGTGTACCCATTAAAAATGACCACTCTTAACATCTTGATGTGTTTCTTTCTATTTTTCTTTTATGCACCTTTGTTTTCACAGCTGTGATATTATATGTAAAATTTTCCATACTGTCTTTTTAAAAAACTTAAAAGCATATTGAATAGCTTATACTGCAATATGCATTAAAGGCCTTAAAAATGTTCATGCTCTGAGATCCAGAAATTGCATTTCTAGAAATTTATACTCCATTTATTTACTCACTCAACAACAATTTATTAAGGCATATATTTACTGTGACAGCAGAGTATAGTTTGAAAAGCAAGGGTTCTAGAGTCAGATTGCTTTGTTGTTGTTGTTTTTTAAGTTTTTATTTAAATTCCAGGTAGTTAACATACAGTGTTATATTAGTTTCTGGTGCAATATAATGATTCAACACCCTTCCATACACCATTTGGTTCTTATCACAGCAAGTACACTTCTTAAGGCCCATCACCTCTGTTGCCTAATTGCTGAGGGAAGACTTCCAGTATTATGTTAAATAGTAATAATGACAGTGGACATCCAGTCTTATTCCTGACCACAGAGGAAAAGCTCTGTTTTTCCCCATTGAGAATAATATTAGCTGTAGATCTTTTGTATATGAACTTTATGATGTTGCAACATGTTCTATCTATCCCAACTCTGTTGAGGTTTTTGGGGTTTTTTTGTTTTTCGTTTTTTTTTTTGTTTGTTTTGTTTTGTTTTTTTTTTTTTAGCAAGAAGCGATGCTGTATTTTGTCAAATGCTTTTTCTGCATCTATTGAATGGATCATAAAGTTCTTATCCTTTCTTTTATTATAGTGATGTATCACATTGATTGATTTGTGAGTATTGAGCCATCCCTGCAGCCCAGGAATAAACCCCACTTGATCATGGTGAATAATTCTTTTAATGTACTGCCAGATTCAATTTGCTAGTATGTTTTTGAGAATTTTTACGTTCATGTTCATCAGAAATATTGGCCTATCATTCTCCTTTTTGGTGGGGTCTTTGTCTGGTTTTAGAATCAAGGTAATGCTAGCCTTATAGAAGAAATTTGGAAATTTTCCTCCCATTTCTATTTTTTGGAACAATTTGATAAGGATACAAGCTCTTCTTTAAATGTCTGATAGAATTCCCCGGGGAAGCCATCTGGCCCTGGACTTTTGTTTGTTGGGAGATTTTTGATTACTGACTTAATTTCTTTGCTGGTTATAAGTCTTCTCCAATTTTCTATTTCTTCCTGTTTCAGTTTTGGTAGTTTGTATGTTTCTATGAATTTGTCCATTTCTTCCAGATTGCCCAACTTGTTGTTCATATATTTTTTCATAACATTCTCTTGTGATTTTTTGGTAATTTTCTGTGGTGTTGGTTATAATCTCTCCTCTTTCATTCATGATTTTATTTATTTTTGTCCTTTCACTTTTCTTTGTGATAAGTCTGGCTAGGGGTTTATCAATATTATTAATTCTTTCAAAGAACCATCTCTTCATTTCCTTAATCTGTTGGGTTTTTTTGTTTATTTGTTCCCAAATTGTTTATATCTGCTCTAATCTTTATAATTTTCCTTCTTCTGTTGGCTTCAGGCTTCATTTGCTGTTCCTCTTCTAGCTCCTTTAGGTGTAAGTTTAGGTTTTTGTATTTGAGACTTTTCTTGCTTCTTGAGGTAGGCCTGTTTTGCAATATATTTCCCTTTTAGGACTGCCTTTTCTGTATCCCAAAGGCTTTAGACCATTGTGTTTTCATTTTACTTGCTTCCACATACTTCTTTAATCCTTCTTTAATTTCCTGATTAACCTATTCATTCTTTAGTAGATGTTTTTTAACCTCCATGTATTTGAGGTCTTTCCACATTTTCTCTTGTGGTTGACTTCAAGTTTCATAGTTTTGTGGTCTGAAAATATGCATGGTCTGATCTCAATCTTTTTGTTCTTGTTAAAGCCTGATTTGTGACCTAGTATGTGATCTATTCTAGAGAGTGTCCCATGTGCACTGGAAAAGAATGTGTATTCTGCTACTTTAGGATGAAATGTTCTGAATATATCTGTTAAGTCCATCTGGTCAGTGTATCATTCAAAGGCATTGCTTCCTTGTTGATTTTCTGCTTAGATGATCTGTCCATTACTGCAAGTAGGGTGTCAAAGTCCCCTACTATGATTGTATTATCAATGAGTTTCTTTATGTTTGTTATATGTTTTATATATTTGGGTGCTCCCAAGTTGGGGGCATAAATATTTACAATTGTTAGATCTTCGTGGTGGATAGACCCCTTTATTATGATATAATGCCCTTTCTCATCTCTTCTTGCAGTCTTGTTTTAAAATCGAGTTTGTCTGATATAAGTGTGGCTACTCTGGATTTCTTTTGATGTCCATTAGCATGATAGATGGCTCTCCATCCCTTCACTTTCACTCGCAGGTGTCTTTAGGTGTAAAATGAATCTCTCATAAGCAGCATATAGATGGGTCTTTTTTTTTTAAATCCAATCTTATACTTTTGTCTTTTTTTAAATGAAAATATTCCATTTTTAAGGAAAGTATGCATTTATTTTATTAAAGATTTTATTTGTTTATTTAAGAGTGTGTATGAGAGAGAGAGAGAGCAGGGGGAGGGATAGAGGGGAAGGGAAAGAGGGGGAGGGAGAGAGATAAGCAGTTGCAGCACTGAGTGCAGAGCCCAATGGGGGGCTTGATCCCATGACCCTGAGGTCAAAACCTGAGCCAAAATCAAGATTTGGATGCTCAAACAAGTAAGTCATCTAGTGCCCCATCCTGTGTTTTTTGATTGGATGATTTAGCCCATTTACATTCAGGGTGATTATTGATAGACATTAATTTAGTGCCACTAAATTGTTACCTATAAAGTTGGTGGTTCTGGTGATGTTCTTTGTTCCTTTCTAGTCTCTGTTGCTTTTGGTCTTTTCCCCCCACTCAAAGAGTTTCCTTTAATATTTCTTGCAGGGCTGGTTTAGTTTTTGTTTGGCTGGTAAACTCTTTATCTCTCCTTTTATTCTAAATGACTGCCTTGCTTGATAAAGTATTCTTGGGTGCACATTTTTCCCATTCAGCACTGTGAATATATTGTAACATTACAATATATAATGCAAGTTTCTGTGGACAGATCTTCTGAAAACCTGGTCTGTCTTCCTTTGTAGGTTAAGGACTTTTTTTTTCCATTGCTGCTCTCAGGAGTCTTCCCTTGTTTGTGTAGTTTGTGAATTTGACTATGATATGTCTTGGTGATCACCAGCTTTTGTTGAATTTAATAGGAGGCCTCTGTACTTCTTGGAGTTTGAGGACTGTGTCCTTCCCCAGATTAGGGAAGTTTTCAGCTATAATTTGCTCAAATAAATCTTCTGCCTCCTTCTTTCTCTCTTCATCTTCTGGGACTCCTATGATGCCTATGCTATTACATTTTAAGAAGTCACTGAGTTCCCTAAGTCTACCTTTGTGATCTAATACCTTTCTTTCCCTCCTCTTTTCAGCTTCATTATTCTCCATAATTTTAATTTTCTATATCACTGATTTGTTCTTCTTTATCCATCCTCATTGTTACAGCATCCATTCAGGTTTGCATCTTAGTTATAGCATTTTTAATTCCAGCCTGACTAGACTTTATTTCTTCTTTATCTGCAGTGTGATATTCTCTAATGTCTTCTATGCTTTTTTCAAACCCAGCCAGTATCCTTATAATTGTTGTTTTAAATTCCAGTTCAGACATCTTACTTATATCTGTATTGATTAAATCCCTGCCTGTTACTTCTACTTCCTGTTCTTTCTTTTCGGGTGAATGTTTCCATCTCATTATTTTCTCCAGGAAAAAAAAAAAAAAAAAGATAGATCCTAAGTGTGTTGATCTGCTTGTTAAAAGAAGCTAGACCCAAAAAATAAAAGTAAAAAATATATATACATTTAAAAAATGAAAATAGGGACGCTTGGGTGGCTCAGTGGGTTAATTCGCTGCCTTCGGCTCAGGTCATGATCCCGGGGTCCTGGAATTGAGTCTCTCGCCCTTGCTCAGCAGGGAGCCTGCTTCCCTCTCTGCCTCTGCCTGCTGCTCTGCCTGCTTGTGTGCGCACTCTCTCTCTCTCTCTCTCTCTCTGACAAATAAATGAATAAATGAAAACTTTTAAAAAAATGAAAATAAAATTTAAAAAGTTAAAAAAGAAAAAGAAAAAAGAAGCTAGATAGATCCTATTTCCTCTAGAGCAGACGCTTTATAGCACTCTATGATCAGTAGACTTGGTCTGAGCAAGGGGCTTGGTGTAAGTAGCTCTGGTCTCCACTTGGTGATGCTGTTTAGCTCAATGAAGTAGTCAGTGCTGGAGGGCAGAGGGCAAAATGGTATGGCTCCACCTTCTGAGCCTGGAAAAGAGAGCTCGCACCTGCCACTCTTCAAGAAGCCCTCAGAGAAGAGCAAACAATCTTCCCTCTTGTGTCCCTGTCTTCACCGTGTCTGTGTTTGAGCTGTCAGCCTGCCAGGCTGTACAGTACTTCTTGTTTAATCTCAGGCAATTGGCTGGGTTTCTAAACTCAACAAATTTTAGGGACTCATGTGACGAGGTCATGGGCTGATTCTCTGGGGTAGGGTCTGGCCACACTTTTTCCATTTGCCAGCCTGTCCCAGGAAAGTAGTTGCACAACCTCCCAGTGGTTCAGAGTTTATGGCAAAGCAGAGCAGAAAGGTGGCACCAGGATTCTCTGCTCTCAGCCAGCATCCTCGCTTCTATGCCTGGGAACAGTACAGCATGTTGGCACCATCCATTCTTCTGTCCCCAGAGAGGATTTGCTGCTGCTCCCAAATGCACTCCAAGCAAGGGAACCTTTTCTCCCTGTGGGAACCAGGGGATCCTCAGACCACACTGTCTGCTCCTGGGTCTCTACTCTCCTTCCCCACAGGAGCATTGCTAAGCTAGGCACAACACAGCAGTGGTGGACTTCTAAAACTTCAGATTTTATGTTCTGCTGTTTAGGATAACTTATGGTAGTCTCTGTAAGCAGGCACCCTCCCCTCTGCAGCCCCTGCAGCTCTTATCTCCCCCAAATCAACTGTTCATCGTTCCTACTTTCCATGATTGTACTTACAGACTTGCAGTTTTAGTCTCTCAGTCCTCAGATTGATTTCTTTGGTGTTTAGAATGATTTGATATTTATCTAGCTATGTTCAAGGGATGAAGAAAGCTTAGGGTCCCCCTACTCCTCCACCATCTTAACTCCTCCTATTTTCTTTAAGATTAAAACAAAAAGCATTACACACAGAAAATTCTAGTCATTTTTTTAAAAATTTTTTAAAGATTTTATTTATTTGACAGAGAGAGAGAGAGAGTAAGAGACAGAGCACAAGCAGGGGGAGTGGCAGACAGGCAGGCAGAGGGAAAGGGAGAAGCAGGCTCCCTGCTGAGCAAGGAGCCCGGTGTGGGGCTCGATCCCAGGACCCTGGGACCATGACCTGAGCTGAAGGCCGACGCTTAACTGACTGAGCCACCCAGGTGCCCCGAAAATTCTAGTCCTTGACCATGCTATCATTCTTTGAGTTCTGCCACTGCCAGAAAATAGTGCTACTTGACATAGTTTTAAAAAGAAGTGAAAAATGAGTTAGCTTATGCCCTAGAGGTCTGGTCACTTCTATTTCTGTTACCAGTGCCCAAAACCCAATACTAAGTATCACAAACCATGAAATGCCACCTCTTCACTATCCTTTCTCCTGAGTTTCTACTTTTTCTTTTCTGCAGTTTCCTCACATCAAATCCAGGAGAAATAGGAGGGAGAAAAATATGGACTCAAGTAGGATTGCAGATGAAAATGTGATTCATTTTTATTATACAGGGACATATAGACATATCCTAGGATTTGACATTAAATACTATTGTCACGGTGCACCTGGGTGGCTCAGTCAGCTAAGCATCTACCTTTGGCTCAGGTCATGATCCCAGGTTCCTGGGATCAAGTCCTGTGTCTAGCTCCCTGCTCAGTGGGGTGTCTGCTTCTCCCTCTATCTCCTTCCCCCTGCTTGTGTTCTCTCTTTTGCTCATGCTCTCTCTCTCTCTCTTACATATTTTAAAAAATAAAAAGTGTCACATAGGGGGCACCTGGGTGGCTCAGTGGGTTAAGCCTCTGCCTTCGGCTCAGGTCATGATCTCAGGGTCCTGGGATCGAGTCCCGCATTGGGCTCACTGCTCAGCAGAGAACCTGCTTCCTCCTCTATCTCTCTCTCTCTGCCTACTTGTGATTTCTCTCTGTGAAATAAATAAATAAAATCTTTAAAAAAAAGTGTCACATAGGGTATGTATTAGTCATATTTGTGTTAAAGGAAAATTCTACAAGATCACTGCTGATTTCTGTTTTCTCTTTTCCACAGCCCTTATTGACTATAATTTACCACACAACTTAGTTACCTACCGGGTTTTGCTTATTAAGTGCCTCCCTCTGATAGAATATCAGTTCCTAGAGGGAAGTGTTCTTTGTCTCTTTACTTCATTGGTGTGTTCTAAAGATTAGAACTATGTCTGGCATATAGTTAGCACTCAATAAATATGTGTTGAGTGAATAACGAGGCCCTGGCAGGCTGGACCGCTGCTACTGACAAGTCTAATATGATACAGAGAAGCAGCTACTGACTTTTATAGGAGATACATCACTGGTGACCTGCTAAGAGCACTGTTAGCAGAGTGGTGGGGAAAAAAACCTGACATGAGAGGAGCTAGGAGAGAGAATGTGGAGAAAACAGAAGATGAGAAAGGAGACAGCCATGAACATAACTACTTAGATGTGTCTGGAGAGCTTTGAGGGGTGCTGAGAAATTCAGGGGTGCTGGCTGGAGGGGTAGTGGGGTCAAGAGTTTTCTTTTTAAGTGGGTGGCATCATGTAGATGGAAATCACATGTAGAAAGGGAGAAAAAGTTGATACAAAAGAGAAAATCAGTACTTGCCAGTGCAAAGAGCTTAAGTATTTTAAGAGGAGATGGATTTAGGGTGCAAATAGAGGCATGTCATAAAGGGGAGCCGGCACATTTCCTCCACTGAAGCTGAACGAATTCAGTGTGTGTGGACAGGCAGGTTGGTAGAATCAGCTGGGAGGATGAGGAAGTTGTCCAAAAAGAGAAGGATGAGGAAATGTTGGCAATTTCAAGTAGAAATAGTATGTGATTACCTCCTAGAGTAGGAAAGTGCATTTGTTGGGAAGGTGGTTGCTTATATTAGAATAAGCTGTTGTGAGGGGTGCCTGGGTGGCTCAGGTCATGACTTCTGGGTCCTGGGTCTGAGTCCTGGAATCTAACACCACATCGGGCTCCCTGCTCAGCAGAAAGCCTGCTTCTCCCTGTCCCACTCCCTCTGCTTGTGTTCTTTCTCTTGCTCTTTTTCTCTCTCTCTGCCAAATAAATAAATAAAATCTTTTAAAAATATTTCAAAAAAGAGAATAAGCTGTGGTGAAAGTTGGCATTTGTAAAGGCAACATTCCATACTCCCCCTCAGGCCAGATTTGCATCCAACATTCTCCATCCCAATGAATACGCATCATTGCTCATGCAGTTGCTCAAGCCAGGAACCTGCGGTCATCCTTGGCTCTTCCCTCTTCCTTGACCTGTGTGTGTGAATAATTACCAAAACCTGTTTGGACACTTTTCTGATCTGTCCATTTCTTTCTATCTGCACTTCCACTTTCTTAGATCTGGTTACCTGGTTATCTGGTGAGGAGGTTTCCTAACTGGTTCTCTGGGCTTTAGTCCTGTTCACCTTTGTTCAGTTCTCCATATTATAGCCTGAATGGTCATTCCAAAAAGGAGATCTGATCATTATACTCCCCTCCCCTGGTCAGTGTCTTCCCACTGCCTCAGGTTAAAGGCGAAATTTTTCAACTTGGTGTATAAAACCCGTCAGGCCTTGGTTCTACCTACCTCTCCATGAAGACAAAGACAGTAGAAGAAACAATAGAGATACGATTTTAAAAATTATAGAGGTAATGGACTAAAACTACTATGTGGCAGGCCAGAGGTAAATACTTTTTATGATCATGAATTGTTGAGCTGACAATCAAAAGGTGGAAAATTGTTTACATGCAACAAAACACAGATATATAATAAAGAGTGTGGGGCACCTGGATTGCTCAGTGGGTTAAAGCCTCTGCCTTTGGTTCAGGTCATGATCCCAGGGTCCTGGGATCAAGCCCCATATCGGGCTCTCTGCTCAGCAGGGAGCCTGCTTCCTCCTCTCTCTCTCTGCCTGCCTCTCTGCCTACTTGTGATCTCTGTCTGTCAAATAAATAAATTAAAAAAAATTTAAAAAAATAGAGTGTTACCTAAATTAATGACAGAGGAGAACATTGGCAAAAAAAAAAAAATTAAGCATACATTGAAGACTAGGATAGAGTCTGGAGGAAGAAATTTTATCTGTAAAATTTATGGTAAAAAAAAATCTCAAAATAGGGAGTCCAGCCACTGCCCAAAGTTACAATTTGAACATCAAAAAAATAATTATCCAGTGGATTTGATAAAGTCCACATGTCTTTATATAAAGATACAAAAGAGAAAGTCAAAAGACCTCATAGGTCATCATTTGAGATGACCTGTAAATTGACTTCTTACTTTGATAATGGGTAACTAAAGATAATTAAATATTTATCCAATTTTCCTGTCGTAAATATATCTTAGAGTAATGGTACAGCTCCAACTGATGAGGGAAAATTCTATTTCACAGATGAAAGCCAGCATCAGAATGTAGAAGGAATGATAAAATTGGAAAATCGTCATTTTGTCCCCTCTATTAAAATTATTGATTTGGTCAAGGATGTTCAGTTGTTATGAATACATTTAGGTATATGATTGCTAGGAGCTAGACATGTTAAGGACAAAATAATACCACAAAGCTCATTTTATTGTCGCAAGGGGTACAAAGGGTATTAATTACCGGTAAAAGTCTCCGGCTCCTATCCTAACTCAAGGATTAGGGTAGCAATCAGTTAATATATTATAATAATATATCACTTGTCAAATATGGAATATGTTTGTAAGGTACTAATGTATATTAATAATGTATTTCTGTGATAGGTTGAAAATGCAACATGAAGCACAATATCATCTGTTATATATCCTAGCTAAAATAAAAGCTTAAATTCATCAACTCTTTAACTCTCAGGTTTCAATTTCAGGGCTTGAAGAACAAGCTGAATGGCATGACAGGGTGGCAAGCTGGCAAGCTGAGAGAGAGTACAACTGACTGGGTCTCTTTAACAAGTAAGAGTCATTAAAAGAAAAAAGAGGGACTGTGCTAGATCCAGACACTTAAGGGACATGAAGGCAAAACATGGCCTTGGATTGGGTTGTCATTTTGGGAACAAATTGTGGAATTTGAATCTGGGGTAAGTGTCAGACAAGATGAAAATGTGTTGACATGGAAAGTTGGAAAATGTTAAGTAAAATAAGAAGATAATAAAACAGCAGATAACAGTCTCATTTTGGTAACAGACACACACACACAAATATTTGGGAGGACATACACTACAGTTTGAATGCCTTTTATTTCTTTTTGTTGTCTGACTGCTGAGGATAGTTCTTCTAGTACTATGTTGAACAAGAGTGGTGAGAATGGGCATCCCTGTCATGTTCCTCACCCTAAAAGAAAAGCTCTTAGTTTTTCCCCATTAAGAATGATATGCACTATGGACTTTTCATAGATGGCTTTTATGATATTGAGGTATGTTTCCTCTATCCCTATACTTTGAAGAGTTTTAGTCAGGAAAAGATGCTATATTTTGTCAAATGCTTTTTCTGCATCAACTGAGAGGATCATATAGTTCATGTCTTTTCTTTTATTAATGTGCTCTATCATGTTGATTGATTTCCAAATGTTGAAACACCCTTGCATCCTGGGAATAAATCCCACCTGGTTGTGGTGGATAATCCTTTTAATGTACTGTTGGATCCTCCTGGCTAGGATCTTTTTTAGTATTTTGGGATCCATATTGATCAGGGATATTGGTCTGTAATACCCTTTTCGAAGGGGTCTTTGTGTGGTTTTGGGATCAGGGTAATACTAGCCTCATAGAATAAATTTGGAAGTTTTCCTTCCATTTCTATTTTTTGAAACAGCTTCAGTAGAGTAGGTATTATTTCTTCTTTAAATGTTTGGTACAATTCTCCTGGGAAGCCATCTTGTCCCGGACTCTTGTTTTTTGGGGGAGGTTTCTGATTACTGCTTCAATTTCTTTATTGGTTGTTGGCCTATTTAGATTTTATATTTATTCCTTTTTCAGTCTTGGTAGCTTATAAATTTCCAGGAATGCATCCATTTCTTCCAGATTGCCTAGTTTGTTGGCACATATCTGCTGGTAATATGGTCTAACAATTGTCTCTATTTCCTTGGTGTTAGTCATGATCTCTCCCTTTTCATTCATGATTTTATTGATTTAGGTCCTTTCCCTTTACTTTTGGATAAGTCTGGCCAGATGCTTATCAGTCTTATTAATTCTTGAATCAGCTTGTAGTTTTGTTGATCTGTTCTACTGTTTTGTTTTGTTTTTTTTGTTTTTTGTTTTTTTTTTTGGTTCCTATTCACTGATTTCTGCTCTATACTTTATTATTTCTCTTCTCCTGCTTGGTTTAGGTTTTATCTGTTGTTCTTTCTCCAGGTCCTTTAGGTGTAATGTTAGCTTGTGCATTTGGGATTTTTCTCTTTTCTTGAGGGGGGCTTGAGTGGGTATGTATTTCCATGTTGGGACCATCTTTACAGTATCCCATAGATTTTGGACCAGTGTGTTTTCATTCTCATTAGTCTCAATGAATTGTTTGTTATTCTTTAATTTCCTGGTGACCCAAACATTCTTTAGCAGGGTATACTTTAACTTCCAAGTGTTTGAGTTCCTTCCAAACTTCTTCTTCTTGTTGAGTTCCAGTTTCAAAGCATTGTGGTCTGAAAATATGCAGGAAATAATCTCAATCTTTTGGAATTGGTTGAGTCCTGATTTGTGACCCAGTATGTGGTCTACTCTGGAGAAAGTTCCATGTGCACTCATGAAGAATAAGTATTCTGTTGTTTCAGGATGGAATGTTCTGTATGTATCTATGAAGTCCATCTGGTCCAATGCATCATTCAAAGCTCTTGTTTCTTTGTTGATCTGCTTGGATGATCTGTCCATTGCTTTGAGTGGAATATTGAGGTCTCCTACTATTAATATATTATTATCAAAATGTTTCTTTATTTTGGTTACTAATTGGTTTATATATTTGGATGCTTCCATGTTGGGGTCATAGGTATTTACAATTGTTAGATTTTCTTGTTGGATAGACCGTTTAAGTATGATATAGTGTCCCTCTACATTCTTACTATAGTCTTTGGTTTAAAATCTAATTCGCCTGAAATGAGGATTGCTACCCCAGCTTTCTTTTGAAGCTCATTAGTAAATGGTTCTCCATTCCCTTGCTTTTAATCTGGAGGCATCTTTAGGTTCAAAATGAGACTTCTGTAGATGGTGTATGGATGGGTCCTTGTTTTTTATCCAATCTGAATCCCTGTGTCTTTTCATGGGAGCATTCAGCCCATTTACATTCAGAGTAATTATTGAAAGATAAAATTTAGGGCCATTGTATTGCCTGTAAAGTTCCTGTTTCTATACATTTTCTTTCTGGTCTATGTGATTCTTGCAGTCTCTCTTTCCTTACAGAATGCCTCTTCATATTTCTTGCAGGGCAGGCTTGGTGGTCACATATTCTTTCAGTTTCTGCCTGTCCTGAAAGCTCTTTATCTCTCTATCCATTCTGAATGACAGCCTTGCTTGATAAAGTATTCTTGGCTGCATGTTCTTTTTTTTTTTTTAAGATTTTTTAAAAAATTTATTTATTTGACAGAGAGAGAGATCACAAGTAGGCAGAGAGGCAGGCAGAGAGAGAGGGGGAAGCAGGCTCCCTGCTGAGCAGAGAGCCCAATGCAGGGCTCGATCCCAGGACCCTGGGATCATGACCTGAGCCAAAGGCAGAGGCTTTAACCCACTGAGCCACCCAGGCACCCCTGCACGTTCTTTTCATTTAGCACCCTGAATATGTCTTGGCAGCCCTTTCTGGCTTGCCAGATTTCTGTGGACCCGTCTGACATTATTCTGATATTCCTCCCTCCATATGCAAGGAACCTCCTCTCCCTGAACCTCTCCCTGGGTATTCTCAGGATTATTTCCATTGTTGTAAAATTTGCAAGTTTCACTATTATATGTTGGGGTATTGATCTATTTTTATTGATTTTGGGAGAGATCCTCTCTGTCTCTTGGACTCGAATGCTTGTTTCCTTCCCCAGATTAGGGAAGTTCTCAGCTATGATTTGCTGAAATATACCTTCTAACAGCCCCCCCAACCTCCTTGGTGATTCCAGTAATTCTGAGATTGGAACATTGCATGGTATCATTAATCTCTCCAAACCTCTTCTCACTTACTACTAGCAGCCTATCTCTGTTTTCCTCAACTTCATTCCTTTCCATCAGCTTATCATCTAGATCACTAATTCTTTCTTCTGCCTCATTTACCCTGGCTGTTAGAGTATCCAGTTTAGACTGCATCTCATTCATAGCATTTTAAAATTCAGCCTGATTGATCTCATTTCTGCTCTTAGAATTTCTATATTGTCACTAATCCTTTTTTTCAAGCCTAGCTAGTGACATTATGATTACTATCCTGAATTCTATCTCTGGCATCTTGCTTATATCCATATCCATGGTTCTGTGGCAGAGGACATTGTCTCTGCTTATTTTCTTTGTTGAGAGTTCCTACTCCTAGTCATTCTGTTGAGGAATGGTTGAGTGAATAAGCACAGTCCAAAATATCAACCATGACCCAAGTAAGATTCACCCTAGCAAAATCCAGAGTGGTCTGAAGCTACAACCGAAAAAACAAAACAAAACAAAACAAAACAAAAAAAGCCAAAATAAAACACAAGTATAAAATTTTAAAAATTTTAAATATTTTAAGAAGGGAGGGAGGGATTGGGAGGACATCTCTCAGTGTTGACAAATCAGGATGTTTCAGTTGTCCCTCGGTGTATTTTGGTCTGTGTTAAAGGACACTATGTCCCAAAATTATAATGAAAGTAACGTGTGTGTGTGTGTGTGTGTGTGTGTACACACACATACATATATATAGAGGTAAAATTGAATAGTGAAAAGACTACAACATGGCATATATCTATAAAAAATATAGATGTGAGAAATATAAGTTAAAAAGCTACTACAAAATATAAGTTGTTATAATAAGCAAGTAGTTGAAATGAGAAGATAAAAAGAAAAAAAAAAACAGAGGAAAAAGCGTAAGAAAAAGAAAAAACAAGAAGAAAAGGAGAATTTAATCTGAAAAATAAACAAGTCATGAGGCAACACCTGGAACTCAATATATAATTTTCCCCTGGTGTTGGGATTTTACAGTCTATGGGATCCATAGGATTGTCATCCACCTGTTCTTCCAGCCTGTCTTCTGGGGAATGGTCTTGCTGGGCTGTTTCTCAGATAACCCTGCCTGTGCAAAGTTGCCCTGCCGCCTGTCAAGGGGATGGATTCTGTGGAAACTGGTCTTCTGTGTGACTTTTGTTACCTGGGCGCTTTTTACTCCTCTTTAGAGGACAGAGCAAAAATGGCCAAATCCAAATCTCTGGCTCAGAGCAGAAAAATCATAGTCTTTCCTTTAATAAACCCTCCAGGGCAAACAGTCTCCACTTCTGCATTCACCATTGAAAACCACAGCCGACCCCTGTGTGTGCCCACAGCAACTATCTCAGAGGTAGTCCCAGGGGCCCAGGAGTGCCACTACCCTTTGTGCTTCCAAATTTGTGAGCAGCCGCAGGCTCACACGAACACCCTAAGCTCCTGGATCATGTCTGTGCACTGCCATAAAACCCTTTCTGGGCCGCCACCACTTTGCAAGTTTTTGCCAGGTCCCAGGGGCAGGTTGAAGATTTTTTCAGGTTGCCCAAGAGAAGAGTGATTATCAACAGGCCCAGTTCGAGGTTTATGGAGATCTGAGCTGAGTCCCTTCCTGGGCTTGCTGACCATAACCTGCTTCCGGCTCCACGGCATACATACTCTACTGGTTCAGGGACCCCGTTTCGCTCTGCGGCTCCTCGTATGCCAAGACCACAATGTCCTACCTAGTATTCTGCCTTTTCATTTCCAGAGCCCCTTTCAGAGAGATGTCTCTAGGTAGAGTAGATTCCTAAGCGTTCCAATTTTGTGCTGTGATGTTATATCACATTCCAGGGGTCAGCTTATGGATGCTCCCTCCCCGTTCTGTTTATCTTCTGATATCTCCTGGAAGATTCATTACTCTGCACATCCTACACATGCAAAAAGCAGTTGCTTTTCTGCATCTAGAGATCCAGATATATATATATACACACGCACACGCACACGCACACACACACACACACACACACACACACACACACACTTACATTTCAGGCTGATTTTATGGGTGTTTAAGATGGTTTGGTAGATATCCAGCTAAATTCAGAGAATAAGCTGAAACAGAGTCTCCTACTGGTTTGCCATCTTGCCTCCTCCCTTCCCGGATCCTGGCTTTTTATTTCATCCATTACACTGCACCTAACACAGGGAATAAGACTCGTGAACAAGCTATCCCCAAATAGAAAAGTTTTACAGGCCATTTCTACCTCTGGATTCCATGAGAAGGGGTCCTACCTGCTGCTCCTTTATCTAGGAGCCCAGAGTGCTACTAATAATATTTCTCATGATACCTGAGAAGGTTTTTCCCTGTCAGTCAAAGTGCCAGAAAAAAAGTTCTCAGTCTCCTACCATCCCCATCTTCTGATGCCTTTATTGTGATCTAGGTATAGAGAGATAGAGGAATAGTTCTGAGGAAGCTATGGCTCTTCATTTTGTTCTTGGTTCCAAACGGCTTTGTGGCAAAACTGGGTTATAAGAAAGAGATTATGCATCTCTTTTTTTCATCTTTATTTTTTATTTTTATTTTTTTATAAACATGTAATGTATTTTTATCCCCAGGGGCACAGGTTTGTGAATCGCCAGGTTTACACACTTCACAGCACTCACCATAGCACATACCCTCCCCAATATGCATAACCCCATGTCCCTCTCCCGACCCCCCCCAGCAACCCTCAGTTTGTTTTATGAGGTTAAGAGTCACTTATGGTTTGTCTCCCTCCCGATCCCAACTTGTTTCATTTATTCTTCTCCTACCCCCCCTAATCCCCCACGTTGCATCTCCACTTCCTCATATCAGGGAGATCATAGGATAGTTGTCTTTTTCAGATTCACTTATTTCACTAAGCATGATACCCTCTAGTTCCATCCACGTTGTTGCAAATGGCAAGATTTCATTTCTTTCGATGGCTGCATAGTATTCCATTATCTCTCTCTCTCTCTCTCTCTATATATATATATATATGTCCATGCTACCTAAAGCAATCTACACATTGAATGCAATTCCCATCAAAATACCATCCATTTTTTTCAAAGAAATGGAACAAATATGCTAAAATTTATATATATATATATATATATATATATATATATATATATATATATATCACATCTTCTTTATCCATTCATCTATTGATGGAGATCTAGGTTCTTTCCATAGTTTGGCTATTGTAGACATTGCTGCTATAAACATTCGGGTGCACATGCCCCTTTAGATCACTACGTTTGTATCTTTAGGGTAAATACCCAGCAGTGCAATTGCTGGGTCATTTCAACTTTTTGAGGAACCTCCATGCTGTTTTCCAGAGTGGTTGCACCAGCTTGCATTCCCACCAACAGGGTAGGAGGGTTCCCCTTTCTCCGCATCCTCGCCAGCATCTGTCATTTCCTGACTTGTTAATTTTAGCCATTCTGACTGGTGTGAGGTGATATCTCATTGTGGTTTTGATTTGTATTTCCCTGATGCCGAGTGATGTGGAGCACTTTTTCATGTGTCTGTTGGCCATCTGGATGTCTTCTTTGCAGAAATGTCTGTTCATGTCCTCTGCCCATTTCTTGATTGGATTATTTGTTCTTTGGTGTTGAGTTTGCTAAGTTCTTTATAGATTTTGGACACTAGCCCTTTATCTGATATGTCGTTGGCAAATATCTTCTCCCATTCTGTCAGTTGTCTTTTGGTTTTGTTCACTGTTTCCTTTGCTGTGCAAAAGCTTTTGATCTTGATAAAATCCCAAAAGTTCATTTTTGCCCTTGCTTCCCTTGCCTTTGGTGATGTTCCTAGGAAGATGTTGCTGTGGCTGAGGTCGAAGAGGTTGCTGCCTGTGTTCTCCTCGAGGATTTTGATGGATTCCTTTCTCACATTGAGGTCCTTCATCCGTTTTGAGTCTATTTTTTTGTGAGGTGTAAGGAAATGGTCCAATTTCATGTTTCTGCATGTGGCCGTCCAATTTTCCCAACACCATTTATTGAAAAGGCTGTCTTTTTTCCATTGGACATTCTTTCCTGCTTTGTCGAAGATTAGTTTACCATTGTATGTTACAGACTTCTTTTCCCGGGCTGCTTTCAGGATTTTCTCTTTGTCGCTAAGACTTGTAAATTTTACTATTAGGTGACAGGGTGTGGTCCTATTCTTGTTGATTTTGAGGGGGGTTCTCTGCACCTCCTGGATTTTGATGCTTGTTCCCTTTGCCATATTAGGGAAGTTCTCTCAATAATTCTCTCCAATATACCTTCTGCTCCCCTCTTTCATCTTCTTCTGGAATCCCAATTATTCTAATGTTGTTTCGTCTTATGGTGTCACTTATCTCTCGAATTCTCCCCTCATGGTCCAGTAGCTGTTTGTCCCTCTTTTGCTCAGCTTCTTTATTCTCTGTCATTTGGTCTTCTATATCGCTAATTCTTTCTTCTGCCTCATTTATCCTAGCAGTAAGAGCCTCCATTTTTGATAGCACCTCATTAATAGCTTTTTTGATTTCAACTTGGTTAGATTTTAGTTCTTTTATTTCTCCAGAAAGGGCTTTTCTCTCTCCAGAGAGGGTTTCTCTAATATCATCCATGCCTTTTTCGAGCCCGGCTAGAACCTTGAGAATCGTCATTCTGAACTCTATATCTGACATATTACCAATGTCTGTATTGATTAGGTCCCTAGCCTTCGGTACTGCCTCTTGTTCTTTTTTTTTGTGGTGAGTTTTTCCACCTTGTCATTTTGTCCAGATCAGAGTATATGAAGGGCAAATAAAATCTGAAAGGGTGGCAAAGACCCCAGGAAAATGCACTTTAACCAAATCAGAAGAGACCCCAAATCATGGGAGGGAGAAAGGGGATAAAAAGAAGTTCAGGGAAAAAAAAAATTAAAAAAAAAAACAAAGAAAAAAATATATATATTAGATAAACTAGTTTAAAAACGTTAAAAAAGAAAAGGGTAAAAGTTAAAAAAAAATTAGCAGAAGGAAAAAAAATTAAATTAACTGCAAGACTAAAGAATCATGGGGAGAAAGCCATGAGTTCCGTGCTTTGCTTTCTCCTCCACTGGAATTCTGCTGCTCTCCTTGGTAGGTGGACTTTGTCTTGGCTGGATTTCTTGTTGATCTTCTGGGGGAGGGGCCTGTTGTAGTGATTCTCAAGTGTCTTTGCCTGAGGCAGAATTGCACCGTCCTTACCAGGGGCTGGGCTAAGTTATCTGCTCAGGTTCGCTTTCGGGAGCTTTTGTCCCCTGAACACTTTCCGTAGAGTTCCAGAGGACAGGAATGAAAATGGTGGCCTCCCAATCTCCGGCCCAGAGGAGCCGAGAGCTCAGGGCCCCACTCCTCAGTGTGCCCTCAGAGAAAAGAGCCTAATCACTCCTGCCTCCCTGGCCTCTGGCCGCACTCCGAGCTCACCCAGCCTGTGACCGGTTCAAGGTAACCCCAAGCTGAGAGCTCACTCCTCGGCTCTGTCTCTGTAGTTGGCTTCCCCGGTCTAATACCTGTGAGCTCAGCAAACTCAGTCACCCCCGATCCTTCTGTGACCCTACGGGACCTAGGGCCACGCTGGCCCCACGTGGGCTTCACCCCAGTTTAGCCTCTGGAGCTATGTCCCTCAGTGGAGCAGACTTTTAAAAGTCCTGATTTTGTGCTCCGTTGCTCCACCGTTTGCCGGGAGCCGGCCCCTCCCCCCGCAGTCTATCTTCCCGTAGCTTTGGATTCACTTCTCCGCCGGTCCTACCTTTCAGAAAGTGGTTGATTTTCTGTTTCTAGAATTTCTGTTCTTCTTCTCTTCGATCTCCCGTTGGATTTGTAGGTGTTTGCAATGGTTTGATAAGCTATCTAGCTGATCTCCTGCTACCTGATGTAGTCTCAGCCTGCTACTTCTCTGCAATCTTGACTCCTCCCCTGAGATTATGCATCTTAATTATGGTCTTGAAATTTAAATCCAACAAACAGTTGAGAACATTTAGAGCGAACTCAGAGCTAGCAGGCCAGATGTAACCCAAGGACTGTCCAAAGCCAAACCAGCTCTTGTTGCCATTGGCGTACCAGAGACACATTTCAGGCCCCAAAGTGGATCCTTGATCAGATTTGCCCTGGCAGGTGGACCCCCTAGTCAATTAACCACACATCAAAGTCAAAATTCTCACCTTTTCCTCTGTGGAGCCCAGCCTTACTAGGATACAAAAAACAAAAACAAAAACAAAAAGCAAAATTAAATAACTATTAAATAAGCTGACAGATTTTTTTTTTTTTTTACATTTCAGGGGATAGTTATTAGATTATAATTCTATGTAAGTAATATTAGGGCTTTCAGAAAAGTTTGCATCCTTGATTTTCCCCCCTGTTATCATCTTCCTCTCCATTGGGATCTTCCACTCAACAAGACTATATACTCAATGTGAGAAAGTCTAGGTCATGTAAAAGCAGCGCTAAAATAAATAAATAAATAAATAAATAAATAAATAAATAAATAAATGTATGTTGTGTAGCTAGGGAGTGCCTTTTGTATATCCCTAACATTAAAGAAAATACACTAGATTATCTTTGAAGTCGTGAGCTCTAAAATTCTGGACTGCAAGTATGGTTATAACATTTTAAGTACTTGTGCTCCATCTAGAGGAGCAATATAGAAAAATTAGTCTGTCAGCTTCTGTCAAGAGTTTTGACATTAAATTCTGGTGTCATTTATTTTTTTTAAAGATTTTATTTATTTGTTTGAGGGGGGAGGGGCAGAGAGAGAAGCCGACTTCCCACTGAGGAGAGAGCCTGACTCAGAGCTCCATCCCTGGACTCCAGGATCATGACCTGAGCCAAAGATAGAGGCTTAACTGACTGAACCACCTAGGTGCCCCTCTGATGTCATTTATATGAGAAAGAACCCATTTGGAAATAGTCAGGAAAAACCTAGTTTCAGTTAACTATAAGTTTTAAATTATAAAAGGAATAATTTTCCATAATCATATCCCTCTAATGTCTGTTTCCAACTTGAAATATATCCTTCCAGTTTTGTCTGCAATACACTGAAAATGTTGGATCCTGTTTTTCTCTCTTACTGTATTTTGTATGTAGTATCACTGTAATCATGATTCCTCGGAGGAAATCCCAATCATTCTTCCCATTACTGGTTGTTTCCATTATTTGACAATAACTACACGTAACATCCTTCTTGCATGTAGCATTTCCATGTTTGGGATTCTATTCTAGTACTGAATGTTAGACATTGAAAGCACTGAATCAAATAACATGATCTTTTTTTGAAATGATAGTACATATTTTCACATCACTTTCTAAGAGGGTTATACCAACTTGTATATTATCATTAATGTATGAAAACACCAATTCCAGGAACCCTCTCAGCCCTGGGTATTAGATGTTTTATTTATTAAATGTTATTAAGATGTTTTCAAATGTTACCTTATGGTTTCAATTTGCATTGCTTTGACTTTTGGTGAGGTTGAGCATTTTTCCCAGATTAAGAGTTTTATTTCCTCTTTTGAGAATTTCTGTTCACATTCTTAAGCATTTGTCTTTTGGGGACCTAACATTTTCTTATTCTGTGAGCTCTCACTGTTAATGACCACTACCACCGCCTCTACTAACTAACTACCATTTGTTTAGCAGCTATAATACATCAAAGACTGTGCTCACTGCTTTATGTATATTTTTAATCCTTGTCACACCCTGCAAGAAAGAAGGAAATTGAGTCTCAAAAGAGCTAAATAGCTTACTCAAGGCCACGTGACCTTTGAGAGGTTATTTTTCTACTATAGCTTCTGCCTCGTGTAAAAATAGATCTTAATTTTCTAATGAAGATATTAACCCTTTGTGATACTTCCCCTAGGCTTATCAGCACTTTTATTTTAGTTATTGTTTGGACATAACAGAAGTAGCATCTAATACTGTAAACCGTAAATTCTTTTCAAAGCCAAACCTATCGGGGCTTTAATTAAGTAGTACAGAATGGCCATTTAAAGTGATAAAAAGATAGGACATGCTTGTATTTCTCCAAAGACAAATTAGGGCCTCGTTTCAAATTGTTAAACAGTTATTTGCCTATCATATATTGACTAATCTTTCTTTTCTTCATTGATTTATGATGCATTTTTTGTCATTCAATAGTAAGATCTATATTTGGACCTGTTTTGTTGATATAGTTATCCTTTGTACAAATACTATGCTGTCTTAATTACCTTATCTTTGTAAGACAATTAAAACAGAATATAACTAATCCTCCCACAACTCTTTTTTTTTTTTTCAGAATTTCTTTCCTTTTTATTTTCCAAATAAACTTTTGGATCATTTTGTCAATGTAGGCAAAAACATATTTTTCTTTTCTTTTCTTTTTAATTTTATTTTTTCATTAACATATAATGTATTATTTGTTTCAGGGGTACAGGTCTGTGATTCATCAGTCTTACCATATTTTTCTTTTAAAGAAGGAACTCAAAGCAATAGAGATTTTGATTGGGTTACATTAAACCCACAAATCAAATTCAGACATAGTTATTTTCATGTTCAGTCATCTTAATCAGTATTAAATATCTGGCCAATTTCCAAGTCATTCATTCATATATATATATATAAATATATATATATATATATATTTTTTTTTTTTAATTTGAGAGAGAGTGAGAGAGAGAGAGCAGGAGTGAGGGGGGGCAGGGACAGAGGAAGAGGGAGAAACAGACTTGCTGCTGAGCAGGGAGCCCTATGTGATGCTCGAGGCTTGATCCCAGGACTCCAGGACCATGACTTAAGCCAAAGGGAGACAACTGACTGAGCCACCCAGGTGCCTCTCTCTATATATATGTGTGTGTGTGTGTGTGTGTGTATTTATATTTATATATTTTAAGATTTTATTTGTTTATTTATTTAACAGAGAAAGACACAGCAAGAGAGGGAACACAAGCAGGTGGAGTGGGAGAGGAAGATGCAGGCTCCTGGAGGAGCAGGAAGCCTCATGCAGGACTCAACCCCAGGACCCTGAGACCATGACCCAAACCAAAGGCAGACACTTAACGGCTGAGCCACCCAGGCGCCCCTATTTTATATTTTTAATATAATTTTTATTTTCCTCTTCATGCGTCACTATATACCTTGTTAAGATTATTCCCAAACATTATGTGTGTTTTAATTGCCATTGCAAACAGGTTTATATATTTTATATTAAGCCATATTTATAAACTCATTCATTTTAACAGCTTGCCGGATGATTCTTTTATATATATATATATATATATATATATATATATATATATATATATATAATTTTTTTAAGATTTTATTTATTTATTTGAGAGACAGCACACAAGCCAGGGAAGAGAAAGTGGGAGAGGGAGAAGCAGACTCCCTGCTGGGCAGGGAACCCGATGTGGAGCTCCATCCCAGGGTCCTGGGATCATGACCTGAGCTGAAGGCTGATGCTTAACCAACTGAGCCACCTGGGTGGCCCCTTTTGTATTTTCTAGAAACAAATAATATTAGTTAAGAATGATGCTTTTCCTTCTTATAAAATTCTGTGTAGGAAAGAATTAACATAGTAGGTCTGAGACAGCTGTCTTGGAAGACCTGATTACAGGGTTAGCCTGTGGCTGGTTCCTGGGAACTTGGATTTGAAGAGGGTTCCCACTGTTCCCTAAGTGATAAGGACTGTTTACTGTGCCTACACTGTTTGTACAAGCAATATTGGTTTATGCTGAACACCTGCTTTCCCTGTAGGAGTCTGAAATTTTGATTCGTACCAGGCAAAGGCTGCCTATGAGAGCAACTCCCAATAAAATGCTTGGACACGGATCCCTAATGAGCATCCCTGGAGGACAATACTTCACCAGTATTGTCTGGAAGGATGAAGCATGTTTGTGTATTTCCACTGGAGAGGACTCTAGGACGCTTGTGCTTGGTTATCTCTGGACTTCACTCCATATGCTTTCTCCCATTGTTTATTTGCTTTGTATCCTTTCACTGTAAGAAATCATTGCCATGAGCACAACTATATGTTGAGTCTTGTGAATCCTTGTAGAGAATCCTCAAAACTGAGGGTAGTCTTGGAGGCCCCCAAATTTGTAATGCTTATCTCTTCCCAGTGACGTTTTTGTCAAGTGTAGGTATCAACATAAATGGACCTGCTCTGCCTGCCTTCAGAGGAGAAAGGTTTAGACCCTCCTGACTTCATCTCCTGCCATTCCTCTCAAATGCCTATGCCCCAGGGACTCTGGGGGAGGGGAGCAGGCAGTGGGGGTCTGGTGGAAACCTTGAAAATGACAGCTGCTTAATGATAGCCTACAGTTGCAAATTTGTATCAGTGTCATATCTCCTTTATCTTTTTTTTTAAGATTTTATTTATTTATTTGACAGAGATCACAAGTAAGCAGAGAGGCAGGCAGAGAGAGAGAGGGGGAAGCAGGCTCCCCACCAAGCAGAGAGCCCGATGCAGGGCTTGATCCCAGGACCCCCAGATCATGACCTGAGCTGAAGGCAGAGGCTTAACCCACTGAGCCACCCAGGTGCGCCCCTCTCCTTTATCTTTAATTTTGTTTTGTGTTATTTTCCCCATTAGTTAACTTTGTCTTTCTTACCTCTTTCCTCACTGCCAAAGAATCAGCTTTTAGTTTACTTACATATATTTTTTATCCTTTATTTATCTTTATCATTTTTAAATCCCACTTTGCTTAGGATCTGGGTTCTTTTTCTAAAATTGCAAATAATGCAATTCTTTTCTCCTTTTTAAATATTAAAATTATTTGTTGCTATAGATTTACCTCTAACATGCAGAATCGACTACATCCTATACATTTTTTATGTTAACGGATCTTGTTTTAATTATTTATTAAACTATTTTAGTGATCATTTAAGAGATTCCCTTCTGCTTCCCAGAGCTGTTTGATAGCATGAAAACTTCAAAAAGTCTTATTGTGGGTAAGCAGACTAGACTATTCAGGCTAATCCTACAGTTGAAAACAACTAAAAAATGTGCAAGGATTTCAAAAGTCTGAAGAACATGAAAAAGGTGTTAAGATAGAAAGGCTTTATCAGGCCAAAATCTAAATGAATATGGAAATTCAGAGGGGAAAAGCAGAACACAGATGTTGCTTTTGCCTCTGAGAATATCTGCCAACTAAAAAATCTTGGTTTTTATTTTTTATGTCCTCTCAGGGTCCACAAGTTCAGAATTCAAGTCTAAATTCTGGCAAAGATGGAGAGTATCATAGGAAACCTTCCCCCATTAAGGCTAGGATCCCAAAAGGCTATTTCCTCAGATTAAGAATGAACCAGAAGTAAACCCTGTCTTTCCCTCTCTAATCCCCACCCCCAGAAAAATAAAAATCCTTTGATGCTGAACAGTGCAGAGGGAGTAAATAAAAGAAAACCCAATCCTAGGGAAGTTACAAGCACATGCTGGTAGGGGTTGTGGGTTTGTAACTCCAATTCACCTCACCCGGATGGTCCAAAAAAGCATTATGCCCTGATGGGTTTAAAGTAGTCCTGAACCAACCACAGGTACTTATCAAACACAGTTCCTCTCTGGAGGAAAGAGCCCCCATTTTAGGTGTCAGAAATCTCAGCAATATGGGCCATTAGCATAATTATCAAGCTCACCAGGAAATGAGGAACCAGAAGCCAGAATCAACACAAACACACCTACAATGGATTTAGGTATCTTTCATTATCGAAATTCTCATTTTGAATTCTAAGAACCAAAAAGATCTGGATTACCTAGAATTTCCACACTGTACAAAATTTTGGCACACTCCAGCCAAAGTGCAGAACTCAAGAACTTCATAGATTCAGATGATGAAACTCTCATAAATCAATAAGCAAAAGACAGATAACCTCTTATAAAATGGGAAAAGACAGGCACAGATCCTTTACAGAGGGCTAGCTGAAGGCCAATGAACATATGAAAGGGTGCATATCAGGAATTTGCAAATTAAAACCACAATATGATACCACTGTGTGGTCCCAGAATGGCTAAAGTGAAATAGGCTATATGAAGAACTGATGAGCCTGTGAATTGACTAGAACTTTCAAATACTGCAGTAGAAGTAGAAATTGATACAATCCATTTTGGAAGACTGCTTGGCAGTATTTACTAAGGATAAAACCTTATGACCTAGCGATTACGTCACAGTTACATCCTTAGTAGAAATGCATGCATGCGTTCCCCAAAGACGTGCACTGGAATGTTTATTACCATTTGTAACGGCCCGGTTAGAAAGAACTCATATGTCCATCTACAACAGAATGATTTAATCTAGTGTAGTAAGTTCATTCTGTGGAATACTATATACACTTTAGTGATGAGAATGAACAAAACTATCAGAACAACATGGGTGGATTTCATAAAACATAATGAGTGAAAAATGTCGAGTATGGGGCGCCTGAGTGGCTCAGTGGTTAAAGCCTCTGCCTTCCGCTCAGGTCATGATGGTCCAGGGTCGTGGGATCGAGCCCCGCATGGGGCTCTCTGCTCAGCGGGGAGCCTGCTTCCTCCTCTCTGTCTCTGCCTGCCTCTCTGCCTACTTGTGATCTCTTTCTCTCTCAAATAAACAAAATCTTTTTTAAAAAATGCCAAGTAGTGAAATAAGTCAAGCAGAGAGAGTCAATTATCATATGGTTTCACTTATTTGTGGAGCATAACAAATGGCATAGAGGACAAGGGGAGATGGAGAGGAGAAGGGAGTTGAGGGAAATTGGAAGGGGAGGTGAACCATGAGAGACTATGGACTCTGAAAAATGATCTGAGGGTTTTGAAGGGGTGGGGGGTGGGAGGTTGGGGGCACCAGGTGGTGGGTGTTGTAGAGGGCACGGATTGCATGGAGCACTGGGTGTGGTGCAAAAATAATGAATACTGTTATGCTGAAAAAAATTAAAAAATTAAAAAAAAATAAAAAATAAAAAAACAAACAAACAAACAAAAAAAAATGCCAAGTATATCCTGTGTGATTCTATTTATATGAAGTTCAAAAGCAGAGAAAGTTAATATATAATATCAGAAATCAAGAAAGTGGTTACCCTTTATGAGTGAAGTAGGTAGCTAAAAAAGGAGGTTTAAGGGTCTAGGATTTTTTTTTCTTTTCTTTCTTTCTTTCTTTTTTTTTTAATCAGCAAATGCTAAGTGAATTTTATTACTTATTTCTGCAACTTGTGGCATAAATAATACAATGATATACAGTTTGGCTATCCCTTATTTGAGGAGATTTTTTGGAAACCCTTATATTTTGGGCCCATAATCTCAGGTTTTCACACACCCCAGAATCTAAAGAATTAACTATATCATTTTACTATACTCTTTTATGTATCTTAAGTAGGTTTTTCTTTCATCTTTGTGGACCTACTGAAATCAAATAATCCGAACTGCTTGTTTGAATTTTTTTGTTTTGAATACGAGGAAGTGTATTACTCTCTGCCCATGGTGTAAAATGTTACGACGACAGCTCTGAAGATTGAGGGCCCTGTACGAAACCGAGACTCAACAGCCTCCCTTGGCCAGCACTCTCTGGTTGATGCTGCTTCAACCCCTACACAATCATCAGAAAGCGCGCTTCATGCCGGTGTCCTTTGTAAACATAAGCAAATTACGGTGCATCTGCTCTGAACACGTCACCGCTTTCCTACAAATGCCACTCAGCACCGACTATGCTTCACGAAACTCTGACCTTCCCAAGTGAAGGAAAAAAAAAAAAAACAAGCTTCTCAAACTGTAGCAGGTATTCCTGTCGCAGGAATAAAGAGCACAGTATTGGAAATAGAATCAATGGCATTGTAAGAGTGTTGTATGGTGACAGCTGGCAGCTCCCCTTGCGGGGAACAGAGCATTAACGGATAGAGAAAACACTGCTGCACACTGAAACTAATGCAACATTGTGTGCCAAGTATACTAATATTAAAAAAAAAAAAAAAAGAATTCCTGGAGAGGTTGTGGTAACACAAGTTCCTGGAATCTACTACCACCAGTTCCGATTCAGTAGTTCTGGGAGGGGGCCCCCAAATTTGCATTTCTCTCTCTCTCTCTTTTTTTGTTTTTGGTTTTTATTTAAATTCCTGTTAGTTAACATTCAGTGTAATATTAGTTTCAGGTGTACAATTTACACCAACACTTACATACAATAAGGGTCTGGAATGCTGATGGTATTCTGTTTCTTAGTCTGAGTGCTGTTTACTTAGTTGTGTCTGCTTTGTGAAGATTCATTCCATCATCTACTTTTAATCTGATTACTTTTCCCCATGTACATTATACTTTAACAAAGGTAATAAAAAGAGATACTGAAGAAGACCAAAGTAAATTGGGAGATAAACGAAATTGATCAATAGATCCAGTATAATCTCATTTTTTTTTTTTAAAAAGGTTTTTGTTTGTTTGTTTGCTTGGATTTGGTGGAACTTGGAAAACCTATTTAAAAATTTATATGGAAACACAAAGCAGGGCCTGCTTCAAGAAGAACCAGATGGGAGGTCTGAATGAACCAGGTATTATAAAACTATAGTAACTAAGACAACAGGCCATTGGAACAGTACAGAGAGACCAGAAATGGAATACAAATCTAGAAACTTGCTATGTGACCAATATAAGACATTTAATATCAATGGGGGAAAAAAGAACTTTCCAGAAAAATTTCAGTTGGAGACAACTGGTTATTTATATGGTAAAAATACAAAACTAGTTACCTACATCATACCGTATGCAAAATAAATTATAGTTGGATTAAAACCTAAAAGTAAAAGGGTGCCTGGATAGCTCAGTTTGTTAAACATCTGACTCTGGATTTTGGCTCAGGTCCTGATCTCAGGGTTGTGAGACTGAGCCCTGTACAGGGCTCTGTGCTGGGCATGGAGCCTGCTTGAGATTCTCTCTCTACCTCTCCCTCTGCTCCTTCCCCTCCTCTAAAAACACCAAACAAACCCAAAAGTAAAGTATAAAACTATAAAGCTTTTATAGAATAATATAAAAAAATATTTCATGATTCCAGGTTAGGAAAAAAAAATTCTCAAACAAGACATGAAAAAGCTTAATTATGAGATAAAAGGTTAATAAACTAGATTTAAATAAAATGAAAACTTATAATCATTAAAAGTCACCATAAAGATACTGAAAGGAGCAATTACAGAATGGAAGAAGATTTCTGCAACACACAAAACTGACAAAGTATCAGTCGGTCAGACATCTTCAATAAGAGAAGACAGACATTTTATGAAAAATCTAGGTGAAAGACTTGAACAAAAACTTTATAGAAAGAGAACTTCCGGGTTCCTGGGTGGCTCAGTGGGTTAAGCCTCTGCCTTCGGCTCAGGTCATGATCCCAGGGTCCTGGGATCTAGCCCCTCATTGGTATCTCTACTCAGCAGGGAGCCTGCTTCTCCCCCTCCACCCCATCCCCCATCCCCCACCTGCCCCTCTGCCTACTTGTGATCTCTGTCAAATAAATAAATAAAATCTTTAAAAAAAGAAAGAAAGAGAACTTCCAAAGAGCCAATAAATGTATGAAAACGTGGGCAACATCATTATTATCAAGAAGGAAAACACATTAAATCCTTAATGAGATGCCATTACAAACTTAACAGAATGGCTAACACCTATAAAGTCCAAAAATAGAAGCAAAGTGATGGGAGCTACCACACAAGGCTGTTGTGTGGTGTAAACTGGAAAACAACTTTTATAAATAGTAAATCAGAGGTGCACATACCCTGTAATGCTGCCATTCCATTCCTAGGTATATGCTGACACAGTATGTCCAACAGAATACATGAGGAGTATAGTCAAAGCAGTACTATTTGTCATAGGTAAATCTGGAAGCAACCCAAATGTTCACTGACAGCGTTTATGATATAATCATACAACAGAATGCTATTTGCCAATGAAAACGTATGAATTGCAGCTACACATAGAGCAAGGCTGAATCTCAAACAGAATATATCGTGGGTGCTGTCCAGAACCCCTTTCCCAGGCCAGGGCTCCAGCCCTCAGCTCCTGTATTGGTTGCTAATGGCTCACAGCTGTCCCCTGCTCTGGACAATTGCCCTTGGCCAAAAGGGCACCCCTGATAAACATAGGCCAAGACTTTTTATGACATGCTGTCACAAGCATCTCAGTGGGACCACCACTGTACTTTCCACGCTCCAGAGCTCTGTTGGGGATCAGGCTGAAGCAGAGACCTCGTGACCTCCTCCTTGCTTAGCTCTTATCCCTGTCCCGATTCCCTCCCCCACCTTTCTCCTGAGACCACGAGCTCCGCAACCACATACACCTGAATCCCTGTCCTCGCCTTTCCATGTGAGGAATCTGACCCGAGACATTTAGCTAAGCTAGAGAGAAAGATGTGAGAGAGTACATGTATTATATGATACACACATTAGTGGTAAAATAAAGCCAAAACATGGGCACCCCCAATGTCAGAATAGTGTTTACCTCTGGAGCTGTGATCAGGGAAGGCACACCACGGGCTTCTGGTACTGGCAATGTTCTATTTCTTGACCTGCACGGTGTTTCCGTGGATATTCACTTTGTAATTATTATTTAAATTGTATGTGCATGTTTATGCACCACTTAGCATGTATGATATACACAAAAGAAGAAAAACTTCCAAGTAATTAAAGAGTTTTTGTTGCAAGTTACAATAAAAACATATTAGAGAAGATGAACTGTTTAATTCATGCTTTCTTACATTTGTTGAGATTTTCCTTGTAGACGAATATATCAAGGTTTGTAAATAAACTATTTCATGTATCACATTTATCAATAAAATACTCTCTGTATTCTTTTTTTAAGATTTTATCTTTAAATAATCTCTACACCTAACATGGGCTCAAACTCACAACCCCAAGATCAAGAGTCATATGTTCTGCCGGCTTTTTTGTCATTGGATTTTTATGTCATTGGTAGATCCATGAATTTAATAGTAATGATTTTATTAGTTATTTATGACTGCTGGAAAAATTAGCCCCAAATTAAGCAGCATAAGAAAACACTTTCTTTCACCATTTCTGTGGGTCAGGCGTCCCGGGAACGCGGGCAGAGCTGGGTCCTCTGGGTCTCTCCCAAGACTATAGTCAAGGTGTTGGCTGGGACTGGAACTACCTCAAGGCTGAATTCCAAAGGCGGCACTTCCAAGAATGCTCAGGTGGTTGCAGGATTCATTTCCTTGAGGGCGAGTTGTCCTGGGGGCGTCACTCCTTGTGGGCAGCTGGCTGAGCGACCTCCCTCCGTTTTTTGGCTTGTGAGCCTCTCACAGCAAGGCAGCTGATTTCCATTAGAACAAGCAAGGCAGGAGCCGTTCTTTTTTGTTGACCTAATCCAGATGTTCACATCCCAGATCTTTTTTTGCTGTATTCTGTTCATTAGAAGCAAGTTTCTAGGTCCAGCTTACACTTGAGGGGGAAGGATTACACAAAAGCACGAACACCAAGACGGAGATCACTGGCAGCTCTATTAGAAGACGCCCACTACAGTGATACAAATCACCAGCTGGCTTGTCCATTGTAGCTTGGAGAATTGCTAGCCATTATTAAACAAACAAAACCCTGACGGATACTCGTCCCTCTAAGATCACAGTATACAGAATTTTGCATGCACAAAGTAGCTAGATCACAAACTAACATCTAATAGCCAGAGATTCTGTTCCTTCTGACTTTGATTTGGGGCTTCTGTTTGAAACACTGTTCATGTTCTCTGCCCACCAGTTTTACATATGGGATGGATTTTCCTCAGTTATACAAGCTTCTGGTTGGACCTCTCTGTATGAGCTGCTCTGGAGAACCAACGCATGATTTTCTTGAGATGACTTTAAGACCCCAAAAGTGAACTGTGAGTCTGTATGATAGCCTATGCTTAAAAATAGAGCATCCTAAATATACTTTTCCTACCGAATACAAATTCAAGCTTTGAGTTATGTGGCCCCAGGAATATATATTTAAACAAATGTCTTTTTGCCTCTTTGATCTACCTTTGATTGATGGGAGGGGGGCATGAAAATCATCCATGCCAACAGTGATTTTTTTTTTCATTCCTCATGTTTCTAGTGTTTTTTTCTTGTTTTTTTTTTTTTTTTTAAGATTTTATTTAGTTGACAGACAAGAGATCACAAGTAGGCAGAAAGGCAGGCAGAGAGAGGAGGAAGCAGGCTCCCCACTAAGCAGAGAGCCTGATGAGGGACTCGATCCCAGGACCCTGGGATCATGACCCGAGTCGAAGGCAGAGGCTTTAACCCACTGAGCCACCCAGGTGCCCCTCTTTGTATTTTTATTGTCGCATTATTTTGCCAAAATAAGTCCATGCTGTAAGGTATTCACTGCTGATTGCACCTTATAGCCCCAAATGGATTTTTTAACCACTTAACCATTTAAAACTTTTACTGCCTTAAATTCTACTTGGCCTGATACTACTTTTTTTTTTTAGTTTTTTTTATTTTTTCAGCATAACAGTATTCATTATTTTTGCACCACACCCAGTGCTCCATGCAATCCGTGCCCTCTACAATACCCACCACCTGGTGCCCCCAACCTCCCACCCCCCACCCCTTCAAAATTCTCAGATCGTTTTTCAGAGTCCATAGTCTCTCATGGTTCACCTCCCCTTCCAATTTCACTCAACTCCCTTCTCCTCTCCATCTCCCCTTGTCCTCCATGCTATTTGTTATGCTCCACAAATAAGTGAAACCATATGATAATTGACTCTCTCTGCTTGACTTATTTCACTCAGCATAATCTCTTCCAGTCCCGTCCATGTTGCTACAAAACTTGGGTATTCATCCTTTCTTTTTTCTTTTTCTTTTTTTTTTTACAGCTTTATAAACATATATTTTTATCCCCAGGGGTACAGGTCTGCGAATCGCCAGGTTTACACACTTCACAGCACTCACCATTGCACATACCCTCCCCAATATCCATAATCACACCCCCCTCTCCCAACCCCCTCCCCCCATCAACCCTCAGTTTGTTTTGTGAGATTAAGAGTCACTTATGGTTTGTCTCCCTCCCAATCCCATCTTGTTTCATTTACTCTTCTCCTACCCCCTCAACCCCCCATGTTGCATCTCCTCTCCCTCATATCAGGGAGATCATATGATAGTTGTCTTTCTCTGATTGACTTATTTCACTAAGCATGATACCCTCTAGTTCCATCCACGTATTCGCAAATGGGAAGATTTCATTTCTTTTGATGGCTGCATAGTATTCCATTGTGTATATATACCACATCTTCTTTATCCATTCGTCTGTTGATGGACATCTAGGTTCTTTCCATAGTTTGGCTATTGTAGACATTGCTGCTATAAACATTCGGGTGCACGTGCCCCTTCGGATCACTACGTTTGTATCTTTAGGGTAAATACCCAGCAGTGCAATTGCTGGGTCATAGGGTAGTTCTATTTTCAACATTTTGAGGAACCTCCATGCTGTTTTCCAGAGTGGTTGCACCAGCTTGCATTCCCACCAACAGTGTAGGAGGGTTCCCCTTTCTCCACATCCTCGCCAGCATCTGTCATTTCCTGACTTGTTAATTTTAGCCATTCTGACTGGTGTGAGGTGATATCTCTTTGGGGTTTTGATTTGTATTTCCCTGATGCCGAGTGATGTGGAGCACTTTTTCATGTGTCTGTTGGCCATCTGGATGTCTTCTTTGCAGAAATGTCTGTTCATGTCTTCTGCCCATTTCTTGATTGGATTATTTGTTCTTTGGGTGTTGAGTTTGCTAAGTTCTTTATAGATTTTGGACACTAGCCCTTTATCTGATATGTCATTTGCAAATAACTTCTCCCATTCTGTCAGTTGTCTTTTGGTTTTGTTAACTGTTTCCTTTGCTGTGCAAAAGCTTTTGATCTTGATAAAATCCCAATAGTTCATTTTTGCCCTTGCTTCCCTTGCCTTTGGTGATGTTCCTAGGAAGATGTTGCTGCGGCTGACGTCGAAGAGGTTGCTGCCTGTGTTCTCCTCAAGGATTTTGATGGATTCCTTTCTCACATTGAGATCCTTCATCCATTTTGAGTCTATTTTCGTGTGTGGTGTAAGGAAATGATCCAATTTCATTTTTCTGCATGTGGCTGTCCAATTTTCCCAACACCATTTATTGAAGAGGCTGTCTTTTTTCCAGTGGACATTCTTTCCTGCTTTGTCGAAGATGAGTTGACCATAGAGTTGAGGGTCCATTTCTGGGCTCTCTATTCTGTTCCATTGATCTATGTGTCTGTTTTTGGGCCAGTACCATGCTGTCTTGATGATGACAGCTTTGTAATAGAGCTTGAAGTCCGGAATTGTGATGCCACCAACTTTGGCTTTCTTTTTCAATATTCCTTTGGCTATTCGAGGTCTTTTCTGATTCCATATAAATTTTAGGATTATTTGTTCCATTTCTTTGAAAAAAATGGATGGTACTTTGATAGGAATTGCATTAAATGTGTAGATTGCTTTAGGTAGCATAGACATTTTCACAATATTTATTCTTCCAATCCAGGAGCATGGAACATTTTTCCATTTCTTTGTGTCTTCCTCAAATTCTTTCATGAGGACTTTATAGTTTTCTGTATATAGATTCTTAGTCTCTTTGGTTAGGTTTATTCCTAGGTATCTTATAGTTTTGGGTGCAATTGTAAATGGGATGGACTCCTTAATTTCTCTTTCTTCTGTCTTGTTGTTGGTGTAGAGAAATGCAACTGATTTCTGTGCATGGATTTTATATCCTGACACTTTACTGAATTCCTGTACAAGTTCTAGCAGTTTTGGAGTGGAGTCTTTTGGGTTTTCCACATAGAGTATCATATCATCTGTGAAGAGTGATAGTTTGACTTCTTCTTTGCCGATTTGGATGCCTTTAATTTCCTTTTGTTGTCTGATTGCTGAGGCTAGGACTTCTAGTACTATGTTGAATAGCAGTGGTGATAACGGACATCCCTGCCGTGTTCCTGACCTTAGCGGAAAAGCTTTCAGTTTTTCTCCATTGAGAATGATATTTGCGGTGGGTTTTTCATAGATGGCTTTGATAATATTGAGGTATGTGCCCTCTATCCCTACACTTTGAAGAGTTTTGATCAGGAAGGGATGCTGTACTTTGTCAAATGCTTTTTCAGCATCTATGGAGAGTATCATATTGTTCTTGTTCTTTCTTTTATTAATGTGTTGTATCACATTGATTGATTTGCGGATGTTGAACCAACCTTGCAGCCCTGGAATAAATCCCACTTGGTCGTGGTGAATAATCCTTTTAATGTACTGTTGAATCCTATTGGCTAGTATTTTGGCGAGAATTTTTGCATCTGTGTTCATCAAGGATATTGGTCTGTAGTTCTCTTTTTTGTTGGGATCCTTGTCTGGTTTTGGGATCAAGGTGATGCTGGCCTCATAAAATGAGTTTGGAAGTTTTCCTTCCGTTTCTATTTTTTGGAACAGTTTCAGGAGAATAGGAATTAGTTCTTCTTTAAATGTTTGGTAGAATTCCCCCGGGAAGCCGTCTAGCCCTGGGCTTTTGTTTGTTTGGAGATTTTTGATGACTGTTTCAATCTCCTTACTGGTTATGGGTCTGTTCAGGCTTTCTATTTCTTCCTGGTTCAGTTGTGGTAGTTTATATGTCTCTAGGAATGCATGCATTTCTTCCAGATTGTCAAATTTGTTGGCGTAGAGTTGCTCATAGTATGTTCTTATAATTGTCTGTATTTCTTTGGTGTTCGTTGTGATCTCTCCTCTTTCATTCATGATTTTATTTATTTGGGTCCCTTCTCTTTTCTTTTTGATAAGTCTGGCCAGGGGTTTATCAATCTTATTAATTCTTTCAAAGAACCAGCTCCTAGTTTCGTTGATTTGTTCTATTGTTTTTTTGGTTTCTATTTCATTGATTTCTGCTCTGATCTTTATGATTTCTCTTCTCCTGCTGGGTTTAGGGTTTCTTTCTTGTTCTTTCTCCAGCTCCTTTAGGTGTAGGGTTAGGTTGTGTACCTGAGACCTTTCTTGTTTCTTGAGAAAGGCTTGTACCGCTATATATTTTCCTCTCAGGACTGCCTTTGTAGTGTCCCACAGATTCTGAACCGTTGTGTTTTCATTACCATTTGTTTCCATAAATTTTTTCAATTCTTCTTTAATTTCCTGGTTGACCCATTCATTCTTTAGAAGGATGCTGTTTAGTCTCCATGTATTTGGGTTCTTTCCAAATTTCCTCTTGTTATTGAGTTCTAGCTTTAGAGCATTGTGGTCTGAAAATATGTAGGGAATGATCCCAATCTTTTGATACCAATTGAGACTTGATTTAGGACCAAGAATGTGATCTATTCTGGAGAATGTTCCATGTGCACTAGAGAAGAATGTGTATTCTGTTGCTTTGGGATGAAATGTTCTGAATATATCTGTGATGTCCATCTGGTCCAGTGTGTCATTTAAGGCCTTGATTTCCTTGTTGATCTTTTGCTTGGATGATCTGTCCATTTCAGTGAGGGGAGTGTTAAAATCCCCTACTATTATTGTATTCTTGTTGATGTGTTTCTTTGATTTTGTTATTAATTGGTTTATATAGTTGGCTGCTCCCACGTTAGGGGCATAGATATTTAAAATTGTTAGATCTTCTTGTTGGACAGTTCCTTTGAGTATAATATAGTGTCCTTCCTCATCTCTTATTATAGTCTTTGGCTTAAAATCTAACTGATCTGCTATAAGGATTGCCACTCCTGCTTTCTTCTGATGTCCATTAGCATGGTAAATTCTTTTCCACCCCCTCACTTTAAACCTGGAGGTGTCTTCGGGTTTAAGATGAGTTTCTTGTAGGCAACATATAGATGGGTTTTGTTTTTTTATCCATTCTGCTACCCTGTGTCTATTGATTGGGGCATTTAGCCCATTAACATTCAGGGTAAGTATTGAGAGATATGAATTTAGTGCCATTGTATTGCCTGTAAGGTGACTGTTATTGTATATTGTCTCTGTTTCTTTCTGATCTACTACTTTGAGGGTCTCTCTTTGCTTAGAGGACCCCTTTCAATATTTCCTGTAGAGCTGGTTTGGTATTTGCAAACTCTTTCAGTTTTTGTTTGTCCTGGAAGCTTTTAATCTCTCCTTCTATTTTCAATGATAGCCTAGCTGGATATAGTATTCTTGGCTGCATGTTTTTCTCATTTAGTACTCTGAATATATCATGCCAGCTCTTTCTGGCCTGCCAGGTCTCTGTGGATAAGTCTGCTGCCAATCTAATATTTTTACCATTGTACGTTACAGACTTCTTTTCCCGGGCTGCTTTCAGGATCTTTTCTTTGTCACTAAGACTTGTAAATTTTACTATTAGGTGACGGGGTGTGGACCTATTCTTATTGATTTTGAGGGGGGTTCTCTGAACCTCCTGGATGTTGATGCTTGTTCCCTTTGCCATATTGGGGAAATTCTCTCCAATAATTCTCTCCAATATACCTTCTGCTCCCCTCTCTGTTTCCTCTTCTTCTGGAATCCCAATTATTCTAATGTTGTTTCGTCTTATGGTGTCACTTATCTCTCGAATTCTCCCCTCGTGGTCCAGTAGCTGTTTGTTCCTCTTTTGCTCAGCTTCTTTATTCTCTGTCATTTGGTCTTCTATATCGCTAATTCTTTCTTCTGCCTCATTTATCCTAGCAGTGAGAATCTCCATTTTTTTATTGTACCTCATTAATAGCTTTTTTGATTTCAACTTGGTTAGATTTTAGTTCTTTTATTTCTCCAGAAAGGGCTTTTATATCTCCCGAGAGGGTTGCTTTAATATCTTCCATGCCTTTTTCAAGCCTGGCTAGAACCTTGAGAATCGTCATTCTGAACTCTATATCTGACATATTACCAATGTCTGTATTGATTAGGTCCCTAGCCTTTGGTACTGCTTCTTGTTCTTTTTTTTGTTGTGAATTTTTCCGCCTTGTCATTTTGTCCAGATAAGAGTTTATGAAGGAGCAAGTAAAATACTAAAAGGGTGGCAACAACCCCAGGAAAATATGCTTTAGCCAAATCAGAAGAGATCCCGAATTGTGAGGGGGGAGAAAGGGGATAAAAAGGGGTTCAGAAAGAAAAAAAAAAAAAAGAAACTATTAAAAAAAAGAAAGCCGATAAAGAAAAAATATAAAAAGAGGAAAAATATATATATATATTAGATAAACTATTTTAAAAACGGTAAAAGTTAAAAAAAATTTAGCAGAAGAAGAGAAAAAGAAAAAAAATTGAAAAAGAAAAAAAATTAAATTAACTGCAAGGCTAAAAAATCATGGGGAGAAAGCCATGAGTTCCATGCTTTGCTTTCTTCTCCTTGGAATTCCGCCGCTCTCCTTGGTATTGAAACTGCACTCCTCGGTAGGTGAACTTGGTCCTGGCTGGGTTTCCCGTTGATCTTCTGGGGGAGGGGCCTGTTGTAGTGATTCTCAAGCGTCTTTGCCCCAGGCGGAGTTGCACCGCCCTTACCGGGGCCGCGCTGAGTAATCCGCTCGGGTTTGCTTTCGGGAGCTTTTGTTCCCTGAGCGCTTTCTGTAGAGTTCCGGAGGACGGGAGTGAAGATGGCGGCCTCCCGGTCTCCGGCCTGGAGGAGCCGAGAGCCCGGGGCCCCACTCCTCAGTGCGCCCTCAGAGAACAGCGCCCAATGACTCCCGTCACCCTGGCCTCCAGCCGCGCTCCGAGCTGACCGAGCCTGCGACCGGTTCAAGGCAACCCTGAGCTGAGAGTCACTCCTCGGCTCTGTCTCTGTAGCCGGCCTCCCCGTTCCTAATACCGGTAAGCTCTGCGACACTCAGACACCCCCGATCCTTCTGCGACCCTGCGGGACCTGAGGCCGCACTGACCCCGCCTGGGCTTCACCCCAGTTAAGCCTCTGGAGCGATGTCCCTCAGCGGAACAGACTTTTAAAAGTCCTGCTTTTGCTCCGTTGCTCCACCACTCGCCGGGAGCCGGCCCCTCCCCCCGTGGTCTATCTTCCGGTCGCTTTGGATTCACTTTTCCGCCAGTCCTACCTTTCAGATAGTGGTTGATTTTCTGTTTCTAGAATTGCTGTTCTTCTTCTCTTCAATCTCCCGTTGGATTTGTAGGTGTTTGCAATCTTTAGATAAGCTCTCCAGCTGATCTCCCGCTACCCGAAGCAGTCTCAGCCTGGTACTTCTCCGCCATCTTGACTCCTCCCGGCCTGATACTACTTTTATTCACATTTGAAGGATAGATCTTTGGTCCCATTTTATTTTTGGGGGGTCATTTTATTTTTTATGTGCCAATCATAATCAGTAAATCATTGATTGCCCTTTGTCTTAACCTAATCGAGAATTCTCTGGATGGGCTTTAAATTGGGGAAAATTAAAGAAGTCCTTCCCAATTCGTTATGAATTATGTTGCCTGGCACTTACTATTTTCATATCCTATTTTGTACTGATATAAAATTGATTTCGGCTTTAGCAATTAAGTAGCAAAAGAAAGAAAAATCAAGTTTATTTCCTATTCTCCCTATATTTGATTCTATACACTCTGTAACCAGAGCATGATGGATTCTGAACAACTTCACTGCAAATATTCTTAAGATTGGACTGACTCCCAAGTGCATGCAGTTTTAAAAATTGTCTGGAAGGTTGAATCTTCACCTAGCTGATATCAGGTGAGAGTTGCTGATTTGTTTCAACAAGTTTGAGAGTTGTGGAAAGCCAGGGAGGACAAGCCCTAATTATATGCCATCTGTTAGCTATGAGCTCAGCTTTACTCCACCTGCAGGCGGGTCTGGGAATAGCCAGACCAACACTTTCAGCCTCACTCATGAGACCTATTAAATAAAATGCACAGGGACCCCTGGATGGGTCAGTGGGTTAAGCCTCAGCCTTTGGTTCAGGTCATGCATGGTCTCAGGGTCCTGGGATAGGGGCTTTCCATTGGGCTCTCTGCTTGGCGGGGAGCCTGCTTCCCCTCTCTTTCTGCCTGCCTCTCGCCTACTTGTGATCTCTTTTTCTGTCAAATACATAAAATCCTAAAAGGAAAAAAAAAAAAAAAAGGGCAGAAAACAGTCTACTCCTGTAAGGCAAAATTGCTTTTACAATCTTAAAATTGCCTACTAAATTTTTTACATTGTTAACTACAGCTTGCATTTCCTGGATAAAACTAAAACACATGTTAATTTCCACAATGTGCAGCAGTAGGAAAATATGGAACAAAAATATTTGCTCCTGCATTTATTATTTTCACCTTTGGATGGCCTATGAGAAAAATCTTATATGCTGGAACAAGCACATGCCTGTCAGATAGCGGGCTCTCTGACCAAGTTACAGCAGCCTCTTATTGAATATGATTAATGTTTTTCAGAAGTCATGGGAGAGAGCACCTTTTATTCGATACATATTTTTAACCTTTCTATAGTCCCTGTTAGTTATTAAGGGAAAAAAAAGAAAAATAGGTACTATCTAGCACCCCCCCTCCACCTTTTAAAGCCTGGAAGGGAAGATGAAATGTATGATGTGTTTTTAAAAATATTTTAAAAAGTTAAATTATAAAAGTTTAAGAATAGCTTTACATATTTTATTGGAGATTTCTAGTCTCAGAGCTAAAAAACTATTAAATTCTAAATGAAAGCTCGCCTTTATATATCATCTCTGATAATATTTCTGTGAATGAAAGTCTTTTAGTTGGTTTTCTTTCACAACAGAACCACTGTCAGCTTTAGACCCAAGGTGCATCTGCAGGAGGCTACGAAGCAACACATGTGGGCCAAAGTCTCATCATGCCATTGGTAATGAGCATATGAAAGGGGCAGTGATGGCTGCCTATATGGAAATGCTGTAACTGCCTTAAGAACATTCCAAGTAAAAAATGCTATTGGGAGTCAGGTGTGAGTGATTAGCCGCAGCTGAAAAGATCTGAGAATCAGGTTGGAGAAACATTAGGAACGGAGTCTATTGCAGATTTTTGTTGTTGTTGTTCTCTCCTTTTTGCATGGAGCAGAGGTTCTCAAACTTGATCACGCAAAGGGCATGTGAAGACACAGTTTGCTGGGCCCACCCCAAGAGACTCTGATTCAGTAAGTCTGAGGTGGGGCTGGACACATTCCAGGAGGTACTGATGCTGAGCAGCACTGGTCTGGAACACAGAGATCTTCAGTCAAAGGTGAAAGCAGGCTGTGTGGCTAGTGAGTGTCTGGGGTGATCTAAGTGCTTACTGTTTGTGGGATTCCTTCTCTCCCCTAAAGTTTCAAGAATACCTGGCCCAGTCAGCCTTTGACAGATTACTGGAACTAAATTAACTATCCTAATAGGCGGCCATGTGTTATCTTGGCTGGGTAGTATGTAATTAAAAGCCACAGGTAATCCAGCAACTTCACTGGAATCAGTGGCTGCCACCCTCTGTTCCAGAGAACTGGCAATGTAATAAAAAAAAAGTAGGGGGAAGGAGGTCTTTTCTCAGAATTTCCCCCTTTCCTAACTGTTCTTGAGAATACTGAAACAAAGAAGCAGAAAATGGCCAAATATATGCAACTGAAAAAGAAACAAAAGGCCTGACTGACTCATAAATTGGAATCCTTCCTGTCAGCTCTACCTACTAAAACGCTGTATGAATCACATCTCCCTTCCCACTGCCTGAGTTCAGTTCCTCCTCACCTGCTTCCCTCCCTTGCAGCTGGGCACTCCCGGGCCTGTGTATGTGGGTCTCTGTGCCCCTCTAAGTAGAAAGATCATAAAAAGGGGCCCATTCCTCTGAATTGAAGCAGCCCTCAGCCAGGTGAGCAAGGCTGGGCTGTATTTCAGTCCCGCTCACTTAGCCAGCGCCCTGGTCTAGTGCATGGACTGCACAACTGCATGGGGCTCCAGCACACCTTCTCCCCTCCACCTGGTGCCCCTCCTGTCCCAGTCACAGTTCATGCCACCAGCACAATCTTCCTCAAATTCCAATCTGTTTGCACACTGGCTTCCAAGTCTCCAACCTTCCACCACTGCACCCAACATTCTATATGCTATGAGGAACCTGTCTCTCTTTTCAGCTTTTTTGTCACCTTTGCTCACCATTCCCAAGCTTCTGCCAAATGGTGCTACTAACTAAGTTACTAACTAGTTACAGCTACTAACTAAGCCTGGACATGTCCTAATGGCTTTGTACATACAATTCCTTTAAACTAGAAAGCCTTTCCTTCCTTCATGCCTTTCCCCTATGGTTGCTTGGTCAATTTCTAGTCATTCTTTTAAAAAATAATTTTATGTAAAAGAAACGTGGACTTAATTTAAAACTTGGAAAATGCAAAGAATTATGGGGAAAGTCTGTATTAAAAGGTTAACAGTGCTTTACACTTCTGATGATTTGATTGATTTTTTCCAGGTATTTTCTATGCATATATATTTATGGATCATACCTTAAAAGTTTGTATTGTGCTTTTTTCATCTAATATTACATTGTAAGATTCTTTCTCAACTTTTATAGATTATTTGAAACATCTTTTTTTTAATGGCTACATAATTCTCGTGTTTGTGTGTGTGTTTACAATTGATCCTTGAACACAGTGAGTTAGGGATGCAAACTCCGCCCCTATAGCCAAAAACTCATGTGTAACTTTTGACTCCCCAAAAACTAAGCTATGAATACCCTACTGCTGACTGGAAGCCTTACAGATAACCTGAAGAGTCAATTAACACTTATATTGTATGTTATATGTTATAAACTGTATTCTTACAATAATAACTTTTTCTTAAATTTTTTTGTATGTCTAGTCTACACAGTTCGTCAGTGACTTTTTCCAAATTGTTGCAAATATCCAAACATTTTTCCAATATATTTGTTGAAAAGAAATCCACAAATCAGTGGACTTGCACAGTTTAAACTTGTCTTGTTTAAAGACCAACTAACTGTATAGTATTTCTGGTTTGTTTTAATCCTTGTTCGTCTTTAGATGGTTTCCTTTTCATATTTTTCCTATAATACATAATGCTACAAAGAAGAGTTTAGCACATAACTAAGACAGCTCCTCTGATTATTCTAGAGAATTCTAGAGTGGGATTACTGGAATGGTAGAAAAGAACACTTAGATTCTTGTTACATGCTGTTGGGTTGCTATCCAGAAAAGGTGGTCAAATTTATAAACTCACCAGTCATGTTCCTCTTACTTAAAAACAGCCTCTCTCTTATTGAGGCTCATAAACTCGGGGGATTTTGTCCTTGATAATTTGATTTTAGTTGTGCATTTCTTTGATTAGACTGGAAATTTTTCTACATTATTAAACATATGTAGTTCTCCTTTTATAAACTCTTTCTTGTGGTCTTTCAGCTAGAGTCAAACTTGCTACTTGTTTTCAATAGTTGACTTAAGCATCCTGTCACTGTAAAGTTCTCTTGACATCCTCCACACAACCATTAGTTCACACCTCCTCTTCTGTGGACTGTGTGTGCACATCTACTCCTGGACTCCTGGACTTTGCTATAACCGCTTATGCTGTGTGTCCCCCCCCCCACTCAACAACAAGAAACTCCCGGGCCAGGGCTGCGTCTTATATATTCTTTTCCTCGGCCCCTAACCAATTGCCTGGCACAAGGTATGAGTCAATGAAGACATATTTAATGATCTAATGAATAAATGAAAAGACTTAAAAGACCATTGAAGAGCTGACTTCTAACTTCACATGGATTTCATCAGGATGGTATAATCTACATTTTGTATTTATCAGAAAGGATCACCAAGGGATGCCTGGGTGGCTCGTCCGTTGAGCGTCCGCCTTTGGCTCAGGTCATGATCCCAGGGTCCTGGGATTGAGTCCCACATCGGGCTCACTGCTCAGTGGGGAACCTCCTTCTCCTTCTGCCTGCTGCTCCCTTGTCTGTGCTCTCTCTCTCTGACAAATAAAATGAATAAAATCTTTAAAAAAAAAAAAAAGGATCACTAAGTTCCCTGGATAAAGCTACTCTTTAGAGTAGCTTTGTTTAGAGTAATAGAAATGTGAATAGAAGAGCATATAAAAGTTCACACATTAAAAATTCACACTGTTAAACTGCTAGAGAATGAAATACTACTGGCAACTGTTTATTCAGAAAAGAAAGCTAAACACGTTTCTTTCATTTAAAGAAACTTCCTCTGCAAGATACTATAAAATTGTTTTTATTGATTCATCTGATAGCTTGATAGTTACCATAGTTAACCTTCCAAAAGGAAAACACACAAAAAAAGAGGTACTTCCTCTGACAATACAACACATATTATATTTACACATTAAATATACAAGTGAAAGTTAAACTTGAAAACAAATGCACTTTTTGTCATGTGATACTGTAAATTACAGCTTGTATATTCCTGATTTGGCCATTTCACAGTTTTGCTATACCACACACAAACACACACACACATATATCCAAGTTAATATATTTCTGAGACAAACCAGAGGTTTGCTCTCTGGGGTTCTCAGTGGGGTTGCTTCTAAGCTGGAAATAAGGCAAATATTCTTATCTTCGGAAGGGATGGCTGAGTGGGGGTCCTGGGACTATTCAAACGTACCAGCTCTCCAGCTCAGAGTCTGAGTGTGTTGGAGTACAAAGGGACCCCAGAGCAGCTGAAAATTAGTATTCCGCATATGTTCTTTTACCAAAGGTGGAAGTTCTTACCTACAAACTGGGCTTAGAGTTTCTTGTTTGGTTTATTAGCCGCAGCTGTATTTTCCCCTTTTCTTCCTTTTGGCTGTAGTGTTGTAAACCTTTGTAAACATGTAAATGTACGATTAAAGTGCTTGATTGTGCTCCATTTGAGCCACATCCTGCTCTAGGTTTGAAAGCACAGCTCTCAGGAACCTCAACATAATCTCACGGTTTCCACAAAGAGCAGAATAGTGGCTGTTAATAGGTAGACGTTAAGGTTGTTGTTACCACCTACCCTCGAATGAGGTTGACTGAGTCCTGGGTAGGCTTTACTCTGTGTTGAATACCCTGTTGCCTCATGCAGCCAAACGCAGTAAACATGATTCTCTGGTAAGTCATACATCCCGGTTTTTCAAAAAAGCATAGATCCCTCCTGCAAAGAATCCGTCAATATGATAAACTTATAAAATGAAGTTTCCAGAAATTGGAACATTTTATAACCCACTCCCAAATTTTGATACCTTAACACCCAAGAACCTAGACTCCAAAAGAGGAAAAACTAATTTTTCTTCTCTGGGCTGTAGTCACACCCTGCCTTGTGTCTACTTGTTTATGGATCTCCTCCCTACATGAGTCTCCATAGGGTGGCTGGGAAAGTCTCTCCAAACCCTGACCTGGCTGTATTCCCCACCTCACTTCTCTGTGGAGCATCTGTAATTGAGGCTATTGTCATCAGAGTAAACAAATCAGGTTTCACTAGAAATGAAGAGGGTAAGAAATTTTAAGAACACATATCACATAATTGTAAACCGTGGTGTTTCTTTTGGATTTGAATAAAGACCCTGAGGTCTCTAGACCTCTTTAAAAAATTAGGGACTCCAAGCACAAACATTGGGACAATTAATGTCATCACTTTAAGACTTTTAACAGGTTACAATATGTGAAATTGTAGTTGCTGTTAAGAATTCGAAAACATCTACTGGACTGGCTCATGAACAGAAAGTGAACACACATTGTTAAAGATGTTATCATATAGTTTTGAAAATACATTTTGATGTTTTGTTATAGGACATAACTTAAATTTTAAGTTCTTTCCTTTAAACATGGTTCTTTGACAGAAAATGTAACATATTCCTCAGCTTACCAGAGACTGGGTAGTAAAACAGTGTCACAGACTGGACTCCATGTTAGTTCGGCAGGAATTGCTGGGCCAATTTCTGTACATAAGAGGCCTTATGAAAATCTTGTGAAAAAACATCCGAAATACTGGTGTTCTGAAAATTATGAAAATCCAAGGGTCCACAATGGAGATTACAGAGAGAAAACGCAAGGCTCGGAGGTCTTCCATTTCTTCAGAGTTTCCATCTTTCTCATGGACAGTTTTAAATGCTCCATAGTAAGCACGATACTGTTTTAAAGAAAAACATTCCATTATGATATTGAAAGGTTGATGGAAGAAACAAATGCACTTAACCTTACTTTAAAAACATTAATTTTGTATGAACATGGCAACTTGGTTTGGAAGATTCATCTTGGATAGATGTATTAGCCGCAAAATCTACTGCGGTGATGGGGGTGAGTGAGGCGGCCAGCAGATGCAGGGCTGAGCTGAAGGGGAGTAGAAGGGAGGTACTCCTGGGAGCCCTGGTCTCAGGCCCTGGAGGCTGTTCTGCCTGCTGTGATGCTGCAGGCCTGGAGTGTCCAGGTCCCCGCCACGCAGAGGAAGAGCTGAGGTGGGGCATATCCAGTCCACTGAATTTTTTTTAAAGATTTTATTTATTTATTTATTTATTTGTCAGAGAGAGAGAGAGAGAGAGAGAGCGTTCACGCGTGCACACACAAGCAAGGAGAGCAGCAGGCAGAGGGAGAAGCAGGCCTCCCGCTGAGCAAGGACCAACCCCCCCCCCCCCCCCGCCCCGAAGTCAAAGTCGGGCTCCATCCCAGGATCTCCGGACCATGACCTGAGCCAAAGGCAGAGGCTTTACTGACTCAGGTGCCCCAGTCTACCGAACCTTTTACAAACAGGGTCAGCACACTCCCCAAAACACAGAGGTTCTCTTTTCTTCCGTTCTCCTTTCTTTCTTCTGTCTGCTTCCTATCTTCTTATTAGCCCAGAAATAAGCCTTACTTGTGAACGTCACGTGTTACGGAGACAACAATGATACAGAAACTTTTATTCAACATAAAAAGACAGGAAATACTCCAGTAAGATTGGAGGAGACTTATAAAAGGACCTGTTTGACTCCTGTGAATTACTTATTCTTAGAATAATGGTTACCTTTCTGTGGTTGACACCCTCTTTTCAGACTAGAACACACACACACACACACATGCACACACACACAGAAATATATAAGCCCACTTATTTGTGCCTGACTGCCCCTATTGTCTTGATCCTGCCTAAGGTGTCTGGCCTCCTTGGAGCCATGCAAACTGCCCTCTCAGACCATGGCTTTACCTGCCATTGAGCCAAAAATGGCAAACACTTCAATTAATACTACAGTTGCCTCCCACTCTGTTGGAGGCCAACTATTCCGTTCCCCAAGCTTACTGAGATTCTAAATCCATAATGGGACAAAATGGGCTCTAATGGGACAGAAAATATGTAAACTCAACATCTGTGGAAGGGGATATGAATAACTGCCCAGACCAGACCCATTTGGGGCAGTTAAGGAATATGGGATGTGTTTTCCCATAATTGTTCCTTACCTTGTGCTCTCATTTTTATAGAGCATTTCAGTAGGCTCAGATATTCCCATCTCATTTCCATTAAGAAGATATAATTCCCATTAAGAAGATATGGGGTACCTGGGTGGCCCAGTCGGTTAAGCCTCTGATTTGGGTGCAGGTCATGATCTCAGGGTCCTAGGATCGAGCCTCATGTTGTGTTCCCCATCAGCAGGGAGTATGCTTGTCTCTTTCCCTTTCCCTTTGCACCTCCCCCCATTTGTGTTCACACACTCTCTCTCAAATAAATAAAATCTTTAAAAAAAAGATGCATTCATATCTGAATGCCCTCTCCCATCATCATTGATTATATTACTAATAATAATGGCTAGTGCCCATGTAGAGCTTACTATATCCAGGCACTGATCTGAGCATTTTATTTTAAAAACTTCTTTTCACCCTCACAAAAATCCTCTGAAGTAAGGATGATTATTATCTCCATCTCACAGATGTAGAAAATGAACATTTTACTTTAAAATCTTTTGGATTTTACATGCCCAAATCCTAGCTCCTTTCAAGGTCTGTCTCAAATACTATGCCCTTCAAAGCCTCTTTGAGGTAGTGGCTAGGCCCATTAGCTTTAGAGTCTGACTATGGGGTTGGATGAAATACTCTCACCTGCTGTGTGAAATTGGGCAAGTTATTCCATTTCCTCATCTACACAACAGGGAAAACTGTACCTATCTTACTTTTGTAACTGTTAGAAGTCTGAATAAGATGGTATGAGTAAGACCTTGACAACAGGTCCTAGCACATAATAAGAACTCAAAATTTGCTATTTTATCAATTAGTAGTGACTCCTTTTCTCCTCTAAACTCTCTTATGGCTCCAATCACTCCATCCCTCACCCAGTATTCAGCTTTGGTGGGCAGATGTGATATTTTATTTATTTTACATCCCCACAATGAACTATAGTGTCTTGAACATTGTAGGTACCAGCTACATGCTGAATTTGATTAATTGACAATAGGCTCTACACTAAAGCTGATTTAAAAAGCAAATACTTCAGGGCGCCTGGATGGCTCAGTGGGTTAAGCCTCTGCCTTTGGCTTGGGTCATAATCTCAGGGTCCTGGGATTGAGTCCTGCATCCGGCTCTCTGCTCAGCGGAGAGCCTGCTTCCCCCTCTCTCTCTGCCTGCCTCTCTGCCTACTTGTGATTTCTCTCTCTCTCTCTGTGTTAAATAAATAAATAAAATCTTAAAAAAAAAAAAAAAGCAAATACTTCATATAAGTTTGTTTTTACATTTGCTCCTTCCTCTTGAAAGTGGAGGGCAGCCTAAAACAATTCCAACTATTTCAGAATACTTAATTAGTTGGGATCTGAGTAATGAAGTGACATCTACATAACTAGAATCATTTTATTTCTATGCACTATATATCCATGTCAATTCTATGCATATAATTAGGTTATCTGTATTTTCAAGTCACCTGATTTATATTAGAAATGTATTGTTCTACACCTGGCTTTTTAATTTTATTTTTATTTTTAGAGTTTACTAAAAACATGACAATAATTTATTTATTTATGACAGTGATCTAAGTACATATTCTATTAATTCTGAAAAAGGTATCAATGTGAACATAATTTAGACTTTCAAAAAACCTCTGTTGCTCAATACTATCCTCTAGAACACACTTTATAAACTGCTCCTATAAAAGATGGCTAGATTAGTGAATAACCTCAGAATATACACCCCACATGTTTAAAGTAGTTCAATTTACACAGGGAATTGGTGTGAGAAGAGCTCCCTCTATTGGATCTGAGAGTCCATGAAAAAATGTTGCTGTTGTCAATTTGCTTGAGACTCATGCAGCTGGACATCCCTGCTGAGGAGAGCTCTCTGGATTCTAATGCCCCTTCCACCCAGTTTATCCATCACAACACCCTAGATCTCATCTTCTGCTCTAGTTGCTCTGGTTGAAATCCAGTTTCAACCCTTTTCCCTGGGCCCATGGCTTGCCCACCATCCCTTACGTACCTCTATCAGTTTCCTTTGAAAGGAGCATCCCACCCATTCTTTTTGCCCACCTGAATGAAATACATACATGAGTCATCTCAACACATGCAGGATGTCCTCCATCACGTCTCTGACTCCATGGATTTGGATGTATGCAATTACACAAGCTCATACTTATCTTCTCCTGGCTTGTCAATCTCTCAAGCTATTATGTCCAATTTATCATTAGATCCCTCTCTCATCTGTCCCCGCTCCCCTACCAACCTCCAATATGTCCGTAGATCTCTAAGGTAAAATTAATTTTGATGAAAATACGTTTTATGCATTAGAGAATGTACTGCAAACAACTTCTAAAGCTGATCCCATATTCTCTGTATTTTCTTCCTGAGAAAGTTTTCAAGGTGGAAATTTGAAAATTCAATTTGGGGAAGTATCTTGCTCTAATGCAGCATTATAGCAAAATTAATTTAAAATATCAAACCCCAGCACACTTTTCATTAGCTTAATGAAATACAATATTCATGCTATGAGCAAGGTTTCTTTTTAAGGTTCTTTTCTCCCTACATATGTAGCCTCAGCGAGGAGCCTGCTTCTCCCTCTCCCACTCCCCCTGCTTATGTTCCCTCTCTTGCTGTCTCACTCTCTGTCAAATAAATAAATCTTTAAAAAAAATAAATAAAACTGAGGTTAGAAAAGATAAATAAGTCACTGTCACAGTTAATAAGGGAGAAAGACTAATTCAAACCCATGTATTATGTTAAAGCCATTATCCTTTCTAGAAAGGTATAGTTCCTGTGAAGAATGCTATCTACATTGCATATCTTTGGAATGTTATATTATAAAATCATTTTCAAATCCACTATTTCCTTCCATCTTCACTATTCCCTATAAGTCAGTTATTCAAGTCCCCTGAGAGACATGTCCAAATGCAATGTTCTTGTATTAGGCTCTATTATGTTCTTTTCTGCATTATTATTACTAAGACATTCAAACTGAGGACATAATATCCATGCATTTGGCTACTGTCTGCTTTTTCACAGCATAGGTAAGTAAGGCTATGAGTTTAGAGCACAGGTCTGCAAACATTCTCTGTAAAGAGCCTAAGAGTAAATATTTTAAGTTTTATAGATCAAGGGGCAAATGGTGAATATTTGGTAGGTACTTTTATAACAAGAGCGAAAACACATTTCCACAACTTTCATTGATGAAATTTAAAATGTAATAATAATTAAGCACTTTTGGGTTGCCTGGGTGGCTCAGTTGGTTAAGCAGCTGCTTTTGGCTTGGGTCATGATCCCAGCGTCCTGGGATCGAGTCCCACATCTCACATCTCCCTCAGCCTCTGCCTGCCATTCTGCTGCCTGTGCTTACACTCTCTCTCCCTGATAAATAAGTATGTAAAATCTTTAAAAAATTAATTAAGTACTTTGGGGGGTAATTCATATCTACTATGGAGAAAAACCAAAATCTTTTCTTTTTCTTGAAATAGTATTTGAGTTAATTGGGGCTTAGAGTTCCTGTTCCTGTACACTATCATCAAATTGATTGCAAAATCGATTCATTTGCCAAAATTATTCTTAATTTCATTCACTATACAAAAACAGCAGTAGGATAAATTTGGACTGTGGACTGTGGTTTGCCAAGATTAGATCCCTGGACCAGCAGCTTTTTACCTCACCTGGGAACTTGTTAAAAATAAGAATCCTGGGGCGCCTGGGTGGCTCAGTGGGTTAAACCTCCGCCTTCAGGTCAGGTCACGGTCTCAGGATCCTGGGATCAAGCCCTGCATCCGCATCCAGGGCTCTCTGCTCGGCAGGGAGCCTGCTTCCCCCTCTCTCTCTCTGCCTGCTGCTCTGCCTACCTGTGATCCCTCTCTGTGCGTCAAATAAATAAATAAAATAAGAATCCTTCAAAAATACCTAAATCAGAAACTCTGGAGGGTAGGGCCCAACCAGCCCGACTGGTGATTCCCAGCAGGCTAAAGTTCGAGAACTACTGCTAAATATCTACGTCAGTATCTTTTCTATACATAGAAATATAGATTTGTACATTTTTGGTAATTCTGATCTCAACCCTGCATGATGATGCTACAAACAACTTTTCTCCCACATATCAAGGCCTTCGTTTAAGGAAAATCATTATATTTCACCTTTATCCAACCTTGAAAGTGACATCCAAGATTGCTACATTGCCATAAGAAACTTAACATTTCTATTCATAGAAGTCTCAGCGTTCAAAGGCGCTGAACAGGCAATGAATTTATTTAAATGTTGTTCATGTTGAACAAGTACACTGGGGCTGGGGGAGAGGAGCAACCCTCAAAAGACTTCTCAGCATCAGCGGCTGCCAGAAGTCTTTGCCAGGACGCCAGCGGGAGATGCCTTCAAAACACCTGGGTAATTCAATCTCCACCACCAACCCCGTCTGTAAACTGAAACCCGAGATAATGACTTTCATGTCACCTCGCTAGACTAGACAAGCACAAGACCTGTCAAGGCAGGTTATCAAAACGAACCCCTTGGCTGAACCGTATCTACACACCTGCTTGTCCAAACAGCCTCTCCGCCCGTACCGCCACCATCCTCCGCGGCGGCAGCACCAGGAACAGCAGCCGCCACTCCTCAAAGTTTCCCTAAGAGTGTTTAAATCTATCTTTAGTCCGTCGTCCCCTGTGCGAATCGCCCTGGCATGATCACACCTTCCCTTACTCTCTTTCCACGTCGACACCTGGGGGAAAACTACCAGGTACCTTAGCCCATATCTGATGCCTTTGAAATCATGGGCGGGTCTAAGAAATAATGCATTACCTAGCCACCGGGAAAGGACTCTTACTGCCAAGGAGGAACCAAGTCCTGAAGCGCAAAAAAGACCCCGAGATCTTCCCAGAGGGAAGAAGAGAGGAGGGGGTGCTGCTAACCGGAGAAGTTTTGCGGGGCTAGGAAGACACCATCAGACTCGGTCTTCCCCTTCCCTGTTCGGGCTCAACAATTCTGTTCTGCGTCGTCGGGGCTGTGGAGGGAACCGGATCTGGGGAGCGCCACCACAAACCGTCGCGGCCGAGGGCGCAGCTCCTGCGCGGCGTCCGACACGCTCCACCCTTCCCTCCCGCCCGGCCGCGCTCCAGGGCCCCCAAAGCGTCAGCGCGAAGGGACTCACTATTAAAGGCAGGGAGCACATAGTGAAAAGCACGGTCATGAGGGCCAGCAGCAGCAGGTGGTCCAGCTCCTCCAGGGGCTGCGCGGCCGCCTCCCTGTCGTAGGACCCCGGCTCGACGCGGTCCGGAGTGCCGCAGCGCGGGCGCCGCCGCAGCCGCCGGTGCATCGCGTAGAGGTTGCGCATGGCGCTCAAGTTGCACAGCACGATGGCGAGGACCAGCAGCGCCATGAGGCTGGCGTAGAGCACCGAGTAGCCCAGCACCGACAACGAACGCTCCTCGTGCACCATCTGGATGAAGCACCAGGTGCCGGGACAGTACTGCACGAACTTCCCGAAGCCCACGAAGGGCAGCGCGCAGAAAGCCAGACAGAAGGCGCCCACGACCGGCGCCACGAGCGCGCCGCGGCGCAGCGTGATGTGCCGTCGGTAGAAAAAGGGGTGCCCCAAGGACAGCCAGCACTCCAGGGCCATGGCCAAGAGCTGCAGCGTCGAGGCAAGCCCAAAGAAGGACATGAAGAAGGCGTAGGCTTGGCACAGGGAGCTGCCCGACGCGGGCGCCAGTCCCCACAGGCTCCGGTTCTGCGCGTAGGCGGCCAGCACGAAGGGGCTCACGAGGGATTTGCCCAGCAAGTCCGTGATCGTCAGGCCCCACACCAGCACGTAGAAGACCGAGGGCGGCGGGCGCGGCGGGCACGACCCCAGCCCCGAGCGCGCCAGCAGCCCGAGGGCCAGCAGGTTGCCCAGGAGGCCCGCGCTGAAGAGCACTCCGCTCATTGTCGCCGAGTTGCCCTTCTCCACCGAGGTGGTGTTGTGACAGCGGTAGAGCGGCGGCCGCATGGCGGGCAGCGCGGCGGGCAGGAGCGAGGCTGCGGAAGGGCCAGGGCCCGGGCGTCTGCGTGTGGGAACCCCTGGCGGCTCCGCGAGCGGCTCGGGACGGGAGGCTGCGCCGCAGAGGCAGCTCCACGGAAGCGGGGGTGTTCCTCACCGTCGGCGCCTCCTATCTAAACCCTCCGGTCACACCCCGCCTCTCGGGGCGGGCCGCGCGCCGGCGAGCGCACCGTGCACGGACATCCCGGATTCCGCGGCAGCCGCGCAAAGATCTCCACGCTGACGCGCCGGCCCCCAGGAGACGCAGCCCTTCGTGCCCAGAGTCGGAAGGAAAGAAACATCGCCAGAGTTTGAGCACCCAAGATGGGTCCTCCCTACTAGGCAAGAGAACTGCTGGAGTGGAGGGGAGAGAGGCGTGAGGAGGAGGTGGCGGCGGAACTCGTGAGAGGCGCGCGGAGGGGAGGCTGAGAAAAACCACGAGCTTTTGAATTCGTGGAGTAAGGAGGGGTAAAGGTAACCCACAGTTGCATAATACTTAAGCCTGAGCGCCCATCGTCCTCCAGGTCCGTGCGAGCTGAACAATAATCTTTACTTATTAAGTGAGGAAAGTAAGACCTCGGGTGGTTAAGTTCTCTTTGCCCAAGATAACAGAGCCAGGAAGGGCGGAAATGGACCTGGAACCCGGATCTTGTGTTTGTAGAGTCCATCGGTCCTGCTTCCATGCCTTCTCCTCTGGAGAGGTTGGCTAGATTTCAAGGAAGTGGCTCCAGGAAAAACCAAGAAGAGATGCCAGCCTTGGGTACCATGAATCGCAGTGGTTGTGTGTAGACGGTAGAAGGAGGATAGTTAAGAGCAGTAACGCTGTTTATCATATAGACCTGGGTTCGAGTCCTGCTTCTGCCTGTCGCTTACTGCTTTTGTGTCCCTGAGGGACTTGCTTAACTTCTCAAGAAGTAACCTCTAGCCAGCCTGCTTGGATTTTCTGAGGCGTAGGGATAACATTGGTAAAGTGCGGACACCTAGGAAGTGCTCGTTACAATGCAGTTGGTATTCTCACCTGTTTTAGGAAGTCTGTTTTAGTAGCAGAAATTAAACTGCAGTTTTTAGCATGGATTTTGAAGCCAGAAAACAGTAGACTTGATTTAGAGCTTTCTCACTCTGTTTTGTGACTACTGGAAAGCATTTGTTCCCTTGCATCATAGAGGCAAGGGAGTTCATGCTGATAAGTGTGATTTCTTTCTTTAACCCTTGATAAGGTGGGAGAGCAACTGGCTTTGAGTGTGGAATTTGAGTGGGATTACTGGGACCATATTACACAAACAAGTAGATTATGCTTGGTTTCAAGAACCTCATTCTTATGACCAGTGCCTGTTTTGATGGGTAGATTGAGGGGGAGGGAGCAGCACTCTTGACCTTCGATGTGAAAGCCAGAGAAGCTGCCTCCAGGCTGAAAGCTTGGCTGGAAATGCAGGCCATGGGGTAGAGATGAGAGTCCAAGCTTTGGAATTGGATAGTTCTGGAATTGGATAGCTGTGGCGCTGGGTTAGTTTACTCAGTCTCTAAGTAAATCTCCTTGCAAATAGGATATGGGATTTATGCTGACCTCCTAGAGTTGTTGTGAAGTTGCAAAAACCCAATGTGTTTGGCAGAGAGTAATAATAACAATAATAATAACACCCATGAACATTAATAGGCCCTTATACATGCTAGGCACTTTCAAATCTTTTCACATCTGTTGATTCAATTAATAGAAAGCCTTCTGTGGGATAAGCTCCCTGGTCTTCTACCTTCTTCTACTTATCCCCACCTCCAGCTCTTAATGAAGATGATGGGTTTAGAAGACCACCACTTGAGTTGATGAAGTGGAAGAAGGAGCAGACTTTAAAACCAAAAGACACAAAATCTGATGACATCTGAGGTCTCCTTTCCAGACAGGCACACACACATACACATAAGCACACACACACATTTCACACTAATTATAGTGTGTTCCTAGTTTCCTGAAGTCCCACTGTAGTGCCCAGAGGAGGCCCAATGGACTCTAGCTTAGGAAATTTCCTCTAAGGATGTTGTCCAGTGGTGTTCTCTGAAGCATATCTACTCCACTTCTTTGCAGCCTTGTTGTTCTGTTACAGCTGTCTTCACCTCTGTACAAGATTAGTGCACAGGGAGAGGGGAGCCCACAAATGTAAGCAACTTTTTAGAAACAACTCCAAAGAGTAACTGAAGGGAGAGCTGTGATCCTTGATAGTGTTTATATATGTCATGCTTCAAAGGTTGATGGCCTTGCATGGGTATAATTCAGGAAACCACATGTTTCCTCCTGGCTAACATAGCTGGCCTTTACCATGGTTTCCGGCTGCTTTCCTGCCCACTTCACTGTTATTAACCCTGCTCAGTTCTCAGGCTTTACTTCAGGGTCTCCTAAGAATTCTGATTTTACAGATTTACTGTTCAGGCAAGAAAAGTGTAATTTGTTCACGCATCATGCATTTTTTGTGCTCGCTCTTTGGTGCCAGGCATCGCAGTGAGGGATGTGGGCACTGAGCAGGGCACAGCAAATCAAGGAAGGCCGATATCATGTCCTGTGACTTTTACATGGTTACAAATTTTTATATCAGTTTTCAGAGTAATATGCTAAACTTTTTTTTTCCAGTAAGAAGAAAACTTTTTTTTTAAAGATTTTATTTATTTATTTGACAGACAGAGATCACAAGTAGGCAAAGAGACAGGCAGAGAGAGAGGAAGGGAGGCAGGCTCCCTGCTGAGCAGAGAGCCCGATGTGGGGTTCGATCCCAGGACCCTGGGATCATGACCTGGGCCGAAGGCAGAGACTTTAACCCACTGAGCCACCCAGGTGCTCCCAAGAAGAAAACTTTTAATGAAAATATCTTGGGTCCAGTTATACAGTAAATTATCTTCATTATTTGCAGAGCTGCACTAGGCAGCTTAATTGGCTTATAAAACAATCTGGAAAAATATGCATGGCATAATGTGAGTGGACAAATTTGAACATATAATTATGACTTTGTAATTGTAGAAGACCTAGAAGTTGACGTAGGCAAAGGAAACATTGACTTAAACTTGAGAAGGGAAGATAGAAAATTTTCTTTTTGGGTTTCTGATATTTCCAATATAGTATCTGCAATAGGTACCTCAAAAGAATTTAAACAGAAAGCAAGTGTATGCTCGTGGCCTGGTTTTAGGAAGGGGAGGAGAAGGAAAAAGAATAGTAGTGTTCCCTAAATCCTTCTTGACTCTGCTTCTCAATCTTATCCATCCCTCAGTCCTAATGAACTGCAAGTAATATTTCAGGTTATGGATTGTGAAAGCAGAGAATGGAGAAGAGGAAAGCTAAAAAGAAAAGAACAAATTAGCTACTAATTTTGGAGTATCTTCTGCATGCTCAAAGCCATGCTGAAGAAGGTTCTTCACATTCAGTAGGTAGGATAGAGCACAGCAGTAGGCTGATGATAGATAAGGTTTTTGGAGTCATACTGTGTGAATTCAACTCTCAGCTTTGCCCCTAAATACTTTCGCATGCTTGAACAATCTTCAACCTTTCTAAACCTCAATTTCCTTTTTTGTAAAAAAAGAGGGGAGGATAGGTAACTGTATTAAATCCATGGGGTAGTTACACGGCTTAAGTGAAAGATTCTGCAGAGAGCAGTAGTTCTCAACATTGGCTGCACTGTATCACCTGGAGAGAGTTTAAACATTTTGATACTTCAGCATCCCCAGCCAATTAGATCAGACTCCCTGGGGATGGTTTCCCGGCTTCAGTATTTTTGAAGGTCCCCTGTTGGTTCTGCTGCACAGCAAAGGTGAGAACCACTACTGGTTCATGGTCCTGGGAGGTGTGATGCTATGACCAGCTTTGTGCGGTTCTGCCAATGGGGTTAATATTTTCATTCCTGCCAACTGCACCAAAGAAGTTTTTTTATCTCCCTTTTTGCAGGTGAAGAAAATGAGACTCAGGATAATAACTTCTTCAAGCTCACATAACTAATAAGTGATGAGGATAGAATGGCATCTGGGTCTTTTGGATTCCTTAAGCCTCTGCTTTGGAGAAAAAGAGGAACACAGAAGATAAGACAATGAGAGAAAAGGAAAGAACTCTGCGATTCCCTGTGTGTGCCCAGAAGTTGGGAGGCAGAGCTACCAGCGGGATCAGACAGCATTTCAGACTGGCTGGGTAATATCTTGTGACTACGTCAGCACAAATATCATTTCAGCATCTGTTGCTAAAATTTGCAGGTAGTGTAGTCAAGTCTTCATTTTGTCTGATTCTGATTTCAGCTTTATAGGGTCCCCCAAACTGTCATCCAGCAAGAAATTCCATTTTGATGTCTTTTGCTGCCAAAGAGAGAGATTAAATCCTTCAGAGATTCTGGGGAGTGGAAGTACCTTGGCCAACCTCAGTTGACCTTTCATGTCCACATGTAGATCCAAATCCAAATCTCTGTATGTTCAGAGCTTAGAGAAAACATACTCCCAGTTTTAGCTTGGCTGTAGCTTAAACCCTGAAGATCAGCATGAATTTTTGAAAATGTCTTTGGGTGATGACCTATGAGTAAATAAATGGTGGAGTAATACATTTTTTAACTCAATTATAGGTTGTGACAGTTCACTGGATCCTGAGGTTTTCTGGTATTTTGCTTGTGGTTCTAAGCGATGTTGCTGGAAGTGTGGCCGGTTCCCTGTGAAGCAGACCCTGACATGGAGATTAGCATGTAGGATAGTTACTAAGGAGGGCTTTTGGATTGACACCTGTGAAAGGGAAGAAACAGAAGCAGGATTGGATGGAGAGATAAGTCATTCTGTGATACAGTTTCAATGAAAGTCTTACCCAAACCCACCAGAAACTAAGAAGCTGAAAGGGGCCCCAGGTTATCCTGAGTTGGAGATGAGGGCCTTTACACCCTTGGGTGGGCCAAGCACTGGGGCCCAAGGGAAGGGCACATGGCCTTGGGTGCAGCCAGGATCTTGAGACAAAGCCGTATTTGTAGGACTCCCCACTGAGCAGGGAGCCTGACAGCTAAGGGCTACGTGTCAGCATCTGGAGGAATAAGTCCTTTTGTTTGGGAGGTGTTCTGTGTGGCACATCACAGTGACCACTACCAGGACGGTGTTGATGGGCATCTCAGCTGAGACCCATGGGCAGTGGCTCTTACACTCCACCTATACTATCTCGGGTTTAGAGAGGCCTGCCTATCTAGACCTTTGGCAAAACAGGTCCTTGACTAGGTGATAGCATTCAACGCTGTTTTTAAATTCATACCATTTTTGATCTAGCTTTCCTTAGCATAGTCTTGAATTTTTATTTCATCTCTTTGTTCACTCAACAATGTTCTTCAGTTTCTTCCCAGAAGTTCCTTACCCTCATCCCTGCACCTAAGTGACCTATTCTCTTGGGCTCTCTCAAATGTCCCATAGCATTTACTATATTGTGTTGTGTGTTTGCATGTTGAGGTGTGATTCTCTCAAGGGAAGGGGTCATGTCTTTTTCAACCTCGTTCTCCCACCCCCATGTCCCAGCACACACCACTAGCACCCAGTAGGCTCTCAGTAAATGTTTACTACATGAATGAATATCCATGATACCTTCTATTTTTCTTTGTCCTGATAAGGCTCTATTCTTGAGTCTTTTTTTTTTTTAAGATTTTATTTATTTATTTGACAGAGATCACAAGTAGGCAGAGACAGGCAGAGAGAGAGAGATAGAGGAGGAAGCAGGCTCCCCGCCGAGCAGAGAGCCCGATGTGGGGCTCGATCCCAGGACCCTGGGATCATGACCTGAGCCGAAGGCAGAGGCTTTAACCCACTGAGCCACCCAGGTGCCCCTCTATTCTTGAGTCTTAAACAATTTTGATCTTTGATAATAAAAAGCTAAGATATTCTTCTGTATTCAACTACCAGGCAGAAAAGCCAGCTCAAATAAAAATAAGTTGCATGCAGATACAAGTCTGGGTCTCAAAACTGTTTCATATACCTGGCTGTGGCTCTGGAGGAAGACCTAAAGGAAATAGTTGTGATTGACTTTTGAAATCAGTAGTTTCTCTGTGTCCATGCTAATTTATATGGAAGGTGAATTATTTAAAATAACACACATTCTTAGTAGGAAAACCTTGAGAACAAACAACTAGAAGAATTGGAAACTTCCAAGTTTAAGGATAAATTATTACTTGCAATATGATTAAGGAGAGAGATGGAGAAGTTATCTGCTTTAAATGTTTCTGTGATCATCATGTGGTAAATGTGCTCTTCATACAAAGTAATATGAGTCGAACAAACGATAATCTGCAGGTGTGACACCTATCAAGTGTAGTCAGTAAATGTCATTTAAGTGAGGAAATATGGTAAGGGAGTGTTGGAGAAGACTTTGATTTAGAGTCTGCGGAGTGAATGGAATGAGTTGTTGATCAGGGCAGTGAGATAGTGATCTCTGCATGTCTTATAAACCTCATCTGTTTTACTTCTTGTACTTAGCAAAAAATGTGATTATGAAGAACAACCAACAAGTTAAATTTTGCAATTTTGGCTCTTTTTGGGAATTTTTTTTAAAGATTTTATTTATTTATTTGACAGAGAGATCACAAGTAGGCAGAGAGGCAGGCAGAGAGAGAGGAAGGGAAGCAGGCTCCCCGCTGTGCAGAGAGCCCGATGCGGGGCTCGATCCCAGGACCCTGGGATCATGACCCGAGCCGAAGACAGCGGCTTAACCCACTGAGCCACCCAGGCGCCCCATATTTTTATTTTTAAAAGGATTTTATTTATTTGAGAGAGAGAGAGAGAGAGAGTGAGAGAGAGCACAAGAAGGGTGTGGGGCAGAGGGAGAAACAGACTCCCCACTGAGCAGGGAGCCTGATGCAGGGCTCAATCCTGGGATTCTGGGATCATGACCCAAGCCGAAGGCAGATACTTAACCAAATGAGCCACACAGGCGCCCCTTTTTGGGGATTTTATTTTTATTTTTATTTTTTTTTCTTTTCATCCATTTATTTTCTTATACATCCTTAGTGTTTCATTGTGCTTGAGAGCTGAGAGATACAGTAAATCTGTATCTGTTAGAGATTCTTTTTTTTTTTTAGCTCTTAAAAACTATATTAATTTTTTTTTCAGCATAACAGTATTCATTATTTTTGCACCACACCCAGTGCTCCCTGCAATCCGTGCCCTCTACAATACCCACCACCTGGTGCCCCCAACCTCCCACCCCCCACCCCTTCAAAATTCTCAGATCGTTTTTCAGAGTCCATAGTCTCTCATGGTTCACCTCCCCTTCCAATTTCCCTCAACTCCCTTCTCCTCTCCATCTCCTTTTTGGGGATTTTAAATACAAATTCCGGGTAAGCTTATCTCATCCATTTGCCTATCTCAGTCGTCTTCAAACTTTATTTTGTTTTTTTGTAACCATAAAGGCTGATGAGTCTGATTGCGATTGGGAACTATTCTTATGTCATGGCTTATGACAACAATAGTGAGAAAAAAAATAGTGATACACTTGTTATGGAGAAAGTAAAGAAGAAACATTAGTCTTTGGCTTGGATGACTGATTAAATGAAATTTTCTTCCCTGGAATGTACTGAGTCAGGGAGTAGGGACTATGGCCTGTTCCAGTCATGCCTGCTGATTTGTCGGAGCCAGAATCCATTATTGAATTAGCTTGACTGTGAGGCAGAGACAGCTAGTTGCCCACCAGATCTGTTTCCTCTTCTTGAGCAGTCACATAAACTACATTTTTCTGCCTTTTTTGTCATTTCGTGTCACCATACAGCTACATGCTGTCCTCCATACACTTTTCCCATCTGCGAGCTGAACTTAAAGGACTTTGAGGTACTAGGAGAAGGGAGGCCAACATATAGAAAGAGCTTGTGTCCTGAAATGACCGTGGAGAAGGCTTGCTGTTGGGCAGGAACACACATTTTGGGTGTTGCGTAAGCAAATACAAAAAATACCATTTTATAAGCTGATAAGAATTTAGAACTTATCTGTTAGAAAAGCTGGCATTAATCTAACAACTACAAGCTTGCCAGCTTATATTTCATAAGGCCAATTGTATTTTTATAAGGCCAACTCTATTGCAAGAGAGGCTGGGAAATGTCCTTTAGCTGGACACGTCATCACTTGGAATACAGTTGGAGTTGTGCTGGTAAGGAAGAAGAGGGGAAATGGGACATTTAGTGGTCAGCCAACAGTCTCTGCCACAATGTGTAATAGTTTAGATATTGCAGAGTGATTGAGGAAAATGGGGACAAGATTGTTCTAAGCTAAACTTAGTTTAACTAAACATGTTTAGTGATAAGTTTGTCTTGAAGGTATAGAGTGTCAGGGGTATAAAAGATGAGAATAATGGAGCAGCCAGTAATGGGAAGGCACGGGGTCACCACTAGCACCGGGAGGTAATGGTGAACAAACAGCAGTGAGAGCACAGCTGAAGGGAACAGAAATTTTCAGTAAGTCCCTTAACATACTTCTCTACTTTCTCAGCATCCATGCTCTGTGACCCAAAGGCAGGGGCGGAGAGAAAACACCTGGGTCAGTGCAGGAAGTATTCTGTCTCTAATGTAAAGTGTGGTAATTTTTGGAACAATGGTCTGGATTAGTGATAATTCTGTACAATAAATTATTCAACATCCACTAGTTTTATGATCTTTGTATAAGCTAGTTAAAGAGGGGAAAAAATACTAATGGGATAAGTTCACTTCAGTAAATATTACTAAACTAGTAACTAAACTAAACTAATAAACTGGTAAACTAAACATGTTTAGTAAACATTTTTTATCATATGTAAGTTACTTTGAGCCCAAATTGAACATACATTAAAGAGTTCTTAATTTCTTGAGCATGGTTTGGAAAAAGTTAATGATTTTAAATTGAATTACTGTGATAGAGACAAACCGCTCGCTAACCCAGTTTCCTCTTTTTCATGGGCACTCAGCTAGATGACATCTGTCAGCCTCGCTTACATTCAGATTTGACTATTCCCTGAGTTCCGGCCCATGGAATGTGAGTGGAAGTGGCACGCGCCATTTGCAGACTCCACCTTTGAAAACCAGCCTTTCGTGATCTTCTGGTCACTCTTTCATCTGCTGGCTGAATGCAGAATCCAGTGAAGGACTCTGAATCCCAGGGATTTAAGGAACCAGGCTCACTGAATTCCACATGAAAGTCTGCCCCCTGAAAATCCGGTTGACCTCTACTGGGTACAAAGTAAACAAAACTGTCAGACCTCTGAAATTCCAAGGCTTGCTTATTATAGCAGCTAGTTAGCATTTCTTCCCCTAAGTAATCAAACTGGTAATCAGATGGGTAGTGGGCTTGCTTAATAATGAAACAGTTGTCTGGTCAAAAATATAGCAAGCCCTTCCTAACCTTAAATTTTTTTACACAAAATTTTAATATATACCAGTTTGCTTAATACCTTTCTTAAAATTGTGAACATGTTGAATAATGTGTTTGTTTATTTCTAGTCACTGATACTAGAGATTAATGGGAAAGTTCCCAAGAGGAAAGGGAGATGAAGTATATGTCAGAGCCTGGGAGGAGGCCTTTGGAATGCAGCCGTGGGAGAGTTAAAGAATCTGAAGCAAATTTCTTCCTGGGTCTTGTACCTGCATTCCTGACACCACCATGGGGAGACACTGCCTGAGCAGCAGTCCTTCAAAGTGAGCTGGAAGGAAGTTATCAGGGGCATGCTAAGTTTTTTAAATCATGGAATGGGAAAGGGGGATTGAGAAATACCTGAGTACTAACCTAGAATTCTATACTCAGTGAAAATATTCTCCAGATTAGAGAAAAACAAAGACATTTCTCAGCATGGAAAAGCTAAGAGAATTCATCACCAGAAGATTTACACTAAAAGAAGTAGATTCACACTAAAAGAAGTAGTAAAGAGAATTCCTCAGGCGTGAGGAAAATGATTCCAGACAGAAAAACAGAAATGCAGGAAAGAAAGAGTAAACATATGGATAAATCTAAATAAATACACACCATACAAAGCAGTTATAATAATGCCTTGTGGAGTTTAAATATATATAAAACTAAATGCGTGACAAAGGGCATGAGGGAATAAATGGAGTCAAAACGCTTTAAGAATTTAATATCCAGGAAGTGGTAGAATTATTGATACATACTACATGATACTAAGTCAAGAATGTATGCACGATCTCTAGAATAACTGCTAAAGGATAGCAACAGTATATACAACTAGTAAAAGAGAAAATGCAGTAACACAAAATATTTAGTTAATTCAAAAGAAAGGGAAAAAGAAGAAAAAATATAAAACAGGTAGGACCAATAAAGAACAAATAGTGAAATCCAAATATATTTTCAATAATAATAATGTAAATGAACTACTAAAGTCATTACAGATTTTTATTTATTTATTAAATATTTTATTTACTTATTTGAGATAAAGTGATTAAGAGAGCAGGAGCAGGGGAGCAAAGAAAGAGGGAGAAACTGGCTCCCCACTGAGCAGGGAGCCCAATGTGGGGCTCCATCCCAGGACCCCAGGATCATGACCTGAGCCAAAGACAGTGGGCTTAACCCACTGAGCCACCCAGGTGCCATCATTATAGATTTTTAATTTGAAAAAGAAATTAAACAGGTTCTCTGTAGCAGAAGCACATAGCATATACTAGGTACAACAAAACTAAGAAAATAAGAATCTATTCATGTATCATTTACAATGAGTTTAGAAGTAAAATATATTTTTTTGTAGACTACAGATAAATCAGACATCTCTTTTGTCCCTGGTCTTTCCAAATGAGGTCTCCCAAGTTTTGAAACATATGGCAGCGGTCAGGAAATGGAGTGGATTGAATGGAACTAAGCCAAAAAAGGGAAAGGATTTGTAACTCTTTAAAACATTGACTTCTAGGGACGCTCTATATGTCTTTTTAATTTCACCCTTGTTACAACAAAGAAAAGCTGTAAAAGAATTGCTTTGCCACACGGTGAGTAGTGATATAGGCCCAAAAACTCAATAGAATTTACACGGCAATAGTTTAGGAAGTGTAGTAGTAAAAACCCAATGAAGACCTCTTTGTTAAATTTATACCTTGGGGGTAGATTAACAGAAAAAAAAAAAAAAAAAAAAAAAAAAAAGAGCCATCAAAATAATAGATCTGTGGTTTAAAATGAGTTCATCATAAAAAGGAAAAACAACAACACATAATAATGAAGATGATTCATTCCCTTCAAAACTGAACTGTGATCTGTAGCTGAGTTCCCTCCTCTGTGGTCCAAATGAGAGCTTGGGGATAACTATGGCAGGGTCCCAGGCAAGCAGCCACAGGCATTCATGCCTAGAGTATCTGGGCTCAAGGGAATCTTTGATGCTCTAAGGAAAGTTGATGTCAGCATGCCCATACTCTTCAGGTCCTTAGGAGATGGAGAAGGGTATAACCCTGCTAACTTCAGGGGATCAAGAAAAAACCAAGGAACAAAAATGTTTCCTCCTGGAAGCTGTATGCTATAAAACAGCAGACCACTTAGGGCATGCAGGTAAACTGAGTCCCTATGAGCAGCTCCAAGAGAAGTAACAACAAACCTAGAGAGCCAAGCATTGGTGGAGAGGGAGAACAACTAACATAGTCTGTAACACACCAGAGGCACAGAAGGGGAAAGATGATAATTTGAACAACAACAACAACAACAACAAAAAAGCACTTGTGGAGATCCAAGTATAGCTCAGAAAAGATCTTCTGAAATTAAAAATATGAGTTTCAGGCACAATTTAGTAGATGAATTGGAGAAGTTGATTGCTCTTGAGACAGAGTTGCTTTCTTTGCTTGTGTCTGGCTATTTATTCAAAAGTTCAGGACGCTTTGGGTGTTATGGTTGGGACAGTTTATAGCTACTTCCTGGACTCCATCGTGGCCTGAGGGTTTTGGTTTTGAACCTTTATTTAACAATTCTCTGGGTGTATGTGGGTATATTTTTCAAAATTCTTAAATTTCTAGTTTTTTAAAAAAGAGTTTATTTATTTGAGAGAGAGAAGGCACAAGGAGAGGTGGGCAGAGAGAGAGGGAGAAGCAGACTTCTCACTGAGCAGGGAGCCCAATGCAGGACTCGATCCCAGGACCCTGAGACCATTACCTGAGCCAAAGGCAGATGCTTAACTGACTGAGCCACCTGGGCATCCCTATTTTTCAAACTTATTACCCTGTTCCTAGGATTTAAAAAACTTGGCATTCCCCTAATAATTTCCCTCCAGCTAACATTAGCACATTGTTGATGAGAGAAAGGTAACTCCACTGTCCCCCCACGGTGGTGTCAGGAAAGCAGGTACCAGACTCAGGAGGACTGCTTCAGATTCTTTAACTTCCCCATGGCTGCATTCCAAAGACCTCCTCCCAGGATCCATCACACAGTTCACCTTCTTTTTCTCTTTACAACTCTCCCATTAATCCTTAATAACTTACAAGTTACATATATGTGATCCAGAATTTTAGAGTTATAGAATTAGTTTGTTTTTTATGTATTCCAGTCTTTGTGTGAGATTCTCTATCCTATCATGTATTTTATCAAATATTTTAATTACCGTTTCTTTTTTTTTTAAGATTTTATTTATTTATTCGACAGAGAGAGAGATCACAAGTAGGCAGAGAGGCAGGCAGAGAGAGAGAGGGGGGAAGTAGCCTCCCCACTGAGCATAGAGCCTGACATGGGGGCTCGATCCCAGGACCCTGAGATCATGACCTGAGCTAAAGACAGAGGCTTAACCTACTGAACCACCCAGGTGCCCCTTAATTACCGTTTCTTAAAGCCTGTGGTGAATCATTCTAACACTTAAGCCATCTGTAAGTGCTTTTCTATTATCTGCTTTTTCTCTTGGTTCTGCCTAATCTTTTTTTTATTAAATATTGGGCATTGTGTAAAAATACTGTAGAGGCTTTGATGAAGTTATCAGTCTCCAGAGAGGGCTCACCTAACTTTCAGTAGTTAACTAGAGTAAGGACAAATTATCTTAATCTGTTCAAGAGCTGAGCTGACTTGGGGCTGGGTTGCAGTCTTTGGGGGGCTCTCTTGGCTGGGGGAACAAGGGAGGCTGAAATCAAGCTGGTAACTCTGTCCCCAAGTCACAATTCCTATTGTGACTGCATCTGCCTGAAGAAGCGGTTTTCTGTTCAAGTGATACAAAGGAATACATATAGACTAGTAGTTGTCCATTTTCACCTCTTCTTATTACTGTTGTTTTTAGGAAAACAGGCATGGAAATAGGTCCTCAGGGCAACCTCAGTTAATGGCTCTGGCTTTCCAAAACCTGTAGTTCTGAAGTTATAAGAAACTTGTAAGGGAAATATACTAAAAAGAGCGGCACCAGCACCTTTAAAAACAAAACAAAACAAAACAAACACCAAAAAACAAAACCCTGTTAATGTGGCATTATGATGCATTAAGTCTACATTTAATAATAATTTTGTAAAAGAAAAAACAATCATATCCTGAGATATTCTGATGTCTAATTAATTCAGGGCAGAACTGAATGACAAGCATCAAGAGAAGGGGCCAGGATAGAGAACAGATGCTATCTGAAGAGTGACCCTGGCAAATTTTCTCTAAAATCCCACAGGTATGTTCTGTGAACATTTATAAGCCTTCTTGGCTTCAAAATGATGGGCACAAAGAGGGGAGAAGACCTGGCAGGCAAATTATAGAGTCTCAGGTAAAACTAGAAACCAGGCTGCCTCATCCGATATGGTCCTTTAAGCCTAACCCACAATAGACATAAACAGACAAAACCTTTCCTTATTTAAGTCACTTTTTTTGTACATATTTGGGCCCCAAACAAAAATAATGTCATTTAAAAGTAACCCTTGTGGTAATTTTTGGCTGAAGGAAGTACAACTTCACTGAGTGTTATATGTAAGTGGTGAGTTACTAAATTCTACTCCTGAAAGCAATATTATATTACATGTTAACTAAATAGGATTCCAATAAAAACTTGAAACATGGAATGAATGAATGAATGAATGAATGAATGAATAGGAAGCACAATTTGATTTAACCAGAATAAAGTTTGTAATTATATATTATTTTCCATGTATTTGTCAATTAGGGTGAATGACATAAAACAAAAAGAGAAAACTGCTAAAGCTTATATTGCATTTTTTCAACTGTTTATTTTCAGGAGATATTTATAGGTGGCTTCTAGCATATATATTTGCACATTTATTAAAGTTTAGAGTAATTGATGAATTTCTAATTAGACATACTTAAATATGAAAGAAAGAAATCTCTGGAGAAAAGTCTCTCCTGTGACTTTTCATTCTTTCTTAATGTATGTATCTATATCTTGTCCAAAGGTCTTGCTCCTTGCCCTGCTCCATTCCATCTGGATATTCCCAGGATGAATAATGTCAGTATCAACAAGAAAGTATGTGCTTCTGTTCTATATTTTCCATTACCAGCTGTTGGCCTTAGATAGAGCATCTGAAATAGGAAGGAAAAGCTCTAAGTCCAGCCAGCATGACTCTCTAACTGCTCTGCGTAAAAGTAGAGCTGATGCCACATGCTGAGCCCTTCTTAGTCCTTTAGGGCCCAAGATTTTAGAAATTCAGAAGTGCTTTTCTTCTCAGAATATGGGCTATAACAAAAGTCAAAATCTTAGCTAGACACTCAAAAGCTAGTCCTTCCTTTCTTTGCTTCTTGGCTGTTTTGTTATGTCTTTTTCCTAAAGCAAAGGTAGAAAGCCCTATCTGTTTGTTCTGGGGGACAGGTAAAAAGGTTCACCACAGTAGGTATCATACCAGTACAACAGCTAAGACCCTTTATAATCTGGCTGAGCCCTTCAATCTGTTTTTAGCCTATTAACTTACTCCTTTTCTTCCTCCACCACCGCCCCTGCCTGCCTGCCGACTCACCATTTATCCTGTAGTCCAGCTGTACAGAACAGTTTCCATTTTCTGAACACACTGTGCACTTTCATGCCTCTGTTCTTTGCTCCCATCGTCTCTGCATAAAATGGTTGTCCCCCCTCTTATGTGCTCCACTGATGAAAGCATACTTGGTCTTTAAAGTTCAACTCTTTTATTACTTCTTTGGAGAAGCCTTTTGCTTTTGCCTATCCTGGGTTCTTCCTCTATGCTTTGCCAGCATGTAGTCCCAACTGTTTAAAAAAAAAAAGAAGAAGAAGAAGAAGCATGTATCATACCATTTTATATTCAACGTTGGGTCTCCCCCACTAGTAGTTAGCTCCTAGAGAAGGGAACATTTTTCTCAGCATCTTGGAATCCCTAGTGCCTAGCATAGTGCCTAGCATGTTGGAAGCATTCTATAAATAGTGAATACTTAAATAAAGAATGAATAGGGAAAAAAGTGGGGAAGTCTGAAGGAGGAATAAATTTAGAAAAGGGGGAGGCATTAATGAATCAGATTTTAGATGTATTAGGTTTGAGAATACCAGTGGGGTGTTCGGGCAGAAATTCTCCGTCACCTACATCACATTACGTTCCCGGATTCCCGGTCCTGCTACACGTGTCTTGAAATGATGCCGGCTGGATCTGTTCAGGGTCAGGACTGTGTCAGTTAAGGTTGTGGCAGGACAGAGATACCACATTTAAAGTGGGAAAACTGAAGAGGGGTTAATGGACAATTTACAAAGATGTTAAGGGAAATAACGTTTCTTGGTCTTGCACAGGCGAAGAGTGGTTACTGGAATTTATGAGGGCGGAGCCGGAACTGTGGTTCTAGCTATAGCTGTAGGTGAGGCTGCTGGAGAGAAGTTGTGGTCTTTCGGTGGAGGCACGCAGCCACTGCCAGCCTGCAAGCACACAGCAGGGAACTTGAGAAATAAATTTCCTGCCCTCTCTTTCCTACCTGCCCCCAACTGAACATCAGTGGGCAAGGGAACCTGTTTGATATTATCCATAGAGAGTCAGCCTTCTGGGGGAAGGGGCAGGTAGAAAAGCATGGAGAGTGGATCCTGAGGGCAAACCGAGACTGTCTCGTACACAGGCTATCCGAATCAGCCATCAGAGATGACTTGCAGACCTTCTATGTGCTCTCCTTTAATGGAGCATGCCTCTTGGGCATATGCTGTGAAAGGTTCCAGGGTTTAGGCTGGATTGAGTGGGTGATGAGCTACAAAGCAGGGAATTCAAACAGATGAATTGGAATCATGATAAATACGGAAGCTAGAAGTCAGAGCTGGCTGCGGAAGTAATACCAAGCATTAAGTCTAAGGAGAGAGGCTGTTAGAGGAAGGGATGAAGGAGTTGGAATAAGGAGAGCAGGAATGAGTGTGATGTAGAGGATAGGACTGGTGGAGGCAGCCAGTTCAGGAAGAAAAGCACAAAATTATCATATGGTTTCACTCATATGTGGAACATGAGAATAACATGGAGGACCACAGGGGAAGGGAGGGAAAACTGAATGGGAAGAAATCAGAGAGGGAGACAAACCGTGAGAGACTCTGGACTCTGGGAAAGGAAGTAAGGGTTATAGAAGGGAGGGGGCAGGGGGACGGGGGTAGCCAAGTGATGGGTATTAAGGAGGGCACGTGTGGTGATGCACACTGGGTGTTATACACAGCTAACGAATTGTTGAACACTAGGTCAGAAACTAACGATGTACTATAAGTTGGCTAATTAGACACTGAATAAATAAATAATAAATAAATGCACAGAAGAGGTGAGTTTACTACAGGTGAGCTCCTTCTTTTTTTTTTTAAGATTTATTTATTTGACAGAGATCACAAGTAGGCAGAGAGGCAGGCAGAGACAGAGAGGAGGAAGCAGGCTCCCCACTGAGCAGAGAGCCGGATGTGGGGCTTGATTCCAGGACCCTGGGATCATGACTTGAGCCGAAGGCAGAGGCTTTAACCCACTGAGCCATTGAGGCGCTGCTACAGGGGAGTTCTTAACAGGATCAGGCATCACACCAGGGTGCAGAGGGGGGTGAGCCCGCTAGCCTGATTATGCCAGGCCAGACCCAACACAACTTTTGTTAACCTTCCATTAATTGATTTAAATCACCTCTGCAATTGGTAAGTGTCTACTTCCAATCTACCCTACCTCCTCTTACAGCACTGGGTTCAGCCTCCTGCTTCACCGGGGGGATTGAGGTCCTCCGGAGTAGACTTGCTCCTCCTCCACCTCATTACCTCACTTCCTGTCTTTTCTTGCCTTCCTGTTGTCTCAGAGACAGTGTTACCTTTCCAGTTCTCCTCAGCATTCTGAGCCTTCCCCTGTGTCCTTGATCTCTGTACTCAGCCCCCCTATGCCCCCTTACCCTGGCAAAGGACTTTGTCACTTCAGTTGTTTTCTCTCTTTAGCACTTTCACTAACTTTCCTCTACACAAATAAGCACAAGTGTAGTTAGCCTGAAAAATAAAACCACAAACTGGTCCTGCTTTTCTGGCAACTGTCCTCTCTTTCTTTACCTTAGGCACCAGAACTCTAGAAAGGTGGCTGCCTCTCAGTCCCACCACTTACTCCGCATTAATTCTCTGAGTTTTGGCTTCTTTGACACTACTCTGCTGAACTTACTCTCCTAAAGTCTCCAGGGGCCAACTAATCATTGGCTTTTTCTCAGTCTGGGGCTATGGACTGTCTGAGAGATTTATCACGGTGAATGACCTTTGCCTTATTGAAAATCCTCTCTTCATATCCATCACCCACATCCTCTGCCACACCTCTTACACATTCCCCTGCCTTCTCTGGCCACATTGGGCAAGGTGTGGCTCTGCAGGCAGACTTACTGGGTTCAAATCCTGGCTTTGCCATTTCGTCTCTATGCAATGTTGGGCAAGTCATTGGATCCTACTGTACCTTACTTTCCCCATCTTAAACAGAAATGGGAATGGTACTTACCCTTTGAGTTGTGTGAGGATTTAGTGGCATATTAAACGTAGGGCACTTTGTAGACTTCCGGGCTTGTAATAAACACTCAGAGTTAGCTGTCACTTAACTTGTCTCCCTTGTCTCATGCATTTTCTCATGTATTTTCTTGTCTCATGTATTTTCTTCTACCAAGGGTACCTACAGATCATTTCCTGGACTTTCTTTATGGTTTCCCATCTTACTCACATTATTGCCTCTCCCTGGAAGCCCCCCCTCAAGATACTGAAATCCTTTGATTTCCTTAAATGCCACCTTTTCTATGAAGCCCTCTCATGTCACTGAAGCCAAAGCTGATTTGTCCTCCAGTGAAATCTCATAGTCCTTTGCTCATTCTTCTGGCAATAACTAAAAAATAACTAACTAACTAAACTAAACTAAACTAAAAAATTAAATAACTAAAAAATAGTTATTTAATTCTGTGATTTATCTTCCTTACAAGATTCTAAGTTCTTTGATGGCAAAAGAACACCTAGTCAGTGTTGAATAGTAGATGGTCATGATTGGATTAATATGGGACCATGTATCCTAATCCAGTGAGGAAAGCATTACATTAGATTCAGTGGAAATGTCTTTTTTTATTTTATTTACTTGAAAAGAGACACAGCAAGAGAGGGAACACAAGCAGAGGGAGAGGGAGAGGAAGAAGCATGCTTCCCGCTGAGCAGGGAGCCCGATTCAGGGCTCGATCCCAGTACCCTGGGATCATGACCTGAGCCAAAGGCAGAGGCTTAATGACTGAGCCACTCAGGCACCCCAGATTCAGTGGAAATATCTTTACAGGCTATCTGTATGATCTGAAGAGACTACCGAATAGAGTCCACTTAGAAGATTCTGAAATAAATTACATGGGAACAGCAAAAGAAAGAGCAGATAGATGCCTCATGTGTTTAATGAATATAAAACCCTAGGAGAAGTATATTGGAAGCTGAAGGTTGTAACCTTAGAAAACTATTTGATTTTAATGTACACAAGAATAAAATGCTGAGTCAGAGGGGTTTAGGGATTAATCAGGAAAAAAAAAGAAAGTTTGTATATATTGAATCCATCCATGCCTGTCCTCAGAAACTCAGTAAACAAGCAAGCGAGTTCGAATTAAGCTCAAGAGGGGGAAAAGGAAGAGATGTTGGAACAGATCTTCCAGAAAGTTGGTCTTCATTAAATATGAGTGGACAAATAAGTTAAGGAATGAATTTATCAGGGTAAAATCATATTGATTTAACTTCACCATATTGCACCAAGTAGATTGAACTTAATTTGCCTATGTGACTTTGACAGTGAACACTTCTCACTCTGCTAATACTTGTCACCAATGTACATTTTCTCCTGCCGTACTCTCCCTTATCATGGGCTCTATTCAAGATACAGGTGCTTCTTAGATAGTTACTAACTTGGCACCCCACACTTCATCCTTTTATCCTTTATTTAGAATAGAGGTTGAGGGGCACCTGGGTGGCTCATTGGGTTAAGCCTCTGCCTTCAGCTCAGGTCATGATCTCAGGGTCCTGGGATCGAGGCCCACATTGGGCTCTCTGCTCAGCGGGGAGCCCCTCTCTCTCGGCCTGCCTCTCTGCCTATTTGTGATCTCTCTCTCTCTGTCAAATAAATAAAATCCTAAAAAAAAAAAAAAAGGATAGAGGCTGAGAACTTTTGTGAGGAAGAATAGAGAATGAATCGTTACTGTTCCAAAACCCCAGCCTTTCTTCTATTTTCCTGGCCCAAATCAGCTTGTTCCCAGACTTGGATATCCCATTCAGAAAAAAAAAAAACCAGCATGGCTTATCAGAACTACCTTTATTGGGGTTAGTTGGTGAGTTGCCATCTTGGGAGGAGAGGAGTCTTACCCCCATCTGAAGTGGCTTATGAGAATATTCTTTACCTATGTGTAATAATCTCTTTCATAGAAGTTCTGCAGATAGTTTTCTCCATCTCCTTATTGCCAGTGATATTTAGGGCCCCACATAGATAAGTTCTCCAGGAAGCCACCCACATGGTAAGACTGCCCTAACTCAAGTCTCACTCCCCTACAGAATTAGCAATCTCAATAAATGTTACTACATCACATATTTCCTCAAGTCAGAACACCAGGTATCATTCTTATTTCTTCCATCTCTTCCTCAATCACCAAATCATATCTGCTTCTAAATTTCTAGAATAAATGAATTTTCTTATTTCAAATAACTTGTCCATATATATCTTCTTGAATTCTTGTGCAGAGAAGGGTATCATCTATGTGTGTTATGACCGTTTTATTTCTTTCCTTCCAATCACTATGCCTTTTTATCTTTTCCTTGGACATCCAGTAAAATGTTAAATGGAAATAATGATGGCATCTATCTTGTTTCTTCTCAAAAGGAAATGATTGTAATGATTCATCGAGTATAAAATTTGCTCTATGGTTTTGGTAGATACTATTTATCAAGTTAAGGAAATTCTCATGTGTTTCTAGCCTGTTAAGAGATTTTTTTTTTGAGTCCTATATGTGTCTTATCTTTTACCATTTTTTGCTAAATATCTTGAGATGATCATATTTTTGACTCACATAAATTGACAAGAATCATGCTTCTCTATTTACTCAGGATGTTGTTCTACATTTTTCTTTCTCATATTGCTCTTACCTAGGGTTAGTATTAAGCATATACTTGCCTCATCATATAAGTTGGGGGAATTGACCTTTTTTTCCCCCTCATTAGAACAGTTTGTAGAAGATTAAGGTTATATGTTTGCTAGAACTCACAAAACTGACTAGACCTAATATTTATTTTATTTTTAGAAGCAGATTTTTATTTCTTTAATAGCTATAAGCCTAATCAGGATTTCTTCTTGAGTTTCCTCTGGTTAGTTTATTTTTCTAGGGATTGTTCCTGAATCCAAGTTTTCAGATTTATGGACATAAAGTCACTCTCTCTCTCTCTAAATGAATATAATTTACTTCTTTAGTTGCTCAGTATTCTTCAAAAGTGTCAATATCATGAAAAAGAAGTGAAGTCTAAAGAAATGTCACACATTGGAGGAGACTAAGGAAAAATGACAATTAAATGCAACATGGAGGCCTGGATAGGATTCTGGAACAGAAAATGAACATTAGTGGAAAAGCAAGTGAGATTTGAGTAAGGTTTGAAATTTAGTTAATAATACTGTGTCTATGTTAATTTTTTGGTCCTGATCTTTGCACTATAGTTATATAACATGAAGAGAAACTGGGTGAAAGGTATTTGGAAAATTTATTCTTGCAACTTTTCTATAACTCTAAAATTAGTTTAAAGTGAAAAGTTTAAAAAAGATCATTCTGGTAGCTGTGTAGAAAATAGACTGGGGTGGGGACAAAATGGACACAGAGAAAACAAGCAGACATTCAGGAAACGTGGTTTGGAAGAATAAAGATGGTAGCAATAAAGATGAGAAGTGGTTTACTAATTTTTAAAACCATCATACTTCTGTATGATTTTTTGGTTGATAATATTATTTATTTGCACCACCTCCCTTTTTAAAATTGATAAATTTTGCTAATGTTTTATTGATTTTGTTAGTCTTTTTATAAAAGGAACTAAACTTTAAAAAATACTTATAATTTTTACTTTCCTTTCCAATATATTAATTTCTGTTCTTTATTTCCTTGGTAGATATTTGTTGAGCTCTTATTATATTCCAAACACGGTTCTAGTCACTTGAAATAAGTCAGTAAACAAAACTGACCACGATTCTTATCATTAAACTCACCAAGTCTTAAGTCAGATGAGCTCAGCAGCACTCTGTCGTATGAGGGAAATGGTATATCTGGGATCAAGCCCAAGTAGGACCAGAGGGCATAAATAAGCTGTATTAGCCAGTTATCCAAATCCAATGTCACCCCCACAGTTGTATCAGTGCCCCTGCCCATAGTTATGGCCACATGGAGAGATTTATATGATCAGCTGAAGGAGGCATAATCTCAACCTTTGTTTACAGATGAGTTGGGTTGGTATGTTCTGTAAGCTGAAAATGAACAGTAGTTGCATTATAGTCATATTCAGGAGTGGCTTTGAAAGACAATGGAAAAAGAAAATCTTTCCAGTGGGTGGAAACATGAGAGGTGTACCTAGTCTTCTACTTTATGTTGAAGAAGTGGGCTGAGCTGAGAATACATATAGATTCCTGACCAACAGCCAATGACCTGGCTCTCTGGAAAGGAAATGTACTGGAAAATCAGAGACAAGGAAGTCTGATGTAGAGATATTTGATGGACCTATGGGAGTAGGTATGAGGTGTGATGATCTTTGTGTCATATATAATGTCCACCAGAAAGCATCTACCATGGAAGGTACTCTAAACAACCGAGTAGACAAATTGACTCAGTCAGTTGACATTAGTCAGCCTTCATCATCAGCCACCCAAGAAATGGCGTAATGGGCACATGAATGGAGTGGACATGGCAGTTGAGATGAGGCTACAGACCTGATTTACATACTACTATCTCTAAATGTCTGACCTGTCAGCAATAGGTTCCAATACTGTGCTACTGGATATGATACTATTTCTTGAGATCAATCAGTCACCTGGTGGCAAGTCAATTACATTAGGCCTCTTTCTTTCTGGGAGGATAAGCAGCTGGTTTTCATAAGGAGGATACTTTTCCTAGGTATATTTTGCCTTTCCTACCCATAGAGAGAGCCTCAGCCAGCATCCTTACCTATAGCCTTATAGAATGCTTGATCCACAGGCATGGGATCCCACACAGTATAGGAGATCCATTTTACATTAAGGATGTGTGGGACTGAACCCATGCCCATGGGATCCATACACCAGATCTCCCAGAAGAAGCAGGCCTCACAGAATTCTGAAACAGTATTCCAGAGGCACAAATGAAGCACCACCTCAGAGAAAATACGCAGAGAGTCTGGGTATTATCATTTAGGATGCAGTGTATGTGCTAAATTAGAGACCTCTGTATATCACTGTGTTCCCATTAGGAATATACACAGTTTAGGGAACCAATAGGTGGAAGCATGAATTTCTCCTCTCCTCATTTCTCCCAATGATCCACTGGGGGACATTGTGCTTCCTGTCCCTACAGCTCTGGGATTTGCAGGGTCAGAGACTGTGGTTCTCCAAAAAGGCTCACCTTACCAGGGATCTACTGAACTACAAACTATAGCCATTATCAAAGTACTTTGGATTCCTTGTATCTAGAGTAAGCAGAGGTATCACTATCTTGGCAGGCAGTAGAGCTGTTGTTACACAAGGGGGCAGGAAGAATACATGTGGAGCTAGACAATCCACTTGGAGCCTCTTGGTGCTCCCTGGCTCCTTGTAACTGTGAATGGACACAGGTGGCAACCCCAACCTGAGAAGATACCTCAGGAATGAGGGTTGGGTCATACCACCAGGGAATACACCTAGACCTGCTGAGGTGATAGCTGAGAGTGAGAGAAATTCAGAATGGATAATGGAGGGAGGAGATGATGAGTGCCAGTCATGCCTTGGTAGCAACTCAATAATGCCCCTCCCTCTAAGTTTTCCCTTAAGACTAGAGGCCATGGGAACCATGAAGGAACTGCTCCCCAACTGCTTCCACTTACATGGAAAACAGTGCATAGATCTGTGCAGCTTAAGGTGTGGACTATGGCTTCCATGGAAATGAGCCAAGATCTGTTGTGGGGAGAGTAGTTGGCTAACAAGCCCTCCGTATCTACAACCATGTTCACGCACAACATGGCACGTGACTAGCACAGCTGGGGTACTAGTGCAGACTCAATCTTGTAGGTCATGCAATAATTTTAGAGGGAAACTTTGGCTCAAAGACTGTAAACTAGCTGTAGCTCCTCCACTACAAAGAGTAAAAAGACCACATCAAGATGGGTAGGAGAGGCAGAGATGTGGCCATGCCTCATGCAATGACTCACAATCAGGAAGTATCTTACAAATACAGAGTTTTCTCCTAAAAGTGAGGGTTCTGTGTTCCAAATCAGGCACCTCAACCCTTGAGACTTGCACCAGAGAGACAAAGCCCCCAAAACATCTGGCTTTGAAAACCAATAGAAACACATTCTCAAACAAACCCAAAAGAGAGAGAATTCAACAATAGCAGACTGACACTACAATAAGCAGACTGACACTACAATAAGCCCCACTAAAACTTTCTAGACTGAAGGAGAATGATCCCATAAGTAAACAAAAAAGGGTAATAGTAAATGAGCAGAACTGAAGAAAATAAACATATGGATTAATAAAAAGACTACTGATAAATAATAATAAAAAAAAAAGAAAAGAAAACCAATGGGACTTGTGTGCAAGAGAATCACAGGGCTGGAATTTCTATCCTTTTTTTTTAAATTAAAAGTTTTTTTTATTTTATATATTAGTCATCATTAGTTTTTTATTATTATTATTATTTTTTATTTATTTCTTTTCAGTGTAACAGAATTCATTGCTTATTCACCACACCCAGTGCTCCATGCAATATGTGCCCTCCGTAATACCCACCACCTGGCACCCCCAACCTCCCACCCCTCCGCCCCTTCAAAACCCTCAGATTGTTTTTCAGAGTCCATAGTCTTTCATGGTTCATCTCCCCTTCCAATTTCCCTCAACTCCCTTCTCCTCTCCATCTCCCCATGTCCTCCATGTTATTTGTTATGCTCCACAAATAAGTGAAACCATATGATAATTGACTCTCTCTGCTTGACTTATTTCACTCAGCATAATCTCTTCCAGTCCCGTCCATGTTGCTACAAAAGTTGGGTATTCATCCTTTCTGATGGAGGCGTAATACTCCATAGTGTATATGGACCACATCTTCCTTATCCATTCGTCCGCTGAAGGGCATCTTGGTTCTTTCCACAGTTTGGCGACCGTGGCCATTGCTGCTATAAACATTGGGGTACAGATGGCCCTTCTTTTCACTACATCTGTATCTTTGGGGTAAATACCCAGTAGTGCAATTGCAGGGTCATAGGGAAGCTCTATTTTTAATTTCTTGAGGAATCTCCACACTGTTTTCCAAAGTGGCTGCACCAACTTGCATTCCCACCAACAGTGTAAGAAGGTTCCCCTTTCTCCACATCCTCTCCAACACAGGTTGTTTCCTGTCTTGCTAATTTTGGCCATTCTAACTGGTGTAAGGTGGTATCTCAATGTGGTTTTAATTTGAATTTCCCTGATGGCTAGTGATGATGAACATTTTTTCATGTTGTACACCATTAGTTTTTGATGTAGTGTTCCATGATTCATTATTTGCGTGTAATACCCAGTGCTTCATACAATCTGTGTCCTTCATACCCATCACCAGTCTCACCCATCCCCTTAACCCACTCCCTTCTAAAACTCTCCATTTGTTTCCCAGAGTCTATAGTCTCTCATGGTTCATCTCCCACTCCACTTTCTCCCCCTTCATTTTTTCCCTTCTCCTAATATCCTCCATGCTATTCCTTATGTTCCACAAAGAAATTAAACTGTATGATAATTGACTTTCTTTGTTTGACTTATTTCACTTAGCATAATCTCCTCCAGTCATATCCATGTTGATGCAAAAGTTGGTTATTCATCCTTTCTGATGGCTGAGTAATATTCCATTTTGTATATGGACCACATCTTTATCCTTAAAGGGCTCACTTGCAGACGCATTCATCCCAGGACCCAGAACAAAAGCAGCAGTTTGAAAAGTACCTAGACCATACATAAAGGAGATTCACTTGGTGACCTTAAAGTGTCTACTGGTGGGGCAGGGGCTGTTAGGACTTCATGGATGGAGACACTGGCAGGTACCATTTCTTTTTCTCCCTCCACCTTACTAATGCTGACACGTGACATTTTTGCACTCTCCCTCTAATCTACTAGCACCACCCCAGCAATCCCACCAGAGTCAGGCAGCCAAATACCCTGTCCCTGTACTGCCCCTGTGGCATCACCTAAGCCAAAAGGCACATATAGGCCATACAGGGGACTCCCCTTGAGCACCTGGCTCTGGTGGCCAAGAAGGACTGTGATTCTGGAACCCATGGGTCTAAAACAATCAGAGACAGTTCTTGCCAGGCTTCTACTCCCAATACACTGCTCAGCAGACAGCAGACAAAAACATACTCAGGTCTGTCTATGAGAAAGGCCTACCTATTTGTCCTTGAGCTTCAGACTGAGTTGCATGCTTCAGGATTACCATACATCTAGAGGGTATGGAGATGCTCTCAGGAAATGTAGACTGAAAGACATCATCCTTACTCTCTCCTTTGGCCTCACTACAGCTCACTGGTACCTCCCAGAAAGGTTTATACACTCATCTAGAGCCCTGGTTTTTGAAACTGTTGCCAAGGAGACAACTTCAGATTGTCTGGTCTGGAGGTCATCAGCGTTTACATTTGCAATCCCACAGGACTGTATATATTGCATACCTTTAAAGCTGCTGCCTGAGAGTCTAGCTTTCAATCAGCCTGAAACTAGGAGTTGACCGAGATCCCTCCCTCTGGAACATACAGGTCTTGACATTCTCTCAACAAGTGGGACCTGCCAAGAATAAATGAAGATGCTTAGACAAATGGCAAAGGTTTCAACAAACAACCAAGAACTAGGACAAGGTTAAACAATAAGATTCATCTACTACACAGGCCACTTCTCAAAGATCAGGTGAGATACCTGTTTCACCTCATACATAGAAATAACACAGAGTTAAGCAAAATGAGGAGACAAAAGAATATATTCCAATCAAATGAACAAGGTAAATCTCCAGGGGTAAAAAAACAAAACAAAACAATAAAAATGGAGATAAGTAATTTACCTGATTAAAAATTCAAAGTAATCAATTTAAAATAAAGTACTTTACATAAAATAAAGTACATACATAAAAGTAATATATGGACACAGTGAAAATGTTAAGAGAAAATATAAGAAAGTGCTAAACAGAAGTCACAGAGTTGAGGAATACAATTAATGAACTGAAAAATTAAAGGGGTTCAAAGCAGACTAGATGGAGCAGAAGAAAGAATCAATGATCTGAAACTAAGGGCAGTGGAACTCAAGCAGTACATCAAAAAGGAAAAAGAATTTTTAAAAAAGACAGAGAAGATAAGGGACCTGTGGGACATCAAATGGGATAACATTCTAATTATAGGGGTCCCAGAAGAAAGAGAGAGAGAAAGGGGCAGAAAAATTATTTGACTAACTACTACCTGAAACCTTTTCTAGCCTGGGGGAGGACACAGATATACAGATCTAGGAAGTTTAAAGAGTTCTAAACAAGATGAACCCAAAGAGACCCATGCCAAAGGACATTATAATTAAAATGTCAAGAGTTAAAGATTAAGAGAGAATCTTATAAGAAGGAAGAGAAAAACAACTTGTTACATACAAAAGAACCCCATAAGGCTATCAGCAGATTCTCAGCAGAAACTTTGCCAGCCAGAAAGGAGTCGCATGATCTATTCAAAGTGCTGAAGGAAAAAACTCCCATCTAAGAATAGATAAGATTATCATTCAGAACTGAAGGAGAGATAAAGAGCTTTCAGACACGAGCTAAAGGAGTTCATTCACACTAAACTAGCCTTACAAGGAATATTAAAGGGACTTACTTAAGCTAAAAAGAAATGGCACTCAAGTAGTAACAAGAAAAAAAAAGTGAAAAATCTCACTAGCAAAGGTAAATATATAGTAAAGGTAGTGGGTTAATCACTTATAAAGAAAATTCGAAAGTTATAAGGCAGAAGTAGTAAAAATAAATATGACTACAATAATTAAAGGATACAAAAAAATAAAAGGATGTAAAACGTGACTTCAAAAACAAACAAAAAGGGGAGAATAAAAATGTAGAGTTTTGGAATGTATTCAAACTTGACTTGCTATCAACTTAAAATAGACCATTATATATATGGACTGTTATATATAGATCTCATGGTAACCACAAAGCAAAAGTTTATGGTAGATACACAAAAGATAATGAGAAAGGAGTCTAAGTGTAGCACTATAGAAAGTCATAAAACCAAAAGGGAGAAGACAAGTGAAGAAGAAAGCATATAGGAACTACAAAACAGCCAGAAAACAATTAACAAAATGGCAGTATGTACATATCTACCACTAATTACTTTAAATGTAAAGGGATTAAATTCTCTGATCAAAAGGCATAAAGGGACTGAATAGATAAAATGAAACAAAGCAAAACACAAGACCCATCTATATACTGGCTTCAAGAGACTTACTTCAGATGTATGGACACACACATACTAAAAGTGAAGGGATGAAAAAAGATGTTTCATGCAAATGAAAATCAAAAGAAAGCTGGGATACCTATACTTATATTAGACAAAGTAGACTTTAAAACAAAGACTGTAATAAAAGACAAATATAGGCATTATATAATGATAAAGGGATCAATCCATCAAGAAGATATAACATTTGTAAATATTTGTGCACCCAACTTAAGGGCATAAGGCAAATATTAACAGAGCTAAAGGAAAAATTGATAGCAATACAATAATAGGATGGGACTTTAATACCCCACTTACATCAATGAATACATCATCCAGACAGAAAGTCAATAAGGAAACATTGGCTTTCAATGACACATTAAACCAGATGGATTTAATAGATATGGCACTAAGGAACATTCCATCCAAAACCACCAGAATACACATTCTTTTCAAGTGCATATGGAACATTCTTCAGGATAGATCACATGTTAGGCCACAAAACAAGTCTGAATAAATCTGAGAAAATTAGAATCCTATCAAGCATCTTTCCCAGCTACAACTGTATGAAGCTAGATGTCAATCTCAAGAAGAAAACTGGAAAAATCACAAATATGTGAAGATTAAACAACATGCTACTAAACAATCAATGGGTCAATGAAGAAATCAAAGGAGAAATTTAAAAATGTCTTGAAACAAATGAAAATGGAAATACCATATACCAAAATTTATAAATGCAGCAAAAGCAGTTCTAACAGGAAAGTTTATAGCAACACAGAGAAGCAAGAAAAATCTCAAAGGAAGCCCAAAGTTAGAAGAAAGAAAATAACAGAGCAGAAACAGATGAAATAGAGACTAAAAATATAGTAGAAAAAGTTAGTGAAACTGAGGGCTGTTCTTTGAAAAGATAAGACAAACTGACAAACTTTACCTAGACTTTTTAAGAAAAAAAGAGGAAAAGGCTCAAATAACTACAGTCAGAAATGAAGAGAAGTGACAACTGACAACAAAGAAGTACAAAGTATTATGAAACAGCTGTGAACAATTTTATGTCAACAAATTTGACAACATAGAAGAAATGGATAAATCCCTAGAAACATAAAATCTTCTAAGACTGAATCATGAAGAAATAGAATCTAAGGAGGGCATGTATTGCACGGAGCACTGGGTGTTATATATAAACAATGAAATCTTGGCACATCATGTCAAAAACTAATGACAAACTGGATGGTCACTAACATAACACAGTAAAAAATAAATAAATGGATTGATTACTAGTAAGGAGATTGAATCAGTAATTAAAACAAAATTTCCAACAAAAAAACCAGGACCAGATGTCTTCCCAGGTGAATTCTATCAAACATTCAAAGAGTATTTAATGACCGCTCTTTCTGAAACCCTTCCAAAAAGTTGAAGAGGAAGAAATACCCCAAACTTATTTTGTGGCCAGCATTACCCTCATACCAAAACCAGACAAGGACACTACATACATACATACATACATGGCCAATATCCCTCATGAACACAGATGCAAAAATACTCAACAAAATATAGTAAACCCAGGGGTGCCTGGGTGGCTCAGTGGGTTAAGCCTCTGCCTTCGGCTTGGATCATGATCTCAGGGTCCTGGGATTGAGCCCCGCGTCCGGCTCTCTGCTCGGTGGGGAGCCTGCTTCCCCCTCTTTCTCTGCCTACCTGTGATCTCTCTCTCTCTCTCTCACTCTGTCAAATAAATAAATAAAATATTTTTAAAAATATAGTAAACCCAGTCCAATAATACATTAAAAATTCATATACCACAATCAAGTGGGATTTATTGCAGGGATGCAAGGATGGTTTAACATGCACAAATCAATGTGACAAACCATATTCACAAAATAAAGGATAAAAATCATGTGATCATCTTTTTTTTAATATTATTTTTTTAATTTATTTTTTATAAACATATAATGTATTTTTATCCCCAGGGGTTGATCATCTTAATAGATGCAGAAAAAGCATTTGATAAAATTCCACATTAGTTTATGATAAAAACTCTCAACAACCTAAATGTCCATTGGTGGATAAAGAAGACACACACTCACACTCATGCACACATGTGGATGCACACACACACAAACACATATACACAGAATATACACAGAATGGAATTCTACTCAGCCATAAAAAGAATGAAATCTTGCCATTTGTGAAAACATGGATGAATCTTGAGGATATTATGCCAAGTGAAATAAGTCAGAGAAAGACAAATACCATTTCACTTATATGTGGAATCTAAAGAACAAAACAAATGAACAAACAAAGCAAAAACTCTTAGATAAAAAGAACAGATTGGTGGTTGCCAGAGAGTAGGAGGGTTGTGGGGTGGGCATAATGGATGAAGGAGATCAAGAATTATCAACTTCCAGCTGTAAAATAAATATGGAGATATAATGCAGAGCATGGCGACAATAGTCAGTAATATTTTATTGCAAATTTGATAGATGCCAAAAAAGTAAATGTTAAAAACTCCCATCACAAGAAAAAAGAACTGTGTAACTTTGTGTGGTGACAGATGACAATAAGACTTACTGTGGTGATGGGGCGCCTGGGTAGCTCAGTGGGTTAAAGCCTCTGCCTTCGGCTCAGGTCATGATCCCAGGGTCCTGGGATTTAGCCCCGCATCAGGCTCTCTGCTCAGTGGGGAGCCTGCTTCCACCTCTCTCTCTCTGCCTGCCTCTCAGCCTACTTGTGATATCTGTCAAATAAATAAATTAAAAAAAAAAAAGACTTACTGTGGTGATTATTTTGAAATGTATACAAATATCAAATCATTATGTTGGACACCTGAAACTAATATAATGTTGTATGTCAAATACACTTTAATTTTTAAAAATAATAAAATTAAAAATTTAAAAAGAAGAGACAATGAGAAGATGAGAATTGGAGATGCTGAGTATAGGCAACTTTTTTGAGGAGATATTTTGCAACGGGGAACTGAGAAATGGTTCGGTAGCCTGCCAGGAAACTGAGGTCAAAGAAAGGGCTCTTGTAGTGTAAGAAATCACAGTACATTAGTATGCTGATAGGAATGATCCAGTAAAGGTAAAAAATTGATGGTGTAGGGGTACCTGGGTGGCTCTGTCATTTAAGCGTTGGACTCCTGATCTCAGCTCAGGTCTTGATCTGATCTCAGGGTTATGAGTTCAAGCCCCACACTGGGCTCCAAGCTGGATGTGAAGCCTACAGGGAAAAAAAAAAAAAAAAAAAAAAGGATGGTGTAAGCAGAGAGTGAAGTGAGAAGGAGTGGGGTCTTTGAGTAGGTAAGAAAGGATGAGGTCACTGAGGTCACTGATGGGGAATCTCTTCAAAGAGTCTTTGCTCCAACTCCCTGCTTCTCCCAGGCCCAAGCCTTGCCCGGGGTCAGTTAAATTCCAGTCCCTGAAATAGAAGGGCAGTTTCCCACCCTTCCACAGAGACTATTGCATCAAGTCGGCACTGTCCACTCGTTTTTCAGTTCCCTCTCCATGTTTGGTATCTAGGGATTTCACTCTGCTGCTTGTGATTTTGACTGTGCTTTCAAACCATTTTTTAAAACTTCTATGCCTTTCATGGCTTTATATTTGGAATTTTGCCCTGGCTATCTCAGCCTACCATCTTACTGGAAATGAGAATGCCCTAGAGTGATTTGTCTCAAGTATGAAGCTGTCTAGGCCATATGTAAAATCCTTTGCTAGTTTACAATTACCATCAGAATGAAATCCAGGTTTCTTACAATGACCCAGAACACCTGTCACTCCTTTCTAGACTTGTAGCTATCCATCTCTGCAGCCTCAGGGGACACCAGCGTCCTTGGACCCACTTTGCTCACTCCAATAGACCCTTGTCTTTACATATGCTGCTCTCCTCCCTGGAAAGGCACATCTCTTTCATATGTGTCATGTTTACTTATGCTTTTTGGACGCATTTCAGCAGTTGCCTTTGAGGCATCTTTGCAACTCCTTTTATCCCCAAGAGTGTTTCAAATGCCTGTCTCATGCGTTCCGTCAGCCAGTGTTTAGCTCCTAAAAAGCTTTCCACTCTGGGCATCATGGTACCTTTTTATTTTGTGGTCCAGTCAGCTCCTGGCTGCCTCCAGCACTCCTCGTGCTTCCATATGTTCGTCCCTAATAGCTTGGTAAATATCTGTGTTGGTTTTTGTTTGGGTGCAGTACAGTTTTCAATATGAGTTACAGAAGTTCTCAAAATAGATTTGACTCACCGGAAAGAAAAACATATCTTAACAATTTATTAATGTAAAAAATGTTATCTTACTGATTGCTACAACTTTTATACACCACTGGTACAGCACAGAGAAATACAGACTCCCACAATTATTTATATATGTTTATAGGCAATGTATCTTTCTTCCTTTGTGAGAAGTCTGTTCATATCCTTTTCTCAGTTTTGATTGGGATGTTGATATTGTTCATATTTATTTGTAAATGCACTTTGTAACTAAAGGCATTTCCTTATGAGAAACCCTTTGTTTCTGGTATACATATCCAAGTGTTTTTCTAGGTTTATTGAGCTTTCTTAACAGTGTCTTCTTCCGTGCCAGTGGTCAAATATGTCTCTTTTCCTTCTTTGGCTTCTGACCTTGGTGTCATTCTTGGGATATCCTTCACACTAAGATTGTGAAACTGTTCAAAATTTAATATAGTGCCTTGTTTGTATGGATGTATGTGTTTATTTATTTTTACATTTTCAGATTTTAGTCCACCTAATTTTTTTTTTAAAGATTTTATTTATTTGACAGAGAGAGACCACAAGTAGGCAGAGAGGCAGGCAGAGAGAGAGAGAGGAGGAAGCAGGCTCCCTGCACAGCAGAGAGCCCGATGCGGGGCTCGATCCCAGGACCCTGGGATCATGACCTGAGCCGAAGGCAGAGGCTTTAACCCACTGAGCCACCCAGGCGCCCCTAATTTTTTTTTTTTAGTGTTGTGAGAAAGTAATCTAACTTTACTTTTTCCTCCAGGTTTAGCTAATTGCTCCAATGCCATTTCTCAGTTAACAGTTTTAACTGTTAATGATTTACAGTGACAGCTCTAATATATTTTCAGTAAGAGCTCAGAGTCTGTGGTCAGAGAGGTCTGTGTTTGCATGGTGACCACCTCTTCCCTGCTGCTGTGGGGATTCATGGAGACAGTTTATGTGCAGCACTGACACCAGAGGGGCATTGACTAATGTCATTATGTTGGGCATCATTTTGACTTAGGAGTATAGCAGGATTCATAGATTTTTGGGGGAGCTCTATTCTATTCTGTTGGTCTGCTCATTTATACCAGGACAGTACTGCTTTAATTTCGCAGTTTCATATAATGTTTTAATCTCTAATGGGTAAAATCTCCTGTGTGAACTTTAACTTTTTGTAAATAATGTTTAAAGTCTTTTTATTGCACATATAATAACACTTATCATTGCTCCTTTTTCCATGTCATTAATTATTTTAAAAGCACTAAAATTTTTTAGTATTCTTGGGTTTAGCATTTAGTATTTTTAGTATTTTGGGGTTTAGCATTTAGGATTTTAGTATTTAAAATGTAAAAAAGAAGTTGCTGTGGCTGATATCAAAGAGGTTATTGCCTAGGTTCTCCGCTAGGATTCTGATGGATTCCTGTCTCACGTTGAGGTCTTTTATCCATTTTGAGTTTATCTTTGTGTACGGTGTAAGAGAATGGTCGAGTTTCATTCTTCTACATATAGCTGTCCTGTTTTCCCAGCACCATTTATTGAAGAGACTGTCTTTTTTCCACTGTATATTTTTTCCTGTTTTGTCGAAGATTATTTGCCCTTAGAGTTGAGGGTCCATATCTGGGCTCTCTACTCTGTTCCACTGGTCTATGTGTCTGTTTTTATGCCAGTACCATGCTGTCTTGGTGATCACAGCTTTGTAGTAAAGCTTGAAATCAGGTAACGTGATGCCCCCAGTTTTATTTTTGTTTTTCAACATTTCCTTAGCAATTCGGGGTCTCTTCTGATTCCATACAAATTTTAGGATTATTTGCTCCAGCTCTTTGAAAAATACCAGTGGAATTTTGATTGGAATGGCATTAAAAGTATAGATTACTCTAGGCAGTATAGACATTTTAACAATGTTTATTCTTCCGATCCAAGAGATATGTCTCCAAAGGCAAAGGAAACAAAAGCAAAGATGAACTTTTGGGACTTCATCAAGATCAAAAGCTTCTGCACAGCAAAGGAAACAGTCAACAAAACAAAAAGGCAACCCACGGAATGGGAGAAGATATTTGCAAATGACAGTACAGACAAAAGGTTGATATCCAGGATTTATAAAGAACTCCTCAAACTCAACACACACAAAACAGACAATCATATAAAAAAATGGGCAGAAGATATGAACAGACACTTCTCCAGTGAAGACATACAAATGGCTATCAGACACATGAAAAAATGTTCATCATCACTAGCCATCAGGGAAATTCAAATTAAAACCACATTGAGATACCACCTTACACCAGTTAGAATGGCCAAAATTAGCAAGACAGGAAACAACCTGTGTTGGAGAGGATGTGGAGAAAGGGGAACCTTCTTACACTGTTGGTGGGAATGCAAGTTGGTGCAGCCACTTTGGAAAACAGTGTGGAGATTCCTCAAGAAATTAAAAATAGAGCTTCCCTATGACCCTGCAATTGCACTACTGGGTATTTACCCCAAAGATACAGATGTAGTGAAAAGAAGGGCCATCTATACCCCAATGTTTATAGCAGCAATGGCCACGGTCGCCAAACTGTGGAAAGAACCAAGATGCCCTTCAGCGGACGAATGGATAAGGAAGATGTGGTCCATATACACTATGGAGTATTACGCCTCCATCAGAAAGGATGAATACCCAACTTTTGTAGCAACATGGACGGGACTGGAAGAGATTATGCTGAGTGAAATAAGTCAAGCAGAGAGAGTCAATTATCATATGGTTTCACTTATTTGTGGAGCATAACAAATAGCGTGGAGGACAAGGGGAGATGGAGAGGAGAAGGGAGTTGAGGGAAATTGGAAAGGGAGGTGAACCATGAGAGACTATGGACTCTGAAAAACAATCTGAGAGTTTTGAAGGGGTGGGGGGTGGGAGGTTGGGGGAACCAGGTGGTGGGTATTAGAGAGGGCACGGATTGCATGGAGCACTGGGTGTGGTGCAAAAACAATGAATACTGTTACGCTGAAAAGAAATAATAAAAAAATGTAAAAAAGGATTATAGATAATACATTTAATAGAAAAAGTTGAATGGTTTAGGGGTATTACATTGGCTGGTTGTATCATGAAGAAGAAATTTACTGTTTTTCATTGCTACTGAGAACTAAAGGAGCATATATGTCTAAATTGCAACATGGGTTTCAGTTAAACAAAGTGTTTTGGTTTGAGTTTTTTGTTTGTTTATAGGTTTGGGTTTTTTGTTTTGGTTTTGGTTTGTTTCTTGTGGGGTTCTTTTGGTTTTTTGTTTGTTTTTTTGTTTTTAATGTAAGTCTGACTTGGGAATGAAGCATATTTCCAAAGAAAATTTGAACCCTGTTGTGGGAATTTTTTTTTTTTAATTGTCTGATGCTTCTTTCTCTTGCTCATCCTTGATTCTTATCCTGCTGAGGGGAAAGGAATGAAAACCAGCTGACTGCTTGAGGGACTTTCTAACTTTATGATTACATGAATGTTAACATTTAATGCAGACTAACCGGTATTTTGGGAGTTTCCAGGCATGTTAGGCACCCAAATACTGCTATCCTCACCAGAATCACACTTAAGCCCACGGTTTTGCACAATGCTATATGTCTCTTAGAACACTTATTTTCCTTTGTTTTGATGTCTTCCTTGCCCTGTCATTAGTATTTCAAGCATACCACCAAGTTATTATCGCTTCACATTTTCTCCTAAAATACAGCTTTTCCCTTGTTTGTTTTCTGCACATAGATGATGGGACAGGAAGCAGCAGGAAATGATCCCTTACTGACCACTGTCATTTAGTGTTCTGTGGTTTCTTTTGTCACAGTTTTTTTTTTTAATTTCACACTTCCACTAATTTTCTTGGTGCTCCTCCCAGCCTAATACTTATTACTACTGCAAGCTTTACATTTGAGGAAATTGCAGAATATCACCAGTGACCTGAAGGCAGAGAAATAATGGAGATTTATGGCATTGCAGTTTCTTAGAAACGTTTTAGTTTCCAGTTCCAGTTCTAGTTTTATTGTTGAATGGGTTGATCAAGCGGACATGATCACCAGTTGAACCTTGAGCAGGACCCAGACAGTTGGAGGCCCCCCCGCCCCCTGCCACCCCAGCCACCCCCACCACCCCAGTCCTAGAAGATATGGCCTACCCATTGTTCCTACAGAGGGGATTGTTCCAAGAACATAGACCTGAGACAGCAATTTTCTGCCAAGACTATCTGCATGGTATACATGAATGAATGCAGGTAAACACATCTTTATAAACTTTTAAGTTTTGGGCAGTGAGTGTTGAGATCTACTGATCTTGTGGTCACCCAAGACAAGCCTTGTAAGTAAGTTCCCTTGTTTATTAAACCCGCCACCTGCCAACCTAGAGAGCTCTGTCTTTCTTTGCTCTTGCCTTGCCATCTGTGTATGGGTCCCGTTTGTGAACCAACAGTTGGTGAGCCAGGCAGGAGACTGAAGAAATGGGTCTTGAGAAAGAAGCCACCATGAAGGATATCCTGAGTGAGCCATTGACCTCTCTGTGGGAGGAGTGGCTTGTATGTTAGATGCTTATGGACTGCTGCACGAGTACAGAACACCCCCCCACACCCCAAGGCAGGCTGCTTTCACGTGTTTGGTTGAGAAACAGCACTTAGCACGCTCTGCCCAAGAAGGGAGGCAAATGGCTTCTGCAGGGCACTGGGCCCTGCTGGGGGGCAGCTCAGCCACTGATACCCAGCTCTATGCTGAATCTCAACTAGAGAGTTGGAAAGAGAACTGAGGTTAGAGAAAGATATGCAATTGTCTGCTACTCTGTTAGCTTCAGAGCCAGCAGACAAGGTCAGAGAGCAGGACAGTATGTTGGAGACCTGAGTGTGCCATTTTGCAAAGCTATGAGGGCACAGGCTGCCATAGATTAAGCTCTGAGTGCTTGAGACCAAGCCTGATTAGAACACTAAGAGGTGGAATCTCTGGAAAAGTGAGGAGAGCAAAGGAGAGGGTGTTGTTATCAACAGTAAAATGGATGGAGTGCTCCATGCCATCCCAACACCCAGTACAAAGAAAAATTATGAATAACAATTGCCCTAGACTTCTGATGATGGAGAAACATACCCCAGAACTCCTAGGAGAAAATTTGCATTCTTACTCTGTCTTTTCAGTTGTCTGTAAATTTCATCATATAAACATCCCAGAAGATAAGTAAAACAATGCCCACAGAAACTGATGGGGAGTGGGGGAGAACGGGACTTTGTAAAATACAGACTGCTTCCTTCCCCAGAAACCGAGTGCACAGCTCCATAAGATTATTCATCAAGAACAAATTCAAATCTTAAAAGTCTTCCCACATATATTAGTAAAAACCTTTAGTCATGTGAGTGAGTAGTGGACTCATGGATAAAGTTTTAGAGTGAGAGCTGCAGGGTCTCTTTTTGTGTCTGTATATTTCTGTCTGTCTGTGGACACATGTCATGTATATGTGATGTTTCTTTGCCTCCCGCGGGTATTGCCCAAATTATTTTGTAAAAGAGCTCTATTTAATTGGCATCAACAAAAATAAGCTTTAATATCATAGTATACTTATGGAAAACTGAAACTTAGTTTTCTTTCATCTGCTATAAGGACAAGGTTTTCCTGGACTATTGGTCAGTTCTTGATGGGATTGTGAAAGGTTTTCCTTTATGTTTTAATTAGTCTGCTTTAAAACAAAGATTTTGTGTTTTATGAAAATAATTTTCTGTGCTTCATGTTGTCTTTATTAGGTCTTCGATTACTTAAGAGTCTTCTCTATTAAAAGAGCAAAGTTTTCTCTTATTGTTTTTTTAACCACAATGTAACTTCCTGTATTTGCATTTGAGGTCTTTGCCATTTTGGTTAAATAGATAACTAATTATTGTTTCACAGTGACTCAGGATCCTATTTCATCAAGTGTTTTAAAACCTTTTGGTATTTTTGACAAGTTTCCTAAAAACAAAATTTTCTTACTGAAGTCTTGTTGATCTTGAACTTACTTCGGGATTATCCAGAGGGTTCCTGGAAAATCTCATAAGATGTGTTCTATCGCCTTATAAAAGAGAGATATTAAACCAATTAAGCTTATTTGATATGTTAAATTACATGGGAAACATGACCAAATAAGAAGCGATGCTAAGGAAGCAAGGGCAAAAATGAACTTTTGGGATTTTATCAAGATCAAAAGCTTTTGCACAGCAAAGGAAACAGTTAACAAAACCAAAAGACAACTGACAGAATGGGAGAAGATATTTGCAAATGACATATCAGATAAAGGGCTAGTGTCCAAAATCTATAAAGAACTTAGCAAACTCAACACCCAAAGAACAAATAATCCAATCAAGAAATGGGCAGAAGACATGAACAGACATTTCTGCAAAGAAGACATCCAGATGGCCAACAGACACATGAAAAAGTGCTCCACATCACTCGGCATCAGGGAAATACAAATCAAAACCACAAAGAGATATCACCTCACACCAGTCAGAATGGCTAAAATTAACAAGTCAGGAAATGACAGATGCTGGCGAGGATGCGGAGAAAGGGGAACCCTCCTACACTGTTGGTGGGAATGCAAGCTGGTGCAACCACTCTGGAAAACAGCATGGAGGTTCCTCAAAATGTTGATAATAGAACTACCCTATGACCCTGCAATTGCATTGCTGGGTATTTACCCTAAAGATACGAACGTAGTGATCCGAAGGGGCACGTGCACCCGAATGTTTATAGCAGCAATGTCTACAATAGCCAAACTATGGAAAGAACCTAGATGTCCATCAACAGACGAATGGATAAAGAAGATGTGGTATATATACACAATGGAATACTATGCAGCCATCAAAAGAAATGAAATCTTGCCATTTGCGACGACGTGGATGGAACTAGAGGGTATCATGCTTAGCGAAATAAGTCAATCGGAGAAAGACAACTATCATATGATCTCCCTGATATGAGGGAGAGGAGATGCAACATGGGGGGTTAAGGGGGTAGGAGAAGAGTAAATGAAACAAGATGGAATTGGGAGGGAGACAAACCATAAGTGACTCTTAATCTCACAAAACAAACTGAGGGTTGATGGGGGGAGGGGGGTTGGGAGGGGGGTGGGATTATGGACACTGGGGAGGGTATGTGCTATGGTGAGTGCTGTGAAGTGTGTAAACCTGGTGATTCACAGACCTGTACCCCTGGGGATAAAAATATATTATATGTTTATAAAAAATAAAATTAATAATAAAAAAAAAGAAAAAAAAAAGAAGCGATGCTAAACTTTCTTTAGGGTATTTTTGTATGACATCCCTAAAAATCTGATATGTCTTGATATAATTTTGTCAGCCATAATTTTAAAATGTGTGTCACACTAATGATGTACTAGATTTGGCTAATTGCATTTTTAAAAAAATATTTTAAATAAGTAAAATCCTCTCAACGCAGGAAAAGCATTTGACAAAATACAGCATTCTTTCCTGATTAAAACTCTTCAGAGTGTAGGGATAGAGGGAATATTCCTCAATTTCAAAAAAACCCTCTATGAGAGACTATGGATTCTGAAAAACGATCTGAGAATTTTGAAGGGGTGGGGGGTGGGAGGTTGGGGGCACCAGGTGGTGGGTATTGTAGAGGGCACGGATTGCATGGAGCACTGGGTGTGGTGCAAAAATAATGAATACTGTTATGCTGAAAAAAATTAAAAAATTTTAAAAAAAGCCCTCTATGAAAAGCCTGCAGTGAATATCAATCTCAATGGGGAAAAGCTGAGAGCATTTCCCTTAAGATCAGGAATATGACAAGGATGCCCACTGTCACCAGTATTATTCAACATAGTACTGGAAGTCCTAGCAACAGTAATCAGACAACAAAAAGAAATAAAAGATATTCAAATTGCCAAAGAAGAAGTCAAACTCTCTCTCTTTACAGATGACATGATACTTTATGTGGAAAGCCCAAAAGACTCCACCCCCAAATTTCTAGAACTCATACAGAAATTTAGTCATGTGGCAGGATAAAAAAATCAATGCATAGAAATCAGTTGCTTTCTTACACACTGAAATGTAACTATAGAAAGAAATTAGAGGAGCTCCTGGGTGGCTCAGTGGGTTAAGCCTCTGCCTTCGGCTCAGGTCATGATCTCAGGGTCCTGGGGTCGAGCCCCGCATTGGGCTCTCTGCTCAGTGGAGAGCCTGCTTCCCTCTCTCTCTGTCTGCCTCTCTGCCTACTTGTGATCTCTGTCTGTCAAATAAATAATAAAATAAAATCTTTAAAAAAAAAAAGAAAGAAATTAGAGCATCGATTCCATTTATAGTAGCACCAAAATCTTTAAGATACCTTGGAACAAACCTAACCAAAGAGATAAAAGGTCTATACTCTAGGAACTACAGAACACTTATGAAGAAAATTGAAGAAAACACAAAAAGATGGAAAAACATTCCATGCTCATGGACTGGAAAAATAAACATTGTTAAAATGTCGATGCTGCCCCGAGCAATCTATACTTTTAATACCATCCTGATTAAAATACCAATGGCATTTTTCAAAGTGCTGAAACAAACAATCCTAATATTTGTATGGAACCAGAAAAGACCCTGAATTGCCAAGGAAATGTTGAAAAAGAAAAACAAAGTTGGGGCCATCACGTTGCTTGATTTCAAGCTATATTACAAAGCTGTGATCACCAAGACAGCATGGTACTTGCACAAAAACAAACATACAGACCAGTGAAACAGAATAGAGAGCCAGGTATGGACTCGCAACTCTATGGTGAACTAATCTTTGACAAAGCAGGTATAAATATCCAATGGAAAAAAGTCCGTCTCTTCAGTAAATAATGCTGGAAAAATTGGATAGCTATATACAGAAGAATGAATCTCGACCTTCTATTACACCAGACACTAAGATAAATTCTAAACAGATGAAAGACCTCAATGTGAGACAGGAACCCATCAAAATCCTAGAAGAGAACATAGGCAGTAACCTCTTCAACATTGGCCATAGTAACTTCTTGCAAAACATGTCTCTAAAGGAAAGGGAAACAAAAGCAAAAATGAACTATCAGGACTTCATCAAGATTAAAAGCTTCTGCACAGCAAAGGAAATAGTCAACAAAACTAATAGACAACCCACAGAATGGAAGATATTTGCAAATGACACTACAGATAAAGGGCTGGTATCCAAGATCTTTAAAGAATTTATCAAACTCAAAAAACAAATAATCAAGTCAAAAAATGGGCAGAAGACATGAGCAGACACTTACCCAAACAAGACATACAAATGGTTAACAGATGCATGAAATAATGCTCACCATCATTAGCCATCAGGGAAATTCAAATCAAAACCACACTGCAGTACCACCTTATACCAGTTAAAATGGCAAAAATTAACAAGACAGGAAACAACAAGTGTTGGAGAGATTGTGGAGAAAGGGTAACACTCTTACACTGTTGGTGGGAATGCAAGTTGGTGCAGCCACTTTGGAAAACAGTGTGAAGTTTCCTCAAAAACTTAAAATAGAGCTCTCTGATGACATGGCAATTGCTCTACTGAGTATTTACCCCCAAAATACAAATGTATTGAAAAGAAGGGCCATGTGCACCCCAATGTTCATAGCAGCAATGTACACAATAGCGAAACCATGGAGAGAGCAGAGATGACCTTCAACAGACGAATGGATAAAGAAGATGTGGTTCAGGAGCGCCTGGGTGGCTCAGTGGGTTAAAGCCTCTGCCTTCGGCTCAGGTCATAATCCCAGGGTCCTGGGATCGAGCCCCGCATCGGGCTCTCTGCTGTGCAGGGAGCCTGCTTCCTCCTCTCTCTCTCTGCCTGCCTCTCTGCTTGCTTGTGATCTTTGTCTGTCAAGAAGATGTGGTTCATATATACCATGCAGTATTACTCAGCCATCAGAAAGGGTGAATACCCAACTTTTGCATCAACATGGATGGAACTGGAGGAGATTATGCTGAGGGAAATAAGTCAAGCAGAGAAAGACAATTATTATATGATTTCACTTATTTGTGGAACATAAGGAATAGTGTGGAGGACATTAGGAGAAGGAAGGGAAAAATGAAGGAGAGGGGTGAAATCAGAGAGGAAGACAAACCGTTGAAGACTATGGACTCCAGAAATCAAACTGAGGGTTTTAGAAGGGAAGGCAGTGGGGGGTGAGACTGGTGATGGATATTAAGGAGGGCACGTGTTATGAGCGCTGGGTGTCATACGCAAACAATGAATCATGGAACACTACATCAAAAACTAATTATGTATTGTATGGTGACTAACATAACAGTAAAAAATATTTTTTAATAAGAATTAAAAAAATAAGCAAACTAAATAAATAAAATGTATGTCACAGAAATAGCCAGATTTCCCTGCTAACTGCATTATAATGAACTCTTATCAGACCTCTAAACATGGCTCTTTTAAAGCCTTTTTTCACTTACAGACATTTATTATTTTACTCTGACACTTTTGCAGAAGTGTTTCCTGCAAAGTGCATTATTTTCAAGTAGATTCATGGAAAAGACACTGACAAGTACAGATTTCTGATAGCTAAGATCTAATTCGCCTTCACGCGGGAGGGGCAGGAAGAGACCTTTCAAGTGCTTCTCCAAGGCTACCTGTACAAGTCCACAATATATCCTGGGATATTAGCTCAAGACCTGCCCCTGTTTTCCTTCTCCAGGTCAGCTGCAGGACACTCCGCAAGCTTTGCTGGAACATCTGTGAGAGGATGAGAGGTGGACCCACATAAAACTCAGGGATTAGGCACTGGTGAGGTTTTGGGGAGTCATCTGGTCAGGTGAGATGCGCATTGTCCCAGAAGCTCTGACTGATAAGGTGCAAGCCTATCCAACCCCTAAGGACATGAAAAAGGTGCACGCCTCTGTAGGGATTCGGCAGTTTGGGAAGATTTTTATTCCCCACCTGGCACGGTGCCTCCAGCCCTTATATTGCCTGGTGAAGAGAGGGCATGTGTGGGACTGGGTATCAGAGCAACAAGCCAGCTCTAGAAAGGCAAAAATACTAGTGAGGCAGATTGAAGCTGTGAGTATCTCCCACACAGGCTACCATTTGAGTGAGATATGTCTTTGGCTCCAGAAGGTATGGTTTGGGCACTGTGCAGAGACAACAGAAGATAAGAATAGCCTAGGAATTGTGACCCCAGCTCTGGAAGGGGGTGGAAATCAATATACCCTCTACCGAGCAACAGCTTCTGCCAGTGGACACAGTGTTCCTACAGGTAGAGCAAATACGGCAAGAACCTCCCTTTTTACCAAGGTCCTTTTGGCAAAAATGTTGGGTTGACAACATAGCCCGTTGACCCATCTCTGCCATAGCTCGAACTCCCACTTTGACTAAGTGGCATGCCTGTTTATGGTACAGGAGCATCCTGCCTGCCAGCCCGCTGTCTCCAGAAATGTGGATGCTGCTAGACCCTCTAAAGTATGGAGATGCTCTGTAGCCCCTGCTCCTATTCCTGTGTGGCCCCTGTGGCCTGTAGAGAGGGAGTGAGGGAAATACCCACTGATGCCTGGTGTACAGAAGCCTGGAACCAGGAAAAAGCCAAAGCAGCCGGTGGGCTGAACTTGGAGCAGTTTGGCCCTTGGTCTCTCCTAAGCCCTGGACGTTAACCCTTTGCAGTGACTATTGAGCTCTTCTAAAGGGATTAGCCCTAGGATTGGGATAATGGCAAGCCAAGGAGTAGATGATCATGAGTAAGCTCTTGTGGGGTCAGGATATGTGGAAAAGTTGAGTGCCTGCAAGGCACTGAAGCAGTCTTCACTGTCTTCCACATCCCGGCTCATAAGGCACTCACACCTTTGGCAACTGGAAAGCTGATGCCCTAGACTGGGTACAAGCCCTAAAAACTGACCCTTCAGAAGACACAGGAGATTGGTTGCATAGGAAGAACAGCTAACATTATGCCCAGGTGGGACAGCCTATTGCCGAAAATGCTGGGCTGCCCTTAAAATACAGTGATACGGATGATGCAGTAAGAACCCTTCATGTATACTCTAAACAATGCCCAGGGTAACAGCCAAAGGGGTCTGGGGACATCCACTGGAGCTCCAAGCAGTGATGGACTGGCAAATTAACTGTATTGGTCTCCACCCTCTGAGTAAGGTTCTAAATGTGCCCTGGCTTGTGTGGACGCTGTGTCTGGCTGAACCCAATCTTTCCACTGTTGCCATGCAAATCATGTTCCCGCCATTAAGGGATTAGAGAAACTGAGTTCCATGTACAGATACCCTCATTGAATAGACAGTGATTTGAGGTCACATTTCAAAGGGCATCATGTGTAAGACTGGACAAAAGAACTTGACATTGAATGGAAGTTCCATCTCCCCTATAACCTGCAAGCAGCAGGATTATATTGTAGAAAGGAAGAATGGAATATTAAAGCAGCAGATTAAATTACTAACAAGTAAAACCAGTTTGGCCAGGTGGACTGAAGTACTTTTCCAGGCTTTAATACATTTGAATGAGCAACCAGTAGGGCCTCTTGTCCCGTATGCTAGAATGAGGAACACTGCTGAGGCAGCCAATATTGAAAAAATATGGAAGCTGAGGGAAACAAGCGTTGCCCTCACTCTTGATATAGGTCAATGTGATACACTGCTAAGAACACCAAGCACTCTCATGCCTGGGAAAGGAGTTATTTATTGGAATTTGCAATGGGATGTCCTGCCGGAATGGGTGAATTGCTTTAAACACTGAGTGAGAGGAAATTGCTCAGTCTCCATTAGGATCCCATTGACCTGCTGCAGGCTAGAACTATTGAGACACACTATACCTGGAATGGAATATGCACCATTAAAAGAGGGAAGAAGGAAAGCCTCCCTGTCCTACTGCAGTCCATCTCCTCATGCCTGACAATGTTTCTCCCCCAGTGAACATGTATGAGAGGCACAACCAGCTCACATTCCCAAGACTGCCAACCTACCTCTCCTTGAAGCCAGGTGGGCCTGTTCTGTTTTCCACCATTACAATCATTTACTCACCATCTTTGTCCCCTCCATTGGCCTGGAGACATTTAATATATATAGAAAACCTTACGACATTTACCCAGCAATCCTTAAATGATAGCCATCACACCCTATCCTTACTGAATACTGCAGTGTCTCATATGACAAAAACTATCCTCCAAAATAGAATGGCCTTGGATATTATTATTGCCTCACAAAGGGACACCTGTGTCTTTACCCAGAGTCGTGTGTGTTCATTACTGATGAATTTGCTCATGTGTTATCTCTGTTAAATCACATGAGGACACACGTGGACACCCTGAGCAATCCAGCGCCCAGTCTAGGGGACTTACTAAATTAATAGTTTGAATCCTAGGGCTCTTGGTTCTTGTGACCTATTTTGGGAATCAACTTAGTCTGCATTTCCTCTTGCATGTGCCCAGATTGTTGCTGTGCTGTCTACCATCAGTGCAGCCAATTAGCCACCCAACAAGGCTCCTCCATGCTAGTGAAACCCCTTGCACATCACTCAGGGCACCCTTGGAAGAGGAGGGCATGTAAGACTAGAAGAGCTGGTCACAAGGGGTGGAGTACTGGAGAAAGTCATTAAGACTAGCAGTTGACCCCCAAGCTGGACCCAGGCAACTAGAGACTACTTCCTCCCTCCCCTGTCCTTGAATATGCATTCTGCCTACCATTCCCACAGTGAAAGTTGTTCCAAGGGCAGAGCCTCCAGAGAACAATGAGTTGTTGTGGCCACCTGGAAGAAATACGTGATTGATCCCAGTTAAGTCCTCAATGTGAACTTTCAGGATTTGGCAAGCACGTCTAAAGATCTACTCATATTGCTGCTGCCCAATACAAGCCCCATAAGTTCTCAGCTTATGAAACCTGCTACCTATCAACCTGGAGCAGTCTGCCTCTTCTTTGATCCCTTCTTGCCCTCTGTGTCCAGGAACAATTTGCAAACCAACATTTATTGCGTTCCATTAACCAAATATTATCTAGAACTAGCGTCGTAGTGGATGTTGTATGAGAATCAAAGCGTTTAATTAGTTATACATTTATCACTCACTAATATTTATTGAGAGCCACCTTATAGGTGCTGGAGATACACTGGAAAGAAACTGGACACAGTTTTCAGTCTGGCATGGTTGGCACACCTAAGTGTTACAAGTGCTATGAAAAAAGAGGTGACAATTTATTAATTTCATTTATTCAACACACATTTCTAGACCACCTCTTGCTTTGTGGGAAGCATAGAAATTACATAAACTGGGAAGTAGGTTATCAGGGGCTGCCTGTAAGAGGAGTTAAGCACTAGTTAAATGTAGGGGCTTTTTGAAGTTGTAAGTAAACCAGTTACATCTCATGTTCATGAGTCAAGGATCACGAAGCAGAAAGTGGAAGAAATTTCCCTCTTGTCTTCCTACTCCCTGCCGCCATTAGAGCCACCCATCGCACAGACTGCCATTTCAAGGGGGACAGCTGGAGCAGTGATGGGAGCCAAGTCAGGCTGGCAGGTGGAGAGGTCAGCAGAGGGGCCTGCAGGGGCAGGGGAGACTCTGAACATGCTCAGGGAAGAGATAAGTGTAGGTGTCTATGAAGTGAGGTCTGTGAAGAAACATGCTCTTTCCACGTGCTCTGAAAGTGGGAGTTCTGATAACCTTTCCACCCTTTGCAACTTTGGCTTTCAAACAACAATTCATTCAACCAGCCATCAAATCAACCAGCCAAAAACTCCCATTTCTAACACTGAGCAGCCTTTCACGTCGAGTTCTTCCTCTGCCCCGTTCTGGATGGCTTTCAACCTTGGATGCTCATTCGAATTATCTAGGGAGTACTACAAATATTGATGCTTGATGTCCACCCCCTCCGAGATTCTGATTTAAATGGTCTGAGGTATGGCCTGGGCATTATAATTTTCTTAAAAGCTCCCCAGATAATTCTAGGTACTAACTCTAATGTACTAACAAGCTTGATACTTGTTAGTCTGAAAAACAAGTGTGATCAACGCACCATCCAGTTCACGAAAGGAAAGAGGACACTGCTAATCACGTTCATCTGTTTGCTTTGTTAGCAAAACCAGTGCAAGCTTAAATGACAATTGCTCAGGGTCTTAAATAGATGTTAGGTTTAGAACTCTTGAAAATAGCTTCCAGGTAAACTAATGTGAATTGATGAAGAAGGTGAAGCGGTGGCGGCCCAGACAGGAGTCCTGGGAAACCTGTGGCCACAAAGGGCTGCTGGTACGTGGGTGTGCAGACAGTCTTCCATATTGCAAAGGACATGCTCCCAGGGGCCCTATCCCAAGACTCCAGAATTAGCTGTGCTGCCAAGAAGTGTAATATGCAGATGGAAAACTAGAAGCAGCACCTGATTGATGGCATGGCATGTGGTGTTTATCAGAACCTCCTGGAGTACTCACAGCAGGAGAGCAGTCCATGGTATGACTGTCCTTTCAAACCCACACCTGAAGTTGAACGAGGATGAACCATTGCCCGGATCCAGATGCACCATCAGGAACTGTGTGGCCACATCCCCTACACCCATTTTTTGGAATCTAATGTGTACGCAGCTCCTTGGCTCCCTGACCTTCGTGCCGTTTCATGTTCTGGGTGGGGGAGAATTACCCCACCTACCAGCCTGTGGAGCCAAAGCTGTGTCCTTGTACTCCTCTGCACCCGGAACTGAAAGGCCGATCCCACCAAAGAGCCCCTGGTTTGCTGTGAGATTTGAGGAGGATTTGTGGGCTTTGTGTTCCCTGATTCCCTCCCTCCTAGAGATTTAACCTTAATGAAGGCCCTAATAAAACTTTGTCCTGGGGTGCCTTGGTGGCTCAGTCATTTGAGCGTCAGACTCTTGATTTTGCCTCAGGTCATGACCTCAGGGTCATAGGATTGAGCCCCACCTGGGCTCCACGCTGGCATGGAGTCTGATTGAGATTTTGCTTTCTCCATCTCTTTCTGCCCCTCCTCCTGCTTGCACACTAAATAAAAAAATAAAATCTCAAAAATCATATGAGAAAACAAACAAACTGTGTCCTTCCCCTGTCCTACCTCCTCTCCACCAGATTCCCTCCCAAACTTTCCAGGTTGCTCAATGTCCAAAGATGACAATCTGAGAAATTTCTATGTTATGAATGGCCATTGGCTCACCTATCTTTAGAAAAAAAGAATGTAAGTGTTTACAAACAGTGGTTTGGTATATGTGTTGTGGGTTTGGGGGTCAGCGGTTGTGGGCAGGCCTGGGGAGAGCCTTTTTCTTGTCCTCAGTCTTAGGGCAAGGCAACCTGGAAGCCCATTTGTAAAGTTTAATTTTATCTATGGGCGTAGAGATTTTTTTTTAAAGTGCTATACTTTCTTTCCATGGATTTCTTTCTTTTACAAATGTAGACAAGTGAAACACCTTACTCCTGTGTTGTCTCAGGAATAATTTTTATGACTAATAAATGAAAATTTATGAAAAAAATTCTCATGGAAAGTTCAGTTTTATCTTGGAAGAAAAAGTAAAAAATGACACATCTTCAAAGTAGCCAAAAGAATATTTGTGTTCCCAGGAAAAATCTCATCTGCTTCTTATAATGAACACTTACCAACACAGCACCCAGAGGCCGTAAGGTTACTCTAAGAATTTTATTTCACTGCAATATCATAAAAGAATAAAACTGCATGTTTATTTTCTTGAGAAAAAAATAACAATAAATGTTTTTCTGCATGAGTTTTTAAATTCTGTCTTTTACATACGCTATCTGAATTTTATAAATTAGAATTCTGTCCCTCCCCCCAATAACAGAAATAATCTTCTCTTTGTGGAGATGGTTTTTTCTCTTCCTTTGAGAATCAGCTCTCAACACAGGATGTGGGTACGAATAGCAAACCCCTGAAAAAGTGAGCAGCAATATTTTTAATTTCCCCCTAACTTAATCAAAAACTAGCAGTTAAACACAAGTTAAGAATTTTTTCCCCCTCAAATGGTTAATTTCACCTCTGGTAATTCACCTGGGATATTATGCCTGCTTGATAAGTGGAAGAACAATCTAACACACACATGCACATGCACACATGTGCACACCCAGACACACACATGCATCCACACACAGGCACACATACACACAGAGCCTGGCTCATTCTCCCTTGGCCTCACTCCTTTGCCTCCAGGTTTGAAAGGTGACTTATCAGGAGGTGCGGAGTCCCAAATTTGCATTCTTTGAGGAGAAACACAGCTAGGAGACAGATCATCTGAAGCTGAATGTTTCCCCTTGTGATGGGTTTTACTTCTGATTGTGTGGAATAGGACAGGAACTGTTGGGGATCTTGTTAAAATATAGATTCTAGGGGTTCCTGACTGTCTCCTTGTTAGGGGTTGTGAGTTCAAGCCCTACACTGGGCATAGAGCTTGCTAAAAAAACAAAAACAAAAACAAAAAAACTAAAAACAAAACAAAACAAAACACTTTATAATTCAGCAGGGTTCTGGAATAGGGTCCAAAAGTTTGCATTTCTAATAAGCTTCCAGGTGATGTAATCCCTTCTGCTCTGTGGCACAGAAGAATGCTTCTCCTGGACCTCTTCTTCCTACCTGCTCTCTGTCATAGAATTTTAGAATTGTAAGGGATCTCGAACGTCTTTTCTAGTTACCCCTAAAATACTGGCCTATGGAGTATCCACATTGGAATCAGCAGGGGAGCTTTAAAAATCTAGATTCTCAGAGATTCTGATTCTGTAAGTCTGTGCCCCTGGCATCTGTATTCTTCCAAAGACCTGGTTAGTGACAGCATCAGGACCCAAACTTAGACCTTTTTCAGCTCACCACCCTGCTATTTACTCTTCTGCTGCCCAGGGCAGTTGTTTCTGCTAAGAAAGGAAAGCGATTTCCCATCCCTGAGTAGATGACTCTTAAGTATAAAATAAAAGTCATGTCCAATGATTTAATGGAGTGCTATATTGCCAGAATAATTTCCTGTGCTGGAAGCAGTCCCAGAGATGTCGAATGTGCATTTCTTTCTACCCTACTCGGAGGAGTAGAAAGGAAGGAAGTTGTATGGAGAAATGCACTATAGAAATGTTTCCCATGATATTTCCCTAGGAAATAATTTCATAGTTTAAAAAGTCCTTGTTTCTGGATGTTTTTCTGACACCCATTGGAAAATATTGATGCTTTCAAAGGTTCCCATATAATCAGCAATCCTAAAATTGACATGTTGCAACTCATTTTTCCTTAGAACTTGAAGATTTCATAGTTTTTTTCATCTCATGTGCCATATTTCTGGTAGTGGGTTGCCTTTACCTGGTCTCTGATTTTAGGTGAAACCCAAAAGCTTGGCACGAAGCCTGCACCTTCTCCTTCCTTACTGAGGTGCGCCAGTTCCAAGAATGGAATTGTGGTTTGGATTTTTCCTGCAGTCTGGGTAATTCTGGCTTCACAGTTTTTTGGTTTTTTTTTTTTTTTCTTTCTCTTTAGGAAGAGGAAAATCTCCATTAATGCTAACAAGAAGTATATGTTGGTCTTGTCCCCCATAAACAAGCCTGTTGACAGGGGGAGGAAGGCACCATGGCTTTGGGAGAAATTTCTCTGCAGTATCTGCATCTTGAAGCCAGACTTTCTTTTCTTTATGTATGGTGAGGAATCTCAGCCTGGATTCTGAATCTCAGCCTGGCTTCCTCAATTCTGAAGCCACAGTGGGCTGCTCTGACAATTGGAGACACCAGCCTATGGTCACCCCCAGGAGTTACCTGGTAAACAGGCTCTCTCCTGACCCATCCTTGGATGTCTGTGCTAGAGAAATAGCTCTTCTCATCCTATGAATGCCACCTCTCATGAAAGGATAAACACAAAAAGAACCTTCTTCAGAGTGAGTTTTCTAAGCAGCTTATAAGCAAGTGGTCTAAGATTCATTCTTTTTAAGATTTATTTATTTATTATTTGTTTGTTTGTTTTAAGATTTTATTTATTTATTTGACAGACAGAGATCACAAGTAGGCAGAGAGGCAGGCAAAGAGAGAGGAAGGGAAGCAGGCTCCCTGCCCAGCAGAGAGCCTGATGCAGGGCTCGATCCCAGGACCCTGGGACCATGACCTGAGCCAAAGGCAGAGGCTTTAACCCTCTGAGCCACCCAGGTGCCCCTTATTATTATTTTTTATTATGTTAGTCACCATACAGTACATCATTAGTTTTTGATGTAGTGTTCCATGATTCATTGTTTACATATAATACCCAGTGCTCCGTGCAATATGTGCCCTCCTTAATACCCATCACCGGGCCATCCCATCCACCCTACCACCCTCCCCTCTAAAACCCACAGTTTGTTTCTCAGGGTCCACGATCTCTCTTGGTTCGTCTCCCCCTCTGATTCCCCTTCCCACTTCATTTTCCCTTCCTTCTCCTACTGTCCTCCATGCTATTCCTTATGTTCCACAAGTAAGTGAAACCATATGATAATTGACTCTCTCTGCTTGACTTATTTCACTCAGCATAATCTCTTCCAGTCCCGTCCATGTTGATACAAAAGTTGGGTTTTCATCCTTTCTGATGGCTGAGTAATACTCCATTGTATATATGGATCATATCTTCTTTACCCATTTGTCTGTTGAAGGGCATCTTGGCTCTTTCCACAGTTTGGTAATTGTGGCCATTGCCACTATGAACATTGGGGTGCATATGCCCCTTCTTTTCACTACATCTGTATCTTTGGGGTAAATACCCAGTAGTGCAATTGCCAGGTCATAGGGTAGCTCTATATTTAATTTTTTGAGGAACTTCCACACTGTTTTCCAAGCTGGCTGAATGCAAGTTGGTGCAGCCACTTTAGATTCATTCTCTTTTAAGGACACAACAAACATTTCTGGGGACCCAGGTTTTAGTAGGTGCTTCATGACGCGGTGGATTGAGCCCTTGTGAGATCAATGGCTGAGTGCAAGGTTCAGTTCCCCTCTGCATGCACAGGTGTGCTAGAGCTTTAGGCTTCATAACTTAAAATGTAGATATGGTCACCCCAACCTTTCAAATGAGAGGAGATACGTAGAAGCTCTTGGTGGGCTGTAAACCTTGAAACAAATATAAGGCAATATTATTGTCACATGTAAGGTGTCATTGTTGGTCTTCTTCCCTGGTAGCCTTTTTATAAGCTGTGCGGCTGCTGCAACAACTCTCCGCTGATACCAATTCCTATGGGAGCAGAGTTTCCTGGGATTCTCAGCTGCTGCTTTCTGACTTCCAGCACAGCGTCAACACCAGGCAATATTTTCCGGGAGTTGCTCCTAGCCAAGGTATAAGTGTGTCAAAGAGTCTAGGATATGGGAAACACAGGCTTCTCAGAAGGATGACCTCGGCTGGACTTCTCATAAATCTTGCTGAAACTTCCCTAGAAACTGTTCTGCAGCTTAACCTCCTCCCTTTCCCTACTTTCCTCCCTCAAAGGAGCCAGAACTCACAGTAATCCAATTGTTCTCCTGTCCCATCCACCTCCGTCCTCATTTTTCTCCCCTGAGGTTGCCCGTCTTCATTTCTTGAGAAACTTCTTCCATGCCTTCATCTTGTCTTAACATCTGCTTCTCAGATGCAGACAAACATAGACCATGCATTCAGCTTTCAATGAATGTCCCACAGCACATATAGCTGTTGGCAGTAACAATCCCTCCCAGACTCTGGGAGCTCCCTTGGCACGTGCTTCCTGGACCAAGACAGTTTGTCTGGTTCTACTCAGTTCTCCTGCACTTGGCCAGGGACAGGGCCACACAGGGATGGAGGCCGAGTGCCCATTTCAGGCTGGGACCCACGTTCTAAACTGCCCCTCAGTGTCTCCCTGGGGCCACTACTTCTTTCTTTAGTCCTTCATTCACAAGAAAACGCCTCATTTTGTCTTTTTTCCACACACAGTAAGCCTTAATATTCCTTGATGAGAATGAAGTAGGTTGCCGTGGAGTTAAAAACAACCTAAGTGACTTATAATAACAAAGGTTTATTTTTCTCTTCTCCTGCAAGTCTGACACGGACAGGCCAGAGGGTTGTGCCCTTCATAGTGATGTCGAACAAAGGCAGAGGCTGAGTGTGTACCACCCTGATGACCAAGACAGAGAAGAGCAGACTGGAGTCTGAGTGCCTATGGTAGAATGCCTCCTTCCAGAAGTGACATGTTATGTGCTCCCATTTCATTGGCCCATCCGAGTGTCTTGGTCATGCCTAATTCCATGGCGCAGGAAAGTAAGGCGGGGTGTGGGGGGGCAGATACACAGGTGACACTGCAGTCCCTCAGGAACGATGGGTCTGAGGGATCCCTGGTTCTTCACACGGAAGCTCTGATGCTTGTCCCTGGAAGCCTGGGACAGTTAAGTCCCCCTGGAGGGGAGAGAACAATAATTCTCATCCTCCCAAGGATGAGGCCAAAGATTTTTAACATGGCAGAAGAGGAATAGTTGAGTTTTTCACATCCTGTGTACTGAGTTCTACCAATATCCATCTTGGTTAGGAGGACAGAGCCAGCAAGGGGCTGGGGTTTGTATGAAGGAGGGTTTAATGGATGGATGTGGAAGGATTCTTTTCTCTGGCCTCAGCTAAATGACTCTATAGTTTGTTTGGCTCATGCTTTTTCTCTGGTGTAAGGAGGGTTCTTTTTTTTTTTTTTAAGATTTTATTTATTTATTTGACAGACAGAGATCACAAGTAGGCAGAGAGGCAGGCGGGGTGGGGGGGTGGAAGCAGGCTCCCCACTGAGCAGAGAGCCTCATTCGGGGCTCGATCCCAGGACCCTGGGATCATGACCTGAGCTAAAGGCAGAGGTTTTAACCCACTGAGCCACCCAGGCGCCACTGTAAGAAGGTTTTTAAGTACTTTGGATTTTTTTAAATTTAATTTTATTTTTTCAGTGTTCCAAGATTCATTATTTATGCACCACACCCAGTGCTCCATGTAATACGTGCCGTCCTTAACACCCACCACCAGGCTCACCTAACTCCCCACCCCCACTCCCCTCCAAAACCCTCTGTTTTTCTCAGAGTCCACAGTCTCTCATGGATCATCTTCCACTCTGGTTTGAATTTAAAAATGCCAAAGACAATGTGGATTGAATATCAGTTTTATCCAGTGAGTTGAGTAAAGGCTATTGCCGCATGGTTCCGGAGCAGGCCAATTCAATAGAAAAATTAAGTCCAACAGTTTTTTCATATTGTGTGAAACAGCAATCTACAAATGAACAGCAATATCCATTTTCCTGGTGGCCACACAAAACCAATTTACAAAAAATGAAAATACATAAAATATGTATAAAGTTAAAAACAAGAGTCTTTCTTTTTTAAGCAATAGTGAAGTATAATAGAAATTAAAGGTTTGAGGACACATTAGCAAAGGAGGTAAGCATCAGTGAGAGGAGTTTTAAGCAAATTAACTTGAAAGAGTATAATAAAATTCTGTTTGCCTCAAAAGAAAACTTCAGGTCTCAGAGTACACTTCCTCTAGACTCTAGACCACTGCAGTGCAGCTTCCTGGTCCCTCTCAGTTTAAAAAAAAAAAAAAAATCAGGAGGAGGAGTCAAGATGGCGGAGAAGTAGCAGGCTGAGACTACTTCGGGTAGCGGGAGATCAGCTAAATAGCTTATCTAAACATTGCAAACACCTACAAATCCAACGGGAGATTGAAGAGAAGAAGAACAGCAATTCTAGAAACAAAATCAACCACTATCTGCAAGGTAGGACTGGCGGAGAAGTGAATCCAAAGCGACGGGAAGATAGATCGCGGGGGGAGGGGCCGGCTCCCGGCGGAGCAACGGAGCAAAATCAGGACTTTTAAAAGTCTGTTCCGCTGAGGGACATCGCTCCAGAGGCTTAACTGGGGTGAAGCCCAGGCGGGGTCAGCACGGCCTCAGGTCCCGCAGGGTCGCAGAAGGATTGGGGGTGTCTGAGTGTCGCAGAGCTTACCCGTATTAGAACAGGGAAGCCGGCTACAGAGACAGAGCCAAGGAGTGACTCTCAGCTCGGGGTTGCCTTGAACCGGTCGCAGGCTCGGTCAGCTCGGAGCGCGGCCGGAGGCCAGGGTGACAGGAGTCATTGGGCGCTGTTCTCTGAGGGCGCACTGAGGAGTGGGGCCCTGGGCTCTCGGCTCCTCCGGGCCGGAGACCGAGAGGCCGCCATCTTCACTCCCGTCCTCCGGAACTCTACAGAAAGTGCTCAGGGAACAAAAGCTCCCGAAAGCAAACCCAGCAAACCCGAGCGGATTACTCAGCCCGGGCCCCGGGTAAGGGCGGTGCAACTCTGCCTAGGGCGAAGACGCTTGAGAATCACTACAACAGGCTCCTCCCCCAGAAGATCAACGGGAAACCCAGCCAGGACCAAGTTCACCTACCAAGGAGTGCAGTTTCAATACCAAGGAGAGCGGCGGAATTCCAAGGAGAAGAAAGCAAAGCATGGAACTCATGGCTTTCTCCCCATGATTTTTTAGCCTTGCAGTTAATTTAATTTTTTTTTCTTTTTCAATTTTTTTTTCTTTTTCTCTTCTTCTGCTAATTTTTTAAACTTTTACCGTTTTCTTTTTTAACGTTTTTTAAATAGTTTATCTAAGATATATATATATTTTTCCTCTTTTTATATTTTTTCTTTATCAGCTTTCTTTTTTTTAATAGTTTCTTTTTTTTTTTTTCTTCTGAACCCCTTTTTATCCCCTTTCTCCCCCCTCACAATTTGGGATCTCTTCTGATTTGGCTAAAGCATATTTTCCTGGGGTTATTGCCACCCTTTTAATATTTTACTTGCTCCTTCATAAACTCTTATCTGGACAAAATGACAAGGCGGAAAAATTCACAACAAAAAAAAAGAACAAGAGGCAGTACCAAAGGCTAGGGACCTAATCAATACAGACATTGGTAATATGTCAGATATAGAGTTCAGAATGACGATTCTCAAGGTTCTAGCCACGCTTGAAAAAGGCATGGAAGATATTAAAGCAACCCTCTCGGGAGATATAAAAGCCCTTTCTGGAGAAATAAAAGAACTAAAATCTAACCAAGTTGAAATCAAAAAAGCTATTAATGAGGTGCAATAAAAAATGGAGGCTCTCACTGCTAGGATAAATGAGGCAGAAGAAAGAATTAGCGATATAGAAGACCAATGACAGAGAATAAAGAAGCTGAGCAAAAGAGGGACAAACAGCTACTGGACCACGAGGGGAGAATTTGAGAGATAAGTGACACCATAAGACGAAACAACATTAGAATAATTGGGATTCCAGAAGAAGAGGAAACAGAGAGGGGAGCAGAAGGTATATTGGAGAGAATTATTGGAGAGAATTTCCCCAATATGGCAAAGGGAACAAGCATCAACATCCAGGAGGTTCAGAGAACCCCCCTCAAAATCAATAAGAATAGGTCCACACCCCGTCACCTAATAGTAAAATTGACAAGTCTTAGTGACAAAGAAAAGATCCTGAAAGCAGCCCGGGAAAAGAAGTCTGTAACGTACAATGGTAAAAATATTAGATTGGCAGCAGACTTATCCACAGAGACCTGGCAGGCCAGAAAGAGCTGGCATGATATATTCAGAGTACTAAATGAGAAAAACATGCAGCCAAGAATACTATATCCAGCTAGGCTATCATTGAAAATAGAGGAGAGATTAAAAGCTTCCAGGACAAACAAAAACTGAAAGAATTTGCAAATACCAAACCAGCTCTACAGGAAATATTGAAAGGGGTCCTCTAAGCAAAGAGAGACCCTCAAAGTAGTAGATCAGAAAGAAACAGAGACAATATACAATAACAGTCACCTTACAGGCAATACAATGGCACTAAATTCATATCTCTCAATACTTACCCTGAATGTTAATGGGCTAAATGCCCCAATCAATAGACACAGGGTAGCAGAATGGATAAAAAAAACAAAACCCATCTATATGTTGCCTACAAGAAACTCATCTTAAACCCGAAGACACCTCCAGGTTTAAAGTGAGGGGGTGGAAAAGAATTTACCATGCTAATGGACATCAGAAGAAAGCAGGAGTGGCAATCCTTATATCAGATCAATTAGATTTTAAGCCAAAGACTATAATAAGAGATGAGGAAGGACACTATATCATACTCAAAGGAACTGTCCAACAAGAAGATCTAACAATTTTAAATATCTATGCCCCTAACGTGGGAGCAGCCAACTATATAAACCAATTAATAACAAAATCAAAGAAACACATCGACAAGAATACATTAATAGTAGGGGATTTTAACACTCCCCTCACTGAAATGGACAGATCATCCAAGCAAAAGATCAACAAGGAAATCAAGGCCTTAAATGACACACTGGACCAGATGGACATCACAGATATATTCAGAACATTTCATCCCAAAGCAACAGAATACACATTCTTCTCTAGTGCACCTAGAACTTGTACAGGAATTCAGTAAAGTGTCAGGATATAAAATCAATGCACAGAAATCAGTTGCATTTCTCTACACCAACAACAAGACAGAAGAAAGAGAAATTAGGGAGTCCATCCCATTTACAATTGCACCCAAAACTATAAGATACCTAGGAATAAACCTAACCAAAGAGACTAAGAATCTATACTCAGAAAACTATAAAGTACTCATGAAAGAAATTGAGGAAGACACAAAGAAATAGAAAAATGTTCCATGCTCCTGGATTGGAAGAATAAATATTGTGAAAATGTCTATGCTACCTAAAGCAATCTACACATTTAATGCAATTCCTATCAAAGTACCATCCATTTTTTTCAAAGAAATGGAACAATAATCCTAAAACTTATATGGAACCAGAAAAGACCTCGAATAGCCAAAGGAATATTGAAAAAGAAAGCCAAAGTTGGTGGCATCACAATTCCGGACTTCAAGCTCTATTACAAAGCTGTCATCATCAAGACAGCATGGTACTGGCACAAAAACAGACACATAGATCAATGGAACAGAATAGAGAGCCCAGAAATGGACCCTCAACTCTATGGTCAACTCATCTTCGACAAAGCAGGAAAGAATGTCCAATGGAAAAAAGACAGCCTCTTCAATAAATGGTGTTGGGAAAATTGGACAGCCACATGCAGAAAAATGAAATTGGATCATTTCCTTACACCACACACGAAAATAGACTCAAAATGGATGAAGGATCTCAATGTGAGAAAGGAATCCATCAAAATCCTCGAGGAGAACACAGGCAGCAACCTCTTCGACGTCAGCCGCAGCAACATCTTCCTAGGAACATCACCAAAGGCAAGGGAAGCAAGGGCAAAAATGAACTTTTGGGATTTTATCAAGATCAAGAGCTTTTGCACAGCAAAGGAAACAGTTAACAAAACCAAAAGACAACTGACAGAATGGGAGAAGATATTTGCAAACGACATATCAGATAAAGGGCTAGTGTCCAAAATCTATAAAGAACTTAGCAAACTCAACACCAAAGAACAAATAATCCAATCAAGAAATGGGCAGAGGACATGAACAGACATTTCTGCAAAGAAGACATCCAGCTGGCCAACAGACACATGAAAAAGTGCTCCACATCACTCGGCATCAGGGAAATACATATCAAAACCCCAAAGAGATATCACCTCACACCAGTCAGAATGGCTAAAATTAACAAGTCAGGAAATGACAGATGCTGGCGAGGATGCGGAGAAAGGGGAACCCTCCTACACTGTTGGTGGGAATGCAAGCTGGTGCAACCACTCTGGAAAACAGCATGGAGGTTCCTCAAAATGTTGAAAATAGAACTACCCTATGACCCAGCAATTGCACTGCTGGGTATTTACCCTAAAGATACGAACGTAGTGATCCGAAGGGGCACGTGCACCCGAATGTTTATAGCAGCAATGTCTATAATAGCCAAACTATGGAAAGAACCTAGATGTCCATCTACAGACGAATGGATAAAGAAGATGTGGTATATATACACAATGGAATACTATGCAGCCATCAAAAGAAATGAAATCATGCCATTTGCGACGACGTGGATGGAACTAGAGGGTATCATGCTTAGTGAAATAAGTCAATCGGAGAAAGACAACTATCATATGATCTCTCTGATATGAGGGAGAGGAGATGCAACAGGGGGGTTGAGGGGGTAGGAGAAGAGTAAATGAAACAAGATGGGATTGGGAGGGAGACAAACCATAAGTGACTCTTAATCTCACAAAACAAACTGAGGGTTGATGGGGGGAGGGGGTTGGGAGAGGGGGGTGGGGTTATGGATATTGGGGAGGGTATGTGCTATGGTGAGTGCTGTGAAGTGTGTAAACCTGGCGATTTGCAGACCTGTACCCCTAGGGATAAAAATATATGTTTATAAAAAATAAAAAAAAATTATAAAAAAAATCATCCTTTCTGATGGCTGAGTAATATTCCACTGTATATATGAAACACTTCTTCTTTTTTTTAAGTTATTTTATTAACATAGACTGTATTATTTGCCCCAGGGGTATAGGTCTGTGAATCATCAGGCTTACACATTTCACAGCACAGCACTCACCATAGCACATACCCTCCCCAATGTCCATAACCCAGCTACCCTCTCCACACCTCCCCTCCCCCCAGGAACCCTCAGTTTGTTTGTGAGATTAAGAGTCTCTTATGGCAAAACACATCTTCTTTATCCATTTGTCTGTTGAAGAGCATCTCAGCCCTTGCCACCGTTTAGCAATTGTGGACATTGCTGCTATGAACCTTGGGGTGCATGTGCCCCTCCTTTTCACTACATCTGTATCTTCAGGGTAAATACCCAGTAGTGTAATTTCTGGGTTGTAGGGTAGCTCTATTTTCACCTTTTTGAGGAATCTCCACACTGCTTTCCAGAGTGGCTGCACCAGCTTGCATTCCCACCAACAGTGTAGGAGGATTCCCCTTTCTCCACATCTTTGTCAACATTTGTTGTTTCCTGTCTTGTTATTTTTTGCCATTCTAACTGGTGTAAGGTGGTATCTCATTGTGGTTCTGATTTGAATTTCTCTGATGGCTAGTGATATTGAACATTTTTTCATGTGTCTATTAGCCATTGAATGCTTTTTTTTTTTTTTTGAGAAGTGTCTGTTCATGTTTTCTGCCCATTTTTTTTTAACTTGATTATTTGTTTTTTGGGTGTTGAGTTTGAGAATTTCTTTATAGAGCTTGAATACCAGCCCTTTATCTGTAATATCATTTGTAAATATCTTCTCCCATTCTGTGGGTTGTCTCATAGTTTTGTTGATTGTTTCTTTTGCTATACAGAAGATTTTTATTTTGATGAAGTCCCAAAAGTTCATTTTTGCTTTTGTTTCCCATGTCTTCAGAGACATATCTTGAAAGAAGTTGCTGTGCCTGATGTCGAAGAGGTTACTGCTTATCTTCTTCTCTAGGATTTAAATGGTTTCACTCATATGTGGAACATAAGGAATAGTGCAGAGGACCACAGGGGTAGGGAGGGAAAACTGATTGAGAAAAAATCAGAGAGGGAGACTCTGGACTCCGGGAAACAAACTGAGGGTTACAGAAGGGAGGGGGTGGGAGAATGGGGTAACTGGGTGATAGATATTAAGGAGGACATGTGTTGTGATGAGCACTGGGTGTTACACACAACTAATGAATCATTGAACACTACATCAAAAACTAATGATACGTTGGCTAACTGAACATAATAATAAAAAATAAAAAAGCAAAGAAAAAAATCATTCAAAAAATATTATTCTCGGTCATGAGCCAGGCACCATCCTAGGCAAGGGGGATGCTGTCATGAGACCTATGCAGTATTTCAGCATAATTGGCTAGGTGTAGCTCTCTAAAATGGGCCCATACATCTTTTCTTGGTCACTGTTCATGGAACTGTTGTTCAAACAATTGTCCCAAGAGTACTATGTTCTGTGAAGCTTGAACCCAATTAGACCTCTGTGTATGGCACGGAGCAGCCATTCCCCTGGGTGTTATCTTACATGTATTCTTGCCAAGTTTTATTATGAGATGATGAATTCTTCTTAGCAGTCTTTATTCCACCAGGAATTACAAGGACAAGGCCCATATTTGCCTAAGGAGGAACAGACAGGCCTGATTTTAGTCTATCTACAATATGTAGATATGAAAGATTAGGAAAGACTCTCTCAAGAGGTATTTTTAGAAGAACATTAGATCACCAGATAATGTAGCATTTTATGGATCCAAGGGTTTTCTTGTTCCGCCTTAGTGTAGGGTATTAACAGGTACTTGCTCATATCTGTTTTAGGATCAGAATTAGAGGGAGAGGCCTGGCTTCAACATTATTGAAAATACCCATCTTTAAATTTATATTGAACAAACTATCTATTACTAATTTCTAGCATGGGCTTTTAATTGGAAAATAAGTGAAACTTCCCCAGAGTTTTCTTAGAGATTAATTTATACAGTGTTGGATGTGATTATTAATTCACCAAGAGAGGATTGGGGTATATAGAAGGCATTTTCTCAGTTACTTTTGTCTCAAGGTGGGGCTTTGGTGACACTATTACTAATCATGGGATTTAATCTGCCAAAATAAAATGCCAGCCATCAAGCACAGAGAATATATGATATAATAGCTACAATTTGTTGAGCCCTTACTAAAAAGCTCTCTTCTAAGTACTTCATAGGGCTTATCCTGTTTAACTTACCATCCAGTATATTGTGTGATTGAGACCGGGTGGAAGATCTTGTCAGACAACCCAGACTTCTTACATCTCACTGGACAGAGTGGGCCACTTATTCCCCTCACAGACCCATTACTGTAAAAGTAAACAAAAAGAATTGCCATAGCTGGGTTAGACTAATTAGGATTCATTCTTTGGGACTGGAGTCATTGCCTCCTGTGATAGGCAAAATAGTAATGTCCCTGGAGCCTGTGACCATGTTATCTTGCGTGGAAAAGGGAACTTTGGAAATGTGATTATGTTAAAGTTCCTAAGATGGGGAGATTTTCCTTGATTATCAGGTGGCCCCAATGTAATCACAAGAGTCTTTATGAGAGGGAAGCAAGAAGGTCAAAGAGAAGGAAATAATGGATGCAGAGGTTGGAATGAAGCAGGGCCACAAACCAAGGAATGCAGATGAATTCTAGTAACTGGAGAAAGCAGGGAAATGGACTTCTCCCTAGAACCTCCATTTTAGACTTCTGGCCTCCAGAATTACAAGAGAATACTTTTATGTTGTTTTAAGGCTCTGAATTTGTGGCTATTTGTTAAGTGGTAATAGGAAACTAATACAACTCTCAAAGAAAATTGAGATCCTGTTATCAAGAGTGAATAAAGAATAGGTGTGAGCAGGTAACTTTGAGTGTTTCCTGCACTTCAGGAGAAGAATCTGAATCACTAAAAACACAGTCTAGTGAGTACTGGCTAAGGAAAATCCCAGTAGGTGAGCTTAGGGATTGACGGGTCTGGAGTCTGTGTTTGACAGCTCTGATGCATCCAAATCATCTGATTTGAACACAATGTGACTGAGCTGTACTTGGGATCTAAAATTACTAGACCAAGTTGTTTGCAGAGAGACAGGGAGAATCAGTCAGGAAAAACAACAAGCTAGCACTGAGGAGGGGAATTAAACCTTTGTAAGAGGCAGCCTGGATATTTGGAAAAGATAAAGCAAGGGTTTTAGACAAGTCATGGGGATTTCATTTGTCAGGAAGATGCCATGGACTTAGCTTCCTTCAAGATGTCTGTTCCTCCAATCTCAGGATGTGGCTCTTGTCCAAGATGGCTGCTGGCGGTCCAGCATCTAATCTGATTATTTTTTTTTTAATTTTTTTTTCTAATCTGATTATGGGAAAGCAGGATGAAGAAAGAGAAGAGGGACAAAGCTTTCCTCACTTTTAAGGAGACATCCCAGAAGTTTCATACATCACTTCTTTTTATTTTCACTGGTCAGAACTTATTCACATGGCTAAATGTAACTATAAAAGGAGGTCAGGAAATGCCATCTTTTAGCTAGATGGCAGGACACCCAATTAAAATTAGAGTTCCTGTAGAAACCTACAGTTAAAAATAAATAAGTACAGGAGCTGTGGTGTTCAATGTGATGCATATAATTAACACTGCTATATGGTAAAGTTGAAAGTTGTCAATAGAGTAGATCGTAAAGGTTCTCAACACAAGAACAATTCTTTTTTTTTTTTGGTAACTACATGAGGTAATATATGAATATATGAAACTTACTGTGGTACTCATTTCACAGTTTATGTATAACAATTTATATATATGTTGTATACCTTAAACTCATACAGTGGTGTATATCAATTATGTCTCTAGAAAACTGAAAAAAACTTGAATTCTTATAGAAAAGGGGAAAATAGATACTGAGATAGTACTAACAGTCTTTCATAGAGAGTAAACATAGCACTGTATAATTGTGGCACTTTGTGGGTTTTTTTTTTTGACAGCAGGAACAGTTAAGTAAGAAATATGTTTTTTATTTCCATGAATAATGAGGTACTTCCTATTTCCAAAGAAATCTATCAGTGTTACCAATTAAATATGTTAGACTGAGCACAGACTTATTTCTACTCTGTCTCCAAACTCCACTAGGATGACACTGAATAAGTTTAAAGGGGAGAGTGAGGTACCTAACTGAAATCAGAGGGATTAAGTGGAGGATGTCATGGTATGGTGACATCTCTTCCTGTTCTCTTTCTCCTCCTGGCCATGCAATAATTGGCTGTTGGATTTATTACCTCTGTCTCTTCTTCTCCATTTCCCTTTTCCCCTACCAGATAAGAGATTGGAAGGCTTTCTGGAGAAAATGACTGGCTTGTGAAAATATGTTAACTTAAAAATACTTTAATTTTGTTCTTCTTAAGTTAAAAGAAAAGAATAGATTCCAAGTTGTAAATATATGTAATGGGAAACATGGAGTAAGAAGAACTTGGTTGAAACAAGTATTTTAGAGTCAGAGTTATTTGCCTCATGTTAATGAGATATGCATAATTAAGGGATTCTTGTATTTGATTCTATCAGGAAGACAAACAAAAATTTTTAACAAAAGGAGCAAAGTTCTCTCTAAGTTTGTTTTTTAGTTTACACAAGCTTGGGTCTTTCAAATATAATTATACTTCCTGTTACATATTTGCTTACTAAGGGCAGAAAGTATCCTTTATATTTAACTTCTAAATACAGAAGCTGTAAATGTATATACTATGTACACTGTAGAAAATTCTATTTGCCAGATAGAATTGTGTTTGTTCACTTAAGTTATAAGCTTTATTCATCATGGGAAATTGAATTTCCTGACCTGTTTTCTTATAATGAAATCACTAATCATCACCAGACTTGCCTTATTATAGTTAACTTTACCAGTAATAGAAGTTATGTAAATTCCCTAGATAATTCCTCCTTGTAGTTGTGAAAGTGAAAAATAAAATGGAGTTTATAGAATATTTATTTCTAAAACACAACACAAAATCTCACTCTTGCACAGACGCAAGAGAAAAGACTTACAAATTTGACACCTGGTAATCTCAGCAGCATTCCCCTAGTCACACCTCAGGGAAGCAGCCTCTCCCTGGGAACAAGTCTAGCCCATGCCAGATTTTTTTCCTCTTTCTTTCTTCCTTCCTCCCTCCCTCTCTCTCTTTCTTTCTTTCCTTTTTCCTTTCTTCTTTCCTTCCTTTCTTCTTTTTCACAATCATTCTTTTTTTAATTGCCTCATTCTTTTTTTTTGTTTATTTATTTATTTATTATTTTTTTATAAACATATAATGTATTATTAGCTCCAGGGGTACAGGTCTGTGAATTTCCAGGTTTACATACTTCACAGCACTCACCATAGCACACACCACCCCACCAATGTCCATAAACCCACCACCCTCTCCCTACCACCCTCCCCCCGGCCACCCTCAGTTTGTTTTGTGAGATTAAGAGTCTCTTATGGTTTGTCTCCCTCCCGATCCCATCTTGTTTCATTTATTCTTTTCCTACCCTCTAAGCCCCCCATGTTGTTTCTTAACTTCCTCATATCAGGGAGATCATATGATAGTTGTCTTTCTCCAATTGACTTATTTTGCTAAGCATAATACCCTCTAGTCCATCCACGTCGTCACAAATGGCAAGATTTCATTTCTTTTGATAGCTGCATAGTATTCCATTGTATATATATACCACATCTTCTTTATCCATTCATCTGTTGATGGACATCTAGGTTCTTTCCATAGTTTGGCTATTGTGGACATTGCTGCTATAAACATTTGGGTGCACGTGCCCCTTCAGATCACTACATTTGTATCATTAGGATAAATACCCAGTAGTGCAATTGCTGGATTAATTGCCTCATTCTTTTTTTTTTTTAAAGATTTTATTTATTTATTTGTCAGAGAGAGAGAGAGAGCGAGCACAGGCAGACAGAGCGGCAGGCAGAGGCAGAGGGAGAAGCAGGCTCCCCACAGAACAAGGAGCCCGATGTGGGACTCGATCCCAGGACTCTGGGATCATGACCTGAGCCGAAGGCAGCGGCTTAACCAACTGAGCCACCCAGGCGTCCCTAATTGCCTCATTCTTAACTATAAATGGACATCTGTGGGATGTCCAGCTATTAAGGAAATCCTGCAACATTGAAGGCAGAAAATAAAATAATCAAGGAGAAACAGTTCAGAAGAAGTAGAGACAACACAGCAGCAGAACACTTGAAGGAAGATATGCTATCCATAATAAAATAACTGAGATTGATCTAAAAAGGAAACATTCAGAAATAACAAAAAAAAAAAACTTTTAGGAAATTAAAAATAAGATAGCAAATAAAAAGTCAAAAGGTTGAAGTTAAGGACATCATCAACTTTAAAAGTGGAGCAAAGGAACTAAGTGATAGACAATAGGAAAGAAAAGAAAAGAAAATTACAGAACGAGTCAGGAAATCTGACATTAGTCTAATTGATACTAGAGCAAGAGAGAACAGAGAAAATGGAAGAGAAGAAACTGTCAAAGAAAGAATTCAAGACAATTTTCCAGAACTGAAGGATACAAGTTTCAAATGTAAAGTGCCTACTAATCCCCAGCAAAATGGTTGGAAAAAGGTCACCCCAGAGCATATTGTTATGAAATTTAGAGGCTGAAAGCTAAGGCTTGTTTAAAGTAGCTTTTGACTTTTCGGCTTCAGCATGGGAATTGGGTGAAAGTGGGGCAATCCCTTCAGCATTCAGAGGGAAAAGGAATTTCATTCTCAAACTAAAATTTTTCCCTAATTTCCCTCTCCCCTTTCTTTTGGTTATCAAACTCCTATGTTTTATCTAGGTATGTGATCACTCAGCTAGAGCATTTCCAGCTCTTATTGGAAGTTGGTGGATGGAGGATTAAGTTTTGGTCAGTGGAGTGTGAACAGAAATGATGCATCCATTTCCGGGTAATGTCTTGCCTTCTACTGCCCCCTTATCCCTTCCCACAAACCAGAACATGAATGGAGCTTCAACCATGAAGACCACATGTGAGGGCAGGAGTTAGCATTCCATGATCCATGAGCCAAATCTAGCCTGCCACTTGTTTTTGTAAATAAAGTTTTATTGGAATAAAGCCACACCCATTCACTAATCTTTTATCTGTGACAGCTTTCGTGCTACAGTGGCCACCTTGAGAAGTTATGACAGATCATGTATGGCCCACAAAGCCTAAAATATTTATTATTTGGCTCTTTACAGAAAGTCTGCTGACTTGTTTTATGTGATTATGAACAACAGGAGAGGAGCGTGGCTCCCAGAGTGACCTGGTAGAATAGAGACTCGTGTTTGCCTGGAGTGTCTGCTTACCTCTGGATTATTACCTGAGAGAGAGATTAACTTCTCTCTTATCTGAGTCACTACCTATCTAGGTCACTTTCTTATATCAGCTCATTTAAATTTAATATGCTACAAAACAATATCTTAACAAATTTAATTTCCAATAACAAACATGTAATGAATAAATTTAATGTTTCTGTAACAAAATGCTGAATATAGCTTAGCCACAAGATTAGGGTTATGTAAGACAACACTAATTACCTAAAAGTCAGGACTTATAGGGAACTCTTGTAATCTTAACTGGAGAGAGAAAATATGAAAACAACATATAGAATATGTATATATCTCACAAGATGGGGTCATGACCCTAATGTGGTTTAATATTTATATTCATAATGTTTTCGAGGTAAAATTCTTCTAAATATGCTCCAGTTTTTACTCTTATTTAATAAGACAAAGGACTGGCTCAGTCTTGTCTCCTCAAAGCAGCTGTCCACAGGGTCTACTTTCTTAAAGTTTGTCAATAAATCCTTAATTGAGATTTATATCCTCTGGCTTCAGCTGTGGCTCCTAACCAAGGCTGAATTTTAAATTGTGTGTCTTATAATTTTCCACCGCTAAAAGAGACAGAGGGTTTAATCCTAAAAGAAATCAGAGGTCAATTATGGGGACAGGGGGACACAGGACAGAGTAAAAGGGAAAATGAACCAACTTTCTCTTCTGCAGGGCCTGAATTATCCTCACAGCTCTCCCCTTTATGTCTGAGCTTTCATTTCACTTGGTAAACTGAAGGACAGAAATTTAGGAATAACATTAAAAAAAAAAAAAAAAGACCCTAAAATTTACTCAGTAGGAATGAAAACATACGTGCACATGAAAGTGAGTATGTAAATATTTAGAGGAGATTTGTTAATAATTGCCCAAAGATGAAAACAAGCCAAATCTTTCAACCAGTGAACGGATAAACATTCTACTCAGCAGTAAGAGGGGAGTAAACTACTACTAGGAGATAAGGAGAAATGATTATCGATACATGCAACAACAGCAGTGAATCTCAAATGCATTGTGCTAATGAAGAAAGCCAGATTCTCAGAGTTATCCAGTACATAATTCCATTTATCTTACATTCTAGAAAGGGCAAAATTACAGGATTCAAAAGATCAGTGGCTGCCAGGGACCGAGGGAGGGAGGATTACAATGAAGTGCAATACCAGAGAATTTGGGGGAGGAATAGAAGTGTTCTCAATCTGGTATCTGGGCATGGTTATATAACACTCAGCATTTGTCAACTCACAGAACTCTAAACTGAAATGAATGAATTTGACTGTATGTAAATTAAAATGTAAATTTTTTTTAAGTAAGAGAAAAACCCAAAGATAAAAAGAGAGTAAATTTAGAAACCTGTGAGAATACAACCTATAAGACGATGCTTAACAATGGGTATTCCTTTCTTTTTAAAATTGAATTCTTAAATTCTTTTACTATTCATTATATTATTTTTATTTAAACCATACATAAAACCACACAAAACTAACTCATGATTTAATGAATTACCAGAAGTTAAATATCCTTGTAACCAATATGCAGTCAAGACGGAACTTTACAAGGCACCTGGGTGGCTCAATGGGTTAAGCCTCTGCCTTCAGCTCAGGTCATGGTCTCAGGGTCCTGGAACTGAGCCCAGCATCGGGCTCCCTGTTCAGGGGGAGCCTGCTTCCCCCTCTCTCTCTGCCTGCCTCTCTGCCTACTTGTGATCTCTCTGTCAAATAAATAAATAAAATCTTAAAAAAAAAAAGAGTCTCCCTCATTAAAGGTGGCAAATTGATTATCCAAAATTTGCAAAACTAAATATGTATAAAACACATGTAATTAAACCTTTAAATGATATGCTTTGTAAATTTGTTAACATTCATATTTCTGAAATTTTGTCTTAAAATTGCCCTAAATTGGGATGGCTTGGGACATCCCAAATATATCAAGATAAAATACCTCAGGTGGTCCTAATGATTCTTGCAAATCAAATTCAGGCCTCTGGGTTTTTTACTTAATCTCTTCATTTTATCTCCTTTTGCCTACATCCAAATTTTTGGCTGCTCAGGACACATAGAATTACAGTATTAATATTTGACTACTCTTAACCATAACCATACGCCTGCATTATAACAAGGACAGGGTAAAATAAACACAATCTTGAGTGATCTACCCTTTGATTTTGAAACATTATTAATGAAACCAACATTGTGCTGGTAAACTGTTTTAAGATTGTATATACAGAAACAAATTATTATCCATCTTAATTTTTTAATAAAGATTTTGTTTATTTATTTTAGAGAGAGAGAGGTATGAGCAGAGGTAGAGGCAGAGGGAAAGGGAAAGAATGTCAAAAAGACTCTGCAATGAGTGTGGAACCCCCCCGCAGGGCCCTATCTCACGACCCGGAGATCATGACCTGAACCAAAACCAGGAGTTGGATGCTTAACAGACTGAGCCACCCAGGAGCTCCCCCTCAATGTTTTTTATTCAGGTTTGATTAAAAATTAAAGGGGCACCTGGGTGGCTCAGTACATTAAACATCTGCCTTTGGCTCAGGTCATGATTCCATGGTCCTGGGATTGAGCCCTGCCTCGGGCTCCCTGTTCACTGGAAAGTCTTCTTCTCCCTCTCCTTCTGCCCCTCTGCTCTGTTTCTCACTTTTCTCTCTCTCAAATAAATAAATAAAATCTTCAAACAAAATTAAAGTTAACATCAGAAGACAAATTGGTTTTGAAACAGAAACTTCTAGAAGCCAGATCTAAGTACTTGTGTAAGTTGAAAGCACTGAAAACACTGGATTAACACTTAGCCTTAAAATAGATTATTAGATCAATAAGGAAGATAGGAGTGAATATTTACATTATGATTCGCCATAGAGTGTGAGTTAAACCTATAATTACCCTGTTTGTCATAAATTGTAGTTTGATCTATTTGCTAAGACAGCAAAGAGCTTCCTTTAATACTGAAAGTTTGTGTTAATAGTTTCAAGGACAGTTGAGAGATGATAACCCATCTGCTACAATATGTGCTGTAGAGAACTGGGTTTGTTCATTTAAAATTGTAAACTGTGTTTGCAATGGAAAGCTGTCGTTACTCACCACTTTATTATGACTAACCGGCTGACTGTGACCTCACTGATCCAGCATTTTGCAAATAAAAGACAACTCTAATACATAAATTTTAAATCATAACAAATGTTCTTCTCTATAGAGTATATTATGTATCAATATATATATTAACTTTCACACATCAAGTGCTACTTCTGAAGATTAAATTTTATATTGGATATTTAAGTTTGGCAATAAAAAAAAAAGCCTGCTGATCTTAAAAAGTAAGAGAGCCAGTTATTTTACTAATAGAATGAGTTTATTTGAGAATACCAGAGAAGTTGCAGCTTGGGACAAGCAAACCATAGCAAACCATAGGCAAGTCCAGAGAACAGAGAAGGGGTTGCTTTTACAGGGGAAAGGAGGAAGCTGGGTGGGGCTGTTTTGCTGCATTCTAATTGGTCTGTTGCTGGGCAAAGAGAAATTCTTCCTTCCTCCTGCTGCAGTCTGTAAAGTAAGCTTCCTGTTGGGGAAAGTGAGGTATTCTTTTTTTTTTTTCTAGATTTTTTAAAATCATTTTTTAAATTTATTTTCAGCATAACAGTATTCATTGTTTTTGTACCACACCCAGTGCTCCATGTAATCCGTGCCCTCTCTAATACCCACCACCTGGTTCCCCCAACCTCCCACGCTCCCCCCCACCTCTTCAAGCCCTTCAGATTGTTTTTCAGAGTCCATAGTCTCTCATTGTTCACCTCCCCTTCCAATTTCCCCCAACATGTGTTCACCTCCCCTTCCAATTTCCCACAACATGTGTTGGAGGGGATGTGGAGAAAGGGGAACCCTCTTACACTGTTGGTGGGAATGCAAGTTGGTGCAGCCTCTTTGGAGAGAGAACAGTGTGGAGATTCCTCAAGAAATTAAAAATAGAACTTCCCTATGACCCTGCCCTTGCACTACTGGGTATTTACCCCAAAGATACAGATGTAGTGAAAAGAAGGGCCATCTGTACCCCAATGTTCATAGCAGCAATGGCCACGGTTGCCAAACTGTGGAAAGAACCAAGATGCCCTTCAACGGATGAATAGATAAGGAAGATGTGGTGCATATACACTATGGAGTATTATGCCTCCATCAGAAAGGATGAATACCCAACTTTTGTAGCAACATGGACAGGACTGGAAGAGATTATGCTGAGTGAAATAAGTCAAGCAGAGAGTCAAATATCATATGGTTTCACTTATTTGTGGAGCATAACAAATAGCATGGAGGACATGGGGAGTTAGGGAAAGTGAGGTTTTCTTATGGCAAGTGGTAGTGCCTGAGAGCCCCTCCTTCAGGGTTTCCAGACTTCCATTTTAACTTGTTTCCTTTTTTGATCAAGATCTTTCCTCAAAAGCTTAGCTGATTGGGAGTAGCTTTTTGTATTTAGAGGTTTCAATCCTGAGTTCCAGGAAAGACCTTTCCGTGTTGTCATATCCCACATCGGGGAAAAGTGCACAGATTATAAGGGACTTAAGCAACATTGGGTAGGAGGGAGGACTATCAGGCATTTCCCATCTGAGATAAGCATTGGAAATCATCTCAGAGCTCTGAGCTAACGTTACCCTAGTGGGCTTAACATTTCTATTGAGGTTTGACAGGCAACAGGCATAAAGCTTAATAATGATTATACAGAATAAGATGAGAAGCAGACATTCCTCAAGGAACCATACTAGGCTAAAGGTGTTCTTTCTAAAAGCCTTACAACAATTAAATGAGTTAGTTCATTTGTATTTCTCTTGGATACAGGGGAACACAGTATTTAAACTGGGAAGACTAAAGGATCTCTGGCATTATGAACAGATTGGAGTTTCTGTTGACAGATCTAATTGTCAGAAAGGTTTTCCCCTTTTGCAATATGTTGGACCAAGAAAGAAAGAAAGGAAATAAGGTAAGAACCAACAGTGAGAAAAAGATATGTAGGCCTAGTCCAGTCATCTTGGGAAAGCTGTCCCCTCCTGCTGTTGTTTGCTTCAGTTCCTGGAAATCTTTATTTTCAGGTCGTCAGTTGGTGTGTATGTCAAGTCAGGGTTTAGTGCTTTTTCTAGATGTGACACATGGATCCAAGAGCCTACTCCTTGGAGTTTGATAGCACAAGAGTGGGTTAACCATACCTGTAGGGGCCTGTTCAGTGGGGTTGAAGAGTCTTTCTGGAGAGCTCTTCCTCAACAGATGAAATCTCCAGGCTATCAGATGTGGTGTTTAATGTCTTTGTCTTTGGGGAACATGCTTCTGATTCTTCTACTAAAGCATGGTTATTCTCAACAGAAACTATTAGGCCTTTGCAATATTGAATTATACACCCTCTCCTCCTTTACCAGCTGTGGATTAGAAGAATTAGGAGCCATGTACATTGAACACCCTATGATTATCTCAAAGGGCAAGAGTTTATGAGTTCCAAAGAGGGTAAACCTGAGATTTGAGGAAGGTTCCACAGGTAGGGTGATCTTTCATAGTAGTAGTTGAGCCAGAGAACTAGCAGTGGCTATCTACAAGGGAAGGCTTCAGTTCAATGAGAAAACATACAAACAATTACCAAGACATATTTATATACATGAAATGGGGGTAGCTGAATAAAATCCACTTGCCAAATCTCAAGTAGTCCATTGGGCAATTTAAAGTGTCTAGGAACAGTGTGAACAGGTTTTCCTGAATTATACTTCAGGCAGGGGAGAAAGCAAAGTAGGCACTTTTTGCAAGCTTGTTAATATGTCCCCATCTGTATTGGGTCAGGAAGTTTATCATTTTATCAATAGACCATGATTCAATGTATATACAGTAGTTTTAGGAACTTTAGATAATCTCTGGCAGAACTAGATTATTTGGCCCAAGCCAGAATTTCTTTTAATTGAACCAACAGTTATAAAATTTCCCATATTGTTTTTCCTTTTGGGGGGCCAATTTGGACATCTCTGGTCAGTTTTTCTAGATTATCACTTCTAGATTATCACTAGATTATCTTTTGGACAATGGCATAGGCTTAGTTGTTCATTCCTTTGAAAGCATGCTCTCTGAAGAATTATCAGCAAGATGGAAACCACCTTTAGGCTCCAGGCAATCATATCAGGAATGCCCAGGTACTTTAAAATGGAGAAAGCATCTGGCAAGGATATGGCATCTAATAATTCCTGGACATAAAGGCTGGGTTTTCTGTTTGCTTGTTTGTTTGTTTGTTTGTTTTTATTTGTTTGTTTTTGTCCCCACTGGAAAGGAGGAAGCCTCACTAATACCGTGTCCTTCCAAAGTCATGAGCTACAGCAAAGACATACCTTCTATCAGTATTAATGTTTGTAATTTCTTCCTTTGCTGAAATGCAGGCCTAAGCAAGAGTGTACAGTCCAGCCTGTTGAGCCAAGGTAGCCAAGGGCAAAGATTTTGCCTCAACAATTTTGTAGGGAGTTGCAATAGAATACCCAGCATTTACCATTTTCTCCTTTTAAATAAGAACCATCAGTAAATTACAAAATGCCAGCATTATCCAAAGGAGTTTCCTGTACATCATCACAGGGGGCCAGGAGGTGATCTGTCAGTCATGAGGAGTACCATCCATAGCAGAGGGAAGAAGGGTGACATGGTTATGATTATTCCAGTGACAAAGAGTTAAATGAGGAGTGGTTAGCAAGAGGATTTCATAGGAGGCAAGAGGACTGGCTAAGATGTGTTGCGTGTGATGAAATTTCAGGGGGTGCTTCTACTGCATGAGGTGCTAGATTGTTAGAAGGGGTCCCATGACTAACTCTCCAGTGGTCTTGACTAACAGGGTGGTGGCAGGAATAGCCCTGAAGCAAGGGGGGCGTATCTTTGTGCCATAGGGTCTAGCTGTTGGCTATAATACCATATCAGCTGATGGTGGTTCCATGTTTTTGGATGAGTTACCCAAGGGGGGTTCCCTTCCCTTTCAAATACAAAAAGAAAAAATGGAAGTTGATCATTGATATGTCTAAGGGCAGGGGAATTAAGCTTTCTTTTAGAGTTTTCAAGGTTAAGTTCACCCTGATCTTCCCAAATAATAGGGTCAGGTTTTTTGTTTTTGATAAAAAATATAGGGGTTGGGCCATAAGAGGGAAATTTGGAATCCAATTTTGATAGTGGTCTGCTAGCCCAAGAAAACCTCATAATTGGCACTTAGTTTCAGGTTTAGAAAAGTTCAGGATACCATGAAATCCATTGGGACCTAAATATAGCCCTTGTTCTCAAAGCAGGAGCTCCAAATATCAAACCTGAGTTTAAGCAAACTACAGTTTCTCCTTGGAGAATTTATTGTTCCCATAAAACTAGAAATTTTAACAAATGGATGCTGTCTTCCTACAGAGGCCTGGAAAGGGGAGCAGAGAAGTCATCTATATACTGTCATAAAGCACAGCCTCTAGGTAACTTTATATCATCTAAATCTGCTTTTAAGATTTAGAAAGGACTTTAAGGTTTTGAAGCTTTACTGTCAGGTGTATTGCTTCTCTTCCCTAGTCAAGGCAAAGAGATACTGGTTAGCCTTATCCACAGGGATGCTAAATAAGGCACTATATGAACCTAATCTAACAAAGTATGGAGATTTGGAACAACAGGGTGATGAAGGATAACAATATTTTTTATGGCTCAGAAATCCTGGATAAATCTCCACCTGTGGCCATTGGGTTTCCTCATGGGAAAAATAGGAGTATTACAAGGATTAGTGCAGGGTGAGGAGGCCCTTGGCCTCATAATATTCTATTGTGGGCTTGATGCCTTGAAGGGCTTCTTTGTTTATAAGGTATTGATTAAGTCTGGGAGAGATTTTGAGGGATATACTTGGCTCTTAATAGGAGGTGCACTGTGGATTCTACCAATATAGTTGAAGATTTTGCCCATAATGAGCTGATCTAATAGGGACAATTGTTAGTGTCCATAAAATTAGCTCCAGTGCCATAAGAGAAGGACCAGATAAAAGATGTTGAAGGGTCATTTCATTCACCTGGTTGACTATTTGTTTGCTGCTATCAAATTCTAAAATTTTCTCTCCCTTTTGGGAGAAATTCCAGCAAGATAGTTCTCTAAGAAATCACAGCTCAATATATGAACAAGGGTAGAAGAACTGAGGAGGAAAGGATGAGTGTCTTTCAAAGGGCCTAAAAAAGGGGGGGGGGTGAAAAATGGGCTTAGAGATAGAAGCCTGCTGAAGTTTGTTAGAGACCCCGCTATCTGAAGCATTTCAATACTTTGAGGCAGGAACTATTTAACAACGGTGGAGTTGAGTACCACGCATGTAGCTCCAGCGTCAATGACAGAGAAATTCATTCCCAATCTGGAGAGTTATTTATCCAGGCCCGTTACGAGGAAGGATTGGAAGAAGGCCTGTGTGATTCCTCGGAGTCCCCAGATTGGGAGATAGGAGGGCATTGGAAAGGCTGGTTAGAGGGCTAAGGGCACCCGGAGTGCTTAAGTGTGTAATAGTCTTTCTTTCAACATCCTGGATTTTTGCAATAGGAGTAGAGACCGGGAGGGGTTTAGTTTTGTTTAGAGGCCTCCATTTATTGGAACTGAAAAATAAGGATTTTAGTGGCCTTCCTCTTAATTGAATTCTCTAGGATGCAGCAAGATGATTTGCATTTTCAGCACAATGGAAAGATCTCAGTTCAGTCTGTTAATGAACAGAGAGAGCAAGGCTACACGAGTGGACTCAACATCCACAGGAAGGCTAGAATTTTCCCTGAAAACAATTTGGAGTTGATTCTTATAGTTATGCACAGGTTCACGGCATTTCTGAGTACAAGCCTGAATCTTATTTCAATCAACAGGTTTTGGAACAGTGCTGGGATCCCCAGGTGAAGTAGTTTAGTGATTGCTGAGCCTGATCATATAGCAAGGCAATTACCTGCACAGTTGTAGAGATTCTGAAAACAGAATCAACCCAGTTAGCTCTTTCATCTACTATAGGGCTTGGCCTTCACCAATGAACATGTGAACTAGCTGGTCTAAATTAAGGAACCCAGTTAGTAAATCTGGGTGACTATATTAAGGCCTTGGTAAATTTATGAGGATTTTCAGTAATTCTAGGAAAATCTTTGATGATGGTTTATAGTATGCCTTTAGTCCAGGGGTTACAGGAAATTGGGGTCTGAGCATGAGACTCCTCAGAGGATTTAATTTTAAATGGGAAGGTTCTAATGGACTTGGAGGAGGAGGGAGTGGGGAGAGGTTCTAAGAAAAAGGGAAGTTCAGTGAGAGAATTGGAATGAGGAATTAGATGGTATAAAAGAGGTAGAGGTAGTGACAAAGGAGATGGGAGAGGGAGAAAAGGCCTCAAAACCTTCTTAAATTTCTTTTGTTTGTGTGCCTTAATTAGTTTAGAAATGGTACTTTGAAAAGAGGTTATTTTAGAGTCCTGAATACTCTTGGAAGCCTCAAGATACCAATTGAAATAGGCATCCCACTCAGTGTGTTTTATTTTACAGTAAGCCCTTCTAACTTGGTTCTAAGATAAACAAGTTTGAGGATATCAAAAATCCCCCATAATGGTCACTGGAGTTCTAAATTATGTATTGTTACATTGGTCCAATTAGTTAAAAATGTGCATGAGAAGGAACTGTAATTTTTTTTTAATTTTTATTTATTTGTCAGAGAGAGCACAGGCAGGCAGAGTGGAAGGCAGAGGCAGAGGGAGAAGCAGGCTCCCTCCCAAGCAAGGAGCCAGATGTGGGACTCCATCCCAGGTCTCTGGGATCATGACCTGAGCCGAATGCAGCTGCTTAACCGACTGAGCCCCCCAGGCATTCCGGAACTGTAGTTTTTAAATGTAAAACCAGCAAGGGTCCCAGAAGGAGGATGATCCTGAGAAATATTAACAGATTGGGACACCATTACTCAAAAACCAGAGGTTCAGGAAGCAGAAGAGTATTCACCAGGAAGGACAATGCCTTCATAAAAATGACAACATCAAAAAAACAGATCGTGGGCGCCTGGGTGGCTCAGTGGGTTAAGCCGCTGCCTTCGGCTCAGGTCATGATCTCAGGGTCCTGGGATCGAGTCCCGCATCGGGCTCTCTGCTCAGCAGGGAGCCTGCTTCCCTCTCTCTCTCTCTCTCTCTCTGCCTGCCTCTCCATCTACTTGTGACCTCTCTGTCAAATAAATAAATAAAATCTTAAAAAAAAAAAAAAAAAAAAAAAACAGATCGTAAGTAAAGTCAGCCGAAAAGTCGCCCTAAAGGAGGGAGCTCAGATCTGAAAGGAGACTCACTGAACCAAATGGAAAGAGATGACTCACAGAAGCAGAGAAAGAGAGCGCACAGGAGCTTAGGTGAGTACCTCACACAGTTCTGGGGTTGTTATTCTCATAGGGGTTTATCTTGTTCAAGTACCTTTGTGGTTGCCATGTGATGTTGACCTTTAAAAAACAGAAGAGCCAGTTATTTTACCAGCAAAATGAGCTTACTCAGGAATAACAAAGGAATTTCCACAAGCAAACTATGACAAATTATAGACAAATCTAGAGAATAGAAGAGAGGGGCTTGTTCTTATAGGGCAAAAGAGCTGGCAGGGCATGTTTTGCTGCATTCTCATTGGCTGAGCTGTTGCTGGGCAAGGAGAGATTCTTTCTACATGCTGCCTTCTGTCACTGTAAGCTTCCTCCTGTTGGGAAATGTGAGGTATTCTCTTATGGCAAAAGGTAGTGTGTGAGAGCTCCCCCTTCAGGGCTTCCAGACTCCCATCTTTTTTGTTGTTGTTCAGTTAGCCTAACTAACATCTTAGTTTTTGATGTAGTGTTCAGAGATTCATTAGTTACATATAACACCTGGTGTTCATCAGCATGTGCCCTCCTTATTACCCATTACCCTGTTATTCCCTCCCCTGAACCCCCTCCCTTATGAAACCCTCTGTTTGTTTTCTGGGTTCATTAGTCACTCATGGTTCCTCCCCTCTCTGATTTCTCCCCCTTCAGATTTCCTTCCCTTCCCCTATTGTCCTCCGTGCTATTGTTTATTTTCCACATATGAGTGAAATCATATGATAATTGCCACTCTCTGCTTGACTTACTTCACTTAGCATAATCCCCTCTTACATCAATTAGAATGGCAAAAATTAACAAAACAGGAAACAACAAATGTTGGCGAGGATGTGGAGAAAAGGGAACCCTTTTACACTGTTGGTGGGAATGCAAGCAGCCACTCTGGAAAACAGTATGGAAGTTCCCCAAGATGTTAAAAATAAAGCTACCCTATGACCCAGCAATTGCACTACAGGGTATTTACCCCCCAAAATACAGATGTAGTGAAAAGAAGGGGCACATGTACCCAAGGTTCATAGCAGTAATGGCCACAATAGCAAAACTGTGGAAGGAGCTGAGATGCCCTTCAACAGATGAATAGATAAAGAAGATGTGGTACACATATACAATGGAATATTATTCAGCCATCAGAAAGGATAAATACCCACCATTTACAGACTCCATATTTAATGGAGTTAAGCTACAAGGTTATACACTTACACAGTTACACAGATTAAGTTAAATTATACAGATCTATATTAAATTGCCAGGCTTACCTTCCTTACCTTTTTAATAATTGTTACACCATTTCCTTTTTTAAAGTGTTGAATTGGTGGTTGAAGGCATTACCTTACAGATCTAGCTATATAGTATTTGCTATTCATTGCAAACATGTAACTCAAAAGAGATAAGTAGATGATATTTTTATAAACATTTAATAAAAAAGGAAGATAAAATAAAGATGACTCCATAATAAAGATGAATCAAAATAGAAAACATAGAAGAAAAGGCAGAAAAGCTTAAAAAGAAATAATTTAGTGATCAATAAACAACAAAACAGGTAGAATGAGAAAGTTTAAATGATTAAAAAAAATGCTTAAACCAATCAGAAAAATCAAAGTGAGGTTTGTCTCAAGGATGAAATTCACTATTTCAGTTTGGGTATGCTGAAAGTGGGTCTGCTCTTCCTTATATCTCTTTGGCTCAATTCAGGCTTTGCTAATGGTAGAAAACTTAAACTTGTCAATTCATCTTGATTTACTACCTTCTGTTTTAAAACAAAACAACTTTTGTCTACTGGCTCTGTTCATTTGGGATTTTCCCTCTCCCTCTTTTGCTTGCCTTCTCTCTGGGGTGCCCTGAGACTCCAGGGGCTGACATGGTGTCCTGGCACTGGGGGGTGGGACACCTGGGGGTGGTCCTGCCTCTGCCCTCACTGGCCTCTGCCCTTTGGGCTCAGCCATGTGCTATGTCCACCCAGCTCCCTTGCTGATATCTTCAGCTCCACTACAGCTTGCATAGAGCAATCCCACACACATTGCTGCTTCTTTGTCCCAGCTATGAACCTCTTCCTTCTGAAACCTACCTCTGTGTCCTTTTTCAGGGAAAATGACAATTGCAGAGGCTTTTCCATGCCACCTGGGCATGCCTGGGCCTCTGTGGGACTGCTCTCAGGTCTGCTAACCCAGACATTGCCCTCAGCATTGCTAATTCACTGCCTTGAGTCAGGCTGGACTTGGGGCTTCTCTAGGGTCCTTCTCTCAGTTTCCTCAGGCCACATCTGGGAAAGGAGACACAAAACTCCTCTGTTCTGGAGGTCCCCAAACTCATTAGAAAGATCTCATTAACCCTGCAACATTGGGGCTCAGTCTATTCAGGAAGTCACCTGGCTCCAGGCTCTTCTCAAAAACCATGCATCTCCACTCATGTCCTTTTGACATGTCCCTCTTCAATCACTGGTTGAATTCTTATCTGCTTTTGGGAGAGAAACAGCTCCGATGTCATCGTGCCCGCTCCCATCAGCCCCTCTCCCCACAGAGGGACATAAATGACTTTCTGTGGAGCCTCCAGTGCCCAAACTCTAACACAAATAAGGCATCTCTGATTCTTGACAAGTAGGAGACTAGCTGAGGCTGCTGGTATCCTCCAAACCTGACAGGGGCCTCAGGGAAGAGGAAAGTATATGGATCTGAGAAAAAGTGAATAAAATAATAAATGAATAAAGTAAATAAAAGTAAATGAATAGAATAGTAAATTGCCAGAAAATGAATAAAGTAAGGGAAAATTTGAGTGAAACTCTCATGGGCAGTTATTACAGTAATGTAGCCTGGTATGTGGGGAATAAGAACAGAAAGCTGGTTAGATATAGGCAGGCCTCCAACTCCTGTTTCTCCTCTCCTTCCATTCCTTGAGACCCAGGGGAATAGAACAAGGCAGAAAACTTTAAATAGAACAGCCTTGGGGTAGAATACTAAGTGGGGTTTCCTGAGGGACCCAATTGTCTTGTGAAGAGAAACACAGGAAAGGTAATTCCAATCTATAGCACCATAGGCTCTGGCATCTGCTCTTAAACCTATCTCTTAACCTACTTCTAAACCTTCTCCCTTTAACCTACCAGGAAAACACAAACTAAGTCCCTGGCATCAGCCTGAACCATGTTGCTAATCATGGGAGCTATGACAATAACTATAACTTGCTACCAATATTCATTTTTAATTTTTCCTATGTTAAGAAAAATGATCCATTTTTAGCTAAACAAATGGTTACCCAGAATAAAAACTATGTTCCTCAGCCTTCTTTGTAGCTAATTGTGTCCATATGACACAGAATATTTTTTACAACTAGATGCTAATAATACATTTGAAACCTATAAAAGTGAATTTCTAGTAAAAATAGAAAATACTAATATTGTCACAAAAAGATAACTTGAAGAGGCTAATAATAATCACAAAACCAATGAAACTGGTATTCATCAGAGATCTCCCCCAATCACCCTAAAAGCTCCAGACTCAGAGACAGTATTATAGTTGAATTCTACAAAGCTTTTGGGGGAATAGATAATACTTGTTTAATACAAGTTGTTTCTGAAAATAGGAAAAAAAGATACCCAGCTCTTTTTCTTTTCATGAGGTTAGTTTAACCTTTTTTCCAATATTGAACAAGGAAAGGAAAAGGAAAGAAAGTTATAGGCCCATTTTCACTTATTAACAAAGACATAAAATAAGTAAACTATTGGTTAATTAAATCAAATAGCATATTAAAATATATTATGATCAAGTAACTTCTTCAAGAATGCAAAAACAGGGGCACCTGGGTGGCTCAGTGGGTTAAAGCCTCTGCCTTCGGCTCAGGTCATGATCCCAGAGTCCTGAGATCGAGCCCCGCATCGGGCTCTCTGCTCAGCAGGGAGACTGCTTCCCTTCCTCTCTCTCTGCCTGCCTCTCTGCCTACTTGTGATCTCTGTCTGTCAAATAAATAAATAAAATCTTAAAAAAAAAAAAGAATGCAAAGACATTCTAAAATCTGAGAAATCTATTAATATAACTCATTACTTCGGTGAAATAAGAGAAAAATGACAATGACTGTTTCAATGGATGTAGAAAGAGCATTTGATAAGTTCAATACCTAAAATAATTAAAAAATAAATCCTAAGGAAACTTGGAGTAAATAAGAGCTACCTTAATTTCATGAAGTCTATACATCAAAAACTAATGGTAATTTTCTAAATGAAGAAAAGTTAGACACATTCCTTTGTTAGATCAAAAAACAAAAAAGAGGGGAGGGATGATTAAGAGAATCCAGAAGAACTGACTCACATGTTATTGGAATAAATAGTGGAATTCATCAAGGGTACTTGATAAAAGATTCTTAGGCAAAAATCAATTACATTCCTTTATACCAATAAGTTAGGTTTATGCATTTTTTCCTTTTATACATGTAATATTAGTTTCAGATGTACAACAGTGATTTGACAATTATATACATTACAAAATGCTCACTGCAATAAATAGTTACCTTGTTACCACAAAAAGTTATTGTAATATTATTGACTATATTCCCTACACTGTACTTTTCATCCCAGTAACTTGTTTATTTTTTATTATTTTTTAAAAGATTTTATTTATTTGACAGAAAAGGAGAACACAAGTAGGCCAAGAGGAAGGGAGAGGGAGAGGGAGAAGCAGGCTCCCCACTGAGCAGGGAGCCCAATGTGGGGCTCAATCCCAGGACCCTGGGATCATGACCTGAACTGAAGGGAGACGTTTAAGTGACTGAGCCACCCAGGTGCCCCATGTGACTTGTTTCTTTTATCAATGTAAATTTTTGAAATAAAAATCATTTTTAAGGGCAATAAGAAACATAAAGTGCCAAGGAACAAATATAGCTGAATAGGTACAAGATCTTTGAAGTGTTTTGACATTTTATCAAAAGATATTTAAAAAAAAAAAACTAAATAGATGGAAATATTTATATCTTTTGTGAATAGGTACTCAACATTAAAAGGTTGATTTTTGCCAAATTAATCCATAAGATTAATATAAATCTTGGATTGATAAGTGTTGATACAATAAAAACTCCATTTTTTGGTGGAACTTAATAAGCTGACTCTAAATTTTATATAAAAGAGTAAAGGACCAAGAAGACTCAAGAGATATTTTAAAGATGACAAGCAGGGAGACATGCCTTATCAGGTATCAATATTTATAATGAAGTTAAGTAATTAAAACAGTGTGACGTAAATGCAGAAATAAACACATGGGAAAATGAGACAGCTTAGAGAGTCCAAGAACAGGCCTATTCACTAAGAAAACTTTTTGTTTTTTAAAGATTTTATTTATTTATTTGTCAGAGAGAGAGCATAAGCAAGGGAGTGGCAGGCAGAGGGAGAAGCAGACTCCCAGCTGAGCAGGGAGCCTGACGCTGGGCTGATCCCAGGACCCTGGGATCATGACCTTAGCCAAAGGCAGACTCTAAGGACTGAGCCACACAGGTGCCCCAAGAAAACTTGCTAAATAAAAGAGATGGTAATACAGATCTGTAGATGGACTATGTGGGAAATGGTCCTGGGGAAAATTGTGAACCATATGGGGGAAAGCTACAACTAGAGTGCCACATCTCACCATACACAAATATGACTCCAGATAATTTAGACTTGGATGCTCAGAGCAAAATTTTAATTCTTTTGGAGAAAAATTTAAGAGAAATTACTTTATGCCAGGATATAAAAATATTTTTTTAGGTAAGACAAAATAAGTTTAACTGTAAGTAAAAAGATTGGAAAATTTGACTAGGTTTTTCTTTTAAAAATCTTCATTACAGAAGATACCATGGAGGAAATGGTAAGCCACAGGCTGGGAGAAGGTATTTACAGTGCAGCTGATAGACAAAGGATTGGTATTTAATATGTAAAGGATTTCTAAAAAGACAAAAGTAACAGATAACACAATATAGAAATGGTAAAGGGTATAGACAGGCAATTCACAGAAAACTTTGAAAGGAGTTTAACCTTAAGAGTAACCAAGGAGGGGCTCCTGGGTGGCTCAGTGGGTTAAAGCCTGTTTTCAGCTCAGGTCATGATCCCAGAGTCCTGGGATCTAGCCCCACATCGGGTTCTCTGCTCAGCAGGGAGCCTGCTTCCCCCTTCCCTCTCTGCCTACTTGTGATCTCTGTCTGTCAAATAAATAAATAAATAAATCTTAAAAAAAAAAAAAAGAGTAACCAAGGAAATGCAAATGAAAACCATAGTGAGATTCTATTTCACAACTGTATTAACAAAAATTTTAAATTTTCACTTCTGTAGGAGGTGGGAACAATATTGGTTAACACTGCTGGGATGGGTTTGGGGTATATAAATTAGAATCATCACTTAGAGCAATTTGGCAAAATGTAGCAAAGTTGAAAATGCTTATTCCCTATAATGCTGCAATTCCACTTCAAGATGTATACCCTAGAAACTTGTACAGGTACACAGCATATACAGGATGCTCACTGCAGTATTACTTATAATGGCAAATAACTAGAAATCTCATTGATGCCCATGAACAGAAGAACAGATAAATAAATGATGTATCTTCACACTCATTTATTGGCCATGTGATCTAGAGCTTAACCCTCTGTATCTTTGTTTCTGTACCTAATAATGGGGATCACAAATGATCTCTGTAGAGAAGATTTTACAACGAGTCCGTGTTGTAAAATACTTAGAAGAGTGTCAAGCATAAAATAAAATCTATTAATAGCAGTAGCAGAAAGGGTGGGCTAAAGTGTCAGAGTCCCCATTCCCAGGGAGGAAAACAGGATTTCATCGAAAAGATCCAAGCTGAAGCCAGAAAAATGACAGGATCTAAAGGGCAAAAAGTACTACAGATCAATGTCAAAGATAAACAGAGTTGAAGGCTCAAAAGCAAGAAAGAAACTAAATTGTTGAAAATCAAGCCTGTTGACAATACGTTTGTGTTGGAATTTCCACTTGGGTGGCTTAGGGGAGTTCATTTATGAACAGGGCATCTGGAAGTAACTGCTTCTTAAATAACCAAATACTTTGTCTTTCTATCTGGAACTTGAGATCCATTCCTTCTCTTTTCCGTTCATCTCCTTTTTCTCTTCTCTTTTTCTAGTCTGGAGAAAACTTTATATGTGTTCTGCCACTCAGAATGGATAAATGTTAGTATTTGATCATATTTGCTTCAAATAATTTTAATCAAAGAGAATTACAAATACAGTTGTCCCTCTCCTCAGTCCCAGTCATCTCCTTCCCTACCCAAGCACAACAATAGTCATGAGGTAACACAACTTTTCAAAGTGTGGACTAGAAGAACCTAGTCCACATAATGAGTTCACTCATCAGGAAAATACAAATAAAAACCATGATGAGATACCACATCACACCTGTCAGAATGGCTAAAATTAGCAACACAAGAAGCAAGCGTTAGCAAGGATGAGGGCAAAGGGAACCCTCTTGCACTATTGGTGGGAATCAAACTGGTGCAGCCACTCTGGAAAACACTATGGAGTGTCCACAAAAAGTTAAAAAATAGAACTATCTTGCAATTCAACAGTTACACTAGGTATTTACCAAAATGATACAAAAGTACAGATTTGAAGGGGTACATGCACCTGATGTTCATAGCAGCATTATTAAAGTAGCCAAACTATGGAAAGAGCCCAAATGTCCATCAGTTAATGAATGGATAAAAAAGATATGGTGTATATATACAATGGAATATTACTCAGCCATCAGAAAGAATAAGATCTTGCCATTTGCAAAGATGTGGATGGAGCTAGAGTGTATTAGGCTAAGCAAAATAAGTCAGAGAAAGACAAATACCATGATTTCATTCATATATGAAATTTAAGAAATAAATTCAATGAACACAGAGGAAGGGGAGAAAAAAAAGAGGGAAACAAACCATAAGAGACTTTTTAAAAAGATTATATTTATTTATTAGAGAGTGTGTTTGTGTGAGTGTGAGCAGGAGGATGGGCAGAGGGAGAAGCAGACTTCCCACTGTACAGGGAGCCCAATGGGGGCTTGATCCAGGGCCCTGGGATCATGACCTGAGCTGAAGGCAGTTGCTTAACAGGCTGAGCTACCCAGGCACCTCTCACATAAGAGACTCTTTTTTTTTTTTTTTTCACATAAGAGACTCTTAATGATAGAAAACAACTGAGGATTGATGGAAGAAGGTGGGTGGAGGGTGAGCTAAATGGGTGATGGGTATTAAGGAGGGCACTTGCTATTATGAGCAACGGGTGTTATATATAAGTGATGAATCACTAAATTCTACTCCTGAAATAAATATTACACTATATGTTAACTAACTAGAATTTAAATAGAAATTTGATAAGAAAAAAAGAATAAAATTAAGAATTATTACTATCCACATATTTGCCCACAAAAAATATAATGTATTGTTTTGTGTGTTTTAAAAATAGAGTAGTGGGGCACCCAGGTGGCTCAGCTAGTTAAATGTCTGACTCTTGATATCAGCTCAGGTCAAGCCCAGCATGGAGCTTACTTAAAAAAAAAAAAAAAATAGAGTAAATATGTCATACAGCACATGTTGTTGGACAACTTGCTTTCATCACTGGGCATATTTTGAACTCTAACCATGTTTATATATGTTGATCTAGTTTGTTCCTTTTAACTGCGCATATTCTATCATATAGTATACCACATTTTACTTATTCATTCTTTTCTTGATGCATGTTGTGCTTTCCAACTTTTTGCCATTATAACCAATGCTACAGTGGACGTCTTAACATCCAGTTCTTCTTTAGCAAAGAAACAACCGTTTCTAGAGCAAAAGAAGAATAAACAATAATTCTGATTTTTTTGGTGTGTTTTATGGTAAAGGACTAAAATGCATCCAAAATTAAATTGTTATGCATTAGGTGTGTCCAGGTTCTACCAGTTTGTTGATTCTAGATAAGATCACATATCTTGGCAGAATTCTCTAGTATGTAAGAATAATAGCTCGAGATTCAAACTGCCCAGGTATAAATCTTGTCTTAGTTTCCAATTACTGAGGCTCATTAGCTAGTCAGAAAAAACTTTCTCCTTCTAGTGTCAGCTGAAGAGTGGACTCGGGTCTGTTTCTATTGGCCATCAGTACCTTTGAACATTTTTCTCAATGTTTAGGCAAGGGAATCCCCATTTGAGTCCCTATCTCTCCCTACAGAAGCTGGAGCATAATCATGAGATCCACCAGTCAGACACCAGAGCTTGAACCCTAAAGGAATAGAATGTTTATTCTGGCAAGTTTGGGGGAGGCTATATCCTGTTTTCAGAGGGGGTGACATTGCAGGTTCTAACGTGGTATCCAGACCTTTGTCTAACATCAGAAGCCTTGGTGATGCAAGCTTCATTGTCTAGCCCAGGGTGGCAGCATAAGTGAGATTTGCAGCATGATTTGGGGTGTGGTTCCTGGTGAGGTTGCCTCAAAATCCTATTTCTCTGGCTATCAAAAAACTTAAAATCCTTTAATAAATTATTTTACATTTAAACAGATCAGAGTTGCTTTCAGCTTTTTGCAATTAAGACTCCTTTCTAGGGGCACCTGGGTGGCTCAGTCATCAGGCGTCTTCCTTCAGCTCAGGTCATGATCCCAGGTCCTGGGATCAAGCCCCTCATTGGGCTCCCTGCTCCTCGGGGAGCCTGCTTCTTCCTCTCCCTCTGCCACTCCCTCTGCTTGCGTTCCCTCTCCCACTGTGTCTCTGTCAAATAAATAAATAAATTTTTTTTTAAAAAGACTCCTTTCTAAAAGAGGGTGGATTCCATAGAAGACTGTCTTGGATCTTCCCATTATATTATGTAACATTTTCTTTCTCAGAATGCACTGGCACTCTGATAAACGGGAGCTAGAAGAGTTCAAAACTGAATTCCTGTGGCCTCTGGAAACCTTGTTTGTCAAACATTCAGGTCTGGCAATATTTGCTGTGTTAGATTGTTCTTCTTATTTAAAAACAAAACAAAACCAAAAAAACCCCTATTTTCTCCTCTGTGATTTGGCTTCTGTGGCCCCTTCCAATCCCAATCAACTATACCAAGTACATCTACATATTATGTGAATTCTGGTACTCTAATTGTGGAGAGAGATTAGGTTCTCTTGCAGTAGGGCTTCTAGGCTCTAGAGAAATTAGAGGAGGGGTTAGATTCCTGTTTAACACTTTTGAGTATCTCATGGCCATTAAGGAGTGTTTCATTAAAGGTCACCATGACCACGAGATCTAGAGCTACCCAAGTCTTCCTTTGACCACAGCTACCCCTCTTCTTGTGGCCTCTAAAGGTGGTATATGTACAAGGAAAAATAGCAAGAAAAAGTCACACTTTAATTTTTGTGTGTCTTAGACTCTAGTCCCAGTTTTAGAGAATTCTGTTAAGTAGATTGCTTGGTGAGCTCTCCTTTTATGTAAGTTATTAGGCAGTATGGCCTCAGACCAAAGAAGCTGTGAGCCTTTTCTTTCTTTTACCCATTACATCCTTTTCTACCATCCCCTATAACACCCTTGGGTATCTTGGAGTAATCCAACACACACCTGCCAATACCTGACCACATGACACCACTGAGAAAATGACATCCATGTGCTTCTCCACAGTGTGGAGCTGAGCAAGGCCACAGCTTGGACTTAGTCCTGGTCCAACCATATGGAACGATGGGGCAGAGGGAGAGAAGTTGATTTCCTTCCATATGGGAACAGACTCTGACTTAGGGCTCCAGCCAAGAGGAAAAAGGAGTTGACAGAAAGAGAGCTGTACCCTATATTTCTTTTAAACCTGTGACTGTACCCATTAGAAAATTAGGTCAAGGGATGCCTGGCTTGTGACTCTCCATCTCAGGGTCACGAGTCTGAGACCCACATTGGGTGTAAAGATTAACTAAAATAAACAAATGAACTTAAAAAAAAAAAAAAAAAAGGAAGGAAAGAAAACTAGGTCAAAACAGTGCCCTGACAACTGACCAAACAAGGTCAATACTCAATCTCCCGAGGGTGCAAGAAAAAAGTCTGGGAAACTAGGAGAAGAGAAGCTTTGCAAACTTCTTGTGCCCAGGCCAGATTCACAGAAGGTATTACTAATTCTCAGATCCCGGTGAGTTTGTGTCCTAGCTGCTTCTCAAGTTAGGACACCTGTTAAAATGGTAGAGTTAAATCTCTAACCCTAAACTACCCCAGTAATCTTCAGGATATAGAAAATAGAATATGTTTATAGGGACATTGAGAGAAAAATTAAAGGATATCAGAGTTTGGGTTTTAGTTCTTCTATTTATTTAAGGGGGTAGGAAGTAGTTGATGAACAAGTCTTTCATTCTATCTACAAGGCAGTGAATTGAACTAACTATAGCATGTTTACATGTATAAATGGCTAACCATAAAATTACATCAAGATAGGTAAAATCAGTCTTAAAATATTAAAAAGGGGCACCTGGGTGGTTCAGTAGGTTAAGATCTGACTCTTGGTTTGGGCTCAGGTCATGATCTCATGGTGGTGGGACTGAGCCCTGAGTCAGGCTCTGTGTTCAGAGAAGAGCCTGCTTAAGTGTTTCCCTCTCCTTCTGCCCCTTCCCACCCCAACCCTTGCTCTCTCTAAAATAATTAATAACTAAATAAATCTTTTAAAATATATATTAAAAAAAGACCCCTTCTATCATTCCAGGGTCACTTTTTAAAGACTTGAAATTGTTCTACTAGCTGGCTCTTTCACGTCCCCTCGGATTTAGACACAAATTTCAAAACCGTAACTAATGACCTGGGAGTAATTTATAATCTTGTGGCTAGGATAATTAAGTTGTCATTGACCCAGAGATGGGAAGCAATATAAATTCTTGGATATTACAATGATCTTAAAATAATTTAAGTAATATCTAAGGAAAAACTTCTGTTTATCTAACATTTACTAGCACCAATGGTCCTTGTTTTGTAGAATGTCAGAATTTCCTTACGTTTATTTTTGTGGGTTTTTTTTTTTCAGTTTCTTTATTGGATTTAATTTTTAGAGCAGTGTCAGGGCACAGCAAAATCAAGGAGAAGGCACAGATTTCTGATATGCCCCACCCCTACATTGCCCAGCCTCCCCCATTATGAACATCCCCCTCAGAGCTGTACTTTTGTCCTTATGGATTTTTACTGTGTCTCAAGATTATGAATCAACAAGGTTTGATCTTTTAAAGGCTTTGTCATCTATTTGGATCATCAAGAACTAGATGGCAATTTTCCTTAACAATCTTAATGTTACTTTCCCATATTAATTGAAGGCTTCTTACACTAAGTGAACTTTTTAAAAATTCAGTCAATTATGGCCCAGTTGACTCTTGTGAGAAGGCAGTTGGAGAAAGTAAAAAACCCCAAACTAGGGGCACCTGGGTGGCTCAGTGGGTTAAAGCCTCTGCCTTCGGCTCAGGTCATGATCTCAGGGTCCTGGGATTGAGCCCAGGTAGGGAGCCTGCTTCCTCCTCTCTCTCCACCTTCCTCTCTGCTTGCTTGTGATCTCTGTCTGCCAAATAAAATAAATAAAATCTTAAAACAAACAAGCAAACAAACAAACAAAAAACCCAAACTAGGATTTCCCAAAAGGGAGGGAGTAGAAAAAAGAAGATGTGGTAACCATAGGCAGAGTTTGAGCCACTATCTCCCTCTACCAAAAAATGTTTTGGGAGGGAATATTAGTGTCCTATGATTCTTCAGGTAAAAGAGTCAGAGGGTCAATTAAGTTTGTGAAAAACTGCACATTATCTGCCTCTCTTGGAAACTTACAATGCACAGTAAAGGTTCTAAGAAATCCTCAAGTAGAAGATCCTTATTTAATTTTCTCTGACCCAACACTGCCTAAATTTATTTGACCATAAGGTTCACTTTTTCTTAAATAATCCTGTCCCATTAACATTTTATGGAATTTGTGCTCCATAAAAAAATCATAAGGCATAAGGCTAGAAAAAGTCAGAGCTCGTGGGAGGCTTTGTTTGTTTTAATAAAGGATGGGAGAAGTAGGAACATGTTTATAGGCTGGGGAAAGGAGCGGAAAGAGATGATGAGATGGAAGTCACAAGAAAGGAATAATCTGTAGTGTCTAGTAAAGACTCTAATATTCCCAGCAACCAAATGAGATAGGTAATATTGTGAACACATTTTTCAGATGAGAAAATGGAGGCTTCAAGGGTTCGAGTAAGTTGGCCAGGGTCACACAGCTGGTTAATGGCAGATCTGGGCTGCAAGGTCAGGTGTGATCCCAGCTGTGCTCTCTCCACTGCATCATGCTCTCTTCCTATAAATCCTGGTGATTTTGTTTTCTACATCTCTTTCCAAAATTTCCTCTTCTTTTGGAACACCAGCAGATAATAAGTCAAGTCTGGTACATTTTAAATTGTGATTCCTGGGAAACAAGCTTTATTTCTTCCTTCCATGTCATCACACATATCCCTCTCCCCTGCCTCTGGATACTCTCCGATCACTTTCCCAACCCCCTTCTCTGCCTCCAGCTCTTCTCATATGATGGTGAACTCATCATAATCATCATATATGTACACACATTATAAACACATATGGAAAACACACATATATTTACCATGTATACAATATATGTATGTCTTTTTTACATGCATATATGTGTAAAACATGTACATTATTAATCTGTGATATAATTATTTGCAAAATTCTCCCCCACCCATTACATTTCCCTACCTAAACTCATGATTCTTGTCTTGTGAATTTATGGTCAACTGCTGGGGGAAAAATGTAGTGTAGATAATAACTTTGGGTGGGATTTCTAAACTCTTAACTGGAATTATTATTTGGTTATTTTGCTACTACTTTAGACTCTATTTTTACAGTTCTGAAGCTTCAGTAAAATTTTGTTAGCATTCTGGGAAGGGATGGGTTAATTAGAAATGTAGACAAGGAGAAGCTAGCCATTGTAATTTATTTAGATTTTCAAAAGGCTTTTGTCAAATTTCCAAAGCAAATACTGTATTAGATAATTATATAAAAATATTTTGTTATGAAGTGAAGGTTGGTCTAAAAATAAGCTCTGGCAGTGCATGGACATTTTTAACATAGATAAATGTAAAAATTTTAATAACATCTGTTTCCTGAGCCACATGAATGTTTTAAAGTGCATTGAGTAATGAAAATAGTGTTATTGCCAGGATATGCCTATGAACTTTAATTAAAAATTAGGAAACTTTCTTTCAATGCATGAGAGATCTGGGGACTGGCCTTTTTTCCCAAATCTCATCCTGTACAGAACAATATGTTTTCATGTGGTTACCATTGTCAATAGGGAGCAAATCTACAAATGACCTTGATCCACTATTACCAGATCTTAGAATTAAGTCTTATCTTTACTTTCTTTACCTAGACTGGCTTCTCTTCCATCACTCTTCTGTTTATTTATTTTTCCCTGTTTATGTTTTGAGCTTTAAAAAACTCTTTTAATATATTTGAAAATTTTTAAAATAAATCTCTATAGTATATCCTAAGATAATATAGGGATGAACTTGAAGATTTACATTTCTCTATGTTAACATCAGTGTGTGTTTCTCATTAACAGTTTTGTTGGTTTCTTTTTGTGATATTCAAATCTTCATAAATGGGCATGGGAATATAGTAGCGGGATGTCTAGTTAGCAGAGTGGTCTTAAATAAAGAGCAATGTCTTTTATATACTGATAGGACTCTGATTTATATTAACTCACATAACCAGCTATATGAAAGGATAATTGGTGGAAAATCTGTCTGGCAGGTATATGCCTAGATGAAACAAAGTATAATTACTATATACCCACAGACCCTTGCAACTCAAGTGCCTCACTAACTCTCAGGGGGAAGAAGATATCATCTTTCCCTGTACAACACTTTTGACTTTTGGGAAGAGAGAACTAGCACATAAGGAATACAAGGGAATTCTGCCAGGGGTTATGTAATTTAGTGTTAACACTGTGGAACATACCGAACTGTCCTGACAAAAAATTTTGACATTTGCTTAGCCTTATTTCTCTCAAGTCCTTATTTCTTTGCTCCTCTCCTCCTCCCTGGGTCTTCCTCTCTCTAATTTCCCGGATACCCAGAGCATTCCCACCACCTCTCAACTCAAGTACCTATATATTGAACTCAAGATGGCATCAATTATAAAACATTGTATCTATAAAAAATGATGCCAATTAAATTATATCACAATGCTTTCTTATCATTTAAAAATTGAAATAATTAGAATTACACTCAATTTTTTATACATAGTACTTTTTTACATACAGAAAAAGGAAAATAAAGTTAATTAAATGGTTGAATCATTAAGATGTTCTCAAACCTTCACAACTTCCAATAAAATGTTATGAAACTAATTTGTATTGAGCTATAGATGACTAGTCCTAGATTCAATTTCATTTTAACAGGTTTCTTGTTCAACCTGAAGTCAACACACCTACATATTTATTGAATGTTACTACATATCCTGTACTACAGAGGATCAGGCAAGTGCAGATAAAGTTAAATAAAGAGGGTAAGATTTGAAATGGATACTGTAAAATGGATGAGATTACACAGTTGGGGGGTGGGATGCAAGAGGTAGGAAAGGGGGAAAGTTGAAAAAACAAACCCCTGTGACGTTTGATTATTCAGTTGTAAATGAGATATTATAAGAACCAGTTTAAGGTTAGAAACAGTTCATTCAAGAATAAGTAAAATAAAATACATGTGAACTCAGGGTTATCCACTAAAACTACCATTAATATCAAAATATCCAGACTGAAATAAAGCTCCTAATCACAGGTAACAGAAGAAAGAATAAAAGAATAGAAGCTGTTGCATGGAATATTATGCAGATATGTGAAAGTATAATATTGAATGAAAAAGGAAGATACACAGTTGCCTGGGTGGCTCAGTTGGTTAAGCATCTGCCTTCGGCTCAGGTCATGATCTCAGAGTCCTGGGATCGAGCCCTGCATCAGGCTCTCTGGTCATCTAGGAGTCTGCTTCTTCTTCTCCCACTCCCCCTGTTTGTGTTCTCTCTCTCTGTCAAATAAATAAATCTTTTTAAGTTGAAATATGAAATTACACTTACAGTGTTACTACAACAATAAAAAATATATTTGCTTATAGACCAAACTATTTGCTTATAGTCCAAATTGTGTAAAGAATTTAGGTAGGAATATGTATGGTTCTCCCTTCTAGATTTTCTTTAATATAATCTTATATCCTCTTTTTAACAATTGGTTTGAAAGTACATGTGAGGAAGAGTGGCATGAACAGGTTGGGAGGGAAGAATGATATAATAGATAAATCAAAAGGCAAAGATTATAAAAAGAATTTTTTTTTAGATTTTTTTTTTTTTTATTTGACAGAGAGAGATCACAAGTAGATGGAGAGGCAGGCAGAGAGAGAGAGAGGGAAGCAGGATCTCTGCCGAGCAGAGAACCCGATGCGGGACTCGATCCCAGGACCCTGAGATCATGACCTGAGCCGAAGGCAGCGGCTTAACCCACTGAGCCACCCAGGCGCCCTATAAAAAGAATTTTTATCAAAATATTATTTAAATGCTAACATGAACTTATGCTTCTGATTCATGTTAATGTAATATTCTAATAAGTCACCAAAGGAAACAGAAAAAGAGAAACATGGGATAATAGAGGTTGCATTGGTTAAATGTCATATATTAATATTAATAACATATTAATACTTCATAATCAGTTTTTCATTCATAATCTAATTCATTCATTATTCATATTCTAATTCATAATCTAATTCATTCATAATCTAATGAATGCTCAAAATTTATAAAACACAAAATTTGAAAGCTACAGTGGCCATTGATCTACTGACTGCCTAAAACTTATACATTTGGATTTCCAGATATATATATATTATGTTTTTAAAATCAAAAATGAATTTTCCATATTATGTATTATCATTTTACATAATCTTTATTGCTTTGTATAAATCTAAGTTCCCATCTGGTATCCTTTTCCTTCAACCTGAACATTTCTTGCAGTGCAGGTTTGCTGATAAGAAAATGTCTTTATTTCGCCATCATTTTTTAAAAAAAAAATATACTTGCTGGATATGCAATTAAAGGTTGATAGAGGTTGATGGATCCCATCCCCCTCCCTCTCCAGAAATTTTTAAATGTCATTCCATTGATTCCTGACTTGCAGTGGCTTTGATAACATCAACCATGATTCTTATCATGTTCCCTGTATGTAACCTGTATTTCTCTCCGGTTGTTTTATCATTAATTTTCAACAAATGTAATTACAATATGGCTTGGAGTTGTTTTCTTTATGATTATCCCTCTTAGTGTTTGTTGAACATCTTAGAACTGTGTGTTGATATTTCTCCCCAAACTTGAAAACATTTCAGACATTATTTCTCCAACTATATTTTCTCCCCAACTCTTCCTAAAACCTGTGACTATGCATAGGCTACATCACTCAGTATTGTTCCAAAGGTCACTGAAACTTTGTTCATTTTTTAAAATTAATAAACAATTTTTAGGGCAGTTTTGGGTCTCTGGAAAAATCACATGGAAAGGACAGAGCATTCCCATATATTCCCCTCATTCATGCTTACCGTTTCAAGTACTATTAATATCTTCCTTTATCTTGCATATTTATCAGAGCAGCTTTGATGGTTGTGGGTGCAGGCAGGGACAGAGTGACTGGATCCAGATTACCCAGATTGTAGTGGATTGAAGAGTAAATGGAACTTGAGGAAGTGAAGATTGACATAGATAAAGCTTCTGAGAGGCTTGGCTGAAGAGAAAGAGAAGGTGATAGAGTCAAATTTAGGTTGATTTTTTAAAAGATTTTATTTATTTGACATCTAGAGAGAGAGAGAGAACACAAGTAGAGGGTACGGCAGAGGGAGAGGGAGAAGCAGACTCTTCGCTGAGCAGGGAGCTAGACTTGGGGCTCGATCCCAGGACACTGCGATCATAACCCATGCGGAAAGCAGACACCCAAATGACTGAGCCACCCAGGTGCCCCGCTTGATTTTTTTTAAAGATGAGATAGTAAAGTGCATATTTAATGCTGGTGGGCAACACCAGCAGAAATGACATTTAAAGACACAAAGCAAGGTGTACTGGTGGAAGGAAGCCTTCTGAGGAGGTAGAAGGGAATGAGAAAAAGACAGAGGTGAAAAACTAGCTTTATAGAAGCAAATGCCTCTTCCAAGCGGATGGCAAAACAGCTACAGATGTGCAAACTTGATTGTTGGGGTGCAGTGATTTGGGGTACATTCCATCTGATGGCATACAGGGGAAGCTGAGTTCATCTGCTCAGACTAACTGGGGGAGGGGCCAGGGATTTTTGGAAGAGTGGGTAAGCAGGTTTTAAATAGGTTTTGTGGAGAATGGGAGAGAGAGCTAAGAGGCTCTAAGAAGGAAAGTAGTACTGAGATCCAAACAAAGGTGAGAGACATACTCTACAGAGGCACCAGTCTGTGCAAAGGGAGGATTTTCTTTAGCCACACTCAGGGTACTGGTTGCTTGCTGGTTTTGTATCTATGAAATACATTTTTTAAAAAGCTTTAAAAGCCTCTTGTAAAGAAATGAGAATTTGTTGTTTATTAGTGTACTCTATTGGTTTGGTGTTCTTAAGATTAGATAACCACCTTTCAGGAATCTAAGGGCCAAGTTCTGGGTTCAATGACAGGTCGAATTAGGGAATTCTCCATTCTCTTCTGATCCGAAGATGCTCTAATGATCTAGCCTCAGTTAATATCAAATGCCTTAACTAATCCTACTTTCTCTCCTCCTACTTCACAGCATCTTGATGTATAAACACTGGTCTTGCATACTAATCCTCCTACTACTGTCAGGTGACTTTCAGGCAGATTTGGTAGCTGGAACCTCCTTGCAACAACCCTGCCAAGGCCATGATATGGACAGCCTCGGGGTATATGCCTGACTTTCATACCAGTGGGATCAATCCCAGAGAAGTTGAGTGTGTTCCCATAGCTCAAGCTTCATTAGTCCCTAAATCAGTCTCAATTGTGCTTTTCCCTGGGTGGTGACAATTAAGAGTTTAGCCTTTACTATATAAAGATTGTAAATATATATTTATATATGGATATATGGATTTATCTATGGATATGGATATGACATATATATACCAGTGATGAGAAAGATGATTCACTCAGAGTTCCCAAATGCGCAAGGCAGATCAAAATCTGCCCTAACCCCAAACCTCAGAAGCTGAATTATCTGAATTGATGGTCCTGTGGTGATGTAGCCAGTGTTGTTTATTTCCCACTAAAGTCAAAGGAAAAAAAAAAAAAAGCATTATTCCCAGGAAAGGGCCTTATCATATCTAAACTAATTATGGAAGCAATGGATATTAATTTTCCCCTAGAGAAATATCTGTGTCATTTATAAAGTACAAATGCCAATAAAGACAGCAATCTAGATATGAAGCAATTATATTTTTCCCCTTAATATTGGAAAAAATACCTTCTAAATTGTGATTAGGGGAGACCCTTGCCTAATTATCCCTTCAAAGGCAGGAAACTCCCTTCAAATTTGCAAAAAAATGAATTATTTTCTCCTTCCTTTTGGAAAATAAGTGGGATGAGCAAAATGTGATCAATGATTTTTTTTTTTAAGTAAGCCACACACAGATCTGTGTACCTTTTCCCAGAAGACAAATTATACATATTTCAATGCAGAGAGAAAATGAAATGCTTAGGAAATACCTGGGAGATGTGTTGCTTTTTCCTGACTTAAGGTACTTTAGAGAGAGCCTGCCCATTGAGTTGGCCTCAAATGAACTGGCAGAATTATGACTGGATGTGGCCGTGGGAGTAAATGGCCAGTGTCAGGGGACCTCCCTTCTTGGTATTACTCTTAGAGTTTGTGTTGCAAGCAAAGGCATCTCTGTCTATCCTTCTTTCTGGACAGTCAAATACTCTTATCTTGGTAGAGGAGAACTGAAGTTAGCATTTTTTTAGGTAGAGGTAAAAAGAACAGTAGAGAAACCCTTTGACTCATCTCTTGGTATCCTGAAATTTTCACCTCAGCGCTTCCTATAAAGTACGGTTTTTCTGAGTAGTGTCCCTGACCAGCATCATCAGCAACACCTGTAAACTTTGAGACGCTTGTTCTCAGCCCCACCCCTGACCTACTAAATCAGGAAGTCTGGGGTAGGGCCCAGTAATCTGTGTTTTAACAAGTTCTCCCAGAGATCCTGGTGTATGCAAATGTTTCAGAATCCCTGGTGTAACAAGACCCAGCCTAGAGGGGTTGGGCCATAGGGAAGAAGCCCATAGAGAGCAGAGAGACAGACAGAAAAGGGTTGTTATCAGTACTGAGACTCCGAGAGGTGGGAGCTTGGAAGGGTCCAGGCTCATGAGAGGACAGATTCGCTTTGGCAGGGAGAGACATTACCGTCTCTGCAAAAGGAGATTTGGGGCCAAATATTTTTTACAGTTTAGAGGAGGAAAGTTAAGGACCTCATACTTGACCACTCTATGTTCTTGGAGAAACAGGTGAGCCGATGAGGAATGGAGTGGCTTTGGAGGCTTGTATAGACTTTTAAAAAGCAGTAATATCAACAATCAGCCTGGTTCGATGTCACTAAACCTTAGGGAAATGCAAATTAAAACCACAGAGAGATATCACTTCTCACCTATCTGAACGACTAAAATAAACAAAACAGAAGAGCTCTAGCAAATGCTGTAGCAAGGATACAGAGCAACACTAACACATGGATATTTGGAATGCAAAATAGTACAGCCACTTTGGGAAACAATTTAACAGTTTCATTTAAAGTTAAACATGTATTTACAATACAACCTACCAGTTCTACCCCGAGGTATTTACCTGAGTGAAATGAAAACCTAGGTTCAAACATGTAAAAACCTGCAAGCAAATGTTTATAGTATTTTATTCATAATGGTCCCAAATTGGAAACAACCCAAGCATCCATCAAATGGGGAATAGATAACCAAACTGTGGTATGCCCAGATAATGGACTATTACTCAGCAAGAGAAAGGAATGGATTATTGATATATTCAACAACACAAACGAATCTCAGTGCTAAATGAAAGAAGCCAGACTCAAAAGGCTATATACCATGTGATTCCCTGTTATGGCATTAGGGAAAAGGCAAAACTCTTGTGGTGTGAACAGATCAGTGCTAGTCAGTGATAAAATGTTGGGAGGACTTGACTGCAAAGGGGTAGCATGGGGGCATTTTGTCTTGAGATGATAAAGTTATTCTATATCATGATGGTCATAGTGGCTGCATAGTTTCATACAGTTGTCAAAATCCCTAGAACTGAATATCACCAATAATGAATTTTATTGTATGTTAATAAATAAAAGAAAGAGAAAGGGAAACTCTCTGGAATAGCCCCTCAAATGTTTAGAAGTAGGATTTAACTGTTCAGAGATTATTGCCTTGTCACAGTCCAGTGCAAATGTTTTCTCTCTTAAGAAACATTTTCCAAATCACCTTTTTAATCTCTGTTTTTATCAACTGACTTAGCGATTTTCTTCTCCCCCCGCCCCGAAAATAAATATGTTACATAAGAAAAAGGAATATGCCAAGGGTCTTTATCTTGTTGGTACGCCTGGGACCTGCTTTAGCACCTTACCCATGGGGCACACCTGAGTGTCAAAAGGCATGAACCGGTGGATATTTTGTCTGTCTTCATTTTATTATGGAAATTCTCAAATATATTCAAAAGAGAAAGAAGGAAGTATAATAAACCTTTACGTTATGCAAAAAAATGATGTCACACTCCCCACACACCCATAGATTATTTTCAGCAATTCTCAGATACTATGTCACTTCTTCCACTGGCACATCAGTCCATACTCAATTAAGACAAGGCTCCTTTTTATTTATTTTTTTTAAAGATTTTATTTATTTATTTGACAGACAGAGATGACAAGCAGGCAGAGAGGCAGGCAGAGAGAGAGAGGGGGAAGCAGGCTCCCTTCTAAGCAGAGAGCCCGATTCATGGCTTGATCCCAGGACCCTGGGATCATGACCTGAGCCGAAGGCAGAGGCTTTAACCCACAGAGCCACCCAGGTGCCCCAAGGGTCCCTTTTATTTAATATGACCACAATGCTATTTTCCCTAAAAATAAACATATTGAAACTTATTCTTAATTTCCTTAATATCTATTATACTTAACACTGTCTAATTGAACTCAGTACTCAGATTTTCTAATTGTCTCACAAGTGTCTTTTTTAAAGTTGATTTGTTTGAATCAGGAGCCAAACAAGGTCCACATGTTGCATTTGTTGATAAGTTTCTTAAAATGTCTTTTACTCTATACCAGTTTCCCCTGCAGGTAACGTGTCTTATGAAATTGCCCACATTCTGAATTTGTGATTTAGGTTCACAGGTGGTGCTATGTATACACCAGGAAGCAGTGATGCCTGGCTGTCTCTCCTTGTGATGTTAAGACTGATCTGTACCTTTAGGTGTTCTAAGATCAATACTAATTCATCCATTCTAATGTTCCTTATCAGTTTTTTACCTAATAATTTTAACAGTGAAGATCCATTATTTCTTTAGGGGTTATAAACAGATGATAATTTAATTATATCATTCTGTCTTGTATTAGCTAGAATTCCATTTATATAGGAAGGACAGAATAAATACTTATTTCTATCTTTTTAGTTACCATTTTTCCTATTAATGAATTAGTGTTCTAGTTATTTATAAGAATGACCATTGATTTTTTAAAAATATATCATTATGGACTCATGGGGTCTAACATGATATATTTCAAACCTTGCATAACTTTTGACACTTCAACTGACTCATCTTTGATCAGTAGGAAACTTTGCAATTTGTAGCATTCTTTGATTGTTTCCTTTTTTTTTCTGATGTGACAGGCATTTGAGATTTATCTTGTGCTTGTTGGTTCTCATTTCAATGGCTGACTATTGCTTCTAGGTCTTTTGAGTGGACAGTGTTGGGGAAAATATCATGACTTCACTTACCATTTTTAAATAAGGAAAAAAATCTTAATTTGGCCAGCTTATTGGTTTTAGATGTTACTGAAGGAAATCAGTGGTTAAGATACAGTACTCACTAAAGTATACATTTGGAACAAAATCAGAGATCAGCAGAGATCACAGAATAAATGGAGTGAGATCTCATAAAATATAGATAAGTTAGTGGTACTGAATAAATCATAGCTAAAATAAGAAGTAAAAATTCAAAAAATTAAACACTGCAGTGCTCAGCTCATGAAATTAACTCACTAAGTCACTACTTAATATTTTTTGGAGAAATTCCTATTAAAGTACAACACATCTCCAAGTAAATGTTGTTTTTGTGAGCTGCTGTGCATTCTACCCCGTTTTCCTTGTTAACAAGATTTAGGTTGGAATTCTTTAACCCTGTAGAGTTTTCAAGTGGGAAATGAATCCTTGCCTGTACAGGTAATTAGTTTCTGAGCAATGCAGAGTCTGAGAAGCAAAGCCTCTTAATATATTATAAAATAATAACTTCAGGTACTTTCACCCAAAACACCGAACACATTGTATGAAAATATGCATGTATACAAATCTTATTTTTGATCATCTATGTCTTAGATTTTACATTAGACTTTATTAAAAATACTCTTACTTTCCTTCCGAATAAGCAAAAGATATAGTATCAAAACCAAAGTTTATGGGTGCCTGGGTGGCTCAGTGGGTTAAGCCTTTGCCTTCAGCTCAGGTCATGGTCTCAGGGTCCTGGGATCGAGCCCCAAATCAGGCTGTCTGCTCGGCAGGGAGCCTGCTTCCCCCTCTCTGCCTGCCTCTCTGCCTACTTGTGACCTCTCTCTCTGTCAAATAAATAAATAATCTTAAAAAAAAAAAAAAAAGACCGAAGTTTACTGCTTGTGGACTCACCATTCAATCTATAATTTCATTAATCTAAAGGGAACTCACGATATTAAATGTTTGTTCTACTCTGACATTTGACACAGGAACTGAAACAGGATATTGAACTAATTTTAACAACTTGAAACCACAAGTTCTCTGCTAAAAAAAAATTGTTTTGCTGAAAAACTATTTTTTTTAGCAAGAGGATACCCGAAGAAAGATGTATCTCATGTTCAAGTTAGAAACATCCTAATAAAAAAATTGGGGAGAATTTTATAACATGATTACAAAATCCAGACTTGAATTAATATATATACTAAAAGAGAATTCTTGGGACTAACTAAACTCAAAGCACTCAGAGCAGCATAAAATGAATTTTCAAAGGAAAAACATTTCCTTGGACATGAGCTCCTGAGCAGAGAGTCAGTGTGGTTCAGAAATACTTGTAAATGGGGCGCCTGGGTGGCTCAGTGGGTTAAAGCCTCTGCCTTTGGCTCAGGTCATGATCCCAGGATCCTGGGATCGAGCCCTGCATTGGGCTCTCTGCTCAGCAGGGAGCCTGCTTCCTCCTCTCTCTCTGCCTGCCTCTCTGCCTACTTGTGATTGCTCTGTCAAATAAATAAATACATAAATTCTTAAAAAAAAAAAAGAAATACTTGTAAATGATCCTTTTGCAATATAAAGGTGACTTTCATCCTTAAAAGTTTAATTTATTTATCAAAAAAATTTGGGAATTCCAAAGTCAAATAAAAATCACCGGAAATGTCCAAAATTAATAATTTTAAGTTTCTTTTAAGGAAGACCGCTGTTTTTTGTAAATACCAAATATTTCTCATAAGACATGAACATCGTGAAATTTACAAAAATAGAAAGTTTAATAAAGGACAACACTATATCAAATATGTTCATAAAAGGAAAATATTATGTAAAGCTGGGCTCTGCCTGGCTAGAGGATATAAATTCAGACAGAGCTAGACCAGTAAGCATCTTGAGTATCCTTCAGAGAAGCATCCTGGTTATGAGCCAATTAAACTGAAGTGAACCAAACAGTAAAAGAAAGAGTACAAAAAGCAGCCAGAGAATAAGAGAGAAGAGCTGAGCACAGCCATTTTTCATGTATTTGCTGATTACTTCCCAGGTTTTTCCTAACTGCATGTTTTTAAGCCAGTCCATTATATAACGTCATTCCTGTCTTCCCATACCGTTAGATTTATACTGATGTCTTGATTTCTCTCTAGAAACTAAGACCTAAATTGCATAGAATGTTAATTTGTCTCTCAGAGACTTCCATCATCTTGAACAAACAGCAAAGAAATATAAACCCCATTTTAGTAATACAAAACACACAGCAGGTTGAATTACAGTTTTGGTACAGACTAAGGGAGTTAGGCAAGCAGTTTGATCTTCATGGGGACTTTAAAAACTTGATATTAATATTGTCTATCTTTATGTATGACCAGCCTCGGAGAGATAGCCCATGATGGCTATTTCAAGTTTTCAGAAAAAAAATATACTAGTTTGATATAAAATAAAATGGAACTAATATTAGATATGACTCCATTTCTTGCGTAAACCAGCCATGCCTTGTAAATTAGACAATGTGTGCTTTTCAACCAGACCCCTAAAAAAAAGTCCAAAGTGAATTTGTTGGTTTTCTTCTTACAATAGTCAACTTACCATGGTAAAGTAATATTAAAAATTACTTTTTTTATTATTTCATTAGTATTTTAAAACTTCTTTGACTTTCTAAGGAATTAAGTAATCTAGTGGTGCCTGGGTGGCTCCAGTTGGTTAAGCGTCTGCTTTCAGCTCAGGTCATGACCCCACAGTCCTGGGATTGAGGTCCACAACTCTCCCTCTGCTGGCTGCTCTCCCTACTTGTCCAATCTCTCTATATCAAATTAAAAAAAAGAAAAAAGGAAAGAAAGAAAAAAAAGAAATTAAGTAATCCAAATATCATGATATTAAAAGCAAAGTTCAGGGAGTTTCCTACTGTCCCTTAGAGGGGAATGTTAGGAGCAGCTGTCCTATTCCACTATTGTCCCCTTGTTGGAAGTGGGAACTGCCCACCTCTCTTCTGTTTTTTCTATTGCTTCTGCAGGCTTTTCCATGGCTATGGCATAGCGTGTCTTCATTCCCATTCTGTTCATGCCTAACAGTGTGCCAGGAAATGAGAGAGTAGGACTATACTACTCCCCTCCCTCCTTCTGGATAATTAATTCTCTCACCCACACCCCTCATCCCAGGCCCCTCATTCTCTTCCATCTTTCTGAATCTTCTTATCTTTCTCCTCATCCCAAAGCCACATCAACCCTTGTGAGCACCCCTGAGGTAGCTAAAACAGTGGGCCTTGTTATGGGTCTAATGATATTCTCCCAAAATTCTTATGTTGAAGACCTAACCCCCAATACTTCAGAATGTGACCTTATTTGGAAATAGGGTCATTGCAGATGTAATTAGTGAAGATGAGGCCATACTGGAGTAAAAGGGGGCCCTAATCCAGTATGACTGGTGTCCATATAAAAAGGGGAAATTCAGATACAGAGCTAGTCATGAATGCAGAAGGTCATGTGAACAGATGGTGGGAGAAGTGACTATCTACAAATCAAGGAATAGGAGGAATATTTGTTCTTTAAGCCATCCAATTCATGGTACTTTGTTATGGCAGCCTTAGCAAAAGAATACAGGACACTTCAAATCAACATTCTTTAAGCATTTACTGATGTTTATTTTAGAGAAGGCAATGTCAGCTCCCATTGAAATGGGTCCCAGTTGTGTTTCCCCTATAATGCACTAGACTTGTGACTTAGTTCTGGTTTAAAGGGGGGATGTTTTATTCCGCATAAAGATCAATTCCTCCTGGAGTCAACTTGGCTTCCCAGCTTCTAATTCAGCTCTTCCAATCCCAGATGTCCTGCTTCAGGGTTTTGCCGACCCAAGAGCTTGTTGAACTCAGATTAATTTACAGAGTATCTGCTTTTGGTCTGATTTAGAGGTGAATACTATTTTAATGTGTTTTGTAGAATTATGGTTCTCATAATTCTACAAAAGAATTATTAATAGCTCAGTTTTTCTTTTTTCTTTTAGTTTTTTTTTTTTTTTTTTAAATTTGATAGAGAGAGAGTGCGCACAAGGAGGGAGAGCAGCCAGCAGAGGGAGAGTCATGGGGCTCAATCCTAGGACCGTGAGATCATGACCTGAGCTAAAGGCAGATGCTTAACCCACTGAGCCATTAATAGAATATCTCATAATTCTACCCATCAGTACCTGGGTATCGAAGTAATCTTTGGATAAAGACACCAGTGTTGGGTCCCAGGCCCTGAGTTTTGAGTCAGTGAATGTGGAATAGGGCCAGGCTTTGGTGTTTATTTAAAAGCCCCCTATCCTTTCAAGGTCATAATGCATAGCCAGAATTGGCAACAGCTGGAGAATCAAATATGTAGCCCTTTGTCTTTTCTTACCTGGTCTAAATTAAAGAGTAAATCGAGGCATGGAGGAGACTATACTGTCCTTGTTTTATTTCATACTACATTTCCTTTGTTATTAAGACAAAAAGGAAGTGCAATGCTTAACGTATCTCAAAAGGCCTGTGTCCCCCAACCCCCAACCAAAGAGAGAAATAATGAGACTATTGTTGAACAGAGAGTGAGGAAAAAAAGAAAAACATGTCAAAGGTAAGAAACAGGTATGGGTAGTGGGAAAGGGAAATAAGATGGTAGGACAGTGAGAAACATCAGGGGTAGCAGGGAGTCAGCTAGGACCAAGACATGTCACCAGATAGTAATCTCAAGCCCTGGATGGATTCTTAACTTTTGATTCTACCATTGGGAACATCATTCTTGCCAGAGTAGGAGAGGATGAGGCCATGAGGAGAACCAGCGGTTGGTTGGTGGGGATGGTCCTGTTGGCAGCATTTTTTAGTGTACCTATCTGTCCCAACATTACCTTCTTTGAATTTAATTTTGGTCAAGAAAAGTAAACCAAAGGGGCTCCTGGGTGGCTCAGTGGGTTAAGCCGCTGCCTTTGGCTCAGGTCATGATCTTAGGGTCCTGGGATTGAGTCCCACATCGGGCTCTCTGCTCAGCAGGGAGCCTGCTTCCCTCTCTCTCTGCCTGCCTCTCTGTCTACTTGTGATCTCTCTCTGTCAAATAAATAAAATCTTAAAAAAAAAAAGTAAACCACAGATACTGTGTGGTTCACATGTGGGTTGGATGAGGAAGGGTGGGAAGAGGCATGATATATAACAGGATATAGTGGAGATAAGGTAGTTCTTACAGAGATCTGTGGTTAAAATGATAATCTTACTTTTTAGTTTTTAAGTAAACTTTTAATCTGGGGGTAATTATAGATTGAAATGCAGTTGTAAGAAATAACACAGAGTGATTTTCTGTACCTTTTACCCAACTTCCCCAGTGGTAGTATTTGCAAACTTATAGCTTATTAGCACAACCAGGATATTGACATTGGTAGAGTCAAGATGTAGAACAGTTCCATCCACCACAGGGATTGCTCATATGGCTCTTTTGTAACCACCCCCACTTTCCTCCCACGTCTTCCTCTTCCTCAGTTCCTGATAACCACTGACTTATTTTCCCTGTCTTAATTTCATCATTCTAAGAATGTATTATATTATAAATGGAATCATGTATTTATACACATGAGAAAAGCCTTTTGAAATTGACTTTTTTCCACTCAGTATCATTCTTGATAGGTTTATTCAGTTTGTTGAATGTAACAATCAGTCATTCCTTTTTATTGTTGAATATAATATTCCACAGTATGGAAGTGGTGTAGTTTAATAATTGACCCACTGAAGGACAGCTGTGTTGTTTCCATTTTTTTTAAGCAATTATGAGTAAAGCAACTATCAACATTTACATACTGATTTTTGTGTGAATTAAATCTTCATTTCTCTGGGATAAACGGCTAAGAGTGCAATTTCTGGGTATAAGAGTTGCATGTTTATTTTTTAAGGAAACTGTCAAACTGTTTTCTAAAGTAGTTGTATCATTTTGCATTCCTACCAGCAATAAACATATGACTTTGGTTTTTCTACATCGTCTCTAACATTTGGTATTTTCTTTCTTTTTTTAGTTTAGCCATTTTGATAGGTGTTTAGTGATATCTCATTGTGGTTTTAAAAACTTGCATTTTTCTTATGGCTAATAGTCTTTTCATGGACTTTCTTTCCATCTATATATCTTCTTTGGTGAAATGTCTTTTGTCCATGGGTTGCTTTTTTACTGTTAAGTTTTGAGAATTCTTTATATATTCTAGATACTAGTCCTTTATAAGATATATGGCTTGCAAATATTTTTTTCCTCTTGGCTTTTCATCCTCTTAGCAGAGCTTTCATGGAATGAAAGTTTTTAATATTGATGAAATTCAGTTTATCAATTTTTTTCTTTTCTGGATCTCAATTTTGGTTTCAAGTTTAAGAAATCTTCACCTAGGGCGCCTGGGTGGCTCAGTGGATTAAAGCCTCTGCCTTGGGCTCAGGTCATGATCTCAGGGTCCTGGGATCGAGCCCCGCATCGGGCTCTCTGCTCAGCGGGGAGCCTGCTTCTTCCTCTCTCTCTGTCTGCCTCTCTGCCTACTTGTGGTCTCTGTCTGTCAAATAAATTAAAAAAAAAAAAAATCTTCACCTACAATGAATCATGGAACACTACATCAAAATCTAATGATGTAGTATGGTGACTAACATAACATAATAAAAAAAAAGATAAAAAATTAACTAATTAAAAAAAAAGAGAAATCTTTGCCTACCCCTGAATCTGAAGATTTTCCTCCTTTCTTTTTCCTAGAAGTTTTATAGTTTCATGCTAACATTTAAGTCCATGACCCATTTTGAGTTAATTTTTTTATAAGGTGTAAGTTAAGCCATTGGTTGTGTTTTGCCTATGGATGTATATCACTTTGGTCACCATTTGTTGAAAAGGCTATCTTTGCTTCATTGAATTTTTTTTTATCTTTGTCAAAAATCACTTCAGCATATTTATGTGGATTTATATTTTGGTTTTCTGCTTTGGTTTTCTGGGGTGATCTATGTATTTACCTCACCCCAAATGCTATACAATAGTTATTATTGTGACAACATACTAAATCTTAAAGTCAGACTGATTCTTCTCACTTTATTCTAGTTTTTTGAAGTTACTTTAGTTATTCTAGTGGTTTTCTTTTCCATATAAATTTTAATTAATATTTCCTTTATCTATAAAAATCTCATTGCAATTTTGAAAGTGATTATATATATTTTCTGATCAATTTTTTTGTTAACATATAATGTATTGTTTCAGGGGTACAGGTCTGTGATTCATCAGTCTTACACAATTTCACAGCACTCACCATAGCACATACCCTTCCCAATGTCCATCACCCAACCCACTCCATCCCTCCCACCCCCCTCCACTCCAGCAACCCTCAGTTTGTCTCCTGAGATCAAGAGTCTCTTATGGTTTGTCTCCCTCTCTGGTTACATCTTGTTTCATTTTTCCCCTCCCTTCCCCTATGATCCTCTGTCTTGTTTATCATATTCCTCATATCAATGAGATCTTATGATAATTATCTTTCTCTGATTGACTTATTTCACTTAGCATAATACCCTCTAGTTCCATCCACATCATTGCCAATGGCAAGATTTCATTTTTTGATGGCTGCATTGTATTTATACATATATATATATATATATATATATATATATATATATATATACCACATCTTCTTTATCCATTCATCTGTTGATGGACATCTAGGCTCTTTCCATAGTTTGGGTATTATGGACATTGCTGCTATAAACATTGGGGTACACATGCCCCTTCAGATCACTACATTTGTTATCTTTAGGGTAAATAACCAGTAGTGCAATTTCTGGGTCATAGGGTAGCTCTATTTTCAACTTTTTGAGGAACCGCCATACTATTCTTCAGAGTGGCTGCACCAGCTTGCATACCCACCAAGAGTATTGGAGGGTTCCCCTTTCTCTGCATCCTTGCCAATACCTGTCATTTCCTGACTGGTTAATTTTAGCCATTCTGACTGGTGTGAGGTAGTATCTCACTGTGGTTTTGATTTGCATTTCCCTGAAGCTGAGTGATGTTGAGCACTTTTTCATGTGTCTCTTGGCCATCTGGATGTCTTCTTTGCAGAAATGTCTGTTCATGTCTTCTGCCCATTTCTTGATTGGATGATTTGTTCTTTGGGTGTTGAATTTGATAAGTTCTTTATAGATTTTGGATACTAGCCCTTTATCTAATATATCATTTGAAAATATCTTCTCCCATTCTGTCAGTTGTCTTTTGGTTTTATTGACCGTTTCCTTTGCCTTGCAAAAGCTTTTTATCTTGATGAAGTCCCAATAGTTCATTTTTGTCCTTGCTTCCCATGCCTTTGGTGATGTTTCTAGGAAGAAGCTGCTGAAGCTGAGGTTGAAGAGGTTGCTGCCTGTGTTCTCCTCAAGTATTTTTATGGATTCCTGTCTCACATTAAGATCTTTCATCCATTTGAGTCTATATTTGTGTGTGTAAGGAAATGGTCCAGTTTCATTTGTTGGGAGAGTTGATTATTGCTTCAATGTCCTTACTGGTTATGGGTTTGTTCGGGTTTTCTACTTCTTCCTGTTTCAGTTTTGGTAGTTCATACATCACTAGGAATGCATCCATTTTTTCCAGATTATCAAATTTGCTGGTATATTGTTGCTCATAATATGTTCTTATAATTGTTTGTATTTCCTTGGTGTTGGCTGTGATCTCTACTCTTTGATTCATGTTTTTATTAATTTGGGTCCTTCCTCTTTTCTTTTTGATAAGTCTGGCCAGGGGGTTATCAATCTTATTTTTTCAAAGAACCAGTCCTAGTTTCATTGATTGGTTCTACTATGGTGTTTTTGTTTGTTTGTTTGTTTTGGCTTCTATTTCATCGGTTTTCTGCTCTGATCTTTATTATTTCCCTTCTCCTGCTGGAGTTAGGCTTTATTTGCTGTTCTTTCTCCAGCTCTTTTAGGCCCTTAAGACCTTTGTTGTTTTTTGAGAAAGGCTTGTATTGCTATGTACTTTCCTCTCAGGACCGCCTTTGCTGTGTCCCAAAGATTTTTGAACAGCTGTGTTTTCATTTTCATTTGTTTCCATGAAGTTTTTAAATTCTTCTTTAATTTCCTGGTTGACCCATTTGTTCTTTAATAGGATGCTCTTTAGCCTCCATGTATTTGAGTTCTTTCCAACTTTCCTCTTGTGGTTGAGTTCGAGTTTCAATGCATTGTGGTCTGAAAATATACAGGGAATGGTCCCAATCTCTTGGTACTGGTTGAGACCTGATTTGTGACCCAGAATGTCATCAATCCTGGAGAATGTTCCATTTGCACTAGAGAAAAATGTGTATTCTGTTGCTTTGGGATGGAATGTTCTGAATATATCTGTGATGTCCATCTGGTCCAGTGTGTCATTTAAAGACTTTATTTCCTTGTTGATCTTTTGCTTAGATGATCTGTCCATTTTAGTAAGGGGAGGTGTTAAAGCCCCCTACTATTATTGCATTGTTGTCAATGTATTTCTTTGTTTTTGTTATTAATTGGTTTATATAATTGGCTGCTCCCATGTTAGGGGCATAGATATTTAAAATTGTTAGGTCTTCTTGTTGGGCAGACTCTTTATGATGTAATGTCCTTCATCATCTCTAACTATAGTCTTTGGTTTAAAATCTAATTTGTTTGATATTAGGATTGCCACTCCACTTTCTTTTGATTTCCATTAGCATGGTAAATTGTTTTCCACCCCCTTACTTTAAATTTGGAGGTGTCTTTGGGTCTAAATTAGTCTCTTGCAGATAGTATATTGATGGGTCTTATTTTTTACCCAGTCTGATACCCTATGTCTTTTGATTGGGGCATTTAAGCCCATTTACATTCAGGGTAACTATTGAAAGATATGAATTTAGTGCCATTGTATTGCCTGTAAGATAACTGTTACTGTATATTGTCTCTGTTCCTTTCTGGTCTATGTTACTTTTAGGCTCTCTCTTTGCTTAGAGGACCCCTTTCAATATTTCCTGTAGGGCTAGTTTGGTGTTTGCAACTTTTTTAAAATTTCTGTTGGCCCTGGAAGCTTTTTGTCTCATCTTCTATTTTCAGTAGCTGGATATAGTATTCTTGGCTGCATGTTTTTCTCATTTAGTGTTCTGAATATATCATGCCTGTCCTTTCTGGTCTACCAGGTCTCTGTGGTTGGGTGTGTTGCCAATCTAATATTTCTGTGTGGTGCATAAACAATGAATCTTGGAACACTGAAAAAATAAAATAAAAAAATTTTTAAAAAGGCTTTAAATGACACGCTGGACCAGATGGACATCATAGATATATTCAAAACATTCCAAACCAAAGCAACAGAATACACATCCTTCTCTAGTGCACATGGAACATTCTCCGGAATAGATCACATCCTGTGTCAAAAACAGTCTCAACTGGTACCAAAAGATTGGGATGATTCCCTGCATATTTTCAGACCACAGTGCTTCAAAACTAGAACCCAGTCACAAGAGGAAAGTTGGAAAGAACACAAATACATGGAGGCTAAAGAGCATCCTACTAAAGAATGAATGGGTCAACCAGGAAATTTAAGAAGAATTTTAAAAATTCATGGAAACAACTGAAAATGAGAACACAACTATTCAAAATCTTTGGGATGCAGCAAATGCTGTCCTGAGAGGAAAGCATATAACAATACAAGCCTTTCTCAAGAAACAAGAAAGGTCTCAAATACACAACCTGACTCTAAACCTAAAGGAGCTGGAGAAAGAACAGCAAATAAAGCCTAAACCCAACAGGAGAAGAGAAATAATAAAGATCAGAGCAGAAATCAATGAAATAGAAACCAACAGAACAGTAGAACAGATCAATGAAACTAGGAGCTGATTCTTTGAAAGTATTTTTTTTATTCTTAAAGATTTTATTTATTTATTTGACAGAGAGAGAGAGAGAGATCACAAGTAGGCAGAGAGGCAGGCAGAGAGAGAGGGGGAAGCAGGCTCCCTGCTGAGCAGAGAGCCCAATGCAGGGCTTGATGTCAGGACCCTGAGATCATGACCTGAGCTAAAGGCAGAGGTTTAACCCACTGAGCCATCCAGGTGCCCCTCTTTGAAAGTATTAATAAGATTGATAAACCCCTGCCAGATTTATCAAAAAGAAAAGAGAAAGGACCCAAATTAACAAAATCATGAATGAAAGAGGAAAGATCACAACCAACCAAAGAAATACAAACAATTATAAGAACATATTATGAGCAGCTATACGTCAGCAAATTTGACAATCTGGAAGAAATGGATGTATTCCTAGAGATGTATAAACTACTAAAACTGAACCAGGAAGAAATAGAAAACCTGAACAGACCCATAACAAGTAAGGAAATTGAAGTAGTAATCAAAAATCTCCCAACAAAAAAGAGCCCAGGGCCATATGGCTTCCCAGAGGGAATTCTACCAAACATTTAAAGAAGAATAAATACCTATTCTCCTGAAACTCTTCCAAAAAATAGAAATGGAAGGAAAACTTCCAAACTCATTTTATGAGGCCAGCATTACCTTGACCCCCAAACCAGACAAAAATCCCATCAAAAAGGAGAATTACAAACCAACATCCCTGATGAACATGGATGCAAATCTTCTCACCAAAAAAGTATGTTTATAATCGCCATTCTGAACTCCAGTTCTGACATCTTACTAATGTCCGTATTGATTAGGTCCCTAGCAGTTGGTACTGCCTCTTGTTCTTTTTTTGAGGTGAGTTTTCTGCCTTGTCATTTTGTCAAGAAAAGAATAGATGAATGAGAGAACAAAATGCTAAAAGGGTAACAACAACCTCAGAAAGTGCAAACTAAACAAATCAGAAGTGACCCAAAACTGGGAGGAAAAGAAAGGAAAAAATATACATATGATCAGGCTGATGAATAGAACAGTGCTACACACTTTATTTTGGGTATATTTTGGTCTGTTAGGAGAAACTGCCTCCCAAAATTTTAAAGTAATAAAAACTTATATATATACAAAAATAAGGGTAAATATAATGAAAGGATGGAATATGACTGTAAAGATGAAAATTTTAAAAGATTTTTAAAAAGGAATTGATAAGATAAGAAGTTGGTTGAAAAAGGAAAGAAAAAAAATTTTTTTAAAAAGGAGAGAATGTGATCAGGCTGGAACACTAGAACAAAGGCATACACTAGATTTATATTATATTTTGGTGTGTTAGAAGAAACTGTATCCCAAAGTTTTAAAGAAAGAACTGCACTGCCGTTGCCAGGGGCCAGGCTAAGTAACCTACTCAGGTTTGCTCTCAGTAGCTTTTGTTCCCTGAAAGGTTTCCATACAGCTTTGGAGGACAAGAATGAAAATGGCAGCCTCCCAATCTCTAGTACTAGAGGAGCCGAGAGGTGACAGCCCTTCCACTTCAGTGAGCCCTCAGAGAAAAGCAGTCAATCACTCCTGTCCCCAGGTTTCTGTCTGTGCTCCGTGCTTATCTGGCCTGTGACTGAGTGTTTCTATCTCTGGTGCATGGGCTGGTTTGGACTCTCCAAACCCAGCAGATTCCTGAAGCACGGTCCCAGGCTGCTCCTCCCAGGGAAGGAATTCGGGGGGGTCTCCCGGTATCTGTTACTTGTGGGGTCCCTGCTCAAAGAGTAGTGGTCTGACTGTGCCTCGGATCATGATTTGTGGCAACCCCGAGCTGAAAGCCCACTCCTCGGCTCCATCCCTGAAGCTGGCTTCCCTGCTCCGAAACCTGGGAGCTCTGCCCCACTCAGGCAGTTCTGGTGTTTCTGTGACCCCGAGGATCCTGAGACCACACTGACCCAGAGAGGATTCCTCCCCCTTCTTAGCCACTGGAGTGAGGTCCCTCAGTGGAGCAGACTTCTAAAAGTTCTGATTTTGTGCTCCAGGGCTCTATCACTTGCCAGGAGTTGGCTGACAGAGGCTCCCTATCCCCTGGCAGTCTATCTTCCAAAATATCACCTCGGATTCACTTCTCTGCATGTCCTACCTTCAATAAAGTGGTCACTTTTCTCTTCATAGAATTGCTGTTACAGGGATGCCTGGGTGGCTCAGTGGGTTAAGCCGCTGCCTTCGGCTCAGGTCATGATCACAGGGCACTGGAATTGAGTCCCACATCGGGCTCCTTGCTCGTCAGGGAGCCTGCTTCTCTCTCCACTTCTGCCTGCCACTCTGCCTGCTTGTGTGTGCTCTCACTCTCTCTCTCTCTCTGACAAATAAATAAATAAATAAATAAATAAATAAATAAAATCTTTTTTAAAAAAAGAATTGCTGTTATTCTTTTCTTTGATCTACTGTTGAGTTTGTAGGTGTTCAGAATGGTTTGATAACTATCTAACTGAATTCCTGGGACCAGACGAAATTTAGGTCTCCTATTCCGCTGCCATCTTGCTCCTGCCCCTTGATAGGGATTATATTAAACCTCAATATCAATTTGGGAGAATTGACATCTTTGTTAGAGTGAGTCTTCCAATCTGTAAACTCAGTATGTCTCTTCATTTATTTAGATCTCCCTTGATTTCTTTCACCAACATTCTGTAGCTTTCAGCACACAATTCTTGCACATATTTTATACCTAAGCATTTTTTTTAAACAATTATACAGGTTGGTGTCTATGTGTATATGGCTAGTATATAAACATATAATTGATTTTTATATGTTTATCTTGTAACCTATCACTTCATCAGATTCACTTATTAGTTTTAGGAGTTTTGTTAGTTAGTTAGTTAGTTTGTTGTAGGTAGTCCTTGGGGTTTTCTGCATATGTCATCTGCAAATAGGGAGGATTTATTTCTTCTTTGTTGTGTGTGCATCTCATTTCCTTTTCTTAATGTACAAAATAGAAATTTCAGCATTGTGTTGAATAAGCTTGGTGAGAGTAGGTGTCCTTGCCTGCTTCCTGATCTTAGGGGAAAAGCAGTCTCACTGATAAGTCTAATGTTAGTTCTAAGTTTTTTGTAGAAGCTTATTGCAGGTTGAGGAATTTCTCCTCTACTCCTATTTTTCTGAGGGTTTTTTCTTAATGTCACAAAACACAAATGAGTTTTCGATTTATCAAGAGATTTTTTTTCTGTATCATTTAATATGGTGGATTTAATATAGTGGATTTTACTGTATCATTTAATTTGGTGGTATTCATACATTGAACCAGGCTGCATTCCTGGAAGAAGACCCACTTAGTCATGGTGTAAGTTATCTGTATATGGCTAAATTCTGTTTATTAATATTTTTAAAAGGTTTTTGCATCTATAATCATGAAGGATAATAGTCTCCAACTCCACTTCTGGAGGTGTCCTTCTTTCTAGGATAGAGGTGGGCCATGAGGAGCATCAATGGTTGGTTAGTGATTATGGTCATGGTGGTAGCTCGCTCTTTCTTTCTTTCTTTCTTTCTCCCATCCTTTCCTTTCCTTTCCTTTCCTTTCCTTTCCTTTCCTTTCCTTTCCTTTCCTTTTTCCTTTCTTCCTCCTTCCTTCCTCCCTCCCTCCCTCCCACCCTCCTTTCCTCTCCATCTTTCTTTCTTCCTTCCTTCCTTTCTTCTCATTCCTCCATTAAAATCTATTTTTGGTTGGAAAAGATAAACCACAGATACTGTGAGGTGTGCATGGGGGGGGTTGTTAGGTGAGTGGGGAAGTGGAGGGGGGGGCAATGTGATGTATATCATGATTAGGTGGAGATAAGGCAAGATCTGACCAAGACCTGGGGTGAAAATTATGCTTCAAACAGACTCCCCTCCACCACCCCTACTACTATCACCACTGTTGCCAAACTGACACAGATACACACACACATACATGCATACACACACACCACACTCATGTTCCAACAGGAAATGGAAAAATGGAAAAAGGTATTGGCAGCACAAGTTATGTGTTCTATTTGTTTCTCTTTCTTAAGCCTCCACAAAAATAACCTATGACTCTAAGATTCTGAGAACTCCCCTGTTTAGACCAAGAAGAAGGAATTTAAAGCTCCCTGTTCCACTGCTCAGGGAATAAAGCTCTGATGACTCTTGGACCTCAACAGAAGCTTTCAAAAAACAAAAACTTTAAAGTTATTCATACTCATAATTTTGATGAGTATGATGACCCTCTGGATGAACCACTTCCTCTATTGGTTCTATTAATCTGATTGGCAAGGTAAATGTTCTCTTGTCATTTTTTTGTGTGTTCTACCCAATGTTGTACATATCATTTTGGGACCAGTTAGAATGTCCATTGTCTTTATATCTAGGTATGAACATGAGTTAATGTTTTAAAAATTCTATGTAAAACAGACTCAGAATAACTTTAATAATACAATAGTGTTTCTTCTAGGTCTTCTCTAGTATATATTGCCAAGTAAAAAAATAAAGAATGAAGTTTATTTTATGTAAGAGCCAATTCACACCACAAAATCCTGAGGTATGAGCTGAATGAGCCAGCATGTTCAAGTTCATTGCTTTCGTGTTGAAAATGAAATTACAGTATCATTTTGTCCTATTGAAGTCCACTTTGATAACCTTAAAAATTAGCCTCTAAAATGTATTAAATGACTAACAGAAGTTTACTTAAATTCTCATTTTTGTGTTATGTTTGATTAATGAACACCAAACAACCTGCCAACCCAGCCTAACCCTGAACATGTGTAAAGAAAGTTAAGCAGATTTAGGACATAGTGGTGCAACCTCTCAGCAGCGGCTAATCTTCTGTTAGCTTTCTCAGGACTATTTAATTTCACCTCTTTTTCCTATGTGGGGCATGGACAAACTGACCAGATTTTATGGGGCCTCTTTTCTTTCTTCCTTTCTTCTCTTTTCTTTTATTTCCCTTCTCTTCCCTTTCCTCTCCTCCTCCTCCTCCTCCTTCTTCTTCTTCCTTTACTCACATCTCATATTTTATTTCTTATCATTAATGGCTAATGAAAAGAAAAAAGTGATTGTGCCACCCTACTATTTTAAGACCACAAACTATAACTTACATGCTAACCCATTCCATAAAACAGGGAAGCTTCCTCTAAAGCAATGATGGGCATTTATTTAAGTTTTTATGAGGCCTTCCTTTAAGATGAAATGTAGAAAGCATACAAAATTGGGTACAGAGCCTTGAAAGTTACCTGGGAGACCTGAAGCTTTAGCTTTATTAGGGTCACAGCAAATCTGTTACTCTGGTACATGAAAAATGGATCATGTGTTCCAGATGGTGTCTTACAAATTTCCTGACATGAGCTATTTTTCTGCCAGATAGTCATTGAATGTTTCTTGCATCATTAGGTAAGTATCTCCAACTCTTTCTTTTTCTCTCAGCTACTTTTGAGTTTGGTGTAGTTAATCCTTTAAAATCAACCAAAAATCCACTAAGAGCTTTTATATTCTAGCATTTTGCTGAAAAATACCTTTAGCCAAATAGATTCTTTCTTATTGTCTGTGTTTTTATGTTATCTGTAATCTTAAGTGACTCATCAGCTGTCACAACTGGTGGGCCGCAGGACTGGTAACAGAGTCATCATCTTCCAGCCTTGAAGTAGCTGGGAGTTTTTTCTGGAGTCTGCGAGGACTTTAGCCCATATACATTATTGTTGTTGTTCATTTCTGAGCCTAGTAAAAATTCCTAACTGCTCTGATGACAAGAGCTGGCTTTCTCTCTTCGAGCAAATTGCTTGATTTCTTTGAGCTCAATTTCTTTACCCCCCAAAATGGGCATAATAACAGGCCCTGCTGAAAGGGCTGCTATAAGAATTAAGTGCAGTAATATACAAGCTGGCCCTTAGGAAGGGAAGCATGTTTGTTTGAATAATTGTTCCCTAAAGTGTGTATGAAAGACATTGAGGGTTTCTAATTTTTACATTAACAGGAATAAATCTAATGCTCTAGACAATGAAATGCCAAATTTCTTCTTGGTCATCTAGGTCCATTAAGTTGAATTTTAGCTGCTCAGAACACTTCCTGTTTTCATATTCCTTCAGCCAATGATATCCCAGACCATAATTCTAACAAACGCTTTTCTCAGGAAGCTTGGTTTTTGCATTACACATAGTCTCTCCAAAATTATGAAAAATCTACCAAGATTGCTTAATATGTGGGATCTAATATTTTACCCTGGAAAGGAATGATGTCAGCCTGGCTTCTAAAGGTCAAAATTAATGTATTCCTTAAGCAAATGTGTATTGCATGCCTGTTGTATGTGAAGCATTGTTTCACACACTGGGGATACAAGGGCAAATGGCATCAACAAGCTCCTGCTTTCATGGAGCTAAGAATCTAGTGGAGATGGCAGGAAAAAAAGAGAGAGAGAAGGAAGGACAGGAAGGAAAAGGGAGAAAGAGCATACCTAGAAGAGGAAATGATGGGAGAAAGGACCAAGAATGGGCAGAAGCTTATGTTGGAGGCCAGTGGGGCTGGAGAGGAGGAGGCAACTGCAGAGTGGTCAGAGAGGCAGGCGAGGCAGTATCACTTAGGGGCAAGGACCATGGAGGGGCCAGATCGTAGAGAGGACTTAATTCCCAGTCTGACGAAAAGCCACTGGAGAGTGTGATAGAATCTGATATTGATTAAATCATAGCCACCCAAATATTGCCTTATATATGGTCAACGTTGATTCACAACCATTGTGTCAGGGCACTAGATTGGACAAAAGATGTGGGCACTATCTGAACGTCTCACCTACCATTCTGCATTATTGCTGTCTCCCTCCTGTTTAACCTGAAACTGAGATTGATAGAGGGAAAACACTGCTAACTGATAAAACAAAACAAAACAAAACCCTTCCTGCCTGCATTGCCACACATCTCCACTAAAGAAAAGCTCTAAGACGGGGCGCCTGGGTGGCTCAGTGGGTTAAGCCGCTGCCTTCGGCTCAGGTCATGATCTCAGGGTCCTGGGATCGAGCCCCGCATCGGGCTCTCTGCTCAGCAGGAAGCCTGCTTCCTCCTCTCTCTCTGCCTGCCTCTCTGCCTGCTTGTGATCTCTCTCTCTGTCAAATAAATAAATAAAATCTTTAAAAAAAAAAAAAAGAAAAGAAAAGAAAAGCTCTAAGTGGGTCTATTCTGAGGGTTGGGGGAAGGGACATTCCCCCAGCATCCCCCACCCAGTGCCTTCACTAGCATGTCAGTCCACATAAGCATTTGTTCTTCATTAGGTGAACTAACAGTGCGTTTCAGGACAGGGTACTCATTAATTTATATATTTATTGGGTATCTGATATGTGCCAGGCACCATTCTAAATGCTCTGATGTAGCACTGAACAAAACAGACGAATATCTCTCTCCCTGAATCTTCTAGTGGTATACAAGTATGTCATGACTTTCACATATTCCTGGGTATCCTGGGTTGCAGTGGTGGGAGTGGTGTGTATATGTGTGTTTTGTGTGTGTGTGTGTATTTTCTGGGGAACAGTGAGGGAAGGGAAATAGTGGAAATTAATGGTGAAAAATTATGACTTTCAGAGAAGATGATAATCGATTCAAAGCAACAGAAACTATGCTATGCATGGTTTCAACCCTATTTGCCCTGCTTGTAGAATAGAGGAATCTCTAGGGTCTGGAGGTACAATGAAGCCAACATTCTGGTGGTCTCAAGGACAGCATTCTCAGCATCAAGTTAAGATGTCACCTGAAAAGAACCTGAACTCCCTTTTATCAGCCAGAACTCTTACTTGCAACACAAGAACCTTCTCTAGCTCATTAGAGCAGGAAGAGTATTTACTAAAGGATAGTTCACAGAACACCAGGAAAGCCAGAGAAATAGGCTTGGAGGCTAAAGGCTAAGATCTAGACCCCCATTCCCCACAGGACTCCTCCTACAGAGCACAGTGAACATGAGGGCTTGGGACAACTTCCAGAGCCACTGCCCTCTGGAAGCTCCTTGTCTCCCCCTATCTTTGGCAGAGTTGAATTTAAAAAAAAATTTTGGGGGGGCGCCTGGGTGGCTCAGTGGGTTAAAGCCTCTGCTTTCGGCTCGGGTCATGATCCCAGGGTCCTGGGATCGAGCCCCACATCGGGCTCTCTGCTCAGCAGGGAGCCTGCTTCCCCCTCTCTCTCTCTGCCTGCCTCTCTGCCTATTGTGGTCTCTCTCTATCAAATAAATAAATAAAATCTTTAAAAAAAAAAGTTTATAAAAAAAATAAATAAATAAATAAATAAATTTTTTAATGAAAAATAATGCACAATCAAAAAAATGCACAAGCATAAAAGAATTATTGCAAAGCAAGCTTCCATATAACCACCACCCACGTCAAGAAATAGAACTTTATTAAAGCGTCCTAGAATTTCCTCCTCCTCCCAGTCCCTACCTCTACCTCTCTCCTTACAGGAAGAATAGCTTTTGCTGACATTTTCTTCTGAGTCAAAAATCTTGCATCTGGGGCGCCTGGGTGGCTCAGTGGGTTAAAGCCTCTGCCTTCGGCTCAGGTCATGATCCCAGGGTCCTGGAACCAAACCCCGCATTGGGCTCTCTGCTCAGCAGGGAGCCTGCTTCCCTTCCTCTCTCTCTGTTTCTCTGCCTACTTGTGATCTCTGTCTGTCAAATAAATAAATAAAATGTTTAAAAAAATTATAAAAATCTTGCATCTGATTGGAGGAAACTGGACCATATTCATATATTCTAGTCTCAAGAAATCTGGAAAAGTGAGTTTCTGGCATTACCCTAGGAAGAATAGGATTTAAAAGATGGAAATTTCCCCAGTGTAGTAAGGGTTTATACAGGTTTTGAACAGCATCCCAGCATGACAAGTGGTTGGCATCTTCTCTGATGGACAAAGAAATGTCTCAGCCTTGTTGGGTTGAATGAGGTGAAATTTCCATTTTTGTAGGTCAAAAGCAGTCCTTCGGCTCAGCCTAATAGGAAGGACAGGAAAGTGTCAGTCCAGGGTCAGAAAACAGAAAATATGAGGGCGGTGGAACAAAAAGAGCCGGGAAAGCTGAGGAAATACTTCAAGCCAGCATCAGTTAGTAATATGAGGCTTTACACCCATCACTTACCTCATGTATTACCCCCAGCTTCCATGCTGCTGTATTAGAAGTGTGCAGAAGTGAGATCAATGGCTCTGCGTGGTACAAGCATGCATTGTTCAGCAGTGAGCACAGCAAGGGAGGAGCACTGTGGGAGATTAAAAGGCACTGGCTGTGAAACAGTTAAGACCAGAAGTTTCACACTTTGGTGGGAGCCAGGGGAGAAACTGTCAAAGCAAGGTGAAAGTAGCAGTTTTGTTTGAGACCTGACCACAAGGCAGGAGGCTGGGGAGTGCTACATTTTATAACAGTTCTATTTTTTTCTTTCAATAAAGGAATTTTAAAAAGTGAAATCCCACAGAAACAAAGAGAAAATAGAGCTGCGAGCCCATGCCGATGCCAACTGGATGAAAGTTCAAATCCAGTTAGACCTCCAAAGCAAAGGCTACCACCAAATAGCATCACCATTGATTGAATTTCCAGGGTACAAAAATAAATCTGAAGTTTTATGAAATTATAAATATTCTTCCAATTTTATTACAAGAAAAGTTAGTAATCAAATATTAGAAGTTTGACAGTATTGTGCAGAAACACAATTTGTCAGCACTGCCAACTGTATATGGTTCCTGGGGTCACTCTCTCGCGATACTAAAGAGATTGCTGGCTTGTAAGTAGGTCGGAGGAGTAGCAAGATTTTAGTAGTAATAGTCGTAGTAGTAATAGCAGTGGTAGTTGTAGTAGTAATAGTAGTAGTAGTAATAGCAGTGGTAGTTGTAGTAATAATAGTAGTAGTAATAGCAGTGGTAGTTGTAGCAGTAATAGTAGTAGTAGCTCTATGAGTATAGGATATTGCCGGTTGTCATGTTATCACTGAGTTATCAAGTCTTTCTTACTCTGTTAAGTAACTGCCTAAAGTAAAATGTTATCTCCTCTTTGATTCCTGCATGTTAAAACTTGATTGATGTGACAACACAATCTCACTGAAGTAAGCCACTTCCTGAGAAACATGATTAAGTATTTTCAGAAAGAGACTTAATATCATTACCCCTATTTCCCCTTCCTTCCTTCCTTTCTTGGTTTCTTCCTCCCTTTCCCTCTTTTTTTTTTTTCTCCCTTTCTCTTTCTTTTCTGGGGATAGGCAGGCATTTGATGGTTTAGCGCTTGGAAAAAAATGTGTCCTTAAATCCTCATCTACAAATGTGGCAATAGGTCAACACAATTGGCTCTAAAAGGCTAAAAATAGATATATTTGAATTGCTATCTGTATCTCCGCTTGCACTGCATGCCCTCTAATTGCAGCATTTAACCCTGGATGGAAGTATAGAAGGCTCCTTACAGCAGATATCATATAAAAGACACTTGCCATCTCAAGACAAACCTGTTTGGTGTCCTTTTTGGCATACACCACGATGCTAACGACTTTCTCTGCAAGCAGCTATTGAATTGTGGTCCTCTTAGGCTGCACCCACCCCCAAATCCTGAGTTATATTCTGCTCTTATACAAGGTGCTAATTCTGCATTTTGTTTCAGTTCCTTGGACATGTCCTGTGTGACTCTGTGATGGATGGGTCCTGATTATTGATGAACTTTACTTCTAATTTACTTGGCTGCCAAGAGAGTTCTGGGTCTCACAGGACTAAAATCACAGCGAATCTGATTGAAGAAACATTTATTTAATGGAAACCTAGTGACTTAAAGTGTCAGGTAATTGTCATTGACATTGTGAGACCACAGTACAGAGGCTTTGGGTTTAGGAGATGATGGTTTGTTCACAGCCTTTAGAAAGTAAGAATAGCGCAATGAGGTTACAGACATCTTAGTGGTGAGCAGGAAGAGGGCGGGCTCCTCCTGTCACTCTTCATCTGATTCACCTGAATGAAAGGGAATTAGGAACTGCCTTGCCATTCACCTTCTTTATTTAAGATAGAAATAGAAGCTGTTTAGTGTTAAAGGAGGTGTTTGATCAAAGTCAACCTTTGTATGTAATATTTCCAGCCCAGCAGGACCCAAATCTAAACTGATGTGCCTAATTTTTCTAGAAGAAACTTTGTACTTAGAATCCATAGCTCAGGCAAGTTGCAAAAAAATCTTTTGTGTTCAGAAACAAAACAAAACAAAACTCTTTTGTGTTCAACTACTGAAAACGTTGTCGGTACTCAATAATCATTTGGACAAATTCCATTTACAGTTTTGGCCTCTATAGACTCAAAATCATGGAGTGTTGTCTTCTTGAGAAAATTCTGTAGTTTTGAAGATTGATAACAAGAAAAAAAATGTTGGGCTTTTTTTTTTTTTTGAAAGATTGTATTTATTTATTTGATAGCCAGAGATCACAAGTAGGCAGAGAGGCAGGCAGAGAGAGAGGGGGAAGCGGGATCCCCAACTAGCAGAGAGCCCGATGTGGGGCTTGACCCCAGGACTCTGAAACTATGATCTGAGTCGAGAGCAGAGGCTTAACCCACTGAGCCACCTAAGCATCCCGTGTTGTTGTTGTTGTTGTTGTTTTAAGTTTTTTTTTTAATTTATTTATTTGACAGAGAGAGCAACCACAAGTAGGCAGAGAGGCAGCCGGTGGGGTGGGTGGGAAGCAGGCTCCCCATGAGCAGAGAGCCCGATGTGGGGCTTGATCCCAGGACCCTGAGATCATGACCCGAGCCAAAGGCGGAAGCTTAACCCTCTGAGCCACCCAGGTGCCCCTGAGAAACAACATGTTTGATTATTAGAAATATTTCTCCTTTTCTTCACATGCTTTTTACTCTTTATTATGATTGAGTAAAATATGACTTATGTATGCTGTAGTTCAGAATTTAGTTTTTTCTTTCTTGTAAAAATTTGAAGTAGCAACATTGATATTCTGCTTCCTACTCATTTTCACAAGATGTGAGCAATTCACAAATAGAACAGTTTCATAGAAGATGCAAGGCCTAATGGAATTGAATAATTAAAAATGAAATATAATTCCTCTAAATTATTTTGTCTAGTTTTACAAATGTCTCTGCATCCAACAATTCAGCAAAAGATTAGAATTGTAAATAAGTTTATATCATTCTGCCTTGTGTTATTATTTAAATTCTCATATGTATTTGTTGTTTCAAAAGGATGTATTTTGAGGTACCTGGGTGCCTGTCGGTTGAGCCTCTGACTCTTGATTTTTGGCTCAGTCATGACCTCAGGGTTGTGAGATCCAGCCACATGTCAGGCTCTGTCCTCGGCATGGAGTCTGCTTGAGATCCTCTCTCCCTCTGCCCCCTGACTCATGCACACACACTCTCTCTCTCCAAAAAAAAAATATTTTAAAAAATGTTTCAAAAAGATATATTTTACTTCATAGCATTCTCCAGCTAATGCATCTTCTCTTAATATTCATATTAATTTTAATCTATTTCCCTGTTTATTTTTTTGAAAGTTTTTGTCTTATACATCAAATGGATAACTTTTGCAACCACTTATTAATTGGTAAAAAGCATTTTGCTTTTGCAGTAATAAATATATACTTTAGTAAACTAAGAATTTCAATCTATAAATTGCATAAGGAGATTTTCTTCCTCAGGATACAGCTAGTTATTTTAAAGTGAATATTCAGATATTAACAAGGTCTTAATGACTCATCTTGCTCACGTTACTAACACTGTACACTTCATTTGATATGGTGATAGCTCAATCACCTGATCACTGATCATACCTGGGTTCAGAAATGACAGAAATCATGTTGATATAGTTGTTTGGCTTTTCGGCTTTTCAAAGACCAGGACTAAAACCGAACTCCAGTGGTAGATTTTGGTAAATAACAAAGTCAAAGTTCAACTTCAACATATTGCTGTAGAGATTTGGAGAATGAAAACCAGTGGGTGCAAGATGGGAATGCGTTGTAGAGAGGTGACTGATACAGCAATGCAGAGGAGCTTGCTGCCTGAATGCCTAGAGAGAATATGAGAGGAACAAGTCAAGTAGCCCCCCAGCCCCCAGGTTCCTGGAGAGATTCAGAACATGGCCACACCTGCAGTTTTGCAGAAGGTGGTGGGATGGGAGGCTGATGACATCAAGAGAGATCCAAGAATGCATAAGGTGATCCAATCCCCCAATCTGATCTCTACTTACCCTGTCGTAGAACACATATTCCTCATCTCCTACCCCTTATACCACCTGCCGTCTCAAGGACATTGGCCATTTCTTTGCTTTTTGTAGAAGCTGAGAAAGCTACACACCTAGGAATTCTAGATACAGAGGAGTAGAGAAGTAGGGAGGAAATTCTTTTTAAAAAAAGGGGAAGAGGGATGCCTGGCTGGTTGTCGATAGAACATGTGACTCTTGGGATCTTGGGATCATGAGTTCAAGCCCCATGTTGGCCGTAGATCTTACTTTAAATAAATAAATAAATAATAAGGCAGGGAGTTAAGTCAAAGTCCACACATTAAAGAGAAGGCCCCTCCTCCCTACCCCCCAACACACACTGTCAATGCCAACAGCCCTCTTTCCTTACCCTGCTTCCTGTGTGTCCCTTAAAGACAAAAGAGAAGTTCTATTTTCTGGAGAAATGATGTTTAGGCACTGACATATAGGGGGACCCCCAAATGCAAAAAGCCTGTTTGTCAGCCATCACCTTGCACAAAAAACCCCACAACTTCAGGAGTAATTCAGAAAGTGGAAGGAAATTTTTTAGAAAACCCTAGAAATCTATAATTCATATCTTCAGAGAGATAAAAAAAAGATATTGCATCCATGAAATAAGAGCTAGATGCTATGAGAATAAACAATTAGAAAATGGGACTATGTTGAATATTACATCTTCAGTAGATTGGTTGGAAAATAAAGCTGAGGAATTCTCCCAGTATATAAAATAATATATTACAGAAATGGACAATAGGAACCAAAAAATAAAAAAATAAAAATTTGATCAGGGAGTTTCAAGATCCAGAAGAAAAAAAGAGCAAAGAAAATGAATGGGAGGATAATTATCCAATAAAGAGTATGAAAATGAAAGGACATGAGTTTCTGGACTGAAATGACCCATAAGATGTCCAAGACACACACACGAGCTCATTAAATACCCACACCAAACTATAATACCATGATATTTAAAAACACCATTGATGAAGAGAAGAGCCTAAAACCTTTTAGAGGTGGAGAAAATGGCTACAAAAAACACAACAAATTATATACTAACGATTGGGAATCAGAATAATATCAACCTTTAAAATACCCACATTGCTAGGGTGTCTGGCTGGCTCAGTCAGAAGAATATGCAACTCAGTCTAAGGGTCATGAGTTCAAGCCCCACATTGGGTGTAGAGATTACTAAAAAAATAAAATAAATTTTAAAAATAATAATAAAATACCAGCATTGGTAAATATGCAATAATAGAGCAATTCTTTAAGAATTCTGAGTGAAAATTTATATTTAACTATTAATGAAATGTAAAGGTAAAATAAAGATGTTTTTTATTATGCAAAATTCAAAATATCACCTGTCAGTGCTCTTTCTCAGGAAGCTGATGGAAGAAGTGGCGAGGGTGGGAGGAATGGGTTTACAAGATCTAGAATAGTCTCAGCAGTTTCCCAAGGAATTGGGGGTTATACTCTCATAAAGACTGTAACTGATACATCCAATCCACTATCCTTTAGTCTAGATCATTGCTTTCTGGTAGAAATATAATGTGAGCAATATAATTTAAATTTTGGGGGGGTACATTTTATCTTTTATTTAAAAAAAAAAGAGATTTCCTTTCCTTTTTTTTTTTAAGATTTTATTTATTTGAGAGAGAGAGAGATCACAAGAAGTGGAGGGTCAGAAGGAGAAGTAGACTCCCTGCTGAGCAGGGAGCCCGATGAGGGACTCAATCCCAGGACCCCAGGATCATGACCTGAGCCAAAGGCAGTCGCTTAACCAACTTAGTCACCCAGGTTCCCCTAGGGGGTACATTTTAAAAAGGATAAAGAAATGGGTGAAATTAATTTTAATAATATAGTTTATTTAAACCTGTATATTCAAAACATTATCATTTCAACATTAATCAATATATAACTAATGAGTTATTTTACACTTTTCCATACCAAAGCCTCACAATTTGGTATTCATTTCACACTTAACAGCACACCTCAATTTAGACTAGCCACACTTCCAAGTGTTCCATACCCACATGTAGCCAGTAGCTACCATATTGGACAATATGTCTTAGGATACTTTATGTTTTAGCTGACTGACATCATGTGAAGCATGGCAAATAGTCTTTGAGAGACTAGGACATGACAGGCAGATAATAATCGAAAAGTCAGAAAAATGGTGTGCCCAGATAGGGTGCCAAATATGGAGGCTTGGAAATGGGGTTGGATTTGGATCAGTGGTGCCAACTGCTGAGACAGGGCGTAGGGAAAGAGAGGGTCCTTCCTCCCGGTCAAGGAGAGTACTGCCTTTCATATCATGGGCTCCAATTCCTGTATCTTCTCAGGAACATTTTCCCACCAGTTTTTCTCCCTTCTGTATCTTCATTCTCATCTTCTTTTGGCACTCACATCTCCCCCGTTCCTTGTTCGTAACAAACCCTTCTGTAGCTGTTGTCTTTTCTATGGGCCCACTCAATTTCAACTGGGAATCACCCTTTTCTCTTCATTTCCCCAAATTCCATTGACAACAGATTGTTGCCCGCTATAGACATTGTCAGAAATAAGAAGGTGGTGTAGGTTAATTGCATCTCAACGAAGGAAACAATTGGACATGAGGCATTACTATGTAAACATTTTTTGAAGATTGATCTACTGCCCCAGTTCCAGGAAATTTTCCTTTGGTCCTACTTACTCTCTTCTGGATGTCACTTGAACTGCTCCCTCCATCTTCCTCCCCAGTTATCTGAGGACTACTCCCCAGTTCATGTGAGGGCCTAGAGCTCTATCCCACCATCCCAAATGAGCTTGTGTCCTGATTTTGCATATAGAAGAATTCACTCTTGGCTCAGCTAAACCAGGAATTATTTGCTTTACGGCTTTATTGGGAAAAAATACAAAGAACTGACAAAAGCTCTGAAACCACAGTTGTTCTTTATTATAATCCAGTATCAAATTCTTAGGCACAGATATTACCCACAGATACCCCAGGGGTGTGGGCTGTTTCCTTCTTATATGATGGTCTTGCAAACTTTAGAAGTTATTATAATTATGTTTGCTCAGCTGTTCCTGCAACTTTCACCAGTACACTACTGCTGACAAGCTAAAGGGAAGCTTTTCTGTGGATTCCATAGCACTTTTGGTTAAGGTTAGAATCTGTTTCTAAGTGCTTATAGAGCTTTTATGTCCCCAAATAGGTGGATTTTCCCAAATTACAGTCTCCTCTATTAAAGACTGTCAGCCTCAAAATTCCATCATCCTTTGATCAAGAGCTGCTGGAGGTCTGCTCTGATATCTCCCCATCTCTAAAGTGGTGAGTCAATGAGGCGTCCTTGGTATATGTCGAAGGGGTCTCAGAGATGACCTAGACCCACCTTTTACTTCACTGATGAGAAACTGAGGCCTCGGGAGACAGTTAGTTTGTGATGGATCCAGAACTAAGCCCAGAGTTCCTAGCCTGAATTTCATTCCACTCTACAGAATATATTACTGGGAGGAAAGTCAGAGAGGTAGGAGATATCCCTAAAGGCTGCAAAATAGCACGGTTCTGGGTGAGAAGAGCAGCAAATCCAGAGGACACTGAAAGGCCACTGGTTTAAGAGTTGCCAGATAGATTCCTGCCGTGGAAATGACACCGTGCCCCCCGAAGCCTGATAACGTGTCTGCAGGGTGTCCCAAGAGCAACATTTCCTGAGCAATCCAGGCCACCATTAGTTCCCCGGGGCCAGACATAACTTCTGGGCAAAGAAGGTGATTCTGAAGGAAGGGCTCTCTTCTCCAACAGAGCTGTGAGATGCAGAAATCAATGAAGCAAAAGAGCCAGGACTGAAACAGGACATTCCCCCGGGGTAGACAGAAGAGGGAGGAGGAGCCTACAGAGAAGATGGGGCAGCCCTAGAGAGGCAGGATTTGAACCAGGGCAGGACTGAGTGTGGGAACCTAAGACCCTCAAGAAGTAGGGCCAAACATGCCAAATTCTGCAGGAATCAGAGGTCCAGGCTGTAGAGGATTGGATCATCCAGTTTTTTGTGATGGGAGCAGAGCCAGATTGTGAGGGACGAAGTGAGGGGTTTATGAGGGGGTGGGGGCAGCAAGAATTTATTACTTTTAAGAAGCTGGTTGCAGCATTATTTATCATATCCAAGACATGGAGCAACCTGTGTCCATTGACAGATGAAGGGATGAAAAACAGGTAACATATATATATATATATTATATGAATATATGTGGGATATATATGTATTATATTAAAATAGAATATTATTTAGCCAAAAAATATTATTTAGTCACAAGAAGGAGGCAATCTTGCCATTTGGACAACATGGATGGACCTTCGGGGCATTATGCTAAGCGAAATAAGTCTGACAGAGAAAGAGAAGTACCGTATAATCTCACTTATACATGGAATCTAAAAACAAAACAAAACAAAGCTCATAGATAGAACAGATTGGTGGTTTCCAGAGGCGGGAGACTGGGGGTGGGCAAAATAGTGAAGGGAGTCAAAAGGTACAAACTTCCAGTTATAAGATAACTAAGTCCTAGAAACGTATGTATAACATGATGACTACAGTTGACGATTCTGTTTTGTACTTGAAAGTTGCTAAGAGCATAGATCTTAAAAGTCCTCATTATAAGAACACAAAATTGAAACTACATGTGGTGATGATGTTACCTAGACTTACTGTGGTGATCATTTGGTAACATATACAACTAACAGATCATTGTGTTGTACGCCTGAAACTACTTTAATGTTACATGCTAATTATATCTCGATTAAAAAAAAAGCAGCGTGCTGTCGAGAGGAGATGACATCTAAGGGAGTCTAACAGATAATCTTGGTGTTTATCAATAACAGTTCAATATATGATTTTGAGACTTACATGATACAAGGTCTGGGGAAGCTTCTCCCTTCAAGGAAGGGACTTGGAGAAAATTTGCCTTCTCTTGTCAGGAGCTGTAGAAGATCTAAGAGAGAGTAGTGAATCTTTGGTGGCCCTAGTTATAGTCTCAGGCCCTTTTGCCTCAGGCAGAGGATTGGCAACTGCACTTTTGTTTCCATAAGGGAATGATGAATGAATGAATGCTTGGAATGACATTCCTGAAAGATTACCAACTCCTGATGTAAATTGTGTAAGGAGCAGTCAGAGACTGAAAGCCCAGGGTCGAAGCAGAAGAGGTGTGGGGGGAATTGAGAGTTGGTCTCTCAGGTCTTGCAAGGCCCCAAAAATGAAAGGAGGGGAGTTGAACTCCCCACTGGCAGGGGCCTCTGAATTCCCCGCCTTGGGACTCCATGAAGAATGTGCTTTTGTTTCTATCACAGCTTACTAATTGTGTCCTAAAGTACACCCAGCAAGGCATGGAAATGTTGCCTATGAAAACATTCTGCTGTTCTTTGAGCTTTCAGTTCAACAGATGGAAACTCGGAGAAACTAGATGGCTCTGTTAACAGGGGACATTTTCAGATGTTTGATATGTGTTGTCTTTTGCTGCCCATTCCAATAAGAGCAAGCAATGGGTACAAGCAGAACTGTAGTGTTCTGAGTGAAGACTCATGTCTCTTTCTCTCTGAGGCAGGGCAAATGGGACCAGGAAGAGCTGGCCTACTTGCCAGATGGTCAAAGGACAACTGTTTGATCTTTGGGGAGGTGGTGGTAGGAGATGGAGCCGGGTCAGCCGTAAAGTAGCCCATAAAATTGCCAGGTCTTCAGTCTTCCATTATATGGCCCTCTGGTGGTGCAGCATGAATTCAAAGCCTGGATCTGACATGAGCTGTGCCTTGTACAATTTCCTGGATATCCCAGATGTTGATTCCTTGGCGGTATCCTGACCCAGCTCTTATCTCCAGATAGCCACGGAGTATATTGAGGGTACAGAGTCCATGGCTCTAGGGGAAGATAGACCTGTGTTCTCACTTCAGCAGAGCCATTTCCTAGCTATGGCACCTTGGGAGAAATCCCAGACCCCACCCCCTGACCTACTGAACCAGAATCTGTGGGAGTAGAGCCTACATCATCAGTAAGCTTTCCAGATTTCTTAGACATTCAAAAATGTAAGACCACTATCTCAAGGTTTCCCCCTTTTCCATCCTTTTCTATCCATGTTCTTAACATCAGTTTCTTATAGTAAATTCTTTTTTTTTTCAAGATTTTATTTATTTATTTGATAGAGCACAAGCAGGGGAATTAGCAGACACAGGGGGAGGGAGAAGCAGACTTCCTGCTGAGCAGGGAGCCCCATGCAGGGCTCAATCCCAGGACCCTGGGACCATGACCTGAGCCCAAGGTAGACACTTAACCAAATTAGCCACCCAGGTGCTCCTCTTGCAATAAATTCTTAATTTAAGCTCTTAGAGCAAGTGGTTTTTGTTTGCTTGTTTTTAGCCTAAGGAGCTGGACTCTTTGGAGAGAAGAATTCAAAGGTCACTGATCTTGAATAAGAAAAAAAAATACTTCTTTTCAGTGACCTCAAGCTGAAATCAGGCATTTCCTTCCGTTAGGAGCATAGGCAACAAACTCCAGCCGAGCAACAGCTGTGCCTCTGACTCTTGCATCATGGGAGACAAGGATATTTTCAGAGCACATTACAGTTGTTGCAGACATCTTTAAAGATCATACTCTCATCAGGACTTTGACATGATGATAGCTATGAGTAAATAAAGAGGGACGTATATTGTACCACAATTTAAAAAAATTACTTTAATAACTATATTTCATTATCATTGGTTTCCTTTGTAATTTGTTTTAAGACATGCATTTAAAAATATTATTCAGCGAAGGGGTCCAGAGACATCCCCAGACTGTCAGAAGAACTTAAGAATCCTTGACCTAGACAGCTTCTAGGTGCTGCTCCAAGATGTAGCTAACTCCACTTGTCTAGTTGTCCTCCTCGCTGACTGAAATAAACCACAAATGGATACAATTTCCAGGAGCGTGAGGGAGATAACAGAGATGGGAATGGCCGTGAGGGTAGGAGCTTTCTTTCAGATTTCACCTACAGTTTCTGACCTGCATTGACCAGCTCCAGAAGGCTTCAGGGGCAAAGAACACAGCTTACACATTTATTTAAGCTAGACTGGACTTCCTGACCCTTGGGTCTGGTCCTTCAGGAACACCCATCGGGCATCTGCTGGAGCACCCCGGCTGTGGAGAAACTCCTCTGTGGAAACAGAAAAGGAAGACCAGATGTTGGGGTGTCCCTCTTATGGATCCATGGGTCTGTGGGGATTCGGTGCACACAGATACCCTGTCTATCCAGGTGCTCCATCTCCAGGAGAGCTGGACGCAAACACAATTGAGTAGCCTGACAACGATAACAGCAGCAGCAGCTTTGTAAATAAATATCTCCTCATTTAAGTCTTGGACCACCAAACACTATGCATGACATCAGTGCCATTTTACAATCATAGGAGGGGACATGACAAAAAGTAGTTCACCCGCACTTGCACTATCTCTGTTACTGTTAGTACCATAATATCTGCTCTGCTCAGTAACTGCTGGATGCTGGAGACCAGGGGGTAACAAAGTGCAGTAAGTTACAGATGGTGTAACGGGCACTCGGTCAGGTGCAGGTGTTGCAGGCATGCAAGCTCTTGCATGGGAATTCCAGGGTCAGAGTTCTGACTCCACCCCGTGGGCAATGAGTTTTCTGTGCCTCTGTCTGCATCTGAATCAAGGAGATAACAGTGCCTTCCTCACTGGGAACTGGGGAGGACAAAAGGAGATAATCTATGAAAGCATTTAGCACGTAGTAAATTCAACAAATGCCAGTCATTTTTACCAGTAATTCGTAATTCTGTATTTGAAAAGCATCAGGAAGTTGATTATCTCCAAAGACTTTGAAGATAAGGAAGTAGAACATTCCGGGCATGCCTTAAAAAAAAAAAAAAAAAAAGAAGAACAACTGAAAAGTAATTAATTCAGACTGGTTTTAGTATGCATCTCTTGGGTTTGCCTATACATTATATGCTCTCTTCCCCTGGTAAAATCACCCAACTTTGCTTCAGGCAATGGCCCTTCCCCAGGCCATGGGGTTCTGACGTGGTGCTCCCTCATCCCAGGCCACAGGGACTCATTTCTGTTTCCCTCTGGATTTGCTAAATTCATGGGGTAAGCAGCTGGACAGTTGGCAATCCTTTTACCCGCACTATGGAGAGAGCTTGCTCAAGGCATGGAGAGTGAGACAGAGCTGCAAGATCATTTGAACTTCTGGATCCATAGGTCCCTGAAACTGGACGCACACCAGAGGCTCCTAACTTGTGACTGAATAGTTCTCTTTTCTGCTTATCCTATTTGAATTAACTTTCTATCTTTGACATTGAAAGAGGACTCCAAATATAGTTATATATCCCTGAGTTCTGGGTATACTTCAGTTTCATATTTTATTACTTACATAATATTTTTGTCTGCTCACTGCTTACAAATATAATAATAATAATAATAATAATTCCTATACCTGATCTCTCCGCCTGCCTGACAACAATTATCAGGTTAAATAACTTGTTTAAAGAATAAGGAGCAGAGGTGGGATTTAAACTCAAGTTTGATTGTAAATCTGAGAGTTTTCTACTATAGCAAGCCTCCTCTTCACCTTGAGGTAAAAATGCTTTCCATCTGAACACATCTTTGACATTATGATGAAAGTCAATGAATAAGCAGGTTAATTTAGCAAAATTCACTTTAATTTTTTTTAAGGTCAAATCCTTTTTGAGAATTGTAACTGGAAGTGGTACTTTATATTACATCATTCAAGTCCAACCTGTCAGTCACAACAAAGTCCTTGTTTCCAAGAGAAAAACATGAAATTAGTGCATATTTTACAGTGACTTCTATGCAAGGTAAACCAGGAGAGAATAAGGCTGGGAGGGTCTTCAAGTAGCTTGACCTCCAGTGGGGAAAATTCACATACAATGAACTACATCTCTTGCAGGCCAGTTAGATATATGCTACCACCAACACAAATAATGAGCTCTAGCCACAGAGAAAGGAGCAAGTATTAGTGGGAAAGGGTACCTCAGGGAAGGAAGACTTCAAGGAGGGGGAGCTGTTGAGCTATGTCTTCAAGCATGAGAATTCCTCAGAAGTATGTGTGCTCAAGTGATCCGAGAATTCACAGTCAAACTGAATCCTAGAGCACTCTAGGTTTTCACTGTGGGCCTTGCCATCTTCAAACACTGTGCTGGGAGCAGGAAGACAACAGGAATGTGGGCAATCCCAGCCTCACAGTGCTGCCAGTTTGGCGGAGACAGAGCAACAAGGATATGCAGCATAAAGCTGTGAGTGTGAAACTAGGGGTAGGTGTGGTGTGCAGTGGGAGTGTGTGGCCCTGTCTCCCACGGTCTCAAATGGCATCTGAGGGGTGAGTGCAGAGAGTGCCACAAGGGGGCACTCTACAAGACTGTGGAGCAGTGGAAGCCAGTCTGGAAAACTAGCGATAACACAACTTATTGGGGGAATAATCAGTTGTTTGCTAGAGCATTTCCAGGTGGTCTGGAGCCAGGAGAGGCAGTGGGGGAATATGCAGGGCCCAGAGGGAGCTGGGCACTGAAGAGTATAGGAAGGATTTGGGATTGCCTCACTCCCTCCCCTGCCTTTGGTATTAGCATAAATGTGAAGAATTTCCTTTCTGGGATATGGTTTAGAGGTTTGGACAAAGGACTCCAGCTGGCTCTCACTTCTTTGCTTTTAATTATGTTATGTTAGTCACCATACAGTACATCATTAGTTTTTGATGTAGTGTTCCATGATTCATTATTTGCTTCTAACACTCAGTGCTCTTTATAACATGTGCCGTTAATACCCATCACTGGGCTAACCCATCCCCCCACCATCTCCCCTCTGAAACCCTGATTGTTTCCCAGAGTCAATAGTCTCTCATGGGTCGTCTCCCTCTCTGATTTTCTCCTCTTCAGTTTTCCCTTCCTTCCCCTAATGTCCTCTGTGCTATTCCTTATGTTCCACATAGGGGTGAAACCACATGATAATTGTCTTTCTCTGCTTGACTTATTTCACCCAGCATAATCCCCCCCAGTTCCATCCATGTTGATGCAAATGGTGGGTATTCATCCTTTCTGATGGCTGAGTAATATTTCATGGTATATATGAACCACGTCTTCTTTATCCATTTGTCTGTTGAAGGGCATCTCAGCTCCTTCCACACTTTGGCTATTGTGGACATTGCTGCTATGAACATTGGGGTGCTTGTGCCCCTTCTTTTCACTACATTTGTATCTTTGGGGTAAATACCCATTAGAATAATTTCTGGGTCATAGGGTAGCTCTATTTTTAACTTTTTGAGGAACTTCCATACTGTTTTCCAAAGTGGCTGTACCAACTTGCATTCCCACCAACAGTGTAAGAGGGTTCCCCTTTCTCCACAACCTCTCCAACATTTGTTCTTTCCTGCCTTGCTAATTTTTGCCATTCTAACTGGTGTAAGGTGGTATCTCAATGTGATTTTGATTTTAATTTCCCTGATGGCTAATGATGGTGAACATTTTTTCATGTGTCTGTTAGCCATTTGTATGTCTTCTTTGGACAAGTGTCTGTTCATGTCCTCTGCCCATTTCTTGATGGACTATTTGGTTTTTGGGTGTTGAGTTTGATAAGTTCTTTATAGATCTTGGATATCAGCCCTTTATCTGTAGGGTCATTTGCAAATATCTTCTTCCATTCCATGGGCTGCTTCTTAGTTTTATTAACTGTTTCTTTTGCTGTGCAGAAGCTTTTTATCTTGATGAAGTCCCAAAAGTTCATTTTTGCTTTTGTTTCCCTTGCCTTTGGAGATATGTTTTGCAAGAAGTTGCTGTGGCCAATGTCAAAAATGTTACTTCTTATGTTCTCCTTTAGGATTTTGATGGATTCCTGTCTTACATTGAGGTCTTTCATCCATTTAGAGTTTATCTTTGCGTATGGTGTAAGAGAATGGTCAAGTTTCATTCTTCCATATATAGTTGCCCAATTTTCCCAGCACCATTTATTGGAGAGACTCTTTTTTTTCCCATTGGATATTTTTTCCTGATTTGTCAAAGATTTGTTGAGCATAGAGTTGAGGGTCTATTTATGGGCTCTCTATTCTGTTCCATTGATCTCTGTGTCTGTTTTTTGTGCCAGTATCACGCTCTCTTGGTGATAGCAGCTTTATAATACAGCTTGATCAGGCAATGTGATGTCTCCGGCTTTGTTTTTCTTTTTCAACATTTCCTTGGCAATTCAGGGTCTTTTCTGGTTCCGTACAATTTTTAGGGTTGTTTGTTCTGGCTCTTTGAAAAATGAGGGATGGTGTTGAAAGTATAGATTACTCTGGGCAGCATAGACATTTTCACAATATTTATTCTTTCAATCCATAAGCATGGAAAGTTTTTCCATCTTTTTGTGCCTTCTTCCATTTCTTTTTTAAATGTTCTGTAGTTTCTAGAGTACAGATCCTTTACCACTCTGGTTAGGTTTATTCCTAGCTATCTTATGGGTTTTGGTGCTACTGTAAATGGAATTGATTCTCTAATTTCTCTTTCTACAGTTACATTGTTCGTGTATAGAAAAGCAACTGATTTCTGTGCATTGGTATTGTGTCCTGCCACATTACTGAATTGCTGTACAGTTCTCACGTCTTATTTGCTCCGTCCTCTCTCAGCTCAGCCTCGCAGAGTTCTGAACTTCCATCTCCACCCTTGTAGTTTGTTACTCATGTTCTCCAGCTTGCCTTCAGCTTGACACCCTAGTTACCGATGAGTAACCCAGCTTCATAGGCCCCTGGAGACCAGAAGCACATGGCTTCCCTCTTCCTGCCCCTACTTCCCACCCCAACCCCATGGCGTGTCTTCCCTTTTCTCTCTCCCTATCTTCTCTGGGCTGTGCACAACAGCTTTCCTTGGCCCTGGAGGTGGTTTTCTTTAGCTCTCACCTCAGCACAGATAGTTTGGCAAGAGGGGAAGAGAGAGGGATGGGGATAGGGTAAAACCCAAGGACTCTGCTGCTCTCTTTGTCTGTGGCCCTCCCAGGTCCTGCTTCTTTCCCCCCATACCTCATTTTACCTCAGGTCTCCACCCAGGCACCACCAGGCACCAACTTCAGTGATACATGGACACCTCTGGTAATCTTGGTCTTCAGGTTTCTCTCAAATATCCACATCTGCCAATTCGCCATTAAGTGTGAAGAGGGTAGGGGCGCCTGGGTGGCTCAGTGGGTTAAGCCGCTGCCTTCGGCTCAGGTCATGATCTCAGGGTCCTGGGATCGAGCCCCGCATCGGGCTCTCTGCTCGGCGGGAAGCCTGCTTCCTCCTCTCTCTCTCTGCCTGCCTCTCTGCCTACTTGTGATCTCTCTGTCAAATAAATAAATAAAATCTTTAAAAAAAAAAAGTGTGAAGAGGGTAGGTAAAAGAATATCTGTGTGAGGATTTTGTCTTTCTCCATGAGATCTCACTGAAAACAGAATGAGGCACATAGGACAGCTTTTTTAATCCTGGGTCAGCCTCCCCTTTATTACCACGCAGGAAAACACTTAGAATCCTTTTTTTTTTTTTTTTTTTTAAACTTACTTTGGGCGAGAATATGAGGAATAAGAGAAAATAAGAGGAAAGACTCTAGAACTAGTTTTTTCCTCAATGGAAAGGTAGCAAAGGTTTTCACAGATACAGGTAGCTAGTCCCTGGGGTCACTGCAAGAAAAGGGATGGCAGGGGTCAGTCCTCTGAGAGTTAAGTAGACTAGTTATTTTCACCAGAGTTCCTATCCTCAGCCTTTATCAGTATGGCAATGTATTCTCCTGGGTTTTAGGCACTAAAGGATCAAATACACTTGGACCTAGATGTGAATGCGTGAAGTATGGCTGTGAAATATTGTCCCAGCCACAGCAAGGAGAAAACCATTCTCCTTTGTCTTCCATAGGATAGTCCTGGGGGTGACCGACTGTTGTACTGATGGTTGACCACCAGGGGGCAGAAGAAGACAAAAGTTCTCCTCAGAAAGCTCCTTGAGCGTTGGAATATTGGCCTCCCTAGTTCTTTTCCAGCTTTCTGTCTATGTATGCTCTGTTTGAGGCTAACACCCTCAAGAGAGGTTTTAGAGGAAATTACAGTGCTACCTTTGAAGCAGGAAGGTTGAGCAATAATTCTGAAGGTGTGGTTCCCAGATTCCTGGGGGTCAATGAGACCTTTTCAGGGAAGATATGAAGTCAAACTATTCACACCAATTTTCACACTAATATCATGACTGGTACCAAGCTCTTAGTAGTTAGTGGATTCTTCATCATCACACATTTGCAAAAGTGGGGAGGGTAGGAATTCTACCTAAGAATGGCCTGAATCAAGCAGTGAAATTATTAATTTTATCAAATGTTGACCCTTGAATTCATGTTCTTTTAATATTCAGTGTGACAAAATGGCAGTACACATAAAACAGTCATGTTGCATTTCAAAGTAGAATGATCATCTTGAAGAAAAATGCTCATGCAGCCTGAAGAGGAGTCCCTTTTTTTGGCAACAGCATTTTTACTTTAAAAAATAATAATAATTAAAAGGTCTGGCAAACAAATTATGGTTTTTCAAACTTCAATATTTGGCAGATATTTTCTCAAAAATAAAGTGTATTCCTTTAAGGACTACAATTAACAGTATTTGTGCCAGTATTTGTGATAAAATTTGAGCTTTCAAGTGAAAATTAGAAATCCAGAAAACTTGCATCTGTCACAGTGAGTTTCACGGGTTCTCCATATCTGAAGACTCTTCTGTTTAATTTGATGATGGTGGCGATACTGATGAATTTGATGTTTTATATTGTATAATTAAATGTGCCCAAAATTTGGAGATCTGTATAACTTAGCGAACCACTGTATTACCTCATGTATGGTAAAAGATCTATTCAAAGTGCAAGATAGCTCAGTGGATTTCAATGTAACAGAGTACCAAAAAGTTCATTGATATGGTGAGAGATTCTATATTGTTACTAATCTTTAAGAAACTAACATTCGGCAGTTAGGTGTAGTATAAGAGATCAAGAGCCGTAGGCAGAGTGACTGGCTGGCTCAGTCAGAAGAACATGTGATTCTTGATCTTGGGCGTCTGAGTTTGAGCCCCGGGTTGGGTGTAGAGATTACTAAAAATAAATAAATTAATTAATTAACAAACTTTAAAAGAAAGAAAGAAAGAGCCACAAGCAATCAGAGAAGCTGTTGAAACACCTCTTCCTTTTCCAGTTAGTGAGGCTGGATTTTTTTGACATGCTTCAAGCTAAACAATAGAGCACAAACAGACTGAATGTAGAAGCAGGCATATGAGACTCTGATAACCAATAACCACAAACTCTACTATGTTTTGAATAGACATTCAAGGGATAGTATATCTTGATTTGTTCCCTGTCATTTAATTACTACAGAGAAACTTGGCTTCCTTCTTTGTCTACAAACTTTCCTCTTTAGAAAACAAAATACCTTGGCCAAGATAATTTTACTAGGCTTTGCTATCAGCAGTATGATTCTGTCGCCTTACATTGTAAATATTTTGTCATTTATAAATATCACACACTCAAATACCAACACAGTCTGCTCAAATACCCTAAAAAAAATGAGGTCAAGATGGGATTTACCTTTAGTCATAAAGCAGCTAGCCAGAGCCTAACAAGAACCCTGGCTTTATGACTCAGGGTCGTTTGCTGCCTCATTACACTGCTTACTCTGGAAAGTAGTTCTCCACAGGTAGTTTGTTAGAGGAAGGAGGGGAGAAATGAAAGAGGCCAGTCAATTCTGCATTTGAGAAAGACCAAATGTATCATACACCCATAGGCAGGACTGAAGAGAGTGAGACTCTTGGGTGAGGTAGGAGGCAGGTCCAAACTACACGCAAACAGTTCTGATTCTTTATTCACGTGACTCAGAATTGTGGGAATAGGGAGAAAATCCTATTTGCTTCATATTCAGAGATTGTGGTACTTTTCTTTGAACCCTTAAGAGGGCACTAGAGTTTTTAATCTCTGCCAAGTAAGAAAAGTAGCCTGATAACTTAACTGGTCGTGGGGTACTGGGCTTCCTTTTATTTTTTTGTTTCTATTTTTTTATTTGTTAGAGATTTTTATTCTTAAATAATCTCTAAACCAAACATGAGCTCAAACTCACAACCCCAAGATCAAGAGTCTCGTGCTGTACCAACTGAGCCAGCCAAGGTCTGGGCTTCCATTTAAATTGCTGTGTCTTTACTCTATCCATTTGCTATAGTTTTGTTCCAAGTATAAACAGACAAGCAGAGTAAAATCAAGGGAGGGAAGCTATGTGTACAATCAGAATGATGATTTTTCTAGATGCAGAGTAGTTTATTCTTCTATTTATTGTTTTCCTCCTTTATATGACTAAAGACTTGGCAACTTGAGCAATATTTACATTTGTATGGCTCCTCTCAGTTTTCAGAGGAGTTTCATAACATTTGTCCACCGAGCCTCAGAAGCTTATGTCTACCAGGAAAGTAGGCTAGGTGTTCCTGGTGCGTGGTGCCTCTTGTAAGCAGAATTGTTTAAAAGGGAGATAAAAGGTCCCTCTAGACTGCCTGTACAATGAGCTGGTGGGATGGAGAGGAACTACCCCAGGGCAGCCCCCCCACCCCCCACCAACCCACAGATCCGGTACCACTGTCCACTTGGAGAAGAGGAAGCAGCAGACCTCAGCACTCGACAGACCAAGAAACTAGTGTTTCTGATTCAGGTCATTCAGAGCATAGCTTGAGAATGTGGATTTTAATCAAATTCCCAGTAGATATTTCTGGTCACGGGACAACACTTTGAGAATCTCTGCTTTAACTCATACCATATACGTTTGCAGAATTGGTCCACAACCTTGTTGCAGGATGGGTGGCATCCATGTGCATGAAGGGACCCGCCTTTTATGAATGGCGCTTTTTAAGGCTGAGGAAGATGAGTAGGGATTAAGTGATTTGTCCAAGGTCACATTGATAGAGATTTGGTATAGTCTGAAGTAGCAAGGTCTTTTCTAAGGCTGTTAGTCTTTTGTAACTTTCTTTACTAGCAGACATAGATGATTGGCAACTGTTACAAAGTGTTCAATAAACATATGTTTAGTTGAACTTTTGGCTGAGCACAATCTAAGAAAATAGGAAAGGAGAAAGAATCCTTCTTATTTTTATTCATGACACCTTGTGGGAGATAGAAATATCCTCCTTATACTTGAGAACATCAAGGATAGAAACATAAAATACTTAATTTCAGCTCTTTAGAAGAGCATGTCTACATTAAATGCTGTTGGGCTCTAAAGATAGTCGGTTTCAACACAAATTAATAAAAAACATTTTTTATGTTCACTGTGAGAAATCTCTCTGCTGGGGCTGTAAATAAGATCTGGTCTTTGACTTAAAGGAATGTCTAGTTTAGTGGGAAAAAGCAGAATGTTCATAATTAGCTCCAGTGTTACACCAGATGGAATGTGATATGTATAACATGGAGCTCTGAACTGTACAGAGCAGGGAGCCAGAGGTGAGAAAGAAGTTTCACTTCGCAGCATTAATGAAAGATTTGTGGAGTATGTGGCATCCGAACTGAGCCTCTAAAAGGTAAGAGGATCTTGTCTGGTAAAGATAAAGGGGAAGAAACTTCCGGGTAGAGAAAATTGCAGAAAGGATGCAGGTAAGCCCAGCGCTTGCTGGAGGAGTAAATACTTTTCCATGTGGCCTGGGAAGGGCACATACATGCAGTGTGAGATACCACTGAAATGTCAGTGGAACAGTCAGGAATGATGGGGCAGTTTTCGGCCAGAAGAGACATGATCAGAGGCAAGCTATGGAGAAGGTGGCTGTGGGAGGTGGCAGTATGGAGGATAGGTAGAAGGGACAAGAAGAGTATCAGCTAGGAGGACACTACAGAATTTGACATGAGTGAGAGAATGGATTTTGAGTCTTTTGTGGTAAACTTGGTTTTGAACCTGGTTTCAACTTACTACCTCTCTTACCTTAGGCAAAATGTAACTCTCTTCGGACTTCAGTTTTCTCATCTGTGAAGAGAGGGTCAATATGGCTAAAGTCTGTCTGCTGCAAACTTTCTGTGATTCTGGGCATCTGATTTGTCCTCTGTTGCAAATCTCATTCTGGATGACTTGGGTCACTTTTTAATCCTTTGATTATGCTAACATGATTGTGGCTCCATCTGGAATCATGAAGTTGAAATAAAATACAACCGAAGGTCCCACTGATCTGGCCATAGTTTGGGATAGAAGTGTGAAGATGGAGTTTTAATTCAAAACTGCCTTATTTAGAACTTGTTTCAACCATATCAACTTCTCAAGTAGGACTGATTTGCAACAGAAAATTTTGTCTTGCTGAGTTTACAAATTCATGGGACAGGAAGCAGATTTCAACTCTGAAAATGTGGTAGGTTACTTAGGTTACTTCTTATAAACACAAGGGTTTGCATCAGGGGTAGAGACCAGATTTCATGATGATGACTGGAAATATTAGGGAACAGATGAATCACATAATATATCGCTTCGGCCGGAAATTGAATGTATCCTACTGTTAAGAGTTTATCTCAAAATGTTTTGTGAAATCTAAGGGAACTGGAGGAACCCTCAGCCCAAGGTGTGGGATGTCATGGTCTATGTAGCATAGACTCCAGCCAGAAGACCAAATGTGGCCTTTTGTTCTCTCCTGGGGGGTGGGAAGGATATGGAAAACAATGCTCTGGCCATGGAGAAGATTCAAGGGAGTAAAAATGAATCATCGCTGGCCTCCAGGAAACACTAGGAGTTCTCTAAATGGAATGAGGTCCTCCTGTACCTTGGGTGGGAGGAAAGGGAGTGAAGGGAAACACCAGCTGGTGGGGGAGATAGATGGAAGCTGGAGAAAGGGACAGGCAGCAGGCCTGAGGCTTGCACCCAGCAACCACCACAAAGGAACAAATCCAAAGGCAGTGAGCTTATGCTGGTTTCCTGTGGTGTCCCTTAGGGAGGGTTCTTTTTTTTTTTTTCCCCTTTGAGTTGCCTCTGGTGATTTCTTAATCAGCTGCTCCAGCCCCCAGTCTCCACCCTTTGCAGTGTCATCTGCATAAAAATGTGGAGAATGCGAGCAACTATTCACGCGTGTCCGGAAGGGCTCTGGGAATTATGAAGCTGCACGTGTAGCCTGCCACACAAAGGGTCTCCAACCAGCAGGCTGGGAACACAAACTGCTGTACTAGGCAAGGGAGGTCCAAGGGTCAAGGGACATCTGGAGCCGGGTCCGGGCCCTAAACTGAGACTTTGGAAGAATTTCAGACACATCCTGCTCCTTGCTGGACCCTGAGGCATGGGGTTTGGGCTGGATTCTCTCTTGCTTCTTGTGTTTCCTTAATTAATTAAATGAGTTACTTTTTAAGCATCCTATCTCTCCATTTATTTCAGGCATCTTTAGTGTTCTAAATAAAGCTTTTTGAAAACTTTTTTGTTAATGGTATTTTCAAACAAACAACCACAAAAAAAAGAGAGAGGATAGTATATTGAACCTGTACCATCTTGCTTCAGTAGTTATCAATATTTTGCCAAATTTGTTTCAGTTATGTCTCCTCCACTTTTTCTTTTTATCTAGAATATATGGTATTGAAGCAAATACCAAATATCATATCATATCATTTCAATTATAAAAATTTCAGAATGTATTTTTTAAGTAAGGTGTAGGCCCAACAGGAGTCTTGAACTCAAGACCCTGAGATCAAGAGTCGCATGCTTTACCAACTGAGTCAAGCAGGAACCCTAGACAAGGACTCTTTTTTTAAACATAACAATACTATCATATATTATATATAATAAAATTAGTAATTTTTTAAATATCATGTAATAATGGACAAAGACCAAATACATTTCTTATTATACCACAGAATCCAAACAAGATCCACACATAATATATTGATTCCTCTCTCTCTCTTTCTCTCTTTTTTTTTAAGGCATTTATTTGTAGGAGAGACTGGGTCTTATGTTTCTATAGAATTTTCCACATCCTAGATTTGGCTCATTGCATCCTTGTGGTATTTTCCCCAAGATCCCTACTTCCTTTTCATTAGGAAATGTTATTTAGAGACTACCATCTGGGTATGAGGGATATTCTTTGCCAATGAATTGTCATTGTTTTATAGATTTTTCAGAGCAAATAGGAAGAAAATATTTATTTTTGAAAATGAGAAAAACTAAGTTCCTAATATTTCCATTTTGAATTCCTGGTTGCAGGGTTTTTACTTAAGTTACTTGATTTTATATTTGTATCTTATTTCTTCATTGTTGAAAAACTTGGCTTCTATGATATTAACATAATTACTTATTAGCTCTAGTTCACAACATGTTCAATATAGGTTAAGATTTTCTTGCAGTAATTCTGTGGGAGCAGTATTATCTCTTATGTCTCTGAGGATATCAATTACAGTTCCTTTTTGCATTAGTGTTTTCTTCATTCCCTTTATTGTTTCATTTTCACTACCTAGAGTTTCTTAAATATCTGATGAATCTTGGGTATTGATTCAAAAATAAGAGATACTAAAACATCAGTATTACTAATAATAGTAAGATTACTAAAATAAGAGTATAAAATCAAAGAAATTAAGTGAAAATCTCATAATCTTCCATTTGAATAGGAAATATCAGTATGAATTAATTTTTTCCTTAAAATAAATGAAAAATATATATTTCATTGCTCTGTCCTTAAAAAGTCTGAGAAGCAACGATAATTCTGTAGTAATAGGCACAAAAAGCATTCAGATTCTGGTCTCTAAACACCATTTCCCACTAAGAGAAACCAGAACTCTTTGAAAAAGTGCCTGATTCCAAGTCCAGGGCAGGAAATTAACAGGTAAGTCTGGGACATCATTTTTATGTCAAGGAAGAAATAAAGAAGCCTTTCAAAACAAATGGAATCACATCAAAAGGACACAAAAGCCCCCTTTGAGACTCCCATTTGCCAAAGATGTGGCAATTTGAGCATGAAAAAGAATCAGATATATAAAAATTCCTGAGTTTATAATGGTTTTCAAAAATACTTCATTGGTCATCTTTGGAGGTTGCTAGGTACCAAGTCATTACTCAAAAATGTATTGAGAGGGAAAATATGAAAGATTTATCCTGCCTTTCCTGTATGTACTGTATTTCAGTCTAACCAAATTTTTGATATGGAAAAAGTCCTTGTAGAGTAATTCCAACCAGTGAATGCAGAAAAAAAGACGACAGAATTCAAAAAGCATCATTTTGTACCCCCTAATGATCTAGGCAATGATCGTTGTCAGTGTTTGCTAAAACAATTAGGTTAAAAATCGACGAAGAACTTCATAATGGAAATGTTATCTGAACCCAGTGATCCATCTTGGCATCATTAAAACAATTGGACTATATAATGATGTCTTATAGTAGGAAAAACTCAACACCACTTAGGAAAATCCTGAATGACATATTCTATGAGTCAGGTGAGCTAGTTTCTCCATAAAACAATGGCATAATAAAAAGAAGTATGGGGGCGCCTGGGTGGCTCAGTGGGTTAAAGCCTCTGCCTTTGGCTCGGGTCATGATCCCAGGGTCCTGGGATCAAGCCTCAAATCAGGCTCTCTGCTCAGTGGGGAGCCTGCTTCCCCCTCTCTCTCTCTGCCTGCCTCTCTGCCTACTGTGATCTCTGTGTGTCAAATAAATAAATAAAATCTTTAAAAAAAAAGTATGAATCGCTAGAGAATAAAAGATATTTATGAGATACAACAACCAAATCCAATGTATGGATCTTGTTTGAATCGTGCTTTGAACAAACTCACTATAAAATACATCTCTGAGATACTGAGGGAAATTTGAATATAGGCTTAGTATTCAATTATATAATAGAATTATTTTAAGTTGTATTATAATGGCATAAGTGCCATTTTTTAAAGTTTTGATCAGCAAAAGATAGATGCATATTAAAGTATTTCTAGATGAGTTTAAAAATTGGTGAAACTTGGGGCACCTGGTTGGCTCAGTCGTTGGGCATCTGCCTTCGGCTCGGGTCGTGGGCCCAGGGTCTTGGGGTCTGGCCCTGCATCGAGCTCTCTGCTCAGCGGGGAGCCTGCTTCCCTCTCTCTCTCTGCCTGCCTCTCTGCCTGATTGTGATCTCTGTCAAATACATAAATCAATAAATCTTAAAAAAAATTGGTGAAACTGGGTAGTGGGTACATGTGAGTTCCTTATACTGTTCTTTCTACTTCAAAGTTCAAATTTTTCTACCATTTAGGTTTTTAAAAAATAAAGAAAAAGAAAAGTTCTTGGTGAATAGTTGAAATCTAAGTTATCTCTAAAGAAGAATAGTTTTAAAAACAATAGGAAAAACAATTCTTGTTTAACATAGAACAGGGGCAAAAAAAGAAACCTGGATATCTCCAAAAGAAAATTTAAATGAACAATCTGACAAACTATCTCCTCTACTTCTGTCTTTCTTGATTTCTCTGTTGTCACTACCAGTGTTCTAGATCTCAACTCCCTCTCTTCCATATGATTCCGGTAACACACAAATTCCGATTTTTCTGACTCTTTCTTCCTAAAACTATCCCCCTTCTGTCTGTATTTGTAATGCCACGTAATCCATGCCATGGTGCAATTTCCCACAATTGATATGATTTGTAGGACTTCAGTTTGTCTTCCATGGTTAGGGGTTAAATTTATTTTTCCTGCAGTCACTAACGGAGGCACCTGAATTGCACAAGGAAATCCTGTTTGGATCGTAGTCCAGTTTGGGGCACAGCTCACTCCTTCTAAGCTAGGTTGGCTCTTCTCCAGTGGTGAATCTTGACTTTGTCACTTCTTCCCTGACATGGAAATTTGAGGCCTCTTTTTCTCCCAAGCCTATTACTCACCATTTACTTACTATAGTGACTTTAAGCAGAAATGAATTTTTGATTTCTGAAAACTAGCCTTTTTCATAACACCGCTAACTTGGCTGTCTGAAGAATGAGAACTCTCCCAGTACAAACTTCTCCTTCTTTTCAGAGGCAAGGGCTGGGGGTGGGGTGGGGAGGGGGGAGAAACAAATGAGCCTTGTGTTCTGTCCTTAAGGTCAACAGATTGAATGTGGCCTTGTGTGTGTCGTGAATGTACAGTACATGACATCATGCATATTCCGTGGGCTTTTCCAGCTGACAGAGTCCCACTCATAACCAAAACTCTCTTTTTAAAAAGACTCTCCTCTGACTTTTGAGGTTATTTTTCTATCCTGGTGCTTCTCTCTCTCTCTTTTTTCTGTCATGGCCATGACTCTTCTTCCTTCTGACTTGCTCTCTTTTTCCCCATCTCCTCTCCTCAATTCTGGGCTCCTTTTTCTGTCCTTTCCTTTCTTTTCCTCTCCTTGACTTTCCCTGCTGTCCCTTCCCACCTTTTTCCTCTCCCTGTTGTCCTTTCCATTCTTCATGCATAAATCTAATAAAGACACCCAACCTCAACTTCCAGTTTTAGGAGGGTAAATTGAAACCTTCTCTATCATTTTCACCCACATTCTAATCCTGCATCTCCAACAGAGTAATTGGTATTTATATTTGGAGACCCCGTTCCTAAATCCAAAATAAGACTTAGAATCTCCCAAAGAGATTCTCCCTCCCATTTTCTTTCATGTTGTGAGTGACACTTCTGGTCTCCAAGTTACCAAGACGTGGAGCCTCATACCCATCTCTTATTCTTTCCTTAACCAGTCTATTGAGACATCGTTATTCTCTCAATCTTTGAAGTGCATCCTTGCCCATCCCTCCTCACCATTTCTACCAGCACCACAGTGATCTGGGCCCTTGTTGTGCTGCATTATAATAATGACTCCTCTACAGTCTATTCCCCCCTTTATTCACTTTTTTCCCTTGGGTTCCCTGCGCCCAGTGCCACCCCAGACAATTCTTGCTCAAACACTGCATGGCTTATACCATACCTAAAATGTTGTGTGAATATCTAACCTTCTCTGTAGGAACCCACACCCTCAGGCTGGCATTTGAAACTTTTTGTAATCATTTCTACCCAATGGGCCCAACCTTCTCTCTATCCAGCATAGCGTCCTCCTGGCTGTGTATACACTGTTCATTTCCTTGTCCAAACCTTTCCTTATCTCATCCTCATTTCAGATGCCACACTGCTTCCTCTCCACTGATCTGTGACCCATCCATTCTCCAAGTACCTGTGAAGACCCTCTGATTTCAGAATGGATTTATGGATGAAAGACTAGATGCCTGGTTTTGCTTTAAAAGAATCCAGTGGCCAATGGGAAAGTGTAGGGAGGTATATATGAGATGACCTGGACACAGTCACCATGTTAAGTCTACAGGGGTTCCTTAACCTATTCTCTGTCTTTTGTATATGGCTGAAATCTCCCATTATAAAAAGTTTAAAACTAAAAATGAAATAGAAGCTAGGAGTCTGGTTTTGAAACATGGTATCCTAGACAAGCAGGACTCATCAGCTGTGGGGGAGGATTCCAGCAGACTGTCAAGTTGGTCTTGGGGAGGATTGGTGGAAAAGAGGAGGCTGGTCGTCAAGTAATGGCCTATAAAATTAGATTCTACAAGATTTGCGTCTGTTTTGTTTGTTGCTGTACCTCGCCTATAGAATGTTCCTGGCCCTCCATAGTATTTGTTGAATTAATTTTGGAGTCAGTAGATGATCTATAAGTCAAGGTAGGTCTGAGAACAGCCTGCAAATCCATTCTGTCAAAGAAAACAGCCATGTTTCTCTTGGGCTCTAAATCCGTTCACAGTATACTACAAAAGTACAGATAAAGTCGTCAGAAAGCTCATCTATGCAAAAGGTTGTCATTATGCACTTCCCATGCTTCATTTGTGAATAAAATAGAGAACAAGGAAGTCTCTACCTTCTGGGGCTTCTGTGGTAGAGGAGGTACAGACAAGAAAACGCATGGTCCAGAGAGATAAATGCAGATGAGGTACATAGTGTCACGAGAGGACAGAAGAGGTACCCCTGACTCTGGAGGCCCAGGAAGGCTGAAAGTGGAAGGATAAATAGACGTTTGCCTTGTGAAAAGGGAAGGAAAAGCTGTTTCAAGCAGAGAAAGTGGCTTGGAGAAGCGAGGAACAAATGACAGAAGTTTGCGGAGGGTGGATCCTAGAACAAAGGGGACCAGGCAGAGCGGCTGTGCCAGATAAGACTGGACAAGAACAGAGAAGCTGGATCCTACAGAGTATTGGAGGCTAATTTAAGGAATGTGAACTCAATATAAAAAGCTAAGAGAAGACCTTGAAAAGTTCTGGAGAATCTAGAGTGACGTACTCAGATTTTGCATTTTAGGAAGTCCCCTCTGGCTAAAGTTTGGAAAATGGATGGGAGGGTGGCAACAGTGGAGCCTTGAGATAACAGAAAGAGTTACAAAGCTGTGGGGTCTTTTTTTCCGTGGGGTGCGGGGAGAGCATGCGCTGGGGTTGGGGGTAAGAGGGAGGTAGGGGCGGAGGGAGAGAGAGAGAATCGAATCTTAAGCAGCCTTCATGCCCAGCGCGGAGGTGCAGGGCTCCATCTCACAACCCTGAGATCATGACCTAAGCCAAAAAAATCAGGAGCCAGATACTAAGCTGACTGAGACCCCCCAGAAACCCCTCTAGAGAGCGGTGATGGCAACCTTGCCTATGGATGGATGGAGTGTGGGGGAGGGCATGATACAGACATTTCTGGGTGGATGGGGAGGTCCTTCTTCAAAATAGGAAACGAGGAAATGAAGTAGTTACCTATCTGTGTGGCCTTTCCCCACTCTAATGTAAGTGTTTTTCCCAAATTGCTTTTATTTGGGAAAATAAAGAAATGTCTCAAAAATGTTCCTACTGTATAGGGCATGCCAGTTTAGGAACAGAGGGCAACGTGAAGAAGGGGAAAGACCAGTTGGTGGCCAGAGAATGAAAAAGCCGAGTTCTGGTCCATAAGTATTGCTTTCATCGTTCACTAACTTCATTTCCTCCTACATACATTCTTCTACTTTTTTTTTTTTTAAAGATTTTATTTATTTATTTGACAGACAGAGATCACAAGCAGGCAGAGAGGCAGACAGAGAGAGAGGGGGAAGCAGGCTCTCCACCGAGCAGAGAGCCCAATGCGGGGCTCGATCCCAGGACCCTGAGATCATGACCTGAGATGAAGGCAGAGGCTTAACCCACTGAGCCACCCAGGCGCCCCACTTTTTTTTTTTTAAGGATTTTATTTATTTGACAGGCAGAGATCACAAGTAGTCAGAGAGGCAGGCAGAGAGAGAGGGAGGAGGAAGCAGGCTCCCCGCCGAGCAGAGAGTCCATCGTGGGGCTCGATCCCAGGACCCGGAACTCATGACCCGAGCCGAAGGCAGAGGCTTTAACCCACTGAGCCACCCAGGTGCCCCATTCTTCTACTTCTTTAGTTCATTGTATCCTTCATGAAGGTTGAGTTTCTTGAGTACTTCCTATATCTCGGCTGTGGGCTTATCTGTGTGGTTGAGATTCCCAGTCAGATTCTCTGTCACATCTGTTTGCAGGGTCTGCCTGGAAGAGAGGCAAGAGTTGTCCCAGTGACGTGCTTGCATTCTGGTCTGCTTTCAGGAAGAGGGAGGACAGGATGTGTCCCCCTGGCAGGGTACCTACTGACTTGTTAGATGTTAGCACTCACCACTCCCCACAAAGGTCATCAGCCACCTGCTGCCCTGTCTCCGACACTCCATCTCTGCTGCCTGGCTCCTGTCACTCTATCCTGCCTCTCTTGCACAGGACCCCTTCTGCCTCAAGTTTAGACAGCTCCCACGTGTATACCCCCTTAGTGGGATTCAACTTTTCTCAGCCATGACCACAGATTTCCCTTTCAATCCAATCTTCTCGGTTTTTATTCCTTTTCAAAAAGGATTTTATTTTTAATTAATCTCTACACCCAACGTGGGGCTTGAACTTGCAATCCTGAGATCAAGAGTCCCATCTTCTATCGAATGAGCCACCCAGGAACCCCTGAATTTTTATTCTTTAAGTTATTTGTGACCAAAGTCTGATCTCGTTTTTAAACACAATTATTTCTAGGAATTTGGAAGAAACTGCAACTTGTACTTGGTCCACCATTTTGAAATGGAAGTCTCTTCTCTGGCTAAACCACCCATGTATCTCAGAAGGCAATCTTTGACGGTCACTGGGATTTGTGTTTATTCACCCATCTTTGCTGAAATGAACAGAGGACATGGAAATTTGGTTAGAAAGCAGGAATAATGTATTTTGTTAAAGCCGATTTCTTATTAATACCTGAATAGGGAGTCAGAAGTTTGTATTCAAAAGATATTTTTTGCTCATTGGGAAATAGGTCACTCAAATTCAGAAACACACTCAATGTCAGAAAAATATCTCTATTTGCCTTTTGGGGTTTGGAATCATATACTCTCCAAATGAGTGAATTTCAAGCCCTTGGAGCTGACAGAGCTGCCTCCTCTGGGCTGAGAAATGGTTTGGTTCCAGGCAGCTGGAGAATGTATGGACATCTGAATCCAATCCAGCTGAGCAGGAGAGAAGCTTGGGAAGGAGCCAGCCAGGTGCATGACAAAATTAAGACTACAGCTGGAGAGAGGGGATTCCATGAGGGGGAGGGTCAGTCTCAGGGGCTGAGTCAGCAGGACAGAGAGGATTCCAAGGCCTCTGGAATTCTGGTTGGGCGTTGGTGGTGAAATGAAATTTTGGCTTTGATCCTCTGGGAAGGGCCAGACCCTGTTGAAAGAAATTCCTGTCAGAGGCTACTCTCTATTTCATGGAAAAAATGGAAAAGGGGAAAACAATTGCAAGGTCCTGAATGAAGAAAAAAAGGTATTCATTTGCTTATTTGTTTGTTTTGAAGTGTTTTAGTGTATTCAGGTACAACATAAATAGAAACAGGGTTGAATAAGTTAGTTAAGAAATCATTGCTTTGTTTCCTTTCAAGAAATTGGATAAAAAGATTCAGGACCACCTGACCATGTTCTAAATTTTTTTTTTTTTTAGATTTTATTTATTTATTTGACAGACAGAGAACACAAGTAGGCAGAGAGGCAGGCAGAGATAGAGAGGAGGAAGCAGGCTCCCTGCTAATCAGAGAGCCCGATGTGGGGCTCGATCCCAGGACCCTGTGATCATGACCTGAGCTGAAGGCAGAGGCTTTTTAATCCACTGAGCCACCCAGGCACCCCCATGTTCTAAAATTTAAATGAGTGTGGTCTGCAAAGGGTGGGAGCAGGATATGGTGGGGACAGGGTGTACTGACCATGGAAGTATTAAGTGAGGTACTTGAACTTCAGGGTTCTCTAGAAGGACCCCTTTCAGGGCCCTGACAATGTGTTCACTTGGTCATATGCTTTTGTGAATTTGTGAAATTTGCAGAAGTAAAAGGAATGTCTCCTTCTACCCTGACTTCCCTCCATCACCATCCTTTCATATCATGTGGCGGCTAAGGGTATTTCAGAATCTGACTAAAGGGTGTCAGAGCAAAGATACAGTGAATTTGGTTCAGTGTGATGTATTTACTTAGTTTGCAGGCACTTCGGGTATAGTTCTTTCCAGCTGTTTGTAGGAGTGGCTTTCTGGAATGCTTTTTTAAAAAAAATTTTATTTGAATTGAGATATAACTCCTATTACCATAAAATTGAATCTTTTAAAGCATATAATTCAGTTATTTTAGTATATTCACAAGGCTGTGCAACTGTCATAACTATTTGATCCTGGGCACATTTTCACACCCCATCCTCCCAAAGAAACCCCATTAGCCACTCTCCATTCTCTCCTTCTTGTAATGCCAACCAGCTCCTGATCTCTTAATCCCCTCCTAATCTACTTTCTATCTCCATAAATTTGCTTATTCTAGTCATTTCCTATAAATGAAATCATACAATATGTGGTCTTTTGTGTCTGGCTTTTTTTTTTTTTTTAACTTAGTACAATGTTTTCAAGACTCATTCATGTTATAGCATGAATCAGTACTGTATTCATTTTTATGGCTAAATAATACTCCATTTTGCTCATCCATTCATCAGCTGGTAGCCATTTTGGTTATTTCCAGTTATGCTCCTCCTGACCAAGGTGTGAACTCAGCAAACATGAAGGTCCTGGGCCAGTGGCAGTCTCATGGAGGTGGCAGAGTGCCTGATGTTGGAAGCGTGGAGGGCTATGGAAGAGAAACACTTTGAAATATACAGTCAGAAGCTATCATATTAGAGGAATGACTAAATTTATCTCTTCTCCGTATAGAAATGATATTAGAAAATTATTGTCAAGTAAAAAGGTTTTCAAAATTTGTGCAGCCAGAAAATGTAGAAAGACCTATAGAAGTGTGTCAAGTAGTTGGTTAATTTAAAAAAATGTTGGGGGGATGGTGTTTTGGTACAGTTTTGTTGTTGATCAGTTTTTTAAAACATGAACTTTAACACTTTTAAATATAAATTTACATTTGTAATTTTGATTTCTTTTCTCAAAGCCCCTAAATCATAAACTGTAAGCCCCTCAAAATCAGGATCCTCCTTGCCATTAAGAATGCTTTTAACACCTTCACACTTTTTTCCTTTTCTTTTTTTTTTTTTTTTTTTTTTTTTGTAGTACTACTTCGAGGTGGCCAGGAGCCTGTGTGAGAGATTTCTTTCTAGGGAGTGATATGGCAAGTTGCTCATTTTGTTGCTTTCCACCTTCTTGTTCGTTCTTTTCTTTCTCAGCTCAGGAACACTTTCAGGAAAAACTGGCTCAGGCAATACCTTTTTACCTTATTAAATATGCAATACCTTGAAGATTTCTATGATTGAATATTGTTAAGCAAATATTTACCTCTAGGCTCCCTTCCTTCTGGGGCAGAGTCTACTTCCCCGCCTCACCACTTCCCTTGGGCTTGGTCATGTGACTCACTTTAGCCAATAGGGTGAAGACAGAAGTCCACTTGACAGTTCTGCACGCCAGAAGCCCTATTAGATCACATTCTGGAAGCTCGAAGTCCTTCAGTGTGGGTCCTATAACAAGATGCACAGAGAGACGCACATCCTTCTGAATCCCATGTTCAGCTGTTGGAGAGCTGCGGCCCCTGACCTGCAGACCATGAGTGACAAACATTTCCCGTCTGAGCCACTGAGTTGGGGGTTGTCTGAAACACAGTGGAGCTGCCCCGGGAGCCCACCAGTACAGATGCACATGCCCAATCCGAACAGCAGAGCCAACATCATTTCTCTCTCAGCAGGCAGCTGAGCTTGGTCCTAACGCTCAAACTTCCAAGATCCTTGACAGCCGACCTCGCTCTACCACCTTCCCAGGTTCCTAATTTAGCATGCTTTCCCCTTTCAAGGAAATCCATTTCTGGGTTGAGGACATGCCTCCTTTTTCCCACCTCCGTTTAGCTATAATTTTAAGTACAAGTCATTTCATTGTTTCTCCTCTCTATAATAACATTTTGGTCATTTCAATTAAACTGCTTCCAAAAGCCACCCACTGGACTTCTCCTACCCGCTAATCTACAACTTTAGTTTGAAACCGCAGTCAAAAATAGAGAAAACTCTGGAACTCTTTGATCAAGCAGTTGCACTTCTCCCAACTACTTGACCTCAGGACCCCTGCCCACCTCAGTGCCCCATGACTCCCCCCAAAACTCATCTTCCCAAACCCTGTCTTGTTATGCCTCAGCCCCCCAGGGCTCTTAGAACAGACCTGAAAACAGAGCACATTCTCAAGGAGGAGCAAAAGAATGAATGAAAATATGACTCCTGCCAAGCCCGGGGCTTGCCACCTCTAAGCACAGAATGAACCATGAACAGTCCCTTTGAACTTACAGGGAAAATATAAAGGAAATTAAAAAGGCCTTTAGGATACTTGACTTGCAGAAGGGCAAATCTAACTTCCTTTCTACTTTTTCTCCATCTGCAACTCTGTCCCTCAGAGAATTGGAGATAGTCTTTTGTTACTTTTTTTTTCCTTTAATGTCTAGAGAAATGGCTCAGCTTTCAAAGTAGAATTATTAAAATAATTTTGGGGTAAGATGTAAAACCTTTCACTTTTTCCAAGCCATCAACCCTCCCTGCATTTCCTAAGTTCTCATAAACTTTAGGTATTGCCTTTCCTCACTCCTCCTCAGCTACGCTGTTGGAATAAAAACAGGCTGGAGGGACGTAATTCCTTTTGATTGGGTTTGGGGGTGAGGGGACAAAAGGGAGGGGAGAGAGAGACTAGGCAGTGACATCAAAATGGCATCCTGATTTTACTGTCTACTTGACATGGCTGTCATTTTTTATGCTGATGTCTTTAAGTCTTTTATCTGTTTTATCTTTTATAAAAATCCTTTTAAGAACAATTAAAAGCTTAATTTAATGGCTATAACATGCAGAAAGGAAAGAGAAAAAGCAGCTCCAGATCCTGAGAAGTCTTCAAAAAAGATAAGCTCTGTCTGTACTTGGTGAAAAATAATGCTTTCAAATTTGCATTATAAGAACATCTGTGCATATTAGAGAAGATTTGGTATATATGAAAGCATTGAAAATAGTAGGAATCACCAGAGTCCTATCTTCCAGCCATGATGACTGCTTCCATTTTGGTTGGATTCTCCCTAAAGTCTATTTCTGTGTGTGTGTGTGTGTGTGTGTGTGTGTGTGTGTGTGTGTTTATTCAGATAGCAGAAGATGCAGATGGGTAGTCTTTCGGATAAAAAAAAATTGGGGGGGCACCTGGGTGGCTCAGTGGGTTAAGCCTCTGCCTTTGGCTCAGGTCATGGTCTCAGGGTCCTGGGATTGAGTCCTACATTGGGCTCTCCGCTAAGCAGAGAGCCTGCTTCTCCCTCTCCCTCTGCCTGCCGCTCTCCCTACTTGTGCTCTTTATCTCTTTGTTGAATAAATAATAAAAATCTTTTTTAAAAAATTGGTATGTTTTATTTGTCCCATGCAATATATTTATAATTTAAGTTAGATTTTAACCTGCAAAAATGAAGAGATTTTTACATTAAATCCAGATTTAGTCTTTTTCTTGAAAAATTGAACATCGGGTTGCCTGGGTAGCTCAGTGGGTTACACATCCATCTCTCAATATCGGCTCAGGTCATCTCAGGGTTGTAGGATTGAGCCCTGTGTTGGGCTCTGCACTTCATGGGGAGTCTGCTTCTCTCCCTCTCTCTCTGCCCCCCCAAATAAATAAATAAATCTTAAAAAAAATCTTAAAAAAAAAACGTACTGAACCTGTATTTTCAAATGGCAGGAGTTGAGGAGAGAGTCACCTTCAAACGGAACACATGCTTGCCAGTGTGCCATTGTCCCAATGCAGTTTGTTTGTTTCTTTCTTTTTTTCCTTCCTTCCTTCCTTTTTTTTGGTTTTTGTTTTTGCTGCCTATTTGGCCCCTGTCTGTATTTAAGTTTGATGCCTTTAATGTAGAGTGTTTTTTTAATCATTGCATTCATTTTACATATATAATTTTATGTTCAGCTCTTTTCCCTAAGCAATTTCTCACTAACCTTCCTCCCCGATTATTCCAGTGTACTTACAGTGTTACATATCATGTCATACCGTACATGTTTTCTCCCTGATTATACTAGCATATATACAGTAGAAAGTATCAAGTACATGAAAGTATGAAGAGGAAATTAACTATTATTTGGAATTTTTCTTTTTTTTTACCTATGTAAATATCCTTATCAATAGCGGCAGTCATACTATACATACAATTTTGTATCCAGCTTTTTCACCTTTTCTTTATTATAAACACTAACACTCCGAATCAACTATATGCATCTTGGTTAACAATAGCCTTCCCCCATGGCTGGACATTCAGGTTTTCCCTTTTCTGTCTTAATTATGTTATAATGAATATCTTTCTGCTGGAAGCTTTTTTCTTTTTTTAAAGATTTTTTATTTATTTATTTGACAGAGAGATTGAGATCACAAGTAGGCAGAGAAGCAGGCAGAGAGAGAGGGGGAAGCAGGCTCCCCCCTGAGCAGAGAGTCCAATGCGGGGCTCGAGCGCCTAGGACCCTAAGATCATGACCCAAGCCAAAGGCAGAGGCTCAACCCACTGAGCCACCCAGGTGCCCATGGAAGCTTTTTTCTATACTGAGGATTCTTCTGCCAGGATATATTCCTAGAAATGGGCTATGCAATTAAAGGATACAAATAATTTTAAGGGTCTTGATGTATGTTGTCTAATTGTATCCCAACAAGGCTATTCTGTTCTCACATTATGTGAGAATATGCTTCCTGACACCTTTTAGCAGCATCAAATATATGTATGTAATATATATAATGTATATATATATATGTTTACATTATATATCATTATTAATTTGATACAGAAACATAGTACCTTCTATTTTTGATTTGCATTCTTCTTTGTCCTATGAAAAGAACAGAACAGCAAGGAGAGGGTCTCACTAATTCAAAAGAACAGGCATGGGACCATGGCAAGGGAAGTGGAAGTGAGTGTTAGAGGTGGAGACCTAGAAATTCCCAGCCAAGGTAGAAGAAGCCAGGAACCGAGGCACCTGAGAGCAGAATGAGGGCAAAGGAGTAGAGACCCCAAAGTCAGCCCTGCAAAAGCCAGGAAGGTTTAGACAGCAGTCTACAATCCAGACCTCATAGCTAAAGCCCCAAAATAGCTAAATCCACAGGAAACAGATTTTTTGTCTTCTAGTGTGTAATGTTTTTAGGTCCAAAGTCCTAATGAGGCCAGTAGTCTGGGAGGCTACTTTACAGTTTTCACCATAGGTAATTTCTCCATTTCTTTATCTTTCTTCCCAGTTCATCCTGCCAGCTTGAAATTCGTCTTGAGAGAGGATTTCTCCAGAACCTACTGTCCCGAATCTAAATCATTTATTTAACTTACAGAAGCATGTAACTAAACTAGAAATCAGGTACCCTGGATCTGGACTGTGGGGCCTGAATTAAAATCACTCAAGACAGGAAGGAGAAGTCAACATGGCCAATCAGACTTTGGAGCCAAGGGTAACATCAGGAGAAGCCAGCGTTCACTGCCTGGAGTTATTTATTATTAATGTGGAGTAAAAAATCTTTTTATATATTTTTTTCTGTGAATACTTCATAAAGCTGAAGTTTGAGGGGAAAAGGGAAATATGAACATCTGAAACCTCATAGGAATAAATGAATATTCTTAGCTATAGTAATATGGGATTAAACATGAAAGCAGCAGTTTTTTCTAGATTTTCATTTCAAATTTATTTCATCGAAGGCATTTTGATTAGTTTTTATCTCTAGTCCTTAGGATTTGATTCTAATGACGTTACTATCTGGGAAACTGAAAGTAGGGCACATGAAATTTATAGGAGTCCCTAACTTACAAAATGTTGATATAAGCATTCATCTCCACATTGGGGCCAAGAAACCTTGCCAAACTCTGTCCTGCTTTTATACAACTTTTAAGCTAAGAATACTTTTTGTATTTTATTTATTTATTTTTATTATTTATTTACTTATTTATTTTTAAAGATTTTATTCATTTATTTATTTGAGAGAGAGGGAGAGAGACAGGCAGACTCCGTGCTGAGCCGAGCCCAACATGGGGCTCGATCCCCAGGACCCTGGGGTCATGACCTTAGCCAAAGGCAGACACTTAACTGACTGAGCCACCCAGGCACCCCTTACTTATTTTTAATCAATATATAATATTATATTAATTTTAGCTATGCAATATAATGACTCAACAATTCTCTGTATTTCTCAGTGCTCATCATGGTAAGAGTACTTTCAGTCTACTTTATCTGTTTCACCCATCCCTCACCTACCTTTCCTCTGGCAACCTTTTATTCTCTGTGTTTAACAGTCTGCTTTCTTTTGTATCTTTTCTTCTTTGGCCGCTCATTTGTTTTGTTTCTTAAATTCCACATGTGAGTGAAATTATATGGTATTTGTCTTTGTCAGTCTGACTTATTCCACATGACATTATGCCCTTTAGATCCATACATGTGGTTGCAAATGGCAAGCTCTCATTCTTTTTTATGGATGTATAATATTTCACTATCTAATTTGTATCTCTATCACTTTATATTCACAGTACATCTTTATTCATCTATGGATGCACACTTGGGTTGCCTTCATATCTTAGCTATTATAAGTAATGCTGCTGTAAACATAGGGGTGCATCTATCTTTTCAAAATAGTATTTTCATTTTGGAGGGGTAAATACTCAGTGGGAGAATTACTGGATCATGTGGTAATTCTATTTTTAATTTTCTGAGGACACTCTATACTGCACCAGTTTGCATTCCCAGCAGTGCACGAGGGTTCCTTTTTACTTCACATCTTTGCCAACACTTGTTATTTCTTGTGCTTTTGATTTTAGCCATTCTGACAGGTGTGAGGTGATACCTCATCAAGGTTTCAATTTTCATTTCCCTGACAATTAGTGCTGTTGGCCATCTTTTCACATTGGCCATTTGTATCTCTTCTTTGGAAAAATGTCTATCAAGGTCCTCTGCATATTTTTGATTAACTAATTGTTTTTTCCCCTTTGCACATTTTTAAATCAGAATATTTGGGTTTTTTTATGTTGAGTTATATAAATTCTTTATATATTTTAGATACTAACCCCTTACCAGATATATATATCATTTACAAATATCTTCTCCCATTCAGTAGGTTGTCTTGTTGTTTCAATGATTGTTTCCATTGCTGTGAAAATGTTTGTTATTTTGGTGTAGTTCCAATAGTTTTATTTTGCTCTAGATTCCTTTGCCTGAGGCGATATCTAGAAAAATGTTTCTATAGTTGTCAAATAAATTATTGCCTAGGCTTTTTTTCTAGGAGTTTATGGTTTCAGGCTTACATATAGGTCTTTAATACTTCTTGTGTTTGTTTTTATGTATGGTGTAAGTGGTTCAGTTTCATTCTTTTGCATGTAGCTATCCACTCTCCCCAAGACCTTTTGTTGAAGAGACTGTGTTTTTCCCATTGTTTATTCTTGCTTCCTTTGTCATAAATTAATTGAATTTATATGTTTAGTTTTATTTCTGGGCTCCCTTCTGTTCTTTACAGTTTTGTAAAGATCTGTGAGTTTATTTTTGTGCCAGTACCATACTGATTTGATTACTACAGCTTTGCAGGGTATTGTAAAATCTGGAATTGTGGTACTTCCAGTTTTGTTTTTCTTAAGATTGCTTTGGCTATTTGGGGCCTTTCGTGGTTTCACACAAATTTTAGGATTAATTGTTTTAGTTTTATGAAAAATTCTGTTGGTATTTTGATAGAGATTGCATTGAATCTGTAGATTATTTTGGGTAGTGTGGACTTTTTAACAGTATTAATTCTTCCAGTCCATGAGCATGGCATATTTTTCCATTTCTTTGTGTGACAGTTTTTATCATGAATGGATATTGTACCTTGTCAAAAGCCTTTTTTCTACATTTGTTGAGATACTCATATAGTTTTTATGCTTTCTCTTGTTAATATGATGTATTGTATTGGTTGATTTACAATATTGAACCACCCTTGCATCCCTGGAATAAATCCCACTTGATCATGGTGAATGATTTTTTAAATGTAGTATTGAATTCAGTTTGCTGATATTTTGTTGAGGATTTTTACATTGACCTCATCAGAGATATTGACGGGGTTTTTTGTTTGTTTGTTTGTTTTTGCAATGTCTTTATCTGATTTCAGTACCAAGATAATGCTGGTCTTACAGAATGAATTTACAAGCTTACCCTTCTTTTCTATTTTTTGGAACTGTTTAAGAAAAATAGATATTAATTCTTCTATAATTGTTTGGTTGCATTCACCTGTGAAACCATCTAGTCCTGAACTTCTGTTTGTGCATTGTTGGTTTTTTGTTTGTTTGTTTTTTTAACAATTTTATTTATTTATTTATTTGAGAGAGGGAGAGAGAGAGAGAGAGAGAAAGCATGAGCAGAGGGAGGAACAGAGTGAGAGAGAGAGGAAGAACCAGACTCCCCATTGAGCAGGGAGCCACATGCAAGGCTCAGTCCCAGGACCCCGAGATCATGACCCGAGCCAAAGTCAGATGCTTAACCAACAGAGCCCCTTGTTGGAGTTTTTGTGATTACTGATTCAATTTCATTGCTAGCAGTCAGTCTGTTCAAAATTTCTGTTTCTTCCTGATTCAGTTTTGGAAGGTTATATGTTACTAGGAAGTTACCCATGTTTTCCTAGATTGTTCACTTAGCTGGCATATAATTTTTCATAATATTCTGTTACAATCCTTTGTATTTCTGTGATGTCTGTTATTTCTCCTCCATTTCTGATTTTGTTTATTTGAGTTCTCTCTTTTTTTTTCCTTGATGAGTCTGGCCAAAGGTTTATCAATTTTGCTGGTCTTTCTTTCTTTCTTTTTTTTTTTTTTAAAGATTTTATTTATTTGACAGACAGAGATCACAAGTAGGCAGATAGGCAGGCAGAGAGAGAGGGGGAAGCAGGCTCCCAGCTGAGCAGAGAGCCCGGTGCGGGGCTCAATCCCAGGACCCTGGGATCATGACCTGAGCCGAAGGCAGAGGCTTTAACCCACTGAGCCACCCAGGCGCCCCAATTTTGCTGGTCCTTCAAAGAAACAGTTCCTGGTTTCACTAATTAGTTCTATTGTTATTTTAGTCTCTATTTCATTTATTTCTGCTCTAATATTTATTATTTCCTTCCTTCCACTGGATTTGAGCTTTGTTTGTTCTTTTATTTAGCTCCTTTACATGTAAGTTTAGGTGTTTATTTGAGATTTTTCTTTTTTCTTGAGGTAGGCTTGTATTGCTATAAACTGCCCTCTTAGAACAGCTTTGTTTCATCCCAAAGATTTTAGACTGTTAGGTTTTCATTTTAATTTGTCTCCATGTATTTTTTAATTTCCCCTCTGATTTATTGGCTTGCCCACTCATGTTTAGTAGCATGTTCTTTAGCTTTCATGTATTTATGGGTTTTTTTCCAGATTTTTCTTGTGATTGATTTCTGGTTTCATACTGTTGTGGTGGGAAAAGATGCATAATATGATTTCAACATTTTCAAACTTATTGAGACTCGTTTTTTGGCCTAACATGTGATTTATTCTGGAGAATATTCCATGTGCATTTGAAAAAGAATGTGTATTCTTTGGATAAAATGTTCTGAATATATCTGTTAGGGCCATCTGATCTAATGTGTCATTCAAAGCCAGTGTTCCTTGTTGATTTTCTCTCTGGATGATGTCTCCATTGATTTAAGTGGGGCATTAGAGTCCCCAGCTAGTATTATATTACTGTTTGTTTCTTCCATATGTCTGTTAACAGTGGTTTTCTATATTTTTCCATCCTTTTATATACTTTTTCTTCCTTTTTGCTCTGTGGTGGGTGCATAGATACTTACAATTGTTATATCCTTTTGTTGTATTGTTCCCTTTGTCATTGTGTAGTGTCCTTCTTTGCCTCTTGTTAAAGTCTTTGTTTAAAGCTGTTTTGTCGGGCCAAAGTACTGCTACCTTGGTACCATGGCTTTCTTTTCACATTCATTTGCATGGTAAATGTTTTTCCATCCCTTCACTTTCAATCTACGTATGTCTTTAGGTCTGAAGTGTGTCTCTTGTAGGCAGTGTATAGATGGGTCTTAGCTCTTTTATTCATTCCATCACCATATGTCTTTTGATTGGAGCATTTAGTCCATTTACCTCAAAAGTAATTATTGATAGGTATGTACTTACTGTCATTTGTTACTTGTTTTACAGTTGTTTTTGAGTTCTCTGTTCCTTTTTTCTCCTTTTGCCCTCTTCCCTTGTGTTATGTTGGCTTTCTTTACTGTTATGCTGGATTCCTTCTTTTTATTTTTTTGTATATCTATTATAGTTTTTAAATTTGTGGTTATATGTTCATATATAACATGTTACACATGTAGCAGTCTATATTAAGTTGATGGTCGCTTAAGTTCGAACCCATTCTAAAAAGCACAAAATTTGTATCCCCCCCATATTTTATGTATAGGATTTCACACTTTACATCATTTTATTTTGTGAATGCCTTAACTGAATTTCATAGATATAATTGATTTACTGCATTTGTGCTTTAACTCCCACACTGGTTTTACAAGTGATTAATCTACTACTTTTATTATATACTTGCTGTGAAATTTTATCCTTCTCCTAATTTTCTTACTCCTGATTATGGCCTTCTCTTTCCATTCAAAGAATTCCCTTTATCATTTTTTCTAAGGCTGGTTTAATGATCATGAAATCCCTTAATTTGTTTGGGAAACTGTTGATCTCTCCTTCTATCCTGAATGATAACCTTGTTCTTTTTTTTTTTTTTTTTTTTAAGATTTTTATTTATTTATTTGACAGACAGAGATCATTAGCAGGCAAAAAGGCAGGCAGAGAGAGGGGGTGGGTAAGCAGGCCCCCCGATGAGCAGAGAGCCCAATGTGGGGCTCAATCCCAGGACCCTGGGATCATGACCTGAGCCGAAGGCAGAGGCTTTTACCCATTGAGCCACCCAGGCGCCCCAACCTTGTTCTATAGAGTATTTGTAGTTGCAGGTTTTTTTCTTTGAGCACTCTGAATATATCATGACCTTCTCTTCTGGCCTGCAAAATTTCTGCTAAAAATTTACCTGATTGTCTTATGGGGTTCACTTTGTATATAAATCTTTTATTTTCTCTTGTTGCATCTAAAACTCTCTTTTTTCATTACCATTTACCATTTTAATTACTATGTGTCTTGGTGTGGATCTTGTTGGGTTGATTTTGTTAGGAGTTCTCTGTGCTTCCTGTATCTGGATGTCTGTTTTCCTTCCCCAGATTTGGGAAGTTTTCAGCTATTATTTCTTCAGATAAATTTTCTGCCGCCTTCTCTCCTCCTTCTGGGATCCCTATAATGTAAATATTATTATGCTTGATGGTGCTATTGAGTTCCCTTAACCTAGTCTCAATTTTTGTTTTATTTATTTATTTATTTTGCTGTTTATCTGGGCTTCCTTTCACTACCCTGTCTTCCAAGTCGCTGATGCCTTCTTTTGCCTCCTCTAATCTGCTATTGGTTCCTTCCCATGTATTTTTTATTTTAATTATTGAGTTCTTCATTCTGACTGCTTCTTTTTAATTTTTTGTATCTTAGTTGTGGGATTCACTGAGCTCCTCCACCCTTTTTTCTTAAGTCCAGTGAATGTCTGTATAACCTTTACTTTGAATTCTTTATCAGGTATATTGCCTATTTCCATTTCATTTAGCTATTTTGCTGACATTTTGTTCTGTTCTTTCAACTGGGACATATTCCTCTGTCTCTTCATTTTGTCTAAACTTATGTTTGTATATGAGGAAAGTCAGCTATGTCTCCTGTACTTGCAAGGCGGTGGCCTCATGAAGAAGAAGACCCTGCGGCACAAGGCCCCAGTTCACTAGGACAAGGCGCTTTAGGGGTATTTCCTGTGTAGGCTGCTTGTGCCTTACTGTTGTGTCTGAGTTGCATTTACCTTCACTGCAGTCAGCTGCCATGGTCACTTTGCCTGCTGTGGGTACACCAGGAAGGTTTGGTCCCCGTGTTGTTAAGGGGCCAGTCTGGCACTGCTGTGGGTTTGTGATTGGGTAGTGTCAGCCATCAGAGCAGAAGCCTGCCCTCAGCCCATTAGCTGAAGCTGCAGTCACACCAACCTGGGGGGCACTCTGTGTGTTGTCCTCTGAGAGGCTTTCACTGGTGGGTGGGCTGGCAGTCAGACCGAATGCCCAGGACTGCAGCTGCACTGATCTGGAGGGTTCTTTGTCTATAATGCAGATTATTATAAGGTTCAGCTCTTGGGACCGGGTGCATTGGTGCATGTGTTTATCTTTCCCTCTCCCCTGTGCAAGAGTCACTATAGAGTGGCACTGTCCTTGCTGGGTTTGCTTGCAGGGTGTGTTGGGGCTGGAGCTGATTTGAAGGGATGCCTACCAGTGGGGTAGGTTGGATAGGGGTAGATCTGCAGGAGAATGTGGGGGTGGGTTGCCTGGTGTTACCAAGATAGGTGGAGAGTAATCACAGTTTCTCCTAAGTATCCTGCTATCTAGTCTGGGGGGGGTGGGTGTTGGTGGGGATATGAAGAGAATTGGCACCAGCCAGTACTTTTGTTCTTGGAAAAATCTCCTAAATATTCCCATCCCTCCAGTTTCTGTCCTGAGAGAGTAAATAAATATTCTCATATACTCTAGGCGCTTTTCCAACTGCTGCTTCTATGCTGTATCTCAAGGGGCTGTTTAAGGGTGGGGACTGTTTTCTATCACCCTCCGGCTTTCCCTGAGCTAAGTCTGCTGATATTGAAAGTACCCAGAATTAAGACCTGCTGATTGTAAAAACTCACAAAATTAAGCCCCATTGGTTTTCAAAGGCAAATATTACAGGTACTTCCCAGTGCAGGTCCCCTGAGCCTGTTGTGCCTGGTGTGGGGTCTGCTCTTCTCCCTTCTTATGGCATCCCTCCTCTTAGTGATTAGTCTTCCCAGGGGTTTGGTTCCCAAAAGTGCCTCTGCCCCTCCTTTCCTTTCTGAAAGAGATATATCTATATCGATCTATTTATATGGATATATCAATATGTATAAATATAGAGACCATATTTATTTTTAATAGAAGCTTCTTCCACCAAAGTGTTAATTTCCCAAGAGGAGTGCATCTTCCTTTTTCACATGTCCTTTATTTAAGTTCATAATAATGGTTAACAAATACTTCTTCAATAAATGATGACTATATATGTAATATTTATCAATGTATAAATAATACATTGAGTAGATGTATTAGAGTAGACTCAATTACTTTGGGCATCTAACGTTTATAGAGTATTTTATTTATTTATATTTCAATGGCTTTTGATAAGAATATATCATCTAGAGTACTTACTATGTATAAAAATAATAGAATATTTAAGGAAGATAGTAGACTTATTTTTCTTTTTTCGTTTTCTGGTTTTACTGAAGTACAATTGACATGAAACATTGTAATAGTTTTAGGACTACAACATGATGATTTGATATATGTATGTAGTCTGAAATGATCGCCACAATAAGTTTAGTTAAAATCTATTACCTCACATAGTTATAATTTTTTTTTCTTATGATAAGAACTTTTAAGATCTACCCTATTAGCCACTTTCAAATGTATGATACAGTGCTGTTATCTTTAGTTAGCATACTGTCTGCACTTTACATCCCCAGACCTTTTGCATCTTATACCTGGAAGTTTCCTCTTTAGACCACCTGCATCCACCCCACCCACCCTCACCTCTGGCAGCCACCAGTCTATTTTCTGTTTCTAGAAGTTTGGTTCTTTTAGATTTTAGATGTAAGGGAGATCATAGAGTATTCATCTTTGTCTGACTTATTTCACTTAGCATAATGCCCTCAAGGTCTAGCCATAATGTAGCAAATGGCAGAACTTCTTTTTTTTTTTATGGCTGAATAATATTCCTGTGTGTGTGTGTGTGTGTGTGTGTGTGTGTGTGTGTGTGTATACACCATATTTTCTTTATCTATTCATTTGTCAATGGGCGCTTAGGTTATTTCCGTCTTGGCTAATGTAAAGAAGGCTGCAGGGAATAGGGGGATGCAGATATCTCTTCAACATACTGATTTCATTGCCTTTGGATAAATATCCAGGAATGGAATTGTTAGATCATGTGATAGTACTGTTTTCATTTTTTTGGTGGGGGGGGGATCTCATACTGTTTTCCATAGTGACTCCACCAATTTACATTCCCACCCAAAGTGCACAGGGTTCCCTTTTTCCTACATCCTTGGTAACATTTGTTATTTCTTGTCTTACTGATCATGGCCATTCTGACAGGTATGATGTATCTCCCTGGGGTTTTGATTTGTATTTCCCTGATGATCAGTAATGTTGAGTACCTTTTCATGTATCTGTTGGCCATCTGTATGTCTTCTTTAGAAGAATATCTGTTTGGGGACACCTGGGTGGCTCAGTCGGTTAAGTGACTGACTCTTGGTTTCAGCTTGGGTCATTCATTATCTTAGAGTCCTGGATGGAGCCCTGCATGAGGCTCCATACTCAGCATAGAGTCTGTTACAAAGTTTCTCTCTTCCTCTCCCTCTGCCTCTCCCCCATCTCCCCCTTACACACATGCATGCTCTTTCTCTCTAAACTAATTAAATAAATCTTTAAGAAAAATAGATATTCAGTTCCTCTGCCCATTTTTTAATGGGATTTTTTGGGAGATTTTTGCTATTGAATTGTATGAATTCTTTATATATTTCAGATATTAATCCCCATCAGATATATAACTACCTTACAATATGTTAATATTTAAGCATTGATCTCTATCAAAGCTATCAAACCTTGCCCAATCCTAGCCTTCTTTTATAGAGTCTTTGAGCTAAGAATGGTTTTAAATGTTTAAGTGGTCAGAAGAAAACTGAAAGGAAAATAATATTTTATGACATGTGAAAATTATATGAAATTCAAATTTTAGTGTCCAAAAAATAAACTGTACTGGAACACAGTCATGCCCATTTGCTTATATATTGTGTATGGTTGCTTTTGTGCTATAATGGTAGAGAGTGGGGTCGTTGCCACAGAGACTGTGTGGCCTGCAAAATTGAAAATGTTCATTCTCAGGCCCTTTGCTGAGAAGGTTTATAGACTCCTGCTCTAAAGCATTTAGAGATATAGCCTTATACAACTGAATATCCTTATAGAGGGGTTTTATCAATAGTAGAAGACATAAGAGAGATGTCCCACATGACTTAAAATCAAGTATTGAACTTATGTTGGTTAAATATATAGTCTTGCTAAATCAGGTAAGAGGAAGAAAGAATTGTTAATCAAATATCAGGAAAAGTATTAAAATAAATATGATAAATGATTAAGTTGAAGTGGCCATTTATGATCTAAAATGAAATGCTATAGGTACAAAATAAGGAAAACCTGACGGTATGGCATTAACAATTTGATGAATGTTGTCAAACTGCAGTGTTAAGTAGTAATGCCATATTCTCAAGAGAAGCAAATACAGGTAAGGTTTAATAGCAATGACATGCTTATCAATTTGAGATCAATACACAACTCAAGCCTTGGGGCTGGCTGCACTTTTTAGTGCTTTGGGTCCCCTCACAATACACTCAAAACACTGTAAAGCCTATTGACACATGACTTGATCTATGTTAGGGTGTTGATGTTGGCTCTTGCTTCAAGCGCTAGAAAGACATGGGACTGAAGGTTCTACAAAGATGATTTTAAAGTGGGAAGAAACAGATATATGAAAAATGGTCAAATAATCTGGCATGTTTAAATGGAAATGAAGAAAGGGCAGCTCTAATGCTGTAGAGCAAGGACATTGTGAAACAAAAGACTTGGTCTCTAATGCCCATTCTTGTGCTTCTAGTCATGTACTTTAACCTATCAAAACTTCTTGAAGTATTAGAAATAGCATCTCCTTAAGTGATTCTTGAAGAAATGAAGGAAGATAATATTAAAAGGGCTTTGTAAATTCTAAAACACAGACAGATGTGGAGCAGTGTTACTGCTAGGAAGCCAGGCTGCGACAAAATAATCCTTAAGTACTGATGAATTATTCTATACAGTTGTAAGGTTTGCACACTGCACAAAGGGTTGCAGCCATGGAAGCCAATGGGAGCTGACCAGACTGCTCTGGCTCAGGCAATATTCATCAGTAAGAGGAGCACCTTTTTCTCATATCGTGGCATCTTCTGCTCACCAGAATATATGCACCCATGCAGAGGATATATCTTTCTTCATTCATTCTCATGAAGGTGTAGTTTTTACATATTGATATATAGATATACAGTAGCATTGTATATTCTGACAGTAGTCAAGGGGATAATTCTAGATAGTTTGATTTTCATCTCCTTGAGAGGAGATGGAATATTTGCTCAACTTACAGCAACAAAGAGCTCAACCAGGCAGAGAAGGTGCCTGTTGATCTGAATTAAGAGCTCAAACATTACACCATGTGAGATGAGAATAGAATATTCATCTTTGCAAAATCTTTCAAGAGAAAACAGAAAACGTTCCAAATATTTGCTATTTCACATCTGCCTGACACTCCTGGTTCTCTGATTCTCACAGTATCTTGAGATTAAAAGGCATGGAACCTGTCTTGTGCCTTCCTTGTGCTTCACTCACCAGAAAATCAAATTGTATCTTTTTCTTAATGAGATTTGCATTTATCAAACACCAGACTATACTGTATGATGATAATAAGAAAAGCAGAAAACATTTGAAACTTTTTAGAATCTTTATAAATATGTCCTGTGCATTTATCTTACTTAATAAAATTTTTCTGACATTAGTTGATTAATTCAGTCAGTCTTTAACCTGTTCTGTAGAAATGTTTCCCATATGATGCTTCTGCATTAGCAAGAAGCTGAGGGTAAGAGTAAGCAGTATTGTCTGTAGGCATAATCAGCAGCAATCATACTGTCTGCTCTGAACCAGGAATCAAAATAAAACAAACAGGTAAGCTGTCTGCCTGAGCCAGATATAGTTTTCAGTGATCCCAGCATGCTTTATTTCTCAATTGGAAATCCTGAGGAAATTGTATCTGAATCTTTCTGCATCTTTATGCAGAGGACTCTTAGCTTTCAATATATTTTTGCAAAACAATGACCTTGTCATCTGTATAAATTTGTACCATAGAGGACCATCTGTTTTTTTTTCAGTGATAGCAAATGGCCCACAGCATAATACTGCTTAAAATGCACTCAGGGATGAAAGGTCTGCTAGAACACTTTTGATATAGAATTGTTTACTTTCTAAATGCCTTTCCATAATTATATAATCTTTTATAACAACTCTGTGACATGGACAGATATGATCCTTGTTTACCAGAGGAGGAAACATATTTGGAAAGAAGTTGAATATTGGAATCAGGATCACCCAAGAAGTCATCAGCTAAATCAAGTTTGACCCATTACTTTTGTCAAGTTCTTTCTGGGCTACTGTCTTTGAATAAAGCAGGAAAAAAGAAGCTTATTTTTGGCTGTTCTGAAAGCAGATACCACCACCAGATCACATTGGATGTTACATTATATTAATGTAGTCAACCTCCTTGCTGCTGCCTTTTCCCATATCACATGGCTTAAAAATTATTTTCAGAGGCCTTATGAGTAGAGCATGGGTTAAGAAAGGAAAAGCTTGACCTGTTTTTAATTGTTCTTCATTTCTCTACACTCAAATCTGTAGGGGTTATTTTCATTTCATTATCAATCAATAAAATCCCTCATTTATGTTAAATGCCTGCCCTTGAAAAATTAAAATTGAGTCAAGGGGGCTGATTATACATATTCAAAATGGAAAATATAGGTGTAATCTTAGTGTCTAAAGCTGGTAACACAACTGTGGTCCCATTGACATACATGTCCACCTTGATGGGAGTCAATGACCAGAGGTCCAATGTCTTCCAGTGTCTTTCTTCCCAAATAAATCTTGGGATTGCCAGAAATGCACACTTTTGTCCAAGACGCAGGCTTGGTTACTGAAGGAACAGTGGGTGACAAAGCCAAGGTTCTGAGCTCCTAGTTCTGACAGCTCCCAGAGGTCTCTGTGCTGATAGGGGAAAACTACTGGCTCTGCATGGCCACTGACAGGCTCTACATGTGGTCCCCACCAAAATGCAGCTGGGCTGTTCTTCCAAGTGTTGAGAATACTTCTATATTGTCCTCCATCAGTGCAGGAGAAAGACCCCTATTTTTTCAAGTTCTTATTGACCATCTATTACATGCCAGGCACTATTACATCTAGGCACTGAGGGTACAGTGGTGAAGAAGACAGAGTCCCTCTTCTCATGGAACTTATGTTTCCAATGGAAGAGAAAGACAATAAACAAACAAAGACAATCTTATCAAAGCAAACTCAAGATTGAGTTTTCTTTTTTTATATTGGTAGTCATCATCAGACATAACTTATGAGCATTACATTATAGTTCAGGAATCCTTGTGTAAACCAACAAAATCTATATTGGACAACTCTTGGTAAGTTATTGTGTAAAGCTCTCAATAAAATATGAGTAAATGATAGAATGGTTTTAAATGCTTGGAAAGACCAGATTATTATGTCCAAAAACAGATGATATTTTAGTATGGTAAGGACAAGAAGGCTGTTTTGTTATTCAGGAAGAATAGACTTAAGAGTATTGAGGTGCCTGTTTTTTGTTGTTGTTGTTTTTTAAGATTTATTTATTTATTTGACAGACAGAGAACACAAGTAGGCAGAGAGGCAGGTGGAGAGAGAGAGGAGGAAGCAGTCTCCCCGGGGAGCAGAGAGCCTGATGCTGGGCTTGATCCCAGGACCCTAGGATCATGACCTGAGCTGAAGGCAGAGGCTTTAACCCACTGAACCACGAAGGCACCCCTGAGGTGCCTGTTTAACGAGAATATGTACTAATAACAATCTGATCTTAATTAGTCTAATTATAGAGGACAAAATCCTTGGAGAGTTAAGAGAAAATCATGCAGTGATTCCTGCATAGTTTTGTGGAAAAATAATTTGGACCAGTTTGCATAATTAGTCACATGTCTCCTTATTTTCTAATGCCCTTTTATCTGTTTGAAGCTCTGAAAAATATCAGTAACAGCAGCTAATTGATGGGGATCTAGAATCCCACTGAAGTATAGAAATGTTTCAAAGTTAAAATATACATATTTTAGTGAATATTGATAGATTAAATTTAATATTTAGAAAGTTTGGTGGCCATTGCAATTCTTTGAGAAAGGCAAATTTATTTCAGAGAATTCTATAGGAAAGGAAGTAATTGAGAAGAGAGCAAAAGAGATTAACACAAAGGGAATGAAATAAAGAAGAGACAAGAAATCTTAAGCTCAATGATAAGTCCTTTGACCAATCACAAATATTCATCCAAAGTGTTGAAAGGAAACTATTTATACTTAATACCACTTTTTTCATCCATAGAGGGTTGGGAAGTAAACTGATGACTTCCAGAAGTTGTCTTGCTCCTGAAGGACTTTTAGTGAGCCTTGAGTCAGATATACAGTGGTCTAGACTTTAGGATACAAATGGAGGATCCTAAGTACGTTTATTGGCACACATGTGTCTACGATATATGTTTTGGAACTAAACAGTATTTGTGGTTAAAGGTACCTGAAATAACTCTTTTTGGTGTAGTTTTTTGTTTTTGTTTTTTGTTTTTTTAAGGAGGCTCCACACTCAATGTGGGCCTCAAACTCAGGACTTGGAGATCAAGAGGTCCATGCTCTACCAAAAGAATCAGCCCCGCACCCTGAAATGTATTGTTCATGACCCTGAGATCAAGACCTGTGCTGAGATCAAGAATTGGACACTTAAGGGGCGCCTGGGTGGCTCAGTGGGTTAAGCCGCTGCCTTTGGCTCAGGTCATGAAATCAGAGTCCTGGGATCGAGCCCCGCATCGGGCTCTCTGCTTAGCAGGGAGCCTGCTTCCTCCTCTCTCTCTGCCTGCCTCTCTACCTGCTTGTGATCTCTCTGTCAAATAAATAAATAAAATCTTTAAAAAAAAAAAAAAAGAATTGGACACTTAACCAACTGAGCCACCCACGTGCCCTGCATTTTTTTTTTTTTCTTAAGTAAGCTCTACACCCAACATGGGGCTTGAACACAGTTTTAAGGCTGACCTTCATTGGGTCTGTTTGAATATACTTGGTCTCCTAAATCTATTCATGTCATGATAAATTCAACTATGTACCTTTTGTAATGGCAGCTCTCATCTGTTGGACCTATGACCACATATCTTACCTGAACATATCTGACAAGACCAAATAGAATCTACCAGGGGTGGGAGGAGTCAAGATGGCGGAGAAGTAGCAGGCTGAGACTACTTCGGGTAGCGGGAGATCAGCTAAATAGCTTATCTAAAGATTGCAAACACCTACAAATCCAACAGGAGATTGAAGAGAAGAAGAAGAACAGCAATTCTAGAAACAGAAAATCAACCACTATCTGAAAGGTAGGACTGGCGGAGAAGTGAATCCAAAGCGACGGGAAGATAGACCGCGGGGGGAGGGGCCGGCTCCCGGCGGAGCAACGGAGCAAAATCAGGACTTTTAAAAGTCTGTTCCGCTGAGGGACATCACTCCAGAGGCTTAACTGGGGTGAAGCCCAGGCGGGGTCAGCGCGGCCTCAGGTCCCGCAGGGTCGCAGAAGGATCGGGGGTGTCTGAGTGTCACAGAGCTTACCGGTATTACAACGGGGAAGCCGGCTGCAGAGACAGAGCCAAGGAGTGACTCTCAGCTCGGGGTTGCCTTGAACTGGTCACAGGCTCGGTCAGCTCGGAGGGCGGCTGGAGGCCAGGGTGACGGGAGTCATTGGGCGCTGTTCTCTGAGGGCGCACTGAGGAGTGGGGCCCCGGGCTCTCTGCTCCTCCGGGCCGGAGACCGGGAGGCCGCCATCTTCATTCCCGTCCTCCGGAACTCTACCGAAAGCGCTCAGGGAACAAAAGCTCCCGAAAGCAAACCCAGCAAACCCGAACAAATTACTCAGGCCGGCCCCGGTAAGGGCGGTGCAACTCCGCCTGGGGCAAAGACGCTTGAGAATCACTACAACAGGCCCCTCCCCAAGAAGATCAATGGGAAACCCAGCCAGGACCAAGTTCACCTACCCAGGAGTGCTGTTTCAATACCAAGGAGAGCGGCAGAATTCCAGAGGAGAAGAAAGCAAAGCACGGAACTCATGGCTTTCTCCCCATGATTTTTTAGCCTTGCAGTTAATTTAATTTTTTTTTTTCAATTTTTTTTTCTTTTTCTCTTCTTCTGCTAAATTTTTTTTTAACTTTTACCGTTTTCTTTTTTAATGTTTTTTTAAATAGTTTATCTAATATATATATATTTTTTCCTCTTTTTATATTTTTTCTTTTTCGGCTTTCTTTTTTTAAATAGTTTCTTTTTTTTTTTTTCTTTTTGAACCCATTTTTATCCCCTTTCTCCCCCCTCACGATTTGGGATCTCTTCTGATTTGGCTAAAGCATATTTTCCTGGGGTTGTTGCCACCCTTTTAGTATTTTACTTGCTCCTTCATAAACTCTTATCTGGACAAAATGACAAGGCGGAAAAATTCACAACAAAAAAAAGAACAAGAGGCAGTACCAAAGGCTAGGGACCTAAACAATACAGACATTGGTAATATGTCAGATATAGAATTCAGAATGACGATTCTCAAGGTTCTAGCCGGGCTTGAAAAAGGCATGGAAGATATTAAAGCAACCCTCTCAGGAGATATAAAAGCCCTTTCTGGAGAAATAAAAGAACTAAAATCTAACCAAGTTGAAATCAAAAAAGCTATTAATGAGGTGCAATCAAAAATGGAGGCTCTCACTGCTAGGATAAATGAGGCAGAAGAAAGAATTAGCGATATAGAAGACCAAATGACAGAGAATAAAGAAGCTGAGCAAAAGAGGGACAAACAGCTACTGGACCACGAGGGGAGAATTCGAGAGATAAGTGACACCATAAGACGAAACAACATTAGAATAATTGGGATTCCAGAAGAAGAGGAAACAGAGAGGGGAGCAGAAGGTATATTGGAGAGAATTATTGGAGAGAATTTCCCCAATATGGCAAAGGGAACAAGCATCAAAATTCAGGAGGTTCAGAGAACCCCCCCTCAAAATCAATAAGAATAGGTCCACACCCCGTCACCTAATAGTAAAATTTACAAGTCTTAATGACAAAGAAAAGATCCTGAAAGCAGCCCGGGAAAAGAAGTCTGTAACGTACAATGGTAAAAATATTAGATTGGCAGCAGACTTATCCACAGAGACCTGGCAGGCCAGAAAGAGCTGGCATGATATATTCAGAGTACTAAATGAGAAAAACATGCAGCCAAGAATACTATATCCAGCTAGACTATCATTGAAAATAGAAGGAGAGATTAAAAGCTTCCAGGACAAACAAAAACTGAAAGAATTTGCAAATACCAAACCAGCTCTACAGGAAATATTGAAAGGGGTCCTCTAAGCAAAGAGAGACCCTAAAAGTAGTAGATCAGAAAGAAACAGAGACAATATACAATAACAGTCACCTTACAGGCAATACAATGGCACTAAATTCATATCTCTCAATACTTACCCTGAATGTTAATGGGCTAAATGCCCCAATCAAAAGACACAGGGTATCAGAATGGATAAAAAAACAAAACCCATCTATATGTTGCCTACAAGAAACTCATCTTAAACCCGAAGACACCTCCAGGTTTAAAGTGAGGGGGTGGAAAAGAATTTACCATGCTAATGGACATCAGAAGAAAGCAGGAGTGGCAATCCTTATATCAGATCAATTAGATTTTAAGCCAAAGACTATAATAAGAGATGAGGAAGGACACTATATCATACTCAAAGGAACTGTCCAACAAGAAGATCTAACAATTTTAAATATCTATGCCCCTAACGTGGGAGCAGCCAACTATATAAACCAATTAATAAATCAAAAATCAAAGAATCACATCGACAAGAATACAATAATAGTAGGGGATTTTAACACTCCCCTCACTGAAATGGACAGATCATCCAAGCAAAAGATCAACAAGGAAATCAAGGCCTTAAATGACACACTGGACCAGATGGACATCACAGATATATTCAGAACATTTCATCCCAAAGCAACAGAATACACATTCTTCTCTAGTGCACATGGAACATTCTCCAGAATAGATCACATTCTTGGTCCTAAATCAAGTCTCAACCGGTATCAAAAGATTGGGATCATTCCATGCATATTTTCAGACCACAATGCTCTAAAGCTAGAACTCAATCACAAGAGGAAATTTGGAAAGAACCCAAATACATGGAGACTAAACAGCATCCTTCTAAAGAATGAATGGGTCAACCAGGAAATTAAAGAAGAATTGAAAAAATTTATGGAAACAAATGATAATGAAAACACAACGGTTCAGAATCTGTGGGACACAACAAAGGCAGTCCTGAGAGGAAAATATATAGCGGTACAACCCTTTCTCAAGAAAAAGAAAGGTCTCAGGTACACAACCTAACCCTACACCTAAAGGAGCTGGAGAAAGAACAAGAAAGAAACCCTAAATCCAGCAGGAGAAGAGAAATCATAAAGATTAGAACAGAAATCAATGAAATAGAAACCAAAAAAAAATAGAACAAATCAACGAAACGAGGAGCTGGTTCTTTGAAAGAATTAATAAGATTGATAAACCCCTGGCCAGACTTATCAAAAAGAAAAGAGAAAGGACCGAAATAAATAAAATCATGAATGAAAGAGGAGAGATCACAACGAACACCAAAGAAATACAGACAATTATAAGAACATACTATGAGCAACTCTACGCCAACAAATTTGACAATCTGGAAGAAATGGATGCATTCCTAGAGACATATAAACTACCACAACTGAACCAGGAAGAAATAGAAAGCCTGAACAGACCCATAAGCAGTAAGGAGATTGAAACAGTCATCAAAAATCTCCAAACAAACAAAAGCCCAGGGCCAGACGGCTTCCCGGGGGAATTCTACCAAACATTTAAAGAAGAACTAATTCCTATTCTCCTGAAACTGTTCCAAAAAATAGAAATAGAAGGAAAACTTCCAAACTCATTTTATGAGGCCAGCATCACCTTGATCCCAAAACCAGACAAGGATCCCAACAAAAAAGAGAACTACAGACCAATATCCTTAATGAACACAGATGCAAAAATTCTCGCCAAAATACTAGCCAATAGGATTCAACAGTACATTAAAAGGATTATTCACCACGACCAAGTGGGATTTATTCCAGGGCTGCAAGGTTGGTTCAACATCCGCAAATCAATCAATGTGATACAACACATTAATAAAAGAAAGAACAAGAACCATATGATACTCTCCATAGATGCTGAAAAAGCATTTGACAAAGTACAGCATCCCTTCCTGATCAAAACTCTTCAAAGTGTAGGGATAGAGGGCACATACCTCAATATTATCAAAGCCATCTATGAAAAACCCACCGCAAATATCATTCTCAATGGCGAAAAACTGAAAGCTTTTCCGCTAAGGTCAGGAACACGGCAGGGATGTCCGTTATCACCACTGCTATTCAACATAGTACTAGAAGTCCTAGCCTCAGCAATCAGACAACAAAAGGAAATTAAAGGCATCCAAATTGGCAAAGAAGAAGTCAAACTATCACTCTTTGCAGATGATATGATACTATATGTGGAAAACCCAAAAGACTCCACTCCAAAACTGCTAGAACTTGTACAGGAATTCAGTAAAGTGTCAGGATATAAAATCAATGCACAGAAATCAGTTGCATTTCTCTACACCAACAACAAGACCGACGAAAGAGAAATTAAGGAGTCCATCCCATTTACAATTGCACCCAAAACTATAAGATACCTAGGAATAAACCTAACCAAAGAGACTAAGAATCTATACTCAGAAAACTATAAAGTACTCATGAAAGAAATTGAGGAAGACACAAAGAAATGGAAAAATGTTCCATGCTCCTGGATTGGAAGAATAAATATTGTGAAAATGTCTATGCTACCTAAAGCAATCTACACATTTAATGCAATTCCTATCAAAGTAACATCCATTTTTTTTCAAAGAAATGGAACAAATAATCCTAAAATTTATATGGAACCAGAAAAGACCTCGAATAGCCAAAGGAATATTGAAAAAGAAAGCCAAAGTTGGTGGCATCACAATTCCGGACTTCAAGCTCTATTACAAAGCTGTCATCATCAAGACAGCATGGTACTGGCACAAAAACAGACACATAGATCAATGGAACAGAATAGAGAGCCCAGAAATGGACCCTCAACTCTATGGTCAACTCATCTTCGACAAAGCAGGAAAGAATGTCCAATGGAAAAAAGACAGCCTCTTCAATAAATGGTGTTGGGAAAATTGGACAGCCACATGCAGAAAAATGAAATTGGATCATTTCCTTACACCACACACGAAAATAGACTCAAAATGGATGAAGGATCTCAATGTGAGAAATGAATCCATCAAAATCCTCGAGGAGAACACAGGCAGCAACCTCTTCGATGTCAGCCGCAGCAACATCTTCCTAGGAACATCACCAAAGGCAAGGGAAGCAAGGGCAAAAATGAACTTTTGGGATTTTATCAAGATCAAAAGCTTTTGCACAGCAAAGGAAACAGTTAACAAAACCAAAAGACAACTGACAGAATGGGAGAAGATATTTGCAAATGACATATCAGATAAAGGGCTAGTGTCCAAAATCTATAAAGAACTTAGCAAACTCAACACCCAAAGAACAAATAATCCAATCAAGAAATGGGCAGAGGACATGAACAGACATTTCTGCAAAGAAGACATCCAGATGGCCAACATACACATGAGAAAGTGCTCCATATCACTCGGCATCAGGGAAATACAAATCAAAACCACCATGAGATATCACCTCACACCAGTCAGAATGGCTAAAATTAACAAGTCAGGAAATGACAGATGCTGGCGAGAATGTGGAGAAAGGGGAACCCTCCTACACTGTTGGTGGGAATGCAAGCTGGTGCAACTACTCTGGAAAACAGCATGGAGGTTCCTCAAAATGTTGAAAATAGAATTACCCTTTGACCCTGCAATTGCACTGCTGGGTATTTACCCTAAAGATACAAACGTAGTGATCCGAAGGGGCACGTGCACCCGAATGTTTATAGCAGCAATGTCTACAATAGCCAAACTATGGAAAGAACCTAGATGTCCATCTACAGACGAATGGATAAAGAAGATGTGGTATATATACACAATGGAATACTATGCAGCCATCAAAAGAAATGAAATCTTGCCATTTGCGACGACGTGGATGGAACTAGAGGGTATCATGCTTAGCGAAATAAGTCAATCGGAGAAAGACAACTATCATATGATCTCCCTGATATGAGGGAGAGGAGATGCAACATGGGGGGTTGAGGGGGTAGGAGAAGAGTAAATGAAACAAGATGGGATTGGGAGGGAGACAAACCATAAGTGACTCTTAATCTCACAAAACAAACTGAGGGTTGATGGGGGGAGGGGGTTGGGAGAGGGGGGTGGGGTTATGGATATTGGGGAGGGTATGTGCTATGGTGAGTGCTGTGAAGTGTGTAAACCTGGCGATTCGCAGACCTGTACCCCTGGGGATAAAAATATATGTTTATAAAGCTGTAAAAAAAAAAAAAGAAAAAGAAAAAAGAAAGGATGAATACCCAAGTTTTGTAGCAACATGGACGGGACTGGAAGAGATTATGCTGAGTGAAATAAGTCAAGCAGAGAGAGTCAATTATCATATGGTTTCACTTATTTGTGGAGCATAACAAATAGCATGGAGGACAAGGGGAGATGGAGAGGAGAAGGGAGTTGAGGGAAATTGGAAGGGGAGGTGAACCATGAGAGACTATGGACTCTGAAAAATGATCTGAGAATTTTGAAGGGGTGGGGGGTGGGAGGTTGGGGGCACCAGGTGGTGGGTATTGTAGAGGGCACCGATTGCATGGAGCACTGGGTGTGGTACAAAAATAATGAATACTGTTATGCTGAAAAAATAAAAAATTAATTAAAAAAAAAAAAGAATCTACCAGGGGAAGAATCAAGCTGAGTCTCATAAGGTTTTATGCAACAACTTGATTTACAATTTTTTTACAGTGCATATTTATGGAGGTTTTGACAGGTTCCCATTAAAATGGAAAACTAGGACACTTTTATTGTCAAGTACCACTAGTTTATTTTATGTTCACAGAGTTTCAGGAAGGGTATGTCAATAATACATTTCTTTAAATGTTTCTTCAAATACTTTAACTATAAAGTGAGATTTAAAAAAAAAATCATCCAGGGATGCCTGGGTGGCTCAGTCGTTTAGGCGTCTGCCTTCAGCTCAGATCATGATCCCAGGGTGCTGGGACTGAGTCCCACATCAGGCTCCTTTCTTAGCAGGGAGCCTGCTTCTCCCTCTGCCTGTTCTGCCTGTTCTGCCTGCAGCTCTCCCTGCTTCTGCTCCCTCTCTGACAAATAAATAAATAAAAATCTTAAAAAAAAATCATCCAGTTTTTCCTGGATTATGATAACTACATATGGCAAGATTTGATCATCTATTGAACCTGTCAGGTAAACTTTTTCCCAATCAGTTTTGTAAAATCTGATTTAGTTTGGCCCTGCCACTGTCGCTTGTGTGTGGGTTGTTTTTTTGTTTGTTTGTTTTGTTTTTTTTTTAATGCATAAATATAGAAACTTAGAGATATGGTTTGGAAACACATCAAGGGATGTAAAAAAATTTTGAAATAGTATCTTTTCTGTGGAGAAAATTGTTCTTTTTTGTTGTTTTTTTTTAATGTTCTGTTAGCCAGCCCAGACTACATCATTAGTTTTTGGTGTAGTGTTCAACAATTCATCAGTTATGTATAACATCCAGTGCTCATCACAACACATGCCCTCCTTATTTTAGAAAGTCTGTTTTATTCAGAAATGAGATTGAACCACTGTATTTTAATGATAGTAACACCAGAAAGGGATGTTTGTTTTGCATAATTGCAGGCTGGTCTATTTTCTTTTAGAATGGGCACCAGTCTGAATTACTGAGACTTCCTTTAGATATTAGATTGTTCCAGTAAGTAGACATTAATTTACTTTTTAAGTTTCTAATTGGAGTTCTCAAAGAGGTTAGAAAACCCCCTTTTCTAGAATAACATATCAAAATCATGCAAAACATTAGCTTAGACCTGTCTTAATTGTGGCATACTCATGGCTGAACTATCTGAAGAGAATAAGCTGTTGATAACAATATTTAGAATCTATTACCAATGCAGCACAAAGTCTACACTGATTATTCATAAGATGGGAGCGATCACCAAATATATTATTGTCATGATGGTTGAACATCAGTCAAATCAGAACAGAACATGCTTAGAACAGCTCTTTGATGTCATGAGATTCTCTTGTATTAGGAAGAGCACAGGGCCTCTGGCTGACTCAGTCAGTAGAGCATTCGACTCTTGATCTTGGAGTTGTGAGTTTGAGCCCCACGCTGGGTATAGAGATTACTTAAAAATTTTAAAAAATCTTTTAAAAAAAGGAAGAGAAGGTAGGGTTACTGGGTTGAGATCAAAGCAGCATTTAACTAGTGTGTTGGAAATAGACAACACAAGAATTTAATAGGTGACAGATAATCAAATGACCTAAAGTGTTGGTTATTTTTGGATTGCCTGTTAGCAGATAAACAAGGTGTATAAGCCTTAGGTGAGGGGTCAAGAGAAACATAAGCAATGGGCTTATGATAAGCTCCTGGCTTGCAAGTACCCTTAAAATATAACCTTGTCCTTTATGCACAAATTGTTAGAAGGGGTTAGTATAAGTCAAAATGTCTGAAGTAGGGAGTTAGTCTAGTTTTTGCTTAAGAAAGGAAAGGCCCATTTGGTATCTGGATCCAGAAAGTGAGCATTGACACAATTATTTCAGTTACTTATATAGGTGATAGAGCTAATTAAAATATAGAGTATGAAACATACCTTATTATTTTAGCATTGCTCCTTTTATAAGGGGAGGGGATAAATCCTTTTAGTTACCTAGGGACCATCCAGAAAACCTCAAAGGTAGTTTAGATGTAAAAGAATCTTCACAGATTTTTTCTAAATAAAATGTGAATTAGGGGTTTAAATTTGGGAAAAACAAAAGAGTCTCAATTATATCAAAAACTAATGATGTACTATATTTTGGCTAAGTGAATTTAAATTTAAAAAGTCTCTATGCATTTAGGAATAATGATGCAGCATCTATAGGATGATTTGGAGTGGAGAAGGTCCGAAGCCAAGAGATTATTTAGGAAATAGTCTAGGTATGAGGTAAGGAGGACCTGAACAAGAATCTGTCCTTGAGTTTGGAATGGAAGGGAAAGATGTGCAGCAGGGAATGAAGTGGGAACTGGTAGATCTTAGTGACTGCCTGAGAGAGAAGGCACCGGAGAAGCTGAAGATGACGTCTAACTTTGGTCCTCGGTCACTGGGAGACAGCAGGGAACCCAGGACAGAAATGGGTTTAGAGTACAGTGGAGCTAAAATTTAAAAGGCAAGGGCAAAGGCATGTGTAACCTTGTAAAGGAGAAGATAGTTAATGTGTTTTTTCATTCATTCATTCATCCATTCATTCATTCAACACATCACCTCATTCCACAATGGATCTGAAACCACTTATAAAATTACATAGAGCATAAACAGACAAGAGAATTAGATGGTGAGAGAAATAGGCACAGGAAATACCAATCAGATGTGACATCAGCATATAGGTTTGCATGCTAAAGCGCTACATTGTATGTTACTAGGGTTATAGTGTAAATGTGGCTGTAGACTTCTCAAGGACCTGTGCAGGTACAGAGGCTCCACCAGTGGAGGATTTCCAGTATCCGTGAAGACAAATCTATTGTTTGGTGGGAGCATGGCTTTTTATGGCACTGACAAATATTTTCCTGTGTTCACAGAAACAAGCATAGTGATTTAGTAGATAATGTACTCTCCAGTTTAATTCCTACAGGGACTGATGATGGTGCAAATTTAATAATATATGAATGCTGCTGACTTTCCCTTTTCCGGTTCCTTAAAGAGTATCATGGTTTTGCTCAATAAGCTTCTTTTCCCCCTCCACCATTTGAAGACAATTCTGCCTTTGCGGATCTTTTCCCCCTAGATTTTGTTGATGACTAATTGGGAGGAAAGGGAGAAGGATGGGAGCCAAGATATATGTGAACTAAGATTGGGAAATAAAACCCTCTAAAGAGTATTGGAGGAGTTTTGGCTTGAAGAAGCTATGAGGTATGGAAGAAACACGGAAGAACAAAATGCTTTTCTTTCTTTCTTTCTTTCTTTTTTTTCTTTTTAAAGATTTACTTATTTATTTTAGAGACAGAGCGAGTGAGAGAGTGGAGCAGGAGGAGAGGAAGAGAGGGAATCTGAAGCATACTCCCCGCTGAGCATGGAGCCTGACAAGGAGCTTGATTTCATGACCCTGAGATCATGACCTGAGCGGAAATCAAGAGTTGGAGGCTTAACCGACTGAGTCACTCAGGGGCCCCAAAGAGCAAAATGCTTTTAAAAACATTGCTGTTGATTATGTATCTCCTTCATAGTGTTTGAGAAATATTAGTCAGGGATTGCTTCATTTAGAAATCTCAGTTGGTTGCTACAGCTTTTTCTGTGGATGTTGGTACCACTCTGAGACTGATGGAGGTGGGTCATGGTGTCATTGTGGATCTACAAGAGGCTTCAGGTGGGAGTGTAGACCCAAGTGCGGGACTGAAATCACCAACGCAGATAAGAGCCAAGAAACTGTTTCACTCTGATGGTTAGACCAAGAGCACAGGTGGTCTTAAACATTGGAACAGGAGCCAAACAAGACTTGATCCACTTTGAGTTGCACTGGTGTGCATTCACTTAACCAGTGTTGTTTCATTAGAAAGAAAATGAGGGCTGCTGGGTGGCTCAGTCAGATAAGTGTCCAACTCGTGATTCTGGCTCATGTCCTGATCTCATGGGTTGTGAGATGGAGACCCGGATTAGGCTCCCTGCTCAGTGGGGAGTCTGCTTGAGATTCTCTCCCTCTGCCTGTCTCTCCACTCACACACACATGCTCTCTCTCTCAAATAAATAGTTTTTAAAAAATAAATAAAATAAGAACAAAACAGAAGTCTCAAGAAATGACCAATTTGAAATTGTTTTCTATGTCAATATATAGGAATGCCTTCTTTTAAAAAGAGCTCCAAGAAGATGTATAGGCCAGATTCACATTCTGCATGATTGTGATTGTTCCAGTACACATTTAATTATAGGACATTTCTTAGTGAGGGCTGCAAAAAAAAAAAATGAGTTGTCCTAGCCTCTCCTTCATGCTTCTATTGTTCCCAAAAGAAGATTCTGGCTTTAGCTAGTGAGCTTCCTTCCTCCTATCCTGTTGTCTAAGCAGTGTCCTGCCTTTAGTAGACCAGTGCTTCTGAGGCTTCATGATGAAAAATCAATAGGAAATGGGGGGTAGGATGGTAAATCACATTGGGTAGGCAGGATAGGACAAGTCCAGAATTTTCCTAGAGATTTAGGAGTAAAAGACTGAGTAGGAACTATAGGGTAAGATGGTTGATCACAGATGGCATTTTTTCTAATAGCTTTATTAGTTTCTACAACTTCTTTGGGTTATAATTGACATCCAGTAAACTACATATATCTAAAGTATAACATTTGATGAGTTTTGCTATGTGTAGAGTCATGAAATTATCATTGCAATCAAGGTCATGAACTTGTGAAAATAAAGAAAACCATAATGATTAAAAATTAAATCAGGAAGCACTCAAGGAGGAACTCTCACACACTACCATTCATACTCTAGCAGGAAGAGGGGAAGAATTTCTCCTTGTCCAAAAACAGACCAACCAATGAGAAATTGCTGCACTCAGCCATTGAAGAACCATTACCTGAACTTCTGGAAGCAGTCCCTCCTAACTTCCTCCTTTGCTCTATAAAAGCAAGCTGGTCTCCCCTGTTTTCCAGTCTTGCCTATGGTTTTCTGCAGTTTGCTTGTCCCAAATTGCAATTCTCTGGTATTCCCAAATAAACTCATTTTGCAGCTAAAAGAGCTGGCTTTTTTTTTTAAGGTCAATCATCTTATAGATGACATGTTAGAAAATATTGCTATGAGCTGTGTATTAACTTTGCTGTGTTTAAGAAACACAAATTAACAGTCTGCATTATTTTTAAATTGCTTTTTGGTTACTGGACTATGATTCTTCGACTAGGACTCTGCTCAGATTCTGGGCCATTGCTTCAGTGGGGTTACATATAATACAGAATTTAGATGGCTGTATCTTTGAGATTCTTCAATTGAAAATATAATTTCAAAATGTGACTTTAAGGAAGGAGAGGAGGCCTAACAGTACAGCCATGCTTGCTGGATGGTCAGCTTGAGTGGAGGGCAAAATTTTTAATCTCCAACAGAATGATGGATTATGTGCTTTTTGCCAGTCTCCATGATTGTAGTTGAACTTTGGAGTCATCTTGGACCACAGAGAGTTGAAAGTTCTAATATGTGGCAAAACTTGAAGTGGGGATATTCTGGATTGCTAATTAAAATCAGATCCAAATGCTTTGACAATCACTAGACTCAAGGGTAAAATTATGATCCTCTTACTGAAATTAAGGAGACTGACCAGGACAGTTTTTTGGACAAAGCCATGGTAGACTGGAAATCATCCTGAGGAAACAATTTTGGGTCCACTCTAACTTACTGAAAAGCAGCCAAGACTCCAGAATTCTGAAGGTCTGTGGCATGGAAAAGATCATTTTTAGATTGGAAAAATTTTAAAGAATCTATTGTTAATTTCCCACCAAAATCACAGAAAATTTTAAATTAAATTCCCATAGAAATTCTTATTTTTTTATTTTTTTAGATTTTATTTATTTATTTGACAGACAGAAATTACAAGTAGGCAGAAAGGCAGAGGGGGAAGCAGGCTCCCTGCTGAGCAGAGAGTCCGATGCAGGGCTCGATCCCAGGACCCTGAGATCATGACCTGAGCTGAAGGCAGAGGCTTAACCCATGAGCCACCCAGGCGCCCCAGAAATTCTTATTTTAAGCAGTGTTCCTTTCTGCTGTGCTCACCAGTATAAATTAATTGTAAGTTGAGCAAAAGATACTCGAAAGTGAAGAGGATGTCTGGTTAGAGAGTGTCGTGAAGGCAGGGAGTCAGGAAGAGGGTATTGTTTTATAATCTGCCTGTCTGGCTCTGTGACCTTGAACAAATGACATGTCTTTGGATCTCTAGTACCTTGTCTCTAACATGGACATAATATTTTACCTACCCGAAGGCAAGGCATAGGCCAGGTGCACTGAAGCACTCATTAATTTCTGAGCATCAGTGATCTTGATTCCTTCTCTGTAGAATGAGAGTATTGAATGACATAATCTTTAATGGATCTACTTGTTCTAAATATGCTGCAAATCAGTTCTCTAGGCTTTTTTTTTTTAAGATTTTTTAAAAATTTACTCACTGGAGAGAGACAGAGAAAGTGCCCACAAGCAGGGGGAGGGCAGAGGGAGAGAAAGAGAAGTAGACTCCCCGCTGAGCAGGGAACCCCGTGCAGGGCTCAATCCCAGAACCCTGAGATCATGACCTGAGCCAAAGGCAGACAGTTAACTGACTGACCCATCCAGGTGCTCCCAGTTCTCTAAGCTTTTTGAGAAATGGGGGCAGGCAGGAGGACTGTGAAGAGGACCAGGCAGGAAGCCCGGTCTCAGTGCTGAAGTAAGCATACAGAATGATGAGCAAGAGGGTTCTGAGTAGCACTTGGGACCTAGCTATGGTTGTATGAACCCAGCCTGGCCCAGCAACCTGAGATCATAGTGGGAAAATCTGAGAGCTGAAGAGACCTAGACACGGCCAGTTACAGAGGGGAAACTATGAGCCAGACCCTGGGGTCTAGCCTCTGCTTGGGAAGAAGTGAATCCAGAAGGAAGTTGGTGTTCAAAGCAAATGAACCAGAAGTGATACTGCTCTGTAGGAATTTGCTTCAAGGTTAACCTGAAGGAGCAGAATTCTGAAAGTCAATTCAGAGAAAGAGTTGACACTTAGGTCTTGGCAATGAAAAGCTGCTATCATGTGTAGCCTGGGGAAATTGCATTTGGAGGAAAGTTTAAAAAAAAAAATCTGTGCTCTAGGCACACAATTAATAAGCTGTGAACCTCGGAAAAAGGATTTCACCTCTTAGAGTCCTGTCAGTAGAACAGCGTGTAATTCTAAAGTCGTGTTTGTCTTTCTGGCTTCCATAGTAATGGGGCAATGGTGGTATAGCTCATGGTCAGAATAAAGAAGCAACTGTCCATAGAAAATCTTGATTTTACCCCGCTATAGAGTATATCAAATATATTACATGTCCCCAACAGTGTCTCCAGCAAAAGGAGGAGGTGGATGGTGGGGATAAAGAGGAAGTTGTAGAACTTGCCCGAACACTGGAGGACCTGCAGGGACCATCTTTTCCACATCCTTCCTTCACCAGCTTATAGGGTGTAGCTTCCGGAACTCCACCAGCGCTCTTAAGTCATGTCTGCTCTCTCCTTTTCCTGCCCCACCCCGGCATGCCCTGGCAACAGACTGAAAAATGAATGGATGACCCTTCACCCAACTGCCCAACGGGACTGCCTTGAGCTATTGTGCCTCCCCCAAAGGACAGCAACAGGAGGGTGACAAGCTACTCCTTTAATGATGTGGGAACTTAGAGAAAGGCTTGGGTGTAGACAGGAATCTAGCCCTGTGGTTGTCTGTATTATTCTACAGTATGGCAAGGGGAACCTCAGGCCCAGGTCCTTCATCTACATGCCTCTGAACCAAAGATTTTTATATTTTGAATATTTATTTTTCTGGGCTCTCTGCATTTGGATATTTTGAAGCCTGTTACACCCAAATTTTTAGCTCTTTTTTTTTTTTTAAGAATAACAAAAGGATGAAAGCTTTAAGATATTCTAAGGAAGAAGATTCTCTTACTGGCATTATATCAAATTCTTTCTCTGGGGAAGGCCTGCTGTTGGGGCAGGGTGGGGTGGGTTCAAAAGGGTTGTAACATATTCTGGCTTTGGGCCCAACATTGTTGAAAAATGCTCAGAGGAGACTGAGAGCACTTAGATGTTTGGCTTTAAAACTTTCTTTGTTTAGATGTTCAAATTTGTTTAAATATTTTCTAAAACAGAAACAATAAAAGAACTTGAATAGAATTTTTTTCCATGAAGCAAATTCTTTCCTAACTGAGACTGGCAAGTTCACTCTAAAATCACATTCATGTCTTTATTAAGTATCATGCAAAAGAAGTGAAATATATATAGGATTTGGTTAAGTTTTAAACTACTCCAGACTCTCCACAATAATAATAACAATCACCATTTACTATTTGATGTTAGGTCCTAGGTCCTGTTTGAAGTGTTTCACATTACCTTATTTCACTTAATCTTCTCAATAGTCTTTAAACTCAGTAGTAGTATTAGCTTCACTTTAAGGGTCAGAAATCAGAGACCCGTAGCTCCAAGAATTTGCCTAAGGTACGTTAGTGAGCGTCCAAATTCAGGTGTGGGTGCCAATCTAGATTGATTTGACCTCCAAGCCTGGTCTCTACCAGCAGTGTGCTGAGGAATGTTCAACATCCAGCTCTCTGGTAAGGGAGGGGAGGTCTGCTTTATAGCGCTTGCCAGTTTCCAGTAGTGTAAATATTCAACTACCAAACATTCAACCACCAAACATTCAAGCTACCAGCGTGACCACAGTGAACACAGAGTGGGGAAGAAATACACAAAACAAGCTCTCACTGCTCTCAGCTCTATCAGCTGCCTTCAGCGCACCACAGCTTACCTTGTAGATTATGTTGTCATCAAATACATTTTGGAGCCTGGAGCAAACTCACGTCACTCACCATTGAGTGGTAAGGTCCGCAGTCTTCCTACTCCTCGTATTCCCACACACTTACTCTTGTAGCACGCCTTCTTAGAGCACTGCTCCTGGGCCCTTCACTTGGCCAAGCACTGCCACAAAGGCTTCCCACACAATTTTCTCATCTGATTTCCTCTGTAGCAGGAGACTGCAGTTGCTTTCCTTCTTTCACAAAATGAGGAAACAGGCAAGAGTTTAAGTACTTTGGTGAAACTCACACAGCTCCCAAGTGAGTGAAGCATAGCTAGAATAAGCCTAGACTTGAGTCTGTTGATCCCGCAGATGATGAACTTTTCAGAAGAACTGGAAAATAAAGGTGAGAGAAGGGTCGTGTTGGCCAAGTAAGATTTTACATAGATCAAGTTTATATCATGCAAAAAAAAAAAAAAAAAAAAAAGTTCCAAGTTGGGGCGCTGGGTGGCTCAGTAGGTTAAGCCTCTGCCTTCAGCTCAGGTCATGATCTCAGGGTCCTGGGATTGAGCCCGGCATCGGGCTCTCTGCACAGCAGGGAGCCTGCTTCCTCTTCTCTCTCTGCCTGCATCTGCCTACTTGTGATCTCTCTCTCTGTGTCGAATGAATAAATAAAAAATCTTAAAAAGGGGCACTGGGTGGCTCAGTGGGTTGAGCCTCTGCTTTTGGCTTGGGTCGTGATCCCGGGGTCCTGGGATCGAGCCCCACATCGGGCTCTCTGCTCGGCGGGGAGCCTGCTTCCTCCTCTCTCTCTGCCTGCCTCTCTGCCTACTTGTGATCACTGTCTGTGAAATAAATAAATAAATCTTTAAAAAAAATCTTAAAAAAAAAAGTTCCAAGTTGTTTGTATCTGGATGATAGTAAATATCAAAATGATTAGCTGTGTTTTTTAATTTAAAAAATCTGGATAATTTGGGGAAAGGAGTTTGTGGTACAATGAAAAGAAAGTGAAGAAATCGAAGGGTTTGGATTGAGTTCACTTCAGCCAATAGATAGATACATGATCTCAGATGTAACCCTTGACCCTTCCTAGCTTTGATGATCTCATCTCTAAAATGGTTGAATAGGCATCAACTGCTACAATTTAAATGAATGGCGTTAATCATTCAAATGTTTTTATTGTAAGGACCTATTTAGCCAGAGCGACTCCATCTTGGGTAAATAGCCATTTTGTTGTTTGTGCAGTAAACTTAAATTGACTCTCCCTCCCCCACCCCCCAAGAAACTTACTTAGAAACAAGTCCGGGAAACCAGTAAAATGTAGTTGACTAGTTCCTGATAACAGAGCCCAGAATACAAGGACGAGTCAGGCTAGATAGAGACATCTAGTCAGTACGAAGTACTGTTTGCAACAGTGAGAAGGTCTTGCCCAAACCTAAATGACTCCATCTTGGGAAGGATGACAATCTTATTATTCACACTGAATATGTTAACTGACTAAGTCTTCCCAAAAAGTACTGTTTGTAACGGTTCCTGGTATGGGGTAATCTTAAATAGCGAGTCACCAGACCAGATGGAACTAGCCAATCAGCAAGAGACACACAAACCCAGTGGATTGAGATACCAAGATATGGGTTGCAGTTTTATCCAATAAAAGGTAGCCTGTAAGATGGGGAGGGGTTGCTCTCTTCGGAGACAGCCCTGGCCGGCTAGTCTGACTTCTAATGCTTGGCATAGAATAGAGCTTTGCATGACTTTAACTTTGTTTCAGTCTCATTCCCCTGGCCGATCAGTCTGATTTCTAATACTTATCATAAAATAAAGCTTTAAATAACTTTCATTTAGTCTCATTTCATTTAATAACGGACCTAACAATATAATACTAAGTTTTGGTGTTGAACAGACACGGCTGAACAAAAGGAACTTCCTTTTGTTCACAGCTTTTGAACTTTCAGGGGAAATGTTAAAAATCAAGAATTAAGGGCACCTGTCTTGCTCAGTTGGTAGAGCAAGCAACTTGAGCTCAGGGTCATGAGCTTGAGCCCTGTGTGTCATGGAGCCTACTTAAAAAACAAATTGGGAATTAGATCAATTATTGTGTAATTTGGGTTTTGATGATAGAAAAAAATGACATTATTTCTTAATCTTCAAGAGCTTTAAAGTATATGTCCAAAAAGAGTATTTTTCATGGAACTAAAAAGTTGTGAATTTTTGGATAAATATCTGGAATCAGTCTTCTCCAGGAGAACTTGGTCAGTTGGTTTATTCTGTTTCTTGCTGATTTTTAGGATAGAAAACCACCTGAATCTAGAGGGACTAAAGTGTTGTTCCAGGTCCTTTCTTAGGGCTCTCTAAATTTACTTCGCACAGAAATGGTAGGTGAATCTAGCCACAGGCTTATGAAAATTTTCTCATACATTGATACATGCAAATCGCAGGCAGTATCAAGACTTGATGTTTAAGGAATTAAATCCTCTACATTCTTTTTTGACCAGAAGGAATGTTGAGAAAGAAAATTATAGCTCTTTTCCCTCATAGATGTGATAAAGTCTGAGCCTTGCAAAAGGGCTTAAGTAGTACAACTTGTGTAAGAAGAATTCTTTGGGTGCAGTTAGTATAAACAAAGGGTCCTTGGCATGAACAGAGAACTAAGCAGCTGCAAGAGATTTGCTTTAAAAAGCAAAAGATTAAATGCTCTTAGGAGAGAGAGAGAAGAAATACCCACTAAGGTCTCTGATACTTCCTTTTTCTTTCCTACTTCTGTATTGTCTTCTAGATTTAAATAATGCCTATCTGTGGTTAAAAAGACCAAAAGAATCTTCTACTTAAGAATGACCATATTATCAGCATTTTCTCTTTATCTCTCTCAGCTTAAGCAAGCATAGAAATCTAAGGTTAAGTCACAAGAAATAAATCATTTACATTCTCTTGCCACCATATCTATTCTCCATGGGATCATCAATGAAAGGATAGTGATAGTAATTTGACCCCCATGAGAATATTATGAGTTAGTGGGAGTGATTGATGTAGAAGGTAATTGCCTTGAAATGAAATAATTAAAAGCAAAACAAACAGGATTGCTGAGGGGAATGGGGTATAGAGAGGGTGGTTGGGTTATGGACATTGGGGAGGGTATGGGATATGGTGAGTGCTATGAAATGTGTAAGCCGGAAGATTCACAGACCTGTACCTCTGGGGCAAATAATACATTATATGTTAATAAAAATAATTAATTTAAAAAACTAAGTTCAAAAAAAAAAGTACATGCCAGAACCAGTTTGTTTATTATGGAAAACACTGGTGAGCAATAATACAGTGTAATAAATTTCTTTGTGGTCTTGCTATTCCTTATGATACAGTAGCTACTCATATGCCAAGTTTCTTAAGACATAAACATGAAATTGACTAGACTTTGTTTCATATTTCCACACAATTCAACTGATCACATCTTTCTAAAACAGACCTTATTGCTGCAACATAACTCTCAGTTCAAAGCTGGGAAATGTGCAGTACATAATTTCATCAGGAGTTTGTATAACTTTAATGTTTACTCGAATAGACTAGAAATATAATGGCTAATTCATTGAAGCATATGAAATTTGAAAATGTGATCTTTTTAACATTAAAAACACAGAAAATTTCTGTTTTATTAGAAAATATAACACATTAGATGATTGAAAAAGCATACAACTGACTACCATAACGTGGAAGGCTAGCCAAGATTATTGTTAAGTAATAAAGGCAAGTTTTCAAACTGTACATATAAAATGCCACTGGTTTGCACTGGTATGAAACTATACTATGTACATAGTATAGCAAATACATGGAAACTATATGGAGGAATATACAGCCAAGCTGTTAATAGTAGCTATAATAGAAAGTAAAATAATTAAAAGAAACTTTGGTATTCAATATAACATTTCTGGAACATTTTAATTTTTTAATAACAAGTATATATATTGTGTTTGAAATCAGATAAAGTGTTTTTTTAAATTTGTATATATAGCTGACAAATAGGCATATGAAAAGCTGCTCAATATCATTCATAATTAAAGAAATACAAATTAAAACCATAATGAGCTGCCACTACACATCTATCATAACAGCTAAAGTGAGAAATCATGGTAAATCAAATGCTGGAGAACATGTGGCAAAAAACAGATAGCAGATAAATTGCTGGTGGGAATGTAAAATGGTACAACCCTTCTGGAAGATAGTTTGGTAATTTCTTACAAAATTAAACATACACTTAGGATATGACTCAGTAGTTCCACTCCAAGGACAAAAGAAAGAAAAACTTACTTTCACGCAAACACCGGTACATGAATGTTTGTAGCTGTCTTACTCATAATCATCAACATCTGAAATGGCTGAGTGTCTTTCAGCTGGTGAATGGATAGACTGGTATGCCAATAAAATGAGCTACTCTTTATCAGTCAAAAGAAACAAGCTATTAATACATGCAACAACATAGGTGAAGCTCACATGAATTCCGCCCAGTGAAAGAAGTCCAACCCAAATTGCTGTGTGATTCCATTTATAGGACCTTCTGGAAAAGGTACCACTGTGAGTTGGTATACAGGGATTAGGGGTGGGTGATGGATGTGGAAGCACTGGGAAGGGTGTTAGAGTGATGGAACTCTTCTGCATTTTCATTGCAGTGGTGATTATACAACTCTAAGCATTTTTTAAAGAAGATTTTATTTATTTATTTGACTGAGAGAGAGATATCACAAGTAGGCAGAGAGGCAGGTGGGGGGGGGGAGTAGGCTCCCTGCTGAGCAGAGAGCCCAATGTGGGGCTCGATCCCAGGACCTGAGATCATGACCTGAGCTGAAGGCAGAGGCTTAACCCACTGAACCATCCAGGTGCCCCAACTCTAAGCATTTTCAAAACTCCTAAACTATACACCAAAAAAGTAACATTTATTGTATGTAAATTTAAAAATATACTTTAAAATGCTATTTTAAAAAGATCTCATTGATGCTTTATTTTTATAAGTCCACAAGTCTTGACTGGTACTACACATTTTCTGGGTAGAGTTAGGAGAAACTGCTTTTAAACAGACGGAGGTGCTTGCCACTTGTAAATGAACTGTGATAGCCTTGCTACTTGAGGAGAGTTTGGGGGTTCAGAGCCATAGCTGGCAAACTCTCTGTCCGAGTGTCAAATGTATGAAGTATAGGTCAACACTCAGCTATTCAGGAGTAGACTGTACAGACTAGGATGCTGTTCACTAAGGTTTTAACCCCCTTTGCCCCAGAGGGTTGCCTTGCCCACCCATCAATTAGATGCAAAAAATTGTTGATCACATTTGTCTCAAATTCCTATGCTGTTTCTTCCTTTTATGCAAACTGTGAGTAAAGAAGGCCCTTGAGGGCCAGAGGAAGCAAAGTTCTCTCTCCTCTCATAGTTTTGTGGACCCTACCTAAGTATACTGCTTGGACTCCAAAATTAGAATAATTAGAATAATCTTTAGCATTTAGCATGGCATTTGGCAAAATAAAAGCACTGCTTCCAATTATATTTTCCCTTTAAATTTGTGTGCCTTGTGAAGGGGCAAGAAAATAAACAAATACATTTTTAAAAGAGGTAAAAGAAGCAAAAGGAGAAAACCAAAGAACAAAATCGGCTGGCCTAAGGCTAGAAGCCTGAGCTTTTCCTGGTCACATCCATTTTCCAGTTCAGCCTAGAAAGGAAGCCTCCCCTTTTCACATGGTTCATTAACTAGTCAGGCTTGACAAATTTGGTTTGTTAATAGAAGAGGCTGAAACAGATTGTTCCATATAAATAAGTCTTTATAGTGGCACCCTAAGTAATGGTTATGGGGCACCAGATGTTCTTAATGAAGTGACCAATTCACATAACAACGTGCCCAAGCGTCTACACTGCAGGAAGTGCCTATCATTTTCTTTCCCTTCTAATAGAACGTCTCCTCCTGCCCCCTCAGAAAATAACAGTGGGACACTAGCTTGCTGCCTATTTGATTCTGTCTGGTACTGTGTTTCCCGTGGCTCCCAGCTGCTTCAAGTAGGTGCGCAAAGGGGGTCTTTTTAACCCAGAGCATCAAGTTAACGCTTCCCCATCTCAGTCAAATGAACAGGGTCTATTGAACCCTTCCTACATACGTTGTCTTTGATGGCAGAATAGCCAGACAGCTCAGGAAAGAGAGTCTCACCGCTGCTTGGACCTGACCTGAGAGAGGGTGCTCTTCTGATCCTGACTGTCTATCCTTGGCAGGCCTGGGTTGGGACAAGCAAGGCCTGGAGCTCCGGCTCAGTGATTGCTAGCCTGGGAACTAGACTTGGTTTGTTCCTACTGGTGCAGTGACGTGTGAACAAGTGACTGTAACTTTCTGAGTTAGAGTTTTGTCACACTAAAACCAGGAGATTAGATGATGGGGTTTCCTGGGCCCCTGCCAAGTTCTAAAAGGCCATGAGTCTATGAAATAAGGCGGGGGGGAGACAAATTAGTAATGGAACACAAGGACACATAAGGCCTAGGATTCTTCCTGAATCATTAACCCCCATACTACTCATTCAATATATAAAATACAAAGTCAAGCAGTGGCAGATGGAGACAAGTGATACTATGAGAAGAGGACAATTTGGAAAGATGGGAGGTGTTTCTAAAGTTCTCAGGTACACGGCATAGTAATGTTAGATACTCATGTTTTCAAGTCAGCCTGCCCAGGTTCAAGTGTTGGTCTCAGTACTCGGTAGCTGTGTGTCCTTAGCCACGTTTCTTTCTTTGGGCCTCTGTTCCTCAGACGTAAAAAGTGATAACAATATTATTCTCCTCAGAGAGTTCCTCTGAGGATTAAATAAAATAATGCCTGCTGGCTGGTGTTGTGACACATTTGAAGTCAATTACCAACAACACTTCTGCTGCTGTGTACAGTTTCTTGTGAATGACTCTCTCCAGGACTGCACAGAGCAGCAGATGGTGGGCAGAGGGGAAGGGATGACTGTGGTGGACCGACTCAGGCACCAGACTTGGCCTCCAAAGTTGGGTTTTAGCTCAAATAACACAGACCTCAAGAATGTGCCCGAAAACAAATTCCACAGTATAAATTACATTAGGCCTGTACGGCCACTTCCTAGCTGGGTGACTGTGGTTGTGTCCCCCAGCCTCTCTGAGACTCGGTCTCCCCATCAGTGTTCTAAGGCTTATCCCTCAAGGATGTTGGAAGGAGCTAGGTGAGGCAACGCATGTGAAATCCTCTGCAAATGCAAGGAATGTTAGGAGCCACTAAGATTATGAATGAAAACTTAGGACAGAAGTCTTTCTCAGACAGATTGAAATAATGTGCAGGGTTTTTTGATGACTCAGGGTTCTCTTCATGAACATCTATGACTGACACAACATACCCATCTATGGCACTTTACCATTTTAACCTGCGTTCATGTACGCGACCTCCTTCTCTTCCCACGGAAAGGCACATAAGCTGTTTGTCCCCATCCTGACCCCATGCTTCATTCTCATCGGCATCTTCCTTCACAGCTGCTATGGTCTGGCCGCTGCTCCTACTTCTTTTCTTTCATACCACATAGTTATTATTGGAAGCAGATGTAAGAATCATATCAAACATTCATCTTGAACGCTAGGTCAAGGGGAGTCTTTGAGTAGGGAAGAGGCATATTCAGGCATTTTAGAAACCTTACCTAGTAACAGTTGATTTGACAGACGGGGGTCAGAGCAGAGGTGTGTTCTTTACTGACGAGGAAAGGTGGGAAGAGCCTGTACTTGAATGATGGCAGGCGGGAGCAGGACGAGGGGAAGACTAAAGAGAGTAGGAGGCAAGCCAGCAAGGCTATAGAACGTTATTCATTCAATAAATATTTATTGAACCTCTACCCTGTGTCAGGGATTGCTCCAGGGAATACATCAGTGAGTAACAGAGGCAGAATCCTGATCTCTGTGACATTATGGTCCGTCCCATTTGTCGGGTAACTGGAGGTCAGTGAGAAGGGAAAGAGGGGAACTCAACAGAGGGGACTGAGGTTTCCAGCTTGTGTATGTGGGGAAATGTTGGTGCAACTGACAGCAATGGAAGGCAGGAAGAGGGCTGGGTCAGGGTGAAAGGTGACACATTCAGTGCTCAGCACAATGAACTTGAAGAATTGATATCTAATTAAAATGCTTTCCTAGAATGAAATGAACTCTTGGGTTTTGTGACTGGCACCAGATGATCTGTGTGGTGTGGTACAGTTTCTCAGTGTCTAATCAAAAAGACATCCATATTAGACTAGAGACACTCGTTACTGGTCTCAAATTATAGGAGACCTTTTTTTTTTTTTGTAAACCTAATTTGAGAAAATTCATTAACATAGACAATACCTGTAAGCATAGTTTTATAAAAAGATACTAAAAGATATGTCAAGTAGACTTTTCCCATAAAGACCTTCTATAACAGCTGAAAGGCATAAAAATAAGTCTTAACTAAGTCAAGGTATTTTTTGGAGGCAGCAAGATAAAATAATCCCAGTACATTTATTTCTAATGATATAAGTTATTGCAGGGATGTGATATAGAGACTATGTCCTGTAGGTTGTGTTTCAAATATCAGATGTGTTGAGGAAATTGTTGCCAGGGGCTGGATTTTGGTTAATTCCTGGCCAGATTCTCTGCCTGCTACCTAACATAGCAATATTCCGTATGGCTCATCAAAGAAAGCTCTGTAGGCCACAGATGTATACTGACAGAGTTGACATGCTGCTGGGAAAATTTAGAAGCCTTACTTTTTGTATTCTTTCCCAGGTCAGAGATCATTCTACTTCCTCACAGAGGTGGGCCACAGAGATGGTAAGATCATAGTTTCCTCCAAAAAAATGTGGAGTGAATCTGCTCATACTACTATAGGATTGGTTTAAACCTTACTGCTTTGTACCATAGCTATAGAAGAGAGACATTTTATCTTGAAAAAAAATATTAAGAGCAGGTTCAGATAATCCGTGGCTTATGAGTAGGTTTTCCTTAGGTCAAAGTGGCCAGCAGGCTGTTTCTAAGGTGTCTATAGAACAATGGTTTTCAACTTTGGCTATATTTTGAATCACCTTGAGAACGTTAAAACATATTGATACCTGAGTCTGACCCCAGGGGCTCTGTTTTAAGTGATCTCTGAGAGAGAAAAAATTTCCCAGGTAATTCTCATGGGCAGCCATTGTTGAGAACTATAGCTATAAAACACTGGATTTGGGAATAAGACCATATACCAGAGGGCCTTGCCAACATAAGCTGACTGACAAACAAAGTCCAAAGAGAGATTCTTATTTACCATGATTGTGTGCTAAAATACTGCTTTTCACTTTGATGTACCTTACTTTGTCAGTAGAAATGCACCCTAGCCAATTCATGGGCTATCTTTATCAGGTTACATGTCCGCGGTAGAAACAAAACAACAAAAAAGAGGGCAGGCATGGGACATAGTCCACTGTACTCCATTTGGAACTTGAGAGTTTGTTCTTATGCATGCTAACCTTGGTAGAAGCATTACATTATTAAAAAATATGAGTAATGTCTGATATGGACATGTTACTGCTTGGGGAATCTATCAATATATGAATGGAATCAAGCACTGAGAAGATTCTATAGCTTTCACATTTTTGTCTTTTCTTCATTTATTTGTCATTTTTGTTATTTATTTCTGTTGTATGCTTGGAAGACTGCTGGCTCATTTTGGTGCTCATTGTCATTCTGGATGACTTATGTACCAGGTTCCTGTCACTGAATAAATGAAACACAACCATATTTACAGTTGATGTGACTACTGGGGTCATCAGATCCTAGCTCAGCTACGGCCAGATGTTAGGGCCTGAGCAAGTCCGTTAAAGTCCAGAATCTCATTTTCCTTATCCTGTAGAGTTGTTGTAAGGATTGCAAATAATATATTACAGTGTCTGTTGCATAATAAATTCTCCATAAGTTAATTACTGGGGCACCTGGGTGGCTCATTCGGTTAACCATCTACCTTCTGCTTGGGCCATGACCTCAGGGTCCTGGGATTGAATCCCATATCAGCCTCTCTGCTCAGCAGGGAGTCTGATTCTGCTTCTACCCTTCCTCCCCTACTCTCTCTCTCCCTCTCTCACTTTCATGTGTGCATGCTCTCTCTCTAATAAATAAATAAAATCTTTTTTAAAAGCCATAAAAGGGAGAAATTTTTTTAAATGCTCCATAAATTATAGCTATTATTATCTCCAAATCTGGATTGCAAACTCCTTAAGGGTATTGGGCCATATTTTCTCCATGAAGTTTACATATTTATAATTCCCTAAACATGCACGAGATGGTTTGTAATAAAGATAATACAGTTCCAACTTTATAAGTTATAGGGAATATTAGAACTAATTACCTTTATCAGGTCTACAGAATTAAAGGTACTCTCTGTGAATACATTACTGAGCAAAGTAACTGGTCTACCAGAGAATCAGATCCACAGTCTCCAGGGGTTAGAAGTTTGAGTTCTGGAGTCAGACCACCTGAGTTTGAATTCTGGTTTCAGTTCTTGCTGGCTGAGTTTTTGGTCAGGTTGCTTAAGCCCTCTCTGTTCCTTTCTTCACCTGCAAACTGGATATGTTGAATGGATTAACGAAATAATGTATATGCAGTCCTTAACTAGAACCTGGTACAATATAAAGGTTCAGTTAAGGCTTGCTATTATTATCTTTGGCTTTATTAGCATCGTTCTGACTCATGCACTAACTTGTTGAGCAAGGGACAATGGCCAGTAGGTCACATGCAATAGAAACGAGGTGACTCAATTTGGTAAGAAGCACAGGATGTCTAGGAAAGACAAGATGAAGCCAAGGACAACAGCCTTTGGAAACACAACCACAGCCACTACCCAATGGAGACAGCACACACTGAGCTCACCCTTGGGCAGTCACTCAACTCATTAGAAGTTGACCAGCCCTATTTATTCAACATTGTGTCAGATAGTGGTGGGTGTATTTAAAGGAAGTGAAAAGTAGACCCTTTGAAGAACTTGCAGTCTGGGTGGGGAGAGAAGTCTTTGTGAAGAAGATGGATGCTGATGTTAAGGGCTTATTTGTGAGGCTCAGGCCATGTTTGCAATGGAGTTGCAAGGAGAGAGAGAACAGTTTTGGCCTTTCTGCACCGTTCTTTCTAGAGGAAAATAAGGCTGTTATCCATAATACCTTCAAATATAATTAGTAGTGAAGGTATATGATGGCTACCATCATAAAAGCCACACCTGTTAATTCCTTTTATTCCACAACAATCCAGAATATAACTAATGGGTGAAGAATCAGGGAGTAGATTATTCAGGAAAAAGTGTGGGAGTCAAGGAAAATTTCTTTTTATTTATTTATTTATTTATTTATTGGGGAAGATCTCTTTACAACACTCTTTCCCAATTCAAATCAACAATGGTTTACTAAACAGCCCAGAAGGTTGTACCAGCTACTCTGCTAAGCCTGGGATGTTCAGGATGAGGAAGATATGGTCCTGCCTTTAGGCTTGGTTCACACTCTAGAGGCCTATCAAGGCCTGTCTCTTTCTCTGTGCTCAGGCTTGTGGTAAAAATGATCTGAAATAGATGTACCAAGTCCATTAGAGGGCATAAGAAGAAGAGAAGACTAAAGTGTGCCATTATATGGAAACTAGCCCTGAGGCCCTTTTAACCAGTTAAAGGGACAGATAGAAACAGACCACTTCAGTATTTATGGTGAGGTCCCAAGATGGGAGTGTGCCCAGGTGTTCCAATCCCTCAGAGCCTGCCAGAACTCTGGGAGGCTCCTGAGGTGAAGTGACGTCTGAACTGAGTGCTGGAGGCCGTGAGAGATCATCAGGAGATCAGAAGGGGGTTCCAGGCAAGGAACAGCATAAACGGGCACACTGGAGTCAAGCTTTCTGTGCGGATGGGGGACTCCTAATAGTTAAGTTTTGCTAAAGGTCTAGGTAGGAAAGGGCAAGAGACAGCAGACAAGAGGCCAAGCGTCAGGGCCTTTCCAGCTCAAGGTTCAGCCTGCAGGTGAGGGAGGATCGACCCAAGGGGCCTAGACGGGAGTGTGTGGTGGTCATATTTGTGTGTTAGACAGATGTAGAGAAAGGAGTTAGCCAAGTATCAGGATTAGGTACAGGGGCACAGTGGCTTACAGCAACGCGGGTTGGTTTTCTCACCAAACAGACAGTCTGGGGGTAGGCAGTTACTCACTGACTGAGACACTCATCTCCTATCTGACTTTTTGCCTTGCCATGCTTTTGTCCTCATAGTTGTCACTACCGTCTGAAGAAGACGGTTGTCCAAGCTCAAACCAACACATCCACATGTAAGGCAGCAAGACTGGAGAAAGATGCAACTATTCCCAGGAATCACCCAGGTAAGGGCCCTCCCGGAAGTCACCAGCCTTTCAGCAAACTGCTAGCAGGTTGGCAAGGACTCAGCCAGATGGTGACTGTAGCTGTGAGAGAACCCGAGAGAGCACTCCTCTCCTTTGATTTGTGGTGGATTCACACAGGGGAGGAGATTGGGAATATGGCTTGGGGAGCTACCCTATTGTTTCTGTCATGAAAGCTAGCTGGTGAGAGCTGATGGGGACCGGAGACCGGGCCATGGTAATCAAGAAGGAGCGGCTCTTGCTGCCACTAATGAAAACTGAAAACTCAGAAATTCTGAGTAGAGGATCTAATTCTAGAAGTGGGTTCGATGTGTCATCCCACCTGGGGAGGGATATAAATGAAAAACTTAAGTGAAAGCTTAGGGGTCTTTGGGGTCTATCTGGAGGTCATTAGAATGTAGGGATCCCATCAAATCTATCTCAAGAACTACTCAGAACTTCTAAACAGTGCACAGTTTTTCTTAGGCCTAACAATTTCAATTAAGCCCAAGTCTGAGGAGATGTGCTAATTTGCACAGCCTTGTTTTTCCTACATGCTAGGATACCCACCCTAGAATTTAATGGATAGTAAAGTTATGCAAAGAATCACTGTGAGCAATAAGAACCAGAACATTTTCTGCCAAGCCCACCTCCAACACAAACATACACACATACCAGTCAGGGCTATACATAGACCTTGGTCTTGAATCCCCACATCTACTTGCCACACTGTGGAGCAAATTTGTTTTCATTCTCTTGATTAAAATAACAGGAAGTGCCATCATTCTTGAAGTCTCGGTATTTCTAACAGACACATAACCACACACGCACACAAATAGAACTGTGGAGACTCTTGATGAGGTCTGTTGGCAAGGGGTCTGGTACCATTCCTGGCTTGGGATAAAAAGTTCTGCACCTGAATCATCTTACCTCTCATGTAATGCTCCGAGCCACCGTGCAGATGAATCCAAGAGGACTAAGATGTCTGTAGAGGTCCTCTCATAACTGCCAACCCAAAAGTGGCCTCTGCCTCCTCAGCCAGTCTGGCAAGTCACGGAAATTCTACCCCGGGACTGGATACAAGAGAAGTATTTCTTCAGTATTTACTTTGACCAGGGAAATTACTATGACAGATTTTTTCTTTTCCTGAAGACACAGAGTGACATTTTAAAGGAGAAACCACTGGATGCCATAGTCTTTTTAAAAATAATATTAGAGGAAGAGCTCAAAGGAATGTCTGCCCAAGCACCAGTGTCTATAGCCTCGTATTCAAGAAGAATCCGGCCACTTGAAGCAGCAGCGAGCCAGCACTGCTCACTTCAGCTCCTGCCCTCTTGGATCTACTTTGTTGTGCTCAGCATCAGATTCTCGAAACTGGTGACATCCTGTCAATGGCACAGCGCTTCTTACCTGTTATGTTGTTAAATCTGTGCTAAGTTTGTGATGTTGCTGCTTTTTCATATTCATGCTTCGTCCTCCCAGATCAAGAGTTTCTTGAGCTCAGGGGTCACACTTTATACTCCATTCTGTCTTGCCTAGTTGTTTTTGTCTTGGTAAACACAGGAAATAGCTGTTGGGTGGATGAATGAGAGAATGACAAAGGCTGGGAAACAGTGGAAGGTGAGCTGCTCTGCTACCTGGTAAAGAGGATTACTAAATTTGGCTCAGATTAGCAGGAAAGGTGGTGTTTCATTTGTGTCCGCAGATAGGGATCTTAGCCCCAGGGTTGTGGGCTTGCTTTCACTCATTCAACAAACATTTCTCTAAGTTTCTCCAAAAGAGCCAGGCAAGCATTGCGGTGGCAGGCCCCCATAAGACAAAGTCCCCGTGGGGGTGAGGGAGACATGGGGCATCAGGGACTCAGGGAGATACAGTGGGGTTGGCAATATGATAATGGCATGCACATGGCACATGGAGATTCTAAATCAGATTGTGGCTTCCAAGGAAGTTTCTGGAAAGAGAAGCATTTTTATTCATGTGTTCAAGAATGAATGAATGTTGGCTAGAGGAGACTGATTAGGAAAAGCATTACAGGTAGAAGAACTAGCATGGGAAGGTGTTCTGCGCCATAAAATAGAAGGTTACATTGAGAACTAAAGTCTCAGCTGAAATGGTAGCTGTGCCTAGAGCTGAAGTCAGAGAGCTAGGCTAGAACAGCCTTGCAGAGAACCTTGTGGCAATATGATTTAGTATTTCAGAGTGGAGGTTTAGAAATCAGACAGTACTGAGTTCAAATCCTGACTCTGGTACTTACAATCCATGTAACTAACTGATTTTTTTTTTTTAATTCCTTGAAGTCTTGGTTTCCTTAGCACAGTGTCTAGCTGTATCACTTATCTATTGCTACATAAGAAATTATCCCAAACCATAACAGCTTAAAATAATGCACATTTATTAAGTTCTCACAGGTCCAGAATCTGGTCTTCGGCTTCAGGGTCTCTCACGAGGCTGTAATGAAGTATCAGCCAGAGATGAGGTATTATCTCAAGACATGAGAAGGATCCATTTCCAAGCTCACTTACATGGTTGTTGGGGGAATTCAGTGCCTGGATGGCCATTGGCCAGAAGCTGCCCTCAGTTTCCTTGACATGTGGGCCTCCCCAGCATAATAGCTTGAATCATCAGTCAGTGACAGAGGGCCTGTGACCAAGACAGATGTAGCCTAATCAGCAAAGTGACTTCTTGTCACCATTGCCACATTCTGTAGGGTAAAAGTCATTGGGCCAGCCCACACTCCAGGGAAAGGGATTATACAAGGGAATGAACACCATAAAATGGGGATCTTTGGGAGTCATTTTAAGCCAGTAGCCTACAGCAGGTAGCCTATGTGAGTAGCTGATAGCTTATATTACCACCAAATAAATGTCAGCTTTTTAAAATTAAACTCAGTTGAGAGTTTTGGAAAACCTAGTGAAAGCTGGTGAAGGATTTTATATCAAAGAGTAACTTTAGGTGACCTTGGCTAGGTCAAATCATTTCATGTCATGTCTTCGAGCATTCCTTTCCTCCTAAGTATGGTGAAAGTATCTATCTCCCATAGAAATGAGAACATATATGTGCAAGCAGAAATACACTTTGATAAAAACAAGCATACGACTCTTCACAGTGGGAGGAAGCTTACTGCCTTGGGCCAGTTTTTCACCTTGTGCTGATACTGGGACTCTCACAGTTTGATATCTTCAAAGTTTTCAGGGCTTGGCCTGTGGGCCTAGAAGGATTTGTATAACTGGAATAAAAACCCACAGAAAGAAATTTGTCTTTTGAACATCGCTTAAGGCATTTCCAAGGGTTTGCTTTTTTCCATCTTTTAAAATACCTTTGCTTCCAAGGACCCCATGGGGGCTAGAGAGAGAAAACAGACTATTTGGGAAATTTCAAGCTCTTGATAATAAAAGTGGTAATAAAATCTCGTCTGGCTCCTGATGCTTCACAGAGCGGTTGTTTGTGGTGGATGGGGTTCTCCCACATCTAGCAGCTGGTTTCCAGTCCCAGGGAGCGGCTCAAGTTACCACCCCCTTGCCCACTGCAAGGGCAGCTCCCTGCCTGCAAGGTACCCCCACCCTGGCGCCTCACCCATTTCCGCTGCCCAAATGGGATACTTCATTCCATGCTGCACACGGAGCCCATCACACACAGGAGTGTTTCATGGTCTTTCCAGGTCCCGTTTTCCCTGGGAAAGGTACAAAGCAGAGAACTCTCTTGACCCAGACCCAGACTGGTGGGCATTTCGGCGGGTAGCCCAGTCTTTCCAGGCTGTAGCCTTAGGAAGGGGGTTGGAATTTAGGAATTAGACTTCCGGCTTCATACAAAAGCGCGCTTCTTGGCAGGGCCTCTCTGGGTGGAGCAAGGGAGCTGTGGCTGCAACAATGCTTCGAGTGCGAGGGGCGCCCAGGACCCCACCACCACACCCTCGCCCTGCCAGCCAGCAGCTGCACACGCCGCTGCCGGGGTTCCCCCTTGGCGCTGAGGTCCTCTCCTGCAGCGCCGCTGCCCTCGGACTTGGCGGGCCATTTGGTCTCGGGGGAGGGGCTCGCGGGCTCCGCGGAGCGGTCCCCGCAGGAGGGCGGGAGCGAGCCAGGCCGCTCACGGATTGCGGAGGCGGAGCAGCACTCCGGACAGCCCCAGGCTTCTACCTCGCCAGCTCCGCCGCTCCGGCGACCGCTGCCTTAGAAAACTAACAAGAACCAGATGTGGCCGCGGCTGTCGAACTTTCCCCGAGCTGGTGATTGGTCCCCGGCCGAGCGCCACAGCCAGTCAGCGCGTTGGGAGGGCCCGGAGTCCCCGCCCGGCCGCGCACCCGCGGGGATCCAGGTTGGAGGCTGGCTCGGCGCAGCTAGTGGGCTGGCTGGCCGGGCCGGGACGCGCTCTGCCGCGGGGCAGCCCAGGAGCCGAGCCAGCATGCGGGGGGACCGGGCCGCCCGGCGACTGGCGTTGCCATCGCTGCCGCCGCCGCCACTGCTGCTGCTGCTGCTGCTGTCCCGAGCCGGGGCGCTGCACCCAGAGGAGCTCTTCCCCTACGGTCAATCGCGGGGGGACCAGCTTCTGCAGGAAGGCGACGACGAAAGCTCAACCCCAGTGAAGCTGGCGAGTCCCCTGCGCTTCTACGAAGCCCAGTTCAGCTACCTCTACGTAAGTTCAGCCCCCGCTTGGTGAGGGAACCGGTAGAGTTCTCGCAGATTCTTCCCACCGGTCACTGTAGTGTGGATCTCACCGAAATCCTGCCTTCTGAGCGGAAGAAATAGTCCGCACGCCGGGCTGTCCCCGAGCGCCCCTGGGGTGGGGACCTGGCTCTGCAGCGATGCTGCTGTCTGACTTGCTTTTCTTTACCTCCAAAGGAAGAGCAAGAAGTCAGACCCAGATTCGCAGCTGCATAAGCGTCCCAAGCAGAAAAGGAGGTGGGGATGCTGGGGCGGCCAGTGGGGTTTCCAGTAAGGACCGCGAGCAGGCTGTGCACCGCTGCAGAGCTGGTGCGTTCCCTCCTCGCACCCGAAGTTCTTCTCCAGCGTTGTGCGGGAAGTGAGAAGAGAAGTGAACCAGGAGTTTTAGGGCTCTGGACCCATCGCACCAAGCTGTGGGGTAGAAGTGGCGGGCGTCAGGCGGGCCGAAGTTGCGCTGGTCGCCCTGAATCAGGAGTCCCGTTCCCAGCGGGTAGGGAAGAGGCAGCTTCAAGCCTCCCCGGCTGTTCCCCTCTCTCCGTGCGTAGCCAGGGTGGGCGCGCGCACATTTGGACTTGTGGCCGCCCGAGGGCCCCCTGGCGCGTACGCGACCATCACCTTTTGTCCATCTCTTCCCACAGGTGGGCACCAACGGTATCATCTCCACTCAGGACTTCCCTAGGGAGACCCAGTACGTGGACGACGATTTCCCCACAGACTTTCCGGCCATTGCCCCCTTCCTGGCGGACATCGACACGAGTCGGGGCCGGGGCCAGGTGCTGTACCGTGAGGACACGTCCCTGGCAGTGCTGGGCCTGGCCGCCCGCTACGTGCGCGCAGGCTTCCCGAGCACCGCGGCGCACTTCACCCCCACCCACGCCTTCTTGGCCACCTGGGAGCAGGTGGGCGCCTACGAGGAGGCCAGCAGCCGGGTGCCGCCCTCAGGAGAGGTAACTGACCAGGGATGCTTGGCGGCCGAGCGCCAGTGGAGGGATGGGTTTGAATTCTGGGCTGGAACCCAGGAACTGGCTTGGAATTTCTTCTGAGTCCTCTCTCGCGCTGAACCTGATGTATCCTTTGGTGGCACCAGGGCGGAAGTGGCTTGGAAGTGAAGGCTGTTTTCTCCAGGCGTCCTCTAAGGATCTGAGAGGTGGCTACTTCTAGTAAGGGTATGAGGGCCCCAGTGCAGATGTGGAAGGCCCTCAGAACACAAGGCAGTTCACTGTTGGTTTGTTTATTTTTAGAATCACCTCTAAGTATATAAGAATTATTTCTAATTATATGTTCGTTGAAGGAAAAACATGAGCAAGTACAGGCAATTTAAAAAAGAACAACCACTCATTTTCCTACCATTCAAAGATAATCAGTTAAACATTTTCATTTATATCTTCCAGAAGTTTTTTCTTCCTATTAATGTCTGTATTTATCTCTCACTGTCTATTAACACTAATGGGTTCACACTGCACATACTGTTTTGTAAACTATTTTTTCACTCAGTAGTATATTGTATGTTTCATTGTCACTAAATATGTTTCTACAACAGCATTTATAGTATCTCCATAATATTCCACCCAGTGAATTTACCATATGTCCAGTGATCATTAAGGTGATTTCCAATTTTTCATCATTATAATTTTGTGAAGTGCTTTTTTTTTTTTTTTAAGTTAATTTTTCCACATGTCCTTACTTGATATTCCAGGAAGTGGAACTTGTGGGCCAGAGAGGATCCAGTTCTTGATAGCTTCTGCCAAATTGCCCTACAGACATCAGTTTACATGCTCCCTGGTTTACAGGGGACTGTCCTCCATTTCTTTTACAGTCTACCTGAGAAAGTAAAACAATCCAAGCTCCCAGTCTTTAGGCTGGGCAGCAACATTTTTCTTTTTTATAAAGATTTTATTTATTTATTTGACAGACAGAGATCACAAGTAGGTAGAGAAAGAGGAGGAAGCAGGCTCCCTGCTGAGCAGAGAGCCTGAGGCGGGACTCGATTCCAGGGTCCTGGGATCATGACCTGAGCGAAGGCAGAGGCTTTAATCCACTGAGCCACCCAGGTGCCCCTGGGCAGCAACATTGAAAGTACTCCAATGGACGTCAGGTGGGATCAGGGTGGCTTGGCAAATGGTGAACTGCCTCATTCCTGGAATAGGTAAGGGCTTCCTCCTGTGAAATAAGATCTGAATCTAAAATGTCATACTGGAAGGGCTGAAACTCTTACAGTTTATCTCTATTTTAACTCATCATAGTATTTCTTAGCTATAGGAAGATGGCACATATCCTCCCTGAAAGATTAAGCAGCTTGCCCGCTCTCACTGAGTAGTTCAAGATGGTGGCCATTCCTGTTTGTGTTCTGTAAGAAAAATATCCCTAAAAGGCTATTCTGAGAAGATCTAGAAATACAAGATATTTCAATTTGTGATTTTTTTGGACATTCATTTTTTGTCAGACATTTAGTTTTGTTTATTTAGTTGTTTTTTTTTTTTTACAGATGTGAGTTTCATATCAGTTATTCAATTCAACAGAATACAGTCAATTCGAACAAATATATTGGGCACTTACTTTGTGCAGGGCATTGGGCTAGGTGGAGGGTTGGAGAAAATGAATAAGATAAGGCTCCTCCTCATCATGTTGCATTCATTCATATTCACTCATTCATTTTGTATATAAGTTTAAAACACTTATTTAAAATTAGAGGGGCACCTGGGTGGCTCAGTGGTTGAGCAACCAACTCTTGATTTCACCTGAGGTCATGATCTCAGGGTCCTGGGGTGAAGCCTGTCTTCAGGCTCCCTGCTGAGCAGGGAGTCTGCTTCCTCTTTCTCTCTCTCTCTCTCTCTCTCTCCCCCCCTCTGCCCCTCCCCCCACTTGTGCGCTCCCTCTCTAAAATCTTAAATATAACATACCTAATATAACATACCTTAGATATAACATACCTAATAATAAAAAAAATAAGAAAATAAGAAAATATAAACATAAAATATAAAATATAAAAAAAGAAAATTATAAACATTATTTGTAACTCCACTAACCAGAGGTTACCACTGCTAATACTTTATTCTGTTTTCTGCCAGTCTTTTTTTTTTGGTAACATATATGTGGCATATGCATATAAGTGTGTGTTATAAGCAATTTATATTTAAATGTAATTAAGGTTTATTCATCCAGTAAACTGTTTTTGCACACTTACTATAATTCAGAACTGGTATAGACACAGTGAAAGGAAATACTCTTTGCACCCAAGGAACTCATAGTTTAGTGGGGACATTGATCATGTTATGTGTAGCAGTATCTTGGACACTGGGGAGGGTATGTGCTATGAGGAGTGCTCTGAATTGTGTAAGACTGATGAATCACAGACCTGTAACCCTGAAACAAATAATACATTATATGTTAATTAAAAAAAAAAAAGACTAACTTTGGGGACCCAATCTGGGAAAGTTTTAATGAGGAAGTAGTTTTGAATCTGAGTTGAGCATAGTGGACCAGTCTCAGAAGAAATAGCATGTGATGGATCACCCATGTGCTGTGAAGTATGATGTGTTTTGGGCCTTACGTGTGGTGCATTATTACTGAACAAGAAGGGTGGTCAGACACGAGGATGAAAAAGCCATGGGGTGGGGACAGAGCATGCTCTGATGGGAGTCTGGAATTGTTTCTTTGACAGTGGGTAGGTTTTGAAGGATTTTAAGCAAGGGGTTGAATCCCCTCCGCCACCCGCCAGAGTTCTTTTTGTCTTTATTGAGAAGGTAAGGGCTCAAAGGAAAGACTACTAAGACAATTATTAATTATGTTGTTTATTCAAGCTACCTAGTTAATTCTTAAAACAATTATTTTATCATACTGACTTCCTACAACAATCCTATAAGATAAGTACAACAAAGATTATTGTTTGCATTTCACAGATAATGGCAAACAGAACACAATGCAATTGTTGAGAATTCTGCTCTTAGTGAGGCAAAGGCATGTTTAGAGTACACATTTTTTTTTAAAGATTTTATTTGTTTATTTGACAGAGAGAGAGATCACAAGTAGGCAGAGAGGCAGGCAGAGAGAGAGGAGGAAGCAGGCTCCCCCACTGAGCAGAGAGTCCGATGTGAGGCTTGATCCCAGGACCCTGAGATCATGACCTGAGCCGAAGGCAGAGGCTTAACCCACTGAGCCACCCAGGTGCCCCTAGAGTACACATTTCTTGATTCTTACTTTTTTTTAATTGCCTTTATTTTTAAGTAATCTCTACACCCAATGTGGGGCTTGAACTCACAACCCCAAGATCAAGAGTCACATGCTCTACCATCTGAACCAGGCAGGTGCCCCAGTTTTTTTTTTTTTCTATTGCTTTTAACCCAGATTTAAAAAAAAAAGATTTATTTACTTGAGAGAGAGAGAGTGAGAGAGACAGCATGACAGGGAGGAGGGTCAGAGGGAGAAGCAGACTTCTGCTGAGCAGGGAGCCCAATGCGGGACTTGATCCTAGAACTCCAGGATCATGACCTGAGCCAAAGGCAGTCAGGTAACCAACTGAGACACCCAGGTGCCTTTAATCCAAATTTTTCATGCAAGATCCATTTCCTTGGCTCAAGTGATGTAGGTGGACACAATAATTGTGCTTTTCCCAAAGACTTGCAATAAATAAAGCTTGATTTGCTCTTAGTACCAAAAGAGTACTTGGAATCATATTTCATTCAAAGGAAGAATGAACTTACAATGGAACTGGCTACCAAGGATGCTGCTGATACCTTATTACTTCCAAATTAGTATTCCAATGCTTTGAGTAGAATTCAGCTGCATCTGTCTCACTTTTTCAACAGAATAATGATGAAGTTGAGTGAGATGAATTGGAGATGAAGAGTTACACAGAAATGCTGGGATGATGAAATCACACTAGAGCTTTAAGATTCCATTTTTTTTTCACAGCTTATTTGAAACCAAAAATTATAATACAGACAAGATGACTTTGTCAATTATTGTTTCAATTTCATGTGTAACATGGGAATACCGCTCTTTCACCCAACTTTCAGGGTGGTTGTGAAGACCATGACAATATAAAAACATTTTGAAAGAAGATGTGCATTATGAAAGATTATGTGGAGACTTTGGAAGCAATGACAGCCTCATTCTTATTTCCTAACCTGCAAAATGGGGAAGCAATGCCTACCTTACAGGATTGTAATCAGAATTAACTATGGTGGCACTTTTAAGTAGGGTGACATTTTAAAGTAGTCATTCTATTCTTTTAGACCTAGTCGGTGTGGATGCTCAGCCAATCTGTGCTCCTCTATGTTGGCTTGATAGGAGCAGATTCTGGTTTTTAAATTTCTCTACCTCATAAGGACCCTGTGATGTAAGCCCTTTGCATAAGGACTCTTCTTAAATACTAGGTTTTTGGAACTGCAACTCCTGTCTCTTTTGGGTGAGAAGTACAGAAAGATTTGTAGATTCCATCTCTCTTACTTTTCTAGTTAAAATCCTTCTTCAGACATTGCCATATGCTGAGTTGGCTTCAGAATTTGTTTTGTTTTGAAAGGAGATAAGGGTTCTGTTTGGAGAGAGGATGTTTTTTCAATTACCCACATTGAAGTTTCTTCTGAATACTTGAAATTGGCCCTGTGATTTGAGTTCTTATTTTAATAGTTCTTTGAAGATAGATTTTGGCAAATAGTAATCTGCCTTGCCTGAGGGCTGTGTGAGTTCTATGTGGCTTTCTTAAACCTTGACACACTAACCCTACGTTGCAAAGTTACTGGAAACTTGAACATATCAGAGGAATGGCATCATTAAACCATTTAAAACTATTTCACTTGTTGCCGTTTCTCTCCATGGATATTCATGGTGGGTATGACCGGGTTTTTTATCTGATGTTGCAGGAGTGGCAAAGTATAACCACAGATTAACAAGAGTGAAGAAATATGGGGCACTCGGTGGCTGAGTTGGTTGTGTCCAACTCTTGATTTCGGCTCAGGTCCTGGTCTCAGGGTCATGAGATCTGCCCTGTTGGGTGCCTTGGGTGTGGAGCCTGCTTAAGTGCTTAAGATTCTCCCCCTCCCCCTGGCTTGTCCAGTCAAGGGAGGGGGGCGGTGCACTCGCTCTCTAAAAAAAAAAAAAAAAAAAGGAACAAATAGTGTTTATCAGTTCAGTTAATCTGAGAGTCCTCAACTGTCATAGGTACCTTACGGGGCAAAGAAGTCATGGTACTGATCTTCAAAAAACTTGTTGACAGAGACATAAAGAGGACTAGTGTTTACTTCAGCTGTGGTTTTGGGGGGAGAGGGAGAATTGTTTTGTTGTTGTTTGACGGACAGAAGTTGTGGGGAACTGGGCCACACATATCTGTGTGATATGGGGGATGTTTTGTTGACCTGGAATTTAAGTTGAGCCGAAAGAGCTGAAAGAATGGGTCCTGAGAATGAGGCAGCAGGAGAAACTGTTCTGGGCAAGGCCTTGTCCTGGGAGCGGGCTGAGAGAGCTAAGGCAGGAGACAGGGATGAGGGGAGTCATGGAACCAGTCACACGACATGAGCGGAAGGTTGTCCATCAGAGGCCTCAATGTGGGGACTAAAGTGTGTTGGCTTGTTTCAAAGGATGATTGTTGTTGATGGAGTGGGGTGAACGCACAGAGAGAATGAGAGGTGAAAGAAGGACTTTGTTGTGGCTTTTGGATTTCTGGAGCTCAAGTCCAGAAGAGGGGAGGTCTGGAGTCTATCTGAAAACATTTAACCTGAGGCTAAAATAGAGCTCTGAAGATGCACTGCATAGAGACATATTTGGAAATTGGTTAATGAAATGCTTAAGTTTTGCTAAAGCCCAAGTATCAGGAAGGATGTCACATTAGAGACTAGAGCATAGATCTTTGGATTTTGGGCAGGATCTGTAGGGTTTAGGGCATACAGATGAATGAGAGGAACACATGCCTGTAACAGTGACCTACAGGTGCTGGGAGATGGAGAAGTATATTAAGGAGTAGAGGTTAGTGCTCACCCCAAATCCTGGAGACCAGAAGTCAGTGATGCCACCACTGTGGAGAGCACATGACCCCAAGGAAGAAAGGAAAGAGAACTCCTATAGGAGTCACCCTACTTCATTTTCATTGTAACTTTTGTAAGCCACTATAGGCCAACCTGTTTGGGATAAGGCTGGTACTGTTCTGTTGCTTCGCCAGATGGCTGCAATTAATTAAATGAATTGCAAATTTAGAAGCTTCTAGAGGGGTATGTTTTGTATCCATCAGCCTGGCTCTGCCATGTGTCAAGTCAGCATTGCTTGGTGATGTCCCATTCCTGAAAGGGAAAGTCAGAGCCAGCCTGGTTTCTGCTAACAACTCTGGCTTTTCTCTCTTTGGGATAACAGGATGGCAGAAACCCTGAAGCCAGGCTAGCCACTGGCCCTGACCCTCTGTCCTGTTCTTCTTTCCATGGAGGCCCCTCTCTCCTCTCTGGGATCCTGAGGAAGCTGGGAACGGGTGACCCTTTTGTGGGGTTTGGCAGCCCATCTGAGGGTTTATCTTCAGAGACCGAGCATGTGCGGTTCTTGCAAAGGCGCTCTCGGTCTCCAGGAATGTGAAGACCTTTCCGGTCTGGAAGCTAGTCCAGGAGTGCTCTGGGAGGAGGGGTACTTCAGGACTTTGTGAAGTGTACTCTTTAGCGGTTAGATGTAGAATTTTGTAGAGCCAAGAGAGAGAACTTTAACAGTGATCATTTGGTGTGTGGGTGGTTTTTAAACAGCCAAACTCTTTTGGCCTGTACTTTGGGATCATAAATTCTATCTAAAATCTTCTTTTTTGCCTATTTCAGTGGAGACAAGTAAATTAAATAAAGGCTTGCCACCTGTGTAAGTGCTTGGCTCAGGGATGGCATATAAAAGACACTGAATAAATTTTCATCAAAATGGATTTACTGACTGACTGACAGAATGAATAAAGCGCTAAAGTCCCAGACTCCACAGTAAAAGCCAGACCCTCCCTTTCACAGTTCTGTTTATTTTCTCCCTTCCCTCCTCCCCCATCCTCTTCAGTTCCCTCACAATCTGTGGAACCGCCCCCCCCTCCTTATCTTAACAGAATTTCTTTAAACTTAGAACCAGAATTCTTCCTATCTTACATTTGTTTTAAGTAATCAATGCCAGGAGCTTTGAAAGTTTAGCTTGTTACAACAGGTCCTTTCTCTTTCTTCAAGTACTATCCTTTCCCTAGCTGAACTTTGTTGATTCTGACCAAAAGAGTACTCTGCAGTTAGGGAATCAACGTTAATCGAGGAGGTGGTCTATATTAGGTATGGACATGATGCAGAATAGGCTTTGTTTACATTTGGCAGAAGTTATGGTTTCCCAGCTTTGAGAAATTCTAGAAAGCATCCTTTGCCTTTTGTTTCTGGAACAGTCAAGCTTTGCCGATAAAACAATCAACAACTGCAAAAATAACAAACATACCAGCCCCCCTCCTCTGCCATCTTTAAGTGTGTGAGCTTTAAGAAAGTAAGTAGGTGTACCTGGCTGGCTTAGCCAGTAGAGCACGAGATTTTTGATCTCAGGGTTGTAAGTCTGAATCCCATGTTGGGTGTAGAATAGAGATTACTCTACATGCTGGGTGTAGAGAGTCTTTAAAAAAAGAAATAAAGCAAAATAAGGCAAGTGTGTCTATGTTAGAGAACAAAAAGAAAGGTTATATGCTTCTTTTTTTCTTGAAAAGCGTTTAAACACCTGAATTGGTTTGCCCTATCAGCAAAGTGTCAAAACTATACTTTCCAATTGAACATTGAAAGGAATAGAAAACATTGGATGATTCTGAGCAGCATATGGGGGAAGGGCCCAGGACAGAACAAAATGCAGGATGGCCTCCTGTTGTTTGCTATTTTATTTAGGAAGATGTGATGTTCTTCTCTGAGCCTACTGTTATCTGCCTAGCAAAATGAAGAATAACCTTTACCAGTAAATAACGTTTCTAAGAGTCACATTATTTAGGAAGTAGTGGCATTTATAAATACCTTCCAGTTCCCTACCAAATTGTGAAAAGAGGGGGACTTAAAAATTTTTAAAAATTAAAAAAAGAGGGAGACTTAGCAAGAGAGAAAAGAGTTCTCAGAGTCCTAAATATAATACCTTTTTAAGACAAGAAGTTACCACTAACAGATCATGTGAAGGTGTGGGTGAAGATAGCATTAGGTAGGTAAAGGCAAAAGTGTCTGGCTAAAATACAAGAGTAAATTGAACTTCAAGGACTGATTTTACAAGGGCCTGGGTGCTGAGTTTGCAGCTAATTCAGACTCCTAGTCTCCCACTCTGGCCTGCTTTGTCTCCTCCTGTGTTTATGAATGTTCACAGGCCGCCTCTGTGACGCCTACCTAGCCCAAGCCTGACGTCTCACACACCTTCCTCTGGCCTCTACTATCTTCTCCAGTAACTCTCCTGAATTTCAGCCATGGCTGTTCCTGTCTCAGTGTGAGACTGCCCCGGGCAGAGTCTCCCTTCCTTTGCTCCCTTTTCCTTCAGCACCAAGCATAATGTCTAGCTTAGTAGGCACTTGGCTGATTTAAGGTGCAAGTGGATTATTAATTAGTGGAGTTTCCAAACAGCTAACCAGGCAAAATGAGGTGAATGGTAACCAGAATGATAACCAGAAACACCAGGCGTTATAGATGGTCAGGGAACAGAAATAAATCTACAGGGAATCAGAGAAAACCTCAGAAGGGCATCATTAGAAGGTTAGGAGGGTTGCCCAGCACAGGGAAACATGAGCAAAAATACAGAAACATTAAAGTACCCGGCACAGAGCAGGAATGTGACATAGTCTGATGAGGATGCAGGGAATCTAACCCTGGGGAAAGCATCTGGGACGGTTATAAACCACCTCGAATGGGATGCTAAGGAGTAGCTAGGATGGCCTAGTGGTGCTGGGCAAGGACTCTGGAGCTGACTAGCCTGCCACTGCGTACCAGCAACCTGACTGTAGGCAGATCTGGGATCCCCCATGTCTTGTTTCCTGGTCTGTGAAAGGAGGGTCAGCAACTCAGATGCTGGTGTGAAAAGGCAGATGCAAGAGAAGAGAGTGAGGCTGTGCAAACAGTGAGGTGGTCTTTTCATCAGCCAATGGCTAACACCGTGCCTGTCCATAATAGGGGTTCAGTAAAAAGGTGAATGAAGGAATGAATGAATGAGCCACATGAGGCCCAGTGTAGTAAACTAGGGCAGCGGTGGTGGGTATATACGGGTTAATTTTGGTACTGACTCTTAGCTCTTAAAGAGGTTTGGATGAGAGAAGTTTGAAACCTTAAAAACATTATTTCTGTAACCTGTGGTTCTTACCTATGCATCTTTTAAGTATTAACCTAAATGATAAAAGAGGATTATGATAATAATATAGCTTACACAATTACAGCTTGGAGAAGAAACTGAAAAGAATATAATGTATAAAAGCAATTTGGGGACACCTGGGTGGCTCAGTGGGTTAAAGCCTCTGCTTTTGGCTCAGGTCATGATCCCAGGGTCCTGGGATCAAGTCCAACGTCGGGCTCTCTGCTCAGTGGGGAGCCTGCTTCTCTTCCTCTCTCTCTGCCTGCCTCTCTGCCTACTTGTGATCTCTGTCTGTCAAATAAATAAAATCTTAAAAAAAAAAAAAAAGCAATTTGGAGGAATCCTAAGAAGGGGGAAGACCCTTGTACTTTATGATGCTTTGCCTGCATTCTATATTGTTTTTCTTTTCTTATTTGTTTTATTAAGAATATTTCCTATTTTTTGTTTTTCATAGCTGAACACTTTCCAGGCAGTTTTGGCATCTGATGAGTCTGATACCTACGCCCTCTTTCTTTACCCTGCCAACGGCCTTCAGTTCTTTGGAACTCGCCCCAAAGAGTCTTACAACGTCCAGCTTGATCTTCCCGCCCGGGTGGGCTTCTGCCGAGGGGAGGTCGATGACCTGAAGAGAGAGGGACCCTATTTCAGCCTGACCAGCACTGAACAGTCTGTGAAAAATCTCTACCAGTAAGTAAGCCTTTCCCTGTCATGACCCTTTGGAGCTACCCAAACTTGAGTGGCCATAAGGCCATTGAATAATATCTTGGTGGCTTCTAAGGGAGGCATCAGGTCAAAACCAGACACTAGATTAGACCCTGGGAGGAGCAAATTCACAGAAATATAAAAGACCCTTTATTCTTCCTGCCCTATTAGGTATAGATACTGGAAACTGAATAGTGTGTATGTGTTTGCACAGCCACTGAGGCTTGCTATGAAAAACATTGCTCTTGGAGCCACATAAAAATGTCCAGTAACATAACTGCCCAGAGTGAGATTTTTCCAGGTTAATCATCTCACAAGGAAGAGATGCTGTGATTTATAATCTTTTGGACAGATACATGTTAAAAGCTAAATCAAGAATAGTGTAATTTGGGGAAAAGGGAAAACCAGACACATGGGTAGCAGTTAGAGGTCTCGGGGTTTCTGTATTGACTTCATTAACTCAAACCATGCTGATTGGTTTCCCATGAGGTAGGCAGCACATTCCTGAGACCCATCAGAGGCTTACTCTGCTAGAGTAATAATAAGCCCCTTTTGCTGTTCGTCAGTCCACAGAGCCACCATATCTGGGTTAGCACCCGTTGATATTAATTTCAGGGCTTGTGAAAAAAAATATCTTTGCTTTTATTCCTTTCCCAAATCCTGGTCTAGAAGTCAGGCAGAATACATCAGTTACTTAGCCTCGCTTAATGGCTTCTCCCTTCCATTACATTATTCCTGGGCACTGGAACACCTGACACTTTTGCATGCCATCTGCTTTGCTCAGCTGCCAGGGAGCAGGCCCCACCACCAAATATGGTTATGCAGAGCTGACATTTATTGAGAGCTTACTATTTGCCGAACACTGTAAAACACTTTCCAGAAGTAACCTTAATTAAAACTCCTAAGAATCCTAGGAGGTAAGTTCTGCTGCTTTCTCGGTTTGACAAATGAGCTTAGGGAAGTTAAGTTGCCTGTCACCTCGAAGTTACTCAGTGGTAAAAATTTAAGCACAAGCCTGGAGTCCCGAACTACTTCTTCTGTGCGGGAAGCCTGGTCTTGTTTCCCAGTCTTAGGACCCACCTTGGGCATCTTTAAGTCTCCGTCCAGGCTGCCTTTTAGTCCAGACATGAGAAAACAGCTCCTTGCTTTCTCTCCTCCGGTTCCACCTTCCTGTCCCACTCTGGAGCTCCCAGATTCTCTACACCTCAGACACTGTTGATCACTGGGGGCCCAGCACTTGAAATACAAAGATGTCTGAAGCACAGGCCGCGCACACTAGCAGCCCGCATTCTGGGAGGGTCAACAGATGAAAGAATCAATGGTTTCGGAGCACTGGAATGAGTGCCAACTGTACTTAGGGTACAGGGGGCCAAGCAGCCTGTAGGAAAAGGCAGCTATGCTCCCCAACCACAGTGATAAAGACCCCACGGCACTAACCCACACACGCGTGCGCATGCGCGCCCGTGCACGCACGCACGCACGCACCAGCCTGTGCATGCATCCTCATAGCGCTCCCATTGACCCTCCAATGTGCCTGCCCTCGTTTGTATCTTTCATGCTTCCTAGAAACCTCAGAGTGGCTTGATGAGGACAGAAGACATGGGACTGACAGAGGTATATTTCTTTCATATAACTTAACATAAAAAAGAAAATCACAAACAAGGCCGAATAATGTGAAATAAAAGCACACATTACCCGCTATCACTACTTCACGTGATAGCCAGTATTGATAGCCTTTCTAGGACTTTAGCATTCTGCAAAAACTTTTTAAAACCAATATGGTTCTTTTGCTATCCATGCGGCATTTTCCCATTTATCACTGTCTTATAGGTATCATTCAGGAAGATGTTTATCGTTTTAAGGATAAAATTTTTAGATTCTCATTTTCATGAAAGATAATTTCTTGAAAGTAGAATTGCTCAGAAAAGCTATACACAGTCGAACATCTTGGTGGACATGAACACACTGCCCTCCAGAAATGTCCAGTTTATGTCCTCACCAGTAAGAGAGAACCGTGATCAGCAGCTTTTCTTTTCAATATTTGTGACTCTGGTCGGTGTCAAATGTTCATACTCTCACTCTCATTTCTTTACTAGTGAAACCAAACACCTTTTCATATGTGTAATAGCCATTTTTCTATCTTTGTGACTTCTCTGCCTGTCCTTTGCTATCAAAAGAGCTCCTATAAATAAGAAGAGCTCCAAAGACCCCCTATAAATAAGAATAAATATAGTGAGGAAATTAATCCTCTTACACAGTGTGAATATTTTTGTCCAGATGTTCCTCCTTAAAATAACTTACCGGGGTGCCAGGGTGGCTCATTGGGTTAAGCGTCTGCCTTCAGCTCAGGTCATGATCCCAGAATACTGTGATCCAGCCTCACGTCGGGCTCCCTGCTTGGCGGGAAGCCTTACTTCTCCCCCTCTCTCTGCCTCTTGCTTGTGTTCCCTCTCTCGTTATGTCTCTCTCTCTCTGTCAAATAAATAAATAAAATTTTTAAAAAAATTACTTACATCTAGAAGATGTAAATTTAGGGTTGGCAAAGTTATTGCTCTTTTATGATTTCAGATCTTTGTTATTCTTGGAAAGGCCTTCTTCTCTACCTCCAATAATCTCCAATAGAAGATTAATTTAATCTTCTATTTTTACTTTTCAGTATTTAAGTTTTCAAAAATACGCAGAAGACTAGAGGGAATAGGTAAATGAACACCCAAAAGCTCATCATTTAGATTTAGAAGTTGTTGACATTTTGACAATATTCTTTTTTTTTTTTTTTTTTTGCTTAAGAATTTTAAAGGAAAATGGGTGCCTGGGTGGTTCAGTGGGTTAAGCCGCTGCCTTTGGCTCAGGTCATGATCTCAGGGTCCTGGGATCGAGTCCCACATCGGGCTCTCTGCTCAGCAGGGAGCCTTCTTCCCTCTCTCTCTCTTTCTCTTTCTGCCTACCTCTCTGCCTACTTGTGATCTCTCTCTCTGTCAAATAAATAAATAAGAATCTTTTTAAAAAAAAAGAATTTTGAAGGAAATTACCAACATGATGCTCATACTAACTACTAGACACTTCAGTATGTATCTCTGAAGAAGAAAGTTATTTTCCTAGTCAATAGAATATTTGTCTTCCTCAAACTTGTCTTATAATTGTAAGCTTAAGGGTAATAAAATATGTAATTCATAATAGATTTGGCATAACTCCTCTTCTGGAAATTTAAATCCAGCCATTTGTATTCTTTGAGATTATATTTTTCTATCTTCTTGAAGACAAATTGCATTTACTAAGCACTAATTATGTGCAGAGCCTCATGACAGACATTTTATGTGGTTTTCTTACTTACTCCTCTTAATGACCCAGGAAAGAAGGCACTGTCATCCCATTTTGTAGCCTTGTTTTCCTTTCTAGAAAACAAATTAAATTCTATCACTAAGCTTTCCAAATGACCCCGGATTTTAGGATAAACTCAAATTGGTTACTTTTCCATCATGCACAATGACAAAAGCCAAGATAGTGATTTATATTTCATTAGAAGGTTATTTTGCTTAACTTCTTTCTGCCATGATTTGTATTTCCCTATTCTTTGAAGCTTTTATAGTTTTCTCTAACTTCAAGAAGAAATTTCACAGCTGCAACACCTCTGATGTGATAATAAATGTGTATCTTCAGATATTCAGGATTATCTCTTATCTTCTTACTAAAGTGTGCCTTATTTGCTTGCCAAAAAACACCAACATTAAGTCTTTGAACATACTAAGTATACATAGCATGTTGTACAAAGGATCAGGGTTTTGCTTTCTCTGCTCCTCTTTCCCTAAAGTAGTTATAATTTTACAACAGAAACAGCTTTGCATGTGTACGTGCACATGAGTGTGTGTGAGCATACACATGAAGGAGGGAGAGGGAGAGGTAGAAAGAGAGGAGAGAAAGAGACATTCTTAGAATTGTATTGAAAAATACTACTGCTATAGAAATCTATGTGAATGTGATCAGTACCTATCCAAAGCAGCAAAAGTCTCTTGTTATTATAATGATTTGATAATTTTCTTATTATCTTATTAGTCATTAACTCTTATACCTCACTGACTGACTTTTGAGGCAATCCTGTAACATGGGGGACTTTGAGCCTGGTATTTTCACATAGACCAGAGAAGAATAAAAACTGGTGCATTCGAGCTAGCAAGACCCTGGGGGGGGGGGGTGTGCCTGGGCTTCAGACTCAGGACGCCTGAAGCAGGCCCTGAGAATATGGGTTTATACAAGTTGTGAGGAGGCTGCTGAGCTGGGCTGGGGACTTGTTTGTTCAAAGTTGCTTTTAAAAAATTTTTTAGAAAAATTTTTTAACTACATATAAGATATGTAGTTATTCTCTTTAGAAAGTATCATTGGCTAAAATAATGTGTCACTGGAACATTTGGAAAACTGAATGGGGTCCGTGTTCTTTTCTAGTAAAGAAAATGCATGAGCTCTCTGGTTCCAGATGTTTCTGAACACCTCTCCTCTTTAACCCATGGCATTTTGACTAAACTACTTTCTTATAGGCCCCTTAACTTTGTTCTGCATTTGCTCAGCATTTTTTAGATGTGGGCATTTATTTTTCTTTGAGTTTTTTTACATCGACTCACCATTCTATGTCAATTAGTTAATTGATTAATCCATATGATTAAACAGGGAAATGTCTGTAACATTCCGGAGACCAGTGATAATTCAGTTGCTGACTGACTATAGTGTATTGGTTTTCTGACATAATATAGATGTTTAGAGCATGGGCTTTGGTGGAAGTGCTGAATTCAAGTCCAAGCTCTGCTAATTATTCATTGTATGACCTTAAAAAGATTTGTTAGCCTCTCTAAACCTGTTTTCTCCTCTGTAAAATGGGGCACGTCACTGCCCCTACCTTGAAGATCGTACTGAAGAACATTAAGCATTTTGTACATGACTAAGTCTCAAAAGTATGTAGTAGTAATTACTGTTTAAGTGTTTGGCACAGATTTTTAAGCATACATTTTCCCAAGTGTGTTAAAAGTAGAGAAGGTATAAACTATTCCCACATTCCCTATTTGCTTTCGAATAGCTAGATTTTAGACAAAATGTGTGAATTTTAGAGCAGATTTCTGATTTGATGGTCTAGCCTTCTGAAACCTCATGTTAAGAGGTAGTTTATGTCAAAATTCCAGTATACTCCTTTTAGTTATCATGTAGGCCTGATTTTATGCTTGTGAAAACTCTGAATCTGATCTTAATAGTCTTCCAGTTTTCAAATAAATCGCTGACTCTTGTGGGATGCTGTGTAAACGGACACTTTTGTCATGCATTGTTTCCTTTTCATTTAGACAGAGCAACCTGGGGGTTCCTGGAGTGTGGGCTTTTCATATCGGCAGCACCTCCCCACTGGACAATATCAGGCCAGCCACCCTTGGAGGAGACCTTACCAAAGCCCGCCCTTCACCTCCCCTGGAGCAGTCCTTTGGCCCTACAGCAGCTCCGGAAAGTGACTACACTGAAGACAATCTGGATTACTATGATGAGAATGAGGGAGAAGTGGAGTACCCCCCAAGTGAGCCAGAGGACACATGGAAAGGCCAAAGCAGCATTGAGGTTTCCTTCCAACCGAAAGCTGAGTCAAGACCTTTAGGAGGTGGGATATCTCTACCAGATTCTGATCCGGCCTCCCCTTTGCCACAGCTGACAGCTAGTGATCGGCCCCTCTCGCCTGAAACCGAATTGGCCACCTTGGAGCCTCAAACCAAAGAGGGGAGAGCTCCGGGTGGGGTAGATGCCCCAGATTTAAATGGCGCAGTTGAGTCTTCTGAACAGCAAGGGACCAGAAGCCCAGCTCCTTCAGAGATAGAAGGAGATTCACCGGGTCTGACCTGGGGACCCCCGCCTCCCCACACAGAGGGACCGTCCCTGCCTTCAGAAGAGGATGTCCCTCCAGCCTACCCCGAAGGAAAGGCCGTTCTAAATTACCCCGTGCTAGCTCACACTCCACCACTGGGGCTGGGGAGGCAAGTGCTAGGCGTGGAGGATGTCATCGGTTCCAGCACTGAGGGTAAGTGCTTGAGAAGACTGGGTGCTGGGATTTCATTTTGCAAAAACTGGTTTGCATAAGAGTTGCGATTTTTCTCTCCAGCGAGTTGGTGCAACGTTTAGCAAAACAAAGATTGGAACGGACTTTTTAAACCTATGTTTCAGGAGATGGAGTATCTTTGCCAAATAAATCTTGGCAGGCAAATTCTGTTGGAATCTCTTGACCATTAATAATGTTTTTTGCAAACGCGCCCCATGAAGCAAGTGGGGAAGAACTGGGCTGCTCGTGCCAGCTACGCTCTCAAGTGTAATGAGGTATTTCAGCTTGAAGGTTCAGCAAAGGTGAAACGTTCTGAGGTTTCATATACATTGTGGGGGTGGAGGGGTTAAGGCTGTCGTTTTGAGTGGCTGGGTGTACTAGCTCAAATGAACATTCCAGATCGTACTCTGTTGTGGGACAATGTGTGTGCTCCCCTTGGTTAGAGATGCATTGCTGGTGTGTGGGAGCAGAGACCCATGGGGCAAGAAAGTTGCTAACCACCTGTGTCTTGTCATTTCTGGTTCATGGCTGTGCAGCTGTGGTATTCACCTCCCTGGAGTCTTGTCCTCATTTCATGACTCACTGACCAGAGCGAGGGGCCAGAAGAGAAATGCTGAGAGGAGGCAGTGGTTAATTAACACAGACACGGAGCCATTTCGCCTTCTCTTCCTAGTTGAGACTCGTCACATCAGTTCTTTCTTCCCAGTCAGGGATGTAAACACAGGAGTGAGAAACTGAGTAGGGATTCATTCCATTTGTTCCAGGGACTGCTCACCTGATCTCTAATAGGAGGAAAGGGGCCAAAAGTGAAAGCCCTCTTCAGGACTTCTTTCCCCCTTCACCCCCCACCTTTTCTGTGTCCCATTCTTTTGTAGTAAAACATGTTGACCCAGCAAAGGGGACCTTCTGGGTTCTTCTGCTGTGGTAGTGATCTGCAAGAATATGCTTGAAGAAATGTCTATTTTAGGAGGAAAGAAACTATTTTGTGATGAAAGTGGCTTTGTGCCGCGAGAAGAGGGAGAGCACTGGTGTCAGAATCAGGTTTGAATCCTAGCTGTGCTGCCTCGCTTGCTTGCGTGCTCGCTGCCTGGGTGACTTGAGGCAACTCGTGGAACACTCAAGTCACTTGGATTTCTCCTAAATTTGCTGAGGGAACAAAATGAGATAACCAAGTTCTTAGTGCCTGCACGAGCTGATCCTTTATAAATGGATCCTTTATAAATGGTGGCTGCTTTAACTCTTCAACAGGCTTGTTGAATCACCAGGCCTTCATGTGTGCTGAAGGGCCACATTTCTGTCAAATCCAAGATGTGAATTTGATCGGAAGGCTTTAGAACCTCCACACCCTTCTGACAACCTCCTGACTTTTCAGCGAAAATTCTGTATATTTAAAGAAAACGTAAAGCCAAGTATCAAAGATTTTTGGTAAAGGGATTTTGAAGTGAAGGGGAATCCTAAAATGGTCTTTTCATTTGTGATTTCCTGCCCTGGGAAGAGGTTGGAATATTAAGAAGCAGATTTATGGAGTGATTTATTAAAGAGTTCAGAAGAAGGGGCTGCACAGCCTGCTTTGAGCTGTGAGAGTTGAGCTCACTGGAGTGACAGGGGAGGAGGCTTAAGGAACGTTGAGAACAGAGGGGGTAGCCATCATCCTGGGGCATGAACTCTGATATTTAGCAGCTGCTGGAGGGCGACTACTCCTGACACCTTAGAAGTGGCAGAATGCATATGAAAAAGCTGGCTAATGTACTAAGACATTTAGAAAAAGAAATCTAACTAGATGTTTTTGAACCTTTAAGGATAAAAAAAAATCAGCAACTGCATGTTAGAAAGCACAGAGGGATGACTTTAAAACTTGAAAGTGTGGAGGGAAAATGGGTGAGCTTCTGTTTTCCCTTCAGGCTTTAGGAAGACTGTGTGGATTATGGAACCATACAGTTATTAGATACTTTTTTTTTTTTCCCAGACAAAACACGGGTACCCGAGAGGTCCATCAGGCAAAAGTAGACTTCCTCTGAGACAGCTGATGGGTGTGGTAACAAAGACGCCCACAGAACATAGCCTACAAGTGCCCAGCTCTGAGCCTTCCTGCCTGGCTCTTTCTATTGACAGTGTGGAGAAGCATGGATTTCGGTGCTAGGTGCACTTGAGCTTGATTCCCAACTCTGCTGGGTGGTTTGGGGTAAGATGTATACTCTGTTTGATCTTCAATTTCCCTAGCTATAACATGGAGATAATGTGGACCGTGTGAAACAGCTGTGAGAATTAAAATTGAATATGGGCAGCACCAAGTCCAACACATTTTAATTTCCCCTTTAAACTTAGAAGTCATCTTGCCAAACGAAGATACTAAGATTTAGTTAAAGAACCCCCAAATATCTCTCCCTTTCTTTTCAAAAAATTTTTCCCCTTAGGGACTCTTTCATGGACTTTTCTTATTGTTGAGAAATCTAGATTCTTTTCGGAACATGTGTACACCACGCAAGAATGTCCCAACCACACTCCAGTTCTGGCCTCAAGTGTATCATTTGCTTTGTTCTGTTTTCATAAGCACATAACCAGCAATAAAATGGAAATGCAAGCATCCTCTGTCTGAGGTGCCTTGTTTCTCCAAGGAGCTCCAGTAGCATATCGACAACCCAGAAAGTTCCCTGTGCACCTGCCACATGCCCTTCTCTGACCGAGGCACTAGTAGAAGTTTGGGCTGGCAGTTCCTGCATTCCCAGTTGGATGCAAAGTGGGACCTTGGCTTTAGTTTGTGTTGTCACCATCAATCTTCTGAACTGCCCTATGAAGTAGATACTGTCATTCTTCCCATGCTACAGAGGAAGGAGCTGAAGCCTGGAAATACTGAGTGACTTGTCTAAGAAGCTAGGAAGCCATGGAAGGACTGGCCCAAGCTGTGAGCTAACCAGTAGAGGGAAGCCCCACCTGTCCCTGTAGTCTGGGAAGTCTTCGTGGAGGAGGAGGGCCTTGAGCCAGCTCATGGGGTCAGAGTCTGGGTCTAGAGAAAGAAACTGGGGAAACAGTCCACACAGAGGACTAACGACTGTGGAAATGTAGAGAGGGAGAGAGTTGGTGGGGGGCGGGTGAGCAAGGGGAGGACGACAGCTGACCAGGAATGACCGCCCTGTGGTGGGGAGCAGGGATTATGACTTCCAGAGCTCGTAGATTTCCTTACACCTGTGGAGGTGGTGCTGTGAGGAGCAGCATCTTGCCTCTGTCTGCATGGTGAGTGAGAAGGCGAGGGACAACTGGCTTTCAAAATCTCTTCATACTCCATTGTGGTTTCCTCGTGTTCCTCCTTAGATGGCAGCTGAGCCGGGAAAGCCCGGGGTGTCACAGGAATTTCCCTGCGGCTTCTAGTCCCACCCTACTTTTGGCTTTGGGAAAGGCTACAAGAATGTGTTCCTCATGCGGCTTCCACCCCACGATGGACTGGAGCAGGCTCTGCCTCCCCATCCAGGCTTCCAGACGAGAAGGCCTTTCCTGGGGGTCCAGCTCCACGTGGCTTGGGGTCTGTGAACACCAACACCTCCCATACCCGTGAAGACACCCGCATGGGAGAACCTGCTGGGGTCATGGTCCTAATAATTATTTGCCCAACCAGCATCGCTATACACACACACACACACACACACACACACACACACACACACACGTGTGTGTGTGTGTGTGTGTGTGTGTGGCAAAGCATGCCACTGTTTTTCATTACAAAGTTGGATGTGGTTTTTCTTACTAATCAATCATTCTTCAAGGCAGGGAAACTTAGGAAGATCTTTCCTGCAGTGAAAATGTGGGTCCTTTTCTGGAGCAGTAAAAGCTGTTAAAAGTAAAAGTTGCTCCAGCTGCCAGGGGCAGCCCCCTGCTGGACACCCTCCATCCCCTCTTTGCTCCTGCACTGTGCCTGGAGCCTGCCCCGCTTCCATCTTCCACGTGGCTGGACCAGAGCCCTTAGCAAAGGAGGGGAGCCCAAGGCTGAAGACAGGCACTTAAATATTGCCAGCAAAATGAAGACTGAAGGACACATCAAATTTAGGGTAGAGTTTTTCGCTTTCATGAGTAACTTCCAATTAGGACAAATCCCAAGTACTTTGGCCATGCCTTTGCTTCTTTTCTCTTATGTATCCCCACCCCATTTTTTTCTTTCTATTAAGGCTATGAGAAGAGTAAAAAAGCATTAAATGGAAAAAGAAATGAAATTTAAAAGTCCTCATGTGAAGATTGCTTTACCTACTATGTAACCACACTTCACAAAGCCTTTGCAAACTGAGTGCTTCAAACCTGGCAGGCCTCCACCCTCGTGCTGTGCCCTGAGAAGCCAGCAGACTGGTCTCCACTGTCTCAGTCTCTGTGAGAGGTGCTATCAGGCAGAAACTGGGTCCCAGAAGGGTCTGAAAGCTTGTGGGGGAAATTCAGGAGACAGGAGACCATGGGAGAAAGGTGATTTCTCAGTGTGGACTCTAGTCCCCTTGCATCTGATTCATCTGGGGCCCTTGTTTAAAATGCCAATTTCCACACCCCTCTTTTACCTTCTGAACCAGAATCAGGTCTCTTGCAGATTCCAAAGGCCACACCCGAGTACTGCCCTGAGTAATGGAAAGATCCTGGGATTTAGAGCCGGAAGACCATCTCATCTCCATGGGCCTTAGTTTTCTCATTTGTAAAATGGAGATAATACCTCTTTACCAGAATAGGAAGAAGTGTGTGAAAACACATCCAAAACTCTGCTTTGAAGAAGCATACAAATGATCACTGAATTGCCACTTGGTTTAGGGATACGCTTATCGCACATCTCATCCAGCTGGGATTTCAGACATGGATTCTCTACCTTCAAGGCGAGCAGCTTTGGATCTATCTGCATTTCCCATAGAAATCTGAGAAGGCCTGTTGGCCAGAGGTCTGGCTTTCCTTGTCTGGGATTAATAGCTGCATATGGGATCCTATTTGTAGGTCCAGTTTTGCCTCTTCTCCGGGGAGGGACCTGGCTTCTGGGCTTCCTCCACTAAAGGATCTGCACGTTGCATGCCTGTGGACCTGGGCCCAAGTGGAAATAAGCCCTGAGTCCTGTTGCTCAGCTGGCCAGGAATGAATGTGCAAGCGTTCCCTGAAATCCCAACATTCCAGGAGCTGCTGTCAGATGAAATTCATGAACTACGTTAATGAACATCTCTAGCTCAGAAGTGGAAGAGTTACCAACGTCCTGAATATCATCATCAGTGGGCATAAGAACCCCCAGGGGAGTGGCTCAGGAGCGGATGCCCGGGCTCCACTGCTGGAGTGTGAAGCAGTAGCACTAAGGTGTGCCTTGGGAACTGGCATTTTTAATGAGCACCCCAGGTGATTCGGATGCACTGGTCCCTCCTCCCCAATCCACAGAGAAATGCAGCTCCACTTCTGTGTGGTTGGATGGGGCCCTGCTAAGGCTGTAGGTCCTGTCAGAGGGGGGCAGAGCTTCCCAGATGCTTCCAAGCTTTGCTGGGACGGATTGCTCCCAGACCTGCTCCGCCACGGTGTCCCTGTCTCAGGAGACGGCAGCTTGCCAAGATGTGAACATCACATGGACTTCCCTCTCTCTGCTCTGTCTCCTCTCTCACAGCTCTTTCTCCCTTGCTATCACCTTCTCCCCCTTCCTGCTCCCTTAATTGTCTCCATCCAACCCATCAGCAAACACTGCCTGCTCCTTCAAAATATTCCATATTCTGGGCCCTTCTTTTTTCTAACAGCGTTTCCATCTGCCAGGGCACACGCTTACTGGCTCATTCTCGAAGTATCGTTAAGTCCGAAGTCCTCACTCCTCTGCTCCAGATGTCCCAGTGACTCCCCTTCTTGCTCAGACGGAAGCCCCGCTCCTTCCCGTAACCTACAGGGCCCTCTGCCAACTGGCCAGAACTTCCCCGGGCTTCTCTCACTGCCCCTGCTCCTCTTCCCATGTGCCTTGGGTCCTGCTTGTCCCTGCCTCCAGGCCAATGTCCGGAGGTCACCTTCTCCCAAGGTCTTTCCTGATCCCGCTGCTTTAAAGAGCAAAGTCCCCTCCCCCGTCAGCCCTCTTGACCTTCCCTGATTTAAGATTCTGCACAGCTCTTAATGACAACCTCTGTACTAAATAATTTACCTGTTTGTTCACTGCTGCCTAGGAGAATGTGAGCTTTGGGACACAATGTTTGTCTGCTCCATCCCTAATTCCTAGGTCAGAGCCAGACCCATAGTGGGTGCTCCCATTATTTGCTGAATTAATAAATGAAAGAAAAGAGCAATAGGCATTTACCTCTTTCCCAACAAGCCGATGTTGTTAAGTTTTAAGTGCGTGTGTCTGTGAAGGCAGGCACGAGAAAGGGATTGTAAAGGGAGCCCGTGTCCCCCTGTTAGGAGCAAACCCATCTTCTTTCCCTATGGGCTGTCATGAGGCTGGAAGGCTGAACTTCTATTTTTAACTCAATAAGCTCCACCCTGAGAATGCAGTATCCCACAGAGTTGCTTATGAATGTCCCTGAGCCAGCTTCCCAGTAACCAGTAACCTGTCATAATTAGAGTTTCAGTTTCCTAATGGCCTTTCATGGGAGCCTAACCACTATTTTTTGTTGTGAGAAAAATGCAGTCCGTATGGCAACCAGCTCAAACTTTTGCCCAGTCGCCTTTGTAAGTTGCTGGCTGCATTGTGGAGCTCCTCTCCTTTTGCCCATAGGAAAGCCATGCCTGAGACTTTTAGGTAAATTAACCTAACCCGCCCTATCCGTGGTCTTCCTGCATCCCATCTCTCCCTGTTCGATTGACCCACTCTTGCAATGGGGACTGAGGGCAAGGAGAAGTCTTCCCCAAATAACAAATAGAGGGAATATACCATAAATCCACCATTTCTTTAATTCTGGAGAACAGTATTTAGAGTTTGGTTTTCTTTTTACTTGACTTAAACTGAAAATGACTACCCTTTAGACCTGTATTAGATTGCGTCTTTTCCTTAGTACTTAGAAGTGTGTTCAGAAAAAATGTGATTTCTGGCAACGGAGGTGTGAGAGGATGTCCCCCTGATTTTAAAGAGGAGCAAACAGAAAGACTGTGACTTCCTACGGTTTCACAGAACCACCTGAGTCACGGCCAAGGTTGAGTTCTAAGGGTTGGGGGCCCCTGCAGTTCTCCTCCACCCACAGCCACGGCTCTCCCCACCTGTTCTGGAGGGGAGTCCTGCCTGAGCACCTGCCCGCATGCGAGTTTGTCCACACACGCTTCTTTACACTTAGCAGTTATCTTCGGAGCTAGAGAAACAGGAGACTGACAAGATACATTGGTTTCTTTTTCCTTTTCTTTTCCTTTTTTTTTTTCCCTCCCCCCACCCCCGCCATTGGTTTTCTTTTACTCAAACTGGGTCCTTCTGGACTTCTTAAACCAATGGTAGACAGTGATAGAATTTCCTTCACAAGAGAGTCTATATTCACCATTCTGGGGTTTTTTGGAGGGGGAGCGGTGAAAGGGGAATGTGAGTTCTATATCCCTTTCCTATTTAAAAAAAAATGTTCAGGGTTATGCCTAAATTTCTATTTTCATCAAACTGGAGTTTTTCAGCTGTGTTATCAAGGCGCTATATACCAGGGCTTGAGTCCCTGATTTCATTCTCCCAGTGCTTCCGGATGTTCTGCTTGAGACTGTATTACCTGTCTTGCAACCCCTCAGTCTGCTGCTTTCTTACAGGAATTCTCAGGAATCTGTAAGCAGCAGACAAGTACTGTCTAAAAGTTAATGCTCCTCCTGTGCCTCTCTCCCCACCCCCACCCAGCGTGCTGTAAGCCCCATCAGGATCATCTCTGCTCCCTCCTACCATTAGGCTTGATTTATAAAGTATGCCTCACGTCAGACTTGCCAAACCCTATGCTGATAACCTCAAACACCTGATCAGGTCCTTAACCTTGCTCCATGGGGCTAGGTACTTGGGTTCCACTGCAGTACGGCCATTAGGAATCTGGAGCCAGACCTCCTGAGTTCAAGTTCCAACTCTGCTACCTACTGCCTGGGTGACTTCAGAAAAGTCCCTTTCATCTGTGCTTCAGCTTGTTCATCTGCAGAAAGGGAATAAAAATGGCCCCTGCTCGCATGCAAATTGAAAGCCTGAGTGAATTTCATAGAGCAGTATCTGGCATAGAGGAAGCACTATTTAAATGGTAACTGTTCTGTTTTCATTGGTTGATAGGTCTCTGGTTCTGGTGTTACGTGGTGCTACATCTTTCCTTCCTTGGAAGGGAGGTTTCCTCCTCAGACCTAGACCTGGAACACAGCTGCCAGCTGGGTTTCCCCAGGAGCAGGGTATCTGTCTTCCTCAGGAGCTGGCCCCTCACAGTGACAGCGGGGTCCAGCTCTAGGCTTCTGCGCTGTCCCTTCTTGCCCCTGTGCGCCTAGAGTCTGCCCCCCAACTCCTTCCCCCAGCGGAGGTTCAGGCCAGGTGTGCCCCGCTGCTTTGCTTCCCGCTGGCCATGCTCGGGACTAGCATCATCCCTGGTGTCCAGAGAAAGCCCTCTCTTCTCCATTAGCACCCCCAGCCACACCCCACTCCGTTAGCCATTTCCTTTATGGACAATGGCATCTGCTCCAATTTCTTTGTTTCTTGGTAGTACAGATGGCCCTCTTTTTTTTTTTTTTTTTTTAAATGGGAAGAATAAGTGGAAGATGGAAGGAGTCACTACTGGTCCACTCGGGTCCCCTAGAAGAGCTGTGATTGTGGCCCACACTCTCATACTGGGCAGCAATCTGCTTGTGACATACTGGCCACCGGAAACTCTACACAGGCATTGGGCATTCACCAGCTGGATCCCCCTCTTCCCTTCCCCCTTTTCCCTCCCCATAGACTTTCTTTGTATGTGCTCTTGAAGACCCTTCTCAGAAAGAAAGCCTACTTCCCTGCACAGTGAGACAAGCTACAAGCTGTTCTCTCTAGGTTCAGGGTTCCCCCGGAAGAAGACAGTGCTTGGACCTGAGACCGCATTCATGATTTCTCTCTCTGGTCTTCCTCTTGGGGTCGTTATTGTCAGGGTCATTACTCTCAGGTCAATCCACATATAATTGTTGCTATTTGACCACTGTATACCCACAGGACGGCAGTTTTGGGCAGTCTGGCCTAACACGTGCTTCCTGGTTGGTTTTTCTGTTCCTGCACTCACACCAGAGGGGTGAGCCTCCTCCCACTTCCCCAGCCCTGAACTGAGAGCAGACGGGAGCCGTCAGCCATCTTCCTTGCCAGAAGACCAAGCAAGTTAATTCCCCTGGGCTGGATGTTGTTCGTAACTCTTAAACATCAAAAACCCGTCTGTTTGTTACCATTTAAGCTGATTTTACAGAGCAGATGTGCTGCCTGTAATGAAGCTTGACAGCAATGATGCTGGAATCAATCCTTTTAACACAAGTTGGTTTCTGCTTTCCAGTCTTCACGTATAATGCTGCCAACAAAGAAACCTGTGAACACCACCATGGACAGTGCTCCCGGCACGCCTTCTGCACCGACTACGCCACCGGCTTTTGCTGCCACTGCCAGTCCAGGTTTTACGGAAATGGGAAGCACTGTCTCCCAGAAGGTAAGGGGTGAGCCCTTGGCCGGGCTGGGAGCCGCGCTGTGTATGTTTTGCTGCTCACTTGTTTACGACCGCCACTGTGAGCTCTGCATCTGGACCCTGCATTTCCGCTGCATGAATCAAAGTCCTGGCAACTCGCAGGTGCTGGAGAAGTTTGAGAAATGAACCCATTTGGGCTCCTTTCCCGACTTGAGGATTAGGCAGAATTCTTTCCTCCTTTTTGCCAGCTCATTAGAGTCCAAGTGGACGGGAGAAGGGGAGGATGGGAGAAAAGAAATTGAAAACAAGTCTGTTTTTGGTCAGTTACGAGATCATGAGAATGGCCAAAGACTGAGTTTGGGAATTGGGAGAGGAATAATTTTCTGTGCACCCATCACCAACCTGGACAACGATGGTCCAAGTTGACGGGATTTGCTCTCTTTCAGGGGCACCTCATCGAGTCAACGGGAAAGTGAGTGGCCAACTCCTCGTGGGCCACACGCCTGTGCACTTCACGGACGTGGACCTGCACGCTTACATCGTGGGTAATGACGGCAGAGCCTACACGGCCATCAGCCACATCCCTCAGCCCGCCGCCCAAGCCCTTCTCCCGCTCATACCGATCGGAGGCCTATTTGGCTGGCTCTTCGCTTTACAAAGACCAGGCTGGGAGAACGGCTTCAGCTTCACAGGTGAGTAGGAGAGGCCTTTGTTGGGGCTGCTGGTCACCTGCCATCATGCTCTGGTCTTTATTCCGTGAGTGAGGATTGGTTTGTTTTGCGTTCCAGAACCTCAGGTGTCTTGTTTTCTATGAGGAGATAGTTGGGAACGGTTTGGTCTCACAGGAGTGTTTTTGAAAGACTGATTTCTTCCACACGTTCTTCCACGATGATTTTCTTTGGAACATGTAGGTCCTCTCACCTGAATTGGTTGTAGCTTGTTTGTCAGGCTGTGTTTGCTTGAGTTGTTAGGCTCAGATCTGTCAAGCGACTCATGCACAAGTGGTGATTAGAGGGCATCTGGAGAGGGGTTTCCTTCGTGAGTAAACGTCCTTCCTCCTCTCACCTCCACCACTCTGACCAATAATGGTACAGACCAGTGCTTCTCAGACTCTAACCTGCACACAGATGGCCTGCAGCCCTTGTGAAAAGATGGAATTCTGGCTCTGTGGGCCCCGGGGTGGGGGGTGGGTGCTTCTGTTTTCCTAGCAAGCTCCCCAGAGATGCTCATGCGGGCCTAAGGACCACCCTTTTGATAGCAAGGGCGTAAAGGATACTTTGGGGCTCCTTCCTTCCTACCTGAAAAGGCTTATTTCCTCCTGGATGTGTCTTCATTGCTGAGAATGTACTGAGAGAAAAGTTCTTCTCCCACCTCCAGCTACAGAGTCCAGAGCTGTTTGGAGGATCTTGATTTTCCTTGAGTTTTGAGTAAAACAATCATCATCTGAGTAGCTTAGTAAAAGTATGTGCCAAATATTGTATGAGACGTCATATACTAAAATATATTCATCATTTATCTGACATCAAAATTTAACTGGGGGTCCTAAGTTCTTTGTGCTTGTTTGTTTTTCAACTGTGACAGCCTTACAAAGAGAAAGGTCAAGATGTTCCTAGTAGCTTCTCACAGAAAACAAGCTGTTAGAAGGAGAAGCGGTGTGAAACGAGGCAGGATGAAATCACTGTTAAATAGAAAATTTGGGGAACTGTTGGAATCAGCAGCTGATCGTACCTGGTCTTGAAATCAGATGCTCTTCTTAGGCGCCATCTCCGACAGCAGTAGAAATTCAGAAGTGTGCATGGTTAGTTATTGCTGGAAGAGGCTACAGCTCATCCTGGCTCTGTGCTGAAGTCTGTCTTCCTCCCCAGGTGCTTCCTTTATACATGAGATGGAAGTTACTTTCTACCCAGGAGAAGAGAGGGTTCGAATCACTCAGACTGCCGAGGGACTTGACCCGGAGAACTATCTGAGCATTAAGACCGACATTCAAGGCCAGGTGCCTTACATCCCAGTGAATTTCACTGTCCATATAGCTCCCTACAAGGAGATTTACCACTACTCGGACTCGGGTATGTATCGCCAGTTGTGACCGTATAACGTGGGGATCGTAGGTAAGGTACAGGATAGTTGTAAGGATGATGAGTTATTACATGGAATGTCCTTAGAACAGCGTGTGGTACATAAAAGGAGGCCCATGTCCTTCTAATTACTCTTATCAAATACACAGTGTAAGTGAGAAGTGTTGGCTACCCAGATGAATACCAGCATCCATCCCGGGACTAAGGTAATGCCGGTGATAAGGTCAGCAACAGCGACCTTACCTCTGGGGGTGGGGCTTGTCTAAGTACATGCAGTTTTTAACCATCCGGGCCACAGGAAAATAGGGATTTTTGGAATTTTTACTCCTTCTGTACCCTTGTTTCAGCCTGTTTGAAGATGAGATGCCTCACAGTGTTGTAAACAAATGCTAGATTCGGAGTCAGAGGATAGACATTCATATCACGGATCTGTAGTTGAAAATAAGCAGGGATAAGGTCACTGACCATCAAAGAGCCCATTTTCTCTTCTTCTGAATGAGCACAAGAGTACCTCTTCTCCTTGCCTTCTGTGGTTGATACATGTCAGTCCTGATGAGTTCTAGAAAACCAGCTCTGGATGCGAGATGCTGGCTTAGCCTGGTTGCTGTCCTGCAGCAGAACAGTCTGCTTTGAGCCGTGCCTTTCCTCCTGTGATGTGAGAGTTGGGAGCTGGGCATGAGATGAAGGGAGGAGAATGGGATAGTGGAGACCCGGACAGTGAACAGAACAGCTGACGGCCGGAGCACTGGCCCGGGCTTCCGACTCCACACAGACTGAGAGAAACGACCCATTCCTTTGCCCAGAACCCTTCGGACTTAAGTGCAGAGTGTTGGGAACGGTCACGCCTGTGTCATCTAGAGAGTGGACCGATTGAAAACGTGAAGTATGGACAGGCTGACTCGTGTTCCTGGTCCAGCTCTATCACACATTAGCCTCATGTCTTAGGCTACTTCCCGACCTCTGTAAGGCTCCCTCTACATGGTCACAGAGCCCACCTCGCTGGTATGAGGCATGAACAAGACCATGCTTTAGAGCGCTTGGCGTGGCTGGTGTGTAGTAGCAGAATTAATTCCTTGCTAATAATGACAGCAATGACAACACTTTGGCTTTGCATCTGCTCAGATTCCCGGAATTGCCTCGCAGGTTTTCCATATAAACTCAGGAATTTCCCAAAGGAGCATGCTCTAGGCATTAGATGAAAAACTCTACAGGAAAAAAAATCTACCTCACATGAAACTCTCTAATATTCTAAACATTTACCAGTTGGGCTGACTAATATCTTTTGCAGCTGTGACCTCCACAAGTTCCAGAGACTACTCGCTCACCTCTGGTGCCATCAACCAGACACGGTCCTACCGCATCTACCAGAACATCACTTATGAGGCCTGCAGACATGCCCCCAGACACCTGGCCGTCCCCACCACCCAGCAGCTGAACGTGGACCGGGTCTTTACCTTGTACACAGATGAAGAAAAGGTGCTTAGATTTGCCGTGACCAATCAGATTGGCCCAGTTGAAGGTATGTTTCCTTCTGTTGTTCTGGGCAAAAATGGAATCTAACATTTCTTTGTTTTTGAGTCACCTCAGAATGATTCACAGAGGTTGCAAAGGGTTACTGAGTTCCAAGCTCTGTTAGGTGCAGAGGGTAAGGATGAATAAAGTAGGGGTCTCGTCGTGGAGGTGGAGACAGAGGTAGAAATGGAACTTTTAGAACAGTGTCCCTGCCAAGTGAATTAGAGTACAACATGTGAAGCTGGTCTGTAGTCAAACACCATATATGTGCCGGTCTGTGTTGGGGAGACACCTATGAACAGGGTGAGGCCAAGTCAGGAGGGAAAATGATGCTGACGAGTATTTGTTACAATTGTCATGAGAACAAGTTACTAGGAGCCTAGTCTGGAGGTTTAGGGAAGAGGTCACTGGAAAGTGACATTTTAGCTAGAACTTAGAGGAGACAGATTTCACCAAGTCAAGGTAAGACAGAGCCAAAAGAGAGAGAGAGAGATAGAGAGAGCCAGTGCCTGGAAAAACAAAACGAACCGCATGTAAGAAAAACCCAAGTTAACATCGTGCTCGAGGAGGAGAGAGTGGATGCTTTTCCTCTAAGATCAGGAATAAGACAAGGACATGTCCTCTTGCCACTTCTGCTCAGCACTGGATTGGAAGTTTTAGCCCAGGGAAATTAGGCAAGACAATAAAAGGCATCCAGACTGGAGAGGAAGAGGTAAAATTATCTCTGTTCCCCTGTGATGTAATCTTATATGTAGCAAATCTAATTCATTAAACTGTTAGAACTAGTAAGGTCAGCAAGGTTGCAGGCTATGAGTTTTGTATATTGCTCTTGTATTTCTATATAGTAACGATGAGCAAACTGAACAGGAAATTTTAAATGATTCTGGTCCCAAAAGTGTTTAGGAATAAAAAAAAAAATTCTAAGTATGGTACTTATCCATTAAAACCTATAAAGCATTTTTTTTTTTTTTGGAAAAAAAAACTAAGGCCTAAATAAAAAGAAAATAAGAAGACCGAATTCCATGTTTATGAATCAGAAGACTTAGTATTAACATGGCAAGGCTTCCTAAATTGATCTATAGATTCAGCACAATCCTATTAGCTGGCTTTTTGGCAAAAACTGAGAAACTGATCCTAAAATTTAAGGAACCCAGAATAGCCAAAACAATACTGAAAAAGAACAAATTTGGAGGAATTCCACTTCCTAATTTCAAACCTTAGAGTAATGAAGGCCATGCAGTCCTAGCATAAGAATGGATCTACAGATCAATGGCATAGAATTGAGAATCCATAAATAAACACATTTACCATCTGTTGGTTTTTGACAAAGTTGCCAAAACAGTTCAGTGAGGAGACTAGGTTTTTTATTTTTGTTTTTGTTTTTAACACCTGGTTCTGGAATAGCTGGATAAACTAAAGAATGATGATGGGCCCCTATCTCATACGATATACAAAAAGTAACCAAAAATGGGTCAAAGATGTTAATGTAATTTAGCTAAAATTTTAGAAAAAAATATAGGGATGAATTTTTGTGATTCTATATTTGGCAATGGCCTCTTTAGAGAGGATACTAAAAGGATAAGCAATGAAGGAAAACATTGGGTGTCACCAAAGTTAAAAACTTGTGATTTGGAGGGTATTATCAACAAAGTGAACATACAACCCACAGAATGGGATAAAAATATTTGAAAATCCTATTTCTTTTGGTAAAGATTTTATTTGAGAGAGTGAGCACAAGCAGGGGGGAATAACTGCAGAGGAAGAGTGAGAAGCAGGCTCCCTGCTGAGCAGGGAGCCTGACGCAGGACCTGATCCCAGGACCCCAGGATCATCACCTGAGCCAAAGGCAGACACTTAACCAACTGAGCCACCCAGGCACCCCTGAAAATCCTTTATTTAATAAGAGACTTGTATCTAGAATATATGAAGATGTCTTAAAACACAACAAGAAAAAATTTGGATAAAACATTTGTCAGCAGATACACAAACACCCAAAGCACGTGAAAAGATGCTCGGTATCATTAGTCATCAGGAAAATGCAAACACTGTCAAAACCAAAATGATGCTACTTTACATGAATGTGGACAGCTATAATAAAAAACAGATAATAGGGTGCCTGGGTGGCTCAGTGTGTTAAGCTGCTGCCTTCAGCTCGGGTCATGATCTCGGGGTCCTGGGATCGAGTCCCGCGTCGGGTTCTCTGCTCAGCGGGGAGCCTGCTTCCCTCCCTCTCTCTGCCTGCCTCTCTGTCTACTTGTGATCTCTCTCTGTCAAATAAATAAAGTCTTTAAAAAAAAGCAGATAATAACAAGTATTGGAGAAGATGTGGAAAAAATAAAATCCTCATATACTATTGGCGGGACTACAAAATGGTATGCCTTCTGTGGAAAACAGTCCGGCAGTTTCTCAAAGTTAAACTCAGAGTTACCCCTTGAGCAGTTCTACTCCAAGCTATATAACCAAGAGAAATCAAAGTTTATGTCCCCACAAAAACGTAACACAAATGTTCATGGCAGCATTATTCAGAATGGCCAAAAGGTAGAAACAACCCAAATGTCCATCAATTGATAAATGGATTTTTTTAAAGATTTTATTTATTTGACACAGAGAGAGTACAAGCAGGGGGTGAGGCAGAGGGAGGGAGAAGCAGGCTCCACGCAGAGCAGGGGAAGCCCGATATGGGACTCAATCCCAGATCTTCGGGATCATGACCTGAGCCGGAGGCAGTGGCTTAACCCACTGAGCCACCCAGGCGCCCCAGTGAATGGATTTTTAAAATGTCCTATAACCATACAGCGGAATATTATCAACACATAAAAAAGAATGAAATACTGATAGGAGTGAATTTTGAAAATTTCCAGAGAGAAGGTAACTAGTCACCAAGGACAACATACTGCTTGATTCTATTTAAGGAAATATCCAAAAGAGGCAAATGCACAAAGACAGTGGTTAGTGGTTGCTTCGGGCTGGGGAATAATAGGATAAGGAATGGATAGCCAAAGAGTACAAGTTTCTTTTGTGGGGGATTAAAATGTTTTAAAATTGATGGGGGTGATGGTTGTGTCACTGTAGGTATACTAAAAAACATCGAATTTTGTACTTTAGATGTGTGAATTATATGGTTTGTGAGTTCTATCCTAACTGGGGAAAAAAAAAAATAGTTGTAGGGAGAAAAAAAAACACCTAAAGCAGTATTTCTCAAACTTCAGTTAGAATCAACCATACCTGTGAAGTTCAATAAATATGATGGTAAAAATGTTCTAGGCTTATGAAGCATTAAGGACGTGAGGAACCCAAAACACATATTGCTAAGTGAAAGATACCAATCTGAAAAAGCTACCTCAGTGTTGTTCCAACTACAGGTGACCCTTGAACAACACGTCTGAACTGGGCATGCTACTCCTATGTGAATTTTTTTCCAATACAGTACTGAAAATGTATTTTCTTATGATTTTCTTAACATCTCTTTAGCTTACTTGATTATAAGACTATATGCATGTAATGCACAAAATATGTATTATTGGGAAGGCTTTTGGTCAACAATGGACTATTGGTTTGGGGGGAGTCAAGAGTTACTTAGATTTTCAGCTACGCACGGGGTCAGCACGCTTAATCTCCACATTGTTCAAGGGTCAACTGTATGGAACATTCTAGGAAAAGTGAAACTACAGAGAATAAAAAGATCCGTGGTTGCCAGGAGTTCAGGGGGAGGGAGGTAGGGTGAATGGGGGAGAGCACGGGATTTTTAGGACAGTGAAGCTATTCTGTATACTGCTGGAATGGTGGACACGTGTCTTTATATATCTGCCCGAACCTATACAACTGCGTAACACAAAGAGTGAGCTCTAACATAAACTAGAGACTTTATGTAAAAATATATCCGTATTGGTTTATCAGTTATAAAGGTACCACACTAATACAAGGAGCTAATGAACTGCAAATTGGAGGAAGGGGAGAGTATGGAGCCTTTACTTTCTGCTCAGTTTTTCTGTAAACCTCAAACTGGTCTTTAAAAATGAAGATTAAAAAAAAAATGTTTAGGTGAGCTAGAAGATGAGCCTGCAAAGTCCAAGAACCCTAGCAGGGAGGAAATTATCAGATGAAGGGGATTTATTAATTTATTTATGTATTCATATTTAATTTTTTGAGAGCGAGAGCATGAACAGAGGGAGAGTTAGAGGGAGAAGCGGACTCTCAGCTGAGTAGGGAGCCCGATGGTGGGACTCGATCCCAGGACCCTGAGATCATGACCTGAGCTGAAGGCAGACGCTTAATTGACTGAGCCATCCAGGTGCTCACAAGGGATGTTTTAATTCTGAAAGCCAGTGGCTAGAGCTTTTCCCTAGAATATGGGGGCACAGGAGGAGAAAAGAGAGGGTTTCCCACATGTGGCTCCATATTGATATAGTTGAGGCCCGGATTGGTGCCTCTAAGAGGTGATTCTAGGACTCAGCATGGGAGAGGAGGGCTCCAGAAGGATCCTCCTGCTCAGGGTGACAGTCACTTCAGCAATGTGGTACCGAGATTAAGGCCAGAGGCCTGGACTCTTCAAGGACACGAGGATGACTTGAAATGTGAATATGAGCTTGCTGGTGCGGGTTGGGTGGTGGTTTGGTTTTAGGAAACTTGCTTGGGGGTGCAGGCATTGGGCGCCCAAGGATTATAAGGTATTGAATTAATAGCATGAAAATGTCAGTTGGTTTTAAAGAAAAGTACCTTGGAAGAAGGGAAAAGATTATTGCCTCTTTCTCAAGAAAAGATTTGAACAAAAACAACAGAGGAAAACCTTCTGCCCTTCGCTGAGTGTGAGGTATCTGGTGTGTAAAAACAAAGATTAGTGAAGAAGCCTCCTCGGGCCAAGGAATCCCACTCTGATTCTAGAATCATGTAGGGAAAAGATAAATCTCTGGGTGTATTTTTCCTGGAGACTGACCAGATAGGAGTAACAGAAAGCATGCCAACAAACTGGTAGGTACAAACTGCTAATTTGTCTTTAGAACTTTATGTGATTTTACTTTCCATGCAAGTCAGATCCTAACACTAGCAAAGGATAGCTTTCTTGGTGCCCACCCCTGCTCCCCAGCCGCGGCCCCCACACCTCACCAAGTGTGTGCACTTCAGCTGTGGGTCGGCGGTCTCTCCTGGGCTTCTAGAATGGGACACCCTTGCGCCCACTTCAGGGCTCCTTCTGGCGAGTTGAGGAGACTGGGCCGAGGGCCACGTGGGGAAGTGGAACGGATTGTTCCTTGAAGGAAAACTATTCTTTTTCTTCTTGATTAAATGAGTAAATTAGCTCCAGATCTCCTGGCAGGGAGTCAAGCTGTTAGAGAGGGTGAGGGCGAAATCGAACTCGTCGTAAGGAGGTTGCCATTGTCCTTGCTGTAAGAGGAAAAAGCCAACACGCTGTAGAGAAGGCACAGCCACGTGGCTTTAATATATTTTTAAAGATTTTATTTATTTATTTATTTGATAGAGATCACAAGCAGGCAGAGTGGCAGGCAGAGGGAGAGGGAGAAGTAGGCTCCACTGAGCAGGGAGCCTGATGCTGGGCTCGATCCCAGGATCCTGGAACCATGAGCTGAGCCGAAGGCAGCCACTTAACCCACCGAGCCACCCAGGTGCCCCAGAAATGTATTTCTAAAACAAGGGTTTTAGAAGCCAAATTCCATGAACAGAGCCTGTGCCCAGAAGGGTTTAATGTTCAGCTGCTGTCCTCTTGAGACTCTTAATTTTGGACCAAGGGGCTCCCCAATCTTCGTCCTGCACCGGGCTCTGTGAATTATGTGGCCCATCCTGTCTGTGACGTATATTTTAAATCAGTGTCCTGTAATTATGGACCCCTTTTGGCCTCAGTTTCAGGTGGGCCAGGGTATCCCGTCCAGGTTGGAAAGTCCACCTCTGCACTGCAGGTTTTGCATGCCCGGCCGGGTGGTCCGCTCTCGACATCTCCGCACACTTACTCATCTTTGCCCGAATGTGCCGCTCTGCAAATCGGATGCTGGAAAGTACTGAGCAAGGAGGTCAGGCATTAGTGTGTACAAACAAAAACATGTCAGAGCTCCCTTCCTACTTTGGCTGGGTAGGCCAGGCATTTTATACAGAATCTTCTCCTAAAATGGAGAAGTCAGTATTGTCTTGCATCAGGCCTTCAGTGAGGACACGACCTTATTGTTCTTAGCTCTAACCGTGCTGGGGACTGTCTCAGGGACTTGGTCTGTACTGCCTTGCAACCCCAGCCTTGTGCTTCCATCCTTTCCACAAGGAGACGCAGAGGGAAGAATGGGGAACACACAAGGGTATCTGTTTGCTATGCGAAGCTAGGCTCACGGTGACCTACTGAAGTTCGTCAGGTTTAAAAAGTGCCAGAATCGCCTGGGTGGCTCAGTGGGTTAAGCCTCTGCCTTCGGCTCAGGTCATGATCTCAGGGTCCTGGGATCGAGCCCCACATCGGGCTCTCTGCTCAGCAGTGAGCCTGCTTCCTCCTCTCTCTGCCTGCCTCTTTGCATACTTGTGATCTCTCTCTCTCTGTCAAATAAATAAAATCTTTAATAAATAAATAAATAAATAAATAAATAAATAAATAAAAAAGTGCCAGAGCCATTTGTTGGTCTTTTTTTCTTAGCAAAGATTCTGTAACCTACTCCAGCCAGCATCACCGAGGCAATCCAAGGATAAGCCGGTGGCCCTCCTTTATTTCTTTTTAGGCCACAATATGGGAATAAGAATATTCCCCTGCAAGAACACACAGTGGGGTTTTTTTCTAAGGCAACGGGAGGAATTTACCAGAATGCAAGCAGGTCCCTTTGGAGACTCAGCCAAGGCATCCTAGTTCACAGCAGACTAACACAGAATATTGGAAGAGTCCATGTGGGCAGTGGGGCAAGTGGTGCTGGACCTCCTGAAAGACAGGGTGGGGGGGAATCCAGTCTGGGGCATGTGATAGCAGCAAGCCCTTGGGTCTAGACTAGTAGTTACTTGGAAAAGGCCCAACTGCTTGAGGTAAGAGGGGTGAGAGATGTGGGTGAGCTAGAGAGAAATGAGAGGGAATCCAGGAGAAAGTGGTACTAGGAAGTTAAAGTAGGTGGTAATGTCACCGTGTCTACTGATGCCAAGATGCTGGTCTGTGGTGCCATGTGAACAGCTGAGGGCAAGGCAGGACTTGGGGTGTGCTGAGCTGGCTGTCAAGATAGGGACTGGGGCACAGGCAGAAATCCAAGGCAGAAGCTCAAGTTATCACAGACGAAGCCCCATTGGTAGCCAGGATGGCTTGACATGAAGCCTGGGAGGTTTGGGTAAAGCTCCTGAAATCTTTTAGATCTAAGATCAGAATTAATTCTAGGGACTGAGACAAAGCTGCAACCAAGTGAGGACGAGCAGGGGTCCCACTGAGGAGGAAGAAGGAACGTCATCCCTGGGGACTGGGTAGGCCTCAGTGGTGGGGGGGGGGGCATGAGGGGGGGGGAAGAGGGAGGATTGTCTTTTACATATATTATGTCAGGTTTTCTTTATTTTCTTCAGTTGTAGCAGATTTAAGTATTATCTTTATTTCTATTTTACACCTGAGGAATCAGAGGAGTGAATGGAAGTGCCCAGAGTTAATGGATTCATTGTGTCTGGGGTTCTTTCCCACATCATCTCTGTGCCCTTGGCTTAGCTAACTTTATGAAGTTCCTTTGGTGGTGGCTTAGCAAAGTGGGGGCAAGCACAGAGAGTCTGGCTTTTTATCCCTGCTCCAGCTGCTGCTGACTGTGTGACCTTTGCCAGGTTACGTGGCCTCTCTGTGCTGTAGTAAAAATGAAGATATTAATACCTGCCTCACAGTGTAGTCAAGAGGATTTAAAGGGATGGTATATGTAAAGGTTTTAGAACAGTGCCTGGCAAATAAGTTTACAATAAGAATTACTATTGTGTTCTATCCAGAAACAAAACTCTCTAGGGAAGGTTTCAGTACTGAGCATTTCTCTACCTAGTGAATGGATAGGTCTGTAGCCAGGTTAATCCTAATAAGTAATACCACAAAAATCATTCCTCTTTAGTCTTCCCGATCTTAAAAAAGCAAGATTTTCCCAGTTATTAAATGTTGACTTAGGAATTAGTGAATTTTAGTGAGAGACTGCCCAGTGTCGAGGCAGAAATTTGGGGTATGAGCTCTTGCTGTACCACTTCTTGGCTTTGTGAGCTGGGGCAATTTTTCCGATGTCTTGCACTTCTCATCAAAAATTACCGATCATGGGGATGACCACCCCTCACAGTCATCCTGAGAATCACACGAGGTGATCGAGTGAGAGTGCTTTACAAAAAAAATTATGCTGTGTATTGGGATGTTTTTATTCCCCGGACACAAGCCTACTGTAAGCAAGAAAAGGTTAGTTGTCTGTAGGGTAGGCCATTCTTGAATTTAATACTGCAACTTAAATAATCCAGCTCAGCTTGGGGTATTAATATTTTAGCAAGGTCTCCAGGTGGTCCCCCACAAAGAGAGGAGTAAGCGGTCGATCCCGAGGAGTCCTTGATCTCCCGACCATGCCGTTCTCTTTATAACAACCACATTGTGCTTGTGTGATCTATTTCCTCTCTACCCATGCAGGGAACTCAGACCCCGTCCACGTGAATCCTTGCTACGATGGGAGACACACATGTGACATGAGGGCTCAGTGCCATCCAGGGGCAGGGGTAGACTACACCTGTGAGTGTGCCTCTGGGTACCAGGGAGATGGACGCAGCTGTGTGGGTAAGTTTTATGGGCTCTGTCCATTCTCAGGCTCCTCCAGCTCTGTGTTACCAAAGCCTGGCATGTCTGTTTAAGAGTCTTTGCTGATGCATCAGACACGTTTAGCAGCTGTTAACCTAAATCTCTTATTTCAACACTGAAGCATATTCTAGTTAGAGTTGAGAGGATAGTTGGGAGGTGGGTATTTGGGGTTGGGACTGGGAAAAGGAGACACGTATTGCAATTCCTGCCTATTTTGAGCTCTCAAGTTTGGTCATTTTAACCCTGTAGCAAGTGTTTCTTATATTTACTAAAACGTATGTTTTCTGGTTATCTTTAGGTTTCAGACCTTATGTTCCTTTCACCCATGAAAGGCCTTTTCCCCACAAGCCATAGAAATTCCTTTACGTTTCTGAAAGAAGAATTGTTAGTGTGTTTTTCTTTTAAATGTTGAGTGGGTTTTATTTTTTACTGTTCAGAGACTTCTCAGAATATTCAATTATTTTCCCTGTGACTTAACTTGAATGACTTCAAATAAAGATTATAACCTACAACATGCATTCATATCTGATGCTTAGAAATACTACATTTTAACTACCCTCCCCCCCAAGACAAACTAATTTATTTGTTTTGTTGGCGCTTCATGGCAGTGAGAAAACATTGGGTTTTCAGACCTGTCCTCTTGGGGAACCTTTGATTTAAGCAGTACTTTTCTGTCCTTATTTCTTCTTAGATGTAAATGAGTGTGCAACTGGCTTCCATCGCTGTGGCCCCAACTCCATGTGTATCAACTTGCTGGGAAGTTACAGGTGTGAGTGCCGGAGTGGTTATGAGTTCGCAGATGACGGGCACACTTGCACCTGTGAGTGCTAGGATGCTATCTCTTTGGCCAACATGGCGCTGAACCTTGCTCTTTGATTCTTTAGTGTTTCTTCTCCGACCTACAGGAGTTCTGCCATATGGGTTTAGAACATAGTTTACTTTGAAATAATCCAAAGCTATGAATCAGTTCAGCCCTGTGTTGTTGTTTTTCCCTAAATAGATACTTTTGGTGTTGAGTTACTAGAAGGTGTTCACTGAGTTGGGATTCCCATCTGTCTTGGTATTTGGCCCAATCATGTAACAAGACTCTGAACCTCTAATACCACCAATTCTAGATAGAAGTAAAATAGTTCTCAAATTTAAATGGAATGGATTTATAAAGAAGCTTGTCCCATGTGCCCAGCTATAGATCTCCCTCTGTAATAAATCGAATTTTTCTAGGGTAAAGAGAAATCTTTGGACCTAAAAGTAAATCCAAAAGAACTAGGATTCCAGATTCATCCCATTGGTAGAGCCAGAGGATGATAGAGAAAATACACTTTTTAACCCAGTGGGATAGAAAAGTAGCCATGATGGTAGAAACTGTGTGTGTGTAGCTCTGGTGAGTTATAAACTTTAATCAAGGGCTATTTTAATGACTGATCTCATACCTAGTGTTTTAACCACAAACTCAGAGTAGTGCTTCTCAAACTTAAAGAAGCCTACAAATTATCTAGGGGTCTTATTCAAAGTCAGATTCTGATTTATTGGCTTTGGGATGTAAGCCCTCAAATGTCCTGATGCTATTGGTGTGGGGATCACACTGTGAGGGTCAAGTCTCACTCATTCGCAGGGCTGAACTCTTGGATGTTCTTGCCTTCTTCTCTTTTCAGTGATCAGCCCCCCTCCCAACCCCTGTGAGGATGGCAGTCATTCCTGTGCTCCCGCTGGCCAGGCCCGGTGCATTTCCCATGGAGGCAGCACGTTCAGCTGCGCCTGCCTTCCTGGTTACACAGGCAACGGGCACCAGTGTACTGGTGAGTACCTGTGGGTTGTCAGCCTCAGTGACTCCGGACAATCGCCTTGGATGCAACATCCCCACATCGCTGGAACCCTTCTCAAAAAGGTCCCTTCCTTAACTCACACAGCCTTGGTATTGTCTGAAGGGCAAGAGAAAAGCTGTCCTTTGAGTCAAAAAGCAGAGCCAAGGGTAATTTCCCTTGGACTATATTGTTGAGCATATATGGCTGTCCTTGGTGGAGATGTTCCTGGGAGCTAGTGTAGGCTGCAGGAACTTTGGGAAAACCCACTCACCTGTCTGGAAGTCTCCATCCTTCAGTGTCTTTGGTTAATGGCTTAATCTGGCACTTCAGTCAGACCTGACTTTTAGTTGCTATTCCACTGGCTGAAGTGGTAGTTTAAGCAGTCTCTAAACATATATGCAATGCTTCCCTCTAATTTTTTCCCACCCTCTTCTCTCCCTGGTGGGAAGGGGGGAGGAGGAAAGAGTGAAAGAACTCTACCATTATAAAAGAGTAGGAATGCATATCTAAGCACAACTTTTTTTTCAGAAATCTAAAGACATTTAAGATGGTTAAGGCTTGATATAAATCACTAACCTGAAATGCAGGACTAACTTAAAATTTAATTTGGTTAACTAATAATAATGATGCATGAGGTTGTTACTAAACTAGGTATAATTTTCTTACAAATTAGGTATAATTTTCTGGGTATAAATGTCCGTGAAACCGGGATTAGTAGTACTTTAATATAGAGATTATTCAGCAAAGCTACATAATCTGTTAAAGGTTTTCAGAATGTATCTAGTGACGTGATGGAATTGAAACTCGATTTCATGCTGTCAGTAATACCCCCAAATCAGGGTAAAATGAGACACTGGGATCGAGAGAATGGTGGGGAAAGGGTCTGCTGATAAACCTGGGGCACAGACTTTCCCCCTTTCTTCAAATCGATGCTTGCATTGGCCGGGCCACTGTACACCTGGGCACCCTGAGCTGATTTGCTGGAACAGTTGTGTAACTCCCGGGAGCTTTACAGCAGCTTAAATACCATCTCTCCTCCCTCCTTCACCCCCCATACTTACCAGATGTTTGCTTCTCATCCTCCTCCCATTCCTCTTCCCTTCAGTTTCAGTGGAGGGGCTGCCTGAACCAGCAGACGGAAGCCATATGTTACGGACAGAACAAACATGTCAGGCAGCACAGCCGTCCTCTCCCTCCCAGATGTGACGGGCCATTCGGTATTATCTGAATTGGCTCTTTAATGTTCCCACTTCTGTTGTACAGAAGCTCTGCTGTAGGCTTTCCTTAAAAAACACAATTTATACTGAAATGACCCAAAGCCGTGGCTCAGTTCAGCCCCATTTGGTTTCCTTCCCCCCGCCCCCCCACCAAAAACACCCCCTGCTTTAGAGCTCAAGGGTTTCTCCAGTTAGACTGAGGGAGATTTGGAATTCACAGATGCTTCTCTCACTTGACCAGCCCAAGAGCTCCATCTGTCCTAGGAGTCTACAGACAGTGGGCAGCCTCCACAGGTGTGTGGGCCAGGGTATAAGGGGGCACTAACTCCTCCTTATTCTGTTATTTCTCACAGTGGGAATAATATCTTTTCCACTCTTGTAGAATTTTGTCATTGTTTTTTTTTTTGTTTGTTTGTTTTGTTTTTTTTTGTAGATGTATTTATTTAAGATAGAGGGAGAGCATGAGTGGTAGAGAGGGGCAGAGGGAGAAGGAGAAGCAGGGAGTCCAACACACAGCTCGACCCTAGGACCCTGAGATCATGACTTGAGCCAAAGGCAGGTGCTTAACCGACTGAGCCACTCATGCACCCCTGCCATTCAGTTTCATTTAACACACTGCTGGTTCTAAGAAATAAGACTGCATGGAGAATCAAAATCTTGTCAGAATTTCATATTTAAACATCTGGTTGCTCGGGACAGCAGAGATGGTGGTTTTAAGGTATTTAAATCCTTAGGTCTTTGGTTTAAAGCTAACAAGTCGAAATTCATTGCAGCCTAGATGTGATGAGTGTTAATAATCAGAATGTTCATTGAGTTAGATGCTTCTTGCCCTAATCCCTTCTAGAATCATTCCCTTTTCCTTCTTTTAACCTCTATTTGTCCTGTAAGACTTTGATTACCTTGGGGGTCATATTAGAACCCTGAAATTGGTCATTTTTATGTGTTGAGAACTCTGGAATAATGCCATTCATTGTTACTACTGCTCTCTTGCTGATTTCTACCATTTTTAATTGTCCCTATTCAATCTCTGCTTCTCTACTTTTGAGATTTTCTCTGGAACCCACAAACTTGAAAACATGCCAAAACCATCCATTGCTTCCCTAGTGTATTAGTTATCTACTGCTGCATAACAAATTACCCCCAAATATAGCAGCTATAAACAAAACACATTCCTTGTCTATAGGTCGAGGACCTGGGAATGGCTTAGTTTGGTCCTCTGCTTTAAAAGGTCCTACAAGGCTGCAACAAGGGGTGCGGTAGGCATGGGGTCTCTTGTAAAGGCCTAACTGGGGAAAGATTCTCATGTGGTTGCTGGCAGGATTCAGTTCCTTGAGGATAGAGAGCCTTGGGTCCTTGCTAGCTGTTGCCTGGAGATAACCTTCAGCTTCTTCACACATAGACCTTGAACAAAGTAGCTTACTTCCTCAAAGCCAGTGGCAGAAAGTGTGCTAGTAAAATGGAAGCTAAAAATCACACACAAAAAAATGATATCCCCTCAATATTGCTTTGGTGTATTGGTCAGATGCAAATTACCCAAGGCAAGGAGATTACACAAGATAGCAAATACCAGGAAGGAGGGATCTTTGGGGTTTCTTAGAGGCTGCCTTCCAGAATCAGTTGCCATTCCAGCTTTTCAGACTGGAGGAGTAGAATATGAATAGTCATTTTCCTGAAGACTATGCCATGCCTATATTGGTCTGGGTTAATCACGAAAGTGACTTTCAGGTTTGTGTGCATGTGTGTGCGTGCACACACATGCACACACACATTTTTCAAGGTATACCACAGTGTACATGTGTCTCTGTGACCACAGAGAGAGAAAACAGCAAAATAGAGAAAAATAGACAAAAAGGCTCTATTTCATGGAAAGTGTGCGTTCTTGAAGCATACGTATTTTTCTCTACTCCACTAAAGTAGCAGTAAAAGGGTGCGTGGGTTTTTCTCTAGCCATTTGGTCAAAAATGGAGTTCCCTGGAGAGGCTGAACTTGGCTTTGGGCTCTCAGTCTAGTCTGAGTCACTAGCAGGAATTACTTTTATCCAAGTAGAATTAAATCTTTTCCAGCTTCCCTCAATCAATCCCAGTTTCAGCAGTTTCAGGATTGATTTCAACCTTGTGTTGGCATGAGCCAATATTTCTCAGGCCTGTTTGTCCTCCTAGATCTTGGTGACTTTGCTAGGTGCAAAAACAGATTGTCTTGAGTCAGGGTCTTTCCAGGGAGGAGCAAGTGTGAGTTGAGAGGCGGGACGTCCCTCCGAGCCCTGAGTGCTCAGGAGTGACATGAGAAGACGTTCTTAGAGTATTCTCTCTCAGGTCTCCTGTTCTAAGAATGGAGAAGTTAAGTGAGGTATGGTGATGTTGATGTAGACACAGGAGGAGAAGAGATGAGGCTGGGAAGGTAGTTCTCTCCGCTCATGGGCTCCAGAGAGAGGGTCACCACATACCACACTGGGGCACTACCAGCGGGTGCTTGATTGAATAGATGGGGAGTGACAGCTTGTGGCCTGAAGCCTTTCGTGGGGTCTGGAAATTTCACTGGATGGTTTGGAAGCAAAAGGGGTGGTGTAGGGAGTGATGGGTTAATGGAGAGCTAGAGTCTGGTAATCCAATGAGTGTTTCAAAGGGACTTCCCCTGGTTTTGGGTGTGGGCAGAAAGAGGGCAGTAAGAAGAGTGTTGAAACACTGAAGTATGAATTCAAAATTGAGGATTTTGACACATTTTCCATACAGGCTTTTGTTTTGTTTTTTATTTGTTTGTTTTTACTAGCTTGATAGGCAAGAGAATGGAGAATTGTGCTGAGATTCAGCCATGTTTCATTATCTGAATAGCAAAGGAGATCTACTATGACTTGAACCTTGTTGTCTTGACCTCAGTGTCCTAACAGCCCCTGAAGACCCCTGACATTGGTTCTTAAGCATAAATGGCAGCCCCCTCCCCCAGTGGTACAAGGAGTCTCTCAGTCTCTCCCTTGCCAAGGGGCTGAAAGTCTTTCCATGCTTTCTCTCCTGACACTTGACATCCTGTGACATAGGGAAGAGCTCTCCTTCTCTACTCAAAAACTCCAGTCCCCTCCAAACCATCCTCAGTGTTAGCACTCCTGAGGAGGAGCCATCACCTGCTCTGAGCTCGGGCCCTAGAGTGGCTGACTGGACTATTTTCTGTCATGGTGGGAGGTCTTTCAGGGAGGCATCGAGGACTGTTCTATGCTTCAGGAGCCTTAACCTCCTCCAGCTTTAGGGGATGGATGCTCCTCATTTGTGATGCTTTCCATCCCCTCAAGGACTTTTCTCCCTGTTGGTCATTTTTAACCATTATTGTCCCCTCTATTGGGGAGGGTGACTGCTCTTTCATTCTGACCAGAATTGCTAGGCCATGGGCTTTCCGAACATGAGATAACTTGGTAGCTCTGGGGCGTCCCCTCTCTCTGAGTTCCAAATAATCTCAAGGAGCTGATCCCTCAGTTCTAGAAATAGGCCCTGTGTCTCAGGAATTCCTGCTTCCTGTCATTGCCTGGGGTTCCTGTTAGTATGAGAAGTACTTTTAGCATATGTATTATGAATAGCTTTCACTTCCTGCATTGACTTTCCTGGGGGATGTTCATTTTTACAGCTTTGGTTTCCCAGCCCTTTGCAGGCCCTGGGGAGATGGATGGCCGCTGGCTCCCCCTAGCGAAGTACCGGGGTTGCCCTTTTGAAGAGACAGAGAGCCAAACTCAGGGATGATTAAATGTGACAAGAGAGAACCTGTACTGATTAGCTCGGAGACAGGAGACAGGTTTTTGTTGTGACTGGTTTTGTTCGGTTTCTTTTCGGTTACTTGAGGAGCTAACCAGAAAACCCGGTTTGCTTCTGACTTTGCAGAGGAATGAGTAACTACTTTCCTGCCTTTGTAGGTGGACAGGAAGTGTGCTCCTCTGGACAGAGCCTCTCTGGGTAGCATTGAACTTGGTTGTGTCAAGCATTCAGGATTCTTTTGGACTTAAGGGAGCTCATTTATTTTAACCAAGTTTCCCCAAGACTGAGGTCACACAGAATGTGAATTTGCTAATGACAGTGTAAGAGATTCCTCTCCTGTGAACAGAACATCTTGGTTTCCCGTCCTGCATGTTGGCTCACCAATACCTGGGAAAGGAGTAGAGCCATGGAAAGGGGGTCCAGAGAGAGCATGGTCGTAGCAAGGCTGGGGCTGACCGCCCTAGAGCAGATCTCATTGGGTGCACGGGAGACCTGGCGAGGAGCCACCTCTGTCCCCAGCCAATTCAGGTCACATTCAGGCGGTTGCTCTCCAGCATCCTCGGTTCTGTGTGTCTCTGCTGCGGGCTGTAGCAAATGGATGCAGTTCACTCCCGGGACTCACCACCTTGTAGGTTTCACACTGATCATCCCAACCCACATTTTTTCCTATTCACACATTTTTATATCCTTTTTTGGGCGTCTTTGTGGAAGCAACTTCTTGCTTTTATTTTCAGCCAAGCCTTGATCAGACCTCCACCCTTTTTCTTCCTTTTACTCTGGAAGACTTCCTGTCTTTGCAGATAGCTTATCTCAGTCACTGGCCATTGGTTTTATTTTATGTATTCAAGAATTTTTTTTTTATTTTTTTTTTTAAAGATTTTATTTATTTATTTGACAGAGAGAGATCACAAGCAGACAGAGAGGCAGGCAGAGAGAGAGAGAGAGAGGAGAAAGCAGGCTCCCTGCTGAGCAGAGAGCCCGATGTGGGACTCGATCCCAGGACCCTGAGATCATGACCTGAGCTGAAGGCAGCGGCTTAACCCACTGAGCCACCCAGGCGCCCTCAAGAATTTTTTTAATTTTTAAGTGATCTCTGCACCCAACGTGGGGCTCGAACTCATAGCTCTGAGATCAAGAGTCATATGCTCCAGCCAGTGCCCCTGGCCATTGGTCGTAATAGTTTGACTCTCAGAGGTTTTTTGGGGGGTGGGGGGAGTGCCTTGCTATTGTTGGCATATGCTGATTGTGGTGAGTAAAAGGACTACAAGCTGGCATTTGGAGTTCTAGGATGTTGCAGTTTTGAGAATTATGAAAATCTAGTATCGTGAAGGGGGGTGTGCTGAGTTATTGATAGTGATAAGCCTGACAAATTCAGATTTTTTAAAAAAGATTTTATTTATTTATTTGTCAGGGAGAGGGAGAGAGAGAGAACACAGGCAGGCAGAGTGGCAAACAGAGGGAGAAGTAGGCTCCCTGCTGAGCAAGGAGCCCATGCGGGACTCAGTCCGAGGACACTGGGATCATGACCTGAGCCAAAGGCAGACGCTTAACCCACTGAGCCACCCAGTTGTCCCAAATTCAGATTTTTTTATGTGTTGCTTCAAAACTTCTGATATTTTTCTTACACACTTTTCTATTTCTTCTAAAGATAGACAGTAGAGACAATTTCTGATTACTTGGGCATTGTTGCTAGTAGGACTCTGATTACATGAGACTGAATGTGCTTCTACCTTTGTTGAAAAAAGCACTGGGGTCTCCCCGGGCTGTTCTGCATCTGCATGTTGGTGCTATAGGGACAGGGGGCCAACCGGGCCAGAACAAAGCCATTGTTAGCGTATTTACTGCTGCGGTAAGGAAAGGAAGTGAATGATTTACAGTCTAGAGGCCAGTTCAAAGGTGATAACTTCCTGGAATTCACTGTGGATGAAAGATGCTCTAGAGATACACTGTAGGATATTTTTTTCTGGAAGTGACCACACGTTTGATTTCTACCTCATACATTCTTAACTCCCGTGTCCCCCAGCTTTGTACATTAAGCTTGCCTTTAGCTCTTACTCTATTTCTGCTTGTGCCCAGAGGTCTTCTGAGGTTGACCCCTTGTGTACTAAGGCCATGCAGTAGCCCCGGGTGTGTGCGGTGAAGTCATGCTGTTCCTTCCTCCCTCCCCCTCCCCCTCATCTCTGTTCCTGCCTCCGCAGATGTTGATGAATGCTCAGAAAACAGATGTCACCCGTCAGCTACCTGCTACAATACCCCTGGCTCCTTCTCCTGCCGATGCCACCCTGGCTATCATGGGGATGGATTTCAGTGTACCCCTGGTAAGGTTTGGAGAGCCAGATGAGGCATAGAAAACCCTGGCTCCTTCAATGTGATTTTTCTATAGCCTTTAGTTCACTCTTATAGGAGACCAAGGCTTTTCCTGTCCCATCTAGTTGCCTATTCTACTGAGTGCTCTCTGGTTCTTAGCGTTCTGGGAGGCCAGGAATGTGACCCATCCATTGTCCTACCTGGGGTCCCACCCATTGTGTTCAGCTCCCTTCGTGAGCGGCTTTGCCTGGAAGAAGTACTGAGATCAAGCTTGCTGAACAGGAGCCATGTGCGCTAGTGAGCTGGTCGTAAGACCCTAGGAGGTCTTGGCCCGCACACTGTGATCTAGTGATTGCCATTGACTTGGAGCTTCTCAGACTTACGATTCTGGAGTTCAGGGGCTGAACAAAGTTTTACCATCTTCTCCCAAGTCTCTTGGGAGTCTTTGGACAGCGGCTGTGGGTGGCTCTTCATTTTGCCCGGACAGCAGTGGGGAGTCAGCCCGGGACAGGGTGAACTGTGAGACTTAGGGAGAAATTAGGGAGATAGTGGCAGAAACAAAAGAATCCAGGAGTTCAGAATCTCAACGCTCTGCTATTTTTCCCACGCGATGCTTCCTTCCAAGTATATGGAGGGGAAAACAAAAAAACCCTTGGCTAGGAGACTGACGCTAGCTGGTAAGAGTGGACGGGTTGCAGTGTCTTTTATTCCTCCTTTGTACATCTCCTTCACCTGGACCTCGGAAGACCCCTCCTCGGGGCTGAAACCCTGCGAACTACAGCAGCGCCAGGCCCAGGCTCAGCACGCCTATCCCGGCAGCCGGATGCACATCCCCCAGTGCGATGAGCAGGGCCACTTCCTGCCACTGCAGTGTCACGGCATGACCGGCTTCTGCTGGTGCGTGGACTCCGACGGCCACGAAGTCCCCGGCACGCGGACTGCACCCGGCTCCTTGCCACCGCGCTGCGGACCACCAGGTGAGAATTCAGGGAAGAGAGCCGGTTCCAGCCTCGGCCATGGGCTCGAGAAGCGGAACGGAGGTGACTGGGAGGCAGATGATCACCCCTGCCCAAACCGAGCAGATGCCAGACCCTGGGCCCATCTCCACCCTGTGGAGGCTTCTTCCTCCTGGGAACACCGGAATGGTCTGTGCACACCTGCGTGCACATTTGTGTGACAGGGACGGACATAGGCACATACGTGATCACCGCTGCACCCTGGGCTGCGGCCTCACACTTGTCCAGGACAGGCCTGGAAGTGGAGACTGAGTGTGTCGGTCAGGCTGAGGCCATTCCCCTCCATCTGTTATGGCAGGTTTGGGAGCATTTGGAGCAAGAGGATCTTGCCAGACCAGCCTTTCATCCCAAAGAAAAACTGCCTTCCCGTATTCCCCTCTATCCCTTCACTCCACTTTCGGAACTGCAGCGAACAGTATGAAGGCCACTTTAGTATTGATGGGAAGAAGAGGTAGGACACCTGTAGGGGGGTCCAGCTAGTTTGCTCTAAGCTAATCACCCAGCTGTCTCCAGCCAGGCCTGGCATGTCGACAGGGAATCCCTACCTGCCAAGGCCACCGTCAGAAGAGGTACAGGAACCTGTGACGTTAGCCCATGCAGTGACATGCCGATGGTGAGCATGTCTGTTACCGTCTGAGCGCTCCCCCTGCCTCCCCTCCACCGTCTGGATTGTTTAGAGTGGGAAGACTTTTTTTTTTAAATTACAGAAGAATTTTATTATGAAGAACATAGGACTGAATTGAAACCTTTTTAGTCAAAATAACTCCTAAAGCCCTGAGCCTGCTAGTCACAGGTCCATTTCTACTACTGAAAAAGATAAATACTAATCTTGACTTTTCATGTACAAGAGTGAGAAGAGCTGGAGAATTACCACCAGTTTTGATCCCTTTGGTAATACCATTATTGCCAGCACATTAGGGCTTCTAAGAGTCATACAGGTAAAAATTGGTAATGCTTGATTCTGATGTATGTCCTTGTTTCCACAGTGACACTCCCAGTTCCTCTCTGTCCCTATTTTTAGGAAAAGATTTTGAAGGTCCAAAAAAAAAAAAAAAAAAAAAACCCACCCAGAAATACGGTTTCACTCCTGCCTACTCTTTAAAAAGTCTCGGTTCTAACTCCATCTGGGATTTAAAGAAATCAGATGGTTGGGACATGCCTTAGGGAACGGTTCAGTTCTGTTACACTTACTAAGACAAGCATGTGTTAAGGACAGTGATTCGGAAGGGAGCCAAGAGACTGAGAAGTTAATGACTAAAGGAGGGACGTGTTCTCTTGTGCACACTCTTTCCTCATAGCCCAGACTTCTCTCTTGGTGCTGGTTCGGCCTTGGCTGCCATTTCTGACTAGTCACCTCTGTGTTAATGGGGTTGGCTTGAAGGGAGGGAAAACACTCTGTGTCCAAGATTTCAAAATATTTAAAACCCTGCCAACCAAAAACAAAAGAAAGAAAACTGGTGAATTAAGAAGGAGCTTCAAATAGTAAAGAACGAGAGGAAGGCACACATATCAATGATGTGAGGTGCCCATTTCCCAGAGGCTGGTTGTGCTGTGTCTGCATTCCAGTGAGCTTCGCCTCATTGGCTGGTCCCCTGAACCAAGAATGTCCCCTCTGAGTTTGCAGTGTGGGCCTGGGGCAGCGTTGGGAACTTCTGCAGGGAATGCCAGTATGAGGTGGATAGCTAGTTTTTGAGGAAGTGACATTTCTCCGTCTGGGGTCTTTGAGACACCTCTGGGGGAGGAAGTGAGAGACTGTCCTTCTTCATGAGGTCTTAAAAAGAGCGTGGCTTCCCACGGGTCATAAGCTATAGAAACGACCTGAAGAACATCCACATCACCCAAATCCAGCGAGTTTTGTAGTTGAGCTGGTCGGCTTTGAGCTCTGAGGGTTTTACTTACTACCCTCCCGCTTTCCTAGAGGTGCACTTTGGTACTAGAACCAAAGTGTAGTGTTTCCAACTTTGTTCTTTGAAGCCATTGGAGGTTTTGACCTCCAAGAAATCACTATGTTTTAAAGGGACTCTCTTCCTGGCTGCTGGTAGTTTACACTGGGAGGCAGGACGGAGAAGGTGGGCCACACGAGTATGAAAGCTTTGGTAATTATCCTAATGGGAGACCATGGGGCTTGGACCAGGGTCATAGGGGTGGATGTGGAGAGATTGATTTTCTGAATGTATTTTGAAGGAACAGCTGACATTTTCTGACCTATCAGATCTGGAGAACGAGAGAGGTGTCAAGGATGATTGGGTTTGGATAATGGAACATGGAGGTGCTGTTGACTGTTAGGGAAATGTCTAGGGGAGAGTTGTCTAGGGCAGTGTTGATGGTGGAAACCAGGCACCCTGTTTTTGTTTTTGTTCTGAGATGCATGTTACACATCCAGGTGGTAGTATCAAGTAGGTACTTGGCTATATGATTCTATAGACCACAGGCTTTCAGTTGCACAAATTAAAGAAGGAGAAGCACCTTCTATTTGAGTTCCTTTAGATGAGCCTATGCTAGATGGGTGGACGAGTTATCTAAACATCCTGCCGCAGAGTCCCCACAGACTGAGAACCGCCATGTTTGGGACAGAGTGACAGCCACGTGGAAGCAAGGCCGGGAGAAATCAGGCTCACAGGTTAAGCCTGGCGGTGAGCTGGGAGAAGGAGCAGAGAGAGGAGGATGCTGGAGATGGGAGGGGGCAGAGCTACATGGCGGAAGCTGGAACCTACTGGAAGAAAGGTTCAGCTCTGAGCCAAAGGGCTTCCAAGAACTGGAGTGTCAAACAGCAGGGAGCTGTTGGCCCCCTTGTCTGCTGTGTTCACCAGTGCTAACGGCAGCAAGTCTTACTCCATATAGTTTTCCAATGAGCAGACACGAGGGCCACATAGGTAGAACACTCAGGGATAGTTTCTAAGACACATGACCAGTCTCAAGATTGCCTTCTTGGGTGTGGGTCCTGGAGCTTGAACCAACTGGGAAAGAGTAAATATTACCTTGAAATATCACGTGGGCCACTGAGTCCCCGAGGAGGGTTCCCACCAAGTGCTCTGTTGGCAGAGGCCCTGGGCCCAGGCGGAGTAGTCCCTGTGAACCTCTCCCAGCCTGAGCATGCCCTGCAGCCCTGATCTTACCTCCTTTGGCCCTCTACTGATGCGGCTGGCCTTGATGACAAATCCTCTTGGCCCAGGAGACTTTCCTTCTCCGGATTCCTGTGGAGAGCTTCTTAGAGCACTTGACTGCTGCGGTCCAGTGTCCAGGGGCTTGGCCGAGACCTTGTTGGCGGACACTAGGAGGAGGGAGGCCAGGTGTGGGGATCTTCAGCTACACGCTGCATTCTGTCCTTGGCTCACCATCAAAGGCTTTTTGTCCCCATTTGCTCAGAGCCTACCCAGAGGCCCCGGACCGTCTGTGAGCGCTGGAGGGAAAACCTGCTGGAGCACTACGGTGGCACGCCCAGGGATGACCAGTATGTGCCCCAGTGTGATGACCTGGGCCACTTCATGCCCCTGCAGTGCCATGGGAAGAGTGACTTCTGCTGGTGTGTGGACAAAGATGGCAGAGAAGTGCAGGGCACCCGCTCGCAGCCAGGCACCACCCCTGCCTGTAAGCACCCGGGGACTGCCCCCATTCGGCACACCGCTCGGAGGGTTTGCTGGAGGTCAACTGCCAGCTGTGGGTGAAGGTGGGGGAGCCAGGGGGTCACCAGGTCCAGTGAAAGAAGTCACTAATACACTGTGTTGATTTACATTCTGGTCTACCCGAGATCCCAATTTGGATTTCGTGTTTGGTTTTGTCATTAGCAGTTTCTGTAGTGAGAACATCTGGAACTCCATTCAACATGCAGTTACTCCTCCTCCCCAGCCCGGGGTGAAAGGAGACACGTGTCACCCTGGGGGCCCAAAGAAAAGCGGACACAATACTGGCTAGTTTCTTTCCTTAAAAAGGAAAAACCTCTTGCTTTGTTCTGAGGGAAATGTTTTGTTGTCTTCCTCCCTAGTAACTGGCAGTGTTTTTATATAATCTTTGGGCGGGGGGTGGGGGGGGAGCCTAGAAATTAGAATTTCTTTTAAGGAACATCTGGAACACATCTGTCTAGGTTAAAAACCTTTTGATGTTTTTGGAGGTTCTGTTATGTGGAAAGTAACTTCTTCCCCCTCCCCACCTACCCTTGTTTCCCACCCTGTTCTTTATACCCTCCTGCTCTTTGCCACGGCAGGTATCCCCACGGTTGCTCCACCTACAGTCCGGCCTGTGCCCCGGCCTGATGTGACCCCTCCATCTGTGGGCACCTTCCTGCTCTATGCCCAGGGCCAGCAGATCGGTCACTTGCCCCTCAATGGTACCAGGCTTCAGAAAGACATGGCCAAGACCCTGCTGTCACTGCATGTAAGTGGATTTCAGCTGTGGGGGGCAGGACTGCACAGGGCTTTCAAATCACAGCAAGGGCCAGAGGTAGAGGGAGGTCCTGGAGGGTTTCTGGGCTGTAGTCTGACACTGTCATGGGTCTGACACTGCTCTCACAGGAAGTGGGGGCACTGTTGCCGGGAGTCACATCTCACTGGCCCAGGCTTTCTCCGGTGGTTCATGGGGTTTCAGATACAGGGAGAGGGAGTTTGAGATTTGTCAGGATACTGAGGCAGTATAACGAGTCAAGACAAAATTGACAGAACCTTGACCCAAGTCCCCAGGATCCTCTCTATGCCAGACCTCTCCAGAGGGTCCAAGAAGACCACCCAAAAGGTGTGGTTTCTGTGGTCAGTTGAGAATCCCAAGTGGAAATAAATTAATGACTACCTCATTGTTGCAGTCCCCTCCCCTCCCATTCTGTTTCTGTGGATCAGTCTCTTCTCTAACTCCTTCACAGAAGCTCTGAGCAGAGGGCTGGGAAAGGAGCTTTCCCTAGATGCCTGTTGCTTCCTGCGCCAGCAGCATCCCTACTGTCAAAGCACTCCATTTTAGAGGAGCAATTTCTTCTCTAAAATGGAGAAAAGAGAAGGGGGTTCACCAAAAAGGCACTGCCACTTATAAAGGGAAGCCATCTGATTCCATTTCTAAACCTCATGCAGCAGGTACTTGCTCTTCTAGGGTACAGAACAGTATAATGTCCATGTTTGCCTTTACTTCTGGAACAAACTTTTTTTTCGGATTCCAAAAAAAGTTTAGAAGCAGCCAGTATTCAGAGGAAGATGTGTTTTTCCTTAAGATTTAGGTTTTGTAGTTGTGCTGGCCAACACGGGCATGCTCCTGTACAAGTTTCTCTAAAAGATGTAGAAACTGAGAAATTGCCAACACCTCAGTCTAACTATCCACCGAGTCTGACGGCTGTGCGGCATTTCTGAACTTGCCTCTCCTAGGGTGGTAGAACTGACAGAGAATGTAACATGGGCCGTAAGCATGTCTTGGGGAAATTTGTTTAAAATGACTTATTCTTCCAAGAAACTCTGAAATCAATACATGGCTTTTAACAGATCCCATGATTCCTTAGGTCAATGGAAGCCGACATGGATGTGCACTCCTGCCTGACACAGAGGACTTTTACTTTTTAAGTAAAACACACTTGACCTTCAGATTATTACCTATATACTGCCTACTTTTTCACAGGAGCCAAATCCTGCTTTATTCAGTGTTTTTTATTTTGACTCCTCTCCCAGAAGCATGTCCAGCCAGCCCCAGGAGGCTCTGTTAGGCAAGCCAGGAACCAGCGTGACCTCAGGGACAGCCAGATGGCCCCTAGATGTTGGCTTTGCACATCTGTTCAGTTTCTCAGACCAGGAGTCGGAGTTGGAAACTGTATGAAGCAAGTACTGTGCAGTTCTGCAAAGAAGTATCACAGACTAAGCATGTGAAAAAGAAGACTGCTTTTATTTAGCAATAAAGGGGAAAGATCTCCCTATCCAGAGGTTTGGTGACCACCAGTCTTCAGTTTCTTAACCCACCCAACTGGAGACTTTCTTTTACACAAGCATACAACCCTTTTGCTTCACAGTAAGGAAGCAGAGATAGGGGTGAGGGGATTACGCTTCACGGAGAAGATCATATTATAGGGGAAGGGGGAGTAGATTTTTGTCATCAAATGTTGGTGAATTTTGGAAAGACTGTTTCAAGAGTCTGGAAGGAATAACAGATTTTTTTTTGCCCGGTAAAACATTAAGAACTTAATTTGCTGAGCCTAACATTTGTCCTTTAATCACTAAAGGGGTTTTTTTTCATGAAGTCGTTTTATTACTGCTGGCAGTTAACAGCGCTTATTAAGCACTTGCTGGAGACTAAGGACCGATCAGGACACTGTACAAGAATTTACAGTATTCATTTTTAAAGCAGCACTATGAAGTAGGTACTGCTATCTGCATTTTGCAAGTGAACAAATCCAGGCATAGAGAGGTTAAGTTGCACACCTAGTCAGTGGCCAAGCCTGGCTGGGCCCCCAGAAGTCAGCCTCCAAGCCCACTTGTGTAACCATGCTGCTTATTAGCTGCCCAGGAGACTACATTACGGGGTATTCCCTACAGCCATGTGTGCAGCTGCTAAGAGCAAACTCCAGGGAAATGCAAAGCTCCTAATTCTTCCAGTTTCATGTTTTGGTCCACAAAGGGCTCCATAGTTGTGGGAATTGACTATGACTGCCGCGAGAGGATGTTGTACTGGACAGATGTTGCTGGACGGACAATCAGCCGTGCCAGTCTGGAACCAGGAGCAGAGCCTGAGACGATCATCAACTCAGGTCAGCAACTTTATCCAGAAGAAACTTTCTGTTTCATTTGACTCTACTAAGTGCAAAAAAAAAAAAAGTGCCATACAAGTTGCTTCACTGAGTGGTACCATACCAGTCCCTCTGGAAACACACATTCCTACGCAAGAAACGAGAAGGTGATTCTTACTCTGAGCCTGCTGAGAAAGAGGGCTCCCAACAGAAAGGGCTCACAGTGGGAACTCAGGGTGGCCACAGCTGCTGCTGCATATGCCTGGTGCCATCGGGCCAGTGGGTGTATCAGTCTAGAGGAGAATAAGAGGTGGCAGAAAAAGTTCCTCTGTTAATCTGCTGCTTGCAACTGAGTGCCTCTCAGGACTTTCTTTTTTAAACTTTTTTTTTTTAAAGATTTTATTTATTTGTCAGAGAGAGGGGGAGAGCAAGCAAGCACAGGCAGACAGAATGGCAGGCAGAGGCAGAGGGAGAAGCAGGCTCCCCGCCAAGCAAGGAGCCCGATGTGGGACTCGATCCAAGGATGCTGGGATCATGACCTGAGCCGAAGGCAGCTGCTTAACCAACTGAGCCACCCAGGTGTCCCTCTTTTTTAAACTTTTCAAACCTAATAGATCTCCCTGCTTCAGGTTCCCTTTTCATACCTGCAAATGCTCCAGTCCTGCCATTGTTCTATTTCCAGGTCTGATAAGCCCGGAAGGACTTGCCATCGACCACTTCCGTAGAACAATGTACTGGACGGACAGTGGTCTGGACAAGATAGAGAGAGCCAGGCTGGATGGCTCCGAGCGCCAAGTCCTCTTCCACACGGACCTGGTGAATCCGCGGGCCATTGCTGTGGATCCAATCCGAGGGTCAGCTGGGCTTCCCTATTCTCCTGCTACCTATAGATCCTATTCTGAAGCCCTTGGATTTTAAATGCCTTGTGGAGAGGGTCAGAACAAGAGTGTAAAAGCCCCAGTGCATGAGTTTAACAGTATTTACATCGGATCTACTAGGTGTAGACACTGTTCTGGGCAAAGACAAGGTCTATTCTTTCATGGAGCTCATACTCCAGAAGTAAGTTAGTAAACTAATGAATAAACTAGGAAATTATTAAGACTGTGGTACAATACACAGAGAATTCAGAGTATGTGAGAGGGACTAGGGGCTGATGCTGATCAGATGATCTGGCCAGGCTCCCTCACACTTAACCTGGAATGAGGTGGGTCTCCTTTAGCAATGCATTAGGAAATCCTAGTGTTGAAATCCTAGGTTTACCTTCATTAAATGGTGGAAACAACCAAAACTCAGAGACCAACACTTGTTTCCTAGACTGCATTTTCACTGTATTTAATTTATCCCATAGCAACTTGTACTGGACAGACTGGAATCGAGAAGCTCCTAAAATTGAAACATCTTCTTTAGAAGGAGAAAACAGAAGAATTCTGGTGAATAAAGACATTGGACTACCTAACGGTTTAACCTTTGACCCCTTCTCCAAACTGCTCTGCTGGGCAGACGCAGGTATTACTGATGGCTGCGAACACACCGCACTCCCTTACCGTGCTCTCTACCTCAGATTTTACAGCAAAGCCAGATCCCATCACACAGAACTTCTGGCTTAAATTTTTATCAGTACAGCACAGAATCTACTCCTTTAATTGGCGTATAAACCGTTGAAGAAATTTTGTAGTGGTATTTATAATCTTCCTGGGGTTTGAGGGGGAGGGCGGTGGTCTGTGACTTAGGTGGTAATTTGAGGGCTAGTACTATGTCCAACTCATTTTTGTAATGCTTGTCCACAAACACCTGGCCTAGTTTTTAAAGTAAAAATAAATTTTACTTAACTGCTGAAACTGACAAACTTAGATAACTGAACAAAGTTTTCTCTTTTTTTGCCAGTATAGGACATTTTTAAGTATCTATTGCTTTACCAGTCAATAGGCTATCATGGTGAGGACATTTGGAAAGTGATATGGCAGCATGGCCTTCAGTAGTAAGTCTGGGTTGCCAATACCCAAGTTCTCTCTTTCTGTAGTGTGATTTCCTTATTAGAGCAATTTGAAGAAATGCTGTATGTCTACTTTCATACTAAAGAATATGAAAAGGTGCATTCTTAAAGAGTTTATAATCTAACAAAAAGGATTATAATGTAGATGAGTTGCATTTTTAAAAATTTGAAATTTAAAGCCAGGTTCCATAAGAAACTTAAGTATTGCAAAATTTTGAAGACTACTTCCTTTACAGTGAAAAACATGAGCCATGTTACCATTTTAGCCACTTTTAATTCCTTATCTAGGAAATAAGGTCTTCAAAAAATATTTAAGGATTTTCGTTAAAAGGCATTATACATTGCTTATAAAGGGCAAGTATTTATCTAGATACTATGTTTACAACAATTTATAAGGTGAGACTTTAAATAGAACAAAGTTTGTCTCTAATGTCCTACTTTGGGAGAAAAAATGCAATCCTCTCTTCCAAGAAAGGATTAAGAGTCTCAATTCTAAAAACTAGAATGCTATTAAACAAACTGAAGACTGGTAATAGAAAGGAAAATTTTCATTTCTAATTTGTATCACTGCACTGGGAATAAAATGTCTTATTTCCTATTCTACCTTTGTTTCCTTTTGGAAGGCCTCTACCTGCCACAATTGTTTTTGGCAAAAAATTTTTTCTCATGGTATGAAAGGATCTCATTTTCCCTCTCTGATGTTTTAAAAGGAACCAAAAAACTGGAGTGTACACTTCCTGATGGGACTGGACGGCGTGTTATTCAGAACAACCTTAACTACCCCTTCAGTATTGTTAGCTACGCAGATCACTTCTACCACACAGACTGGAGGAGGTGAGCCTGACACACCCTGGCCAAGCCTGAAAAGGCAACCTAGTCTGGAGGGCATATCACCATTAGTAGCATTTTACCTAATGTCTCTAATGACTTTAGTAATTAAACTCTCCACTGAAGCTTTCATTACCTCTTAATTAGTAGATAACATTGTTCAAGTGTTACTGCTTTTAAAATCATAATGGTATTGCTCACAGGTTGCTTAAAAATGGCAGAGATGATACTAAACTGTCTAAGAAAGGAAGTGCATTAATCTAAATCTGATCTTCAGAGAATAAAAGACTATACTTAAGTGGGACCATGAGGTATATTAGCTGTAGGATTTAAACTGATTTTTAGAAAATGACATTATGGACATATTAGTTGTCCACCTGGGAGAAGGAAAAGTACTGTAATTTAGACTAGTTCTCCAAGGAGGGATATTAAAAACATATCTAGATGTCTAAGCCTTTCTACCCCATCCTTTGCAGTCTTGATTTAATTGGTCTGGCAGGAGGTCCAGGCATCAGTATTTTAACAGCTCCTCGAGTAATTTGTTTGGCAAGAGCTGAGAAGCACTGATTTATACCAGTGGTTCTCAAAATTTAGGGTAGCATCAAAATCATTCCAAAGGATTGTTAAAAGAGACTGCCAGGTCCCATCCCATAATTCCTGATTCAACAGATCTGAATTGGGGCCCAAGAATTTGTATTTTTAGCAAATTTCCAGATGACGCTGGTCTGGGGACCACTTTGAGAACCACTGATAGAGGAAAATCTTCGAATCTAAAGGAGTCAAAACACACTTGGTTAAATTAAAAAGATACTCGGGGCACCTGGGTGGCTCAGTGCTTAAGCCTCTGCCTTCAGCTCAGGTCACGATCTCAGGGTCCTGGGATCGAGTCCCGCATCGGGCTCTCTGCTCAGCAGGGAGCCTGCTTCCTCCTCTCTCTGCCTCTGCCTGCCTCTCTGCCCACTTGTGATCTCTCTCTGTCAAATAAATAAAATCTTAAAAAAAAAAAAAAATTAAAAAGATACTCTAGAATGCTGGCTAGCAGAGATTCTCTACTGAAAGTAACTTTTTTCCCTATCCCACAAATTTACTCTTCCTTTCTGTTACCAGGGATGGTGTTATATCTGTAAATAGAGACAGCGGCCAGTTTACTGATGAGTATCTCCCAGAACAGCGGTCTCATCTCTACGGGATAACTGCAGTCTACCCCTACTGCCCAGCAGGTAAATAAAATGCTCAGGCTGCTCCTTTAGACAAGCAGGGTAGAGAACGATGTTTCTGGCAACCGATTACTCTTGGCTCAAATACAGCTGCTGCCACTGACACCACTGAGAGCCACTTTGAATGGGAAAGTTAATGGCCATCACATAGGGAAGTAAAGACTGTTCACCCCTAAGTCCACCTAGCTCGACCATACACAAAAAAGATCAGCCTATTAGAATATTTCCCCTTTAAAATACTTGCTGTGGCAACAGGATTATAAAATATTCACCCACTGTTCCTTTCACCTCTACTCACAGGAAGAAAGTAAACATGGCATCATAAAGGACTTGGAGTTTACAATCAGAATCTGGACCCTAAAGAACATTTACTGCAAACAAAGGTGAAGAAAGTGGAAAAAGGAATTGGACTTACAAGTTGAACACTTTCAGTACAAAAAGACTCTATCTTGTGAAAAGTTTATACCTCAATCTTTACTACTGTATTTTGAAAAACAAAAGTTACTACAGGTTTTAAAAAGTAACCGTTTTAATTATTGCTTATTAAGCAATTTTTTATAAACATTTCTATCATATTTACAAGGTCCAATGCATTCAACGAAGAACCAATAAGAATATGTTAAAACCCTAAATCTAATTTTTGCTAAGAATTCTTCCTGGCCAAGTAATTAAAAGTAGGATGGATCAGTATAAAGACACAATCCCAAGGATTATAAGCCTTGATCTAGAGAAGACTATGCAGAACTGGTGGGGAAAAAAACAACTTATTTATAGTTTCCCAGCAAAAGTTGTTTTTTTGGTTTTGTTTTTTTTACCTCTGCATCACTGCATTTCTATTTATATTAAAAGGTGCTAGAATGTTTCAATTTGTATCTAATGATCCTGTAAGTCCCTCTATAGTTACCCACAGAAGTTACTACATTTTTAAATACCAAAGATGTAACAATTCTCAAATTTTCTAGATTACTCCAATAAAATATTTTAAGTTTTCCTATGATTTGAGGATCTGTATGTCTATATAACAAAGCTGGGGGTTGGCATGTACCTCAACCACAAAAGAGGATGATTAATTATATAGACACAGAAACATAGCAGTCAAAAAAAAAATCCACTTTTCCTGAACTTTATTAAAGAAAAAGCAATGATGGTAAATCTTGAGAACATAGTCAAATTTCTAGGATTCTTCCCTTGAAAATGTGACATTTGATTTCCAAACACATGCCAGAGCATACATGGTTCCCAATTGTACTAAGTAGGTGAGAAGCTGAAATCCTAAAACGTTCATCTTCCAACTTTCCCCAGTCTGTGGTCTGTCTTTGGATCAGCAATAATTGCCTGAACAGCTACTATGGCTTCATTAATTTTTGTCTGTAGCTCTCTGAGCTCTTCTATATGCAGCAATCGCAGAATTTGAGCAGCTTCATTAAGAACTGCATCTATTTTATAAGAAAACTGCATTAATCAGTATTCAAGACCATTTACTTGCCCATTTCTCCCCCAAATATTCAGCTAGTCTCTAAAAATAGTTTGAGTTCAAACAAAATCACTCACCTCCTGTGTCAAAACCAAGAATATGTTTGTCTAAAGCAACAGGCAAGCCCTTAAATAAAAAGAAAAGGACAAAATGAAACTTTATAGTTAAGAATCATGTTCTTTTCTCATCTGTAACTGAAAATCAGCTAGCTGTTCTGTTAACCCTTTTAGCTGCAGTGGCAAGTGGGGTGGAGAATGTTCTCTAAATTTGCCTTTTGAGGAGCGAAAGAATGGCCTCTGCGTGTAGTGGGAAGCCTGTTCCATCCCCCATTCCCTCCCGTAAGACTAGGCTATAAAGCAGTTGTTCCTTTTACAGCTATGCTCTGTCACTGCTGCTATGGAAGGGTAGATGAGCAGGGCTGCTGCTGTCCTGTTTTAACTCCAGTAAACAGCAGAGTACAGGGCAAATGGGATAGAATTACTTTTAATATTTCTGAGCACATTAATTTGTCTTTATACAAAATCTAAAATATGTATTACTTTTCTTTCAGCTAGCATGATGATTACCAGCTTACCTAGAGTTCTTTGGAAATTACTCTGAAATCAAGGAAAATGAGCAAACTTTAAACCATTTAGTTAACCCATCAGTACCTCTACAGAGTTATGCCAAAGTCGGCAAACATGATGCTGAACTCTATGGAGTTCACGTAACAAGAACAGGCAGTCTAAACTCTGCTGATCATACTATATAAAATCTATACTTTCAATGTTACAAAATGCTACACTGTCACTACTCGATTCTTGCCTATTAATGCAAACCTACCTATGCTCCAACTACTTTAAAATAATACATTATATAAGTGAAGAAATAAACAGGCATGTAAATGCAGCAAGCAAAACTAACAAGTAGAATTGCACTGAGTGGCTTTCTATGTCAGTCTTGTTTTCATTTTATTTGCCAAGAGACCAAGGAACAGCTGCCCTAAAGATCCTGACCAAATGCCCCAAGAGCTAGTTATGGTTATAAACAAGAACACTCACTGTAAGAACTTCTCCTCTATATTACTATTTTGCATGGTACCTTGAGGGGACACTAACTTAAGACCAGGAGCACTGAAAATTTTACTTTCCAAACAAAAGCAAAAAGATCTGGCCATGCCCTTATTTGCACTGCCCTCAAACCAAAGGCACAGTTTTGCTGCATCGATGAATGCGCGAATGATTTTATTATGCCAGAACAACTTACCGTCTGTTCTACAGTGTGGGTGAGCTGATCTTTAATCCAATTTCCAGTGGCCTAATCCATACATAATTAATAAGCAATAAAAGCCTTTAAAACAAACAGTGTTTTTTAGGGGGAACTACACTGCCCTGGCATTAAAAACCTTTTCACACTGCTGGACCTTGATAAAAAGATGGGATCAGAGGACAAAAGACATTGAGGAATTAGGAGAGAAAAAAAAAGGACCAGAATCTAGAATGTCCCTTGTGCCCAAGATATTCATCGCAGTATCTCTGCACAGTAAGAAGCATTATCAGACAACTGCAGACGCTGCTGCTAATCCCTGAGGACATTTCTCTACACAGTCCAGTCAGTGAGACTTCAGGGTGAATCTGAATTTCTAGTGCACTTCATCTAAAATATTGCAGAATTCAGGGAAAAATAGGGTATATGGTTTCCTTAGCCTACAAAGTAGGACTGAAAAATGACAGGTGCAGTCACCTGTACCCAGGAACTTACACTCTAATATAGACTCTATGTCCCTACCCCTTCACCTGGGATGGTCAACTAGCTCATGTAGGCCTTCACACACAGATCTCTGTCCCTAACTACCATAAGAGCGCTGGCTCTTCAATCAGACTGCCTGAGCTCAACCACTTACCAACTAGGTGACCTTAGGTAAATTACTTTCTCATAAGTGATGCTAAGAAATGTGAATAAAATGAGAACAGATTTCTCTGAAGAAACAAAAGAGAAAGGACAGGATTTAGGTCAAAAGAAGGAAATTAATAAAGATAATGTGTGTTCTATTTTCCAGCAACTAATCAAAATAACCCAGTAAATTTCGCAAGGTAAATACTCTTAAAATAAACAACTGGGCACGTGCAATGGTTTGTGCTGGTAGACTGTGGGTATACTACCAATAACTGCTTTAAAGTATGAAATAAGTTTATTTTTCACTGAATAATGGCTATAATTTGCTTAAGAACCAAATTCAATCCCACTGAAATAAGCTACCCTTTCTCCAAGCAGTTCTAACAAAGAATGGTTATCTTAAGCAGATACATACAAAATTTAAACTCATGACAATACCAGAAGAAATTTTCATTACTAATTAATTTAAAATTTATTGGAAAAAATAACGCATACCTCTTTCGTTTGATTTGCTTTAGCAACTGCATCCTGTGTCAGGCGCTCCTGGACCAAAATGCGAATTGCCTAAGAAAAACAAAAGTAGTTTTTATTTTTTTATTGGCTGTTCACCTTTTCTGCTCTGAATCTAGAGAATAAGGATACCAAATTTGATGAAGTTAGAATTACCTAGTTCATTAACAAAATCAGCCAATAAAAACAAAACTGCTGACAGAATGAAAGTTTTCATTTTAATACTTTATAATGTGGAAAGATGCTCTCAACAATTAACAGCACTTTTTGGAATAGGTAATTTATATTCATGAAAAATTGTAACAAAGGATACGTGGTTTAAACAAAAAGGGGGGATCTCCTTCTTACCCAAGACTCAACCATCCCTCTAGACAATGACTGGAACCAGATTACTGTGTATCCTTACAAGGATTCGACTGTATTACAAGTATGCTCAAGCATAAATGCGCACATACACGCAAACTCCTGACACAAAGGGTAGCATATCGTATACACTGTCCTTGACTTTTGTTCACTTAATTATAGTGAAATGTTTTCACTTCCCTCATACAACACTTTTTTTCTTCATCACCAAGGTGTTTTATTATGGCAGACACAAGTGCATTCATGTACCTACACACACTCAAAAACTAAGGTTTTTTAAAATGGAATTTTAATTAGTGGATAACAATTGTAACTGAAGGGTAGAAACTTGAAAACTTACTAATATAACAAGCCAAATGCTACATTTAAAAGCCATTATACCAGTCTTTAATAGGAGTCACAAATTTATTAATCAGTCTAGTTGCAGAATAGTCAATGATGTGGCAAACCTATCAAGAGGTTTTCCATCTTGTCATGGATTGTTTGAATGCTTCATGCAGCTTACAATTTTATAAAGCTTTTGATTATTGATTTATACCTTTCCCCTTTGGGTTTTTAAAGTCTAACAAAAGCACCCCAGGTATGCTAGTCTCTTTGTCTTCTCACTCAGTTTATGATTAAAGGTGACATGACCACTGCACAACTGTTCCAAAGCAATTTACATAATTCCTGAGTAAAGAACGAAACCTTGAAAGAGCTAAATTTTAATAAAAACAATTAATCTCATTTTTTGAAGTTTTAATTTATTTATTCATTTAAGTAATCTCTACACCCAAGTGGGGCTCAAACGCATGACCCTGAGATCAAGAGTCACATGCTCTACTCACTAAGCCAGCCAGGCAACCCAACTTTTTATCTCTTGGCATCTAATAGGAGTTGAGAAAATCTGAGTTAACATGCAGATTCAGTATAAAGAATTATAATAATCTAGAAATAGTTTTTCTCTTAATACAACTATCACTTAGTACATATAATTCTAAAAAGTAGAATAAGTTACGGCTAATCTCTTGTGGGTAAAATGGAATTTAACTATAAAATTTACTGCAAAGTAGATTAAGGTATTTACATGTATAAGGTATAGTCAAATGCTTGTCAATTTCTCATAAAATCAGTAACAATTTCTATAATAATTTCCAAGTCTGGAATCTTAAGTATCTTAAATATTACTCCTGTCCCTCCCATCCCATACTGTCAAAGTTATGTGACATAATCTTCTGAAGTAGGAGTATATTCTTCACTTAGAAATAAGAGACCTCTTTCAGATCACTGAGTTCCCTGAAGTACAGATATGAACTGAGTGGCCTATTTAGGATGGGGCACTAGAAAAACAAAAACATGCAGTCCTCAAAGAGATTCTGGGGTATTTTTTTTTTTTCTTTAAAGATTTTATTTATTTGAGAAAGAGAGAGCGAGCGAGCATGAGAGGGGAGAAGGTCAGAGGGAGAAGCAGACTCCCAATGGAGCTGGGGAGCCCGATGTGGGACTTGACCCCGAGACTCCAAGATCATGACTTGAGCTGAAGGCAGTTGCCCAATGAACTGAGCCACCCAGGCACCCTGGGGTATGTATTTTTGACCAAATCTACCATGACTCATTTGGCATTTTCTATTATCTTAGTTAATACAGATCACAAATCTTTGAAAGGACTAAATAAAGGTAGAAACATACAGGAAAAAGAAGAGACCACATGGTCAGAGTGCCTAGATTAAAATTCTGGCTCTCTCATTTTCTGTGTCATCTTGGACATTATCTATCCTCTTTAGGTCTCAATTTCTTCGTATTAAAATGAAAGGATACCAGCATCTACCTCCACTACCTCCGGGATTGTTGGGAATGAAATCCTCTTTGCCAAAGACTGAGCACAGCAGCAGGCACAAAGTGAACACACTTTGGTATTAGTTGTTATTAGATAATCTAAATAGACGAAATATGAAATGAAATCTGCGCTAAGTACCACATTCCTCCACATTCTGGCCATTTAGTCATATATCAGTATGTCAAACATAGGTAATTTTTAGAAAATGAGGTCTTTCTTCTCCATACAGAGTTTCTGTCAAGAATCAAGAATATGAAACCAACCTTAAGCATTACCAGGTAATCATCATGACGCTGAATCTGAAGAAGGTTAGCCAAAGCCATTACACCAGCCTTAAAATCAGGATTATTTACTATAAAAGATTAAAAATGGAAACTTACAGCTCTGCAAGCATGTAATTATAAACATATATATAAGCATATAAACTTACAAAAAACATTTTTAATTTTCCAATAACAAGAAAAAAAAAACCTCTTCGTTTTTAAAACTGCTGCTGCTTAGAGCAGTGCAGGGGCATAGACCATTAGGTAAACTGATGAGGTCAATGGGTTCCCTATTGATCAGCCACATTGACCAAACCATGAATTACCAAGTTAACTCATGTTAGGATTGTGCTGTAACTTTTTCTGCAAGGCACATTTACATGGGACTTTTAAGTAGTATTTCTTCCCAAAGCTATTAATTTTAAACTAGATCCCTTCAGTGGACAATTTTCCCAAAACCTTTTCTCTAAGCAGCTGTAGTCTGTCTAAGCAGCATACTAATTCATAAGGGTAAGGAGCTTATTAATCCATGAGAGTAACTTGTAAATTTTAAGTCACAATGAATCTATCATGAAAGAATACTTAAATTATTATAATACAATCTTTATACTTTTAAAAAGAGAATACTTAAAAGTATCTGGAAATGAAGATGACAAATTTTACCACTTGTCTCATGTCATTAGATTAGAAAAAATATTTTACGCATCCAGGAAGGCAAATAATCACCACCATGATTAAATACAAATCAGACCCCCAAATCAGTATGAAGAAATCAAAGAATAGCATTCTAACATTCAGATATTCAGCTATATGAGGAGGGAGAAAACATACTGTAAATGCTAATAAAAACAACAGAAAATAAAACATCAACATAAAGCATTCCTAATTTACTAAAACCAAGTCAACCCAAGGTTCCTCAATCTAAGAAATAAAAAACATGTAAGGGACCAAAAATGTTGATGATATGCACTTACATACTTACCATCCAAATTGATCAATGGCTCTGCATTTTTAGCTGCATTGTCAGCATTTTTTGTGTTATCAGGTACCAAGTCCTTGTATTTTTCAGCTGTAAACACAGGCAAAAATACAGTTTGTAGAACTGTACCTTAAGGTAAAATAAATATTGCTTATTTACGGAATTTAACTGAGCCAAACTGATTATAAGCGTAAGATAACTCACCCAAAGTTATTTTTATGCTATAAAAAAATCCATTAGAAGGCAATGTGATTGTAGCTTCCTTTTTTTTTTTTTTTTTAATTTATTTATTTGACAGAGAGAGATCACAAGTAGACAGAGAGGCAGGCAGAGAGAGAGAGAGAGAGGGAAGCAGGCTCCCTGCTGAGCAGAGAGGCCGATGAGGGACCCGATCCCAGGACCCTGAGATCATGACCTGAGCCGAAGACAGCGGCTTATCCCACTGAGCCACCCAGGCGCCCCTGATTGTAGCTTTCTGATTAAGCTAAAATGTTTACTGAAATATCTATACAAATATCTCCTCATTAACATTTCTAAAAGTTAAGACATTTCAAACACCATCTACATTTGAGAAGAGAGGGTGTGCATTTACAGTTTGCTCAGAAACTTGGCAGGGGTAGAACAATGGAAGGAAAGTAGGTAGAGGTTACATGAGATTAAATACAGACTTACTAAAAAGTTTTTTTCCAAATTTTTTGAATGCCATATATGGAATCCAAAAACCTTGTCTTCTAAAAAAAAAATCAGCATTTCAAATACACCATCATCAAAAATAAACCTAAATTAATCGCATGGAGACCTGAAACTCAGAATTCCAAAGGCAGCTTTTATTACCTTCACTTGAGAAATACCTAACAAAACTTAAAAAGACTTTACAAATATACGTATTTACTAATAATTCACTAAACTTAATACCCAAGATGCCATCTTTGGTTACAGTGCTTCTGTGATTTCTGAGTGAAACAAGAGGGAAAATAAAAGCATCAAACTTTAAGTCAGACAGGGATTAGTGTAAAGGAGTTCCCACTGGCCAAAACTGGAATGGCGTGAACATCAAAACAACAAAAAAACATTGTGCCCACTGAGTAAAAGAATCCATATATCTACACTAATTTAAATAAAAATAAATTGGAGAGATAGTGGAGAGAAGAGAAAGCGCCTCTTTACAGCAAAAAAGCCAACAAATAAATGTATAACAAATGATGAAATTAGAAAAACACCTCTAGCAATCATCAACATAGTAATTGACTCAGGCAAGAAAAATCAAATGGAAGCTAAAGTTTGGGCTCAAGTTTGAAGAGCAAAAGCATACTAACATCATCTCAAAGTATCTCCCCACAAGATACATATTTATTACAGAGGGGAAAATATTAACTTTACAGTGGAAAAAACCTTATCGAAGTGATGAGAACAACGTGACCAGTAACAGGGCATATCACTAACTTAAACGAACACATTAGTTCTGTGTTATTCTTAACAAAAGTACAAACCTTGAACCTACTTATGAAGAAACCTCAAACAAACCCAAACTGGGAGACATTCTACAAAATGAATGTCAGCATCACGAAGCACAAATAATGACTGAGTAAATGTTCCAGATGATAGCAGGCTAACGAGATATAATAACTGAATGAAAAACATGGTCCAGGACTGCTTTTGTTTTTTGCTTTTATAGAGAACATTGTTGAGACAACTGGTGAGATGTGAGTTGTAACTATATATAACAGTATTGAATCAGTACTGTAATTTTATGTAAGATGGTGTCTTATTTATTTTCTGTATATGTGCATTTAAGCATGTAATGGGGAAAGAACGTTTTTAAGTTATCAAATGATTGAGAAAAAGTTACATATGTGCATATGTGTACATAGACAATAAGGCAAATGAAGTAAAATGTTAACATTTGCAACATATGGAAATGTGAAAATTCTTTGTACTATTTTGCAACTTCTGTTAAGTCTGAAATTATGTCAAAGTTAAAAGAAAAACATTTTAAGTCAGATTTTAATCACCTTAAATGACAAGCTAATGAAAGGATTTAAAAAATGTTAAGGCACAGACAATAAAAATCCACAATGGTTTCATCAAATAATAAAAAATTTAAATACCTTAAACATCAGAAGAAAGCAACATATTAATGTAAAACAAAACAACAATAGCACCTCCTGTTGATAAGGGATAGTATTACTACTTTAAACCCTTTTCCAAAAAATTACAAACTTGTTTTCTAGTTTAAACTTTAAATATGCTTTTGATACTGCTTACTTTTCAACTATAATTCAACTAACGCTTCAAATAAAATTCAACTACAATTTTTCCATATCAAACATTTACCATATTTCAGATGCAAACTCAGTTTTGTTTCGTTTTGTTTTTTTCACTAAAAAAGACCATGCTATTATGTACTTAAATGTACCTAAGAGCAACTGTCAACTGCAAGGACACACAATCATATGGCATCTACTGTTCTTGGTACCTATGTAACCTAAACTGCACTATTATAAAAACGGGACACGTGAAATAAAAGAAGGGTAAAACAAAAATAAACTGAGATGTGAAAATAATTTTGGGGGTAATAGCTGAAAAACACTTTGGAAAAGCTGGAGAAAATTTTGTTGCAAATTAACTAACAGAGTTTCTACCAACTCAGACCACAACAGATTTTGCTGAAGACCCTAAAAGTCAACTAATGCTACCAAGGCTTATGATTACGTTTATTTATAAAGAAAGAGAATCATAAGTGTTTTCTTTCTAAACTAAAACTGAAAGTACAGAAAGAGCTTAAAACTTTCCTGAAGATTTCTGCCATAAGGCTTCTGAAATTTAAGTCTGAGGTACCAGCGAAAAAACAGCTGGCTGATGCTCCGTATCAGTATACATAAGCATTCATACACTGTATTCATCAAACATTTATGAAAGTTGATAAACACATCTATTGTATCTGAAAAACTATGTCTGATACTGTGGCAGTAAAATCATGACTAGTGTCCTGCCTCTCCACCCCTCAGCCCCAAGATGTTCATTATCCCAATTTCTGGAACCTATGATTATATTTGTTACATGGAAAAAGGGACTCTGCAGATGTGATTAAATTAAGGACCTTGAAATGGGGGATTATACTGGATTATCCAGGTGGGCTCAATATAATCACAGCATCCTTATAAGGGGGGCAAGAAGATCAGAGTCAGAGAAGATGTGACAATGCAAGCAGAGTCACAAGAGAGATTTGAAGCTGCTATGCTATAACTCTTAAGATAACCCGGCCAGAGTCAAGGAATGTAGGCAGCCTTAAGAATGCGAAAAAGACAAAGAAATGGATCTCCTACAAAGCCTCTAAAACGAACCAGCCCTGCAGACAAACTGACTTTAGCCAAGTAGGACAGATGTTGGACTTCTGACCTCCAAAGCAGAACTGTAAGATAATGAATTGTCTTAAGTCACTGAATTTGTGGTAATTTGTTACAGCATCAGTAAGAAACTCATAGTAGTACTACATAGGGAAAAAAGGTTGAGTATCAGCTTTTTTAACTTAATGAGGCAAATAAGACATATAAACAAAATGGCAAGTGACGAATGACAAAAATATAAAGGCAAAGAGCTATGAAAGTTGAGAAAAAATATTACTGTTGCTAGGTGCCATTTAAGCTGGATCTTACAAGCATGAATAGGATTTAGATGTGTATAGATAGACTGACATGGCATAATGGCCAAGGAAAAGTGTAAGCAAAGACATCTAGGGGAGATAAAAAGATTTAAACAGGAAACAGCACTCTTATAGTCTGGCTGGGATGTCAAGTATGTGAATACTGGTTAGATGCCAGTTATCAAAGGCCCTGAATACCAGGCCAAAGGATCTGGAGCTCTTTTCATTGAAAAAGGGAAAGCAATGTTGTTTCTGAATATATAATAAGAGGTTCTTTGAAAGCAAACTGTGGCATTCTAAAACATTTATGTTTCAAAAAGTAAGCCTGGTGGGCCATGAGGATGAAAACAAAGGATGACACTAATGGGAGATGAGTCTGAAAGATACTACAATAATCTCAGCAGAAAATATAAGAGCCTAAACCAGGGTGGTAGCAGTGGGAATGAAGAAAGGGTACAATGGACATCGGAAAAGATGGATGGTGACAGAATGGGAGGAAAAAGAAGACAATGATCAAAAAGTCTTCAAAAGGGGCACTTGGGAGGTTCAGTTGGTTATGCATCGGACTCTTGGGTTTCAGCTCAAGTCATGATCTCATGGGTCCTGAGGCAGAACCTCGCCTCGGGCTCCATACTCAGCAGAGAGTCTGCCTAATGTTCATTCCCTCTGTTCCCCCACCACCACCCCTGACTCTGTGTGCACACATGCATGCTTTCTAAAATAAACAAATCTTTAAAAAAAAAAAAAAAAAAAAAAGCTTCAAAAGCAGAAGATGAAAAGGACTGGGAAGTGACAGCCAGATAAAAGAGAACAACATAAAACTCAGAAGATGCAGGAAGATGCAGGTAAGATAAGATAATTGGATCCTGCATTTAGACACTGGCAGGCCTTTCAAAATGAAATAGTCTAATGAGAGGAAACACAAGTTTACTGGAAATTTTTTTAACTACAGGTACTAATATTAAAAAGTTTCCAATATTATTTTTTTTAAATATTTTATTTATTTATTTGAAAGACAGAGATCACAAGTAGGCAGAGAGGTAGGCAGAGAGAGAGGGGGAAGCAGGCTCCCCACCAAGCAGAGAGCCCGATGCAGGGCTTGATCCCAGGACTCCGAGATCACCACCTGAGCCGAAAGCAGAGGCTTTACCCCACTAAGCCACCCAGGGACCCCGTAAAATTTCTAATATTATAAGTGTCTATAATAAAATAACATGAAACATATATAATAAACATATTTTGGCCTATAGTACCTATTGGCATTAGATCTATGTTTCAGTCTCTTGTGAAACTACCTGCTGCAAACAATACTCTGAAATCCTATCAATTCTAGGACTCTAACAATTTAATCCAGAAGGCTAAGGTGCAGACTGTAAAAGACAGCAAATTTACCAATTTAATGTTACTTGGTGAGAAGACAAATACCAGGAAACACCATTCCCAAATTCTAAAAGAAAAATCTAAATACCAATGAAAGATAGTTGCTTTTAATGTCTTATGATAAAAAAACAAAAACAAAAAAACAACTTTTTTGAAGAAAAGTCTTTCCTAGACAATTTAGGAGTTATAGGGGATGAGAAATGAACACAGAAGGATGGTTATGAAAGTAAACTTTTCACCAGATGCTAAAAAGAAAAATGAGGATATATAAAACTTATAATGAACCAGAGGTGAAACAATGTAAGACAGAGAAACTCAAATTGTTAAGTCCCTACTTTGAAACACTCCTTTTGTTCCCTTTCCTCTTCCTTTCTTTAAAACACACATTCCCCACAAAACATACCATTATCTCCATATTCAAGTCTAACAGCTAAACCAAGAAGCCAGTCAATTGCTTCTTGTCGATCTTGAATCTTGAAAGGACAGTTAACATCTTTGAGATACTGTGAAGGAAAAAAAATATCTAGTTTCATTATTACTATAATGTCACAGAATGAAAAAAATGATAGAGTTGAAAAAGATCTTAGTTTGGATCTCTAAGAATATAAACAACATTTCCATTACTAAATTGTTGATGTAATTATATAATCCAAAGGAAGGAAACATTTAAGTGTACCACTTAAGGGAAAAAAGTACTTCCATCATGCTTTTTGAAATTTTTACTTTTGGAGATTCCAGGTAGGGTGCCACTGATCTAAAACAACTTCCTTATTTTACGATGAGGAAAAAAGGCCTAGATATTAACACTTGCCAACAGTTACACAACTTGATTGAGAACTTGAACATAAACTTTCTGATTCCAGGTCTGAAAACACATAGAATGATTTAAAAACAAACAAACAAAAAGCTTTCAAAAGAAGAATATACAAATAAACCAATTACTATCTAAACCAAGCTTTCATATTATGGAAACGTCACTGAATACAGTAAGCAAAGTGAAACATGTGTAGAATGTAACCAAGCATTTTAGATGATTGCCAGAAGCTGTATAGCCAGAGACCACTGTACTTCAAATGGGTCTCTTAGGAGCTAAAAATCTCGTTTCAGGAACAACGCTATTAGTCAAAACTTCTACAACTCCTTTTGGATATCCTTTTGGGCCTAATTAATAAATCAGTACTTTTTAGCTGTAACTCATTTTCTAACCAAAAATTTCATACCCCTGCTATAAAACACCTCATTCACAAGATATGGTCATGATGCAGAACACAAATCCACCTTCAAAGTATAAAAAATTACCAATATTAAAGATATCCAAAATGTCTCGTGATCTGAAAGTAATTCAAAAGTTATGAATATGCTTTAAACAACTGACATCATTCCAAAGAGACCAACTTGAAAGACAGTATCTGTTTGGATTGTAAGTTCCAATATATTTAAGTTATCCTACTTTACTATCATTTCTAGGTGTTTTTCATTAGAAAAATTTTTATTCTTCAAATACCCTTCTGTGAAACTATGTGTCTCGCACACATGAATGGGTCATGAAATGTGATATAAACAAATATAAAATCCTAACAACATATTTTCAGGTCTTAAAAATACCAAAATTTCAAAACAAAACAAAACACCTTTTTAAGAGCAAAAGAAAATAATCCAGTAGTAGTGATAATGGTAGTAGACGCAGGGGAAATAATAAAGCATATAGCACTTGCTATGGGCTGAGCATAGCTATATATCACCCATTAACAATACACACCGCTGCTGTGACATAGGAACCACTGTTATCCCATTTATTGACAACACTGAGACACGGAAAGCTTAGTGAAACTTGCCTATGGTCATAGAACTAGTGTATAACTTACACAATTCCCTAATTCATAAACTCTTGATTCTAAAGAGAAAGTATAAAAAATTACCAATATTAAAGCTATCCAAAATGTCTCATGATCTGAAAGTAATTCCAAAAGTTATAAATCCCTTTGCTGTGGCAAATAAAAATTTAGTCAATTTTCATATTTTTAAGGGAAAATACCTTACTCTCCAAAGTAACACAGCTGATTAAAATGTTTAATATAATGATACTAGAAAATGTGATTTTTATTCTAATTTGAAAACAATTCCCCTTTCTGCAAAAATGTTACTACAATTAAACTAAGTCAATCGGAAAATTATTCTAGCCACAAAAACAAGCTATTATCCACAGACCTTTTCAGGATTATTTATAATTTTTTTTTAAGATTTTATTTATTTGATCACAAGTAGGCAAAGAGGCAGACAGAGGAGGAAGCAGGTTCCCTACTGAGCAGCAGCCTGAAATGGGGCTCGATCCCACGATCCCACGACCCTGGGATCATGATCTGAGCTGAAAGCAGAGGCTTTAACCCACTGAGCCACCCAAGCGCCCCTTCAGGATTATTTACATTGTACACAACAATGGACATCTTTATACGTTAAACAGAACCACAAACAAGAAATAATCTTAGTTTTCAAGCACGTTTAAGTGTCTTACTTTAATAAAATAAGTGTGTTATCGCTATCTTTTGGTCTAGGAAAAAATCTGATTTTGGTCACCTTTACCATTTATGGAATACATGTGACCATTTATTTAAGAAACCCCATAGTGTTTCCAGACAAAATTTTCTAACACTGAAAACTTGCAAAAGGTAATATGATTTGTTTTAAAGACAAACATAATAAAGTTAAATCCCTGAAATCCAGCTTTCCTAACACTGATCATTTTTATTTTTACTTATTTTAAAAGAACAAAGTAATTTTAAGCTTAACTGTCTTCATATAATTTTTAGAAAAGCTCTCTGTACTACTTTTGTTTAACTTTCTAATTCATTACCTTTTCAAAGAACTTGGGCCAGTCACTGCTGTGGATGTTTCTTAAATTACCTCTGTCTTCAATCTTGTAGTGTCTGATTTTCTGGTCTTCAAGCCAAACAATAAAGTTTCTAAATTCTGTTTCATCTGCAACAAAAACATTTCATAAATTACTAGAAACACTAGATAAGAACACTTTCTTCTAACAAATAAGTGGTCTCGTGGATTTTTTTTTTTTAACTCAAAGAGTAATTATCTGAGCTGCCTGAAGTAGGAGTTGAAAGTGCAGGTTTTGGATGAACGGAATAACAAATATTCTGTTCAAATTCTGGCCTGCATTCATATTCCAGCTACAAACGCTCAGTGGTTGTGTGAACTTGGGCTAATCACCTTAAATTATTGAGCCTCAGTTTGAGTTACAAAAACCCTCTTGGGGTTTTTATGAAAATAAAATAAAGATAATAGCAGCATCTGGCACATAGTTTTGCTATTTAAGTGTTGGTTATTATTCCAGTTCTTTTGAGAGGGGAAAATGAGGGAGGACTGGGCAAAGTTAAATTTATAACAAAATAACAGTAAAATACAAGAAACTAAATGACAACACAGAAGAACAGAAAATACCACTGTCATTTACTGTCTTAAGTGCAAACGTGAGAAAAGTTCATTCATTTAATTCTCCCACACCTTTCTGAGGAAGGTAATATCCCCAATTTACATATGAGAAGACTGAAGTCCAAAGATTCAAATCTAGATCAAAGCTCTACTGCTACTGACCCTTTTTTATTAAATAAAGTAGAAAAACAAGGTTCTATACATTGATATGCTTCTACAGGAGATCAACAAAACACCCTTATACTGCTCAGAAACCATTTTCAACTTCAAATTCAAGCTTCCATTAGAAAGTCTTGAGAATGATACAATGGTCTTAGTACCCTGGGTTGTACGGGGTCACTTTCAAACTTAGTCTACCCAAGGCCAAAAATTCTGGAAGACATGAGAGTAGTGACTGAATAACATGGGTACCAGTGTTAATGCATTTTAAAAGTTTAACGCTGAGAAATCCCAAATACCTTTCCATTTACAATTCAACCGCCCCGATCACCTGCTATTAACTTTTCTGCACGACTCGACAAGCCTGTTACTGTGCGTGCTTATCCCAACACTGTCGGTCCTGGACTTAACTGTGCACTCTCTTGATCTCAAACTGCTGGGTGAGGTCCCACTGAACCCACCCCGCCATCATCCCCTAGTTCCTGGAGAGCAATGAACCAGTCTCTAAGTTACTCAGCACCTTCCCCAGATTTCAGCAATGTGCTGAAAGTATCGCCCAATTACCAGGGGAACCATGGAGCTGAAGGGCTAATTGAGAAAGGAATACTCTCTCGTGTGCTAAGGGTGTGGGTGGGGGTTGCTGGTTGGAGTTTAGCAAGTGCACAAAGTGTTTGTGCCCAGGCAAGAGTGGGAGAGGGGGCTCCGAAGCCAAGGGGCGGCGGAAGACGGGTCCTTGGCAGCTGGGCCAGAGGACCCCCCCGCCCGGGGGGAAACAAGGCCGCGGAGGGTCCGGGTGGAGAGCCCGGGTGCGGGCGCTGAAGGGGTGGCCGCCGGCGGGATCACAGACGCGCGGCCGGCCTGGGACCGCCGTCTCACCTTTGCAGTTGAAGCCAGCCGGGTTGTGGTAGTCAAGGGCCGTCAGCTTGCGTCGGAACATGGTCCCCGCGTCTCGCTCTGGTCTCCCGGGGCTTCGGCCGGGAGAGGACAGGCGAGGAAGAGCGGGCAGCGCAGGCACCGGCGACGCGGCGAAAGGGCGGGCAGGCGCCTGGACGCTCCGAAAGGACGGCGGCCCTCACCAATCGGTGCTTAGGAACGGCGGAGCCGGCGAATGCCCACCAATCGCGGCTCTGGCTGAGGAGGCGGGACCACGTCAGGGCACGTCGACGCTCAAATAAACTTTATTGTCAGCTTCCTGGTTGTACAATAGGCAGAGAGCGGCTGAGAAACCAGTTTTCCCGTTTTCCGAGCCAGTTTCCTCTTGTTTTTGTCTTCCTGATCGAGCCCACAGAGAATAGTAAATGTAGAATTTTTATTAGCCATTCCTCCCATTGGGCCATAGAAGTACTGTTTAATATTTTTAATGTGTTCATTTATTATATGCCTCCTATTTAATAGGTACTTTTTTTTTTTTAAGATTTTATTTATTTGAGAGAGAGAGAGCGCTCGCTAGAGAGAGCAGGAGCGAGCGGCGGGGGCGGAGGAGGGAGAAGCAGACTCCCCACTGAACAAGGAGTCCCACTCCAAACTGGAACCCAGGACCCTGGGATCATGACCTGAGCTCAAGGCAGACACTTAACAGAGTGAGCCACCCACGTGCCCAATAGGTGCTCTTCTTACACTGCTAATTCAAAGACTTTCAGCAAGGTCCCTTTCAGACTAGTTGGGAGTGATCCACAAGTAAACGTACAACTGTAACACTGTGTGATGGTTCCAGACATCACCACCAGCTGCGGAATCTGACGCCAGAAACGGAGCCATCCTTTACTACCTCTCACCCCTAGTCATAGCATCTCATAGATCATCCATTCCTATTGTTCTCTCATGTCTCAGATCCCTCACCTCCTCACATCTCAAATCAGGCGTTTATCATTTTTGCAAACTCCAGTGATCAGATTCCTTAGGTTCAGTCTTGCCTTCTCCAATCTATTCCCTCCGACCCCCTTCAGCAACCACAGTGCCTTTCTCAAACAAAAAGCTGTTTATAATTTTTTAAGTTAGTATCATTGGGTGATTCCCTGTTGCCTTTTGGAAATAGTCAAAACTACTGTACTTAAGACCGATCAAGTCCCTGTCTATTTTCAGACATTGGTGAGAAAGCAGTGAGCAAGACAGACCAGACCCCCACTTTCATATAGTTTAAAAGGCCACTGAGGGAAGACAAACGATAAAGATAAACAAGTATAAACTCTGGCTTGAAGATGACAAGGAGTTCACCAGGCAGTCAAAGGGTAATGTTTTCAGGGAGGCAAACATACAAAGTCAAGGAATGAGCAGCAGCATGATCCAGAGTCTGGAAGGCAGGAGAGAGTAACAGCTGATGTGACAGTGGACAGAGGTGGGGGCCTGATCAAGAAAGGCTTTTCATGGGGCGCCTGGGTGGCTCAGTGGGTTAAGCCTCTGCCTTCCGCTCAGGTCATGATCTCAGGGTCCTGGGATTGAGCCCTGCATTAAGCTCTCTGCTCAGCAAGGAGCCTGCTTCCCCCCCACCCCTCTCTCTGCCTGCCTCTCTGCCTACTTGTGATCTCTGTCTGTCAAATAAATATGTAAAATCTTAAAAAAAAAAATAAAGAAAAGAAAGGCTTTTCATGCCATGCAAAGAGGAGCTACTGAAGTTCTTGGGGGTAAGCCAACTCTATGTTTCATTTCATTTCAACAGATTATTATTTAACACTGTATTAGCATTTGTGGGGCATATAAATAAGGTATTTTCAGGAAGTTTAATAGCAAAGATAGATATGTAAATAAATACTTATAATCTAGAGTTAGAAAGTAATAATTCATGGGAAATACAAAGTGTGCTTTCAGATCAAAATACAGGTTTCCCCCACCATCTAAAAGTAGAGTGTTCCTCTGAAAACTTTCATAAGCTATAAATGGTGTAAGCAAAGAAGTATTTACCATTAATTTACATGGAAAAAAAATTTTAAGTGTTCCCAGACCTCAAAAATGACCTCTCTTAGGCTTTTCTGATACCTTAAAACACATCTCACTAATGAATGTACAAAATAAACTAAAATAAAGCACAGATGCTCACAGATAGTTCAAAGAGCTGAGGCTTGATGCAGAGTTGCTTGACTGTAGTTCCTGGGGAAGGGGGCTTGGTGGTGCCCCTGTTGCTGCTGTCTCTAGGATGGCTCACTGCAAAACAAATGTTGCAAACTATTTTTGTTTTTCGCCTTTTATTGTAAAAGCAAAAATCCCCTTTCTTTCAGTTAGCAAAAAAAAGGGGCTGACAGAGGTCTTTTGTAATGGTTGCTCAACTGCCTTCAGCTCAGGTCATGATCCTGGAGTCCCAGGATCAAGTTCCCCAGCCTGCTCCCTGCTCTGCAGGGGGTCTGCTTCTCCCTTAAATCTTTCCCCTCTCCTGCTCATTCTCTCTCTCTCTCTCTCTCAAATAAATAAATATATAAATAAAATCTTTTAAAAAAATAGTGAAGTAATGTAATGCAAACTTTTGAAAATCAGGGGATACCTGTACAGCTTTAATGAGGCACAGTGAGACAATCTTTGTTTTCCAACTAAGCTGCTCAAAGAATCAGGAAAACCAATTTCAAGACTGTCTTGCCTCAGCTGAAATTTGATCAAAGCTGCAGCAATAGGCATATACTGTGGTACATGCTGGTTATATAATTAATGAAATACTAGTGGGGGAAAAAAAAAAAGAAGAAAAAAGTGAACCAGACAAAGAAGGGAAAATAATAAAGGAAAGTTTACATGCAGTTGCAAATAATGGATTTCTTGAACATGTGGAGAAAAAACAGTTGTTAAGATCTGTTTCCTGGAATTGACCCTTTAATGCAAAACAACAAAAAGTTAAGTTGTTTGTACCTGACTTTGTTTATTTCAGGGCCCTAAGTTTCCAGCCATTTGGAACTGTCTCTGGTCATCAGCCCCAACTACCCCCAACTGTAGAGCAGTTGGAAGAGGATTCAGACAGAGTGCTGAAGGGACCCACCAGACTTGAGTAGGGGATAAAGCTAATTTTGGAAAAGAAGTATAATGGGTTCTAAGTATTCAATCTCTTTTTTACAAAAAGTCTTTTGTCTTTTTTTCCTGCATTGGAAGGAGTCCTTTGGCCTATCTTGAATGAAATGTCCAACGGGAACTGAAGCATAGACAATTTCATTTCTGAAGACTAACCCCTCTATCCTTCAGGAAGGAGAAACCAACTTTTACCATCAACTAACCTGAACTTCAACCTAGCAGTTGATCTGGGGTTTGATGGGTCATGAATCTATCTGTTTAATTATTCAGCAAAGCTGCTAAGTCTCATCTGTGTGCCAGACAGTCTTCCAGATACTTTGGATGCACCTGTGAACCTATACACGGAAACCCCTGCCCCCAGACAGCTTGCCATCTGGCAAGGGAAGATAATATTATTATAAATAAGTACATTATTTAGTATTTTAGAATGTGTAAGTCCTATGGGAAAATCATAATGAAGTAAGAGGAGTGTGGAGTAGAGGTCGGGACCATGGGGGGCAGTGGGAAATGATGCAGGTTGCAGTTTTAAACAGGATGGTCAGGTTAGGCCTCATTAAGAAAGGACAGTGCAGAGACTTGAAGGAGATAAGGGAGTTAGCTACATGAATGAATGGAGGAAGACTGTTTGAGATCAAGCACTTGGGGCAAATGTGACCTAAGAAAGGTTTATAGATTTTTAAATAGTTGAAAAATCACAAGAAGAATAGTAGTTCATGGCTCAGGGAAGTTGTATAAAATTCAAACTTCAGCATCCTTAAATAAAGTGGTAACGGACCTTAGCCACACCCATTTGCTTATTGGCTGCTTTGGTGCCACAAGGGCCGAGTGAGTGGAGTAGTTGTAGCAGAAACCGTATAACACAAAAACCCGAAAATATTTGTAAGAGTTCACATGGTTTCATAAATGCTGGACTGGCAATTTCACCATTATTACCAGGCCAACACATTATCAAGTAAGATAACAAATCAGAGACACAGGTTATTCTTTGAAGGTTATTTTTGCAACATTTCTTTAAGTCTTAGCTGTTTTACTAGACCCCATTGTTTGAATTATTCTTCCAAAGACAGTGAACAGAACAAGTTGGTAACACTTAAGAATACACACAGAAGTCTCTATATTATACAGAAAAACAAGTTTGATGTTCTAATGAATGTTATCAGTTTAACGCCCCATTAAATCAGATCTTTTTTAACAGGTTGTAAATGTAAAGAGGTCTTTCCTCCTCCGGGCCTACCAACGAGCAAACATCTCCATCTCTTTCTGAGACCCTTTTTGTTAATTACAAGGACTTGCTTTTTCTTTTTCTTCTTAATTTAGATCAGGCACTGGAATTGCATGATTTAGCATGAAAAGCAAAAAGCAAGCCAGTAGAGCTCAATTTGAATAGTAGAAACAGAACAGGAATGAATAGGAATTTCCTTAGTCATACAAGGATCATGAAGCATTCATCTTCCATATTTTACAGGGCAGGAGAAAGGCTTGCCTGATAATGAAAACAAAGAGAAAACAGACCAAGAGAGAAAGGCAATTTCTGAAAATGTCTTGTGAGGGCCTACACCCAGCTTTTCAGATATGTGAACCCGATTTTAGTGCTTGCACCGGTTTGGGTTGGGTTTTGTCACCTAGAGCTGAAATAGTCCTGGGGCACCTGACTGGCTCAGTCAGTAGAGCATGTGACTCTTGATCTCAGGGTTATGAGTTTGAGTCCCATGTTGGGTATAAAGATTACTTAATAATAAAATCTTAAAACAAAACAAAACTGAAGCAGTCCTAACATGAGGACAGACTCCAGGAAGAGCTAAAAGAGATGACCTACAGAATTGGTGGGACTCAATGAGGAGTGAGAAGGAGATAAGATGGCTTAAAGGTGACCTTGGAAATGTCAGACGTCACAGGTTTGAAGAACAGTGGGTGCAGGCATAGGAACAGGAGCACTGGTAGAAGTGAACCAGCTGGGGAGGCTCGGGAATCAAGTTCAAGTTGAATTTGAGGTGATGGGAGCCTATGTAGGAAATCTCTATATATGCTGTTATAACACAAACGTTATTTTGAGCTGAAAGCAATTAGAAGGAGCAAACCTATCAAAATCTCCCCCTTTTGTACCTAAAGACAGGGCATAAATTCTCTTTTTACAGAGACAGACTCCTAGCAGCCCAGAGATGCAACAGAGGAATCTGCCAACAAACCTTACTCCATTTGTTTCTGCTCATAGATTTACCTTCCCACGGTTTGCTGCCCTTGGAGACTACAGCTGCTTTGTCCTGTCACTTCTTTACAAACATACTGTGCCTTGTTGAGGATGCTACATGAGCTGGAATTCGAAGCTTCCATTTTGTTTACTTTTGATTTGGCTTTCTGCTGTGTGATGTGTGCTGCATGTACTAATACAGGCATACCTCGAAGATATAGCAGGTTTGATTCCAGACCACTGCAATAAAGCAAATATCATGATAAAGTGAGGCGAATGACTATTTTTATTTCCCAGTGCATGCAAAAGTTATGTTTATACCGTAGCCCATTGAGTATGCTATAGCATTTTGTCTAAAAAAAAAAGTATAATCTTTTTTTTTTTTTTAAGATTTTGAGAGAGAGGAAGGGAGTGTGCATGCATGAGCTGGGGGGAGGGGAAGAGGAAGAAGCAGACTCTCTGCTGAGCAGGGAGCTCCATGCCGGGCTCCAGCCCAGAAACCCGATCATGACATGAGCCGAAGGCAGATGCTTAACCAACTGAGCCACCTAGGTGCCCCTAAAAATGTATAATCTTAATTTAAAAATACCTTAGTTAAAAAATGCTAACCACCAACTAAATGTGACCATCAGGTCACTTCTTTTTGCTGGTAGAGGGTCTTGCCTCAGCATGGATGGCTGCTGACTGATCAGGGCGGTGGCTGCTGACTGATCAGGGCGGTGGTTGCTGAAGGTCGGGGTGGCTGTGGCAACTTCTTAACCTAAGACAGCAATGAAGTTTACCACATTGACTAACTCCTCTTTCATGAATAATTTTTTTCCGTAGCATGCTTGTTGTTTGATAGCATTTTATCTCCATTAGAACTTCTTCCAAAATTGGACTCGGTCCTCTCAAACCCTGCTGCTGCTTTACCAACTAAGTCTGTGTCATATTCTAAATCCTGGGTTATCATTTCAACTCCTTCACAACTTCTTCCCCAGGAGTAGATCACAACCACGCTCTGCTAGCTTCAAACATTTCTTCTGCAGCCTCCGCACTGCACTCGGCCTCCCCAGGACTGAAGAGAGCGAGGGTCTGACTCTGGATTAGGCTTTGGCTTAGGGAAATGCTATGGCTGGTTTGATCTTCTATTCAGACCACTGAAAGTTTCTCCTCATCAGCAACGAAGCTGTTTTGCTCTCTTGTCATTCATGTGCCCACTGGAGAAGCACTTTAAATTTCCTTCAAGAACTATTCCTTTGCATTTGCAACTTGGCTAACTGATGTAGGAGGCCTAGCTTTCAGCCCACCTCTGCTTCCAACACAGCTTCCTCACGAAGCTTAACCATTTCTAGCTTTTGATTTAAAGGGAGAGACATGCAACTCTTGCTTTCACTTGGACACTTAGAGACCATCGTGTGCTGACTGTTGGCCTAATTTCACAATTGTTGTTCCTCAGGGAATAGGGAGGCCTGAGGAGCAGGAGAGAGACAGGAACACAGCAGGTCGGTAGAGAGCAGTCAGAACGTAAACAACATTGTCAATTAAGTTTGCCGTCTTCTGTGGCACGATTTGAGGTGCCCTGAAACAGTCAGCAACATCAGTGATCACAGACCACAGGTCACCATAACGAACAAATGAAAAAGTTTGAAATATTGTGAGAATTACCAAACCGTGACACAGAGACATGAAGTGAGCAGAGGCAGTTGGAAAAACGGTGCTGAGAGACTTGCTTGAGGCTAGGTTGCCACAAACTTTGAATTTAAGAAAAACAAAAAACAAAACAAACAAAAAAACCCTGCAGTGTCTGTGAAGGGTAATAAAGAAGCACAATAAAACAAGGTATTCCTGTGAACTGTTTTCTCCTGTTCATCTTTTTGTTCCTGGGATCTCAACCAAGACCTCGGAGGGTAGAGGGAAAACCATGTCTTCTCTTGTACACCCATACACACTCCTGAGACCCAGGACTGAGCTTGAGAGCATGGTCCAGACTAGAGAGGTCCATGGGAGAGCCATCCATGTCAAATTGTAGTTGAAACCACTAGCATGAGCTCCCTGAGAAGCCATGAGGGGTGATGACTGCAGGAAAACCCAGTATAACCATTTGAGTGGGTAGGTGAGAGTCATGGAAAAGTTTTCATGAGAAAGTGGTTGGAATGATAAATGGTACAAGGAATCCATCATGTCCCAAAAGGCAGAGAGGAGAGAGTTTGGAGAGGCAGGGCAGGGCAATGGAGTCAATATCTGGGGGACAGAATTCTGTGGAGGCTTCTTAAAGCTATTAAAAAGCCACCTTTGAGGGCTTGAAAGCAGGTAAGAAGGGAGAGATTACGATCTCATATAGTAACTAACATACGGTCAAATTTAGGTAGTCTGCTTTACAGGCTCCCACTGCCACTCCATCCCTCCCCTCATCACCCCAGTGAGCACTCAGGCAGATTAGCTAACTCTCAGAGGCAGCCACAAAGGCTTAGCCATTTCCCTTGTTTTCAAATTTCTGAGAACAGGTCTTTCTCCAGGATGCTGGGAGTTGGCCTAGGGCTACTACTGCAGGGATGCTGGTCAAGCTGGAAGGTCAGGGTTCTCAAAGGACGATGATCATCTGGTAAAAGGCACTGTCCTATTGGGTAGGCTCCAAATTCACTCTGGGACCAAACTTCCTAGGTACCTTCCTGTGAACCACAGCCCTGGAACTCAGCCAGCAAGCAGCAAAGAAGGCAGTGGGTGGTGAACTCCTCTAGATTGGCCCGGACCTCACACAGGCTCTCACAAAGGAGGACATTTAAGGAAAAATCCTATTTGGATGCAGGAACACAAGATTCTCTCCCTTTGGCTTCAAAACTTCACAGAATTATTCTGTACTCAAATGACATTGAGATACATAGACCAATAAATTCCTTTGGGTGCCTGAGCCAGGTTAGGTTGGATTTTGTCAAATTAGTGCAGTTTCGGAGGAAGTCAGACTTGGGTGAGGGTCAAGAGCATTCATTCATTCTTTCAGCAGATATTTACTGAGCCCCTGTTATGTACCATGCTAGACCCTTAAGATTATAATGATGAAGACAGACCTGATGCTCACTTTCATGGTGTTTACAACCCAACAGGGGGACTGGAAACAACAGCAACAGGCAGAAGAGATGGAGATGAACATGATGGGACTACTTTAGATAGGGTGGTAAGAGGGGACCTCTTGGAGGAGGTGTCATTTAGGCTAAGTCATTGGATATGAGCTGTTATAAGATGTAAAAATGAAGGGGAAAAAACACAAACCGGTGCGAGCACAAAGGCCATTTGGTAGGAAGGGCTGGACACTTCACTGTGGAAGTGAAGGCACACCAGCGTGGCAGGAAGGCAGTGAGCAAGGGGGGAGTTGGGAGTTGTGTTCAGGGAGGAGGGCATGATGACAAGGGAAGGGCAAGTGACAAAGACCCTCACTGTGGCCAAACTCTAGCCAGGGTCCTCTGAGCCCTCTTCTCGACTAGCCCTCAACCTTGGTGGAAGAAGACCAGCTTCTACCAGCTCATGGCCTCATCCCTAGAATGACTCCGGCCTCCTGCCTCCCCACTTTAATGCACCTGCTTAAGAAAACCCAAGGTTGTCAAAAAACTTTACTGTTTGTTCCTGAGCCGTCACTCAAGGACGGGGCCCCTGCCCCTCCATTCCACAGAAAGATACAATCCGAACATGGAGAGTTGCCAGCCAGCAGACACTGCTGGCCTAACCACATTTCTACTATCTCTTTGTAATCTGTCACTTTCGTGACTGTACTAAGACCCGGTTGGTCCCCTCTCCCTGCCCTTCATTGGCCCATTCACCTCTACAAACCCAGGTTGAGTTCAGTTCAGGATGGACCCATTTTTCTTATTGTGGTAGTCATTATTGATTAAAATCTGTCCCAACCACTCTAATTAGTGTCCAGCTTTGCTTTTCTTTGACTCAGGCCAGCAGGACCTTGGAGGACATGGCCAGAAGTCTGGGTTTCATTCTCAGTTTAACAGAAAGTCCATGAAGGGGTTAAATGGAGAAGGCAAGCTGTGACATGGGTTCTAAGATCCCTCTGGCTACTGCGTGCTGAACAGACTGTAGCCAGGAAAGAATGACAGTCAGAGACCAGTAAGGCACTGGGTGGGTGACCATGCAAGTTACGCCCAATCTCTAGGACATCATAATCTATCAAGAGGGGATTAGCTGTTGCCAGTAACCTTTTACGCTCTTTCAGCCATCACTGTGGGTGAGTAAGAGTCATTCCCATGAACTATTTGCCTCCCTACCTCACCCACGTATTATTCAGCATTGCTGGAAGAGCTGGATTTCTATCTGGGTAATTTTTCAAATGTAGAAAAATAAATTCTAAGGCTGAGAGAAAGAGAACATTAGAACAGCTGGGATCAGTCAGGACACACTATTTCCCAGCTCTCCCACTGTGCCTCTTAATTCAAACAGATTTTCCTATTTCCCAGTGAGATGTTGGTCCCCATTCCTCTCCTGGGCTCAGGAAAAGCATGGTAATTTTCCTGTATGCTTTTCCTTTTACAGAGCTCCTGGAAAATACTGCCAAGGCACTGCAACACTGAATACTAAGGGCAAATTTTTTCCTCTAACACTTGAACACTGTCTCTATTTTTCACGTTTGCTGGGTCATTCCTGATTTTAGTTTTGGCAAATGAGAACAGCAAGCAGCCTCCTAGGAAGTTAGTGCTTGGTACCTAATATTCCATGCTGGGCATGGGTGTTAGCAAATGCAGGGGACAGGCCGTCTCTCCTCTCCTTTCCTCTCCAGTTAAAATCAGGCAGTCTGCTGGCAGCACTGCTGGAACCTGAGACCTGACTTCATCAGTCCCACTAATGACTACATAGGAATAAATAATTGAGATTGTTAATGAGGGTTTGAGTTTTTTTCCCAATGAGCCCAACTTTCTGGCAGCTGCTGTCATTTACACACCCTTGCATCAGAGTCAGGAAATATTTAGGATTTGGGTTTTTTGATGTGGGCCTCTTTGATAGGGCCCCTGAGAAATAAAGTACATCCCAGCCTGTCTGCTCCAAGCATCGCTGTGAACCTGTTTTCTGCTTTGAACCTCCTTTCTAACCAAAGTAGAAGCTAAGTCACATGTAGGATCTCTCTAAGGGGTGCACCTAAATATGGGGGGGCGGGGGTTCTAAAATGCTAAGGAGTGAGGGGCAAGTGGCAGATCAGTTCAACGTTCTCCTTGACCTCCACTGGGATGTTCTCATCTCTGGCCACTCTTTGTTGGTACACAATCACTGCTCTGCCTGCCTTATGCCCACTACCGGGTCTCTGGCTACTCTGTGTCTTGCTGCCCTCCATTGTTTGGGAACATCTCAGGGCTCCTGCCCCATCTAAGTGACAGGAACCCCATTCCCATGGATGCTGGGACCCCTGGGACCACAGCTTTGATTCTCTGCCACAGCCAATGAAACACAGTAAATCAGCCCTACCTGCTTACACTGAAGTTGGCACCTGGTGGCCCACGTGAAGACCTCAGATCCGTTTTGTCTAAAGTGTTTTGTCTGACGTACTGATGGATGAAAAAACATAAAAATTAGAGCCATCATAAAATTCAGAAGATTTCATACATTTCCGATCCTTCTCCCATCCTTTTCTCTCTCTTGGCCTTCTCGGAGCCCCCAAATAGGCTTATATCACCTTAAAAAAAAATTGCAAAAAAAAAAAAAAAAAAGTCATCGTCCACAACATGACTCAATCAATCAGTTCAAGCTTTCTTTTCCAGTTCTGCTTCACAGGTAATGCTATATGATGCTAAAGACCCCAAATTCTCTAAACCCCATGTTTCTCAAACTCTGTGGTGAAGGACCAATTTTTAAACTTCTAATCTCTCACATGACAGACACTTGTGTACATTAAGCTTTCAACACACAGTTGCCGGGTTGAAGTACTTTAGCGAAAAAAAAAAAAAAAGGCGAGGAAGCCATTGGATGGGTCACGGAGTGTTACTGGCCAAGTGGAAACAGAACTCAGTGCTTTGGCCTCTTAGTTTAATTACCATAAATTCTCACAAATTGAGCCCTAAATGTGAGGTAAGACAGACAGAGAAAAACAAATACTGTATGACATCACTTACACATGGAACCTAAAAAAGCCAAACTCATGTATGTGGAAATTAGAATGGCGGTCACCATGGGCTTGGGGTGGGGAAATTGGGGAGATATTGTTAAGGGTACACACTAGCAATTAGCCAATAAATTAGTTCTGGAGAGCTAACACACAGAACAGTGAACACAGCCATAATACTGTATCATAAACGTCAAAGTTGCTAAGAGACTAGATCTTAATTGTTCTCACCACAAAAAAAGAAGTGATAATTATGTGATGTGATAGAGGTGTTAGCTAATCCTACTGCATTATAAACACAACAAACCAACATGTCCTATACACCTGAAGCTGGCATCCCATCTTGTCCCTTCAAGTGGAAGAATTAACGCTAGATGTCCTATCACCCCCAAGCTCAGCCCAAACGACCAAGGAACCTAGAGGAATTGCAACCCCACTAACTTACCAGTAGTTAACAAGCACGACCTTAGAGATATAGTCACCAAGTGTCCTAATGAATTCTCTAATATAAAGAAATCTTCTCAGATTCCAAGTCTCTTGAGAGCCAAAGTCCTCAAAGGACCAGACAAAGCAGTACCAGAGAACCTGTTAGGACGATATCATGGGCATCCCATCAACAGTATCCAGCTTCTCAAAAGATCCCTGCCCAAATTTTGCCCTTAAAACCCCTCCACTTGCAAGCCATCAGGGAGTTAAGGACTTTTGAGCATTAGCTCCTTTTTCTCCTGGGTGAGGCCACATTAACAAACAAGCTCTCTTTCTTCTCTGCAAAAGCTTGGTGTCCATTTTTATTGACTTGCTGTGCATTGGGGAGCCAAACTCTCGTTTGGTTCAGTGACACACCTTAAACTTACATGATGTTTTATGGCATATCTGAATTTTAGAAGCCAAAATAAAAAAACCTTGAGCTATTATAGAGAATCACAGAAAAATCTGATGAACAAAGAAAACCACAGCTCTATTTATCGTTGCCAAGTGAAATTTGGCAGTCTGAGTATCCTACCTGAATTATAATGAATGTTCAGACATCTTGAAGAAAGACATATAAAAGCCCCAGAAGTAGAATCCGCGTGTTCTTTGACCTTGGTACCTGTTCACCCAAGAATGGGAATTCCTGATTCTTTTCCTGGCTTAAAAAAGGAGGTGGGGAGAGGAATTCAAGAGAATCAAGAGATCCAAAAGCCATGTTACTCAGGTGGGTGCGAGAGGGTGATCATCCAGCTTCAAGAGATTGTTCTGGGAAAAGAACAGCTCTCAGGGCTGCTGCAGGGAAGGAACCAGCCAGTTCAGGAGGGATACTGAGGACACATTTAAAATCCAAACTTCCCATTCAGGGCCTCCCTGAAGTTGAGGGAGGTCAGACCATTTCTAGGTGTTGAGGTTTTAGGTTGATTTTGAAAATGAAGGAACTCAAAGCCTTGTAAAACTTGTGGTATATACCAAATCACTACTTCTCTGTCTCTCTCTCTCTCTCTCTCTCTCACACACACACACATATGTAGCCTGACGTGGAAATTATAAGTTTGTATGTGAAACTGTTTGGGATTCAGCCAAGATATGGCGGTTCAGGTTATTTGTGGCTGATGTTCCCTTCTTTCTGCGCCCCCCCCCAAATTTTGAATATTTGCTTCCTAGTCTGTCTTGGGAACCATTTGCAGCCATTTTGTTGTGTATAGTCAAACGTTCCCCAACATTCTTATTCATTCCAATGGTTTTATTTGCCATACATTTGCTTATTCTCAAACATACACCCTCAAGTCTGGGGAAATTATTAAACTTTCCATGCCTCGGTTTCCGGATCTGTTAAATGAGAATGATAATGGCACTTGCCTGATAGGCTTGTGAAGTTTAAAATTTAATATATGCATGAATGTCTGTTGTACATATATTATACATGCATACGTGTACATATATGCATACGCACGGCACACACAAATTTGTATGCAGTGACATACCTATCATATGCATGTTTTATGCACATATATACATGCATATAGGTTTGTGTGTATGTTAATTCATGTGTACAGATATGTATATACATGAATATACAAGGAATGTCCTTATATGTATATAAACTGCTTGCAACATAGTACACATTGTATTATTTTCTTCTCATGTTCAATGCTTGAACCACCTGAATCAATAGTGGTTTCCTCTCTTCTCTGTTCCTTTACACTTACTCCTCTCTCAGCCTAGAATAGCCTCCTTTTGTCCCTCCATTTGGCTGTCCGCCTGACTCAGAGCAAGTCACCACCTTTAGGTGGCCTTAAATCACCTTCTCTCCAGCTAGGTGTCCTTTCCACATGTGCAACTCCCTTTGGCATATCACCACTCCATGATATTTTTTTTTTCATGTAATTATTTATCTGTCCCCAGCACTAGACTGTGAACTCCTTGATAGTAGCATTTATGTCTTACTGCTTTGGTGCACTCATCTTCTAGCACAGTCTCTAGGCACAGAACAGGGCTCACAAAATATTTGTTGAGCAAGTGCAATCTAAAAAAATCTATAGGCAGGGCTCATAGACACATGCGTAAGTGTGGACCAATGACCCCTGTGGAGAGCCTGGGCCATTGACAGGATAAGAAGGAGGACACAGTGTAGGTACAGTGGGAGAAACCCTCTATTTCCCAGGTAGTGGAGGAAGGGGGCAAGGATAGCAGAAATATGGCCAGCTTTGCTGGTTAGGGCCCTGCGTACATTTTGCTGTTCTTATCTCTGCCCCTAATTTGACTGTGATCTTGGAAAACAACTTTGCTTAACTTCAACTTCCTCATCCCCAATTAACTACTCTACCGGGGATGACATTTAGCTGGATCAACTTTTGCAGAAGAATGGACTACTTTGGGCTGGGTCCCTTCTGACCCAGCAGTGCCATGCCTTTCTGGTTGTTAGTTTCAAACAGCCACCCTCACCCCTTGCTACACGCTAGGTATAAATGTCAAGTTGCTTTCCTTTTCGTCTCGTATTTCGTAAATATTAGTCATTTGTAAACCACTTTCTCATTTTTCCTATATTCAAATTTTACCTATACTCATTTTTTGGCTCAACATTTTTATTTAAATTCATCACTTATTTATGCCTTTAGCCTTGTTTGAAGCAAAAATATTCTTAAAGTCATGAATTTGATATGCAAACGGCACTTTTGAATACACTTAAAAATAAAAATATAACTGTAACAATGTAGAATATTCATCTGCGTGCTCTCTAAAATGATCTTGGGTGATGGCATGCTCATTACCCTTTGGGGAATCTCAGACACTGGTGGCTCTCAAAGGGGGAGGTCCCTGGTCACCTGGGAACTTGTTAAGAATGCAATTCTCCAGCCCCACCCCAGAGTTATTGACTCCGAGATGGAGGGTAGGGCCAGCAATCTGTGTTTTAACAAGTACCTCCCCCTCCTTATCCCCCCCTCCCCCCCCCCACCAGGTGAAGCACTCAAGATTGAGATCGGCTGTCAGAGAACTTGGGGCACTCCTGTGAGCTGACCTCCTCTACCCAGGAGTCTCTAACTCAGAACCTTTCCCCAGCTTTGGCTCAGTCCTGACTCCCTTGGGAACCATTCATCATCCTGGTTCAGCCACTGAGACATGAACAACAGCACAGACGCACCTGCTTTTCCTGCAGCTGGCACAGCCTTCACTGGAAAAATTTCCTTCCTGCTTTATTGTTTCCCAATCTTTTAGGCATTGAGTTGATTAAATTCAGAGGAAGAAATAGGTCAAATCCTCTGTTCCATAAAAACGAATTACCTTCTCTGTCCTCTTCATTTTGTCCTATGAGGTGGGGTAATCTTTTTCCCTTTTCTCAGCATGGTCTTCTACGTTGTCAAGGCCCTTTCTATAGGGCAGGGTGGCAGGAGGACCTCAGATGTGTGCAGGTGCCCCAAGAGGTGTCTCTGATCTCTGAGAAGAACCACTATCTCTGAAGGGAGAGTCATAGGACCTTATCAGCCATCTTGCTTTGCTCAGCCTTTGATACAGCAGCATATATATTGATGATGGCAGGACAAGTCCAAAGACCCAGAGTGGGGTCTTTGGAGGGTCCTTGGCTTTGTGCAGAATGGAAATCAAATGTGAGCCAACAGGAAGCAAAAGCAGAGTTTACTGAAAATACGTACAGTGAGAGATACAGACAGAGCATCTGGGACACTCGGAAAGGGAAAGAGGAAGTCTGGTCTTTTCTTGGGCTCTGGGGTTTTTACTGATTGCCTGGTGCACTTGTCCTCTCAGACATCCAGAAACATGTCAGAATGAGGACAAGATCCAAGTGGACATCGTAAGTCACTTATTCCCTGAAGCCAGGGGTCTCGTTGAGATGTCTAGCACCAGTGGTCTGGAATACGCAGGATAACTTCCTTCCTCTGGTCTTTCTCAGCTGGTCCTTCCTTAGATGTTATCTATTCTAGGGAAATCGTTAACTCCTTGTCTCTTACAAGGAGGACATCTACTATTTGCTTTACAAGGCATGTGTAGAGTGAGGTGGGGGTGGAGGTCCTGGCAAGAATAGAAGCCAGAAAAGAAGCAAAGGGTAAAAAAATCCAGCTTTTCCCATCCTGGGGTCCCTTCAGTTTCTCTGTCTCGGTATTACTGTTTTCTGCAGGGGCTTCTTCACCTCCTCTCCATCTCCGTCGTCAGTCATGCTGATTTCAGCTAGTTCATGCTTCAGCTTCCTACCTGCCAAGGAAGCCTAATCATCTTGTCTGTTCCACACCCACCTCTCAGAGAAGCTCTACTGCGGCATTCCCTGGGTTATCCCCATCCTCTGAAACTTCCAGCCAACAGGTCCAAAGCTGAACATACCACCTTTGAGGGGAGGGGGAAAAACTTTTCCCTCTACCTTTCTGAATTCTTGGCTGGGGCCCCTATTCCAAAACACAGGTTAACAAAAGAAAAACAAACAAGTTTATTAGCATGTATGTCTCATATATATGTGGGATATACCCAGGGTGTGGCGGGGGGGGGGGGGGGGAGGGGGCAGGGAAAAAGAAACTCTCCAAGAGGTGGTGGCTTAGAATTCAGGCTGAAATACCATCTTCAGCTTGAAACACAAAAGGGTATGGGAAGGCCGGTGTATGGGGATAACCGGGGAAAGTTTGGTCCATCAGAGTTTTATTATGCAGATTTAAGTTGGTGGCTTCCCCAATGATAAGACCTTTTTAAGATTCACTCATCCATCTCTTCCAGGTATAGAAGGGAAAAAAACCTCACATATGCAGGTTTCTTTTATAAACGTTAATTTTCCCTTACAAAAGGGTAACTTCTACTCTGTTTTCAGAGCTTCTCCTCTGTCTACTGTTTCTTAAAATAATCAACTCAAAATAATCTTTATGCCAATGGGGCCTATTTGGGGATGGCAAATTCTCACCCTTCACCTTCCACAATAGTGCACTTGTTTTCTTGCCTTTCCCATCTCAGTTAATTTAACCAAAGTCTGCTGCCTCATCCAAGCCAGAAAAACTTGCCTCTTCCTCATGCACATTCAGTGGGTCAGCAAGGCCTGGGGACTCTGTGCTTTCAACCTGAATCTTTCCTCCTTGTGCCCTGAAAGCCACCTTCTTAGTGAAGGTCCTCAGTCTACTGAGACAACAGCTTCTAGGCTGGTCAGTCCTTTCTGCACCTGACCACAAGTCGGCAGCTGAAGGAGATTTTTAACAACAAATCAATATCATGGCATTTCCCTGTGAAAACTTTTTCTGCTACCACCTCCTGAATAAAGATCAACACTCTCGCAAACTAGACCCTTGAGCACCTGACCCAAACCTCTTTCCTGCATTGTTCCCAAAGCATGTTGGAGTCCAACCACACAGAACCATTTGTCATTCCCAGAACACAGGAGCCTTCCTGCCTCTGGGCCTGGGACACCTTCCCGTGGGCCCTCCTTTCCCAGTTTGGTGATTTCCCACCTGCCCGTGAATCCCAGCTCTACTGTCAACTCTGTAGATTTTCCTGACTTCTCCCTGCATCCAGCCAAGTCTGGTGCTTGTCCCCTGTGCACCTTCAGTAGCTCTTAAATGAGGGCCCCTTCTACTAGAGGGGGATATGGTGGTTTCTCATTTGCCTCGGCCCCCCTGGGGCCCAATGCAGACACCAACCAGTACTGCGGCAGCCTGTGGAGATCAACCCCTTTCCAGGCACTGGGGAGGAGAACATTTTACTCTACCCTCTCAGGTTACCTAAGTCTGAAAATTAAGCTGACAAGGACAGATGAACAGGAGAAAAACCTACACATTTTTTAAATGTTTAGGTGTACAAGATAAGTCTTCACAAGAGAGAAAGGTAACGGGAGCAGGAAGCTTTTATGTCATTTAGACAAAGGAACAGTGAATTTGTGAGGAATTAACAAAACAAAGGGATTTGGGCCTCAGGGTAATCCAACTAGGGCTAGGTAGTCCTTGGAAGATAAGAGTTAGTTTAACAAGATTTGTTTGTAGATTGCTCTGATTCCATCTGTGTGGAATCTGACTCCAGTAAAAGAAGAATTTATTTCCTGCTGCTATTCAGAAAAGGGGGTTTTTCCCTCTGGGTTTGTTGCTAACTGCCTTCAGCTCAATTTTTTTTAAGGTTTACTGATTTATTTTATTTTTATTTATTCTTAAGATTTTATTTATTTGAGAGAGAGAGAGAGAATAAGTGGGAGGGAGAGAGAGAGAGCTGTGCTTGTGCACAGGAGCAGGGGAAGAGGGAGGGGGGGAGGAGAAACAAGGGAAAGAGGAGGGGGGAGAGAGGAGCAGAGAAAGAGGAGGGGGGATCCCTCCTAACCCAATCCTTACCCAGTCCTAACCAAACCTCCTTCTCCTCACACTAGAAGACCTACCTTAGGGGCGTGTGGCTGCTCAGTCAGTAGAGAATGCGACTCTTGATCTTGGCGGTTCTAAGTTCAAGCCCCAGACTGGGTGTAGAGATGACTTAAGCATAAGACAATCTTAAAACAAAACAAAAAACACCCTACCTTAAACCAGACCTCAGAGTCTTTATCAGACCTTCCCCTTTCCCTACCGAGACACTATCAGACTTCCGTCTGGTGGTCAGCAATAAACTCATCTTCGCCTTATTAACAGGTTGTTTGGAAAGCCGGCAGTCAACAAGGATTTGTCTTCTCTAGGCTTCTCCTACCTAACGAGGAGACTGTTAGTTTGCATTCAAGGGGAGTTTGGTTCTCTCACCAAGTTCGACAGTGAAATTCTTTATCTTTAGAGGTAATGCCGGTGTGCTTTGAGAAACCTGGCCTCGGCACTGAGACGAAGCTTCCGGCTTCCCGTCTCAAGATCCAAATCGGCCTTTGCCTCCTTCCCCGCGGCCAAACCCACCTGCGGAGGGAAATGCGATGACGTGGTGCCTTCTGAGAATTTACCAGCAGAGGGAGCTCTTGAAAAAAGAATTACTTGGAAACTGCTTTTCAGAGACTGGAAAATTCCCACACAGGAGGCACCACTTAATTTTAATTATTGTAATTAATGGTAAATGCAAGTAGAGCTTCCACAGGACATAAACCAGAACAGGGACAGAGTCATAGAGGTGCCAACGGCAGGAAACCCAGCGGAGAGCCTTCCCAAAGTGGTGCTCAGATGAGGATTTAAAGCCTCTAGTGGGGGTTGCCTCCTTACCCAGACTCCTGCAATAATAGAATTTTCCCCAAGTAATTCTGAAACCTGCCACATTTAAGTCATGCCGCATCAAAGTCGAAACTACTTTTTCTGGGGCTCCTGAGAAATTATTCTTGACATTCATGCAGAAAGTCCCCCTAAGCCAGGAGCTGGCAAAATTTCTTCTGGTAATAATGGGTATTTTCACTTTCACAGGCTATGCAGTTTCTGCCATAACTTCCCAAATCTGTCATTGTAGCTCAAAAGCAGGCACAAAAATTACACAACGTATGGGTGTGGCTGTTTCCTGACAAAACTTCACTTACGGATCCTGAAATTTAAAATTCTGTCTAATTTTCACAAGTCACAAATGTCATTCTTCTTTTGACGTTTTTTCCCCCACCCATTTAAAAATGTAAAAACCGTTTTTAATTTGTGGGCCATCACAAAGACCACATTTGGCCCATAGCCTGTGGTTTGCCCAACTCCCGCTCTAAGCCATCCGTTGGCCCAAACTTTTAACTCCCTTTGTAATTGCAACACCTCTTCTCTGACAGAATGTCTCTGTAAATTTTTCTCCCCAAGACTATCCAGGAATATCCTCCAAGAACGATGAAGGAAACAAAACAGCTCTTTGAGGTCCTACTACGACTGAGCCGAAAGCTGTGGAAAATTCCGCCCTGGGTACAGAGGTTCATTAAAAACAAGTGATTTTCAAGAGTCAACACAACTCATTGCTTTTTCTGGTGTTGACTATTTGCTGCAAAATGCATGTTTTGCTGGGGAGGCTCTTCTGCATCAGCTCTGAGCTAGCAGAGAGAGTGTAAGCAAAGCCACATCCACCGTGGTCTTGGACGTGCATGTGACTGAACTTCGTCAGTGGCTCTTTCCTTCTCTGTGAAGTGAGAGGATAATACTCTCTATCCTAAGCGACATTAAGGAGGACGCCAAGAACCTGAAATGTAGCAGGCGCTAACTGGACGGTAGCTTTCATTACCCAGAAGATAGAAATGACCCCTCAGAAATACTTCATTGGTGTACAGGAACCAGCATATGCTCCAACGTTAGCACTGGGTTATGCAGTGCTGTAGTCCATCTGGGCGGCTACTATCATGGAATATCGTAGTCCATGGGGGCTGGACACCATAGCCGGGGTAGATTATAAACAGAAATGTATTGCTCACAATTCTGCAGGCTGGGAAGTTCAAGATCAAGAGGCTGGGAGATCCAGATCCAAAGATCCTCTTTGCTAAGGGCACTAACGCCATTCATGACCTGATCACCTTTTAAAGGCCAAATACCATCCCATTGAGAGTTAAGATTTCAACAGATGAGTTTCGGGGGCCACAAACATTCCGTGTGTAGATACGGTAATATGAATGGATGGTAAGATCCTGGAGAGCAGGGAACACACAAAGTTCCTCTTCTTCTGACTCGCTTAATCACTGCCTGGCACCTAAGGGAGAAACACCTGTGCCTTGATGGAAAGCCGTGCATCACTCTGAGCACATGCTTCCCACTTACCTGATTCTGATCCCATGGGGTTCTGCACCTTTTCCTGCCTTTGAGCTATTTTAGAGCCCTGTGAGTTATGGATAACGGATAGCCATGTGAAATGCTTCTTACTTTACACACGCAACTCAATTCTGTCTTGGGGAGGTTCAACTGACTTCCCTCTCCCTTTGTGAAAGTAGACAGTTTTGTACCATTTGCAAATTCATTTCAGTATTTCTGATCTGCAAATATCTCTGCTTTTTGCCTTCTACTTTGAAACAGGTTGGAACGTCTACCTGATTTCCTTATCAATAATGAGTTAAATGAAATCTTCCACATGTCTGTATTTTACACCTGTGTGAGTCATGATTTTTAACTATTCTGTGGAAAATTATCTCCTCACACAGCATTTAATTGTGAATCTGAATTCAGGAATGTCTTTTTGGAAAACATTTGAACAGCACCCTATGGGATAACTTAACACATTTCTTGCCCTTTTGAATCATCTCCTCTTATATTCTTATGTTCCATTTATATTCTCTTATATTCTACTCAGGACTCTGACACTAAATAGTTATAAGACTTTGAATGACACGTTTCCCCAACTGCAAAGCAAGAGGTTGGAGGAGAAACATCATAAAGTGGCAGTTTTCAAACTTTACAGTTGAAGGAACCCTTCGCACTTTTAAAATTATTGAGAACCCTTGAATGATTAAGGCTTGGCTTATGTGGGTTACATCTATTGCCATTCATCACATTGGAAATTAAAACAGAATTTTTTTAAAAAATATGCATTTACTAATTCATTGAAGTAACAATAACAAACCCATCACATGTTAATAAAATAACATTTTTATGAAATTAACTATGTTCTAAAACAAAAAGTACAGTGAGACAGACGGCATTTACATTTTTGCAAATCCTTTTCTTGCTTGGCTTAATACAAGTGCTGGATACTCATATGTGCATTTGCATTCAATCTACTGTGACATCAATATTATGTAGGCTCTAGAAGCTCTATTGTACACTCGTGAGAGAATGAGAATAGAAAAGGCAAATCATACCATAGCATTATAATTTTGAGCGATCAAACCCACAGAAAGGATTTCAGGACCCTCAGGAGTTCTGGAATATTCTTTGAGACCAGACAACCAAGATGTCCCACAGGTGGAAGCAGTGATTTTTTGATGATGGGATGTACCAGTGCATCATGCAGACCCCTTTCTTAAAGCGACAGTTTGCTTTGTGTGTACTTAGGCAAATGCAAGAGCATCTGTTGCTCTGTGCTGGGATCCTGTGTGACAGGCTGTGGTGGGATGTTGCATATTCCTGGAGTAGGGACAGGAAATGAGGTGGGGGTGAGGAGGGGAAAGGGAATGAGCACCTTTCTTATCTCTTTCCAAGAAGCTCTGGGTGAATTCTTGAAACTGCATTTGCAAGGGCCTCTGTCCTGAGATTCTTCCTGATCCCTTCTCAAATCAGGGCTTTTGGAATGAAGCCCCTGGAAGGCTCCACTGCCTCCCACACCCTGCTTCTGACCCTAGGAGGGTCACTGGGCTCTGAGATTACAGGCAAGCAGTTGTTAGAACAGCAGTTGGAAAGGGAAGGAATTTTCCCTTCCTGAAAGTCCTGAAAAAAATAAACACTTCGGACCTTCCCCGTCCCTCTTCCTTCGTGGTTTTCCCTGCATGGGCTCCTCCAAGCAGGAAGTTATTTCTTGTGCAAGTGACCACGTGACCACAGTGAAGATAAGGCAAGGATTTACAAGAAAGAGTTCCCTGATTTCGTCTTTCCAGAAAAACAGTCCAGAGGTTTGATGTTTACAAAAAATCTACTTATTCTACGAATGAGAACAGATTCAGAACTTTCTAATAGCCTGCTTCTCAAGTACTTGCCTTCCAATATCTATGATGAGATAGTAATGAACGGTTAAACTTTTGGGATCAAGACAGATGTAGGTTCTTATCCTTGATCTCCACTTGATAGCAACGGGAACTTGGGGGAAATGTCAGCCTTTCCAGATCTCAAAGTCCCCAGCTGTAAAATGGAGGCAAATTAGTTCGAGTGTCTCCTGAAACTGAGCCTGGATCTAGACCTTGGGGGAACATAGTTGAATGGTGGCAAGGGTGATCTCAGAAAGCAGAAAAGTAGGAAGAAAAAAAAAAAAGGAGACAGATAAGAAGGAAAAAATCAATAGGGTGTATTCCTGGGCTGGTTACTATTCTGGACAATTGAGGCTCAATCCTGCCAGAGACCCTCTGAGAAACAATATGAAATGTACCCCCAGAATTATCCTCTGAAGGGTGGGTGCCGGAGACATTAATCTCCTCCCTCATTGATTGAGGACTGCCCTGGGGGGTGGGAGGAATGAATTTTCCCTGGGAAAAATGAATCTTCACCACAAACTGTGGCTGAAATCAAAGTGGGTCACAGGCTTTGACATGAGGCACATAAGATATCTGCTCTCGGAGATAGATGACATCCATGTCATAGAGCCACCATAAGCATGAAATGCAACAGTATCTTAAAATGTTGAGCATTGTGCCTGGCACACAGTTAAGTGCCCAATCTGTGTTGGCATGATCGTTGCCACTGCTATTATGGTGGTCATCCTTGTGACCATTCTCATGCACTTTCTTGAATGAGAGACACGGGGGTAACTTGATGGCTCAGGGGGCTCCAGGAATGATCTATAGTCCATAGCCTATGTCTTCCATACTACAGCCTCTAGGATTTACCATGACCTACGGCCAATTGTGATTATCACGGTACTCTGATTTTCTCCTTTTTTGTTTGTGCATGTGTGTGTTTTGCCCAAATCTGGGACGAAGATAAGGTACATTCTCTCAGTTGTGTGGGGTGGTAAAAAAGGCTGCTAGCATGGCCCTGGAGCACCACTGTCTAATCGCACTTCCTGTAATGATGGAGATGTTCTAGATCTCTGCTATCCTAAATGGTAGCCTCTTGGACACTTGAGATGTGGCTAGTGTGGCTGAAGCACTGAATCTTTGCTTTTAGTCCGTTCTAGTTAATTTCTGTCTCAGTTTAAATAGCCACATAGAGACCCAGTAGAGGCCACTTAAGGAGAGTGTTCCCAGCACATCTTGGACAAGACCCTGCCCCTGGGGCTAAGATGAAGGCCACGTGGCCAGGGGTGTAATTCACCTGGCCCCTGGGCCCGCAGGTACCCACTAGATCTCACTTCTGGTTTGGAGGATGGTGGTGGTATCACTGGGGCCAAGGGGCTGCTGGTGGAAGAGAATGGAGTCCCGACAACACTAGCCAGCACTGTCTCGCGGGAAGGGAGACCACGAGCTCAGTGCAGTTTGGATCATTGCTCTGTGCACAGAGCCAGCTGCTGAGCATAGTGCAGCAGGGAGTCACCTTATTAGCTGCCTTTGGCAGCCTCTCAAGACCAGCATTTACTGGTTCCGCCTCTGCCTTGGCCCATTTCTCTCTGCAGGCACGTGTGCTGCGCTGGACACATAGTACTTGGCAATGACATTAACGTCCCTCAGTGTGGTGTGAGGCCCTGAGGGTTGTTCACCTGGGGTTTTCTACTCTCAAGGAAATTAAGATTTACCCATAAAGACAAGATTTTCATATAGTAAGCACAGATTCCAACCTCGCCACCTCCCCAGTCCTCCCCTCAGCTTCCTGTGTTCTACAACTGGTCATTCCGATTGGTAATTGACTATTTCCTGGTTTCCTTCCTCCACTAAACCACAAAGCCCGTGAAGGCACGCATGCGGTGTCTACCCCAGCACATGCCTCAAGCACAGTCAAATGCCCAAATTATTTGAGGCTGATGACAAGGGCAATAGGAGTTGAGAGGAAAGAGAGAAGTATTTCCTGAAGTCATTCACTGACAATACGGAGTTCAGACGAGATTTGAAAAATGAGCAAGATTTATTTACTTGAGGGGTTGAGTAATGGCATTCCAGGGGAGTAATGTCATAAACCAAAACATGGAGGTAGGATTGAAAATATTATATTTATGGGAGACTGGATGAACCGCAAGGAAGTTTAGAAAAGAAGGTAGAATTAGTAGGGTGGGACTTGCCTCCCCAGGGTTGGAGTGTGGATCTGCTGGGTTGGGAAGAGCACCACGAGGCAGTGCACCCTGGTGTGTGAGCATGCTGGAACTGAAGGGTGCCTCCAGGAGTCTGGCAAGATGGGGTTGGCATCAGGTTTTTCCTGCCTTTGACCTTCCATCTCTCTGCCGCTAGTGGTCATGCTTCAATCTCCTTAGATCTGCTGTTCTGCCCCTGTGATACAGTGACCCCACCTCCATGCCTGGGTTCACAAATCAGATCCAGCCAATGAGAGTCTTAGGTAGTGTTGCAAGGACACAGCCAGGGACTTGTGCTGGAGCTGTTATTATCTTTCTTCTGTGATTGCTCAGCTGGTGAGAGCAAGCCTGGAATCGCTGATACTATATTGAGGCTGCAGGGGAGAGTCCGTCTGAGACTTAAACCAGTGCAGGGGGAAGCAGGACCAAAGGATAAATGAAGACATCTGATGACATCATCTTGGCACCTGGATCCAGCTGAACTTGAAGGGGGACCTCTTTCAGAGCTCTTCCATTATTAGCCAGTTTCAGTTAGGTTCCTGCCACTTGCAACCAAAGGAGTTCTAACAAATACCTGGGGTCAGTGGGATGGCTCAGAGTGGAAGGTGATGAGGAGATAAGCCACACCAGTAGATGTGATAGAAATTCAAATGTGAGGTACCGAGGGTCTGAACAGGGTAGTGTGAGGGCCGAGAGGAAAGGAGGTGAGTCAAGTGGTGAGAAGGAACTATTGAGAATTTTCCTCTCTTCGAAAGTTGTGCAAGCAGTGTCTAATGATTCTTTATCACCTCTTCCTTCATGATGCCTTCATACCTTCTCTCTTTCAATCAGTTTTGACAACTTGGTGAAGCAATGAGGCAGGTATTCTTCTCCCCATCTTATAGTGTGGAGAAGTCAGAGGCTTGCCCAAGGTCATGGGGGAACACTGGGGCCTAGCTCTGATGCTCTAGCTCATGCTAGATGGACTCCTACATGGGTACAGTATGAAGTCACAGGCACCGTCTCTCTGTCACCTCAGGATGGAGGTGCACCCCCATCCCCAGGACATGGAGAAACAGTAGGAGTCCTTACCAAGGAAAGGCCCGGGAGCCCATGACCCTTTTCATTAAAAATAAATTCTGCCTGAGTCTCCTGGTTCTAAATAGAAGAAAATGTAGATTTGGGGCAGAACCAAAGGGAAAGGGATTTCCCTTGGCAAATTATTTGCAATTTGTGGATTGGAGCTGACCCAGCTCCAATTCCCACGTCATTGTGAGTGCTGTCTAAAATGTGACCAGCTTATTAAAGAACCAGAGCTGGAGGCCATCCTTTCACATGGGCTCAACAAAACAGGAGCAGAGGCAAAAACCACCAGCTGCCTCGGCTCCGTGTCCCATGGAGACACGGAGGATCTGTCTACCTTTTCTATGGTAGAAAAGGTTCTATGTCTACTCCTGGTCAGGCACTTCCTGTGGCTGTGGGAATAAGTGAGCACACGTACGACTGGTCTGTGCCTCCCCTTAGGCATTGTGAAAAGCTGTCTGTCGTAAATACTTAAGTCGGTGGTCCTCAGGCTCCAGCATGCAGTGGGGCCCATATCTTTAAGTGCCCCTGCCAGAGATTCTGAGTTGGGGCCCATCATCTGCCTCTCCACTTGCGATTCTGAAGCAGGTGGTCCAGGGACCCCTGCCAGCGAAACAACGATGTAAGTGGACAAGTGCACTAACTCCAAGTGGCTCCTTTTATCAGTTTTAAAGATGTGGCTGTCCCTGACACAACTCCTGGGAGAGCCCGCCCTTCCTTCTTTCCTAACGGGGTCTATTATTCATGGCATCATTTGATGAGCCTACAGAAGGTTTTGTTGACTGAGACTATCTCTGACGAGCTGCTGAATCTAGAATTCTAAGCATTTTGTCTTCTCCAGAACTCCTTTTAAATCATGAACAATTTATGGACAGCATTGTGGTTTTTGTTGTTGTTGTTGTTTTGTTTTGTTTTGGTGAAGGAAAAACCCCCAGTGCATCACACTAGAGTGTAGCTCGTGTCCTCATGGTCCAACCTGCCATAGCCCTGGGCTGTTCCGCATCACCTTTCTCTGTCCCCAGGCATGGGCCTTTAAGACGTAAAGACCCAGGGAGACAGGCTTTTAAAGAGTCTCATGTGAGCCCTTCCTTAGAACACTTCTATTAACAAAATCCTAAAAAAAATCAATGGATTCCTATCTCCCCAACCCTCCTGTTATGTGTCATCATCCTTCTCAAATTAACCATGGAATCGATGGGCAAGCGGGCCCCCAGGCCCTCATAATGAACTTGACTGCATATGAAATGAATTTGAAAATTCCATTTATTAAAACAAATACATTGTCCATGTGGGATGAAAATGTGCACATCACATTCAGGTTTTCCTGCTTTAACATTCCTGTATTTCCCTCTCTTTGAAAGACACACTCCACAGATCTTATATAGGAAAAAAGGTGAACAATCCTTGGGTTGGGAAAACATTAATGATATGTAACAATTCACCATTGCCAGGAGCAGCTTAAAGCAAACATTTGAAAACAAAAACAAAAAGCAAAAACAAGAAAGCTACAAAAATGTAAGACAGCATGCTTGATTTCCCCAAATCCCATTTGTGAATAGGAGTATATAGAGAAATCGTTTTTAATTTTTCCTTGGTAAGCAATCTCTTTCAAATATTATTATAAAAATTAATCTTGGATCAAAGTACTGTTTTGGAACCTCTAATTTAAATTAAATGGTTCTTGGTTTAAAATTGGAAAGAAGAAAAGAAAAAGAAAAAAAAAGAAAGGGAGGGAGGAAGGGAGAGAGAGAAAGAAAGGAAGGAAGAATAAATAAATCAGAGTTAATATTGAAGACAATGCAAGAATTTTTTTTTTCTTAATGTGAGGGTTATTGTTACAGTTTAAGCTAACTGCATGACAGATTTCTATTACTATCCAATACGTTATATACAGAAATTAGGGCCTTGAAAAATTAAGTTAATATTTCCTATTAGTTATTCCTTAAGATAAAATTATGCTGGTGGACATGATTGTTGAATCTCTAACAGAATTAAAGCTCTTTAGAGGTATAGGTCATCAAAAGATTTCTTTCCCCCTTAACAAGTAAAAATACCAATAAGCAAAAACTCATATAAAGACTCTGATTTTATAGTGCCATACTACAGGACATGAAGTTATGAAAAAGCCAAAACATTTTCCTTAAACTTAATTTCAGATGGGCTGTGTATTTTCTGCTTTTCCTCTTTTGTAAACAAGGTCACAAGTTTGGAACTTCCTTAACTTTTAATTACCAGAGCCATATTACAGTGCTTCCTTCAAGTTTTAATTCCATTTTAATTGCTCCAAAGATCAAGATTTACCTAAAAACATAAGCATCCCTCTAAGAAAAATAAATGGTGTGGATTATGAAAATCCTTGGGGTCTTACAATGACGCTTTAATCACCATCAAAAGGTGCTTTATTCACACTAGTTTTTAGGTGACCACATACTCAATTCCTCTTTTGGATAATTTTTAAAATGTGATATGGTTTTAGCTGATTCCACAGTATTACGAAGCTATAATGGTACAACACTGTATATAGTTTAATGATACTCGGCCAGGGTCTTCCCACTAAATCTTCATTAGTGTCTCTCTGACTGTAACAACATCGCAAGGTTTGAACAGAAGTACCCGGTTGTAGAAGTAGAGCCATACATTTTGCAAGTATCTCAGCATTCCTTTGCCCCTGCCCCAGTTGGTTATATTTATTCTTTTACCATCATGCCCTTAAAAAGGAGCTAAGGAAAATATTTACTAACTCTTTTGAAATCTGTCCTTGGCCTATTAAGTTTTTATATCTTCTCTTTTCCTTCCTCACTTTTTTTTTTTTTTTTTAACAGAAGGAAGAGAAGGGAAAGAGAATAGAATTAATTTGGAAATGGTCTTTTGCAATTTCAAAGTAAACAGCGAGCTGTAAGACCAGTCCTCTTTTGCGTGGGAATGGCACAGAAAAAAGTGATGCAGGTTTCCAGAACCTTCCCTTACTGATGAAGGCTAGAGCTGAAATGAAAAATCAGTTTCAATATCATCTCTCAGGAAGAGAGAGCTCTAGCTGCAAGGAAGTTGTAAAGAAAGACTGAGAGACTCTAACAAACAAGATGGAGAACAAAACCAGAAAAGGCTCTTTTGAGAAATTTGGTTGAGTGAAAAGCGAAGACTATCCCAGTGGCAAAAGAGAGCCAGAACCCTTTCTGGTGGTGCTGGCGGGCCCTTACCTGCCTCCTTCTCCCTGGCAGGTGAACAGCCGGGATTCTGAGAATGGGTCTTCTCTGGAGCCATTGGTTTATTTCTCCTGATATTTGAATGAACAGAAAGTGTTTGTTCAATCTAAAATTTCCACGATGCAGGGGAAGATGAAATTGGCTCTTATTCTATGACAAAAAGGCCTCCCCACTGATGGTGAATCCTTCCTTCCCTCTCCTGCCCGTTGGTTCCTGTGCTGCCCTAGATCCTGGATACAACCAAAATGCTTTGGATTCTGGAAAATACGTTGAAGAGGCGTTTAAGCCACCGTGAACTCAGAGGTATTTTAGGCATGGCTAAGGCTCTGAAGTCATCTCAGTTTTTAAGACACTGAGTTTGTTCTTCTCCAGCTTCTTTTCCTTCTTATTCCTGTTCCAAACTTGAGTTAAACAACAAACCTTCTGAATGGATGTAACATAGGGACATTTTCATGCAGTATTACTCAAAAATCGTCACAAATATATGAAAGCACCAGTCACAACACATGATTTACTTTTACTTGCAGAATCAAAGCTATCATGTACAAATGTTAGGAATGGTGATAAGAGAACACAGACAACTGGACATTTTTTGTTGTTATCACCATGAGGACAAACCATGGGGAACAGCTCCCTAAACACTTGGGTGCTCATCCTTGGAGTTCAGTCTCGCAGATAATCCAGTCTTTGCTCTGCACTACTCTAACAGGAAGGGGTGGGAAGGAGAGGCAGGAGAGAAGGAAAAAAGAAAAAGGCACAAAGACTAAACATCAATGCCATTAAACCAAACCGCAGCTACACTGGACAATTCAGCTTATCAAAGGGTATTCTAAAGGCAATATTCATTCCAAGAAGGTCATACATATCTTAGCTCAGTACAGCTGTCTGTTTTTATTTTTATTTTTTTAAATATGAAGCATAAACATAAGGTTTGGGAAGGGACAGCAGAAAAGAAACGAGGCGGATTTTATCTTTACATATTCCCCTCCTCCAGGCAGTTCTGCAGATATCAGATCTCTTAACTCAGGATGTGGTTTGGCTTTCATTCTCATCAAGGGGACCGGTTCTTTAAACATGCATAGCCTGGAGTTTCCAGGATGGTTCTCCTCCCTCTCTTTAAATGCTGTGGACTAGAAAGGTGCCCACTTTGCTAAAAACCCAACATCAGTGTCCCAGGAGCCCTGTGGCTCTACAGGCTCCTCGCGAAGACTTAAAGGATGGCGCAGAAAAACTTCTTCTCCCTAAATGGGTTTTCTGAAGCCGGGACCGGGGTCAGCAGGGGGTCTTCCTTGGCATGAGCCTCGCAGTAGGCCATCAAGTCTGCGGCGGCCTTGGATACCTGAAGAAGAGGACAAAAACAACCCTACCTTGAGAAGAAGCATTTGCGGAAGCAATCCAGGCATGCGCAGGCGGCCAGGGCCGACTTCTGAGTCTAATTGTCCCACCCCTCCATCCCCCAAGGACTTGGGCTCAGCTCTGTGGACTGCGCAGGTCACAGTGAGGCGGTGGGGGGTGGGGAAGAGGCACTCAAACTCCTTAGGGCCTCGGTTTCCTTCTCTGCAAAGAAGGGGGTTGGTGATCTTGATTCACGCGGCTGTCTCTGGCAGGTAAGAGACTAGGGCGAGGTGAGTGAGGCTCTTAGGGCACAAACGGAATGGGGTGCTCGCTGTTAGGGTCACGTGAGGCTCAACCCTGCATTTGCACAGTCCAGACAATGCAGGTCTCCATACATTTTGTGCCTCCTTACCCACTTCATCCTAGTCCCAGCCCTGACTGCAAGGATTAAAGGAGATAATCCATGCAAATTGCTTAGTTTCCACACATGGAAAGGGTGAAGCCATGTTAATTTCCTTTTTACTTTTATTTATGCATTTTTATGTAGGTATGTATTTTAAAATTGTATTTATTTGACAGAGTGAGTGCACAGGAGCAGACTGGGGGCAGGGCGGGCAAGGGCAGAGGGAGAGGAAGAAGCGGACTCCCCACTGAGCAGGGAGCCCCTTGTGGGGCTCCATTCCAGGACCCCAGGATCATGACTTGAGTGGAAGGCAGACGCTTAACTGAGCCTCCCAAGCTCAGTTTTCATATATTGCATCATTGCATATAATTTATTATACATCTGAAATATATATTACTTCAGTCTGGCACTGTATCCTGTAGGGAGGAGTCCCACTGCAAGGCTGGTCAGTGATTTCAGTGATGCAGCCATTTCTCACTTTTCTGTAGCTTCGTCTTGGGAATAGTCTGGAATACCTTCCTTCAACCAGCCTTCAGAATGGCAAATTTTCACTACTTGAGGATAGACTTGATTTGGGAAGATAAACCAGAGGTCAATTTTAACTACATCTGGCGGCTAAGTGAATGATCCACCTGAGGAATGTCAATTTGGGTTCAAAAACCATAAAGTTAAGAGTCACTTTCTCACATGACATACTTGCTCTGGAGATTATTCCAAGAGCTTTTAACATCACTGTAGTCCTATGATAGCCTTTCAAAGTGACTACCGAAAGGATATTCCTCTATAAGAGTGGAATGGATGATACCATTGCTAAAAAAAAAAAAAAAAATTCACTGCCCCACCCTACAGGTGGATTACACATACCCACACAATGACATCAGACTTGCTCTGCTAATGAGATGTGAGAGAAGTGATGTGGGTCACTTTGGGGCAGAAGCATCAAGACCCAATGCATTGTTTGCCAAGCTCTTTCTCTCTGCCAAGTTGTCCAACTGAATAATATACTGAGAACCACTTTAATGGATTCGGAGGTTTTAACAAAAGTCACAGTGGCCACACCCTTGATTTGGTCCTTGCCTTATGGCTGAGTTGATTCGAGCTGTGTCACTTAAGGGCCTTTCAATTTTATGGTTTACTTCTTTCATCTTCCAACCCTGTAAGTCTTTTTGAATTTTCGGACTCTCTGTTCCTTTCATCATAGGCCAGACAGAGGCAATATTCTGGACAGAGGCTACTGCCTTTGCCAGGGTCCCTGCTCAGAGTGACATGGTGTGGAGTGGCAGATAATCCATAAAGGGCATGTGGTGGGAGTAAGAAGTAGATCTTTGTTGTTGTAAGCCCTTAAGAATGGGAGGAGAGGACCTTTTGTTACTGCAACAAACCCTAGTCGACTCTGACTGATATAAAGAGGTATAGGTATTAGCATATCTGCTAGTCTCTTCAGTCTGCCTTAACGAATTGTCACAAACTGGGTGACTTAAAACAACAGAAATTTATTCTCTGACAGTGCTAAAGACTGGAAGTTCAAAATCAAGGTTTCAGTAGGATTGGTTCCCCCTTGGGGCCCCAGGGGAATCTGTTCCATGCTTCTTAGCTAGCGCCTGGTAGTTTGCAACAATCCTTGGTGTCCCTTTTCTTATAAATGTGCCACTCCAATCTCGGCCTGTATCTTCACATGGCCTTCTGTCTTGTGTGTCTCTGTCCTCACATGGCATTCTCTTCTTTGTGCCCAAATTTCCTACCTACCAATCATTGGATTAGGGCCCACCTTAATCCAGTATGAGCTCATCTCAACATCTATGAGTATCCTACTTCCAAATAAGATCACATTCTAAGGTTCCAGGTAGGTTTAGGGTATACTGTTCGAATGGTTGCATAAAAGTCAGTCTCACCTTTTTTTTTTTTTTCATTTAAAATTTTTTATTAACCTTTTTTCCAGCTTTATTGAGATATAATTGAATAACAGTGTGTGACTTTAAGGTGTATATTGCAATGATTTGATATATTACTGTATCATGAAACTGTGACTACAAGTTAATTAACACCTCACATAATTACCTTTTTCTGTATGTGTGTGGTGAGAACATTTCCGATCTACTCTTTTAGCAACTTGCAAGTGTATAATACAGTATTGTTAATGATAGTCATTGTGCTATACTTTCAGTCTCCAGAATTTATTCATCTTATAACTCAAAGTTTATAGCCTTTGACCAGTATCTCCCTATATCCTCACCATCCGGCCCCTGGCAACCACCATTCTACAGTTTCTATGAGTTGGATTTTTTAGGTTTCACAGGATAGCATACAGTATTTGTCTTTCTCGTCTGACTTATCTTACTTAGCATAGTGCCCTCCAGGTCCATCATATTGTCACAAAAGGCCAGATTTCCTTTTTCATGGCTGAATAACATTCCATTGTGTGTATATAAAACATCTTCTTTATTCATTCATGCATAGATGAACTCTTAGGTTGTTTCCATATCTTGACTACTGTGAATAATGCTACAATGAAAAGGGGGGTGCCGATAACTCTTTGAAATTCTGATTTCCCTTGGCTATTTATCCAGAACTGGGACGGTTGGATCATACAGTAGTTCTACTTTTAACTTTCTGAGGACCCTCCACAGTGTTTTCGATAGTGGCTGCACCATTATACATGCCACCAACAGCATATAGGGTTCTCTTTTCTCTGCATCTTCACCAATACTTGTTATCACTTGTCTGTTTGATAATAGTCATCCTAACAGGTGTGAAGTGATATTTACTATGCTTTTGATTTGCATTCTCCTAATTAGTGTCATTGAACATCTTTTCACATCCTGATTGGGCATTTATATGTCTTCTTTGGAAAAATGTCGACTCAGTTACTCTGCCCATTTTTAATCAGATTTTTTTACTTGCATGAGTTCTTTATATATTTTGGACATTAACCCCTTACCATATACATGGTTTGCAAATATTTTCTCTTTTTCCAAAGGTTGCCTTTTCATTTTGTTGATTGTTCTTTTGCTCTGCAGAACCTTTTAGTCTTATGTAGACCTCTGATTTGCTTTTGCCTTTGTTGCATGTATGCTTGCTGTCATATTCAAGAAATCATTGCCAAGACCAGTGTCAAGAAGCTCATCTCCTATGTCATCTTCTAGGAGTTTTACAGCTTCAGGTCTTATATTTAAGCCTTTGATCCATTTTGAGTTAGTTTTCCTCAGTGGTGTAAGATGTGGATCTAGTTTCATTCTTTCGCATATGATTATTCAATTTTCCCAACACCACTTATTGAAGAGATAATCTTTTCCCTACCGAGTATTTTGGCTCCCTTATAAAATATTAGTTGATGGGATATACTGGGGTTTATTTCTTGGCTCTTTATTTGACTCCATTGGTCTGTGTGTCTATTTTTTATGCCATACTGTTTTCATTACTACAGCTTTGTAATACAGTTTGAGATCAGGAAGTGTGATGTTTCCAGTTTTGTGCTTCTCAGGATTGCTTTGGCTATTTAGGGTCTTTTGTGGTTTCATACGAATTTTATGATTTTTTTTTCTATTTCTGTGAAAAATGCCATTGGAATTTTGATATGGACTACAGGAATCTGTAGATGGTTTTGGGTAGTATGGAAATTTTAACAATATTAATTCTTCTGATCTAGGAACACAGATAAGCTTTCCATTTATTTGTGTCTTAAATTTCTTTCATTGAGACCCTAGCTTGGCTTTCATTCTCATCAAGGGGACCGGTTCTTTAAACATGCATAGCACATTCCTTTCATATTCTTGGGTAAATTTATTTCAAAGTATTTTACTGTTTTTGATGCTATTATGAATGAGATTTTATATCTTTTTCTATTTCTTTTTTTTTGTATAAAAACACAATGGATGTCTGATGCTGATTTTTATCCTGCTACTTTACTGCTTAGTTTACCTTGTTGATTAGTTCTAAGTTTTCTTGTGTGGGATCTTTAGAATTTTCTATATATGACCATATCATCTTCCAACAGAGACAATTTCACTTCTTACTTTCTAATTTGGATGCCTTTTATTTCTATTTCTTGCCTGACTTCTCTGGCTAGGGCTCCTAGTACTATGTTGAATAGGAGAGGTGAAAGTGGGAACCCTTGTCTTGTTCCCGATTTTAGAAGAAAGCTTTCCATCTTTCATTCCATCATTTCATTTCCATTTCATTCCATTTCATTCCATCATTGAGGATGAAGCTTTCCATCTTTCATCACTGAGGATGATGCTAGCTGTGGGCTTGTCATATATGGCCTTTATCACGTTGAGGTACATTCCTTCTATACCCAATTTATTGAATTTTTATCATGAAAGGATGTTGTATTTTGTTAAATGCTTTTTCTGCCTCTATTGAGATCATTATATTTTATCTTTCATTTTACTGATGTGATGGGTCACATTTATGGATTTGTTGCACCATCTTTGCATCCCAGGGATAAATCCCACTTAATTTTGGCGTATGATCCTTTCCATGTGCTGTTGAATTTGGTTTGCTAATGTTTTGTAAAGAATTTTTGCATATATTCACCAGGGATATTGGCCTGTAGTTTTAACTTGTAGTATCCATATCTGGTTTTGGTAGCAGGGTAATTCTGCACTTTTATAATGAGTTTGGGAGTATTCCCTTCTCTGATTTTGGAAGAATTTGAAAAGGATTAACATAAATTCTTTTTTAAATATTGGGTAGAATTCACCAGGGAAACCATCTGGTCTTGGGCTTTTCCTTGTTGGGAGCTTTTTAATTACTGATTCGATCTCTTTACTCTTTTTTGGTCTGTTCAGATGTTCTATTTCTTCATGATTTAGTCTTGGAAGGGGATATGCTTCTAGGAACTTATCCATTTCTTCTAGGTTATCCAATTTATTGGCATATAATTTTTTCATACTAGTCTCTTATGACCCTTTGTTTTTCTGTGGTATCAACTTCAATGTCTTCTTTCATTTCTGGTTTTATTTGAGTCTTCCCTCTTTTTCTTCTTAGCCTTGCTAAGGATTTGTCAGTTTTGTTCATCTTTTTGAAAACCAGCGCTAGGTTTCATTGATCTTTTCTATTATTTTTCCGGTCTCTATTTCATTTATTTCTGCTCTTATCTTTATTTCCTTCCTTCTGCTAACTTCAGCCCTAATTTGATCTTTTAGTTCCTGAGGTCTAAAGTTAGGTTACTTAGGACAGACCAACCTTCCTTTTTAATGTAGGTGAAAGGAAACTTCCCTCTTTGAACTGTTTTTGCTGCATCTCATAAATTTAGGGATGTTGTGTTTCCACTTTTTTGTTTTCAGGTATTTTTTGATTTACCTTCTTATTTCTTCTTTGATCTATTGGTTTGCTGTTTCATATCACTGTGGTTGGAAAAGATTCTTGGTACAATTTCAGTCTTCTTAAATTAGCTAAGACTTATCTTGGGGCCTATTATTCATCCTATCCTGAGGAATGTAGCATGTACACTTGAGAAGAACATGTATGCTACTGCTGTTGGATGGAAAGTTGTGTACATGTCTTTTAGATCCATGGTCTAAAGTATAGTTCAAGTCCAGTGTTTCCTTATGAATTTTCTGTCTGGGTGATCTATCCACTGTTAAATTTCCTACTATTATTTTATTATTGTCTATTTCTCTCATCAGGTCTGGTAACATTTCCTTTTTAAAAAAAAAAAAGATTTTATTTATTTATTTGTCAGAGAGAGAGAGAGCATAAGCAGGGGGAGCAGCAGGCAGAGGAAAAAGCAGGCTCCCTGCTGAGCAAGGAGCCTAATGTGGGACTTGATCCCAGGACCCTGGAACCTGACCTGAGCCAAAGGCAGATGCTTAACCAACTGAGCCACCCAGGCATCCCAGGTCTGGTAATATTTGCTTAATATGTTTAGTTGTTCTTGTGTTGGGTGTATATATATTTATGATAGTTATATCCTCTTGATAAATTGACCCCTTTATCATTATGTAAGGACATCTGTCTCTTGTTACAGTTTTTGGCTTAAAGCATTGCTCTTTAATCGACACTACATCTCTTATAAAAATATTATTATGCTCCTATTATGTTTCAGACGTTGGGTTTTCTCTTTTGCTCTACACAATAATCCCGAGGTAAGAAGTGTTAAATTCCTTTCATAGGTGACAAATTAAGGCTCAGCAGATGGCTTGAGTTGTTCAATGTCATATAGCAAAGCTCTTGGCAGAAAAAGAACTGAACCCTGATGCTTTGCCATTAAGCCACAGCTATCTACATATGAGCTACTCAAATGCAGGGCTAGTTCCAAAAGCTGAAATTGAAATTCCTTGTGCATCTTTATGAAATGCTACCATGACGGAATGAAAGGAAACAGCCTGTTCTTGTCTTAGCTCCTCTAAATGAAAGCAAAGGACAGACTTTCAGACTGAATCTCAATGACTTTTTTTGTGTGTGTGCCTTTTACTTGTTTGAGCCACAGTCATTATTACTCCAAACAGGAGCTCAGCTGTAAGCAGCGAAGACTAGGCAAGAGTAATATGTAAAACTCACTTGCACCACCAGCACACACAAATACAGCATTCACACACAAACACAGGTGTACCTCAGTAATATTGCAGGTTCAGTTCCAGACTACCGCAATAAGGTGAATACCACAATAAAATGAGTCAAATGAATTTTTTAGTTCCCCAGGGCATATAAAAGTTATGTTTACACTATCCTGCAGTCTGTTAAGTGTGCAACAGTATTATGCCTAAGAAAACAATGTACATACCTTAATTCAAAAATACGTCATTGTTAAAAATTGCTAACCATCACCTGAGCTTTCAGCAAGTCATAATCACTCATCACAGATCACCAAAACACATCATGAAAAAGTTTAAAATATTGCAAGAATTACCAGTATGGGATACAGAGATGTGAAGGGAGCAAATGCTGTTGGAAAAATGACTCAGATAGACTTGCTCAATGCAGGGCTGCCAAAAACCCTTCAATGTGTAGAAACTGCAGTATCAGAAGGGCAGTAGAGCAAAGTGCAATAAAACAAGGTCGGCCTGTGCGTGGCAGAAATTTTCAAAATCTTTTTATGACACAGAAAGTGCTATATTGGGCAAAATGAAGAGCTTAGGAGTTGTTTACATCTTATATTTGAACACTTGATTCCAAATACGTTCTTTCTCAAAATATTTTCTGAGATTTATCTTGTTTTCCTTAACTAGACTGCACTTCCCTGTGGATGATAGTCCAACACATTTTCAGAACCCTAGCCATAATGAGAATAATTACTAATATTTCTCTGCCTTTGCTATATGTCAGAACTGTGCTAACCCCTTTACATATAGTATCTTATTTAATACTTACAACAATGTTATGGGTCATAAGCTATTACTGTCCTCATCTTGAATATGTGAATTTGAGGCTTCATTAGGAAGGTGTTTGCTGTAGGTCTCACAGATCATGAGTGCGTGAGTAGTGAGTCTTAGCGTTCTTGACTTAATCCTTCTTTTCTAACTCATAGTGTCATCCTTGTCCCCTGCCTTCAATGAGTCACAGCAATGGGCAAGTCTCTTTCTGACTATCCCTGCTAACGTTCTGCACACTGTGTCCTTTACACTATATATCACTCTTCCATTAAGATTTCTCCAGTAACCCTACTCAATCTCTCTCTTTCCTGTCCTACTGCTTATTCCTCCAAAAATACCTCACATTTGTCTCCTTATTGTCATTGCTGTGGTGACTACCCAAGTTTAGGTTCCCGTCTTCTTTCTCCATGTTTATGGAAATAATTTCTTAACTAAAAAGCGATTAATTTGGGTTTTCCAAGGGGTCTGCTATAAACTGAATGTTCATAGCCTCCAAAAGTTATATGTTGAAACTTAACTCCCAATGTGATGGAATTTGGAGTTCTCATGAATGGGATTCGTGCTATAAGAGAGATCACAGAGCTCCTGTGCCCCTTCTGCCATATGAGAACATAGTGCGAAGTCAACCATCTATTAACCAGGGAGCGGGCTCTCACTACACATGGAATCTGCCAGTGCCTTGATGTTGGACTTCCCAGGCCCCAGAACTGTGAGAAAAATGTCTGTTTTTCTAAGCCACCCAGTATGGTATTCTGTTACAGCAGCTCAAATGGACTAACACAGGGTCAACAGATAGAATTCAGGGGGTGATCTGGTCTGTGAATGTTGATGATAAAAGTTACATCTTTATTTTCACTAACCTCAAATGGAGATTTAGCATTTCTGTCCATTACATTCCCAGATGTAGACAACATAAACAGTAGCATTAGCAGTCCCTCTGACTGGTTTAGCCATAGAAGTCAGATAGTTCCCATCACATTATAAGTACTGTTATAAACATTGCAACATTTCACTTATGTTTATCCACTGTATAATTATAGACTCAATATTAGGTCTTCTATATCAGCCAATAAAGGAGTACCTATATAACTCTATCACAAATAGTTTTCTAAAAACTATTCTGATAAACTGTATTTCAGTATGATTAGTTTCCTTTGTAATTTGAAAACATCACTCTGAGAAGGAGGCCATATGCTTCAGTAGGCTGCCAAACAGGTCTAGGGCAGAAGAAAGTTTAAGAATTTCAGTTGTAAATGAATTCCCAGCTTTTACTACTGTGCCAAGAGTAGTATTTTCCATACTGCAGCTAGAAAGTTAATTTAAAAATATAAATTGGCTCATACCACTCTTACTCAAAACTGCTAATAGTTTCCCATTGTACTTTGTAGAGAACCAAAACATCTTAAAACAGCCTGCATGCTTGGGCCTGCCCATCTTTCCAATTTCATGTGTGGCATTCCTCCCTCCTTACACACACCTCCGCTAATGTTATGGAAGCTCCAAGTTCTTTTCTGCCTCAGAGCTTCACATATACAATCCCCGGAATATTCTTTTCCTCATTTTCTCAACAGCCTGACTCCTTCTGTTCCTTTAGGTGTCAATTGAAATATTGCCTCTTTGCAGAGTCTTCAATGACCATTTCATCCAATAATGACTTTCCTCATTATGTACTTTCATCCCATTCTTTTCCTTTATAGGAAAACACTTCTTACAATTTATAACGACAACCATTGTTTATTTGTGTTTGATATTTGTCTTTCACTTTAGACACTATACTCTAGGAAGACAGAAACTATATCTGCTTTATCTACCACTGTATGATCAGTGCCAGACACAGGGTAGACACTCAAATAATTCCTGAAGGAGTTCTCAAACATAATCTTATTCAACAAATATTCTATTCAACTAATATTTACTGAGTACCTAATAAACCAGGCATAGGTCTGGATACTTGGAATAAGAAAGGAAGAAAATACACAAAGATTCCTGTCCTTGTAGAACTTATGTATTTTTCCAGATTTCTAATTCAGATTATGATGAAAAAAACACACACTAATTAAACTGGAAAAATATAGGAACAAGCAGTTTATAAATGTTAGGCAACAGGCAGCAGAAGATAGTGATCAGTGAGAGAAGGGAGACAACATAAGCCCCATGACTGACCCAGCTGACTGTGTAAAAAGGGTTTTTAGGCCATGATACAGGGAGGGGCCACCAAAACAGAGTTAAGGAATCTCCTTGAGTTGAGGAGAGAGTAACAGAGAAAAAAGAGCTTCACAGACACAGAAAGAGGGTGAGAGAAAGTGTGAGCTCTGGAGGCCTCCAGAGGATTCCTTTTGTCTTTAGTTGAATATTGATCAGCACATATGTGGGAGAAAACTGCTGTGCAAAAAATATTCAGAAAGAGTCAAATGGAATAATCTCTGATGATCAGACAGGGCTGGAGTAGTTTGTGCCTCCACAGGCAGAGTAGAAAGATCTCATAACACTGGAGGGTTGAATAGAGTCCTATAAGGAGTATTGCTTCAGGAGTGGTGCCAAATTGGCCTAGGTTAAAGGCTGTTACAGACCCACATGCCAATGTTCAGTAAGTAGTATGTCTTGAATAGACCAAAATGTTTCCAAGTAACTTAATTGCACCATAGAACAAAACCCCCAAATATTAAAAGGAATACAAAAAAATTCCAGTATGCCACAATATCTAGAATCCAATAAAAAAAAGAATTCAGGCATATAATTAAGTGGAGAAAAAAAATCTCTCCCATACAAGAAGAAGGATTACTACAAAGAAGACCCAGAATTGACACAGATGATTAAATTAATAGATAAGGATCTTGTTAAGATAGCTATTGTAAATACTGTCCATAAAATCAAGAAGGTAAAGGAAAGCAAAACATGAAAAGAAGAGATATGGAAGATATTTAAAAGATCCAAATCAAATCTCTGGAGATAAATAATACACTGGATGGAATTACCAGCAGATTTAGATGCTGCAGAAGAAGAGATGATTGAACTTGAAGATAACAACAGGACCTCTCCAAAATGAAGTACACAGAGAAAGTAGACTGAAAAAATATGAATAGAACACCTGGGTAGACAATAACTTAAGGACCTGAATACATAAATAATTGGGGTCTCTGAAGGACAGGAGAAAGATTGTGGGTGCAGAAGAAGGAAGAAACAATATCTGAAGACATAGCGGCTGAAAAATGCATAATGGTTGATGAAAACAACAAACCCACAGGTTCAAGTAACTCAACAAAACCCAAATGAAGAAACAGGACTCAACTACACCAATGAACAGCATCATCAAATTGCTGATACAGTATTTGAATGGGAGAAGGGAGAGAACAGAAAAGAAAGTACAATAGTTATAGAGAATGGTAGAAGGTATAAGTTTTCATTAATTAACTAATTTATTTATTTATTTAGAGAGGGAGAGAGGGGTTGCGAGGGGTAGAGGGAGAGGGACAGAGTCTCAAGCAGGCTCCATACCCACTGCAGAACCCAACACGGGACTCAATCTCACAACCCTGAGATCATGACCTTAGCTGAAATTGAGACACTTAACCAACTGAGCCACCCAGGTGCCCCAGAGGGTAGTAAGTTTTATAAGGAAATGAAAAGTAGAGCAGGGTAAAAGGGATTAAGAATATGAGTGTGTGTAGGGGGTTGGGGAACTACTGGAGAAGCAGCAGCTAGGCTTAATGGAGAAGGCAATTAATCTTTGGGTGAAAACTTACAGAATGGAGGGGAAGCACTGACTTGCATTGTACCTTTACAATGTACTCCTTGTACTCTGAATGCTGTGGGGAAAGCAGTGACTACTTTGTGGGAGTCAAGAGTCAAAGTAGAGAGTATATTTAGATAGAAAAGAGAGGGACAAGTACTGAACTCCAGAACACTTCAGTGTAAGAAACTGGGGAGCCCAGGAGGAGCCAGAACAGGAAATTTAGACATAGTCCTCTGTGAGAGTGGGGACTGTTGAGAACCAAATGCTGAAGAAAATGCTTCAAGGCATAAGGAATCATCAGCCATGACAAATGTTGCCTGTAGGTCAAGTATGATGAAATGGAGAATTGACTATTAGATTTTGCCATTTGTAGTCATCAGCAGCCTTGGTGAGAGCAGGCTCAAGAGAATAGTGGGAGTGAAAGCCTCACCAGAATGGGGTTAAAAGCAATTGGGGCCTCCTTCTCCTTCTTCTTCATGAACAATTCTTAAAGTCTTAAAGGGATTGGGTGAGACTAAGCAAAGTGGGCTCCACACTCGATCAGGGATCCACAGTGGGAGGTCAGAGCTTGAGCAGGGTGAGGAGAGCATCTGTATAGGATAGCCTGGTGAGGTGTGTAGGGGCTCAAGTGGGATGTGAATGCATCCATGTCGGGAGGAGAGGTCATGGAATGGGACCTTGGTTCCCTACAGGACAGTTGGCCAAATACAGACCAGGGGAGCAAGGATCCTCATTGTCAGTGAAGGGAGTTACAAATATGGGAAGCAGAAAGCTAGAATATACTCTGTGGTATAGGACAGGAACTGGTGGTGTTGGTGTGAACTCATGACTACATATATACAGATACAAAGATAAAGAAATAAATAGACATGTATAGTGTTCTCTAACGCTATCCACTGAGAGGAACTTGGAGCAGCAACACTTCAAACACTTTAGCAATGAGAACAAGTAGCATCCAGAGTTTCATTTCTAAATACCATTCTCAAAGGAACTAGTTAGCTCTTAGAGAAAAGGGTGATTCTAAGGTCAGGGCAGGGAAATAATAAAAGGACCCTATAACATCTTTTTGTGCCAAGCACTAAGGAAGCAGTCAAAGAAAGATGGAATCACGTCAGAAGGACATGGTAGCTAGCTTTTCAGTCTGTGCCAATTAAGACATCGAAATAAATGATGATAGTAGCAGATTATAAACCACTGAATAAAAGGAAGCCATGAGTCTAATATCAATATAATTAAATACAATTTTAAAAACAAATTTTTGGTGATGAGTAGGGTAGTGAATATAGCCTCAAGGTCTGTCTCCCAAGATCCAAGTATTTATTAACTACAAAAGACAAAAGAATAACTTTACATGAAAAAACTAGAAGATAACACCTTAATTAAGTAATGAAGTTAACATTACCAGTAAGTGACAATTTGAAGTCATATGCCACTGATAAAATGTAATGAGATAAAAATCCCCATCAATTCTGTATTAATGTTCCCATTTTTTTTTAAAGATTTTATTTATTTATTTGACAGAGAGAAATCACAAGTAGGCAGAGAGGCAGGCAGAGAGAGAGGAGGAAGCAGGCTCCCCGCTGAGCAGAAAGCCCGATGTGGGGCTCGAACCCAGGACCTGGGATCATGACCTGAGCCAAAGGCAGCGGCTTAACCCACTGAGCCATCCAGGCGCCCCTAATGTTCCTGTTTTGTTACCTGAATTCAATCATAAGGAAATATCTGACAAACCCAACTTGAGTGGTGTTCTACAAAGTGAATGTCCCGTAACCTTCAAAAGTGTCAAGACCATGAAATTCAAGGAACGCTATGGACAGGACAACTAAATGCAATACATGATTCTGAACTGGGTCCTTTTCTCAAAGGGCTTTGAGAATAGGGCAATTTGCAATACTTAAATGGGGTCTGAGGACTAGAAAGTAGTAATGTATCAGTGTTAGTCTCCTAATTCTGATGACTGCATTATGATTATGTAGAAGAATGTTTTTACTTATAGGAAACACATACTAAAGTATTTGGTGTTGATGGGGTAACTTTTGACAACTTATTTTCAAATGGTTCAGGAGAAAACAAAATACTTTGTATGGCATTTGCAGTGCAGTCCTGCTGTATTTCTGAGATTATTTCCAGAGTAAAAATAACTTTTCAAAAGAAAGGGAAAAGAGACATTAGAGATAGTGAGTATAGACAACTTCTCCAAGAAGTTCTGCAAAGCAGAGCAAACAAATGAGGCAGTTGCTGGAAGAGGAAGTGGGCAATTCAGAGGAAAAAAATAAAATTTTATTTAAGATGGAGAAATAATACTACGTTTGTACACTGATGACATAGAGAATCAAAATTGATGATTCAGGATGGACAGGTGATGGAGTGTGACCTTGGATTAGGGAGATGAGAACTGATGCACATGTGAAGGAATTACATTTGATAAGAGCGTGGATCTTCTCAGATTGACCATTGCTGAAACCCAGCTATCCAGCAACCTCTCCAGCTAGACTGGGGCTGAGAAATTGGAAGTAAAGAAAAGGTGACCCTAGAGAGTCCCAATAAAGTTTACCAAACTTTGATTTTAGGCTCTGAAAAAATAGGAACCAACTCTAGGCAGACATTCTGACAGCTCTGAGAAGCAGTTGTCAGGATACAAATCAGACCTAAGAATTTAAACAGTCTGTAAGGATATAGTTCTGTCTTCATTACATTCTGAAATGAAGACACATTTTAAAATTGATGTCACAAAATGCTTGCAAGCCATCAGGCAAAGATATGAGCACTGACAGGGGGTCACTGCCTCTATGTGTGGGAAGTCACATGTGTGGTAAGGGCATCAGTCATTCAGTCAAGTCCTTCAGTTGAGTTGCCTGCATTAAAGGCACCAGTAAGGGTTGACTTAACTTGAATTTGTTGCTTAAAAAGACCTCAAGAACTGTGCTGGGATGCAGGCTTGAAATGGGATGTTCATCGTCGGCCATTGGCTTGGCGATGTACCTGAAGACAAAAGAAACTATGAAACCTCTGGGATGAGATAGAATTTCCAAAGTAGGAGAGACTGGTCTGACATTTATCTAGAAAGGTCTTTAGCTCAGGTCAAAAGCAACTGGCTATTTTTAAGTCTTCATATTTCTTTGAATCATTAAAATGTAATTCAAGTCAGAAAAAATGAAAACATCCAGCTTAAACACAAGTGACTGCAGAAAAAAACATTAGGATTCTTTGAAATGCCTTGGAACCATACTGAAAATATGAGAGGTGTTATGGATAGCAAGACTACTAATGTTGGGAATGAAAGGCAGCAAGTTGCCATGATGTCTCACACCATCATGGCACCCGCATCACAGCTGGTGGCCAAAATTAAGTCTAAAGGATATTTCCTGGGTGTGAAGACTGCCCAAGATCAAACTTTGATTATGATACTAGAGGAAGTAAAATTATATAAATAAATATTGACTATTTTTTATTTGTAAAATAATGAGTGACTCATCTAAGTGGTCTTCCCCTCCCCTCTCCTCCAAGGTGGTATTAAATGAATGGTACATCAATAGCATTTTTCTAAAAAATGAAATAGGAAATATTCTTGAAATTAATAACTTCAAATGAATCATCAAAAAAGCACATTATATTTAATTTACTCTATTTAATAAAAAAAGAAAGACATTCAAAGTGTCATCCAAAGTAGTTACATTTTTTAAGAAGGGAGACTTCATCTGGCCTGAAAACTGGGCTATTCAGAAAAATTCTTTTTTCCTAGGGATTTCAAATAACAAGGTTTAACAGTACTACTGCTATAGCTCCTAGACACAATGCATAAAGTTAAGCATGTACACGGTGCTTAATAAATACGGAATTTTTAAAAGTTATATCAACTCTCATAAAAATGAAGTGTCAAGCTTAGTTACTAATGTATGTGTGAGTTCAATTTTATGTTTTTTGCTTCATTTTCAGCAAACTGAATGAATGAGGACTGGCCAACTGTGAATATGACCCCTTCCTCTTTATGTCCTTTGACATACTACACTGATTTTATTATCCCTAAAATAACTGGTCAATAAGGAGGATAGTATCTCATTCTCCCCAATCAAATGCAAGCATCTTTTCAAAAATATTTATTTATTTCAGAGAGAGAGAGTGTGTGTGTGAGTGGCAAGAGAAGCAGAGGGAGGGAATCTTTAAGCAGACTTCCCACCAAGGATGGAGCTGGATGAAGGCCTCAATCTTACCACCCATGAGATCATGACCTGAGCTGAAACCAAGAGTCAGACACTCAATTGACTGAGCCACCCAGGCGCCCCTCAAATGCAGCATTTTAGAGAAGAGATGTTAAAAATTTCATTTCAAATTCTGAAAAAATACTTCAAAAGTCCCAAACCTAGGATATATGTCCTTTCTCTACTACCAAGGATGATATCTAACTGGTCCATTTCTCAGTACCATTTTCTGTGACGTTCAATTCCAACCTTTTATGAATCAGTCATCAGAAAGATGATTTAATCATTAGAAACATTTGCATTTGTTTGATAATTTATACATATTTGTCAGTTATGAAAATCAATCTGTTTTTATGTTGAATTACTACAAAAAGAAAGTATACAATAAATGCTGGCTTCTTTTTTTTTTTTTTTTTTTTTTTTAAAGATTTTATTTATTTATTTGACAGAGAGAAATCACAAGTAGGCAGAGAGGCAGGCAGAGAGAGAGGAGGAAGCAGGCTCCCCGCTGAGCAGAGAGCCCGATGCGGGGCTTGAACCCAGGACCTGGGATCATGACCTGAGCCGAAGGCAGCGGCTTAACCCACTGAGCCACCCAGGCGCCCCTAAATGCTGGCTTCTTATAATCAAACACAACACATGAAAGTATTTACTGTACTCTCTTCATTTTTGTATTTCAATGAATTTTCTCCTATGATCACAGTTCTTTTTTAAAGATTTATTTATTTTTCCAGGGAGAGAAAGAGAGAGACAGACAGAATCCTCAAGCAGACTTTCTGCTGAGTGCAGAGCCCAGCGCAGCACTTGGTCCCAGAACCCTGAGATCATGACCTAAGCCAAAATCAAGAGCTGGACACTTAACCGACTGAGCCACCCAGTGCCCCTATGACCATAGTTTTATTTGGCCAATGTGACCATGCTTGCAATTTCCTAAACCATAAATGTCATTGGAAATGTCATGTGAAATATAGCTTCTGATGTTCTGTTATATGACATTCTAAGTACATAAACTTGAAGCTATCCACTAAAAAAAAAAAAAAAAAAAAAAGGTTTCTTAAATGCCTGTACCCCAGCACCCTGAAGGATACAGAGAAATAAATTACATGGTCTTTGACTTTGAGGACTGTGTAGTATTTTTTTTTTAAGATTTTATTTATTTATTTGACAGAGATCACAAGTAGGCAGAGAGGCAGGCGAAGGGCGGCGGGGGGGCGGGGGAAGCAGGCTCGCTGCTGAGCAGAGAGCCCGATGTGGGGCTTGATCCCATCATGCCCTGAGCTGAAGGCAGAGGCTTTAACCCACTGAGCCAGGCGCCCTGAGGACTATGTAGTCTTATGGAAAAATTTATTTGATGAAAATGAAACCAATTAGTAAACATAGTCAGAATGGCAAGATATTCATGGACAAGTGGGGACTGGAGCTGACCCCTAATTGGTGAGTAAGATTTGGGGAGGATCTTAGTTGGTTGGGCTTTTGTAACAAAATATTTTAGACTGGGTAGATTACAAATAGCAGGAATTTATTTCTCACAGTTCTGGAGACTGCAAAGTCTAAGATCAAGCAGATTCAGTGTCTGGTGGACGTCACTTCCTGGTTTACAGATGTCTTCTCACTATTACCTTGCATGGTGGCAGTGATGAGGGATCTCCCTGGGGTCTCTTATAGGGACACTAATCCTATTCATAAGGGCTCACCCTCCCAATCTAATCATCTTCCAAATGCCCCACCTCCAAATATCATTATATTGGCGGTTAGGATTTCAACAAAAATCTTGGGAGGGTGGGGAGAGACAAACATTCAGTCTGTAGTAGACAGGAAAAGAATGAGGGGAAGGGCATTCTCACTGAGGAACCCAGAATAACCAGAGAAGTAGGAATTTACATAGCATACTTTTGGGATAATAAGGGGAACAAGTTGGAAAGGTCTATTAGGAATACTTGGGAGAAATGAGAAAGAAATTTGACATTTTTATGTGGGGTCAATTTATGGAGTATCCAATTAGTTTAGAAGCAATCATTTCACCCATGCTTCTGGCCCTGGTTTCTTTTGTTCTTACATTTACATTATTTTTCATGATGCTAATGATGCCCTCTGTCAAAGAGCATCTTTCTAGCTTACAATGATTCTCACTCCTCCTTAACTATGAAGTGTGGGTTAATTCCTAGAGCAGTGTTGTGGTTTGATTCTAATGTCCGTTGATTGAACTGCAGATGGTTCACTCATTCTACTAGAACAGAGATGCCATTCTAGCAATATGCACTTGAGACTGAAGGTAATTGAATCAACCGATCTCTTTCTTCATGGAGCTGGAAGTAACATGGGATCCTGGGAGCTGTGGGCAGCCATCATGTCTGCCACATGGAACAGGAAGCTGAGAAATCTATTCTTCCCAGGAAAAGAAAGAGACAGACACACAGAGTGAGGCAAGGGCATGTAACAGAGCTCTCCTGGTCTCTGACGGTCTTCAGCTCTTATTTCTATGGCTTACCCGGCTACATTTCTGCTCTTGGAATCTGAGACACACTCTATCTTTTATAATCAATCCCCTCTTCCTGCTTAAGTGAACTTGGCCTAGGCTTCTATTATTAGAAACCCAACGAGCCCTAACAGAGTGGTGAATAAATAGACTTCACCGAAACCTGCTGTCCTTTACTTTTGGACGTGCTCTCTCAATTTGTGCTCTAAGGACAAGCTTCCTTTCATCCGTCTTTGCTCAACATCTCTGTGACTATATTGTTGTCTCGTACATCTGAGTGTCACAGTCTCTACGCCCCTCTGTGTCCCTGTCCCTAGATCCCTTCCCAGCTTCCTTTGATTTCTCTTTACTTTCTGTCCTTGAATGAAATGCTAACAAAGAAACACAGAAAGGCTGGGAGTATAATTTATATATGCCTGAGGCTTATGAACAGATAATGGGTTCATTAGCTCAATTCTCCCGGGATCTATGATGCAGAGGGATAGGACACAAGGTTTAAAAATGAATATGCTATTCAGATCCTGTTATAGTACAGCTTCTCTCTGCAGCCCGAGTTATCCTGGAGGCCGCAGGAGGGATGAGGCTGCCCCTGCTGATGGGACTCTCGAAGCACCAGTGCCAGCTGTGTCCCCTGCCCCCTGCTTCTCATGGCCTCAGTCACAGTGGGCTCTGCCAGATGTACATAACGCCACTGCCGCCATACAGAACTCAAAGCGGTCACTTCTCTGCCTGCAGAATCACATACATGGGATCTTCAGAGAAAAGCCCTTTCTTGCCGACAGGATCATGCAGGGAAAGTAGGTGGAGAAGCCCCAGTGCTCAGAAGCCTTTGAAGGGAGTCCTTTAGGCAAATAGCCAAGCCCTAAACCAGCTAGCTGACAACACTGTCAACACAGTCGCAGTTTAGCCAACAGCTTGAACTAAAAATAATCTGACACTTTGCCACAGCATGCCTGCCTGGCTCTGATGTGCAGGACAAAGGCTGAGTGACAAGCTGCCGCTGTACTTCCAACAACCTGAGGTCTAATGACAGAGCAAGGGTCCAGAGATGTGGATGCGAAGATCACCTAGGAAGACCACCACCTAGCACTCAGTTTGTTAGATAAATGCTTTCTCTTTCTTACAGTGGCCATGCCTCTGTTGTCTTGAGAAGTAGTATAGGAAGGGAGTCAGGGTGTGGTGCTGCCTTCTTTCCGATAATATCTGGTGATTATGCTTCCCGTGTATCTTATTTATGTGATAGGTCTTGTTCCTATTTTTTGGTAACCCACTCCTAAACTAGGAGATCCCTGAGGGCAAGAGCCATGTCTTCCTCTCTCTCTCCACTTCTGTATCTCTAGGACCTAGCATGGTCTGGCCATTTAAAAAGCTGTCAACAAAGTACTTATTAGATAAAAGAATAAATGAACAACTGAAAATTGGCCCAAATTCAACCTTATGATGAAGGTCCGGGAAAGCTTCTCAAAGGATGTAATGATTGATCTTAGTCTTCACGGAGTCTCCAGAGTTTAAAGCAGAAGAATTGAAAGGAGGAGAGTGAATGTTCTAGGCAAAAAAAAAGGAGATGAAGCCAAAAAGAGGGGCAGAGGTCAGAGGGACCTTGCATACTCTGTTAAAGAGTTTGAATTTTATTTTAAAGGTGATGGGAATCAGGAAAAGATTTTCTGTGTGAGAGGAACATAATGAGATTTTTTTTTAAAGATTTTATTTATTTATTTGACAGACAGAGATCACAAGTAGGCAGAGAGACAGGCAGAGAGAGAGGAGGAAGCAGGCTCCCTGCTGAGCAGAGAGCCTGATGTGGGGCTCGATCCCAAGACCCTGAGATCATGACCTGAGCTGAAGGCAGAGGCTTAACCCTCTGAGCCACCCAGGTGCCCCATAATGAGATTTTCTTAGAGAAAATTTTCTTTGGTAGCAATGTGGAGGATAATTGATGGCAAGGATGGAGACAAGGTTGAGATGGATTTCAGGGATCAACTAGGAGCCCCCTGCAGTCAGTAATTCAGGTGAGGGAGGATGGAGGTCTGATTTACGGTTGAAAAGGCCTATTTCCGTCCTCTTCCTCCCACTGCTGGCTTTTCATCACCTCTAACACCATCACAACCTCCTTCAGGAGCCAGATCTGAGGATCCTGAGGTGTAAGAGAAAATGCCAACCACAATAGCGCTTCACAAATACTTTTATCTTAGTTGGGCCACCCTGAAAGGCAAAGTGACATTTTCCAGAAGGCCCATGGGCAGAAGCTTCCTCTCTCCCCATCCCTCCCAAAGAAGCACCAAATGACTCTTTTTGATGCCATTGTCTTTGAACCCCCTCACTTCTTGCAGCAGATTCTGTGCCCCCTTCCACACTGTACTTTTTCAGCAAGGGAGTGAAAAAGAAGAGGCAAAGGGAAAAGAGGAAAAGAGGAAGGTGTTGTAAAGGAGCAAGGCAAATGGTGAGTTCCCTGTATTTATCTCGTTCATGAATAAGAAGAGTTAAAGCTGTGGAAAGAAGAGAAGATGGGCCTACATGGCCCCATTATCAGAACTCAAAAAAGATTAGGACAGACAGATGCCCATGGATATTTGCTCAGCTTATTTATGAAGAAAGACTCTCCAGTCCATATCTGATGGGAGTTAGAAGGAGCAAACCCCAGGTGTCTGACTGGCTCAGTTAGTAAAGCATGTATGAGACTCTTGATCTCAGGGTCATGAGTTCAAGACCCACATCAGGTGTGGAGTTTACTTAAAAAAAAAAAATGGAGGAGGAGGAGCAAATCTTTTTCCTAGGTTCTTCTTCTTCTTCTTCTTTTTTTTAAGGCTTTATTTATTTAATTGAGAGAGAGAGAAAGAGAACATGAGCAGGAGGGAGAGAGAGAAGGAGAAGCAGACTAACCAATGAGCAGGGAGCCCCACTTGGGGGTTGATTCCAGGGTCCTGGGATTATGACCCGAGCCAAAGGTGACAGTTAACTCACTGACCCAACCAGGTGCCCCTCCCCTAGGTTCTTTACCATGGCTATACATTGAAACTAACTGACAACTTAAAAAAAAAAAAAAAAAAGGCAAAAAACCAAACCTGATGCCTGATTCATAGCCCAAGAGACTCTAATTTAATTGTTCTAGAGTATGGTCTTAGAATTCATCTTTCCAGAGCTCCCTGGGTAATGTGAATGTACAGGTGGGCTGAGAACCACTGTTCTAGACGGGGGATCAGCAAACTTTTCTGTAAAAGGCCAGACAGTAAATATTTTGTTTTGTGGACCACATTGTCTCTCTTGCAACTACTCTTCTCTGCTATTGTGGTGAGAAAGTAGCCATAGAAAATGTGTATATGAATGGGTATGTTCTAATAAAACCTTGATCTGGCTCATGAGCCTTAATTTTTTGACCCTTGCTCTAGAAGCATACTTCCAAGGTTGGGAGGGTTGTTCAGGTTGCTAACTCTGGTATGGAGGAAACAGGAAAAATATTCTAGTTTTAAAAAGGAATTTTGGCACTTGGATGAATGTTCTAGCTTTATTTTTAAAAAATGAGATATGTTTCTGAGTTCCATTTGATAAAATACTTTCATTAACCCACTATGTTGTTTGACTTCTTAGGGAGACCATGTGTGATTTTTGTGTTTTGAAGGAAAAAAAAAAATCCAATAAGTTATTAAATACAACCTACAGCGGTGAAAAGAAAGATTAGTCATGACAGAAAGACAATTAAACTTAGAACCTAAACCAAGACAGAAAAGCTAAAACCCAAATGAAAAGACAGTCTCTACAGAATCAGGGAGGTCAGCTGGTGACCTGGTAAGTTTTGTGGTTTTTCCAATTTCCTTGGCTAGAATTCAACCATGAGTTTGTTTTTTGTTTGTCTCTTTTGCCGTTATTATTCTGTTTTGAATTCTACGTGGAGAACCAGTTTTAATTTATGCTGTCATTTTATTCTGGAGAAATTTGGAAAAGATAAAGCACATTAGAAAAATGAACTTTTTGCCCAATTATTAAGTTTCTCTCTTGCCCTCACTGCTTTCATAACTCTCCATAGAAGGGGAGTCAAGGAACAGAGGCCTGCAAACCATGCTCCTTATAATGAAGGCTGGAGGGTCTGTGTAGGTGATGTGGTCCTTACCTTTATCCTGTCGATGTTGGCTTCCATCTTCAGCTGTTCTACCAGCTTCCTGGCTTGTGCTATGCTGGCGGTATTGTTGCTAGCCATTGGAATGCTGGGTGGGTTTTTCGGATACACTAGGAAAGAACACAGGAAGGAAGAATGCATCAGGGCATTCAGGAGCTGCCAAACGTACAGGTTCATCATCATGGGGGAACTTCGAAAGAGTGGCTGTGGCAAGGCCTGGCTTTCCCAGCCCTCTCCATCCCCAGTCCAGTGCCAAGTCTGACTGCAGACAGACCAGGAGATGACTGTGTGCTTGTGGTTTTCCAGACCCCCCCACCCCACCCCAACACACACACACACATACCCCTCTGCACTTCTACCCCTTCTTCAGGGAAAACCAATGAAGACTGTTTACCAAATCAGTTAGAATAAGATGCGCTGGGGCGCCTGGGTGGCTCAGTGGGTTAAGCCGCTGCCTTCAGCTCAGGTCATGATCTCAGGGTCCTGGGATCGAGTCCCACATCGGGCTCTCTGCTCAGCAGGGAGCCTGCTTCCCTCTCTCTCTCTGCCTGCCTCTCTGTCTACTTGTGATCTCTGTCTGTCAAATAAATAAAATTAAAAAAAAAAAAGGAGTAAGATGTGCTACTGATTAAGAAAGAAAGTCATTAAAATTATCTTAATGTATGAACTGAGCTCAAAATGGTAAGGGTGACAGCAGGCGTTATAAGTGTTGTTATTTTTCAGGTACTACTATGGTCAGATACTCTGTTTAAGTGCCCTCAGAGGATGAAGAATGAAAGGCAAGCAGAGAGGAATGGTAAAGTAATCCCTTAGGATTAAAGACACCAAGTTTATAATGTTCTGCTGGTGGGTTCCAACACTAACTTTCTAGTTAACTGTAGCCACCTCAGTCTATCACACTGCAGAGACGCTGCATAGGATGTGTGGTTCTTCAGTGTTGTTTATCCACCATTTAAAAAAAAATAGCCTTTCTCTCTATTTGAAATATGGCTAGACACAACTATTTACTTCACTCACAGTTCTTCATCTGCAATGTCAAGGAGGAAGGATTGCCATGTCTAACTTGTTAATGACATCAATGAGTTCACCAGCAGAATTCTGTATTCAGTATAATGGACTATTACTTTTATAAATATGGAAATGGGACACAAATGTTTAGAGAGTGGAATTCTGTACTTATGTAAATTATGAGATGGTTTCTTTGCCTCTGGGATTACTAGATCTCCTCCCCATCCTTTGCCCTACCCGCTTCATGTCCCCTCCCAATTTCATTTCTCTTCTAATTCTTTCTTGACCCACCATCTCAATTTTTTGTTGTTGTTGTTCATCACGGAAAGTACCCTATTTTATTTTGGGGACCCATTTCCTCCACACTCTGATCAGGTCTCGCTCCATGTCAAGGTGCCATATGCTATTTTGGGTCTGTGTAAATGTGCTCTTTGAGGTCACTGACACCCCACAGTGAAGCAATGTCTGAGAGCAGCAATTTAGCTGGAGTGCATGACCCAAGAAATGAGAGGCATTCAAGCCTTGCTTCAGTCAACAGTTGAATCCTGTTCTGAAGACATATTAAAGAGTGTGACTTCTGCTAGCTTTGGGGAATATTTTTATCCAGAGGTAAAGTAAAATCAGGCAACCATCTCAAGAAGGAAAGAGGACACATAGAAAACCTGGGAAATGAAATATAATCCCTGGTAAATTCAATATAAGACTGTTACGTATTCAGTAAAATCAAAAAACAATTTTAATTACCAAAAGAGCATAAATATGTAAATTATCTTCTTTGGTACTTATATCTTTGTATCTTGTTCTTCAAGGCAAAAGAAGAAATTATGTATAAGTCTTTGTAAACAAAGAGGTCCCTTCATAGTGTTATTTTATAAAGAAAACTGCAAAATCAGCCACCCCAATAGCATAGCATTTACAGTATAATTGAAAGATAATTAACTGTTCCCTCCACTTATTTTCAAAGGCATCAGAGACAATAAAATGGAAAGGAAGACTGAAGGGATTTTGAATCCACAAAGATCTCTGAGTTCTACTTCCATGTGCTTGAAGATCAGTGGAGGGATCTTTATGTAAAAAGAAAACAAAACAAAAAAAAAACAAGAAGAGGCTTTAACAACTATGACTTCATCAGCATAATTAGGAACCCAGTCATCTCAGCCCCACAAGGAAATTATATGTCCCCAGATCGAACAAAAATCTAACACCCGTGCAAAACGTCACAGGACCAAGATGGAATCTTGATTTACCCAGAAGCATAGCCTAACTCTTTTCATTCATCCAAAGTTGGAAGTAGTCATGATCTACAAGACCCTGGACACTGTTTTGTGAAGCTAACATTCCTTCCAAACTAGAATTTATCATACTAGAATACAAATTATCACAGAATTGCCAAATCCTCATTGGGCCCGAGGGAGATGTGGGAGTCTGGCCAGCTCTTCATCTGCCCTTGAATCTAAATCAGATTACACAGTAACCTGTGTCAGAAACCATAGCTTGCCTCCAAATACCACTTCTCCTCTTCTTTATTGGTAATAACAATTTGCTTTTCTTTTTCACAGAGCCCACAAGAACCCTGAATTTTAGCTGGGCATACTTTACTGAAATATACATTCTTCAGCCTCCTTTGCTGGTCAGTATACTTAGATGACCAAGTTTTGGCCAATGAGGAATAAGTAGAAGCGACCTTGAAAGGAGAAGGGTGTGCTCTTTGCTTCCCCCTCCTCCTGATACTGGCCTGGAAGATGGTCTTGTTGACTACAGAGCTTCACCTTGAACCTTTAGGTTTATACTCTGGGGTAAGCAGGAAGGATCTGGACACATACTGGTACTGTAGGGCCACCATACCAGCTGCGAACTGGCTATCATCTATGTGAAGAGAAATAAGTACCCACTTTGTTTACACCACCATTATTAAGAGTATTTCTGCCATTGGACAATAGATTTACCATCACCTGAGTAAATGACCCAGTATTTTCATTTGAGTATCTAGGAAATTCTATGTTCTAATGCCTGTTCATGTTTCCTGGGAAAGTTATGGCTTTCTGTCTTAGGAGAATAAGATAGAAAGTGTATGAGTTTTCTATTGCTACCATATCATATTACTACAAATGTAGGAGCTTAAACAATAGGAATTTCTTATCTTGCAGTTCTGGAGGTCAGAAGTTTGAAATAGGTCTCACTGGGCTAAAATCAAGGTATCAGCAGAGCGGTATTCCTTTTGGGGTCTGTAAGGGAAAATCTATTTCCTTGCCTCTCCCTAGCTTCTAGGAGCTACTGGCATTCTTTGGCTCTTGGTCCTATTCCTCATTTTCAAAGCCAGCAAAGGTGAGTTGAGTTATTCTTACATCATATCACTCTGACCTCTTCTACAGTCACATCCCCTTCTGACTCTGCTCTCTTCCTTCCTCCACTTTTAAGAACCTGGCAACTCTACTGCCCCCTACCCCAGATAACCCAGGACAACCTCCCTATCATTAGGCCAGCTTGACTAGCAACCTTAATTCCATCTGCATCTTTAATTGCCCTTTGCCATTAACATAGCATAGTCGTACATTCCAGGAATGGAGACATGGACACTTTTGGGGGACTTTATTCTACTATGGAAGAAGACCTCTGCATGGCAGAAGAGAGAAGTGGGGATATGGGGACTGAGATAGAAAAAGAAGAGAGAAGGGGTAGGATGCAAGTCTAGAAATGTTCGGGAGAGAAAACCTCTGAAAACTAAATGGACTTAGCAGAAAAAGTAAACACAGGCTTTGGTTTTAGTTTTAGGAAGATACATCCTCAATGTTCTAGTTTTACTATATGACCCAAAAGAATCTAGTGTTTCCTACTAGGGATTTACTCCAAAGATGCAAATGTGGTGATCTGAAGGGGCATGTGCACCCCAATGTTTATAGCAGCAATGTCCACATTAGCTAAACTATGGAAGGAGCCCACACGTCTATTGACAGATGAATGGATAAAGAAGATGTGGTATACACACACACACACACACACACACACACACACACACACACACACACACAGGAATACCACTCAGCCATCAAAAAAATGAAATCTTGCCATTTGCAATGACGTAAATGGAACTAGAGGGTTATATGCTAAGTGAAATAAGTCAATCAGAAAGGACAATTATATTATCTCAATATGTGGAATTTAGGAAACAAAACAGAGCATAGGGGAAGAGGAAAAATAGGGGGATAGAGGGAAAAATAAAACAAGATGAAACCAGAGAGGGAGAAAAACCATAAGAGACTCTAAATCATAGGAAACAAACTGAGGGTTGCTGGAAGTAAGGCGCTGGAGATATGGGGTAACTGGGTGATGGACATTAAGGAGGGCATGTGATATAATGAGCACTAGGTACTATTTAAGACTGATGAATTGCTGACCTCTACCTCTGAAACTAATAATACATTGTATGTTAATTAATTGAATTTAAATTTTAAAAAGCCAAGTGTCACATTTATTTATTTTTTAAAATATTTATTTATTTGAGAAAGAGGGCGAGAGAGAGAGAGAGAGAGAGAGATTGAGAATGCAAGTGTGAGCAGGAGGGGCAGAGAGAGAGGAGAAGCTCAAGCAGACTCCATGCTGAGCACAGAACCTGACTCAAGGCTCAGTCCCAGGACCCTGAGATCACGATCTGAGCCAAAATCAAGAGTGGAACACCTAACCAGCTGTGCCACCCAGGCGCCTCAAGCTGTTAGAATCACTTTGTGCATTTTCTTCTTTTTCACCTCCAGCTGTGTTCCCATAAAATTCTTCTCCTGAAGACTGAAAGCGCTATAGGTTCCTAGACCAGTGTTCCAAAGAAATATGCATTTTCCTAAAAAGTGGCTATGGTAAATAAGAAAAGTTACTCTGTCTTCTAAGCCTGAGGTACTTGGACAATGCATCACACACACGGACACGCTCAGAATGCTTTTCATCTTATAAAACAGAAACTCTGTACCCAATAAACAGAAGTCCCATTCTTTCCTTCCCTCAGCCCCAGAAACCACCTTCTGTTTTCTGTTTCTATGATTTTGGCTACTCTAGGTATCTCGTAGAAGTGGAATCATACAGTATTTATCTTTTCATGACTGGCTTATTTCACAGAGCATAAGGTCTTCAAGGTTTACATCTGTCATAGCATGTGTCAGAATGTCCTTCCTTTTTAAGGCTGAGTAATAGTTCACTACGTGTCTATACCACATTTTGCTTATCCATTCATCTGTTGAAAACACTTCCATTGCTTCCATATTTTAGCTACTGTGAATAATACTCCCATGGACAAGGGTGTACAAATATCTCTTCAAGACCCTACTTTCAATTCTTTTGGGTGTATACCTAGAAGTGGAATTGCTGGGGCATATGGTAAATCTATTTTTAACTTTTTGAGGAATAGCCATCCTGATTTTTGTAGCAGCTATGCCATTTTACATTCCCACAAAAAGTGCACATGGGATCCAATTTCTCATCTTCCCAACACTATTTTCCATTTTTGTTTTTTGATAGTGGTCATCTTAACGGGTGTGAGGTGGTATCTCATTGTGGTTCTCATTTGCATTCCCTAATGATCAGTGATGTTAAGCATCTTTTCAAGTACTTATTGACCATTTGCTTATGTCCTTTGGAGAAATACCTGTTCAAATCCTTTGCCTATTTTAAAAAAATATTTTATTACTTTTACATGATCTCCACACCCAAGGTAGGGCTAAAACTCACAACCCTGAGATCAAGAGCAGCACACTCCACCAACCAGGCCAGCCAGGCGCCCCCCACCTTTGCCTATTTTTGAATCAGGTTTTTTTGGTTGTTGAGTTTTAGCTCTCTATATATTCTGGATATTAACCTCTTCTCAGATATATGGGGTTTAGATACATTTTCCTTCATTCCATAGATTGCCTTTTCACTCTGTTAATATTGTGCTCTGAGGCACAAGAGTTTTTAATTTTCATAAAGTCCAAATTTCTTTTGTTGCCTGTGCCTCTGGTGTCATATCCAGGAAATCCAATGTTGTGAAGTTTCTGCTCTATGTTCTCCTTCTGAGAGTTATAGAGGTTTAGCTCTTACCTTTAGGTCTTTGATGCACCTGCAGTTAATTTTTGTATATGGTGTTGGGTAAGGGTTCAACTTCATTCTTTTACACGTGGATACTAGTTTTCCCAGCACCATTTGTTGAAAAGATTGTCTTTTATAAGTTGAATGGTCTTGTCACCCTTCTTGAAAATCATTTAACTGTATATGTGAGGATTTATTTCTGGGCTCTCTAATCCCAAGTTAATTCTATTCTAAGTCCCTAAATATTTTATTATTTTTGACACTACTGTCAAATGGAATTGTTTCCTTAATATCCTTTCCAGATTGTTCCTTGTTCACGTAGACAAGTGAAGTGCTACATTGCAGATTCCTAATGGGGGAGACAAAAACTTTTGTCTTCTGTCCCTACCTAAGCTGACAGCGATTGCATGTGGTGAGAAGTGTTGTTGAGAAAAGGGTGTTGCATCCTGTGAGCACATCGGGCCAAGAGAAGTTGTTGATAGAGTCCTGTTAGGTGCTTAGGCAGAAGCACAGATGCATATCAGATACCCTTTACTAAGGTTCCTGTTTCATTCTACATCTGGCTGAAATCAGGCAGACATTATTTTAAGAGGGAAGGAAATGGTTTGAATATAGCAACCACTGAAATCGCTAAAAGAAAAAGTAAAATTCTGCTGAAATGATCATGTGAACAAAGCTTAAAAACACAGGTGTGTGTACACCCCTTTTAAAAAACAAACAACAAAAAACTTTTCATTAAAAAGAGAGAATGATTAATTCCTATAGATCGCTCCCTGCTCACCCCCATCAGCTAGTCTTTGATTGCCTTACGATACACCATAGTTTACCTTTGTAGGGGTCCAGCCTGGCCCCAGAACCATCAGAGGCCTACCTCAAAGATGCACCCATCTGTGGATTCTAACTCTTCTAGAAATCAGTGGGACAGAGGGAAATAGAGCCAGTGTCTGCCTCTCTTGGGGAGACTCTGAAGTCCTGAGCTCACTTCTGGAACCTCAAAACACCTCTGGCAATCACTGGGGTGATGATCAAAGGTTGGTAGTGCTGGTGTGACCCTCTTCTGTCTAGCAGTTGGTAGCCCCTCCCAAGTACTGAAATGGGTGACTGCACATCTCTGGATTTGAATTGGAGAGCTAGAATTCCGCAGATTAATTCTTTCAGATTCCACAGCCAAGATCTCTTCTCAAGATTTGAACAATCTACCCTCTGGAAATTCCAAATGGGATTCAACCTATTTTCCAAGCCCCACACTAAACCCACTGGCAATGGTTCTCAACCAAGGGAAGTGCAACCCCTTAGGAAGCATTTGGAAATGTGTGGGGGTGGCCTGGGTTATGACAGTCATCAGGGGTGCTAATGGCATTTAGAGAGCGGAGGCAGAAACTCTAATGCCCTGGAGTGCCAGGCAACAGTGAATTGTACTGCTCCCAGCCCCTCCATCAGAAAGGACACTGGAAAAAAAAAAAAAACAAACAAAAACACAGTCATAGATCCATGCATGAAAAATCTGCTCAGAGAAAGTACTCCACCAGGAAAGGTTCAAGGAAACTGGCTTTTATATTATGTCTTGGGATCCCTATTACCTTCCCAGGGATGAATAAGTGTTAAGTGCTCATAATTCTCATTAGCATTATTGTGCTTTATGGATATTTAGTCCCTGCTTATTTAAAAGAGAGCACAATCTCTTGCAATGTGCTGGTGGAGTGAGATTATGCTGGGTCATATCTACCAGTAAGCAAAAAGAATACAAACAACCGAAGCTCCTAGAACAATTACAGAGCTTGTGTGAGAGAGATTTGTAGGACTCCGGAAGAATGTCTTAATTATCCCACCTGAATTCCAAGCCTGAGAATCATACAGAAGGCATTTTACTCTTTTCACTGATGAGATAAGCACCCCTCCTCCCCCAACCCCCTGAACATGAGAGGTAGGGCTTGTTATAGAATAATAACCATTAGATGAGTTTTCTTCTTCTAAAAATACATCCAGCATTCTTGTTTCTTTCAGGAGGAACTCTTCTGTTAAGAAACCATACATTTTCTTGTCATTTAGGCTTGGGAGTTAACACACAACTCCTTATTTCTGTGACACCAAGATAAATAAATGTTTTGATAATGAGACCTTTGCCTTAGACAGTATAGGTTAATTGGGGAGGATGCCATTCTTTTCAGGTTCTAATGGTGTTTTTTAAGCACGGCATCCAGTCTTCGTTCTGGCCTTTCATTTTAATTACAACTGTGTGTTCCTTAGAACTGTGTTTTGATATCTGCAGTTGGTGGTAAGGGGGCTTGATTTACTTGTTTTATATATTTACAGGTTAAGATGACACTGGCAATAAAACAAACAATTCTAGGTTTACAGTCAAATCAGAGGTTTACAGTCTCCCAGTTATTTGATGATATCTTCATTATCCTCAATTGTCAGTTAGCCATATTGTTGGGGATCGGTTATTGGCTGGGTTTGAATTAGAGGACCATTTCCTAACAATTTCAATTTGCAATTCTTCAGAGCCTCTACAGTTAGTCACCTGGGTAAATGTTTTTGTTAATGGCTTATACCTCAGCACAAGTTCAGTTTGGTCATTTTGCCAAACTCATTTCTTGTTGATTTTGTTTTTTGGATCCCTACCCTAATTCATTCTGTAGCAAGTAAGAACCACCATCACCAAATTGATGAGAGTATATACACGAAGGGTCCAGGGAAGGGCTTTCGCAGTCAGAACACAAGTGAATTTCTGAGTTGTGGCTGCAGCGTGAGTCGAATAATAATTGTAAAAACAGCCTGCCTAGTTTCACGGTACTTTTTTATGAGATAGCTCCTCGTATTACCAGTTGGCCACGTTGACCTGAAAATACCAAAATAGCACATTTCCATCTCTACTAATCAGCAAACACTAATTTCTTTTTGGTTCTCCCACCACTGGGGAAATTTTAAATCAATAGAGGATTTATTTGGGAAGCTTGTTGCTTCTCCTTCAACACTTTCAAGCCCCAGAGTGTCAGGGTTGGAATCTGCCTCACGGGCTCACTCTTTCCCAATCTTACGTGTTTCAACAATTGGAGCCATCACAAAGATATCTTTTGGGTGTCATAATGTCCCGGTTTCCTCACTTGCCTTTGCTCATTTTTGAGTAGGCGTATGGAGGCCACAGGTGGCAAAAAAAAAAGGACATGAGAATGGGGAGGGGATTGTCAGGAAAAGGGTAGGATGTCCACACAGACTTCAGCGTGGAAGCATTTGGGGACAGAAGATATGCATGAGAAATGATGTTGGACTCCAGGGGGCACTAGTTAGTATTTGAATAGGGGAGAAGAGAGGGGGAGAGCCAGAGAGGGGAGGTGAGCCCCAGGGAAGGGAGAAGAGGAGTCGCAGGGGGTTCCTGAGCACCCAGAATGCAGAGAACGAGACTGCACAATGTTGGCTAAGGATGGATTTGTAAATAAAACAAAACAGGAACCTTCCAAACCCCTTCCCCCGCCTCCTCTCTCCCCTCCCCATCTTTCAATGCTTCTCATTTCTGGAAATTTGGTTTTACAGGCCAAAAGCTTTGTTCTTTTACCAGAGGACCAGGAACTCATACTAAAAATGAGTATTCGCTTATAAACCAAGGGTTTGCCATGTGCCAGGCCCTGGGCCAATTCCGTTTCATCCTCACAACCCCAGGGACAGAAGTACTGCATCCCTAGCTGGAGGAAACCAAGGCTTGGGTTAAGTCGGAACATTAGAGAGATGGGTGTTTCTAAAGCAAGCCCCCACCAGGGAAAAATGTTCTTCCAGCCCTTCTCAATTTCCATTTTTAGATGCAGCAGACTGATCCTAATCTGGGGACTGTGGTATCTGTTTGGCCATTTCACAAACATAACAGCAATTTTTATGGTCTTTGTAGCTACGGAGAGAGTTAATGGGAATGAGATCTGGTGCAGAAGTTGTACCAAACAAAAATGTTATGGGGCCATTGGGGAAGGATATGAACCAAGGGAGCAACGTATCAACTTAAACTCTACTCAGGAAACATGTGGTTTTGCTGGGACGTTGCCACTTACCAAATGAGAGAAAGACAAGATTGCATCTGATTTCCCTCAAATCAGCATGGGAGCTATCTATGCTGTATAGGTAGAGAGTAAGACACAACACAGCTTCCCTGACTTACTTGGGTGCCAGAAACCATTATTTGAAAATGACAGCTCTCTGCTTTCCAGTAAACTGCAGTTTTTGAAACAACATCTCTGTGAGATGCAGCCTTCTGCTTGGAAAGAGCATCACTGGTTAGCTTCTAACCAACCTTGACAAAAACATAGCCCTTGGAAAACGTGGTTCGAAATCATGGGTTTCACAGATTTTGTAAAATAAAACAGTAATGAATAGAGCATGCTGCAACTTAAGAATGACACGCAAGCTTTAGTTTTTATTGGAACCCTGGATAATGCAGATGGCTGTATGCACAAATGGGAGCTGGCATTCTCAGATATTAGATGGGCGTTGTTTGTATGAAGGCAAAAAGACCCATATTTTGTGTGGTATGTGCTGGATTTTCTTTAAAAAAAAAAAAAAAGGAAAACTTGACCGTGAACCAGTAGGGTTCCAACCGAAGAGAAAAAATGAGCTTGTTTCCATAGAAATGGCTTTGTTAACCTACTGATGTCTAATGCTCCACAACAGCAGGCAAGGGGAAGCTGATAGGCAGAGGCCTTCTGCCTCCTTGTAGGAAATTATTTATTGGTCAATTAATTTCTCTAAAAAAAAAAACAAAACACTGCTTCAATTCTAAGTCCTCAGTGGATCTTAAGCCTTAGGCAACCCCGGGAGTTCGGGGAGACTAGCGCACCTGTTTCCTTGCCTCTCTGCTCAGATGGATCCTTAGGCTCTCAAAATGGTAACACCCAAAGTCCTTTGGCCAAGCTCCTCAATGCAGCTTCCCCGGTAAGAACTGGAGCCCCTCCACTGATGTTTGGTACCACCATGTTGTCTAGGGATATTTCCTGTGATAGAATTGACGGGTGGTACAAGATTAGAGAAACAGGTACTAGAAGACAGTAGACCTGAATTCTGGTCCATTCTGACATTCCTGGCTGGGTTGTTTTTGTTTTTGTTTGTTGGTTGGTTGGTTTTGTTTTGTTTCTTTTCAGTGGGAAAAAATCACTTAATCTTTCTGGTCCTCAGGAGCTCAACTGGATTGTAGGGCTGTACAAGTGTCCCTAATGTTTGTGATAACACCTTATAAAGTATGGACTGCTACAGAAGGAACAGGCACGAACAGGAAATGACCACCACCATTTATTGAGCAACTACTAAGCCCTATAACCTAGAAACATTACATACATAATCTCCAACCCTCACAACAAGGTACATGGAAAAGGAATCGGGGACTAAGAAAGGCAGTGAGAAAAAATATCTAGGATTATGAACAACTGTGCCTCTATTAACCAGGACCTTTGGGTGGGGTGGGGGGAGGTGGGTAAATATTCACATCTGATTTTGAAATTTCTCATTTGCACTGACGACTTCTTAAAGAGATGGCGATCATTTGAAAATCAATTGCAATTTAAAATTAGTAAACAAGGGGGGCTCTTGGGTGGCTCAGGGAGTTAAGCCTCTGCCTTTGGCTCAGGTCATGATCTCAGGGTACTAGGATCGCACCCCACATCAGGATCCCCATTTATCAGGGAGCTTGCTTGCCCCCTTCTCTCTCTCTCTGCCTGCCTTTCTGCCTACTTGTGATCTCTGTCAAATAAATAAATAAAACCTTTAAAAAATTAGTAAACAAGGATTTATTAAGTGCTTACAGTGTGTGACTCAGAAGCATGTGCATGTGTTAAACATAGTAAGTTTCTACGGAAACGGGCCACAAAGTGGATGTGAGAACCCTATGGGCTCCCTCCATAATTCTAAGAAGGTGCTGCTATCTTTTACTGCTATCTTTTGGAGGGAATACTCACAACCACCTACAGTGTTTGTAAGGGTTTCCTGTGGGCACAGAATAAACTTGCAAGACAAGCACCTGAGGCTAATTGTCTTCTGCTTCCTCCTTGGGTCTATTTCCTGTGTGTGAAGACCGGCAGAGCATCACTGGATACACAGCAGCTCTTCCATCAATATCTACAGTGTCTGTCGCCACCCCACCTCACCAGCCCTAGCTTTCAGCAAAAACGCCTGTTTTCTGTTCACCCAACACAGCCCATGCCCGAGGAGTTCATGAGCTCCCTGTATGGCCTATTCCCTCACGTGCACCTATGTTTTGCAGCCAGGCCCTAGCCTCCCTTCCTTGGAGAACCCTTCCTCAGCAACTACCTACCCCAGCGACCTCCTCAGGCCCTCAAACTCATACCAAACCAGGAGCCTGTGCTAGTAGAAACCAAGTCACTTCTCTGGCCTTTTAATAAATATTGCACACAGGGGCGCCTGGGTGGCTCAGTGGGTTAAAGCATCTGCCTTCAGCTCATGATCCCAGGGTCCTGGGATCAAGCCCCGCATCTGGCTCTCTGCTCGGCAGGGAGCCTGCTTCCCTTCCTCTCTCTCTGCCTGCCTCTCTGCTTATTTGTGATCTCTGTCTAATAAATAAAATCTTTAACAAAAAAAAGGAAAGAAAATAAATATTGCACTAACTGCTCTTATCATTAGTATTTCATCTGGGTTTTCTCCCATAAATATTTATTACACCTATCCTTCTATCTCCAAAGTTGCCCTGTTTGTCCTTCTTTACCGGTTGAACAGGACAAGTCAGGCTCCACCACAGGGCCCTTGCACTCGCTGCCTTCCCTGTCTGCCATGCTGCATTGCCTTGGCTGGTGGTGCCCATGGCTGCTGCTTTCTCTTTTGAGCCGACATTCAAATGCCAGGTCTCCCGATTACACTGTATAATAAAGTGTCCTGTCTAGCCCATCCTTCTTCTGGCAAAGCTCCCTGTTTATTTTTTCTTTTCAATGCATTATAATCATCTGAAGTCACTGAATTTTTATAGCATCCATCTTTCTCCTCCTCTAAATATAAACTAAGAGCAAATAGCTTGTGGTGTTCACAGTAGGTGCTTGATAAGTATTTGTTAAATGAATGAAAGTCCTTCATTTAGCACCCTCCGCACCCGGCCTTCTGGGTCTTAGACGCTTCAGTACACATTTGCTGCTTGTGAGGATGAGTACCCAGAGCACGGAATCATCCATGCCCCTCACGATAGCCCCATCAAACACTGCTCCTCAGTACAGGTTGCTAATGGTGGCTTTAGTTTGGTAGCAAATGGGCTAATGGAGCATATTCCCTAAAAGGGCATCTCCCAGGCTCTGGATCTCATCTGATCTTTTAGTATCCCCACATAACTGGGGCAAAGGATAAGCTTGTGACTTATACCTTCTTTCCTCTCCTCATTTCCTGGCTACCGCCAAGAGAGAAACCGATCCCCAGGGAACCACATGCCCTGTAGGTTGTTTTTGGCAACATATAAATCATCAATAACTTTTCTCAGTTGCAAAGTTACACAAACACACTGTTTGAAAGTGTAAACATCCGTGTGATGCTCAAAGCTCCTTTGTAGTCTTGGCCTCACCTTCCCCCAGCCTTCACGGAGCAGTGACCACGGGCTCAGGCAGAAACCCAGCGTGAGGCCACAGCCCTTGAAATGCAGCACAGAAGGCCTTGGCTCCCTTTTCTTGGGTTAGTGTCAGGGACAGCAAGGAGCACGTTGGTCTCGAACTGACTTTTTGAAATATTTTAAGATATTAAAAAATAAATATTAATTTTTTTTACTTTAAAAATATTTAAATACGTAAAAGAAATGCATAGCCATTATCAGAAAACTGGAAAACATAGAGATTCAGAAAGCAAAACTCCCCTATATTGTACTATCAGGAGACAGCCAAAGGAAACTTGCCAGCCATTTTTCAAGTACCTTTCCCCAACTTGGAATGCTTACTTTTTGGGTGTGGAGTATCATGTTGGGAAGATAATATTAACTAATACACATAATCATTTTCTGGGCCTTGCATCGATGCTGAATTTCTGAGATGTTTTCCCATGAGGCACACTGTAAGATTTATCCATCCCCCCCATATCCATAAGAGAATGAAGTTATTTTAATGTTTCCCATTACTCAACTGTCACATTTTACATCCTCTTTTAAGGCTATCACACATCTCTGACATGTAGTACAGAGCCATTTTTATTCTTCTAAACAATATTTTTTTACAACTACTACTCTAAGCGCATAAAATAAATTGTCCTGCCGATATATCTTTGATTATAAAGATTGGGTAGAGGAAAAAAAGGCTAAGAAATTAAAGGTGAAGGGGCACGTAACCCTTTCTTTTACTTTATCACTAAGTAAGGACACAGACAACTCTCACCCACGCTGATTACCCTGCAAGTCCCCTGGACTGGAGGGGAAGGGCATCAAGAAGAGGACCCTTCTCAGGGTGCCTGGGTGGTTCAGGGGGTTAAGCTTCTGCCTTCAGCTCAGGTCATGATCCTAGGGTCCTGGGATCGAGCCCCGCATCGGGCTTTCTACTTAGCAGGGAGCCTGCTTCCCCCTCTCTCTCTGCCTGCCTCTCTGCTTCCTTGTGATCTCTGCCTGTCAAATAAATAAATAAAATCTTTTTTTTTTTTTTTTTTTAAAGATTTTATTTATTTATTTGACAGAGAGAGATCACAAGCAGGCAGAGAGGCAGGCAGAGAGAGAGGAGGAAGCAGGCTCCCTGCCGAGCAGAGAGCCCGATGCGGGGCTCGATCCCAGGACCCTGAGATCATGACCTGAGCCGAAGGCAGCGGCTTAACCCACTGAGCCACCCAGGCGCCCCAAATAAATAAAATCTTAAAAAAAAAAAAAAAAAAAAAAGAAGGGGACCCTACTCCACAGCACAGATGTTTACTCGCCATCTCCAAAAGGTAAAGGGATTTGTCTGAAATGATGACCTGGGGACCAGAGATCGTCTTACAGATACTTCTTTTTTTAAAGTCAGGTTTATCAGGATATAACTCACATACATTAAAATTCAACCATTTTCAGCACGCCGATGACCATCTAACTATGTATATGCAATCTTGAAACCACCTCAAAGCTACACAGACTATTTTCAGGAGCTACTTAGCCACTTTGCTCACTCTCCTCCTTTCCTAGCCTGGCCTCTCAGAATGCACAACTTTGAGATTAGTCCCCAGGTACCAAGAGCAGTTCCAGGAAAGCAAAGACTGTGCACTTGACTGACCTTCCTTAACATGGAGTTCACAGAGGTATGAAACCTCAGAGACTGGCAGGAGCCAGAAGTTATCTTGCAGGACCATCTACCCACAACAAATCTTTTTTTATAATCACTGATTTAATATGCCAAAGTATAAGTGATGAAAATCACTTGTGACATAGGTTTCAAAAATGCCTCTGAACGTCTGGAGCCTGTGGTTGGCACTGTTTCATTTAACAAGTTTGGTTCTGTTTTGGCAGCCCCTGGGGGCTCAAGGCAGGAAGGCCTCTGCAGGGTGAGAGGTGAGGATTTTTCTAAGAATGAGCAAGTTAAAAAAAAAATGACTCCAAAATGACTCCTCTGCAAACGTATGCCACTAACCCTTAAAGCGAGGCTAAATACGAGGCATTTGAAACTCACTGAAACAAGACCTTACTTCACAGGTAAAAACAACAACAACAAAATTAAGGGCAGAGCAATGAAATGCATTGCCTTGGAAACAGAGCCATCACCTAGTGTCAGAACCAAGGACTTAACCCTGTTTCCTGAGGCTGCCTAATATCAGAATTATTAAGGTTCAAATTTCTTCAGATTTCTCACTAAGTAAGTCCCACCCTGTCCCCATGTGTGGTCACCCCTAAAGAAACTCTATCAGGAGAATGGGGTGGGGAGTTGGTGAAATGAAAAAATATGATCCCACTCATTCTGCCGATCGCCCCCACCCCCGCCACGTCACGATGATCACCACCCAACAGTGAGACTATCTGATCTATTAAGGCTAGAGGCACTGGACTTAATTTTCTCACCTTAGTTTTGTGTGTGTGGTGTGTTTGTGTGTGTGTGTGTGTGGGCGTGTGTGCTATTTTTTTTTAAAGATTTTATTTATTTATTTGACAGAGAGAAATCACAAGTAGGCAGAGAGGCAGGCAGAGAGAGAGGAGGAAGCAGGCTCCCTGCTGAGCAGAAAGCCCGATGCGGGGCTCGAACCCAGGACCTGGGATCATGACCTGAGCCGAAGGCAGCGGCTTAACCCACTGAGCCACCCAGGTGCCCCCGTGGGTGCTGTTTTTGTAAAGAATGTAAATAACGGGCAAATTTGACTACCAGGTGCCCTGTTTAGTGAGTAAAGAGTATTTGCCAAGCCGATCTCTATACTTTTACAAAATGGGTTTAATGTTGTGTGGAAAGAGAAACTTATGTAGCTCTCCAAGGAATTTTCTGGAGGCCATCTCTTTGGAACATGTGTGGTGTCTTTGGATGGGAGCATGAAGGGAAGACAGAGGGGCATGGAATTAGGGAGAGCTGTGAAGATGTTTTCTGAGCTGACATCCACAACTCCCCAAGGTACTGAACTGATGGATGTTCACAAAGAAAATGTGGGAATCAGCATGGGGTAATACAGAATGCTGAATTCCAAGGCTGGAGGTCTGGATTCGAGTATCAGCTTTGTCCAGTGATCACAGATGAGTCATTGTAATCCCTCTGGGCCTTGGTTTCCCCTTCTGTAAAATGAGAGTGTTGACATGAATGATTGATTCTTGTTGGTTGTTTTAGAGATACTAATATGGTTTCACTCTTGTCAGTGTACCATTGAATCCCACAGCTCCAGGACTTTCTCAACATAGTTAAGTGTCAGCCCCCAATTCCAAAATTAAATGTCCAAAGAGAGTGGACAAATATGCATTAAAACCCCAAGACCGAGAGGAACTCGGTTGAAAGGAAGATTTCAAGCTTTCTATTTTCTGTTTTTCCAGATCATTCCTGCTGGACCCTGATTATAAAAATTCAGGACACCCACCTGTTGAGCATGCCTCCTTTTCATCATCCCTCAAAACCTTTGTGTCCTCACGTGCCACCTTACCAGGCTTAGACTCCATGGTCTGTTGTGCGGTCCACTCCCTTCAAATTCACAGCAACACGGCCTCTCTCTCCCTCAGTCATACCAGCTTATAAAAATCCCCAACCCTGATGGATTCCAACTCTCAATCTATCCTTGAGCAGCTGAAGAGTGCCAAGTCAAACATAACCACGAATGCACAGATATTAACTTCAAGTAGGTCAGTAGCGCTGCCCAGTTTTTCTTCCGTATTTCCTTAGTCAACCTCCAGTAATGTTTTCCACACCTTTCCCTCTCTCCTCAAGCCTCTAATACATCCTCAGTCCCCATTGTCATCCGCAGCTGATGACTTTGCTTCACACTTCTCATTTCACTAAAAAACAGCACCCGGCAGTACCCAGAAGAGCACATCTATGCTCTCCCATGACCACCATCACCCACTCACAGGCACATGCACATCTGTGCTCACAAATAACTGCCTTCTCTTCTCTTGTGATGATGAACTGCTCATGCCTTGGTTTTTGCTGCTGTTGGTTTCTTTCTTTCTTTCTTTTTTTTTTTTTTTTAAATATCTTGGTGAGGAGCCCCTTCACTTCAACACTGGCTCCCACCTTACCTATTAAAGTACCTGAGCCTTGTCCTTTTTCTTTCATTTTCATCTGCATCATCAATTTTCCTTCCTCTTTACTGGAGAGAACCCATCAGCATATAAACATGCCAAAACATCTCCCATCTTTGGAAAAACAACAAAACCTGTCCCTTGACCTTGCATGCCCTCCCAGCAAGAATCCCATTTTTCTGTTTTCCCTTACAGATGACTGGAAGATTTGTCTAGCCTCACTGTATCCACTTCCCTTCCTTCATTATTTTCCTAGATCCCTCCAAATGGGTTCTCCTCCACTTAATTTGTCTAGGTAGGCATTTGTCTAGGTCAGCAGCAGGTTCGATTTCCAGTTTTTCAAATCCAGTCATCACTTGGTCAGTCCTCTCCTTACCTGACCTGTTCTTCAGGCTGCTGTGGTTATTGGAACCAACTACCATAAACTTGATGGCTTCAAACAACAGCAATTTATTCTTTCACAGTTCTGGAAGATAATAATTCAATATCAGTTCCACTGAAGGGAGATCAAGGTGGCAGCAGGGCCATGATCTCTCCTAGACTCTCAAGGAAAGACTCCATTTCTAGCCTCTTCTAGCTTCTGGTGGTTGCTGGAGATCCCTGACTTGTGGTCCCATCACTCCAGGCTCTGTCTCTGTGATCACCTTGCCCTTTTCTCTTCTGTGGGGCATCTCTCTCTGCCTCTGTCTTGTAAGGATACTTATCATTGAATTTGGAACTCTCCAAGGTAATCTAGGATAATGATTCCACGTCAAGAACTTAATCACATCTGCAAAGACTCTTTACCCATATAAAGTTACATTTACAATTGCAGGGATTAGAACCTGGTATCATTGGTGGCCATTATTCAGCTACTACCACCTCCTGGCAGGATTTAACACAGTGAGTGTTAAGGAGTTGCTTCCAACTCCTACATAGCCTCTTCACCGGACTCCAGGGATGTGGCTTTTTCTTGACTGTTAGACTCACTGATTGACTGATTCATTCATTCATTCATTCACTTTTCTTAATTGTGGTAAAAGACACATAAAATTTACCATCTTAACCATGCTCACATTGCACAGATCTCTAGAACTTTTTCATCTTGCAAAACTGAAACTCTATGCCCATTGAACAACTCATTTCCCTGTCTCCCCAACCCCTGGCAACCACAATTCTACTTTCAGTTTCTATGAGTTCAACTACTTCAGACACCTCACATAAATGAAATCACACAGTACTTGTCTTTTTGCAGCTGGCTTATTTTATCCACACTGTAGCATGTGATAGGTTTTCCTTCTTTTTTTAAGGCTAGCATCCCATATATCTCACACACACACACACACACACAGAGATACATACATATATATATATATATTATATACATATCACATTTTGTTTATCCTTTCATCCACTGAAGAACATGGCTATTGGGAATAATGATGCTATGCACATAGATTGTACTTTCAATTCTGCAGGATATACACCCAGAAGTGGGGTTCCTAGATCATAGGGTAGTTCTTTTTTTTAATTTTTTGAGGAAACTCCATACCGTTTTTCATAATAGTTGCATCATTTTACATTCCTGCCAACAGTGAAGTGCACAAGGGTTTCAATTTATCCATCTTCTCACAACCCTTGTTATTTTCTGTTATTTTCTAGATTTTTGTCTTTCCTCTCAATTCCTTCTCAGTCTTTCCTCTTGGTTTTATTCATCTCCTTGATCCCCAGGTCTCAGTGTGTTCGCACTCTTCTATGTTTACACTTTTCTATGTTTACACTCAAACCAGGTGATCTCATTCAGACCCATGGCTGAATTATGAGCCCTTGGCTTCTATCCCTCAAGCTTCTATCTCCATTATCCGTCTTGCTTTTGAAATCTAGAACCAACTCTCTACTCAACCTCTCCACAGGAATGGGCATCTCAGACTTGATAGGTCCTAAACCAAATTTCTAATTTTTCTCCCCAAACCTGCTCTTCCTACAGTCTTCCTCATGGCAGTCAATGGCAGCTCCATTCTTCTGGATACTCAGATTAAAAACTTTGACATTCTTTCTTCTTTGTCTCACAGCTCACTTCCAATCTCCCGGCAAATCCCTGAATATTTCCTTCAGAATATATCCAGAACCCAGCTCCTTCTCCTCCCACAGTTACCAGTCTGACCCTCGCCACCTTTATTTCCTGCTTGAAAATTTCAGTATCAGCCTGTCTTCCCTGATTTTGCTCTTGCCCCTTTCAGTGTGTTTGTCATATAGCAGCTAGAGTTTATGTTAATAAAATGTATGTCAGAATGATGTCAGTCCTCTGTTTATGACTCTCCAACAGCTTCCCACCTTACTCAGAGTAAAAGCTCAGACTTTTACACGGTCTACAAGAGCTGAATGATAACGTCAATGGGTAGCTCTCTCATTTCACCTTCCACCAGTCTCTTCTTGCCCACTTGAATACAGCGAGAGTGTCTCCTTCCTGTTCTTTGAATATGACAGACATACTCCTGTCCCAGAGCCTTTGCACACCCCGACCCCTCTGTTTGGGCTGTTCTTCTTATATTTTACCCCCTCACTTTATTCAGGTATCTGTTCAAACATCAACTTATCAGAACCTTTCCCTGTCTAAAAAAGTACCTCCCCTTCTTATACTTCTCATGCTCTCTACCCAGCCTTGTGTTCTTTTTTGGTACTTGGAACTAACTGACATATTGTATCTGTATTTATTTTTACTTTCATTCCCTGTATTGCCTGCATTTACTTAGTATAGCCTACTAACATATAAGCTCCAAAGCACAGAAAATTAGTCTGTTTTAATCACTGCTCAATCACTAGTGCCTAGATCAGTGTCTGGTTCATGGCAGGCTTTCAGTAACTATTTATAGAATGAATGAGGCACCTATCATGCCTTTGTCAAAAGAGACCTTTTCCAGAAGGAGATTTGCTTCTATTGATTATTTATAGATAGGCCTTGAGAGCTTGGGCACTTTGGAACTCTTAGAAAGGCCTACAGGAAGTTAGTTTTAAAAAAAGTTTCCTCTGGAACCTCTAAACATTGTCTTTATAATCTGTGGGGGATTTGATGCTAACTTGTCAGAGATACTCCTGAGGCTTATTTGTTCCATTTAATTTTAGGCCATCAACACAGAATGATAAGTATAATAGTGGAAGGTTACCTTCATGAACTTCTATTGTATTTTCTACTGTTTTGGGGAAACACCTCTTAGACAAACCAGAAATAGACTTCCAGATGAAGAAACAATAGCAAGATCAGGTGACCTGACCAAGGTCACAGATGGTGACAATAAGCCAATTCTTACATCTCTCACTAATACTTCCACTTACCCCGGAAGATTGAATCCCATTTCTTACCAGGTCTTTCCTGCATAAATGACTAGTCTCCTCCACAAAGTAGGTGTAAGGACAGAGCTGACACCCAGAATCACTTCGCTTATGGTAGTGTTGGATTAGTCAGGCTCATGGCTCCTATGTCCCCTATCTCCAAGGGATCTGGCAGGGTAGGATTTACCAAGCACTTCTGCAATCCTGCAACAAAACAAAGCTGATCTTGCTGAAGAGGAATGAGAGCGTTCCAACCATATTTATACAGTGTGCTAACCAAATATGCCAAAGGAATATTTGAAGAGCCTTGGTTGGCTCTTCTGTGCCTGGTTGGATCACTATTTGCTTGGCTGAGGGTTCTTCAGAGTCTACAGGTTGAGGCTAGGATGAATGGGACACTTCCCAGACAGGGACAGGCTGATCAGTCATCTATATATAGAAACATATTCTGGAATTTCTAGAGGTAAATGCTTTCATTACTGGTGAGTTTAAAAGTAGGATGATAGGTTTTCTTCTGTCTGATGAGAATAGATAATATTGTCCTAGCAAACAGTTTCCCAAAGGCATTAAATTGCCTATTAAAATGTCCATTTACCTGCCAAATTGGTATCAGAGCAACCTCCATCAATTACTCCTGCCAGCCTCTTCTCTCAATGCCAGCTCCCCACCTTCCTTATGTTTCCTGCCCTACCAAGCACAGAAGGATCAGGGGAGTCCCTGTGGCCAGTGGGTTCTGTCTTCTCTCATCCTAAAGAATACTTCCATGAAACTCAAACCAATAATGAGTAGGAAAGAGAGGTGGACAGACTTTTTGTTTCAGCATTTGTATCTTCATTAACCTCACCCACACCCAATTACTTTTGGCTCTAGGCACATAAAGCCTATATTCATGACTAATGCTTCACATTCTTTATGTTTTGCCTCTCTTAGAGAAGCAAATTCTGCTAGAGCTGCTAGAAAACTCTGTGGTTTATGGATACTCTTTTTCAGAAACACTGTGTGTCTTACAAGGCTGCTTCATGAATGACTGGATTCCAAGCACCCTCCCAGCTTTCCCCTCTTCAGCAAATGTTAGATGGGTCTTGCAGATAGCAACCGCATCCACCATTGGGGGTAGATAGGAATGCGAAGAACGGAAACAGTCAGTGGTCCCCATTACAGCAACGATTTAAAATAGCTGGAAAAATAACAACACACCACTGATCCTGTATCTAAGCTAGCTTATTCGCTGGGTCTGTCATTCAGGGGATCCCTGATTCAGCAAATGAGCCCAATTCATTTTACAGAGATCTAATTAATACTCTGACATTACTGAGTCATTTGTAATTCCTAGGATTTGGTCTTAAAAACCCTAATGTCAGTAATCCCACTTGTCCGTGAGATGCTTCTATTCCTAAGAGCTCCACATATCCACAAATGACAGAAAAGAATCTTTAATAAAAGTCTTTTAAAATTACTAAAGCTGTGACTTGATGAGAACAAAGAAACAAGGGTTCAGTTCACACCAGATGCTGTGATTGTACAAAGTCTGAAAAAAGGCAAACACCCAACAGGGCCTCCAGAGAAGATCTGGTTTCCATGAAGTATTCTGGTGTCATGACAAATCCTTAGGATTCTAATGACACAAGGGGATCAGTTCATCTCCCTTAACATCATTTGCAAAGAACACCAGAATACTTGGTTTCAAAAACTTTCAGTTTTTCTTTACATAACAGATCATTCTTCCTTAACATCTGGGTAGCATTATTTAATCTAACTGGGCAATTAAACAGAACTCTTGCCAGCCCTCTGGCACTACTTTTCTATCAAATATCAGTGTATTCTAGAGACTCATGTGCCAGACCGTGCTGGGAGCCAGGGAAGCTGACACGAGCTCAGTGTTCAAGAAGCTTATGCCCTAAAGGTAAAGGCAGATCCATAAGTAGGCAATTGCAATATGGTGTCTTATAGACTAAGACATGAGAAAGGCCAGGTGCCAGAAGAACCCAGGAGGGGCACCTGAACCCTTTTTCCCCACAGAAAAAGAAAGGAAGAAATTGTTTAAAGCACTAATGTGAAATATAGTGGTCAGTTAGGTTAAATAAGAATTTCTCTATAAGTAGAATGATGGTGGCCAGGGGCCAGGGGTAAGGGAAGTGGGGAGATGTTGGTCAAAATGGGCAACATTCAGTTATAAGATAAATAAGTTCTGGGGATACAATGTATAGCATGGTAACTATAGTTACTATACTGTATTAGTATAATATTATACTACCTATACTGTATTAGGTACTTGAAAGTTGCTGAGATCTTAAATGCTCTCAACACACACACACACACACACACACACACACACACTGGTAATTATGTAATGTGATGGATGTGTCAACTAGCCTTATTGTGGTAATTATTTTGCACTATATACGTGAATCAAATCATCATATTGCATAACCTACACTTACACAATGTCATATGCTGATTATATCTCAATAAAGCTAGAGGGGAAAAAGAAGAATCTGGTGCATAAAAAGTACCCCTAGAAAACAAAATCACCACTACTATGAACTTGCTTTGCAATTCCTGTATGAGGGACACTGTGGAATCACAATTTGAGCCAATGACATAAATAATCAGACCTGACTGACTTTGCAGGTCTGGTGTTATTTTTTGTTATTCATTTAATGGCAGCTGGGTCTTAATCGAACTGGAGGCACTGAATTATAAAAGAAAATCTGAATTTGGACAATTTTAATACTCTTAAACTGGGAAAGGAAGACGGAGAAAATAAGTGTAGTGACTGTAATTCAAAATGACACCAGTTCCAGATAAACAGGAGACATCTGATTCCAGACAAAGTTGTTTACCGTGTTGCCAGACTACCTATGCACTCAGATGGAATTATCTGACCAAATGGAACTGCTAATGGTCAGGGGAGACAAAAAATGAGAAGGCCAGCACAGCCCAGGAATGAAGAAAGCCTTTTCCAATTAATAGCCCAAGGAAAGGAACCAGTTGAAGTGTGTTTGGCAACTTGCCTCAATTTAGACAGTCCCATCTGCTTCCAACAACTGCCTTTTCCTCATTGTTGAAGAGCTCAGAAAAGGTCTCCATGCATTCCAATTACTATTGATCAGTCCATAACTAAAAAGTTGTTTAACATGAATGAGTCTGAAAATAGAGAAATGTAAATATCTGGTACCTATATCTAAGTATTTTCTCAAAAAGATGATTACCTTTTGGTGACTTTAATTCCTTGACTATAATTGACTTAACAAAAAGTTGGCTAGAATCACAAACTAATAATTGAGTACAGCACAGGGAATGTAGTCAATGATATTATAGTAGCATGATGTGGTGACAGATGGGAGCTCTGTTTATGGTGTAACACAGCATAGTATATAGACTTGTTCCATCACTATGTTGTACACCTGAAACTGTGGCATTGTGTGTCAGCAAGACCCAAATTAAGGAAAAATAGAAGTCTGTGACAGAGGACAGCATTGGAAACACTATTCTGTGTCAGTGGTGATTTGGGGTCTGTCGTGGGGTGCTGAGACATCAAACTTCACCCTACATTTCTCCCCACCGTACCCCTCTGTGCCTGAAAAAGTTAGTCCAGAGCTCATTCTTGAATCAAACATAAAACTTCTGCCTTGCCCCTTACCTATGAATCTACTTTTGCCTTGAATTTCTATGACTTGTTTAGGAGGAAAGAGAGCTTATTTTTCAAAGGCATAAAGTCCACTATTTTTGCTTTGCTCTTCATGACTTTTCTCTAAATAAATTTAGATGCGCCTTAGTGAAGCCTGGAGGCAGAAGCAAACATAATGTCAAGCTGATGATTTCAGAAGACTTGCAAGACAGCAAAATAACTCAGTGTAACTTATGGCTAACAGCAGATCTGAGGGTTCACATCTTAAAAAAGAAAGGGGGCACTTCTTTAAAAAATGGACACTTTACATTCTCAATGTCCTCAAATCTGTTCTTCTCAAACTCTTATTTAGCTTAAAAAACAAAACAAAAAGAAAACTGACTACTTCCTTGGAGCTTTCTCTTTTTTGGCCCCACTCCATCCTCACCTCTCCAAGTATATTTAAGTCTTCAAAGTCAAGTCCTAGTCCTGTACAAGAATTGGAGCACTAGATCCCAAAGAAGAGATTGTCCTCTGACTTCCACAGAAGCAGATTCTGAGCGCTTCTTGTCTTCTGCACATTTTAATTACTCTTGCTCACAATGGTTCTGCCATTGGTTGGGAGGAAGGAGACACAGAGTCTGTCCAGTTCTAAAGTCATGCTACCTGGTCTTATTTAGTTGGATCTGCTACCATACACTACCTGGTCAAGTTACTTAAATACTCGGCCTCAGTTTTGTCACCTGTAAAGTGGGAGTATTATAGTACCTAGATCTTAATGCTAGAATAGTACCCCATTCATAGAATATGCTTAGTGCATGAATATAGTACCTACATAGGACATAGTATGTGGTTGCTACAATTATTAGATATTGCACACCAAAGAAGAGATTATGCACAGGGTTATCAGAAGTAGATAAGAGCATTACATATTTTGAAAGATAAACAGGACCAGTGTTTACCTTAATTATGTATACTTTTGGCAGATCCTTATTTGGAGAAATATGATACTCAGAACTCCAAAGCCTGTGTCTTCTTGGGGGTTGCCTAACAATTAAAGATGACTCTCAACTATCGATTTTTTCTAGGATAGCAGCTGGGGCCATTGGGTGTTTCTACCTCAAGGCTCCTACGGTGAATGCAGAACAGAACTCTGTTCTGGCATTTTCTTGCCTCCTTCCTCTCTCCCTTCTCTCCTCTGATTTGTAATACTTTCAAATAGCGAAGTCCCTCTGTGAGGTAATGCTGTGAGCCTGATCTCCCCAAATGTCTTACATTTCGAAATTACCTCTCCCTGTGCCATTCTTCATCATCTATTAATGAATCTCAACTAAAATGTATTAATAACCACAAGGATAACCACTAATGTCACCTAAAAGTACTGAGTGGTAACTGATATTTAAATAGTTCTTTGTAACTTTATAGAGGTCAGCCATGTGAATTATATCATTTTGCCTTCATAGCTGTTCTGTGATAGCAAAGAAGATGCTAGCATTTGGATTTTCAGATTAGGAAACAGGCTCAAATGAATGAACTGGCTTGCTCTAGTCCACAGATAACTAACTCTACATAAGGAACTCACAGTTTCTGATTTGGTCTGTAAAGCCCGTCGAAATGGAAAGCTAGTAGGTAATTATTTAGATGAAGCTAATAAGGTAACTCATACTAAGATGTGAATGACCAACAGCTTAAACCTGTGAAGAGACATACGCTTTTAAAAAGAGAAACCTGAAAGACTAATAAATTTATAATTGTAGGATAAAAGTGGGAGTGGGACTTTAAGTAGCTTTGGGCAGAGAATCTTTTTTATTTTTGTTGCCCATTCTTGCTGGACCTCTGTACACTGAAGGATCTCAGAGTATTTGCTAAAGCTGAGAGGAGAGAGTAAACCTATGCCCCTCAGGAATCTGTGGGCCTTTCCAGTCATAAGCAAGAGCTTCCATTCCACTTTTGCCTTAAATTCATATCCACTTTGGATTCTATTCCATGTTTGCTTTACTATAAAACAATTTTTAAATAAAATTAAGTGAAACTTTTACCATATTAATCTTGGTCGGGGGTTGCATTCTCCCAACTTAAGGAGGCACTATGAACTCCATTTGGAGTCCCACAAACATGTGTCTTTTTACTTAAATCTAAATCACACACACACACACACACACACACACACACACACACACACAGGCGGAGACATCTACTAGTACAGAGTAGAAAAATGCAAATGTGTTTACATACATATTTGTATATGTATGGGGAAAACTCAAAGTAACCATTTGATTTCACAGCTTCAAAAATGTTGTGCATCACTAAGCCACCCGTCTCTTTACTTCTACAGTTCAGATTTTCTCCAGGCTTGGTGACCCCTATGTAATTTTTTTTAAGGTTTTATTTATGTATTCCAGAGAGAGAGAGAGACAGGGAGAGAGGGAACAAGCAGGGGGAGTGGGAAAGGGAGAAGCAGGCTTCCCACTGAGCTGTGAGTCAGATGGAAGACTCGGATCATGACCTGAGCGAAAGGCAGCAGCCCAACCACTGAGCCACCCTGGCGCCCCAACCACTATGTAATTCTCACTTAAGACCCAAGAACAACAGGGAACTCTCGCAGAACTGCTCTGCCCGGCCCTGGGCGCCATCTTGATGGCTTCCGCCGGAAATGCGACACACGCTGTGGCCCAAACCCAAGGTTTCCTACTTAATGCCTGTTATTTTCTCTCCTCAGTTGTTATTTTTAAATAAGGGTATTTTGTGAAAAAGAAAACCACCCCATACCTGGAAACGCATAAAGAAAGTTATTTGGCAGAAAGAACTGCGCTGCTAATAAGACGTGTGTCAGGCTGTTTAAGGCTGAGCTCCTGGGGCCCGTCTGAGTAACTCTTGCGGGTAGTACCTACAGGGCCACAGGCACAGCACTTCTCCTCCACCCCCGTGGCAGCCTTGGAAATTAGCAGTGCCAGTCTTTGACTGGGCTCCATTGAGCCGTCCCACCCGCGGCTGCTCAGGAAGCACATACCAGCAAGCAGAATGAAAGGGGCCTTTATAAACAGGAGTCGGTTATTTCTTAAACAGACTCCCACATAAAGACTTTTTTGTTTCTTACTCTTTAGGAAAAACTGAGCTTCTTCTGAGCGGTCTTTGGAGAGGGAGGAGAAACTAAGATGGGGAGGAGGCTCAATGGGGGATGCAGCTCAGCCAGGGACAAAGGAGGGGTACGGCCAAGTGTCAGACTTCGGAGGTAAAACCTGCAGTGTCTCTGGCTGACAGGGAGTGGGGTCAGGGCTAAGGGGCACTGGCTGGTCCCAGCCACTTGGGGTCTTCTCCCTCCCGGAAAGGGAGCTACCTACATGCAGAACATTTAGGAGAGATCCCAGTGCACTGCCCTCCAGTAAAATGCCAGGGAATGAATTTTGTCGGTTTTTTTGTTGTTGTTGCTTTGTTTTGTTTTCTGAGTAGACTCCACTTCTTGTCTTTTTCTTCTCCTTTTCTTTTTATCTAAAAAGCTACATCTTATATTTCACAAGTTCAAAAGCAATTTCCTTCCCATCATACTATCCTAATTTCTCTCTCTTTTGCTAAAAAAACATAATCTCCTAAACTATTTCAGACATCCCCAAAACTGAGGCGTGTGTAGGAAAAGGATTGAGTTTTATAATTTGGCATGTTTGTCACATGATCATACACACGTGCACACACATACACAGAACAAATGGGATATATAGTAAAGTCTCCTTCATTTATTATTTGTTAGTTAAATACTTAATAAGAATTTATTATAATGTAACTGGATCTAGTTCCAGTGGTACCTCTACAGGAAATTCTAAGGAAACAGTACAAAGAAAAAAATGACAGGATTTCAGAGATCTGTATGCATTTAGAAGTAAAGAGAAAAAGATGATGTTTATTGCAATTCTGTATTAGCTTTGTTAAGAGAATATCTATGTAGAAGTCAGCTACAGTTAATACTTATATTTTTCTAATACATTTTTTCATGATTTTGAAAACCCTTCCCAGGTTTAATTTACACGGTCTCATTATGTTGCTTAAAAAGAACAACTCATTGCCTTAAGAGAATCCATTATCTAAGTACCTCTGGTAATGGCATTTATCTCTGTGGTCTTGTCCCAGCTGCAGGTGTGACAGCATTATGAAATTAGCACTAGTTTAATATCCTGTACACACCTCATACCCAGAGGCATAAATTATCTGCCTGTGTCCTAAGGAAGAAGACAGAGCCTGTAGATATCAAATAAAGCATTCCATGGCTTATGGTCCCTCTTCGAGCAATAAAAAATTGGCCCTTTAGGAACATGCTTGAAACAAAGGGAGGAGTGGTAGAAACTGTGGAAATGTAAGTCTTGGTTTCCATAACACTATTCTGTTTACAAGTTTGCTCCAGTGTCCTAAACATTCTGCCTCTGTTGGCATCCTTGAAGGAGGTAACCTCCTTTCAGTAATAGTAGTAACACCATTATACTAGTAACAATAGCAACACTAGTAATAATAGTAACACTTCTTAAGAACTTGCCAGAGGCAGACATGTTCTAAGTACTTTACTTTAAATTGATTCACTCAATTCTCACAACATTATACGGTGGGTACTAATATTCTCCCCCATCTTACATTTTTGGAAATGGATGAGGTTGAGAACCTCTGTCCTCTTCTCTTCTGTTCTCTCCTCTCCATCCCCAGAAGATTTCAGGTCTTCCTAAGGAGCCCAGTAGCCCAGTAGCTTTTTACTATTCTACATTGCCTCCTGTGTTTCCATGGTCCCAACAATTTCAATTGTTAGGTCTGTATAAATTCATGATGCCTTGGCATAGAAAGGTCTATATTGGTGGTAACATGGTTAAAACTCATGTTTGGAGCATTCCTGTCATCTTCCATTGTTTACAAAGCATGAATGGGAAGGAGGGGCTAAGAACCATTCAAAGGATACTATTCTACAAGCTCAAATCTCTGATGCTCACCTGGACCTTTCCATGTATACACTGTATCCAAACTAAGTCTTCCGTACTGTATTTCATGGTACTTCACTCCCATCCTTCTACTTCTAGAGCATGTGTATGTACGTGTGTATGTGTATATGCATATATAGTTGTGTGTATGTTTACTTCTTGTCTCCTCACATAGATTATAAGCTCCATGAGGACAGGGGCCATATCTGTTCTATTTGCTTACAAATACCCAGAACCTGGTATCTAGTAGGTACTCAGTTAATATGTGTTCAATGAGCTTATCCCTTAGACTCAGTAATACAGTAATAAAAGATGATCTTAGGCTGTGTCACATTTTGCCTAAAAATATCTATTCCTCAGTGGTCATTACCTCCCCCCCCATCACTGGATCACATCCATTCCTAGGGCAGAACATGCTCAAACAGACAAAGTCACAGTCAGCAGCAAACTAGTTGACTTGTAAATTTACCTTTTATTCAGGGCCCAGGAACCCCCTCGGTGGGGCTGGCTATATTGTTAAACCTCAGTCATCAAACTAATAGACAGGAAGACCAATCAAAAATGTCCTAAATAATGGACTATCTTGGGGTAAACGTATTGCTTTTTTTTTTAAAAAGACTTTATTTATTCGAGAGAGAATGAGTGAGAGAGAGCATGAGAGAGGAGAAGGTCAGAGGGAGTAGCAGACTCCTCAAGGAGCTGGGAGCCCGATGTGGGACTCGATCCTGGAAATCCGGGATCATGACCTGAGCCAAAGGCAGTCACTCAACCAACTGAGCCACGTAGGCACCCCTAAACGTATTACTTTTAAGTTCTGAGGTGAATCCCAAAGTATGTGATCAGAACATACTATACGATATTTCATTAGTGACTTGCTTGAAAGACTAGAAAAAACAATCTGTGTTTGGCATGTTCACTATTTATATGTAGAGAGCCATCTCCAAAGACATCAAAGATGTCCAAAACCAAATCGTTCTTTTAACAGTTTAAGCACTATGGTTACAATCTTGTTTATAAATTACTGCATTTTAATCACATGCCTTATTATCCACAAAGAAAAGTTTTGTTGAGTACAATGTCAATCCAGTCACTATCAGAAAAGAAACCAACTGTGAATTAATAGGATTTAAATTAACCAAGCTTTTACGCTAGTTGAATTATAAAGTTTTCTAAATTCTATTTCCTCAATGGTAATGTACAAGAATATCTTCTAAAACACAACAACACTAGACTTTAATTCTTTCACAGGAAAACAGATTCCAGTCAGCAGTGTTAATTTTGTGTTAAGTAACCAATTCTACTCCACAGCCAGCTTCAAGTAAAAGCTGTCTTATTTTTGTGCTATATAACGTTAGTGTATTTACTTGTTTACTTAGCGTTTTGGAGAAGAGTCTGCAAAACACAAGGTAAATAAGCACTTTCCCAGGGACTATGCCAGAGATGAAAAACTGCTCTTTTATTTTTAGAAAAGAGTTGGGATAAATAGACAGTTTTTAAATTTGAGTTCAACCCTAGCCTCGTCTTATAAAGATGAAACTACAAGATCTGCTCTTTCCTTGAAATGAAGGAGATAGAAGTCAACTTCATTGTTTTAAGTGCTCTTCTTGGGGACTTCCATCTATGTAAGAACAACTACGAAGCAGCGTGAGTAGAAAGGTGCTCTGTGCGGGGAGAGACAGCCCCACTCTTTAGCAACATGCATGATTCCATCTTGGCGATGTGGCCAAATCTTATTAGGGCACAACCTCGGCAGGTGTCTTTGACACTGTTAAATAAAAGTGGTTTAGAGGGGCGCCTGGATGGCTCTGTGGGTTAAAGTCTCCTGGGATCAAGCCCACATCAGGGCTCTCTGCTCAGTGGGGAGCCTGCCTCCCTTTCTCTCTGCCTGCCTCTCTGCCTACTTGTGATATCTGTCTGTCGAATAAATAAATAAATAAAATCTTTTTTAAAAAGTGGTTTATGGATCACTTCTATGCCACTGAATCCCACTGCTTTTCCCCTGTCATTCTGGCTCTTTATTCTGTCGCTCTGGTCCCTTTCCCTTTTTTGGGGAGGGAGGTGTTGCTTGTGTGTTAGTTTGAAAAATAATACAGTATTTCTGATGTTTGGTAAGAAAATGATTTAAAAAATACAGATTTGCTTTTATGGTCAAAGGAACCATGGCAAAATAGCTCAATGGTATGGTTCAAAAAAATAAATAAAAAGCCTGATTTTTACTTTCAAGGAACAAAAATCTCCCTTGATTAATACTAAATACCTTGAATCGGAGGAAAGTCAGTGTGTGCAGGATTTATACCATTTTCTGGATGTTAAGTAGTAAAAAAGACATGGTTCTAATACACCTGGCACTGGGCTAATGTTCTGGTTCTAATTCTCTAGACCATGTTGCATCTTATAGGAAGATTCCAGAGGAGACTGCAGGATGAAGGAAACCAGTCATGTCATTGGTGTCTGACAAACGGGTTGCAATTTTCCTCTGCTTTCCTCCTGGGGCTGCACAACAGCATCTATGGAAAAATTGCTCCTTCTCCATCCCTCTTGCCAGCAGCAGCTGAGTTTCACTGGGAAGTGTGTGATTGGGTATTTTTGACTTGAGAGCATTTGGGGACTGCTTCTACTCTGATGGAAGAAATTTCAAAATGGAGACATCATTTTAAGGGGTTGGGGGAGGAGATGGAGATGGGCTTCCACGCCAAAGGACCACCAAAGGTTTAGGTCAAGTCCATTAGGCAGGTCTTTCCTAGCCACCACCTCCTCGCCTTTCTAGCAACAGACAGCCGTGTTTTCAGCAGGCTCTGCTGACATGGTACCCAAGCCAGCCCTGAACAAGCCTGGCACTATATACACAATCAGATCTTCAGCAGTGGGTGTGGTTTGAGCCCTACAGCAGAGCCAGAGAACTGAAGAACACCTAGGCACCCAGGTCATGTTTCCTACATTCTGCCCATTTGGCTGGGCCTTCTGCCAGACCTTCCTCCTTGAATCTTAATAAACACTATTAAATGGGAGGCAGGGTTGCAGCTGGCAGATAACCCTGGAACCTTACACTATTCTCTGACATCCTCTGTCCAGCACACTGCACAGCTGGGATAGCTACACCAACCTGGGTGTGGTCCGAAGTGGCCCCATACTGCCCCTCACCACACTGCAAGCAGCTAGGCCTCCCGGGCCCCACTCTTCTGCTCCTGGCTTGCTCCCCTCTCATTAGCCATGGACGAAGATGCACTAGCCACAAATCCAGATCTCCCAGGACAGTGTGCTTAATGTGATTAATTTCCGTTTCTTTTCTTTTCTTTTTTTTTTCAGAATTATTTTGGTGGTGAAATGTTAACACTTTAAATTGTTAAAACATAGGCATCCCAGTGACTGAAATATGAAATAACAACCCAGAATTTGCACACTGGCTTCCCACAAGGTCCTTGTGGGAAGCCAGTGTGCAAATTTTCCCACCATGTTCTGCCAGCCAGCAGTACACTATTCTCAACTACTCCATGTATCTCCAGGGGGCAAATAATGGATATGTTCCAGCACCCACTCAATTTCTGTGTTTTCTTCTGGCTAAAATAATAATAGATCTAAAACATAACTTTCCATCTAAAATTAGCCCTTGGTTAGACACTATCAGCTACCACTCAACACAAGGAAATTTCCTACAGAAGTAAAATGATTATGTAGATAGAATGATGCCTAATTTCAGCCACTAAGTCAATCATTCTTTATATACATCTGATGCCTCTTCTATGTAGGATGTTGTACAACAGGGGATAAAGAAATAAACCGAAAGAGGTTCCTATTCTTCAGGAATATATTTTTGAGGTCGACTTTTATATTCTTTTAGAGTCCCACTGTATCCTTTGTATTTCTAATGCCTCCCTCTCTAAAAATGACAGTAATTATAGGTTTACCTTACAACAAATCTTTTTGCAACTTTTACCTCCTGTCAGACATCCAGGAGAACAGAAAAGCCTGGATATGGTATCTTTCTTGTGTTTCTTCCTGAGAAAAGACTGTAGCAACTATTTCCAAAGTTCTCAGCACATACCCTTACTTCACGTGGGTAGGCAAAAAGGACTACTTCATGCTAAGTATGTGCTTTTTTTCAAAGAACTAATTTAAAGCAGTGCCACTTTTTTTTTTTTTTCGAAGAGCATTTTGTTACAAAACATTTCAGAAAAAAACATCCATTCTGTGTTGCAGAGACAATCTTTTAAGGATCTAAAATGTATAGAGGAAGGGTTTTGCTTTGTTTTGTTTTTCAAGAAAAGTCACATTAGCTGTGATTAGAGGGGAAGGCGTCAGTGAGCACTGTGTGAAAGGTAGTGTGAGGAGACTCCATACTGATAAGTCGACTGCAGAAAAGAACTGGTAGCTTCTAATAGGATATATTTATATATCCATTTTCCCTCTCATTTTCCATTTATTCCAAGTTTAATCTGTTTTCCTGCTGCCTCTCTAAATCTGTCCTATATCTTGAGAGCAGCTTAGGTATCTTTGCTGCATTCGTTCCTGCTCTTTATTCTGTTCATTTTATTTGAGGCAATAACAGTTTATAAGGAACAAATCTCATTATAAGTCAGTCATAATTATTATACTCAAATGTGTCCTTTTCCCTTAGAACAGAACAGAGGCCCAATACGACTAAATATAAATTTCTTAACCCCAAATTGCATTTTTATCCATGAGTTTTACAAGGCTTTTACAAGGCTCTTTTCCTTTAAGGACAATGTCCTTATTCTAAGAAAAGAACAAAAGATGAAAGGGAGCATAGGGAACAGATAATTAAACTGATTAATATACTTGAGCGCTAAACATGGCTAAAGTTTCTTACTAGCTGAGGCAAAATGGCGACCACTTTGGGTTACATAGTTTTCCGGCAGGGTAAAGGCAAAGCAAAGTTTTAAGTAGAAAGAAATGTCCCTGAAATCAAAGGCAAGGAAGAAGTCAGGAAGTGACAGGCTCTTTGGCCCTTCCTGATGGCAGCGCGCACAGCAATAAGGCATCACATCAGGTCATGTGTATCTTTTGTCCATGTCCCTTGTTTTAGCATGAGATCCCAACCACATTATCTTCAAGTTTCTTCCAAAGCTAAGAATCTGTGAGTGATTCTGACCAATATTAAATACCAGTTCAAACCCATACTACACTTAAAACACACACACACACACACACACACAAAACACTTCAAACGAAATTTGATCAAGCTAACTGGCCCAGGGGAACCTGTCCAACAAGTTTCGCCAACTGAAGTCTCTGTTACTGGACCCACCACATCAGGGCTGCACAGAAGCTCCCTTAGGCTGCCTTAATTAGGTATTTCACTTACAAATGAATTAATTAATTAGTGATAAGCACCTGAAGCACATTACTCATGTGGTCTAGTTAAAGCTTTAAATAGCTAGAGATTGCTGACATCTCCTTACAATTGGGTAATGTTACAAAGGAGCTTAGCATACAAGATGATTTATCAAACCTTTCCCCCCAGAACCATTCGTGTTTTTCCTAACTCCTCCTCTACCCTGGGTACCCTGAGCAGGGAGAATCCTTCAGAAAGATTCAGGAAGAAAGGATTAAAGCAGGAACTATAGCTAATGTGGTCAGCTCTGCTTCACCAGGATTTCTGTGGACTTAATGAGGTTGCCCAAGATGGCGGTCTTCTTCCATTTTACCTTGGGTCTTGATGTCCATTTTATGTTGCCTAATGAGCCCTGTGCAATGGCACTGCCATGTATGGCAGCCTGTCCCTGGAATAAAAGTGGTGACAGACCTACACAAGAGCCAAAAAAAAGACTACAAAATGTTTAAGTGTCTCCTGCAAAAGTAAATAAAAAAGCAAGCAAGCAAGCAAAGACTCAGTGACTCCCAATATTAAGTAACCCAGTGGAAATTCCTATCCAAACCCAGATCCAATAGGCCTATTAATATGGCAAACTGAGTAAAAGACTTAAATTAGGCCAGAAAGAATTTTGTATATCCTTTATAAAACGTATTCATACAAATAAAAAAAAATCATTTGGTTATTTGTGGACATAATGTGGGCCTGGGGATGAAAATATGTTTGTCAAGAAACTAAATGAATTATTGGCATGGATCTTTTCTGAGGAAGCCACTGGGAAGATTCCCATTGAAAATAATCTTATGAAAGAGAAATGTCTGAGCAATTAAATCAAAAACAGTGGTAAATACACACAACATTCTTGACCAGACTGACTGACTACATGCATCTAGATAAATTACCAGACCAGGATGGTACTCAAAGAGTTAAAAAAAAAAAAAGCAAAGGCGAAATTGTGGAAGTACTGCCTAAAGCACTGGTAAATCAGTAAATGTGCAAAACTCTTCAAAATTAGGCAAATTATTAAGGTGGTCAAAATTCATAAATCAGGAGTATGAATAAAGCCATCAAAGGCTTTTTTCATTATTTCCTTTTAAGATACAGGACACACTCTCTGGAAATTTCTAATTTTATTTTCCAGATTAAGGGAGTATATTTCCATTTGATGCCACAGTTAATAGTGGATAATATAGAAAACAAGTTATTTAGAGAAACTACATATATAACATTTATTTTTTATTATAATAATGACTTTTTCTGGATTATAAAATAACCTGTCACTTGAAAAAAGTCTATAAAATTCAGAGAGGTAATAGAGAAAATATAAAAGTCATTTGTAATCCTACTATCTAAAGATTAATTTTTAGTGATATTCTTTCCATTATTCATAATATATATACAGAATGAAATTACATATATGAAAAAATTTTTCCGGACACATGTGCAACATTTGTGTTGTTATCGTTGAATTAGTTTCAAGGGAACATATGGAACACCTTGAGCTATTAGACTTATGAAAGCAATTTAAAGGTTGAAAGCTTCACTCCCACAATAACTTTGAGTTTTATGACAGTATGAACAGCCAGGACACCTATTTCTTTATCTTTATCAGGAGCACCCTTTTTCCATTCATTACTCCCCCTACAACTTCTCCATGTCTCTGCTGCTCCCCTTGGCACTATGCATGATGGCCTGGAGGAAAATAACACTAATCCTGTAATGCCCTCCCACAGAGCAAAGATCCCATCAGGAGCAATTGTATTATTATTATTATTATTTTTACTTCTTCCCCAAAACCTATCTTAATGCTTTTATTTTTTCCCCAATTTATTTTCTTAAATTGCAAAGGCACAGAAACGTTAAAATAATGAACGCCCATATACCATCGGCCCAGATGTGCCCTCATCACTTCTGCTTCCTGTCTCCCTCCCCACCATTATAAACGAGGTAGCAGACATGGTTAGACTCCACCCCTCTGAAAGCAGAACTATGGATTACAGGTTCAGATAACCCCCAGCAGAAGTTAGTGAACTTCAGCAGTTTTATCTAAATACGTATTTTAGCTTTTCCTAGGCCATTTCCCACCTCAAGGAAATAAAACAAACCAGGCCAGGTAACGGAAATGCGGATTGCAGTGTTTGAAACATGGATTACATCTTGTCTGGGATGAGGTATTGGTAAAGGACTGTCCACACAATGTTGTTTCCCAGTGTGGGGACTTTGGCCCCATATTAGAATCACTGACATATTAGAAGAAAGAATCAAGGCTGGTAACCCTGCAGGGAGTAAGTCTCCTCCAGAATGTCAGATCTGGTCAATCGTCCAATTCTGTTTTGAGAATTTCACCTGGGGACTTCTGGTTTGTTGGAAGAAGCCAGGCAGTAATGAAAGTGGACAGGACTCAACCCACAAGAGTGGGATCTGCCCTGGCCATGGTGGCATATGGTACCCCTGGATAGACCCCTGGCCGGCCTTCACTAACCAGGGCAGCTGTAGAAACAGCAGAAAGTCTCTCTCTCTCTGGTCTAAGTGGGATCAAGAGGTTTCAGTATGATATTTAAGCTATACTTGGTATTTAGCCTGAGACACTGGAATTAAGGGATGTGGGAGTGGGAGGTGAAGGGGTAGCAGGGAGGGGGGGCAGGTGGAGGGTGGAGAGGCTTACAGTTAGGTCCAAGGTCCAAAGGAATCTGAGTGTTCTCATCTCGCATTTCTGGCAATATTCTACTGTATTTCTCCCATGCTTTCTTCCCTCCCTAAGAATAACGACAGCTGACACATATATAAGGCTGAGAAGCGCTGTGGCAGCCTTGCTAGGACTTGGAGCCCAACCGTCCAAGTTTGGGTCTCAGTTCTGCCATCTCCCAGCCAGTCGATCTTGGACATCTGGAAAGTGGGGATGATGAGAATAGTCATGCATACCTCCTGGGATCTTGGAAGAATTAAATATGTTAATATATTCAAGGCACTTAGAACAGTGCCAGGCACTGTTAACTGTATTTTGTTTTATTTTAAGATTTTATTTATTTATTTGAGAGAGAGAGAGAGAGAGAGAGCATGAAAGGGGGCAGGGTCAGAGGGAGAAGCAGACTCCCTGCTGGGCAGGGAGCCTGATATGGGACTCAATCCCGGGACTCCAGCCTCCTGAGCTGAAGGCAGTTGCTTAACCACCTAGTCGACCCTGTTAGCTCTATTTTAAATCTACTAAATAATCATGTTAAACAGAGGCCTTTCCATGCCTCAACTCTTAATCCTCACAAAAACCCCACGTGAGGAGGCTACCATTATTCCTAAGAAAATGAAACTCAGTTAAGTTCATTAAATCAATAAGGTTTCCCAGATAGTAAGTGGGGGGGTGCCAGGATTTGAGTTCAGATGGTACATCTCCAAGGCCACCTGCTTGGCTTGATCAGGACACAGGAACACCAGGCTGTGCCCAGGGGCTATCTCATTCCCACAGAGCTGGATGAGAATTCCTTCCCTGCTCCAAAGCAGAACTCATTCATTTTCCCCATACAAAACACACACACCTGCACAGTTTTTATAAAGCCTGACATTAAAAGCATGACATCAAGCCATGTTATACTTTTCATTTTACACGACTGCAAACGCCGAAGCCGACCAGCTTGGTGAGCTGCAAGGACAGGTCCCTGGCCCAGTTCCCAAGGCCCTGACCACATTCCCTTCCCACCCCCAACCGCACCACTGGACAAATGCTGGCGCTAGAGGCACGGCTCTCCACTCAACCCCCTCTTTAGCCAATAATGGCTCAAAACTGATTTGAGCAGCCGTGATGCATTTTCAGAAGTTCAAAAACTAAAGGCAAAAGGGAGGAAAAGTAGGTTGTTCTGGAAGCTCTGACAGCTAATTCCATGTAGACAGGTGACCCATATTATGTCAATTAAGTGCCGCTGTAGAGGCATGCTGCCATGGGCTTTTTAAAACATTGAACATTGTAAGGGAATGTGGAGATGGATTAAGGTTTGATGAAAATACACTAGGGCCTTTCCTCTGTAATTCAATTAATAGAATCGGGCATGGACTTTCGTTGGAATCCTCCCAGGCAGCTGGAAGGCAAAGTGGGGCACAGACTTTGAAGTCTATGAGGGGAGAATGGTAGGTCCTGGCAAGGCTGCTCTGCCCCTGAGTATGTGCTATGTGTCACGAAGGGTCCCAGCCCGACAGCACTGTGCCCATGAAGACCCGGTAGACACTGATGTACAGGAGGCGCGTGCCTAATGGAGCAGATGAGCTTTTTCCCCAGCCGCCACTTCTCCCTTCCAGCCCTATGTCCTTCACTTTCTGCCTTCTTCTGAACTCCTTTCTCAAACCACTTCTTCTAGCAAAATGCATAGGACCTGCACGATCTGGTTCAGGGCCCCTTCAGTCTCTCCAGCTCTTACTCCCTCTGGCCACACAGACGTTTTTTCAGTTTCTCAAACAGTTCAGCTCCTTCCCACCTCAAGGCCTTTGCAAGCACACTAGCTGTTACTTTGTGTTCTGCCCAGTGTGATTCTCCCAGGGTCTCTCCTACTGACCTCAAACTCATTCATCCATCCATCCATCCATCCATCCATCCATCCTCCCTTCCTTCCTTATTTATTTATATTTAAATTCAGTTAATTAACATATAGTGTATTGTTCGTTTCAGAGGTAGAGGTCAGTGATACATCAGTTGCATATAACACCCAGTGCCCATTACATCACGTGCCCTCCTTAATGCCCATTGCCCAGTCACCCCCTTCCTCCTCCCCATACCCTGCAGCAACCCTCAAACTCAACCTTTAGATCTCCACTTTCCTGGCTCCTTGAAATTTTACTGCTCATTCCTAGACATGATTATAGTTTGTAAAAATGTATCATATATGTATCATACAATCACAAGATTATTTGAATATTGTCCAGCTTCTCCACTAACTGCCAGCTCTATGTTGGCCCTTGTTTTGGCTCATGATGACATACCCAGGGCCTAGGACAGCTTCTGGCCTGCAGTGGGTACTCAATAGTTATTCTTTGTTGAACGAACTCATGAATGAACGAACTCCATGCATTCAGAGTCTTAGTCTCTTCAACTAAGGTGAAATAATAACTTTGCTTGCATATCAGTGGCTGATACTGACATTACTTTTCTCAGACAATCTGTGTGCTGTTTAAAGGATCTTGAGTCCAAGGTGTCAGGCAAAGCCATGGTGAGATTTTCAGGAAGAAATAGTGGGGGACTACTGGGAAGATCTGGGTTAAGCTGATTTTTCTATCCACTTATCTTCTGGTCTGTTCTATTACTTCCTTCACTGATGCACACTCATCAGAGTCATCTCATTAAGAGAGGAGCAGAGCAAACATGCCCAGTGCTCAGACTCAAGACAGAGATGCCACGCCGGGGCTCTGGTACTGTGCGAACTCTGGACCACTCTCCCTGATAACTGTCAGAGCTCACTGCAGGACTCCCCTGCCCGCCACCCTTCTTTGTCTCTGAGGTTTCTCTGCCAAGTATACCACCATTGCCTCCCTCAAAATCACAGCAAGGAGTATCCAGGTAATGCTGACATTAGAAGGCAGGTGTTTGGGGTAATTTTGTCATAAAATATTGTGAATATAATATTTTAGCAGACAATTCAGCAGTATCTAATAAATTTTTAATGCACATTCTTTTTTACCCAAGGATATACTTCGAAAATTTGCTCTGAAGGATTCTCATACAGCATGCAAAGATATATGTACAAACATGATTCTTATTTTGTCAAAAAATGGGAGAAAAACTCAACTGTCAAACAGCAGGGACTGGTTAGAAAACTCTGGTACAGTTATCCTATTTGTTACTGTCATTTAATACTGTGCAACTTATGCAAAATGAATGTATACTCTTGACTTTGAAAGATGTAAGCAATATCCTGTTCAGATTCAGAATTTTTTTAAATAAGTACATTTTATAGTGATATACAAACATATTATAAATTGTGATTATAAGGGGTTCATAGAAAACTTTAAATTTCTATATTGTACACTAGTATCTATTCTTTATAGTCTTTATAACTGCATGTTACTTAAAAATCATAATGCTTATGCTTTCAAACAAAGATAAAAATTATTTTCAAAGTAGGATAAGTCCTTGTTCACTCCATCAAGATGCTGTCCTCAGACTTACAAAGAAGGCAACTCTCCAATTCATGATTTCTAGAAAAGCCAGTCACTTGAACCAGTGTAGGCAGCCTCCAGGATGATGTGCAGTAATGATTCCTGTCCCCTGGTACTCACCTCCTGTGCCACCATTAGCATGTGGCAAAACTGATGGTATGTTACTTCTACCATTAGGTTATAAAAAACTGGGGCTTTGGTCTTGAGTTGTCTCTCTCCTGGATCACTCACTCCGGGGGAGGTCATGTCATGAGCAGCTGCACAGAGGGGCCCCTGCGGTGATGAAGTGAGGCTTGCTGCCAACAGCCATATGAATGAGCTTGGAACCAGTCCTCCAGACCCGGTGGTCAAGTCTCAGATGACTGCAGCCCTGGCTGATAACTTAGTGGCAGCCTCACGAGAGTACCTGAGCCAGAATTCCCAGCTAAGCCGGTTGAGGATTCCTGACCCCCAGAAACCATTAGATTATACATGTTTGTCATTTGAAGACACCTTTATTATGGAGCACTTTATTATGGAGCTGCAGATCACTAATACAGGACCCGATCACCTATGCAAGTTTTAGTGCCTGTTTCCTAATCTCCCCAAACAGTCCTTTAAGGTTACCATCTCTGTGCTCAAAACTTAGTTGCATATTGGTTCCTGCTTTGTACCAACCTCAAATTGGTAAAGACCAGCAACTAAAGTTAGTATAGGACATTTTGTCCTGTCCTCAGGAGCGTGCCACTAATGATGAGGGGTGGGGACTGAATCCAAGAGAGGTCACCAGAGACACCAGAGCTGGAACTGATATGGTCTCCAGGCTTCAAATGAAAATTCTGTGTTTTTACTTCTGCCTTTTTTAAAGATCTGATCCAATCAAGTGATCACATTATTGACCTAGGCAATGGTTCACATTAAATGTCACAAGAAAACACCCATAATTTAAAGAAAAGGACTGAACAGCTCAAAAATCTGCCCATTATTTCCTTGCCAAGTGAGGTCTCTGATAAAAGAAGAAATGGACTCTTCTCACCGGTAGGTTTAATTCTGCTTAATGCCAAGCACAGAGAAGGAAATGAGCTTTCATTTTCATTGAAGATGTTTCTGATCTACTGTTGGTGATTTTCCACTCAAGACCCTTGGTTTTTAATCTAGCCATTAGCATCTGTTCAAATAATTCTAGAAATGGCTTTTATTTTCTGCTTGAAAATGGCTTGTGCTTGTATTGTACAGTTCTGCATAACTGAAAAAAAAAAATGTGTGTATGATCCACCACCTCAAAAATCAATGAGAGTTCAGGGAAGGTAGCCAGCATGTCCAAGGAGGGCCAATCTCTCCCAAGGCACCACTCACTCACTGCCAGCTTGGTCTAAGGAGACTTTGTAGTCGCCACCAACCTGAGTAAATCTAGAGTTGGTGTGTCTGTGCCTCCAGTATGGCTTAGTAATAAAGTCATGGAGTCCCTACAGGGAGTTCTCAAACTCAAACATTCTGCACATGCGTGTTCTTCTATTTTCACAAATATAAGTAGATGCCAGTGTGACCCACCAAATGCAAATCCATTTAAAAGCACTCTTCTTAATAGCTTTCTTAACAAATGGATATCAAAAGTACAACTTATAGGGTGCCTGGGTGGCTCAAGGGGTTAAGCCTCTGCCTTCGGCTCAGGTCATGATCCCAGGGTCCTGGGATCTAGGCCTGCATCGGGCTCTCTGCTCAGCAGAGAGCCTGCTTCCCCTCCTCTCTCTCTGCCTGCCTCTCTGCCCATTTGTGATCTGTCAAATAAATAAAATCTTTTTTTTAAAAAAGTACAACTTATATAGTGAAATTTGTAAAATTTTACTTAAAAAAAAAAGACTTTTCCAATCGATACATTGAGTACCATTGTTCTAGAGTTGTTACAGGATCAGGGAGATAAAAAATTTTTCATTCTTCACTGAGATGTAACTGCATTCTCATTTCGTTTTACCCACTCCCTGAATGTGAAGATTCCATACACTGATTAAAACAAATCATACTTTAAGTATAGATTTACATCCACATTTACATCCACATTTTAAAAAGAAAAGCAGTCTCTTTATATAGTAAGTATGGCATATAAAATACACTATATCATAATTTCCAGTAGGCCAAAAACTTTAATATGAAATAATAAACTATGGAGGAGGAAAGAAGCAACAGCATGAACTACCCTCACATAAGCTGTGCAGGATGTTAAGGTACTTTCATCATTCTTTTTCCCCTTTTTTTCTACTTTTCTTTCTAAATTTTGAGGCAGAGGCTAAAATTTGCTTCCCCGGCTTTCTTGTGGTAAAAGTACAGGTACATCACCCAACTTGCTGCTGACTTCAAAATGGAAACTTGAAACGTGGAGAATTGGGGATGGTGGATGTGGGTGTGATGGCAGCTGCTGTGAGCTACAGTGTTTGCTCCCAGAAAGTCAATGTTGACATCGTCTCTGGACCAGCTCTGTGGCATGATTTGGCTATTATTTCTGACTCTCTATACTCTACAACTAAAGATCCTCCGTGTCTCCCGGAGATTCGATGAGCATCGTGTACCCCGCTGATAAATTCCTTCTACGGTAAAATTCACCCAAGTTATTTACCACTGCTTGTAATTAAGAGTACCCACAGTGGATAGAGCTGGGGAACAGAGCACAGCTCTCTGAGGCTTGAGTCTTTTGATGTCCAGCATGGGTTATCTGGCTAAGATTTAGGTCACAGGCACCCTGGCACACATCTGAGTTCTTCCCAAACCAAAGAATTTGTAGTAGCCAGTTTCTGATCTCATGGAGACATAAGGAAAAATACTGGAAACATCTATCTACTAAGGTTCCTGCCATCTTCTTGGGATTTATTATGCAGGTCTACACTACTCAAATAACAATATTCTTGTTGATCTTAGAGGGAAAAAGGGATTGGAAGTCACTGAGGTCTAGAACCATGTGTGTTCACTACCAGAGTAAAACAATTTACCATAAACTAAAAACAGATGTCATTTTCTGCCTTGCCCAAGATTTGTTTGATGATATTGGACCAGCTGTGAACACGTAAGTTTAAGCTCCCACTAAAACCACAGTCAATTCTCATTATTCATGGTAGTTATGTTCTATGAAGTTACCACAAACACTGAATTAGCAAATGTTAATTAGCATTGCATCCAAGGGAAATGCAGGGCTATGTTCCTTGGAGCCTCTGGTCACAATATTTGGTCAAATGATTAATATACGACCTTGTTTTATGTGTATTTCTGTTCAAAGATACCTTATTTAAGATATTTTATTATAATTTTTTTAAGACACTTTAGGGGTGCATGGGTAGCTCAGTTGGTTAAGTGTCCAACTCTTGATCTCAGCTCAGGTCTTGATCTCAGGGTCATGAGTTCAAGCCCTGCACTTGAGGGCTTGAGATATAATAATAGAGAGACACTCTATTATTGATTCATTAACACTGAACACTGAGCAACTGCACTATAACTCATGCCCAAACAAGGCTTATCTAGCATACATATTTTCTCCAAAAGTCACCTCACACATAGCGTTTCTGCAGTTGGGAATGAGAGCATTTGAACACAATGCTTGGGGCTATTTTAAACAGTAAAATCACCATCAACAACAAAAAAGACGCAATCATATGAAAAACATCGCACTAAACAGTCCATGGAAAAAACACTTATTTCCAGTATGAGAGCTAAAACAAAAAGGCAGAACGTTGCTTTGGTTTGACTTCAGCTGGGCAAATGTGTGTTGAGCAACTCCGTATTTTCACTCTGTTTATGCCAGCAAATTATCACAAAGTATCAGGAGGACTGACTGGGGGGTTACAAATAAATTTCAGTGATTGGGCAAATTCACAAATATGGAATATGGAATAATGAGGATTGACTATACTTTGTTCACAAAAATCTTCCTGGATACCAGGAACTGCTTTTGACCATGGTTACTACACACCCTCATTTGAATTGAGGTATCATAAATCTTTGAAGAGCAATGTAAATTGCAGGGAGAAAATAACCTTCAGAAAACACATTTGGGCTTAAATATTAATGTGCTAACGATGATCTTTAGTGACATCCTCAATTGGCAATCTGTAAGGGAGGTAAATTTTTAACATTTCTTGTTCATTCATAAGCAAATGCAGCTTAATGCGAACTACACCCTGACAGCTTTTCATCTAGATTCTCTCCATTGGCCCTGAGATTTTCTTTCCGCAGATAGATGTTGTGTGGTTTTCAAACATGGCTGCAAGCAGACCATGCATATTAGTTAACATCTTTTCTAAACTTCTCTATGTATCGTTCATGTGTATCATTTCAAAGGATAGCACACTACTTCACCAAGCTGCTGGATATTTTGATTGGTTCCAATTTTTGCTATTAGAAACATCGCTACTATAAATGTTTTTAAAGAAAGTTTTCATTTCCTTTAACATTGTTTCCTAAGGATAAATCCCCAATGGATAAAGAAAGTAAGCAGCCCTGATTGCTAGTAATAAATTAATTAGCGCCTTTCAGAAAAGTGGTGACAAGTTTTCCCATTTCCCCAGTGGTTCTCTACCACTGATTTTATTTTTTTAATTTCCTAAATTAGTATGTGTGAAATTATATCTCATGAATGTTTTAGTTGCATTTACTTAATTACTGGTGAGGATGAAAAGCTTTTTCATATATTGATTCAGTCACTCACTTAGTCAATTAGCATTTACCAAATCCCTACCAGGAGACCAGGCCTGTGTCAGACACTGTCCCTACGCTTAGGGAACTTCCCTTCTGCCTATTTTTACTTTTATACAAACTGCCTGCTAACATTCAACTGTCTGCCTATTGGAGGCTTGTGTCATCATTTTGGTTTTGAATAAGCACCTTATTTATTTAAATTTAGACAATAAATTTTCACCTATTAACAAAATCTTCCCATTTCATTTTTTAAGGTTTTTTTAAAAAAAGATTTTATTTATTTATTTGACAGTGAGTGAGTGAGAGAGAGAGAGAGTACAAGCAGGGGGGAATGGTGGGGAGAGGGAGAGAGGAAAAAGGGGTAATGAGCAGAGAGCCCGATGTAGGACTCAATCCCAGAACCCTGGGATCATGACCTGAGCCGAAGGCAGACACCTAACCAACTGAGCCACCAAGGCACCCCTCCTTAGTTTTGATGATTTGATTGAATAACTTTAATTTCTATATAGGCAGAAATAAAAGTCCTATTCAATAAATATTTAACAACTGGCAAAATAAAATATTAAGATGTAATGTAATAAGCCAAAATATTTAACCACCATATATTTAACATTCCTCTATTTGTTAAATTAACAATATACTTAAATATTCATAAATTATATATTATGGGGGAAATAATTCACCAAAACATTCTAGAAATTTCCAAACCACTTGTTGATTTTTATAATGCACCTGTTCAAATCACGTAAGAACCATGTCAATGACTTCACCATTGTATTAACCGCCATTAGATCTCCAGGATCTTTGTTCCAGCTGGATATGCCAAAGGCTTTTCACAACTGCTGTATACCTGGATGCCAGTGCTCCCCAGAGGGCCTGTGCCCACTTTGCCACCCTTACCAACTCTGGACATCCCCAGGCCGAAGGAGGGTGCTGCACACCCCTCCATCCTTGCCTCCCAAACCACTCAGTGGCTGCTGGGGCCCTGAGTACCTGCGCCGTGCTCCTCCCAGGTCCACTGCCACCTCCATGGCCACTGATGGAAGACATCATTAGATACTTCAAAATCTCAATGGAGAGATCATTTCTCTTCACCAACCGATAAGAAAACATTTCAGTGTTTTAACATCCAGTGCAGCTCTATTTCTATGTGCCAGCTGATTATTAGGCCTGGCTAACCCAAGATAAGACTTTCATATGAAATGACTATTGAGAAATGTAATTCCTATAGATCTGACATCTGCTTAGATAATACATCCTAAGCATTCCTAAACACCTGAGGTAGTCAACCTGCCGGGAACAGGGGAACACACTAGAATCATCCTTCAATGCTCCACATTTGAAATTTGCATGCATTGCAAATATCTAATCTAAATAAACAAAACCCACAGTCAGACTTGATGAGAGCATTTAAATGCCTCTGGGCAAATTTACACCATCACTTTTATCCAATTATGAGTACTGAGCTACTCTTTCTGGCAATTAGACAAACAGTAGATCCAAATTCCTTTGAGGCCAAGTCTCTCTAGCTGGGAAGAGCTCAGAAAGGTGATAGTTAAGGGACTGAAAAGCTTCCCTCTGCTCGGCCCTCAGAACAGCTTACCCTCTTCCACAGCACTTGCGAATAAGGAATCAGATTGTTCTCCAAGAGTAAAACTACTAAATCTGCTACAAACTTTTTTTTCCAAAACTCAGAAATAAAGCAGAAAGATTCATGTGCCCTTTCAAAATGATACAAGAGCATGGTCTAACAAGCTTCCCCAGCTTCATCTGACCCTTCAGAGAAGGATGGTTTTTTGATTTACTGCTGATTAGGACCCAGACTCTACAAAAGCTAGAGAGTCACCGAGAGGAGACTGATAAATTAAAGATGATTTTTCTTTCTGGTAGAAATACAAATTATTTAATTGGGAAACTGACCCCCAGACTTATGCCTGTATTGCTCAATAGAGGATTAGCCAGTTTGGTATGGAACTCGGTGATGGCACTCCTTTCTCCATTGACCATATACACTTCTTGTAGTCTTCAAATCAGGTTTTGCATTCGTTGTTTCCTTTCATGAATTAATTAAATCCTTTATACGTAGTCATTATGTATGTGTATGAGATTCATGTTCTCAACTTTTACAAAATTGACTTTGACACTCATAACCTAATAGGTTGCAGTGAAGATGGGCAAAGACATCATCAAAGAGACAGAATTACTTCCAGACAAGGCTGGCTAGGTTGACGACAGTAACTTGACTAAATTAATTTCATCACCTGTCAGTTAGGAAGGGAAAGTTGGTGGTTCAGCAATAGAAGTTTCATGAGTAAACGTCCATCTATCGAAGCACTGACCGGGGGGATGTGAAGTCCACTTGGCAGGTGTATCTCTGTGTCTTCAGTAGGCAAAGAGCCTGATGTCACTAACACACAGACCATTTATCTAGCCCTTTTTTTCTGCCATGTTCATGCTCACTGAGTAACCTCTGGACTATAAGTTGGTCTCTCAGGCAGGAAAATGATTCACGGGTCAGGCCAATATGAGCAACCCATCTAGCTGCAGTTTCTGCAGATTAATAAACTGTCATTGGCATGTGGTTTTACATTCCAGTACTTTGTGGAACGGACAGCGTGTGTCTGCGTTGTGACTTTAGTCAACTCTGGTTCTCCTACTAGATCAAGTTTCTGGCCCCCAGGCTGTGGCCTACCCCAGACCACGTGACAGCACCAAGGGAAATGCCAGCTGGTCAGAACTCTGGTAACTGTGCTTCTCAGATAACCTGTGGCTGTGGACATGTTTGTTCATTTGTTGGTTTTTACATTTCCAAGACCTGTGGACCAAGGCTTTTGTAAAATTCAGTGAAAATACATTTCCGCAAAAGTGAAATTTTAAAGGTCATAGAAAATATAGACCCATATTTTATTACTAGATTCAATAGAATCCAAATGACTCTGTAATACAGAAGTTCCTTTTAAAAGTAGAAAAGTCTCTAAATGCTCACTTCCAATTTATGCACTTATCCCAAGTCCAGGGACTACACTGTATGTGGGGACTTGTTAGAAATGCACATTCTTGGGCCTTATCTCAGGGCTCCTGAATTAGAAACTCTGGGGGTGTGGCCCAGCAATCTGTGTTTTAACAAGACCTCCCTGTGATTCTGATGTTTGATCAATTACATGATTCTAGTTGAGAAACACTCAACTAGAGTGAGAATACATCAGAAGCCATAGCTTAAATGGCTGAGGGGCCAGGTAGGCACAGAAACGTAACTGTGACAAGATGAGAATTGCAAGGAATGGTAGAGTCCTTGGCAAACCATAGCCTAGATGTGCCAACATGGGAGCACCGAATCCAGACACACACATACACACACACACACACACTCACACTCACATATACCTCTGGACAAACAAAACTAATACTAGTTAGTAGGAGACCCTGGTCTATTACTTTTTCTAAATGTGGATTTATACTCATCTCAGCCTTAATAAAATGATGATTTGCTTTTTCCTGACAACTGTTTAAGCTCAGCATATTATATATTAAAACCTGAGTGTATGAAGGCTTATTCTTGAGGTCTCTATCCTGTCACAATAATCTATTTCCATTTCTAATTCTATATCACACTATTTTGAATTATCAGACTCTATAATACATATTGAATCATCCTTATTTCTTTTTCTTTGATGGTTTGAAAGTTAATTTTTACCAATTAGATTTGGAATAATTTTGTTATACTCTAACCAAGTGTCCTGTTAACATTTCAACTGAAATTCTTAACTACTAGTTAATAATTACTTAACAATTCGTTCACTTGGTGATAGGGTAGGAAAAAATAAGCTTTTGGTTCCCATCCCAGATCTGCTGCTCAGTAACTGTGGTTTGGGGCTTTATACTCTCAACTGGCGATACCAATATAAGAAATTAATAAATCAGCATGTGCTAATTACTGTCCATTTGCAATTTCTCCAAAATATCTCTGCCCTTTTGCGTCTACCTATCCTAAAACACTGCAGACCCCTTCTCTTCTCTATCCAGTTAGCACTTTTCTTTACTTGAGTGATGAAAGAAATGAAGAATAAAGCAATCCTGAAAGTGATACATTTCTTCCTTGGTGCTGCTCATCTACAACTTAATTATTTCATATATAGAACTTCCCTTAGAACTGTTTTGGAGTTAGGTGTACTATATTCATAAAATGTGACCTCTGGCATGATTTCTGATTTCCTAGTTCTTACTGAAACTTCCCATGTGTTCAAGTAGAGAATACATTTTATAACTTCCTATGTGTCTGAGGGAAAAAAAAATTGTTTTCCACAGGCATCAGAAGAAAAAAAAACAAGCAGGTTAGACTACGTCAAAGATAAAAATGTGCAAATAAGAACACAATCAACAGAATGAAAAGGCAACCCACTGAATGGGAGAAAATATCTGCAAATCATATAATGGGTTAATATCCAGAATATATTAAAAAATGCCTAAAACTTAATTCTTAAAAACCTGACTAAAAAAATAGGCAAAGAACTTGAACAGACTTTTCTCTAAAGAAGACAAATGGTTAATAAGCATATGACACAATGCTCAATAATCAGAAAAATGCAAATCGAAACCAGGAGATATCATCTCACATCTGTTAAAATGGCTATTACCAAAAAGACAAGAGATAACAAGTATTGGCGAGGAGGTAGGGAAAAGGGAACCCTCCTGTCCTGTTGGTGGGAATATAAAATGGTTCAGCTGATGCGGAAAAGAGTATGGTGGCTCCTCGGTAATAAAAAACTTAACTACCATATGATCTAGCAAGTCCACTTCTGGGTATATACCCAAAGGAATCGAAAGCCGGGTCTTGAAGAGCTAGTGGTACTTCCATGTTCATAGCAGCATTATTCCTAATAGCCAAGAGGTGGAAGCAAACTAAGGGTCCATCTGTAGATGAACAGATAAACAAAATGTGGAATATTATTTTTCAGCCTTCAAAAGAAAGGAAATTCTGACACATGAATGAAACTCGAAGACATTCAGCTAAGTGAAATAAGCCAGTCACAAAAAACCAAATTCTGTCTATAAATATTACATAAGGTACCTAGAGTAGTCAAATTCATAGAGACAGAAAGTAGAATGGTGATTCCCAGGGGCTGGGGAGAAGGAGGAATGGGACATTATTGTTTAATCAGGACACAGTTTCAGTGTTACAAGATGAAAAGAGTTTTGGAGATCATTAGTGGTGATGGCAACACAATGAGAATGTGCTTAATACCACTCAACTGTACACTTGAAAATTGCTGAGATGGTCAACTGTATGTTATGTGTATTCTACCACAATTTTAAAAAGATGAAACCTCAAAAAACCCACGATGTTTATTTTCCTTTTTCTACCCTTAATTTTAGTGTAAATCACAATTCTGTCTTACTGTTGGCACCATTCTTGCGTCAGTTCCGACGAAGACCTGGGCTGGGGATGGCCTGAGTCCCAGGGTAAGGGACTCCTTCAGGGTCTGTGGGCTCCGCCCCAGAATGGTTCAATCTTGGCGGAGGCAAGGCCCCTGCAAGAGCAGATGGGCAGAAATGGGCTGGGACAGGGAAAACCACTGAGTTCCCCCAAAGAGCCCAGAAGCAAACTCTTACTTGTCAGCAAGGCATCAGAACCAGAGGTATGCTGCAGAGACAGGCGAGAGTCTCAAACAAGCTGGGACACAAGTCCTTGAAGGTCAATTCCAGATAGACATGGGTTTCCAGAACGTTAAGGAGGTACTATCAGAGATGGAGATTTTTTATTACAAATAGCCTTCCTTCCATTTCTTTCCCATCTCTCATTCCTGCTGAAGGAGAAATATAACCAAAACTTAGGTCTTTATTAAATCCTGGCCTGGACCACCCTACCTGTATTATTTCTACCGAATCCTCATGGTTCAGAGGCAGGAAAATTGAAGGCAAGGCTGACGATGTCTAACTACTCTAGTCGACTACCCAAGAAGGCAGGAGACAGTGACTTGGTAGCACTTGTCTGGGAAGCTGTTCCCTAACGTGGCAAAGGCACCCCATCTCAGGGGCTGTGCAGTTACAGAGCTGGCGGGCTCTGCAGTGAAACCCACATTTGTATTCAATGCATATCCTACCATTTGTAGTTATTTTTAATTCAGACAAAGAACTTTCCTTTGTCCTCTGTGGCTATTTTGTTTGTTCCATGGGGCTTTTGCTCACTATTATTTTGACAATTTTCTCTTTCTTGTTTTAATGAGTGATCTTTTTAGCTTTGTTTCATGTTGCTTTACTGCATTTTTTCACTTTTATTAAGTGGGGATAAGGGAGCAAGGAAAGAACTATGAGGGCAATCTTTTCTCTCGGCCAAGCTTGTGGTGTTCTTTCTATATATCTACTTTAATGCACAGCTATGGGAGACCCAGCAAAACCTAAACGCAGGGGCAACAGTCCCTTAAAATTCACTATGCAAGCCATTCGAAAGAACCACTAAGAAAAAAAAAGTAAATGCTCTGTCCTTTCCTGTATAATTTAAATATTTCACAATCATCTGTAAGCAATAATATTAGCTTCAAAGGCAGCATGAGGGAAATGGTTAGAATAATACCATTCCAAAGTTTTCAGAACATGAGATCTGTAAACTAGAATCTGTGGTCTCTAACATATGTAACCACAGGACAGAGACAATTTACTTGAGAAGTCCAAGCCATAGATGGAAAATACAATAGATGAAAAACAATACCCAGAGAGCAAGAACCTTGTAGAGAAGAGATAAAGAGTCTTAAATCCACAGTCAGAGGGTCTCTCTGCTGATAGAGCCCCTTTCATATTGGCTTGTCTCCCAATAGCTTCATTTCAAAGTGGAACTTGAAAAGAATGTTGCTATTATGCAGATATTTCCCACGACCTTCCTTTAAAACCCTATTCCTTCAACACATTGTGGGACATGCAGCTGTTATAATCTTATGGGACTCTGGCCTCATAGTGAAGTCAATCACATGCTCTGTCTACGTGGCCAAGTTCACTTCCAACTAGCTTTTCACCAAAGGAGTTCTCTGTTGTCTCGAAACCGGGTAAGAAGGGATCCCAAACTATTTGGGAATCTACTCAGGGAAAGACAGGAAACAGTACAGATAGCCTTATGTCCCTAGAAAGCAAAGTTGGTCACGAATTCCCCCACCTAGGAACTAACTTTTTCATCAACCTTCTCAATACATCTCTCCTTGAAGTTACCATAGAGTATGGATTCAACTGGAAACTTGGTTCCAACTGTATAACCTCTTAATTCTAACATCACCCCTTTTGCATCACAGACTTATCCTCCCTGGAATTGTGCACTGCGGCAATGCTGCCTCCAAATCCAGTTCCATTCTCGTTAGCTTTGGAGCAATCTCTTTTATAGCTGGCTGACCTTAGGAAGCATCTTTGTCTCCAAGATAATCAAGCCAAGGAAACTCCTATATTTCCTAGCTGTAAGTGAATGAATGGTTTGACTCCACTATATCCGAGTCGAGATAAAGCCTGACTGTCTAACTCTACTCCGTGTTAGTAAACCGGGAGGTATACAACAATTATTCCTAAATTTCAAAAGGCCAAAGCTCTTCCCTGGCTCTCAGGGCTTTTGGAATATGCTCCATGGTAAATTAACCTTCACTCTTGGAATGATGCCACCCAAAGCAGACCCCAACCTAATACCATTACTTGTGCATGTCAACATTATTTGCTTGTTCCTTTTGTTTCTAACACTTTTCCCCTTTAGCCATTTTGTTGTGATACTAGTACTCAGATATCACTATTCTCAGTTTCCTTATTGTTTAATTAATGTATCACAGTCCAACCTTATATTTTAATATATGAACTTCTGAGTGCATCTTTTTCACGTGGGATAAATTATATCTGTTAGGACTGTTATATCTGGACCATCACCTGTCATTATTTCCCCTTATTTTTGCTATTTTTTAATTTTTGGTTAATACATGCCACTGGTATTAACCAAACACTGTATATACACTTCCATCTCTTTTGAAGTATGTTGGGAAGAAAGCAGTGAATAAAACTATTTCTACTTAAGCCAGATCTGTACGCTAACACACACACATGCACACAATCATGACAATCATCAAATTGATTTTTCTGGTAACTTCTAATTATAGTCATGGAAAGCCCAAAATTCCTAGGCTTCTTTTCCTGAGAACATTTGAGCTATGGGCTAAAGCCCTTCTCCATCTTATTTTGTTCTACTTAGGGTTTCTCGTCTCTCAGAGTTGATAAGACAGCCACAATATGAAGAAATTCCTATTTAGGACCCAAAGCACAAGGTCAGTGACTATTTAGGGTTGGTGGGATATGTGAAAATCTTTCTTTAGCTTTCCCAAATGAATGACATCTTGCCTGGATAATTTTTTTCCATAAAGGGAACTGCAGATGTTTCATTTCCCTGGGGAGTTTATGGTCTCAATTGCAGCTACTTCTGAAATCAGTATTTTGAATATTATCTGGCCTTTCTTCCAGATGTTGTAAGATTTCTTCCTCACTGAAGTTTGAAAAAGTTATAAGTAATGTCTTGTTATTTTTCTCTAGATGTTAATATCCATGTCTAGGCTAAGCCTTGGATCAATTCTGGAAACACGTCTCACCTTCAATTGTTGATTCTTTAAAATGTATTTCTTCTATTAGCTTAAGTACTGACTCTATTATTTTTAAGTTAAAACACCGTGCTCAATTCTAGCCATGAGTCATTGTGGTCTGCCATTATTTATACATATTTACGTAAGCCGTCTAATGTTGGATTTGAATCTCTAGCTAATAAGCATAATTAACTATTTGGAAGTTCTCTATGTAAACGCTTTACTACTTCTAGAAATGTCCTTACTGTTATTCCAATTTTTACTACATGGCGTTTGTCTCATGATTTTCTATCTTCTTTATTATCATGTAGAGTCTATTTAAGTCATTTCTTGAATTCCAACTGAGACTATTTTGGTTGTTCTGTACCAGACAATTTCAAAGTTAATTTTTTTCCTATTCTTTCATGATTTTGTTCTTTGGCATTCCAACATTTAAAAATTAGTTAGGTTATTTTGAAAATTCTTTTTCACTTTTTTTTTTAATGTTTTGGATACTGAGGTTATTTTATTGAAGATTTTTGAGACATTTTCATTGGCATTTTAATAAGTTTACTATGAAGAAGGCTGTTTATACTGCTACTTAAGCCATTAGTTTCTAAGGGGCAAAAAAAATCTCTACTTGTTAATTCTATGCTTTAAAAGTAAATACAGGAGTACTGTAGGTGTTTTTTAAACTGAGGATAAAATTCTTACAATAAGTAATATTCCTCATCTACCTTATACTTAAGATTTTGTCTTTATGAGCCTCTGTTCAACAGATAAAGTTATGTTTCAAAGAAAACTGAAATGTAAATAATTAGTCTCCTTTGTTAAGATCCTACTTTTAAGAAAGTCTTGGCTAATCCAGAGCCAAATGAAGAAACAACATGCTTAACCACACAAAGCTTAGAGAGCTGCTTTCATCTACAATAATGCTGTGCCATAGTAGCAACGCTGGAATGAGATCAAGTAGCACAAAGCTCTTCTTTACTATTCTTTAAGTCAGCTTATCACATCTATCCCTGGGGACTGGAATTAGGAACTCCTCTGTATTTTAGTCTAAGAACAAGTTTTAGCACTAAGAGAAAAAAAGCTATGTATTTTTATATTTATCTTACATCTAGCCATTTAACCAAATTATCAATTCTAAAAGAAACAAAAACTCTTATATATTGAGGAACACAATTTTTTTTTGAAGTTCAGTATCTATTTGAAAACCATTACAAAATATTTTTGAAAGATATAAAACAAGACTTGGAATGGAGAGACATGGGGAAAAAAAGAATATAAAAAAAGTTGATCCTTTCCAGATTAATATATGATGCAGTTTTAATCAGAATCTCCAATGGTTTTTAGCCCCTTTTTAGACTGTAACAAAATGAACTTACCAAGTTTATATGGAAAAAAAAAAACAAATAACACCAAGAAATATTGAAAAAGAAGAGTGAAATGGGACTTGGTTGCTTTTCTATATATTACAACCTAAAACAAAACTACTGAAATCAAGATAGTATCATATTGACGCAGGAATAAGAGATTGACCCAAGAACTCTAAGGCAAGATACAGAAATTGATATAAGCATATATGAAACAATATAGGGCTACAGTGCCATTGAAATTCAGTAGAGAAAATAGCATTTTTAAAATAAATGGTGTTGGCTGGAGCCTGGGTAGCTCAGTGGGTTAAGCCTTTGCCTTCGGCTCAGGTCATGATCTCAGGGTCCTGGGATCGAGTCCCACATTGGGCTTTCTGCTCAGCAGGGAGCCTGCTTCCCTCTCTCTCTCTGCCTGCCTCTCTGCTTACTTGTGATCTCTGTCAAATAAATAAGTAAAATCTTTAAAATAAATGTGTCATCAGACTGGATACGCATTTGAAAGAACATAAAGTTATATTCCTACCTGACACCAGATACAAAATATATTCCAGATGGATTTAATATATGCATATAAAAATAAATCAGTAAAAGTATTAGAAGAAGAAGAGTTAGGAGAATATTTATATTATCTTAGATAAAGGAAACCTCCCTAAGCAAAATAAGAAACTGTAAAGAAAAATATGCATACACGTGACTAAATATAAAAAATACTTTTTTTTTTTTAAAGATTATATTTATTTGACAGAGATCACAAGTAGGCAGAGAGGCAGGCAGAAAGAGAGAGGAAGGGAAGCAGGCTCCCCGCTGAGCAGGGAGCCCGATGCGGGGCTTGATCCCAGGACCCTGAGATCATGACCTGAGCCGAAGGCAGAGGCTTTAACCCACTGAGCCACCCAGATGCCCCTAAAAAATACTTTTTGAATGGCAAAAGAGATATAAACACAATCAAAGGCAAATGATGGGGCACCTGGGTGGCTCAATCGGTAAGCCTCTGCCTTCACCTCAGGTCATGATCCCAGGGTCCTGGGATCAAGCCCCGCATCGGGCTCCCTGCTCAGCAGGAAGCCTGCTTCTCTCTCTCCCACTCCCCCTGCTTGTGTTTCCTCTCTCGCAGCATCTCTCTGTCAAATAAATGAATAAAATCTTAAAAAAAAAAAAATCAAAGGCAAATGGGAGACCACGAAATAAGTAACTACAACATAAAGAGCAAAGTCTTACCATCACTAATAAACAAAAAGCCCCCTACAAACTGAGGAATCAGAGACCTTTATAGAAACATGGGCAAAAGAAATAAAAATTCACAGAAGAAATGCAAAAGAGCTATAAAAGCATATGAAAATATGCTCAACCTCACCAAAATTCAAGGGATATCAATTAAGATAGAATAGCATTCTTCACTCAGGAGAGGAATAATACCCAGTGGTCACCAGAATGTAGGAAACAAGCAGTCTCATACTTGCTAGCAGGAGCCTGAACTGTAAACGCTTTTGGAAAGAAATCTGGTAACGCATTTTAAAATTTGAGATCTATATCCCCTTTGACTCAACAACACTCCTCCCCATACCTCTGCCCTGGGATTCAACCAGAGTGAAGCACTGATGTATAAAGACATATTCGTCCAGGGAAATACAACCACAACCAAGGGAGACAAGGTTAATTTCTCTCCATGGGGGACGGTGCAGTGAACACTACACACTCACTAACATGAGTGCGTCAGATCCATACCAATGAGTTGCGTGAATGTGACATTTATCATGTAAAAACATAGTTGATGGTAATAATTACATTGGAGAAATCTTTTTTTTTTAAAAGATTTTATTTATTCGACAGAGAGAGATCACAAGTAGGCAGAGAGGCAGGCAGAGAGAGAGAGAGGAGGAAGCAAGCTCCCCGCCAAGGAGAGAGCCCGATGTGGGGCTCGATCCCAGGACCCTGGGATCATGACCTGAGCCGAAGGCAGAGGCTTTAACCCTCTGAGCCACCCAGGCACCCCACATTGGAGAAATCTTAAAACACAGTATGCACGTGTGTGTCATTTCACTGTAGAAAATTACTGATATGTGTGTATGATGGAGCTATACAAATATCGCTGATATATAACTGCTTTTGATCTAATAAAATGGCAATTTCATAGGTCACAATCTAACATATGATTATTACATATGTATGAGCATGAAAAAAATGTGAAAGGATACAGCCTGGGGCATTGACACTGGTTATCTGGAGAAGGGAGGAGATAAGGAAGCAAAGGGTGAATAAACAACTCTTGATACATCTTTGCACTATTTTACCTGTTAAACTTGCAAATTAAAAATATCAAATAAAGAAAAAAGTTAAAGAAAAAACAGCAAAGAAATAAGATACTCAAGCTGGATATTACTTGAACACCTATATCTAGGGGCAAAATCTAGAACAATGGTCTTTCTTTTTTTTTTTTTTTTTTAAACTTATTCATTTGAGAGAGAGAGAGAGAGAGCAAGAAAGCATGAGCAGGGAGGTGGGGGGTAAAAGGAGAGGAAGAAGCAAACTCCCCATTGAGCAGGGCATCCTACATGTGGGGCTCGATCCCAGGGCCTGGGATCATGACCTGAACCTGAGGGACACACTCCAACTGAGCCACCCAGGTGCCCCTATAGTAATGGTCTGTTTAACTTTATCAAATGTAGCAAACAAAAAGCAATTTATTTCCTTGTCTCTTTCACCAAGGTAGTTCAAAGCAAAACCCCCACCCAATTTTTTGCAAACCAATTCTTTGTTATTTAAAACAAAGAATTTCAGAATACATTTGCAACAAGACTAGTAAAAACGAAAATTCAGAGAACATTAAGTATCGACAAAGGGAGCAACAAAAACACTTTTATACTACTACTGAAGAATAAATTGGTATAACCACTTTAAAACAATATGGCATTACCTAATATAGTTGAACACTGCATATTCTATGACCTAGCAACTGACCTCCAATGCACATGTCCTAGAAAACTCCTGGATGATGAGGACAGATGTACAGAGGGACAGAGGGTACAGAACAGCATTTTCATGAAAGCAAGAAGCTGGAAGCAACCAAAATGGGTAGAATGGATCAAGTATGGTATATGTCACACAGTGCAAGAACAGTATTGATATACTAATTAATACTTGAGCGTGGTAAAAATAACTATAGCTATCTACCCGCATGAATCTTAAAATATAATCTTGAATAAATTCCAAATGAGAGAAAAAGCATGAATCCATTACAGGAACAGGCAACACTAAACAATTAAAAAAAAAGGGGGGGGGGGCAGGGGAATGATAAAAAGTCCAGAACACGGCTTTCTAGGAATGGGGAGAAAGGAAAGGAACAACGATGGGAAAATGGGAGTCTTTAAAAGTGATACTTAGCAATAAAGCTGGTAGGGAGGGGGGAAGATGGGGAAATGTATGTGTGCATGTTATATTAATAGTGTTTAGTGTGTGTGTATGTGAATGCATTCTTCTGACGTATGGTATCTTTCACTCAGGCACACGTGAACACCCACAGAGAAAGAATCTAGGTCAATGTCTGCTTACGCCTACAAAGCTTGTCCTACTACTGGAGAAGTCACTTAAACATCTTCCTGGCATATTTTGCATTATAGATGCTTAATACATACATGAATGGACATATTTCTAGAATGAAGAGATATAATCTATCCCTATATATATACTTCTAGAAAGGATATATAGAATATAACCCAATATATATTTCTCGAATGGATGGATATACTCCATAAATGGATGGACATCCCTGGGAGCCACCTCTTCCAGGATCAAGGTAAAACAGAAATTTCTCTTAGGCAATTTTTTTGTAGTGCACCAGAGGTTGGACAGAATATCACAGAAAATCCCAGATAAACAGCATGTCACCTTGGGAAAACTTCCTTTGCTAAGTTATAGCAAAAAACAAAGGCAACATTGCTGAGTAGAGTTCCATGGGTTTTACTTTCACCCTGGGTTCATATTTTATTCATGTTATGATTTAAACCATATGACACCAATACTCAAACTACGGCTATAAAGATTGCTAAGAGTAGGGGCCCTTAGGTGGCTCAGTTGGTTAAGTGTCTGCCTTCAGCTCAGGTCATGATCCCTGGGGCCTGGGGTCGAGTCCTGTATGGGGCTCCCCACTCCACAGAGAGCCTGCTTCTCCCTCTCCCTCTGCTGTTCCCCCTGCTTGTGCCTTCTCTCTCTCTGTCAAATAAATAAAATCTTAAAAAAAAAAAAAAAAGATTGCCAAGAGTAGGATAAAAATGACTTTTTTTTTTAAGTTTTTTTTTTTTTAATTTATTTGACAGACAGATCACAAGTAGGCAGAGAGGCAGGCAGAGAGAGAGGAGGAAGCAGGCTCCCCGCTGAGGAGAGAGCCCGATGCAGGGCTCGATCCCAGGACACTGGGATCATGACCTGAGCCGAAGGCAGAGGCTTTAACCCACTGAACCACCCAGGCGCCCCCAGGATAAAAGTGACTTTTATCCACTACAAATTGCGAGTACCCAGGAAACACTGATTTATTGAGAGCAGACCACATGGAGCTCTATTTCCAGACATTACGGTGTTAGTCCTGATTCACAGCAGTGGGGCAGCTAAGGGGATTCTAAATAAGGCGGTGTTTCACCAGGTAAAGGAAAGCAATTAGAAAGGGAGGAAATCTGTCTTGATTCCCATCCTCTAGAGCTGCTTGAAATCAAAGTTACAGTCCTCTGACTGAATCACTACAAACTCTGAGCTACCGGCTTCTTTTCCCTTCCGAGGATTATTCTGAATATTTGGACTTCGACTTTACTCACTCTATTCTGTCTACTGCTGTTGGGAGCTTGGTGAATACTCTGATTTAGCTAAGACGCTTTATTGACAGGATATCCTGCATCTAGTTAACAGAGGCCAAAGGAAAAAGTGATTAGACAAACTGAATACATGTTATTTTTAAAAGGAAAGGAAAAGACAAAAAAGTCAATGTAGCCCTAGGCCCCTTATCATATCAAGTAAACCAAAACAGTAGGATACTGAGCCACCTCCAAAATATGACTTATGTACAGACATGACATTTTTACTTCCTAATGCTAGAAAGTTCCACGTGGTGCTCAAGACCTGGAAATGCAGGTGCAGCATGACCAATAAGGAAAATAGCCTTGAGTTTTCCGCTAGCAAATTTATTTAAAAAGGGGGAAATTAAATTAATGGCTGCTGTTGAATTTTTTTCTCCGAGCAGTTTTACAGACTGCTTTTTTTAAAATAACAGCTTCATTGAAATATAATACACACTGTATAATTCACTCTTTTAAAGTATACAGCACAGTAACTTTTAGAATATTCATAGTTATGCATCTATCACCACTATTATTCGAGAACATTTTTGTCATCATCCCCCCCAAAAAAACCCATACCCATTAGCAGTCACTCCCCATTTCCCCTTCCACCACCCCAGGCCCTTTAGCCACTAATCTACTTTCTGTCTCTATGGATTTAACTATTCTGGAGATTTCAATAAATGGAACCATATAACACGTTGCCTGTTGTGTCTGGTTTCTTTTACTTAGCATAATATTTGCAAGGTTTATCCACACTGTAAGCATGAATCTATACTTCAGTCTTTTTTTATGCACATAATATTCCATTGCATAGATACACAGCAATTTCATCCAGGGATCAGTTGATGGACATTTGGGCTGTATGCTACAGGTTGCTCATTTCTGTGAAAGAGCAAAAGAAAGCTGAGGAAGCAGAAGGAACTGAGCTTCAGTTCAGAATCAACTTAAACTAGGGATTAATAAACACAATTATTGTTCTATCTGCATTTATACCCAACTGTAGTAGCCACCCTACTCCCAGAGGATATCAATGAAAAGGTCAACCATGGTTACATGGAATATGTGAAAGTTTTTTCTTATAGTATTAATGAAGAAAGAAGAAGGGAGAAGGAAATAAAACATGACCCCCAGTGGGTGCGCAAAAGGTGGCACACCAATCCAACAGAATACTACTCCATATTAATAGAAACAAATTCCTGATCCTTACAACCAGGATGTGTCTCCTGCCATCATGCTGAGCAAAAGCCAGAAAAAATACATAAAATGATTGCATTTATGTAAAATACTAGAAAATGTAAACTCTTCTAGGGTGACAGAAGGCAGATCAGTGACTGCCTGGAGATGAGCATGGGAAGGAAAGACAGTTATTGGGTATGAGGAAACTCTGGAATGGAAATGCTCATTATCTTGATTGTGGTCATGGTTTCACGGGTGTCTTCATTCAAAACTCATTAACTTTAAATATGTACCATTTACTGTATGTCAGTAATATCTAAATAAAGCTATAAAAAAACTTTTTAAAAAAGTGAGTATACTCCCCAAAAAAGTATCTGAATGACTACTGTGTTAAAAAAAAACTGCCTTTGTTTTGCATATGTGGTTTTAATTAATTTTGCAACAAGTCAAATTATTTTCATTTATGCACAAAGGAACTTGAGATTGAGAGTTCAATAATTAGCCATGGTGGCAGCCATCAGTATTAAACTGAGATCTCTTACTCTTAACCCCAAACTCACCTTCTTTTCTCTATACCACACTGCCAGTCACTGTTCCTATTACAGACCCAACTCTTTTTTCTGGAATCCCTGGGTCCCAGCACTTCCCCAGTCAGGGAATTTTCTGGCCCACAGAAGAGGTTCATGCTTTATTGTGGTGTTCCAAATTTGTTTCCTCTTGCCTATCATGGTATGCTCCCACAAATACCTCTCCAGTTATGGGGATTTGTCCGAGTCAGTTGATTTATTCATTTTCAGTGGATCAGAGTAGTTAATCTGGATTAGATCAAGGAAGTAATCCTGGTCCCTGGGTCAAAGAAGTGACAATGATTCATCTGAGATTAAAAGCAAGCTGGACAAAACAAAGCTAGCCACTCAACTCACTAGCTGAGCATTGTACTTCACTGGGACTATAGGTTCCACTTTTGAATATGGGAGGTCCAAGAACGTGGACGAGTCAAAGTGGCCGTGAGGTGTCTATCTGCTTTTGGCCACCCCTAGCACTAAACTTGGGCTCTAGGTTGAGGTTGCCATCCCCTCTCTGTATGGGACAAGCACCAGAATCACTTCCTCACCTCTGTACAACCTCCAGATCACCCTACCATGTACATTCACAGCTGAAGTTTGTCCAAATGCTACCATTGTGCTTGGCCCCCTCTGATCATGGGCTATACCCTGAAGTAAGTAAAATTAATGAAAAAAAAATGCAAGTTGGTTAAAACAATTGTTTTGGTAAGATAGCTAAATTGGGGGGGAGGAAGGAATGCCATTTCTTTCATGCAAGACTTTCATAATGAAGGTTCCCTATGCTAGATATTTTCCATTTGCCCCTTCAGACCCATTCTCCATCCCATTCGGCCAAGCTCTATAACTCAGGAAACTAAACTGGATGAACTCAGCAGATTTCTTTGTTCTTTGTCTTCCAGTTGGGTTTGGCCAATGGAGACCATAAGCAGTTCAGAGGGAGAAAGGATCATTTCAGCTTATAGGTTTTCTGGGATCCCTGTCTCCAGAGTCATTATAATCTGGCTCCACCCCTTTCCTGGAGGCTGCTGCTTCTCTCAGGAGGCCACTCCTCCCCACCCTCATCCTTTCAGTCCCATAATAGTAAAGGAGCCCAAGAGAAGTGCACTTTCCCTAAACTCTGCCCATGTCCTCGCAAATATTCTCTTTATTAAGTTCTCCTAAAATTAACCAATTTGAGGATGCCAATTGTTTCCAGCACAACAGACATTTTCTGAGGGCTAACAGTATGCCTTATTCAGAAAATGAACTTAACTCCAAGTCTTCGACTTATATGAAAACACTGACATTCGTGGGGTTGATACCAAGCCCAGGCAAAAATAAACAATAGCTAGGTGAGATGTGGCATGGAGAGCTCAAACAGCACTGATTCAAACTTATTGCACCAGCAGTCATGTAACACAAAGACATATTCACAAGATTTACGAGCACAGGAAAGGTGGCGGAGGCATTTCTTGGATTTTAAAATGTGAGAGACGTAAGACATTTTCAGGTTACTCCATCATCCTTCTTCATGCTTACAAATCATATTTCCATGGCACCTTCAACATCTCTGCATACATTACTTAGATTGAGACTTTAAACCACTTCTGGGGAAGTCTAACGATCAATACAAGAAAGAGATGTTTGCTACAATAAAAACTGCCTAAATGGCAAATCTAGGAAAGGGAGCAGATTTCAGAGGTACCATCTGTTTTCCTTCATTGAGAGGTATTATCATATATAGTAAAAAATGCTATAAAAGTGAAGTGATGCTTCCATGTCAGACATAAATTATAATCTCAAACAGATTTTGATTACTGAAAGCCTATATCAAAGATATAAGTCCATTAAGGAAAAAGATGGATCTGATCCCATCTAAGCCCAAAACAACTAATCTCCAGTCTCCAGAATTAACCCGACTGTATTATTCCCAAATGAAGAAAATTCTATAACTAGAATAACTACATAACTACTTTAAGGCTGATTTTCATTGATGATTTTTCGGTAATGAAGGCAAAATGTCACGTAGCACAAATCTTTTAAGTAAAAAAAGAGCTAACTATTGTTGTTGTTGTTGTTGTTATTTAATATGGGACTTTATTTTTGTTTGGTTTGAGTGTGTGTATGAGTGTGTGTGTGTGTTCATGTTTGCTAAAGATTACAGCCACAGATCAAGGAGAGAAACTCACTGAAGTAACTTGAGCCAGCAAGGTAAGCTCTATCTTTGTATTCATTATGAGTGCCTATAAGAACTCAAAGAGTATCTGAGAGAAGATTAAAAAAAAAAAAAAAAAAAGAAAAAGAATTGGGGAGGACTCTGGCAGCTTCCATTTAATTTTGCATAACACCAGATGGCTCTTATAATGTTCTCACTACTTATTTTCCAAATGAGTGGTAAATTCATGCTTTTGATTTTCCCTAAGTCAATGCAACGTATCAATGAATAATACTGCTTTGCATTTGTACAGCATTTTACACTTTACAGTGTTTTCCAACTCATTATCTCAACTAATCTTTGCAGCAGTTCCAACATAGTTAGGGGAAATATTATAACTCCCATTTTACGGGTGAGAAAACAGACCTGGAGATATCATTCAGAACTCTTTGTAGCAGCTTGAATTAGCTTAAGTAAAAAATGGAAATGGAAATGTATTGACTCACATCAACCGAATTCATGGTCTCCGATTGTTAGTGAGTGCTCTCCTTTCCCTTTATCTGTCCCTCTCATTTGCTTCCTTTCTGGGCATCATACTTCTTTTTTTCAGCAGACTCAAACACAGCCTTATGTGAGTCTTACTGGCCTGAGATGAGGAAGGATGAGACCTCACCCTCCACTTGCATTGGAATATTCCAGAGGAAGAACCTACTGGCCCCCGCTGGGTCACGTCCACCCTTTGAACCGCCTTCTGTGGTCTGGGTGTGAAATACTGTGGCTTCCCCAGCTTGGGCCAAGTCCCCACCCTTGTGGCCAGTATTACCCAAACAAACAAACAAAACAGGAATAGCCAGAGTCAGTGAAGAAACTGTGAGCAGTGAGCCAGCCACCCTAATTTGTATGTACTGCATTAAATACATTGTCCCGGGGCAGAGTCAGAATGACGCCATAACCAGATCGTCCGAGCGCAAGTCCAGCGGCCATCCACTTTACAGCACAGCCCAGTCATGCAGGAGCCACCAAGGGGTTGTGGGTCTCTCTGTTCCTAACAGTTATCAGTGTAGTCTGGCACAAGGATATAACTTAGAATAGACTCAGGTTCAAGTCCTGATCCTTTCCCTTGTCAGCTGTGCTCATGGACAACTTACTTATCCTCTGAGAATGGTCATGGGGTCATCAACATAATCAAGGGAGATAATGTACTCCAGAGGACTCTGAAAATTATAAGGAACTACCTGAAAGCTTATTACTAAAGTTGTAAATGTAAATTTAAGGGAGGCTAAAATTACACAGTAACATCCTTCAGTGTCGTCTTCCCTCCCACTATGCTCTACTGGCATCGCTTTGGTGCTGATATTTTTTCAGTTTTCAAAATGCACGACTCAGAAAGAAGTTCTGAGAAGAAGAAGAAAGACTCAGAAAGGAGCATCTCCAAATTAAAAGACTGAGTCCAGAAGAGCAGCTTACTAACAGATGGTTTTAGTGGCACTTATCAAACTCACCTTTCCCATACAGATTAACCAAAAAAATGAACATTTCTGGAAGACACACAAGAGACTCTTAACAGTGGTAGCCTCCAGGGGGTGGGGCTAGAAATTAGTGTTTGGAAAGAAACTTCTAGTTTTCATTTGTGTTTGTCTCGACTGCTTGATTATTATCTATTCCTTTCTATCCTATGCCTTTCATAACACAAAACTAAATTAAAACCATGGTTATCACAGAAAAGGATGATAGTATACACCTAGTATAGGGTCTGACACAGAAAAAGCTTTCAGTGAGTTCTTATTTATTGATCAAATGAGGTATTTCTAGTGACTACCCTTCCAGCAAAGTAAAAATCAACGTCATTAGAATAAAAGCCAGCTTTCATCTCTGTAACTGTACATGTTTTCCATTAATCATACAGTGAGGAATATTCATGGCCACCTGCTGAGGATAGGATTTTAAACTCTTACACCTTCACACACCAAACATGAAAGCGACCTTCTTAATTCCCAACTATAAAGCACAGCACATGCAGCTACCTCACAATTCTGTTACTGCTGTTCTTATAGGCACACTTGCCTATGAACTTCGGAGGCCTGGGCTTCTAGGAACCATTCTCTTTTACATTTGGGGGTTTGCATGATATTTTCTAAGAAATGAAAGGTTACACGGCAGCATAGGCCAGAGCTAAAAGACAGACTTAAATGGTATTTTTTAAAATGATGCAATGGCTATGAAGTTCAGATGCTGTGTATTGGCTAGGTCCTGTTACTGGTTGCCTAGTTACCTCTCTGCTGAAAGATCAAAATGGTTGCCTCTGAATCTAGAAGGAATTAAAAAATGTTAAAGCTTCATAATTAAACCAAGGATTGTGTGAGCCCTTATGTAAGCATCCCTTAAAACAAGTCCCCATGAGACTTGGGTCACGTGACAGCTCCCGGGGATATCATAGGAGATGTTTTAATAAAAGGAATTTCTGTATCTGAAATTTGTTACCTTGCTCACATTTCATTAAAGTTATCACATCTGGGCTCTTTCCATTTGATCATATCCAACTGCAGTCTGCAACGACAGGATATTAAAAAATTGTCCACCCTAGTTGACACAACGTCTATCCCATGAACGTCAGAAGACTGTACAGTGTTTTAAATGGTTCAACTTAGAAAACAAATTTTTATTGTGAGCAGCTTTGCCAAGTATAGGCCAGTCTATAATCTAGTAACAAAAACTATACATCTTAATGAACAACTAGTATCTTAACTCTCAGAGATGTCCCTCCTTCACCCCCTGAAGCATTTCTTCATCAGTGCTGCCTTGCAGATACTTTTATGTCTAAATATCTTCTCTGAGTAATGGGACAGGATAGAACAATAATTTTGGTCTAGAAACTTAACACGAGTGCATTAAAATGGCTCAGACTTCTTCCAGAATTTAAAGAGAGGGAGAAGCAGTCTTCCCCGCCCCCCCAACCCCGCTTGAAATCCAATCAGTTTTGTTTTGTTTTGAAGTAAAATTCACATAACAGAAAATTAACCGTTAACCATTTTAAAGTGTACAGTTCAACAGCACTTGGTACATCCAAAATGCTATGCAGTCATCACCTCTCTCTAGTTCCAAGACATTTCTATTACCCCCAAAGGAACCAGAGTAGTCAGGCACCCAGAGTAGTCATTCGGACCTCCTTATTTATTTACTCTCTAATTTCTCGCTGGCAAAGAATAAAAGAATCTGGGTTTAAATGACAGCATACTGATTGGGTACACTTTCATTTCTTCTGGAACTTGTTTGATTCACCAAAAAACAGCAGCGGTCTAAAGCTGAAATGATGCTAGTCCTAACAAAATGAAATCAGGATTGGTTGCCCTAGAAGGAAGGAACCCAAAAAAGAGGTTGAGGAAGATACCCAAATAATCCACAGTTCTATCTAAGACCTCTCCTTGTCAGAAACCCAGACCGACCTCCATGATTTGAGAGAGCTCAATCTATCGTGGAAAAAGAAAGTGGTGGCGGGTGGGGGAGTGCTGGTTATTGAAGAATTCCTTATACCTACCAACTAGGGCAGTTTGGAAGATAGGGAACAATTAAATACATTTAAAAGAAGAAGAAAGAAAGAAAGAAAAAAGAGGGGCGCCTGGGTGGCTCAGTGGGTTAAAGCCTCTGCCTTCAGCTCAGGTCATGATCCCAGGATCCTGGGATCGAGCCCTGCATCGGGCTCTCTGCGTGGCAGGGGGCCTGCTTCCTCCTCTCTCTCTGCCTGCCTCTCTGCCTACTTGTGATCTCTGTCTGTCAAATAAATAAATAAATAATCTTTAAAAAAAAAAAAAAAAGAAAGAAAGAAAGAAAAAAGAGTGTCAGCTTCTGGAAGTCAAAAAAGTCTGTTCTGGGGAAGCTAATTCATTGTTCCTGCAGTTCTCTTTGTCCCAGTGGCTTAAAGAACAAAAATATCCAAATAAAGGTCACAGAAATGTAAAAAGTGAGACCCTAGGACCTTCAGTATTCCCGTTTTCTTGGCCTGGCTTGCTGTGGCTAACACAGGGCAGTGTATGATGGAAACAAGGAGGAAGGACTGAACAAGTCTTTACCCAGATGCAGCTACTTAGATCTGGGCAAGCAGCTCACACTCTCCATGTGGAAGGTCAGGAAGCACCAAGTTCTTGAGCTGTGTAACATGCCAAGACCTGATCCATTCCAATCCCTTCCCCTCAGGCTTTCAACAATATCTTCCTAATTCTTACCTCTTTCTGGACAGTCTATGCTGCCTCTTAGGTGGGAAAGTTCCATTTCATCATACAAAAGACTGGATTCAAACTAAGAGAGAGAGAGCCCTGCGCTGCTTTGGCAAACTTCAGTTTTTATCATTTCCAAACATGCTGACATGCTGAGAAAAAGATGTGGTGAGATACTGTGGTCACTTCAGTGACAAAGTTATTAAAGATGTATTCATGGAAGGCATCTTGTAGGAAGGTGCTGATAACACTGGAGAACTGAAAGGGTAGGGCATGAAATGTAACACTTCCTAAATGTCACAGGTTCTTAGTGCTGAATCTGACAGTCAGTGTTTTTTGGGTTTGTCTTTTTTTTTTTTTTTTTAAGTTGGTTTGGGCAAACGTGTATGTGGATACAGACTTTCTAAGAGTAGGAGTCACTTCTATCTTCAACCCAAACCTTGGGGGTTGTTGTCATTACCTAGTTCAATCAAAATTTCTATTTTGGGGTACGCGCTTGGCTTAGTCGGTGGAGTGAGTTACTTTCCTGGTCTCGGGATTTTAAGTTTGAGCCCCACAATGTGTGTAGAGATTACTTTTAAAATAAAATCTTTATTTAGTTATTTATTTAATCTAATTTTTTTTTTAATTGGTCTCTATACCTAACACGGGTCTCAAACTCACAACCCTGAGATCAAGAGTCTCTTGCTCTTCTGACTGAGCCAGTCAGGCACCCTCAAAACAAAATCTTTAAAAAAATTTTTCTCTTTTAACAGTTCATGGACATGACAGCTACTTTCCACTAGAGCCACTTGTTAGACATCTGGTGCGGTGACCAGCGGTCCCAATTTGCCCAGGACTAGCCCAGTTTTAGCACCAAAAGTTCTGTGTGCCTGTAAACCTCCAGTCTTGGACACATCAGGATGGTTGCTACTTATTGCTAGTCCTAGGTTTGGTCTTCAGATCTGCATTGTTGGAATCTAAACGTGGATAGAGAGGGGATTTGCTACAAAAATAGCTGAAAATCTCCAGCAAAAATTTCCAGCAACATTCTACTCCAGAGATGATTTTCAAAAAATAACTCAGTGGTCTATTTCACTCATGAGGCAAGAAATGGTTTCTTACTTTGTGGGGATGACCTACCTGATATATGATGGAAATTAAACCATACTTTGAAATTAGCTATAATAAATACCACTACAGTGAGGTTCTAAGATATTATGTTATTTTTTCCTCCAATTTCTACATTTAGAGCCTAATAAATATTGCATAATATGACAGGCAGACATAACAGCATGAAATAAAAATCTCCCATTTCTTTGGTACTATTCAAAGACCTTGGAACCTGCACATTGTGGGCAAACACCCCAGAGTTAGAAGAACTCCAGAATCAGCATGCTCTCCAGAGGCCACACCCATAGTACCAAAAGGTCTGGCCAAGAAAGAAGCTGTGGGACTTCAACCTGTCCACCAGATCCAATGCCAGATACTCCAAGAAAAGCAAAAGCCTTCAGGGCCTATGTCTATAAACAGGATTTACAGAGTCAAGACAGGAACTTGCTTCAGCAATCTGGGAACCCTAACCCTGTCTCACCCCTCACGATGAAATGTTAGACACTCCTACCTCAGGTACCTGAGGCCTTTCTGCTTTTCTGAACAACTAATCTCTTTCACTTTGTAGCAGACAGAATAGCCCCCAAATAAGTCCATGTCCTAATCTCTGGAACCTGTGAATGTGTGACATTCACAAGGGAAAAGGGACTTTGAATTAAGGACTTTCAGAAGGGAAGAGTATCCCAGATTATTCAGGTGGGCCAAATCTTATCACATGGGGACTTAAAATAAGAGTTCAGAGTTAAGAGATGTAGATAGAGTAGAAGACAGAGAGGCAATGCTATTGGCTTGGAAGACAGAGGAAGGTAAACTCTAGAATTCTCTCCTAGAGCCTGCAAAAGGAAAGGGAGCTCTATTATACTTTGCTTTAAGCCCAGTGAGATCCCTCCATCCTCCAGAACCAAACCTACAGAACAGCAATTTTTATTGCTTTTGAGCCACCAAGTTTGTGATAATTTGTTACGTCGGCAAACAAGAATATATCCTTCATCACTGCTGCTTTTCAATTTTCATGATGCTTTAGTAGTATTTTGCTCTAAACCCCAATATTTGACCATTTCTTACCCAGTGTTTAATTTAATTCTCTATATAGACTTAAAAAAACAGATTTGGTACTAGAGCAAATTTGCTCAAAATCCCTCCAGTAGCACAAAACACCATTTTTCTTTACATGTCTACTTCGTTTTGTTTCTTTCTTTAGTTTGTTAGCACATGACCACTTGTATAAGGAACCACTGAGCACAAGTGAAATCTGTAATTTTGCATGGAGCAAAAATGCTAGAGAATGGAAAATGACAACCCCTCTAAAGTTGTGTGCAAAGACACAGTAGTCCTCAATGTCTCCTTAGGGTGCTCTGGATATCACAATGACTGGAAGATGCCATCGGCCTTTTGTGAGCCAAGAACAAGAATACTGAAGAGTACAAGGAAGAATTGTCCCATTCAACCTGCCAGCAACTCCCATGGAGCAAGTCTGCCTGGACTGTCCAGGCAATTTAAGTCCATTCATTAGCATGAAAGAAATCAACACAAACATCAGACAGAGAACATCAAATACTTATATAAGACCATCTTCATTATTAGTGATATAGTAGTCCCCACTCATCCGAGGTTTAACTTTCTGCAGTTTCAGTGGCCCTTGGTCACCTGCGAGGAAGCAGGTGATCCCCGGCCTAATGTTTCGCCACAATGCCTATGTCATTCCCTTCATTTCCTCTCCCATGTAGGCATTGTATCATCACGTGTCATCACAAGAAGGGTGAGCACAATACAGTAAGATATTTTGAAAGACCACAGTCACATAACTTTTAATATAATATATTGCTATAAATGTTCTATTTTATTACTGTTGTTCATCTCTTACTGTGCCTAATTTATAATTAAACTTTATCATATATGTGTGTGTGTGTGTGTGTGTATGTGTGTGTGTATGAGGAAGCACAGAATACATACAGTTCAGTACTCGTGCAATTTCAGGCATCCACTGGGGGATCTTGGAACATATCCCCCACAAACAAAGGGGGATTACTATATTTGGTAGAATATAAGGATGGCTCCGTACTCATTTGTAAGATACTAAGTACTTAAATCCAAAAGAACCTCACTATGGGGTAGCTATATATGGTATTTAAAGCACACTCACACAGGCCTTTCTTCTAATAAGCTCTAGACCAGAGGTTCCTTTTCTTTTCCCCCTAAAGATTTACTTATTTACTTGAGAGAGAGAGAGAGAATGGGGGGGAAGGGCAAAGGGAGAGAAGCTTCAAGCAGACTCTCTGCTAAGTGTGGAGCCCGACTCAGGTCTCGATCTCACAACCCATGAGATCATAACCTGAGCAGAAACCAATAGTTGGATGCTCAACTGCCTGGGCCACCCAGGTGCCCATCTACACCAGAGATTCTAAATTTCTAATACTAGCAAATACTCAAAACTTGCTGAATAAATACATGATAAAAGACTAGCTAGTAATTAAATCAGGTTATAGGGAGGTAGGATTTTTTATTAGCACTCTTCTGTAATCACTAAATAGTTATGTAAATAAACAATTAAAAATCCAACAACCAAATTCAAACAACTGATGTATAGTCCAGTGGGGGAAAGAAGAGAAATAGGTGTGGGATAAATGAAAAATACTGGCCATGAGTTGACAGTTGTGGAAATTGAGTGATGGGGATGTGGAAGTCCATGATATTATTCTATTTTGGAAAAAGCTTGAAATTTTTCCTAATGAGGTTAAATTTTAAAATAGGAAGAAAATCCACGTCGCTGACTATAGGTCAGGGAGGGCAAACACATTATCACCTGTCAGGGCAATGTGAAGACCTTTCAAGTCTACAACCAGATTCAGATGGCTTTAGCTCTTTTCAAAAGCCAAGTCAGCTTCTTTAAGAAGAAAGCCCTACAGCATCAGATTGACCTTTTGTTATTGTTTGTTGCTGCTGGAAAAGTCGTGACAATGTCTATAACCAGTCTGTTAAGAACAGGGCTTACCCTTCTCTGATCTAATCTACTATGATGTCTGTCTTGCACAGGGTATGTCTTCAATAGCCGCAACTGATCAATCAGGTTTGGTGCCATAGGAATACATTTTCAGGCTATGACCTCAAGGCTCTCCAACTCAGGTTTTTAGAAGAAAATGGGAAAATCTGGGCAAGACATCTGATTTTAACTATTATCAAGGGTAGCTGCTTTTTTCTTAAATCCTGAAGTCCTGCTAATTTTGCGAAAGCCTCTATGCATATTTCTTATTGATAAACATCACACGTTAAATGCATTCGTCTACAGGATCAGTTAGGATATTTTTTTCTGTTTCAAGTTCTGGTTAGATTCAAGAAGATCCCGGGAGAAAATATTCCTTAATTCTTACCTCTTCAGTTCCCAAAGCCTGAGGCTCACTGGCAGATCTGGGCTGTTGAGAAAGCAGAGAGGAAAATGAATGCTTCTTGTTTTTTCCTTAATAAAAAGGAAAAATAACATGATACATAAGAGCTGAATAAGCAAATGAGTGTTTCTGTAAATAGAGTTTGGTGGTAACGGCTGAATAGCTCTAAGGGCAGAGGGTCTCAGAGGCTTGCATTTCTGAGCCAGGACACAAACACTGTGTTAACTCTTTTTCTTTTAAGAAGCAGATGTGGGGCGCTTGGGTGGCTCAGTCGGTTAAGGCCTCTGCCTTCGGCTCAGGTCATGATCACAGGGTCCTGGGATCGAGCCCCGCATTGGGCTCTTTGCTCAGCAGGGAGCCTGCTTCCTCCTCTCTTTCTCTCTCTACCTGCCTCTCTGCCTACTGTGATCTCTGTCTGTCAAATAAATAAATAAATAAATAAGAAGCAGATGTGGAAAAAAAAAATCTCTTTGTGAACTTCCCTGGCCTGTCAGAAAACATGAAACATAAAGTAGGCTTGGAACCTAAGGGAACCAGAGTTCTTGGTGACAGAGATGCCTGAGTTAGATGACTAAGAAGAAGTTTTCTTCCCTGAACTAACCTGATTTGCTCCCAACAGGACCAAAGGGACAGCGGCAGAACACGTTCTTGTTCCAGGAGCTATGAACAGAGCTGGATTTCCACTTGTGTGTATCCAGCCCTTTTAGAGGGTAGATCTGGACAACTTGGGAATTATAAAAGCATCTTTAGTGTCTAACATTGTGTAGGTTGTTTAGAAGCAGAGACACGGACACCCCTGGCCACGTGACTTTGGAGAATGTTGAGTGAAATTCACTTTGGGTCCTAGAACCAAATGAATATCCATGTCTATAAAGATCTCCTGTGACTTCAGACTGCCAGGTGTGCTGGGGTCTCAGCCCAACCAATTAAATTCCCAGATGACCGGAAGGGATCATATGTTTTAAAATGAGCCAAAGTTATTAGGAAAGCATTATCTCATGATTGATGTCAGCAAAGAAAAATAAAAAAGCCAAGGGCCAAAACCAATCTGCTTCCAGAGAATGAACCCTAGGGATAACAATGATTAGTGGGACTTGCAAAAGAAGCCTGTTCAAGGGGGGTCGGGGCCCAGCATTATTGGTGCTAGCAGCCTCCCAGGGAAATAGTTTGACTCTTTCATCAAGATCTTCAAATACATTCTCAATCATTGTCTTAGTGATAGCACTCCTTGACTTTATTAAAAAAAAAAAAAAAATCCAAAAGGTAGACAAAGAATTTTTGCCAAGGTGTTAGAAATAGCCTAAATACAAGTAATATAATTTATTAAGTAAAACAAAAACTCTACATAATGGACCTTTGAAACAATAGACACAAAACCTTAAATGATGAGGAAAAATACACATGATATAAAGTAATGTGAAAAAATACAAAAGTATATATAGTGTGACCTCAGTATATTTTCTAAGATATATTTTTCAAATACACTTTATATTTTCACATATAATATTCTTCTAGTATATCACAAATAATATCTTCTAGTAAATGTTATAATCTTTCTGGAAAATGTTATAATCAATCTGGAAAATGATTGGAAGAAGGTACATCAAAATGTAAACAGCATATTGCTCCTTCTATCCTATAGGGATAATGGAAGTAGCAGGAATTGCTAGATATGGCCAGTATCTGCTCTGCTCTTCTAGGTTTATAATAGATTTTTAAGGTACGAGTCCTACGTGTCAAGGATATCTACTTTTCCCAGCCTCCATTTCTTCAAAGTGTGTGGCTATGAGACAAAGTTCAGTGGGACCGCTGCAAAAATGATCTGTGCAACTTTTGGGCCATGCCCTCGCCTTTCCAACGTTCTTCCTTCCTGGTGGTCATAAGTGGATCCTTAGGGCAAGCCATTTCAGATCAAAAAGCAAGAGTAACAGGTTCAAACGATGGACTAACATGATAGAAAAAGCCTAGGTCCCTGGATGATCCTGGGGAACAGAGCTATGTTTCCAGCCCTGGACCCACCCACCTCTGGGTTATTAAGTGAAAGAGAAAGAACTTCTGTCGCCCCACTGTGAAATCAAGCCTCTGTTACATGCAGTTCAACCAACCTAATCAACAGAGGGGATCATTTCTTTATAATTGAAGTATTTTCCAAATTTTCAATAATCACCATGAATTACTTTACCAGAAAAAAAAATTCAAGTTAAGCATGGTTTAGTAATTTTAAGAAAATTAAGATAGCAGAGAATAGAGTTTGAGCAACACTGCCTTCTGTCCATATATGAGAGAAAAAATGAAATCTACAATTTCAAGAAGTAGTTATTATATCTTCTCAAGGGCATAAATCACATACCAACTCCCTGAGTTTGTATGACCTTTTCATCACACTTCATGGCACTTTATTTCAAGGCTTCTGAAAAATAGTTTTAATACAGAAAAGTTCTTTAGCTTTAAATAAAATCTGCTTTAATATCTGCTCGAGGACTACTCTCAAAAAAATAAAACTCTAGTCAACATATTAAAATTTTCCATTGAAGAGGATACCTAGACCTCTTAAAGTAAAGTTAGAAACATTTAAAAACAGCTTCATGTGCACTAACTCATATCTTTAATTTAAGGCTATTGTTTGTCCCTCAGATAGAATCATAATGACTCACTCCTACTGTTAAGTCCAGTGGCCCAATAACTTTGTTGATTATCCTCAAACAAACTTTTTTTTTTTAGATTTTACTTATTTGACACAGAGAGAGGGAGGGAACACAAGCAGGGAGAGTGGAAGAGGGAGAAGCAGACTCTCCACTGAGCAGGGAGCCTGATCCGAGGCTCGATCCCAAGGACTCTGGGATCATGACCTGAGCCGAATGATGACACTTAACGACTGAGCCACCCAGGTAACCCCCTCAAACAAACATTGTATTTTGATTTTACTTTCTTCTGGAATGGTGACCGATCTGTCAGAGCTCACAGAACTTCCCTCATCTGGGCCTGTATTATAAGAGGACTGTCCAAGATAAAAAAGTCACATCTACTCCATAAATTAGAGAAAAGAAACCTCGTCTCCTTGGGGATCAGCTCTGAAACCAGTGTCTACCCATAATAGAATAACACACTTTTTTTTTTTTTTTAAGAATTTATTTAGTTATTTGACAGAGAGAGATCACAAGTAGGCAGAGAGGTGGGGAGGGGGGGGGAAGCAGGCTCCCTGCTGAGCAGGGAGCCTGATAACAGGGCTTGATCCCAGGACCCTGAGACCATGACCTGAGCCAAAGGCAGAGGCTTAACCCACTGAGCCACCCAGGTGCCCCTAGAATAACACACTTAATAACAGATCCCTTAATCCACTCTAACATTTTGCCCGTGGTATCTGGTATCTTTTAGAAGATCATTAGAGCCCTGTGGACCTACACACAAGACACTTCCCTAGGTAGACCTTAGAGACTTATATATAATTATACATCAGATAAAGCACCTACTTCCCCCTGCCTTCTCCCCAAGAGAACACCAAATGGTCCTTTTCTCTCCTGTGAATCACAACACCCGACACTAATATGGCTAACTTATATTCAATAACAAAGGCAGGATGCCAGAGTTTCCTCACTTCCCTCTTAGGATGACTATGCCAGTACGTTTTCAAGAACCCCCTAAACTCTCTCTTGCAACAGGCAAATAGAAGCTCATAGTCCAAGCTCTGAATTCTCAGTTCCTCTCCCCCACTTCTCTTGACAGGAACATAAGCAAGCCAACTCAACAGGCCTAATTACCATGGTAACAACATGCACTGTGATTATGAGTGTGTTTGTTTTTTAAAATGACTCACAGATTGTTCTCCCAGAAGCCCCAGACACACCGATTTCTGGGTGGTTTATAAAAGCTATTCAAAGTTTTCTTGCAAATTTCTTGCCCCTATTAGCATAACTGCTGTGATGGAGAGAGATTCATCAAATCAAATATGCCCTTCTCCTTGAGGATGACCAAAAAACCCCACTTGGTTCCTTAACCGCTCCAAGATTAATCAATTTAAAACTTGGGTTAATAATGAAATTAATTTGAGTTTGTACACTGGAGATAATTAATCTGTCCCTAATTTAAATAATTAAGGTATTTCATAATGTTTTAGAGACCCAAATGAAATAATCAAGTGAAATAAAAGCGGCAGTGAAAAATATCAAATAAAATAGCCTAAATCTGTGGGCACACGGTCAGCCACATGCGAAGTGTTACAAAAGAAGACAGGTAAGTTTTAGTACCAAGATGTTTTTAAACCAATGTCCAAAATAAAAACATTAAACATGGGGGTGCCTGGGTGGTACAGTTAGCTAAGGATCCCACTCTTGGTTTTGGCTCAGGTCATGATCTCATGGGTCGTGAACTGGAGCCCCTCAGCGTGGAATCCGTGTGGGATTCTCTCTCTCCCTCTGCCCCTCCACCCTGCACACAGGCATGCACACATGCTCTCAAATAAATAAATCTTTAAAAGTGCCAACATGGAAGAGTCGAGACATTTGGAAAAACTTGGGACTGTTTCCATTCATTTATACAATACGCATTATTTAAGACCTTCTATGTAGCAAGTGTCATTGTTTATAACTGGAACAGGGCCACAGGGCTAAGGAATCCTAGACCATTTTCTTTTCAGAGACAAAGGCCATGGGTGTGGCTTAGTCTGTTATCTTGGAAAGATTCTTTGCTTCATAAGGCATCATTCTAGGTAAGCTCTCAATGAAAGGGACCATTTTCCAATAACAGCATTGAGCCTAGAACTCAAGAGTCCTGACTTGGGCAAGATGGTTGACTCGCTCTTAAAAAAAAAAAAAAAAATAGGTTGGTAATTTTGTTAGGTCAGTTTTCCTCCACATGAATTGGATATAAACCTTACTTTAAAAGAAATGTAAATGGAAACTTTTAAATCTGTTTAACTTAAAACTCTATCTCCTGATGCTTACATAGAACACAACACATAACACACACACACACACACACAAAATAGTTGTTAGAAATTACGGTTTCCCAATGGCTACATATTTTATGTACTGTTACCAATAATATACTTTTCCTCTAGAGGTTGAAGGGATAAACAGAATGAATCTGTCAGGATAGGCTAGATTATACTGTATGGTAACAAACAACCCCAAAATCTTGGTGTAGAACCAAAGTTTATTTCTCACTCTCACTACATGCGCATCACAGGTCAGTGGACAGGACCCCCCCATATTGTCTTTACCCCAAGACCCAGGCTTAAGAGTGGAGCCCCCATTTCTGTGCTTCTACCACTGCCAATTGCCCAGGACAGCAATAGCATCCTGGTTCTCAGAAGCTTCTTCCTGGAAGTGGTAAAGAGCACTTCTACCCTCATTTTACTGGCTACTACAAGAGATGTGGCTACACTTAACTAATGTGGACAGAGAAGTGTAAAGTAAGCCTATCATGAATCCAGAAGGAAAACAGGAAATATTTATGACTGAGGGCATAAATTACTGGACAAACAGTGCAAGGTTGAGTAGACACCAAAGTTAAAACATCGACAACTGTCTACCCCAGAGAAAAAGGCCTCCTCGGGTGATTCCTTACTCCAAGTTCTTTGTACCTGTGACTCATGTTGGGCCAACAATCACTTCTGCTAGAATTTGATAGGAATCCCATTGATAGATTAAAAGATGCTCTACTCCAGCTCTGTGGTAACAATAATAATTGAACAGCTACACTTCTAAATAGTTACTATATTGTCTATATACTAAATACTAAATATACTAAATATAATAAAATATACTAAATATACTAAAATACTAAATATACTATATATTGTCTATATACTATATACTAAATAGTTACTATATTATATTGTCACGCACTATGCTACATAAACATTTTAATATTATTTTCTCCTGACAATTTTGTGAGGTAGGTATTGTCATTATTATTTCCCATTTTATAGGTGATGAAACCAGGGGCATAGAAAGTAACTTGCTCAAGAGGTTCTGATTCCAAACTGGTGTTCTTTAACTACTATGCTTGCCTGTGTATTAAGCCTATATTTGAGGATTAAGGCACAGTAAAAAACAAGTAATTTTTTTTTTTAACCAAGAAATTTTCACTCTACCTTTTATATTATTTTAATTAAAATCTAGGGGCTGTTCAATAGCAAGTTTTTTTTTTCTTAGTGAAACCACTTTAATGTCCATCCACAGCAATGTTCCCTAAATACAACAATCATTTATGAGATTTTTTTATAAGTTTTTTTTTAGATTTTTTTTTAAAGATTTTATTTATTTTTTTGACAGAGAGATCACAAGTAGGCAGAGAGGCAGGCAGAGAGAGAGAGAGAGAGGAGGAAGCAGGCTCCCCGCCGAGCAGAGAGCCCGATGCAGGACCCTGAGACCATGACCCGAGCCAAAGGCAGAGGCTCAACCCACTGAGCCACCCAGGTGCCCCTATGAGATTTTTTTTAATAAAAGCAAAGGACCAGCTCAATTCTCCAAAAAGACTCTAAAATTATAGATTTTTTTTCCTATTAAATTTTTTTCACAATTTTTCTCATTTCTGTACAGATCAGAAAAACACCCTTCTTAAACAGAGTTCTGTTGGCAAAGCCTAGAAATTAACTTTACTCTCTTGTTTAAAAATGCAAATATGAGTAGGAAGCACTCCATCATTTATTACAGAAAAGGTACTCCTACTATTAATCCTTAGTTTGCCCTGATGAGGAGGCAAAGAAAGCACACCTCAAGACAGGCAGTCAAAACACTGTAATGTCAGCAATTCCACTTCAAAATTCTCCCTTTCCACTATGGCTGCCTCACATATGGGGCCTCTCAAATACACCCACCACCTCCGTGGAAAGTAGGAACCATGAAGAAGAGACAACAGTAATGGAAGTGACTGCTGCCTCCAGAGTTGGAAAGTGAAAACCAATTTTCGAAATAACTCATAATCAGGAATTCCAGAGATGAGTCATTCTTCTTGTACAGGTGCTGTAATACACACCTCTCGAGAGAAAACAAGCTTTCATTTAAGTCTAACAGGCGCCATACACAGAGCCCTTAACCTCTCTAGCTCCTGTCCTGGCCCAGAGTGGATTTTATTCACATCAAATTGATTTCACTGACCAGTCAGGAAAACTAAATTTGTGTGTGTGTGTGTGTGTTCACAATGGAGATAATGCAAGACTAAATTAATTGTTGTCTACAGTAAATGATATTCTTTTTTTTTTTAAAGATTTTATTTATTTACCCGACAGAGAGAGATCACAAGAAGGCAGAGAGGCAGGCAGAGAGAGAGGAAGGGAAGCAGGCTCCCTGCCGAGCAGAGAGCCCGACGCGGGACTCGATCCCAGGACCCCGAGACCATGACCTGAGCCGAAGGCAGCGGCTTAACCCACTGAGCCACCCAGGTGCCCCAGCAGTAAATGATATTCTTATTGCTTCATAGGACCTGATGTATTTTCTTCTGGAATGATATGTTTAGAAGGCCATTCTTTACTAAGTCTCACATTAGCCATTTTGTATTTTCTTTCAGGATTCGTTCTCCAATCTACCTAGATCACCACCATGAAAAAAAAAAAGTTCTATGTATTTTTCAACGGGAAATGCATGGAAACACTGTCCAAGTTGTGTGATCTTGATGTTATTTAACCTTTTTGAGCCTTCATATCTTCCCTTATAAACCGGGAGTAATAATGGTGTCGGACTCCATGACACCATGGCCTACCTGATAATCATTAACTCCCTCTTCTTTGCTAACAGAATCAGACCTTTTCTCTGGGATCTGGTGGCTGTGCTCTCCGGAGAGGAAGGGTGACCTCCCCACCTCACCACCCCCCCACCTCCCCCTCCACCCCCACTGCCTCAGGAGAAGCTCTCACGTGAGCTAGTCACAGCGGTTCCATCTGCCTAGTCTCTCGAGATAAGGCATGTGCACTGTGAGGGGAATTCGGCTGGAGGCAGCTTTTCTGTCACACTAATAAGAGGTACGTGAAAAGAAATGAGTCCCTTCACTGTGCCTCTAGATACTGAAATCCAGCCGCTAGTCTGAAAGCAGCCACCTCAGCGTGGGGAAGGGAGAAGCCTAAGAGAGTGCACCCACCTGCTGAAGATGTCAGAACAGGGGGAAGGAAAGAATGCAGGTTGGTAAGAACAGTGCCCAGTTGTGAATAACTCTGGGGTTACCTTTCCTTCAGGACCTCTTGAGGCAAATTCCATCGTTTACGCCATTTTTGTATGGTGTTCCTTTACCAGCAGCCAAAAGTGCCCTAATAGAAAAACACTCTTCCCATCTCATAGGGTGATTTTTAAAACTCATGGCAAACAGTAATGTACATAAAGTACTCAGCACACAGCAGCACAAACAGCATGCCAGGCAAATGCCAGTTCTCAACTTGATTGCTGAAAGGTGTTGAGCTTTGCTCGTTCAACCATGAGCAAGCGCTTGACTCTGTGTGGTTTGAATGACTCCTCTGCAAGGTTTTCCTTGGTTCCCCCAAACAGAATTAAGGACAGAAATCATTGCTTTCTCTACTTTGTTCATCTAAGAGATAATACCAAATTCCTAAGGTTATTTTAAACAATAACATTGGCATTTAATTCAGATAACAAGCCCTGCAGTGCCGACTGTAGTGTAGAAAAATATAATTAAACAAAGCAGTCTTCCTGACTGTGTAAATCGATTTGATCTGAATAAAATTTAACCCAGACCAAGTACTCAACAGAGCCACCAAGTGTGCTGCATTTGGAGTCTGCCTAGTTTAAAGCAAAAGCTGCTTTCTGGAGAGGAAAGACTGATTTCATAGATTATTATACACGTAGATGAAAAGAACATTTCCTCTGGGACTTCACCACATCCTTACATCAGGAAGGCACCTGCACCTGCCTGGGAACCCTCTCTCCCCAGATCCTCACATGGTGTTCTCCTCACCACGTGTCTCAATTCAAATGTTGCTTCCTTAGAGGGGTCTTCAGGGATTACACATTCCCATCACCACCACCATCATATGCATAATCTCCATCATTCAACCTGTTTCTATCTTCATCCATCTCCACACTTCTCACTACCACATATTTTCTTGTATTAGAACATGTTTCTGCTGATGGGGTCCACACCTGGCTATGATCTAATCAGCCTGGGCTGAGGTTGGGACCTGGGTACTTTTTTTTTTTTTCCTAAAGTACCCCTCAGTAATATTGAATATGCAGCCAGATCTAAAAGCCATTTGTTTATATGTTTACTGGATCTCTCCCAACACTAGAATGTGAGTTCCAAGAAAACAAAGAACTGGCCTGTTTTGTTCATCCAAGTCTCCCCAGCCCCTTGCAGGACACGTGGCACATTGCAGACATGCAGTTAAGACTTGTGGACACACTGACCAACTGGAGTGTAATTATGTCAGCATTTGCCTGCTTCCCCTGTAGTTTCTGAGCTCCTAGAGAGCTCCTAGAATATCTATCCTAGTGACAAAAATAAGTGACAAAAGAAAGTTCACTAAATAAACGAATTATAAACAAACTACATTTGTGAACTTAAATATTCACACACACACACAGACACATGCACAAAATAACAGATATGTGAAGTGAGGGGTGTGTTAATTAACTCAATAGTGAGGATCTCTTCACAATGTATACATGTACCAAATGGTCACATTGTACATTTTAAATATCTTACCATTTTGTCAATTATACCACAATAAATCTGAAATTAAAAACAAATAAACAGGTGGGGAGCCTGAGTGGCTCAGTGGGTTAAAGCCTCTGCCTTCGGCTCAGGTCCTGATCTCAGGGTCCTGGGATCAAGCCCCACATCGGGCTCTCTGTTCAGCGGGGAGCCTGCTTCCCCTTCTCTCTCTGCCTGCCTCTCTGCCTACTTGTGATCTCTGTCTGTCAAATAAATAAATAAAATCTTGGAAAAAAAATAAATAAATAAACAGGGGTGCCTGGGTGGCTCAGTGGGTTAAAGCCTTTGCCTTTGGTTCAGATCATGATCTCAGGGTCCTGGGATCGAGCCCTGCATTGGGCTCCCTGATTAGCAGGGAGGCTACTTCCCCCTCTCTCTCTCTCTGCCTGCTGCTCTGCCTACTTGTGATCTCTGTCAAATAAATAAATAAAATCTTTAAAACAAACAAACAAACAAAAAACCCCCATAAAACTGTATTTGTGTACTATAAGAAAGACAAAGATAGAACTGGGTGTGGCCACTGTCCTCAAAGAGCTGGCGGAAGGGGAAAAAATGCAGACTGCCATTATACACACTAGAATGTGCTAACTGCTGTGAAGAAAGAACAAAAGATTTCAGGGGAAGTACAGATTGTTTCTTACTGGGGAGGGTAGAGAAGAAATGCAGGAAGGCTTCATGGAAGAAGTAGCATCTACAGAACAAATGGAATTTGGCTATTCAGAGAAGTAAGACGTGGGGTGAAGTGTGGTAGAGGAAGTAGAAAAGTTTTTCTAGGGAGAGGCAAGAACACAAACTAACCAGCCTAGCTGGAGGTTAGGAGGGCCTGAACTAAGACACCAGTTATCAACACGGAAAAGAGTAGATAGTGTCAAGATATGCTCCCAATGACAGTGCAAAAAGCTATGGGATTGGCTATAATGGGATTGGACTGTGTTTTGAGAAACACCGAAATTGAGATTTTATAAATGATGGACTGAGAGAATGGGGTATCACTAATAGTCAGGGAATCAGGTAAGAGCTGGTTTTGAGTGGGGAAAGGCAATGGAAGCACAGATTTGGACATTAAGTTTCATTTTCAGTGGCTTGAATGTTTGTAGGGTGCTTGATGTACAAGTTTAGAAAGCAGATGAGTGATCATGATGAAGGATCAGATTTGGAACTGACCTGCATGGTGATAATGACAGAAATCATAGAAAAGATTTGATAAAGGGGGAGGGAGAAATTAAGGGGCAGAAAATTCAAATCTTGAGAACAAACATATTTAGGGAATAGAACCTGGGAGTCAGTGGGGAAGTTGGGAGCCTCCAGAGAACTATGAAGGGTGACAGAATGTGCCACCCCAAAATATGCCTCCTTGACATAAGGATTATTTTGAGCAGGTTATTTTGGGAAACAGCAGACACAGGAGAAATTCTGAAAACAGACTAGAAGTTACTGCTTGTGTAAGGGAAATTTACATTTATAAAGGAAATCTCCACTTATAAGGGTGACTCTCTCTCCTACCTGAAAGGAAAGGATGACTAAATCACTAGACTCTAGTCAGTAGATAGGCATGAATTTAAGAGTGCATAAAAAATCTTACTCTTATTTACCATACTTTACCTGGTCACCTCCCCATAACTGGCCTCCTCCACTTCTCCTCCTCTGTCTTTAGCTGAAGATGGTATTTCAGCCTGAATTCTAAGCCACCGCTGAGAGTTACTCACTTTTCCCTGGTTATACATGAGGTATAACATGTTAATAAACCTGTGTGCTTTTCTCTTTTTAATCTTCCTTTTGTTACACGGTTCCCAGATGAGAACTTAGAAGGGTAGTGGGAAAACTATTTATCTTCCCCTAAGGTTAGAGAGAGAATAAGTTAGTAGAGGTTATAAAAGTCAAGGGGAAGCTTTGTTGGCGGCAGGTTTAATTTTAAATTTATATGTGTGAACTAATCACACCTGCAGGCAAAGAGGAAAGGGCCAATAAAGGGAAGGAACCAAATACGTAGGAAAGGAATAGAATTACTATCAGAACATAGTCCCCTAAATGTAAAAGGAAATGGAAAAGAGAGTGCAAGTAGAGTTTACTCATGGCTTGAGCAAAAGGCTGTGTTAATTTGACCTAGGACGACAGGGAAAGAGAATAAACGGAGACACAGAGAAATTTTAAGATGGTAAGTAATGAGGCTGAGGAAGCCTGTAATATATGCCTTCTCAGACAAACAAAAGCAAGGTCACCTGTAATAAATAAAGGTAGGACTTGGGCTTAATGGATTTACTGAAAATGCATAGGGGATAGTAAAATATGAAATTCAAAAAAAGAAGAAAAGGGGTTTTGAAGAATAACAATGGCCCTGCTGATGTTGCAGTAGAACCCAGCTCTAGAGCTTCTTTATTAGCTCTGAATGCCAGGTGCTTGAGGAGAGTATTGTGGGAAGGTCTGACCCTGACAACCAGGCTTGCAGGGAGACAAATAAAGGCCAAAGAAACAGGGAGGAAGGAGTCAAGGGACTGGTTTTCCCAAGCCTCTCCAGTAAGAGCTTAACTGTTTACATATATTTGCCAAGAGATAAAAGAGCTGATCCTGTCATATCTCAAACCTTGGCATACAGTGGTACCATTTCTAAGAAACATGTTATCACCAGAATTTAAGATTGAGCTCCCTCTTTTTAATGCTTAATGAAGTCCCCTAGGGATTGTCTGAACAATGACTCCCATTAAATACAACTTATTTTCTTTAACATAAGAGGTTGGGGGAACATTATACATCTCTAATGCTCTTACCTGAAAATCTGAATCTCAAATTCCACTGTGCCATCTTTACACTGAAATAAATTTGAATGCAGAAACTGCATACTTATATAGAATGTTAAATTTAAACATTATGGTCTTCTTTTTAAAGAAAATAATTTTGTCTTAAAATTTTAAAAATGACAAAGTGTAAAGACTTTCTCTGTCCATTTGACCTAACACGGAGGGAGATGAAATGGAGATAGAATTGGAACGCAAGGTATTAATCATCTGTGCAACTCTAAAAAGGTAACTTAAATTCTGGGCCACTTCTATTATCCACCATGGAGAGTTTGATACATGCCAAGCTCATCCCCAGGTCTTTTTCAGTTGTACCATTCCATGAGGTCACAGGCCAGGGGTTAAGTCTTAACATAATTCTGTAATTCCCTTCTCCACCTGGATCTAGTAAACCCAGTAATTGTAGAAAAAACAGATTTGCAAAGTAAACAAAATGGGGTTCATTATTCAACCAACCAACACACACAAAGAGTCCATTACAAGAATTTCACATATGATCATTCAGGAGCTCTTCAAACCATTCAAGGTCAACCTCTAACCAACACCATAAATCCCAGATATTGTTTCTCTTAACAGAGTCCCCCTTCATCTTCCTGTCCAACTCCCGTCAGCCCTGGCCATACACTGCCTCACCAGTTTCAGAATCAGGGGTGAAATTTGTAGTGAGAAATGAAACCCAGAAGGATTCTCCATTTTCAAAAGTGAAATTCAGATTAGAATCCCATTACATTAGTAGAAACCTCTCTCAGAAATCTATTGTTATTTAACGATTATAGCCCCTTCTCCATAGGTTAATCCTCTCCATTATAAAGAGCTGGAAAACAATTTAGCACTTCAGATGCTCTTCCCTTTTCCTGACACTGCCAACTATTAAGCATTTCTTTCTCATCCAGCTGATGAGAAGAAACTAGAAAGACACTGGAAGGACAATGCCACATGTGACCAGAAGTGTCACTAGTGTGACTGTCTACAATAAGGGACTGGATTTCACTATCAGGTTCTTGATATCACCAATTATCAGGAGCTATGAAGATTTTCTTACTTTCTCCTTTTGATTTTAAAAGTTACTTCTGAGAGAAGTATTTTTACTTGGGCAGGGATAATACTGGTATATGCATTAGATGAAATTCAAATATTATAATCAGGATCTTTAGGACACACTGTGTTAAGATGCATCCATTTTAAAATGTCTCCTTGAAAACAACCCAATTAAAAAATGAGCCAAGGATTTGAGTAAACATTTCTCTAAAGAAAATTTACAAATGGCCACTAGGCCTATGAAAAGATGTTCAACATCTAATCCTTAGGGAAATGCAAATGTCAAACACAAAGAAATACCAATTCATACCCCTTAGTATGGCTACGATCAAGAAAAACAAAAGTCCCTAAGAAATAACAAGTGTTGGTGAGGGTGAGGAGAAACGGGAACTCCAGTGCACTGCTATGGGATTGTAAAACGGTACAGCTACTGTGGAAAACAGTATGGTCATTCCTCAAAAAATTAAGTAGAATTACAATTTGATCCAGCAATTCAATTCTGGGTACCCAAAAAGAGTCAAGGCAGGGACTCAGACAGATAATTTTACACCCATGATCACAGCAGCATTATTTATAACGGCTAAAACATGCAAGCAACCCTGGTGTCCAACAGATGAATGAATAAACAACACATTGCATATACACACAATGGAATATTATCCAGCCCCAAAAAAGAAGGAAATTCTGACACCTGCTATAACATGTATGAACTCTGAAGACATTACGGTTAAGTGAATGAAGTCAGGCCGGAGAAGATAGATACTACAGGATTCCACGTGTTATGAGGTACCTAGAGACAGAGAGTAGAATGGCGGTTGCTAGGGGTTGTGGGGAGAAGGAAATGGGGAGTTATTGTTTAGTGGGAATAGTTTCAGTTTGAGAAAATGAAAAAGATCTACAGGTGGATAAGTGGTAATGGTTATACAACAATGCAATATACTTCATGCCACAGAAGATTTATTTAAAAATAGTTAAAATGGGAAATTTTATGTTATACATATTTTACCCCAATAAAGAAAAAAAAAATGTCTCCTGGAACCTTGGCGGTGGTAGCAAAGGCGGACAACATGCTAACTTTTCCTTATGCCACCAGGGAAGGAAAACTGACATCTGAGTACCTACTAGGTACCACGCACTCACATAGTCACACACAAAAGCAAAACCAAAACACCACAACACAAACAAAAATCAAACCTTGATTATGCACTATTAGCTTGTCTTTACAATGAAGAAACTAAAGTTTATACGTTAACGTACTGGGTCAAATAGTAAAAACCAGCGGTAGGATTCAAAGGCAGATCTGCCTGACTCTCAAAGCCCGTGTTCTTTTCACTCCTCGATGTTCTTTTATTTTACCCACAGCTGTCTTTTTGAATTGGCTTTCTGCTTTGACGATAGAGCTTTTATACTTAAAAGTTAGACCTGCCTTCTGAAGTGAGCTAAAAAAGTCCATCAACCAAATACATTCACTCCGTGCCTACCATATGAGGCCCAGGGCTGGCCACAAAATAATGGGAGTCATGTTTCCACTCAGCCATTGGCCATATGGCAGGAAAAAAAAACATATGATTAAAATTTCAGTGTAGGTCGACTCCCTCAAAGGCCCCGGAATACTCTGAGCAAAAGCATTATGTCTTTCAATATTCCATATGGCCAGAACAAGTGGAAGGAGTCTCATTTTATAGCACTGAAGCATTTTTATCTTTTTCCTAAACCTTTTACCATCGCAGTTACTGATCAGCTGTTACTCACTAATGTTGTGCTTCAAGATGGAATTGAACAATTAAGGAAATGTTTTGTGTGGTGCAGAAAATAGGCAACTCTCAGCTGTTTGTGAAAGAGAATGGGGGGTCCTTTTGACTCCCCTGTGCCTAAGGGCCAAGGTTTCATTTTCTCACTCTTGTGAAACACACAGAGGAGAATAACACAGACTGTGTACACATCCCCAAACAAAGCAGGGTGTTAGCACGATCGACTGAATATCCAGCCCATAGACGAGTAAGGACCAAGGGGGGAGCCCCATCCTCATACAGCCCAGATTCCCAACTTTCTACTTCATTTAATGATAGGCGGCTTGATCATGGAACTCTGATTAGGGGCATTCTGGATCCAAGATCTACCCTCCATCTCCTCCGTGGAAGATTATCTTTACATATTTTATTCTTTAGGAGGGAAATGGGAGGTGCAACTGTGAAAGAAAGGGAATGACTTATCTCGCCTACAGGTTTGATTAAATTCAATGAATCCACAAGGAAACTCCATGGTTTCCACACCAGCGATATTTTGCCCCTTAGGCACAGTACAAGTTTAATTTAATAAGTAAGCTCAAAAAAGTGACATTTTTTTTAGTGACTAAGGATTCTTATCTCTGAAAACGTGCTGCTACACCACAAATTTTGAGACACCAAATCGATTTCAGAAAGATGGCATTAAAAAAGGGCTTACAGCTCTTCATAATTGAGAATGGTGATAAAGGAGGAAGCATATTCACTCTCAATGGCATATGTAGGATTTAAAAACTGTATTTTAAGAATCTGAGTGTCTAAATATGACCTTTCTACTATTTTTTACTCCACTATAAGCAATTCCTTCTTTCCTTTGAAAATCCTCTAATCCTTTCATTCTAAAAATTCAAGGAAAAAAAAACCTTTTATCAATGACCATTTATTGCTCACCCACACTTTCTGTTGGAGACAAAGCTTAATTTCTTAAATCATGCTTCACTAGGGTCTTAAACTCTTCCTCCTCCATATCCTGCCAAAGAAATCTCACAATGTCATTTTCCAGTCTGTTAGACCTATTTATTGGACTTTCACGTATCATTCATAAATCTGAACAAGTCATGGTTATGGGCTCTCATTAACAGGAGCCATGGCTCAAGATAAGCAAAGAACAAAATTGCATTCTGATTTTACTATCTGGCTCTGCTTACAGCGCATAGAGGTAAAGAAATAACCCTGCTCCACTTCCACATTTTGTCCCTCACTGAAGTTAATATGTGTCTTGACCTACAGATGAATAAAATCCATAGAAACATCAAATCCATATATATCTGATTCTGGACAAGTTAAACCCGCCAGGCTCCTTTGAGAAAAGATGCAACTTTAGGAGGAGACCTACTGGCAAATGGGAGCTGTTTCTGAGGCTACCCTGAAAGCAGCTGCACAGAGCCCAGGGAGGAAGACACCTTTTTTTTAAATGGTAAATATTGCCCCTCGCATACGCTATTCCAGTCTTTGTTGGCAAATCCTGAGTACAAAAGGATTTAACAAAAAAAAAAAAAAAAGAAGAAGAAGAAGAAGAAGAAGAAGAAGGAAGAAAGAAGAAAGAAAGAAAGAACAGAAAGAAAAAGACTAAAATCAGTCATTATACTGCAAAACAGAAGACACCTCAGTGAAATATGTAAGAAAGATAATGCAACCAACATTTTCCACCATTTACGCCCTCAAAATGAGGGGACTGCCACGCTCAGATGATGAGCCCACAGCTTCAGAGCCCCAATTCCTTTCAACTGATCCCTGCTTTTCTTCCAAGAGAACTATGCAAAGGGCTCCTTGCATGGAGCGTGCTTTCCTGACGAATCACTAAAGCTAGACGCCAATGATTTTTTTTTAAGGCGAATGTGCTACAAATTTGATCATTCTCAAAAGCCCTTCTAAAAGAACCCATCCTAATCCTTTTCCCCCAATCCTGAAGCCAAGTCCCTATCTTCCCTCAGAAATCTGGCCCGAAAAACCGTAGGCGGTGGTCCTTTTCTCACGGAAAAAGGAGCAAGCGGAAAAGCGTCCCCTTTACCTTAGCGCCCGCGGCTGGTCAGAGAGCGGCGGGTCTCCTGTGTGGGAGCCGAAGTGTGCAGGCGAGCCCCGGAGCAGCCCGCCCAGCCCGCCCCGCGCAGCCCGCCCCGCGCCGCCCAGCCCAGCAGTAGTAGGAGCTGCCACGGAGCGGCCGCCGCTGTGCGCTGTGCGTGTGTAGCAGCGGCGCCTGCAGCCCAGGGACTAGTCCCCACCCAGCTTTGTCTTCAATCATCGTGCTTTCTACAGGAAGCGGCGCATCTCCCACTTCCTCCTCTTCTGGGTAGCTTTGCGCCCTTGCTTCTTTCCCTCTCACTCAAGCTCGCGCTTTCGCCTCCTCCTGCGCTGCTCACACTAGTGTGACCAGAACCCCGCTCCCCCTTTGTTCCAAGTCCCTCTGGTGCCTCTGTTCCTTTCTTCCTTCCCCCTTCTCATTCCCCTCACCTCCACGACAGCTTCCAGCCACTGCCTGTCCGTCCCCCGGCTTCCCCTCCTGCAGCCGGCTGCTTAGCCTGCACTGGCCAGCTGTGATGGTGCTGCTGCTGCTGCTGCTGCTGGTTTTGGGGGGCCACAGCCGCTGGCCAGGTTCTGGCCCTGAAATCCAGCACCAGCCTCAATGGCTGCTCCTGTCTTACGTGGTCCCCTCTCAAGGCAGCCAGCTGGGAGCCTGCAGCTTGCCGCTTCGTGCTGCAGCATTTTGCTCTGTAGCCAACATTCCGGCAGCTTCATTTCTCCAAGGTCCCACTACCACTGAGATCTTAACCCACATGCTCAGAAAGGAATGGCCCTGATTAAGTATCCTTGTGGGGCACCGGAGCCAAACCAAGTCCCACACTGCTACCTGTAGCCTAGCAGTGAAGACATATTCCCAAAAGATTCTCAATGGTGGGAGGGAATGGGCTAGATCTGAATGGTGTGTATTCCCAGCCTAGAAAGAGATCTCTCCCTCTGCCCCCCACCTACACACTCACAGACTCACACTGGTAGGGCTCTACGGACCCTCACCATCCTCTAATCCTTTTCCCTCATTTTAGGACATGGTGTAATGTTCAGGGTAAGGGAGTCTGTCTACCAGGATTGGAATCCAAGTGGTCATACTGACCATATGAACTTAGGGAAACTAACTTCTGTGGTCTTTCACTTCTTCACCTACAAAACAGAGAGGATTATAGTCCCAGCCCACAGGAGACTGTGAGGATTAAAGAGATGTACACAAAATGCTCATAGTTCCTGGGATTTAGAAAGCATTCAGTACGTATTAGCTGCTATTATTCTTAGAGGATGTGGGAGCTCAGAGACAGCATGGGACTTTGACCATCAGCGGTCACATCAGGACCTTTCCTTGGTTTCTGGATTCCCCAAACTTAGTACATTCACCACTATACCCCCATGATCTTGGTGACAATTTATTCAGCCTCAGTATTAATACAAGCTGCTTTGGGGGAAACTACAGATTAAACATGGCCTGGGGGCATGGGAAAATCCTTCCAGTATCCCTGCAGTGCTGTTAAGAAAGTCTCTCTAGTTTTCAGTGCACGGAAAGCTAATCCTCCCTAACCAACGGATTTAATCCCCAGCTCCACCTTTTTTAATCCAGTCTTGCCGTAATCCTCCAGCAGGTCTTCCTAACCCACCTTGAGAGCACAGCACATTAACAAGGAAGGTACAGAATTTAATTTCTATGATATGGTCTCAGACAGTCCTAGTATACCCTGTGTTTTGATTGAATGATCCGTGAACAGAGTTTGCTTTTCTTTCTGGAAATCTTTGATCAAAAAGGACCCGTATGTCAACTCACTAACATCAGAAAATTACAAAATGGATTGTTTAAAGATTAAAAATAAAGAACTACTTTTGAATCACCAGCAAACAGAATTGTAGGAGGGGGAAAGAAGGGACATATAGATTCCCACTGTGTCCTGCAACCCAATGGAAATCAGACATGAATTTCCTCCAAATCACAAATCTTCATATCAAAGGTTACCAGGAGCTTTTAAAGAAAAATTTAAATACAGTATATATGATGCAAGGCTTAAAAAAAATTGAGAATCGGGGCACCTGGTTCACTCAGCGGTTAAGCCCCTGCCTTCAGATCAGGTCATGATCTCAGGGTCCTGGGATGGAGCCCCTCGGCAGGCCCTATGCTCAGCAGGGAGCCTACCTTCCCCCTCTCTCTCTGCCTGGCTCTCTGCCTACTTGTAATCTCTCTCTCTCCCTGTCAAATAAATAAATAAAATCTTTAAAAAACAAAAAAATGAGAATCGCAATTATTAATGACTGAAAAGATTATGGAAACAAATCTCCAGTTAATTTTAGACTAGGGGATTTTGGTGGTAACTCTGGATTCAAACAGTTCTGTCTCTTCTTTTAATCCTTTCTCTCTCTCTCTCTTTCTCTCCTTCTCACACACTCTCTCAACCAGTAGAGAGTGGTTCCTATATAGTGGTATTCTATATAGGAAAATCACTTTCAGACAATGAAATCTACCAGGAATTTGGCCTGCTGCCTTCTGACTAGCTCTTCCACCTCTGGCCCTTAGAAAACTCTTAGCAGGTTCACCTGGCCATTGCTGTGAACTTCCAAACAACCTCCGTTCACAGCTGAAACCAAGATTTTAAGATCTTTCTCTTTCTGTCATTAAACCCATTGCTTTCAACTGGTCCTAACTGCCTCTTTTTCTAAAGAAGAAAGAAAAATATGCAGGTGTAGCTTGGCCAAGAGAGAAGATTAATCCTGTTCAGATCTCTTAACACAAGTGTGGTAAGTACACACTAAGTCTACAAAGTGTTCATTTCTTAGGAGATATCATTACATCTCACCATTAACCATTCGTGCCGTTAGTAACTAAATATGAGCCTATCCTCAATGCATTTTATCAATGCATAACACAAAACCTGTAGAACAGTTCACCTTTCATCAATGGCCCTATTGGTAGTCATTGATAACTTGTATTTCTTGTGTCCACCACGTAGAAGAGGTTGATGGTCATAAAGAGGCCATCGTTTTGGCCTGATATCTCTCCTGTATTACAGCATGCTCTAGCTGAATGTCCTTTGAAGTTAACCTTCCCCAAATTTTATATATTGCCCCAACCAAAGCTTATTCCCCCTTCCATAGTTTCCATTTCATGTAATGAGGCATACAGACCAGTTGCCCACAGAAGGAATATAGGAACACCATCAGAACGATTTGTCTCGGTTACCCTGTGTCCAATTCAAGTTTCCTCATCCTTTCGTTCCCACCACCAAACTATCCTTTTGACCCAATCCCTCCTCTCTCTTTCCTTGTCATGGCCTTATTACATAAAGGCTTTGCTTTCCCCTATATGACTGCAAGACTCTGGACTTTATCCTTCTACCTCCAGTCTCTAAGTTATGTCCACTTGAAGTACAGTGCTAACATGAGCAGTTGATACTGTCACTGTACTACTGTACCTTGTCATAGCTCCCCTTCCTGTTGCCTACAGGACACGTCTTAATTCCTCCGCCTGGCACACAAGACCTTGTAGAACGTCATCCAGCTACGGTCTCACCTTAATACCCAGCCTGCTGCAAGGCCACCTCCACGGCACGCTTCACCAGGGACCGTGCTCTTTTCTCCTCTGCATCTTGGCATATGCTCTTCCTTTTGCCAGAAACGCCCTTTTCCCTTCCTCCATTTGGTCTGTTGGCAACCCCTACTAACCCCTTCAGGCGCAGCTTTACTCAGAAGATCACTCTGAACACACATGTAGCATTGGGCATTTCCCCCTCCAAGAATGCATGGTGCCTTGCCCCTCCCTCTGTGTCAGTGTGAACTGCCTGGCTTTAATCAGCTCTTATAGATCCACCTCACCTGTGACTACTTGAGCCCCTTAAATTTAGGGCCATGTTCCATTCATCTTTGTATGTCCCAGAGCAGCTCGCTAACAGATGTTTGTATAATAAAAAGGCATCATGGGCAGAAATTCCAGACCTGCCTTTGTATTCCTTTGGGTGCCAGGGGAGGGAAAGAAAAGGGAAAGGTCTGGGGCGCCTGGGTGGCTCAGTGGGTTAAAGCCTCTGCCTTTGGCTCAGGTCATGATCTCAGGGTCCTGGGATCGAGCCCCACATCGGGCTCTCTGCTCAGCGGGGAGCCTGCTTCCCTCTCTCTCTCTCTCTGCCTGCCTCTCTGCCTACTTGTGATCTCTCTCTCTCTGTCAAACAAATAAAATCTTTAAAAAAAAAAAAAAAGAAAAAAGAAAAGGGAAAGGTCTGATACAAGAACCTGGTCATGGGATAAAAAACAATAATCCCTCGATTTTTTTGCAAGTTGCAGAAAAGCATCGTACCCGAGCACCAAATTCTGTATTTTTATTATATAGGTGAATCCTGGTTCTATGTCTGGAATTGCTTATAAAGAAGCACAATCTGGCAATAAAAAGTAATTTTAAAAAGTAGATTTTAAAAAGAAATTTTTAAAAAAAAGGAAAGAAAGCTGTTCTTTACTTGCATTTCTGGATGAACTTTAAAGAGACTAATTTATAAGCCAGAAGCACTTTTCACATTCCCTCCTGCACACTCCAGTTTTTGCCACCTCGCAGCTGTCCCAGAGGCTCTCACATGCCAGATCCCCAAACTCTTCTCCAATCTCTTGACAATATTGTTCCTCTCTCTCTCCTCCGCCCTCGTCTGCCTACTAGTTCTTTACTATTTTGACTCACTTGCTTTCTCTGGCTAAGCCCTCCCTCCTTTTCTGTCCATGTCTCAGTTTTGAAGTCTCTCCTTCCTCATTCTATTGTACCAGGCAGGAGCCATAAACCAGCAGAGCCATTCTTGGAGTGCACGTGTGGGCTGTCACAAAGAAGAGAGTGAATGGGAAGAAGGTGAATTCACGTACAAATAAATCTTGTCCCACTCAGATCTATATGTCACCAGGTCATTGCCTCTGCCCAGACGTCTGAGCCTACCTCCAGCCGTTAGGAGGAAAGAAGACTGACTCATGTTTGGTTTAAAGAGAGTCAGGAGGTAAGGGAGGTAGAGAGAGTAGCTTTTTCTAGATAGATAGTGGCTACCCCTCACTAATGAAAAATGGCAGTCCCTGGTTCATGGTCCAGGAGAAAACCTAGCAGGACCAGGGGTCTGCAGAATAATGGCCAAGGGTTCCTCTAGAGGACAAGATGTTAAAGGCATGAGTTCCACTTTCCCTTTAGCTTGGGCAGGGCTAACAAGGAGGATTAAATGGAATAGAGTGAAGCCCCCCAGATACTCCTCTGATATTGCCTGAAATGTAACCAAAATTAAATTTGGGTTATTAACCCAAAAATATATGTGTGTGTGTCTGTTACATACATAAAGCCCTGGGGAAGTTGTCACTGATGAAGGAGTTCTAGAAATTCGCTTTCCTAATACCTCATGAGAAAACAAACCCAAGCGTTGATGGGAAGGGTGGGGGTGGATTCAGAAGCTGAGGGAGGCTGGAAGCTCGGAGCAGGGACGCTAACCATGAAGCTGGAAAAGACACTAATTATGGAGGGAACCAGGGAGGAAGAAGGCCAGAGATGGGGAGGGAGGCAGAATCAGAGCTGGAAGTAAGTCAGAGAGGCCTGGATGTGCAGCCAAACAGGGGGATTCTGGCCAGGCTGAAGAAGGCTAGACACTGCCCGAGTGGACACTGACTGCGATGTGTCTGCTGTTCTGGTCTTCCCAAAAGAAGACAACGTTCCAGACCCTCCAGCGGCAGAAGTGGGAGCCGGACCATCGGCCGGGTTGATAAAAGAGTTTAAATCAAGTGTGTTGTTACCATAAAAACAGGAACAGCAGCTCTGCAAATACAACGTGTTCCCTCTTAAAAGTCTCTGAAGATCCACACAGAAAATCAGGGACAACAGGAAGTGAGGAACAGGATCAAGAAGAACAGGATCAGCAACCAAGTATGACAGAGGTGAGAGAACGCAGCGTGCAGCAAAGCCTCGGAAAAACAACCGTTGGAAGGAATAGCAGAATTAAAGGATATAAATCCGTGAGATTAACATCACGCAAATAAACCATTTTGAAGTGTCTTGGAAGAAAAGCGATATAGTAAGAACTCCCATCATTTGTGGGCAAGGCAGAAAGGCAGGACGTGATTTTTCAGGTCCAAATATGTCAACCAGGAAGGGTGATCTATTTCCACGGGAAATGGGTTAACAAAAGGCTGGAGAACCAAAGGAGATGTTGGGAGGCCTCAAAATCGTGGTGTCTTTGTTGATTTCCCTAACGTAAAGAGGATTCATAGGTTTACTTATGACCTTGGTCCTACCCACCGAGCTCTGTTTTCCTTCTAGGTTCTCACTTTGAATTTTCCTATGATAAAATTTCAGAAACAGAAGCATGCGCTAACGTTGAAGAAGGCTCTGTGGTGTGAGGTGTTGGGTGGTGAGTCTGTCTCTCCTACAGAATCCACTCCAGTCTACGAAGCCCCCTGAGTGCTGAGGACAAGGGTTGTGCCTCTCTGGGGGTTCAGCGCCTTGCCTAGCACTTGGCGTATCGTGTGTGCTCAGTACACGTTTGGTGACTTTAACTGAATCTGAACAATCAGACCCAGTGGGAGACACTTAGGAGTACTACTGACCACTGCAAAAACACCAGAACATACATTTTACAAAATTCTAAGAGAATGAGCCAACAAACCACCATGGCTGCTTCTAATACCACCCAAAATGTGCCCAGAAATCGAAAAATTAGCAGACCTGGAAGGTGGAAAAGACGTTACCAACTGACTGATATTAAACTAGTATGAAAATCCATTATTTGCTCAGATGATATGAGGTCCCATCATATGTGGAAAGCTCCAATAAAGTTTTTATCCACTGATTACTTGCAAATCCTTACACTGGGAGGTGCATCTTTAGTAATGCAAAACCTTTGCCGTAACTTCCTATGAAACTTTACAAAAATGACATCAGTTATAGAGTAAGAAATTATTCCACATTCTTTAAGTGTTGCACAAAGCAAATTCAGCAGAGAACTGGGTGGTGTATAGTAAATGTGGAAGTCTCAAATTATTGACCTAACAAAAATAAGCAAGACGATTCCTCAGGAAATTACTATTTTTACATGTGATGTGTTCTCAAAGAAAATGGCTGGGTTGGCAAAGCCTGGGTGGCTCAGTCAGTTAAGCATCCAACTCCTGATTTGGGCTCAGGTCATGATCTCAGAGTGGTGAGATCAAGTCCTGCGTTGGGCTCCGTGCCCAGTGGGGAGTCTGCTTGGGATTCTCTCCTTCTCCCTCCCACACCGTGCCCCTGTCACAGTCACTCACATTCTCTCTCTCACATAATAAATAAATAAATCTTTAAAAAAAAAAAAAAGAAAGAAAGAAAAGAAAATGGCGGGGTTAGGTGTAGCACCCCTCCCCCCAACAAATCACCTCTTGCTTCTCCTGGTTATAGTTCTTATCACACTTGATTGTCATGGTGTGTTTCTTTTTCTCTATCCTCTAATCTATGTGGAATTCTGGAATACACAGGTAATGTCTTACTAGGCAGTATATCTAGCAGTTTCCACAATGCTTCATGCACATCACATAGTTGGTATGCAATAAATATTTGTTGCATGTGTGAATAAAGGCAAAAGTGTCCCAAGTAAGGTACACAAATTAATTTAAGCAGGAATATTATAAGCCAAATATTTGTGGATTTATTTGTAATTTTAAAAAAATTAATATGGTCCTAGAGTATCTTGTTGGTAAGCAAGGTTGTCATTTTTTGGAACATTGTCCTTTATGGCTTTGTTTTCAAGTGAAAAGAATGGGTTACTTGCTCAAGATCAGTTACTGTCATTACATCCTTCCGAGCTCAAGATACTGGAATTCACCCAGACCACAGCCAAGTCATTTGTTTGCTACTGAAATATTTATGTACATTTCTCCTAACTCCCCAACCTCATATTTTGCATCTAGAAAGTAGGTAGATATTTATGAACTAAAATGTAATAGCATAAATATGACTAAAGAAAACCCCACCAATACCTAGTAAACACACTTGGCACTCTAACATTTAAAAGTCGAAAACTACATGACCTGTATTCTTACCTAAGGATTACATGTGCCAGTGGTTTCATATCTGAAGAAAGTGGCAGCAACAACTTCAAATAATATAAAGATGGACAAAATGTATGTGCTCATAACTGAGGGGATGCCACTAGAGAAAAATAAGATTTCAAGGAAGAAGTGAAAGTGATCAAAATGAATAGATTTTCTTAATTATTAGTGAAACAGACTCCCATTTTATTCTGGAATAATAGTCTAAGGAAATTCTTCAAAGACCCACCATTTCTGACAATCATCAGATGGCAAAATCAAAACACCTTTCTACTCCTACATCTCTGTGCTTAATCTCAGTTAGCCTATGTCTTGTTGGTGCCTGGTCCACAGTAAATTCTAAATCTTTGTGAAGTGAGTGAACATTACAGTAACAAAGTCACTCTTCATATTCATAATATATGTAAGTGATGAGGTTTAGTATTAATTAGAGATAAAGCTGTTGGTTCTGGTGTGGATTCCGGATAGCTGTGCCTCATTACCAAAAGGAATTATCACGAAGGCTTCTGTGTAGACGTCATGTGGCGCACGGGTGCACACGTGGTATGCATGTCTGCTCACCGTGTTCTCTTAACAACCAGCTTGTGTCCTCCACTCCTGCTTCATGACTAACTTTCCCCCAACTCATAGCTAAAAAGGTGTTCATTTATAATGCACCCTTTAGGGCTGTTGGAAGAGAAACCTCCTTCCACCCACCCTGGATTGGAGGCTGCCTTCTTACAATCAGTTAGTTGGGATAAAACAGCATGGACATGGCTCCCTGGTGGTGAGGGGTTGCAGGGGGCAGGGCAGGAGAACTGTTTTCTGCTTGTTCTCTGTTCTCTTCTGTCAGTAACCAGAGGTCAGCAACCTCTTTCACCTCAGAAGTGCCACAGAGGACAAGAAATTTCCACAGGTGCTCTTGGCAGATTTCAGGAAGAAACCAAGAAACCGAAGAGGGGAAATAAAGGGGAAGATTAGGAGGGAAGTGTTTCTTTTTCTCAAGAAAACCATTTTTTAAACAAGACCTCTGAAAACAGAACTCAACTGAGAGCCAGATAAACAGAAGACAATTTAATTTACTTTTAAGAGGGAGAAATGTGAAAACCTGGTTTTAAAATGAAGGGAAAACACCAACAATACTTGAAAGGAATAGCAAACAGAAGAGGGTGATGGGATTAAGAGGCAACCGTGTTGCTTGCAAAGCTCCCAGAGGCAAATTCTAATTCACTGAGTAGCAGTACTCTTTGGTGGGAGGTTGGGGCGGAGGTGGGGGGCACGTCGGGGTGGATAAGCTTTTAGTTTAAAAAGGGTACAGATATTACAGAATTAGTCATTTAAAAACATTTACTTTTTATCTAAAATTGGATACAATTTATACATTGAAATACACAAGTATTTATTGGGAGCTTGCTAGGCGCCTGTGGGAAACAAAATAGACTCCATCTCTTACCTCATGAAGTTTATATGATAGTGGAGGGAATCAAAAGTAAAACACAGCTGACCTTCAAAGAACGCACGAGTGGGTTAAACTACACGAGTCCACTTTCAAGTGGATTTTTTTTTCCATACAGTACAACAAATATATTTCCGCTTCCTTGCAATTTTCTTAACATTTTTTTCTTTAGCTCCCTTTATTATAAGAATACGGTATATAATATATAACAGAATGTGTGTTAATTGACTATTTATGTTACAGTAAGGCTTCCAGTAATAGTAGGCTAGTAGTAAACTTTTGTGGGAGTCAAAAGTTATGTGTGGATTTTTTATTGTGTGGGGTGTCAGAGCCCCTAACTCCTGTGTTATTCAAGGGCCCACTGTCACTACCACACAAATATATGTCAGGCAGCATCAAGTCCTATGGAAAAAAAATTAAGATTACATACAATTTTTTAAAGATTTTATTTGAGAGAGAGGGAGAGAGCAAGCATGGGCGAGGAGAGGGACAAGGGGGAGGGAGAGGGAAAGGGTCCCAAGCAGACTCCACATGGAGCACAGAGCCCAACACAGGGCTCCATCTCAGGACCCTGAGATCATGACCTGAGCCGAAACCAAGAGTCAGATGCTTAACTGACCGCACTTCCCAGGCACCGGGGCATACAACGTTTGAAGTCTAAGGTTGCTCACTCTTCCCTGATTTCTACCTTTCCCTACCCCTTTCCATTCATTCTCGCCCTTCTTTGCTGTGTTTTGGGCTATGGTAGCTAGATGGCCCCCAGGTATTACTGGGTCCTGGTGCATACCCTCAGGTGGTCTCCTCTCACACTGACTCAGAGCTGCTAGAACGGGGCTGGAGTGACCGGATGTGACATTCAGGCTAGGTCAAAAAGGACATCGTAGCTTCCACCTTGGCCCTCTTGGATCTCTCATTGGCGGCAGCCAGGCGCCATGCTGTGAGCATTCTCAAGCAGCCCTGTGGAGAGACCCACACGCGGAGGATCTTTGGTCTCTGGCTGACAACCAGTAACGACTCACCAGCCACGTAAGTGAGACCCCTTGGAAACGGATCCTTCATCCCGCACGAGTCTTCATGTAACTGCCATTCTGACTGCAGTCTCATGTGAGACCTGGGCCTGGAAACAGCATGATAAGCTGCTTCCAAATTCCTGAGCCACGGAAGGAGATAATGAGAGCTTACTCTTTCAAGCCACTGCATTTTGGGGCAATCTGGTGCACAACCAGAGATAACTTCTAGAGCACCCAAAACCGACTGTATTACCCGGACTCCTTTACGCTATGGTTTCCAGCTGTGTTGGCCAATGCACAGACAGTGAGGTCAGTGGCTTATGCCTTAGCATTCTGTTCGGTGCAGCTCCATGGGTCTTCAGGATGCAACTCTCTTTGTGCTCCTGTAATACTCTTTCTTCCCTTTGCCCCCTTCAAGACCACCTGTGGCCTCTGATCTCCCTGTTGGCTTCCTTGTCCCTGCACACAGTGAACAAGTCCTTTCATTCTCCTAAAACCTGTGTGACTTTCATTTCCATCCAAGACTCAAACTGATGCAAAAGGCTCCCTGTAGGAGAGGACATTTAGAGACGCAAAGGAAGTGAGGGAAGGAGGCCTCCTAATGTATGGGGAAGAGTACCCCAGGGGGCAAAGACTCTGAGATGAGACGATCTTTGATGTGCTCAAGAACAGCAAGGTCAACATAAGAGAGTTAGAATGCGCAAATGGGAGAGTCAGGGTATGAGGATGGAGGGCTAGGCAGAGGCCACATCAGGTCGTGGTTGCATTCTGAGTGTTGTACACAGCCCTGGGGTGGGTTGGGAGAGATCTCAGTGGGAGCATGACATGATCTAATTTGCCTTGCCCTGTGAGACCAAGATAGGAACTGGGAGACCAGTCAGAAGGCTCTTTTAGAACTCAGGAAGATGAGGACAGCTTGGGTATTGTAGGTAATAAAGGTTGAGAGAAGAGACTGAATTCAGGGTATGTTTTGAAGCCAGACCTGTAAGAATTCGCTACTAAATTGGATGTGAGAGAAGGAAAGGTAAGGAAGACTCCAAAGTGAATGATGGATGCTGGCGTCACTTACTGAGATGGAAAACAAGGAGCAGAGGAGGGCAGTTTGGAGGAAGGAGGGGCAGAAATCAAGAGTTTGTTCATTTCATCTTCAAAAGAGGCAAAGAGTAACATTCTGCTGTTAAAAAGGAGGATGAGAGGTTTTGTTTTTTTTTTTCTCACTTTACGAAACAGAGGATCTCCTTTACAGAGGAACTTTCCTATTTCCCTGCCTATTAGGGTATTGCCATTAGAAAATTTTTTAAAAATCAAGTAGTGCATTCTTAGGTTTAGTTATAAATATGATCAGTTACGGGTCAGTTCTGGCTCCCCAAAGGTCAGACTAACTAAATCCGGAAGCCATGTCTGTTCCTGGGTTCCAGAGTGCCTGTTGTCTGTTATAAAACACGATCCGCCTATCAGTTGAGGATTCTAATTATCAAGCTTGTAAAAGATAATCTCACTGGTTAACCTCACATGACTTTCTTTTTAAAAAAATTTGAAATATGACTACCCTCAGCTCCAGAAGCAGATGTGGCAGGAAACAAGACTCAACAGACACTTCCGTTTTTCTTGGGACAGCACCCTTTGCCCCATTTCCGCAGTTCAAGGTTCTTCTACCATAAAAGTAGAGCTGTGCCCCAAACCCAAACCAGACACTCACCCTGCTTACACAACATCAGTTACCTGCCTTTCCTTGGCAGACCCAAAACTTTAGAGAAAACTGGGCAATTCGGCTCGGGAGCTTGTGCTGATGGCCTTCCCTGGAGGGACGTGCTAGGAGACCAAGTCAGCACCCAGTGCCCTGAGGGGGAAAGGGAATGCCTGCCCACAGGCTCACTGGCACCCTCCTCTACAGAGAGCTTTGTGATGCTGGTGCACAGCTGCCCTGATGCCAACTGGCATTTGTTGTTGGTGTTGTTGTATTCAGAATGACCTCTTTCTAAAAATTCTGTAGGCTTCCGGGAAGGGACACAGCCTACTGTGATAAAATGGACTTCTCCCTTCCCCCACTCTGGTTGCTATAGCAACTCTGAATGACTGATTTCCTGGTTGCCATGTAAATGCTGTGGGATCCCAGCCACCACACCACACAAAGACGTCAGTAAGAGTAGTGAGAAAACAAAAATCATATTTAAAAAGACAAAGAGTTTCATCGCAAGCCTTTTTCTCACACAAAGGCAGAGGAAAGAACCAATCGTAATTGGAAACAGTGTTCTTCCTGAGGTAGGAGTGTGTCTCTCCCTCACTGGAGGGAATACTGAAAAAGAAGGGGAAATCCCTCCTTTGTAGTGGAGTTGGCATGGTGACAGGAAGACAGATGCCATTCTCAGGTGGCAGGAACCCCTCAGTAATCAGCCTGAGTCCCACAGAGAGGAAATCTGAACTATTTAACTGAGGTGGAAGAATCAAGTTGAATTGAAAACAAAATAAAACAAAAGTCTTGTGGACATCATTTAGAATTATTTGCATTATTTTATAATTAAGATTCCAAATGCTCCAAATGCTCAATGCTTGACAATGAATTTTTATTTCTATCCAATAACTTTGGAGAAATAAAATGCTATTTTTCTAATTTTTAAAAAATTTATTTGTAACATCCTGATAAAACCATATGCCAAATATTGATTAATTCAGATTTCTACAATTTTCATAGCCAGGTGTTAATTGTGTTTAGTAATACCTAAAAAAAGCACTGGCAGGAAATATATAGGCTCTATTTTGTATCACTCTATGTATACAAAAACTAAAGTTGTGGATAACTTGCCTCTTTGACTTCTCATCATATCGTAGAACCAAATGGTTTAAAATTAATCTGTTGTAATCTGAGGGTTGATGGGTGGAGGGGGTTGGGAGAGGGGGTGGGGTTATGGATATTGGGGAGGGTATGTGCTATGGTGAGTGTTGTGAAGTGTGTAAACCTGGCGATTCGCAGACCTGTACCCCTGGGGATAAAAATATATGTTTATAAAGCTGTAAAAAAAAAAAAAGAAAGAAAGAAAGAAAGGATGAATACCCAAGTTTTGTAGCAACATGGACGGGACTGGAAGAGATTATGCTGAGTGAAATAAGTCAAGCAGAGAGTCAATTATCATATGAGTTCACTTATTTGTGGAGCATAACAAATAGCATGGAGGACAAGGGGAGATGGAGAGGAGAAGGGAGTTGAGGGAAATTGGAAGGGGAGGTGAACCATGAGAGACTATGGACTCTGAAAAATGATCTGAGAATTTTGAAGGGGTGGGGGGTGGGAGGTTGGGGGCACCAGGTGGTGGGTATTGTAGAGGGCACAGATTGCATGGAGCACTGGGTGTGGTGCAAAAATAATGAATACTGTTATGCTGAAAAAATAAAAAAAAAAATTAAAAAAAAAAATTAATCTGTTGTTTCTTTTCCAGAAAAATCTTTCTGCCTTTTGCCTCATGTTTCATATAAAGGTTTTCCAAAACCTAATCAGGCAGAATTTCCATAGGTTTGCTGGAAAATGCATATAAGGAGAGCTATTGGTGCTTTGCTATTAATTTTTGGCATTGAATCACAAAGTAGTTGTTTTGAATGCTTATCTTGGGGCAGGTTGGAGCTGGAATGAGTTAAAACCTTCCATGTTTTATAGATGCTAGAGAAGTGACACAGGAGATAAATTTCTGTGCCCAGGGTACTCCAGAGTACAAAGCAGACTAAGCGAGGCCCTGTAACTTCACTTCTTAATATTCCTTCTGGCATTTGACCCCACCGCATCGCAAAAGCCAGCATTTTCCAAACTGGGTCAGTAAGTGTCACCCAAGGTAAAAAGTTGGGGCAGGAGATTCAGAGCTCAGATAATTTTGCAAAATCTTAGGTTCAAGAATGTTAGGCAGGTTTATTTACTGCACAACTTCTCAGGGATTTTGATATTCCAGTATCTATGGTGATTCTCCAGGAGGGGGCTCTGGACAATATGCTGTTTCTCAAATGAACCTGACCACAGAGTGATGTCTTCACAGAACTTCTCTAGTTCCTCAGAGCATGCTTTGAGAAATGCTGGGCCAGATTTCTTTAAAATCTAATTATAACTTAAAGATCATAAATGTTTATTTATGGACCTTGAGAGCTTGTTTGGAGGTCCTAGCAGGGGAGCGCACCTACTCATATACCCTTGACTGCAGAATGGTCCTCTCCTCTATCAGGGAAGGCCGTCCTCTTCAACAGAGCACGTGGCTTTGGGAAGGACGCACATGGAGCAGTGAGGGAGGAAGGGGACACCCACCTAGCCAGCCGGATCAGCCGAATCAACCCTGGCAATCAATGAGGTGCAGATGTCGCAGCCAGATCACCCTCACATCCAAATGTTTCTGATTTAAAATTACAAAATTTTAAAAAGCGATTGGCTCCATGACACCCTAATTTAGCCCATAGACGGATTCTTAAGAAAGCCAAGAAGAAATGAAATAAATAAATAAATAAAAAGAATCCACAGTAAATTAGGTGCTTTTAGAATATTTACTTTGAATCTGAGCATGTGAGCAAATCTTTTTCTTGTCAAGGTGTTATTATTGCTTCTATAGGTATAACAGGTGAAATTCTCTTTTTTTTAAAGATTTTATTTATTCATTTGACAGACAGAGATCACAAGTAGGCAGAGAGGCAGGCAGAGAAAGGGGAGGGAAGCAGGCTCCCTGCCGAGCAGAGAACCTGACGTGAGGCCTGAGCCCAGGACCCCGAGATCACAACCCAAGCCGAAGGCAGAGGCCCAACCCACTAAGCCACCCAGGTGCCCAAACAGGTGAAATTCTCTTAACAGTAAGCCCCACAAGACCTTTCAATTGTTCAGCAAAAGTTGTGGCGAGGAGCAAAGAGGGATGTGAGTGATGCCTCCACTGGGTGTGTGGGGAAGGTCAGCCAGAGTTGCTATGGATTCTCTTGGGAAGGAACCACCAATGCTTAGGGGGCTTTTGGGAACTGATTTCTCTTCAGTGGAAATTTTGGGGCTTCCATCTGACCACATCAACTCTTTATAAGACTACTCTTCCTCTTTCCTGCAACCAATCAGCTCTGAGAAATAACAGAATTGCCAGGGGCCTCGATTCCACTGAAGACGAAGAGAAAAGTGACAAAGGGAACCTTCTCCTGCCCCTCCTCCTCCTTACTCTGATCCTTTAAGAAGGGGACCATGTCAGAGGTGCCTGGGTAGCTCAGTCAGTTAGGCATTTGACTCTTGATTTCAGCTCAGGTCAGGATCTCAGGGTGGTGAGATCAAGCCCTGCTTCTGGCCCCTCGCTCAGCGGGGAGTCTGCTTGAGATTCTCTCCCTCCACCCACCCCACTCCTGCATGCTCTCTTTCTCTTTCACTCTCTCAAATAAATAAAAGAAGAAGAAGAAGAAGACGACCATGTCAGAAAGCAGATGCACCCCCAACCCAGCCTTCTCCTGTCTGCCCTGGAAAGGGATTTGTGCCGAATACAAGATAGTTAACAAAACCAGACTGTCTTAACAAACAGAAGTGACTGAAGAGTTCTGGGGCAGAATGAAGTATTGTTAAGGGAGCTGGCTACCCAGAGGGAAAGGAGAGCTGACTGGAACAAAGTGGGTTAGCAGCCATGGGAAAGATAAAATGGGTCTGTGTTTTAACCTCAAGTTGAGTGTCTTCAATCAAACTGGCTAAGTGCTGGGACAGCCATGTAAGCAATGTAGGAGCACAGATGGGGCAAACTGAGAAGAGGAAGCATAGAGACAAGATAGATTTATTTTGCCTGATCACCAAGAGAGCAAAAGTTAGCAATTATGAGCAAAGTTAGCAACTATGACAGTGGCTGAGGGCTCAGTAAAAGGAAAGGGGTAACTGTCTGTTCAGAATGGGGGTAGGACAGAGCAGGACTTATTCTGTAAACCATGAATGGTTTCCGAGACAGGGAGGAGAAACTGCAGGTCTTGGACATTTCTCCGTGGTTTGGCATCGTGGGAGGAAATGGTCAGGCTGTCCTGGGGAGGTATTCTGTGGACTACAGAGGTGGGCTGGGATCAGTCTGGGAAGTACCTTCTATGACATGTCAACCAGTGTGGAAAAAAGGGAACCACAGAAGATTTTCGTCAGAGGACTGATAGAATTAGATTTGTATTTTGGAAAAACTATTCCATGACAAAGTGGGGTAGGCTTCTTTGAACGGGGACAGGGAGGAAGATGAGAGCAGAGTAGACCCGCAAAATGTTGGAGGGGTTTCCATAGCACGGAACATCTGCGAATGTCTTGGGAGAAGGTGATGGGGGAGAAGGGCGGGAAAGAGGAGGTGAGGGTTACTCACAAGAGCAAAATAACCACACGCGGTGGCTGTGCCTTCATCTTTCCATTCGACAGCTAGTGCTTTGCATTAACAGAAAAACAACATCTCTTCCCTCTCTTTGTCCTGAAGACCTTCCCTGTGATTCCCAGTATGAATAGTGTTGATTGGAAGCACCTGAAATAGTTCAGCGACTTATACCTTACTTGTGTTGTTGGTCTCTACTGCTTTCTGACAACACGGGTGGGTCTCTTGCCACAGCATTTCAGTCTGTTAATTCAGTGGCACCAAGATTCGTAGCAGAATTCTCCAGAGGAAAGGGATTTTTTTTTTTTTGTCTGTCTTCAGTTCTGGCAATAACTGTGCTCTGTGAAAAATGGTCACATAGGGGCCATCTGTCTGGCAACTTAGGCCAAACTTAATAAATTAATTTTGGACCCTGAACAAGTCCATGCCTATTCTGGTGGGAGCTCAGGAAATGCTACTCCTGCGCTGGGATGGTGAATGGTCAGCTTCTCGGTTGTTTAGGTGTACAGAGTCCTGTGGCTGATGCAAAAGAAATTCTACCTGCTGGTCGCAGGTTCAGTTCCTGACTTGGACAGTTCTAGAGGATGTCAAAATCATTAATTGCTCTCGTGAAGACCTGAGAAAGAGGTTTGCCCTCTCACTTTCTTTACAAAAATAACGCATATTAAAATCAGAGATGTAGAAAACGTGTCTGAAGACCTCAACTCCAGACTAAAAGATTCTAATTGTACCTTCTTTCATAAGTCCCTGTGTCTAGACTAGATAATATCAGGACAATTGTCTCATATCTGAATAAGCTTTTAGTGTCCTGGCTCTGAATGGAAGTTTTTCGAGGACCTCAATTTCATTACTGTTTAGGTCAGGAAAGGGCGAAGAAGCATGACATCATGGTGTTCATCTAGGTTAGACCAAAAAAAAAAAAAAAAAAAAAGGAGGCCTTCTACACAATGAGAAAATAAAACACAGTGTAATAAAAACCTCCTTAGGAGGAATGTTCAGAGATTAGCATGTTTCCTTTGAAGGGGTTTTCTGGGTGCAAGGTGTGAAGAGTTAGCTCATCTTAAGCGTTAAATTTTCTTAAATACGTTAATCCATACTTCATATTTTGCTTGTTTTATTTCCTTTTAATAATTCTGTTGAAATATTATCATGTTGTCTGAAGCCAGATTACCTGGGTTCAAATCCAAGTTCCACCACCTGTATGACCCCTGTGCCTCAGTGTTCTCCTCTGTAAAATGGGGGTGACAGGACCTTCTTTCCAGAGTCATTGTGAGCCTTGCGTGAATGAATATAGCACCGTGAAGGGCTCTTTCTTCCTGGTGAAGCCTCTACACATGGGGTTCACAGACCTGGGCAAATGTCAGAATCCCCTGGGGAGATATTTTAAATACAGATTCCCAGGTCCACTGCCACAGATTCGGATTCAGTCCGGAGAGGGGCTTGTTGCAACCAAGTCATGCAGTGGCCTTTAAGAACCACAACTTAAAATTCCAGCTGCTGTCATGCAGTCCTTGCTCTTCCCTCCCATTCTCTTGAGCTTCCCCCATGTCCTATTGTCTCCTAATGGCAAATCTCAGATTTTGTAGCATTTGCTGGATTTGCCTACCTATGGTGGACCTCTGTAGAACCACCCATCTTCTTACTAAACTGGTGTCATATTATACATTTCTGGTCACTTCTCAGTGTCTATGACCTCCACTCTTGGAAAAAAAAAAAAAAAAGACCAGATAGATACATGAGGGCTCCAGTTAATCTATGTTTGCTATGGTGGGAGGTAATATGATTTTTGCATCATAGATGCAAGTAAATCAACTTAGTTTCAGGACTCCAGATACTATAAGGTAGGACAGGCTTCGGGGACTTGCTTATGTAATAACTTATGTAGAAAGAAGGCAAGGCTCTCTTGTAGCTATAAACTACAAGGAGTCACGCCAAAAGGCAGTCACTTAGAGGGGTGTGAAAAATTAGACTCTTCTTCTGGATGCTAGAACGAGGGGCAGAAGGGCAAATGCGGCTTTCTTCTCTCATCATCTTTTCGCTGGATCCAAAGCCTTCTTCAGCTCTCTCCAGGAAAAATGGAATAAGTGGCCACCTAGGCACAAGGCTAAGGGGCAAAATCAAAGACTCAGAGGGTTTTGGGAGATTGGGAGACAAATGGGAGGGGGAGAACCAAGGAGGGACTCCTTCAAGAGATCAGGAACTGGGCAGTTGTTGGGCCTGAATCTAGAGAGTAGATCTGAGACTCAGCTCACTAAGGAGGGACAGCCCAACAGGCTCAATGAGCTACCTCTGATTTTCTGTTGAAGGTAGCTTTTGTGGGGAACACTTCCTAGCTATCATGGGGGTCATGACTGATGCAAAGATGCCAACAGACACAGGACAGGAACAAGAAGTTTCATAATGCTTAAATGATAAAGGATGAAGTTTTGGAGTCAAGCAAAGCAAAAGACAAGGGGACATGCTCTCAGACCCTGTATGGCTTCAGGTTCCCAGGCTTTGACAATGACATAGAGCTCCTATGAAGCCAACCAGGCGGAGTAATGGTTTCATCAGACATGAGAAGCTCACCTTGCCCATTCTTATAGCTATTTCTATACCTTCTTGAGTCCTTAACAGACCTTTAATTGCCAGATGGAAGTAACTGATGCAAAACAACCATAGCACAGTTCAAGTGTTCCCTGCAAGATAGGTAAGCAAAGATGAATTCTCCAAGATCATCCTGCAACTGGCCAGTTTCGGGATTGTTGGAGGTCTATTCCTAGAACTGCAGTTAACTGGCCATGTCTGAAGTTAGACATGGTTCTGCACACATTCTAGGACTCCTTATGTGTAATTGAATGACCATTTTTGGTAAAACACTTTGTGGTACCTTTTGTTCTTTTCCCCCTTATAAAGAATTAAGGTATGACTTGCATATAGCACAATGTACCCTCTTAAAAGGATAGTTCTGTAACTCTTAAGTTGTTTAATCACCAGCATAGTCAAGATATAAAACAGTTGCATCACCTCCCCCACCCCCAAACTTCCTCTTGCCCCTTTGCAGTTAACTCCTCTCTGACCTCTGGACCCTGGCAACCACCAATCTCTTTATCCCAATGGTTTTGCCTTTTCCTACATGTCAAATAAATGGAATCATACAATATGCAGCCTCTTGTGTCTGGCTTTCACTCAGCTTAGTGCATTGGTGATCTGTCCATGTTGTCCTGTGTTTTTTGGGTCACTCATTGCTGGACATTTTACTCTTCTGCTGTTAAGAGTGTTGTGTATACGCTGGCGTGAGAGGACCTGTGGATCCTGCGTGTGACATTCAAACAGGGCATACAGGAATCCAAAGAGATTTTTTGAGAGATTGAGGGAAGAGAGTTTGAGGTAAGATTTTTAATTTATTTGATGTAACAAACACCTGTAGATTGTTGCTGTGTGTCTGATATTGTTTATATGCTTTATAAATAATAACTCCTTTTATTCTCAATCCTCTTAGGTTGGAGTTATTATTACTCCCATTTTACAGATGAGACCTGAAGTACACAGAAGTTAAGTTACTTGGCAAAAGACACATAGTTAAGTAATGGAAATAGGATTGAAAACCAGGCAGCTTGTTTTTTTTTTTTTTTTTTTTCCTGCCCCAAATCATAGCTATTTATCAAAGACTCACTCATGGTAATAAAGGGAAGAGACAGCAAACTCAGTCTGGCCATTGAATGAAGCAGTCCTCCTAAATTATATTAATTTGTGCAATAGGAATGAAAATAACTACATATTTAGAAATACAGTTGTATTTTGTTAAAAATGTAAATCTAGGACATCTGCAGAAACTGCACATTTTCTGTAAATTAGCAAGTCTGCCTTGATTTAGGTAAATGTTCTAATACGGACCAGGAAAAAACACAGAACATCAACCAAAAAAGTCAAAGCTCCACTCAGAACAGATAATGAAAGAAGAGGTATGCAATCAGCATCATTCATAAACATTTACTGAGCACCATGTGTTCACCATCTCCTTAGTATAGGGAGCACTCTGAAGTTAGAGCTCTCCATATTAATTGTAGTTTGTTTCTATTTATGGTTAGATTTATTTAAATGTGCATAGTTCTTTACCTAGTAGTAATTAGGTTCCTAACAGTCTTCTTATATGTGCTAAATTTCAAAGAAGCTTTCTAACATTACTAAATATTTTTATCAAATAGATTTGATTGGTAAATACCACCAAGATCAAGGTACCCAAAATGAACAGAAGGGAATGTATCAGAAAAGCATAATTTTGTTTCAGTATGTTACACTCACCTATTAAAGTAGCCCCTGAATTAGAAGAACTGGGATCCATCCACTCATTTCAGATAGAACTAATATTATTTGCTTTCATTTTCCTAAACCTAGTGCTTTATAGAACTATCGTATTATTTCTTCTTTTTTTTTTAATAACAGGAAAGTCACCAAACTTAAGTAAAAACAAATAGTTAATCATATCACAATATAGTTAAGATGAAAAAGTGACAATATCAAGTGTTGCTTAGGCCATGAACTTACTGGAATTCTCATACACTGCCAGTGGGAATATAAGGTGGTGCAACCACTTTGGAAAAATATTTGGCAGTACTTACTAAAACTAAAAATACATATAACCTACAACCCAACAATTCCACTCCTGAGTAAACAGCCAACAAAAATATATGCTCATGCTTGTGGAAGGATAGACAAAAATACTCTTAACAGCATTATGAATTATAGCCAACAATTGGAAACAATTCAAGTGTCCTTTTGTAAGAGAACAGATAAATAAGTTTGGGTAGATTCATACAACGGAATACTAAACAGTTTTTTTACAAAAAGAATACTAGCACATGCAACAACATAGGTGTATGCCATAGACATAAATATGAGCAAAAGATACCAGACACAAGAGAGCACTTACTGTATGACCCATTTTCTGAAAAACAGACAGAACTAATTTATGGTGAGAGATGTCCAAAACAATGTTTACCTAAGGTTAGTCAGGATGGTGGCTATTGAGTAGAAAGAAGCATGAGAACCTCCAGGGAACTAGAAATGTTCTACATCTTGATCTAGGTCATGGTAATATGTGTTTGGCAAAAGACAGACAGACACACACACACACACACACATCCTTATATGTAAAAACCATTAAACTGTATACTTAAGATAGCTACACTCTACCATATGTATGCTGTATCTCAATAAAGAAAATGAAAATAGTTTTCTTTGGCCAGTATAGACACTGTAGTTAGAAAAGCAAGGATTTCATATTTAACAATCTAGATAAACCTTTGTTATATTGATGTTGAACAAATTTGTCTCCTTGATTTTCAGTTTCCTCATCTGTGTAAATGGAATTAATAATAACCACTTTTCAGAACTGTGTAGATCACACAAAATAACAAATATTAAATGCTTCCACACACTATACATAAAGTACTGTTAAAAAAGCAGTTATCCAAAATTTGGAAATCTGTAAGTCTTTTCAGTGTTGAGCAAGGGTTGTATGTAGACCTGTTGGGTGAATTCTGATTCTCTAGGTGGATACTTTGTTTGAGTTGCTATTTACTATTGATTAGGATATTTTGGAACTCTATAAGTATAAAACTAACTTGTAGAAAATTGCTAGCAGTGCAAATGGTTCTTGTGAAAGAGAAATGCAAATTAATTTTATCCAGAAGAGATACAGCTGTTTTCTGGATTGAAAAGATAACCCCAAGATTATCCTGTTATGCCTTTTAGGACATGAACCAGATCTATACTTAAACTACAAGTTTTATTCAAGTGGTCCTCTTCCTTTTTCGATTTCTATAAATACTTCCATCTTCTAATTCTTTTTGAACTTTCTTGCGGTTCCCTTGTTCAGGAGTTAAGAAATCTTTGACATGTGCTCCCTTTATATTTGAATGAGTCGTGCTTTTAACTTTAGATCTGACAATACTTAGCAGAGTGCTTTGCTCATAGTGATGTTCAATAAATTTTAGCTCTTATTCTCATCCAACTTTTTTCCTTTCTTCCAAGTCTAGGTATGTGAAACAATACAAGATGAGGTGTTACTTTGATAACAGATTTTATGATGAATGTATATTTATTTCAACCATGTTAAGATTCTTTAAAAATAATGCTAAAATCTTTTACTGCATTTATAAAAACAAGCTTTTTATTGTAGACTGGCTTTGAGTTCTTTCTTCAGTTGGGAAATTGGAGCTTAGGGGCGAGATTGGACAATCCTATAAATGTACCGTTCAATGTTTTGTTTTGTTTTGTTTTTTTCCAGGTGCGTCTTTTTAAGAGCGTGTAGAGGAACATGGACCATGAGAAAGGGAGGTGGGTTAGATGTGATATATTTTGGTCAGGTTATCTAAAAGTGAATGGTAGGTGACTATTGGGTGCTTGCTGGGATTGTGGGGAGGGAGGAAATACCGGTGAGGCAGCTGATACATGGAGTTAACTATAAAACACCTATTTGCATGGCTTTCTGTAATTCTAAAAACTTTTCCTACATATGGTCTCATTGGACTCTCAGAATACCATAAAATGTATTTTTCCATTTTGCATAAAAGAAAACAGAGGTATGAAGGGTTCAAGGTCCCTCCGTGGATGAATTCGTGACCGCGCTGAGACCAGCCCAGAGTCAGGTGCTTGTCCTGTCACACCGCACTGCTTCTACTTACCCATGAAATCCACTTGTGGCCTAATCTTCCCTGCGCCACAGCATCTCAGCCTGCAGGATCTGAGCTTGAACACGGGAGCTTCCTTTGAAGCACCTATCAGCAAGAGATCCAGCAATTAGCAACAAGACTAACATTTACAGAACAGTAGGAAACAGAAAAATATGGTATTTTAGCTAAGATTTTCTATTTTGTTAAATGATAACATTCATTCCCAACTCTGAAAGGAAGAGACTTTGGGAGCCTCATAAATTAGGTCTTTCCTTAATGGGAAGTTTAAGTTCAGCGGCAGGAGTGAAGATCCTGCCTCATTAAGTCTTTCTTCAGGTACATCAGTTTAAGTGTTTGTAAAGAAGCATGGAACAGGTGAAGGAGCAGGTTCAAGGTCCATATGCTGCCCGGTCAGGGAGGGCAGAGGAAACCAGAGAGTTCACTCTGAAAACCCCTATCTTATTTGCCTATCTAGCCTTGGACCTATGAAATATTACAGGTAAGAGAGCTGGGAGATCTGGGGGTGTGAATATAAAGTAATTTTTCTCCTTCTCAACATAAAAGATCTGGGGTAAGAAGGTAGGTTTAGATGATGAAGGAATAAGAAACCTGGATGCTTGGTCTTTCTCTTCACTTCCTATTTTCTGGCTTTATGTCTCTTCTCTAATATGATTAGCTCAGTGTTCCTTCCTGCTTTACATGGTAATTACTGAAACTCAGCTCCACGCTCTTCCACTGAGCCTGGGGCCATTAATAAACATCAGATTAGCCTAGAAGCTTTCTTTTGTCTCCTCTTTTGCTTGTTCCTCTGAGGGCATTGAAGAAAACCGAGTCTGGGTAATAATTCCAGGCACTAAAGCCTAATTCTACAGAGTTCACTGTCTGTTCATTTGCATTCCACGACTTTGGTAAATACCTTGCTGACCATCAGAGTCCCCTGCTCTTTTTAGCATGGAATTTGCCCTTCTCTGTGTATACGTTAGCTGGGTAGACATCTAAAGTATCTTTAAACCAGTCATATAATAAAGAGTTTCAGCTCAGAGCATAAAGGAAAATAGGTTTCTCTGGACATAGCAGAAATACATGGAATGCCCTAAAGGGAATGGAAAAGAAAATCTATTTCTAGAACATTTGCATTCTATTAATGAGTACTTCAGGCCATGTACCCAACAACTTTGCATTCATTACAGCCCTCATTGTGTTCCAGAATCTGCTAAGCAATGCCCCTGATGCTTTCCTTCTCCCACATAAAAGGGATTCTCCTGGAAAATTAAAGTGGCTTTAGCAACCTCAGTGTTGAGTGGCAGGTGTTTTTCCTTACCCACGACCCAGTGGCTATGGCATCCACAGGGCCCATGAGCACAAAGCCTATTGCAGGAAAGCCTTTCTTCCAACTTGCTACCCTCTGGGGGGAATAACATTAGCGCCTCACCAGCCTTTCATCTGCCACCTTTTCCCAGCGCTTGACTCTTGTCTCCCAGCTGGTTGACAAGCTCTGTTCTCAGTCACCAGGGAAGGCCTCACTTCCGTGTGGCTCTTACCTCAGCAGGGAAGCTGGGGCAGGCAGCAGCCCAGCAAGCCCAGGACAGAGACCGTCACAGAGCCAGCACTCCCACACGGCTGTGCAGATTCGACATGCTGAGTGCCAGCCATGCTTTGGAGGATTTTTTTAATATATAGAAAAATGGGCATTTGCATTTGTCTTGTCACCTTCTCCAAAAGCCTCACTACATTATTTATTTAATGCACTCTTCTGAATGAAGTCAACATTCTGCAAATCTATTTGCCATTTTTTTTTCTTGCCTCTTTCAGTCATTGTTCAGAGTAAGATCGCATCTCTAACTCAAGGGGTAGTGCACGATGAAGGTGACTTACAGGCATTCTGATGCTCATGTCGAGTGGATCTCCAGCCAGCTACTATAAGCTAAGAAAACACGGTGTATCCCATACCCATGACAGCCACCAATATCATTGTAAAAAGAGGGGGGAACATGGCAAGGAGAAGTGGTGGCGGTTCTGATAGGATGGTGATTTCATTTGTCATCCCAGCAGATGGCACACGGGGATGATGCTATGATGAACTGGTATGGGACAGGGGATGGATATTCTGTAGACTGAGTGTTCCTGGTGACTTTTCAAAAAATCAGTACAGCCATTCTTTAGAACCCTCAAATATCACACACCTTGTCCCCTCTACCTGAAATTCCACAAAGAGTGGTTTTCGTTCTTTTGACTTAAGGCTTCCTGATTCTTGTTTCAAAAGGTACACATTAGGCTTTATTACTCTTTCATACTTAGTGTAAAGAAGTATTCAACTTTTCCCAAAGTGTAAGTGTTGAGGGGGCACATATTACTATCTTCATATTCACCATCTTATCCAGTTCCTCTCCTGTTCTAATAAGGGCTCTTTTCACCTCTTGCTGTAGAGATAATGGGTAGCAAGAACTAGAAGTTGCTTGGAGTTGTTACAATGATTTATTTTAGAAAGACATGAGAAGAAAGTCAAGGGCCAAGAAGAGCTGGAGAGGAGTTTTGAATGGGAAGGTAACATTACACTAAATAAAATAAAATAAGCCAGACATGAGAGGACAAATATTGCATGATTCTACTTACATGAGGTATCTAGACTAGGCACATCCATAAAGAAAGAAAGTAGAAAAACATTCCCAGGGACTGAGGGCAGAGAGGGGTGGGGGCTATTTTATAATGGATGCAGATTTTATGTTTGTGATGATGGAAAGTTCTGGGAATGGATAGTGGAGATGCTTGTAGGACATTGTGAATGTACTTAATGCCATAGAATTGTATACTTAAACATGATTAAAATGGTAAATTTTTTGTTGCATATATTTACTACACACACACACACACACACGAGTTTTGAATGGGGAAAGGAGAATTAATGAAAGGTGAAGATTTTTATGGAATGTTTAGAAGAGAAGAAAGATTTGGAGGGAGGTAAGGAAATTGCTTACGAAAAGGGCTGGAGATGGATTTTCCATGAAGTTCTCACTAGCACAGACCCCTTTTTAAGTTGCTGGGACTCAAGGACTGCATTTACACGCTTACGTTATATTGTTCTTCATAGAGAGCACTCCTCCTACAACTGTACAAACTTCAGACCTCATAAATCGGGATCGTGAATGGGTCTATAGAGAAGCAAATGAATGACGTTAAGAAAAAATGTTCCAAACACTGAAAGGTGAAATGACTTCCTTTCCATTCTAGGACCCTGTCTCATAGGGCTTCATAAGGGTCCTCTGGATTCAGAAGGGTATAAAGTTGTCTGACTTACTACCAGTTATTTATTAGACCATTTAACAATTTGTAAGGGTAGCCTTTAAACTTGCAGAAAACTGCTAATGCAAATGTATTTTGCCTATTGATATGGGCTGAATTGAGCCTCCCTCCACTTTTCCTCAGTTTGTATGTTGAATTCCTAACCCCCAGTATGATTTGGAGATAAGCATTTGGGAGGTTAACATATTTAGATAAGTTCATGCAGGGGGGTGAGGAGTGCCTCTGATGCAATTAGTGCCATTATAAGAAGAGACACTAGGGGGGATTAAAACACACACACACACACACACACACACACACACACCCAAGCCCAACAAAACAAAACAAATAGAAAAGACAGCAAAATTTGCCTTCCATCTCTCTGCCACCTGAGGATATGGGGAAGAGAAGGTGGTCACCCTCAAGTCAGGAAGAGAGATCATATCAGAAACTGATCATGCTGACACCTTGATCTTGGACTTCCCACCTTCTAGGACTGTGAGAGAATAAATTTCTGTTGTTTAGGCCACCCAACCAATGACCTTTTTTTTTTTTTTTTTTTTAGGACAGCCTGAGTTGACTAAGACACCTGTAGAAAATAACTTTTGCTCTGCAGAGATGCAAATTACTTCTGAAAGTAGAAAAGACAACTCCAAAGATAATGGTTTAATTTGTCCCTAAGAAATAAACTAGTTTTGTATCTAACAATTTTCTTCCTGCATTCATTCGTTTTTCCTTTCACTAAACTACATATACATTATATTCTCTTACCATCTTTGAATGGCTTCATCATCATCTTAATGAGTTAAAATAAAACTCTGACATACACTCACTATGTACTTGTATAAGAATTGTGTTTTTAGGGGTGCCTGGCTGGCTCAGTGGGTTAAATAAAGCCTCTGCCTTCAGCTCAAGTCATGATCTCAGGGTCCTGGGATCCAGGCCCGCATCAGACTCTCTGCTCAGCAGGGAGCCTGCTTCCTCCTCTCTCTCTGCCTGCCTCTCTGCCTCCTTGTGATCTCTGTCAAATAAATAAATAAAATCCTTAAAAAAAAAAAATTGTGCTTTTAATTTTAAAAATAATGCTTTCAACAGGGAAGAGAATTCTTTAGGAATTATGCCACATGTTGTGTAGTAAATTCTACTTAGTATCGCTTAATGAGTCTTTAGTAAAGATTTAAATAATATTTTGGAAAAACAAGCCTAAAATTCTTATAGAATCACAAAAGATCTCAAATAGCCAACACATTCTTGAGAAATAAGAACAATGCTGGAGGTGTCATACTTCTTGATTTCAAACTATATGATAAAGCTATGGTAATCAAGACAGTAGGATACTGGCATTAAAAAAAGATACATAGATCAATGGAACAGAAGAATGAAAAGCCCAGAAATAAACCCATGCTTATACAGTCAACTAATATTTGCTAAGGGACCCAAGAATACTCAATGGAGAAAAGACAGTCTCTTCAATAAATGGTCCTGGGAAAATTAGATATTTACATGTAAAAGAATGAAACCAGACCCCTGGCTTATACCACTTTAAAAAATTAATTCAAAATATACTGAAGACATAAGTATAAGACCTGATACTATAAAAATTCTAGAAGAACACATGGGGGTAAACTTCTTGGCATCAATCTTGGCAAAGATTTTTTGGATATGAGACCTAAAGCATGAGCAAGAAAATAAAAATAAACAAATGAGACTACGTCAAACTAAAAAGCTTCTGCACAGCAAAAGAAACCATCTACAAAGTGAAAAGACAGCCTATGAAAAGAAAGAAAATATTTGCAAATCATATATCTGATACAGGGCTAATGTCCAAGATATATAAAGAACTCATATAACTCAATCGCCAAACAAAACAAACCAATCCAATTAAAAAATGGACAAAGTAGCCTGAATAGATTTTTCTAAGGAAGATATTCAAATGGCCAACAGGTACATGAAAAGATGTTCAACACCATTAATCATCAAAGAAATGCAAATCAAAACCACAATGAGATGTCATCTTATACTGTTAGAATGGCTGTCATCAACAAGGTAAGAGATAATAAATGTCTGTAAGGATATGGAGAAAAGGGAACCCTTGTGCACTCTTGATGGGAATGTGAATTGGTACAGCCCCTATGGAAAACAGTATGGAAGTTCCTCAAAAAATTATAAATAAAACTATCCTTTGATCCAGCAATTCCACTTCTGGGTATATACCAGTAGGAAATTAAATCACAACAGAAAAGAGATAACTGCATCCTCATGTTCACGGTAACATTACTTATAATAACCAAGACATGGAAACAACCCAATTGTCCATTAATGGAGGAGTGGATAAATAAGTTGTCTCTCTCTCTCTCTCTCTCTCTCTCACACACACACACACACACACAGGAATATTATTCAGCCATTCAAAAGAATGGCTTGTTCTTTCTGAGGGAAATCCTGCCATTTGTGACATGAATGGACCTTGAGAGCATTATGCTAGGAGATAAGACAGACAGAGGCAAATACTATATGATTTCACTGACATGTGGAATATTAAAAAAAAAAAAAAAAGTGAACTAATGGATACAAAAAACAGATCTGTGGTTACCGGAAGCAGAAGGCTGAGGAAGGGAGGCATTGGGTAAAGATGATCAAAAGGTACAAACTTCCAGTTATAAGATAAGTAAGTACGGGGGATGTAATGAACAACATGATGAATGTAGTTAAAAATGTTGTATGGTATATTTGAAAGTTGCTAAGAGAGTGGATCCCAAAAGTTCTCATCACAAGGAAAAAAAATTTATAACTGCACTAGGTGATGGATGTTAAACCTTATCATGGTATTTATTTCAAAATATATATACATGTCAAATCATTATGCTGCACGCCTTACAGTTATACAGTGTTGTGTGTCAATTACACCTCAATAAAACTGGAAGAAAAGTATAAATTCCTTTTTAGATATTAGACTGATTTCTTTCAAATGGGATACTGTGTTGGCATTGGCCGTGAGGTAGTTCAATTATATTAGGACTTCTCCAGATTTATATTAAGTCTGAGTTTAGATTAACATTTGAGGTTCACCTCCCTACTAGACATGAGATGAGGAGGAAAAAGCACCAGATAATATCTGATTGCTAAAAGGAAATTAGTTCCTCCCTTCCTTCTCATGGGATTGGTTGCTTATGCAACATAGTACTCTCTTGTGACCCCTCTTATTATAATACTTCTCCTAATGGATTGTGGTTTCTGATATTGGTGGTCTAGGTTTTATGGATGATGGCTCCCCTTACTGTTCTTTTCACCTGTATTCATCCATTCATTGAGAAAATATTTATTGGACACACAATATGTGCCAGACACTGTTCTAAGTACAGAGGACAACACAGGAATCTAAACAGATAACAATCCCTGTCCTAGCCCCATGAAGATTATATTCTATTAAGGAACACATACAATAAACAAACAAACAAATACATGTGTTGGATGGTGGTTAGGTATTGGGAAAATTAAAAAAAAAAAAACAAAGAGGGGTAAGAAGAGCCAGAGCCGAGGATGAGGAGATAAGTTGAAATGTTAAGTACAGTGGTTCCTGGAAAAAGGACAATAAAGCTGTTGGCGTTAAACAATGTTCAGAGTTGGGGAACTAACAAAGCAGATGTCTGGAGGATGAGCTTTCCAGGCAGAAAGAAAAGCAAGTACACAGGCCTTGAAGCCAGAACACTCTTGATACATCTGAGGACTCACAAGGAGGCCACCGCATGGCATGAACAAAAGAAAGAGTAGAAGCACACAGGTCAGAGAAGCATAGGGGGCAAGAAACACATGGTGTTGTAGGGCCTTGTCAACCATATTAAACATTTAGCTCTTGCGTTCAGGGAAATGGCTCCCTTGGGGAAGTTTCTAGAGGAGGAGCTTTGCCATTGAATGTTTGAAAAGAATCACTTTGGCTGTTGTATTGAAGCTTGAATGGAGGAGGAGCAAAAATGAAAGTAAGGAGACCGATTAAGAAGCTATTGCAATAACCAAGTAAGAAGCATTGGCAGCTTGGACCATAGTGAAAGTCACTGGAGTGATGAGAAGTGGCTAACTTCTGGATATATATTGAAGTTTGCTGATGGATAAGATGTAGAGTCTGAGAGTAAAAAGAAGATATATGGATGACTCTATGATTTTTGACCTGAGTAATTGGAAAGGTAGTTATGGTTGCTATTTATTGAGCTGGAAGAATTGTAGGAGGAACCGTCTGAAGGTAAGGAGGAGTTCCATTTTGAACCTGTCAAACATGAGATGCGGGTTGTCTATCAAGCAGTGATGTCCAATAGGCAGTTGGCATGTGAGGCTAGAGTTCAGGTGAAAGGTCTCTGCTAGAAATATAAAATTGGAATAATCAAGGAAAATATGGCAAGTAAAGCCATGAAAAGAAATGAGCTCAGTAAGAGACTGATTACATAGAGGTCTAAAGCCTGAGCACTAAGTGCAGCCCCATTCAGAAGTCGGTATGATGGGAACAAACCAGTAAAGGGCTCTGAGAAGGAATGGCTAATGATAGAGGGGAAATCCAGGCAAGTAAGGAATCCTGGAATTCAAGAAGAAAGTGCTTCAAGAAGGGAGTGATTAGTTAAGAAATGCTACCTATCAAGCAAATAAGATGAACACTGAGAACTGTCCACTGAATTTTGTAGTGGAGGTTGCTGGGGGTCCTGATGAGAGCAGCGTTGTGGGCATGGTGGAGGGGAAATCCTGGTAAGACTGAGTTCCACAGAGAACAGGAGGAAAGAGATAGGACAGTGAAGACTGACAACTCTTTCAAGGAATTTTACTATAAAAGAGGGCAGAGGAAGGGCTCAGTGGCTGGAGGGTGATGTGGGATCAAGATAGGGTTTTTGTTTTTAAGATGGTATTAAATAGGATGCAAACCTGAGTCTGTAGTGTGGGATGAGGGGAGTTTCATGATGATGAGAGCTGTCACCTGAGTACACTGTAGCAAGAGGCGAGTGAGAGGAGCTTGAGGGATAATGATGATGTGCTGTGGAATGTGAGCTAGATAAAATGAGGGAATGAGGGGCACCTGGGTGGCTCGGTGGGTTAAAGCCTCTGCCTTCAGCTCGGGTCATGATCCCAGGATCCTGGGATTGAGGCCCGAGTAGGGCTCTCTGCTCAGCGGGGAACCTGCCTCTCTGCCTACCTGTGATCTCTCTCTGTCAGATAAATAAATAAAATCTTAAAAAAAAAATGAGGGAATGAGGGGTGGAGGGATCTAGAAAAGGGGGTAGGACATAGCCTGTAGGTGTGTCAAAGGGCTGCTGGAATTAAAGATGTTTAGAGTGGGAGAGAGAAGCTGAAAGGTCAGCAGATGGTGGCCGGGATGGAGAAGGGGTCATTGTTGATGGCAATGGCAAGTCCAGGATATACCCATGGGAGTGGACAGTTGAGGCAGGGCAGAGAGGACCATGGGAGGATGGCGAAGCTGGGTGGGCAGGATGCACCCTGCTGCTTTCTGGAGGCGGGGTCTGTTCTGGCTGATGGTCAGTGTCTCGGCCTTATCAGTTGGTCCACATTATGAAGGTTATTCCTAAGTCCAAGCAACTGAAAGTCTCACCATTGTGGATCTTGACAATCCCAAGAATTGTAATAGGAGCATTTGCGGAGTGTGACAACAGGCTAAGAGCCTTCAGAGAGTGGGGGTCTGTAATAACTGCACGTCAAAACGTTAGGTAGGAGGACGAGGATAACCCTCCGTGCTGTCTCTATCCCTGACCAGCTCAGGTGGACGTGGGACTGACTATAGGGAGAGAAAAACCCAAGAAGCATTTCCAGAGGGAAAAAAATGGCCCTCAGATGAAGCCCAATCAGAAACAAATTTCACCAGTTTCACAATTTAGCCTTGGACCAACCCAAGCAATCGTTGGTCCATAAACTAAGCTGTAAGGAATACTTCATTCATACATGCCTATGATTCATTCCAAAATTCTGTGAGTCACAGAGAGATCATAAGCCAAACTTCAGAGCCCAGCAAAAAGGATCTGTTTTCTTCTGCTTTTGTTATCATCTTGATTTATTCCTTCCTCTCTTTCTCCTCCGGTCTCCCTTATCAGTCAGAGCCAGGAGAAGCCATATCTAAAAGTGTTCAAGGTCTTCTGATTCGGCTTTCCTTCATGATAACAACTGGGGCCTGGGAGCATTTTCAGGCGGGCACATCTCTGCTGGTGGAAGACCCAGAGCTCTGGGAAGGAGGAAAGCCTCCCAAATGAAAGAGTGAATTGAAGACCAGGCCCAACCACCACCCATCCACCTCGACGTGTCCTCCAGCGGCCTGCAGTGCTCCACCCGCCGTGAGACTGCCTTCCCCAGGCCTGTGGCTTTCACCACATGCTGACTCAGCCCCCTGGGGGGTGGTGACAGGGCTCTTTGGGACCATCAGCCACGAAGGCACCAAATAATTCAAGCTGAGGAAGCTAGTCATTTTTTTACCGAGGCGGGTCATACTGATAAGGTAATCGTGGCCACTGCCCCAAAGGCAAATGGAACTGGCCCACTTCCCCCACCCTTCTTGATACCAAAATCTATCCAGCATTGTTCTTTTGTCTTCTGTAGCTTTATGCTTCCTTAGTCTGCTCCCCCCACTCCCAACCCCTTTCTCCAAACTTTCCACCCTTCCTACCATGCTCTCTGTAAGGCACCGTTCCACAGAAAGTGCTTCCCCGTTTTTTTTTCTTGACAATATTATTTCACCGCCATCAACCAAAGCCTACCCTCTCCCAATGCTTACCTTCTCCCAAAGGTGTGCAGTCTCTGCTTTCCGTCTCCTGTGGAGGCCTCTGTTTCTCCTCCAAGTCTGGAGGCAGGGGTTGGAGTCAGGATTCTCCCGGCTCCCTGGTGCTGCTCCTCCACCATTTCTAAACTCTGCCCAGGTTTGTGACTCTTGATGTTACTGTTTTCTATCTCCCGTAAACACTGAAAATCTATGCATGTGGCCTATATAGTAAGTTTTCTCACTGCACCCAAATCCGACAGAATTCTGGGATATTTAAACATACGTGTGGTTGATTATCCAAAACACCAGCATCAAAGCTGAGCTAGTTACAGCCTGGAAATGCTTGGCAGGAAAGGATACCAGTCCTTCTAGCTCTCTCCCTATCTCTGCTCTCCAAGGGATTACCAGGACCAACATTCCTTTTCCTCCTAATTCAGCATTCGTCAAACTTGAACAAGATGAGAATCACCTGGAGGGCTTGTTAAGCCAGATTGCTGAACCCCAACCCCAGAATGCCTGACTCAATAGGTTTGAGGTGGGGATCAAGAATTTGCATTCTAACAAGTTCCCAAGTGATGCTGATGTGCTGGTTTGGGGGCCACACTTTTGAGAACACTGTGCTAGTGTATGTGCCGATGGTTCGCAAATTACCTTCATATCAGAATTACCTGGGGAACTTTGAAAAGGAGGGATGTTTGTGTCTGGATTCCATGCCCTGAGACTGATTTAATTCACCTGAAATTTAGCTTGGGCTTTGAAGTTTTTAAGAGATCCTAAGGTGAGGCTGTGTATATAGGTAAGCCTGTAAACAGCTGGTATCAAGACCTTTTATCTTCCCCTCCTCTCCTACCCATCCTTGTCTATACGGTTGATCATCCAGACTATACCTCCCACCTGGATCCTTGTGTGGGCCTCCTCCCCTCAGGAAACCTGTGTCAGTCAATCCATTTGCTCATTGTTCCTAAATGCGAGCCATCAAGTGTGGCTGGAGAAAACCACATAGTTTTCTCATTCTACGGTTCACCCTAGTTGTGCTCACTCATTGGCTTTTAACTTCTTCTTGGTTCTCTCTAGTCTCCATCTCCCTCACTATAATAACCATTATTAATAATTAACAATAATAATTTCAAAACTTCACCATTCTAATATCCCTATGTGAACGCTTCAGGTGACCTTCTACTTCATCAAGTAAAATTGATTTCAACAGGAATGATCTCTTTCAATTTTATACTCTATCCAAATGACAAATTTATCTGTAGTCATGAGGAGGGAGCAGAAGGCTGGCTGAGGACAAAGCAAACGGCTGACACCTCGCAATCTCCCCCTCACCCCCACTCCTGGGTTGGACAAATGTGATGTTCTTTAAGAATCTCCCAACTATCTTCATGTTAATGGCTTGCTAAAAGTGAAAAACAACCTTGATGCCTGCAAGGCCTCCGGTGCCAGCCTCCTCCTGTATCAGGTATCTTTGTAGGTCCTCTTTAGCATATGAAAGTTCGGTTGAAACCTCCCTTTTCCTTACCTCCCCCCCAACTCCAGGGTACATAACCTGTCACCCCATAAAACCCGGGGCAGCAGCTCTTCCTGCCCACGGTCCTGTCCCCGTGCTTTAAAAAACCACCATTTTGCACCAAAGATATCTCAAGAATTCTTTCTTGGTCATCGGCTGCGGACCTCATCCCACCGAACCTCACCTATGTTCTAGAACTTCATCAGTCATACCCTTTCTTTTATTCCTTCATCTCAGAGGATGCACCCCTACTCCATTTCAAGGTCAACACTTCCATCTTGCCACACAATACCCTCACTTCCCCAGCATTTGGCACCATTAATTACATGCTCTTTCCACACACCTTTGCCTTCCCCTCTGCTGGCTCTGCACCCTCTGCTCCAGCTCCTCATCCTTCTAGACTCTGCCTCTGCCTCCTTTCCTTGCTGCTCTCTCAGATACATCCCAGCTACCATTTCTCAGCCCTTGCTGCCCACTGATGGCTGACTCAAAAATAGGAGTAAATCCTTCCAGCTGCTTCCTTTAGAGGCTTTTGAATTTGGTATTCAGAATTCTTGGTCTTAATTTTTTTTTCTTTTTCCCTCCTGCCTTGCCACATGACAAGGGACTCTGCGTATACTGTCAACACCACACTTGTCTTTATTTCTAAAACATAACTTCTTTGTTCACTGTGCGAAGCACCAATGCCTCAGAGGCATAAGGCATTATATTATTGATACTTTGGCTTCTAACACATATTTACTGTTCAACAAAAGTCAGGCACATAGCTCCTGTCAGCACAATGAAGAAACAACAAATCCAGCAACCCTTTGGGAATCCCGTTGTCTGGGGATTTGAGGGTCTCCTATTCACATGGTGACAACTCCAGCAGAGGCAGGGGGAAAAGAAAAGAAGAAGGAAAATGACAAAAACACACACAGGAAGCACACTCCAGGAAGGAAACCAGCAAGGCAGACAAAAGAGTGTCTGTGTAGTTTTGTTTGCCCAATACAATTAAATAAACCTTGGCTTAGGAAGTGTGACTTTACCGGTACTGTGGCCCAGGTGTCAGACTGAGTCTTCAGGGCTCAGTGATATACTGTGGATTTCTTTCATCATGGCTGTCAAAAACCTTACCACTAATTTACAGCAGAGTGCTACTGTTGCTTCTATGCAAAGTACAGAGTAATTTAGGAGGGACGGCAGAGAAAGCTTTGGTGCTAACTTTCCTCAGAACATTAACTTCATCTAATATCAAACTGTACATTCATATAAAATTACATATTATGCGTATGATGGTCAATGTTTTCTTTATAAAATTTTTTATTTTGACACAATATAAAAATAGTTGACATCAAAAACACGACATTTAAAAGAAAAAACTGTTAAATCGGGACCTTACCAAATCAAGAACGTCTGTGTTTCAAAAGACACCATTTAGAAAGTTAAAATATAAGCCACAGACTGAAAGAAAATATTTACAATTCAGGTACCTGTAAAGGGCTTGTATCAAGAATATATAAAGAACTTTTACATTTCAGTAATAAGAAGATAATCAAAAGATGTGAATAGACATTTCACCAAAGAATATATACACATGGAAAGAAGAACATGAAAAGATGCTCAACAGCATGGGTCATAGGGTAATGCAAATTAAAAACCACAATGACATACCATTACACACCCACTAAAATGACTATAATTTAAAAAAAAAGACAGATAATACCACATGTTGGTGAGGATGTGAAGAAATTGGAACTTTTATGCATTGCTGGCAGGAATGTAAAATGATACAGCCTCTTTGGAAACCAGTTTGGCAGTTTCTTAAAAAGTCAAACATAAACTTACCAAATGATCCAGCAATTCCACTCCTAGGAATCTTTATAAGAGAAATGAAAACATGTGTCCACATAAAGATGTAGATGTAAATGTTTATAGGAGAATTATTCATAATAGCCCCAAATGGAAACTTTTCAAATATCCATCAACTGGTGAATAAACAAAATATGGCAAATCCATACAATGGAATAATAGTCAGCAATTAAAATGAAAGAACCACTGATTTATGCTACAATAAGGATGAAACTCGAAAACATTATCCTAAGTGATGAAGGCCAGACTGAGAAGACTGTATATTGTATGTCTGATTCCATTTACATGAAGTGTTTAAAAAAGGCAGATTTATAGAAACAAAAGCAGATCAGTAGTTGCCTAGTGCTGGGGGATGAGAGCTGTGATTAACTGTAAATGGACATGAGGAAAGTTTTTGAGGTGAGGAAAATGCTCTAAAGTGAGATTATTTTACCTTGATAAAATTATATTTTAAAGAAGTGACCAACTCAGTTCTTTAAATTACCACTGCACCAAATTTCCATTTTTTTTTTTATCTCCAAGGAGGGATAACTTTTAATTATTTACTTACTTATTTTAATTAACATGTATTATTTGCCCCAGGGATACAGGTCTGTAAATCATCAGTCTTACACACTTCACAGCACTCACCATAGCACATACCCTCCCCAAGGTCCATAACCCAACCACCCTCTCCCTACCCAGCCCCCCAAGCAACCCTCAGTTTGTTTCCTAAGATTAAGAGTCTCTTATGGTTTATTTCCCTCCCTGGTCCCATCTTGTATCATTTTTTCCCTCCTTCCCCCCACAACACCCTGCCCTACTTCTCAAATCCTATCAGGGAGATCATATGATAATTGTCTTTCTCTGATTAACTTATTTTGCTTAGCATAATATCTAATTCTGTAATAATAGAATTGGAGGGAATTCTATCCAGGTCATTGCAAATGGCAAGATTTCATTTTTTTTATGATGGCTTCATAGTATTCCATCGTATGTATGAACCACATTTTTTTTTAATACTTTTTAAAAATTTTTTTATAAACATATAATGTATTATTAGCCACAGGGGTACAAGTCTGTGAATCGCCAGGTTTACACACTTCACAGCACTCACCATATCACATACCCTCCCCAATGTCCATAACCCCACCACCCTCTCCCTACCCCCCACCCCCTGGTCACCCTCTGTTTTGTGACATTATGGTTTGTCTCCCTCCCGGTCCCATCTTGTTTCATTTATTCTTTTCCTACCCCCCAAACCCCCCACATTGCATCTCCACTTCCTCATATCAGGGAGATCATATGATAGTTGTCTTTCTCTGATTGACTTATTTCGCTAAGCATAATACCCTCTAGTTCCAGCCACGTCGTCGCAAATGGCAAGATTTCATTTCTTTTGATGGCTGCATAGTATTCCATTGTATATATATACCACCTCTTCTTTATCCATTCATCTGTTGATGGGCATTTAGGTTCTTTCCATAGTTTGGCTATTGTGGACATTGCTGCTATAAACATTCAGGTGCACGTGCCCCTTTGAACCACATCTTCTTTATCCATTCATCTGTTGATGGACATTTAGGCTCTTATCATAGTTTGGCTATTGTGGACATTGCTGCTATAAACTTAGTAAACACTTTCAAATATGGTGTAAAAAATAACCACCTGTCCCCCCAGCTCCAGGCTCAGTTATTTTGTACACGTAGGGAAGAGGCTTCTGGGAGCTTCCAGGAGTTCATGAAAATGGTCAACCCTGCATCTGACCAGACTGATAGGAGGAGTTGGCCATTAACGCCCAGACTGAAAAGTCTGCATTCCTCTGTTTTCACTTCCTCTTCATAAAGGAGAGGAAAGCCAGGGGTTGGCTAACCCACAAATTAGATCATGATTCTTGAATGATAAGATAGTCAAATCATTTTTTTTTCTTTTGCCAGATACCAGTTATTTTTGCCATCATCATATATTAACTATTGTTAAAGCTTGTCTTGTTCATCCTTTAGGGCTCTTCAACAACATGGAATAAATGCTTGTAGTATTTTCTGTCTGGGACTGAACTGAAGGATGTGGGTAAAGCACCAGGACCATCTCCAGCATTCACTGAGCATCTTTCACTCATGAGGCCCTAGGCTGGAGAGCCACACAAGGAAGATGATGCAGCCTTTGTGCTCAAGGGACCTGTAACCTGGCTGGGAAAGAAAGCTAAGAAATGGTGATTAGTAGACAACTAGTAAATGATAAAAAGCACCATAAAATCAAGATAAAAACCTCAAAATGTAAGACAAGGGAGTTGTACAACAATATGGTTTGAATTCTGTACTGCTTGAACATTCCATCATTTTTTTAGAGAAGAGTCTGGATAGTTTGTATATAGGCTGTGGCTGGGTAACCTAAGGATTTGTTATGTTTCTGTGACAACTCCTTATTTAGTGATGTTTTATGGTCTGGTTTTTAAATTGTATGAATTACAAAACTGTTTCTTTTCCAAGTCAAGATCTCATCAGTAAGGCTGAGCCAAACATGTATGTGTATGCTCTTGCCTGTGCAGCTGCAAATTTCCAATCTCTCTCTCTCTTCTTTTTTTTTTTCTTTTTTTTGCTGATGCACTCAATTCTGCAAAATGACAGTGCTGATATTGTAAGAAGTTAAGTCTTTCTGTTATAATGACTAAAAAGGGCACAGGGCAAATTTCCCAGTACTATGCATGGGCATGTCAGCTTACCTGGCCTACCAAACTACAGAGAGGTCCTTGGCAAGTGATGTTAAGTGTTGTACTTGAGTTTCCCAACAAAATCCAGATCTGTTAAGTGAAGGCAGTCCCCTGTCATTTGCACTGACCTTCTTGATCCTCTTCTGTGGTGAATGGAATCGCCTCATCAGTGACTCCTTTCCTACTGGAAAATCACCCCAACTTTTAAATATACATGTGAATTGCACATCTTTATGATAACAGCCCAGATTTTCACAGACAGATCTGCCTTCCGTTTATACAGCATTCCTATAGGCTTTAATACATTTAGCAAGTTGTAGAGATAGGAGTCATTGTTTAACATAAGTTCAGGATGGGGCTTGGGGTATGAAGTAGTGAAAATTAAAATAATATCTTTCCCATCTGCTTTTATTCTCACCTTATTGTATCTCTAGGCCTCTCTAAAAGGATGGAAGTGGCAACATACCTAGGCATTGCTCAAGTAATCCTGTTATGTGTGAAGGCTCCTGGGGTTGAGAGGTTCTATAAAGTACATGCCTGCTTTTTCTATCTGCACCTGCACCAGCCTGAAGATACTTCCAGAAATGAGACCCTTCCTGTTTCCAAGGCCTGTCTCATACTTGGCCTCAAACTGCCCCCGCATCCTCCTCCATACCCTTCACTCATGTTCCAAATTACATTATAAGGCTTTATTTAATCAGAAACATTATCTCAACTTCCTTTTGTCAATCTTGTCTTGAAATGCCATATAATGCAGAATATTTTATTATTGAAAACTGCTTAACTCTTGGGAGAAAAAAAGTCAAGTTAGATCTTTTCTTCACATGACATGCCAAAATAAATTCAAGTGAATAAAAGCATTAAATATGAGTCCATCAAAAACATAAAAATACTAGAAGGAAAGATAGCTAAAGATTTATCTGATTTATGGCTAGGAAAGCCCTTGCTAGAAAAGGTTAAAATCAACTGAAAAAAATCATAAAGGAGAATACTGAATTGACTACATAAACAGCAAAATCTACATGTTAGTAAAATTATTAACAAAATTAATGAGTAAACAACAAGCAAAAATAGTGAAAATAGCAATAAAGCAAATATTTTATATAGAAAACATTTAAATCAATAGGAAAATTGTAATATTTCTATAAAAAACTAGCATCTGCAAAATATGAATAAGCAATTTATAAAAGAAGTTTATTTATAAGTGGCCATTTTATTTTCTTTTTGTCTTTTTTCAATATTTAAAGATTTATTTTTTAGAGTAGTTTTAGGTTCACGATAAAATTAAGAAGAAGGTCCAGAGAGTTCCAATATATAGCCTTCTCCTATTAACATGCATAGCCTCCCCCTATAAATGACTATTTAAAAATGTTGAAGTTTCACCCTCATCAGCAATGGAAGTAATAAGAATTAAGGCAACAGTAAAATCGCATTTTTTTAAAAAAAATTGTCAATCTGATGGAGAATAACTGCCTAATGTTGAGGGAGAGGCAGCAAGAAATGCCTCCTCTTATTTATAGGAGAATGAACGGGTCAAAACTTTTTGGAAGGCATTTTGACAGGATGTATCAAATGCCTTTAAAATATTCATATGTTTTTACAGGTCAATTCATCTGCTAGGAATTTACATTATGAACCACACACAAATATATGTATAAGAATGTTATGTTTATTTACAATAATTTCTAACAAATCACCAATAGCCTTTAGGTCCTACATTAGTGGAGTAGTTAAGGAAATTAGGGAGCAACCATATAATGGACTATTATGCAGTCATTAAAAAATATTTGGGGGCACCTGGGTGGCTCAGTGGGTTAGGCCTCTGCCTTCAGCTCAGGTCGTGGTCTCAGGGTCTTGGGATGGAGCCACGCATCGGGCTCTCTGCTCAGCAGGGAGCCTGCTTCCTCCTTTCTCTCTGTCTGCCTCTCTGCCTACTTATGATCTCTGTCTAATAAATAAATGGATAAATCTTCAAAAAAATATTTGGGAAATATTTCAAATGACAAAGAAAAATGTTTCTGATTTCATAATAACTAAAGGAAACTGTAGCAGTATAAAATGTAGTTCAGGCATGGAGAATTCATTTTTAGTGAGTATAATAAAACATGTGAAATATTAACTGTACCTTTGAGTAGTGGAATTATAGTTGATTGTTACTTAATCTTTGTACTTTCTGAACTGATGAAAGTATCAACCATCAGTAGGCATCTGCTTTTAAAAAGAAACAAAAATGTGGGGCGCCTGGGTGGCTCAGTGGGTTAAAGCCTCTGCCTTTGGCTCAGGTCATGATCCTGGGGTTCTGGGATTGATCCCCGCATTAGGCTCTCTGCTTGGCAGGGAGCCTGCTTCCTCCTCTCTCTCTGCCTGCGTCTCTGCCTACTTATGATCTCTGTCTGTCAAATAAATAAATAAAATCTTAAAAAAAAAAAGAAACAAAAATGTTTTTTCATGATACCATGACCAATATAAAAAATTATGATTGACTACCTCAGACTAGAAAAGGTTCTGCACATCAGAAGAATCAACAAAATGAAAAGGCAACCTATGCAATAAGAGAAAATATTTGCAAACCATATATGTTATATAGGTTAATATCTAAAACATATAAGGAATTCATACAATTTAATAAAAACAATCTGATTTTGAAATGAGCAGAGGATCTGAATAGACATTCTTCCAAAGAAGATATACAAATGGCTGACAGAGGAAAATACCTCAACATCACTCATCATCAGCGAAATGCAAATCAAAACTACAATGACATACCACCTCACACCTGTCAGAATGACTGTTATCAAAAAGATAAGAGATAACAAATGTTGATAAGGATGTAGAGGAAAGTGAACCTTTGTGCACTGTTGGTGGGAATGTAAATCAGGATAGCCATCGTGGAAAACAGTATGGAGGTTCCCCAAAACACACACACGCGCACACACACACACACACACACACACACACACACACACAAATACAAAGGAATATTGTTCAGCTGAAAAAAAGAAGGAAATACTGCCACTTAAAACAATGGGGATGGGCTTAGAGGGCATTATGCTAAGTGAAATAAGTCAAACAGAAAAAGACGAATTCTATATGATGTCATTTGTACAGAGAATCTAAAGAAGTCAAGCTCATAAAAACAGAGTAGAACAGTGATTGCCAGGAGCTGGGAAGTAGGGGAAATGGGAAAAATGTTGGTCAGATGATACAAACTTCTAGTTAGAAGAGGAGTAAGTTCTAGGGACCTAATGTACAACACGGCGACTATAGTTAACGAAACTGTATTGTGTATTGGAAGTGCCAAGAAAGTAGATCTTAAATGTTCTCACCACATTCACACAATATAATTGTGGGAGGTGATGGTTACCTTATTGTGGTAACCATCTTTGCAATATATAAGTATATCCAGCCACCACATTGGACATCCTAAACTTATACAATGTTATGTGTCAATTATATCTCAATAAGGCTGGAAAAAATATTTAACAATATGAAAAAGTTATGGTATTCTTAGTGGAAAAGTAGAATTCAAAATTATAAGTACAGTCTATCTATACTTAGGTAAAAATAAATCATATCCAAAGAAGTAAAGATGAAATGAGGGGTAATGAGTGGCTCAGTTGGTTAAGCATCCAGCTCTTCATTTAGCCAAGATCATGGTCTCAGCGTCCTGAGATGGAGCCCCTCATCAGGTTCCATGCTGGGCGTGGAACCTGCTTGAGATTCCCTCTCTCACTCTCTCCCTCTATCCCTCCCTTGTGCTCTCTGTCTTTCTCAAAAACAAAACAAAACAAAATAAAACAAAACAAAAAATCAACCTTAAATGTGACTGTAGTTCAGTTTGGGTAGTGAGACCACAGGTGGCTTTTTTCTCTTTTCCATTTGAATCAAAATGTATTGATGAATTTTTGTAGTTTAAAAATGTTGTCAGCCATTTGTCAAATCATTCGTGCAACAAACACCGATTTCAAAACTACTGTGTGCGAGGTCCTATGTGTGCCAGTTCCCAGAGATTCTAAAATTGTTAAGACAAGGTTTTTGCCCTGAAGTAAATCACAGCCTAGTATAGAAACAAGAATAAGATGAGGAAGAAAACCCATGATTAAAATATCTAGTCATGGGGCACATGGGTGGCTCAGTTGGTTAAGTGTCCGTCTTTGGCTCAGGTCATCATCCTGGAGTCCTGGGATCAAGCCCTGCGCTGAGCTCCTTGCTCAGTGGGGAATCTGCTTCTCCCTCTCCCTCTGCTCTGCCCCACTCATACTCTCTCCTCTCTTTCTCAAACACATAAATAAATAAATAAATACATACATACATAAATACATAAAATCTTTAAAAAGATCTAATCGTAAGTTCTATAATAGAAGAAGGGACTGGCTACTATTGGTGCTTTTGGATCCCAGAAATAGGGCAACTAATTCAGACTGGCTTGGAGAAGAAATGGCAGCAGGAGCAAATTTCACATGAGGGTCACCAAATAATGACATGCCATGATGGACAGTTTGAAGAGGGGGTTAAGTTTGTCACATATTCAGATGGCAATATCTTAATCAGAGTGACTATCACATGAAATGCTTTCAAAAGAGGATTCTAGGATGACTTGCAGGCTTCTGGCTTAAAGGTACTGATACCTTTTAATAAGATAGGAATGCTGTTTGGAGACAAGATGCTGTCCCCCCAGTCTTGGTCATGTTGAGTTCAGGGTACCTGTGGGCTATACTAATGGAGATGTCTTGTAATAGATAAGAGTTTGGGAGATAGAAGCAAAGGTCTGAGTTGCATGAATTTGGGTGGAGAACACAGGGAAGATGTAGAGAGTGGGAAATGGAGCCAAGAACCTGGGACAGGGCTCAGGGGAAAACACATTTAAAGAGGAACCTGAGAAGAATCCCTCAAGAAACAAAAACCACATGAGAGTGAGGTCCAGAAGCCATGTGGTAGAGGGCTGTGGTTCAAGGTACTGAGTGCTACAGAGAGTCCAACGAATGAGAGATGAAGTGTCATGGAGGAGCCAGACCTTCTGTCCAATCTGTGAACAAAGGAGGAGCAAGGTAGAAAGAGAAGGTGGAAAGGTGGACGAGAAGATGGGAGTTGGGGACTAATAGTGTTGTGAAGGCATTATCATGGTCCAGGAGGATGTCACTAACATCTAGAGGAAACCCACATGTGCCAGACATTAGGGTCTTGGTATAAAGGCAAGTAAGGCATATATTCCTGCCCATACTGAATTTAAGATGTTATGGGAGACAGGCAACACTCAAATGACTAGCTAAAGAATAAGTACTTTTCTTAAACCTCTTCCAAACCTGAGTCATGGTCACAGAATCTAATATGTCGCTTAGACAGCTCTCAGCAATACATACCCCATCTGAAACCTGAGCTGAGAGACCAACCAGGCTCGGACAGTGTCATCGCCAGAGAAGTTTTTGTCCTGTTACATTCAGTTGCACTTCAACGGTTCTGCTGCTAGACTCATTAAATGCTCTCTATTTCCAGCCACCATGAACCCCTGCCAGGGCAATACTGTCATCCAAGAGCCTCTGATACATTTATCTGTCCCCACAAAAAAGCAATGTCTATTCATATATATATATCTGTGTAGACACAGATCTGCTCCCTTCGGGGTGCAAGCCCCCTAGATGCTGGCAGGCTCCTCCTGGTCCTGACATTGTTCCGTGGCTTCTAGGTTATCCTTTGTCTTCCCATGTGAACTGTAGATCCTTGTAAAATTGGGACATGAAGTTTAGTTTTCCATCTGCCCCATGGATTCCAGGGCTTGGTACTTTGTGCAGCCTGTGCCCCTTCCCCCTTTCTTTCTGCTTTGAATCTGGACATGATGTATGGAGCTGGAAGGGTGATCTTGGGAGCAAGAGGTAACCAAACACAACGGAAAGGTCAAGAGCATCACTGGGTTTCTAACCATGACATCATCAAGCTTCTGAATCAACGCCAGCAGCCAGCTAATACAATCATTGATGCGAAGAGAGAAAAATGCTTTTTGGCCCAAGCCACTTGTAAATTGAGTTTTCTGTTTCCTGCAACTATATGTCATCTATCCAGCATCCATCCTCCCACTTCTTCATGAGCAGAATCCTGACATTGGTCAGATATCCTCCCCCCTCCACTCAGCGAGGTGCTCAGGTGATATTGATTCCAGCTCAGGTTTGGGGGGTGGGGGGGTGGCACTGATCGGCCAACTGTAATCCCATTCCCCTTGCCAGTGTTAAGGAATCAGTGAGGCACGGGGCGGGGGAAGGGCTGAAATCTGTTTGGGGCTTCTGAGGAAAGGCTCCTAGGACAGATCAGTAAGAAGAGTCCATCTCTCTCCTTCTGAAGAATATTGCTGTGTCCAGGTTTGATAACCCTGAACTATTGCCAGCACCATGCTGCTCCCCTGAGGATGATGCCAACACAAAAGATTGTGGGGTGAAGACACAAAGATAACCTGGGTCTTTGTGGACTTTGTTGCCCCTCTGAATCAACCGGCTTGGGAGGTTGCCTAACCTGTGAGCTTCCTGTGCTACCACAATGTACATTTGTTTCTTTATTCTTTCATGTAGTTTGAGTTAGGGGGTTTGTTTCTTCCCCTGAAAGTCCCTTTGCAAGTGATGAGGGTTTTTTTTTTTAAAGTTTTGTTTGTGATGATCTCAATCCAGCTTTTTGTAAGAAAAGGTACATCAAGGATCAGCTTGTATATTTAGCATTTTCCAATGCTGAACAGTACTAATTTCCTCCCTCTTGAAGGTAAAAACTTTCGATGCAGACAGGGGTCGAGATCAACATGTGTCCTGAAGCAAACATTAATTTTATCCTGGTCAACCTGACCCAGCCAGAAGAGCGCTCTGATTTATTAAATTTATGTCTCTAAAGAAGATCGAGAAATCGAACCAATAATAGACTGTCTTCCCTGATGGGGCCTTGGGGGGAAAGGAGCCAATGAGAAATAACACTCTTACTTCTGATAAGACTTGAGGAAGAGAGACCTGTGATTCTCTCATCATAGGAGCTGAGGCTGGTGTAGATGGCTTTTCCCTGACCCCTAACATTTCAATCCCTTCCGGGACTATGAAGATGGGGACCTGAGTGATCTGTGAGGGATCTGTGGTTGGTGCAGTTAGCACTAATTAATTAGTAATTATAACTAATACTATGTCTTGGAGTCATTTCATCTCAAGGAGAGGAATGCCTTGAAACCTGCAAGGTTTATACAGCTGGCAGAGTGCTTGGTACATAAAAGGTCCTTGAGATGACGTGTAAATGGATGAACAAGGGAAGCTAAGGCAGGTGGGACCATTCGTAGTTTCCTCTCCCCCTACCCATCAGCCCAATAAGTTGTGCTCTTTTACTTGTTTAGATGCTCTTTGCAGAACATAACTGAACTATGCAGGGTGGTTTAGGAAGACTTGGAATAGCCTGTCTGAGGTCACTGAACTATTCCAGAAGCATTCTACAGCACACTGCCTCAACCCCTGGGCCAAAACTTTAAGCCCAGAACATTTTTAGAAGTTGTAGGCTAGAAGAGAACCCTTCCCAAAATATTGCTTAGGCACCCAGGATTTAAACGCATGTTGCTGGTTCCAGTCCCCCAGCCTGTCGTGCTCCTCTGACAGGATGGCTGCATGAGTCTGTCGCCATGGCCATGGCAAAGACTTCAAAAATGAACTTGGAATGTTCCAGAGATGTAGCCATGTCCCTCACCCACTCATGGTGATAATCCAGAGACTATGTTCCCAGACAAAGTTATCCCATGTCCACCTTGATTTTGAGGCTCTTTGGAAGATGTGTCTTCTTAAAAGGCTTAGATCTTACAGTTATTTGAACTCAGGTTTCCCTCGCTATCCAAAAGTAGAGCATTCCTATGAAAGCTTCCGTAAGCAGAAATGGAGTAAAACAAAAAAGCAGTTCCCATTGATTTACATGAAAATTTTTTGAGTATTCCCAGACCCCCTAAAGAACCTCTCTTAGGCATTTCTGACACCTTGGGATACATCTTGCTAACTGACTCACAGAACAAATTGAGATAAAGCCCAGATGCTCAGAGACCCAGTTCAAAGCCCTGGTGGCCTGATGCTGAGATGCTGAGATGTTGAGTGTGGTTCTCCGGGAAGGAGCTGTGTGGGGCCCCTCTGCCTCCGTAGCAGGGCCTGGAAAACAATCACTGAACATGCTGTTTTCACTTTTTACCCCCTTTTTTAAAAAATGAAAACCCTCTTTGGATTTCTTTCACTGAGCGAAAACAGGTACTAACTAATATAGGTCTTTAGTACTAGCAAAGAGAGTAAGGAGAACTTCCAAGGAGTGAAGACACCTATATTACACTTGCTTACTAAGTGGTGTCATAACCAGACGTGTATTCCCAATTTCAACCCTGAACAATCTCACAGCAGACTGAATAGTTCCACCTGTTCTGTCCACACATACCTTCTGTGAATGCTCACGATCCAGGCACAGTGAAACCTAACACAGTCCTCAATACAATTTGTGGAATTAATGAGTAAGATTCATGGATAACAGGAGAGGAAATAGACATAGGATGCTCTTTCCTAAGATCTAAGTACCCGACACTTACTTTTAAAAATATTTTAGAAGATGTTATTTATTTATTAGAGAGAGAGAGAGAGATCAGGAGCAAGGGCAGAGGGTGAGGGGGAAGCAGGCTTGCCACTGAACAGGGAACCTGATGCGGGGCTAGATCCCAGGACCTTGGGATCATGACCTGAGCCAAAGCCAGCTGCTGAATCGACTGAGCCACCCTAGTACCTCATATTTCTTTTATTTTCTTATTTATTTATTTATTTTAAAATAATTTTAAAATGTCCCCAAGTCCTTTATTTATTTATTTTTTTTATTATGTATCAGGCAGACAGTCTAGCTGACAAATTGGATAAGAAATAATGTCATGGGAGGGAGGATCTGAAACCTGAAACTAGTGGGTTTTCCACCTTATATCATCATAAATAAATACTACATTTTTATTGTTTATCCTATAGATATGAGTTATTGGCATCACAATGGGTGCTACATATTTGACATTGCATTTTATTCTTACAATGACCTTGTTTAGTAGACACTATAGTTGTAATTGTTCTGTAGATGAGGCACCCAGGGGATTAAGCAGTTTTCCTGTAGTTGCATGGCTAGAAGTGGTCTATGCTTGGCCAATTTATAATCCCACTGGGGGGCCAGGGTACCTCTAAGAAACTGATTAGATCTGAAAGAGGCTGCAAGAACAGAGAGAATTTTGGGTCAGGTGGACACTGAAACTATTTCAAAGCTGTAAAGAACTCTTTGGGCACTACTAAAACCCATCTTGGCATGGGTTTGGCTGATATTTTGTCTACTTCCAATGAGAAATTTTCAACTCTTTCCCTATAAAAAATACCTCTAATGCTTTAACCAAGTCATCAGTAACACTAGACTTGTATATGAAGAAAAACGCCAAGGAAGAAGGACAGGAGGTAAATGCTTACTCTGAACTACAGCGCTATCATGAGGGCAATCTTGTTGAATCTTCACAACAGTGATACCCACCCTGCTCCACAGGCTCACCCCAGACCTTGTGTGTCTTGAACTCTGTGCTAGCATTTCCTTTTTCTTCCAGAGGGGCTCTAGGTGCCTCTCCCATCAACCTAAACCCTGCTCTCCCATTAATGTTAGCTCAACCCTACTCACCATTTCAGCCTGCAGTGACAATTTCAACTATTAGCACTTATTGAGCCCTTACTGTATGCCAGGCTCTGTGATAAACACTTTAATGATTACTTAACTGCCACAACAATGCCCTGTAGAAGGATCTAGCGCTAGTCAACTGATGAGAAAACCAAGTCACAGAGCAATTACATAACATCCCATGGTCATAGAGCAAGGAAGTAGCAGAAGGGTAATCTCTTTTTACTTGTTGGTCAACTATATTTTTTAAAACTTGATTTGACTTTGGGCAATTAAAATAGTCTTGGTGTATTTTTCTCAGGTGATTGTCTTTCAGGACACTGAAGTACCCAGATTCGAGGAAATGCACCCACTCACAGTAACTAGTTGAGTAAATCTCACATGAACAAACCACCTTTTGGAAATTTTCTGTTTTCACAGCATGTGTTCATTCTATGCCATCCTTTTTTTTTTTTTTTTGTACTTGACTGATACCTTAATTCCTCAATGGAGCTTTACAATACAGCTTAGTGGCTGTGGAATGGTGTTCCTTTTGTCAGAATAGGTATCGTGATGCTCTGCAAAAGATAAAAAAAACTTAAGACACGGTTTCTTTCTTTTTTTTTTTAAAGATTTATTTATTTATTTATTTGACAGAGATCACAAGTAGGCAGAGAGGCAGGCAGAGAGAGAGAGAGAGAGAGAGAGAGGAGGAGGAAGCAGGCTCCCTGCTGAGCAGAGAGCCTGATATGGGGCTCGATCCCAGGACTCTGGGATCATGACCTGAGCTGAAGACAGAGGCTTTAACCCACTGAGCCACCCAGGCACCCAAGACACGGTTTCTATAAAAAAAAAATCAAAATCATGATTTTAAAGAATATCTAATGACATGGAAATAAAAAAGCAAATAAAAGCATAATATAATACCAAATATATAATATCTGCCCATAATTTAAATTTAAAATATTTTCCTATAGATACATATATTATTTTATTAAGATTTTATTTATTTATTTGACAGACAGAGATCAAAAGCAGGCAGAGAGGCAGGCAGAGAGAGAGGAGGAAGCAGGCTCCCTGCCAAGCAGAGAGCCTGATGTGGGGCTCTATCCCAGGATCCTGGGATCATGACCTGAGCCTAAGGCAGAGGCTTTAACCCACTGAGCCACCCAGGCGCCCCAATATGTATTTTAAAAACCTGGAAATAAGTACAATAAATGTAAAGAATGGTTAGCTCTAGATGGTAGAGGAATAGTGTTTCATTTTCTTCTTTATACTTTTTCCCCCAGGTTTTCTACAATGACATGCATTGCCTTCAAAATGAGAAAACAACACAAAAGCATTCTCCAGTAAAGGGAACTAAGGCACTCTGAGGGAAATGTCTGAGTCCATGTCGAAGGCAGGAAAAGCACAAGGTGAGTCTTGACATACTGTTTCAGAAAGAAAGAAAATGCTCGAAGGCTAATGGGATTGTGTCACAAGGTTTTAAGAACCAGATCAAAGGGCTCGCACTAGTCAAAGTCAGAAGGACTAGACCATCAGAAATAATAATGAGTCTCAATAATGGCAACACACTGAATAATAGTGATAGAAAAGACAAAGAGAAAGGGAAAAGAAAGGAGAAGAGATTTGCAAGATAAGAAATATTATCATAATGATATTTACTAACATAATCATTTTGCAACCCCCAGTGTAATCATTGATTAAATCAAGAATGATTAAATCAATAGATGCTAAAACTATTGGGTGAAAGATTGCTAGGGGACTAGATAATGTCACTGTACAGTTTATTTATTGCAAAGAGAAGGATGGTCCTTTAGCAAGGAAGAGATTTAGCCAAAAGATCAACTTTCATATCACTAAAAGTGGAGCAATTTGACAGCATGTGCTTTCTGATATGATACAACATGAAGTTCACAACATCTCTGATGTATTCTTTTTTTTTTTTTTTTAAGATTTTATTTATTTATTTTGACAGAGAGAAATCACAAGTAGGCAGAGGCAGGCAGAGAGAGAGGAGGAAGCAGGCTCCCTGCTGAGCAGAAAGCCCGATGTGGGGCTTGAATCCAGGACCTGGGATCATGACCTGAGCCGAAGGCAGCGGCTTAACCCACTGAGCCACCCAGGCGCCCCATCTCTGATGTATTCTTGACAAAAGTATTTAACCTGAATCTAATCAAGCCTCTAGACTTGAATTGAGGGGAAAGAGAAGTCAATAGTAACATGAGCAAACAATAAGACAAATGTAGAATGTGATACACCTTGTAAGACAATTGTCTTAGATTCTTCAAAACAATGGCATAATAAAAAGAGTAGGATTGCGCTTTTTTCATATTTAATATACCTTGGTTTTTTAAGAGCAGTTTTAAGCTTACAGAAAAATTGAACATGAAGCACAGACTTCTCATATACCCTTTCCCAACCCCTGAAATTTCTTTTATTATTAACATCTTGCATTTAGTTCTTCTATTTGTTGCAGTTGATTAACAAATATTAATACACTATCATTAGCTAATAGTAGTTCATAGTTTACATTAGGGTTCACTGTTTGCATGATCCAGCCTATGGGTTTTGACAAGTGTATAACGTCATGCATCTGTCATTCTAGTATAATACAGAGTAAGATTCACTGCCCAAAAAATCCTCTGCGCTCCATCCATTCATCCTTTCCCTTCACTCCTTGGAAACCGCTGATCTTTTCACTGTCTCCATACTTTTGCCTTCTCCAGAATAGCACAGAGTTGGAATCATACACTATGTAGCCTTTTCAGACTGGTTTCTTTCACCTAGCAATACGCATTTAAACCTGGATTACTCTGAAAAGTGATCCTATGTAGTAACACATGAACTTACATTAAATCCAAAGTTTTGTTTTGTTTTTAAAGAGGTGTATAAAAGACATTCTTGGGATAATTGGGAAATTTTAATATGGACAGGATAATGGATGATATTGTGGGAATTAGGCATTCCTCAGACATGATCACGGTATTTTGGTTAAATCTAAAAGCATCCTTATTCTTAAGAGATGCAGCTGAAATATTTAGACATTAAGTATCATAATGTATTTATTTGCAAGTGCTACAACACGTTTGTGTGTGTTCGTGTGGATTTTAAGGATGGCTGAGAGAGAAAGAAATTATGATAATAGCACTATTTCTGAAAACAGAAAAATATAAGGTATTACTATAATTAAGCTTTTGTATCTGTTTGACATTTAGTCCTTAAATATTAAAGAATTTGCCTGCCTTTGCTACAAAGTCTCTTTTGGGTAGTTCTACCAGAATCATTAGCTTTGTTTCTCATTGTGACTCTAAGTCAATACGGTTCCTCACTTAGCATGATTCAGATGCCTATGATTAGTGCCCTCAGTCAGTATATTAGTGGGTAGTCGGTCGTTTCCAATTATTTGCTATTACAAAATAATGTAGCAATGAAAGTTCCTGCACATATATTCATAGACATTTGTGCAAGAGTTTTTCTAATGTATTATTCCTAAGAGTTGCATTACTGGATGAAAGGTATGTACATCTTCAGACTTACTAGATATTACCAAAAGATTCTCTGTAGGGAGCTAATTTTATCTCCATGAGATGAAGCAAGTGAGAGTTCCTATTTCTTTTCCATCATTCACTCTCTCATTTATTTTTTTCAGTCAACAAGTCTTTATGAGCAACTACCTTATACTAGGTACTATCCTCAGTACTGAAAATACAGTAACAAACAAAACAGTCTTTGCCTTCAGTGAACTTACATTTTAAGAGTAATGGGGTTTTAATATTGCTTAGGACCTGTGGCTCCCTTCTACCTTCCATTTTCTCTCTTGTAACAGTAATGTTTAACTGTCCCATCGTTGTATTCTGGAAGCAGATATCTTTTCTAGTTTCATGGGTCACATGGAGAGGAATTTTGTACCAGGATGGATCATACCCAGAGTATACCTCATTCCTGTCTTAGGTAATTTAGATAATGTGATATGGGCCTTGGGAGCTGAGAAAATTTAGATGAGATTTTGGTCTTGAATTGATGCTTTAATGGGTCTAGATTTGTAAATATAGGAATTGGGTGAATACATTTTGCATGTGGGAGACAGATGAATCTTTGGGGCCAGAGGACAAAGTGTTATAGACTAAAAAATGCTTCCCCCTCCCCAAAGATTCACATGCTAATTCTTGGCACTGGTTAATTTTACCTTATTTGAAAAAAAAAAAAAAGTTTTTGCAGATGTGATTAAAGACCTTAGCATAAGGAGAATATCTTGAATTATCTAGTGGGCTCTATATCCAATTATAAGTGTCTATATGAGACCAAGGGAAAGACGATTACATAGAGAAGAGGAAGAGGCAGTGTGAGCACAGAAGCAGAGATTGCAATGATGTGGCTCCAAGTCCAGGAATGCTGGTAGTACCAGAAGCTGTCAAGGGCAAGGAATCAATTCACCCCCAAAACCCCTAGATGATGCACAGTGCCGGTGACATCTTGATTTTGGCCTAGTGATACTGATTTCACATTTATGGTCTCCAAATTAATGAGCCAATAATGTTCTGTTGATTTTAGCCATCCAGTTGTGGTAATTTGTCAAAGGAGTCACAGGAAACCAATACAGGCAGTGAGGGAGGTCACATTTCATACACTGGTACTTGAGAAAAGAACAAGAAAGCAAGGGAGTGAGCCACAGGGCTATCTGGGGAGAAAATATTCTAGATGGAGAGAACAGAAAGTGTCCAGGAAGGCCCTTGCTTGGAGTATTAAAGGAATAGCAAAGAGGGCAGTGTGAATGACTACGGTAAAAAAAGAGAAATAGATGAAATCAGAGAGCTGAAGACAAAGGACAGAAGTTGTTGCTAGACCTTACAGACAGGAAGGCACTTCTCTTGAGCAGAGAAGTGACATGATCTGACTTATGTTAGACTCCTTTTCTGGGTGCTGTGTCCAGAAGAGACTATGGGGGACCAGGGTGGAAATAGACTAGTTAGGGGGCTCTTGCTAACTACCAGGAACGAGATGATGGTGACTTGAACATGGACGGTAATCAGAGGAAACAGTGAGAAGTGACTAGCATCAGGAAACTTAAAAAAAAAATCAGGATTTATAGACAGATTGTATGTGGAATATGAGAGAAAAAGAGGGATCAGGAATGACTTTTTGGCCTGGGCAACTGAAAGGACAGGATTTACTATTTCTTAAAATGAAAAGGCTGTGAGAAGAGCACATTTGGGGGGTAAAGAATCCAAATGTTAGTTCTGGATATGTGAAGTCTGACACAGTTATTAGACACAAGGTGTTTAGTAGGCATTTGCTTATCTGAGCGTGGCATCAGGGGAGACCTTCAGGCTGGAGATAGAAATCTGCAAGTCAGCAACAAAGAGACAGTATCAAACATGTTGAAACTGATTGAGATCAGCTAAACAGTAAGTACAGAAGAAGGTGAAAAGATTTCTGGAGAACCCAACCATGAGACATGTCAACATGTAGACATCATCAGGAAGAAGAGAAACTGTCAAACGACAAAAAAACAGAGTAATACAAAACAAGAACAAAACAACACAAACGAAAACCAGCTAAGAAGGAAGAGCTGGTGAAGTAGGAAAAGAACTAAACAGTGTTCTGCACTAAAAGGCAATGGGGCAGTACCTGAAAATGTCCCAGGGAAATCATTTTCAGACTGGAATTCTCCATCTGGCAATGTGTCAATCAGTGGGAGGATGATCGGCAAGGGAGTTGACCACTGAAGAGGAAAACATGAAACCTAGTAAACAGGAGGGCCATCATGGAAGAGAGGCAGAGGGCATTCCTATGCTGAAGGGAGAAGACAGAAATCTCAGGGGAAAGGATGCTTTCTCTGGGGGGAAATGGATCAAGAGTTATCTGATATACTTGAAAATGGATGTGTGCTTACATGAGTGAGTGAGTGTGTGTGTGTGTGTGTGTGTGTGTGTTTGGAAGGGAAGTAGGGAGCAGGAAGCAGAAGAAATGGTGGAAAGTCAATAGGTAAGAGCTAAAATTGATGATTCAAAATATCAATTTAAGAATATTATTCACCTAAATATTGATAGAAAGAGCTGAAGAGGTAAAAGCGGTTGCCATTGGGGAACAGGAATCAAGAGAGGCAAGGAGTGAGATGATGGGTTTTGGTTTTTTACTTATGAAGCTTTAAGTACAATATAATTGTTAAGTATGTACACATAATATTTATTTTAAAACATTAACTTAGAAAGAATAAGGTATAGGTATTCTGTAATCAAGTGAACACAATTTCTGGGGAATAAAGTTGAGTTAGCGGAGGTCTGAGCATTGAACATTGGGTTTCTCCAAGGGCAGGTGATCAAAGTTTGGTGAGTGTAGATGGGGAATGGTAGTCGTGGGGGAGCCTGAATGGAGGAAGTTCGAGAAAGAATGGGAGGAGGTGGAGACAGAGATGGCTTGTGTGTTCACTGTTTCAGTGGACTTTGATGTATAGAAGTTTTAATTCCAGGGCAAACTTACCCATTTCCTTTGTGGTCTGTATTTATTTTGTGCCCTTTTTAAGAGAGCATTCCTACATGCTCCTCTAAAATTATTGTTCAAGCTTTCTTATTACCTTAAATTTGTTAAAATGAAAACTTTATTTTAAAATAAAAGATGGTGACCCTCAAACTTTCTCTTCCCACAGTTTTCTAACTTCCTTGGACAAAAGGTCAAATCATTTTCTTCTCAAAGAGAGGATATCTATCATATATTCCCTTTTTGGAATGTCTCATGGGATAATTTGAAACAGCCCTCTAGCAACTTTGAAATATGAAAGTATTCATATTTTTTTTACTATGGGATGCTAGTTCCCTTGAAGGAAAGAATAGTAACCTACATATGGTCTTCACTAATTATCACAAATCTTTATTCCTAGAACGAACTGCTAAATTTTAAGTTCCAGGACTCCATATGATTGCTTAACCCTTTGCTACCTGAAGCGTGGTCCATGAACTAGTAGGTCAGCCTCACCTCGGAACTTGTTAGAAATACAGACTCTCGGGCCCTACCCCAGACCCACAGACCCAGGGTCTGCATTTTAACAAGGACCCCAGGTGATACCTATGCTCATGAAAGTTTGAGAAGAGTGGGCTTAGCCCATGAGACAGAAAAGTGTGCAAGAGACAATTTCCCTCTTCTGAGTGTGGTTCTCCAACTTGCCTGCACACTGGAATCCCCTGGAGAGCTTTCAACACTACCTATGGCTGAGGCCCACTCCTAGAAATTCAGATACGACTGGTCTGGAATTCACCCTAGGCCCTGAAAAATTTTAAAGTCCCCCCACCCCCCCCGGGGTAATTCTAATTTCACAGAAGGTGGAGAAATGCTGCCCCAGAAGACCTGCGAGTTGGAAATGCTTTCAGCTGCAAGGAATAGCAAACGCTGGTGGTGGTGGCTTAAGCCAGTGGTTCTCAAATTTCGTTGTACATTAGAGTCACTTGAGGAGATTTTTTAAATCCTGTTGCTCAATGACTCATGGAACACTACATCAAAAATGAATGATGTACTGCATGGTGATTCACATAACATAATTTTAAAAATTATAAAAATAAATTTAAACAATAAAATTCTGATGTTCAAGCTGCAACCCAAGGGATGGGTGCAGTTTGGTGGCAGATACGTTGTGGCGGGTTTAGTAGTTCCGTCATGTTAATTAATACCCAGGTCTTCTCTCCCCTTCTGTCTCCCACCGAATGGAATCATAGCTGGGATTTTTCCAGGCCTCTTTGCTGCTGTACACCCAAGTCCTTGCCTATGGAAGAGGAAGAAGTGAGCACCACTTCTGGGTCAGCCCCATAAACTTCCTAGGTGTGCTCCTCTAAACGCTCTCTCCTCCCTCCTGCTGGGAATGGGCATGACCAGAACAACCTTAACTCTAGAGAACAACAGACAGTTACCAGAGGAGAGGTGGTGTGGGGATGGTGAAATAGGTGAAAGGGGAAAACAATACTTAAAACAAAAAACAAAAAAGAAGAGCCACCCACCAGTCTGAAACTTCCATTGTGGGCTATTCTGTGGAAGAGAAACAATCATCGGAGCCTGTGAGGCATTTTCATTATGTCCACTTTATGGACGAGGAAGATAAAACGTAGCACAGTTCAGTAACTTGCTCAGAGTCACGCAGCTAGAAGGTGGCAGAGAACAGGGGTAAAACCAAAGTTTTCTTATTTTAAAACCCAAGCCCTTAATCACACACCAGGTATCTTTCCATGGATTTTTTTTTAAAAAGATTTTATTTATTTATTTGACAGAGAGAGATCACAAGTAGGCTGAGAGGCAGGCAGAGAGAGAGGGGGAAGCAGGCTCCCCTCTGAGCAGAGAGCCCAATGCGGGGATCGATCCCAGCACCCTGAGATCATGACCCAAGCCAAAGGCAGAGGCTTTAACCCACTGAGCCACCCAGGCACCCCTCCATGGATTTTTTAAAAAGAGCACACATAGTTGGAAAAGATAAAGAGTTACTTGAGTCTGTAGTTAAGGCAGAAAACTTCTGTGCTTTAAGGACAGAATGCTTGATTCTGCATTTTGTGGCTTCTTGCTCAGTCATTTCTACGCAAGTCTTTGGTTCAGCAATCAGGTCTTTCTGCCTTCTTCCCTCTCACCTGTGTCCTGTATGCTTATGTCTGTTCTATATGCTGCTGCTGCGTTAGTCTTCTGAAAAAACAATCTTCTCATGGCACCTCCCTCCTCAGAAATCTCCAGAACCTACCAGCTAAGGTTGAAATTCCTAAGCTTGGCCCTAAAGGCCCACCTCATCTGGTGCCTAACTTACCTTCCAATTTTTTCCTACATTAGCACTCTGTACCCCCCAAATATGCTTATCCCACTTCATGAGCCATCAACTTTCAGGGCAAGAAGGAACTTCAAGTAATTCAGTAACCATCTGTATCAGTTAACTATTGTTATGTGACAAACCATCCTAAAACTGTGTGTCTTAAAACAAGATTATCATTTCTTACTCTTCCGTGGGTTGACTGGGTGGTTCTTCTGTCAGTCTTAGTCAGGGCCTCTCACAAGACTCCAACTGGCTGGCAGCAGGGCTGGACTCAAAGTCCATGAAGGCCTTTCTCACAGGCCTGGGGGGCTTGGTGCTGTCAGCTGGGGTGCCTTCCTCCTCCTCCTAGCCTCCTTCCATGAGATGTCGCATTCTCCAGTCTTCTTCATGTGGACTCTCTTTCTGGCAGGATACTCTGGGCTTCCTGACCTTTGGCTTCCAACAGGAGAAAGGCAGAAACTGCTGGGCCTCTTAAAACTCAGACCTGTATCCTATACAACGTCCCTTGTGCCACATTCTACTGGTCAAAGCAATCACAGGGCCAGGCCAGATAGACTCTGTCTCCTGAAGGGAGACATGGCAGAGAACCTGCGGCCTTCTTTGATTTCCTGTGCCATCTCATTTCTTCTACATCCTCTTCCCCTTATTCTCACCATCACTACCCAACTTCCTTCTTAGAAGAGCCACTTCACAGTGCTTGGGGTGGGGGACACTATGTTTGAATCCCAGCTCTGCCCCTGATCTACAACATGAGCTTGAGCGAATTACAAGATCTCTCTGTGATTCAGTTTGTTCAATCATAAATGATGTAGAAGGTGGAGAAAAAGCCTACATTACTGGGTTGTTCTGAAAATTAAATGAGTGAATACAATGCATTGGAACAGCGCCTGGCTTTAGCAAGCTTTCATAAATGTGATCTGTCGTCGGCGTTTGGTGGATCTAGTACTTCTTAGCTGGCACAGAACACAAAAGGAGTCAGGCTAGGCCTGGGGTTTAGGCTCCAGGGCAGAGGGTGCTAGAGGAAGGGAGTAATCCCTAAGGAGACATCCTTACTCAAAATGCCTTGACTTAGTCAAGATTACAGGAGGGGTATTTTAGGGGAAGGTGTTTAATGCGTCTTTCTCAGCTTCTCAAAACACTCCCCCTTAGATAAAACCCCTATTTCTATGAAGCTGGAAATACACATCCTCTGCCCTAGAAGGTAATCTCAAAATCAACGAAGTTCAGGTTTCCTAATTTAATAGTTTCAAACCTCATTCTATTAAGACTTAGACTCCCAGTATTTCGATGCTTTTTTCTCGCAGGGGCACTTTTTAGACCCGAAGGAGAAGTCTGCAGAGGAAGCCTGTCTACCGGATTCTAAATATTGGCAGTTCCAGTGTTGGCGCACAGCACACGGAGCCCCGGGCAGCCGCAATTTACAGCAGGAGAGTCTGGGCAGGAAAGCCAGCAGCCCTCACGACACATGACAGAACGCAGAGCCCAAAGCACAAAGACCATGTGGCAAGAGGAGTGGGGCCGAGCTACAAGAATAGATTGGGAGCCGAGGGCAGACCTCTGTGGGTATTGCTAGTCCCGCTCTCTGACCATTAGTCATGCTCTGTGGCGGTGAGCCTTATTTTTCCAGTTCTGATCTTTCACAAACAGATTAATCATTGCTCTTTCTAAGAGAGAGAGGAAGAAGAAAATGATTGAAATTCACTCAGAGGCTGAGAGTCATCATACCAATGCATTAGTTCAGTTGTTATTTTGGGGCAAGAGTGCTATTAGTTTGCCATAATTCATCTGAAACTTCTGTAATAAGCTTTCCTGCAATTATTTAATTTTTTTGTTTCATAGCCCCAAATATGCCAAGTGTAGTCTGAGAGATGAAAGTGCTGTGTAGAGCTTATGCCTAAAATTCTGAAATAAATTTAGTTAGTGTCTTTATTGTCTTCAGTTCAAGCAATATTGTGAGATTACCTAGTGTGGATATAGCATTGTGTTAGGTACTAGCAAGGGGATGAGATGCAGGAAAAGAGAATCAGATATTACTGAGCCCACACTCTGGTTACTGAGCCCTGATAATATGGGATTTCTAATGGGTCCTGGGAGTTGCAGCTTATAATGTAGATGTGGAGATGGCATAAACAGACAAAAATGGGTAACATATTTTTTTCCGGGTTTATTAAGGTATAATTGACAAATAAAAATTATATATACTTAAAATGTATAGACCTTGAAATGTTTAAACAAGCTAATTAACATATCCATCACCTCGCTATTACTATTTCTTTTTTTTTTTAAAGATTTAATTTATTTATTTGACAGACAGAGATCACAAGTAGGCAGAGAGGCAGGCAGAGAGAGAGAAAGGGAAGCAGGCTCCTTGCTGACCAGAGAGCCCGATGTGGGACTCAGTCCCAGGACCCTGAGATCATGACCTGAGCCGAAGGCAGCAGCTTAACCCACTGAGCCACCCAGGCGCCCGACCTCACTATTACTATTTCTTTGTAGGAACCATTAAAATCTGTTCTCTTGGCAAGTTTCAGGTGTACCATACATTATTATTAACTATAGTTACCCCACGGCACACTAGCTTTTCAGAACATATTCATCTGCATATCTGAAACTTAATACCCTTTGATGAATATTTATTCATTTCCATCACCCCTTAGCCCCTGGCAACCACCATTCTACTCTCTGCTTCTGAGAGTTTGACTTCTTTAGATCCTACACACAGGTGACATCATGTAGTATCTTTCTGTGTCTAGCCTCTTTAACTTAGCATAATGTCCTCCAGGCTCATCCGTGTTGTTGCAAATGGTAAGATTTCCTTCCTTTTGAAGGCTGAATAATATTCCACTGTGTGTGTGGGTACATGTATTACATTTTCTTTATCCATTCATCCATCAGTGGATGCTTGGGTTGTTCCAACATCTTGGCTGTTGTGAATAATGTTGCAATGAATACGAGAGTGTGGGTATCTCCTCAGCACTGTGATTTAATTTCTTTTGAACATATAGTTCTATTTTTAAATTTTGAGGGACTTCCACACTTCTTTCCCTAATGACTGTACCATACACTGTTGGTTCCCTTTTTTCCCTGTTCTCAATGCTTATCTTTTGTCTTTCTGATGACAGCCGCCCTAACAAGTCTGAGGTAATATTTCGTTGTAGTTTAGTTTGTATTTCCTTGATGATGAGTCATGTTGCACACCTTTCACATACTTGTCCATTTGTATGTCTTCCTTTGGAAAATGTCTATTCAGATCCTTTAGCCATTTTTGAAAAATCAGGTTGTTTCCCTTTGAGTTGAGTTGCTCATAATGTTTTAGATATTAACCCATGGTGAGATGTCTGGTTTGCAGATATCTCCTCCCATTCTCTAGGTTGTCTTCACTCTGTTGATTGTTTCCTTTGCTGTGCAGAAACTTTTTAGTTTGATACTGTCCTATCTTTTTTTGTTTTGTTGAACCCTTTTGGAGTCAGCCAAAAAATCACTGCTCAGACCATTGTCAAGAAGCTGTTCCCTTATGTTTTCTCCTAGTAGTTTTTAAATTTTAGGTCCTGTGTTTAAGTCTTTAATCCATTTTGAGTTGGTTTTTGTATATAGCATGAGATAAGGGTTCGATTTCATTCATCTGCGTAGGGATATTCAGTTTCCCCAGTACCATTTGTTGAAAAGATCATCTTTTCCCAATTGTTTGCAGCACCTTGTCAAAGATCAGTTGACTATACATGCGTATATTTATTTCACGGTCCTCTATTCGGTCCCGTTGTTCTAGATGTCTGTTTTATGTCAGTGTCATACTGTTTTGATCACTACAGCTCTGTGCTGCATTTTGAATCAGGCAGTATAATGCCTCCAGCTTTGTTCTTCTCCCTCAGGATTGCTTTAGCTGAAGGCAACATATTAACATTAAGAAACACCTTGAGGCTAAATGAGAGTGTGGATTGTAAGTGTGAGCTCCTGCTGTCACGGAACACTTCCTCAAGGAGCAGCGCCCTAGAATGTGCATATCATCTAGAGGTTAAGAAGCATGGGCTTGGAGTCCAGATTCAGGTTCTGGCTCTCGCATGTGAATCTGTGTGAATCTGGCAAGCTACTTGACTCCTCTGTGCCTTGGTTTCTTCATCTGTAAAATGTACATGAGTGAGATCTGCTTCAGAGGGTAGCTGTCAACATTAAGTGAAGAAAAGATACTTAGGCTAACCACATCACTAGTGTCACTCAAGTGCTAGATGTATAGTTTCTTATTGTTCTGAAGGGCACGGAGGAAGGAGGAACAACATCAAAGGCTTATGGAAGAAGACGAGGTAAGCCATCTGTTACTGGACAAGAAAAATTAGCAGGGGTTTTTCACAGTCTCTCCCATGTTCCATCGTTTTGCTCACTTGGCTCCCGGAGCCACAGTGTGTGGCAAATAGAGAGAAATGGAGAGGGACACAAGATTTACTCTTGTGTGATCCCTTGTGCGTCCTTTGACATTCTTCAAGAGGCTCTGCGGGGTCTGAATTGCTTTTCAATGATTCTTGCCCTCTAACTGCTCTTTCTTTAAAGGAGACTTGGGGCGGAGATGGTCAAGACAGGCTTCCAGTTATATCCTCTTAATCTGAAGTAATCTTAGCCACATCTGAACCCTTGGGCCACTCTGTCTGAACTTAGGTTCGTTAAGTCTTGCTCTGTCCGTAACCGGGTATGTTTCCTTTTGCATGTGTGATACGCCTCTGATAAACCTCACTGGGGTTAAAACTAGGTCTTATTTGCTTTGTATTCTGACCACAGTCCCTTATGCAGGGTAGCTTCTCATCATTACTAAATAAGAAAAAGAGTATTTTCTAGGGTGAAGGATAAGTCCTCTACTTGGAATAGAAGGTTCTAATCTTAAATAGTGGAAGTCCTAAGGATTTTATAATCCTAATCTTGAATAGGATTTCTGTTCATTCCAGAAACTGAATTGGCCCCTTTAATTTGAAGTAAAAACTGTGACTACTTGTTTTCATTTTGGATGCTGTTATTGGGCAGAATCAAGAAGCGTCAGCCAGCCCTGGTTTCCTCCCGAGGTATACCACTTTATTAAGAAAGTGCTAGAGCTGGGGCTGTAATGCTGTTAATGTGATTGGTTTCCTAGTCAGATAGCTGTGAGCAGAGTTTGAAGGCAGGGGTAGATATTTTCAGATTAGTTGCATTTTCAGCTTATGATGTCAAGAAACCTCTTTAGTGTACAGTATTTAAAAAACAACTCCTAATCCATAATACAGTTTAGAAAATGTATTTAGAAAAATCACAGGAGAGGAAAATATCCAGATGAATTTTGAATTTTAGTTATCCTTTCCAGTGTTATTATTGTATAAGAAATTATTATAACTCAAAATAGAGGTTTAGAGAAATAGTTTAACATTCATAGCATTTAGTTCACTCCTTCTCACTAACACTCAGGCCAGTGGGGATTAACAACGAGAAGGCAAATTTCAGTGGAATCCATTGAAAGAAGCGCTTTAGGGAAATAAGAGGAACTAGGTAGACCTCACTAACAAAACGGAGTGGGACCTATTTGTTAAATGCCAGTTTGTGGCTGGGGCTACAGAACAGTGGCTTTCAACCCTGGCTGCCCATTAGAATCATTATATTTTTTTCCTGCTTTTTTTATTTGTGCTTTTTATCAAAACATGACATATGTTTATAGTGAAGTACACTAATCTTAAGTGTGCAGCTTGATGACTTTTTACAAGGGCATCTACCTGTGTATACCATCAGATCAAAAATATTTCTAGGACCCCAGAAGCCTCCCCAGAGGTAACCACTCTTCTGACTCCTATCACCATGAACAAATTTCGTCTGCTCTTAAACTTCATATACATAAGATCATACAATCTGCATTCTTATGCATCTGGGGTTTTTTTCTTAACTGAATAGAATGTGTGATTTGTCTATGTTGTTGCTTGCACAGTTTGCTCTTTTATATTATATGTTATATATATATGATATATATATTATATGCTATGTCGTATTCCAACATATGAATATATCAGTTTCATCATTTTCCTGTTTGCTTTTCTTTTCAGGGCGAAGCAAATGGATCTGTCTTTGTGTGCATGAAATATTCTAGAAAAAACTGTTAACAATTGCTCTGGGAAAGGAAACTGAGTGACTACAGGACAGGAAGTTTACTTTCCACACTCAGCTCTCTCTCTCTCTCTCTGTAGCTTTTGATCCTGTGTGGTGTATCTGCTATAGATGATACATAAATTTAAGTAATTAAACATTTCATTTACAAGTAAGTCTTTCAGAATGTTTCAACTCTGGAAATTCATTCTACCGTGGATGGACATTTGGATTGTTCCCAGTTTTTGGTGATTTCGAATAGAGCTTCTGTGACTAATCTTGTACCTGTCTTTTGGTGCCACAGACACCAAATTCTCTTGGGCATATACGTAGGAGTGGAATTTCTAGGTTGTAGGAAAGGCATATGTTTAGCCTTGGTAGACACTGTCAAACATTTTCCAAGATGGTTGTATTAACTAAATAATTTTTTTTGAGAGAGATAGAAAGAAAGAGAGTGAGAAAGCAGATGGGGAGGGGCAGAGGGAGAGAGAGAGAGGGTCCACACCCAGCATGGAGCCCAAGGTGGGCTCAACCTCACCACCCTGAGATCATGACCTGAGCCAAAACCAAGAGTTGGACACTTAACCAGCTGAGCCACCTGGCTGCCCCATTGTCTTAATTTATATTCCTACCAGCAATGTGGGAGGATTCCGGGTGCTCTATGTCTTCTCCAACAGCTAATATTACTCGATTTTTCAAAGTTCAGCCTAGGGAGCTTTATAAGTGACCGTTTACCCAGAGACTTATGTAATTCTTCTCGAGCAGCAGTCACACATCAGCACTTTTGCAAGTTCTCCCAGGTTCTTCCAATGTGCAGTCAGGGCTGAGAACCACGAATTTGAATGATGTCCTTACTTGGCTGGCTATTGGAATCAGTGGGAGAACTGTAGAGGATAGAGGTTCTTGGGTCCTATCCCAGGCCTGCTAAATCAGATTCTTCAAGGGAGAATCTGTGGTTTGAACTAGCTCCTGGAATGATATGGATGCAACGAGCCTTAAATTTGACAGATTTAAGACACGTTTAAAAAAATTTTAGTTACCTTTTTTCCACTGAAAGACACACACAGTAAGAAGCAAAGAGAAAATTAAAGCAGTCCATTTGCCTATGCAGTGGAAAGGAAGCCTCCTCCTAACCTAGACTCCCAGTACCCCTCCACAGAGGTAACTGTACTGTTGAGTTTCATGTTTTGTGTGTATTCTAAAAATTTTTGGAACATACCATATTTGTTAAGATATTTTATGTCACAAGTCATTGAAAACTCTTCATGCGCTGGCTTCAATTTTAAAAAGAATGTGGGGATAACTGATTTCCAGAACTGAATAGTTCAGAAGTTAGTCCTGGCTTCAGGAAGTCAACTTTTTACACCTCTTAGCTGTTCCTTCATCATCAGGCCCATTCCCTTCATGGCAGCAACAGGGAGGCAACTGTTTCTGGCCTCAGAATTTCACCCCCCACACACACTTTGCTACTGGTCCACTCTACAGATTGTGGCATTTTCTCCATCTCACTGGTCTGAATTGGGTTACACACTCATCCCTGATTGGCTTAAGCCTGTCCATTAGCTCTGAAGACTAGGTCTTTTTTACCAAAATTTGTGATTACAAATGTGAGTGAATTTCCTGAAGGAAAGTTAAATGAATGTTCTCCACAGAGTAAATCATGACTAATCCTTATTACCATTTACTATGGAACAGTACACTCTATAGTTATCAAAAACCCATTTCAAGAAAGCATGTTACAGCCCTCTGGTCAAGACAGGTTGTCTCAGAGAGTTCAGTCTAAACCCCAAAATGTCCTTTTAATGTTTGTTTTATTATCTTCTTTCCTCTTGTCTTAGCAGCAGGGTAATGGAGAGTATGCTTAGGGGCAGAAGCTTGGGGAATCTTGGAAGTGAGGGCTGTTTGGTTTGGAGTGCACACTCACTCTTGTGTTCAGCTCTCCTTCCTCCAACTTGGAAATGGATTGGCTGAATTTTATTTATTTCCCAATTAATAGGCCTTCACCTCTTTCTGAAGCTGTGAGGTTAGGTTAGCTTCCTTAACAGCTAAGATCCTTTACACACACATTCTGGAGTAGCCTCATTATTGACTGTGCTTGCTATCGTGGCAGGGTTAGGAGGACAATGCTGGGACATTAAGGATTAGCCTTACGGTCCCATTTAGCTCCTCCAGACAACCTCCTGGCCACCTTTTGTTAGGACTGGTTCTTCCTTAATGTCATCCATTAGGAAATCCAGGGGTCTCCTACTCCCACACTGATGCTGGGCAAAATGGTACCAAAACAAAACAGCTTCAACATACGGCCTAGGACCTGCCTAGTTAAGATTTACAAGCAACTCTCAAATTGTTAGATTTGTATTAGCAATCCTAAAAATGGTTTTCTCCCTATCTCTATTTATCAGTGATGGCCAGTATAATAGGAGTTGTCTAAAACAAGAATGGAAATTGTATTAGTTTAAATGAATTAATAAACAGCTTTATGGGGGGGGGCGTGGGAGAATTGGTTACAGTATTGTAAACTGTTGTGTGTCCCACAAACCTCCTTGTATATGTGTTTTATATGAACTATTTTTATAGCATAATGCTTTTGATGGACACAACTTATTCTAATGGACTCTACTACTACTATTATTACTATTAATTATTATAAATTTGTTCAGGTTTTTTCTATCTTAATAGTAGGAATCTGCTTTTCTTTTAACACTAGTCAGAACTTTCTAAAAGTATTCTTACTTTTTGACGGTATTAGAATGTTTTCAGCCTATCTTGTTTTTTCTCTAAGACTGGTTCCTATATCCGCCAAGGTACTCTGGCTCCTTTTCATGGCAAATACTGAGACAGGTCAGAATGTGGAGTCTGCTACACTCCAGACTTTACTGTGACTTTTGCCTGCAGGAATGTCAGAGCCAAAGGCACAATGTACCATAAAGCATAGTTCTCAGTCTGGGCAAATTTATCCCCTAAAAGACATTTGACAAAGTTTGGGGACATTTTTACTTGTCAGGACTGGGGAGAGGAGACTTGCTATTGGCATCTGGTATCTACACACTAGATGCCCATGTATATTAAATATCCTACAATATGCAGGACAGCCACCACCATAAAGAATTATCTGGCTCCAAGATCAACATTGTTGACATTAGAAACCTTGCCATAAAACGTTAGTTCATGTTGATACATTCAATTCACCTGCTCTAGTTCCCTCCCTTTGTTTTTGAACTCTGTTATTAAATATATAGGTAAGTTTCCAAGCCTTTTGTACATACTTACATACACACACACATACACATGTTTGTACCATATACATATATATGTATTTTATATATATATGATATATATATATATTCCTATCAAATTTGACATTTTGTATTATATATTATCACATAAAATTCTGTATTTGAATTAAAGGGCTGCCCAGAGCAGCAGATATTACCTCCACTCCCGATCTCAGAGCATTTATGATCCTCTAGAAGCTGCATTTTAGGTCTTAGGGTGACTAAATGTGATTTACAAACAATACATAAGTAGAAATGTCATGGGAAAGTGTGGTGGCCATGTTTAGTTTAGTTTTGTTTTTAATTTTTTTTTTCCTTCCTTCTCAACTCTTAGTTCAAAACCTGGGAACTTGTTCCAAACAGTGCAGAGTCTCTGATCTGTTGGTTGGTCATATCAGAGAGGAGCACCAGCTGTCAGAAAAGAAAAGCAAAATATAACGTCCCTCAAGAGGACTATCCCTCAAGGCAATCTCAAAGGCATGCAGCTCCTAGTATGACAAGGAGAGGCCCTGTTATGGAATCCATTTTTATATTTTCCTATTAATAGTGTTTTCATTCCCTCCTTATTTATTTATATATATATTTTAAATATTAAAAAAAAACTTTAAATACAATTTTTTTTTTTTATTTGACAGAGAGAAATCACAAGTAGGCAGAGAGGCAGGCAGAGAGAGAGGAGGAAGCAGGCTCCCCACTGAGCAGACAGCCCCATGTGGGGCTTGAACCCAGGACCTGGGATCATGACCTGAGCCGAAGGCAGCGGCTTAACCCACTGAGCCACCCAGGCGCCCCTAAAAAAAAACTTTAAACTAGTCTCTACACCTAAATCACAACCCCGAGATCAAGAGTCACACACTCTACAGACTGAACCAGCCAGATGTCCCTCATTCCCTCCTTATTTTTAAACGATTTTTGAAATATAGCATACATACCGGAAAGTGTGCAACTTGCTGAATTTTAAAAATCTGATCAAACCCGTATAACTAGCACCTAGAGTGAGACATTAATGATGACCGGTAACCAGAAATCCCCTTGCATTTCCTTTCAGTTACTACCACACCTCCCAACCAAGTCATTCTTTTAGCTTCTAACAGCATAGACTAATTTTACCAATTTTATAATGTAAACAAATGAAATCATACACTATTTACTCATTTGTGTCTGGTTTCTGTCACCCACCAGTGTGTTTGTGAGACCCATGGATACTGTTGAGGGTTAGTTAGCCAATCCCTCGTTTTTAGTAATGTATAGCATTGCAGTGTGTGAACATACCACACTTTATCCATCTGACTGTTGATGAACACTTGTGCAGCTTTCATTTATGGGCTATTTGAAATAGTGCTGTTATAAACATTCTTGTCAATATCTTTTGGTGAACCTATGTGACACACATATGCATTGCTCTTGGTTCCTAGGAGTGGCATTTTGGGGTCATAAATATGCACATGTCTAACTGTAGTATATAATGTCAAACAGGTTTCCCAAGTGGTTGTGCCAATTCACACACCCATCATTAGTGTAAAAGGGTTCCATTTGCTCCACATTATCACCAACACTTGATATTTTCTATCTTTATTTTTAAAAAAAAAAACCATTCTGGTGGGTGCACAGTGGTATTGCAATGTGGTTTCAATTTGCATTTTTCCCTATGAGGAATGCAACCAAATACCTTTTCATATACAGGCTGGCCATTTGGGTGTCATCTTTTGTGACAAGCCAGTTCCTTATTCTTTATTTTTAAAATCTTATGGTATTACCTTCCCTGTTGTATCTTCTCTTGCTGTGTAAAGACTTTCTCCCAACACTTACCCTGGGGAGTCATTATAACATTTGAATTTTTTAAGGTAACATTCTTTCATCTTATTTTTGAGCCTGTGCTAATTCACTCTGTTTCTCTTAATGAGAGCATAGTATTTTATTTTAATGATCAGTTGTTAATATACTAAAGATATAAAATAAAGGACTTCATTTCTTCAGAAACTTAAAAAGTAGAAGTATAACCTCCTCAGCAAAGCAAGTCCTGCTCACGAGGTTGGCTTTTTGGCAGATGTTTTAATGTTTTAACTCTAGACCAAACCGGTGCCAGAGAAATCTGTCATATTGAGGGCTTTCTGCTAAATCTTTAATTTGAGTAATTTAAAATGTGGTTAAAATGCATATCAATTTTTTTTAGTGAAATACATATAAGAGTACAGAAAACAAGGTTATATTCTTACTCACAAGATGGTCTGATTCATCAATACTGATTATGAAAAATACATATGTAGGGGCACCTGGGTGGCTCAGTCAGTTAAGCATCTGACTCTTGATTTTGGCTCACATCATGGTCTTGAGGTCATGAGATCAAGCCCTACATTGGGCTCTGTACTCAGCAAGGAGTTTGCTTGAGATTCTCTCCCACTCCCTCCCTCTTCCCTTTGCCCTACTTACTCCCACTCTCAAATAAGTAAATGAATAAATAAATAAAATCTTTTTGAAATATTTACGTAGTTAAACTAAAAGCATATTTCAGTTAAAATTCTACCATCATTATTACATTAGCTCAATTTTTATTAATATTTTTCCATACAATTTTCACCCATATTTTATAATAGTCTCAGATATTTTATATAAAGTTTAACAGAGAAAGGTTGTATTGTTTTGATGTTAAGTATCCACATTTTTTCATCTTAATAATTACTGTGCTTGGAACTCTCCGCTCAATTATACATTCTGTGGGAATTGTATAGCTACTACCAATAAAGTTTGCCAATAGAAATTTATTCCCCAATTTCACATGGATTTATCTTCTAATATCCCCCATAGTGAACCCAGAAATAAACTTGCATATATATGGTCAATTAATTTATGACAAAGGAACCAATAACTTATGATGGGGAAAGAATGGTCTTATTAATAACATTGGAAAAACTGGACAGCTACATGCAAAATTGAGAAACTGGACCATTATCTACATGATACACAAAAATCAACTCAAAACGGGTTAAAGACTTGAACATAAGACTTGAAACCATACATCTCCATAAAGAAAACATAGGGGGAAAGCCCCTTGATCTCAGTCTTGGGAGCAACTTTTTGGATTTGGCACTGAAAGCAAAAACAAACAAGTGGGATTATATTGATCTGAACAGCTTCTTTATAGCAGTGGAAACCATCAGCAAAACATGAAAGTGCAACCTGTGGAATGGGAGTAAATATTTGCAAAAGGTATACCTGATAAGAGGTTAATTTCCAAGATATATAAAGAGCTCATATAAGTCAATATAAAACAGACAATTTGATTTAAAAATAGGCAAAGGACATGAATAAACATTTCTCTAAAGAAGACATATGGATGGTTAACAGATATATGGAAATATGCTCAACATCCCTAATGAGCAGCTAAATGCAATTCAAAACCACAATGAGATACTACCTCATACCTGGTAGGATAACGATTATTAAAAAACAACAACAAAAAAAACAAGATGTAACAAGTGTTGGTGAGAACGTGGAAAAAAGGGAACGCTTAGGCAGTGTTGGTTAGAACGCAAACTGGTGCAGCCACTGTGGAAAACAGTATGGAGGTCCTCAAAAATGTTGAGGAAGTACCATAGAATAGAAGTAACATATGGTTCAGAAATTCCACTTCTGGGTATATATCCAAAGGAAATGAAGTCACTATCTTAAAGAGATTATCTGCACCCTTGTGCTCATTGGAGCATTATCAACAATAGCCAAGACACGGAAACAATCTTAGTGCTCACCAAGGGATGAATGGATCAAGAAGATGTGATATATATATATATATATACACACACACACACAATATAATATTATTCAGCCATAAAAAGGAAGGAAATCCTGCCATTTGAGACAACACAGATGAACATAAATGAAATAAGTCAGGCAGAGAAAGACAAATACTGTATGATCTCGCTGATAACATAGAATCTGGAAAAAAAAAAAAAAAAGCCAAACTCGTAGATACAGAGAACAGACTGGTGGTTTCAGAGGCAGGGGGTGAGGCGAGAAATAGGTGAAGGAGGTCAAAAGTTACAAACTTCCAATTATAAAATAAACAAGTAAGTCTTGGGGATGTAATGTACAGCATGGTGACAATAGTTAATAATGCTGTATTATATATTTGAAAGTTGCTAAGTGGGGGGAGCCTCCAAATTTGTAAACAAAAGAAATTTGATACAAATTTGTAATTATGTGTGGTGATGGAGGGTAATTAAACTTCTTGTGGTGATCATCTCACTGCATTTCCATATGCTGATCACCATGTTGTAGACCTGACACTGATACAATATTATATGTCAATTTATATCTCAATTTAAAAATATTTTAAAAAGGAAATCTCTCAACTGAGCTATAACAGAGTTTTTATATTGTTAGACTATTTTACCAACTTTTAATTTTTAATTTAATAAAAACTTCAAAATTACTTATCAGTACTTTCATTAAAAAAAAAAAAGAAGAAAACAAAGTTGTTACTCTCCCCTGCCCACATTATAGCTTAGCAGGCAAAGCAATGACCTCAGGCCAAAATCATAAAAGCTTTCCATTAACTAATAATTGCTGGCATGCTTCCATTTAAATATATTTGCTTTGTTATCTCTGGTTGCTATTCAAACTGTTAGGTCACTAAAGTCTGCTTTTGAGACAAAGACTATTCCTCCCCCAAAAGTCAGGGGAAATATAAAAAATGAAATTAGTGATTAAGGACGTAAGTTAATTAATGCAATCAATTTGGCTTAATTATTTAAAGTCCAGTTCTTTTTTCTCCAGCACACCTGACAATACACTATCCCCCCAGCTACCAGAATTATACTGAGATCTGTAATTTTTCAATGATGAATTTATAGCTCTCACATACATGAGAGAAGAGAAAGAAAGAATCTTAAAGGCGAGCCACACAAATTCATTACCTGCAGTCACACATACACCAAGTTTTGCATGCCACACTTCCCACTTACATTATTTTATTTTATTTTTAAAGATTTTATCTACTTATTTGACAGAGAGAGAGAGATCACAAGTAGGCAGAGAGGCAGGCAGAGAGAGAGGGGGAAGCAGGCTCCCCGCTGAGCAGAGAGCCTGATGCAGGGCTGGATCCCAGGACCCTGGGATCATGACCTGAGCTGAAGGCAGAGGCTTTAACCCACTGAGCCACCCAAGTGCCCCCCTCCACTTATTTTAAAAGATGGGTTCTTTAACAATGAGATTTTTGTTCCAACTAAGCAATGTCAGGACGCCTTTTGGGACACATTTGCCTAATGAACAGTCACCTTTTAACCTTATACTCTTTGAACTTTGCGATCTTGTTTTTACCATTTTACCCATTTTTAAGTGTACAGCTCAATGATAGTAAGTATATTCACAGCATCCACCTCCAGAACATTTTCATTGTCCTAAGCCGAAACTCTGTTGCCCTTAAACAATAACTCCCATGACCTCCCCCCTCCACCCCTGCACCTGGCAGCCAGTTTTCTATTTCCTGTCTACAAATCGATCACTCTAGGTATCCCCCATAAGGAGAAGCCTAGGATTTTGTCTTTTTGTGACTGACTTAATTCACTCAGCAGTGTGTCTTCAAGTTTCATCCATGTTGTTGCTGGTGTCAGAATTTCCTCCTTTTTAAAAAAAATTTTTATTTATTTATTTGACAGACAGAGATCACAAATAGGCAGAGAAGCAGGCAGAAAGGGGGGCAGGGAAGCAATGCAGGGCTCGATCCCAGGACCCTGAGATCATGACCCAAGCCGAAGGCAGAGGCTTAACCCACTGAGCCACCCAAGTGCCCCTTTCTCCTTTTTTAGACTGAATAATATTCCCCTGTACGCAGGGGAATTTTTTTATTCATCCATCTGTTGACAGACTCTCAGATGGCTTCTGCCTTCCAGCTATCGTGAATGACGTTGCTATGAACATGAGTGTGCAGATACCAGTTGGAGCCCTGTCTTCACTTTTTTGAGAGCTGTGAAAGAATGCCAGGAGCGGCAATCCTGGGTCACGCGGTGAGTCTGGGTTTCATTTCGATGAGACACTGTCCGGTGGTTTCCACTGTGGCCGCATCATTTTATCCCCATAGCCATGTACAAGGGGATCAATGCTTTTTAAACTCATAACTTCTGAATGCCTTTTGTAAAAGTCTTGTGCTCTCAAGATCTGCATTTGTCTGTTGACTTATTTACAGAAATATTTAGAATAAAATACTTTGCAACTGGTGGAGGCGCCCTGAATCCAGAGGTTGTTCTGATCAGTATGTGTACGGGCCAGGAGGGCTCCTCTCCCGCTGGGGGTCTCATTCTTCTGACTGACTACGGAGGGAGGGGGCTGTGGGCAGGTATCTCTCCCTCACTCTGTAGCCAGAGGGGCAGATAAGCACTGCTGGCAAGCCCCGGTGACCCAACTGTCCTCAGTAACAGAGACCCAGCCTCTTCCAGAATTCTTTTTGGCAGATTTGTGACTGTGTAATCCAGGTTGTCTCCAAACAGCACCGCCCAGAGGGATTCTGTTTACAATTTACTTTATCTTTGATCATCTTGTTGGACTCTCCTCTGATTTCCTTTGTCTAGTCTTCTAATTAATTGAATCTTAAGCCTTTTCGTATTTTTGCCGACTCCTGTCTGAGAATTCCTCTGGGTTTCCTTGGACCCGGATAGTTCACATCCTAGGCAGGAAGTTGCTTTTGGATGGACTTCTAGCAAGTGATGGCCGTTGGATGAGGATTTGTGAGTTGTAATTGTTGTGACCATTGGCAAGACAAGAGAAGTTTTTAATACCTGAAATATGTGGACCTGACTTTTGTCACTTAGGGTTTGGAAGAGGTGGCAGAAGGGGAGGGGGTGACACAGAGGTTCATTCTCATGGGATGGAGAGCCTCTGGAGTGTCGCCCTCATAGTTCTGGGAACCGATGATGCCTGAGGGTTCTCCTTGGATCCTTCTCTAGCTTCTCTTATGCCTTCTGAAAGGTCCCTCTTCCAAACAGGGCTGTGGCAAGGACTGGGACTTAGAGTGATCATGTGTGTAAGTGTGTGTGTGTCTGTCCTCTGTCCTCGCTGACACTGCTGAGTTCCTCTGCCGGATCCCTTTCCTCACAGCCTCTAAGTGCGGAAGTGCCCGGACCTCTGATCTTAGTGCTCTTCTCTGTTCTATCTACAGTCATTCCCTAGGGGATTTCTCCCCTTCCCTTGCATTAAACAGATCATTATGCTAATAACTCCCCTTTTGTCCTATTCTTAAAACCCTGCATTTGTTTATCCAACTTCCAACTTGTTATCTCAAATTGGATATCTGAGAAGAATGCTGAATTCAAGGTATCAAAGACCAAACTCTTCATTTTTTCCACCCAAGTCAATTTTCACCTTCTTTCTTTCCTAGCACTGTAAATGCCCCCTTAGCCAGCAGCTCAGGCCAACGTTCTTTCATCTTGAGCTTTTCATTCTCAACTGTACATCCAATCCAATCTGCAAATCCTGCCACTTTTGCGTCCTAATGTCTATCTGTTCTCACCTTCTTTACTGCCTCCCAAGCAGACCCCTACTTCCATGCTTGCCCCTTCACAGGGTTCCCAAGATTGTCCATTCATCACATCACCTCTGTGCTCAGACTTTTAAGGGCTTCTCATTTTATTCCCAGAACCAAACTCAAAGTCTTTGTCATGACCTGGGGGCCCCAGAAGGCCCTCCATGATCTGTCTCCGGCCGCCCCTTCCGTCTTATCTCATCCTGCTCTTGCCCCTCTTCCTCCATTGTATTGCCACTGGACTTGAGACATTCTTCTCACTCACTCAGTACTCCTACCTCAAAATCTTGAACCTTGCTTTCCCCTACATCTGAACTGCTCTTCTGTTTCGACATGGCTTGTTCCCTCCCTGTATTCAGGTCTCTGCTCATCTGCCACCTCCTCTGAGAGGCCTTGGCGCATGACCTTATGTGGAAAGTCACCCCGAACCCCCGACAATACGGTGGGTCACCCCATATGAAATGACCATCTTTGTAGGTCAAAAATGGTAGAATAGTGTCAATTTCCACTGGTTCAACACACATACACATAACATTATTATACTTACCTGTCATCCTTTAAGTATTTATGGTTTTATTGCTTATTTTTTTGGCTTATTTGTCTCTTCCCTGGGAGGTAAATATCTTGAAGGCAGTGACCTAGAGAGCTCACTTCTAGATGGCACCTGTAACAAAGGGGCATGGACTGATCACCATCTGCTGTACATCTCTCCCATCTTTTGCCGAACACTTTGATAAATTAAGCTCAGTAGACTACTCTCTGTGCAGGCACACTGGCATCTTTGGAGGCCGATCTCTTTCACTCCTTGCCAAGAGCCATACTCTTCCATCCCCAGATTTCCATTTTTGAGATCCGGTCACCCCTCATATACTATTTTCTCTTTCAGATCATCTGGCTATGGGATCAGACTGTCCTTTCCTCTGAACTTCTGAGAGCTGTGTGCTGACTTTAGGATCCATATCAAAGCCTCCCCAAATGGTTTTTCTTGGACATTTTAACCCCCAATGTGAAAGATTCCCAGGCCCCCAGCTTCCTACACTTCTGCTTCAATAATCAGTTTTTAGTTCTTCCTCCAAGGTCAGAATTAAATCTAGGAGGAAAGTTCCTTGTGTTTCTTTCTCTTCCTCTGCAAAATGAAATTATCAGCAAGACAAGGTCAAAAGTATACTGTATGTTCTGCTTTTAGAGAAATGAGATTTCCCGTTGAAACTCAGAGGGCTGGTAAGTTCCCATTATTGCTATGACTTGCAAATGTGTGTCAATTCTGTGATCTTTTTAGGAATATATTAATCAGAGCTCAGTCTTATTTATCTGAGGCTTTATATTCACTTATGTTATGCTAGGTGCTTTCCAAACCATTAACAGTGGATGGAACCTTCCACCACCAATATGACAATGTTTTGGACGTTCCCCAAGGAATGCACCCAAAGACTGTAACTTGAGTTCCTAATGATACTTGATTCAAAGTGGTTTTTGAATGACACTGTTAATTAAAAAAATTTTTTTATGATATTTGTTGAAGGTGGTGAGACAGACTGTATCGAGGACCATTATGAATGTATGGGGAGCACTGCAACGGGATTTCATGGTGGGAGAGAGAGACGGGACTCAACTTGGAATACAGGACGGGAAAGTGGGAATTTATAGCCAAGGAGCATGGTGAGGGTCAGTAGATAGAGAATTACTGAGAGGAAACATGTGGGGTAAGGGGGATTGGTCTGGCTAAACTGACCAAACTGAATTCCTGCTGAAGACAAGTCAGGGTGTGACCAGACATCACCTGGGGGGTGCCGGAGGATGGGCAGCCAGATCAGATACCGAGGGTGGAAGGTTCTGGTCAAACTGAGTTAGCAGGGTTCTTGACAAAAGTAGATTTTTATAATGTGGTGCATGGATGGGCCTAGGAGAAGAAATTAGGAGGTTGAGTAGATCAATGCCTCTTTGCCTCAGGTAGCAAAAGGGAGTGAGAGGGAACAGCACAGAGCGGGTATCAAGGGCCTGGATTTGGAGTCAAACATACTTGGTTTTGAATCCTAATGGTTTTGAATGCTCTGCATATTAGGAAAACAGAAACCAAGCCAGTAACTTTAACAGAAAAGGATTTAACCAGAAGAATTGGTTCAATGGATAGTGGAGATGCAGCATGAAAAAAAAAAAAAAAAGGAGGCCATGGAGGCACAGAGGGATGGTGACTTTAGGAGGCAGTGACTCCTGCAGGGCTAGCGGGGCAGAGAGAAGAGGACGAGGGTATTAGAACCTTAGCGCTCGGAGCAGAACCCTTTATAACTGGGACCCAGAGCTCTGGGTTGACTGACACTGGTATTTCTGAGGGGCTCTTCTGAGGATGTAGGAAGTGGTGAAAACCACTACGGGCAAGATGCTGACCCTACTGGGAAGCAAATGGGAAGCAGCAGTCCCTTCTCCTTTGCCCAGCCTGACAGTCTCCTGCTGGCCTGCCAACGAGGAGCCAGTGACAAAGCAGAAATGTGGCTTGCAGAGTCCGGCCTCAGCATCACAGAAAAGATTGGTTCTGAAGCAGAAAGAAATTGCTTACTAACCAGTACAATGGCCTTACAGGAATGACAGAAGCTCTCTTAGCCTCAATTCCTCTTCCTCGATCCCGCAGCCAGAGAGTGACAAAGGAAGGGAGAAAGAAAAATGGAAAAAGGGAAGAAGAAAGATGAGAGAAGGGGTAGGAGGGGATGGAAGAAAAGTGAGAGGCACCCTGGGCTTGCGTGGCTACGTCTAGAGGGAGAGTCCCCCCCACGGAGGGGAGGGCTGAGGCTCTGTGGACCATCCCTGGTCCCCCCAGGGGAGGCTTTTCCCATTTGGAACAGATTACATGCTCCAGGTGCTTTTAATGACTCCTGGGTGTTGCTATGATTTCTGAAAAATCAAGGGAACTACTAAGAGTGGCTGGAGGTATGGGATCATTTTCTAAGAAGTGAAGGCTCAGTGGCTTGGCAAAGGGTGGCAGCAGGAGGTCTTAATGAGTTAGACCACAAATTAATCCTGTCTTGTTTCTCCTTTAACTGGCTTTTTCCCCCTTGTCTTTGGCGGGCGCTAGCAGCTGTTCCGACTGTGTAATTAAGTCATTTCTGAAAGAGCTGAGCAGCTGGGTCAGTACTGTATGTTCCAGTGATCATTGGCTGTCAGGCTGAAGCTTAAATTAATATTCTGAACAGTTATTGAATTTATGCTGCCCCATCTTCATGGAAACCAGCGACGGGAACAATACCGCTATTCAGGCTTCTACTTTCATCAACAAATTCAAGGAGGGATAAAATCCAGAGCCAGCCTGCTATCTCTAGCCATAGTTCTTAGACTAGCTCTTGATGTGCAAAGTAGATAAGCCCAAATTGAGTCTGAGGAATTGGAAATGCAACTGTTGGCGGAGGACGGAGAGTCATCGCCCCGCCATATGGAGGTGTCTCTCTTGCCTTCGGCCTCGTTTCCTTCCTGGAGAATAAACACAGATTCCCTATAATGCAAAAGGGTTACTTTTGGGAGGTGCAAATTGAAATTTGCTGGCTGTATAAACTTATGAAATTAGTTTCGCTGGTGGAAGAAATCTTAATTAAGGGACTGCTCTGAAATAAGGGAGAGTAATAAAGTATTTTTCATTATGTTCACCTTGGCACCAGCCACCGTCACTTTAATGATCTAATTTTTATTTTTCTTATTTAATGGATGACATTAGATTAGCTTTCCCAACAGTTTCATTTCCAAGTTAATGAAGTCAAAAGCTAAGTACATATAGTAGATCATTAGGGTTTCTGCCTAGAACCACCAAGATCCCATGGTCCTGGGTTCTGCTGTTTTGTGACAAGATGAGATTTATCAGAAAAATCAGTCCCACTTTTCATACTGAATGGCTATGTCCTGTGTATGAGGAGATCATTTAACTATCAGAATTACAGAGGAAACAGCATCTCTTCCATGTCTGTAAATTTGCTCCAGTATTGGTTTTTCTGTGACTTTTCATACAAAGAATCGGAAAAAAAGGAGAGATTTAATGTATGAAAATCAAAATTTGGGAATTTAAAAATTGATGTGTAGTAACCCAATTATATCAAGTGGTGGGGGACAGGGTTTTAAACATTTATTGAAGGTAGTAACAGGAGTAAAATTTAACTTCTTATAAAATCTTTTTTGTTTGTTGGTTTGAAGGTGAGACTATACTCACCTTCTCTTCCATCAGTCTTCTTAAGGAAAGAGCACAGGATTTGGGGTCAAAGACCTTAGTTTACTCATCTGCCATTTCCAGTCAAGATGGAGTTACAGGGAAGAGATTTATAATTCTCACCTAAAACCACTGACAGAAAGAAAGAGAGAAACAATGGTTTTCAAAAATATGGATATTAGAAAACAAAGGACTGTGACTCCTGAGACATGATTTTTATTTTTTATTTTTATTTTTTAAAATTTTATTTATTTGACAGAGATCACCAGTAGACAGAGGCAGGCAGAGAGAGAGGAGGAAGCAGACTCCCAACTGAGCAGATAGCCCGGATGCAGGGCTTGATCCCAGGACCCTGAGATCATGACCTGAGCCAAAGGCAGAGGCTTTAACCCACTGAGCCACCCAGGCACCCCCTGAGACATGATTTTTTTTTTTAAATGAGGTGAATCTTACAATCTGTGTAAAGTCAATGCAATCCTAAACAAAATCTCAGAAGCCTTTTCTGTAGAAATTGAAAAGCTGCTTCTGAAATTCACATGGAAATGCAAACAAACAAAACAAAACAAAACAAAAAACCAAGAATATTCAAAACAAGTTTGAAAATGAAGAGCAAATTTGGAGGGCTTATACTACCTAATTTTAGGACTCATCATAAACCTATAGTAATCAGACAGTCTGGTATTGACAGAAAGATAAACAAATAGCAGAACAGAACAGAGATTCTAGAAATAGGGTTACATATATCTGGCCAATTGACATTCAAAAAAGATGCAAAGAAAATTCAATGGAGAAAGGACAGCTTTTTCAATAAATGGTGCAGGAACGACTGGATATCCATTTGCAAACAAACAAATAAGAAATTTGGTACACTTTCACATCATGTAAAAATAAACCAAAATGGATCAGAGACCAAAAGTAAAACCCCAATCACAGAACTTCTAGAACACATAGAAAAAAATCTCTGTGACATAGGGTTAGGCAATGACGTCTTAGATACGGCACCCAAACCATGATCTATAAAAGACAAATTTTCTAAATTTGACCTCATCAAAATTTAAAACATCCACTCTTCAAAAGACATTAATAGAAGGAAAAGACAATCTACAGATGAGAAAAGTATTTGAAAAAATCACCTATCTGATAAATACTCATGTCCAAAATATATAAAGAACTCTTAAAACTAAAAAATCAAACAACCCAATTTTTAAAAATGGGCAAAAGGTGCTCAAAGTGTAACACACTAGATTGTGGTAGGTCTTGAGGACCAAGCTCCTGGCCCCAGTTCAGTACTCTTTTTCCACAGTAATCTCTGCTGCTGGTTCCCTTGGCTAGACTGTGGCAGAGAGGCATTTAGATACTGGGTGTCTTAGCTCTCAGTCTGGTGCTCTTGACACGGTGCAAGGTAATTTTTTTAAAAACCACCATGAATTGGAATTAACTTATTAATTAGGGAGAAAGACACCTAGAGATAAAATCATACGAGTTGCAAGAAAAAATCCCTGTGGACCGTACTCCCATGCCATTCATTCCCAGTTCAATCCCCAGTGTCTCTCTAGAGATGCATCCTCGGATTGCTACTGCCCCTGAACCAGAAGCCAGTTTGGAGCTTCACAGCAGGTAACTACAGAGTTGGACTGGGAAGACCTCCCTGGTGCATAACCACTGTCATGGCGCCCTTCCACCACAAGATGGCACACAACTCTCTTCTTTCGGGACAGAACAGTCCGCGCCACAGCCAAGTCTGAAACCAGGCATATTTCAAATCAGAGGAAGATGCATTTATTTTTAAAACTGACTTTCTTTTTTTTTTTTTAAAGAATTTATTTATTTATTTGACAGAGTGAGAGACAGCGAGAGAGGGAGCACAGCAGGGAAAGTGGGGGAGGGAGAAGCAGGCTTCCCGCAGAGCAGGGAGCCCGATGTGGGACTCGATCCCAGGACTCTGGGATCACGACCTGAGCCCAAGGCAGACACTCAACAACTGAGCCACCCAGGTGCCCCGCACTTATTTTCAAAAGTTGCCCCCTTCACTCTGAAAAATGGCTGGGACAAAACGACGAGCACAGAAGGAGATTCTGCTTGCCGGAGAGGTGATGGGAGAAAGGAGGCTGCTACTGAGGGTCTCCTCCAGACTTGACCAGACCTTCACGTTCCTGAATTCCTCTTCTACTCCCATAGAGACCTATGTTCCTGATCTCTTTTCCCATAATGACAAGGACATATTTTTCATGTTTTCCTCCATGTTTCTGCTGCTGACCATCCACTTCAGACATTACTTGCTGCTGTTGGGATGCCAGTCCAGGCACAGGGAGTCGATATTATTCTGTCTCACACCTGGAATACAACCAGGCCTGGGTGGCAGCCCTGCCCCTCCTCCAAGTTGTGGCTTCACACAGCCCTCTTCTGACAGGGCCACCATCTTCCTTCCAGATCCTTTCTCCTCGCTGAGATCCATCAGCTGGCAAAAGGCATATTATGGAGCTGAAAGTCATTTGTAATGCCTCCCGAGGAGCTCACACATCTCACTCGAAGAGAGGAGAGTGTTCCCGTGGCCTAAAGTAAGAGAAGCCTGGCACTTCAATCCCATGTCATCGTTATTCCTAGGAAATCTTGAGGAAATGTGGTTCAGACATACAGACAAATCATTGCAACGTAAACCCAAGGGGGTAGGAAGGGTGAGTTTGAGATGATCTCCAAAGGCTGAGTGGAAGATAGCTAGTCCTAGGTGGGCAGAGGTGTGGGGCTGGCAGGAAGGAAAATGTCCTCCACAGACACAACCGCATGCAGGCCTGAGGTGAGGAACAGCAGACGCAAGCAGTGTGCCCAGGTTGTTCTGTGGTGCTAGAGACTGAAACGCAGAGAGTCACTAAGGAAGCCGCCCCCGTGACAGGTGGTTGCTAGACACAGGGGCCTGATGTTCCCTAGTCAAAGGCTGGGCCTCTGGCTCGAGTGATGGACTGAACCCCTGATGAGTTTGACAAAGACTGTGTATGATTTAAATAAATCGTTCTATCTCTGAGGTGAAAGACAGATTAAGAAAAGATATTCCCAAATCCTGGGAAAGTGGTTGGGAAGCCATTGCATTAATTCAGGCGGGAGATGATGTGGGCTGAGCCAGGTCGGTGGTGAAAGCGTAGAAAGGAGCACCGAGAAGGCTCCTGCAGGAGGACTCTGTCAACCAACTGCACGTGAGGCATCAGGGCGACTCCTAAGTGTCTGGCTTACAAGAGTAAGGAGCTGTGGCTTCAGGAGGAAAAGCTGATTTGGAAGGAAGGGGACAAAATAGGATTTGGGCTTGATGAGTCTGGAGTGCTCAGGGGACATCAAGCTGGAGATGACCAGCAGGCAGGTAGTGATAGCCGAAACCTGGTCAAGGGCCTGGAGCAGCGGTATTTACTGGGAGATGGCAACAGAGAAGTGTGGTTAAAACCAAGATGGAGGATGAGACAGTCCTGGAAGTGAAGAGGAAGGAAAGCAGTGGGTTACAGCCTATTCCTTTTAACATTGACAGTGAAGGGATAAGAAGCAGAAGAGAAGTTAACAGAAAGAGAAATCCATCCAGGAGACAGAAAAGGAATGGCAGGGAGGTATAAGTCGAAGCAGGAAAGGGCTTTGACTTCAAATGATTAGAAGGAAGGAGTCCATGGTTTCAGTGCAGTCGAGAGGCCCAGCAAGATCAGGACTGTGGCCTCTCCACACTGCTTGGTGACAAGGAGGTTGCAGAAGGCTGAGGGGCTGGACTGGAGAGCCAAGGGAAGCTGAGAAAGTGAAGACAATGAGAGCAGATAGCATTTTGCGTGGCACAGGCTGAGAAAGGGAAAGAGAGGTGGGAGATGGGATGGTGACTGTGGGGTGAGCAGTCGGCCGGGCTGAACTGAATATAGGAAAAGAACCTTCTGTTATTCGCTTGATTTTAAAGTACGTGCATTTTTTATTTTTTACTTTTTATTTTAAAATCATTATAGATTCCCAGGAAGTTGCAAAAACAGGGCAGAGAAGTTCTAGGTATCCACCCCCCAGATTTACCCACAAGGAACATCTTAGGTTGCCGAAGCTGAGAGTCTCCAAACCAGGAAATTGACATTGACACTGACAAGTAGACCTTATTCAAATGTTAACAGTTTTTACAGGCACTTAGTGTGTCTAACTAGTTCTGTGCAACTTCATCATTGGCCTGGATTTGTGTCACCCCCACAATCAAATACAGAACTGTTCCGTCACCACAAAGAACTCCATCATGGTGCCCCAACCCCAGAGACCACGAATCATTATAACTGTCATTTCAAAAATATGATAGAAATGGCACCACAGAGAATGTAACATTTAGAGATCAGCTTTTGTTCACTCAGCCTAACGTCCTTGAGACCATCAGTGTTGTTGTAAATATCGAGAGTTCATTTTTAATTACTGGATAGTATCCCGTTGGATGGAAATACCACTCAGTTCAGCCATTCACTTCTTTGAAAGACATTTGTGTTGTTTTCAGTTTGGGCCTCTTACCCAGACAGGTGCTGTGGACATTGTGTAGTAGTAGGGCAGAGGTTTGGGGGATGTTCGTTTACATTTCTCTGGCATATTTGCCATTTTTGTATCATATGGTAAATGTATGTCTACTTTTATAAGAAACTACCAATTGCTTTCCAGAAGAGTGTGCCATTTTACATTCCCACTAGCAATTTTTGAGCGATCCAATTGTTCCATAATCTCACCAGCATTTGGTATTGTCGGTATTTTTTATTTTAGCATTTCTAATGGGTACAAGACATAGGATGCTTTTATTGTGTTGTGTTGTATTTGTTTGCAGGTTTGCTAGCAAAAGGTGAGCCTCTGACAAGTTCATGGGCTGAAGGGAAGGAATGAGCAGAGATAAGGAATTGAGGGTCTAGGGGAACAGAGACTAGTGAACGTGGTCTGGAGGAGAAGGAAGGAAGATGGGGGTGGAATGAGCTTTGGCAGCAAGATGTGTGCCTTATTCTCTGACCCTGGAGGAAAGAATGTCAGGATGGCTAAGTGGGTAGGGAGAAGCTGTCAGTGAGAGGTTAAGAAGTTGACTCTAAGCAACACAGCAGCAGAAGCAAGATGAGAAGTGGAAGGCCCTGGGGATCATTATCACCTGGGGAAGAGCTTGGGCCTGGGTGCTGGTACCAGGGCTGCCCAACCCCCTCACCAGCTACCTGACCTGGGGCACGCTATCTGATCCCCCCCAAATACTCCGTGTCCTCATTTATAAAATGGGGATGATAATAGGTTCTCCCTCATAGGGTTATCGTGAGACTCGTGTAAGGTTCTATGCATGCTATGAATGGAGAGTGGCAGTGAAGATGCTCACACAGCAAATCAAAGAATTAAATATGCCAGGGAAATTCATGGTCCAACTAGTTCGATAATTTTTGGTTTATATGTCTTTCTACTACCTCCCACAAGGCTGAAAATAACTTGAGGGTACTTTTCTTTGTCTTCCTAGCATCAAGTGTCATGCCTTCTTCCTAGAGGGCCCTCAGTAAAATTTGTGAAATTGACTGAATAAATGAGTTGCAGTCAACCGGAAAACAGCTCAGACTCCTTGACCCTCAGGCTGCCTTCCCCTTCAGCACACTATCCCTGGGTGGAGGGGGAGGAGGTGAGAGACTCTCACTTCTGTGCTTGCTAGTCTGCTACACCAATCTTTCTCTGGGACCACCAGACAAAAGAATAATGATTCTTCGAATTGGGCTCTATAATTCAGTTCTGAAAATGCAAAAGTATATTACTCACGATTAAAGTCAAGTGATTTATTTCTGTTGGTTACAACTTACCGAGAATTTAAAAAGGAAAAGCAGAGGGGCGCCTGGGTGGCTCACTCCACTAAGTGTCTGCCTTGGGCTCAAGTCATGATTCCCGGGTGATGGGTTCAAGCCCCACATCGCACGGGGTTCCCTGCTTAGCGCCGGGGTGGGGAGCGGGCTGCTTCTCCCTCTCTCCCTCCCTCTGCCCCACCCTACCTCCTGCTCTCTCTCTTTCAAATAAATAAATAAATAAATAAATAAATAAATAAATAAATAAATAAATAAATAAATAAATAAATAAAATCTTAAAAAAAAAAGGAAAAGGAGAGAAAGATCGATTGTCAGAGAGATTTCTTTGAATTACCTGTTTTTAGGACCGTCTCGCGTCCTGGGAGGGACCAAACTTCAGCTAGTTCAACAGGTGCAGAGTCGGAGGGCTGAGTAGGCGGCCGGGAGCCAGAGAGGGCGGAGTTGGGGGTGGTGGAGTGGCAGTGGGGCCAGCTGGCTGCTCGCTCAGTGGGTTCAGGTGCGCAGTATGGGGGAGGGGCTCATACCAGCCAGGCTCACCAGGGAAGCGCGGCGGCCACAGCACACCTGTGTCTGGTCGCGTTTTTTAAACCTTGGTCTTCGCCCCAACCTTTAAAAAAATGATTGTAAAAACACCCAGCTTCCTGTCCATCTCTTCTCTCTCTCTCCTCCCTCGCTCAGATAAGATATGGGGCTAACTAACAAGGGGCCTGCAGACGTTCCGGGGGTGGGGGGCAGCTCCAGCAAGATGAGTGAGTCACGGAGGCAACACAGGAATTTGGAAAATCCGTGAACTGCATACCACCCCCCGCCCCCGCCTCAAATCCTTCCAGTCTTGGCAATTGCGCCTCTGCAAGCACAGGTGAAGTTAACTTTCCCGGAACCTCCACGAGCCCCAAGCCCTGGGTCCTTCCTGCCGAGCCACTCGCTCTGACCGCCAGGGGGCAGGCCTCGGCCAAGAACGCGCTGGGACACCCCAAGGCTGAGCTTGGGGGGGACCCCGCTCTCCCTCCCGCTCCGCCCCGCCAGCTGGGCGGACAGCGCCCCCAGACTCAGCCCCGCGCGTCCCGCACTGGCCTGTGGGATTCCTTCCCCATTTGTCACAGAGGCTGCCCGGGAGTTGAGTTAGGCCCGCGAGGGAATCATTCCCTCTTTTCCATTTGAGTTTGGGAACCACGCACCTAAGAATTACGTGGGGGTGGTGGGAGACAGCGCTTATTCCGGGTCCTGATTCTGGAGACTGACTCTCTGGGTGGGGGATTTAGGCCCAAGAATCTGCATTGTATGCAACCTTTTTGAGGGTTCTGAGACAGGTGGTGCAGGAACACACTTTGACGAGACAGTGCCTTAAGCGGTTCAAACCAGGACAATCCGTCCATGGAGGGATTTGGCTTTGTGTCTAGCCCAGGACTTAAGCAGGCCGATGCGATGAGGCGTCAGATGCGTGGTCTCCGGCCACGTGAAAGAATGCCCAAGACGGGGCTGAAGGAGGCTGAGGATGAAGGGAAATTCTTACTACTGGTCCCAGATGAAGAATACTGCTGCTCGCCCAGCCCTGTCCTGATGTCCTTCATGCCCTCTGTTCCTTCTGGTCATTTCTGGGCACTGGTTTCCTTTTATCATCCTCTTCGATGTGCCTCCCTCCTCCTCTTTGCTCAGAAAAAGCATCCTGGATTAGAGGCCGCTAAGCCCTCTGCTCGGGATAATGCTTGCTGTCCTTCATTGGTGCTAAGACACAGTCTACCACATGAGCCTCTTGATGGACTAACAGCTCTTCAGGGAGAAGTGGGAGTGAGATAGGGCATCAAATATGCTCATCGGTCCAGTCCCAGACCAATACAAAATGTGTTTGAGAATTGAGAAAGGTTTCTTCTTCTCATGATCAAATGTTACTTTATTCGTTCAACTCAAATTCATAGAGAACCTTCTGTCCAAGAGCCTGTTGGAAGGGGTGAGCCAGGTTCCTAATGTCACCCTCACAATGCTGCTACCATGGTGTAGGAGGCAAGAGATGAGAGCATAATAATTGAATCAGTGAATCACAGAGTTGGAGATGTGACCAGTGCTAGGAAAGAAAGAAATAGGGTGATATGGCAGAGACGCAACGGAGGGGCCAATTTCAGCTGGGTGTTCAAGGACGAACTTTCTGAGGACGGGTCACAGAATTGAGGTTGGAAAGAAGAGAAGGACCTAAAGTGGAACATTCCAGGTAGAGAGTGCTTTCTTGTAGTTTCAACCAAGTCCACCAGGTGCCTTGGCCCATGGCGGCGAAACTTGCTCTCGTTGCTTAACTCAGCATTTCCTGGACACCCTTTTTGAGTCACGTGACGCTACCTGGTGAGGATGCGGGTGTGAACGAGAATGCCGTGGCTTCTTCCCTCCCAAAGTTTATAACCTGGTGCAATTCTTAATGATAAGGCTCTGCTGAGGCTCAGTTCCTAAATTTGCCATTAATCTTCGTTATAGATGATTTATTTTAGATTTTGGTTTAGTGTGGCCCTGCTGGGGAGGCCTTTGTGACTGCAAATACCAAAACCCAAAGGGGAAATCATCCCGGGGGTTGGGGCGGGGGGGTTGTCCCAAAAACCTGAATGGGCTGTCTGGTGGTGCAGATTAAAAAAAAAAAAATCCAGCCATCACAGCCTGCCCATTTTGCGGGGGAGGGAAGTTTTCTTGGCTCTCTAGCCTTCCCTTCATACCATCGCATCTCACCAGTTCTGGGTAAGAAGACAGATTGGGTTCCCAAAGCAGAGCCGGGTCTTTCCTCGCTGAATCCCGCCAGGTCGGGACTGTCATTTGGGCCGCCATCTATCGGTGTTGAGCAGAAGCGCAACGGCTGGGGCGGCCCGCACTTCCCCAGACTTTGGAGGCTGTCAAAGGGGAAAGAACGATTTGTGCTTGAACCTCTCAGTGGCCTTTCTGAATTTCTCACTGAAGATAAACAATGCTATAGAAGCGGCAACAATCTATAGGAGCTCTTTGCTCCCACCCTTCCCAGGAAGCCTCTGCTTCTCCTATAGCATTAATTTGCAACTGCCAGATGCTGTCAACCCTCCCTGGCAAAAAGAGTTTTACCCTGGGTTTCAGAAAGATCCTACTGCATCTGAATTGCTACTGAAGAAGGAAGAAGAGAAAGCTGAAGTAAGAGAGGACTTCCCTGGGGCCCCCGCGCAGGAGTGGTCTGGAATGGTCTGGAAGCAGCAGAGCCGGGCCTCTAGGGGAGGATAGAGGAATGAGTGGGCACTGCAGAATCCTGGGCCTCCCCCCTACAGGTTCTGATGGGCTGGTGGGCTTTTAGGCCTGGAAATAGATCTGTCTTTTAAAAAAAGCTTCTTTGGAGCTTCTGACACTTATTCAGGTTTGTGGACACTTGACTGAGGGCATAGACCCATCAACAGTCTTCTACTTACAGTCATCTCCCATGCTGACATCCTCTGTGTCTCCACCCACTCCCTCCGCATGCAAGGCCTCAGGTTCCGTCTTCTGCCCCACTTTTTGTCTTAGCCCCTGGAGGCCGGGGGGCTGAAACCTGAGTCAGCCCCAATCCCATGCCAGGTGGAGCAATTGACTTGAGCCGTTTCAATAAAGGCTTTAAGTTACCAGACACCCATCTGCTGGCTGTTCTCCCCAAGGAAACGGGAGCCAGATCACTTTCACTGGGCATCGACCCCACATGTCCCAATGTACAGGGAAAAGGGAGATTCATCCCGGCCTTCTGGTGCTTTCACTACAAACAACTCCCATGTGGTTGCCTGAGGTCTTTTTTCATTAATAGCCCAACACCTCCCAGAATAGCCTGCAGGCGTTGTCAGAAAGAGTCCAAGCCCAGAGGAACAGCCTCCCTCTTCCCTTCCACCTCTTGGGTTGGTGCCCACATTGTGTTCTGTTCTTTGGAGATCAACTTAACAGCCCACTCCTCAAAACAAAGCCTGACTCCCCACCCTTCTTGCTTCCATGTGCTGATCCTTTTCTCTTTATGGTCTCTGGGAACCCAGGGTTCTTTGCTAGTGATTGAAATCAGTTTTATTTTCTTAAAAAGAATTTTTTAAAGTAATAGATCTATAAAGCCTCTAACAAAAAAGAGCAGTTTCCTCTTCCCTCCCCAGATGCTAACACTTTGAGTTCTTGAGGTGGTTCTAGAAGAAAAGTATTTGCCTCCATATTTTCAAGTAACATTCTCATAATGCTTGTATACTGTTGTTTTGTTTGTTTGTTTGTTTGTTTTCCAATTTGGGATATTATCTGCCAGCTTCCTATTATGGAAGATAAGATACCACTTAGTACACCCAGTCACTCTCTCTCTTCTAAGACTAGAGGTTCTCTGGACCTAAGAGAGCTTAAAAAGCAAGTCTTTTAAATATTGAAAGAGAAGTGCTCTTCAGTACTATACCCAGCAAAGATCAAAAACAAAATTTCAAATTTCAAAAACAAAAATGAAATAAAAACTTTTTTTTTAAAGGCTTGGCAATAATTTTATTTTTAGATTTATGGGCACCGGAATATTCCTGTGGCAGAAATGAAATTTAACAGATAAGCATACATACTTGTGTTTCAACATGTAAATTACATATTTGCATTTCTTCCCAAAACTTGGTTTCAGCATCAGAACTGAAATAAAAACTTTTGTAGGCTTACAAAAGCTGAAAGAATTCAACACCAATAGATGTGTATAAGAAATGTCAATGGAACTCTTTCAGGCAAAAAGAAAATGCCAGATGAAAAAATTTATTTGCACAAAAAAAAGAAGAGTACCAGAATATGTGGGTAAATATAAAACACATTTTTTTTCATATTTTAAGTCTCCTTTTAAAAATAACTGACCATTTAAAGCAAAAATAAAAACAATGCTTTGAAGTTTATAACATATGTAAAAAGTCAAATGGGCCACAACTGCAAAGGACCAGGAAAAGGAAGCAAGTATTCTGTTGTAAGTTTCTTATACTATATTTGAAGTGATGTAATATTATTTACAGGTAGATTATGAGAGTCTAAGATGTACACTATAAACTTTAAAGCAACCACTACAAAACAAAACAAGAAGCGTAAGAGAGAAAATGAAATAAAAATCTTTAAGGCCAAAGAGGGCAAAGAGGAAAAGAGGACCAAAGAAGAGGACAAGTAAAAACAAATAGAACATTGGTACATTTAAACCCAATCATACCAATAACCAATTAAATGCAGAATTCACTGAAGACACTTATTTACAAGGAATAGCCCAGAACTTTTTGAAATACAGACACAATAAGAACATTTTTTTCCAGAGGCAAAAAAAAAAACAAAAAAAAAAAAACCACCATAGAATTCCTGTTATTAATGAGAGTGATGAAGGCTAGCAAGATGGCAGAGGAGTAGGAGACTAAATTTCATCTGGTCCCAGGAATTCAGCTAGATAGTTCTCAAACCACTCTGAACATCCATGAACTCAACAGGAGATCGAAGAAAAGAATAGCAGCAACTCTATGAATGGAAAAGTGACCACTTTCTGGAATTTTCAGGTCTCTTCTGATTTGTTTAGTGTATTTTTTTCTGGAGTCATTGCTACCCTTTTAGCATTTTGTTCTCTCGTCCATCTATTCTTCTCTGGACAAAATGACAAAACAGAAAAACTCACCTCAAAAAAAAAAAAAAAAAAAAAAAAAAGAACAAGAGGCGATACCAACTGCCAGGGACTTAATCCATACGGACATTAGTAAGATGTTGGAACTAGAGTTCAGAATAACGATTATAAAGATACTAGCTGGGCTTGAAAAAAGCATAGGAGATACCAGATAATCCCTTTCTGGAGAAATAAAGTCTAACCAAGTAAATATCAAAAAGGCTACTAATGAGGTTCAATAAAAAAATGGAGGCTCTAACTACCAGGATAAATGAGGCAGAAGAGAGAATTAGTGATCTAGAAGACCATATGACAGCAAATAAGAAGTTGAGAAAAAGAGAGACAAATAACTACTGGATCATGAGGGGAGAATTTGAGAGATAAGTAACGCCATAAGATAAAACAATATTAGAATAACTGGGATTCCAGAAGATGAAGAAAGAGAGAGGGGCAGAAGCTATATTGGAACAAATTATAGTGGAGAACTTCCTAATTTGGGGAAGAAAACAGCCATCAAGATCCAGGAGGCACAGAGAAACCACTTCAAAATCAATAAAATAGGTCAACACCCCAACATCCAATAGTAAAAGTTACAAATCTCAGAGACAAAGAGAAAATCCTGAAGGCAGCAAGTTAAGAGATCTATAACTCACAATGGGAGAAACATTAGATTGGCAGCAGACCTATTCACAGAGACCTGGCAGGCCAGAAAGGACAGGCATGATATATTCAGAGCACTAAATGAGAAAAATATACAGCCAAGAATACTATATACAGCTATTGAAAATAGAAGGTGAGATAAAAAGCTTCCAGGACAAACAGATATTAAAAGAATTTGCAAACACCAAACTAGCCCTATAGGAAGTATTGAAAGGGGTCCTCTAAGCAAAGAGAGAGCCTAAAAGTAACATAGACCAGAAAGGAACAGAGACAATATACAGTAACAGTTACCTTACAGACAATACAATGGAACTAAATTCATATCTTTCAATAGTTACCCTGAATGTAAATGGGCTTAAATGCCCCAATCAAAAGACACAGGGTATCAGACTGGATAAAAAAAACAAGACCCATCAATATACTGTCTGCCAAAGACTCATTTTAGACCCAAAGACCCCTCCAGATTTAAAGTGAGGGGGTGGAAAACAATTTACCATGCTAATGGAAATCAAAAGAAGGCTGGAGTGGCAATCCTAATATCAAGCAAATTAGATTTTAAACCAAAGACTATAGTAAGAGATGATGAAGGACATTACATCATAAAGAGTCTGTCCAACAAGAAGATCAAACAATTTTAAATATCTATGCCCCTAACATGGGAGTAGCCAATTATATAAACCAATTAACAACAAAACCAAAGAAACACATTGACAATAATGCAATAATAGTAGGGGGCTTTAACACCCCCCCCCTTACTAAAATGGACAGATCATCTAAGCAAAAGATCAACAAGGAAATAAAGGCTTTAAATGACACACTGGACCAGATGGACATCACAGATATATTCAGAACATTCCATCCCAAAGTAACAGAATACACATTTTTCTCTAGTGCAAATGGGACATTCTCCAGGATAGATGACATCCTGGGTCACAAATCAGGTCTCAATCAGTACCAAAAGATTGGGACCATTCCCTGTATATTTACAGACCAAAATGCTTTGAAATTTGAACTCAACCACAAGAGGAAAGTTGGAAAGAACTCAAATATATATACGCTAAAGAGCATCCTATTAAAGAATGAATGGATCAACCAGGAAATTAAAGAAGAATTTAAAAACTTCATGGAAACAAATGAAAATGAAAACACAACTACTCAAAATCTTTGGGACACAGCAAAGGCGGTGCTGAGAGGAAAGTATATAGCAATACAAGCCTTTCTCAAAAAACAAGAAAGGTCTCAAGGGCCTAAAAAAGCTGGAGAAAGAACAGCAAATAAAGCCTGACTACAGCAGGAGAAGAGAAATAATAAAGATCAGAGCAGAAAACCAATGAAATAGAAGCCAGAAGAACAGTAGAACAGTAGAAGTGATCAACGAAACTAGGAGCTGGGTCTTTGAAAAAAATCAATAAGATTGTTAACCCCCTGGCCAGAGTTATCAAAAAAGAAAAGAGGAAGGACCCAAATTAATAAAATCATGAATCAAAGAGGAGAGATCACAGCCAACACCAAGGAAATACAAACAATTATAAGAACATATTATGAGGAACAATACACCAGCAAATTTGATAATCTGGAAAAAATGGATGCATTCCTAGAGATGTATGAACTACCAAAACTGAACCAGGAAGAAATAGAAAACCCGAACAACCCCATAACCAGTAAGGAGATTGAAGCAGTAATCAAAACTCTCCCAACAAACAAGATTCCTGGACCAGATGCCTTCCTAGGGGAATTCTAAAGAATTTACAAACATGTAAATTCTACCAAACAGAAGAATGAAACTGGACCATTCCCTTACACCATACACAATTCTCCTGAAACTGTTCTAAAAAAATAGAAATGGAAGGAAAACTTCCAAACTCATTTTATGAGGCCAGCATTACCTTGATCCCAAAACCGGACAAAGACCCCATCAAAAAGGAGAATTATGGACCAATATCTTTAGTGAATGCAGATGCAGAAATTCTCACCAAAATACTGGCTAACAGGACCCAATGGTATATTAAAAGGATTATTCACCATGACCAAGTTGGATTTATTCCTGGGCTGCAGGGTTGTTCAACATCCACAAATCAATCAATGTGATACAATACATTAATAAAAGAAAGAACAAGAACCATTTGATAGTCTCAGTAGATGCAGAAAAAGCATTTGACAGAGTACAGCATCCTTTCTTGATTAAAATTCTTCACAGTGTAGGGATAAAGGGTACATACCACAATATCATAAAAGCCACTGATGAAAAACCCAGAGCAAATATCATTCTCCATGGGGGAAAACTGAAAACTTTTTCCCTAAGTCAGGAACATGGCAGGACTATCCACTATCACCACTGCTATTCAACATAGTACTAGAAGTCCTAGCCTTAGCAATCAGACAACAAAATGAAATCAAAGGCATCTGAATCAATTCAGCAAAGAAGTCATACTCTCACTCTTTGCAGATGATATGATATTTTATGTGGAAAACGTAAAAGACTCCACTCCAAAACTGCTAGAACTCATACAGGAATTAAGGAAAGTATCAGGATGTAAAATCAATGCATGGAAATCAGCATTTCTATACACCAACAATAAGACAGAAGAAATCGAAATTAAGGAATCAGTCCCCTTTACAATTGCACCCAAAACCATAAGATATCTAGGAATAAATCTAACCAAAGAGGCAAAGAATCTGTGCTCAGAAAACTATAAAATATTCATGAAAGAAACTGAGGAAGACACAAAGAAATGGAAAAACATTCCATGCTCATGGATTAGAAGAATATTATGAAAATGTCTCTTCTACCTAGAGCAATCTACATATTTAATGCAATCCCTATCAAAATACCATCAAGTTTTTTCAAAGAAATGGAACAAATAATCCCAAAATTTATGTGGAACCAGAAAAGACCCTGAATAGCCAGAGGAATGTTGAAAAAGAAAAGCAAAGCTGGTGGTATCCCAATTCCAGACTTTAAGCTCTGTTACAAAGCTGTAATCATGAAGACAGAATGGTGCTGGCACAAAAACAGACACATAGATCAATGGAATAAAATAGAGAGCCCAGAATTGGGCCCTCAACTCTATGGTCAACTAATCTTCAACAAAGCAGCAAAAAATGTCCAATGGAAAAAAGATAGTCTCTTCAAGAAACGATGTTGGAAAAATTGGACAACCACATGCAGAAGAATGAAACTGGACCATTCCCTTACACCATACACAAAAATAGACTCAAAATGGATGAACGACCTCAATGTGAGACAGGAATCCATCAAAACCCTTGAGGAGAACACAGGCAGCAACCTCTTCAACTGAAGCCGCAGCAACTTCTTCCTAGAAACATTGCCAAAGGCGAGGGAAGCAAGGGCAAAAATGAACTACTTGGGACTTCATCAAGAACAGGGACCCAAGCAGAACTCTCTCCAGGCAGTAAACTGGGACAATGACAAGGCTCGCCCTGTTTTTCTCCTCTCGGAGCTGACTCTGCTACACTGTCTACTGTTGAAATTTAAAAAAATATTTCTTAGATATGTTTTCCTTTTATAAATTTGTTTAAGGTGAGAGGGTAAAACTGGTCCTATTACTCCATCCTGGTTAAGATATTTCATTGTTGGGATTTAATTGATGGGAAAAATTGATCTCCTATTTTTGAGTCTTTCCTCTTAACAACATGGGGTATTAATTTAGACCTTCTTTTAATTTCTCCAGTGACTTTGTGGTCTTCCACGTTCACTTAGCTGTCACATATAAAGGCCCTTATAGAGGCTCCTTCATTTATTTCTTAGCATCTTATTTAGACCCTGTAGCAATGTAAAGATAGAATCTAAATAAGACCCTGGGGTTTCTGCTTCTACAAGTATCTCCTAGACCCATCCTCTTTCCCATACCTGCAGATCAGTAGAGGGCCTGTGACTTGACCTTTGGGGTTGGCTTCATTCCAGCTGACTCTTTCATGATGGTAGAGCGGGGATGGGCAGCTGTGGACTGGGGCTTGGGCTGGTGCTTGGGCTGGTGCTTGGGAAAACCCTAGAAGCATTCCTCATGGAACCCCAAAGTAGAAACTGAGTTAGAAGTGTACCTGGGTAGCTCAGTTGTTAAATGTCTGCCTTTGGCTCAGGTCATGATGCCAGGGTCCTGGGATTGAGCCCCACATTGGGCTCCCTGATCTCTGGGGAGCCTGCTTCTCCCTTTCCTACACCCCCTGCTTGTGTTCCTTCTCTTGCTATCTCTGTCAACACATAAATTAATAATTAATTAAATAAATTTAAAAAATCTTTAAAAAAAGAAACTGACTTAGAGCGGGTTCATTTTGGCATGGCTTGGCTGAAGCTTTTTCCTACTTTTTTTTTTTTAAGTAGGCTCCACACCCAGTGCAGAGCCCAATGTGGGGCTTGAACTCATGACCCTGAGATCAAGACCTGAGCTGAAAACGATCATCAGACACTTAACCAACTGAGCCACCCGGACTACCTGCTTTTTTCTACATTTATCTACACTTGGGCATAGATGTGCTCTGAGAAGTAAAACCTAAAGATTGAATTATACGTCTTTCTGTATCTGGTTGTGGGGTCACTCTACCTTCTTTGTACTCTGGGTCTCTTTGTTGATGGTTACTAATATGCAGAAAAAAATCACCTCCAATAATATCTCTGGGATAAACATGCATTTGAGGGCAAGTTAGGGAAGTTGGGGATGTTGTGTTGTAAACACCAAGCAAGGAATTTAGAAGCAAACTTGGAACATAATTCCTTTCTAAGTTAAGAACTACCTGTTTTTATGAAATCCATCTCTTGTCATAATGACAGTAATAAAATGAGGAGACTTTAACTGACTACAGTTGACACTAGATGGGTAAACACCCATCCTATGCAATGAGCTGGTTAATTATAGCTGTACCCTGTTTATAGACCTTCGATTAATCTCTTGAGAGTATATAACTCTATCACCCACAATATCTCATGGCATCTGAGCAGGACTTTTCAGAGGTCAGACTCCTCCATTAACTCAAACTAATGTCTTAAGAATCAAAGGGCTAGGCGGAAGTTAGCTTACTTTTATTCACCCTCCTCTTTATATAAGGTAGCAATCATGACCTTTATATAAGGTAGCGATCGCCTTTTATAAAGCGTCAGAGAAGTGATGAAGCAAATAAAAGTGACAGGGAGGAGATCTTCGAGTATTTCATGGAACTCACATCACTTCCACTCTTATACTTGGCAAAACAATTATACGTATGTACCACCCAGCTTTCTAGAATGTGGGTGTATTCAGACTTCCCGAAACGGTGAGTTCCGTGGACTTGAACACTGTCCATGCTCTGACCTCCCTGTATTGGTAAAAATAATGTCACTCTCATAAAACGCAATAAACCAAGACACCCTGGCGAGGCAACTCAGCCCAAGTGTGGATGCCGGCTCAGCTGCTCAGGCTCACCCGCAGAACGACGGGTCGGCACCCTGATGCACACTGGCATCACTGGCCGAGCTTCTCGGTAGAACCATGCCCACTCAGACGGAGTAAATCAGGAGCTGTGGTCCAGGCCCTGGACACTGCTGTTTTAAGTTCTGCTGGTCACCCTTATGTGAAGCCCAGCTTGAGAGCTGCTGCCTCCACATGAGAGTGGTGGTGGTCATGGAGCCAATAGTTAACACTCAAAGCATTCATGCAGAGTAGATTTTAATTCATTATATAAAGCGGTAGTGAACTTTTTGGTCTTCCCAAGGATGTCACTAAGTATGGAAAACTTGCCTCTTTCTCTCATGTTTAGCTTAGAAGGTGATGTGTCTGTGTGTGAGACAGAGAGGGAAGGACAGAGAGAGGGAGAGGGGAGAGAGAATGAGAGAGACGGGGAGGGCGGCATAGCTCCGTAATGTCTGAATTTTTCTTCTCTCTGTGGCCACATCCTTTCTCAGGTCATCATCTCTCCAGTCCTGCTCCCCTCTCCCTACCTTCTAGCAGCACTGATCCCATTCTTCCTCTCAAATGTGTCCCTCCTTTTTTTTTTTTTTTTAAAGATTTATTTATTTATTTATTTATTTATTTGACAGAGAGAGAGCACAAGCAGGCAGAGAGGCAGGCAGAGAGAGAGGAGGAAGCAGGCTCCCTGCTGAGCAGAGAGCCCGATGCGGGGCTCGATCCCAGGACCCTGGATCTTGACCTGAGCTGAAGGCAGCGGCTTAACCCACTGAGCCACCCAGGCGCCCCTGTGTCCCTCCTTTTATCATCCCCTTTAGTGGCACCCTGTCCAGAGGAAAACTCAGCATCCTCCTCTGGGCACCAAGGGCCTTTCATAACTAGTCTGGAGAGAGTTGTTGCTCAAGCCCAAATGTCGCTGAGTGAGCGCTGTTGTCTCTGGCTTCTCATCTTTGAGCGGTCGGTTTGTACCTCACTCTAACCTGCCGGAAGTTCCCTCTCAAGGCTCTTCCTCTGAGTAAAACCTTTGTTCTTTCCACCTTCCACTTCCTACCCACCCCCAGCTCTTCACTGTTTTTGCACCAGAGCAATACCCAAATAATCCTACCACAGGTCTGGTATAGGGGGAGCTCAAAAAAACAGTGTGCAAGCGAATAAATTTCACTTCTTGCAGTAGCAAAATTGTAAGTATGTCTTCCATATTAGATTGTGAGCTTTCTCTAAGTGCAGTGGGTAACACAGTATAGGTAGTAGAGAAAGCAAAGCTTTCGGAGGTGGATTTGGGTTGCAAATGCTGCCCAAGATTTAAGAGCTGTAGGGTGTTGAGGAAGTCTGTTTCCTTGGCTATAAAATGAGTTGACTCCCTGAAGGGTTGTGAAGATTAGACATGGCGTGTGTCGTGTCAGCTACACAGCAGGTGACCAGAAACTTAACTCACAATTTACCAGGGGCACTGCAAAATCCATGAGTAACACTAGAAAGCTTGTCTTTTGGATTGTATGCTTCCAAATGGTCACGATTCTATGCAAGTTACATGTTGGTTAGAAGATTTGAAAACACTCCTCTTTCCCACCTTCGTCCTCAGGGGCATATTGTAACTATTACCTTATTGAATCCCCCCAAAATGGCCCTCGGAATTATTAATCCTACTGCAGGCAAGAAAACCGGAGTAATGGGAAGATCATGGCCATCCTTTCACAAGGCCGCCCGGGCTCTTCAGACCCCGGTCTACTGACCCTAAGTGCAGGTCCAGGCTCGAACCTTGATTGCACATGGCCCTCACCTTCATCCTGGGGACTGCCTTTGAAATTTAACCCCTTACTTTTTACAACTGGAAATTCAACACTCCAAAGATGATTATTTTGTGGGCAAAACTAAGGTGATTATTTTCATTTAAAAAATGAAAACCATTCTTTACTGAGTGCTTTCAGCCCCTCAGTGTGGACATGCCTAGCAGCTGGCTGCCACGGCCTCTTGGAGCCTTGGTTCCTTCATCTCTAACTTGGGAATAAAACTGGCACCTGCCTTATATGCATATGAGGATTAAAGGAGTTGATCCGTGAACTCCTAGCATGCATGGGACGGGCACAGCGTGTGGCGGGGCTCAGCCTCTGTCCTCACGAGCATCTCCACCAAGAGGCCATCGGCTCGGAGCCCTACCACACCGGGCCTTTAGGAAGTCCCTCCAGGTGCTCTGTTACAGGAAAGAAGGACACAAAGAAAAGATTCACTTCTTAATGCCTCTTGGTTAACTTGAGAACTCTAATTAAAAAAAAAAGGCACTTTAAAGACAAATAAAAAGTAACTTTATTGACTGCTAATCTTACCATGAAATGCCTATAAGAAATCATTACAAAATACTGCAGTTTTCTTTTACACACTTTTGGTATCATCCTAATATGATGATCCTTTCACAGAAAGGATTATTTACAGTTTATGTAGATATAAAGCTCATTGTTGCAAATACAAATGTAGACGTAGAGAGGCCATATGTACCAAACAGGTATACCGACCAGCAACACTATTAACAAATGCAGAATAAATTACAGCTTCATACGTTTCTTTTCCTTTTTTTATTGTTTAAAACAATTTCCAAATACAAAATGTCAGTAACCAAAATGGATTTTCATATACATATATATAATTCTGCTGCAAACAGTGGATCAAAAAGCAAAAACGTTCCTTAGCATGTTTCATTTTTGAAAACCCACTATTCATAAACCCAATTAGAAAGAGGGTGTGCAAAACCACCAACGATGCTGGCAAAACCCTGAAGACCTGATTCTGGTTGAAGTACAGAGAAAAAAGAAAGCACTACATACTTAATTGAAGATGCTTTTGTCTTGATGTTTGCAAGAAACGCTATGAGCTAAGGAAATGCACCACATTGTGATCTGGGCTCTTTTCCATTAAACCTCCCAGGATGTGTCTCTGACGCATCTATACGAAACGGTGGATTATTCAATGACTTACTTGTGAGTGAAGCAGTCAGTAGCTGATCCTTCTACCCTTTTGTACAGAAGACTGAGATCCTTTTGTACATTCGGATATCTGAATCTTTGGTTCTTTTAGAACTTTTGATAAAAGCAAAATAATTTCATGACTATAGAACTCTACAGAACTTGTGTTCCTTTCTCAGTGCTGGGTAAAACTGATCTGCCTGGGCTTGGAGGGCACACACTGCCCAGTGGGTGCACATGTACGTGGGGGTGTGCAAGGGGCAGCACAAAGGCGGGGCTGGCCCGTGTTCTCCACGCGTTCATCATACCGACTCCCACCCATGCGGAACACCGCATTTTCTGCTGTACCCAAAATCTATTTCTTTGTTACCTGAAAACTTAATCTTGTATAAAAATATGACTGTTTCTTTAGAAAATAATATATAGTTTTTTTTTTTTAAGAAAACCTGGCAGATAGAAAAAATGGTATATCAAAATATGGTAAACAAATGTTGTAAAATACGAAATCATTACAAACATCTCATAGAAAGACACGTTGTGCTAAAGTTCTCTCCCTAAGTGCGAACAACATTGTTACTATACATCTAAAGGTTAACAGATTCACTCTCCTGGACCTGGTTTCATTCTATATCTTAACAGCAGTGGCAGTAACTGTCTTAGAAATGGCCCTCTCTTAAACCGCTAACATTTTCTGTACACTTAAACTTCGAAATTAACAGAAAGACACCCTCTGCAGCCGTGGTTTTAAACCCCAATGCGTATTAGCTCCATTTGGAGAGCTTTAAAGGAAAAGGCAAGGGCACCTGGAACTTGCCGCAACAGACTGAGTTTATTGGCCAGAAGTGGGATCCAGACATTGTCACTTTTTTTTAAAGCTCCCCAAATAATTCTATTGTGCAACCAGGGCTGAGGATCACAGCAAAAGACCCGTGAGAAAACAGTCATTCTTAACTTGACATATATTAACTGATTGTCTGTAGGTATCATTCATTCAGCAACACATTCTCCATGTTTAACAAGAAAGACCATGTACACAAAAACAGTCCTGGAAGCCAAGAAGAAGAGTCAGTAAGCGTTAAACACATATAAACACACGCAATCTCCGGTATTTATATATGTATAACATATACGCACAGTTATGGTATTTTGGTTAAGCAGAAACTAGCATTACCGTAATTGGTTCTTGATTAAAACAAAACAAACAAAACACCAAGCACAAACATTTTCTAAGACATTTCCATAGTTTTAACAGAAACTCGTTTTGTAAATGCCACAAAATGCACAGACATGAACACCACTGATCAGTTTTTCTGAGGAGAAACTCTGCTGGGTCCTAGAGCTTTCAGGGAGAGTAGGAAGAGGACAATGGCACCGAGCAGGCGTGAAGGGGTCACAAGGCATCAAAGCACACAGAGCCTTCTGGTTATTGCTTCATTCCTGTCTTCTGGACCTGGGCTGTGCTTCTGTTACGTCCATGTCTTTGGCTTGCTAGAACTACAGGATTTTGACCACTTTGTTAGTGTTCACTTTGGGACAGCCCCAGAGAGGCGGCAATGGCTACATACTAGGCAACGGTCTCTCCGTTGAAAGGAGAGACTCTTCTCTCTTCCCTCAAACCACGTGTGTGAGGGACTGACCAAAAAAAAAAAAAATTACAAGCAAACAAATAAACCTAACAACATCTTCCACATGATTTTAAAAAATGTGATGTCGTGTAATCAAATGAAAAAACAAAAACGAGGAACAAACACCACGACTCAATGTTCTGAAGGCCTGGTAACCAGTAAAGCACATTTCCTTCCAAAGGATCATGAACTTCTGGGCACTGGTCTTGGTGTACATTCTCTGTAGTTCTTTTATCTCTGTGTGATACTTAAAGTGCAGTTGTCCCAAGGCTTTTATTTCCATCACAAGTATCATCAAGAAAGAGCTATATGTTCTGGGGTGAAGAAAATCTGGCACAATTCCATGGCTTTCCGGCCTCCACCAAACAGCAGGCTGCCCGTGGAGCCAGCTGCGTGCAGACGTACTCTATACAACGAACTCTGGAACTTCATCATGAGTGAGATCCAGAGAAAAGTACTTGCTGGTTCTTTTGACTGGAAAAGCATCTTGGATGTTGACACACTGCTGAGCCAAGCAGCTATTGCAGTACAGGCCTTCCTCATCCAGTTCGTGGCCGCACCCAAAAGTGTAGCTCTGAGCAGTGTCTTGACACAGACCTGCAATGCGCAAGAAGTCTTTCTGGTAAAGTCGGATGTCATCCAGGCTCAAGCTATGTCGATCAGTGGAGGTCTTTGGTTTCCGACATATAGTCTGCAGAATAAGGGAAGGTGAGAACAACTTTAAGAGTATAGACCGAAGTGAAAGGTTAGCAATATTTGCCCTTGTAAAGAGAGAGCTGCAAAATCTTAGAAGGTTATGGAATCTTGTATGTTGGAAAGTGATTTCCAGTCTGAGGTTTCAGGGCCGCTGAGGCCCTGTGGGGAAAATGTCACAGCCACCACTAACAGCAACAAACATTCACCGAGCCCTTAGGTGCAAGGCCCTGACCGTTCAGTCTTCCCATCAGCCCTACAAGGTCAGTGCCATTATTCTCCCTGTTTTACAGATGAATAATCTAAGGCAAAGGAAGTAAATCCAACAGGAACCAACTGTCTCTAGCATCTCAGAAGTCAAGAAATGGTCTTGAAATAGGGCTGGATAGGTAAAGATAGGGCCCAATTTTTTTCTTCCCACTAGAATATGACAATTTAGCATGGTAACATTTTCATGCTGAGGTCTGTTATTATTTTAATAAGAAGTGGGGAAACGAACCAATTATTATTCAAGAAACACAACTTAAAGAAGTGTTTTTTTTTTTTTTTAAACTAGAATTCTTGGATAGAAAAATAATACAAAGTACAGAGAAGGCTGGGAGGCAAGAGTCGGGTCCCGAACACTGTAAGCAGTGTTCTGCCAAATACTTCATACAGCAGGCAGCAGACTTCTAGAACTCATTATCCTAACAAGTGCTACTGGCTGAAAATATAAATAGGTTAAAAAGTGGTTCAGATCATTACATGAATGGAAGATGCTTAATGGGTGATGGAAGGAAATAAGGCATCGTTCCTCTCAACTCAAGAGCTGCTTGAAAATGCACAAGCCAAACTTGTCAGAATAAGTGCTCACGTTTTACTAAAGGCTAAAGTGCTGGGACAGAGAACAGGGTCTGAGCCCAAAAACATTTTATTAGGAACTACCACCTCTGGGCACCCTCTGGAGATGCCAATCGGCTGTACTCAGACAGGCCTCCCAGGGGCCGCCAGGGTCTCCCACATGGAACGCGTTAGGTCCTCTCGGCAGGCACACAGGGGTGCTCCTGCCTTGTGGCTGTGCCTTGTGGCTACGGACATTTCTGTACTGTCAGACCTAAAACCGGGGGTGGAACTGGGGCGGGGGGCGAACCCAGGCAGTGTGACCCTGGAGCTCGTAATCATCATGCTACACATACTACTTTAGAAATGACTCAAAAACATTTAATAAGACAGCAGGTGCGCATTAAGGCTACTTAAATGAGACAGATGGAGAAAAGGGAGGAGAGAACCATACACAGAAGACAAAAAAAAAAAAAAAGAATTTAAAAAAAGACGGAGACAGTCCGAGAGAGAGAGGCATAAAGGGGAGAGCAAGAGAATGCTCAGGAAGAAGATGTGAGGATCAGTTATAGAATAAACCCGGATACTGCAACCACAAGTTCCAGAGTGTTTTATCTTCTGATATGTTAACAGTGTGTAGCCAGTGACCACAGGGTATCAAGCAGCCTCACTCAGCATACTTTGAAAATCCAATCTGGATGGAAAAATCAGAGTGTGGAAACACTTCTGCCACGACACTCCTCACGAGAAAATCCTTCTCCCAGTTGTTGAGGTCAATAAATACACACACACACACACACACACACACACGCACACAGTTAATCTGAAGTCTATAGAGGCTTCCCAGCTACAAAAAGTGTGAAACAAAGTACATAATTTATTCAAATAAAAATCAAATCAAGGATGAATGGAACAAGCAAATAAAATGGACATTAAGCTCTCAACAAAACCGGAATATCCCTATTAAGAATCATTTCCTGAGGGTTTTTAATTATTGCTCATTTATATTAATAGAACTGTGAGTTCTATTTCAAGTTTTCTATAACTTCAGTACCCAATTTAAATTTTCCAATTCCTTCTGTACCTGCGGAAGAGAATCAGTGCTCTGGCCGCGAAGCTTGACGACAGTCTCTGAGGAGCTGGAGGTGGAAGAACTGATTTCTTTCACAATCAACCCTAAAGTAAAACGCAGGGAAAAAAATAGTAAGACCAACGAAGACTTCTTATTAGTCATACCTCTTGCCACATATCTGACATATATGACCACCCAGATCAAAAGGTCAAATATTAGCTGTGACTGAACAATCTGTTACTCTTCCGTGGTGGGCGACCAGGACGGAACACATTCTGTCTCTTGTCTTACAGCAAGTAGGGAGGAGAAGGGTTAAATGTGGGGTTAGAGGACAGGGAGGAGTTTAGAGCCTGAATTTTCTTTCTTTCTTCTTCTTCTTTTTTTTTAAAAAAATACTGTATTTATTTATTGGACAGAGAGAGACACAGGGAGAGAGGGGACACAAGCAGGGGGAGTGCGAAAGGGAGAAGCAGGCAGGGAGCCTGATGCGGGGCTTGATGTCAGGACCCTGGGATCATGACCTGAGCTGAAGGCAGATGCTTAACAACTAAGCTACCCAGGCACCACTAGAGCCTGAATTTTCTAAACAGCAACTTCTAATTAAGGTATTTATGAAGTCAGTGACAAAAAGAAAGACTGTAGGTGAAAAAGCAGTTTATTGCCTAAAGTTCCCTCACGTTCCATAGAGCACAAAGTCTGAACTTAACCCCAGCTGAACCACGACATGGCCTTCTATGTTTGCTTCCCCTTAGATGTGCGGCAGTTTTGTGGGGGCTCTGACCACACGGATCTGGGATAGAACTGGGCCCAGATGAGTCATTACTGTGATTACTGTGTCTGCTGGCCAGTGACATGGCCTCCCTGTGTCATAGTCTCCTCCTGTAAAGTGGGGCTGAAAGCAACATTTAACCCACAGAGTTTAACGATGACTGAAGAGCAAATGCATGGAAAGGGCAAGGGGCTGGTCCTGCCTGCGGGACAACACTCAACTCACAGAACTTCTCGGGCTGATAAGGGCCCTGTGGCACTTGCTTCCTGCAGCAGATCCAACTGGGCAGAGGCCACAAATGGGAGGTCATCCTGAACATGTGGTTCTGGATCTCTGAGAGCAATAGGGCTCCTAATTGCCCTAGCGCTCAAGGACAATCTGCTAATATTTTGGAACTAGAAATTCAGGGCTGAAACTTCCCTCTGTGGCTGTGGTATGTGAGTGAAGCATCAGAAATTAATGTTTCAGAAGATAAAGCTGCTAACAAGAACTGGAGATGGGAGTGAAGATGATCACTGACATTTTTCTTGCAGATCAATGAAGCAAGTCAGTCAAACCCCAGGTCCTCAAGGGTGAATGGTTTCTTAGGTAAAGTACGTTTTCACCTTATAAAAAAAGAAACTTGAGTAATGTGATTTTTATTTAGCTACTGTTAATTACCTCAGAAATGGCCTTTTGTGTTCTATCTTCTAATTCTTTAGAAATGACTCATAAGTGACTAGTATAGACCTTGCATATATTAAGTGTTTGATAATTAGTTCAACTGAAACATGAAAGGAAGACATTCTTGGTTTACATGTAGACAGAAACTCTCAGGTGGATACTTACATCTTGGGGATGATACAGACTGCTTTAGTAGGGGGTCTTTCTCTAGAATATCCTTATATTTTAAAAAGCTTTAACTTAAAAAAAAAATTTATTTATTCATTGGAGAGAAAGACAGAGAGAGCACAAGTGGAGACAGAGGCAGAAGCACACTCCTGGATGAGCCGGGCACCCGAAGTGGGGCTTGGTTCCAGGGCCTGGAGATCATGACCTGAGCCAAAGGCAGACGCTCAACCATCTGAGCCACCCAGGCACCCCAAAGCTTTAAACTTTTAATAAATCCTCCCAGAAAGATGTAGACTGGTGCACTAGGACCTGGAATGGGTCCTTCTGGATTTCCTGGTAAATGTGCTCTTGGCCCTTATGCCTGTAAATAATCTGCTTCCAAACCCAGACTCTGCGTTAGATAAATCAGCATCAAGTCTGGGGCTCAGAACACGAAACTGACATTGCCCAGACTTCTACCACTACTCAATCTGAGCTCCACATTTTAAAAACAATGTTTAAATGCTCAAATTGTAGAGAATTTGGAAAAGTAGGATGACGCAAGAAAGAAAATAAGATCATCTATAACTCCATCATCCAGAGAAAAAGCTATTAGTATTTTTATGTATTTTTTTCATATACATACACACATTTTTATAATTTGAGAGCCTACTGTTAATACAATTTGTGTTGTTTTTCTTGCCTATCTTTCTCACATTATTAAATATCCTTTGAAAATCTCATTAGTTAATAATCGTACAATATTCCAGCATATGGACAGAATAAACATTTCAGTGTTACCTGTTGAGGTTCTTTTTCCTTTTCTTTGTTATTATAAATAATATTTCGGGAAGTGCTTTCATATATAAACCTTTTTAAACAACTATTTTATCTATACTTTATTTCTATTTAAAATTACAAAATCTGGGTGCCTGAGTGGCTCAGTTAAGCGTCTGCCTTCGGCTGAGGTCATAAACCCGGAGTCCTGGGATTGAGTCCCGCATCAGGCTCCCTGCTCCCCAGGGAACCTGCTTCTCCCTCCGCCTCTCGATCTCTCTGTGTCTCTCATGAATAAATAAATAAAATCTTCAGAAAAATAAAATAATTACAAAATGTTATCATAAAAGTTAAACGTAGAAATATATACATAAAAAGCAAAAATCTGTTTCCTTTCCACCGCCTCTTCCCACTGACTCTTTGGTGTGTATTGTTTAGGCAGTTTTCTTTCCACACAAAGACACATGCACACACAAAGAGCACGCACCTATAATATACATATAATTTTAAGTTTATATTTAATATATATTAAAATATATTTATAAGGAAAAGTGTCTATTTAATAAAGCAGATGGGCAAAAAAGCCAAAAAGGGCCAAGTCCAGCACAAGAAGTCTAATGACATGACAGGCCAAGTAGCCTGGTGAATCTGTGTTGGTTCGGCAGAGGGATTCTCTGTAACCACTGTCAGGCCTTCTCCTGGTGGAACATTAGGGGCCACGGTTCCACTAGGTCAGGAGGTAAAATTCTGCAATAAAGGAGCCTCATGCTCTTACAGATTAAATGCCAGGATGAGGGGACCCTGCATGCTGGCCTTGTTCGTCTCTGATTGCTAGCACCTATTGCAGCAGGGAGACCCACTATCGGGGACCATGGGTCTTGACTGAGCCATCGCGGGTCATCCCTATGGTCAACAGGGTCTCTCACTCAAAGCTTGACATGGCTGAGCCATAAGCCCCCGTGCTGTGTCCACGCTGCTGATTCCGAACGCGTGTTTTTGTATGGATCGGAAACCGAGGCGTGAAATGTGACAAGGGCCATTAGGATGGACTGATGCTTAAAAACAAAACCCACAGTGCTGGGTTTTTTTTAGGGTAACATCTTTTACTTCATAGAAATAGTTATATAATAACTATATATATATATATATATATATACACACACACACACACACACTCTCTCTATAGATAGTATATATTTATATAGATATAAATATATTGATCTATATTTATAGATAGTATATATCTACTATATAGATAGTATATATATATAGATAGATAGTATATAGTATATAGATAGTATATAGTATAGATAGTATATAGATAATATATATCTACTATATATTATCTATATATACTATATATTATATATAACTATATTATATTATAGATAGTATATATCTACTATATATATAGTTATTATATAACTATATTCTATAACTATATGTAACTATATTATATATAACTATATATAACTATATTATATAACTATATATAACTATATTATATAACTATATATATAGATAGTATATATATAGATAGTATATATATAGTATAATAACTATATATATAACCCTAGACTAGGGTTCCAGTGAATGTGTGTTCTCTAACAGAGTTAATTGAATACGGAATTTAGTAAGTGTCTTTTTATGTCTACCTTTTTTGACACTTTTTCCTCCAGACTCCTACACCTAGGATGATCTAGTGGGGGAAAACAATACAAAACAAACCCAGAGACCCTCTGTTTCTAGCTGCACAGCATTTGTCCCCCTCATGGACAGGGTTTCGCATCTGTAGAAAGGCTTCTGAGGCCCCTTCTAGAACTATTACAGGAGTCTCTGACTATCATTTAAAATAACAAAACAAATCAACAACAACAAAGAGGAAACTGTGCTTCGCCCAGAGCTTGGAGTGGAGGGTGCTTCTTCCCCTTCCTTTCCCATTCTCCCTGGGAAGATCCTCAAGCTGGCAGTCTGTGGTGCTGACCTGGAAACTTCTGATTCCAGTCCAGTCGGACCTAGAGCCCCACCCCAAACCTCCTGTTTTCTGGGACCCCTGCTTCTCAGCCTGGGACGGTGCTCTTCTGAAGGAGAACTTCCCGTAAGAGCTCACCAGAGTGTCCATTCAGCTTCCGCGACAGGAGCATGTCCTCGGTGATATAGATGCACATGTCTGGGCTGACTTCCAGGGACTCTTCATTCATCCGCTCCAGGTCCCGGGGGTCGTCGACCAGCATCTCTATCTCTGACACAGAAGAAGGAAAAGGCATTTGGGGATGTGAAGGGAAATGGACACCAGAATGCACAGCCGTACTGTGAAGGAGGCTATGTGATTCCCCATATTTTAAAATAGATTTGCTGATGAGAGTCTACACTAGGAAATTCAAGGGACAATTCTCAGCTAGATGTATTCTCTTTTTTCACAGGATTGGTGTGTTATCAACATGTTTTCTCGTGCCACGATTTGTCAATTATTCTTTACTCTTTAAGAAAGCAGGAAAGAGGAAGGGGTGCCTGTGGGGCTCCGTCGGTTAATGGTCTGATTCTTGATTTCTGCTCAGGTCACGATCTCGGGGCTGTGAGATCGAGCCTGCACCAAGCTCCTCACTCAGCACAGAGTGCACTTGTTGCTCTCCCTCTGCCCCACCCTTTACACATGCTCACGCTCGCACACTCTAAAATAAATCATAAATAAACTCTTAAAAATAAAGAAAGAAGGAAAGAGCTCTACCACCTTGCTGAGATGACAGAGGGAAAACGAAGACTGATGGGCTGTTTGCCTGAGGCCAGAGCACAATGAGTTGTTCACAAGGGTCCCCATTTCCCATAGCTGCCTACTCGCAAGGCATTGAAGGGACTTCATTTGAGATCCACACGAATTCTACAGTAACCAAACCAAGCGAATGTGCTTGGTTATGAAATCAGTATCTTTTTCCCAAATGTGAATGTTACAGTGCTTGAGGCAGAAAAATAAAAAAAGAGAAGCACACAAGGGCGCCTGGGTGGCTGTCAGTTAAGCATCTGCCTTTCACTCAGGTCATAATGCTAGGTCTTGGGATCGAGCCCTACATTAGGCTTCCTGCTCTGAGGAGAGACTGTTTCTCCCTCTGTCTCTGTTTCCCCCTCCCCTCTCTGTCTCTCACGAATAAGTAAAATCTTAAAAACAAAACAAAACAAAACAAAGAAAGAAAGAAAGAAAGAAAGATGCACACATAGGCTAAGTTTCTCTGATACAGGTGGGAGGTCTGGTTTTCTCTCCCTAACACAGAGTTAAGCAGCCACGCTCTAACTTTCTATTATATTCCCAGAATTCCAGTTGCATAGGAGGAATTTAAGTAATACTTACTAAATAACCAATGTCCTGGACTCAAATCTTTTTTTTTTTCCCTGCAAAAAGTTGAAGACATTTCTGTCACCATTGTTGCATCTACTCTGCTGTCCGAATCAATGTCTATTTAATCTGGGAATCAGAAACGCAGACCTGAGCACTGCAGGCTGACTTCTGCTCTACCTCATAGAAACCAATAGGACTCAGAAGCCACTAGCACCCCAGCCTGTGGCCACAACGGATCACCGCCGGAGGAATGCTTTCTTCACCACACAAACAAGTCCACAAAATCATGGGGCAGGGAGGGGAAACGTAAAACCCCTCTTCTCTACCGGTACTTCCGAGTGGCGCTCGCACAGCACATCTCCAGAACTGATAGTTGAAAACAATACCAGGCCGGAGGAGGGAGGAGGCCAGAGCTGGCGGGGTAGCACCGCGAGTGGGGAGAGCCCCGGGGAGCCCTTACCGTCATCCTGTGAGTCCTCCTCCAGCCGGTCCTTGCCGCTGCTCTCCACTCCGGAGGTGTGTGAGCTGCCGTGGCTGGTCATGGAGCTGCAGGTTTTCAGCTTGCGGTGGATGGCGCTGCCAGAGTAGCTGTCCTCCGGCACCGTGTCTCGGGGCTTGGTGTCCGCCTCGATGCCCGAGGTGTGGGAACTGCTGTGGCTGGCGGTGGAGTGGCGCGACAGGCGCTTGTGCCGGACGCTGCCCGCGCTGCTCCCGCTGGCCCGGGACCGCTTCTCCAGCTGGTCCACGTCCAGGTCCAGGCTGTCGCTGATGTAAGACTCCCGGTACTGCTTCTTCTCTGCGTGGGGAGGAGCACAGCGCGTCGTTACAGGCAACCAATGGAATGGAATGGCCGGTTGGCTTACATGAGGCTAAGAACCAGGGCGACTGCGCACCCAGAATGGAGGGGCTGGAGGCTGCTGAGGGTTGTGACAGGAGCGTAACTTAAGAAGACTGCAAATGAACAGAAACCAGAACAGACCTGAAGGAGTATTCACACCACTCCGAGAGTTTTAAGGCTTTAAAACTGGAAAAGTGCTCTTCCGCAACAGAGTCCCCAGGCCACCTCTGCTCCACAAACCGCTATGGGTCCACAGTGACATGGGTTCAGTAAGTGTGAATAAATATTCAGAAGTGTTTAGAGCCATGGGACATCGCCATGCCAGCCACTACTGTGATTTTGTATTATGTAGAAGTATCAGTTCCACAATGGATTAGACATTTTAAAATAATTTCAGAAGCACTGCTATAGAAGACTGTTTAAGAAATATAATTATACTAATTGCCATTGATTTTATTTATTCAGTTTGGCCCATTATTAGTTTAGTTCTGACTGCTGAATATAATTTAAAATAAAACTACTCTTCTGCAAATTTCTTCCAAAGAGTTCTAAAATTTAGTTTCTCATTAATGGAGACTCCTTTTCTCCATTTTGGGTGAACTAGTGAGGCTTTATTATCTATTTGGAAAATATAGGAATTGCTACTGGTTTGGAGATTTATACCGGGGTGACCTCTGACTGATAAAACTGTTCTTTCATAGGTCAGTGCCATTCTTTAACACAAAGACGTATTAGAAAGTCCCTTTTGTCAAATGCTTAAGTAACCATTACATTAAAGCACCAAATCACAACTGAGTTGCAGTAAACAATTAAACCCTTGTGTTACAGGTCAGAATTTTAAAACAGGGAAGTAGATCAGATTCTTTGTCTTCTTAATACAGATGAGAAATAACATATTAGAACTATATTAAAGATGGCAAATGCATGTGGGGAAGGTTAAATTGGTATTATTTCAGAAATTGGTAACTTGTAGACTAACTGGGTTCTCAGGGGGCCTACTGATGGATTTAATTGTCTTGTTTCTTGGTAAGTGAAAACACTTGTACTCCTGATGTCTAAATTCAACTCTGAAGTATAATCACCATGGGCTCCCCAGAGAGGAAGGAGCATCAGCAGAAAGAGAAGATGTTCTTTCCAGGAAGCGAAGTGCAAAAAGGCTTGCAGAAGGCTATGTGTACATTTTTGCGCTCCGGCCATTCATATCAATTCTAAGGAGTCCGGCTACACCACAACAGGGAGTACGTGTAGCCATACAGGAAGCAGACCGGGTCTGGAGACCAGAGCCCAACACACACATACATCTGAGACAAGTCTCACGTGCATCATCTACAACCCATCTTCTAGAGCTAGACCGGGTTCCAAAGATTCCTATTTCCTGAAGGCAACCACGGTTCAGAGGAAGATGGAGAGCTAAAGGGGTGTACAAAATTCTCATACAATTTCTGTTCGCAATAGTTTCAAAATCATAGCCATGGGGCACTGGGAAGGTGGAAAGCAAAGAGAAAACAACTTTCTAAAAACTTCTTTAGGGTGCTGGAGTTCTAAGACAATTGGGAACTATGGTTCTAATAACTTAAAAGCTTTTCTACCTTTTTATAAATAGCCCTTTTACTCTCGACACTTCCAGGCACGTTCAGAGTCAATCACAGTTACTCTATATTCATTAGTATACCAGAAGATAAGCTTTTGCCAACCTGTCCTCTACCTCATAGGAGCCTAGCGTTAATCTACTTCCTGTCAACTTCTCGGAGCAGCCTTGGTGTTCTATGTGGCTGGACAGTGTTCCCTTCTTAGGGCTGAAGCACTTAGACCCAGTGAAGACATTTAAGTAGTATCATACCACTCGGTTACTAACGGAAGGATATGTTTACATAATTCTGAAATTTATTTATTGCAAAATGCAACCTCACCTCCCTAGTAATCAATGGTGTCAACAGCACAGATCACCAATGTGTTGGCGTTCTTTGTATTCCCTTTGTTGTAAAAGCCCAGAGACCATAAAGCTTTTGATAACATGATTTTCGAACAGAATGCAGTCAGTGTGACCTCTTGACATAAGACCTAAAAACTAAGCTCTAGCTGCTGACTAAAGTTGGGTTAAAAAATCTTTTTCATGACAAAAGCATTTCTTTTTCTTTTACTTCTCTTTTAATGCTACAGAAGAATTCTTGTGATCATTTCCTATTATAAAATGCTAAAAGAGTGTTTCAGACAAGGTGACTCTAAAGAAAAACACAGTCTCTTTTTGTGTTGAGCTTTTTGTTTGTTTGTTTTGCTAAACCAAGACTGGGAAAAGAGCTTTCTTGTAAAAATGATGGAGCCCTTAAGTGTGGATGAGAAAAATGGAGTCAGGCCAAGGCTGGCCCAGAGAAACCTTAGTTTAGGCTTTCTTTAGACCTAGAAGAATCTGTAAGTAGAAGAAACTAAGAAACTAAGTCTGGTTTAGAAAAATAAAGAAAGATATCCCCCCAAATTTATCTGCATTTATCCAAATAAAAAATCCAATTCACACCTTTATCATTTCTTCATTACCCTCCTCATGTAAGCCCCCAAATAGGCACTTGGTACTATATATGGTAAGAGAGAAACCCTGCCCTCTAAGAACTGAAAATTTTTTGTAATTTTACCTTAGAACCTATAAGGGAGGTTCGTGAATTCTCAGGCTCTAAAGGGCTCCCCTTAAGGTCATCTAAACAAGAATGTACTAAAACGCTGATGGCAAAGCTCACGGAATAACTCTCTATGCCCTACAAGCTGGCCATTTAGGAATATGGCCAATTTGACAAACGATGGGCTCCACACGGAGGTCACCTACTCTTACAAGTTTCCTTGGTGCTTCTGTCCCATCTTCCTTCCTCCTGAGATTCATGTCAGCACTGGAGAGATGTGATCTGTTCTACCGATGAGTCATGGTGGGGAGGAACTGGCTGTGTGGCCACGGAGGAAGCCGGGACACCTGGCAGTGACGCCAGTTCTCTCCAAAGACAGAAGCAGTTTGGTGGTAGACGGCGGGGAATGATTCATGTCGTAATGGCTGCTTACAAAGCAATGGCATCTCCAAATTGTGTCTCATTCAGTTAGAGATAGCTTTCGGGAGAAATCGCTCAGATGTGCAAGCCGCTATAAGGTTTTTTTGTTAAGAGGACAGGTATTTGTCGGGTTTCTGTAGGAAAGGTGGGGTCCGAGAGGTCTAAATTTATTTCCAACATGACCCTGAATATGAATCTGCATCCAAATGTTCATGCAGATATCCTAGATCTAATCTAATTGAATTGTAAGAATTACCACAATGCGAATTTGCAAAACAAATTGAAGACATTAAAATAGGCAAATATGCAAACTAACATTTGGGGGGATTAGAAGCTGGAGTGTGTTAAGTGGAGACACCCTGGGGTGCCAGAGCTCAAGATGAAGGGTTAACCATCCGGTTAATATTGTAGAGCTCTTCCTTACCATGACAGGTCCCCCTGTTTAAGGGGCCCCAAATGATTCGCTCTCTTCTGCATCTCAGCAAAGCCCCTGCGGGACTGGCTGATAAAATCCTCGAGTAAGAAATTCTTTCTCCTTTGTCATTCCTGCTCACTTAGACTGGGGGCCTCCTGGCAGTCTATGAGAGAGACTGGAGACATTCTGTCACCCACCTTTATAGTCACTCTAATCTAAGGAATAATTGCACTGGAAAAAATTCCAGATCCCAAGGTGCTCCGAGCTGCCACTAAACCTTGGCCTGCACCTTCATGATATGGCTTTCTATAACCATCTTCAAGGCAAGTGTGGGGAAACTTGAGAGACTGTACCCAGGGACAGCTGAATGACAGGGACAGCCTCAGGTCCTCCGCACAGGTGCTGCGGTTGGTGGGCCTCAAGGCTACCCCTGGTCTTCCAGGACATTGAGGAGAGGAGAACAGGAATGTTGCTCTGAATCTGAGAGGCCCAACCCTTGCACCCTATTCTTCAGGGCACTAGACAGTAAAGGGCCCCAGGTGGCAAAGGCACCACTGGCTGCCCTGCCCAAGACCCCGCCATACCTTCATTTTCCTCCAGCTTCCGGATGTGGCGCAACACGGGCTGTAGATTCATGTAGAGACGGTGGCTGTTGCTCAGGAGCTGTAGCAGGTGTCGGGAGCGCGTGGGGCATCCCGTGTAGTAGATGAGCTTCCTGGCTGAGGGGAGGCCATCCGGCAAGATCTCAAATTTCTTACCCTGTGGAGCGAAAGCACACATCAGATTTGGGAAGAGAAGTCTCTCGTTTGCCAGGGTCCCCTTCATTGTCTTCTTACTAAGGAAGACTCCAGACTCAGAAATAGATGTAGAAAGCTCCATCCAAAATTCACTCAGAGACAAATTATTGCTTTTTTATTCAAAAATGCCACAGGACTACGTTTACCAAAAATTCAGGGAAGTGTCTAGCCAGGGTCTTCTGGTAAACACTGACTGGGAATGATAGTCAAGGAGTATCTTTGGTTTCTCTGGCTAATGGGGCCGTTTATATGATGGAGAAAAGAGGGGCCCATCATGGAAGCATCTTCTAATGCAATTCCAACACCCTAATATAGCAAACAAGTTGACAAATTCTAGAAGCATAATGCATTCATGTATTTGTTAAACACTATGTACCAAACACTGTGCTAGTCACTAAGAAAATGACAGTGGGTAGGACAGACAAGGTGCCTACCTTCATAGAGATATGTTCTGATGGGAGAGACGGTACATAAACACATAAAATAACTGTAGTTTGTCATAAACTCTGGGGAGGAAATAAGTTATGAGAGCAAACACTACAAATTCCTATTTAGGGTTAAGAAAAAAAATGGAAAAACTTCTTTAGCTGGATCAAAGAGGGAGGCTGGGGTGGGGGGTGTGGGGGAGCACCTGGCTGACTCAGTCAGTAGACCATGGAACTCCTGATCTCAGGATTGTGAGTTCAAGCCCCAAGCCCCATTGGGCACACAGAGTCTTTAAAAAAAAAAAAAAAAAAAAAAAAGAGGGAGCTGGAAGCTAGAGGGACAGTTAGAGGGATAAGAAAAGAAGAGATAGAAGTAGCGTAAGTATCTCTATCAGTAGAGATATAAGGAATCTCTTGTTCTTTAAGCCTGGGATCATTAACATAAAGTTCATTAATGTTAAGTTAAGGAGGAGAGTTTGGCAAAGTTTCTTATAGTCATTGGATATTATAAATTCCTTCACCTTTCCTATTAATGAATACGGCAGCAGGCCTGCAAAGGAATATTCCAAACAATTCTCAGCCTGAGGGGAAAAGTAAAGCAAAGCGGGAGGCATCTTCCAACTATACACTTCAAGTTAATACAAAACAATATGGCTTTGTGTCTCTCAGTTGGGGATGGAGTTTTCACCCCTCGACTTTTCATTTTAAAGGAACCACCGGTGGATCCCAATGCTAGGATGGTAATAACTGTCATTTAATGAGCACTAGGAAGGTATTAACTCATTTAATCCTCACAATAAGCCTATGGGGGAGGACAAATTATCCCCAGTTGGAAACAAAACACCAAGGCACACAGGTTAAATAACTTACTCAAGGTCCTACAACTTGGGCAGGAATGGGCTGGCCACGAGAAGAATCATATGGGAAATTCATCAGAATAGATGCCTTGTTCCCAACCCACATTCACTGAATCAAAAATTTCAGAGGAGGAGGACGAGACCAAGAAATCTTTATCTTAAGCTCCTCACATAACATTGATGCACAATTCAATTCAGGAACCACGGAGTCCAGGACCCTTAAAGCACTCAATTTCATAAATGCATTTTATTACTACTCAATTTGGGACATGACAGGGACAACTGGGATAATAATTTTCTCATTTTCATATTGCTCAGATCCTTTCACAAAGGGCCTGGATGAGAGAGACCAAGTGAGGAGGAGGTCAAGCCCCATTCAATGTATGAGTAAAGTGGAATCAGACTGAAGTGTGCCCAAGTAATTAAAATAATGTAGAGTCAGGAACAGATCTTTTGACTTCACAGGGCAGTGTGGAGTCAGTGCCCAAATGCTATTTGGCTATACAGCCCTTTGTTTATATAGGCCATCTTCCTTATGGGAGAGAAGCACACGTGTACAAATCCTTATTGTCCTACTTTCTTTGGGCATTTTTTCCAACAATTTCTGAACAAAGAAAAAAATATGGGTTTTAATGACCACTAGACATATATATTATTAACTGTAATTCTTTGAACCCTACCAAAAACCAGATATAGCTGGCAAGGTAGAGAAACAGCTGGGAAAAATCATGAATTTGCTCTTGCAACGAAAAAAGAATACTATTCTCAATATTCTAAAAATAACAGTGTTTCTCCTATTAAGAACTGTAGACCTTTCTTTGTAATGATGAGTTTCAAAGAGATAGATATGAATAGAAACATCTTGTTATCATTCTTTATTCTCTGCTCAAAAGAAGCAACTTCCAAAAGAACTGGTGAACCCCCATGCTACGAGTAATTTATCCTGGGATTATGGCTTTCTGTTTTCTGATCCCTTTGCTTTTAAAAACAATTCTGTTTGATAAACTCATCTTGTACATTTCCCCCACTACATTTCTTCTGTGACTAGAGTAACTTAGCATAGCATAGTGGGGGACCAAACCCACAAATTAAAATTGTAATTCCTTTGCTGTAAGATTCTTTAATTTTAGGTTCACTCTAAAAGGATTAAAGCACATATAGTAAGAATATAAGAAAGCTAGTTGTCTTCTTTGACAACTTTTTAAAAATACAAACTTTTTTGCCTAGGACAGTATTATTTTTAAAAACAAAAGAGGGAACAACAAAAATCCACAAAAACAAACAACTGGGCAATTTTTCTTTACTCAGTTATTTTAAACTTACCACAAACACCAACTTTCCAACATTTGTCCAGGGGAAATCATAAAGCAATTGCTTTTCTTCATCTAAATTCTGTGGGAAAATTATGCATACAGAGTTACGGAGGAAAATACCAGACACTCTACAATGGCTCTAACTTCTCTCCTGGAAAACTAAAATATAGTAATTAAACTCTGATAGGGGTCCTCAACTCTCTTTGGAGATGTTCAGATAATAATGAAAAGATTAGTGACACAAAACTGTAGCTCTGGGTTCCTGAGTAAGTCATTATCTGGCCTTTTAAGGCAATCTTTTCCCTTTGAGCCTATCCCTAAGTTTAAATAAAAAGTCCAAGACTCAGGCATTCAAGAGATAAGGCACTTAGACTTTCATAACTGGATATTTGCCTAAATCAAAGATAAGAGAACCTTATATTCTCCTTGGTCTCACAGAAAGAGGCATTCTCTCTCCCCTGCTGATGGCTGCAGTATAACACTACCCCACTTGCAAGAACGTGACAGGTATTACTTATTCAAGCGATACACTTTATCAGAAAAAAGTGTAATGGAAATTAAAATGTCTGGTCTGGCACTGTATTAAAATGTTATTTTTTTTCTTTACACAGTTATAATGCTCCAGAGGATAAAAGAGAATATTTAAAATCCATAACCACAAAGAAGAATGTCTGGATATTAATGATCTATTAGTGATGAAATTGGGTCAATCTTTGGCTTATTCTTTTCTGTTCTGGAGGACTTACTACTGTCGAGGTTTGGATTGTATCACTTTATCTATCCTACCTCATCCACATCTGGAAGAAAAATAGGAAGCAATGGCCAGAAATGAACCAGTGAACCTATCAAAGGACCAGACAAGAGCACTGTCAACATAAGACATAGTAGATACCGTATGACACTTATTTCTCATTTACGAACCTGAAAAATCTGTATTCCCCGCATGGTCAATCCAAGGGTCAGAGAAGCTTCAATTTCCCTTTTATCCTATAGAAATAAGATCACAAGAAAAATGTACTTTGCTCATTTTTCTGCATCCCTACTTTACTATAAGATTTAAGAAAGTCTTGAGTACATATTAAATCAATAATGATATATTCTACTTTTTAAGCCACTGAGATTTCAGAACATTAGTATTGTCACTATATCATATAACACTCTCATATCTGATAATATTCTAAATATTTACATTATTGAAACTCTGATAAACAAGACTACTTTTGCCCCTTATCTTTTTTTTTAAGTTTTCTACCTTTTCTCAGATATTAGGAATATTGAATACAATGTTATAACTATATTCTGAGATGCACTAGATTTTATAGGTTTCAAACTGTGTAACCCTCCAGCTCTGAAGCCAAAATCAGAGGCAGCCTAATACTTAAGGCTGTCATTTCATGAGGAGAAAAGGCTGTATGTAAAGGCTTTATATTTAGTTTGGAAAGAAAGTACTTATTTCTAAGAAATTCAATCATCACTTGCCAATACAACATACATTCTTTTTTTAGCTTTATTTAAATTCATTTAATTAATATATATTGTATTATTAGTTTCAGAGGCAGAGTTCAGTGATTCATCACTTGCATATAATAAGATATCCATTCTATCAGCTAAACCATAAACTATAAAAAATAAACTATAATGAGCATATGGGAAAAAATTCCTGAAATGGTCTCTGAATTTTAAATGTATTCTGAAATTGGGCCATGTCTTTTAAGTGCTTATCTGTAATAATGGGATATAAGGTATGAAGTTCCAAACAGAATACAAATAAAATTACTCAGTAACCAAAATATTTTCATATGAGATTCTTCAATAAAAATAAATGAGTCTGTTTAGGGCCTGTTTTCCCATGAACACGGGAAGAAATGTGTTTAGAAAATGCATCCTTGTCTGGCATAGTAAAGACAAGACGTGGCCTATTTTCACTATTGGGGCTGTTTTTTCTAACGCGTATGTTTTTACATCAAGAAAGGCACATACAGTATAGGTTTAACAGGAGAAACCAATCTATTACTGTGAGTTTAGGTTAATTTCCTCTTCAAGGCTACTCTGATTGCTTCCTGAAATAAGACTGTGCTCATAAAAACTCTGGCTGGGTGGGCACAAGGTGTGTGTTACTGTGAAAGGGCCTCAGGAGTTTCTTTTCCCAGAATGTTGCCTGTCCTCTTTCTACTTTATAACTTCCACTTCACAAGCGGGTCTTAAACATGAAGCATTTTTAATAGCCACTTGATTTCTCTAAAGAATGAGAACTCTGCCCAATATCTGTTTCCCCACTTCATTCAGTTATATTATTATTATCTTGTTTCAAGCAGGTGAGAGGGTCATTTTCCATGCCATACAGAAGTACCACACTGTACGCCAGTAAAAGATTAATTTTTACACAAAAAATAAGTTGGGGATATTTACTTTACTACGGGATTCTTAACAGGACTCTTTAAAATACTAAGTTCCCTATCGAAGAAGTAGCGGTTGGTATTCTGAGCACGGATTCATGTGCCACACATTCCACCTGGTCATTTCAGATTCACTATCTCACAGAATTTTCCCAACCTTGTGAATTGTACAGAACCCTAGATGGCTGAGGATTAGAGTTATATTTGCCTAGGATCCCATAACAGTGGTAATGTAGGGTTTCTAATATCTGACTCTAAAGCCACATTTTTCCTTATACACCATTCATGCTTTCAGTATATTTTAAAATACAAACTGATCATCAAATGTCATTTTCTCATACACTGAGGTGTCACAAATGAAATCTCTTAAGGAAAAAAAAGAAATAACAACACAGTCCTTCAGGAATTTGGCCAAAGAGATCTTATGGAACTCAATTATGCCTCTCAAGGGTGACAGGACAGTAACGATGCATCTCTTGGGCATGGAAGCAAGAAAAAAAAAAATTCTTTGGTACCATATTAAGTTTTCTGACCCAGCCAGGGAGATTATTCAGTAACACAGCCAAACTATAGTCCAGCCTCCATTGGTCCGGTTATGCTAATCTTACCACAAAGAGTGTAGTAGTAAGAAAAAGCCTGACAGTAATAGTGATGATGCTAACAGCTGAACATCAGGCTTAACTAGTGCTGGGCACTGTTTTCAACACTTTTTATCCATAAATTCTTCTAGTCGGGCAGACCTGGGTTGAATCCTGGCTCTACCTAGCTAGCTTCGTGCTCTTTGGTCTGTTTCCTCTTCTGCAAAATGAATATCACAGTTTCTATCTTACAGAATTGTGAGAATTAAAAAAAATAAATAAATAAAGTGTGCCCTAAGGAAACAATACTCAATAAACATTAGCTGTGGTGGTGGTTCTTATTCGTGGAAACAATGCAAGTATGGCTTCACTCTGAGGAATATTAAAAATTACTAATCAAATAAGTGGCAAATGTTAGTCCCCAAGGCAGACATGCAGACTTGGAAAAGAGAAAAATAACTATTTCATAATCATTGAAAAGCCAGATTCATGATCTGAAGCCACTTTTTATCTCAATATTAGAACCACTGAAGAAAAAATATTCCATTGTGCTTCCAGGCCTGAGAAAAAGCATCATTAACTCCGAGACTAACCTATGACAAGAGTTCACCTGAAACTTTTTTTTTTAAAGCCCTTTAATGGGGCACGTGGGTGGCAGAGTTGATTAAGTGTAGAACTACTGGTTTCAGCTTAGGTTGTGATCTCAGGGTCAGGAGATCGAGTCCTGTGTAGGGCTCCATGCTCAGTGTGGAGTCTGCTTAAAATTCTCTCTCTCTCCCTCTCCTTTGTCCCTTCCCCCACCCTCACCTGTGGGCCTGTGCGCTGTCTCTCTCTCAAATAAATTTTTTTAAAAATTACATATAAAAAGGCCATTAAAAAATGAAATGACAAATTTTAATAAAAGCTTCTAATCAAGAAGGTATTTTTTGCTCAGAAGCTATAGACACACTACAGTTCTGTACCTTATACAATCTGTAGTAATGCACGGCAACGTCATCCAGTCGGACGGCCTCTTTGATGTATTTAAGATGAGCCTCGGAAGCTGTCAGTGCAAACTGATCTTTGTGCATGTTTGGAATGTGCTTCAGGATGTAGTCCTTCCCTCTCTTGGAAACAACCTGTTGGAATACAATGGGTATGCAATGCAACATTTGTTGGAAGGATGGAAGTCCTACCCTCACCCCCAAAATGATGAAAGGACAAGAACCTAAAATAGGCCATGTAAACTGGCTAATTTCCAGTAGGAAATTTCCCACTTTCATTCCATTTTCACCATCTGTTATGTTACTAGGCTGAATCAGCTAATACTAGAAGCTACGAAGTCGATTTAGCTGTAATACTGCATATTTGAGAAGAAAAATCACAAGAAATGAGAAAAATATGTTCTCTTGGCTTTAAACTCACCAAGAGGAAAAAAAAAAACATGCAAACTTGTGAAATTTTGTACACATCACTGTTTATACTTGCAAAATGACTGGTACCATGAAATACATTGACTGTCAACATTATCTTCAGGTTCTGGATCCTACTTAACTCTTCTAAAATTACAGCCAGAGTGGGAGGTTCTAAATGCTAATCCAAAGAAGGCAGGGACTGAGAGGAATTCTCCGAAACATTTCTGGTTTTTGCATAAAACGCTGATATGAACGCTCAATTTGAATACTTGTGAGAAAACAATTTCATTCAAGCATTCATTACAATTCACCATGGCTCAGGTTTTCATGGGACAGTAGCCTGAGCCTTTAAATGCCCCAAATATATAGTAGCCAGCAGCTGCAGACTAAGAGAAAGGTGCTGATTAGTTCAATGAGGATTATAAAATATGGAAAGAATTATGTGAAGACAGCAAAAGGATTAGTGCTTAAAATCATCAGAATAAGAAAATTAAAGAATTTTTAGATTGAAAATGTTTTTATAGATACTGACATTATGTTTCTTCCTACTGAATTATACATGATCAATTACTGGGCCATTTAAGAGGTTTTGCTGAGAACTCAGAGTTATAGATTTTTTTCCTTCTAGACTCCTTTTACATGGAGATCACCTAAGTGAGCATTTGTCAAACTTTCTCCGGTCAAAGAACACACAGAAAATAGTATTTGTAAGGGCACTAAAGTAGGTGGCTTTGGTGATCCCAAAGATTGAAGGAACTCGGATCTCAGCATACTGGAGGCTGTGGCGCCCTGACGGGGAGCTCGGATTTAAAGGACCAAGATTCAGTGAGTACCTGACAACAACCAGGCAATGAAAATATGGGCTAATCAGAGACACTGATATGTAAAAGCCTGACACCTTTTGTGGTTTCTCTTCAACAACTGGAGCACTGTTAATCTGTCCACAAAAACTCACATGGAGCACCTCACTCTGAAATGCTGAAGAAAAAGTAAAGGTGACGTTTGTGCCTGTCCTTTAGAAGATACTGAACAACAGTTTACTGGAGGCAAAAGATAAACAGATCATTTGAAAAGGAGATGCAAAACGTTTTGTCGAGAATTCTTACAGAGCCCAGAGATGGGGGGCGCTGGTGGTGGGCATGATCTAACTTTTTACAGAGTAATGTTTTTCTCCCTCCAAAGGGAATAAGATGGAAGCTTGAATAAGAAGTAAGAAAGTAAAGACAATGTAAATGCCAAAAGCAGGCCAGCAACTTCCAAGTTGCACCCTGTTTAGGACGGATAGCAATCTTCTTGCCTGGTAACTCTAAGGAGCAGATGAGCTGTATCGAGAGATCATGTGTACAGTGCTCTCAAGTGTTAAATTTATATTTGGGCATCATGAAAGGTTTTCCTGGCCACAAATATCTGGGTTCCCATTTCTTGAAGCAACACGAGTAGCAGCATAATGAACCAAAAATGTGCTAGAGAAAACACTTTAAAATTTGAAAACAGTGCCTACCCAAGACGGGAAGTAAGCCTCTGGCTCAAAGTATTTTCCATAGTGCTTATTCCTTTTGAAGTTCCCAAGATCAGCCTGCAGGGCAAAGGCTGCCAGCAGGAAATAGGCCTCTTCTCGGAGCACACACTGAGAATGAAGCACTTGTTTTCTCAGGTGCCAGTAATAATAGTATCTTGCTGCTCTGTCACTGGGAAAATAAAAGAAAACAGAACTCACATTTGATGGAACAATCTGATGGCATGTAAACAGAACCCAAATCCTGCTATCCATCTGGTGACAAGAGCTCTTCTGTTTCTGCTCCCTCTTCTTTCCTCCCCCCAATCAACTCCTTGAAAAAAGGGGGGGAGGGTTATAGCTAATACCTGATTGCTGTACCCAAGTCACAGGGAGGCAGAACTCCAAGTTAGACTACCCAACAGCAAACATACCATTTCCAGAGGCCTATAACATTTGATTCATTCAGAGAATGGAAACAAGGTCTGAATCATTCCACTCCAATATGGTAAACATTTCATTGAACAAGGATTAGTATAGAAGCCTAGGCATTTGTTGTCCACATTAAAAATTATTTTGCTGTAATAATGCTACACATATGTCATAAACAAGGACAAATCTGAAGGGACAATCCTGGCTCTAATGTTTTGCTGTTCTGTGTCGGTTTGGTTTACAAGTACTCTAAGGCCCTTTTAAAAATATTTCTGTTTATGTGCCCATTTAAAAAAAATTTAACTCTACAGTTTTTTTTTTTCTTTCTCAGAATGAATGAACTGGAAAAAAAAAAAGCTTGCCTTAAATCTTTCTTTTTAAGCGGATGTTACTTTATGGGTGTGGTTTTATAAGCACATGTTGTGACAATCATGATGCTCCTCACAAATGGAAATACTAATAATGCACTCATTACAATCTGTTGAGGTCAGAAATAAATATAGTTCCCATTAAATACATAGAGTAAGAAGTGCTGACTGGGGAAAAACATGGTCAAGCTCCAAAAAATGTCACAGGCAAATGGGACGCCTTTGTGATCAAAGTAAAAATGCAAGGGAAAAAAAAAGTGTGTGTGTGTGTTTAAGGAGTTTATTTGCCTTCCTATTATTTTAGGTCCAATGTTTACCTGAGATTCATAGCTCATCAGCTGATGACAATAAAAACATGGGTTGACTTCAACTAAGATGGTGTTTAAGTATGAAAAGTTTAAAAATAAGGCATTTATGTAACTTTTTTCCCCCTCGGGACAGAATACTTTTCAGAACACTTCTTTTTATAATGCTGACCACACAGTGTTTGGACTAGTTCATCCCTGGGGAAAAGGACAGAAGTACGTGGAGAATTAAACATTCATTAGTTCCAGAGGGTTAATTAGTGGCTACATAACATATTTTGCTTCTTTTCAGCACATTCCACACTTAGTAGGTAAAATGAGTAAAAATTTTACATAAACTTACTAAAAAAGGTTCTTAGCTTTTTAAAAAAATTATTTATGGGTTAATATTTTTTACTCTTAAATTTACAATATTGGTATTACAAAATACAAATATTAAGAGTGAACTTCACATATAACTCATTAGCCAAATGTATCTGTCTCTTTTACATGGCGTTTCTCAGAGTTTAAAAGTAAATAAGTAAAACAGAATCCACATTTCCAGTATTTTCTATGGGCCAACAAAACCACCACCTCTGAAAGTTTCTGGCACTGACCCCTCCTATACAAGTGATAAACTGAGCTTCTGAGATGGTAAATTCTGGGTCTGTTTCGTGAGCATAGTATTGTTCACGCACCCACTTCCGGAAAAAGAATCAGTCACTTGCCCTTGCCAAACCGCATCTAGGATTCTCACAGGAGAGCTCCAGTGGGTGTAATCTTAGCTTTAAAGCTACTGCTAACAACAGAAGCGAGACCCCAAAAGTGAAAAGAAAACCAGGCTGTATAAACACCATGCATTTTTATAGGAGAGAGTTCTTGCTTGCTTGCCCTACTACTCCCCACCCTACCCCCAGAAAAGAATATAATCCTTTAGTTTTTCTATTCTTCACAAAAATGCTAGTTCCTTCTCGAATGAAGTATCTTTTTGTTGACTGATTTGTTATCAAAATCGTGGAGTATAGAAAATGTGCGGCAGTGATATTATTAACATTTTTATCAATAGTTTATCATTCATTCATTCAACAAATATTTATTCAGTGTCTACTGAACCTCTGTTCTAGGAACTGAGGATACATGAGCATACAAAAAGATTTTTTTTTTTAATTCCTCCCCTTTGGAATTTTTATCATAGCAGCTGGAGACAAACACACACAGGAACTTTATTCAGTATGTTAGAAGGTGAGTGTTGCAGGAGAGTAAAGGTACAGAATTCCTGTCCTCATACCTGATCAGTCTGCCATTTTCCACATAGTACTGTACACGGAAGTGAATGATCATGGGAGGTCCAAATTGGTCAATACCCTAAAACAAAGACACATATAAAAAGCAAGATATTTTTAGTTACTACAAGGGGTTTCCAAATCAACAAAATACCAAAATACTTGTTATTTACAAGACAGTTTTTAAGTCTTGAAAGGTTTTATCTACTTCTAATGTGGAGGAGGGCAGTGGAGGCTGGCAGAGGCCAGACAATTGTCCCATATGGATGGATACCAAGTTCATGCAAACCTGGGAAGTTATAAAGCATCATCATGTATCTGATACTCATTCACCGTAATGCCAATGACAACATAAGGGAAGATAAAAATAAATACCAGTGGAAATTTCTAGTTGAGATCCAGCTCCTCTTCCAGCTCTATCCCCTGTGGTGACCATTTGCTCCTCATTACAAATGTTCTCTTGTTCCTCTGACATTCCACATACCAAATTCTAATATGCTGTTTGTTTATTTAGGCTTTAATGTGCCTTACTTTGTAGTTGGCTTTCAAGAAGACTTCCTGTTTATCCCAAGAATTCTTAAAATGCAAATTGGAGGATCTAGGATTAGACACTAAGGATTTATTCCTGATTTACTAGGATGATCCTGGAAACACTAGGTAAACTCCCTGTGAATGATCTCCCATGTAAATGGAATTGATGTTTACTAAATAAAGACACCACCAGAACAAAGTAACAAAGTATCAAAGGTTAGTAAAAGTAGATTAAAAAATTATGAATAACTTCTAGAACATCAGTTTTGACAGCTAATAGAGTCACAAAAGAGGAGTAAGCATTTTTTTCATGGTTTTCATTTCAAAGCATTATCCCAAAATTACTACAAAGTTATTATCCAACATTATTTAAGAGATATCTTTTTTAAAAAAAGATTTTATTGGACGCCTGGGTGGCTCAGTTGGTTGGGCGACTGCCTTCAGCTCAGGTCGTGATCCTGAAGTCCCGGGATCGAGTCCCACATCGGGCTCCCAGCTCCACGGGGAGTCTGCTTCTCCCTCTGACCTTCTCCTCGCTCATGCTCTCTTTCACTGTCTCTCTCTCTCTCAAATAAATAAATAAAATGTTTAAAAAAAAGATTTTATTTATTTATTTGAGAGAGAGAGAGAGAGAGAGAGTGAGCACGTGCACACAAGCAGGGGGAGTGACAGGAAGAGGGAGAGGGAGAAGCAGCCTCCCAGCTGAGCAAGGAGCCCAACCTGGGGCTCCTTGGACCCTGGGATCACCACCTGAGCCTAAGGCAGACACTTAAGTAGCTGAGCCACCCAGGCAGTCATATATAAGCAGAGATCTAAAATCTACTGTTATATGCTATAAGCTCCTAATACTTCATTAACATGACATTGTAGAACTTAATTATTCATTTCCCTTTCCCATTCTCTACTTCATAATATTTTTATGAATTAAAATTTTTAAATTTAATGTTTTTCTAATGTATAACAGCTAAAATAAACCCTTAAAAAATCAAAATAATTTTGCTTATAAATGTAATCTCACCCAAGTGACTTCGTATTGTCGTACCTTGCTGGCCTCTTTCTTCCATTCTTTTGGACAATACTTATACAGCTTTTGTGACAACTCCATATAGACATGTTCGTTATCTGCACATTAAAAAAGGAGACAAGATGACAAAGAAAAGATTTAAAAGAAAAGAATATACACAAAGACAGGTTTTTTTTTTTTTTTTAAAGCCTCAAGATTTGGGCGCCTGGGTGGCTCAGTGGGTTAAGCCGCTGCCTTCGGCTCAGGTCATGATCTCAGGGTCCTGGGATCGAGTCCCGCATCGGGCTCTCTGCTCAGCAGGGAGCCTGCTTCCCTTCCTCTCTCTCTGCCTGCCTCTCTGTCTGCTTGTGATCTCTCTCTCTCTCTGTCAAATAAATAAATAAAATCTTTACAAAAAAAAAATAAAATAAAAGCCTCAAGATTTGTAAATGTGTTCTGAAGTCACATAGTACCACAAAAACTCAACAAGATACTAAAAGACAAAAGGTTGGTTAGACATTAATGAGCTTTTTAATGACTTATTTTGCATTTTCAATACAGAACACATGCTATTAAAAATCTATAATATTTAGAAGAAACATTAGCTTCCACCTCCTGTTTTTACTTAGTTTCTATGGTCATCCTAATGCACAAACTTCCAGCACTGTGGGCTTCCTTGCTCTTAGAGAAACATGCTTTTGTTGAGTTCACAGAGTATTATCATCACAGATGCAGAATAATGAAACAGGGCAGAAACACCATCCTAATTGCTATGTAAGATATTAGGGGACATACCTATTTCTAAGTGAGGGGCCTGACCCACAATTTGTGAACAACAGCCTTTAGGACTATTGCTTCTCTATTCTCCACTATAACACAGCCTGATAAAATGACAATCCATTGCTCTCACTGCCTTTGGGATTGATCCTGTGGAATGAGAAGAATCTCATGCAGAAAAAGAATGCCAAAGTGTTTCCTCAAGGGGATGATGTTCTTAAGATGAGCAGAAACTATGATTGTTGAAAACCCATGCAAAAATGATCTAAACATGTGAAGACAAGCTGGTAAAAATAATTAAAATTTTCAGATTTCCCGGGCGCCTGGGTGGCTCAGAGGGTTAAAGCCTCTGCCTTTGGCTCAGGTCATGATCCCAGAATCCTGGGATAGAGACCCACATCAGGCTCTTCTGCTCAGTGGGGAGCCTGCTTCCTCCTCTCTCTCTACCTGCCTCTCTGCCTACTTGTGATCTGTATCTATCAAATAAATAAAATCTTTAAAAAAAAAATTTCAGATTTCCCAAAGAAAATCTTTTAAAAGAGATATTTCACAACAAAACCCTTCAACATTCCTATCTCATACAAAGTTTTAAGTCTTCTTTTTTAAAGATTTTATTTATTGGGGCATCTGGGTGGCTCAGTCATTAAGTGTCTGCCTTTGGGTAGGGTCATGATCCCGGCATTCTGTGATCAAGCCCCATATCAGGTTCTGTGCTCAGAGGGGAGTCTGCTTCTCCCTCTCCAGCTCCTCTGTGCTTGTGTTCCCTCTCTCGCTATCTCTCTGTCATAAATAAATAAAAAATCTTAAAAAATTTTTTATTTATTTATTTATTTTAGAGAGAGAGAGCAGACGTGTGAGCAGGGAGAGGGGCAGAAGGGGAAGGGAGGTGAGAGAATCTGAAGCAGACTCCCTGCTGAACTAGATCCCACAACCATGAGGTGATGACCTGAGCCAAAACTAAGAGTCAGCAGCTTAACTGACTGAGCCACCTAGGCCCCGAAAGTTTTAAGCTTTTTAAAAAAAGTTCATTCCTTTTTCTCTAACCACCACTAAGGTGGTTAGAGATGCTCATGGAAAGTATGCTCATGCTCTAAGTATGCTCATGGAAAGCACTGCATAAAAATGTAGTGTGTCTCTTTGACTACTCCCAGGATAACAAGCCTGACCACACTGTCATTCCTGACTGAATGCTGGAGGGGGCGGGGGTTGATTGAAAAAGAGCCCTAAGACAATAGGAAGGGTAGAGCTACTGTTTATAAATGACATATTAATCCAATCAATTTGAATGAAAGGGATAGGGAAAAAGGTCCCAGGGACAAAAAAGGGTGCTACTTAAAGCCACTTATCAGATCAACTAAATTATCTCCCATCTCTCATATGCCACCAATTAACATGAAATGAACAAGACCAGACAACCTTCCTATTGAACAGGATTTGAGTTTGGCTTGAGCTGCCATCTGAGGAAGCAATATAATAAAGAGAACTGAGACTGTTCACTGTGTAACAGCACATACTTTTAAACTACCACCACATCTCTACCATCTGACAGTTTGAGCGTGGCCTTATATTTTAAGAATTCAAGAGCACATATCAAAATCTGACAAAGCAGGTGAAGCAGTAATATCCAGTTGACGTGTGAGAAAAGTGAAGTCAAGAGAAGTCAAGTGATATTTCTAAAGCCACACAGCTAGCTAGCAGTAGAACCAGAATTAGAACCAGGTCATCTGATTCCTTTTCCAATGTTCTTTCGCCACACTACAATCTCTCTTTGAAAAAAGGTATCTTAAAAAGACTCTTGTTTTGAAATCTAAGGAAGCTATAAACTGGTTTTATTAGACTGACTACTTGTTGAACGACACAGACCAACAGTCTGGCTGTTGTTGTAGGAATTAAAAGAATCAACTTTGAGTTTAGAATAAAAGGAAAATTTTTTAGAATCTATAGGGCATCTTATTTCTCCTGGGCCCTTCCTCAAGAGTGACTGAGGGATACACTGTTAGAAGGATGCACTGATAGAAGGATGGGGCTAAGTATTTGTGGTTTTATCGCTTTAACTATTACAGGAAGAAACTGAAGAGCGAATGGAGGATTCATTGGTTCTTGAGTTGCCCCCTGCTCCATGTTCTCTGGCCTCTCCTAAAAAGACAACTGAAAATGGTTCACATTTTGGTGGAGAAGGGCATTGTTTATCAGCTGATCATGACACACCTGGAAGATCTAAGCATTTTATAGTACTAACCAGAATCTCAACATGTCATAAACCTTTAAATTTAAACCAATTCCAGTAGTAGAATATGATTCATAAAGAAGTATAAAATATAATTAAATACATTTCATAAAAAAAGTATTCTTGAAAAACTGATCAAAGATATAAAACATATGTCTTTTGACATAAGACTAGAGAATTTTAAAAATGTTGATTTGAAAAAAAATGCTCATAAGGAATGGTTGCAGGTAAATCCTAGTAACTTTTATTTTTATTTTATTTATTTATTTATTTCAAATCCTAGTAACTTAACTCAAGATATTATGGGGGTGGGGTGGGGAAGAGGCTTGTATTGAGCCCTTTATGTGGAGAAAACCTTCACAGAAAAAATACAGAAAAAACTGATTCCTTATCTCCATGTCATATAGTCTAATTGGAAAAAAGAGAAGGTGTGAAGAGGGAAAAACAGAAAATAGGAGCAAATTAGTAGATCACTTTGTCATACTATATAGTCAACAGTAAGAGAACTTGAATAGAGTTATTTTTCTTATGCCTAAATGCTTTAATGTCGAAAATCATAAAAGAAATTATAAAAACACTCAAGAAATTGCTTACTAGCTCCAGCTGCTCCCTGAGTGCAAGGAAACAAAAACCAAGCTTGGTTCATTAAAACACAAAAGAACAAACACAAAATCTAGATTCCTACAAAGGAACCCATTTTTAAGTTCAAACTATAATACAAGGTCTAAAATACTACATCTTAAAAGAAATAGATCAGTTAAGATTTAAAAAATGAATACTAAACTAAAAATAATGACGAGCTTATGGGTATTTTGATAATCACAATCTTATCACCATGTGCCTAAATTAAGTTACAGCTATAAAACATCATTTCCTCAGGGATAGTTGGCTAAATTCTATCAGAGATGGGACTAAGACCTACTTTGTATGACACTGAGTCCAAACAGGTGACAGTCCTTTAGCCTGAGTAGGTCACACACCTGAACCAGCAACTGGTGACACAGAATTTTAACCTGTAGAGAAAAAAACAAAACAACACAACACAACTTGAGATAGCAAGTAAACCAAGCCTACTCGCTGAGCCACAATCAGGCAATTTATTTTTTTATTTTTTTTTAAAGATTTTATTTTAGAGAGAGAGAGAGATCAAGCTTTCAAGTGAGAGGAGTAGCGAGTGGGAGGGAGAGGCGGGGGAAAGAATCTCCAGCAGACTCCATGCTGAACTTCGGAGGCTGATGCCGGCTTGACCTCATGACTCTGAGATCATGACCAGAGCGGAAACTAAGAATCAGATACTTAACCGACTGAGCCACTCAGGCAACCCCACAATCAGGCAATTTAATGCACCCTAAATATACACCTTAAAACTACAAGCAACACTAGTGAAACAACCATTGGTTCACGGAAATTGCTTTAATCTGTATTGTATTTCAATAATGATTATCACAATATGAATGTTTACGAAATGGTAGTAAGGTACCAATACTGTCTTGTACAAGACTCATAAATCTTGGGACGCCTGGGTGGCTCAGTTGGTTGGGCAGCTGCCTTCGGCTCAGGTCATGATCCCAGCGTCCTGGGATCGAGTCCCACATCGGGCTCCTTGCTCAGCAGGGAGCCTGCTTCTCCCTCTGCCTCTGCCTGCCACTCTGTCTGCCTGTGCTCCCTCTCTCTCCCTCTCTCTCTCTGACAAATAAATAAATAAAATCTTAAAAAAAAAAAAAGACTCATAAATCTTAGGACACATGGACAAGGGCTTATTATAAAACCATGGTGCACGATAAATATTTCAGAGGGTATCCAAAACAGGCTACTCAGATTATCAAAAGCTGAGTCAGACAAATATCTTTATAAGGAAGCTTTTCTTCTTGATAATATACTACAAATTTGAGACTTAAAATGTCATACCATCCAAGGAAACTTTAATCCTTAGTTTTGACTGTATTTTTAAATGTCATAAACAAAGCTCTTAGGATAAAACATGATAAAAAGTTAACTGAAAAATTACAAACCACAAACTATATACACAAACCATGCTGTAACTCTGTGTAATTGCTATTCAAATAATGCTGTACATTTCCTCCATATATATGTGTGTATCCATATATATATATATATATATATATATATATATATATATATATCCCACATACTTTTTATTGCTCTGCTAAGTTTAAATCAAGTATTTGGAGCCTACTGATAAACCTCTAACAACTATCAAGTAAGTAGTATTCTTGTTTAAAACTGTAATTAAGTAAGGCTGTGGTTCTGAAGTCTTACCTGCTGTGAAAACAAGCTTGAGTTATATGTATTTGTATATTATGAGTCTTTAAGGCTACGTTTTAGCTGACTGTGAAATTTTTCAAGTTCTTTAATCTTCAGGGGCAATGGAGCTTTAAAAAGTGCTATACAGAGTATGAGCTATGAAGAATTAAAGTATTATCTGAAAATACACTCCATATGGAACGTGGTAATAAAAGCAGCATTTGGTCCTAAACGTCAGTGGCTTGGGAGCCTGGCTGGCTCAGTCGGTTTAGGGTCTGACTCTTGGTTTCAGCTCACATCATGATCCCGGGTCCTAAGATCGAGCCCTATGTTAGGCTCCACACTCAGTGGGGAGTCTGCCTGAGATTCTCTCCTTCTCCTTCTGCCCCTCCCCCTGCTCATGCTCTCTCTAATTGAAATAAATAAATAAATGTCATTGTTACTGAGCAAGCATGTTTAAAGTATATTTCCCCCCCAAAAAAAGACTTGTTCCTTTAGTCTTAGTGAACAGGTATAAACTCCTGGCCACTATTTATATTACTCAAAAATTTTTTGTACATTTACCATAATTTTATTGTCAAAATTTACCAAGTTTCCATATTTAACATTTACCTGATGATTAAAATCATTTAAAACATACCCTACTAGTTCAAACTCATGGAGAAACTAGAATGATCAAACAAAGTTTACCCATGCACATGCAGAAAGACAACATTCTATCATATCAACTACACATGTCAAGGAATAAACTATCTTTGTTTAAAAAATATTTAGAAATGAGGACAAAATGAGACCATTAATAAAACTGTTTTTGTTACAGTTAATTTGTTAGACAACAACACTACAAATATCAATTGCAGTCATATGAATACAAAGATAACACTGTGGAAAAAGACAGACCTTTGGGAGCCCTGAATTGGTTTTCTAGCAATGAGGGGCCTCCACACTACTTAACTCGGTCCATCCTCCCTCCTTTGTTCAACAGCTTGTTAGAGAGAAGTCCGGATATGGCAGGGGAATCTACGTGCCCTGGAATAAGAAAATCTTATAGGTCTAGAGGGAGTCCAGATTTTCCATTTGAGCTTCATTAACAGAGCTACCTAATGAAATGAACAAACAGCTCAAAGAAATTAAAACAAGTGCTACTCTATTAAGTGCTCACTTACTGAGCAATTCCCAGCTGCCAGGCACTACAATTAGAGGTTTATTCATGTTATATCTTTAAATCCTCACAATGACCCTGATGAGGAGAGGAAGATTATCTCTACTTTATAGATGAGGAAACAGAAGCAAAAAAAAGACAAAACAAACAATCAAACAAACAAAAAAACCAACTAACTTGTCCAAGGCTACAGAGTATGTCAAGGAGTAGGGATTTCAAGTGAGGTCCCTGTGACTCTAAAACCCTCCTTAATCATGATGACAGACGGCTATACAATCCATGATCATAGTCCTGACCATCCTGTGGGGGATATTAGACTAATTTTGCAAAATAAGGGAAGTGAAGACACATAAAATTAATCTCTGATGAGGAATTAAAGTAATAATAGTAGCTACTATGTTGTGTCAGAAATGATGCTATGTGCTAACCTTCAATTCGCACAATCACATAGTATAGTTGTAACAGAAGTGTTATTCCTATGTTCCTCAGCTGAGATTTTAGTACAAATTAATTTCTTTGAAAATTATAAATTTTTCATGAATAAAATTCCTCATGAAGACAGATTAGTCTGCCTTCCACTTACCAGAGGTCAGGAAGGTTTCATTCCATATCCTATATGTGTGGCTAAGTGTTTACACGAACACAACGGATATACAATGCAACCAGTGGATTATGTTTAAAGACATAAACAGAACTGAGAGAAGTTTCTTTTCTTTCTTTTTATTTATTTATTTATTTGGCAGAGAGAGAGATCACAAGTAGGCAGAGAGGCAGTCAGAGAGAGGAGGAGGAAGCAGGCTCCCCACTGAGCAGACAGCCTGACGCGGGACTCAATCCCAGGACCCTGAGATCATGACCCAAGCCGAAGGCAGAGGCGTAACCCAGTGAGCCACCCAGGCGCCCCCTGAGAGAAGTTTCTTAAGTGCTTAGCCTATATGTGTTGATTTTGAATTTTTTAAAAAAATTCAGTGGGTATCTTTTTATAAAATAACTATATAAAAACTGAAATAGCATATTCACCTATATTAGTAGAATTACATTTTAATGTATTTTGCCCATGACCAAACTGAAAAAGATAAGTTGTTGAGTTTCATTAGATTTTTAAAAACGAAATGTAAAAATAATAGCCTATCACTTCACATACTCAAAAACAACATCAGGTACTCTGAATAATGATGTTGTTAATCAAAAGAAATTCTGTCCAACAGATGATAAAATTCATCCAAGAGGTAGGTTGGATGCTCGGACAATCCCTCTGAGCAAAAACGAGGTTACATTAGTAAATCAAGAAACTAAAACTGAGAAACTATGGCGAATGTCAGAATAAAACCAAAATAATTATGGTAGTAAGTAGAACCTTTTCCTGTCTAAATCTTCTAATGAAGCTACTTAAATGTCATATATATTCAGTATAACACTTAGAGATATTCTTTTATATAGCAATTGAATTAAAAATATATTAGCATATAGCAAAGAAAACCAATTTAAGGCATGCACTGAGGCAAGTTTCTCCCTAATTCCATCTGAATACAATCACAAAAAGGAAGAATATGAAAGCTGATAACAGGGAGAGGGGTTAAAAAATGCTAGGCATGATTCTGATTACTATAAACCTGTTTGGCAGCCTCTGCCAAAGCTTAACACAGACATACTTAGATTCCCAACTCTACTCTTGAATAAACCCCAGAAAAGTATACTACGGGTATACACATAAAATTCTCATAATAGTTTTATTCATAATAGCCCAATACTTACAACAACCTAATATTCATCAACAATAAATAAACAAATTGGGCATATTCACACAATGGAATATTGCACAACAGTGAAAAGGAATTAGTGTTACGTGCAATAGTGTAAATGAATTTCATAGGCCAAATGTTGACTGAATGGAGTCAGATACAAAAAAAGAACACACCACATAATTTCAGCTGCATGAAGTTCAGAAACAAACTACAGAGGAGGAAACAGTTACTACCCTTTGGGTAGAGACTATTGTCCAGGTGGAGTCACAAAAGATCTTTCCGGGGTGCTGAAAATACAGCATATCTCAAGCTGGATGATGATTACATGCATATATACACTTGTAAAAACTCTCTGAGCTGCACACTTAAGATCCCTACACTTTGCTATAGATATAACTCTATTCCTTAATGTCCAGGTTAATTAAGACAGTTAACTCTGACTCAAAAACTGAAAGCCAGAGCTTAGTGCTCAAGTGCACAGCCTTTCCTGAAATTGGCTAGACTCAGGCTACTATTAATGATCAAGACGCATAGTAAGAAGCTAGCAATTACTACCATTTCATGTGTGTGTGTCAACTCAAAAGCATTTATTTTTTCTTATTTTTTTAAGATTTTATTTATTTATTTGACAGAGATCACAAGTAGGCAGAGAGGCAGGCAGAGAGAGAAAGAAAGAGGAGGAAGCAGGCCCCCCACAAAGCAGGGAGCCCGATGTGGGACTCGATCCCAGGACCCTGAGATCATGACCTGAGCCAAAGGCAGAGGCCTAACCCACTGAGCCACCCAGGCGCCCCAACTCAAAAGCATTTTTTTTTTAAAAGATTTTATTTATTTATTTGTCATAGAGAGAGAAGCGAGAGTGAGCACAGGCAGACAGAGTGGCAGGCAGAGGCAGAGGGAGAAGCAGGCTCCCTGCCAAGCAAGGAGCCCGATGTGGGACTCGATCCCAGGACGCCGGGATCATGACCTGAGCCGAAGGCAGCTGCTCAACCAACTGAGCCACTCAGGCGTCCCCTCAAAAGCATTTAAAAAGCAAACTCACATTATATATTAATAAAAATTTATATTTCAGTAAAAAGTTGTAAAACAGTAAGGTGTTAGTTTTTCTATAATACGGTCACCAAAATTCTGCAATTTTGGCCCCAGGTGAAAGAACATTGAAAGTAGCTGCTCGTAAGCCATAATTCAGTTTATCCTTGTATAGGCAACTTTAATACCCCAGTTCTGCTCCATTACTCACGGTCTCATTCTGTAAGGCTTTTGCCCTTCACCAGGTAGTAACTTGAATGTGGTCACTGGGAACATATTCTGGGAACAGAATATTCAAACATTTCTAAAGTTGGATCTACTTACATTTATGATGATGTTCAAAGATTCATCATTGGGGAGGAAAATACACACACTCCGGCGGTCTTGCATGACTCTGTTGTTATGGAAGTTCAATTTGTTCATTGTGTTGTGGGCTCTCTAGTGGTCAGGGCTGGGCTCTGAGTCCTCGGCAATTCCTCTGGTTCCGAGCACTCCAAAGCCAGACTCCACTCCTCATCACACGCCCTGCAGGAGAAGCAGCGTGATGTTCCACTGCGTAGGTTTCATAGCTGTAGGAAAAGCCCCAAAGCCAGCCATAAATAACGACAGTAAGACTGGCGAGGAGAGAGCCAGGGAGATGAGCAGCCGCACGACTGCTCCTGGCACTGGGACAGCATGTCTCAGAGCTGGGTTGCCTGGCTTAATAAATGAGAACTCCCTGAAATGTGTTCTGTATTTTGCCCACTATCAACTGCTTTAAAACTTTCATTCACAGTCATGAATTAAACATAAAGCCAGTGAGTGCCTCATACATTCAAAGCAGTGCTATGTGCTGCAAGGCTCGCAGAGGCAGAGAACCTGCCTTTGAGGAGCTTCCAAGCTCACGTGGGAGATAAACGAAGGCTTCCAGAAATAAACAAACACAATGACAAAAGAGCCGCAACAACAAAATTCTCAATCTTGCCTTTTTTTTCCATTACAAACTCAAGTTAAATGTCTTGGCATTTTCATTAGATTCCTTCTTCAACCACTGTGGTCTGGCTTTTACTCCTTTGCTTCGCCAATGTGGTTCTGCCAAAGGCAGTCAGGATCTCCAGACCATCAGCAAAATCTCTAGGATTCACTTCAGTTGATCTCTCTCCCTTAACAAGGTTAAGCCCTACTTAAAACTTTATTCTCCCTGAGTTTTTACAGCATTGCTCTCTCTCCTGATCCTTTAACCTGATGACACAAACAATACCTCTATGTACTTCACCAACCAACTAACATGTAGAAATAACAAAACTGTATATATCGAACATGTTTGTATACAAAACAACTGTGGATATCTGATCAGTTTATTAAACACATTATTTTTTTTTAAAGATTTTATTTATTTATTTGACAGACAGAGATCACAAGTAGGCAGAGAGGCAGGCAGAGAGAGAGGGAAGCAGGCTCCCCGCTGAGCAGAGAGCCCGATGCAGGGCTCGATCCCAGGACCCTGGGATCATGACCCAAGCTGAAGGCAGAGGCTTAACCCACTGAGCCACCCAGGCTCCCCTAAACACATTATTTTTTAACTTCTCTCAGGGTTCAATGTATACAATTTTTTTTTTTTTGCAAGTAATGAAGATTTATCTCCAATCTTCAATTCTCACACCATTTCTTTGTTTCATGTCTTATTGCACTGGCAAAACTTTGGAGAATAATTTTAAAACAATGGGGGATAATTTCTACTTTTAAATGAGTGTGTCTACACTGTTTCATATATTATTGCTAATATAACACTATTTAACCAAGATATGTTAAGGCTAGTTGCCCCTCAAGCCAACAGTAATTTTTTCTCCAACAGTATTTATATTGTCTCTTTCCAGCAGACAGAGCAGAAGAGAATTTCCAGGAATACAGAATTGTTTTACCAATCAGAGAATATAACCACACAGTTTTAACAGAAAAGCTCACATAAATCAAAGCATAAATGAGATATAATCTGGTCTATTTGCTTAAGGTTAAATGTCCACCTGTTATCAGCAGGAAATGGGAGAGAATATGATCTTATATGGCATTAGGAGTAAACATAAACTATTATTTATTTTTAAAGTATGAATAAAAATATCATCCACAAGGCAGCTATTCAAACTGAGTAAAAACAAATGGCAATCTTATATAGAGTATTTCCTTATTAGAAAGGCGACCAGAAGCCCCCTTAGAAGTATTCTGCTTTTCTTAAAGGATCAATAGCAATTGTTTCACATTAAGTTGTAGCCAGGACCTTACCCTATAGGATCACTGAAGTTCAGCATTGCAGTTTACCTCCAGTATGGGATGGTTAGCCCATGTTTCTACAAGCATGAATTAAGTGCACTCCAAGTCCAATCCACTTTTAGTTCAACAGTTCCAAAACACTAATTGTAAGACTGGGGTTGGTTGCCTCAGAATCACCTGGGTGTGTGTAATAAATACAGAATCCCGAGCACAGTGACATTTCTACTCACTTAGAATCTCCCAGGTCAGGGTTCAGGAATCTTAATCTTTTAAAAAAGCTCCCAGGTATTTCTGACACATAGGTATAAAAACCACACTTGAATGAACAGAAGGAAGGTACTGAGCAGATTGTTGGTTATACCTTCATAGCATACACTGGGAAAACATCATGAGGTATAGAACGGGGAATAAGCAACATATGTAAAGACATCATCGCTGTAACTGGAAAAAAAAAATCCTCAATATTAAAGGCTCTGAGGAGTCCTGCAGGCAATTTCTTAAATTTAATTTACTTGGTCACTGAATACTTTCCCTCTCCTCTAAGTCCTATCTATTAAGGTCCTGTAGAATAAATTCTTAAACATACCATTTGAGAAGTATGGCTGTAAAGCAATTCCCTTGTCACATCCTAAAATGGCAGATTTTTTCCTATGTACTGATCTATTCTAACACTTAGGTCTCCTCTCTATTAAAATCTTTTCAAGAAGAAATTACAGGCTATCATTAAATGCATCTTACTTAAATTCAAAATCTTAAATGATATTAATCCCAGTGTAATTCTTATTTAAATCTATACCTCAAATTGAGTTACTTCTATAATTTTCTATTCCTAATTAAACCAACTAAAGGGGGAGTATTTCTCTTGACCTACTTTCTAGAATTAAAAAAATAAACTAAGGAAAAAATATTTTCTGAGGTTTGAGATGTTTCCAGAGCTTCATTAAGATAATTTTCAAATTTCATTTGAGTACAATTTTTACTTATTTTATGATTCAAATAATGCAGTAAAAAAAAAAAAAAGATTGGAGGGGGATTATTAAAAAAAATTTCGTAAAAAGCAGAGTCTTTAAGAAACAGTACTGCCTCTTGGCTGCCTTTTCTGCTTTGAGGATGGCAAACTAAAAAGTCCTAAAAGAGAGATAGGATGGAATTTTTACTTCATCCAGGACTGCATGAAAGCTGGTTAAAAGGTTCCAATGAAACAGTAAAAGGTCTATATCTCTAATATGCTCCAGTATAAAATTTAATCATACATTGCAGACAGTCCTGGGGAAAAGAATCAGACTCAATTTATACCAATTTGAATTGCAGAAATTAGCCTCTGAGCCACTGGCTACCTATGCTCTGTTCTCAGCTGAGTCCCAACTCAGCCCCAGGAGAGCAAATTTCCTACCTCAGGCAGCCCTTTTCTGTCCAGGGATCTCAGGGTGGATTATTGCTTTTAGGATAGATATTTATGAAGAATACATCATGTTGTAGTGTCATATTTTCAGGCAACAACAAAACAGCTTTAATAATGATCAAACCCCCTCCTGTTACCTTTATTAATATCTAACTTACAAATAAAATATGTTAAGCTATAAGATTCCCCCAGTTGAATTTTAAACCCACATTTTTATAAGTCCCTTATTTCCTGATAAGCCCCATTGGTTCAAAGTTACTATGTTTCCTTTAAGAATCAGAAAGCCACCACCTGATGTGTGTACAATGAATACCAGTTTTCATTTTTTAGAAATTATAGGAATTATATAGGAATTAATTATATATACAATATGTAATATATAATATAGGAGTATTATATATAATATATATAAGAATATTATATAGAAATTATAGGAATTAATTTTTAAACTGGTTCATAAAAGTATGAACTTTAGTTTATTATCATGTATCAATACTGGTTATCTGTTGTGACAAATGTAGCACCCTCATGTAAGATGTTAACAATAGGGGAAAGTGGGTGCATGTGGGTTTTTACGAACTCCTGTGCTCTTCGCAAGTCCTATATATCTCAAAGTATTCTAAAATAATAAAGTATACTAACAAAAAAGAACCAGGTTGCCAGATATCTCCAACACATGATATAATCTCACTCTGAATGGAGGCAAAGGAGGATTCTCATTCTGAGAATGAACAGGTGGTACTGTGATATGATGACGTATTCTATAAGGCAAGCATGGTGAGGAGCCACATTTCAACAGTCAACAAGGTGTCTTTATTACCTAACAAAAACAAGATCAAAATTTACCTTGGAAAACTGGATCACAGAGAGCCCTTTTAATTTAATTATTATACACTTGGGAAGCTCATGTCATACACACAGTACCATGATATTTATTTGCTAATAGGCAGAATACAATCGCAATAGAAGATGTGCTCCTACACCTTTGAGATCAGAATCTCGTTAGGAACATACCTCTTGCCGAGAAACTTAAGATAATGATACTGTCTTTGCTTCCCATGAGCACGTGTATTCTGATGGGCGATTCTCATGGGAAGACTTCTGACAGCATGAAATATATGAATACTGTGGTCTATATCATTTTTCATTTTGGAATAAATAGTATATAGCCTTTTTAGTGTCTGGTATTCCTAAAAGTGATATCCAAATACCATTGGTAAAATGGCTTGGTTTTTTTTCCCTCATTGATTTATTCATTCATTCCATGTATACACATTAAACACCTACAACGTTCTAAGTGTTGTCATAGGCGCAGAGCATATAACACTGAACAAAACAAATATCCTGCTCTGATGGAGAAAGACAATAAACATATAATGTAGATGGTGATATATACTGTGAAGAAGAATAAACCCAGTAGATGAGAGAGTTGACGGAGATAAGGTGGTAGTGTAGATGCTATTTCATACAGGGTAATCAATCAGGGGAAGCATCTTTTTTAAGTTGATATTTGAACTGGTAACAGAATTAAGAGAGCGATATCATTTCCTTCTCTCCTTCCTTCCTTCCTTCCATTGATCCATCCATCCCAGGGGAAGTGTTCCAAAAGGGAACAGTAAGTGCCCAGCTTCACCTACTCTTCAGAAAAGACAGAATAATAGCACTAATTATAGCTAACATTTAGTACATACTTAGTATGTGCCAAGTGCTACTGTTAAGCACTTATGGTATATTAAAGAAAACTGTAAACTCTTTGCCATGCTTCCCATTAAGAGATGGGTTCTATTTCCCCTTCCCTTGAATCTGGGCTAACTCATGTTCGGTTAGAAGTTCTGCATCATGGATAACTCATTTGTGTAAATGCTCTTGGTATGTTTCTTCAAATCTCTATCTTTACACTAACAGTTCAGTAGCTTGTAGTTATCCTTCTTATCTATTTCCCTAACCCAGATTTCTCTTCATCTCTGAGAGCAGGCTTGCTCACTAAGTGTGGGTTGTTTCACTTACTACACAGTGTCTTTGGACAGGGAAGATCCTACAGCAGGGTTTCTTAACCTTGGCATTACTGACATTATGGGTCAAATATCCTTTGTAGTGTGGGACATCTGAGGCATTGTGGGATATTCAGCAGCATTCCTGGCCTCTACCCACTAGATGTCAGGAGAACCCCCCCACCTCCCAGTTGTGACAACCCAAAATTTCTTTGGATATTGTCGAATGCCCCCTTGGGGCAAAATCACCCACTGTTGAGAACCAACTACTGAGAGTAAGTTTCCTTAAAGCCATTACTCTTCACCATCAGCTGTTTTTTTTTTTTTTTTTTTTTTAATATAGGCATATCTTGTTTTATTGAACTTTGTTTTATTGCATTTCACAGATAATATGTTTGGCGGGGAGGAGGGGCTATCAGTTTTTTTTTTTTTTTAAACAAATTTAAGGTTTGTAGAAAGCCTGCTGGCAACATTTTCCCAACAGCATTTGCTAACTTTGTGTCTCTGTTTCATTTGGTAATCCTCACAACATTTCAACTTTTTCATCATTATTATATTTGTAATGGTAATGTGTGATCAGTGATCTTTAATGCTACTATTGGAATTGTGTGGGGTGCCCATATAAAACAGAGAACTTAATAAATAAATGTGGGTGCTCTGACTGCTCTGCCAACCACCTGTTCCCTGTCTCCCTTGCCTCCCTATTCTCTGCAAAACAATGATACTGGAATAAGAACAATTAGTAACCCTACAATGGTCTCTAAGCATTCATGTTAAAGGAAGAGTTGCATGTCTTCTACTTAAAATCAAAAGCTAGAAATGATTAAGCTTAGTAAGGAAGGCAATGCAAAAGCCAAGACGGGCTGAAAGCTAGGCCTCTTGCACCATTTAGCCAAACTGTGAATGCAAAGGAAAAATTCTTGAAGGAACGTGCCATGTCAGTGAACAAATGCCAAGAGACAAGGAAGGCTGAAAGAGTTGAGGAAGCTACAGAAAATGTATGAAGCTAGCATGAAGTTAAAAAAAAAAAAAAAAGCCATCCCAATAACGTACAAGGTGAAGCAGCAAGTGCTGATGTAGAAGCTGCAAGTTACCCAGAAGATGTAGCTCTGATAATAAATGAGGGTGCTACACTCAACAACAGATTTTCAATGTATGTGAAACAGCCTTCTGTCAGAAGATGCCATCTAAAAAATTCATAACTAGAGAGAAGAAGTCAATGCCTGGCTTCAAAGCTTCAAAGGACAGGCTGACTCCCTTGCTAGGGGCTAATGCAGCTAGTGACTTGAAGTTGAAGCTAACACTCATTTACCAATCTGAGAATCCCAGAGCCCTTAGGAATAATGTTAGCTCTGCTCTGCCTGTGCTCTGTAAATGGCACAACAAAGCCTGGACAAGAGCTCATCTGTTTACAACATGGTTTACTGGATATTTTAGGTCCACTATGGAGACCTACCATTCAGGAAAAAATTCTTTTCAAAATATTACTGCTCAATGCTCATGTACCTGATCACCCAAAAGCTCTGATGGAGACGTACAGCGACATTAATGTTGTTTTCAAGCCTGCTAACACAACATCCTTTCTGAAGCCGATGGATCAAGGAGTCATCCTGACTTTCTAGTTTTATTATTTAAGAAATACTTTCCATAAGGCTATAGCTCCCATGGGTAGCCATTCCTCTGCTGGATCTAGGCAAAATCAATTGAAAACCTATAGTCACCATTCTAGATGTCATTAAGAACATCATGATTCATGGGAAAAGGTCAAAATATCAACACGAACAGGAGTTTGGAAGTCATGGATTCCAACCCTCATGGATGACTTTGAGGGATTCAAGACTTCAGTGGAGGGAGTAACTGCAGATGGGGTAGAAACAGTGAGAGAACCAGAATTAAAAGTGGAGCCTGAAGATGGGACTGAATTGCTACAATCGCAAGATAAAACGTGAATGAATGAGGAGTTGCTTTTATTATGGATGAGCAAAGAAAGTGATTTCTTGAAATGTAACCTACTACTGGTGAAGATGCTCTGAAGACTGTGGAAATGACAACAAAGTATGCAGAATACAATATAAGTTTAGCTGATAATAAAGCAGCAGAAGGGTTTGAATATTGAAGCCACTTTTGAAGTGAGTTCTACTGCAGGTAAAATGCTATCAAACGGCATCACATGAGACAGAGAAATTGTTCATGAAAGGAAGAGTCAACTGATATGGGAAACTTCATTACTGTCTTATTTTAAGAAATTGCCACAGCCACCCCAACCTTCAGCAACCACCACCCTGATCAGTCAGCAGCCATCACTGCAGAGGCAAGACCTTCCAGCGAAAGAATTATGACCTGATAAAAAATGAGATGATGGTTAGCATTTTTTTTTAGCAATATAGTATTTTGAATTAAGGTACATACTTCTTTTTAGACATAATACTATTGTGTACTTAAAAGATAACAGTATAGTGCAAATACTACCTTTGTATGCACTAGGAAACCAAAAAGTTCATTTGACTTGCTTTATACCATATTCACTTCTCTGCCGTGATCTGAAACCAACTTGCAATGTCTTGAGACATGTCTGTAATAGTACAACATTTACTAAGCACATACTGTCCAACTAAAGGTTAGCAATTGAGTCAAAACTCAGAAACCTGGCTTGAATCTTGAAGTCAACTTTTTCAACTTTTTGAATGTCTTACTAGCCTCTGGCTTTAGAGGCTGCTTTGATGTTTAGCCTTCTTGAAACTTAAATTTTTAATGGAGTGTACTGCCGAAGTTCTCACATAAGTACACTTCCATTATTATCAGGTACTTATTCCTGGAGAGTCCTACATTTTGATTTTATACCTGGAAATATAGAAACAAACATGGAAACAAGTAATACCTGAGTTTCAGTTTGTATGCTCTGCATTATGAAGTTATTTTTTTCTTAAGTAAGGGTAATTTGCTTGTAAGAGTCATTTTGGGACTATAGAAATATTTTTCTCACTTAATTTGAAGAATAAGTAAATTGAACACTTCATTTCATGTCCTTTTTTTCCAGTTACTGTTTTATCTGAAAAGGAAAGTAGTTGCTATCTATCCACTATCTGGAGCCAAACCCTCTAGAAAGAACATCACTCTTCCTTGCTCTTTGCCATGTTCCAACCATTGCTCTCCGAGATAAATGAAGGACTGTGAAAAGCTTAACATCACCTTTCATATGGTTGAACCTCAGCTGTTTAGAGACAACAGGGAAAGAATACTGATTAAAAAGATGGACTTAATCTCTCCAAAGAGTCAAACCTGAATCCTAATATGGATTCTACAATGGCCACAAGCAAGTAACCTAATCTCTGAGCTTGATTCTTTACCTGTAAAATATGTAATTTCGGCCTTCTAGAACTATTAAAAAAGGTGAAATTGAGATAATGAATAAAAGTATTAGGTATCAGGTTACTGGGTGGATGGTTCATCGTAACAATAGTCATGTGCTGCCAGGTCATAAAAAGGCACATCAACAACTGATCAGCAAAAATACCCATCACCCAGAGATCTGGAATTTAGAGCCAGATACAACAACTCGGCTGAACTTTGGGAGGTCTACTTTGGGGTGGGGAAGGTAAGTGTAATGTTGATTATAAATGGGGCAGTTACATTATACTAGGTGGTGACTCCTTTGAAATTTTATGTATTGAAAAAGAGAAAGTGTATATGAATGCATAGGTTCCGATGGATGCTGGCTGACCAAAAGATGCAATATCGAAGACATCTGTGTAATTCTCTTTGGTACCTTCTTTCCACCAGGAGTGCCCCTCTCCAATCCCACATGTTTCCAGTGGGGCTATCAATCAGTGTATTCTCTACTTTGGAAGGGTGAAGAGATGACATAGGGTATGAATGTGACCAAAGCCGGCCAAACGGGGTGCCCCATTCTCCAGTCCCAGTGCTTGGTCTGAAGAGTGAAGCCAGTATTCTTCCATGAAATTTGTTATACAAATGCTAGGGTGGAGAGAGCTACTCCTCTCCTTGGACAAAGGATAACACTCTCTTGGATGAATATTCATCATTAGCAAAGAAGACCTGGAAGGCCAAAAAAAAAAAAAAAAAAAAAAATCTGAGTAACTGAAAAGTTTAGGTGGTTGAGTTGCAGTTCTGACACCACTATTCTGGATGAGTAGTACACATAGCAATTTGAGAAGGGATCAGTTTACAGTACAGTCGTAGCAATTTTAGTAAAAGCATTTATTTTATTTTTTTTTAGTAAAAATATCTTTAATTTGGGGTCTATTTTACAAATGCGGCAAGGAGAAAATCTGCTAACTACCAAATGCAATCTAGTAAATGCTATAACCTGACTCTAGCATTTTTACACTCACACTGTAAGTGGCTGTGTATGTTACTTGAAATGCAGCTGCGATATATAGTTAGCATATGTAAAGTAGTATGCCAATATATGTATTTTATCTATGTGAGTATATTTATAAATTTTACATATATGACATGTGCATGCAAGCACGTACATATAATATAAGTAATAACTACACTTGAAATGCAGTTATTGAATCAAGAGAAATGTTAAGTTTGGAAAGTGGGAACATAGTGAGAGGCAATATAATGTGTGGCTTAAGAGCCTGGATTCAGACTGCCTGGATTTGGATCCAAGCTGAAAGGCTTGGAACCTGGGTGTCCTTGGGCAAGGCTCTGTATTTCTTTGTGTCCATTTTTTCTCACCTCTGAAATCAAACTGTTGTGAAGAGTATTAAATTAGCTACTCTTTACTACCAAGTACCATTACTGATGTTGTGTTATAGAAAATAAGGGGAAGAACTGCTATTTGGTAGTGGTATGGTGGTTAAGTCAATCTATTCTGTCAATCATCTCTTGAGTTCTAAAAGAAATAGTGCTTTTCTCTTGTTTGTAGCTAATAGATTATTTTGTTTCTCTATTAATGAGATTTGCTATAGGCACTTTGGAGCTGGGAATGGCAAAGCACCTTCCAATCAAAATGGATTTGAATTGGTGCCAACTAACGCTTATCATAATCTAAGGAATAAAATTACGTTGCTGGTCCTACAAATGTTTGTGCCCTTTGACCCAACAGTCTTACTTCTGGGGAATGTATAAAAAGGAAATAATTCAACCAAAGTACATCTTTGGTTATAATATAAATTAAAACTACAATAAGATAATCAACAACACAAGAAACAACAGGTGTTGGTGAGGATGTGGAGAAAGGGAAAGCCCTTTTGCACTGTTGGTGAGAATGCAAACTAGCCTAGCCATTCCGGAAAACATCATAAAGGTTCCTCAAAATGTGAAAAACAGAACTACAGTAAATGATGCAGTAATAGCACTATTGGGTATCTACCCCCAAAACACAAAAACACTAATCCAAAGGGATACATGCGCCTCTCTGCTTATTGGAGCATTATTTACAGTAGTCAAGAAATGGAAGTAGCGCCAGTGTCCACTGATAGATGAATGGATAAAGAAGATGTGGTATAAATATACAATGGAGTATAATTCAGCCATGAAAAGAAAGAAATCTTGCCATTTGCAATGACAGGCAACCTAATGAATGGGAGAAGATATCTGCAAATGATATATTCAATAAGGGGCTAATATCATATACAAAGAATTTACACAACTCACCACCAAAAAAACCCAAATAACCCAATAAAAAATGGGCATAGGGCCTGAATAGATATTTTCCCAAAGAAGACATACAGTGATGCTCAACACCACTAATTATCAGAAAAATACAAATCAAAACCATAGTGAGCTATCACCTTACACCTGCCAGAATGGGTAAAATCAGAAAGACAAGAGATAACAAGTGTTGGCAAGGAGTGGAGAAAAAGGAATTCTCATAGGCTGTTGGTGGGAATGCAAACTAGTTTAGCCAACTGTGGAAAACAGTATGGAGGTTCCTCAAAAAATTAAAAATAGAATTACCATATGACCCACTAATTCCACTACTAGGTATTTACCCAAAGAAAAAGAAAACTAATTCAGAAAGATATATGCACCCCTATGCTTATTGCAACATTATTTACAACAGTCAAGATATGGAAACAACCCAAGTGTCCATCAATAAGATGAATGGATAAAGAAGATGTGGTGCATATAGATACAATGGAATGTCACTCAGCCACAGATAAGGACGAGATCTTGCCATCTGCAAAAAAAAAAAAAAAAGGATGGACCTAGAGGGTATTACACTAAGTCAGACAGAGAAAGACAAATACCATATGAATTAACTTGTATGTAGAATCTAAGAAACAAAACAAATGAAAAGCAGAAAGAGATCCAAAAATACAAAGAATTGGTGGTTGCTAGAGGAAAGGGGGGTGGAGGGCTAGGCAAAATGGGTGAAGAGAATGGGGGATACAGGCTGCTAGTTATGGAATAAAGAGGTCATGGGTATTAAAAGGTACAACATAAGGAGTAGTCAAGGACACTGTAATAGCATTATATAGTGACAGATGACAGCTACACTTGTGGAGAGCATAACATAACACAGAACCTTGTTAAACCACTATGTTGTACACCTGAAACTAATGTACCACTTTGTGTCAACCATACTTTAATTTAAAAAAAAAAGGTAATGAGGGGCGCCTGGGTGGCTCAGCGGGTTAAAGCCTCTGCCTTCGGCTCAGGTCATGATCCCAGGATCCTGGGATCAAGCCCCGAATTGGGCTCTCCGCTCAGCGGGAGCCTGCTTCCCCCCCCCCCCCCCCGCCTGTCTCTCTGCCTGCTTGTGATCTCTGTCTGTCAAATAAATAAATAAAATCTTTTAAAAAAAAAGGTAATGAGAGCTTTACAATTATTTTTAATATTTCAAATACGCTGATAAAACTGGTATATTAAAAAAAGAAAACCTGGCACATTTATCCTTAGTAATATTTCAAGGAAAACTGAGAGTGTTCACTTAAGCAATTTTAATACTGTTTTTCAAGTGCTTATTTTGATAACAGTTTTACGTGCCTGATTTAAAAAATGAAAACAATTTATTTTAATAAACAATCTTTTCAAACATGAAGCCCGAGGAAGATGGGGGAGAAGAAGGACAGCAAAAGTGAACCTCGGTGGTCAGAAGGTTGGGATTTTGTTGCTATACATACACTTAAAAAAAAAAAAAAACTTAGTAAAAACAAAAACAAAAACAAACAAACAAAATCCTCCTTCTGTCTATCCTTCTAGTGCCTTTCTCCTCCACCATACATCTTCACTGTATTCTCACCTGGATTTCTAGATGTTCTGTCTTATCTCACTCTTGAAGTCTGCCACCCCCCCAAATGCGGCCAGGGTAACCCCGTTACACTGCACACCCATCTCTCACATCCCAGCTCACACACTCTTTCATGCTACAGCACTTCCATGGTAAAACACCTCAACTCTAAGGCAGAATCTTTCACCATCGGCTTCCATCCGGCCTCTGTGTGGCCATTCTCAACTCACGTCTTACATTTACTACAATTGTTTTCCTCGTAGTCCTCTGAGCAAGTCTTGCTCTCATATATCTGTGCTTGACTATGTTGTTCCCTCTGCCTAGATATCCTTCCTTGCATATTATCTACCCACCTTCAAAAGAATAAAAACAAAATATCTTCTTTCTCCCCCCAAAATTCAAGATATTCGTCTGAGAAGCATGCTTCCACATAGGTAGGCAACGGAGGGTCATTTCCCTTGCGCTTGTATCACCCCCGCAGTAGTCTCCCCACGGAGAACTGGAATCTCCTCCAGAACAGGATCCATCAGCATCTAATGTCTCTAATGTCTGCAATAGTACTGGGTCTATAATAGGCACACAGTAGGATGTGAGGAGTAAATTATTTATAAAATCACCAAACATGCGAATTCTCTAGCAATTAAGATTAAAACTATGAGGATGCCTAGTCAGTTAAGTGTCTGCCTTTAGCTCAGGTCATGATCCCAGGGTCCTGGGATCGAGTTCTGTATCAGGCTCCTTACTCACTGGGGAGCTTGCTTATTCCTCTACCTGCCACTACCTCTGCTTGTGTTTTCTCTCTCTCTCTCTCTCTCTCTGTCTCTCTGACAAATAAATAAGTTGTTTTTCAAAAAAATAAAGATTAAAATTATATTTTTAAAGAAGCACGCTCCTGTCCCCACTCCAGAAATGGGAGTCAGTATTGGTCACAGCTTCTTAAATATTTTCTTCATGTTAATTACAGGGGAAAGGTGCATATTGTTCCTTGTCTTTAAATGTAGAAGACAAACATGAAAAAATACTAATCTCCAAACTGTCAACAAAAATAGAGTTTCTAGGAAAGTTTCCCTATGTATCAAGTTAAGCCAGCTTTGTTCTTTTTGTTGGTTGCCTATCTAACATCTCCCCTCATCTCCCAGCTTATGTGAAAGCAAATATATAAAAAGATACATTGGGGGCACCTGGGTGGCTCAGTGGTTAAGCCTCTGCCTTCAGCTCAGGTCATGATCTCAGGGTCCTGGAATCAAGCCCTGCAGCGGGCTCTCTCCCCAGCAGAGAGCCCGGTCCCCGCCCCCCAACCCCACTCTCTGCCTGCCTCTCTGCCTACTTGTGATCTCTCTCTCTCTCTCTGTCGAATAAATAAATAAATAAAATCTTAAAAAAAAAAGGATATATTGGTTGGGAGGCATTAAATCACAAGTGCCAAAATTATCCAACTCAAACTTGAACTCCGTTAGTCAAATTATCTGGTTTGACTATTAGTCAGCTCTTTTGTAGCTATATGACCTTGGTCAAGTCCTATCACCTCTCTACATCTCTGCTTCCGTGTCTGTAAAATGGAAATAACAACAGCATCTACTTTAAAGGATGACATAAGGCATACGGTAGATACTACAGAAATCTTAACTACTAGTAAACTAGTTAAATACTATAAGGGAAATTTATAAAAACCAAAGTAACTTGAAAACTACAAGTAGGCTAAAAGGGTTTGTGGGTAATTTGATGTAGTTTGAGATGTCATGCAAAATCTAGTCTCTTCCTGTTAACTTGGGACCACTATGTTTTAAGGCTTGCATCTCTCAGAGTGATCAAATAAACCAGAATGAGGAAGTAAACAAGAGTAATGATACTCGGCCGAACTGGATGTCTTAGGTCACCAGCAACCCCATCATAGGGCAGGGACAAGGAATAGCTAGCCTACTTGAGGTCACGCAAGGCCCACGTCTGGAGCCAGAGGAAGGATCAACTTCCCCTGAACTACATGGATATCAAAACAAAAAATCTGAGTACCTTTGGGAAGCTGGGAGATGAGGGGAGATGTTAGATAGCCAACCAACAAAAAGAACAAAGGCAATGGTAAAATTCATGAATTTTCAACCAGAGAAACTTTAGTATTTCATAGCCATCTGTATTCAGAAGTCATATCAGGTTTAGCAACCAGGCACAAAAATTCCTTTCAACCAAGATGAATTTCTAGCATGACATCGCCAACAAAAAGTGCTGTTCTCACGGAAAATCCTCCAACTTAGAAGCATCTGCTTCTAATTTCCACAATGAAATCTTTGATTCCTTCATTCATGGGACTTGCACACAATTCCCTCTGACACTGGAACTGCAGCTTTCTAGATAATGATTTTGCTAATAATTCTCATTATGTGGTAGTAATAGAGAAATTCTAATATCACATAGGAATTTTAACATTAACTTTACTTATTTTTTTCCCCTGAAATATTTTTTTTCCTAAGAGAGTATAATGCTTGTAAGGAAGATTGAATAAAGCATTTGGGAAGTTGCTAACTTTATTTTAACACTGCAGAAGGATTTTCTAGATTATTAACAACAACAAGATAAATGTAAAAACTGGAAAGGCAAAGGCCCATTAATAGTAGAAGAAATAAAACATGGTATGTGAAACAATTCAGTGAACATTAATGATCCACAGCCATTGGATGATAATAGCTATGAATCTCAGACAGTTAGCAAAAAAAAAAGTTATAGAAGAATATATACAATTCCTTCCTATGAATACAAAGTTCAAAAACAGGTGACTAGGAGTGCCTTGGTGGCTCAGTGGGTTAAAGCCTCTGCCTTCGGCTCAGGTCATGGTCCCAGGGTCCTGGGATCGAGCCCGCATCCAGCTCTCTGTTCAGCAGGGAGTCTGCTCCCCCGCCCCCCGCCTGCCTCTCTGCCTACTTGTGATCTCTGACAAATAAATGAAATCTTTAAAAAAAAAAAAAAAAGGTCACTAACCAATAAATCATTCAGAGTTACATAATATATATTGGTAAGACGATAAAGAAAGGCAATGTAATGATTAACCTCAAAATGGTGCTGGATGGGATAGTGGGAATAGCAGATGTCTTCAGAAAGGGACGGGAGCTACAAAGGAGCTAGAGGAATATTATTTTTCTTATGTCTGGTAGTGGATACAATGATGCTGATTACTATTATTGTTTAAAATGTACATATTTTGGGGTGCATGGGTGGCTTAGTCAGTTAAGCGTCTGCCTTCAGCTCAGGTCGTGATCCCAGGGTCCTGGGATTGAGCCAGATCAGGCTCCCTGCTCAGCAGAGAGCCTGCTTCTCCCTCTCCCTCTGCCTGCTGCTCTGCCTACTTATGTTCTCTCTAGCTCTCTCAAATAAATAAAATCTTTATTTAAAAAAAATAGAAAACATAAAAAGTAGACATTATAGGCACTTTTCTGTGTATTTCATAATTAAAAAAATAAAATTTATCAGAGGTGTTGTTGAAAATGCTATAAATACATACTGGTGATTAGAATTGAAAAAGATACATAAGGTAGGACAAGTATGCAATCCTGTTATAATAGCTTGCTATTTTTAACATAAAATACATCCATTGAGGATCCTATACAAACACTTGGACAACAGCAAACTAAATTAATCTTTGTAAAATATTATTGTGCTTACTACACAATTGTTTCCATGGCCCAGAAATAGGGAAAAGCCTTAGATATTCTAGTGTTGTTAATGAATCCCTATAGGAGTATTTACAATCTGGTAGTATGCATATGTATTAATTTCTGGGATTCTATCTACTACTAAGTAGAAAAATAATGCAACAAAATAACGACCAAATGAAAACTTCACCACTGTATCTGATTTTAGAGATGATCTCTTCCAACTCCATAATTTTATTGGTAATGAAGCTGATGCTGTGAGACACTGACCTGCCAAGATAATACCAGTTAGTCTTAGGTGCTTTTCTTTTCAGGATTTTTGTTCTCTAAAGTCTGTCCAAAAGCTCCCATGAGTTGGGGACAATTTAATTTAATCTAGTCTCTTCAAAAAGTTCATTTTTTATATAAAGTTAAGAAACATGCTAAAATGATTTACTAAAGTGAAAGTATGCAAATGCTAATAAAGTTGTAGAATTATATGCAAAATAGTTTAAGAAGCCAGAAAAAGGGTGTGAGATGTTAGGAATCCAAATTTCACCCTTCTACACATAAATTATGGGCTGCAATTATTTTGTTAACCAGACACACCCGAAAGTAGCATTTGCAGCAGGACACACCCTCATGCATGTACACATCCTATGCACCTGCCATATGTGTGGAATGGTGTGAAGTAAAACTATCAGGTCCAGGTACTCTTTATGGTAGAAAAAGATCAAAATCACAACCTACAGAATTCAAAGTAAAAGATTCTCAAAAGACATTCTAACAAGGCTTTACATTGCTACAAAAGGTCTTCTTAACACCCCATTGGGGGTTTGGCAGTGAATAAGTAAGTTAGAGACAAAGTTGTCACATAATCTTATAAATACATCTGAAAATATTGTCAGAGAAAACAATGATTCTTTTTAATCATTAAAAAAAAAAAAGGCCAAAATTCTGATTTACAGTTTTAAAAGCCCTCACTTAAGAAAACTGATAAGAATGTTTATTTTATATAGGGCTTCCCTGTTACTTCTGGCTACCCCATTACCCAGGAGCATCATCCAACCATTAGCCAATCTACTCTAAGAAGACTGAGGTGATTTATTTTGGAGAAACACAAATCCAAGACTGTGAAGGCGGCCGTAGGGATCTGGGGAGCAGAGGCTGCATCCCTTAGGTCTCCCCCCAAGGTAATCTTTAGTCAGAAGCTGGCTCTCTTCTACCTGTCATCCAGCATTAAATTCCCTTAGCTTACTTTTAGAAGATAACTACCATAAATATGCCAGTTCCATCAAGTGTGAAATCTCATTTCCAAGTAGTATTTACCTATATAGTAATATTCCATTTCCCTTATACCAACTCACAGGCCTTGTTTCTAGAACTCTTCTCAACTGGGGGTTTTGAAATAAGATTAAAAAAACCAAAGCCAACTCAATTAATAGCCGTATATTCCGAAGAGAGTAGGAGTAGAAGCCATTTGTCAGTGAACCTCTGGGCTCCCAGGTGTGTAAAGTTTACACAGTCCAACAGTGTGTCACTGAATAGCCCAGTCAAGTTGTCTCCATTTGACCTACCTGCTCATTTTTTTCTGGATCTGTGATGTGCATCCCCCTGGTGCACTGCCAAAAGACAACATTCCTTCTTACAGTAATCATCTGCTAATACTTTGAGAGAGACTTAAAAGTCTGGTTTTTAAAGGGTGTGGAGGAAGGAAATCAGAATTACACTTTACCCTACAATGACAGGGTTAATCCTCCATGAAAAATGGAACCATAACTCAACCTCGAACTTAAAGACAAACAATGCAAACAAACAAAAAACAGAAACCAACCTATGTCTGTTCAGCACTTGCATGCTTTTTCTGTACGGCTCTCATCATCCTGAAAAGGAAATGAGTCCTGAGGTTGAACTATATAGACTCTGATCCTGAAAAAACCAGATGAGCAGCCTATTCCGAAGTCAACCATTCCTCAAGGCAGGTTCACTGCCCAATACCAATGGTGCGTCACTGTCATCTTACTCCCTTAACCATATCCAAGAAAATGTTGTATAATGCCAACAGATGCCTTGGAATCTTATCATCTCAGATCCAGGGGCAAAACTATTCAAGTGTTCAAAAAATACTCATTAACAGAGGAGTGCCTATTTTCCTTCATGACCCTCACATTTGGAAAAGTGAATTAAGAGAACATGGTGTTAGTACTAATCATGGGCTTTCCAGGGAAAGCTGGATGAAAATTTTTTTTCAGATAAGAGTTGGAAAGTTGTAAGTTATATACTGGTAACCTTTGATATAGTTCTCGATAATGAAGAGCCAAGTCCTGAAATTCCCTCTAAAGAGTCTTTCAAAAATATCTTCCAATTGCATTAATTTGTCTAGAATTTGGAAATTACGTGCTCTAAGAGTAGAAGTAATGACAGTTTATGAGAAATCTATAGCTAAAATGTACTTAATAGTGAAAGACTGAATGGTTTTCCCCTAGGATGGGAACAAAACAAGTATGTCTGCTCTTACTACTCATATTCAAAGTTGGAAGGCTTACAATCTGATTTTCAGATTTACTATAAAGAATATACACATTAATCAAAGCAGTATAATATTGGCCTAAAGAGATATTGGTCAATGGAATAAGAGTCCAGAAATAGAGGCATCCTAAAAGTCATATGATTTTTGGTAAAGGTGCTAAGGTAATTTAGTGAGGGAATAAACTTTTTTTTTTTTTTTTTTTTTTTTTTTTAGTTATTTGACAGATAGATCACAAGTTGGCAGAGAGGCAGGCAGAGAGAGGAAGGGAAGCAGGCTCCCTGCTGAGCAGAGAGCCAGATTCGGGACTCGATCCCAGGATCATGACCTGAGCAGAAGGCAGAGGCTTTGTAACCCAATGAACCACCAAGGCGCCCCGGGAATAAACTTTTTTAACAAAAAAAGACTTAGAGGATAATAATGCTAAATGAAATAAGTCAGATGGAGGAAGACAAAACTGTATGATTTCACCCATACAGAATTTCATTCATATGGAATTTAAGAAACAAAACAAAGGAACCAGACTTTTAAATACAGAAAACAAAGTTGTAGTTGCCAGAGGGGAGGTGGGTGGGGGGATGGGTGAAATACATAAAGAGGATTAAGAGTGCACTTATCTTGATGAGCACTGAGAAACAGAATTGTTGTATCATTATATCATACACCTGAAACTAATATAACACTATATGTTAACTATACTTGCATAAAAATTTAAAAAATATAAATGCATCCACTGGTATGTCTCAGATTAAAAAAAAAATTTACACACGAACCTTCATTCATAATGAAGTTCCATTCCCTACTAGAAACAATCCAAATATCTATTAATAACAGGTGAATGAATAAACAAATTGTGACAAGTGAATATTACCCAATAATAAAAAAGAACTATAGATATATGCGGCAAAATGAATTAAAAACATTATTATGCTAAGTGACATAAACCAGATACAAAAGCAAGCCACAAAATCTATAAGTCAGATGATTCAATTTACATGAAATTCTATAAAAGATGAAACTAAAAACCAGCAATTGTTGTGGATAATGAGGGTGAGGGAGAAAGGAGGAAAAGGAAGAAGTGGTAGGAAAAAAAGAGGAACGACTAAAAAGGGGTGTGTAGAAAACTTTTGGCACGACAAAATGTTCTGTATCTTGATTGTGACATTAGTTATGTGATTATACACATTTGTCAAAAGTCACCAAATTATCTACTTAAAATGTGTGAACTTTATCTTTACTGTATGTAATTTATATCATAAAAAAGCTGATTTTCAGCAGCGTCTGGGTGACTCAGAGGGTTAAGCCTCTGCCTTCTGCTCAGGTCATCATCTCAGGGTCCTGGGATCAAGCCCCACATTGGGCTCTCTGCTTCCCCCTCTCTCTCTCTCTCTGCCTCTGTCTACTTATCATCTCTCTCTCTCTGTTGAATAAATAAATAAAATCTATAATAAAAAAAGCTGATTTTTAAAAATTTCATGAATCTAGGGGCGCCTGGGTGGCTCAGTGGGTTGGGCCGCTGCCTTCGGCTCAGGTCATGATCCCAGGTCCTGGGTTCGAGCCCCGCATCGGGCTTTCTGCTCAGCAGGGAGCCTGCTTCCTCCTCTCTCTCTGCCTGCCTCTCTGCTTACTTGTGATTTCTCTCTGTCAAATAAATAAATAAAATCTTAAAAAAAAAAAATGTCATGAATCTATATGTTCATTAAAGTGCCATGTTTGTTAAGTAATACCACATTACCTCAAACCCCTGCTGCATGACACAGGATATGAACAAGTGATATCATACAATATTAGCTAACCTGGCTAAACCCATGGCTTCAGAAAGTTTAAACTAGACCTTAAAAATTAAAACACAGGATGGGGCTCCTGGGTGGCTCAGTTGGTTAAGCAACTGCCTTCTGCTCAGGTCATGATCCTGGAGTCTGGGATCCAGTCCCATATGAGGATCTCTGATTGCCAGAGAGTCTGTTTCTCCCACTGTCCTCTCTCCTCTCATGCTCTCTCTCTCATTCTCTCTCTCTCAAGTAAATAAATAAAATCTTAAAACAAAAAATTAAAACACAGGCTTCATTTGATTTGGAAAAAGAGTATAATTTTAAATGTTTTACTAAGTAAAAACAGGTTGGCCTTTTAGGTATACCAATGGTATCACCAAGTAAGAGTTTTGAGAGAGCAAAGAAAATTTCTTGTTAAACAAAAGCTGCACAGCAGAGTTTTAAACAGGTAGCATTTCATTTGTCACCTGGGTAAGTGTTCACTTGTTTGTCCGTCTCCCCTCATCATCCAGTCTCTAACTTCCAGAGATAGGTCCATGCCTTGTGCATCACTGAATTTCCAACAAAATGCTTGGCATGTAAATGGATAGCTGAATGACAGAAAGAACTGCAGATGTTCTCATGCTAAATTTGGGTTCATTTGTAAAGTCCACATGTAAGTTAAACTACCTACAGAAAGGCCTGTGGTATGTGTCCATAAAACATCAGCACTTAAAGATTACAATGTTCTAAAAATAAACCAAGCAAAATGTATTTAGTGTTTCATCTTTAAGTGTACAACGTGTAATCATTTCAAAACATCTTTATTCTAATTTTCCTTTACTAACCAATCCTACAAATTACTAGAGATTTTTTTCAAGGTAACAGCTGCTCTGAACAAAGGATTAATAGTGTGAAATTTTATGTATACTTGCTGTCTTCTAATAAAATCCAATGATCAGGAATTCCGTGCCATGTTAAATGCATTATTGCAGGAAGTGCAGTATGTTTGAAAAAGACTATTTTATCTAGTTCGGCCTGACACAAAAATTCTCTATGGCAAAATCAATGTAAGCTACTTAAGGAACACAAGTTGATTTAGTATCTGGCAGAAACTAAAAGTGACTTAAAAAGGTACTGAAAAAACTAAATCAAAATGTCACACCTTTTTTTGCAAATACTCTAGAAATGTTTTATCAACAGGGTGACTGCGACTGGTAGCAGGGAAAAAAAGCACAGGTGACAGAGTTAGAAACAGAGTACCATGTTCTGGTTTTGTCACAAACTGTATCAGGTAAAGCTGTCAAATCATGCAAATTATTTAACCTCCTCATCTGTAAAATATAGGGACTACTACTCTGAAGATCAAAGTAATCAAAAGTAAGGTAAAAATTCCTTTTAAAACTACAAAATGTCACATATTTATGATATAATTATGATAATGCCAGACTATCTAGTTGAAGGAAATACATGCTCACCTTCAATTTTTAAGAAAGAGGTAACATATGTGACTCATGGTTCTTACTCTGATGAATACTCTGCGTCCTTGCCCTACAAGTATGTGTCCATGTACACACATACACATACAACATCTGTGCTTCATCTGAGAGTGTCACAGTCTCCTTCTCATGACCTGCAGCCCAGGGTAAACACTGTAGCACTTTCTACACTCTTCTTTCTCTTGTCGATACCTATCGGTAGTACATGACCATCCAGATAACTATCTAAGACCCTGAGATGACAGGATATCACGTTTACAAAGCACCTACAAATGCATTGTTTTATCTTAGCAGTATCTTCCCTTATCTAACAACACTTTAAGATCTGGGACTTCTCAAAATCAGATGTAATTCAACTTCTGAATAGTCATCTATTATAATATCAAACTCTAACGATAGAACTCTCAATCATACCATATGGCTATATTTCTATCTGCACTTAGGTAGAAAAACCTCATTAATTAAGCTACATATACCATTCTGAAGACCTATTATTTTATTTTACATTTTGGCATCTCAGAGAATTGAAAGAACACCATTTGGAATTATTCTTACAATTACATAATTATTCCCATAACCAAACATTTAAAAGTGTATATATATTATTTTTTAATTACCAGAGGAAGCAAATCAATGACATCTTCATTTGTTTCTTTGAAGAAAATGTTCTATTGTATAGCTATATTCTATGGGTAATCAAAACACAATCTTTACAGTTTTTGAAAACTTAAAATTTTTATTTTTCAATGCTACATTAAATCTAACTACATATTACTGTTATGAAAGTTATATTTTATTCATATGTCAGACTTGGAAATATATTATATGGATTTTCATAAACACAGTTTATAGTTTGTGTTATGAGTCAACTGCTCCTGGCTTGTGGAAGGTTCAAAGTCATAAAGATACTTACAAGATAACTACCATTATCATCTCACTCCTAGGCCACTGGGCCAAGCATAACAATTCAAATGGCCAGAGGCCCATGTCATTTTTAAGACTACTTTCTCACAGAAAACTTGATCACCAGAACAAGAGTGGACAACACCACTTGTCAAACCAAGGAGAAAAAACTGCAGGAATGGTTAAATGGGTGTTTCCAATGGATTAAGCTTTGTGTCTCAGGTCAGCCCCAGGAAAGCAGAGGAACACTATGCATACAGTACTGTCACTTCGAGAAAACTCATGGCATAAGGAAACAAGAAACCTGTTCTGATGCAGGCTGGGAAGAAACGCCAAACTCAGGCATTTCTAAAAAGACCTTGTCTTCTTTCACTGAGAAATTAGAAATAATTTCTATCACTGCAGCCTATTGATGGTTTTTAAAACCCAGTACTTACTTACGGTCTTTTGAAAGTTTATGGAACAAAATTTGCATTTTTCATAGTCTTTTGAGTAAGCAACAAGATGTGTATTCCAATGCCAACCTGAAATATGAATACGTATCACTATCGTACGATTTACACATACATATCATTTACACATCAGAGTTGGGAGGTACGCATAAACACAATTCTGTTACCTTTTTTTTTTTTAGTGGGTCAAATGCTTGCTCCCCTGACTTGCTGAAGGTTTAAATCTAGATGACAGTTCTCTCACATCATACATATCGCAGAGAATAAAACCATAATACTGGCTTACATCAAGAGCCAACAGTTTTCCAGGAGCTACGGAAGAATTCAAGAGAGTAGAAATATAGCATCTTGTGTGTCCTCAAAACATCTTATTGCCTACATGAAAACACAGGACTAACATCCATAGCACAGGCAGTAACATCAAAAAAAGATAACACAAACACAAATGACCACCACAACAGGTCTGGTTAAGGTTTGAGCTCTAGAAAATGGAATTCAACTGACCACTAACCAGCCTACCAGGCCCCTGAACAACATTTCATGGCCTTTCCCATCCCCTTGCAATTATTTATTTGTCTCCTCACCTGAAAATAATTTATAAATTAAAATGCATTCACTTAGATCCTGTGTCTATGAAATGCTGCTTACAAGTTCCCTGAAAACTTATTGGTAACTTATTGGTCAGAAATACAAGACTAGTTCCAGAATACATAAGCCAAAAAAAAAAAAAAAAAAAAAAAAAATCATTAAAGGAAACTTTATAAGTTATGTAACTTTCATTAGCTTTCCCTGTTGGTTTTTACTCTACAACTAAAATTCATGACAATGTCTCTTTAATTTCTGTAGGCACCAGGAAAAGCAAGTAATTTAGTAAATTACAAATAATCAGTTAAACATTCTCTGTTAACTTAAAATTAATGTGGGCTCTGCATATTTGGGATTAAAAAGATTTATCTGGCATTTATTTTAAATTCTATATGACATTTGACATTTCTTAAAAACTATGCCCTGATTTGGTTTCCTTAAATTTCCTTAAGCTCACATTTGAAAAAGCCTGGGTTTATTTGAACTAAAACTTCCTTAAATATGTTAATTTTCTGAATCTCCTTCTATAATTACCAGTAACATGAGTTTCTCAACAGAAATTTCAAAAATGGCACCTCGGCAGCTGACCTTTGTTTCAGTGTGACACTAAACTATGCAAAAAATTAACTTTCCCACTATATTTAGATGGGTTTAGTTAAGTATAGAATTCTATTTTCTTTGGGAAAAAAAAAAAAAGCCTAAGACATTTCTGATTGCTGTGATAAAATATATGCACCACACAAAATTCCACTCTATTTTTTGGCTCACATATGCCACTAACTTTACTGCTAAGATTTTTCATAACACTGCTATTACATCACTCCAAGATCAGACCAATAAACTATTAATATTTTTCTGTCATGGGCTCGGAAATAGAAAATAAAGGTACTAACCACTTGAGGGGGGAAAAATCAGTTTGTTTGTTTTTTTTATATCCTATTTTTGGAAGCTATAAGAAAAGTCCTTACTTCAAACATCTTTAAAATAATTATGGTTTCAGGGCGCCTGGGTGGCTCATTGGGTTAAAGCCTCTGCCTTCGGCTCAGTTCATGATCCCAGCGTCCTGGGATCGAGCCCCAAGTTGGGCTCTCTCCTCAGCGGGGAGCCTGCTTCTTCCTCTCTCTCTGCCTGCCTCCCTGCCTACTTGTGATCTCTCTGTCAAATTAAAAAAAAAAAAAAAATGTTAAAATAATTATGGTTTCATAAAATTTAAGTTGGTTTCCAAGTTAGCTATATCTGAAATTTCTACTCCAATTTCTCTTTTGTCTCTCATTTAGTTATTTAAATCGAGTTGAACTTAGGCATCAAACAAAACAAACTATAAAGTTATTCCCACCCTTACCAGAGTGCTCTCTTATAAGGTCTCAGAACACCCTACATCTTGGTAGTACTTATCAAAACTGGGACACCTGGGTAGCTCAGTGGGTTGGGCCTCTGCCTTCGGCTCAGGTCATGGTCTCAGGGTCCTGGGATCGAGCCCCATGTCGGGCTCTCTGCTCAGCGGGGAGCCTGCTTCCCCCCCTCTCTCTGCCTGCCTCTCTGCCTACTTGTGATCTCTCTCTCTTTGTCAAACAAATAAATAGAATCTTTAAAAAGATACTTATCAAAATTGAACAATTACTCTGTTATTTCATATCTGCCTTTCCAGCCAACAGGTTAATGCTTCAGGAGAGCAGGAACCACAATTGCCTGTTGAACTCACACTACCGCCAGGGCCTTCTGCATAGGGTACATACTAGTTGTCAAAAGAATGAAAAAATAAGACATTTAAAAGAGTATTAGCCCTAGAAGGAAGCATGTCTAAAATAATAAAATGCTATGTAATAATGATCCACTTATTTGGAAAATTCATCCATCTACATAACAGAATCAGAACTGGCAATAAAAGAGGTGTTTAGTGAATTAATACTCAAATAAATTACACAAATCCTGCTACAAAGAAATGGGCATAGTAAATTAAGAAAGCTCTATTTGAGGAAATACATTTTATATAAATTTTTGTTTTTTTTTTTTCTTTCGCCTTTTTTTTTTTTTTAAGATTTTATTTATTTGACAGAGTAAGGGAGCACAAGCATGGGGAGCAGTAGAAGGAGAGGGAGAAGCAGGATCCCGACCAAGCAGGGAGCCCGATGTGGGGCTTGACTGCAGGACCCTGAGATCACGACCTGAGCCAAAGGTAGGCGCTTAACCATCTAAGCCACCCACGTGTCCCAATTTTTGTATTTTCTAATTCTTCTAAAGCATCATTATAATCATACATTATCATCCACTGGGAGATAAATCTAAACAATAACTAACCTAGTATATCTAAAACAAATTTGCTAGGTACTTGTAAATTACAAGATATGGTTGTTGCCCTCAAGAAACTTATAGTTTGGGGAGCTAGAAAATACGGATAAAAAGGGGATTACATAAAGTAGGATGTACTAAGTTCCAGTGAAGTGATACAGACGTTCCGCAGCGCTGGTCAGTACAAGCAGAAGAACAAGGAGGACCCAGACTAAATATTAGTCTGATAATGGAGACAATGGGCGACAATGAGGAGCATAGTTTGGTTAGACTTAAGGATCTGTGAGATGACACTGGAAAATAATCTAAGGGTCTATAATATAAGGACAGCCATTTCATGTGCCTACTGGGGCAGGCAAGAAAGGAGGGAAGCCTGTAGGATGAAAATGCCAACAGCCACTTTGTCTCGGTGTTGGGGGCAAGACAGACGATCTCTTCTGGGGTTGACGGTGGCCTGCACAGTACAAACCCCATATAAAAGGGGAAGCTGTTATGTTGCCTGCAAAGAATCATTGCCACGCCTTCCGGTTTTTCAAAAGGCGGCGCAGGGTTCAAAAAAACTTCTTTAATTAAAAAATTTCAGCTTTTAAATGTTGGTAAAAGAATGTTCTAATACTATGTTAGAAACCCAAACATGTCTGCATCCAGTCTTCCCGGGGGGCCACAGGGCGCAGCTCTGGTTTGGCAGGTTGAGTTCCATGCTTAAGAGCTCTGGACTTCATCCTGTAGTCACTGACTTAAAAGACTTAACATTTATTTCAAAATTTGCTTAGTTTTATACCTCTGCACACTCCAGTATTTACCATGTAAAACACCTAGGGCTGCCAAATTATTTCACATTGGCCTTGTGTCAGAATTTCTCTGTTACAAGCCAATTACGCTCATTTAACTAACTGTGGAGTGACTTATAAGTTTCAGCTGAAAAAACATTCAAAATGATACTAATAAAGCAGTGTTGACAGCGCAATACCTAAGAGAATGCTGACATTATGTGTATACCACAGCCCACTGGAAACACATATAGCCCCTGGAACTCCACTTCTCAAAAAACACGCACCATAATCCACTGCAAAATAAAAGCCCTTGTTCTTTCCAGCATTTTCCCATAATTAGCAACTTTCCAAAGACTATCGCTATACTTTTCTTTTATTACCAAACAACACTCAAACACATGTAACAAAGTTTTAATTCTACCATACACTGTAAGCCTTTAACTACCCCAAAACAATATTTTAAGCATTAAAGGCCTATGTGTTAACATTTTAATAAGCTCAGGGAAAGAAAAGATAATTAGTATCAGAGACTTGCAGATTCATTTTGATGATAGTATTACAGAAAGTTAGCATTATAATTGAAAGGTAATTCCCAGAAGAGAAAATTCCTGGTGCATAATTATGATATACAATACAGAACTATGAAAATTGCATAATCACATGCTTTGAAATAATATTCACAACGAAGATACCAGCAACGTATAAAAGAAATATTAAACAAGCAATGTTTCTATTACTTGATTTGTTCTGGCTCTTGGGAACCCCTAACCCGAACCATCCATTCCGTGAACGAAGGTTTCCAGGTCCATGGGGCACTAGGATATGTCTGGTCAAGCGGAAACCTATCATGATTGCTGAAAAAGAAGCCAACTCAAAGCACAGGTCTCCCTGGGGCTCTGTTGTATCCTTTTCATAGAAAGGATCAACGAACGAGTTGAAGTAAAGAACACGTCTTTACTAGAAACAGAACAAAACAAAGTCTCAACACAAGCGACTGTGCTTCCAGGATGTAGTTCTTACCAAAGGGATGCAATTTAGAATAAAGCAAATGCATTAGAACTGTTTTTTCTATTTCTAAAGAAACTGACTACAGTCTAAACACTAGGAGCTCTACAAATAATAACTTGAAGGACACTCAAAGGTTCCCCCCATTCCTGTCAGAATCTGTTGAAGACCTTCATGGCCTCTAGTATTCTGAAGTCCCACCCCACAGTCTATCAGACATATTAAAGAGTACTCACATTCAATATTGGATATTTATAAGAAATATCACTGAAATGAAAATAAGAATTCTCTTTCAAAAGTGTTTTATTCCCTCTTGAACCCACTCCATAAGGTTTTTTCCCCACCCCTCCATCAACACAGCTCTGATCAAGGTCCCAGTGACTTCTCTTGCTAAATCCAATGAGCAACTCAGTCCTCATCTTACTTGACCTCTCACACCTCTCAACCTATGACACCACTGATTCACTCTCTCTTCCTTCAGACACTTCCTTTACTTGACTTCAAGGATATTCTTCCAATTTCCTCCCTATCATTCTGGCTGTTCCTCCTCAGTCTCCTTTACTGGTTGCTTCTTACCAACTCAATCTCTACAGGCTGAAACACCTCAGGCTCAGCCCAAGCGCCTCATCACAGAAAAACAACTCACAGTTCATTCTTCCCACCTTGTGGGTCAACAGAAATAGCAGCATCTTCTAATAATAACACTTACTTAGAGAATGGAGACACTTAGGTCCACTATGTTGGAAATACGTGCAGAATTCTTATGTTGTAAGATAATTTCTTAGGAGATTTCTTCTCTTCTTCAACAAACTGTAAATACTGGTATAACCCAAGGCTTGGTCCATGGATTGCTTTCTCCGTCTACAAACATTCCTTAAAGGAGCTCATCCAAATTCTGTTGGCATCTTCCAAATTTGAATCTCCAGCCTGGATGTCTTTAACTCCAGATTCCTATATCCAACAACCTACTCATCCTCTCCACTTGGAAGTCAAACATTACATGTTTAAAGCAGCTAGTAGTTGTCTCCTCCATCAGATCCCCATCCTGGTTCATAGCAGCTCAACAATTATGCAAAAATCTTGAGGTTATCCTTATTCCAATCTCTCTCACACTCCTCTAACAGTTGGCCAGGCAATCTCAGTAGTTTGATCTACAAAATAAACTCTGGTCACTTCTCACCACTTCCTGTCCTGCTATTGACATTTCTCAGTTTGGATCATTATCAGCAGCTGCTAACTTGTACCCTGGCTTCTGCCCTTGACCACCCTACTCCATTTTTGTCTCAACATAGCAGCCAATGATTCTATCAAAATGCAAATCAAATCCCCTTGCTCCCCTACTCAAAGGTCTTCAATGATTCCCCATTTCACTCAGTAAATGAGGAAGTTCTTAAAATGGGCTACCAGTCAGACCCTATAGGATTGCCACCTAAACCTCTCTGACCTCATCTACTATTATTCTGTGACCTCACTGTTCCTGAAACACACCAAGCACACTTCTGCCTGAGGCCTTTGTTAATTTCTGATGGAATGTTCTTTCCCCCAAGTATCTCTGTATGGCCAACTTCCTCCTTCAAGTCTTCTTCTCAGTGAGTCCTACCTTGACCATACTATTTTAAATTGCCAAGGGCCCCAGTACCCACCTCCAGCATACCAATGTCCATTATCCTGTTCTAGTTTTCTTTTTCCAACTACAGTTAGTATTTTCTAAAATACTATAAATTTGCTTTGTTGTGTTTATTGTTTATCTTCTAATAGGATATAAACTCCATGAAGGCAGGCCTTTTGTCTTTATTTTGTTCACTGACATATCTCTAGGGTCTAGAACAGTGCCTGGCACACAGTAGGCACATATTATATTAAATGAATAAAGTTAGATAAACATTTAATAATTTCAATTTCATAGTTTTCTCTTAATATTTGAGCCTTTTACTAGATCCTAACCTTCTTATTGTTTGTTGTGGTGCCTGAAGAAGAGAAAGATCCCAGCCGGACCTCAGGGCCCAACACAAATTCAGAAGCCCTAGGGAAGCAAGGGACATCCTCCCTTTGGCCATTAGTGATTCTCCCTAAAACTAGGACTCCATTTAGCACTTATCTGGAAACATCTAATTCCTTTCCACATACATGTATTTTGTTTCCCCACCTAGACAAGACGCACTTTGGCAGGACTTGCACAAAGTATTCAACATGGTCCTGGATATCTCATAGAGGTATAAAACCCATTTTTCGATGGTCTTAGCAAACTGAATGCTTTATTTATTTATTTTTTTAAAGATTTTATTTATTTATTTGACGGACAGAGATCACAAGTAGGCAGAAAGTCAGGCAGAGGGGTGGGGGGAAGCAGGCTCCCCACGGAGCAGAGAGCCCAATGTGGGACTTGATCCCAGGACCCTGAGATCATGACCCACTGAGCCACCCAGGCACCCAGTAAACTGAATGCTTTAAAAAAATGCCTGCTGAGTTCAAGATACTACACAACGAAAAAATAAAGATACTACACAATGTGTAACAGGGCATGGGATTACACAGAGTAGGTCCTGTTTTTAATGAACACAGTAGAATGATACATCATGGCTATTCTGGAGGAGCCTGTGCCTATTTTCACTGGACTTATAATTAGGCTGTTTAGATGTAAATGTGTCTTTCTAATGTGCTTAAGTTTGTTTTTTTAAAATGGTCCTTTTGAAACTTTCAAACTTTCAGACTATTAATTTCCATTGAATGAATGGTTTAATATCATAAGCTTTGGGCCTCATGAGAGAAAATTATAAAGGGGTCTGGCCCACATTATGTAAATGGTGCCAATGGTGGGGGGGTGGGGATGAGAGAAATAAACAATTGCTTTATACCAATAATCGTGGTTTTCTCTAAAAGTACATAAAATCTGTGTAGAGCAAAAGACATCAGCCATTTGGTACTCTTTACATTTAAAAATACTTTGCACAAACTTAATTATCATAAAGAGAATATTTTTAATCTGCAGATTTATCTTTTGGCATCTGGAAAGAAATAATTATCTAGGGGCACCTGGGTGGCTCAGTGGGTTAAAGCCTCTGCCTTCGGCTCAGATCATGATCCCAGGGTCCTGGGATGGAGGCCCACATCCGGCTCTCTGCTCAGCAGGGAACCTGCTTCTTCCTCTATCTCTCTGCCTGCCTCTCTGCCTACTTGTGATCTCTATCTGTCAAATAAATAAATAAAATCTTTAAAAAAAAATAAGTATCTAGCAAGCAGAAGCTGAGAGACTGAGTGAGACTACTGGAAATTAGACAAGAATTAGGAAGGATCAATCAATTAGTGATCAATGAACAGGCCAGCAGCTACTCTTAGTGCAGCAACAGAGACTGCCCAATATCTGTAACTGAGAAATACTAGGTTTTGTTGCCTGCTGAATGTCATCAAAAACAAAACATAATAAAATCTCAAGTTGATTGTAAATTAAAGGTTCAGGCACTCCCAAGAATACTAAAAATCCTTTAGCATCATTTCTTTTGTCCTCAGTAATAAGAGCTAACATTACTTGGCAATTTAGTGTGTCAGACCATGCCATTGCTTTATGTGTACTATTTCATTTAATAATCAAAACAACAAAGTGGTATAGTTACTATCATTATCTTTGTTTTACAGATAAGGAAAAAGAGGTTCAGAGAAATAAGGAACTTCCTCAAGGTTACACACTGGAAGACAGTGGAGCCTAGATCTCCACCCTAGATGACTGATTTCAAAGACCTCATTCTTACCATTGTACTTTCCTGCTTCTCTTCCATGCCGCCTCCAAAACACACTACTCTTTCTACAGTAATTTCAGCGAGCAACTTGTCAGAGATGTGACCCTATGGTAAGCACATTTTTTATTTCCTAAGATTATACATGCTAAGCTTTTGCTGTTCTAAGCAATATCTCATCTGAGCAAAATGTATATACTACCCATTTGTAAAACTTCTGTTATTCTGTTTTTCTTCTGGCCTAAGTCAAAATTCTAAGCCTTTTCTTAAACCACAAATTAAAAAAAAAAAAAAAGAATGCCCTTTTTCTCTTCAGGGAAACACGAAAGAAAGATGCATATTTATCTCATTTGTTTCCTTTTGTAAGCACTTTGTTTTATCTATTAGGTTTCTCATAATCCTATGTTTTACAGTAAATGCTTCCTGGATACTGCAGTAGACTTCAGCAACTGAATTTCACTGTTGTTATAGGTAGAGACAGGATGTTTCCGGGGATGTTTACCAAAAGATAACTTGAAGGAGGCGGAAGGGTTTCCAGGGGGGGAGAAAAGTGTGTAAAAGGTGGGGATATAATGGCAGGAAGAGGCAAACAAAAAACAAAAAAACAAAAAAAGAATTTTTTACACTATCTTCTTAAGAGTGAACTATTCTGAAAATATTTAGAAAGCAGTCCTTTGAAATTGGGGTCCAGCCCAGATCATTTATGGATCATTGTTATGAAACACTGAATCAGGAGGGACCTTGAGATGTCACCTACCCATCATTCAATACCCAACATCTCACTGGAAAGGCCTAGAACACAGGGAGAAGGAAAAAAGGGAGAAAGAGACGTTCCAAGAGACTTCTGTATGGGAGCAGAAGTAGAACAGCCTTGAGGTTAAATTCTGCCTCACTGTGCTATTCCTCTGTTTACTCTGGGCAGGTCTGAGTCTATCTCAACAGAGCCACAGGAGACCTTGGTGTCAATCAGGAAAGGGCACCCCATCCTTATGCCAGTGGACTCTCTGCTTGGGCTGCAGAGTTGGGAGCTAGGTTTTAGCCCTTAGACAGCACTAATGTAGGCTAGACTGGGCCTCAGTCCCGCCACTTCTAAAAAATGGTAAGGCTGGCTGCCACCTAAGGTCTCCTCCCTCTTCTCAGCCCTCAGTTAAAATCTGGCAATATCCAGCTGGTATATTCCCATGTCCCTGAAACACTAGGATTCTGTGGACTGAGTTGAGACTTCCGTGTTTTTGTAATGCTGCATTTTTTTTCTCTCACATTTCTGAAGTACTTTTCTCTTTTCATCTTAAGACTACACTCTCCTTTCAACTCCAAGTGCTCAAATTTTCTTGAGCAATCAAAAGGTCATACCCCACATACCAGCCCCAAACTCCCCAAATGTCCACCAACAGAATGGATAAATAAACTGGGTACATTCATCCACAGAAATAAAAGAAAAAAGCACTGCTATCTGCATCAATTTGGCCATGACACTATGTTGAGCTGAAGAAGACACAAAAGAGAACTTACATTTGATTGCACTTAAATGCAGTCTGAGAACAGGTTAAAACTAACCTAAGGCAATGAACGTCAGAATAGCGGTTATCCCCAGGGCAGGGATTACGAATGTAAGGAGAGGCTTGGTTGGGGGGAGGTTGGGGGGTGGGGAATGAGGTAATGATCTGTTTTTCTGATTTGGATGCTGGCTGCCTGGATATAATCACTTCATGGTACACACTTCTGATCTGTGCATTTTTCTGGTTGTATGTAATTATTCAGAAACAAGTTAAAAGAAATAAAGCCTCAGGGACACTACTCCCCAAGCCATCTACTGAAACTGGACAGTACAAGTGTTGCTACTTGTGGGGAGAAAAATAACTACTCATTCAATGTAAACCACACAAAGAACTACCTAATTTCCTAGAATCTTCATCCAGAACTCAAGTGATTTTTATAATGATTTCCTCCTTCATAGGAAACTGTGGCTACAAGTTAGTATAAAATAATTGCTTTTCTGGGTTCATATACCTGAAAAACATTACTGCTCAATGCTTTATAATAAATATGTATAAAGGCAGGGTTATTAGAAAACCTCTAAAAAATATTCCTGGATAATCAATTATGAATGCTGAAGGTTCTAAATAGTTATTTTTGGTCAGAATTATCCCAGTTATCACATTAATGAAATACACTGGATAATGCCCAAATCGCTACTTAGTTTTCCTCCCGTACAGGTTAAACTGTTAGGAAAGGCCACACAGGTGGGGACAGGCATTCAAGAAAACATTATGCTCAGGCAGCCCCAAGGAAGCTCCCAGTAAACACTGCCTTCTCTTCTGGCCTATAACTGGTTCCTGTGAATTTGGTGCAGCACTCCATTTTTCTCCTCCTGAGAAAATTCTTCCTGTCAGATCAGTGATTTCTTTCCCCTTCCCAGTGTTCTAGAATCTCTTCTCGATCAGTATGGTACACTACATGATTGTGGCACTACATACAGATAAAAAGTGGTGTGATACAAACGTGCATCAGAGGTAATTACACCACCAAATCATATCAGATAACCTGGAAGCACAGGTAGCTTATTTTCACTCAAAATATTAGGATCACTATGGCCATTACTACTGTAGAACCCCTCGGGTCCCATAGCATGGCAGGCAGACTCTAGGGCTCACAAACGTTTGGGATAATAATTAGATATTTGCAGAATCCTTACAGTTTAGACAGAAAATGTTCCCAGTCTTTGAAATGAGAAGTGCTATGGGCTGGGGGGGGGGGGGGCAGAACACGATGATAAGCATCCAGTCCCCAAACATTATTTAACACCAAAGCAGCAGTTTGACACAAATGCAGACAAGCTTTCCAAGATAAATACCACTCAACAGCACCTAGGTCATGTTGTCTATATGACTGTCCTGGGGACCTTAATACTAATCCTTTTTCTCCTCAGCTAAAAAGATCTTACTTTTTAATTTCCACTTTTAAATAGAAAATTTCCCCTACTTCAGCCTTGTTTTAAATATTCATCCTCCCAAGTTCAGATTTCCCTTGCAACTCAGTGCTCGATACTCCACTTCCTCCTTCCTGTCAAATTATTCCTTTGACTTGTTTCTACTTAAATTTATAGGCCCACAAAGCCTTTTTTTCCAGATAACATGCAATTCCGAAAGTCTTTTCCACTATCCCCCATGTCAAAGTTTAACTATAAAGGTCAACAAGTACTATTTTTCCTGTTTGAGTTTAGGAAAGATACATTTTTTTAAAAAGGCTTTATTTACCTATCTGAGAGAGACAGAGATAGCAAACGCGGGGTTAGGTGGAGAGGGAGAAAAAGAAGCAGACTCCCCACTGAGCCCCAGGATGTGACCAACTGAGTCACCCAGGTGCCCCTAGGAGAGATACATTTTAACTAAAATTTCACCACTCATAAAATTTCATCTTTGTATCTTTTCTATTCCCCCCACCTACACTCAATTGTTTAATATACAATCACAATGTAATTAAACTCCCAAATGTGTAATTATATAATCAAAGACTCCTTAAAAGTATATAATTTTAAGTGTGCAACACACACCCTTTATAACTTTAGTACTGGAACAACAGATTTTTTTTAAACTATTGGAGATTTCTTAGAGGTTGTGTTTGCTGTTTCTTAATGGTGAGGGAGCAGGGTAGAAGAATCATCATGTAAGGACTAACTGCTTTATAGAAAACCAGAAACTGTGTTACAACAGGATTCTACTGAAGACTGCAAACACACAAAACTCTTTTATTTTCTTTAAAACAACGTTGGAATTTCCTAAATGAGAGCCAAAGATTCTATGCTTTGCCCATAAGAATACACAATACTAAATACTTCTGGCTTTCCTACAGAGACTTTATTTACCAAACCAGGGTATTTATAAGGTTTGTATTAACGTGGAATAGGAAAAACCCATCTCTGCATAAAAACAGAAAACTTTCTGTCCTTTAGAACACTTAAAACAGTATTAAAAGGACTTTATTTTTTTATTATTTTTTTTTAAAGATTTTATTTATTTATTTGACAGAGAGAGATCACAAGTAGACGGAGAGGAAGGCAGAGAGAGAGAGAGAGAGGGAAGCAGGCTTCCTGCTGAGCAGAGAGCCTGATGTGGGACTCGATCCCAGGACCCTGAGATCATGACCCGAGCCGAAGGCAGCGGCTTAACCCACTGAGCCACCCAGGCACCCTTAAAAGGACTTTAAAGAAGGTCCCTGAAATCTAGTTCTGAACTCAGAAAACCACCTAAGGGATAATTTGTGAATGCCATCTGGGATCCAGGCAGTTTCATCAACAAAAGGGAAAACTTGTTGAGATCATCTGAATCTAAAATTCACATACATTTTTACATCTGGACTGAATTAATCTTTTCTTAGTACTGGCTTTCATGTAATAAAATAATTGTTTGCAGGTTTATTTTTTTTTTTTTTAAACCCTCAGTCTCAAAATCAGAATGTGCAGCATCCAAGCTGAAAACTACAAAGAATTCCTTTATCAAAAAAGTTGAGAGACGGGACTCATTTACACTAAACTCTGAACTTGACAATTCAGTCAAAAACAATTGTTTGAAAACTTTCATTTCAAGCATCTGTCACAAAAAGGCTACACAAGTCTATTATGCCATAAGTTCTGAAAGCCAAAGGCTTTATAACTGTAGTTAAAAGTGGAAACAAAGTCCAGAAACTAGAAAAGCTCTACACCCCCCCCCCCCCCGCTTCCCTGGATTCAGCTAGCCCAATTGAATGAGTTTTTACAGGACGGGTTGCCAGAAATGATTACCTAGCACATGGACTCTGCTTTCAACCACAGTGTCTCCATCCTAGCCCCTATTGTTTTCCTGGAGAGCCAGGAGCATCTTAAACCAGCAAGTTCAAATTACGTACCTGAAGCTGGTAGCTTACCCAGGTTGTCCCCCCAAAAAGGGAATGGAAATAGAGAAAGATTTCCTTTCCCTTAAGATGTTTTGAGTTCTGCAAGAACTGCTGGTTACTGTGCCCCATCAGTGTCAGATCTGGGGTATTTTCACAAGCAATTCAAAAGGGAGAAAATTAGTTCGTATTACAGTCAGTCTGCTTTCTGGAGAAGACATTCTGCAGATAACTTACTTGATAGGAGATATCCCCTGGGGGACCCTTCTCATCTAATGATCCCAAAGGTCCATTTTAATATGAAATATAAATCCAATATGTTTACAAACATACTGAAAGAGCATTTAAATGTCAGCTGTCTCATACTGTGGAGTAATTTCATTTTTAACATAATACTTTTATTTCTCAAAACCACACCCAAGGAAAATGATTAAGTGCTACAAGTTTTATACTACAAAGGACAACAGCAAAAGCATCTGTTTTCCTGCCTCTCTCCTCTGGTCTTCTCCCCTCCCCCACTCTCTATGGAGCAGGCTGTTTGTAAGTCTTGGTGGTTGTTAAAATTAGTTTCTACAATACTCTCCTAATGCTGTAAATTCTGAAAAACTTCTTATCCTTTAACATTGCTGAGCCTGAATTTATGCGCTGCTCTAAGAAGAAAAAAATCCAAAAGTCAAAAGCCTTTTTAATGACAGATGTATTACGGAAAATTTTCCCCACAAAGTTTTGATGCTGTGAAATATCAACTCCCTGAAATCACTGAAAGGAAATGACTTACATTCTTGGAAAATGAAGCCACTAGCAGCTTTCTCCAACAGTATTTTCTAATCCCTAAACTACACCCTGTGGCAACAGGGAGTATTTCGTGCAAAAGCTAAATTTAAATAGATGCTTATAAAACCAATAAACATTGTGGGATCTCAGAGAAAAAGGGACGGAATCAAATACTTTTTCTGCACACTCAAAAAAAAAAAAAAAAAAAAAAAAAAAAAAAGCCTGGAGCGCACAGGCTTGAAGTCAAAAGCAACCTGAGAACGCTTGCTGAAGTTTTCCTTCCCCGCTGTGGGCAATGCAAAGCTCCTGAGGGAAATACTGGCAACACAGATTTTGCCAAAAAATAAAAACGAAAAGGGTTTAAAAGAGCTAATATTTCTTTGGCCACTAACTACACAACTGCACGGTCTGAAAATCTGCCAGCTTTCAATTCAACTTTAAAATACGCTTGTTTTGACAGCTTTCCATTTATTCGTGCCCTTAAAGAAAACGCCCTCCCCATTAGGTTATGCTGTCCCGGGACTCGAGGTGCTGTTAAAAGCCGGGTGGATCTCACAAGGGTGGCCCCCAGCGGTCCATACCTGACAGTTCCTGGCCCTCCTCGAGCACAGGATGGTGGTCTCCTCTGCCCAGGGCCCGGCCTTCACGCCGCAAGCACCTCCAGGAACCCAAATTCTGCAGGCCGCGCCCCCCACTCGCATCCCACCGAGGCCCCCTTCTGGCGCCGCCGAGCCCCAGCTCAATCTCCGGCTCCCCGACCAAACACTTCAGGGACTGTGGGACAGACGCCTCGCTCGGGTCTCTGCCCGCAGCCCGGCTGCCCGGCCCCGGTGCGCATACAACAGGCGGCACGGCACCCAGGAATCCAGGATTTAGGGGCTGGCCGCGTCAAAGGCGCGACCAATGGGGCGCAACCGACAGGCGCCCCCAGAACAGGGCGCGGGAGACCACCGGGGAACCGAGCGCGGCACCGTGAGCCCGCGGCGCAGCCCGCAGCCCCGGTCGGCCTCCCGCCCTCGCCGTACAGGCGGCCCCGGAGCTCCCTGCCTCCCCCGCTGCCTGGCTCAGCTGCCCCGGGGCCCTGTCCTCCCGCCCCGGTGTGGGCGATCTCTGCCGGTGGAGCGGCGACCTTCCAGCCCGGTGCCCGACGCCCAGAGCCGAGGAAGCAAGAAGAAGGCGAAGAAAGACGCAGAGAAGGGGACACTGCTTTGGCTGGGGCTCTCCACTCGCAGAAACCCTCCCAAAGTCCCGTCCAGCCGCCGCCGCCGCCCGGCCGGCAGGGGGCACAGTGGGCAGCTGGGGCGCGGTGGCCGGGCTAGGGGACCCCTGGGAGGCCCCCAGACGCCGAGTTCCCGCTCGTACCTCGCAGAAAGCCCGGAGCACCCGGCGTCGGACTCTCGTCGGCACCCCAGCCCCTCCTGCTCGCACCGCGCCAGCCCGGCTCCTCTCAGCCCCTCTGCCCTGGCAGCTAGACGAGCGCTCCGAGTCCTCCCCGCCCCCCGCCCACGCCTCCCGCCCCGCCCCCAGAGGCTCCGCCCACACGCCCGCCCCGAGGTGGCGGGGGTGGCCGCGGAGCGGCGCGATCGGAGAGCCTAGCTTGCGGCCGCACGTGGAGCGCCTGCCGGCCCCGCCCCGGACCCAACCAACCGTCCCGCGGAGGGGTGCCGCCACTCGGGGGTGGGAGAGAGCGGAAGGCACCACACCTCCCGGGTCCTGAGAAAGGAGGAGAGTGGCAGAAGGGCGCTGTGTGAGCACCACTGCGATCTAGGCCTTTCCCCACGCGACGGAGGCGGGAGGGGACGCGGTCAGTTTCCCCCTTCTGGCCGAATGGCCCTCTCCGACGCTCGGCCCCCGCTCCCCTGGAACGCTCCCTCCCGAGCCCAGTCAGGCTGGGCGGGGGTGGCTGTTTGGCCTGGGCATCGTCTTACTAATTCGGAACGACGGAGTGGAGGCCACTCAAAGAGGAGGCGATCCCAGCGGAGGAGGCTTCGTGACTCCTAGCTTCTCCCCCGTACTCCTGTCCCACACCCACCGGCTCACCCACCACTCGGGACGCCGCGCCCTCGTGGGTTTTTATACTGGATGGAGGGGGCGCCGCCAGGAAGCCAAGCCTCCCCCGCTAACTCTTGTCTCTGCAATTGTAAAGGTAGACACAGCCTCTATTTGCTGTGGTTGTAGCGAATGTGACCCCTCAGAAATTCTTTTTGTCCGCCCCCGAAGGTGGCTGGAGGGCTTGGCTGGAGGTGCCAAGGGCCGCTGGAAGTTGTTTTTATGGCACTAAGAATCGAATCAGGAGATTGAGGTTTGTCTCCTTTAGTTGCTGGGTCTGGGGAAGAGCTACGCCTCTTTGGTCAGCCTGTGCCCAGCCTGTGCCCGCTAGGACCTGCTCCTGGGAACTGGAGACACTGGGGGGGGGGGGGGACCCAGCCTCCCCTGGACCCCAGGCCCTGGACGCACTGTACTCCCACCTGGTGGGCTTTTGCCCTCTGAGGCCTTATGCTGACTGCTGACCCTGTGACCCCTGGCCCCACAGGGCCCCTCACTAAAGGAGGAATAGGGTGTATGTTGCCGGGTATGACAAATGGGTGAGAAGACAAACACAGGAGGACCTGAGAAAGGACATTACCCAAAATCAGATTTATGCTTGCAGAAGCCAACTTAAGGGCTCTGCTCTCTTAATCCAAACATCAGTATGTTAGGCTGGTTGTGACTGCTTGACAGTGCGCCTGTTTGTTTGCCTCCTTTACTTGGCAGAAGAAATTCAGTTTTGTGTTCATTAGGGCTGAAGCTAACTTGGAATAGTTGCCTCATTCACAGCTTTTACAATTTGGGAACCATGACACTGGAACTGAGTATTAGAAGCTGTGATCTTTTTTCACAATTGATAATACATTCAGAGTTTATTTCTGATAAAGCAAAGCAGCAGTGTCTAAGGATATTGCACTTAAAATTTAAAGTCATGACTTTGTTATGGAAAAGAGAAGAAGAGCTACATTTCAATGACTGCCTTCTAAATTAGTTGTATTTAATTAATAGACTAAAATTTAAAAATGGTTTATGGTAGTTGATGACAATGTAGGCATTTAAAAGTGGAGAATTACACTTTTCTCTCATTTTTATCTTTTACATGCATTCGGAATGAGTGCACAGTGAACACAAGTTGGTAAGGTCTTAAATTAATTTGATGTCTAATGAAATAGTCCAGCATTTCATATGTAAAGATAAATTAGTAATACTTTACCATCTTGGAAAACAGTTCCTAAATCTGATTTCTTTTTAGGCTTTCTCCATCTAGCAGATCAAGAACAACATATTGTTAGATTGTGAAACATTGCTGCAATATAAAATAATTAGGTAACCCAAGGAGCAAAATATTTTAAACAGCTTAAAAAAAAACCATATGTTTAAGATTGGGTTTATGGTCTAGAATTAGATTGTAGCAAAATTTACTATGTGAATATTTTTTGAATCATAATGGTCATATTAATAGTACCACAAAAAAAAGGACTCTTACATAATACATTTTGTAAACCAAGTACTTTAAAACTCTTAAAAACCGTTTTATAACTCCCTGAAACATCATAAAACTCTGTAAGGATTGCTTTGGAAAACAAGTAATCCACTCAAGATGGAAATGGAGCTGAGAGAGGATGGGTTGTTTTAGATATTTCTTATCACTGGAAATATTTTCCTGTACTTATTACAGTACAAATTCAAAGGTATAGTTATATACAAATTCAAAGGTAAAGTTATATTTTATGATTCTTTTTGATGTTGAAATATAGTTCTATTTTCATGAATATGATGAGATGTTTTCCTAAACATGAGACTGCCCATCAGTGAAATATTGCCTTAAGCACATCTTAAATTACTACTTTTTCCATGGCACGTAAATACTAACATAACTCTATATTTTTGCTTTTTTTTTTTTTAAGGAAGAAGTTATTCATTCCATGAATTTATTGAGTATTTCCAAATGCCAGGTACAGGATTAGACTCTGGGATTCGAAGGTAAAAATATTCCTGAATTTTATAGTAGTTTGAGGGAGCAGGTGTGTGAGTAAGCGGTTACAATACACTTTAATGCTTGCCAGCATAGGGCTAAGCAGGAGGAATAGTGGGAAGGCTTAGGACCTGCAGAGAGGGCATCAGACATCCTCTGTCTGGATGAGAAGGATGAACTGAGATGGGAAGGATGAACAGTTTGCCTAGGAACAAGTTGTTTGAGGTGGTGGTTCTCAAACTTGGCAGCACGTTGGAATCACGGGGGGACTTTCAAAAACTTTGTCCCAAGCATGTGATTTAATTGCTCTGGGACATGGCCTGGGGTATGTTTTAAAATCTCCAGATTATTCTAAGTGGAGACACATGTGGGAACCTTGCGTCATGGCATCCCACGTAGAGGGCACAGAGTGTGCATGTACACTGGGGTGTGTGTTTAAAGCATGATGGCCAGAGCCTCGTTTTGTAATTGAAGAGGCTTAAGCTTTGGAGGTCGATATTTACACATTTTTGGCATAAAGAACACATTTATATGGAAAGCAAAGAGATGTGAGCTGCTATAATTCACATTCCTTTCCAAATATTTTCCAAACATTATACAAATAGTATTATGAGAAGTAAGATCAGCTCAGTTTTTTAAAAAGAAAAAGATTTACTTCTTTATCTTCCATATATAATTCAGGGTCATTTGAGACTCAGAGTATGTTTCAATGCTGAAATAGAAGTTCTTTTTTTTTTTAAGATTTTATTTATTTATTTGACAGAGAAATAGAGAGCACAAGTATGCAGTGCAGCAGGCAGAGAGAGAGGAAGAAGTCCGCTCTCCTCGGAGTTAGGAGCCTGACACAGGGCTCAATTCCAGGCCCCTGGGATCATGACCAGAGTTGAAGGCAGACACTTAACCCACTGAGCCACCCAGTCATCCCTGAAATAGAAGTTCTAGACAGAGAAAGAAGTCAGTAATTTGACATACTGGCTTTTAAAGAAGACCTTACCAAAATTAAATACTATTCTTCATTCTGGGTGAAGTTCACAGTAAAAAAATTAGTTCATTTTTCTTTTTGTTAACTTCTGAAGTTCCATTTTAAAGCAAAACAAAATACATTTGAAAGCAATCAAAATTCATTTAAATAAGAGCTACTCTATGGTCTTAAATGTCCATTTAGCTCATGTATATTACTTTGAAAGACAAACTAATCAGATGTGGAAACTTTACAGTGATGTAGTCCTGATTCGCACTGCCTGGAACATTTAAAATGATCTTCTTATTATTCTCAGTGGTATATCACTGTATTCTTTTAAAAACACCAAAAGAGATTCTAATACTCAAGTCAGGAAAATAGATTACCAAATAATATCTCATTATTATGCACCAGGAGCCCCTAATTAATATTAATTATTCTGCAGAGGCAGACCAGCACAAGGCTTAATATATTATGGAGCAATCTAATGCAGAAAGATTTTACCTTTACCCAATTTAGAGACACAAAGTTGAAAAAATTAAATTAATTGAATTCTGCCCTTATGGCCATCAAATTTTGAGAAAATATTTTAACAAGAGGATAATTTGATTATCCTGGGACAAAGTTTCATTTTCATGCAACATGTAAAACTTCACAGGAGATGTATTCGAAGAGCCACCTTTCTTTCCATTCTATTATGATGTTAGTTTCACCAGAACATCACATTACTGTTCCTTGAGGGCTTAAATACTTGAATACTCCAGGCAAAAAGTTTGATAAGACTGGGTGGGCCAGGCCAGGCCCTTCACTCTTGAGGAGAGGCAGTTTTAAGTGGGGGCAGTGAAGGTGTTAGCTGCAAAAGGTAGGATACCCCAGCCCTGAGGTCTTGGAGGTAAACAGGCATGGTGTCTGGAGGCCATGCTTGTTTGAGGGATACTGCTGTTAACTAAAATACAGTGAGAAATTTAGTGTGCAAATAGCATTTCTATGTCATGCATGGGGCTTCACATTCTAGAGGAGGCTGAGGACAGGTACAGAAAATTGTCTAGTTGAAGGGACAAGACAAGGGGTAGGCTCCCTAGAGGGTAAAGCTTCAGGACACATACCATTTGTGTTTATACAATGGGCCCCAAAGGTCCAAGAGCAGTGCTTCAGCTCTCATTCCTTGATTACTCTCTGAAAAGCTCAAAGAAAACCTTCCCACCCCCAGAGATGGAAGGCAGCTCCCTCCACTCCCCATTGTGGGAGATAGATGTGCACTGAAAGGAAGTAGGAATCTGGTGACAGACTGGTTTCTCCAAATTTTGCCCCAGGCACACTCTGATTATCTATATCAGAGGGGCTGTTCCTAGAGGAGTCACTTTCAAACCCAAAGATAACATTACAGATGTCATTGAAATTCTCTTCAGTATTTTATGACATCTTATCAATTTGTGCCTAAGACATGCTGAACTGGAACAGGAGGAGATGGGAACATCCGTCTTCCAGAACACAGGCTTACAGCCAGGCCAATACTGGCTTTCTTGTAAATACCAACCAGTGTTTCATTTATGAAGAGGGTTTATGAAATCTACCCATTCAGTTTTAATTTGGCCACCTTGTGTAGAATTTAAGCATAACAAATGTGCCTTTTAGCTTCTTTTTATCTGCTTGAAAAGGAACAATGAATCAAAGTACAGGTAAGATGTGCTAGCTCTGGAATTCCTCCGGAAGTTCACTGAAACTAAAGGTCTCTGCCAGCAGGGTCTTCAAGGAACACCCTGTCCGTCCATGGCACGTGGGGTACGGGTTGTAACTCAGGGTCCTCATGTGCTGGTTCTATTGCCCAGCTGTATACAAGGGAAAAAAGCATTTATGAACACCCACGTTGGATCCCTGTTTTCCTCTCTCCTGATCCTAGGTTAGAAACAAAATCTACACTCACCCTTGTTTGGTGTGGCTATGGAACCAAATGCCGAAAAAATCTTAAATTCTTCATACGCAGGGTACTGGGTCTATTTTTTTTTTTTCGAGGGTAGCCTAATGTGTTATTCTGTTCACCTAAACAGAATTCTTACGCTATAGTTCCTTGAAGAAAAAACACTGGTAATTTGGCATGGAGCTTGAATTAGAAATGAAGGATTGTGAACTTGTTCTCCAGTGGCCTCTAATCCAGATACTTGGTTTGTCAGGTCTGGAGAAGAAAATGCTGGGGGATAGCGCTCTCAACTAGATCTGGCTTTGTAGGTAAGACTTCTGGGGTGAAGAGGTAGGGCTAGGCTGCCTGAAACATGCTTTCCTTTAAAAAGTTTATTATGTATTTACGATTCACATATGATTAAACATTTTATGTGATTTCTTGGGCAGAAAAATAGAATCAGAAAATCAGTGATTTTCTGTTCTGCCCATAGTTCTATGTTGGATAATCATTTTTGTCCTTTACACCCCAATTTCTTAAGAGATAGGGGGATAGATACTCAACATATAACTTTATATATATATGTATATATAGAATTCATATAATATGCAAATCGATATAAAATACTCGATCATACCACTTTTTTTTTAGCACTTTTCTCATTATCTGAAATTATTTATGAGTATGTTTGCCTTTTTGTCACTTTCCCCCTTAGAATTTAAGCCTCATATGAACACAGACCTAATCTCACTAACTGCTGTGGCCCCAACATCTAGAACAGTGTCTGGGCTCTGTGTGTGTGTGTGTGTGTGTGTGTGTGTGTGTGTACAGGCAAGCATGTTAAGAGTGGATGAAAAAAAGAGATGTCACTGAGGTGAGAATGGGAAAAATTTAACATTTTTTGAGAAGCTTCTTGGACAGATATCCCAAGTAACCCGAGAAAGGCTCTATCCCTTAAAAAGATTTTTGGTTGATTTGAATGGGATACCATATACCAGCCAGTTCGTGTAATGTTTATATTTAAAGTTTAAATATATAATCATCAATATTCTACATCTATTGCTATTCTTTAATGTGTGTTTTATTTCTGTTTGCAGCTTTCCCTCTACCTTTACTCACCCTACAGACTTTTGAAATATTAAGAAGAATGTTAGATTTTACTAGAGCAGTTGACCGATCATTGAATTCCTTGCCAGCAAAACATTTTGATGAGATACACTTGGGAACAGAGTGGTTTGAGTCGAGCAAGGGAAGAATTGGTCGCCTTGCTTCCATTTGCTCATGCCGCACGTCCATGTCAAGCTTTCCTTGTGTCATCCGGAGCTGCTCCTCCTCTGAACACCGGAAACCTCTCTGTCCACCAGAGCCTGCCCTTCGACCTCTCCCACCAGAGATGTTGTTTGACTTTCCGTCACCAAAATCTACCCAGTTCTTCCAGTTTATTGGCCATTTTTGGCCTCACTTCTTTCTTTTGAATTAAATGCCTAGACTCACCATTCTGAATTTATTCTCCCCCGTAGTCTATACTTCATCTCTCCTTGACCTTCTAATACAGCTTTCCTAACAACCCTAATAATCAGGAGAACTCAGTCACCCATTCCTTGCATTTTGTTTTAAAGTCACCAAGGAAGACCAAAGAAAATCTAATGTCTGTGTTGATTAGTGACATCACTAAGACAACATTTGAGCAGTGGAGTGCTTACAGATGCTTGGTCAATTTTTTATTCATTCCCGGTTGGCTCCCTTTCCCTTTCACCACAGTGTTCAGATTTTTTTTTTTTTTTTTAAGGATTTGTTTATTTATTTGAGAAGACGGAGAGGGAGAGAGAGTCTTAAGTAAACTCCATGCTGAACGCAGAGCTGGATGCAGGGCTCTATCCCATGACCCTGAGATCACGACCTGAGCCGAAACCAAGAGTTGGACACTTCACCAACTGCACCACCCAGGTTCCCCACAGTGATCAGATTTTTATGGCTTTCTTCAAGTCTGTCATCCCAGTCTATAACCCTGCCACACTCAAGGCTCAACCTAGCCCATCTCCTAGTGGGTCTGGCCACTGGTCTGAAAGGCTTATAAGTATTACCTCATTGAATCCTCACAACAGCCCTTTGAGGGAGGCACACTCATTATCCCTGGTTTATGGATGCCTAAGATCTTAAAGAAAGTAAATGTTGGATCTGAACTCAGGACATCTGTCTCAAAGCTCATACATGCTCTCCCTAAACTGCCTTGCTTCTGCTGCAGAGCTGACTCTAGGCTTTTCTCCTTAGGGATTTAGTTCCCTCCACCTCCAAAGTTCTGTGTGTCTTCCTCTGACGCCATTCCCTCCTGACCCCTCAGTCAACCCCTACCAAAGCCCCATATCCCAAGCCATCCTAGCTGTTCAGGGCCTTCTCCATCATTTGTTTATTCATTTAGCAAATACATATTAAGTGCCTGTTGTGTACCAGGTGTTGGGGACAGAAGTAAACAAGGCCTAATCTTCCAACCTGGGAGATTAGCTAATTATGCACTCTCCCTCTGAAGTATTCAATGTCTGGCAAGCTCCTAGACCATTCTTTGCATTGAAAGAAATCACTGGACATTTCACATTACATCTAGCATTGACCCTGACAGGTGCATTGCTGACAGAGGGATGAATGATTTCAGGTAAAGGAATTAGTTTGGAGGTTTGTCCTTAGTCCTCTTTCTGAAAAGTAGCCCACTTTAGGTGGGCCTCCAGCTCATACCCTTTTGTCAGCAGTTCTGAGGTTTGGAAAACTAACCCTTTGCCATTACTGACTGACTAGGTGCACTTTAGGTGAAATATATTCCCACCAAAGAGACTTCAAACTGGTTCTTGTGGCTTAAGCCTTGTAATCTATGACGGAAAAGAAAGATACAATCTTATTAAAAGAATTTCAGCATTTGCAAGGGGGGAGATAGATATTTGTGAGACAAACCACTTTTTAAACTTGTATTTTGCCACTTTTGACCTAGTGGTTCTCAACTGGAGGGTGATTTTGTCCCCGAAGAACATTTGGCAGTGTCTGGAGATGTGCTTGGTTGTCGCAACTCGGGGTTGGGAGGAGTGTCTAGTGGACAGAGGTTACAGCTGCTACTAAGCATCCAATAATGCAGGGCACCTTACAACACAACTACTGTCCCTGGTTGAGAACCATGGATCTAAAGGGTGAACTTGACTGGGGCATTTAGCTTCCCTGTAAGTTGGGTTTGAGGGACAGGTGCTTTTGGGGGTGCTCGCTGAGCCTGCTGAAGGTCTGTTGAAGAGTTACTAGAGGGGAAGAATCATTTGGGCCCTATAGAGTAAGGTATTTGGGCTGAGTTTCTCCATCTCCCCTCCCTAACTCTACCTGGATCTTGGTCTTAGCCCCAAGACACCTGATAGATATTTTATTTCTTCTTGTATCACCTAGTTAATGTGTGATGACTTCGAGGGGGGAAAGTAAATTGGATAATCCCTGTGTCTGACAAAGCAATTTTTTTTTTTTACATAAGTATAATTTCTACCTCTGTCTATAAAATTTCTAATGTGGCCAGAACACCATTCTGTTTGTCAACAGAGGCATAGCAAGATTGATCTCAATCCAAATTAAATGATAGGTCAAAGAAGAAAAAAGCTGGAAACATTCTTTTCTATCAGTGAAGAATCAACTTTTGAACTAAAATTAGTGTTAAAGACCTTTTAATAAAATTTATAATTTAACCAGACCTGATCAGTTATTTGCTTTTATAGTGAATAATTATAATTAAATAATCTGCTAAATTTTATTTCTAAGTAGAAATGCATGTAATAAACCATGTGTGTTTTGAACAAAGAGCTACTGTCAAATATATAGAAATAAATTTTGAAAGGATCACTAGGATTATTAAAAATGATTTGCATGAATCACACTCTTCACATTCCTATTGCTTAAAGCCATTTTCTATCTCTATACTTCCCTCCATTATTGTTCATATCACTAGCATTTATAATAAAGAATTTATATGTATGTATTCAAATATATTCAAATTCTCAGGAAAGCAAAACCCAAGAATACCTATAAAAAGTACATCATTAAACACATTTTCAAATATTGCCACTTAGACTTATTAGCTGATTTATTTTAGACTGTTGTTTCCAAACCTGTAAATGTATCAGAACCTGTGTAAGAATTGGGTGGCAAGGCTGGGAATCTCAATATAATGGCAACAAACTGCAAAGAGTTCTGACACCCATTTGTGACCTTGTGTGTAGTTGCACTATTCATGCTTATGCTAAAGTAAGATTTACATGAAGAGGCCATATTAAAGATACTTTGGTAATGTTTGGTACCCATAAATACTTTAGATATTGTAACTCTCCCAACCCCTTCCAATGAATAAAATTAGGTGGGAGGGGAGGGAGAAGGAAAATACATTAAGATGTGTTTAATAATCTTTTATCACAATAATGACAGTGATGTCAGTGCATCCAATTCAAATTAGGGAAAGGTTCCCTTTTTCTGATTCTTTGTGATGTGAATGGAGTAACTAAAACTGTGATTTTTAATTTGGTCCGTAAGAAGCCATTCAACTCAAGATAAAGCAATAGAACCTACCAGTCTTACTGAATAACCTAATTGCAGTCCCCAGAAACTTCCACATCAATCTAATAGCGTACAAATGAATCACAGTCTTAAGTAACATTGCCAGTAAATACGCTGAAGGACAGCTCTGAGAAAAAGGAATGTGGACGAATGGGATATGTAAGCATCCCAAATTCTACTACTTCCCATTTCACAGTTTTCTTCTTTTTGATGCTGCCTAAAAAACATGGACATGTTTCATTCCCCACAGCACTGACTCAACTCGGGACTTTGGAAGGGGACACGTCACTGATAAATAGAAGGTTGCATGGATAGATACTGTTTTGTTCTATGAATGACAAGTAGCTTCAGAAGACTGGTTTACAGAAATGCCATGTATTTAAAATAATCACAGGCGATGTTCATTGATCCTTTATAGTGTTTTAGGTATTGTGCCGAATGTTGTTAAGTTTATGATCTAATCGTAACAGCCACCCAATGAGATAGATACCATCACAGTTTCTATTTTACAAGTAAGGAAATCAGGGCACAGATAATTTCCCCAAATTTAAGTAGCCCATTAGTACTGGAGCTTCTAAATAATTAAAAAAAAAAAAAAAAGAATAGAAAAAGTCACATGAAAATGGAAACACCTTGATTTGATAAAATTTTTAAAATCGAACACTACACTGTCCACCTTTTTTTTTTTCAAGATTTTTATTCATTTATTTGAGAGAGAGAAAGAGGGAGAGCACAAGCAAGGGGAGGGGTGAAAGAATGGGAGGGAAGCAGACCCCGCCCAGCTGAGCTGGGAGCCTGAGGCGGGGCTCAAGCCCAGGTCCCTGGGATCATGACCTGAGCAAAAGGCAGCGCCTTAACCGACTGAGCCACCTAGGCTCCCCAGTGTCCACCTTTTTATCAGAGTGTCTGATTTTCATACAGCAAGCTATAGTATCAGAAGACTTCAAGAAGTACCCAAGATATGTGCCCACTCAGACTGCTTCAAACCCAAATTTGTATATGGGACAGAAAGGGCTGGGAACAAAATCATCAGCCCTATTTTCAGTAGGTAATCTATTTAATCTATTTAAATGGATTATTTAAATAATCTATTAAAAGTAATTCTAGAAATTTACATGAGGTCATCCGGCAGCAACGTTACCAAGGGCATTGCTTGTTAACACCCTTCCACTCCAACAGCTTAAATCTGCCTGTGTTTTAAATTGATCAGGCTAAAGGAATAATGCCCAAAGCTCTCAGTAAGTTACTACACCCCTCTGCATTCATCAGCAACTCAGCTTTGTCCCTTCAAGTTTCCAGTTACTTCACTGGAGCCACAAAGGAGAGAGCATAAACGAAAGAGGTGAACAGTCCAGGGGAACCTATAGCGAACCGACTGGCAGTCCCTGGAATCACCTCTGCCTTTAGTCCCTATGATTTTATCCTCGTTAGGGCCAGGTGTAAAATCTAGCATGTGACAAGAGCCTCTTCTGTCAGCGGTGGCTCCCAGAACAGTGGCTGTCAACCCTGAGTCTCCAGGAGGAATTCAAACAATGCGGAACTACCCACAGCTGGAGGTTCTCCGTCTGAATGGGGTAGTAGGGAGCAAATTACTGTTCCCACTGGCACTGAAGATTGGGCACTGCGCTATCCTGTCTCATTCAGCTCGTTATCTGTGGAAAGAACTTGGCAAACTTTTAATTTCTTAAATCACAGATTGCCCTCTTACTCTTAGCAAGTTGGAGAACTCTTGAAAAAAATGTCCTTGAGTTTCAAGAAAAACCAGCCATTAAAATCGTCGGGAGGATTTGGGGAGAGATGATTTAAATTGGCGGATGATTTTAATTTTTTCTCAACTTTATTTATTATTTTTTAAAGATTTTATTTATTTATTTGACAGAGATCACAAGTAGGCAGAGAGGCAGGCAGAGAGAGAGGGAGAAGCAGGCTCGCTGCAGAGCAGAGAGCCCAACATGGGGCTCGATCCCAGGACCCTGAGATCATGACCTGAGCTGAAGGCAGAGGCTTTAACCCACTGAGCCACCCAGTCGCCCCTGGAGGATGATTTTTTAAAACGGTTTTAGCTGGGCGAGGGGTTGGGTAAAAGGGGGTGGGGATTAAGGAGGGCACTTGCTGTGATGAGTACTGGGTATTGTAGGGAAGTATCGACTCGCTATATTATATGCCTGAAACTAATATTACACTGTATGTTTACTAACTGGAATTTAAATAAAACTTTTAAAAAATAATAAAAACTGTTTTAGATGGACTTGTGGATTACATTAATGAAGGTATAAACATATCAACAACTTGTATTATGAATTTCATCTTTATCCTCCCTGATATTATCAAAATTGCTCCTGCTACTTGTAAGTCCTAGTTAAAACAAATCCCTTTAGCTTTGTGACTTATATTAATTAACAGGGGAAAATATTTTTCTTGTTCTTCATTCCCTTTACATTTTTTTTCATTTGAGTATGGTTAACACAATGGTATAACACAATGTTATATTAGTTTCAGGTGTACAACTTAGTGATTTGACAAGTTTATACATTATGCTAATGGTCACCTCGAGTGTATCTACCATCTGTCCATTATGTCGTTATTGCACTATCATTGACTGTATTCCTTAGGCTGTGCCTTTTATTTTCGTGACATATTCATTGCATAACTGGAAGCCTGTATCTCCCTCTCCCCTTTACCAATTTGGCCCAGCCCCATTCCCCCTTCCCATCCGTTTGTTCTCTGTATTTTTAGGTCTGATTCTGCTTTTCGTTTATTCATTTGGTTGTTTGGTGTTTTGTTTTTGTTTTGTTTTGTTTTGTTTTTTTAGATTCCACTTATGAGTGGAATCATATGGTATTTGCCTTTCTCAGTCTGACTTATTTCACTTAGCATAATACCCTCTAGGTTTGTTTTTAGATACACCAAGCATTGCAACTGTGTTGAGTAGAATAAAATGTTGTTGCTAATTGTGCTGTTCTGCAGGGCTGATAACATGCCATTTGCTTTATGTCAGTTTTTCCCTCCGGCAACTATTTCCAGTCAATGGTATCACTTTTATGTGTTATGTTCCAAAAAATAAAAATAAAAATTTGCAAAAGTATCTTCCCCAAATTAGGGAATTGCACATATATTTAGCATCATTTACATACTAAATGGGGACACATAATTCTAGAGTAAATAACCGTTTCAAAGGATTTTCATTTAATGGTTGTTATGTAAAAGGTATTTTCTTTCCCTTAAATGGGAGACATATTCATAGAAATAAACTTTCCTGCTAATTATTTTAAAGAAAAACAAAAATTTATTTTTAAATGTAAAATAAGATCTAATTGCTGTTTACTTAAAATGTTTAACAAATGTGAGAAGACGGTTCAGAACAAAGCTGGCCTTTTTCTGCTTTAATCTTGGTCTGCCTTCTGGGGGAAAGGGCTCTCCTACCCCTCAGGTCATTTCTCTTCAGGGCAGGGAATCAGGACAGACCCTTGGGAAATGAGCACTATACCTCATAACAATGAGAGTCCTTACAGAGGTTACATCCCATATTCTGGCCTTCTCCCCTCTAGATTTTATCTTCATATTGGACTTTACATATAGAAACCGTAGTATTTGAACAGCATTTTGCAGTTTCTTTTCTTTCTTTCTTTCTTTCTTTCTTTCTTTCTTTCTTTCTTTCTTCCTTCCTTCCTTCCTTCCTTCCTTCCTTCCTTCCTTCCTTTCCTTCTTTCTTTCTTTCTTTCTTTCTTTCTTTCTTTCTTTCTTTCTTTCTATCTTTTTAAAGATTTTATTTATTTATTTGACAGAGAGAGAGAGATCACAAGTATGCAGAGAGGCATACAGAGAGAGGGGGAAGCATGCTCCGCAATGAGCAGAGAGCCCGCATGGAGCTCCATCCCAGGACCCTGGGATCATGACCTGAGCTGAAGGCAGAGGCATTAACCCACTGAGCCACCCAGGCGCCCCCATTTTGCAGTTTCTTAAATCGCAAGTATCATCTCGTTTGCCTCACAAAAACAGTAGGGCACTTGTGAACCCTCTTCAGCAGGTCAACATTTCATGGGACTACTTCTCTCTAGCTGCCCGGAATGGGCCGACAGCACATTGCCAGACAGAAAAATGGTCAACTGTAGGCAAATTTGATAAATCAACCAAAGAAATTCAATTAGTTGCAGAGAGGCCTAGGACTCCAGGGTAGGAATGGACAGGAGCAGTCAAGTACCAATCCCCGATCCCCACCTGCTCTCCTCATTTATTCTGCAGAGGTGAACCAAAACAGGTCAGAGTCAAGAGACAGGTACATAGCAAATGAACACTTTCATTGTGTTCTACTAGTTAGGAGGGAAAAAAGTGTTTTTCTAGATAAAGGATATTTTAAAAAGACCAGTGGTGACTGCTCTATTGGGTGATTACTACATGCCAGGCACTCTGCTAAAAGTGCTGTGTAAGTAGGTTTATTTTTTTTTTTTGTCCATTTAATTCTTATGCCTCCCACAAACCTGTAGAGTAGGTAGCATTTTTTTTCTTTTTGTAATCACTTGAAGAAAACGAGGTAACTGAATCATAGAGAAGTCCCTTGCCCTAAGATCTATTTTCTGCCCAGCTTTGTTGAGATATAAGTGACATATAACATTGTGTGAGCCTAAGGTATATAGTGTTGATTTGATACACACAGAAATAACAAACAGATTACCACAATAAGATTAGTTAACACGTCTATCCTTGTCTACTTTTTTTTTTTTTTTTAAAGATTTGATTATTTATTTGAAAGAGAGCAGGAGCCAGAGGGAGAAGCAGACTCCTCACTGAGCAGGGAGCCTGATGCAGGGCTCAATCCCAAGATCCTAGGATCATGACCTGAGCCAAAGGCAGACTCTTAACTGACTCAGCCACCCAAGCGCGCCTATCCTTGTCTAAGTTCTAAAGCCAGGATTCCAACCCAAACAATCTGACTACAGAGAGTATGGTCTTAACAGCTAGACAGGCTGCCTTCTGATAAAATGTACTTCAAATATTAAAAAGAAATGAGAGTATTTAAAATTGTTTCTAAATATGTTTGTTAAAAAATTGAATGACAAAGAGCCTTTATTTATATGTGAAAGGTTTGCTTGCCACTCCCTGGACTCATGTAATTCAGAACAGCACTGCGACTGTGCCAGGGCCATGACAGACTGCCTACTTAATATTGGAAAAGATCTGAAGCTTAACGCTGGGCCTCTGGCGAAGAATAATTTCAAAAAGAAATAATAATGGGGCGCCTGGGTGGCTCAGTGAGTTAAGCCTCTGCCTTCAGCTCAGGTCATGGTCTCAAGGTGCTGGCATCAAGTCCCACATGGGGCTCCTTGCTCAGCGGGAAGCCTGCTTCTCCCTCTCCCACTCCCCCTGCTTGTGTTCCCTCTCTTGCTGTGTCTCTCTCTGTCAAATAAACAAATAAAATCTTTAAAAAAAAAAAAAGAATTTTAGAGCTGGAAGGAAACATATGATTTAACCTCACTTTTTCATTTTATAAATGAGAACACTGAAGCTCAGATTAAGAGACTTTACCAGCTTGTATCCCGCTAAAGAGTAGCAGACCCAGGATTCTAACCTGGGCTTCCATCGGCATTCTCTCAGTTACTCTAAGTTTCCTTTCAAATTTCCATTTCCTTTTCTAATGTTTTAAGAAATGTCAAAAGCTAACATCCATGTATTTAAGTAAATTTTTCTAAATTTATTTTTGCCTCTATTAAATACATTGGTAAATGAAAATGTGTTTGGATTTCCCAAGAGTACTTGAATTTCATGAGTTTTACATTTCCTACAAAGGGGCCCAGCTCAGCAATTTAATTTTCGTGGGCTAAGAGCTCTGATTAAAGCCTTCACCTCGACAAATAATTGGTTTTGAGAATAGGGGATAGGGCTAATTCAGAGATATGATAAGCATTCATTCATTTACTCAGACTTGTATTGCATGCCTATTATGTTTTAGGCACTATGCTAAGTACAGGTCATACAAATATAATTATGACATAGTTCTTTCCCTTTAGGAATATTTTTTCACTTTCTTTCCTATTAGCAAAGGATCTGATATATTCTTGCTGCTGTCAAATTAGGTTGATGTCTCCCCAAGGTATAGGAAGAGTATTACTTGTGGTATGCTACATTTTGGATGGTAAGGGATAAATATTTCCAAAATATAGTTATATGTTATACAAATATTTCCAAAATATAGTTATACATTATATAGTGTATTTTAGAAAAACGAAAACAGCTAAGAAACCAGTATTTAATGGATGTTACAGCCTGAAATCCAGGTCTGAACCAGTGCCATGAAGTGCATTTTGTTATTAGACAGGTTAGTTTTGTTTTTCAATGAAGAATCCCCCTTTCACGTGATAACTACCACAAAGGAGTGCTCAGTCAGGCTAGCCCCTCTAGGCTTCTGAAAGAAAGTTCAGATTTAGAGAGGGGTACAGATAGCATTTCTCTTTCAACATACTTCTGTGCTCTGGGAGTTTACCAGCAGGAGTCTTTATGACAGATATTAGACAGAATGCGGGGGGAAAAGGCAAGAGCTGCCTGGATGTGCGAACCTTGGGGAGACACGAAACCCTACTCCTGAAGCAACTGCAAATTTGCTGTGCCCTCTTTCCCTGAAGTGTGTTAGAGAATATTCCTGCAATTAACAGTTTTTCTTTCGAATGGATAAACTTGTGGGAGCGCCACGTTGTACACCTGAAACCAACGTAACATCGTGCATCAACGACACCAACAACAAGGGAAAGTTTTCCTTTTCAAGCAGATCAGGAAATACCCCCCCCCCCCGCCCACCCCCCAGCGGCATCCTCCTCTTGGAAGCACCTAATGGACGTTTAATACATTCAAGGCTCTTTGGTGTGGCACAAATTTTACTCAGTGTTTCCCAAGCTTATCTGATTATGCAGTTGGGCTTCTTCCCACCCCCGGCAAATCACTTACTAACATCTTTTGGAACCCCAATTGCAGAGTGCATTGATCTATGCCGCTATTATTCCTGCTTTTCTTTTCTTTTTTTTTTTTTTTTTAAGATTTTATTTATTTATTTGAGAGAGAGACTGTGAGAGAGAGAATGAGCATGAGAAGTGGGAGGTTCAGAGGGAGAAGCAGACTCCCTGCCGCGCAAGGAGCCCGTTGTGGGACTCGATCCTGGGATTCCAGGATCATGACCTGAGCCGAAGGCAGTTGCTTAACCAACTGAGCCACCCAGGCGTCCCTATTCCTGTTTTTCTTAGGTACACCAATGACCGTTTGTTCTGGCAAAGCACCTTATAATCACACTTGATAGTTTTTCCTCTCACTCTTAAATCCTGTGGTGTAAGCTGGGATTTTTATTCCCATTGAAAGGTAAGTGCTATTAAATGCATGATATGAGCCTGGTAACAAAATGCTGCCAGCGTTAGGGTTTAACTTAAAACCCTACATTTGAAGACTTAATTGGTAAAAATCCAAATAATCCCCAGCTACCTGACTGGGTTGGCTGTCGTCAGAGAAAAAGTAATTTCCTAATTATTACTCATATTCTCATCTCCCCATCCCCTACCCCTTTGATGACATTTCTAAGCTACTTGTGAACAGCCTCGAATTTTGATGCTATAAGGAACAGAAGAACGTTAGGGAACTAGTGCCATTTCCCTTGAAATGAGACATGCTACAGATGGGTTCTCACTTTTTTCTTTTGTGATGATCATATAAACATTTATGAAAAATAAATGAGGTAAGAGACCATAAATCAAATATTCCTAACGATGGAGATTAATGAGGCTTCCACTCTGGAGTCTGTAAATGTGTTTTCGTTTTTGTCTTTTGGGGGAGTTCCTCCAAGCACCCTGGAGCTTTTTTGCAACTGTTGCTCTCCATCTCGGTACTGCTGTGACCGCCACCATACAGAGATGCCAGGTGGCGGTGGGTGGCAGTGACATCACAAGACATTCCAGTCACCCGAGGGAAGCAGAACTATTACTCAAAAGATGTACCAGTTTAATTCTGGAACTTCTTAAGTTTCTCACCCTGGGTGGTAAAAATGTGTCTGTGGATTTTCTCTGCACTCTCTGGGCAAGGGTTTTGAATGAACAATCCTTTCTCAGCTGGGAGGAAATCAAAATGCCTACTCAATAAACAAGAATGCCACCTCTCCCCATTCCTCCTAAAGCTGTGAGTTTGGTTCTTTGTCCCCAAGGTTTGAACTATGTCTATGTATATGGCACCCAACTATGGCAAAAAAGAAGTCCAGCGCCTCAAGAGAATTGTTGGCTGTATAATACAGGTATTATAATTGACCATGGTAAATCTCATTGCTAAATTTTCTCATTAGTTAGCAGTTGCATGAACTTTCCCCCCTGCTCATCAGAATCTTCCTCCCTTATTTATTTCCTCTCAGTGGGCACTGTGAAATAAAATTGGATTCCAACTATGTGGCCTGGGCTTGAAACCCAGCTTCGCTTATTAAGTGTGTGTCCTAACGCAATTTACCTAACCTTCCCAGAGCTTTCATCACAAAATTATCTCAATGATTATGAGAATTTCATGATCTGAAAAATATGAAAAGGTTCATCTCATATCCAGTACATGGGCAATTGACAGTTGTTGGCTTTTTGCTTTCTTTTCTTCTCCTCTGCTTGCAGAGGATTTGTTTATCACCCGAGCCCATCGTTTTGGGAGGAAGGAGGAAAATCAAGAATAAATGACTTTACTGAGTGTGTGGGCATTTCTTTGACATGACCCAATGATGTAATACTGTGAAAGGTTTATCCTAAAGAGCTCTGCTTCAGTTTGTTGGAGGAGAGCAGGAGAAGCAGCTGCTTATTTGCCTGGAGGAAGAACATGCTCAGCGGGGATCCTCTACCTCCACCCACATCAAGTGCTAGGTTTTCATTTTTGTTTTTAACTTATTCTAATTGGTCAAAACAAGAAATGGAAACTAAACATTTTTTTTTCTTTCCTACTTGTATAGACATCAAAGGGCCTGTTTCAAATCAGAAGGAGGCTCTGGCCCATGCAAATGCTTGTGATCCTACTGAATGGGCATAATTAAAAAGACTGACTATAGTAAGTGTTGACAAGGAGGTTGACAAGGTTCTCTCAGGAGAACCTGAGATCCTCGTGCAAAATAGATAAAACATATTTTTCAGTTTGAAAAATAATTCGGTGGTATCTTAAGAAGTTAAACCTACAATCTCAGGGCACTTAGGTGACTCAGTCATTAAGCATCTGCCTTTGGCTCAGGTCATGATCCCAGGGTCCTGGGATTGAGCCCCACATCGGGCTCCCTGCTAGGCGGGAAGCCTGCTTCTCCCTCTCCCCCTGCTTGTGTTCCCTCTTTTGCAGTCTCTCTCTGTCAAATAAATAAAAATCTTAAAAAACAAAAACGAAAAAACAAAAAAAAAAGTCCTCCCATCTCATCCAGCAGTTTTGCTCTTGGGAATCTACCCAAGAGAAATGAAGATATATATCCACACAAAGACGTGTATGTGACTATCACAGAAGCATTATTTATAAGAGCAAAAGACCAGAAATAATTCAAATGTTTATCAGTTGGTACACAGACAATGGAATAGTATTCAGCAATAAAAAGGAACAAATGACTGATACGTGCTGCAACAAGGATAAAATCCAAACACATGATGCTGAATGAAAGAAGCCAGATGCAAAAGTCATTGGATGATTCCATTTAAATGTCTAGAAAAGACAAATCTATAGAGACAGAGCATATTGGTGGTCACCTGGGGTATAGGGTAGAAATAGGGATTTACTAAAAATAGTCACAAAAGATTTTGAGGGGGATGTCGGAAATGTTCTCAAACTGGATTGTGGTGATGATTAAATAATTATAAATTTATTAAAAAGTCATTATATTACACATCTAAAATAGATTTTATAGTATGTCAGTTATGCCTCCATAAAGGTATTTATTTATTTATTTACTTATTTATTTTTAAAGATTTTATTTATTTATTTGACAGACAGAGATCACAAGTAGGCAGAGAGGCAGGCAGAGAGAGAGGGGGAAGCAGGCTCCCAGCTGAGCAGAGAGCCCGGTTCGGGGCTCAATCCCAGGACCCTGGGATCATGACCTGAGCCGAAGGCAGAGGCTTTAACCCACTGAGCCACCCAGGCATCCCTGCCTCCATAAAGGTATTTTAAAACAATGGTTATTGTTACACAATTCATGAGAAGATCTCTGTATCAAAAGCAGCAGAGATTGTGCGGAATATCATAATCAAGCTGTATGCCTGGAAATAGTCACACATCTGACTTCTAGCTCAAATATCCAATATTCTATGACTCTGATTGTAAATAACTCCAAAGCTCCAGCTTTCCAACTGAGTAAGGCATGGGGCAGTGAGCAAGGGGGAAGCTGGATTGGGTTATGTCAGCCATAGAAGAGAGGACACAGAGAAAAGGTGAGCAGGCCAGGGCTACTTCTGCTTATCCACATCAGGAGTGGAGATGGTAGGACACCTGCATGATCTGATCTTCTGGGACCTTGGACCCAATATGCCCACCCTGCCATTTTTCATCTTGGCCAGCAGTTTCTCTTTGCCCCACCTCTCCCACCCCTCCTTTTTCTTGATTTCCAACCTCCTTGGGCTGTCTTTTTCTATCTGTCAGCCTTTCTGTCCTTTGTGCACCAGGGTGCCCTATGTGGCTAGACCTTCTAAAGTGTCTTAACCCCTATAGGCAATAGTTTAAACCAAGGAAAACCCTGTCTTTCAATCATTATTTTTCTTATACTTACAAAACTTACAAAACTTCTTTCTAGGTCTCATTCACAAGCATATACTTAAGAAGCTAAGATTATGAATTGGGAATTCGTATTGCTGAAGAAAGTGAATGTGGGTGAGAACCTCAAAGAATAGTGAAACATGACTATTTGGGACCTTGATAACTTAATAATTCTCCCTCTCACTTCATTCAGTCCCAGTATTTCAGAGTAAAATTATCGAGAGAGGAAACACTAATCATGTAGATAAAATGTGCTATACTCCTAATACTGATGGTTGCACTTCTATAGGCACATAAAGAACAATCAGATTGGTGTGAATCAATTAAATATCAGATAATGTGGCACATAGTGCTTGTTTAAAGTAAAAGCCTGTTTAAAACATACTTAAGACTGAAAATATCCTCCCAAACCTGTTATCTGCCAGTTGAATAATTTGGATTCTGAATTACATGGGTTTATTTTCTATAAGAAGCTTTAAGTATTTTACAAATAATAGCTAATAATTATTGATTTATTGTGATGTTCCAGGCACCTTATTTAATATTCACACCAGACAATAATTACCCCCATTTTACAAGTGAGAAAAGTAAAACACAAAGAGGTTTTCAGCTCAGACTGACAGTTGATAAGTAACATAACCAGGATTCAAGTCCATGTCTTTCTGACTCCAAAGTCATTATCTTCAATCACTATACTGTACATCTAAATAGCACTCATGGTGGTATCTTGCAAAAACTGTCATCCTCATTTTTAAAAATGGAGAAGCCACAGGGAACAGAGTGTATGATTCATTCAAGAATAGCCAACAAGTTGGTTCCCTGTAGATTTTTGTCCTTGAACCATATGGGCCTCCTCTTCAGTGCTTTATAAATTGTTCACCAGGCTATAAGACTCTCTTGAACAGGACTCTTCTTTTATAGGGTACCTACCTGAATTCTAGCTATAGGTCCCAGAAAGCAAGAACAATTCAGACTCTTCATTTTCTGGAAATCACGGGAGTGGCTGAAAATAAAAAGGGCCATTTGTGTTTAGCTTACCAGGTCATTAGAGATAATTAAGTAGCAATTTTGTTCAGTTTACATTTGATGCATAGATTCTGGCATCAGTCCCACTGAGAAAAAGACATGAGGTTATGGATCAATAACATTATCACATGGTGGATATATGCATATCTTTTAAGTTACTAAAAAATTAGTCATTTTACTCAAGGTACATCATTACATATCAAATCCTCTTAAAAAAAATCTCTCTTTGGTATGTTTCAGGCTTATCTTCTTAATCTGACATCAGGCAAGAGTAGCAGAGAAGAGAAATCCTGTGAATGGAATGAATGAATTACAGAGGAATATGCTTTAAAAACTAAACAACAGATGTTGGTGAGGATACGGAGAAAGGGGAACCCTCCTACATGGTTGGTGGGAATGCATGCTGGTGCAGCCACTCTGGAAAATATTATAGAGGTTCCTCAAAAAGTTGAAACTAGAGCTACCCTATGACAGAGCAAATGCACTACCAGGTATTTACCCTAAAGATACAAATGTAGTGATCTGAAGGGGCACCTGTATCCCAATCTTTATAGCAGCAATGTCTACAATAGCCAAACTATGGAAGTATCCCAGATGTCCACCAACAGATGAATGGATAAAGAAGATGTCGTGTATGTATATACAATGGAATAGTATGTAGCCATCAAAAGATACAAAATTTTCCCATTTGCAATGACGGGGTTGGAACTACAGGGTATTAGGCTAAGTGAAATAAGTCAATCAGAGAAAGGCAATTATCATATGATCACTGATATGGGGAATTTGAGAAACAAGGCAGAGGATTATAGGGGAAGAGAGGAAAAAATGAAGCAAGAAGAAATCAGAGAGGGAGACAAACCATAAGAGACTTAATCTTAGAAAACAAACTGGAGGTTGCTGGAGTGGAGGGAGGTGGGAGGGATAGGGTGGTTGGGTTATGGACATTGGGGAGGGTATGTGCTATGGTGAGTGCTGTGAATTGTGTAAGACTGATGAATCACAGACCTGTACTCCTGAAACAGATAATATATTATATGTTAATCTAAAATACTTTCCTTATGAAGATGTGACTGCTGCTCTATTAACTATGCAGAACAACCCAGGCCAGATTTTGACGCTGATAAGAAGTTGCACGGGCAGTCCTGGGCCCCTCAATAAATTTATTCTCCCTCAGTAACAGAAATCTCAAAAACCTTTAATCTGTTTGGTAAATGAATACAAAATAGAATCATGATTTCCAGGTCTTGGTTTCACAACCGACAATGACTCCCATTTATTGAGAACCTACTATAGAGGAGGCAAGAGTTGGAATTTCACATTTATTATTTCTCATCCTGATAACTAGGCAAGTTAGGTGTTCTTATTCTTACTTACAGGGGACAAAAACCCAAACACCTGAGGACAAGATTAGAAAATTCTGACTCAAAACTCATGTGCTTTCCATTGCCGCTATCTTACCCTTCACCAAATCTTGGAGTCTCACCAAGCATTAGAGTAGTTTTGGCCACTTAAACTTAAAAGTGGCCTACTGCATGCCTAAATAAACCTAGGATATGACAACCTCCCCCAAATAAGACACAGACCTTTCTCTTCAGGAGCTCATAATTTAGTAAAGAGAAAAGGACGGAATTAAGTTATACAAGGAGTGACTCAGACAGCATTGGCTAAGGGAACTTGGAGAAGGCACAGTTACAAGCTCATGAGACTGAGAGTAGCCTCCTCAAGTGAAGCCAGGCTTAGAACAGAAGGCATGGTTTGGCTCGCGGAGAAGAGATAGAAGAGCAGTCTACAAAGACTGGAACTAGGATCAGGCCTGATCCTGATGCATCAAAGAACAGTGAGGACACCCCTCTGTGGGGGGTCACGGTGATGGGGTTTCTGCTAAGGAGCAAAAAGATTTGAATGTGACAGTGACTTGTCCTAGGGCAGCTTGTGGCACTAAGAGAATTCCAATCCAGTCAGGACCCTGGGAATAGTTATCCAGGTGCTGCTTCCTGTCCTGGGTAAAAATATGTCTATTTTTTTGCCCGCATTTAAGAAAAGAAAGAGAGTGGGCCGCCTGGATGGCTCAGTCGGTTGAGTGGCTGACTTCGGTCACGATCTCAGGGTCCTGGGATTAAGCCCTGCATTGTGCTCCCTGCTTGGCGGGGAGCCTGCTCTCCCTCTGCCTCTGCCAGCCGCTCTGCCTACTTGTACTCTATCTCTCTGTCAAATAAATAAAATCTTAAAAAAAAAGAGAGAGAGAGAGGGAAAGAAAGAGTGAGTGTAATCCCAGAAGGATCAGGGGACAAATATAAGGTTAGAAATCAGAATTTCCAGGTTTTGTTTTCATTTTCAGTCATTTATTCTCTGAAAATGCAACAGCAGAAATTATTGAAGCTCTTCTGAATAAGTTTTTGCTAACAGGAAAAACTATTCATCATCTCCCTCACCACACACAGAGATTCATCCCATTCAAAATATGAAGATTGTTGGAAGTAAGACACCCAAGTGTTCAAATTACTGATTTAGGTTCTGTAAGTGCCCCCAAACTACCCTGTTTCATCCCCTTCCAGTACGTACTATGCTGGAGACAGGCTGGGTGGCAAATGATCTTTTAAAATTAGAACATTGCTGGGATTTTTTTAGGTTACAAGAGAGATGGTGCTAACCCTCTGCATAGTTTTCAAGCATACTTGCTAGATACAGTGTAATTTCTTACTGTCATAATTTTCCTCCTACCTGGACAACTTGAAAATTTTCCAATGTGTTTAATTACACAGTTTTAATTGTGCAAGACTGGGGTGAGCAATTATTTTCGTGAGTTTTATGAAGGCAAGTTAGCCTCCCAGACAAATGTTCCCAAGCTCCCGCAGTACTAATTTGGGTTTTAAAAATTCATTTTACTAACTTGCTGAGCTTAAAAGATTTGGTGTTGACGTTTAGCTGTCTCAGCGCTACAGTTTAGAAGGGCAACTGAAGAACATCCCTCTGGGCTTCTAAAGCTGGACCGAGGCAGACCTAGACAATGCCCATGCCCCTGGCTAAGCTGAGCCTAGCAGAGCCCGTTTTATGAAAGACAGAGTAAAGGGATAGAGAACTATACTCCACAAAGGGATGACACACCCATATACACCCATCCTACAAATGCATCTTGCTTTTACAGAGGCAGCAATATTAAAATCCAGGAGTGAAAGGGACCAAGGGTGAAGGTTCAGACATTGGAGATTCCAATTTACTCTTTTATATCTCAGGGCCTCCCAGACCCTTGAAATTTTCTTTCATCCCAGCTGGGAAATAGTATTGTCCATATGGAGTTCCCAATAAGGGCTGCAGTTTCTAAGTTGGGAAACATCAGAATAAGGTTCACAGGAAATTCTTGGAATTTTTTTTTCAGAAGCTCTGAACCACAGCCTTTACCTTACAAGTGCTCTACAATGCCATCTTGCTTCCATACGTTTGTTCGTTTATTCCACATTTATTGGAGGTCTACTACAGTTACAGTAAATGTACTCCCTATACTGAGACTTTTCATAGGCCAGCCAATAAAACTTAATGAGACAGTGTAGGAAAACGTGATATGATCATGAACTAGTTGTTCCTGATGACAGGAGGAGGACAGCAATGGCGAAGTCTTCCAGGAAATGGTGATAGCTATGAAAACGCTGGAGGATTAGGGAGTACAGTCCAGGTGGAGAAGAGGTAAAGCAGCTTTCTAATAGGAGAAAAGCATGTCCAGGGCGTGAGAAGATGTGCACGACCTTCACCAAAATATGAAAGGTGGCAGAACTGGAAGAGGAATGTTTGCAGAATTTAGCTTTCAAAATCTTAGCTGGGCTCTGTTTTTCACAATATAATGAATCCGATTGTTTGGACCTGTGGAATTCAGGAGCCCATTTTTATTTTTACTTTATTTAATAATTTTATTTATTATTTGTTTACTTAGAGCATGAGCCAGGGAAGAGGCAGAGGGAAAGAGTCTCAAGCAGACGAGCACGGAGCCCCACATGGGGCACAATCTCATGACCCTGAGATCGTGACCTGAGCTGAAACCAAGAGTCACATGTTCAACCAAGTGAGCCACCCAGGTGCCCCTCAGAAGCCCATTTAAAAGCCATTTCCTCGATTGGTAGTGAGGAAACATGATGGTGGAACTCTGAGGCAGAATTTCTACAGTGTATCCAGTTGGTGTTAAAACAAGAGCATCTCATTTCATTTCTCGAAATACGATCAGGAATTTCAAGATCATTTTCTGTGTTATTCTGTTTTACAATCAGCTGTCCCTTTCTCCCATTCCATAAGGCAAAGGTATTTTAACATGCGCGTAGAGGTCAGTTGATTTTAAAATCTGATCTCCTATTTTTTTGAGGAGCAAAATTTCATCTCCTATATCTTGAGGTATTAATTCATTTTCACTACACAGCCAAGAGAACTGAAGGCCTTATGATAAATGACAAAGCCAGAAAATGAGTCAATGCCAACAAAGAATTAGATCGAAGAACTCCCAAAGCTTGGTCTGGATGAATCTTTAGGGTGCTGTGAATAGGAGCACATACCTTAGAAGCTGAGCTTCTATGTAGTATGTAGTGTTGGGGTACGGGCAGCAGCAGAGCTGGGTCAGGGACTGACTCAGAGTGAAGCTTGAGGGCAGGAAATAACCCTTCCAGTGAGTACTATAACAGGACCTGAGGCTCACAAACATGTAATGAACCATTTTCTCCTACATTTCTTCCTCTAACCAAGGACTCAAAATCGGGACTCCTGCGACCCCTTTCTTTTGTCTGTGACCCTCGGTTCCAGCTGGGAGATTGATTTTCTTCACTGGAGCTGCCTTTAGTGATCATTTTGTCCTGATCCCATTGATATAAATATGACGAGGATAAGAAACAGTCTGATTTACACCTTACTGGGATGATGCTGATTTCTACTTCTCTTGCCAGACGCCCCCTCCCCCCTTCCCGGGCAGGTTCCCTTATCACAAAGTGTGGAACTTGAGGCTTATACAATTTGTGTAGGAGGTAGAGGGTGAGAAGATGGATGCTCTTTAAAATAATAATAATAATAATAAATTATGTATGTAAAATTAAGGACAAAAATGAACAACTATTAAGGAAAGAAATCACAACAGATAATTGAAGGCTTAGAGATATGGAACTTTTCCTCAAATATTTTCAGGGGAATTATTAGTGATGCTTTACATAGAAATGCTTCCTGATCACACTCTAGTGTGCCCTCCACACCTACAACACTCTACACGTCTTGGTCATTCCCAGCATGCACAGGGACAGAGGAAGTGAGGAAGCTGAAGCTTATGTTTCATTGGCTTCATGGTTCTCCCAGATATGGTATCCCTGATGAAAGCTGCAGGAGGATGACTTGGCTACACATCCTGGTTTACCAGAAAGTCTCAGGTTATGCCTGTTACTCTTGCTTAAATTTGAATAATTCTCTTTCATCCTGAATCAAACCGGTTGGCACATTAAATTATGTGTTCACCCTATTTTTGTAGGTCACCTCTAGAACCACGCAAACCGGGCCCAGGTAGGAAGCTCTCCATTCTATCTTTGTCATCTTCATTGCCTTTCTGCCCCATTTGGACCTAAGCGAGTCTCTGTGTTCCAGTCTTAAAGTGGGGGTAATCACATTGACCTACTTAGGGTGAATGGCAAGGAAAGCTCCTGTTGTGTGTATTTTTTTTTAAATCTTCTTAAGTCATTGATTTAATATAAATTAAAACTTAAAAAAAATAGTCATTGGTATGTAAGGCTTCTTTGGTTTAGAAACCCAAGAATCTGCAAGTAATACCATCTGGTCCAGTAGAATTAGTCCTCTCTGTTCGGCTTTCCTGAAGACCCACCCATCTTCTCAAACAGCCTGCAGGGTGGAGCAGCAGGAAGGCCTGGGTCAAAAGATCACAGGGTGCCTGTCCTTTGGATGGTCCACTGAGACGGAATGTGCTGGTGGACTAAGGACACGCTCTCCATGCAATCGCTTCATCTTGGTGGGTCCCACTGTGTCCATTCATCACTACTAGCGAAAGACAAGCAGCAAGAGCAGGCAGAAGGCTCCACCCCCACCTGGAGCTGCTTTGCATGGCTGGACCAGCCAGGACAACAAGACAGCTTCATTGTGGGCAGGCTACTGGATCCAACACACCACTTCAGAGCTTTTGAGTCATACGTCAAGCGCAAATAACCAGGCTTATTTTCCCTGCCAAAGTCACATGCAATGTCGAGGTAACATCAAAAAGTTGATTTAAAAGGCAGTTTCCTCTGAGTGCTGATTTAGGCACATAAACAGTGGCTTGAGTAAATGCCACTCTGTGTTTAAAGTAATTACACTTCAGCCCTGGAATGTGGTGATGGGAAAGGCCTACTGCTGCAAACAAAGTCGATTCTATCAGCAAACTCTGGAAAGTCAGCTGGCCCGGATGCTGCTTCTCCCCGAATTTACTACTTCCTACTTGGGGGCTGTCTCTGGAAAAGTCAGAACTTGAGGACCAGTGTGGGTGCACTGCCCAGATCTCTAAGACTGGTGCCAGTTCGCAACCGACCATATGTCTGCAAGATGGCTTGGGAGCCTTGGCCTGTAGGAGCTGCGGTTGCTCTTGTTCAGTGGGAGCCCTTGGAAATACTGAGGCTCTCAGTCTCTGCATTACCCTGTCTGCCAAATCCTGCTAGGGCTGGACAGCCACTGCTCAGCCAGCCAGAGAAATCCAGCTGGAGAAAGGCTGGTAGGTTTGGGGCAAGTCTTCCTGGTGGGGGGTTGGGTGACACCCTGAGGAGCAAAGAGATGATGGCTCTTGGCTGCTGGTTCTAGAAGCCCTGCCTTGATGGCTTATAAAATGTCTGGTGTAGTCTAACTTCATCCTAAATAAAAGGACACAGGGGCTCTTTTATCCATTTCCACTTTGGAATCATACCTTTCTCCGAGAAAAAGACCTAGTAATCGCCTTTCTGCCCTACGTCTTGGCAATCAATTCCCAACTGTGTGCCAAATCAGTGGAACTTTTCTTGTGTCTGGGAAGAATCATTTCCCTTTATCCTTACAGACTTCCTTCATAAGTTACTGCTGGCAACTATTTTCGTGCTAATTAGCTGCCCTTGATGGATTTATTTCAACCAGTTGTAAATTTTAGAGCAGACGTTCCCAGGCCAACTTTAAAGTAGAAATCACAGAACAAGCTGAGTGGAAATCAGGTTTGGATGACCTCCACAGAGCAAGTCACACCAGTTCCCATGGGGTCTGAACACAGCGTTCTCAGGGATGCGAGTCAAAGTCCAGTGACAGACCTGGAAGAAATCTTGGGGAGATCTTTTAGTTTAGTCACTTCTTCCTACAATGAAGGACCTGGGGCTCAGAAAGTGACTGAACTTGCCCTGTTACACAGCTACTTACTGGTCACCTCAGAAAGTGAAAAGTCTAAGGGTGACACTAGGACTACAGGGGAAATTCCTGCTTGTCTTCTGAGACAACTTGAATACAGTTGTCATAAGCAAAGGCCTGGTCTGTTTTTCTTAAGTTCATCTTTCTTTTCACCTTCTAACTTTTTTCCATGGAGTCATGTTGTATCCCCGAAGAAAACACATGGAATCCAGCTGATGAGATGTTTTAGATATTCCAAAAAGTATACAAAGAAGCTGATGTAATTTTGGTAGGTACACTGGACCAGCTGTTGGAAAGTACAAAGCTCCCCAAACATCTGGACTGATATGTGTGGTAGGCTCCCATCATAAACTGTCCATTAGCTATAAGCCTTTATGCTCTGAGTCTCGAGTATTCTCTGATTCCCCATCGGTCTCTGACCTTTTAAGAATAGTTAGGGAAGGTGATGATGGCAGAAAGATTTGTTTTATGGGGATTTGAGAAGAAATCTTTCTGGTCATATTTGGGACAACTCTTCCAAATGGCATTTTTTCTTTGTATATTGACCTCAGATGTATTAGAAGTGAATCAGAATTTTCTCTTTTTTTTCCTTTTCTTTTCTTCCTCATTTCCCTCCTCATTCCTTCCTTCCCTTTCTCCCTTCTTTCCTTCCTTTCTCTAACCTTCCAACTCCATCTCTTTGTTTGTCTTTCTTGTTCTCTTCTTTCTTTTTTTCTCCTCCTCTTCCTTCTTCTTCACACCCCAAAGCCCAGCTGTGCCATTTAATAGTCACCTACAATAAATGTCTGTGGAAGAGAGACTGTTATCATTTGGTCACTTGTTGAGCCCTGGCTTCCTGTGCATGTATTAAAAATGAGCATTCCTTCATATTGCTCAGCTTTTATATAGACTAGAATTATTCACATTTTAATATAAAATATAAGATGACTCTTCATTTTACAGAGTCAAGACCAAGAAGTTTCAGTACAGAACTTCTTTTTTTTTTTAAGATTTTATTCATTTATTTGAGAGAGAGAGAGTGAGCGAGAGAGCAGAAGCTGGAGGAGGGGCAGAGGGAGAGGGAGAAGCAGACTCTCTACCGAGCAGAGAGCCTGATGGGGCACTCGATCCCAGGACCCTGAGATCATGACTTGAGCTGAAGGCAGACGCTTAACAGACTGAGCCACCTACGCACCCCTTAGTATATATAGAACTTCTATCATGAGAAACTTCTGTTTTGAGTGCAGCTTTCTATGGTTAAATTTAAATGATGTCAAAATAATAGTCAGGCGGGCCCTAAACCACCAGATGACTGATTATATTTTTTGCCACAGAATCAGTCTTTTGAAACTCTTTAAATATAGGGAGTCCAAGGATCCTCTGGGCTTCCTTAATATTACTTTATGTATATCTGCTTCAGTTGAAACCTTGTCAGTTCTTCATAAAATATACATTTATAATTATATCATAATAATTATTTACTGATTGCGATGAACTAAACAATTTGCATTTCAATTAAACAATTCTGAAAACAAATCACAGGTAATCATCTTCTCCACCCAACGTGTTCCTCCTACAGACTTCCTCATTTCTGTTGGCGGCTGCACCATCTACCTTTATATTCAGTCCATCACCAAGTCTTGTCAATTTCACTCCCACATTATATTTTGACTCTGCCTATTTTGCTTCCCATCTATAAACTCCCGTGTGCCCAAGCCACCATCGGTTCTTTGCTGGACCACTCATCCCATAGCCTCCCACCTGGTTGCTCTTCCTCCACACTGGCCTCTTCCCATCCATTCTGCTCACAGCAACACAACAACCCTTGAAATGAGAGAACAAGGGCAAGCTGTTCCAAATTCCTTAACACAGGTCTAAATCTCTTGCCCCTTTTCTCTTGGCTCCCTGAACTCTAGCACCTTTGGCCTACATACCACATTTCCTCCTTCTCCCCTTTATCCCCACCCCGTGCCCCAGACACTCACTAGTGTCTTTTCATCCTCAGATCGGTCTTAACTGAATGTCAATCCTCAGAAAAGTTTGGTACCCGAACTCATGTAGTTACATTATTCTTATACATAATAACTGGCTTTTCTCTTTCAATACTCTCACCACAGTTGACTGTGGATTTGTGTATTTATATTGTATCATAATATTTTTATCATACTATATATAAAATGTCTAACTTCTCCTGAAGACTATAAACTCTATGAGGACAGATACCATGTATGTCCTAGTTCAGAGAGGCATTTAATACATTAATATGTATTCAATAAATATGTGTGAACAAATGGATCATCATGGTAGTGCATTTGTACATTGCATTTTTTTCAGTTTAAAGTGCACGAGTATAATACACCCCTAAATTAATAAATTTAACCTATTGACCAGATGACTGTATTCCCCTTTCACAGATAGTAAAGCAGGTTTTTTTTTTTTTTTTTAAGATTTTATTTATTTGTCAGAAAGAGAGAGAGCGAGAGCACACAAGCAGGGGGAGTGGCAGGCAGAGGGAGAAGCAGGCTCCCAGCTGAGCAAGGAGCCCGATGTGGGACTCGATCCCAGGACCCCGAGATCATGACCCGAGCTGAAGGCAGTCGTTTAACCAACTGAGCCACCCAGGTGCCCCAGTAAAGCAGTTTTAAAGAAAAAAAAGAAAAAAATCAGGTAGGAAAAGTGGTTTAAGGTCCTTGAGTTCAAAGTTGCCTAATATAGGGGCGCCTGGGTGGCTCAGTGGGTTAAGCTGCTGCCTTCGGCTCAGGTCATGATCCCAAGTCCTGGGTTCAAGCCCCGCATCGGGCTTTCCCCTCAGCAGGGAGCCTGCTTCCTCCTCTCTCTCTGCCTGCCTCTCCGCCTGCTTGTGATTTCTCTCTGTCAAATAAATAAATAAAATCTTTAAAAAAAAAACAAAGTTGCCTAATATAGAAAAACAATAATAATGATTAACATTTAATGCTCTCTTATGATATCCCAGCAGTGTTTCCATTATATTAATTCATTTAATCCCTATAACAAACCTGTGAGGTAAATAACATTATTATCCTTTTTTTTTTTTTTAAAGGAAATGGAAGTTAGGCAACTTGTCTAAGGTCTCAAATATATACACACATAATATTAAATGTTTGTTGGGTTGTTTTTTGTTTGTCTTTTTTTTTTTTTTTTTACATTATAGGTATAGATTCATGTTGGTCATCTTACTGAAATACAGTTCTAACATACTGAGCTTTACCCAGCCAGGTTTCCCATACTGAGGAACACTTCAGGTAGACTGATTTCTGTTCCTCTTGGTCATCATTCTCTTTCTTCTCTCTACATCCCCTGCCACTGCCCTCCCTACCCTCTCCCTTCTGTTCCCTGCTTCCCTGGGGCTGTTCAGAGGGAAAACCTCTGACAGAGCCACTTTTCCACCAGGCCATCATATACAAGGTCAGTGTTTCCACATTCCAAAGGTAGGTAAAAATGTGTGTGGAAAGCAGGGAATTCTGCCAGAACAATGACTCACTGTGTACATGCAAAACAGTTCAATAATAGGCCACTGCCTTAGCAAGAAAAATGCGGCCCGTCCCTGTGGAAAAGAAGGGGGCAGGCCCACAGCACTCCTGGGATTTAGGAGATTTAGGAGAAACCTTCTGTGACAGACGGGAAAGACATACGCCTCATAAACCACGTCCTGCCTTTTTATTTCATGGACATGAAAGGGTATTTTCAGAAAGAGATGGTCATGAAATGTGTTCTTGCCATGTAATATCATATGTATTTATAGAAAGCATGTTCAGCCCTCTCCAGGTTATTCAGCAATTAGCAATGTAAGTGGTGAAGCCTCTAGTCCTCTTGCTTCTCCCAGACCCTTGTTTACTTGTTTGTTTTTTCTTTTTTGTCCAGATTCCTGTTGGTGGGAACTTCCACTGGGAGAAATGGAGGATTAAGGTAGAACCGGGCTGGGCCACTGCCTGTCTCGCTTTCTTCCAAGCCCAGGCTAGACTGCATGGAGATGACCTGACCCCTCTCTTGTACCTCAAGCCTGTGTAAACCCCACCTCAGGACCAGTCCCACTGCCAGCATCCCATGCTGGTATAACACTGCAGCTGGGAGGGAAAAAACAAATGAGGCTTTGCAGATTGGGGCTCTCGTAAATCTAGGATCTGAAGACTTTCCTCGTCTTCAAGATGGCCTCCCAGTGATTTCGCTTGTCCTCAGTTCCCTTTTCCTTTCCCCTCAGCAGCCGTTCCCAACCTATTCACTCCACTCCTCAACCCTCTTAGTCTAGTCTGAGCCAGTAGTTCTCAACCTGCACAATTCGTTAAAATCACCCCAGGACCTTCGAAAACTCACAGTACCTCAGTTGCATCCCTGGCCAATGGTATCACATTCTCTGACAGTGGGTCCAAGCATCCATGGTTTGAAGAGCTCCACAGATGATTCCAGTGTATGACCAAGGATTAGGCGCACTGCTTTCCAGCAGATTATGTCACTTTCTACTTCATCAGAAAATGGGAGGTTGTAAAGCACAAATCTGTCACAAGCTTTTCTATACCCACTCTGTTGCCCTTCCTTCCAGTCTCAGAGCTCGAGGCAAACGACATCCTTTGTACATGTCTCCTATGATCTTCCAAGACCTGCTTTTGTCTCTAATTTCTTCCTTTCTACTGGGTCTTTCCCTTCAGAGGATAAGCAAGTTTTAGTCTCCCCCATGTCTGATAAGAGCCCTGCATCTTTTCATCCCTCTGTCTCCAGCCTCACACCCATCCACTCTCCACTCAGTTCTTCGTATTCTGCTAATATCTCCCTGAAAACCAAGCTTTCTCAGCTGGACCAGTTCTTACCAACCTTTCCTAGTCGAGCTCAGTCGCTTTCCTCTCTCCATGAAAGGTTGCCAGGTTCAACGGCTGAATCCAGACTTTTCTGCAAGCATTTAGTACCTTCAATGGACATTCTCTGTTTTTCTCTCTCAAACCTGAAGCTCCTTGAGGGCAGGAACCACGTGATTTTCATCTCTGTTAACATCAGCACCTGGCTTCTTGTAGGCATTCCACCTGTGTTTGTCAAACTGATTCGTAGTTCAGTTCGACAGCACAGGTGAATACCTACAAAAAGCCAGGTGCTGATGTTAACAGAGATGAAAACCCTCTTCCACCTAACTTCTTGGGCAGAATGTAGTGATCTAACCGGCTGTAAGTACATTTCATGTAACCCAGCCCCCTTGCCTTTATTCCCATGAGTGACTGCCATACATATGACCTAGGGCAATTATCTGGACATTCTTTGGGCTTTAATGTTAAGCCAATAAGATCATATTTACCTGTTTAGGATAAACTTCTAAGTAAATCTAATATAGGATTCCTCTGATCAGCATGCCACACTTTTCACACTTTTCAAGGCCATTGAGTCAACAATAATGATCCTTAGTAGTCAGTAGAAATAAGAATGAACAGTTGTGGCTCATACTACATGTTCGGTTTTAAGAAATTAAAATTCAGGGGCACCTGGGTGGCTCAGGGGGTTGAGCCTCTGCCTTTGGCTCAGGTCATGATCCCAGGGTCCTGGGATCGAGTCCCACATCAGGCTCTCTGCTTGGCAGGGAGCCTGCTTCCTCCTCTCTCTCTGTCTGCCTCTCTGCCTATTGTGATTTCTGTCTGTCAAATAGATGAATAATCTTTAAAAAAAAAAAAAGAAATTAAAATTCATACCCCAACATGGTCCGCTTTATTTTAGAATCTAGCACCATCTCTTTGCAGGGGCAGAGCTGACCTATCTCTGCAAAGCAGCTGGAACAGGCTGGGCCACGCCACTGAGATTTAAGCGGCAGCGGCTCACTAAAGTTTTCCTCCGGTTCCTTTTGTTTTCTGCTTAAGCTCTGCTTCAAAAGTATAGGTTACTTCTCAGTCAGCCTTCCAGTGCAGAGCTCCCTCAACAGGGGACCCAAATCCATACTCCTGCCTGATTAATTAGCTGAGTAAATTGAAGAAACTCCTCAGCCTTACGACCCTTCTCTCTGCCAAGTTTTGTAAAATTCATAGGCCGCACGTATTCATAAGCACAAGAAAACACCTGTGAGCAATTAACCAAATGCCCTTGATTTAGAGGCCTTGGAAATATGCTGATGGTCCCTAGACTGTTGGCACAGGTCTATAATTATGGGAGACCACAACCAAATCATCCCGACAGGCCACTTACAGGAAGGGTCATTCTTTCAGATATAACATGATGCTGCCTCTAAAAATAATTCTGCCTGAGATTTAGAAAGAAGCAGCTTTTATGAGGGTGCTGCTTTCTTTTTTCTTTCTTTTTTTAGGATTTTATTTATTTATTTGACAGAGAGAGACACAGCGAGAGAGGGAACACAAGCAGGGGGAGTGGGAGAGGAAGAAGCAGCTTTCCCACTGAGCAGGGAGCCTGAAGCTGGGCTCAAACCCAGAACACTGGGATCAGGACCCAAACCAAAGGCAGATGCTCAACGACTTAGCCACCCAAGCGCCCTGAGGGTGCTGCTTTAAAGGAAGGATGCATATAGGGTTTGGGAAGGAAATAGTGCCTCAGGCCATTTCTTTGAAATTTGTACATAAACGTGAAAAGGGGGAAAAGGAACCACCAAAACCTATTTTAAAAATGCACAGAATTATAAATCTTGTTTAAAATTATCCACTTAGAAAATGTTCACATAACTCTACTTTGGCCTAGAAACAATATCCACAGGGTAAACACACTAGATCTGCCACCAAAAGTGTCCCATGAATATGTAAAAATCCGTCTTGGGGAGCAGACAGTATACTGTAGAATTACAAACCAAAAAGGTTTGTTTAATCCTTTCTTTAATTTGCATGAATGAATTCCTACCACTCTGAAATGTACATTATATTCTGTGTAAATAGAATATTTAGAATTAAACATGATGATATTGAAGAAAGCCATGGATTTCCAGAATCAGTGTTCAGAAACCTTGAACCTCTAAAATCAAGAGCTCCTAACCAAGCATATATACACTTCAGGAGCTATGGGAATGCCTCGAATTCTAGGAAAATTCTTTGTGTGTGTATATTTTTCAGGGTGGAGTAGTGGGACAGATCTATAGCTACACAGTCCAATGCGGTAGCCATACGTGGCTATTAAGCACTTGCTAACAGTGTAGCCTCTACCAAAGTATGTTGTCAGGATAAAATTCCCACTGGATTTTGCAGATAACGTGAAATATCTCAACAATTATTAGAGTGACGAACATGGAAGTTATAATATTTTGTGTGCACTAGGTGATGTAAAATACGTTATTAAAATTGGCCTCACCTGTTTCTTTTTACTTTTTAAAATATGGTTACTAGAAAAGCAGGAGCTATGTAGCGGACATTACATTTCTGTTGGGTGGTACTGAGTCTTAGCTTTCATGAGTTCATCAGAGGGCCCTCTTGCTGAGGGCAAAGAGGGCCTTGCTGAGTTCTAAATCCTCATGCTTGTCATTCATCTTCCAGACCCAGTCTCAGTGGACCTGGGGTAAAGGCCGCCAGCAAGGGCTCTGATGCAGGCAAGGCTCTCCTTGGCCTGAAATGAGAGACATGCTGCTTGGAAACTCTTAACACTGCTAGTGTTTTCAGAGACAAATACTGACCCACCCATCACCTCACCACGAGTACACAGATTCTGGAATCTCTCTGCCTCTGGTCTTGGCGGGACACCTACCCACACATCTGGGCTGTCTTCCTGGACGCTCCACGTAAACACCGAATGTATTAGCACTTCTCACACCAGTCCTGCTCCTCCTGCACTTTTTGCCTGGGTCACGGGCACCTCTGAATTCCTCCTCTCATTCCCTGCCCACGCCAGGACACACAAACAGTCATTAAGGCCTATTGGTGTTTCTAATATACTCTTTTGTGTTTCTTTGTCACCCACTGCCTGAATTATTGTCATAACCTCCGCCTCACCTCCCTTCCTCCGGATCTTCTTCCTCATCACGGTTGTTAAAGTTCATTTTATTTATTTTTTTTTTTTAAAGATTTTACTTATTTGTCAGCTAGAGAGAGAGAGTGTGTGTGTGTGTGTGAGCACAAGCAGGGGGAGCAGCAGGCAGAGGGAGAAGCAGGCTCTGCTCTGAGCAGGGAGCCTGATGCAGGACTTGACCCCAGGGATCATGCCCTGAGCATAAGGAAGACACTTAACGGACTGAGCCACCCAGGTGTCCCATTAGAGTTCGTTTTAAAGTGACAGATCTGATTATAGTACTCCCCGGTACAAAGATCATGTCATAAAGTTTTCATTGTAGCCAAAAAGGCCCTCCATAAACTGTCCGAATCCCAGATTCATCTACGATTTATCCCCCACCCCACGTTCGCTCCAGCCCCACCAAACGTAATCTTCTTTCATGCTCCCAAGCCTTGGCCCATGTGCTTCTGCTGCATGAACGCCTTTTCCTCCGCTTCCCTTTCAAGACCCACACTATCAGCAGCTCTACCACATCTACTTCGGGGTCCTCAAGCACTCTCTCTCTCTCTACACACACACACACACACACACACACACACATCTCCATCATGGCACATCTCCTGTTGTGCTGAAGTATTTCACTGTGAGCTCCTCTGAGTCACTGTCTTATCCTTGCTGCCTGGTACAGTGCCAAGAACTGTAGGAACGTATCTGACACCTAGACAAATGTCAAGTAATCTTGTTTCTATGGATTTTCCAAAAGTACAGTTCTCTACCCTCATAAGGTAGAGTTTGAAGAATCCTTGGAGATCTTCTAATCTCCCCTTGCATTGCCTGAGGGGCACATCAAGACCTTCAGAGGTTATGTGAGTCATTATTTACGGAGTGCTGGCTACCTCATCTCATCTTCATGATAACCTCTGAAGCAGCCATTTCCATTAATACCCATTTTACAAAAGAGGAAAATAAGACCTCAGTGAATTTAATCAACGTGCCAAAGTTCACACAGCTAGTTGCCTGGCAAGATGAGACAAGAATTCAGGTCTCCTTATACTTGGCCTAGCCATCCTTCCCTTGTCTCACTATTTAAAATTTGGGGGGCTGCCTGAGTTCTTCAACAGACACAAAGATTATATTTTTATTGATGTATAGTTGACATTCAATATTATATTAGCTTCAGGTGTTTAACATAGTGATTTGACAATTCTATACATTACTCCGTGCTCACCATGGAAAGTGTAGTCACCATTGGTTTCAACATAAAACTATCATAATATTATTGACTATATTCCCTATGCTGTGGTTTTTATTCCTGCGACTTGTTTATTTTATAACTGGAAGTTTGTACCTCTTAAACCTATTCATCTATTTTTCCTACCCCTCATTCCCCTCCCCTCTCGAAATCACCAGTTTGTTTTCTGTAGTTACAGGTTTGATTCTACTTTTTGTTTTTTTGTTCATTTTATTTTTTTATATTCCACATATAGGTGAATTCATATGGTATTTGTCTTTTTCTGTCTGATTTATTTTGCTTAGCATAATACCCTCCAGGTCTATTCATATTGTTGCAAATGGCAAGATTTCATTCTTTTTAACGACTAATATTCCATTGTGGGTGCGTATATGTACATTAATACATATCTATCTGTACATATATATATGTGTGTGTATTACTCACACACATTGTCTTTATCTCTATCTTGGTTATTATAAATAATGCTATGATAAACATAAGGATGTATACATCTTTTTGGATTTGTTTTGTTTTTTTTTGGCCAAATATCTAGAAGTAGAATTATTGGGTTATACACTATTTCTAATTTTTTGAGGGACCTCCATACTGTTTTCCATAGTGGCTGCACCAATTTTCATTCCCATAAAGAATGCATGAGGGCTCTTTTTCTTCACATCTTTACCAACACTTCTTATTTCTTATGTTTTTGATACTAGCCATTCTGACTGGTGTGAAGTGACAACTCATTGTGGTTCTGATTTGCATTTCCCTGATGGTTAGTGATTAGCATCTTTTTATGTGCCTGTTGGCCAACAAAGATATTTTGTACAGAGAGATAGAAAGTTTTAGTGAAAAGAACCACGTTATAACAATGAGGTTAGTTTTAGACTCAGCTCCATCTCTTCCAGAGTTTTCTTTTTTTTTTTTTTTTAAGATTTTATTTATTTGTTTGACAGAGAGAGACACAGCGAGAGAGGGAACACGAGCAGGGGGAGTGGGAGAGGGAGAAGCAGGCTTCCTGCCAAGCAGGGAGCCCCATGTGGGCTCGACCCCGGGGCCCTGGGATCATGACCTGAGCCGAAGGCAGACGCTTAACAACTGAGCCACCCAGGCACCCCCCACACTTCTTGAGTCTTCATATCTGCTAATGAAATCTATACCATCTGTATTTATAGTTAAAATAAAATATTGTAGAAATAAACTTAAGTTTTCATTGATGGATGAATGAATGAAGAAAATGTGATATATATAATGGAATATCATTCAGCCATAAAAAAGAAGGAAATCCTGCCATTTGTAACAATGTGGATGGACCCTGAGAACATTGTACTATATGAAATAAGTCAGACAGAAATACTATATGATCTCATTTATATGGGGATTAAAATAGCTGAACAAATAGAAATTGAGAAAGAATGGTGATTGCCAGTAGCTGGGTGGTGGGGGAAATGGGGAGATGTTGGTTAAATTATAAACAAATTCATAGTTATAAAATGAGTAAGTTCTGGGGATTTAATGTATGGTATCGGGACTACTGTTAACAATACTGTACTAGATACTTGAAGGTTTTTAAGAGAGAAGATCTTAAATCACAATAAATAAATAAATAAAAAATAAATAAATAAGTCATTATAAGAGATGATGGAGACATTAACTACCTTTATTGTGGTAGTCATTTTGCAATATATAGATGTGTATCAAATCATCATGCTCTCTACCTTCTGCTTACACAATGTTACACGTCAATCATATTTTAATAAATTTGGAAAAAAATATAAAATAAAGGCAGATAAAAACATGAAATTAGATATATGAAAATGTTTAGTGCAGTCTTGTATTTCAACTTCCTGATGTTTAGGCATCTCTTTTGAAACTATTTTGTTCACTATGAAAGTAACTGGTGTTCATTATGGAATATTCAAAAACTATAAAAAATAGAATAAAAATATCACCATCAAGATCACTATTAACATTTGTTATAATTTCTCCCAGTTTTTCTATGCATTTTTTATTTGTCTGACATATTTTTGATCATATGAAATTTTATGTCACTTTTTTTTTTCATTTTCCATCATGATATTAAACCTTCCTTCATTATTACTATCAGAGTTGTTTGAGTCCTAGTGAAGTGATATTTAAAGGCATGAAGTCCAACAACGTGGTAGAATGATCGAATTAACACCACAAAAGGACCTCAGAGAGCTCTAGTCTGTTGTTTCTCAAAATGGGGTTCTTGGATCAGGGACGTTGACTACACGGGGGAGCTCATTATCAGTGCAGACTGGAGCCCCACCCCGACCTACTGAATTCAAATCTGCATTTTAAGGACATCTCCCGGTGATTCGGTGACTTGCATGCACATTAATACAGGAGGGGTAGTGACTAAAAACAGTGGTTGTCAATCTGGGCAGAACTTTAGAATCTTTTGGGAAGGTCTTCAAAATCCCGATGTCCAGGTCACACTTGAGATTAAATCAGAATCTAAACTGGGGGAGGGAAGGTGGGCAAGCATCAGTCTTTATAAACCTTGCCCTGATGATTTCAATGTCCTCGAAAGCCGTAGAAGGAAGAACTGAGTCCCTGCCACAAACCGATGAGATAATTCAGTAGCCTTCTCTCTGTAGGCTGGGAGAGGTTTTCATAAGGCATTCTATAAATTTCTGTGGGAAATTCTGGTAAAACAAGACCAACCAAAACAAAACAGAGCAACAACAATGGAAACAAAACAAGACCCCATGATACTTAAAGGAAAATTTAAATTTAAAAATTTCTTTATTTCCCATTTGTGTTTCCTTTCTGTACCTCGATAGAGTCCTTCTCCTTTTCCATCTCTCCCAAGAGATTCCTGGCCATGATTTTCTCTGGGGATCCTGCTCAGAGACCACAAAATGTGGGTTTCCTGTATCACCGTGCCAAGAAGCAATAAAAGACTACTTGATTTCTTCTCAATAAGTGTATTGTCCTCGTACATTCTCTTACCCTCAAGCCCCAAATTCACCCTCTCCTATCTGCCCGTATTTAAGCAAGCCAATGGATTTTGAGAATCTGACTCTATCTACACAAAGCCACAACCATAAGTCAGTGGGAAAATCAAGGTCATAACCATGAACACGTTTTCCTAATTTTCTTTTCCATGAACTGACCACTTAAAAAACAAACACCTGTGTTAAGTTGGAAGACTTTGATCTCCTAGTCCTGCGAAGTGTTTAACCATTTTTAACTCTGGGCGCAAGAGGAGCACACACCTTTTTAAAAGGAGGACTCAGCATTATTTCCCCTTTTCACATAAACTAGGATCATAGCACATCCTCTGAATATCTTGACTTTTGTAGAGGATGTTATAATGGAACACTGGGCACATGGCATTGCATTTGATCAATCAAAAGTGATTTTTAAATTCTTTAATCTTTAACCCAGTTTTAGGGATTTTAACCATTCTTCTTCTAATTTGTTTCAATGCTCAGCCCCAATTCAGAATTTGTCTAAAATTTTAAACTTTATGTTTATATTTAAAACTTTTCACTCTAAGGAATACCAAAAAAAAAAAAAAAAAAAAATCTGAACAGATAGATGTCTTGCTGGTAATTGCCAACTGAGTATACTTATTTCTTTTTCCTCTCGATAGCCACCACTATACATGAAAGATTTTTTTTTAAGGTATAAAAAGAGCAAGGGATGGGGGCTATCAGTTTATTAGAGATTTAAAAATTTCTTGGAACACACAAAGTAGTTGGAGGGATTATATACTGGAAAAAGGGAGGCAGGACCTTTACGCACTGACACCCATCAGCCCTGGGTCTGTAGGTTGGGGAGCTGCCCTGAGACTGACTAAGCCTGTGTGTAAGTCACAGGAGGCATAGCTGCCAATGCAAGGACATGTCAGAGCTTGCCCAGAACTGTCCACCTCTATGCCACTGCACTCCATGGTGGCCTGTAGGGATGTGAAGCTGGCATACAGCTGTCACTGAAGCCACGTACACCTGGAGGTGGAGAAGCAGGGACTTAGTCCTCCATCTGAATATGACATTCCTGCTTAGAACTTTCTGGGACTTCCCCACTGCCTAACTCAAAAGAGGAATGGGAATGCGCTTCAGATCCTTTCAATCCTGAAACTCTGTGTGTTGGGTGTGTGTGTGTGTGTGTGTGTGTGTCTGTGCATTTTGGGGGATGAGAAGGTTCATAATTTTCATCATAGTTTCCAAAGGGTTGTTAGAAAAGTGTTTAAGAAACTCCAACCAAAAGCCCTAATCCTTAACATGGCAGTCAAGGTCCTGCACAGCCCAGACTGACGGACCTCTGCAGAGTCCCAGGTCCTGCCTGTACCCTCTTCTCAGCCTCCACTGCTCCGTGAAGGAAGCCCCAGTCATGGAATTTCTCACCAATCTCAAATGGGCTCTAAGCTTGTTAATACCTCTTGGATTTAACACACACCTTTCTCTCTGCCTGGAATGCCATTCCCCCTTGCCACTTCCTTGGCCCCTTCCCTACCTGGGAATTACCTTTTATCCTCTAAAACTCAGCAATAAAATCACCTCTACTGCTGTGCCCCCTTGTCCTGCCTCCTTTCCCGTTTCTTCCTCAGTGGTTTCCTGATCGGTCTATACACTGATATATGTGGAGCCTTCCCCTTGGGGTTTTCATTGTTCATATGCTGGTTCCTTCCACGCATTGGTGAAATCTTGAAGGCACAGACCATGCCTCTCACCACCCCAAACCATAATCTGCAACAGCAAATCACACTCATTTTGATGCAATGAATAAAGAAGTGAATGATTTGCTTTATCAGCCCGGCCAATGGTCTCCTTGGATCTTACAGAGAACCTGAAGCTGAGAGGCTGGTACATTCAGAACCAGGTTCTTGTTCCAGTTGTTGGAATCTATCCTCGTCCAAATGTCCATGCCTGGCTGACTCTCATACACCATTTAAGAACCCCTAGGCTAAAAGAATAATCAGAACAAGAACAGAAGACCTGATCATTGAAAATACAATTGATGACATCAAGCATGCAAAGGGAGGTTTGGAAGAGAGAGCTGGAGACATCTCCCAGGAAGCAGAGCTCTGCTGCAAAGCCTGTGGGCACGGCTCTCCTTGAGGAGTCTTGGATGAGCCTTCTCACCAGAGTACGTCTTTGCCACCACACAACAGAGCCAATTTCCCTCCTGCTCTCTAGACCCCCAAAAGCCAGGGCTTCCCTCAGAGCTGGGACCTGTCTCTACCTCTACCACCTACCATAGTGCTTGGCACATGGGAGGCGCTAACATACACCTGGCCTGAAAGAATGCATAACAGACAGACGAATGAGTGGAGCTGAGCTTCACTGGACTTGAGGCTGAGAGGAAACTGGAGTCGCCAGCTCTGAGTTTGTGGAAAAGGTGAGTGAGGACGAATCCCCGGGAGCACCCCACAGGGAAGGGCCAGGCCGGGACCAGCTGGCAGGGGGCCAGCTATTGTAAGCTTGCCTGAACAGAGAAAGAGTGACTCTCCGGGCAGGCACAAGCAGGTGGAACCACCAAGGAAATTCTCAGAGATGAAAGGGGAGGGAAAGCTCACTCAGCACTTAACATTTCATGAGGAATTACTACGTGCCAGGCGCTGTGCTAAGGACTTTTGGTGAATTCTCCCACTTCAGCTTCACAAAAGCCTCACAAGATGGCTATAATTTCTCCTACATCCATGGTTCTGATGAAAAGGATAAGGTGTGTAGATAATAAATATCTGACCCAGCTTCTAGAGCTGGCTATGGAACTGGGATTTGAGGAGGGGGATGTCTGGTCATGTCTGTGTCGCTGAATTGCCGGGCTAGCATTCCTGGTGAGAATTCCAATTCTCCTGGGAAGGCCCTGCTGGGAGCCCAGCATGTGCCCTGCAGTTCACGGCTCTGGGACCCAGCTGAGGATCGTGGCCAATCCTCTTCCCAGATCACTACCATCTCCCTTTCCCAGAAAATGCTGTGTGGGAGAGAGTAAATAGCTGGGTTTGGGGCATAATGGTTTTCTTCTGTTTTGTGTTACTGGATTTGATGCCCAGAAAACTACCCAGAACCTCAAATAATTACAGTAAGATGACTCTGCTTCCTTCACGAGGCCACAGCAGACAGGCGGGAGCCCGGGGACGCTGCAAAGTGAGTGCTGTCCCCGGAAGATGGGAAAAGGCAGGAAGGAGCCCAGGATCAGGAGTCTCGGGCAGAACCACAAGCACAGCGTGGCAGAAATGGGGGTGAGGGTACCCCCTTGGAGCTTATGGACTTGTCGCATATTAAAAAATCACTTAATAAAAAGCCCCTTAAGGCATATGAGTAAGTGGGAAAAAATGGCAAGCCAAAAGACAATGGGGGCCATTTAGGACAGGAAAAGATGCAGTCCAGACAGTCTGCCATCTGGAAGACCATTCGCTACCTGCTGACAGGGGTGGTCTCTGAGGAGGGGCCCGTATGTGGGAGAGACATTAGCCTGACTTGTTTTTTTTTTTGAAATGTTCCCAATACCACAATAATCATGGATTCGTGGGCAATGAAAAATAGTAAAATAAATAAAGGTAGTAAGAGTTATAAGGAAAACAAGTAAGTGAGAGATGAACCCTGTGGTCAGTCAAGATTAAAATGGGCCCTTCAGGATCAATGCCAATCCCTTCTTTGATTGTCATGAGGGATGAATGCCCCAGGTGCCCCTCCGTGTTCAGGTGGATGCATAGTACACTTTCCACCACATGGTGCCTACCAAACATCGATAATTTCATGGTGCGTTCTAAGCCAGAAGAGAAGAGGAGCTCCTCCACTCTGACAGTTTTATGGATTAAGAAAGGGACTCACACCCTTTTTCTGTCCCCCCTCACAACCCTCCCAGAACTTCAGCCTTCCCACTTTCCAGCACTGGTTTCGGAGATTCAATCTTAAAGCTATTGGGATAGGAATAATTATGGACTGAGCCCAGGAGAGCCAGGGTCCCTAGATATTAGCCCCAGGCCAGTGTATCATTAGGGCAGAGGGGGTGGGAGAGGGCTGGGGGCTAGAAATAGTTCTTTGGAAAGGACGTGCTCAGTGCCAGCCGGTGTGGCATGCGTGTAAGTGTGTGTTTGAATGTATGTGCACATGTGTGTTTGTATGTGTGACCGCCTGTGTGTACAAATGCGTGCTTGTAAGGGTGTGCATGGGTGTGCACAAGCATTTGTGAAGGTTCATATGTATTACTGAATGTGTGTGAGTCTGTGTGTGTGTGAGAGTACAAGTATGTGTGTGGAATGGAAAGATCTTTCTTCCTCCAAACCAGAAGGAGGTGTTTCGAGGTGCTCAAAGACCTAATGCCACATTCTTGACTTTCCACAGAGGACTTGTGGGCCCCTCACTGAGGCAAAGGTGTGGTAGAGGATGGCCCCTATCTTACCCCAGAGGGAACATGCTTTCCCCAGCCTCTGAAAACTGACCCATCTCACTTCGGGCTCTACTACTAATTTTCAATGAAGACACTGGTTTCTCTGACCCCCTGGAGACAGCAGTGTAGAAACTGGGTAATTAACAGTCACTCTAGAGTAGTTCAGAATAGCCAGCATCAGCAGTGGGAAGAACACAAGTTCTGGGACTCAGAAGTTCTCGCTCCTTCCAACATACCCACTTTAACTGCCTTTATAGATGAATAAACTATTTTGTGATTCTAGGTGGTCTCCTTATCAATATGTCTCAAAACATATAACATAACCCACATGTTGTTACCAATCCTTGCAAGGCCCACATACTACCTCTAACTCTAGAGGGGGCCTAGCTATCGAAGAGGCCTCTTCCAGGTGCTGAAGAGAATAAACCTTGTACAGTCTCGGTCTACCGAGTACCTTTCCTGCTGATGGGGGTATGGTGTCTCACCAGAGTCCCTTTTAGGAGATGACATATATTCTCTCTCAGCATCCTCAAAAGACCTAGAGAGAAAATATATATTTAAATAGAACATATCTCTTTTGGAGTAAGACACGAGCCGTGTAATTACACAGACTCTAAATACTTCAAGCAAAAACACATTAAGAGGGAGTGATTTATTTTTCTTGCTGGATGCAGAAAAGGCCTGCTTAGGCAAACCCACGGTAAAATTGGAACAAATAACATGATGCAAATACATGTAAAGAAACCTGAAGAGAAGTAAGCGGCATCATCGAAAAGGTAATGACTGTATAATGCATTAGATGGCAGTAAGGTAAGGCAGGGCAGGGCTGGAGACGTAGGGAACTTTTTGCAGAGATGGTTGTGTCTTTGGCTGGTTTGGTTCTGTTTGGCTCCATCACATGTCTTGAGATGGCAGTTCATCTAGGCCACTGGCGCTTCAAGGATATAATTGCAAGGACTGAATCATATCCCGTGCCAGTGTCAATAGTGAGCAGTGGTCTAGAAGGTTGGCATGTGTGGAGACGGAGAGAGCCTGGGAGACAGTAAAGGTGGAAATGAATGTTCAGAGCAGTATGTTCCCTGGAAAACAAGAAGGACGAGCAGAATAAGACGCTCTGTGGAATTCCCATTCGGCATCATCCTACCCAAGAGTTGCTCCTTGGTGTTTAGTGAAAGAAATACAACGGACCACAGAATCCTCTCTTCACCTCGTCCTGTTCTCTTAAGCATTTAGCATCTAGTCCTCTAACTTCGCTTTCCATCTTTTAGTGACTGTTTTTACTCCTGGCCCAATCGTTTCATCAAAACAGGTTGTTTTAATGGTATTTTGGTAATTATCTTCCTTCTTGCTTACCCTCAGTGTGCCAGCATTCCTTGGAGTGCTACACAGTCAACCAGCACCTTTCCCCCAAATCTCTCTCTAAACCTGTATGAGACGCTCACTCTAGAGCCATGCTTTGTGCATCTGGGGAGTCACAGCTCCCCTCACCTAACGGACACTCCGAACTGCTGAACTAAACCGTGAGCTGCTGCAAGAATTTTCCTCCAAGGCCCGTACCATCACACACACCCACACATCGGCCCACACCCACTTTCCCTTCCCCCGCAGCCATCTAGCAGTCCCCAATTACTCTGGGGAGTAAGGAAGCTTCCTGACCAACGACAAAATCTGCATCTCTTTGGAATCATTCTGCTTTGTTTGTCCCCAGGACAGGTGGCATTCTCGTTCTCCACTGCCCTCCTGTTCACTCACCCACCTTCCCCTGCTCCTCAGGCCACGCGGTTCACTCAGAGACCTCTTTGCACAAGAGAAATTGGTGCAGAAGGTAGGGCACCTTTATAGCAAATATACTTCATAAAGTTTGCTGGAAACTGAGGGTTGTTTGTTTTTTTTTAATTTAATTTTTTTTTTTTTATTGCTTGTGTGGCTATCACCAGATGAGTTGCTGGTTGTTTTGAATGCATTATTTTATTTAATGTTTGAAAAAGCCCTGAAAGGATGTTTTCTTTCCTCACAGCAGAACTTGGAAAAAAGGCTGAGAGGCTTGGTTTCTGAACCCTAGTGAGTGGTTCCATGACAAGACCCTTGTTCCATAGCTCCAAGAAAATTCCTCCTTTTTCCCTTATGGAAGAATAAAAAATACCTCATGTATTATAATAATTTTGTTCTATTTTTCTATCAGGGAAAAAGGGTTTTTTTATTATATATTTTTCCTTTTTATAAAAGAAACATTTGTTCACTGAGAACCATTTTGGAAAAACAGAGAAGCAAAAATAAGGAAAGAAATAATTTTTAACCCCACCACTCAGATATAGCATGTCTAAATTACATGGATCTTTGAATGGATCTTTGAAGATATTTTTGATTGGAACATTTCTTGTGGGTTCGTCGTGCTGTACAAGAGTTAATACTGGACACAGAGGTCGATGTCAATAGAGTGGTCTACACCATTCGATCGTGTAGGTGTACCACACTTTAACCAAATGGTTAGGCATGGAAGGGAAGAAATGGTGTTCACTCATTTTATGAATGGTGAAAGGTTTTTCACCTAAATGTATTAAAGCTAAAAAACAAAAACAAAAACAAAAACACAAGAAAATTTCATTTGAGTCAAGAGTTGACAGGCTTTGCTTACCAGGGCAGGTGATAAATATTTTGGCTTTGCAGGCCATATGGTCTCTGTTGCAACTAGCCAACTAGGTCATTAGAGCACAAAAGTATCCATACATGATACATAAATGAAACAGCATGGCTATGTGTTGACCAAACTATTTATAGAAACTGAAATCTGTATTTTGTATCATTTCCATGAGTCATAAAATAGTACTCCTCCTTTTTTTGTTGTTTTTTTTTTTTTTTTAAACCATTTAAACATGTAAAAACTACCCTTAGCCTGTGAACCACACAAAAATGGGGCCGGGTTATATTTTATCAACTTTTGTTCCAAATCATCCATTCATATTTAGAGCAGCACACCAGATCCACAGACCAAGTTACAGGATCAGTGAGGATTTGCTTTCCAATTCTTCCTTCTCCTGGATATTTACACACACACACACACACACACACACACACACACACACACAAGTATCTGGTTGAGCCAAAGTCCTTCCTTTGTGGGTTGGCCGTTCAAAAATTCTCCTTTTGGGATCATCTGATTATCTGACCAAAGTAACTCACATTAAGGAGTGACTGTCAGGGATCAACCCTCCTCCTGGGAATTCCCATTTAAAAGGAAATGTTCAGCTGTAGTGACCTAGATGCTGAGGGAGACATTTTTGAGTAGTAGGATATTCAGTTCTTCATTCAGAAAGTTCATTTTGAAAGAAAAAAAAGAAAGAAAGAAAGTTGATCTCGGTTTTATGAGGCTTGTGGTTTGCCAAAGAGGGTCGGATAACTAGTCTACCGGGTGCTTAAAATCTAATTGGGGAGGCAGGACAAAGAAAATTAAAAATTCAAATCAGAGGCTATTAACTGTCAAACGGATAGGTAAGTTGCACTGCTAAGCTCTGATGTAGACTATCATTGCCCAGTGATATCAAGCCCAGACTTTTGGGGGCATTTCCTTGTATGTTGGTAGATGCAGATCCTTACTCCTTGCCTTTTGCAGCTGGATAATGGCTTCACATGTTCAGTGACTCAAGGCTCTTCCCCAGTCAGAGTCCCTACTTTATGGTTTTACTTGTGCTACGGCATGCAGAAGCAATTAAAGAAAAATTTGTTTTTATTAACTGGCAACCCAAGCTTAGAGGCAGTTCTTAAGCCTTTCACTAAATCTCTAGATATTTGTCAAGCGCCAGACAAAATGCCTTCATGAGTCTTTTAGTGACTCAGGCTAGGAGTCTCCCCACCACCTCTGAGCAACCACTGGACAAGCAAAGGGAAATAGGGCAACGTGTATCGACGCGAAAACATTTTCTGCAAGTCTCCTCTTACTAAGGAGGTGGAGAAGGGTTGGTGACCCAGACTGAAGTCACAAGAATCTTCTTTCCTGAGAAACACATCTGAAACTCTGAGGCAGTAAAAGCCTTTTCAAAGGCATCACAGAAAAGTGCAACAAAAATGTGGCATCCCTACCAACCTAGGGGCTAAAAGCCAGTGGGGTCTCCCTTGGAGTCATGTTTGCTCACTAGCCTCCTAACCTGGGCAGAGGTCCCAAAATTGGAGCTCAGCTCTACCCGGAGCACAGGGGAGACCAGAAGGGGGTTCTCCCCAGGAAATGCCAGGAGAAACCGTGGGGCTAGGAGAGGCAGCTCCAAGGTCAACATCTGGCCATCAGACTGTTTCTGAAAGTTAATGGTGAAAAATATACCTTCCCTCCACGTCCTAAGACTTGCTGCCCAAATATCCTTTTTTTTAATCACACAATTTTCATTTCAATAACAACTGCTAATAGGTCATTAAAATAATATGCACGTTACTAACCCAGGCTATTGGCACCGGCTGCCTGCCGCAAGCCCCTGACATTGCCTCCTGTATCCAAGGCTCCACTTCATCTGGGCTCCCTGCCTTTGGCAATGGCTGGGTTTTGATGGTTTAGAGAGAAGCAAATTGCCTAGCTAATTAAAATCTGTATTTTTAAAAACATTTTTCTCTTCTATTGTCAGGCAAAGTTAAATGGGTACTACTTTCTTTGAGAAAGCCAAAAATAAATTCTGGGCTTAGATGGGGTAGATAAAATTGTGGTCTTAAATTCTCAATTGCAGAAAAATAAAGGCTTATCAGGGAGATTGTTATTTAGCTGTGACTGTGTGGGTGTAGGTATGATGCTATTATTAACCTCCTCCACAAATGGATGTGTCAGGGACTGCAAAGAAGGACCCAGAGTTTGGTGGCCAGTTGCCAGTGTGGTTAAATACCCATGGCGGACTCTTTACCCGTTGGTGATTGTTAATTCCACATCTGTTTCTGGCCTCTCTCCCCTTGGATATAGCACTCTGCAGAAGTCAAATGGATTTCAGAAATCAACTGCAAGGGAGTAGTCTGGATCCCTGTTGATAAATAAATTATGTCCCAATTACTGGTGGTGCTCTTCTGAAATATGTTACTGAATGAAGCAAAAAAAATTAAGCCCCTGAGCTTCAGCATATCTTCTTTTGCAATCCACTGTAATAATTCTGTGACTGTGTTCAAGTAACTCATTCCTTTTGGCAATTCAAAGGAGAGCTTGAGCTAAGAAAAGGGATAAAATACAAACCAAACTGTCTCCTTGTTTATACTTTTTCTGGAGAAAAAATTGAGATGCTGTCATTTTTATTAATTAGAACATTATCAATGTCACCTTGAATTTATAAAGCGCAGGGGCTTTTAGATTTGTGATTTCAAAAGTGTTCTGACAGCAGTTGGGAATCAGTGTGATAGTTGGAGATCAGGCTGGCCAGAGGGAGCTGACATGGACACAACTATGACTCTTGGCTGCCTGCCCACAGCCTGAGGACCTGGCCGTCACTCAGAGAGGGGACTAGGCTCCAAAGGAAACCAGGGACAGAGAAGTAGGAGGGTCTCAAGCCCATGCTTGTCTCCGCATTTAACAGAGAGAATTTTACCTGGGAGGTCACTTATCATTCAGAACCTGACTACCAACCTTGAAGAGAAAAGAGTGACCGAGAGAACTTTGTTTGCCTTAGAAACAGAAAGAGATGTGACAACAAGCCCATGAGACTTTCCTACACTCTCCAGTCTGACAGCCTGTCTCATTAGTTCTCAGACCTCACGTGCTTCTGTGGTCAGCACGAAGGCAACGGAGAAAGTTTCGGCTCCTGGCGCCACTTTGTGTCTGTGACTACAGATTATAACCTTAATTTCTCTCTTTGTTTAGGTTTGGTTGTTTTTCTTTTTTCTTTTTTTTTCTCCTCTCTGCAGCAAAGCTGTTTTTCTCTCACTCTCACTCTCTTTTTAAAAAAAAAAAATCCTTTATTGGCCAAAGAGGACAGAAAAGAATTGCTGAAGGAAATTCAAAGTAGGGAATTTTCCACTGAAAGAGAAGGATATGATATAAAAGGGCCTTTTTTCCCTTTTCTTCAAACTCCATATTGATATTAACAGGAAAAGTTAGGGGCAGTGGCCCCCTGTTTTCAGAGCCTTCTTTGTTTCCAAATCTCTGCCTCTTCTCCACTGTTCTCCAAAACTGTCCCCAAGTTTAGTGGGAAGCTGTTGTCCTCCCTCAGAGACCACTCAGAACTCACAGTGGGTTTGCATGCTGGGTCCCTAGAACTGGAAGGATCATGGGGTCTTGGAATCTCTTCATCCCTTCTGTTAATAATAACTCAGATCTAATACTTACAGAACACTCACTATGCATAGAATATTCTAAGGATTTTGCATGCATTAACTCATTAGTTTTTCACACAGCCCCATGAAGTGGGCACTATTATTACCTTCATTTTACAGATGAGGAAACTAGGGCACAGAGAGGTTTAGTAACTTCCCCAAGATGGCCCCGTATAAGGTGTTGGAGATATCCTTGTGCTTTGCACATTCCACATTGTCACCAGGTTTGCTGTATACACCCTAGATCTTCTGTCTGGTGCCCCTGCTCAGCCCATTCCCTTGCCTGGAAAGCCACCCGCCTCCAAACTCAGTATTGTCCAAATCCTATCGATCCCTCGTGCTCCAGAGCACATGCTACCACCTCCAGACAGCCTCTCCTAATGGCCTCCAGCTGGAGTCCATCTCCTTATTCCAAAAAAGCAAAGAACTTCCATTGTCTTCTGCTACCTGTGCCATGTTCTCCCCTGTATCCTTTATGTGCCCCATGTATCCTTAAAAACATAAGGTAGGTGCTCTATGGTATGAGGTATGTCTGATTTATCTCCATGCTCCCACATCAGCTAGCTCATGCCTTGGAACAGAGTAGATGGCACAGAGTAGATATCCGTTGCAGGATTTATCACATGTTAGGAAAAAAATGCCTGAATGAATATGTACACCAGCAGTTATGTTACTTCACAAATGAATGCCCTCTCTTGCAAATTGCAGTTAGGCTCATTGGCTATAGTAAATGTGTATTTATAAAAGGAATACTTACATGGCAGTCAAATGCCATGCAATGTTTTTTTGCATGTAGTGTCTACGTCTGCCACAACAGAGCAAGAAGAGTAAGGACCACGAGGAGGCAGGCAGGGCGCGGCCTAGCCCAGTGGGACAGGGAACCATGCTGCTTCTCGGCGTTCTCCTGTGTGAAAGAAAGAGCTTCTGTCTGGCCTCTGCTCTACCACTGCCCTTGCTGGGCCCCTGAACTTTTGAACCAGGGCAGCGGGGCTCTGCTCAGGATGACTCTGCCCTCCACCAGCGTGCCCACACAGCAAGCCGTGTCCATAGGCCACAGAGGCATCTCAGGTTCACCGTGAGCCTTGGGGCTCAGCCCCAGCCCAGTCCAACGCCCGCACGAGGCAAAACAATCCCGCTCTTGTATAACGCAGTGTATTTAAAAAGTCATTAGTGAGGACACTTGGCACCTTTAGCAGCATAGTAATTTTATGAAGGAGTCTATGTCTCCTAATTTCCATGCAAGCAACAGGAGAAGCAATCAGGCAGACAGGGGAGTATGCACAAAATATTTTGATCTATGGGTTGGCCGATCTTACGCGGCAAGTATTGGTTTAAAAGAGAGGTTTAGATTGCCTTCCAATCCCAAACTTAAATGTTTGCAGATATTCACTGAAATCAATAAAGTGAGAGTTCTTGATTCTGGCTCTGTGTCAGATTCCCCGTGAAATTTAAACTTGTGTGTGCGCGCACCCATGTACACACACACACACCCCACACACGCTGGGCTCTCCCCCTGGAAGTTCCACAGTTCAAAATGCTGCATAGTTCTGTCTGATGTGAAGCCTGGGCTGAGAATTACTGTGACAAAAGAAGACATAAAAATAATAGCAACTCTCAGTCCCAGGCCCCGTCTCTCCCTGTTGCCGCTTTTTAATCAAAAGGGCGAGAGAGGAACATCCATAAGAACATTAGTTCTGCAAGTGGCAGGACTTCTATTTCACGGCTCCAGGAAACAGCAGGTAGCCTTGATTTCCACACTGGCAGACGTAAAACATTTTTCACAAGTCCAAACCAAAATACACATGAACCCCCACACACTCTAAGAAGGAGGAATTAGAAATTCAAGATTGTGGAACTCACATTCTGCTCACATTCGAATACCATGAATTAATTATTGGCAATATTTTAGTAGCAAAAGAAAATCAGAATGTTGAAGATGCTTTTTTGCCTGAGACTTGAAGGAAAGCAAGTTATTTTTATTTTTTAAAGATTTTACTTATTTATTTGACAGAGACAGAGAGTGATCACAAGTAGGCAGAGAGGCAGGCAGAGAGTGGGGGAAGCAGGCTCCCTGCCCAGCAGAGAGCCCAATGTGGGGCTTGATCCCAGGAGCCTGAGATCATGACCTGAGCCGAAGGCAGACGCTTAATCTACTGAGCCACCCAGGTTCCCAAGCAAGTTATTTATTGAAAAATGTTAATGATCCATAGTTTAAACCAAATGGAAAAGTTAGTGTTTTCTGTTCCACAGCATGGAATTGGTCTGCAATATTATTTCCAGTGCACCCTGATTGTCTGCCTTCTCCCCGAGACAGAGGGCCTTCTCTTGCCTTCTTTGATTTGACACTGTCAGGGTTCACCCTGTGTTCTCCTCCTTAAATATTCTTTTTCTTTCTGACACTGTAGTACAGGGGTGAATCTTCATACTGTTACAGATACGTTCATCGTTCTGTTCACACTGGAAGCAAGTTTTGTTCTCAGCCTTTTTCATGTAATCCAACTTTACCAGTCTCATGTTCCATTATTCCAGGGTATCCTGTTCCCCAGTCTCTGTTCTGAGAAATCAGAGCTAATAATATAGATTTCCCGGGAACAAACGTGAGTTCAAAAGGATCTCTGGCAATAATGCCCAAGCTTAACACTCAAACCTGAAAAGGCAGAATTTCAGAGTAAGAGGATCGATGCCACTTTGCAAGATAGGTCTTTCAGAAACTCTCCAATCATATTTTATAAGCGTCTACCTAGTCTGCCTATTCCAAAAAAGCCTGATCCACTGGTCCATGGGGACCCTGGGTATCCAGAGGGGGTTGGAGGATAGGGAGGATTCAAGAATACCCCAAACTCTCTCTTTCAGTTTCTAGCCTAGTCCAGCAGTCCCTTCCTCCTCTGTTGAGGCTGGATTATCCAGAGCTAACCCAACAGCCTATCATTCAGCTCTTTCTCTTCTATACAAGCTTGGGCAGTTTCCCTGACAACACCTTCTCTAAAGGAAGGAATGAAAATGCAAAGCAGTCAATTTTGATTTTGCTTAACAGCGCCGACCCGAAGTCCTGCTACCTGTAAATAGCAGAGACCCTTCCCACCCTATTTTTCCATTCCTGAGTGTAATAGGGAGCTGAATTCCTGCTGTAAAAGATGATTCAAACATGCACGTACTTCCTGTTCTTAGCAAGACTCTGGACACAGGATAAGAAATGCCCGGAGTTCGTTCACGTTGCATTGATAATTTCATTCCGGTATTTCCATTTCACACACCCTGCTTCGCTGTCTCCAAAGTACACCTGTGTACACCAAGCCATTTGGCCCTATATTTGGTTTGGAAAGAATGGGGTTTCTATTCTTTGGAAGGAGGAGTGGAAGTTTTGTAGCAGTGGAGAGGTGGGCTTCAATTTCAAATTGCCATCTTCCATTTTGTACGTAAAATATCAGAAAAGCGTCCTGGTATGCAGAAGTGGGAGTCAGGGTTGAAATGGATTAGTCTCTTTGGGAAGGAAGCACACGAGCTCCAGCACAGCAAAGAGAATCCACTGGACTTGCCATTGGACAGCAGGAGTTCACTCTGCCCGCCCATGTGTGTCCTGACCATAGTCTCCTTAAGGAGTGGGGCGGGGACCCAAAGAAAAACTGTCATGAGGCACAACGGTCAACTGTCAGCTGGTAACTGACATAACCCTGAAAACAGTCACTTCTCCATTGCGACAGGCATGCTATCAAAAGCCTGCAAGGAGGGGAGCGGTTATTTAAAAGACCGGGTGGGGGGACAGCTGAAGATTCTAGATCTATTTGGAAATTGTAATTTATTTGTCTTTGCTTTCATTTGTTCACAGGCTACAGGAAAAGGTGAATTATAAAGTCTCCGAAGGAAGACAGAGTCTTTGTTCGGTTGGGCTAGAGGTGACAGGACAAAAACCTCCTCTTTGTCAGATGGGGAGATCCGGCGCTGTTAGCCGGCAAATGGCAGAGGCTCTCTGCGCTCTGTTCTCTGGGTGACCTCCTTCTGGAGGTGGAGGTGCGGTGACACAGGCCTCGGTTAGGTCCCACTAAGCTGAGGGCAAGGCAATGAGATACAGTGTTTCAGGAAGCCAGGAAAAAGAAGGTGTTCTAGGTTAAAACTACAAAATGCACCTAGTACCAGGCCCAGGGAGGAAAATGGCATTCTACGCCTGCCACCGGGCCCGCATCTCTGAGCTCCTGCACTGGTGCCTAAACTGACTTGAGAATGAATGCATAAAGAAGGCAGCGGCTTCCACCAGGAATGCACAGATTTTGTCTATTATTGTGTTTCACATCTTTTGAAGAAAGGATGTCCTTTTAAAAAATTACCTCTGAGTGGGGGCACCTGGCTGGCTCAGTGGGTTAAAGCCTCTGCCTTCGGCTCAGGTCATGGTCCCAGGGTCCTAGGATAGAGCCCCGCATCGGGCTCTCTGCTCTGCAGGGAGCCTGCTTCCTCCCCTCTCTCTCTGCCTGCCTCTCTGCTTGCTTGCGACCTCTCTCTCTGTCAAGTAAATAAATAAATAATCTTTAAAAAAAATTACCTCTGAGAAATTGAGTTAATTTTTAATGAATACTATTTAAGAAACAGAAATTGTAGTTTCTATAACATTCACGACTTTGCTTTCATATGTATACATATAAAAAATTTAATCCCATTTGCTATAATCCAAAGAAACGTGTCAAAACTCTGAGGCTGCCTTACAGTTCCCATGGAAACCAAAAATGTAACCATCATGATGGAGAGACCTGTAGATTTTCAACCATTGTGCTGTTTGAAGAAGAAGAAGAATGTGATTTTTAATTTCATGAACGAAACACATAAATAATTTTATATGAATTTTCTTAAAATGTGCTCAAATATCATCAGATGTGTTCTTTGCTGCTTCCGGGGTAATTTTCCCCAGCAACTGCTGGCAGGGTTTTGAGAGCCAGGTTAGAAATATTTATTGAGCACCTATTATATATACAGAACACGATTCAGGGCTCCATGGGATAGGAAGGATAACACTTTATATATAATGTCTATATATAATTAAGAAATCACAGACAACAGTCCAAATGCCTTTATAGAACTCTATATCAGCAATAAGACATCTTAATTATATCTTGGTTGAGGGTTCCTCAGACCATGATGGAGACGGCCAGTCATACTTCCAATGGAGCTGAGTTTTTTTTTTTTTAAGATTTTATTTATTTATTTGACAGAGAGAGAGAGATCACAAGTAGGCAGAGGCAGGCAGAGAGAGGGGGAAGTGAGCTCACTGCTGAGCAGAGAGCCTGATGTGGGGCTCGATCCCAGAACCCTGAGATCATGACCTGAGCCGAAGGCAGAGACTTAACCCACTGAGCCACCCAGGCGCCCCTGGAGCTGAGTTTTAAACCAATTTTTATTAGAAATAATGATTTCTTCTCTGATTATAAAAGTGACGTGTGCTAATTGTGGAACAGTTTGAAAATATTGAAAATTGCAGAAGAGAGAGTTAAAATCAGTTATAATTCTAATGCCTGTGCTTTTCGGTGTCTTCTCATCTAGTCATTTGTTTCTCTGGAGGTACAGGTACAGGCAGTTGTGACTTTGCATGATGTACAAATAACCATGCAAACTGAAACCGTGCAAAGTCATTTCAATAGTCAATGGGGAAAATCCAATTGTTCTGTGGCCTTTAGCGTTTTTTGTCAAAGCATGAACTTTCTTATTGTTGGTATTAAATGTGAAGGAAAATAGAAAATAATAAGATTCATATTTAGTATGCTTAAAATAACTAAAGTAACTTAAAGTAACTTAAATACTAGAAACATTGAAGAAGAAAATGTTTTACATTATTGTATAAAAAAAAGGAACAGAAGTAGTTTGAATAGCACTTGGCCTGTTTTGCATTGTGTAACTTACAATACAGAACAATCACTTCTATGCCTTGGCAAATTGTCATAGTCTTTTCTCAGTTTAGATCAGCTTCTGGTATTTTATCCTTTACACTTTCAGTGATGTGAGCTATCTTCGAGAGTTCCTTTAGTGTAAAGTGTTTTTTGTTGTTGTCGTTTCTTTGTTTTTTGTTTTTTGTTTTTGTTTTTGTTTTTTTTTTTTAAAGATTTTATTTATTTATTTTACAGAGAGAGATCACAAGTAGACAGAGAGGCAGGCAGAGAGAGAGGGGGAAGCAGGCTCCCTGCTGAGCAGAGAGCCCGATGTGGGACTCGATCCCAGGACCCTGAGATCATGACCTGAGCCGAAGGCAGCGGCTTAACCCACTGAGCCACCCAGGCACCCTTGTTTTTTGTTTTTGCCAGCACCACTTCCTCTAGGACATTTTGATCCCTTTCTTCCCAACCACTTTTCTCATTTCTGTCAGTTTTGCCTTCCCTAGGTTCCTCTGGCTCCATATGAGGGGTCTCTCCAATGGTGGGAGTGTCAACATTCGTGGGCAGGTATTTCTTTTATAACTCCACTTACACTGATTAAAATTCCCCTTCCACTTTTCATTTCCTTGCTGCACTTCCATCATTGTTGACCAATTCCCTCTTTCAGCAAACCATTTTTTAAAAATTCCATGTGGTTTATCACTGGAAGATGAGGAAGCAGCACAATCAATCACACACTCTGCTTGTCTGTATGTGAACTGAATTAACAGGTGCATAGTGACCAATGACGGACAGACTTGGAAAGAAGCGATGTGATTGGTTACTGATCCTGATATGCCTCTGTCATTTACATGGTGATTTGCCCACGGAATTGCTAGCAGTGAAGTGTTACTTCAGGCAGTTGCTCACAGTTAATATGCTGGGGTAACTGAAATTTAAAGGGCGTTGTTGAGATACCGCTGTTATTTAACATACGGTAATGGAAATTCACACATATCAAGCTTGTGCAAAGAGTGGTCTACTTGTGTGTATATTTATTAAATTATATTTTTAACAAGTCTGAGGTCATGAATATATAATTTTGCACCATGCTTTTTTTTTTTTACTTATTATTATTCATAGGATATTAACTAGTTCCAATAACTAGTCTCCAAAAATATTATGGAATAATGTAGGCAATTTGGAAAATTGCAAGAGAATGGTTAAAATGAGAACTTTGGATTGGCAAAAGGTGACTTGCTTCCTAGTGAGAAGCAGGATAGGGAAAGGCACAGATATAAAAAATTGTTTATTATTATATCAAGAAGAAGATTAATTTGGCTAGAATATAGGATCTATGTTACACTAAAAATGACAATAATGTCTGAAAGTCCATTTTTCTGGGCTTTACAAATGATGATAGTTACAGCTAACATGGATGGAGTATTTACTACCTTCTGGGTATTTCTCAGGCATTATCTCACCTAAGTTTCAAATCCTAGTTGCTGTCATCCTCATCTGATGCACTAGGACATGGGAGCTCAGAGAGGTCGCTGAGTTTACCCAGGTCACACAACCATTGTGGCACAGCCAGCAAAGAGCCCCAAATCCTCCTAGGTCTTGCTCCCGACTGCAGACTCCACAACACGCTTGATGACAGCACTTTGCCTTTTACACAGTTCTGCATCTATTCATACCTCATGTGCTGCTGGGCAGCTTGTATGGTGTGCCAGGGGCTGTGGGGATGCCGGGGGCTGCAATTTAGCCTGTGCCAGTAGCCAAGCAGGATCAGAAGCTTGCATACTTCCAGAAGGGGTGCCTTTTTCTAATTAACACAAGGCAGGCTACTCTTGGTCCTGCTCAACAAGAACAATCCTTGCCACAACGCTCAGAATTGACAGAACAGTTAGAATTGCTTCAGTCTTCCTAACCCCTGTAAAAAACCCAGGCTCACACTGGGTAAGTGACCTAGCTAAGGTGAGAAATGAATCAGTGAGATAAAGACACAGTGGAGGAAGGGACTAGATTCTGGGCTGAACAGGTTTCATTTGAGGCAAAAGGCAACAGGGGACAGAGAGCCATGCATAAACCAGGGTACATCTTTGACTCTGACAGAGTGTAATGGGAAGTCATGGCCATTACCTAGAATAAATTGCCCTGGGCAGCTAGATGCCTTCCACCCAGAGAAATCATTTCTTCTCCAGAACTTAGGTTCTTTCCTGTTTGGAGCAGACCTTTGGAGACACCTTCATTTCCCTTGAGAGGTAAATATATAATCACTAGGATTTAAAAAGACTGAATCTGAAAGCAAATTTCCCTTCATCTCACTGCCTTCCATAATTGAACTTTATAGACTTCTTTTAATTACAGAGTTGTAATTACTGTTGTTACTATCTTGAGAGGATCCAGACCAAAGATTTTCTGTGCTTCTGAGCCACACTGTCTATATCCTTACCTTCCAGAGAAATGCTGCCGAAAGCAGACCCTTCAGATGTAAGGGGCCCATTGGAGTCTACCTTTCCTCAGTGAATTCAGTAGTTCTTCTGGGCTATACAAGCTTTATAAGAATTCATGTTTAAAAAAAAAAGAAAATGGGGGCGCCTGGGTGGCTCAGCGGATTAAAGCCTCTGCCTTCGGCTCAGGTCATGATCTCAGGGTCCTGGGATCGAGCCCCACATCGGGCTCTCTGCTCAGCAGGGAGCCTGCTTCCCTTCCTCTCTCTGCCTGCCTCTCTGCCTGCCTGTGATCTCTGTCTGTCAAATAAATAAATAAAATTAAAAAAAAAAAAAAAAGAAAAAAAAAAAAAGAAAATGACTGGATAAGATACAACTCAGCCTGCTTCCAAGATAGCCAAAAGATTAGTAGGCATTTAAAGATGAAACATAAAATTCCAGGACACTGGCTCTCAGAAATGCAACTTGAAAAACAGGACTTTGGTCAAATGTTTGGAAAATTCTAGATACTCTACCTCTTCTTTGGAGAGTCATAGTACTCTTGGAGAATGCTTCCTCAGAGGTAAGAAATATTTTTTATTTTTACAAATTTCTTGCTTTCCATTTAGTTAGCTGAGATAAATTCAACATGAGTGAAACCTTTTTTATTTTTCTCATTTATCATTTATTAATATCCTGATGAATGAGAGTTCTGTGGAACAGAAATGCTGGACCATAGCCATGGATAAATTTGGGTATGAATAGTTAATTCTCTGTTTAAACTCAGAGCTATTTCCACTCCCCAAGCCTAGGGCTGGAGGGATAGTGACAGGAAATGCACCAGGAATGGCCAAGCTCTCTTTCTGAGGAAATAACAGCAGTTTGCAAACTTCAGTGATGTTTTGTGTGTTTGAAATGAGGAGTGTGAGGCCAGTTGGATGAAGTTCTGTTCTCTCTCACTCTTTAACCTCAGCAGCTCTGCTATTACTTGCCTTAGATACTGAGATTTCTTGTAAGGTTTCATTAGAAAAATGTAAAATGTTCCACTGGCAAGACAAAAACACAGAAATTTAAAAGCCAACAATAAAAAATAAAGCAAAATGGGTAGTAGTGTTTAAAAACCCATTTATGGGGGCGCCTGGGTAGCTCAGTCAGTTAAACATCTGCCTTGAAGGGTGCATGGGTGGCTCAGTGGGTTAAAGCCTCTGCCTTCGGCTCAGGTCATGATCCCAGGATCTTGGGATCAAGCCCCACATTGGGCTCTCTGCTTTCTGGTGAGCCTGTTTCCTCCTCTCTCTCTGCCTGCCTCTCCACCTACTTGTGATCTCTGTCAATAAATAAATAAAAATAAAAAATAAAAAAATCTTAAACAAAACAACAACAACAACAACAACAACAACAAAAACCATCTGCCTTGAGCTCAGGTCATGACCTCAGCCAGGGTCCTGGGATGGCGCACTGCATGGGACTCCCTGCTCAGCCGGGAGTCTGCTTCTCCAGCTCCCACTCTCCCTGCTTGTGTTCCTGCTCTCACTCTCTCTGTCAAATAAATAAATGAAATCTTAAAAAAAAAACAAAACCAACAACCCTTTCACGAAGCCAACAAATCTAGAGGTAATAAATATTTTCTATGACATTCCATAGTCACTTAACCTCTCTGAGACTTGGTACTATGAACTGAATGTTTGTGTCTCCCTAAAATCCAAAATAACCCCCCCCCATCCCTCACAACCAAAAGACATATGTGAAGCACTAATCCCCAGTGTCATGGTATTGGAGCTATGGCTTTGGGGAGGTAATTAGGTTTAGATGAGGTCATTGAGTAGAGCCCTCATGATGGGATTAATGCCCTTAGAAGAAGAAAAAGAGACCAGAACTCTCCCTGTCCTGTGAGGTTACGGCAAGGACATGGTCATCTGCAAACCAGGAAGTGGGCCCTCACTAGATCGCAAATCTTCTGGCACTTTGAACTTGGACTTCCTAGCCTCCAGAACTGTGAGAAATAAGTGCTTGTTGTTTAAACCACTCAGTGGATGCCATTTTGTGATAGCATCCTGAACTAAGATACTCGGTTTTCCCATCTGTGAGATGGGAATAATAATACTATAAGGATCAAAAGATATTTTTGGAAGAAAAAACTCACAGCTCTATACTAGATTTAAGGTAGAAAGTGAGCAAGTAGGGGAGGATGGAAGAGAAAGTGAATACTTATCATATTTTGGCTGCCCATCACCAGAATCCCCAACCCGTATTCTGGGGACTTCACCACTGTGTGTTTTGGGAGGAGGCTAATTGGGTGTTTGACTGGTGACTTTAATATTGGAGTGAGTGACATAGAGAAGTCTGGACTCAGGTTAGGACTCATTTTAGTGGTGCTGGAAACCACTGTTTAGGGGCAAGAGTACAGCCAAGGCCTGTGGTCCCCAGAGAGGTGGTGCCTGAGCGAGGCTGTGTATATGATAGGAGACTAGGGTCTGTGAGCTCCCTTTGTTTGCTATGTGGGTTCCAAGTCTGATTCTCTGACCTTTTCAGAGTCTGTGAGCTTCTCTATATCCTTCTGTTTAATTCCCTAAAGCTGAGATTAGTCAGAGCTCTTCAAGTGAGAGCCGTGACAGGCACTGACGGCGGCGTATCAGAGTTGCGGGGAGGGCTGACTAGGGGTGCAGAAGCATTAAGAGATATAAGGCTCTCCACTAAAATTTGATTTAAAGGGAATGGGGAAACTAGAATCCCTGTCTGCGTCCCACCTCCGCAGATTATGGAAGATATTTCACCCGAGGTCAGATTTCCCGTCCCCCATATTTTATAATCTTCGTTCAATAATCAAGCAGAGACCTGTAAAAGCACCTTTTTTATTTTAAAGTGCTCTCTGTGCTTAGTTTTGTTAGTATAGAATGGAAATCCATCTTTTAAAATGTCTCAAATCAAATTAGAAGAAGACATATGACGCAGCAGAGTAATACAGACAGTAGGGATGCCAGAGAAGATCACACAAAAGAAGGATAATATGTGTGGGAAATAGTCTGCTAGAATTCTTTTTTTTCTTAAGATTTTATTTATTCATTTGACAGAGAGATCACATGTACACAGAGAGGCAGGTAGAGAGAGAGGAGGAAGCAAGCTCTCTGCTGAGCAGAGAGCCCAATGCGGGGCTCGATCCCAGGACCCTGAGATCATGACCTGAGCTGAAGGCAGAGGCTTAATCCACTGAGCTTAACCCACCCAGGCGCCCCAGTCTGCTAGAATTCTAACCCAAAGAGCCCATGACTACTGGGGACCAGGGGAGTTAATTTCTATCTTGCCGCAAAGCTAAGCTCTGCCGTTTTCTGATGAATGCCCAGAGGAGGAATAAGAATACCACTGCCGTTAAGACTGGGCAGAAGGACCCTCAAGGTTACCTTTATGGGCAGGCACAGTCGTAAATCTGGTGTCATTTCACAGAACCCCTTAGAGATCTGGGGGTAACTCTTCCCCCTCCTCTGTGTTGCTAGAGAAGTCACCTCGCTCCACTTTTCAAATTTAATGTCAGAGGAAGCCAGCAGTGACTTGTCATGTCCAGCTTATCTGTGTACCTCTGAGAGCTATAAAAAAAAAAAAAAAAAAAAAAGCCTAAAACTGCTGCATGGCCTGTGATATTTTTATAAAGAATATGGGAAAAAGGCAGACAGTCTCATCGCCATATTGACTTGGGACCTTACGGTAGTGAAGAGACTCTTTTTGCAATAGCTAGGTGGTTTATGGTGCTGAGTTGCTCTGGCCAACAGAGATAACTGAAATTCTTGGCTAGTGGCTCTGCCATTGGCACCTCCAGCCTGTGGAGCCAACATTTCAGATGCAGTAAAAACAATGAGATTATGGTTTGGCTGCTGCCTTGTGCTGATGGCTTCTAAAGTTGTACATCGCCTGTCATCACCAGCAACAACTTGGTTGAGTTACTGAAGTAAACATTAGGTATACTCATAACTGGGTTGCTTTATAGTCATCTCCTTAATGACACAAGAACACCTGTTGGAGCTTGGAGGATGATGCTGTCATAGCAGCCGACAATAATAACAGCAGTAATAATAAGAGTTTACTGAGCACTTACTATATGCCAGGTAAGATGCTCTGCAAAGGTTTTCAAGCTTTAAAACTTATAACAAGCAAGATAGTGGTGCATAACTAGGAAATGTGAAGCCTGCATGTGCATCTAGGTCCTGCTGCCTCTCAGGCCTTTGCTTTTAATTTCCGTCAGCCCTGCATCAGAGGTAGACCAGAACTTTCTCCCACACGGATGAAGGGGGCAACAGCTTCATGGAACTGGATCACCACATTCCAGCAGGTGCCACGAGGTACAAGCCACCTCTCTCTCATAGTACTAGACCCAAGCTGATGCTCTCTCTGGCCCACATGGCACCTTTGTCTACTTTCACCATTTCTGTCAAAGCTATGCCAAATTGGGATCACCCTGGGGTCATCCAATCAAATTCTCTCAATCCTTTTTTGGAAAGTTTACCATGTCCATGGAGCCCAGGCCTCTCATGCTTCATCTGGATTTTGCAATAATGCCCCATAGTCGCCCAGCCTCTGTCTCTCCCTTCTAGGCTGAACTACATGCATCTGCCAGGTGAACCTTCCAGAAGGGCCTGAAACATCAAAAGTGGCATTAAATGATGAATCAGGACAACTCTGCTCTGTCTTAGCTCTGCCACCAGGTAAGTGATACTGGGAGTCACTTCAACCCTCTGGATTTTGGATTCCTGAAATTACCAAGGGAGGAGTTGGAATTGAAGCTCTCCGAGGTCCCATTCAGGGCTGTCATTATATCAGTGCGTGAATGAGTCAGGTCTTTGCTTTTACACTTGCCTATGGATTCTGTTTGAACTCTCAAGCTGGGTGCTCAAAGCCTTATAAAAAAGTTTTCTCACACCATTTTGCAAGCTAGTCATTCCTCCTATCATCATGTATTCATTTCCAAGTCCCAGCTTTTCTTCCTGCTATCCTTGCTTCTCAGAAAGTCCAAGTCCTGTGGCACCAGGGGAGCTCAGTGGGTTGAACGTCTCACTCTTAGTTTTGACCCAGGTCATGGTCCCAGGGTCCTGGGATTGAGTTCAGATTAGGCTCTGCCCAGAGCGGGGAGTGTACTTGGGATTCTCTCTTTCCCTCTCCCTCTGCCCCTCCTCCACACACCCCTTCTGCCTCCCCTGCACGCTCTCTCTGTCTCTCTTTCCCAAAATAAATAAGCAGATCTTTAAAAAAGAAAGAAAGAAAGAAAGAAAGAAAGAAAGAAAGAAAGAAAGAAAGAAAGTCCATGTCCTCCCTCTTCACAATCTACACTTTACACCATCACCAAGGTTCTACTCAAGAACTATATCTTCCCCGACTGCTTCCCCGAGTGACCTCAGGCTGCAATATTTTAATTCTATACAGAATATATATACGATAGTAGGCCTTGGCCAAAGAGTCTGGACTCAAGAGCCAGCCTGCCTGGATTCAAACCCTGGCTCTGCTCTTTACCAGCTGCTAGTTAGTTAATCTCTCTGTGCTTCAGTTTCACCACATGGAAAATGGGATCATAAAAGGGGCTACTTGGTAAGACTGTTGTGAGCATTCATATATGTAAGACACATACAGAGTTTCTGGCACATAGTAAATGCTATGTAATATCATCTATTATTATTACTACTAAATTTCACACACTTTATTATTTTTTTTTTTAAAGATTTTATTTATTTATTTGACAGAGAGAAATCACAAGTAGGCAGAGAGGCAGGCAGAGAGAGAGGAGGAAGCAGGCTCCCTGCTGAGCAGAGAGCCCAATGCGGGGCTCGATCCCAGGACCCCGGGATCATGACCTGAGCCGAAGGCAGAGGCTTAAACCACTGAGCCACCCAGGCGCCCCAAATTTCACACACTTTAAATAACTCTTGGCACTAAATTGTTTCATGCATGTAGATATTGTCTCCCCAAGCAAATAGCAAGGATCTTCACTATTTTCTATTTTTTTTTCATGTCTTGGCAAACAATTGGTTCTTAATAAATGCTTTTAATGAACATATGAATTAAGTAAATGAGTAAAAAAAAAATGAATGAATTACTATCCAGCCTCAACAGAGGAGAACAAGGAAGAAGTGGGTATAAAGACAAATTTTATCTAATTCTGGAGGAAAGAGCCCAAATACACTAGACTTCTTTCATGTAACACGTAACAGTTTATTTAGTTTCTAAGGGTGCATATCATACCGTTACTTGATCTGTAGGAGGATGCTAGATGAGGAAAAACAAAATGAGAACAAAAATCAAGCTAATATTAATTCTATATCAATGGGGCTTTTCAATGTTAAGGAAGAGTTGGTTCATAGGAGGCATCTAATGATGGATAATATATTTCTTCAGCTATTCGGGAAGAAGAATCACATTTATTCATTGGGATGAACCAAAAGCTTGGAAAACCACAACAATGCATACGCAGGAATTAAGAAACTATAGCTCTTGTTTTTGACAACATATTTCTTTTTCTTTTTCTTTTTTAACAGAAGGGGAGAGAGGCAGGTTACGGGCAGAGGGAGAGGGAGAATCCCAAGCAGACTGACACCCAGAGCAGAGCTCGATGCAGGGCTGGAGCCCATGACCCTGAGATCATGACCTGAGCTGACACCCAGAGTCAGATGCTCAAATGACTGAGCCACCCAGGGGCTCCAACAACATATTTATTTAAAAAATGGTTTCCTTTTACTACTAAATGCCTACATTCCAATTTGAGGAGTCTGTTTCAGATCGATAAGGGCCTGGCTGTCACCAAGTTGTGAAAAGAATATTAGCACAGAGTTGATGCCACAGGGTCTACCTGTCCCAGTGGATGGATGGCAGAGTAAAACCCAGAGGATTGGCTCGCTGGGTGGGGAGGGAACTCAGAGCACAGCCACCCACATCTTCTTCTTCTTCTTCGGGTGTTTACCCGAAGGCAGGCAGTGGTCCTACACCACAACTTGGAAGCATTTTGTTTGGCAAATAAAGACATTCATGATGGAAACCAACAGAAGCAAGACCCTGCTGCTGCAGCCACTGTCTTCTCCTTAATGTCTTGGTTTCTTTCTGAACCTTTGCAGCCAAACTCTAATGAGAATGAGAATTTGTAATGGATTTACTAATGCTATATAATTCAATACATAAGAGTATGAAAATCCTCCAAAATGTATATGAGGTCACTATGTTGAGAAGTTATTACAGGATAGGAGAGAAAGTGAAAAACAGGTGAGGGATAAAAGGATAAAAATGTCCTTATTTCACCAACTCATCTTTTTACTTTTGTTTTACTGTGAGTTCTAAATATGTCCAGATGAAATGTGTTTATTTGGCCTTGAAGCTTCTCAATAATGGGGCATTTCATGAATGCTAAGCAATACAGATTTCCTGTAAAGTCACCAAGCTTCCTTAAGAAGTGCCCTGGAAGGAAAATTTCTCATACTTTTGTTACATTCCTCATCACCAAGTAAAATCAAATGCCAGTGCCAAGTCGGACAGGAAGAGGGTTGTGACATCCAATTCCACATTCCACTGAAGGTAAGATGACATACAGATTGTGTTTTTCAGACCGAGCATGCTTCTTTTTTTTTTTTTTTAAAGATTTTATTTATTTATTTGTCAGAGAGAGAGAGAGGGAGAGAGAGCAAGCACAGGCAGACAGAATGGCAGGCAGAGGCAGAGGGAGAAGCAGGCTCCCTGCCGAGCAAGGAGCCCGATGTGGGACTCGATCCCAGGACGCTGGGATCATGACCCGAGCCGAAGGCAGCTGCTTAACCAACTGAGCCACCCAGGCATCCCCAGACCAAGCATGCTTCTTAGGGCACTTCCTGTTTGTGAATCAGTCTCACAGGGGATCCAGACCAAGGTGTACTGTGGCAGCAGTATGGGACGGTGGGAAGGCTTGTCATGTCTTAATGCTTTTGTACAGCCTTTGGAAGACATGTGAGGCCTAGAGCCTTAGAACAGGCTGATTACAATGTCTGAGGTGAAAATATAGCAAAACCTCAAAGTCATAAGTTCACTAGAGCTGGGAATACAATTAATTCCTTTACTCACCACAGAGAAAATCAGATCACCTAATGGATCTACTCATCAAGTGGGATGGTCAGTGGGTCTCCATCTAAGCTGCCCTGATGGACAAGGTTATTGATTTCATCCTGGTCTTTATGATTTCTGACCTATCTCAAAAACAAACAGAAAAACCCCACAATTCTCCTGCCCTCCCCAAACCCCCATCATTAACTCTAATGCCCCTTTCTCTAGAACATTAGGGAATATGACAGGCCATCCGAGAATGAAAAAGACTTCCACTTTGATCAGTAGAATAACATGTTCACAGATATTTACTGAGCCCTATCTGTGTTGGGTGCTTGGGCTAGGCAAGTGAGTAAGACACAGTTCCTACTGTAAAGGAGCTTATAGTCTACTAAGATGAGCTTTCCTGTCTCAAATGGAACATGTGTGGCCAGCTGAGGCTTCATATTCATAACAAGGGACTTTTTCAAAAGTCTTTCACCTGCTAGGGTTCCCATAAGATAATCTGCTATTTTATGTCTTTGGGGATTAAATTATTTTCATACTACATATAACTGGCTGGCTCAAGCTTCACACACTTAAGGGGAAAAAAAGGTCATTTCCAGGCTAGAATGATGTACACATTTCTTTTTCTCAACTGAACTTTTCACAAGCACTGGGTAGACTCTCTGAATCTCAAAAACACAGTAGAATGTGATATCAAGAATTTGGCAAGTACCTAGAGAAAATCAACCGAACTTTAACTTAACATTTTATTGCCTCCTCACCAAATGAAGAAAGGAAGAAAAAATACAGATATATAAACTTATTGATTTATAGCTTTTAAAATATTGTCTGTTTTTCTATAATGTATTTGTTCTTCTCTAAGTGTTTCTAATTGTTACTTAGCCCATATGGAAATGCACTGTAAATGTTTCCAAACAATGCGAATTCCTCTAGCTGGGGGTAAAGAAAGAGATAGAAAGAGAGAGAGAGGGAGAGAGAGAGAATGGTTATAAAACTTCCTGGAGAGGACGCACTTTGTTTAATCCCCCTCTAGGCTGTGAGTGACTTGAGGTTAAGGAATGCTTTACTCATCTTTGTCACCCTGCATCTACTTCAAGGCCTTAGGATATGGTAGGTGCTCCACAAATGTTTGTTGAATGAATGGATGGATGGATGGATGTCTACATCTTGAAGAAGGAGGTAATAGGTAGAGAAAGATGGGGAGAGGTTGAGGAGGAGGGAGAAACATTTATACAGTCTGGGAAGTATAGGAGGATGTGTGTGCAGGGAACAGTGGCAAGTGACACTGACAGAGTTGCATGGGAAGGGGTGGTGGCAGAGGAGAGTGCAGAGTCTCTCTGCAGTCACACTGGGAAAGATATCTTTCTATTCTACCATAAGGGACAGGTTATTGCTCTGCGTTGTCTTTTATTTAGTTTTTGAAGGCCACACTAGCTCAAGTTGCATCATTACATCTCCATTTGACCCCTATATTAATTTATGGGTATAAAGAAGCATGCCTTTTGGAGGTGTCATGTGCGGCTGAGCAGTCTGTGCACTGCATGATTCCAGGGCACACCCTTTGCATGCGGTACAATGGGTGGCAGCCCTATGCTCCCTTGAACTCCATCTATGCATAATGGAATACACTTACACATTTATAAACATGCTGAGAAATACAATATGCTGGAAGATGCTTTTAACTAACCTCTTTACTTGTTCCTGAAGACCAAACAATTCTTCCACTTTCCCCAGTTGTGAGAGTTATATTGTAAAAACAAATGTGTGTTTTGTATGTGTGTTGCTTCCACAGTCTAACTCTCATGATTAAAGGGCACCTGCTTGGAACCATTCCATCCTGGATGGAGTTCTGAGGCTGGAATGCTTGGGTTCTAATCCCGGCTCCACCACACAGCGTGTGATCTTGTGCAAGCTACTTTGTTTCTCTGGGCCTCAGTTTCCCTAGTTGTTAAAGAGGAGTAATAAGAGCTCCCACCATCTAGGGTTGATGTAAGAAATAATTGAAATAATCTGTGTAAGGTGCTTAGCACAGTGATTGGAACATAGGGAGTTCTCATAGGTATTAGCAATCAGGCTGCTAAAATTATTATTATTGTCAGTACTGGACTACCAGGTTTGGCCTGTTAGGCAGAACTCCTCCTGAGCCCCTAGAACTGGGACTGCCCATCTAGGGCCTTCCTCTTTCCAATGAGCAGGCAGATATCAACTTTTTCCTCAGGTTGTTTATTCCACGAGAGTTAGCCAGACCATCCCAAGCTGTGGGTTGATCTCTCACAAATAGACACACACACTACATGTACACACACTTCCCCTGTACTCCAAGAACTGCTGACAACAATGCTAGAGAATAACTATGTTGTGTAGGCAGCCCTCCCCATCTCTTTTTTCCAGATGATTCTATTCCAACATAATTGTTGGATTTGAGAAGAAAATGAGAACCGTGAGACTCAAAACATTTCATGGCTAACAGCAACAGAATGATGGTTTTTGGCAAAAGATGAGCACCAGAAAAGAGAAAGAAAACAAGTTTTGTTGTTTTTGGTGGTGGTGAGTGCGTGCATAAGTCAGACTGTAAGTAGGGTGGGAAATCTGTACGATCTGGAAAGGGACATGGAAATCAATGAGCAAGCTGATTTTGGAGGCATCTAGGGTCAGACAGACAGTTAGAGAGAGAAAACTCACTGGCAAGGTAAAGACCAGAGTCCAGCAATAAGAAACAAGGGATTAGAAGACTTATTCTCATTTAATTTTTTACTCATTCATTTGGCAACTCATTATGGAGTCCTGACTATGTGCTGGGATGTGTCAGATGCAGGCAATCAGTAGAGAACAAAGGACTCCCTACCTTCATGGAGCTTACAGTCTAGTGCAGACCAAAAGCACGTTCTCAGTGAGAAGCTGTATCCCAGAAGTAAGGGCAAAGCATGGAGAGTGGGGGTAGTGCATGGTCTGATGAAGTGTTTTGGAAAAAAGCTGGTGCTTTCTGGGAACAATAGAATACCTGGGGTGCATTGTGGGAGTGGAGCAAGATGAGCGTGAAGAAGTAAACGGGAACAATGCCATGAAGAACTTCTTAGCATCAAAGGTTAAAGAAGTTGGTCTTGATTTTGAGAGTACTCTGCTTTGTAAGGCTTAAATATTACCCAGATCTCAAGGACTAGAATCCAGGGGTGGGAACTGAGTGGCTATTTTCTTAAAAATGACATAATACATATGAAGAAAACTCTACTGGGAATATTTGTTGGACAGTCCTTCCTCCCTTCTGTTGTCATGAGAGCTGAAGGACTGTCCCTGCCTGTGGTGGAGCATTCGGCAAATAAGAACATCTTCAGCCCTTCCCAGCACTTCTCCCACTTTAGAGCAAACCTTGCAGCAGCCCACATGTTTGCTGTGGGTGAGTTTCATAAAGCTGTAAAGAAGAAAAGGAAGCCTATCATTTATTAGCTTCTAGTCGCCATGTTCCAATTCCTCAGCCTGACAAGATCCTCCAACCTCTTCCACCTGTACTCGTACAACCCTCGTGCATGGATCCTCTCTTCAGTCAAATGAGTCTCAAGCCCTCCATGGATTGCCCTGCTTCAATGCCTCTGACTTGTCCTTTAAAGGTTTAGCATCTCTCAAGTTATCTTATCTGTAAATTGGGGACAATCATAGCTTTATTCAGGATGCTACATGGATCATGTGTCTGAAAGTACCAAGCACAGAGCCTGGCATGAAAACATTGTTCAACACATGCAAGCAGTTGCCAATCTTAGGTTCTAGATCCTTGTCCATATGTCTGTCACCAACTTCAATACTGAAATATTTTCAGGCCTGTGTATGAGATCAGTGCTGGGAACTAGAGTAGATTGGAGAGGGCACAGCTGGCAATGAACATGCCAAGAAACAAAAACTAAAACTAAAAATACAAAAAATGAAAATGAAAACAACCAAAAAGCCATGCCTACAAGCTCATTTGGCTTAAGCCTGCTATTTACTTTGTAAAGCCCACCTTTGACTTCTGCCTCTTTACTTTAGGTTATAATAATCTTCCAATTGTAATCCTCTTCCGTCTACCCTATTCCACTTGTTTTTCACTTAGTTCATATCCTTTGTAGCATTACTGATATCTCTGCATAAATTTTTTGACCTTCAGGACTGCTATGAGAAATAGGTCAAGCTACACATATAAGGCATTGAGTGCCCGGCACATACATTTTAGCTTTATTGTTTTTAATAATGATAATGATGACAACAGATGTCTCTTAAATTCAGAGACCAGGTCTCTAAGAGTTCCAAGAATCTCCTTCCCACTTGTTGACTTGGCGAAGAATAATATTAACAATAATAATGACTACTGCTTATTGAATGACTACATGACAGGACCTGTTCTGAGTACTATATGTGCCTTAACTCATCTCTGCTCAATTGGTATCAGACAATATCATATTATAGAAGTAAGACAACTGAAGCAAAAGATAAGTAACTAGCCAAGTTTGGCAGTTGGAAAGTGGCAGAGTCGGGATTTGAACTGGTTGGTTTTTCATTCTCTGACCAAGTTCTGTTCATCCTTGAAGGCCCAGCTCACGTGGACATCCTCTCCAATTTCCCATACAGAGTTGGCTGAGTTACTTCATCTTCTGTACTCCCAAGCACTTTGAATATATCTCCCCTACAGCAATGTTCACATTGAACATTATATACGGATTTATGAGTGTGTTTATGTGTATGTGAGTTTCTTAAGGAAGACTCTATAAATTACTCACTGTTGCATACTTAGCATAGGGCGTGGCGCATATATGATGGGCAAAAAATATGTGCTGAAATTTATTGAACTAGAGGACCTCAGTAAAACTCGATGTTCATGATGGTGGTAGCTATGAGAGATCAAACATGGTTGAATGGAAATGTCAAATGATAAGAAACGCAGTACTAAGTTTTTGGCTGTATGATTTTATAATATTGTTATTGCTGTCATCATTTTCTGAGTTGGGGTAGCTAAAATAAATCCTATCTAAGATGGCTCATTAACCAGAGGCCCCTAGTCCCTTTTAGTTACATGCCTTTCCACCCCATCCCTTTAGAGAAGTATCAGTTCACGGTAGATATGACTGCCCTGAGAAAGACACAGAAGAAATAAAAGATATGCTGAAACTTACACCACTTAGCAACAATTATGACTATTTCACCAGAGGTTACACAAATAAGCCAGAAGAATGATTAAAGGAGCCCCACCCCAATGTGAGCCAACCATCCATATTTTATTACAACAATACCTTCTGTAGTGTTTTAAAATTTACAATCCTCTCCTTTCCATTATTTCATGATTCTTACAAAAATTCACTAGTCTAGGCAGGACCAGCTTAGGGGAAGGAAGAGATTGCCTGATGTTCATGCCAGTGAGAGATGGAATCAAGACAAGGACCTGTTTTCCAAACAACATGTACAAAACACACCAAACAAGATTGTCAGAGGAACTAATTCGATATTGGGAGGTTGCTGTCCCTGGTGTGACTGATCTGTACTCTTAAGGCTCTGAAGACAGGGACGATTTTGCAGATGATGGGAAATGGAAACTCTGAGAACTGGGCCAAGAGACAATATGCTAAGGGAAAAAAGAAAAAAAAGATGGGGTCCACGAGTTTCGGCATAGAGAAATGTGTTAGGTGATGCTTACTTATTAGAGACCACAGAAAGAAACTCTGTCACAGAAGGATGTCATATGTTGAATTTCATAGGATAAAAATTTTTTAAAAATAATCTGCTTCAAAAGAAGAGATAAGATAGGCATGTGTAAGGCAAGAAGACAGAGGAATTTTCAGTCAGTGTGAATGGCCTTGGCTGACTACATTATATTTAATGTTCATATGTGTGCTGTGAAAGAACTCTTCTTTCTTTATGTCACTGCTAAAAGATACATCAGATTCTTTGTGCCTGTGTCCCTCATCTCAGTTCCCTGTTCCCATCTATACTGGGCTTACTGTCAACCCTACAGGAATGTGGAGAAATTTAGAAACAGGAAATGATTAGAATGTCTCCTTTGATGCCAGCACATAAGCTTGCCTTGTATTTCCTCATGCTTTGTCCCTGTAGTTTCTGCAGACTCTCTGGGCCCTGGTGTCAGAAACCCTTCCTATGGACAATTCTCCTGGGTCTTGAGCACCAAGCTTGCCCTGATCTTTGAATTATTTTTGAATTCCCTTTATCTCTCATATGCTGGCTGCCCCTTTCCCCATGTTGACCATAGGGTTCAACGTGAACTTGCTTTGGCTTATGGTCACACTTATTTGTTGCCAACTGCCTGGTGCTGACAGGGATCTCCATTGTACCTCTACTTTCTTAAACAATGTGTGATTATACCAAAAACTGACTGAAATAGGTGACGTTTTGGGAATACCTACTGATAGGTTCATGTTTTCATGTTCACAAAGATACAGCTCATGTCCATGAGTTCTTGCTGGTTGAGACAGAGACACACAGAGAAAGAGAAGAGAAGAGAAGAGAAGAGAAGAGAAGAGAAGAGAAGAGAAGAGAAGAGTTGAGTTGAGTTCCAGGCATCTGCAAATGAAAGATGTGGCAGAGACATAGCAATTCCAAAGTACAGCTGAATCCCGTTAAAAAATCATGTGAAAGCTCTGTATTCCTGCCATTGTGATGAAGAGGGAAAGCAAATGTCTGAAAGTTTCACAAAGCAAACATTTTATGAACAGAAAACTTAAAGTTCTGTAAAATCTCATGAACATAGAAAGAGTCTGATAGGAGCCCAGCAAGTCCATGAAGGATAGCCAGCATAGGGAGGTCACTGGAGGGAAATTCCACTCCCCTCAGCAAAGGAGCATCTGTGGGAGGAAGTCAAAGCCAGGTGGGCTCCCTTAGCTGATGCAAGAACAAAGACCTGATGCACAAGGAGTGCAGATAAAGCTGTCTTTATATTCATAGCCTGTCTTCTAGAAAATTATTTCAAGTCAATAGATAATTGACCTTAATTCTTTTCTTCCAAATTTTTTCTTTAGATTGACTCTGGACCTTAAAATTAAACTTAAGCTGTTCTCAGCAATAAAGAAGAATTAACTGAAGTGTTCCTGGTAGCCCTTTTGAGTGACTGGTGGGTATTATCTCTCTAGACTTCAAAAGAGTTACTTTTAGAGGCTTCATAGTGTGATGAAAAAAATCCAAACGGCATAAAGCAACAGGTTTACATTTTATTTTAGTAATAAAAAACCCGTATAGATCTAAAAATACACATTTTTTCTAGGGTAGTTTTAAAGATTCTGTGAATATTTATATTCTGTTTTTACACATACACTGTTCTATGCTTGGAATTCTTTGGGACAATTAACTGCCCAGTCCAGAAAAGGGAACTAGAAAGGCCAAGCATGAGGAAGAATTATTATACCTTTCAGTGTGAAAAGATGAAGGCTGAAGGCAGAAAGGATGGCTGTTTACAAAACCACAAAGGGTAGGGCAGGGAAAACACATCAAGGACCATCCTCAAAAATTGATCAAAGGTAAAGCTTTTGCATAAATAAAAGAAAGCATGAAGTCACATAGTGTCTATTAATTCTCTGGAAACTATTATCCAAAGAAATACTCCAATCAGAAAATAAAAAATAGGTGGGAGAAGATAATGAATTTAACAATAACTAACTATTGTGGGATGCTGGGAATACCTCATAGAAAGCAAACTTATCTCCCCCACCCTTTCTCCCCTGCAAAGTATGCCTAATTGTTATTCTAGAATCAGGCTACTCAGTGTGAAAGACAACCAGGCCTGGGGCCTGAACTATAAATGGAGATTCTTTGGTTCTTTTTGAAAATGACAGTTTTAGCAAGTGGTCATCTGGCCTCTACCTTGCCTCCTGTAAGATAAAGTGGTCCGCAATCCTGAATTTAATAACATGGGAGTAAAAAAAAAACACAAGACATGGGGAGTTTCTTCAGTGTCATGACTTGAATACAAAATATCAGCATGAGACTGATTCAGCAGCAGAATCCTGGGAATTTAGTATGCCACCAGAATGTCACAAATACGGTTTATGCCTGATATATAATTCCATTCCATGGCTTCCCTGAGATCTGGCTCCTCACAATATTTGCTTTCTTATAAAGTATTTAAGAAGGGTAGGAAATTGATGATGGAGGAGAGAATACTTATTTCACCCCAAGATGTCTTCTTTTCCCCATCGCCTCCCTCTCTCCTTCTCCCTTGTCTGATACAGGCAGAAGAGTCTGTGCCACAGGCATGAAATAATTCCGAGGGGTGGTTCCCTCAGAATCCCAACACCCTGGGTCACCTCATTGGCCTGTAACCTGCTCTCCTTCTAGAGAGTGACCAGTCCTGAGCCCCAGCAAGGGCATGTGGAAGCACCAATGGAGAACACAATAGGATTTAAGAAACCCATAAACCCACTGGGTATTGCCTAGTCTGTCTTGGCTAGAACCTTATTCACAGAACTAATCTTTCTCGGAAATAACAAAGAGAAATGACCTCATTTGTGATTCTCGGCTGCGTCCATAATAAAAGTAAGGGCAAAAGTCTAGGTAGATCCACCTCTATTAGATGATAATGATGGTGATGATGATTTTTTGTGGAGGAGGGCTGGCTATTGAAGAATCACACAAAATAACTTAAAAATATGAAAAAAAATGAGTCCTCTATCTCTCTCCAAAAATTTACTATTAAATTTCAGATAGCTCTGTAAGCCTTTGACTCCAACTTTGTATTGAAATGGAACAAAAGGACTCCTTCGAAGTGACAGCATTCAGCTTAGTTGATGGAAAGTTAAAAACTCTTTGAAATTAAAGATCTCCCTTTAAGGCCTTGGGGTTCTGAATTCTCAACCACCTTAGACATTTGTTTTAAATAAGCCTTTACAAAGTAAACATTTTAAAAAAGGACCTCAAAACTATGTTTCAGACCAGCAAAATAAGTACAGATTCCAAATGTTTCTCATTTTTCTATGTCACTAATTCAAAGTAAAAAATGTCTTGTTTATTGGACTTTTATTTAATCCTAATATTTTACATATCTCTCTTCTAAGAATCTCCTTTCCTATCTCTGCATCCCTTTCTCTAGCCAATGTCATCTCTGCTGCCATTTGTCATTGAGGGAACTGGAACTTTGCAGCAGATACTAAGACGTATTTAAACTTGGGCCCAAATGAGACTTCATAATTGTATATAGCTGTTTTCTGCTTATATCTGTATCTGTATGAAAAATCAGGGAAATTTCTTTCTGCCAAAATCTTTAAAAATTGGATATATGCAATGTTTTGTAAGTTGATTAGAGGTTAGGGAGGTCAATCACCTTTCAGGGTACTCTTCCATTCCTCTGACCTTCTGATGCCTGCCTTTGGGTCACCTAGCTGGTCTTCTGGATTTTGCTCTAAGGGCTGATGGGTATTAGAGGAACTAATCTCAGATACTATTGGTGCTCTCCTAGCCCTACAGGTGGGTCTGGGGGAGGAACTTCTATACTTTACCATGTTCTTAATTTTACCTGGCTCCACGTTGGAGTTCTAGCCATGGCCAAGGAACTAAGAGAGCAGAGAGCTGACAACAGCGAATCTCCATGGCAAATATAATGTAGTAGGGTAGGAATGATGCAAAGGAAAGACACTTGCTCTCTTCCTTACGTGCTTATTTTTAATGGGATGAGGTCTAATGTGACATTCTTGAATTTATAATTCTATTGATATAATTATTTTTGATTATAGATTATATTTACTGAAGTAGGCACTGTGTGAAGTGCACCTGGATTATCTTCATGCTTTCTTAAAACAATACCATTTTACAAATGATGAAACAGTCCTAGAGACTGTAATACCTATTTGCTCATGAAATAGGCATGCTATTGAGAAGAAATCATGTATATCTTTGCAAAGGAGGGGTGTCTTAAGCAAGGGCATTTGGGGGGCAGCATTTAGCAATCATTTCAGAATGACAACATAATTCATAGGTTTAGCAGATGATTCATAGATATTCATAGGGTTATAGCAAATTATATTAAGGTTGGAGGTGAAATGGCTGCCGGGAAAGCTATTAAGACTGGTTCTGGAGTTGGAGATAATGACTACTGTACAGACCTCCGACATATCCTAAACTCTACAAGAGAACACGAGCTCCTTTCGGACAACACAATCCTTTGTGAATGACTTCAGAGGTGACAATACAACACTTCCAACCCACGTGAAAATATTAACTTGTAAGGAGAATGTCCTACAGATATTAGGTCTAAAAGGCAACCATCTCTAGAAGTTGGGCACCCTTTTATAGGTGTGTCTAGCGTGACTACAGAAGCATTCCTTCCAAAGGCTAAAAAGGGATTTAAATCAGTTAATTAGTTGACAACTTCTACTGCATACCTACTTTTGATGGAGTCCCATATTAGATAGCATTTAAATTGTCATAAAGACAGTAATTACAGGTTTTTAATGCAGTATGATTTTGTGATGCAAACTTGAGCTTGCTAAATGACTAATGAATGGATGAACCTGCAGGAAGGAGGAAAAAAAAAATCAGTGGAGAAAAGAAAGGATGAGATATCAAATTCACCAAATTTCTTCAATCCAGAGGAGATATTTTATGTTCCTGCATCCACAAAGCCTGTCTAAAGCAGCAATTGTCAGACTTGTGTGTGTGTGTATCAGAATCACTTGGAAAATTTGTTAAAGCACAAGGAAGGGTCAGAGAGTTTGCATTGCTGGCAAGTTCCCAGGTGGTACTGATGCTGTTGGTCTGGGGACCACACTTTCAAAACCACCAAAACAACTGGAGATCCTGCTGGACCTTTCCCAGTCTACATTCTAGATGTTTGTCCAGAGTCAACAGATCTTTGGATTTTCTAAACGTTTGAAAAAGGCTTTTGAAAAAAGCTTTTCAGTTTCATATTTAGTACTTCTTACCTGATGAAATTCGGTATGTTTTCAACCAGAAGAGACTTCATGAGAAAAAACTGGATGTAAAGGCTGTGGAGAGAAAGATGAAGCAATCAAGAGAGGAAACAGCAAGTCCTCTATCATTATAATTCATAGTAACGTTTAGGTAGAGTAAACACCATTATCCCAAGGATATAGTCATTGTATTTTCTACATTGCTTTTTATATAAATTTGCAGATAAAGAAGATGCAATTAGATCAACACAGTGACAAGTAAAAAAGGAAATGTCATGGTTTAGAATAAATTCTATTGAATAGAAGGTGATAATTATATCAGAGATACAACTAAATATTCTAAACAGCAGTAATGTTTATTTTGACCCAAGTATTGTTTGCCTAAGGTCAGGCATTATTATTATTATTATTATTATTATTATTATTATTATTATTATATTTTTTGCATTACAAAATCTACTTCCTAATGTAATGATGTGGTCTGTTTATTTGATAATTTATTTATTTTTGATTACTAAATAATATGTGGGACATTTTGAGAACTGTAAAGAAGTACCTGAAAGGCACATCTGTGTGAAGTTTGTGAAAATAAGTATGGAGAGAAAGCATTTTCAGTAAGAGCACTTTGCAAGTATTTTATCAGTATTTCCAAATAAGAAAGAAAATTCAATGCTTTTCTTTGGTCCGGCAATCAATTTACACCAGAACAGGTCCCTTCACCTTAGCCTTTGGATTCCCTATCACATCAAGCTCAGTGGACTCAGGGATCCATAGGGGTATTGTTTTCACACTTCTTGATCTTCCACTGGGGCTGGCCAATTCAAAGCAAACACTATGCCCACTCCCAGGCGTACTCGTGGTTGGCCTGGCACACATGCCCAGCTGTTTTGACCCTGTAGCCTGCTCTTGACAGTGGAGATAACTTGGTCCAGCACACTGCGAAACTTGCTTGTGGTGAGGGCCATTTTCTGGGCCCCTCACTCTCACTTCTACACAGGGACAAAGACAGTGGTCAATCATTTCTGGAGCTACAATACTCACTCCACTTCTCCTTTCCCTACTTCTCATTTCTGGATTAAGGCTGATTACAGCTCATGCTTCTGCTGCTTCAAATCACTCTAAGATAACCCAAGAAGGTCTGACTTGTGAATGTGAAATATGAATTTGACCTTCTCTAAGTGAGCCCACCATTCTCTTACTGCCTAAATCAATGGAGGGATTCCTGCAGACAAAAGTTGGCTCAGAAAGTTTTTCAAAGTCAAGACTTAGAAAGGACCACATCGCCTCCATTGGACTATATACATCCGACATTTTTATTCTAGAAAAGACATCATGAACTTGTTGCTATTTTACCAATGGCTTCTTCTTAACAATTTATGGCAAGTTTGTGCTTCTCAGCCCAGCAGGTCACGGTGTCCAGAGACTTGGATTTGTTAGCTTGCCTAGACTAGAAATTCAGGAACTTCAAGACATTAAACTTATTTCTAGTATAACTAAGTATTCATGTGTCAGCAAAGGCTGTTTTTTCCTTTATTGAAAAAAACCTGCAAATCTTTATCGAACTTTGAAGTTGACATAAAAGAAGTATTCGATATGATTTTTGCCCTGGAATTGCTTAAAATGAGGTTGGACTATAAGACCTGTACATGTCGAATAATTAGAAACAATGAGAGAAAGGACAGAGTTTATTTAGCGTGAACTGTGAAGTACAGACCATCCAGCTGTATGATGTCAGAGTTGGAGATAGCTTTAGGAAAGAAGTGATTCAAGTAGATTAAAGGATGCATATGATTTATATAAAAAGATGGGTGGTCTTTCTCCCTGTTTTATTCAGAAAATGAATGCACTAGTTTATACAATTTAATACCACCCACTGAGTATCTTTGCAGGGGTCTAGAAACCTCAAACTGGTCACCAGTGGGCCAAAGAACTTTTTATCTATCGCTTGCAGTGTTTTGAAACATATTTGAATTAGTTACCAACATTAGCAAGTTGAATGATTTTACATTAAAATGTGTAGATTTATATTTTTCTCTTAAAGAACATTGGACAGTCTGTTAAAACCTGGCATGTATTTCCACATGGTAACAATGAAGCAGATCTGAGTAAAACGCATCCCCATTTGATGGGACACTAACTACCCCATCTCTACTGCCCGAACAAACCCTATTACTTCTCTCACCCACCATGCTTTGTTCATGTGTATCACCTACGTGGCCTCTGTGGGCATTTGAGCTTGTGAGCCCCGCTGTACCTTACCAGGGCGTCCTGCACAGGGAAGGTGCGACCAGTGTTCCACTACAACCAACTCAGTCAAGGTAAGGGATCCTGTCCTCTCAACATCACTTTTGCAGGGTAAAGCAACTTGCACATGGAAGGACACTTGAAAAAATATTGTTCTCAATCTACAGAGGAAAATATCATGGGCAACACATGTGATGCGTTGAACGTCCAATTCTGCCAGCACTTGGGTGATCACGAGTCCGAACGCACATTCTAGAGTGCAGGTTACCAGGCTGGGTTTATGTACAAGGGACAGATGTTCCATTAACTCCTTCAGTTCATTTCATGTAGGGAGATCCATGCAAAGCACAAATTTAATGTATGAAAATTTGGAATGAGATAGCAGATGAGTTGACGTTGATTATTCTATCTTTCAGAAAATGTACCTATTTAACAAGGAATTTTATTTAGACGGAGTTGCTCTTATATATTTGAAAGAAAGTCAAGTTTACCTGTAAGGTAGGCCTGTGTGTCCTGAAGCGGGGAAATCTGTGTGACTATTTACTGTGCACTATCAATTTCTTATTGTATGCTCTGAGGAAATGTACAGAGCATCCAATGGTTGGGCAACACGAGCAGAATGTATTAGATTTAGAATGAGTTTCACACCTGTATTGGAACAGTCATTCATTTGTTCACTTGGCCATCCCAAACATGTTCATTTGTTCAGCCCAGCCCGGTGGGCTTTGTCTTGGCCTTTCCATTAACTGGCTCTGTGACCTTGTCCATGTCAATTCATCTCTCCCGGTTTGGGTTCCTCAGATGAGGGAGTCATATTAAGTTATCTCTGAGGTCCCTAAAGATGAAACATGCCTCAGAGGAAGGAAACAAGTTCTCAGAGGAAGGGACCTAGAATAAAGGGAGACAATATGTTCTGACTTAGGATTGGGCTGCAGTCCTTCGCATGTAGATATCTCCGTCCAGCCTGGTCAGTGCACAGGCCAGATGCGGGGCTCATAACCAGTTTGGAGCCACTAGCAAGGACTGCACTGGTGTATCATATCTAGCTTCCCCTTTGATTGGCCCTACAGTCCAATGGGAGATTCCTGGGATTTCTGGTTGTTAAATACTCAATCACTGATGCTCATGATCCCTTAAGAAGTCTTTGTTCCCTTTTTAGTTCTGCCTTCTCTTGCTGACTAAGAGGATGGGGGTCCATCTTCCTTCTTTGAGGCCACTGGGAGTGAAGAGGGGCCAACTTGAAATACCTCTTAGGATGGAAAAGTTGTAGAAAACATTACTTGAAGCAGTTGAGTTGCTCACTTTTTTAAGAAAAAGGAAATGAAATTCTGTGCTTTTTCCTTTTTCTTTTCAAATTTCATCTTGTCTTAGCAAGGAGGGAGATTCTACTGTAAAACAGTGTTGGGGAAAGGGAGCATGAAAGGACAGGGTCTCTTTATGGAATTGGAGTCTTGGGGCAGAGGCAGCTGACTATAACTGTATCAGCCTTCTATTTAGAGCAGCCCCTAGTAGACCCCGGGAGGCTGTTGGCAGTGCTACCACCCTGGGCCTCATGGATCTTTTCCTTTACACATTAAAAAAAGCAAAAGGTACTTATTTTAGAATAATTATGACATCTTCAAAATATAAGTAAATCCTCCAGATTTCTACCACTCTGAGAATTATACAGTTAACATTTTGATGTATATACTTGCAGCAAATATAAACATGTATATTATGTAGAGTTAAAAAATGGGATACTATCACAAATATTCATACAAATATATATGTATGAACATATACATGTGTACATATTGCATATACAAATATACTGTATATATACTCTATACATATTTATATCACATATATTCACTGGACACACACTTTTTTTAAATAGAGGGAGACAGAGAGAGTGAGAGAGAGGAGGGACAGAGTGAGAGGGAGAGAGAATCTTAATAGACTCTATACCGATGTGAGGAGCCCAACATGGGACTTGATCCCACGACCCTGAGATCATGAGCTGAGCAGAAACCAAGAGTCTGATGCTTAACCGACTGAGCCACCCAGGTGCCCCATACACACACATGTTATTTTGTAAACTTCTTACTTCACTTAATATGTTACAAATTTTTTTCTACTCCAGTAAATATAAATTTCAGATAATTGGTAGTGAATGTATTATTCTCCATTGTACTGGCATATTATAATTTATTTAACCAATCCTCTATACTTGGGCATTTAGACTTTTTCTTTCCCTATTCCTAATGCAGTTGGTAGGAAAGATTTTTTTTTTAAAGCTTCTGGAAGAATTCCACAAGACAGAAGAGGCACAAATGGATTGTCCTCCATGATGAAAAAGCAGCCATTCTGAAATTCTGGGGACAGGAGAGAAGAAGGAGTACTGGGGAGGATCTGAGTTTCTGAGGGCCTGAAACCAGCCAGGAATCTGCATGTTAGAGGAAAATAGATTCTTAAGAAATCCCCAAGGACTTTTGAAACCAGGGCAATCTATTGTTATCTAATACTGGCCATCTATTGGGCCATGCTGTGACAACTTTCTCCTGTGACAAATTGCTTTTTCTGAGAGACTTTGGGAGGGAAGTGACAATAAGTAACAGGCTATGTTACACATTTGAGTTGGCAAAGGGCAAAATGACACAAAGCTGTAGGATAAACTACGTAAGCGTAGTAAAGAATGTCACGCTATTCAGGAAAGAGAATAAGAAGTACACAGTAAAGATGTTATGCCTCTGGGAGTCCTTGGCAGTGGGACATACTGAGCTTCCCTCTCCAGGGGGAAGATGGCCTGAGTGACTTTATGCTAAAGTTAGAAGGACTTCACGAACTTTGAGTATTTGGATATGCCCAGGCAGCTAACACAACAGTGAAATGAAAATCTTTACATGTTTATTGGCTAAACTCCAATTTACGGTGAATTCTGAATTTCCAAATTAGAGGTAAAACTTAATGTACTTTTTTATATCCTTCTCCCTGATAGCCTTTCCCTCAGCCATTTTCTCTTCTTTTCGTTTGTTCCTTTCTTTTCTCTGAACTAAATAAAATACCTTTGCATTAGGTGATCCATTTATACTTCGAAAGTTACGAAAGGATCTGGAGAACAGGCTGAATCACACCTACATAAGTCTACCTTGGTCTTCATTAGAGTCAGTGAATGTTATCTGGTTGTATATTCTTCCACATGTTCTAAGCACACATAGCCCAAATGAATAAGAGCCCCTCCCTTTTTGTTTCCACAAATGGCTGCTTACTCTATGAAGAGTCTCTGGCCTGCTCTCCTCATTTAATATACCTCAGCAGTTGTTACATGTTCATACCCATAGAGCTGTAGCCAGCGACCGTAGCCAGTCCAAGTGAATACACATAACTTATCTAGCCACTCCTTTTTTGATGGGAATTAAGATTGTTCCCCCCCCCCAAAAAAAATTCTCCAGCAGTATTGGACATATGTTTTTTCATTATGTGTGTGTACATCTATCTATCTGATAAAGTTGTAGGAATGGAATCTATGAATCACATTGTATGTTTTTCAAATACTGATAGATATGAGAGCATCCCTTTCCTTATATGCTAATCAAAATACTGTGATTGATTTTTAAATCTTTGCCCATCTGATAACTGAAAATTTCTATCCCATCTTAATTTGCATTTTCATATTATAAGTGAAATATAGCATTTTGAAGACCTTTAATTCCTATTCATATGTTCATTTTTACATTGTATTATTGGTTTCTTCCCTTTTTATTCATATGAGTTCTCTACATATTATAGAAATTAGTTCTTTTCTATATAATGTATAGTAAACATTTCACCTGCATTGGCTCTTAACATTGTATGCTATATCTCACTTAAGTGTATTTCACTTAATAAGTCAAATAAGTGTATTTCACTTAAATAGAAAACTTCGTTTTTGAGTAGTTGAATTTACTGACTTTTTCTTTTATGCCTTCTTTTTATTGTTTGTAGTTTTTTGGAGGGGGGATGTCATTATTTTTTCCTTCAAGAATTAAAAAGTAACAACAACTCTATTCATATTTTCTTCCAGTACATTTACAGTTGCATTTTTTACATTTAAGTCTTTGGATCCATCTGGAACTCATTTTGGTATACTCCTTTTCTTCTCAGATTTCCCTTCTCATATTTTAGGTTTAGGCAAGTTGCCAAGCAGTTGTGATGGCCTGTGCACAGCCCTTTCCTCTCTGGCACACTTCTTCACTGAGAGACCCAAGCAGAGAGTGAACTGCTCCGAGCCTTAGTTGAAAGGCAGAATGGGGCATGGAGATTAGAGGAAAGTGCGACTGGGAATGGGACAGTCACAGGCGTCTTTACGCACTTCTTCCTAGAAGATTCAACAGCTTCTGGTTTAAAGTCTGGGAATGAAATTCCTGGGTGTATTCTTCAAGCCTTACTGCTTAAACCATTTTCTCTATGAATTTCTCCACAGAGGACAGAAAATGTGGAAATGAGATGGGATTAAAGAGAAAATAGTTTAGACATAAAGAAGAACTTATTGACAGAGAAGCCTACAATATGTTGGAAAGCCATGTGTCTTGAAAGTTGAACACTTGTCCTGGAATAGGAGTCCTTAAAACTCTTTATTTTATGGTTTTTCCAGCTTTCCCATCAGAAAACAGACAATTTTAATAGAGAGGTATCATGTGCATTAATATCTGTAAGCCTAACACCATTAATAAAAGAGGTTGCAGAGGGTACCTGGGTGGCTCAGTTGGTTAAGCATCTGACTTTGGCTCAGGTCATGATCTCAGGGTCCTAGGACCCAAACCCGAGTCAGGTTCTGTGCTCGGTAGGGAACTTGCTTGAGATTCTCTCTTTCCTTCTCCCTCCACCCATCCCTCCACTCGTGCTCTCTCTCTCTCTCTCACATAAATCAGTAAAAAATAACATCAAAAGAGGTTGCAGAAATATAAACTAGCATTATCACAGATGTATTTTTGATAATTTTTGTAGCACATTTTAGAGTAAGAGTATTTCCTGTCCATCTTGAAAGTTGAGGAAATTTGGTACACAGAGACGTAGACGAGCCCTGTCTCAGTACCACATTGTACTGCTCTTGGGCAAGTGACTCAAATCTCACATAAGAGACTTGATGAAAAAATCAATTAGACAATAGTAGAAAATATCCAAACCAAGAACCAGCGGCTAACATAGAGAATTTTAACCTTCTGTATCATGACCTCAGAAAGACATACGTTTTACACTTTGATCTAGAATGACACTTTCATATACACACAAGACTGAAATTAAAGTTACATGAAACAGTATTCATCTTTACTTCATGCATTCTGGTTTTTGTTTGCTTTTAAAGCAGGCTCCACACCCACTGCGGGGCTTGAACTCACTACACTGAGATTAAGACCTCAGCTGAGATCAAGAGTCAGATGTTCTACCAACTAAGCTATCCAGGACCCTCCTATTCTGGTATTTTCTATTTGATTCTCTTCGGTTCCATTCCATCCCACCCCATTCTGTTTCTTTTTAAAATAGGTGGTGAAAACACACTAAAGGGATGTGTCAACATTTTCACCCTCAGTTTGAAGAAAACTAGGCTAAAGGAAAATGAACATTCACCTGCCCCGACACATAAATTTAGGTAACAAATTATCATATATTTTAAAAAGTTCCCTTGTAATTCATGTAAATGAAGCTAATAGATAACTGTACGATATATAAATATCACATATTTTCAACTATGTTTTAAAAGAACACGATGTGTTTGGGAACATTTTATCTGTAGAATCTAAATAGTTCTCTAGAACAAATTAAAACTCAGAACCTAGGTAAAATTTAAAGTCCCATATGACTGCTTCATAGCAATAGCTGTTATAACTTAGGAGTGGGTGAATTTCTGAACAACTGGACTAGAGATAAATTCAACCAATTAGAACTCAACTATGCTTCCATCATTTGAGGAGTACATATAGCTGCTTAGTGATACTGGTGACCAAAACTCATGAATCCCTAGCAATAACTTGGATCAATTGAAAACAGATTTTTCCCCCTGGCTATTATCTGAACATAAGCTAAGAGTTTGTTCATTTAAAAAACAAACAAACAAACAAACAAACAAGGTCTATCATAAAAGAGAATATGACATAGGAAAATTGGCATAATAATAAAATACGCCTTACTCCAGAGTTGCCGCGCTCCCTCATCCTCTCTCTCTCCTTTTCCTCTCTCTTCACTGTTAACAGAGGAGGTTGTGCGGGTCCTTGGGGTCTCTCCCTCCCATGGCATGCTCTGGTTCTTGGTGATTCATTATAACAAAGGGCGACCACCACTATCACCCCCCACCCAAACTCTATTTCTGAAGACTGAAAACAAGAAGGGTTGTTTCTTTTAAAATATTTAAAACTAGACCCAAAAACACCTTTGAGCAGGAAGCCTACCATCCATCCTGGAACCAGTAGGCTAATCTGGTATTGTTCCAGGAGCATCTTGAAATTGACCAGGGCTCAACTACAGCTGCCCTTCAGTGGATTATAGTGGTAACTGGCAAGTTCACACCAAGTGTAGCAACTTCCAGTGAAGAAGTCATAATCAGTTTGGGAAAAATACATCATTTGACCATTTCATTTCCATTGTTCTGAAAGTTGCTAGACTTGTCCGGCTAGGCATTAGTGTCAAGAACTTTCATCTTCCTTGGCTCCACCTTCTCCCTGTGCATGTAGAGCAGAACAAAGGGAGGAGGCCCCACAGCGGTGTCATCCAAGGAGCCAAACAGAGGTCTGGGTTTTGAATGAATAATTACTTTTGAATTCTCAAAGCTTTTCCAAGGAAGTTTGCACTCATGACTTATTTACTTTACAAATAGAAACACATCCAGGCTGGTAGCACAGGATAGGAACAGGTCTACAATGATTCCTGCTATGAAAGATAACTTCCCTTGTGTTTTTTATTCTCTACAAACACATATGTAAGGGCCATATGCACATATTTTTTCCTTTATTTTTATTTTAGAGAACATCTCACATGCTGATAAACCTGTTTCTATAAGTGACATGGGTACCTGATTTTAGCAAATAAAGACTTCTACATGTAAGTAAAGTCATGTAACTAGTAGGTGAGCTGCTTATTTAAACATCTGCTTTCCCTTATGCTTGGAAGAAGGCTGTTGCCCTGAGGCTTTTCAAAAAGGCCCTTGACCTCTCTTTCTAAGGCTGTTGTTCTAACTCTTCAGAGGAAGGTTGTTAATTATAACCTCTAAGCCGCCCATTATTCTGAGCTACTGCAGTCCATAATCTCTCTGACAAAGTTGTTCTTGGTTGGATCTTTCTGGAACCATAGAGCTCTGTGCTTAAAATGGAGGCCTCTGAATCTCCTTGGGTCCCCACAGGTTGCTCCATTTTACCTCCTCTCTTCTCAAAGGGGCAATTTCTTTTTCATCTCATCATTTAAAAGCCATAAGAGAGATTTTTATCGAGAACAAGGTTTTACAGTTTTCTTCCCAGATTCATTATTATAGAGAGGAAAGTGAGGATCTGAGACAAACTGAAATCCTGTAGCAAGCGCCTCACAGATCAAAGACATGAACAGGAATACAGTTTCTTTCGCTCCCATGAGTAGACTATCCAGGCTTAGGAATTTATTTATTAATTTAAAAAGATTTTATTAATTTATTTGTCAGGGAGAGAGAGAGAGAGAGATAGAGTGAGCACATAAAGGGGGAGAGGCAGGCAGAGGGAAAAGCAGGCTCCCTGCTGAGTAAGGAGCCCGATTCGGGGCTCAATCCCAGGACCCTGGGATCATGACCTGAGCCGAAGGCAGACACTTAACTGACCGAGACACTCTGGCATCACAGCCTTAGGAACCTAAATGCTTCAAAGTCAAACAAATATGAGTATAGAACAGAGGAAGACTCTATAAAATGGAATGTAAAACTTGAATATGACCAAAGTCAGCCTGTAGAGAAATTAGGATCTTTCCTTAGGCCATGGAGGGACATGGAGTAAGTAGTATAAATCATCACAAGAGTTATAATAAATCAGCACGTAGCTGCATTTCCAAGAAGAATTTTTCCATGATAAAAGTTTAAACATTGTTTATATAAGAATGGTTTTCAAGATGTAAAAGAGGTTAGTACCTAGAAAGTTCATAACTTTTAATTCTAAGTTATTTATCTTGTAGGAATTCTGCAGATAGGCTTGTTTTCAAATATCTCTAAATGTGCAGTTAAAAAACCTTACTATTAGTGAAGAAACCTGGACTTTCCAATCTCAGTTATATCAAGTATTTCCAACAGCACTCAGTATTGTCACAGACCTTTTCGTATACTTTATCTTCATCTTATACCTATTATTACTGAGATACACATTTAATCAAAGTTATTATAACAACCACTCTAGTTTTTTTCTTTTACTTTTCTTTTTTTTTTAAGATTTTATTTATTTATTTGACAGAGATCACAAGTGGGCAGAGAGGCAGGCAGAGAGAGAGAGGAGGAAGCAGGCTCCCTGCTGATCAGAGAGCCTGATGCGGGGCTCGATCCCGGGATCCTGGGACCATGACCTGAGCTGAAGGCAGAGGCTTTAACCCACTGAGCCACCCAGGCTCTAGTTTTTTTCTACTATGGCTCTAGTTCTTGTTACTTATGATTTATATGAATGAAGTGACTTTGAAACATACTTAAAGCACACATAAATATTTTTTGACACATGGAGAGGTGGGATTTTTTTTACTCCTCCCCTTGAGTGTGGGCTGTAAGCAATATTCTATTACTATGGAAAGGACACTGTAAACTGCTAGGTCAGCAAAGGCCATGCAGCTTCCTCTTGGTTTTCATGGGATACTCACTCCTGGGGGACCTAGCCACTTTGTATGAAGTCTGGCTATGCTGAGACTGTCATGTTGGGGTGGGTGGGGGACCTACTTGGCACTTCAGCAAGTCATGCTATGAGCTCCCAGCCTGTAATCAACATGAACCACTAGACAGATCTGAAAGAACCCTTAGAATCAATCATTTCAGCCCCCAGTCATCAGGTCACCCTCAGCTGTTGGCTCTCCCTGGCTGAGCACCTTGACCTTATATGAAGAGAAAGGCTGTCCTTACTATGTCCTCTCTGAATTCCTGACCCAGAGAATCCAAGGGCATTATAAATGATGGTTTTATGCCACTAAATTTGGGGCAGTTTGTTATGCAGCAACAGTAACTAGAATAATCCATAATCACTATAATGCAAATTGTATTTAGTTAATCTATGTTTAATTCCATTCAGCTATAAAATCTTATGCTGGAAGAAAGCCTTTACTGATTCAAATCTTCTTGTTGATATGCCTTCCCAGCCCATTATGATTTAGCCATTGCACAGAAATTGCACTTGGGTTTGAGTGCAGGTGGAGGGAGGGAGAAAGGGAGGAGAGAGAGAGGATGACCTGGATGTTCTTTTATAAGAAGTAAAAGGGAGAAGCTTTATCTAGGCTAACACTTCAGGGGTCATGCACAATCACCATGCATGACTGATTTGTGCTCCTAGTTATTCTGAACTATTTTGGCACCAGGATTTTCATGAAATTGTGACTCCAGTGTGCATATACCTGGGCCAGCTTGAAGATCTCAGAGTGCTATGAAGCCTGAACAATGCTTCTGCCCTCTTCCATTATCTGATGAATGGCATCATGTATGACTCCTGGACAGAGATAAATCTGTCTACCTGGGTGAGACCTAGCTCTCATCTCCTGACCTACTTCCATTAGTCCCCAGATCTAGGCAATTACTGATTAATATTTACATTCTGAACAAGAAAGCAAGATATTCATTTTTAGATCATGGAGCCAGTGGACCTAGGGATGGGGTAGGATAGAGCTGTGGAGGTGGGTGATGGGTATTTACTTCACACTGATCTATGCTCCTCAGACTCATTTTCAACTCATCTTGAAGGAGAAATTTATGCTAGACTTGGGCCCTGGAAGGCTGATAAAACAAGCCAAAGTGAGACTCTTTGATTTGGGCCAAATTCTACAGACTAAGAAAATAAAGTGAATTGGTAATGCTGGAAATATAGTTTTATAAAATGATTTAACACCAGGATCTTTCTACAAGATCAGATTTCCTAGGAAAGCTGAACTAATACATTATTAATTTTTTTCCCAGTTGGGATAAGGTTACAAATGAATCTATAATGATTTTTTTTCCTTTTTCTTTTGAATGAATCATGATACTAAAAAGCCCAATTAAAATAGTCTGAAAGGATCATAGGCATCATTCAGAAGATGTTGATCTTCATTTTCACTGAATAAAGTTGGCATATCCATTAATATGGAAACCTCTCCTCCCAGGAATGAGTCCTCTTCAGTTCAAGACTATTTTTCTGAAACTCATCAGGTCAATGTTAGGTTGAAGTCATTAAAAAACCACCCAAGCCTATCGTTAAATACAACACAATCTTTCCTTATAAGTCTACTGCTGTTTGCCCACAGCTCTGTTACTTAAATGCATGATTCACAGCTTCAGACTCTGTTTCTACAAAAGACACTTGTTTTCTTCTACTTTCTAAGCACAGGTGGTTTACAACACATCCCTAATCCTGGGCCATAGCAGGTTCTAGTACAAAGGAGGTCCCTTCCACTGTTGAAAGGACTTTAAAATTGAATCATTTGCTTTCACTCAATTTCATATTCTAGCACTTAATGATTAAACATGACTTTTCTGTAATAAGGTTAGGGTTAGAGGCCACAATAAGAAGACCATATTGATAGTCTGGGAAAATAATGTTGTCATATATATAAAAGAATCACAGTCTCAGTAGCCTCTTTCCTCTGAATCTGCTGAGTCACCCCTGGAAGGCAGCTGGCACAAATGGCTCTTGTAGAAGAACTTCATTTGAAAAGAGTTATCTAGATTCAGAGGGCAAATATTCTGTATTCAGAATTAAGCTCAATCTTAATCCCAAACTGTGACACTTAAAGTTGGAATAGCAAGTTGCTAAACCATAGTCTTCTGATAGTGGGGAAAGGAACTTAAGAATACGGTCTTCATAGATGTCAACAGTTCAAGATTAATTTCATTCAATAAACTCTGTTCTTAAAGTACAAACATCAGATCACTTTTCCCCTAATAACAAGATGATAGATTGGAAACTTTATTCAGGAGGGACCAGGAGTAATATTGGAGTTTAGAGAGATTTGAGCAGGATATGGAAAGAACCTTATCCTAGGACTCTGGATACCTACAGAAAAGAGAGATCAATGTAAAGGGGTGGGATTCATTAGGGATCACCTGCCCACTTGGCCATTACACAAAACCCATTGGGGCTGAAAACTCTCCCCATGCCTCTTTTGACATGCTAATGTCAGCCTAGATGAATATTATTACATTTACCATTCAATTCTTGTAGTTTGCTATATAAATTCATAGGACACTTATATGAAAGCTTTAAAGAAAGCTTAAGACTTTATCAGACAGTTGGGGTGCGTGGGTGGCTCAGTTGGTTAAGCCACGGTCTTCAGCTCAGGTTGTGATCCTGGAGTCCCGGGTTCGAGTCCCACATTGGACTCCCAGCTCCACGGGGAGTCTGCTTCTCCCTCTGACCTTCTCCCCTCTCATGCTCCCTCTCACTCTCTCTCTCTTAAATAAATAAATAAATAAATAGATAAAGAGTTTATCAGAGAATATTCAAGTAAGTACAGAATTAAACTTAGTTTTATGTTGGGCTATGCCCATTTCATTGAATAGGTGAATGTCTGTTTTCTCACACCTAGATTGTGATATAGAAAACAATGATGCAAAACACAGATCAACACATACCTATTCTATATCAATAAATGTAGCTTCCTAGTGTCTCCTACTGTAACTGAAGATTTGAAAGGATTCTAAAACATAGTCCTAATGATGAGCTTCAAAATATGAAGATAAAAGACTAACAAGTAACATAAAGGGGAGATTACTATTAAATTATTACTTTAATACTTATAATATTATATATAATATAATATAATATAATAATATAATATAATATAATATAATATAATATAATATATTATAATAATATTATATTACTATTAAATTACTATTTACCACGTAAAGATTCTAGAAGCCTGAAAATGGCTATATAAGTCATTCGGTTCTTTCTATCTATAAACATAAACTCACACCTTTAAAAATTCCAGAGGGGGGTGCCTGGGTGGCTCAGTGGGTTTAGCCTCTGCCTTTGCTCAGGACATGATCTCAGGGTCCTGGGATAGAGCCCCATGCTGGGCTCTTTGCTCATCTGGGAGCCTGTTTCCCCTCTCTCTCTGCCTGCTTGTAATCTCTCTCTCTTTGTCAAATAAACAAATAAAATCTAAAAAAAAAAAAAAAAATTCCAGAGGGGTGCCTGGGTGGCTTAGTCAATTAGGAGTCTGTCTCTTGATTTCAGCTCAGTTCATGATTTCAGGGTCATGATCTCATGGTCATGAGATCTCATGTTGGGCTCTATGCTGGATGTGGAGCCTGGTTACGAGTTTCTCTTTCCCCTTCTCTTTGCCCCTCTCCCTGCACGCTCTCTTTCTCTCTAAAAAAAAGTAAAGAAAAGAAAGAAAGAAAAGGAAATAAAGGAAAGAAAAAAAAAAAACTTCCAGAAAAGGTGTTTCATCAGTCTGTGTAGCTCATTTATACATGCAAGCTCAGGGAAGTGGTTTAGCAGATGGCAGGAATTAAATGTGCAGAAGGAAAATGGATAACTTATTTCTTTTTTATTAGAGAAAGATTCATGAAGGGGATAGAAAACATTCAAAAGAAGGTACTTGATGGGCGCCTGGGTGGCTCAGTGGGTTAAGCTGCTGCCTTCGGCTCAGGTCATGATCTCAGGGTCCTGGGATCGAGTCCCACATCGGGCTCTCTGCTCAGCAGGAAGCCTGCTTCCCTCTCTCTCTCTCTCTGCCTGCCTCTCCGTCTACTTGTGATCTCTCTCTGTCAAATAAATAAAATCTTTAAAAAAAAAAAAAAAAAAAAGAAGGTACTTGAGGGCACTGAAACTCAAGGATCTGGAGAGCAGAAAATTCAAGATAAAGTGGATAAGGAAAATGGCTGAAATGCGTAAAGAAAGCAAAGAGGTCTGAGGGAAGCTGGTGGAGGACAACTGTGAAGAATGCCAGAGGGGAGACCAGCATGGTGAGGGAAACTCCAGTGTGCCTGAGAGTCGATCACCAGGGGAGCTGGTTTTCTTTAAAAAAAAAAAAAAAAGAAAGAAAGAAAGAAAGAAAGAAAAGAAGGAGGGAAGGAGGGAAGGAAGGAAGGAAGGAAGAAGGTAGGAAGGAAGGAAAGAAGGAAGGAAAAGAAAAGCAAGTACTTAGACCCCACTATCAAATGATTCTGAATGGTTTGTTCAGGACAAGGACTGAGAAATCCACACAATAACATGTAGATGAGTGTTTCTGACACAGTTAGTCTGAGGACTACACTGAGAGGCATTCAGAAAACATGACTGTTGAAGTCTTGCAGAGGAGAGCAAAAATCATGACCGTTACACAGAAGGACAGGGCATGGGGAAACAAATGATATTTTCCTAGCAAACTTACAGATCTTCTTTCTTTCCTGAGAGAGAGTTGGCACATTCCCTGGGATGAGAGATACCAAACTAAGTGAAGTACGACTTGCCACGCTGTGTTTATACACAACTTTCTCTCACCTAGCAACTTCATTTATCTCAAACACACTCAAGCTAAGAAATGGGGGAAAAAAATGCTTCAGAGTGGACAAAAGTGACTTAAATCCATACACGGTTCTCATAAAATAACTCCTCAGGGACTTGCTTCAAGTCTATTTATTCTTGTTTTGGAAATGTCTAAAAAGCTGGCTCTTGGGTTTCTTAGCTCATAGCAGTTAAAATCATAAAATTTGGCAAGGAGAGGTGTAGAAGGGGGTCAGGGGGTGGCGGACAGATGCTAGAGGCATAAACACAGGTGGCAGCAAGAAGTGATAGCTGATAGTGAAGACACCCTGACAGTAAAGAATATGAAAAGCAGACAAAAGAACTCATTTAGAGGAGGCGCAAATTTTCCTCAAGTGATCAACAACACCTATAGGAGCTACTGTGTTACTCTTACATTAGAGCACCCAATATTCATTTTTTTTTAAAGATTTTATTTATTTATTTGTCAGAGAGAGAGAGGGAGAGAGAGCGAGCACAGGCAGACAGAATGGCAGGCAGAGGCAGAGGGCGAAGCAGGCTCCCCCATGAGCAGGAAGCCCAACGTGGGGCTCAATCCCAGGACCCCAAGATGATGACCTGAGCCAAAGGCAGACACTTAACCTACTGAGCCCCCCAGGTGCCCTAGCAACCAATGTTCATAACAGTGATCTCTAAGTAAAAAAATAAAATAAAATGGCTAAATTATGTTTAGTATATTTTGTTGAAAAAGGCATGGAGAAGGACACCTGGATGGCTCAGTGGGTTAAGCCTCTGCCTTCAGCTCAGGTCATGATCTCAGGGTCCTGGCTTCGAGTCCCATATTCGGCTCTCTGCTCAGTGGGAGCCTGCTTCCCCTCTCTCTCTGCCTACTTGTGATCTCTCTCTCTCTGTGTCAAGTAAATAAATAAAAATCTTTAAAAAAAAAAAAAGAAAAAGGTATGGAGTTATGACATTTTTGAAGAGTTCTTATTTAAAATGGCTACAGTTTCAGCTCTTGAGAGAGTCTGCTTTATTATATTATATACGGTCCATATTATAATATTCAGCTATATCATATTATATTATATACAGTTCATATTATATATTCAGTTATTCATTAACACCTTACATTAGTATGGTATATTTATCACAATTAGGATATTGATACATTTACATACACTAGTATGGTATGTTTATCACAATTAAAATATTGATACATTTTTATTAACTAAAGTCCATACTTTATTCAGGTTTCTTTAGATTTTATTCATTTGCTCCATTATTACCTTATTTTAGTACCATGCAAAGTGCCAGGAGAAAATAACATGGTCCCTCAAAAAGCAAAATGCAAGAGTCTGGAAATGTAAGCATCTCAGTTAAGAAGAAAGGTTTGAGATCTCGATCAGGATTTGGGAGGGCTTATGTAGAACGTTCTACTGAAGTCACTTGAGTACAGTCCAGAGAGGGAAAGAGGACAGCTCAGGGTGGAGCCAGGTGACGGCCTCACTCTCCAGGGATAGAGAAGGCATTGCTAGTTTATATGAAAGATGCGCTTCAATCCTCATACAACTAGGATGGACTATGTATTGGGAAATTTGGACATAATTATGGACTAAATCTTCTTCGAAATCAAAGTTTTATATAATGTCCCTCCTTACTCCCTTGCCCATCAAGGACCTGGTCTAAATGCGTAAATAGGATCAGAAATAAGAGCTGCTGGGAAGGCAAAGCTGCTGAGCCTCCGTGTGATGAAGCAATTAAACCAATGTCACCAGAGAGCAAGTTTTAGCGCCGCAGGTTTGACTCTGATCATTGAGGCTCTCACCTGGTCATCATGTCCAATTCTGCAAAGTAAACTGGTGCTATGAAGTGTTTTGACACTTTGAAGCAAAAGAAATACCTTCTAACTACTCCGGGATTGATACCAAAAATAAAGCGCACGAAAAGACAAAATGTATAGTGCATTAATACACCAGTCCATTACACTGAGCAAACAAAAGCTTTCTAAATTTCACCGTTGGTGTTCGGGGGCAGAAGGAAGTGGTAATCAAGACGGTGTATTCTGGGTTTTCTGTGATGTCCTATCAAGCCTCCTGCTAAGTCATAGCAGCAACAAGATTAAACTTTAATTCATTCACCAAATGTATGGAACACCAACTTTAAGGAAGACCCTTTGGTAGTTATGGGGGAGACATGATTGTAAATGATACTTAGCCCTGCCTTTGAAGGAGCTTACAAGCACTTGAGGTACCAACAAATGACTACATCGGAAGGCAGGGAGTGATTACAGAGGGCCTATGCATATCTCCCATTCCAGCCTTCGAACAAATCACCTAGAGAGCTTTGGATCTTACATGGGATGTAAACTGAAACCAACATGTAATTAACAGTGATTTCAACAGCTTTATCTTTTCTTTAATACATCGCTACTATTTATCAGTTGACTTTTTAGCCAGGAGCAGATGGCATCAGTATCTAAGTAAAGCTAGAATTTATGAGGGCTTGGAATCAATAGGTCCCAAAGGCAGTTTCTATATGGTCCAGGTGTAAAAATCAAAGGCAACGTGATTTATATATATATAAGATATATGTTTCTATAAAATATATCTTTATAATTATGTTAATATGCTTATATTTATGTATTTATTTTATGTAATGAATAAATCACATAATAAAGATAATAATGTAATTATATAATAAAACAAATATTTATATTTTTTATATAGATCTGAACATAAATATATGTGCTTATATGTATAAATACTTTTCTGGCACATAGTAGACAATCATTATTTATTTGTTGAATAATAACAGAACATAAAATCTGGATTAAATTTGCTATGAACTACCTGAGTTGTCTACTTATGTGCATTAATTGTTATTACTTGAAACTGTTAAATTTATCACAGTAGTTAGATAGACATAGTCAATAGAACTCTTCCTTGGAGATGAAATTCTCTCCAACATGTATCTGAAGATAACATGTTCAGCTAGAAAGTCAAGGGAATACACTTTTGCCAAATGACAGCCATCAGGTGGCCAATAGGTGAAATGATGCCTAAGCTTTCACATCACTGCCCTTTTAAGCAAGAAAGCTGCCTGAGGAAAAAAATGCATTGGCTAAATGGTCCACGTAATGCGAACAATTAGCATTTCTTAGTGCAGGCCTGGGTGCTATTTTAAAAAAATATTTTAGACTAGTTTTAGATTTACAGCTAAACTGGTAAAACAGTACACATAGTTCTACATACCCCATGCCCATTTTCCCCTATTATTAACACCTTACATGAGTATGGTATATTTATCACAATTAAGATATTGATACATTTTTATTAACTAAAGTCCATACTTTATTCAGATTTCTTTAGATTTTTCTTTTACATTTGCTTCTTTGTTTTTACCTAATGTTCTTTTCCTGCTCCAGGATTCCATCCTGGATATCACATTACATTTATCTTCTTAGGCTCTTCTTGGTTGGGGCAGTTTCTCAGACTCTCCTTATTTTTTTTTTCTAAAGATTTTATTTATTTATTTGACAGACAGAGATCACAAGTAGGCAGAGAGGCAGGCAGAGAGAGGGGGAAGCAGGCTCCATGCTGAGCAGAGAGCCCGATGCGGGGCTCGATCCCAGGACCCTGAGATCATGACCTGAGCCGAAGGCAGAAGCCTTAACCCACTGAACCACCCAGGTGCCCCTCTCCTTATTTTTAATGACCTTGGCAGTCATTTTATAGAATCTTCTTTATTCGGTTTATCTGACATTTTCCTTATGATTAGACTATGGTTATGGGTTTTTGCAAAGAACACCACAGACATGGTACCATTTTCATCACATCATATCAAGGATACGTAGTACCAACATGATATCATTCTTGATGTTGATCTTGATCACCTGGTTCAGGTAGTGTTTGAAAGGCTTCTCCACTATAAATTTACACTTTCTCTTCTTTTCATACTGTACTCTTTGGGAAGAATTTACTGCACAGCCCCATTTAAGGAATGGGGAGCTATGTTCCACCATTTTGAGGCCAGAGTTTCTACATAAACTATATGGAATATTTCAGCATGGGACATTTGTTGTTTGTTTGTTTGTTTGTTTTAAAGATTTTATGTATGTATTTAACAGACAGAGATCACAAGTAGGCAGAGAGACAGGCAGAGAGAGAGGGGGAAGTGGGCTCTCTATTCAGCAGAAGGGAGCCTGCTTCCCTGCTGAGCAGAGAGCCCAATGCAGGGCTTGATCCCAGGACCCCAGGAACATGACCCAAGCTGAAGGCAGAGGCTTTAACCCACTGAGCCATCCAGGTGCCCTGGGACATTTTTTTCTTGTCCTTATTTATTTATTCAATCATTAATTTATATCATATGGATTTATGGATATTAATTTTGGGTTATAATCCAAACACAATTTCATTTTGTTGGTCAGATGTTTCCAGCTTTGGTCATTGGGAGCTCTTTTCAATTGGCTCCTTTATTCCTTTGACATACCCTACTGGTTATAAGTTTCTGTTTTAGTTAGCACTTCTTTACTGGCATTACAAGATGCTTCAGGTTCATCTTATATATTTTTGTCCTGTCCTAAAATCATCCATTTCTCCAAGGATCCCTGGTTCCTTTTATTGAAGAATGGTCTTAGAAACCAAAATCTGAGCACTAGCTGTACTTGCTGTTAATGAGGTTTTAGGGTGATATCTTGATGTTTGGGTGGAAGCTTGCCCTCATCTTCCTTGGGGTCCTCATAGTCCCGCTTCTCCCTTCCTACTGTCTAGACTCACAGTCTGGTTAACCTCATTCCATTTCTTCTCTTAGCTATTCCTTATCAGTAACTCCTTCAAGGTTAAAGCAGCATTAGAAAGAGTCACCAGGAAAACGATATCCTTCACAGATTTTTGTGTCTCTTACAACTAGTTAGTAGGCATCCACAATGAAAATCTGATCCATTCTTCTACCATTAGTCAGGTATTTCTGTTCTGATGCTTTTGGCTATAGCATCAGGTATCCACCACTTAGGGAAAGTGACCTTTCCTTATGAACAGAAAACTTGGCCCAAATAGCTAACACAATACCGAAATTGTTAGCAAGTTCAGTGACCCAACAATGTCAACTAAGACCTTCTGAACTTTCTGCCATGTTACCTTAGTCCTTGTCCTTAGACTAGATACTCTCATGACCTGCCGAAGCTTGATGCAGGTGTAGGTATCATATCTAGATACATAGAGAATCTACTTCTTGCCTTTGTAGTATGAAAAAAAAAAACTTTCTATAAGCCCCCAACAGACATTTTCTTATGTCTCACAGGCCCAAAATGGGTCATATCTTCACCTCTAGATCAATCATTGGTAAATTATGTGGGATTATCATATTGATTTAGACCAAATGGAGTATATCTTTGAGGTTTCCTGAGGGATAGATACCTAAATAAAATCCGGATTCTATCAGCAGAGAAGGGGAAGATGACTACCGGGTAATTCACCAAAAATGTGTGGTAGAACAGCTAAAGCATTATTACATTCCCTGACAATCCAGATTGAGTTGGATCTCCTTGTGTGTGTGTATGTGTGTGTATATACATACACACATAAATAATACACACATACACATACACACACACATACTTTTAGAATCATTATACATCTTCATAGCATGTCTTAACCAGGATTCATTGAAAGCAGAGCCTGAAAAAGGCTTACTTGAAGGTAATATATTTGGGGATTGATCTCAGGAACAGAAGTGAGGGAGTAGGGTAATGAAATAGGGAAGGAGAAAAGCCGATAAAAAGAGATACTATTGGGCGCCTGGGTGGCTCAGTGGGTTAAGCCGCTGCCTTCGGTTCAGGTCATGATCTCAGGGTCCTGGGATCGAGGCCCGCATCGGGCTCTCTGCTCGGCAGGGAGCCTGCTTCCTCTTCTCTCTCTACCTGCCTCTCTGCCTGCTTGTGATCTCTCTCTGTCAAATAGGTGGATAAAATCTTTAAAAAAAAAAAAAAAAAGAGATACTATTGATTTGGCCACTACTGATGCTTGTACCTGCTGGAATATTTTAAAGAGCCTTATGAAAAACATCTCAAAACTGCCTATCCATGGGATAAAAGGAGGAGGCCATTAATTTATTATCTTCAGTCTCCCATTGATGAAAGGTGGCCTCATTAGTGTTAACCCCCTCCAGGCTGGATAATTGTGAGCTCTGAGTAGGTTCCCACACTTTGGCATCAGAAACGCCCCAGGACAAGAAGCAAGAAGTAGCTATGGGCCAAGGACAGACACTGTCAAATTATACCTCTGTGAGGCTAGCCAAAGGCTGTCTGGAACCTGTTGCCACAATAGTGGTTGGATAAGAGGTAGGGCTGAGAGGGTGTAAAAAAGAGGAACAAAAGGAGTATCTGATGCATAGCATTTATCCTGATTATAATTATTCATCATTTGTAGGAGCAGTTAATATAAGTCTCCCCTGCCCCAGGCTACAAGCTCTGTAAGAACAGGAATTGTGTGTGTCTGGATTACTTCTATCCTTGTGTCCTAGCACAGTGCCTGGAACACTGTAGGCATTCACTGAAACTATAGGAAGTGAATGGACAGATGGATGGATGTCACAAAATGAAGAAAAAGGTAAGCCAATTGCCAGACCCATCATTTCAAAAAGAAAGTGTCCAATAACAAACTCAAAATCAGCTCAGCCTCCCCAGGTATGGGACCAAATCCTCTAGGACTCCCTAGGTTCCTGAACACTTGAGGTGTTCGGTTAGGAACAGGCTAGGTAAGAAGAAATACACTACCTAGTGCTTGGTTTGGAGAATACCTAAGGGGAGGTGTCCCTTCCTGCTGCATTCCTGAGTGTATTTGATGTGGTTCAGGAGGACCTACAGGAGTTCTCATTCAGACATAGTTTCTATGGAAGAACCCTTGGATATCTGGAAGTCAGTTCCTGAGGTTTCCTCAGTCCTCCTGGATCAGTTTAGTACAGACCAGGCCCCACGAATGGGCCATGGATCTATGGTGCATAAAGTGGCCACCTGATCTGACTTGAATCTCAAGTCAGAACAGTCTCAGAGAGTACTCGCCAATTCAGGACAGAGAGCAGAATCGGGTGTACTCCATGGCTCACAAGTGGCCACTCCATCGAGTAACACTACTTGGGGTGCCTCTTTCTTGTGTCTCTCTTCTTATACTGGTGGATTTATTGCCCTTTGTCTATTGAAATTATATGAAAAAATTTCGGGATAGGATCGTGTCAACCTCCATGTTTCAATCAACTCTAATACTTATGGAGGCTGAATAATAAAGATGACTAACTATTCAATACCTTCATAAAACATTTTAACCACAAAAGAAAATGTTCCAATTTCTTTCCCATGTTGATCAGGCAACACACAATCCCCTGCTTTTATCTTGGTGTAACCCAGTATGAGAACCTGTCTGATTAAGGCCATGTGTCCATCTTGCAGAGTTAAGGGCATTTATAGGAAAGAATATATTTTAACATCCATTGTACAAATGCTATTAAGACTATTACCCTGAAATGACATTTCCCGTCACTTGGCTGGGATTTGTCTGTTTTTGACAGATCTGCTTCCCTTTTAAAATGCTATATAGACTTGTAACTTCAGTAGACCTCCAAGAGCAAATATATCTGAGGGTTTTTATAATTTAGTCCCAGGAATATTTTTTAGAAATGAGAAGAGCTTATTTGTAATGTGCTAGGAGCTCTCTCTCTCTGACTGACTTGCCAATTCACTGAGTCAGGTCAAAAATTTTGGCAGCCTCCTCTACTTGGACTGACATCACCTATGGTAATTGACCAGCAAAACTGACATCTCTGGACTTATTCCATTCACTTAGGATCTCCTGCAGGAGCCACTGAGAACCTAGGTCTGGTTTACAAGAATGACATATTGTGTCCCTTGATGATGGCAGGTACAGCTAGTCCTTTAAAGCAGTCACACCTGGCATTCAAGTATCTGTAGGCTTTCAGGCAATCTAACAGCTCACTTGCCTAAGCTAGAGGCTCTCAGATGGGAACTGTATGACTTGCATATGTTAGTGTTTTTGTCATACACTAATAATAAAAATAAAAATTAATAATAATGGGGCACCTGGGTGACTCAGTTGGCTAAGTGTCTGACTCTTGATTTCAGTCAAGTCATGATCGCAGAGTCATGGGAGAGGGTCCCGTGTTGGGCTCCATGCTCAGCTGGGGTGGGGGGTGTCTGCTTGAGATCTTCTCTCTCCCTTTCCCTCTGCACCCACCTCAAATAAATAAATAAATAAATTGTACAAATGAAATAATGAAGTAATGAAAACGGTAAACAAATAACCCAACTAACAATGGGCAGAAGACCCATAGATGGTCAACGCTAAGCGACATATGAAAAAGATGCTCAACAGCACTCAAGATCAGGGAAATGCAAATCAAAAGTACAATAAAATGCCACTTCACACTTGTCAGAATGGCTAAAATCAAAAACACAAGAAATAATAAGTGTTGACAAGGATATAGAAAAAAGGGATGCACTGTTGGTAGGAATGCAAAACAATATGGAGGTTCTTCAAAAAATTAAAGACAGAATGTCCCTACAATCCAGTAATTGCATTACTGGGTATTTACCCCCAAATACAAAAACATTAATTCAGAGGGATACATGCACCCCTCTGTTTACTGCAGCATCGTTTACAATATTCAAACTATAGAAGCAGCCCAGTGTCCGTCGATAGATGAATGAGTAAAGAAGATGTGGTGCATATACACAACGGAGTATTATTCAGCCATAAAAAAAGAATGAAATCTTGCCATTTACAACAACAGGGATAGAGCTACAGAGTATTACGCCAAGTGAAACAAATTAGAGAAAGACAAATACCATGTGATGTCACTCATATGTGGGATTTAAGAAATGAAACAAATGAACAAAGGAAAAAAAACAAGAGAGATTGAGAGACAAGCCAAGAAACAGACTCTTATCTACAGAGAACAAACTAATGGTCACCAGAGGGGAGGTGGGGGCAGTGCATGGACGAAATAGGTGATGCGGATTAAAGAGTACACTTATCATGATGAAAATAAAATAAAATAAGACAATAAACAACAATAACAATAATAAAGAGGGCAAGAGAAACCTTTCGGATGTGCTGGCTCTGCTGATGGCCTGGATTGCAGTGATGGTTCCACAGGTGTAGAGTTATCTCCAAACTCACTATTTCATACATTAAGTGTGTGCAGCTTTTTCTATGTCAACCATCCCTCTATAAAGTGGTTTAAAAAATAAATGTAAATTAAATGAGTTGTCATTACTTTAGAATTAGGAATTTCCCATAAAAATTCACATGTTTGGCTTCATTGGGAAAATCTGACACCCCTGGACCTGATATTGGCACACGAATGGGGCTCGGTAGTGGCTGCCCTTGGGAAAGGAGTGGGCACTCCAGTGTGCAGACTGTCTACAGGAGGTGCCGATCAGCATCCCATTCAGTCTACTTCTTCTGCAAAATCCCTACCCAGCCCCTGTTGGCAGGGAATCCAGGTGGCCCTTGTCACCGGTAACTGTCTGCCCAATCCCTAAAAACATTCCACTACTTATAGCCCCCAAGTTTCAAAGATAAATGTGTCTAGATTTACAGTGCTGAATCCACCCAAACTAGATACCAATTCTAAATCTGTGTGCAGTCCTGGGGTGATAAGTTATGGCAAAGGGGAGTCCACACAGTAAAGACCCACCTTTACCGGTGGTCACCTTAGTAAAGAATGGCTTTTTCTTCACGTACACGTTGCATGAAAGCTCATCAACAAATTTACCTCCATGAAAGGAAATTCAGAATTTACACAGAAAATAAATTAGTATATGTTCACTCATTTATTACATACACACACACACACAGAGCACCACTGTGGGCTTAGCAATATTCTAGGCACTGATCTGTTTAAACTATGACTTATATTCAATAGCATGGGAGATAATCAAATGAAGAAAAGTGGATCATAAATTCATAAGTATATTAGGATTGTGTCTCTGCATGTGTGGTTTCTGATAGTTTCTATAAAGTTAGTGACAGAGGAAGCAAATATTTACACATATACTTAAAATGTATTAGCATACATTTCCATGATATATGTTAATATCCTTTATAGTATATGGACTTACTGGAGAATTTATTTATATAAAATAGATTTATTTGTATATTGTAGGCTCATTTATATAAAGATTTTGAAGCCTAATGATTATCTGTATTTAAACAAATTTTTCTCTTCTACAATGAACCTAAATATGCCTTCAAGTCATTTTAAAAGATTATTTATAAAGATTATCTCAGCTTCAAGAAAGACAAAAGTACTGAAGTTTAAAGAAGTATCCTAAGAACACAATCTGGGTATGCTATTTGTCCCTAGGTCAGTTACCTGTGGCAAATGGGACAAGTCTTTTACTTGGAGTAGGAAGGGCAGGGATTTAGATACAGGTGCTGGGATAAGCCAAGGATGTAGTAGGGGTCAGGGATGGGCAGAAAATACTCCAGGTGTTGAAAAAAGTGCACCTTGTAGATAAACCATGATTTCAGACCATTTCAGCGGGGACAAATAGAAGTTATTCCAATAGCACACTTGAATCCAAGGGGATCTAGCACAGAGGAATTGGCTGTGGCAAATACTATGAGTGGCACCAGGGAACAGCCAAGTGGGAGGGAATTCAAAGCATTCATTATGCATGGTCTGTGTGCCAAGTACTAAAGGATGCAATATTATTATGCATCACAGGGAGGAAACTGAGGCTCAGAGAGGGAAAGGAAACCAGTATTTTGTTGAACACGGCACTGTACCATCCCGGACATGATGAAAACTGCCCAAGGTCACACAAGTAGTGAGTAGGAGAGTTGAAATTCAAATCCAGCTTTTCTGAGTTCATGGCCAGGGTTCATAAAACTCGCCTTGACCACTCTGCTTCTACCTCCACATCTTGAAGCTTCTTCTCAGGAATCCACTCAAGCTGGGATTCATGGAGTGTCTCTGAAGCTGCTCTTTGATGAGGCAGGCGCTGGCACAGTCTCTCAGAACCCTTTCCCGAGAGCAGCATCGACACACAGGCGCAGATGCCATTTTCATCCATGTCAGAGAAGCAGGAGCTACCCACTATTATATGATACTGGCTGGCTCTGATTGCTAACTATTTATTGAATGAAAAGATGAACCAATAATAGGAGGACATCAGTACTTGTTTCAAAAGAAATGGTATCGGTGAACAGGTGAATTTAAGATGAGAAAGGGAAGGCACACATTCCTTGTTAAATGAATACCTCTGTGTTTATCATGTAGCTCTCATTATTAGCAGGCGTGGCAGGAGCACCATTCTGGGGATGGTCAGGCCAGTGGACATGTTCTGGCTGCAGGAAAGTGGATGTTTAAGGCATGTTTCCTGTCTCTAAAAGGTTTATATTCTAGCTGAGAAAATACAGCACAGTTAGAAAAAAAGGTACATGGCGACAAAGGGCCCAGATGGAGAGTGTCAAATGAGCTCAGGGAAGGGAACTTGGTCTTTGTTGGGAAATACCCTTCTACATCCCAAACCTGGCTCCGTAGGCTGATGGAGGCCTAGAACTGTCCAACCAATTCCTAAATAAGCCTTTATTGGCCTGACATGTTATACTATATGGTGATGATGTCATTAAGCAAGCCTTTCTTGATTAAGTAATAACAAAAACCAAATTCTGCTTTGACTTCAGTTTTTTATATTCACTTTTTCTTTCAAGTTTTTTGGAGGGAAGGATACCATGCTCTTTACCCATCCACCCATCCATCCATTCACCCATCCATCCATTCATCTATACATCCACCCATCCACCCATCCTTCTACAAACCCATCCCTTCACCCATCTGTCCATCTCTAATATATCAGACAGTGAGCTACATGAAGGGACTCTAAGACCTGGGAGGCAGTAACAGTAACCCTGCCTTCAGCACATGCTTTCCCAAGGAACAAGACTGCATCCACTTCTTTCCGAGTCTGCTTAGCAATCATATCTGGAATATGAATGCCTCCTAGAAAGAATGATAAGCTCTTTTGGTGGATTAACTATCACAGGCATGCATTACATCTGGTTCTCAAATGTTAATATGAATACAAATCATCTGGGGGCCATGTCAAAATGCATATTCTGACTTAGGTCTGGGATGGCCAGATTCTACAAATCTAATTAGCTCCAAGGAAATGCTCCAGGTCCTTGGACTACATTTTGATAGGCTAGGTTTGATAGTACATTACGATGACCTTGAGGACTTAGTAACACCAGAGTCCCTCTTCATAAATAGGAGGATAAATAGACTAGTATCAAATCCACTTCTTTCCTGCTTCAAGGAAACATCTTTACAGAAGGGCTTTAGGCTTTCACTGAGATCTCCCTTCTCTTTCCCCACACGTCCCCTTCCAAAAATTAAGAGTGTAGCCCAGTTGCTTTTCTATTTCCAAAGGGCATCTTCTATTCTCTCAATGGCAAGCTGTGGCTTCAGAAATCCACTGAGCATTAGAAGCACTTGAGAATAAGGAGAGGGGATCCAGAGCTAATTACCCTAAACCTACTGGGCTATGTTGCAGATCCACAGAGGCACCTACAATTAATTTAGATGGCTGCAAGCCATGGGACACCTAGCAGCTTGCGGTGATTAAGAATGAATTAGTAACCTGTCATTTAAAGGTCCCGGGGGAAAAAATGGGGACAGATGCCAGATATGTGTACATTACTTCCAGAGCTGGGCAATCATGAACATTCTCATTAATTTTCTGGCAATGCTTCTTTTTAACTTTTCTGATTCTAAGTGGCACTTGTCCTTTGGAGCCACACAGATGCAACCTTATTGATGCATTCACAAATAAGGAGAATTCCTTTCTTTCGAAGATCCAGAAATCTTCAGGTGTCATTCTTTCGTAGAAGGAAAGAAATTGGTAGTGACCTCCATGGTCTGATGTTGGTCACACATTTCAATTTTTAGTAAAAGATAATTTCATGGCAACACCTCATTAACATTTCTGTGTTTTCAGAATGAATGCTGTATAATACTTATAAACTCTGGATTGATATGCAGTTTCTAGTTCAATTGCAAAAGACCCAAGATAATTTTTTTGAGGGCCACAGAGTGCCAACAACTCTCCAGTCTCAGAATCTTTGAGAATTGTGCCCACTCTCCAAAATGCTTACAGATGTGACTCTTTATAGTAAAATCCTCTTCTTGCAGTATTTGGCATTTCCTTGGGACCATCACAGAATTATTCAGTGTGTTATATTTAATGAGGAAGATATAGGCGAGCACCACCATAATTAAAAACAAATCACATTTGGGTAGGACACTATAAGAATGTAAGTTCCCAGAGGCAAGAAAAATGGTTCACTGAAATCACTCCATACTAATACGCATGGTGGGGCTTTCAATATATATCGCCAGAAGACGTGTTTGGTTAGGGCACACTGGACTAGGATATGAATCATGGAATGCCACTCCAAGACTATTACAGAATGTGCATATGATATAAACCAGAAAAGGCTGCATTTTAACCTCTGTGACTCATGCATTACAGCTTGTGGCTTCCAGAGAAGGCTACGGATCAGGATGGCATCAGGCGCGGGCTGAACAAACTTGAAGCCAAGAGAAACAGAAGCCTGGGCTTCCCAGCAGAGACCATGATGCTCAGCATGTCCTATGTTACCTTAGATAGAATTATGTAACCTGTCAGCGGTAGGTACTCTGGGGAGAAGGCAGGCTGTACCTTTTTTTTCTTTTTTTCCTAGCATAAATATTTAAACTTCTCCATAACATCAGAGTCACAACTTATTTTCCTGGAATAAAATTCTAAAACAAATTGATAGCCAAACATTCTGGAATTTCTACATGCCAACAGGTTTGTTTCCATTACAGAACACTCTGAAGTTTTTGGGTCTCTCAATTTTTTTTTACCGTGACAATGCCTCCCAAGCCTCTAAGGTCATTGTCTCCGGGGCTCGGGTTCTTGGTCCACAAGGAAGGCACCAAGAGCATGCCGGGAATACCTATCATCTGAACTGTCCATTTGAAACCTGCCTCTAAGGGGGTGGTATAATTTTTTTTTTGGCTAGCATTTGCTTTTGAGCACTCTTTTACCTGGGTTTCTCAAAATCAGTTCCCTCTGAAGATACCATCTCTCTTTATGCCTCCTTATGACGAAGGTCTTTAATGGTAAGAGCCGAAAGCCAGCCTGAGAAGGAGACATCTGCCCATGAATTGTTGTCATCTTTATTCAATGACAGGGAAGATGATTTATAGTAGACAATTGTTTGATGGTTGCCCAACACTTGCCTCATCTTACTGTATTAGCTCCCCAATTTTTTGGCACGTCAATTATCTCCTCCCCATTAGATGCAGTCTGTGACAGGGCTCTCAAACTAGAGTCAGGCTATGTGACAGTTCACTCACAGAGGTCTTCAGGAGTTGTGCAAGAACCATAAGAAAGGTGGTTTTTCTCTTGCTTGGTGCACATGATTTCAGAAAGAACTTTCCACTTCAAAGGTGGAGTCTGGAACTGCTGGGGCTGCCACATGGAGGCTGGGGATGTGGGTAAACATACTACAGGGCAGAAAAGAAATGAGCACCCGTGACCTAGTCAGGGCCCCGCAGCAAACTGTGTTTAGAAGCAAATCTATCCCTGGATTTTGTTCTTTTGGAACCAATAACTCACTTTTTGGCTTAAAAGAATTTGGGTCAGGAATTCTACCATTTGTTACAGGAACCTAAAATGGTCAGATTTTCCTACCAAGTATTTAAAATTGTTCATCATTTGGTCATCTGCCATTTATACTGAAATTCCAGTGAGCTGTCCCAAGAAAGACAAAAGGAGAGCTAACATTTTGAATTTAAATATAATCCCTTCCTCTCATTTTTTCACAACTTTTTTTCTTTCCTTTCTCTCCTCACATGTTTTGTCAAGCTGAAGATGCAAATAAGCACTACAATGAGTTGGTTAGGTCTTCCCTGCTTTATTTTCTGTGTCTGAGTGTATTCCCTGGTGTGCTGCCAGGGATAAATCATAGATGATTTATCAATTTGATAAGTAAACAATGGTGAGTTGGTTGCATTGGTTTTCAATGGCACACTACTACTACTACTGGCTAGCATTTATTGAATCCTCTCTGTATGGCAAAAACCACGTGAAGTGCTTGACAGAAATGAACTCACTCTATCCTTCAACCTGTCTGGTAGGCAGTGCTGTGCTGGTAAACGAGCTCTTAGGAATGGGGAGGGAACCCGAACTTACAGAGCTCACCAGTTTCTGGGATATAAATACTGCCATCATGGCTGACGTTAAGCAGCCAAAGGTTTAACACTGGCTGGAAAAATTCTTGCATATTTAACAATCAGCCCTTGGGAACAGTCTGAAGGATTCCTGGAGGAACCTGAATCATGGAGAGACAATGCGGCTTACTCAGATCCAGTGCTTTGCAAACCCAGATTTGTCCTCCTCCAGAGCTCACACGCTCAATCTCTCTACTCCTTCCTAACCAAGAAGCAGGTTTTCACCATTTACTTGAGTAAAGCCTATGGGAATCCAAAGGCTCTTTGAATACCTTGACATACACAAGTGAAGGTAATTCAAATAAATAGCCTTTGCACTCAGATAAATTAGTGAGACTATTTATTTTTTATTCTTTTATTATTTTTTTTAAAAAGATTTTATTTATTTATTTGACAGACAGAGATCACAAGTAGACAGATGCAGGCAGAGAGAGAGAGACGAGGAAACAGGTTCCCTGCTGAGAGCCCAATGCGGGGCTCGATCCCAGGACCGTGGGATCATGACCTGAGCCGAAGGCAGAGGCTTTAACCCACTGAGCCACCCAGGCACCCCTAGTGAGACTATTTAAAGAGTACTTGCATTTTCCATATGTTATGGGTAAAGAGCAAGAATTTATATTAAATATGATACTTTTATCAACCTCTTTGATCGTTACTAAATTCTTCTGGCTACAGAATGTTTTGAAGATATCTATGTCTCGTCTGTCTGGCAATGCTGATGAAAAATGAACAAATTATTTAAAAAGAATGGAGCACCAATTAAGGGTGACCTATCAACATGTGTCAGCTCTAAACTCTGTCCTAATTCAAGTGTTGCCATGTTTCTTAATCAAGAAACAAACCTGTCCAGAAGTTTCCAGGAAATTTGTGTTTGGGTGTTGAGCCCATGAAACATATTGACTTATTATAACCATGGATTTAAAAACATTGTGTGTGTGTGTGTGTGTGTGTGTGTGTGTGTGTGTGTGCGTGCGTGCACGCGTGCGCATAAATACCAAATACCAAACTGCGGAAAATGAAGTAAATTAGAGCTGGTAAGATGTCATGCACAGTAATTTCCTTTCATTACCCATGCAGGCTTGCCTACAAAGTCTTTCTTGGCTCACAGGTAAAGGATTTTGCATATATTGTTTATTATTTCAATCTCAGCCTGAAAGCTGCAAGAAAGAAACACTGGTAAACAGCAGATAATCGACAACTTTGCACAGCAGAGCTGAGTTCACTAGGTAACAGGCATTAGGGCACTTTGGAAAATTCAGGCTTTATACAAATGTAAGGAATTGCTACTGAACAAAAAAAGTTCAAAGGTAAAATTTCTCAACAGCCCAATTTACACTCATTATGTTCAAGCTATAAATTTATAACAAAGTAGAAACTTCCCTAGCTAAAACACATAGAATAGAAAAGTTCATCACAAATGTGGTTCTGGGAACTACAGATTTCGTATCTCAAGCAGCATCATTTAGTTTTTAGGAAACTGGCTCCCCTCTCCATCCCCTAACAAAAATATTAAGGGGGAAAAAAGTCTCTACAGGGAATAAGATAGAATTCTTTATGTGACTATAATGTAAATTCTTGACTTGAAAGAAAAACCTTCTACCATGAAGAAGTCACTTTATTTAGGTAGTATAATCCTATTGAGATTAGACTTTAAAATAGTTCTTATCCGTTGAAGTTACATAATAAAATATTTATGGATGAAGTAATATGGTGTCTGAGATTTCCTTCAAAGTATCTGAAGTGGAGAAGGTGGCAGAGGGCATAGAGAAAATGAGATTTGGCCATGTGTTGATAACAGATTGAATCTGTGCTGATTAGATACGTGGAGTCTGTTTACTAGTCAAAGAATTTTTATGTGTTTGAAGCTTTGCATAATAAAAATCTAAGAAAAACTCGCCTCATATCAATATTTGAAAGATCATAGAACATTTCTAGGGCTGAATACAAGGATATGGGGGAAATTGATTGCCAAAATACCCATTATTATTGACCTTAATGACTGGTTTGTGTCCATTCTAGTCCAGTCCTCTCTCACGTTGCTGCCAGAATTTTATTTCTAAAACTTAAATTACTTCATGGAATTCTCTTGCTCAAAAGACCTCTTTGGAGACCCCATCACCTAAAGGACACAGTCAGTGATTCTTTCTTCTGTAACCCCACAGCACTTTGGTCTTATTCTCTCCTAGGAACCTCTTGTGTGGTATTGATCTCTGTCAGCTCCCTGCTTTTATCTCATGCAAGACTGTGAGATCCACAAGGACAGAGGACACATCTTTCTCTCTATTTTTAATACTTGGCACATTGTCCAGCATATGGTAAATGCTCAGTAAATTCTTGGTGAGTGGGATGAATGTGAGATACAGATTACGTAAAAGTAAATGTTCAGAACAACGGAACTAGAACAGGTAGTTGTAATGATGATTAGACAGTCGGTACTTTTTTTTTGCTCTAGCCTTTCTGTATAACACATGAAAACTACTTATAATCATGGCTTCGGCAGAAACAATACATACACAAGATACTTAAGTATCTTTTAATTGAAAAAAGGCAAGGGTGGGGTGCCTGGGTGGCTCAGTGGGTTAAAGCCTCTGCCTTCGGCTCAGGTCATGATCCCAGGATCCTGGGATCGAGCCCCGCATCGGGCTCTCTGCTCAGCAGGGAGCCTGCTTCCTCCTCTCTCTCTGCTTGCCTCTCTGCCTACTTGTGATCTCTCTCTCTCTCTGTCAAATAAATAAATAAATAAAATCTTTAAAAAAAAAAAAAGGCAAGGGTGAATAAAATGCATAGAATTTCTTAGCTGTTTTTAGATATACAGACCTAAAGAAAATAGACCCATGAGGAATATACTATCTTCAACAAATAGTATCCTGGTAATACTGTCAGTACAAGATTGTCATGCTTTAGTGTCTAATCATAATCACAAAAAATCATAATCAACTTGTGTGCTTTCCCATAGGCAACAAAAGAAAGAAATGGATTAACTGGACTTCATCAAAATTAAAAATTTTTATTCATTAAAGGACACTATCAAGGGAGTGGAAAGACAACTCAGAGGATGGGAGAAACTATTGGCAAATCATATGTCTTTTTTCTTTAGATCTTATTTAATTTCTTTGAGGGAGAGAGAGAGGGAGTGCATGCACACAAGCGGAGTGAGGGGCAGAGAGGGAGGGAAGAGGAGAGAATCTCAAGCAGACTCCCCACTGAGCATGGAGCCAGACACAGGGCTTGATCTTAACCCTGAGATCATGATAAGCCAAAACCAAGAGTTGAGCACTTAAACAACTGAGCCACCCAGGCACCCCTCCAAATCATATTTTTGACAAGGGTTCAGTATGTAATGCAAAATGAAAGGAACTTAAACAATTCAACAATGGAAAGGTAGACAGCTTAATTAGAAAATGCAATATCTACCTACAGTGGAATATTATTCAGCCATTAAAAAGAAATGAAATTCTGATATAGGCTATCACATGGATGAACCTTTAGGACATCATGCTATGTGAAACAAACAGGACACAAAAGAACAAACATTGTATATGATTCTACTTGAAGGAGGGAGCTAGAACAGCCAGACTAGAAGAGTCAAATTCATAGATATGGAAAGTAGAATGGTGGTTACCAGGTCCTACGGGGTGTGGGGAGTTGTTGCTTAATGGGGACTGAGTTTCAGTTGGGGATGATAAGTTTTGGAGATGGGAGATAGCGATGATTGCGCAACAATGGGAAAGTACTTAACGCCGCTGAACTGTACACTTTAAAATAGTGAACCTCATGTTATATATATTTTCTACAATTAAACAAAAAGGATGGAAAAAAGAAAAAAATTGAGGACAGGACCAGAATATACTTTTCTCCAAAGAAAATATACAAATGGCTAGCAAGCGCATGAAAAGATGTTCAATGTCATTAGTCATTGGAGAAATGCAAAATCTAAACAATGTAATAGCACTCCACACCCACTAAGATGGCTACAGTGAGGAGCCCAGAACATAAAAAGTATTGATGAGGATGTGGAAAAATCAGAGTATGCCTATGTTGCTATGTAACATAGCACAACCAGTGTGCACAGAAGTTGGGCAGTTCCTCCATAAGATAATACAGAACCACCATGTGACCCAGTAATTCCCTTTTAAGGTATCTATCCAAAAAAATTGTAAAGAAGTATTCAAACAGAAGCTTGTACACAAATGTTTATAGAGACACTGTTCACAATAACCAAATGAGGAAAAAATTCAAGTGTCTATCAACGAATGACTGAATAAAAAACATGGTATGGGGCCCCTGGGTGGCTCAGTGGGTTAAGCCTCTGCCTTCGGCTCAGGTCATGGTCTCAGGGACCTGGAATCGAGCCCCACGTCGGGATTTCTGCTCAGCTAGAGAGCCTGCTTCCCCCGCCCCCGTCTGCCTCTCTGCCTGCTTGTGATCTCTGTCTGCCAAATAAATAAATAAAATCTTTAAAAAAAACCCAACATGGTATATCATACCGCAGATCATTATTCAGCCATAAAAAGGAACAAAGTTAATGCTACAACATAGATGAGCATACAGAACATGGTGAGTAAAAAAGCCAGATACACAAGGTCACACATATGTTTCTGTTTATAAGCTACATCCAGAAGAGTCAAATCCATAGAAACAGAAAGTAGATTAGTGATTGTCAGGGGTGGAGGAGAGGGAAGGATGTGGAGTGTCTGCTTAATGGATTTGGGCTTGCCCTCGGAGGTGATGAAAATGTTTTGGAACCAGATAACTGTGAAACACATCACTGCGAATGTACTAAATGCTACCGCATTTGTAGTTGAAAATGGTTAAAGGGGGGAAAGTTTATGTATATTTTACAAAAATAAAAAATTATGCTTCCCACGTCCAACTTCCAGAGGTTCTAGTGTGGGGGTCCTGGTACATATTCTAACAAGTACCCCAGTGATCTGATGCAGGTGGTTTTGGGAAAAGTACTTCGAAGAACATTGATATTCTGTTCTACAGATATTTAAATAACTTCCACAATAAAAGCCTCCTACCACATAATTTAGTAAGGAAAATGTCTCAGAGGCATTGCACATTACCCTTCTAAAGTTCCTACTTTCTAAGATGAAAAATTGTTAACAACTTTAAATGATACTTCTCCAGGGCCTGGTTATATAACCATGTGTACAGTCTCCCTACTCAAAACTTATTCCTATGACCTCTGGAGTCACAGTCCCGTTAATTGATCAAGGCTCATCTCCCCATGCCCCTGAAGGATGCACATGTTTCTGCATCCTAACAAAGGATCTCCTTTGACTTCTGCTCAAATCCATACATAGTCAAGAACCTCGAAAATCTGGTGGGTGTTTTCTTTCTCAACTTCTCTCTGCCTTCCACCTCCCACCTCTATCCTGATTTAATCCCTAGAACAACCTTAGGAGATATGTACTATTTTTATTCCATTCTACTATGAAGAAAATGAATCTTAGAGTGAGTGGTTGGGTGATTTGTTCAGAATCATACAACCAGTAACAGTTAAAGTTAAAAAAAAAAAATCAAACATAATCTCTAGATCTCAAGTGTGGTGAGGGTATAAGTTCCATGACAATAGAAACTTTGTGCCTTGAATTAAAAAAAAAAATAATAATGAGTACTGTTCTTTTCCCTGAATCCAGAAGAACACCTCAGTCAATGCTCAATGAAAATTCACAATCAAAACAGCATATAAATGATAGACAAATCTTTGAGAATATAGGAAATCTAAGAAAGAAAATCCAAGTTCAAGAATCTTGATCCGTACAGAGATATAACAGTTTGCAAATTAGTAAAGTCACCCTGATTTGGAGGTCTGCCGCCATTTTGTCCCAATTTTGTCCCAATTTTGTTAGGAAGCTACGGGAAACTTGTCCATGATCACTTAGAAACCGCTGGTTTAAGATACTTCACATCTATATTACTGACAGAGATTCTAAGAGCTCAGAAGGAAGGACTCCAAACTGGATTTCTTTTACTAGAGAGTTACTCTGAAATGGGAGATAGTAGCTTTTGTAGTGTTTACCTTAACATATCAGCCTAAGAAATACATATCTTTGAGTGTTGTGATTTCATAAACTTCCTCTTTCATTTTTGTTTCAATGTAAATGCTTGGTATTTTAAAATTTGCTCTGATGAGACATTTAGAACCATAGCTGGCAAGATAAAATTTTTACTTTTGAATCATTCTCCTTTAAATTTTATTCTATTGGCAGCAAAGCAATGATTTGGTTCATTTACTTATAGAATTTTTTTTTTTAAGATTTTTTATTTATTTATTTGACAGAGAGAGATCACAAGTAGACGGAGAGGCAGGCAGAGAGAGAGAGAGAGAGGGAAGCAGGCTTCTTGCTGAGCAGAGAGCCGGATGCGGGACTCGATCCCAGGACCCTGAGATCATGACCTGAGCCGAAGGCAGCGGCTTAACCCACTGAGCCACCCAGGCGCCCCTACTTATAGAATTTATAATTAATTACCTATCCTAAAAAACTAAAAATTAAATACTCAAACTATTTGCGCCCTATCGTCTAAGAGATAAAATGGAATGATGAGTATCAGGATGAATAACAAAACAGAAAATGAGCTTAGTTTCCTGGACTATAATATCTAATTTGCAAAATTTCTTTGGCTTGCATCACCTTATGTAAGCTGTTCTATTGAATTTTCACTGAGCCTCTACTCTGAGCCAGGCATTGTGCTAGATGATAGACACACAAAGACAAAGCAGAGTGTTCCCTACCATGATGGTCTCATAGCTTCATACGGCAATGTTTTGCTATATCTAGCAGATCTCAAAGCCCCTGGAGCAAAACCTCATCTCAGATGTTTCAGAATCCTCTAAAATATGGCTCAAAATGAAAAAAATCTCTACTTCCCAAATTTCTCTCACTACACGCCAACATTTTCCTTCTTTCTGGCCTGACAACTGGAACATGGATTCCAAGAATAAGACAGGAAGTATGTTACACGCCAGCAAAGCTGCAAGCCCGCCTCGTCTTTGCTTCAATTTTCCACCCCCTCCCCCCACCACTGGTCTTTCCTCTTCTCTTATCACCCTGAAACTCCAACTGAAGCACCCGAGTTGAACCCAGACTTTAAAGAGAATTCTAATTAAGAAACAAAACAAAACAAAAACAACGTTGTTCTAACTATTGTCACTGATCTCAATGAAGCCCTCAGGACAGAACTGAAAGGCTCCGGGACACTCCTTTGGGAGGGTCAGCATGTAATGTGCATTTTCTGTTGCAGTGTTCCAAGCAAATATTTTTCTTGCTAGTCACTGGAACAGCTGGTTAGGGATTTCCCTATTTTGTTAGAGTGAATTGATTTGGCAAGAAAAAGATGAATCTTTTCAATTCCCTCTCTCCTCCCCTTTCACTCCACTGCTTCCTCTCCCACCTTCCCCACACAGTTGGCTGTACTTCAGGAAAGGTAAGAAGCTACTAACTGTAGTTATTCATCTGCAAATGACTCAGATGGCCGGGTTTTTTTTTTTTTTTTCCTGTGTTTCTTACCACCAAGTAAGGAGATTTAATGGGGGGAAAAAATCCAATGTTACTGGCTACACACTCAATGCCTCTGCCCTCCTAAGACAACCACATTCCATTCCAGAACTTAATTCCCCAAAAGGAGGTCAGATTGGCTATACAGATGGTATGTGCCCCACCTTCAATTTGTTCTTCCACCCCTCACCCCACCCAAAGTTCTTAATGATAGCCATATTTTTCCAATGCTAACCCTTCATTCTTTCTTTCATTCAACAAATAGTTAAGAATCCACTATGTGCCAGGTATAGTGATGAGAATTACAATAGTGAGAAAGAAGGGACAGGGGGTTACAGTCTGTTGGGGAAGAAGGACATCAGTCAAAGTGTAACACAAATAAGAGCATACACTGAGGTGTGTGTTGAGGAGAAACACAGTATTTGTGATGGTCTGCAGAAAAGAGTCAGACCTGGACAGAGGCGAGGGGAGCAGTTCAAATCAAGAGAGCTGAGGGGGCACCTGGGTGGCTCAGTGGGTTAAAGCCTCTGCCTTTGGCTCAGGTCAGGATCCCAGGGTCCTGGGATGGAGTCCCTCACCCCGCTTTTTGCTCAGCAGGGAGCCTGCTTCCCTTCTTCTCTCTCTGCCTGCCTCTCTGCCTACTTGTGATCTCTGTGAAATAACTAAATAAAATCTCTTACAAAAAGAAGTAGTAAGTGAATTCAGCCAGGTCTCAGGATACAAGATGAGGGTATATAATTAGTCAATTGTATTTCTACACAATAGCAGTGAACAATCTGAAAAAAATTAAGAAAACAATTTCATTTACAGTATCATCAAAAAGAATAAAACACTTAGGAATAAATTTAATTTAAAAATTGTAACACACATTGAAAACTATACATGTTGAAAAAAATTAAAGAAGACCTAAGTAAATGAAAAGGCATTCCATTTTCATAAATTGGAAGATTTAATTTTGGCAATACTCACCAAACTGATTTACAGATTCAGCCCAATCCCTATTAATGCCCAGATGATTTCTTTCCAGAAATTGACAAGCCGATCCTAAGATTCATATGGAAATTCAACAAACTCAGAATACCCAAAATAATTTTTAAAAGTTGAACAATAGAAAAAGAAAAAGAAAAAAACCAATCTAGACAGACTTTATACCCTCTACAAAAATTAGCTCAAAATGGATCACAGACCTAAATTTAAAATGCAGAAGTATAAAATTCCTGAAAGATAACATTGGAGATAATCTTGGGGATGGCAATGACTATTTAGACACAACATCAAAGGGATGATCCATGAAAGAAATAACTGATAAGTTGAACATCCTTAAAATTAAAAAGTTCTCCTCGTGAAGGCCATTGTCAAGAAAATGATCAAATAAGCCACAGATTGGAAGAATATACTGGCAAAAGATGGGCCTGATAAAGGACTGTCATTTATAATATACGGAGAACTCTTAAAATTCAACAATAGAAAAAAAATGAACAGCTCAATTGAAAACTGGGCAAACAACCTGAACAGACACATCACTGAAGAAGATTTACAGATAAAAGCATAGGAAAAGATGCTCAACATCACAAGTCATTCAGAAATTGCAAATAAAACCAACCATGAGCTGCTATTGCACACCTATTAGAATGGCCAAAATCCAAAACACTGACATCAGCAAATGTTGCCAGGATGTGCAGCAGCAGAAATTCTCTTTCACTGCTGGTGGGAACCTAAAATGTGGCAGCCACAGTGGAACACAGTTTGGCACTTTCTTACAAAGCTAAGCATACTCCTACCATATGATCTAACGATCACACTCCTTGGTATTTACCCAAATGAGTTGAAAGCACATCTATACAAAAACCTGCACATGAATGTTTATAGCAGCTTCATTTATAATCATCCAAACTTAGAAGCAACCAAGACGTCCTTTGGTAAATGAATGGAAAAATAAACTTAGGCACACACAGACAATGGAATATCATTCAGCCTGACATGAGCTATCAAGCCATGGAGGGACAAGGAGGAAGGCTAAATATATTGAACTAAGTGAAAGAAACCAATCTGAAAAGTCTATGTACTATATGATTTCAACTATATGACAGTTTGGAAAAGGCAAAAACTATAAAGCCAGGAAAAAGATCAGTCATTGCCAGGGGTTGGGGGGAGGGAGGGATTAGTAAGTGGAGCACAGAGCATTTTTAGGGCAGTGAAACTCTTCTGTATGATAACATGATAGATATATGTCATTATACATTTATCTACATCAATAGAACATACACTAACAGTGAACCTTCATGTAAACTACCGTTCTGGTCCTTAGGTGATAATAATGTTTCAATGTAGATTCATCAACTGTAACAGTGTACCATTCTGGTGTGGGATGGTGTTAGTTAGGGAGGCTGTGCATAGGTGGGGACAAAAAGTATAAACAAACTCTCTGTGAACTTAAAACTGCTCTAAAAAATGAGGTCGATTATTTATTTATTTATTTATTTATTTAAAAAGATTTTATTTATTTATTTGACAGAGAGAGAGATCACAAACAGGTAGAGAGGCAGGCAGAGAGAGAGGGGGAAGCAGGCTCCCTGCTGAGCCTAGAGCCCAATGCGGGGCTTGATCCCAGGAGCCTGAGATCACAACCTGAGCCACCCAGGCGCCCCTCCCCCCCTTTCATTTTAAAGAACTTAAAAAATTTATTTCCTAGAGAGAGTGAGAGAGCAAGTGAGAAAGTGAGCATAAGAGGGAGGAGTGTTGGGGGAAGAGGAAGAAACAGACTTCCTACTGAGCAGGGAGTCCTTTGTAAGGTTCAATATGGTGCTCGTTCCTAGGACCCCAGGATCATGACCTGAGCCAAAGGCAAATGCTTAACTGACTGAGCCACCCAGGCGCCCCTACAAGGTCTGTTTAAAAACAAAAAATAAAAAACCCACCCACATAAATAAGAAACACCATTCTGGGGGTGCCTGGGTGGCTCAGTGGGTTAAAGCCTCTGCCTTTGTTCAGGTCATGATCCCAGGGTCCTGGGATCAAGCCCCACATTGGGCTCTCTGCTCAGCGGGAAGCCTGCTTCCTCCTCTCTCTCTGCTGGCCTCTCTGCCTACTTGTGATCTGTCTGTTGAATGAATAAAATCTTTAAAAAAAAAAGAAAAGAAAAGAAACACCATTATGTATCTAAGTCCACCATGCATTCTCCCTAATACTGCTAGGCTGGTTTCTGAATGATAAAAACTAGAAACTAAAATATTTTCCAAAACGCTTTTTAAATATGGGCAAAGATTTGAAAGAACATTTCTTCAAAGATGATACCCAAAAAGGCCATAGACACATGGTAAAACCTCAACATCATTACTCACAAAGGAAAGCAAGTCAAAACCATAAGATACCACTTCACATCTACTAGGATGATAAAAACTTTAAAAACCTAAAAACCTAAGAAGGTAGATAATAGTAAGTGTTGACAAAGATGTACAGAAATTAGAACCCTCTTATCTTGCTGGTGTAATTTTTAAATGGGTCAGTCCCTTTGGAAAACAGATTGGTACCTCCTCAAATAATAAAACATATTGTTACTATATAACCTAAAAATTGCTCTCCAGAGAGGAAGGAAGGAAGGAAGGGAGGGAGAAGAGAGCTTATGTCCACATAAAGACATGTACATAAATGTTCACAGCGACATCATTGATAGAGGACAAAAAATGAAAATAGCCACATGTCTATCATCTGATGAATGGATAAACAATGTGTGGTGTAGCTACACAATGGAATATAATTTGGCCATAAAAGGAATGAAGCACTGACACGGCTCTAACATCGATGACCCTTGGAGACATCGTGCTAAATGAAAGAAGCCAGACACAGAAGAAAGTCACCATCATATAATCACATATCATGTGATTCCGTGTCTATGAAATGTGGCAAATTCAAGAGGGACAGAAAGTAGATTAGTGGCTGCTTAGATCTGGGGTGGTGGGTTTGTGATGGAAGACGAAAATGTGCGAAAATTGTGCTGATGGTTGCGCATATCTGTGGATATACTAAAAGCCACTGTACCGTATACTTGAAGGGATGAATTTTATGTAAATCATATCTCATTTTTTTTTTTAAGTGGGGTTATAAAGGTAGGCATATACCAGACCTTTCTAGGCCCTGGCAGCTGCAGAGGTCCTGGGCGTCCCTGCCTCAGCCAAGAGATGACAGAATAGGTTCAAAATGTCCTTTCAGCATCCCGAGGGTTGGAAGAGAAAACCAAACCATCCAGAATATCTAAACTGCACAGTCCATGTGTGGGAACAGCTGGGTTTCCACTGCCTGTGGATGAACAGACCACCGCCCTGGCCTTGCCCGGAAGCGGGCTCTGTGTTTCCTCTCAAGGCTCACCCTGGGCCAGCCAGTATGACACTCAGCTGAACGACCATCCCCGGGGCCCATGCCCTCTGTGGGGGAGTACCTGACATGTGCTTCTTGTTTTATCTGGGTTCTTGTTCCTCTGCCCCACTCATCAGTTTTTATGACTCGCCAGACTCGCCAGAAAGTGTAACCTTTTGGGTCACGCGAATGACATTGCTCCCAAGCTGCAGGGGAGCCCTTTGCCCAGCTGCTCTCTGCCCCACTTCCTGTGGTGGTGGATATTGATTTTTCTCACGACAAAGCAAGTATTTGCCCATTCCGGAAGGCTGAGAATTTAAATCCCCAGTTTTCGGGGAAGGATTATGACACTGACGACCCCCTGTAGGTAGGATGTGAGAGAAGGAAAAGCTGAATAAAGTGACTGCTGTGTGGGGAGAGGAGAGACTGTGATATTTATACAGACCTGACAGGTATTCAAAGCAGGAGAGGTAGAAAGGTTTTAAAAAGCAAAAGCAAGCATATCAGATTGTCCTCCCAGGAAGAAGCTAGGGTCTAGGTTCTTCTTCTTCAAAAAATGACCAGCCATCAAGACCTTACTCACTCTCCAACCACCCAGCACTGTTGGGACTGAGTACTGAGCACTGATGGTCAAAGCCATCATTGATAGGGGTCCAGTGACAAAACCCTTCCTCTCTTCAGTTGTGTTGTGGACTGGGAAATGGCGGCATACGTGGAGGGAGTGGGTTGAAGCGTGTGGTTCAGGAAAATGTAACCAGCTAGTAGCCTTTGAAATGAACTCATCTCCAGCCATCTGAACTGTATGAACAAGTCCCTGCAGGCAGACTGGCACGGGGTGTGTTCCCCGCATGCCCCCACCCTCACTGACGCGCCTCCCTGGTTGTGCAAGGGGCTGGCAGAGTTGCCTCACCCATGCAGGACACCAGGCGACGCACGTCTGCAAACTGGGTTCTCTCTCGACCCACCTGGGAGCGCCGATGCTGCTGTTCCTCCTCACACTTCCCTCCTATCGGTCTCACCTCAGCTGACAGAGGTACAGGGCTGGGCCCTGAGGAAAGGAGGCTGCAAGGGAAACTGAAAACAGGGGGAGTGGTGCTGATTTATGGAGACGAGGACACACGAGGCATGACTTCAGGCAGGGCCCAGAGGCGCTGTGTGAACACAGCCTAGAGGAGAAGGATGGTGGCCTGGGAAAGGGCGTGAACCTGGGCCCAAGGCCCTAGAAGTGTCATTTGGTGAACATGACATTTATTGACTGAGTTCAAGAGGATGTTCCTTTTTTAAAAGAGGGAATTTGTAGGTCTCACAAACTGGGCAGAAATATCTGGAGACAATTATCTCGATGTGTCTCATTTGGTGAATGGGCCCAAGGTCACCAACATTTGGTGAGACTGAGCAGGAGGTCAGGCAGTGTGCTAAACAGAGAGGCCACCCTGATGGCCACACATCAGGCTCTCACAAAATCCCAGCGTCCTACTCAGACTCTGAGCCTCTAGCCTCAGGAAATATCATTTATGCAACTCATGTAAATGTAACATGAAACTGTTTTTATCCAACCTTTTATTTATTTTTTTAAGGCAACTTTTCCGTAAATCAAACCACCCTAGGAAATAAATCCCATAAATACGGCTGGATACTAGCCAAAGGCCCTCCGGTAGATCAGTTCCCTACCATCAACCTGCCCTTTCCCAGAAAGAACTTCAGGCTCTCTTTGAAGCACAAAGAAAACCCAGGCAGGGCTTGGCTTTGTTCATGTGACACTGTGATTCCCCTAAAGTGTACTCTCTTTGCCATTGGGTTGTACTGAGGTAAAGCTGAGAGCCGTACATGCTGTCTAACCCAAGCATCTGGCAGACACAGAAGAGACAGACACAGTTCGTGTTCATAAAAGACAGCCGTTTCCAAACTGTTCCAGGGGAACATTCTTCAGAGTGACCTAATAGCAGTGTTTCAGCCCTCAAAGGGCTTAATAACATTTACAACATTTACTGCAAGCCTAATAAGAGCCAGGCAGCACGCCAGGCACTGGGTTGACAAATATTTACAAAATGAGGTTGAGTGGGCCTGGAGATAACCTAGGGCTAAGCTCTGTCTTCTTACTGCTGTCACCGTTAGATAGCTAATTGTGATTTTTAGAACAAAAACCAATGGATGATAGAGTCTACAAAAATATGGACTATGAAAATATCAATGATGTTGATATTTCCATCTGGAAGACTCAGAAGTAAAAACTTCCTAGAGATGTTTGCTTCAAGATTAAAGGTTAAGGCTGAAGAAAATAATAAAATCTGTAACTTCAGTTATGGTGTCCAGTTGTTTTTTAGAAGCAGTCAATAAGGATTTACTGAATATACACGAAGGTTCTGGAATGATTTACAGAAGCTCGGGAAGTAGTTAGAGGTATTCTCTGCTGTTATGGGCCTGAAGTCATGGTGAAGGGTACCACACACACACACACACACACACTCCAGCAGTCCAATAGATCTTGTAATCCCTGAATGGTACGTAGGAAGTAACAGTACAGAAAACAATAGAGGAATTGCAGGAATGAAGACAGCAGGTGTCTTCATGGAGAGCTTCATGTAGGAGTAAAAAAAATTAACAATGTGCTTGGTAAAACGGCAAGATTCCTTGGAGCAGAGAGGAAGAGAGAAGTTATTCCAGACAGTAGTAGAGGGATGGCCAGGCATAAAAGGCAAGAAGGGAAAAAGCGGGTCCAAAGAACTGTGACTTTTGTAGAGTAGCTCTGGCAAAGAGGGTAGAAAGGCAGAGCATGGCTCCTATGCCTAGAAAAGTCACTTGAGCAAAGACTAAGAGCATCAGGGGTCACTTATGTTTACATATCTTATTACCCGTGACCTTAACATTGATTTCTTCATTAAGGTGGGATCTGCCAGGCTTCTACGCTATAGAATAAGACAGATCAATAAATATCTTGAGGAAGATGCAACACACTTTTAAGTTTAATCTCCATTATTAACATTTTCCCATAACTAAGTCTACGTGATCAATGAAACAATAAGCCGAACCCTGATTTGCAGCATTTGCTGGTTTCTGCAGTGCAAACAATCCTACCACGGCAACATGAAGCTTCCAGCGTGACCCCACGAAAGGGAAGATGGTGTTGGGAAGAGATGTCCAGCAGCACGAGGCTGCATGGTGCGCCTGCCGTCCCCTGGGAGCAGACAGAACAGTAATACCTCAGGAAATAATTAGAACCTGCTTGAGTTTAGTATTCATTACCTTTGTTTGGAATCTAATCTATGCAATTGCAAGTTTACACAACTTAATTTTTCAGAGTGGCTTCGTTTAACAATGGCCTCACCAAATTGCTGAAAACCTAACAGTTGGCTCTTCCTGAGCCGGTAGGTGGGGATCCGGGCATGGCAGTCTGTACCCAGGGGGCCCACCCAATGCATCGTGTCGCAAAGCTGGGAGTAAGCAGTTAAATCTCTCTGAGATCCTGTGGTCTGGCATTTGTTCCAGTCACAGGAAATGTGCACTTTAGCTAGAGGAAAGAGTGAAATGGACTGTGTGCGTTCTTTGTTATGAGGTGTGGCTGCCGGATGCCTCAGCCAGGAGGGATGCCTCAGACGATCTGTGCCGAAATGTGGCGGCTAGGAAGCCAAACCCTCAGTTAGACACCTGTTGCTTGCTTGGAGAGAAAGGTCAGTTCTTTTTCTCACCCATAAGGGTGGAGCGATTGCTAATGAGTGTGTAAGAAATACACAGATACAGACACAGGGACCAGATTGATAAAATGCCTGGTCCCATATCTCAGCTCTTTGGGCATGTGTGTGTAAATAAAAAATATATATATATATAAATTTATATAAATATATTTTATAGAATTTATATATTAAAATATCAATATATGTGTGTGTGCATTTGTATTTCACACTTCTGTAGCGGCTTTTTTTAAAAAAAGGGTTTATTTATTTAAGAGAGAGAGCATGCAAGGGGAGGGGCAGGGGGAGAAGGAGAGAGAGAATCTCAAGCAGATGCCCTGCTGAGTATAGGGACCGATGTGGGTCTCGACCCCAGGACCCTGAGATCATGACTTGAGTGGAAATCAAGCATCAGACGCTCCAGCAACTGCGCTACCCACATGCCCCCGTAGCACTTGTCAAATGGGAGGAACTTTGCTCTGTGCACTAAAGCATATTAACTCTAATTGTCATAATCTCAAAAGGCAGGTAGGTGTTATTATTGTTGGTGTTGTCATTGCTACTCTTTTCTTTAGGGCTGTGTAAAATAACATTGAAAAGTTAAATGACTTGTCCAAGGCCAAAAAAACTAATAAGAAGTATAGAATCCTTGGGATTTAAGCCCAAGGAATTTGGTACCAAAATTAATGTGCTTTCAGACAGTCTGAAGTGTTAGTTTTCTTTCCCAGTTAGAGGAAAGGCATGAAAAGAAATACAAAACACCACGTTCCTCCATCTGTGGGCTGTTCCACTGGTGTGTCCCACGAGACACACTGTTAACATCTGTGTGTCTCAAAAAGAATGACCTGTGCTTGTTACAGTCAGTTTCTGAATATGAGAGGAGGGATGGGTGCTTGTGGAATGGGAGAGCCCTCACCACCAAGTTAAAAGAGGAGAAAGCAACACTTTTCGCCCTGAAAGTTCTGCAGAGCCCTTCCTGGCAAGTGGGCATCAAGAGCAGTGAGGGTGTTGACTTCACACAACTTCTTGGTTACTCCCCCACTGACTGACTAGCTCTTCTGGAAGGTCCCCGTGCACTGACATGATCCCATTCTGCTCTGCTAGAAAAAAATCATAGTATATCAGAACTATCTCATGATTTCTTTTATGTTTTCAAAGTTAGGAAAAGCAGATTATCAGGGCCAGTGATTTCTAAACTTTCTAAATTTTTTTTTTGAAGCAAGAAATTTTTCATTTTCCCCAAATGCAATCTTACACAGACACTCAATATATAAAAGAGGGGGGAAAAAAAGGTGAGGTAGCTGGTTGTAGCTAGGTAGGGGACCTTGGTGCTCTGCCTTTTGGGCCCTTTTTAGTGGCTTTTGAGAAATCTCCTGAAATGCGGGGTTTGGGGGATACAGATCGAAAGTTACAGATCTGGCTAAAACTCCTCATCTTAGCTGAGGGCTTGAGAAACAGAAAGATAAAGTGATTTTCCCAAAGCCACACAGCAGACAGAGCTGAGAATCTCCCAGTTTCTGGTGCTCCTCGTGGTTTGTGTATTGCGTCATGGTATCAATAATGTGACTTTGGAGCTTTCTGGGGACCAGCTGGAGAGACACAACACTGGCGTCTGGAAGCCTCAAAGGCACTCTCACCTCGCAGCTGGTGCTCCACTGGCCAAAGTGGTGCTCCACTGCCCTGCCCAGCAGGGCACAGGCCAGAGGGCCTGGCAACTGACCAGTGGGCCTGCCCCCGAGACTTGACAAAAGGTTCCCTCGCCATTTGCAGAACAGATGCTGAGACAGAGGGATCATATTTTACTGTAATGGAAGCTGCTTTAATGGATGCCTCACCCATCTGTCTTCTCTACGGTAGAGCAGCAGCCCTCCCTCTTTATCAGGCTGGAAGGTACCATTTTCTTTATTGTCAGGAACATAAAATACACAGGGACATTTGAATGGGCATCTTTGGAATGCACAGAGAGTAGCTTCTCAGCACAAAGCAACTGTTAAATATTTTGTAGGGTTTTCATAATTCATGAAACCTGTTATTCCATGAAGATTTTTCTAGATACCCCATCTTCTGTAGGCTGCAGAGAAAAGAGAGAGAGCTACTTTCCTCAAGGGTCCGCCTATCTAATCTATTTGCCTCATTTACCCAAATATTTACATAGGGCTATCTCTTGATGACTAACTTTCCTGTAGTGACCTGTTTCCTGCCCCAACTCTGGAGGTTTTGGAACAAGCTGTTTAGCTATTTCAGGCCCTGGTTTATCAATTCATGTGAAGGACTGGTCTGCATGTTGTCATAAGGAATACAGAGTTGATGTTTACAAACCGTGGTGATGTTCTCAGATGAAAGATGTTCAGTGAATATAAAAATACTCCTCTGTGATGATTAATGCATGGTCTTTGCCAATGAGACTATTTAAATGATGGGACAGTGGCTACTATTTTAATCATATAGAGAGCCTCATTGAAGCCTCAAAGCACTTTTCTGACACTCAATCATGGCAAATGTTACTTAACCCAGGGAAGGTGAAGCACAGTAATGCATGTGCTTTATCCATGGGCAGGGGTTCAGTTTTACTGTGGAAAAGTTCTCAGGGTTGCCTCTCTTCCAGAACATTCTCCAGATTCATTCACCTTGTCCCTCTTGCCAGGCATTTTGTAAAATATCCTGAGCCGAGACATCTTCCCTGGACAATGATTGCAAAGCTCACAGGAAATCCATTAAGTCTTTATGGAGGTCCTGGAAATAGAGAGATAAGAGACATAATCCATGTTCTCGAAAGCCTTATAAATGCCCTGGGAGAGGAAGGGCAGCGAGCGAGTGGTGAGCTGAGTGCTGCGACAGCCGTGCATACAGAAGGAGAGTATGCAGGTGAAGAATGAAAGGAGTGTAGGGACGATATAAGAAGCCATGCTTTGTTAGTTGGCAAATGTGCTTTGTTTGTGAATCTTAATTTGGGATCCCTCAGACATGGTAGCTGGGGCAAAGATTTGAGATTTATTGGGAGGCTTATTCAGAAGATGAAGAGAGCACCATAAGGTGACAGGGAAGGAAAAGCAGTCATCACCATGGGCAACCAGAGCTTATTTCTGGGGAACCACGCACCTCAGAGGCGTCCCTGCAAGGAGGAGGGGAGCTGGAAAATTCGTGTCTGGAAAATTGGCTATGGATGGGGCCCTACTTCTGGAGGACAGTCATTCCCTGACATTTCTTGCCTATGTCATGGGGGACAAAGTAAGCTCCAGATATTAGAGGATGTCTTCAAATAAAGAAGTGCTAGCAGTTGGAAGTCCTGTGTGTTTAGGGATAAGAGTGAGGGCGGCAAGCAAGACAGAGTGACTGCTCTACCTTTTGAAGAAAATCACTGCTTGAGTGCAAAGTTCTCATTCTCTAGTGTGTCTCTTTGACTGTCTTGTTATAGACTGCTATTTATCAATTTCAGTTATAGATGACAGTCCCTATGAAGAGCAGGGACAAGGCTGGGGGAGGACCAATGTATGGCTTACTACTCATACTTATGCAGAAGACACAGCTCACTCCTCTTGTCCTGCAGGTCTCAGAAAAGACGTCTCCTCCTTAGCTTTCTTCTTGACCCCTCCTGTGTCCTCCATAGAACTCTGAGCTCACCCCTCTCACGGCACTTATAACATCCACTTGCACCTTTGTATTTACTCAACCATCTTTGAAAGACTCAGCTTTCTGAAGGCAGAATCTGTGCCTGTCAGAGAACATTGCAAGTGATGCATGTGATCTCCTCTTAAAAGGACAAACATAGGGGTGCCTGGGTGGCTCAGTCAGTCAAGCATCTGCCTTCAGCTCAGGTCATGATCCCAGGGTCCGGGCTCCCTGCTCAGTGGGCAGTCTGCTTCTCCCTTTGCGCCTCTCCCTCTCTCTCCCCTTTTTTACTCTCCCTTTCTCTCTCCCTCAAATAAATGGATAAGATCTTTTAAAGAAAAGAATAAAAATAATAAATCTTTTCTATTTTATGATGTTCCTTTTAAAGCAAGCATATGAGAGTGTGTGTGAATGTGTGCCATACTCCAGAAGAAGAGTAAGATGAGCCGAAATTAAGGAGGTCAGTGATTGTGATGCGAGGAGCACAGGAGAGGGCAGAAGCGGGGAGATCCACCAGGATAATACATTCTTGGGATTAAAATTAAGCAGCAGGAAGTGTAACATCATGTGAAGGGAGAAGACTCTTTAAAAACGAGCCTGAGGGGACGCCTGGGTGGCTCAGTTGGTTAAGCGACTGCCTTCGGCTCAGGTCATGATCCTGGAGTCCTGGGATCAAGTCCCACATCGGGCTCCCTGCTCAGCAGGGAGTCTGCTTCTCCCTCTGACCCTCCCACTTCTCATGCTCATTCTCTCTCTCACACTCTCTCTCTCAAATAAATAAATAAAATCTTAAGAAAAAAAAACAAAATGAGCCTGAGGAGGGCACATGGTGTAATGAGCACTGGGTGTTATATACAACTGATGAATCACCAAAGTGCCCTCTGAAATGAATAATACAGTATATGTTAATTAACCGATTTTAGATAAATAAATAAATAAATAAAACATTAAAAAATAAAATTAAAAACAAAAACAAAAACAAGCCTGAGAGGAACGCCATGCTGTTTTCCAGTGGCTGCACCAGCTTGCATTCCCATAAATGGTACACAAGGAGGGTTCCTCTTTCTCCCCATCTTCATCAACATTTATCGTGCTTTTGATTTTTGCCATTCTGACAGGCGTGAGGCGACAGCGCATTGTGGTTTTGATCTGCATCTCCCTGACGGTGAGTGATGCTGAGCATCTTTTCACCTGTTGTATCATTACATTGTACACCTGAAGCTAATGTAACACTATGTTAACTGTACTGGAATTAAAATGAAAGAAAAATAGCTAGAAAGTCATTTCCTTAAGGTACTTAAGGTAAAAAATTTTTTTTCTTTTTTTTTTTTAGTTTGTATTTATTTATTTGAGAGAGAGCGAGCAAGAGAGAGCACAAGTCAAGTGAGGAGCAGGGGAGAGAGAGAAGCAGACTCTCCACTGAGCAGAGAGCCCGATGCGGGGCTCGATCCCCGGACTCTGGGATCATGACCTGAGCCAAAGGCAGAACAGACTGAGCCACCCAGGTGCCTGGAAAAAAAAAAAGAATTTTAACTCACTTTTATCAACTCTGCTTTTAAATTTAGGTAGTTGGGGCATCTGGGTGACACGGTTAAGTGTCCAGCTCTTGGTTATGGCTTGGGTTGTGATCTCAGAGTCATGAGGTTGAGCGCTACATCAGGCTCCCCACTCAGCATGGAGTCTGCTTGGGATTCTCTCTCTCCCTCTGTCCCTTCTGCTCATCCTGTCTCTCTCTCTCTGAAACAAATAAATAAGTCTTTAAAAATAAATAAATACATTTAGGTAGTCAAATAGCTTGAATGAGCATATTTTGTATTTAAATGCCTTTTACATTTTTTCTGATTATGAATTTTTGCAACCTTACGGCAGAAAATTTTTTAAAATACAGAGAGGTTTCAAAATTATAGCCCTAATTCCCTGAGATAATTATTGTTTACACTGTGTTGTATTTCTGTATAATTTTTATCCAACACAGATCACATCTATAACTTACATTTTGGAAAATGAGAAGCATACAAGAATTTGCATGTCATCTGTGCACAGGTGCCATGCTAATCTTCCTGTATTGTTGCAATCTGGGTACAAATGTTGCTGAAATATTGTACATAAAATTTTATATTACATGTTGCATTTTCAATTTCTACTATATTTTAACTTTGCCCACAGCAGGATTTCTTTTCGGCTGAGTCCTTCAGGCCAAATCTAATTTTCTCTAATTGCTGGAGGAATTTCTGACATAGAAAGTATTTTCAATCCAGGGGGAGGGGCAAGCATTCTCTTTCCAAATCCCCAAAGGGGTACACTTGTGAAAATTTGTCAAACTTATATATTTAGGAAGATGCTAAGGTGTGGATGCATGTAACTGGTTTTTAAATTCATGCTCCATTTCCTAGAGCACTTTTTAAAAATGTAGAAGGGAAAACAGTCATTCTCATTATGGTGCCGCTACTCCCAAAAGATCATGCTATATGATTTTATAACATCAATATGACGGCCAGGAACCTAAACGACAAAGCTAATTCAAAAATGTGAAGTCGGGGCTCCTGGGTGGCTCAGTTATTAAGCATCAGCCTTCGGCTCAGGTCATGATCCAGAGTCCTAGGATCAAGCTCCACATCAGGCTCCCTGCTCGCAGGAAGCCTGTTTCTCCCTCTCCTACTCCCCCTGCTTGTGTTCCCTCTCTCTCTGCTCTCTGTCTCTTTCTGTCAAATAAATAAAGAAAATCTGAAAGAAAGAAAGAAAGAAAGAAAGAAAGAAAGAAAGAAAGAAAGAAAGAAAGAAAGAAAGAAGGAAAAAGGAAGGAAGGAAGAAAGAGAAAGGAAGGAAGGAAGGAAGGAAGGAAGGAAGGAAGAAAGAAAGAAAGAAAGACAGACAGACAGACATGAAAGCCCGGCTGCAGAGGCTACGTTTAAATTGGTCACCATTTTGTTCTTTCACCCTGTCCCTGCTCTCCGGATTTATGTCTTCACATTAAAAATAGCCACATGTAAAACTTGCTAAAAATGATATTGTTTGCATGTCATTCATAACCTAAAATTTTGAGGTTAAGCCAAGATTATTTTCTGGCATTTAGAAATAAGACATTTAAATATAAATCCATTTTTGATTTGATGAGTGGTCTTGGATAAATCAGTGTGAGGTGTGTTTAAGCCACTTTTAAAATCCTGCTGAAGAACAAATCTAAGGAACAACTAAACTAAGAACATGATTTTTTCACTCTGTATTTCCACGGATGAGTCATGTAAATGACCTTTAATCCTAGTACATTGAAAATGATTACTACAGTTAAAAACACTCATTCTACACTCCATAATTTCAATTGCGTGCTAAATGAGTTCTCTGCACCACTCAGAGAAAAGTCTACATACATAAATGGGCTTAAACCAGATGGGACCAAAAATATAATTTATCCAGAGATAAGCCCTTATGGTAAATAAATATCACTTCTGCTCTTCACAAACTGGTCTTGGTAAGTTAAAGGAAAGTAGGGGAAAAGAACTTTCAAATAGTTCTTTTCATTTCACAATGTATAATAAGCTTCCCATGTGCCAGTTACAATGCCAAGAGCCTGGGAAGGAAGGTAGGTCTCTATGTTGGACTAGCTCATCCCTGAGTGAAGGAGTCTCAGTGTTTTCTATAGAAGAGATGTGAGACTTAGACCCAAGATATATTCCAGGGGAAAAAAAGGAAAGGATGGGGCCACGGCTGGGATTTGTGTCTACAAAGTCCACAGAGCAACTCATTGAACTTGGCATCCCTGGGAGACTAATCCATCATATCACGGCATCTCTTTAGTGAAAATTTATAATTTCAAAACAGTTGGCCTCTGCGAGGCTCTTTTTGCCTCCTCCTCCTTCTTTCCCTTTTGGCTGAGCTTAAGACCTACTTCTTGGCTGGGGAACTTGAATTTAAGTTTCTTAACCTGCCCACCTCTATCAACAAATCAATGTTTGTCTTCCAAATTCTTTTCTAAATTTAAATAAAAATGACAGCAGTCCTTGTTTTTAAGGCTATATACTCTCTATTGGAAGATAAATTACATAAATATGTAAATGTCCCCTGAAGATTCAAATGCATTGTGCTTCATTTCTGAGGCATATCAGTATGATTATTAAAAGAACATTCAAGTGACCCTTCCTTCAAATTATGCACTCCAATCTTTTTTTAAAATTTTTAAATTAATTTTTTAATTTTTTTATAAACATATAGTGTATTTTTATCCCCAGGGATACAGGTCTGTGAATCGCCAGGTTTACACATTTCACAGCACTCACCATAGCACATACCCTCTCCAGTGTCCATAACCCCACCACCCTCTCCCGAACCCCACTCCCCTCAGCAACCGTCAGCCTGTTTTGTGAGATTGAGTCTTTTATGGTTTGTCTCCCTCCCGATCCCATCTTCTTTCATTTTTTCTTTTCCTACCCCCCAAGCCCCCCACATTGCATCTCCACTTCCTCATATCAGGGAGATCATATAATAGTTGTCTTTCTCCGATTGGCTTATTTCGCTAAGCAGAATACCCTCTAGTTCCATCCATGTCATCACAAATGGCAAGATTTCATTTCTTTTAGTGGCTGCATAGTATTCCATTGTATATATATACCACATCTTCTTTATCCATTCATCTGTTGATGGACATCTAGGTTCTTTCCATAGTTTGGCTATTGTGGACATGGCTGCTATAAACATTCGGGTATGCACTCCAATCTTATTTTATTTTTATTTATTTTTTTTTAAAGATTTTATTTATTTATTTGACAGAGAAAGATCACAAGCGGGCAGAGAGGCAGGCAGAGAGAGAGGAGGAAGCAGGCTCCCTGCTGAGCAGCGAGCCCGACGCGGGGCTCGATCCCAGGACCCTGAGATCATGACCTGAGCCGAAGGCAGCGGCTTAACCCACTGAGCCACCCAGGCGCCCCTCCAATCTTATTTTAGCTCTTACATTCTATTATAGTAAATGTACTCACTTTACTATGAATTGTACATAATATAGATACTGTGCCTCATGATTCTACTTTAGTACATTAATGTATGTCCTTTTGTGATGTCAGTTTTTAAAATCAACCTTTTTGTGCTCTAGCTTACATATGGTAAAATGCACCTATATAAGTATACACTTCCATCAGAAGTCCACTCAGTGTACAGAACATTTGCATTACCTCAAAAAGTTCCCGCCACTCTCTTTGTAATGCTCCTCACCCCCCAGCCACAGATTACCACTAATCTCCTTTCTGTTACTATAGATCAGATTTATCTCTTTTGGCATTGTAAAGTATGCATGTTTTTGTTCATTTTTTTTTTTTTTGATCAACCTAATACTTTTGAGATTTATCTATCTGGTTGCATAAATGAATAGTCCATTCCTTTTAAGTCCTGGATTTAATTCCATTTATGGATCTAGCACACTTTGTATATTCATTTACCTCTTGGTGGGCATTTGGATTGTTTCCAGTTTTTGGACATTAAGAATCAAGCTGGGGCGCCTGGGTGGCTCAGTGGGTTAGGCCGCTGCCTTCGGCTCGGGTCGTGATCTCGGGGTCCTGGGATCGAGTCCCGCGTCGGGCTCTCTGCTCAGCAGGAAGCCTGCTTCCCTCTCTCTCTCTCTCTGCCTGCCTCTCCGTCTACTTGTGATCTCTCTCTGTCAAAAAAAAAAAAAAAAGAATCAAGCTGCTGTGAATGTTCATATATAAATATTTGTGCAGACTTATATTTTCATTTATATTGAGTAAAATAGCTAAGAGTGGGGTTGGGTCATAGGGTATATTTGATTAACTTCAGAAGAAACTGCTTCTTTCCCAAGGTGGTCACACGAGTTTACATTCCCATCAGCTGTGTATGAGAGTGCTCACTCCATATCTTGCCTAATTTCAGCCATTCCAGTGGGTGTACGGTGGCATTTCATTGTAGAATATAATTTGTACCTTGCCAATGACCAATGAGGTTAAAATGTTTAAATGTGTTTCTTTGATGAAGTACTGTGTCAAATCTCTTGTTAATTTTTAAATTAGGTTGTCTTTTTTATTATTTAGTGATAAAACTTCTTCATACATCTGAAGACAGATCCTTTCACAGACATTGGTATTGTGAATATTTTTTTCCCCATTTTGTGCTTTGCCTTTTCATTTCCTTAATGCTGTCTTTTGAAGAGCAGGAGTTTTGGACAATACCTTTCCTTAGAACCTGGCAGGCTTATCTGTTTAAAAGTAAGCTTTGCTAATGACTACAGTGAATATCTCTTAAAGTGTAATACCAAGGGAAATCATGTTGCCTATTCCACAGTGACTGATAATGTGTCTGAGGCAGAGAGTCCCAGGGATTATCAAGCATAAGATTCACCAGGGATATATCTCTCCAAATTCTGTGCTACCAGGAGCTTCTGCCTCAGTGTCCATCTTCATTTCTTTCCTTTCTTCCCAACACTTCTCCACAGGAAGTCTTCCCCATTTCACAGAATGAATCAGCAGGGCACAAACACTATTTTGTCACAGTGTAAGGGTCACCATGACCTCCTTGTTGCACTGGGAAAGTAATATGAAAGTTGAGACTGCTCTAGATTTCAGGAGTGGAAATCTCTGGTATATTGATTTAGAAAACTCAAGCCTCTCTTTGGCTCTCAAAATTGGAACCCCATGAGTTTGTCTTCTCTTCTAAGAAAACTAGTGGCCTGTGTTTCATTCACTTCCTGTAGAAAATATTTGTTAAAATGTACCATATGCCACACATTGTGTCAGAAAAGAAATATCTAGTGTACCACTTATCAAATCTTTTAGTTTATTCTTATGGAACAATGAGCCATCTTGACAATAGGAATCTTCTTCATTCTCCTGTGCTCAGTGCTTGGCATAGGTATTTATTAATGTAGTTAATGTATGAATGATTGTACACACCCATGCATGAATGAAGTGTCAGAGAAAGCTGCCTTGCCTTAGTTTTTTAATTTTAATTTTAATTTTAATTAATTAATTTATTTATTTATAGATTTTTATTTATTTATTTGACAGAGAGAGAGACAAAACACAAGTAGGCAGAGAGGCAGGTGGGGGCGGGGGAGAGCAGGCCAGAGAGCCCTAATCGGGGCTCTGTCCTGGAACCCTGAGATCATGACCTGAGCTGAAGGCAGAGGCTTAACCCACTGAGCCACCCAGGCACCCCAGTTTCCTGTGTTTTCTATGAGGCCAAGGTTTTCTCTAATGGGAAAGCTATAAGCAAATAGCTACGGCCATTCAAGGGAAAACCACACTATGGTAGCAGTGAAGCAATCCAGCTCTCCCAGTAACATCCTAGCTAGGAAGTCAGTCACAACTCAGAGTAGGGCTTCTACCATTTTTTTTTTCCCTAATGGTTAAAATTTTCCAAAGTGGGAGAAAATACATGGGACCTCAGAAATGAGAAGGGTCACAAGGAAGTTAGTTTCTTCTTAGATTATATCAGAGATAAGATAAATAAGAAGATTGGGAGGGAGACAAACCATAAGTGACTCTTAATCTCACAAAACAAACTGAGGGTTGATGGGGGGAGGGGGGTTGGGAGAGGGGGGGTGGGGTTATGGATATTGGGGAGGGTATGTGCTATGGTGAGTGCTGTGAAGTGTGTAAACCTGGCGATTCGCAGACCTGTACCCCTGGGGATAAAAATATATGTTTATAAAAAATAAAAAATTAAAAAAAAAACAATTAAAAAAAAAGATAAATAAGAAGAAAACTATCACTACAACACGTGATATTTAGTACAGTTTATAAAAGAGGTTCGTATATATTTTCTTATTGGATCCTTAAAATACTCCTGGCAGGTAGCCACAAGGAGTGTCAGTACATTTCCCCATTATATAGAGTTGGAAGTGAGGTTCAGAGAATGAAAGTGTCTTGCCCAAGATTTTACAGCTACTTAATAATGAAGTGGACTAGTTGGATTCTAATATTCTTTTTTGCTGCCCTTGGAGGATGACCCCCTTACATGATGGGGTGCCATGGATGGTATATCTAAGTGTACATTTCTCTTTTCCTCTTGATTTTCAAATAAAATCCCTTTTTTTGTGCCATGAGAGGAGGTAAATTATCCTTACTATAGTGTATCTTTATGGTACACTCTGAACAGTATTAAAGAAAGCTCAACTTTTAAAACAAAGCTTTGATACAAAGCTTCACTTAATTCCATAGGAATGAGCCCCTAGGAAATCATGACCCTGTGAACCCTCAAATTCTTTTTTCTCTATAAACCCTATTTTATAAGAAATTAACTGGAACATGCAGAGAGGCTTTTTTTCTTTTACACAGATGAAACTTCCTTAATTGTTTTTATGTTCCAGTTGTCCAAGAGGAACTCCTTAGCTGAGGCACATTGGAAATTTCATTGCCTTGGTATGCTCCGAAGGACAATGGCGCTTGATAGGTATAGACAGGAACTTGGGAGGAAAGACCACAGAGATATTCATCACCTTTGTTCAACCCTCCAAGGAACAAGGTGAGGCAGTGCTATCTGTGAGCTATCACATCAGGACATACTGGAAAACCCTCTTGTATTTGGAGAATGATCTTCAATGGCAAGCATGGCTGTGGGCGGCCATGACTGCTGTAATAGGATTCCATTGTCAGGCCATTGTTTTGCAGAAGGTAAAGTGCAAAGAAGGGAAAGGAAAATTCAAGGACAGAGGCTGTGTCATTGGACAAAATCTGAGAGTCTATCTTCCCTGCCAACAATTGAGAGCTATGACCAAGAAAAATACAATTTAATCTCTCTTTCTCCAATAGCTATATTTCTGCATTTTTATTGGTGTCTATAATAGCTGCACGAAAGAGAAACACTCTCTTTATTAATGCTTCATTAAGAATTTTTATATTTATGTGACAATCTATATATTCTTTGCTCAGAATTGAGTACTTTAGAGCTTTGATTCCAGCTGGTCGGGATTGGAAAACTCATTAATACTGTTAGAATGACTGACAGCAAACTCCTCAGGGGAGAGATATGGTCTTATATGTATGGAAACAGTCAAACTGGATGGGTCAACTTTTATAAATAAACCATTGGAATATGTAATTTAAAGGGAGGAGTACATCAGTTACAGATTGTTTCCTTAACCGTCCCTGTTATTTCCCAGTTTCGAATTTTAGGCATTTTTCATGACAAAAATAATAATTAAAAGTATGCAACAAAGCTCATCATTCAGTACTTTATAACACAACATCTATCTGTTATGACAAAGGGAATTATAAATGACATTACAATTTGGAGGCAAAATTACAAGATCCTTTATAGTTAAGGCAATTGAGAGCCATTTTCACCAAGTTCTAAATTTAAGTCACCATCTCTCAGTTCCGACTGGCATCAAGTTAAAACGGACAAGGAATTGTTTCCAGTGGAGAAGATTAAAATGCAATTATAAATACATCTATCTTCCTTTGCCCAGGGACTCTCCATCCCATAATACCATTTGCATAATGGGTTAGTTTGTTTGTTCCCTTTTAAATGTTAAATTTGGAACATTTTATTCTAAGTGCCATCAAAAAATAAACACATGAAGTTCTAAGCCCACAGCTTTTCCTATCTATCTGAGACTAAGAATATGTCCATTTTGTCTGTATTTAAGGAAGCACAAGCACTTTCTTATTTTTTTACACACTTAAGATGACAAGGATCTGAAGAGTTATGAATACAGACAAATGGAAGTTAGTATTTCACCTCATTCTCAAAGACACACACACACACACACACACACACACACACACACACACTCACTCACTCACTCTGCTTCTACTTGAAGGTGTCTGGAGGCTCCAGTTTGTACATTGGCTTCTGATTGCCCTACTCCTTTCCCATCTCTGATTCTTTTCTTCCTGAGCTATATTCTCGAGTAGACACTTGAATCGGTGCATGCCGACACTCTTTCCTCCTACGGGTCCCCCATGTAAATGGGCCGTGTGTCTAACTGCCTGGATAGCAAAGAGTTAACCTAAAATCCAGTCCCTGCAAATGGAGACTCTATTATTCAGCTCAAGTGGAACATGTTTTCTTTTTTAAAGAGGGTATCTTGGGATGCATAACAGCAGAGTCTAGTCCTTAGAGGAGGGACTCCATGGCACAAAGTTGACCAGTGGTCAAACTTTTGGCAGGAGGAGAAACTTCCATGTTCTCCCAGATGTGAGCACTTTCCCCTCTGCCCAGTCCGGCCTGGCTTAGAGCTAGGAGATGAAGTTAAGATGAACAGCAGCCAACGTGCCCTGACGTTTAGGAATGGTGATCAGTACAGTGACCTCCCAGAGGGTTAGAAAGTGCCACCCAGGAGTCCTTTGCATTGCAACAGTCACTACTTTGCAGCATCTCAGCCACTTGGTGCTTCAAACTCTGCTGGTCTAAAGCTTCTCACATTGGATTTGTGTTAACAACTGGCTTTTCCTCAAACTTCTCTGCCGAGGCTCTCAGTAAAGAGATTTTATGTCATTTAGTGGTAAAAATTCAGCCACCCTGATGGAATTTCTAAATTCGAGGAGGCAAGGGATGGGTCTCCTTGGAAACATCAGTAGCAACTCAGCTACTCTGTCTCCTGACAACGATCTCCCTGTGTCATTGGCTGCCTATTTCCAGCAGTTGGTGTCCTGGCTAGAACTGAACACTGAAGACCACACAGTAAGGAGGAGCAAATTTGTGATTAAGGTCAAGATGGGTGGTGGGAGGTAGGCCCAAGTGATAGTGGAGATTCTGTCCTACCAAGATCCTGTGTCCACAGAGCATGAATACCTCCATTCAGGGTTCCAACAGAGGGGGGGCCCAATTATTCTAGAAATGGGGGCACAACAGGGAGGTGGGGCCCAGCCATAGGGGGGCCCTGAGTGGCTCAGGGGTTTAGTATCTGACTCTTGATTTCGGCTCAAGTCATGATCTCAGGGTTGTGACATCCTTCCCCTACCTCAAGCGAGCACACGCGTGCGCATACACACACCCACATACACATGCTCTCTCTCTCTCTAAAAATTAAAAAAAAAATTTTTAAAAAGATGGAGAACAGAGACCCTGCTACTGGGCAAAGGGTTTGGTAGAGATAGGCAGGTCTGAGTAGCAGGAGACAAAGGTATGTCCCAGAACCAGTACTCCGAAATGGGACAAAGGCAGAGCTTATAAGAGCTTATAAGAGCTTATGTGGCTTATAAGAGTAGGAGTGGGGTAGAGTACCTTGGAATTTGGGAACAAGGTGAAAGCTTCATTATCAGAACTGAATTCAGACCACGGAATGAGGAGGAATGTGAGGTAAGGCTCTGTTCCCATCTGACAGCACAATCTAAGAAAAAGAGCCAAAGAGGCATTTTTCTAGGAGAGGAGGTAGGGACACCATCGTGGTTGAATCAGAGGGTCAGGGACCCAAGGTACACATGTAAACTGCTATTGGTTGATGAGAGAGAAGATAGATTAGGAAAAAAAAAGAAAAAAAGTAGTATCCACAAGAACCCTCCCCACATATTTTGCATCTCATATTGCTTCCTTTCTCTTCTTGCCATCATAGTCTTAATAACTGCCTTTATTAACAGTTTATCTTAAAAACTGTTGAGAGGGGGATGACTTCTGAAGAACGTGCTAGGGTGAAGAAGTGCTTTGAGCATGATCCCCCCTCTCTCTGCTCAGCTAGATCGTGCTTAGGTACTGGTCGCCTCCCGGGTTAGATGACAGGCGGAGACACGTTGGGGAGGGAGTCTAATGGCCCAGAGAGGATGAGCATGATGTTGTATCCCATACTGAGCACCTTCCATGGCCCAGGTATGAGGCAGGATACTTAACATATGTTATCTGATTTCATCCTGGCAAGGTAAGGATTATTCTTGTCACGTGCATAAATAAAGCCACTGAGGCTCAGAGAGGTTGTGTCACTTCTCTGATATCCCACTGCTGGCTCGTGCTGGCTCTCCCTCCACTATGGTAGCTGAGAAAGCTGAAATTGCTTGCTTCCAATGAGGATTACAGAGCGGAGAGGGGCGTCGGCTGGGGAAATGCCAGGGACCAGACGTGAATAAATGAGGAAGGCAGGGGATGAATAAAAGGGTGATAATAACATAGAACTTCAGATATGCCTGAACCCAGGTCAAAAACTGAGCTACTGTTTAACGGGATGATACCCAGACCTGACTCTGGGCCATTAGAAAAAGTCCTAATGATAGATGGGTGCTCCTTAGTTTAGAAATACAGATTCAGGAAGTAGCTGAGAACATTGATTGAATGGGTACCAGTTTTCTTGGAACATAATAACTTTCGCCCCTGCCTTTGCCAGCCAGATTTTACATTGTAAAGCCAAGCAGCCGTTACAAAGACCTGGCATAGGGTATTTAAAGTAGGTGTTTAGTATGTGACAGATTTGTGGATTTGGGCTGAGAAGAACGGCCAAAGGAATCAATTCCTCAGTATTCTCTGATGAGTAATTTATGTGGCATTTTCTCGAAAGAGGTAGCAGCCACCTAATATTCCTGCTGACAGAGACGGCTCCTCTCTTGGCAATCAGAATATGCAACCTGTTTTGTTTATTGGAACCAAACGTTTTTTTTAAAAGATTTTATTTATTTATTTGCCAGAGAGAGAGAGAGAGCACAAGCAGGGGGAAGAAGCAGGCAGAGGGAGAAGCAGGCTCCCTGCAGGGAGCCCAAATGGGGGGTCTCCATCCCAGGACCCTGGGATCCTGTCCTGAGCTGAAGGCAGAGGCTTAACTGACTGAGCCACCCAGGCATCCCGGAAACAACCTTTTAACCAAGACTGATCTCAGCAAAGAGTGGGTCAGGGTATTGTGTTCAGAGAAATGTGGGTGAGCTTGTTAAAATGCAGAGTCCCAGGCCCCCAGAATCAGGACATTCTTCAGGTGAAGAATGTCCTACACACAGATGGTCCTACAGGAACACTTTGAAAAAGTCTAGCAGAGATCCCCTTTGCACCAGCACCCACTGCATTTGTCAGAGCTGAACTGGTCAGTCCTAATTTTAAGAGTTAAATGTAGGCCTTCCCATCTGCCCATGAATGGGCATTTTTTCCAATGCATATCAGTGCCCAGTGCTGGGCAGGAACAGGTGGCCCTCAAGGGGCTCAGTGGTCAGCAATGCTGTGCCCATTCCCAGAGACACTGTGGCAGCCAAGAAAGGAGCCCTCTCTTGCCAACTACAGTCAGCTCACCACTGAGCCCCAATCTTTGCTTTTCTTTCATTCTGGCCACATGACCAGAAGGGGGGTTACGTTCCAGAAATAAGGGACGAAAGAGGGGACATACAGGCTGTCCTTTCTCCCAATTTTTCTCCCCACCATGGATACTGGAGTCTACCCATTTGTGCTACATCCTGAAGGCTTTAGTTCTTTTTACCCATCTTGAAAAAAAAATGAACTATCACATCAACTATCAGAAAGAGGTTGGGACTTCCTTGCTTAAGTCTGCTTTAAGGACAAGGAGTTGCTGAGACAGAAAATTCCCCAGTGGCAGGCTTGATGGATGATATGACATTGTCTCCTGGGGATCCAGTGATTTGCAGCAGCATTTCAGGCAATCCAAAATAAACCATCACTCTGCACAAGGAGTGACAAGCTTAATGTCTACACTCGTCATCATAATTCTGGTAGCAGAGCTTCCCAGACTCTAGGTTAACCCCTTTTACTTTGGCTGAAAAACCTGGAGCAGGAGCATGGGAGAGATCATAAGATAATTGTTCTTTGGAAGAGCACCTTTCATCTGACGATCTCTGAGTGCTTTATAAATATTAATTAAATTACAACAACACCTTAGTATGCCTAATTATTATCTGTCCACCACCCCCAGCTCCATAACAGCCCTTTAAAGATGAAGCACTTGAAGGATAGCCTGGCTAGACTTCAATGTCTGGGCTTATCATAGAGGCAAAACCCAAACCTCAATGTTCTTCATGTCTAGAACTCTGTTAAAGAGGACTAAAATGATTGAAAGGATCACATGATTCCCACACACTTAAACACTGTGAAGTACTACTACTAAACACATAAAATATGTATGTTGACTTTATCATTTAATTAGAAGAACTATTCTATTAATCTTAGTTTTTAACTAATCTTTTCCCTTCCAAGAAATCTAACTTCTTACTGTTTCCATGTGTCGACCTATGAAATAGTGACTTAACGGAGTTCCCTGATCTCTTACATTATTCTATCACCCTATCATAAGCGCTGATGGCTTATGAGGTGATGTGTTCTATGACCTACAAAAAGTATTCATCTGTCCCATTAATAATGGCATACCCTCACAATTTAAAATGTGTTATCCTCATATATCACCCAAACCTGAAGGATTTTCATGATCAAAGCTGTTACTCATATTATCAGAATCACCTTCCTCTTCATATTTCATATTAATTCATGGCCACTGCCTGTATGATACTCTTATTTGAGTCAGTCACAATCCCCCCGCTCCCTTTTTTTGAAAGCTGGTGCTACTACCACCACCAGAATTTATAAGTTAAAAAAAAAAACTGTAGTTAGAGACCAAATACTGTCAGTGATTCTAAAATCTGTCCCTGCCTCTCTTCTGTTTGAGGAACATCAGTTCCTCATTTAATATGTTTACCTGGAAACAGCTACCTGGAGGTAGGTTAAAAACCAGGTGGTGGGTATTAGAGAGGGCACGGATTGCATGGAGCACTGGGTGTGGTACAAAAACAATGAATACTGTTATGCTGAAAATAAATTAAAAAAAAAAGATTAAAAAAAAAAGCAGTGGGGCTTCTTGGAGGAACTTGGGACAGAGTTGCAAGTGAGTAAAGCGGCTAAGTTAACAGTCTTTGTCAACCCACTCTCCAGACTCACTTTGGACTCTTGTTCGTGGAGGAGGCGGAAAGAAAGAGAAGATCAAGTCACGCCCTCCAGAGGATCCCAAGCAGAGAGGAAAGGAGGAAGGTGTGGAGCAGGGCATCTACACAGAAAGGTCAGAGATAATACCATCACTGTAAAGGCCTGTGGGAAAATGGGAAAATCAGAGCAGCAAAGACGGATCCTTCAGATGTTAGCCACGAGGTACAATTCCTGAAGGAAAGAAAGATTTCCAACTTCCACATAAGACCAGGTGCAGGCATATTTGGTGGAATTGGTGGAGACATGATAGAGTATGTGTACTAAGATTTCTTCTAAGATTCACAGAGAAAACAACGCCTGCTGCCAGTGGTAGCAGCTCTTCCTACAGAGATCTCATTTATGAGGCAAGGAAGAAACACCTACAAAGGAAGCTGCTGGCTAGAGCAAAAATCTGTAGTCATAAAACATCCTTGGATTTTTTAGAAATCATTAAAATTCCTGAAACAAATTCCTGAAGAAAATATATATATGTAATGGGAAAACTGAGAGCGAAGGAGAAAGACCTGCACAAAGACAGGTATGAACGCTCACTCGTTGAACACTGAGCAGCTTCAGCGGTGTGTCCACGTAGCTCCCTCTTGGATGCTCTACGCAAGGGATGTGTTAGGAGCACAAAGGAAACAAGCGACCTGCCTCTGGTTGGTGACTTGGTGAATGAGCCCTGGAGTCAGAAAAATGGGTCCAAATCCTAGGTCTGCTACTCCCCAGCTGTGTGACCCTGGACAGTCACCTGCTCTGAAGGCCTCAGCTTTCTCACTGGGCTGTGGGGAAAATTAAATGAGATTTTGCATGTGAAATGCTCAGCACGGAGCTTGGTACATCACAAAGAATGCACTCAGTAAATGCCAGTGCCCTTTGCCCACATCACAGGGGCCTCCCTACTCAGCCCCAAGGCTGATTAAAAAAATAAACACCATCAGGGGCGCCTGGGTGGCTCAGTGGGTTAAGCCTCTGCATTCAGCTCAGGTCATGATCTCAGGGTCCTGGGATCGAGCCCCACATCAGGCTCTCTGCTCAGCGGGGAGAGAGCTTCCCTCTCTCTCTCTGCCTGCTTCTCTGCCTACTTGTGATCTCTCTCTGTCAAATAAATAAGCAAAATCTTTTAAAAAAAAAAAAGCACAAAAAAAAAATACCATCCAACTTCTCTGAGCATATACCCAAAGGAAACACTGCCTTTCCAAATGGCCACTTTGGGTGCCATGTCTGACTTGAATGTTGTTGCTCTATTTCCACAAAATAATTCTGGACTGCCTCTGCTGGGAATGCCCTCAGGTCTTATTTAAAATATACACACATATGTGTACTGTTACTGATGGCAAATCTTGGTCCTTTTGGAGTGATTTTTTTTTTCACTTAGAATTTGTCATTTAGAGCCAAATCTAATGAAGAAGGAACGTAATCAACAGGGGACAAAATTAAAGTATACAGATTGATTGTGTGTGTGTGTGTGTGTGTGTGTGTGTGTGCAAGCACACGCCTTATAAATCAACCCCAAAGGCAATTCCAAGTGAGGATTTGTGTAAACATTGTGAAGAATGGTGGACAGTGATGTGACGTGTATAAACTTCCTGAACTCATTCCTTCAAGGATGTCCTTTCATTTATTCTTGACTTATTAAATAACATTTAACATAAAAGTCTCATTCTTTTATTATTATGCATGAGCCATTGGTCTCTACTCACTTTTTCAGAAAGGGAACGCTGGGAAGGAAAGAGAAGAAAGGGCCCAAGACAGAAGAATGAGTTTGGGAGGAGAGTGAAAGGCCAAAAGTGAAAGGACAAGTCGAGGCAGGGAAAATCAAACCAACTTAGAGACATCACAGAGAAATCAACCTTGTGGGCCAGAGACGTTAATTACAGTTTGCTTTTTAAGACATAACTCATGCTACTGTTTGTTTTGAGAAGGGGGAGGACTGCTTATAATGGGCCGCAATAAACTTTCCAGTTAAGGCTAAACATTTTTTTAATTCTCTTCTGAGAAAGTGTGTTTATTAAAATACTTTAGCCTTTGAGAAATGGAACCATTTATTAGAACACGTATTTTACTGTTTCCTTCATATTTTGGACAATCACTTACCACCTGTGCACTTTCTCCCCCTGGTCTCCTCAAGGCTCCCCAACAAGCAGGGGCTTGTGGGAAAGGAAGGAAGCGCCAAAGAGCTCTCTTATGTGAATAACGTGATTAGCAGAAAGTATAAAGGAGGCTTCTTCCCCGGTTCACAAAGCAGATTTTCTTCACAAGCTGGCAGAGCTCCCAGACAATTTGCTCTGGGGACAGACTCTGGCTAACCTGTTGCCAGTGCCACCTCTGGGGCCTCCAGATTGATGAGCTGGGGCGGCCACAGGGAGGGAACACTGAAGAGGCAACACCAGGCAGGGCCATCCTGGGTCACCCAGCAGGAGTCGCAGCCATGAGCACAGAGCGGGCGCGGCGTTCTCCCATCCACTCACTGTCCAGGCTCTCTGGCGCTGAAACAGCAACAGGAAGGGCTGAGGGGCTACAGAGGGGAGAAGCTGGCTCCAGGGTCCAAGACGGAGCCTGAGGGGTCATGATGGAAGGCAAGGAGTAGGGAAGGATGTGTGGCTCCCATCTGCCGGCCCAGGGCTCAGGCCTGTTTGGGTGCTCAGAACAACTTGGAGGGCAGAGTAACCTTGTTCTCAGGCACCAAGAAAAGAGCGTCTCCTGACTTCAAGTCTGGTGCAGGGGTCGGGCCAAGCAGCGGTTGTACGTCTGGGGAATGATCCCGTGGCCTGGATCTTGCATTCAGCGTCGTCACCCCAGCAATGCCTGCCACCCGCCACCCCCACAACTTCAGCTCCCCTGGGTGGTGTTGAACACCAACACACATCCTCTGGAGTACTGCAAACTGAATTGGAAATTAACAGGCATTCTACGGGCGCCTGGGTGGCTCAGTGGGTTAAGCTGCTGCCTTCGGCTCAGGTCATGATCTCAGGGTCCTGGGATCGAGGCCCGCATCGGGCTCTCTGCTCAGCAGGGAGCCTGCTTCCCTCTCTCTCTCTCTCTGCCTGCCTCTCCGCCTACTTGTGATCTCTCCTGTCAAATAAATAAATAAAATCTTTAAAAAAAAAAAAAAAAGAAAGAAATTAACAGGCATTCTATGATCTACAGTGTGTTGGTGGGGGAAAGAGGAGGGTCATCAGCTTCTACAGCTCCTGTAGATTTTAGCTCAGCCAGACCTGATTTCTGACGGGGAGCCTTATAAAAATGATTTTCCCCAGTAGTAGAGTTTTAGAAAGGGTTTATGGCCTTGAGTCATTCAGGGTCACTAACTGATTTAGCTCCTGCTGTTCTCCAAATATCCTCAAAAGGATTCTTGGCTAACTTGGATATTAACAGAAAAGGTAGGGGCCTATTTGCCTCTCAGTTGTCTTAAATGTCCACCAGTGAGGCCCTACCCTGAGGCTATGGAGTGGGAGCTGGTGGTGAGGGTAAGCTGGCCGCCCACCAGCTTTGGCTTTCTTTGTTCTTTCTATTGGTGGAATAACCTTACTGGGAGTGTGTGCATGTGCATTTGTGTGTGCACACCTCACCATACAACTAATTCCTGATTAGTTCCCCCCAAATTCAGGAAATCTAGAAGAAGGTAAAGAATACCACCGACTCAGAATGGGTACAGTTGGTACACTAGTTCCTATTCCTCATGATTTTTTCTATGCTAGTGTTTTGAAGTGAGATTATAGTATGTGTATATTTTTAGAACCAATATTTTCACTCCACAGTAGGCCACACATTCTAGGCCACATAGTAGGCCACACATTCCATGTCAGAAAGTATAGATCCACGTTAACATTTTTAATGGTTGTTTAATCATCCAGGATAAAAATGTGCTGTGCCTTCTGTAACCGACTGCTTCTAGTTAGACATTTCAGATGTCACTCGTCACTGCTGGTCAAAATTAGGGTTTTTACATAAATATCACAAAAATCCTTGTCAGAGCATTCCCTTAAGATGGATTCTTCAAAATGGAGCTGCTGGGTCAGATTCCATAATCTTTAAAAGCTTTGATGCACCCTGTCAAAATTTTCCTACAGTAAGTATCTACCAATATTCCATCCTTCCAACAGCAAATGGAGCTGTCCATTTTCCTCCTCCATGTGGCCTTGAGGTTGGGCATGGAGAGTCTCGTTCATCCTTCCCAGTCTGATGGTTATAAGTGATATCTCATTTGCTGGGGTAATTTGGCATTCAGGGCTTTTTCTTCTCCCTCTGGCACCTTCCATCATCCCTTGTAGCTCTTTTCCCACCAGCATCTCTCTCATTCAATAATAAACATTAATGGAGCACTTCCTGTAGGTCGGCACTGTACCCAACATCCACACTCCAGAAATGGCATGATTTAAGGTGTTCTGGGGGCAGGGGGGCGGCTTGAGGGAGCAGGAGAGAGCTTCATAGAGGTGGCGATATTTATGATAGGTTTGATGCAATGGTGGAACAGGTTATTTAATGCAGAAGATAGAGCATAAGTGAAATCAAAGGCCAGTGAGGAGGGAGGGAAGGTGTGTGGGATGCCAGACTGAGATGGACGGGCTCTGTGCACGACACTATGCAGTTGAGATTTTATTCTGTGGCAACAGCAAATACTTAAAGGAAGGATTTTTAGGGGTGACTAGTGATAAGATTTACATACAGCAAGTTAATTCTGGCAGTGGTATAAAGGAGGAAGTAAAAAAGAAAAAAAGAAAGAAAGAAAGAAAGAGAGAGGCCGAAAGACCAATTAAATGCCTGTCTCAACTGTCCGTGTGAAGAAGCTGAGAGCTGGAAAGAAGTCAGGGGCAATGGGGACAGGAGCAGAGAGATGGAGGTGATAGGATTTTTGGGACTGGTGACTGGGTGGGGATGTAGGGGAGATGTTCAAGAAAACCTGGAGCACAGAAAGTATGAGCAAAAAAGAAGAGATGGATCAATTTTGAACACGCTACAGTTAAGGTGCCCACTGGGCTTTAGATGGGTAGATCCAAGGGGGAGTCTCAATATGGATTCGGGACCCTGAGAGACGCTGTGGCTGTGGCTGTGGATTTGGGGAAGCATCAGCACTCAGGATCCACACACAGACTGTCAGGAGTCCCTCCCCTCCCCGGACCCAGGCCTGCCACCCTGTATTCAATGCTTTATCCTTGTCCCTGACCCAGGAGCCCCGTTCCCTTTACCCAGAGTTGCCCACATTGCTATGAAAAAGAATGGATCTAATGTAGCTGGTTCATATAAAATTTTGAAAATTAAGCTATCTTATGTTGCTTTTTAATGGATAAGTTTTTTTTAAAAAGGGTATTTGTCTAACACAAAGAAATGATTCCTTATTCATGTGGCCAATGGGCTATTTGGGGGGAAAAAAAGCCTTTCTGAGCTCCCTCAAATCACACCAATAAAGCACTGTTGTTCCCCCACCCCCCGTCTCGGGGTCAGGGGCTCTGCTTCCTTGTTTGAGATCCAAAATGCAAAAGCACTATCAGCTACTGGAGGAAGGATTCCTAACTGAAGCTGGCCTTAAGACAGCTCTGCAACCTGAGACCTGCTCCCAGGAGCCAGGTTTAAGCCCCAGGACCTGAAGAGGAGCAAGGGGTGTGGCGCCATGCCATCCGCTGCTTGGCTTCCCAGCTAGGATTTGAACAGCTCAATTCAAAGGACAGACAGCTGCTGTCTAAAGTTAAATAAAAACAGAATAAAACAAATCTGGGTAATTTTAGCCTGCCCTGTTCTCATCAGCCTCTCAATAAACCTTTACCTAGAAAGATGAAAAGTGCTTTTGAGAGTCATACTGGGGTAGAAATGTGTCAGTTCTCGGCTCCCATTTTTCCGCAGCTGACAACCCCAGCTCATCAACCCCACAGCAGGACGACCTCGCTCTGACCTGACCAGAAAGTGTTCTCTTTTCTTTTACTCCCATCTACTTTTCTCAATGGCTCCCTTCGAGCCCTCTTGTCCTGGGATGTCAAATCGGAAGTGACTAGTGCTCTCCGGCAACACGGTTCTGGCTGTACCCCCAGGATCGGGAGCTCTCCGCCCTGCCAGCTCCTTCAAAAGCCACCCCACATCCCCCCTCGCAGTGTATCAGGAAGGAGCGTACGCCAGAGACACCTCCCTGACCAGCACCAATGAGTGGACAAACTAAACCTCTATTATGTCAACAATAAGGACTTGAAGAGAAAGGAGATACTTCAAATAAAGCGATATTCACTCCATAGTAAATATCACTGTTGCGGGGTGCATGACTTCCCCCTTTCCAAAGATGGATACAGTTAGCTACACGTCAAGAAATTCAAGGTTTCTAAAATACACCAGGAATCTGAGAGAGAGAGAAAGGCAGCACAGAGAACATCACTGAAATCTGTGTGCTCAGTCAGGGAACCAGGAATGCAGAACATGGGGAAAAATCGCCCCTATCAAGAGCTGGAATTACACAAGATAAATCATAGCTAATGCTCTAGAATATTTCAAAAAGGCTGTTTATTTAAAATGATATAAACACCTCAAATGAGGAAACTATGCAGAAGGGAATAGGGCACAGAGAGATTCTGAATTTCCGTTTCTGATCTCTTATTCAGCAATGGCACGACTTTTAGCCCAAGTCGTTAGCGTTTTGGGGCAGATGAAACGACTTATACTATGAAGGAAGACAAGAGAAGCTCTCTGGAGTGGCAGCACCCTTAACAACAAGCCACCCGGATAAACCGGTACATTTCTTAGAAGCATTTATGGCAAAATCCCTGTACCATTAAAGATCAAAATGGTCTCCTAATTTTTTTTTTTAAAGATTATTTATTTATTTATTAGATAGACAGAGATCACAAGCAGGCAGAGAGGCAGGCAGAGAGAGAGAGGAAGTAGGCTCCCCACTGAGCAGAGAACCCGACTCGGGGCTCAATCCCAGGACCCTGAGATCATGACCCGAGCTGAAGGCAGAGGCTTAACGCACTGAGCCACCCGGGCGCTTCTGGTCTCCTAATTTAAGCCAACATTTCTGAAACTGTTGACACTTTTGATAGAAATTAACCTAGAAACAGTTCCCCAAAGTGTTCTCTTGACACACACACTCCATGATACTACTTCTACCTTGGTTTATATCTTTAACATTCCCCTCTCATTTCCCAAAATGTGTATCCGCCCAAAACCCTTTATAAAGCAAACTCCAGTAACATTTGGGTGGATTTTTAAAAAGATGATTGTAAATGTGAGCTGCTTCTCTTTCTCACCCTACACACTTGGCACCTTCCTATGTCATAAATCTCGGTGTGGCAGCTGCAGCATCAGAGTGACTATACTCTGTTGGGACCTGTGTGTTTGCCACGAGCATGGCAGGAGTCCTGCCAACGTCTTCTGAGACTCGGCATGCTCTCTTGCCACTGTTCAGGCTATTGTTTCACAACACATCAGAATATTTGCAATCGAACAAGCTTAGTTCAGATAGAAGAATCAAGTGAGCGCCAACTAGAAAAAAGGTACCTCCCTACACATTTGCCCTGATTGGGAAAGCTGGTCGCCAGAGGAAAGGGTTCTAGAAGAACAGTTTATGCAGAAGACCCAAAGGACTAACCATCTGAGAAAAATATACACAGACTTTGGCATGTTGCCCTGCTTTCTTCTGCATGCCAGGCTTTGTTTTCCACCCTTTTCCTGTCTCTTCTGCCTTCCCTGAGCACAGACAGCTCTGGGACAGTGATTGTGAACATGGGCTGCAGAGCTAGGCAGCCTGAACTCAGGGCCTGGCTTGACCCCTAACTTGCCGGATCGCCGGTTACAGTTTCTCTGTAACTCATTTCCCTCATCTGCAAAATGGGCTGCTTTGAGGATGAAATAACTTAACAGAGTTGAAGCCTTTTGCACAATGTCCTACATATAACCTGTCCCATCTGCTCAATTCTTTGTTCCTCGTTAGACCATGAAGAGAGTAAGCATGGATGGGTCTCTCGAAACATAAAGCAAGAGCAACCTTAGAACCGAGTTCCAGTGTCTGCCTGTGAAACTTTAAGTGCTTTATGTATAAATCACCTCACGTAATCTGTGAGGTATCTAGAAGAGATAGCACGAGATGCTTTATCCTAGTGATTCCTCAACTTGTCATTTCCTCTCTGGTTGACTCTGGCCTTAGCGGACTGTTTACCTTGGCCAGAGCAATCAGCAAATGTGACATTAGTACAGACCTCGTAAGTGCTGGCACATTAAAGTTTGTACCTCTAAAATGCAGTTGCCTCCATGTGAGAAAGCTTCGCCTCCTTAAAGATGAAAAGAGCAGAGGGAGCCAGTGAGGCCCAGCTGTCCCAGCTGAGCCCAGCCCCCTGTCTTCAAGATCTTCAAGCTGAAGGTAACTGCATGAATAAGCCCAGGTAATACAGCCATTACCCTAGCTGTCAGCTCACAGCAGCATGAGAAACAGTCATCTGTTGTTTTAAGTCACCACGTTTTAGGGTTGTTTGTTACTCTGCAATGACTAACTAAAGCAGAAACTAGTGAGTAGGGCGCTGCCCAACAAAAGCTTCCAACATGTGGCGTTGCCCCTGGGACCAGATGGGAGAGAGGCTGCAAGGGCAGTGAGGAAGTTGTTTTTGGAAGCTGGAAAAAAGGCAACCCATCTGGCTGAAACCATTAGCAACACTGTCATCTGCAGTAATTTGTAAGGTGAAAAAATAGATCTAATAAACATGTTGGTCTGGGTAAAGAGATTTCTGGCAAGAATGCTAAAAGCACCAAGGGGTAGGTTACCCTTGCACAGTAAGGTACAGGAAGGGAGAGAAATGAGTGAAAGCAGGAAGCACTGAATTTGCAAGTAGAAGTGAGAAGAAGAAGGAGGATTCAGGATTGGGTGGGTTGGAGAGTAAAACTGTTCCTCATTTCCATTCTCATCATTGGCAATGGATTCTCAAAGGAAGAGACAGTCTCAGGGTAAAGACTAATCAAGGATAGGAGTGTAAGACCCTCAATTAAGACCTCAAGAGGTCTCTAGGAAGTACTGAGTAGGTCCTCTCAACTAGACAAAGGGCTTCTAAGATTTATAGAAGCCTAATCCCAAAATAGCTCTGAGTAATCAAACTGGGCTGTCCAGTGTAGGCACATGTAGCTACTGGGCACTTGAAATGTGGCTAATCTGAATTAAGATGTTCTATAAGCATAAAATATATACCTGATTTCAAGAAGCTAGCATTAAAAAATGTAAAGTATCTTAATAAGATAATTGATGTTGCAATGATAATATTTTGGCTATAATGAGTTAAACAAAATATATAACTAAAATCACTTTCCCTATCTTTTTTTTACTATTAAATGGTGACTCTTAGAATGGAAAAAGAATACATATATGGTTCACATTTGTGGTTTGTATTGTATTTTTATTTTATTTATTTATTAATTTTTTAAAGATTTTATTTATTTATTTGACAGAGAGAGAGATCACAAGTAGGCAGAGTGGCAGGCAGAGAGAGAAGGGGAAGCAGGCTCCCTACTGAGCAGAGAACCCGATGCGAGGCTCGATCCCAGAACCCTGAGATCATGACCTGAGCCAAAGGCAGAGGCTTTAACCCACTGAGCCGCCCAGGCACCCCTGTATTGTATTTTTATTAGACAGTAATATTGTAGAGAGGGACCAGTCCCAAAATGAACTCTCACTATGGATTTTATCTAATGGAACGAACAATAATGAGATATGTAGAAAACCCATAAAGTCTTTAAATGAGTTCTATCAGATTGGAGGAATGGTTTATAATGATAGGGGATCTCTAGACTACCTAATTTCTATAGCCAGAATGTAGGGTGAGAAAGCTACATAGCTATAAATACAAGCTATTTATTCTCAAAAAGAAAAGACATCTCAGAAGATGGAACCAAGAACCCAGAGGGGTTGAGTCAAGAGCAGAACCAGACCATAATCAAGGAACCCTGCCAGCTAGAGTAGGAGAACCTGATATCCATGAGCCTAGGTCAATTTCAGAATTGTTCTGGACAAAGTACTGCTATTTCTTCTTCCTATTACTCTATTTTTGAATGGGGATAGCTACCGGAATTATCAGGTCCGTGTTTCAACACTGTAGTTGGGTGTGTGATTTAGTTTACAAACAGAATTTAGAGGACATAAACAGAGTCCAAGGTTTGTTAGGATGGAAAGCAAACTTGATCTCTGGTTGAAGAGGAGCTACACACGAGGAACTCTTTCTCTGTCTGGACCAGATGCAGATGACAAGATCATGCACTACAAGCCTGGTGTGGTCACTGGATAAGACTTCAGGGGTTTTAGGAGAAAGGAGTCTATTTTGCAGATGGGAGAAATTTAAATCATTATGGCCAGAAGGTAGACTTGATGGATTAAAATATGACCACATACTACAAATCCTCTCATGAAGATGCAACACTTATTCCTCCTACCCTTTGAATTTGGACTGGTCTTTCCACTTGCTTTGTCCAATAGAATATGGCAGACGTGATGTTGTGCAGCTTCTGAGCCCAGACCTCAGAAAGTTTACAGCATCTGTCCTTGTCCTACTGGTACGGGAGAATATTGTACTATGATAAAGCCCACAGTGAAAGGCTATATGGAGAGTCCTAGTCACCCCAGCTGTTCTAATCATTCCTATTTGCAGGCCCAAACATGAGAGTATCACTCTTATTTGGGGGGTGGTTTGTTCTGCAGCAACAGATAACTGATGTCTATTTATGGTCTAACAGGGAATGAAGAGTTGAGCAGATGGTTCAGGTTTCCTGACAGAGGTGTGACTTGGGATTTCACTGCAGTTGGAATGCTGTCACCACCATGTTCTTCATTACATGAGCCTCTCCAGAGTGCTGCTCACAACATGGTAGCTGGCTTCCCTCAGAATGAGGGACCCAAGAGAGGGAGAGAGTGACCAAAATGAAAGCCACAATATTTTTTATAACTTAATATCAGAAACACCATACTAACACTTGTCCTGTATCCTGTTGGACACCCAGACCAACTCTGACAGGATGTGGGAAGGGACTACGCAAGATACTAATCATCAGGGACAGGGATCATTAGGGGCCATCTTGGAGGCTGGCTACCACCTAAACCAACAAATGAATAAAAGTATTTCACATACTAGTCTTTAAGAATCCCTAAGAAGCTAATTTTCCCATATCCTCTACTATTTCTCTATCCTATTTATTTATCATGGGTTCTTTTTTTTTTTTAGATTTTATTTATTTATTTAACAGAGAGAGAGAGAGAGAGATCACAAATAGGCAGAGAGGCAGGCAGAGAGAGAGGGGGAAGCAGGCTCCCCACTCAGCAGAGAGCCCAATGTGGGGCTTAAGCTTAATCCCAGGACCCTGAGATCATGACCTGAGCTGAAGGCAGAGGCTTAACACTCTGAGCCACCCATGCACCCTTATCATGGGTTCTGTACTATTTCTCTTTACTTCTCAGCTCATTCCATATCTGTCATTCCCCTTTCTAACTTTGTTAGGCCATAGCACATGGAATTCCAGGTCTTCACTACTCTGATTGGAAGCAACTGTGTGGTTATCTTGTTCAGTGTCAGTCCTCAGGTAGAAGGCTCAACGATGAGAAGAACGACACTTAAAGATCAGTACTCCCAACATTTTTGGAGAAGAGACTATAAATAAATTCAGCTCAATAAAGAGCAGACCATCCTGGAATGGGAGGAAAATAAGTCCCGATATTTGTTTGTTGCTGGTGACAATGTGAGGTTTCTGAGGAAGGCAGTCTGGAAATTTTTTGTAAGAGATATAAGATTTATTTTAAGTTATTTATTATAAGTATTTGGTATTAAGTATATAAGTATTTGGTATAAGTATTAAGTATTATAAGTATTTTATTATAAGTATTATACTTATTTATTATAAGTATTTGGCTTAGCGATTTCCTCTTTGGAAACCACAACTTCCAAAAGGAAGAAATGAAGTTGTATTCTTTGGATCATCTCAGATGCTCAAAAACAAGGAATTGGCCTAACAGGACAGAAAACTGTTTCGTGAACAGTGGAAGGATAGTATTTAATCTCATTAACATTGAGCCGCATTTCTGAAATAAAATTATGTGAGAAATGGAGTAGGGCATATGGAAGCAAACACACATTGCTAAGATCAAGGTTTGAAAAAATCAGAAGTGATACAAACAGCTAACTGTTAATTAGGATCTCGGGGGTTAACATTTTTCATGTGAACACCAGTGCCGCAGGAAGTCCACTGTCTGAGATTAGGAGGAAATGATCAGGCTTAATAGGAGCTGATCTCCATTAATCCAAGCAGTATCCTTTAGTCTTGGTTTTCTCATCTACCAAATACGTATCATGTACCTCAGTCCCAGGATCACGAAGGTCTGAGTATACTCTGTCTACCGGGAAAGGGTTCGTAACAGATGTGACACAGTGGAGGCAGTAGGGAATAAAGGGAAGCAACCTTGGCTTTGACTTTTGCCCCACTTTTGGGTTACACTCCCACTGAGTAGCTTAACTTCTTTGAAACTTTAGTTTCTTCAACTGTAAGTAGGTCCTTCTACCTTACCAGGTTCTGTCAGAATTAAATATCATATCATATGTAGAGAGGCTAGTAGAGTACCCAGCACACAGTAGGTGTTCATTCTTCTTAGTCCCCTTCTTTTCTGCTGCCTCAAACCTCCACCTCTTTCATGCTCTTCCAATAAACACACAATAATGGAAACTGTTTGAAACCAGAAATTAGCAAGTTAAGGCCAGATTTCAAAGAAGGTGATACTTCACTAACTCGTTGCCAAATCACACAATAAAAATAGCTTGTGAGAGGTCTAAGCGGATGGGTTCTGATGCGTTGCTCAAGTTAACCAAAGGGTCACCCAACGGGCTTAGTGTGGAGGCTGATCTGAGAGCCCTTCCCTAGTCTCTTTGGACAAGATCCATATTACAGAAGAATTTGCCTATAGATTAAAAATAGGAAGGAAGTCAAAATGTGAAAGCACTCCTCAGAAATGAGCCTATGACATGACTTATGAATCAGGGAACCCCGGGTAAACAGCCTGGAGACTTTCCAAACTCTTCCCCAGAGTGGTTTCAAACAGGTACAAAGAGTGGTAATTGACAAAACAAAGACCATCCCTAAAGGAACACTCCCTTTGGTTCTAGGCAGGCCCTGGGGAATATATGAGCTGAAGCCAAGGAAAGGAAAAGAACTGGTTGTGATCATTCCCTCATGCCTCTTAAGGCTAAAGTCTGTGTCCAAAAACACCAGCAGAGCGGAAGCAGAACACATGCTCCTTTAAAATTAAAGTCAGCCCCAAATAGCAAGGAAAGAGCAGGATGCATGGCTCCTGTTTGTAAACAAAGACTAAGATAAATGCTGGTTGCCAGACCTCAAAGGGAGGTATGACAAGCCACTTGTGAGAGAGAAGCCACAGGCCGCAGAGCAATCCCTTTGGTCTCCCTGGTGGTCTCCAATAGACCTTTCCAGAGGCATCACGGAAGAGCAGGAGAGCAAAGAAGGACAGAAAAGGGCATCTGCCTAAGCACGCTGCTCACCGGTCTGCAATGTCTTCTATTGGCCAGCATTCAAGCTAAATTCCATTGTCATGCTCATCACAGGCTGTGGTTAAATGCTTTGGAGTCAGACACGTAGGTCTGAACTGCCAGCAGCAAGTAAATGGTTAAGCCTCCGTATCTTGGTCTGTATGATGGGGATACCAAGAGTCCCCACCTCGTAGGTGGTTGTAAAGAATAAATGAAATCCTGTATATAAAGCTTTTAGCACACATCCAGTTCTGACGGACGTTAGGTGCTATTATTACTATTTTTGCGTTGTTGTAGATTTCATCCTCTGCTTTGTTATTTCACCCATGGCAACATTTTTCACCAGAACTGAGAACCGTGCAGAGCTAAGGAACCACCGGTAACAAATCTGGACATTTTCCAGAGTGGGGGAATGGCACTATTTATAGCAACTAAGAGAAGATGCAGCCATAGGGAAGAAGGGAAAAGGAAGAGCAAGTGTGGTAATGAGGCAACGTTTACACCTTTCTGCCTTGCCTCTGGGTCTGCCTCAAATCAACTGAGGAGCTAGCCTCCACCAGCAGGATGGGGCCCAGGGCTAGCAGGCAAGGAGGTTCAATCACATTTGCTGAGGGCGCAGGAGCTGTTTGCAGCTGATACATCAAGAAGAACGTCTCCTGAGAGACACCCAAAGGGACTAAGAGTCCCTACCTCCACCCCACTCCTCAAGCCCACATGGTTTTGGGGAGAAAGCCTGGCAGACAAGGCACTGCCCCTGTCTTACAGCCTGCATGGCTCTAGGTCAAACTTCTAGCCAAGGATCAGCACCTCTCTTATCCAGAAAACTCAGGATTCACAAACAGAACACAAATCTAATAGTAGTGTGTTACTATTCCTTGGCCTCAGAGAGCTGGATTTTAAGGAAGCTTGGGAATTCCTGTTTATTTTCAACAGGGTGTCATTTCCAACTAGAAGACAATATGGATTTTTTTAGCACATCGATACACAAGCAGTTCAGGTCACCAGGTCGCCCGAGGAGTCCAGTTAAAGTCATTGTACTAAATGCCTGTGGCTGTCTATTTGTTGGTGACACTGATAAGGGGGAGGCAAAAGTTGCTGAAGAAGAAACTGAGCATCACGCGGGTAGTCCAGAGCCTAGCACAGTGCCCAGAACACAGAAAGTCCCAATTGCAGAATAAATGGTTGCTGAGGTGCATTTTAAAACAAACCAGTCCATAACCCAGTACAGAAGGACAGTGTCTCCCCCCTCCCCTCCTCCTTCCCTCCATCTTCCTCCTTCTCCCCTCACCTCCCCCCAAAGCAAGCAAGAAACAACCTCAATATTTGGTCATGTTTTAAAGAGAGGTAATCACACAATTCACAAGTATTTTCTCTAAGAATTGATTCTCTGGTTGCTGACACACACGTTCAGTTTGCTTTTATAAAGTAGACCTAAAAATTCTCATAAAACTCCATCTTGCTCTTTTCCATATTCTCTTTATTACTGCCTTCTATCACACATGCATTATATTTGACTTTTTACCACACTTGGGAACTGGCTATGACAAACTCTGTAATGGCTCATCATCTTTACTTTTTTTTTTGTCTAGTTTTACTAAGTTATATTCCTTATAAATAAGTCAGTGGCCCCAAAATATATAAAAGTCTTCTTCTGTGATCCAGAGGGTGAACAAGGAACCATACTAATGTAACTGACACCTATTCAATATTTCTCAGACTCCTAAAAACTTCCTTCTAAACAGCTCACAGTACTGTATTTTAAGAAGTCAATTGATGAGTTCTTGGAAAACTTAGAATAAAACAATGCATTAGAGGGGGCCCATCTTCTGGCCAGATCATCATCTGTGTTTTGAGGAATAATCTTAACAGAGGTGATTGTGTGTCTGGAGCACAGACCTTTATAAACATGCACATTACAAGTGAAAATCCGGAGAACACAGATGATATCAAACTCATCAAGACATGAGTTTCTTTCTGGCACTGACCACAATGGCTCTCATATGGAACAGCCCAAGGCTCCCCCTGCCCCCAAAAGAAATCCTGAAACAGGTTCACCACCAGAGGACCAATCCTTTCACAGATGGAAATCACATTATTTAAATCCTTTGGTGATTCTGCTATGTCTAATATACTGACAGTTAACATTGAACATTGCCTTAAAATTCCATTTTATGAAAAACAAAAGGTAAGAACAACCATTATTTTCCTACCTGCTGCTGTAGCCACCAGAAGCCAGGCTGCTGTTCCTCGAAGGGGGCAGACTCCAGAATCGAATCTTCGGCTCTCTCTCCTGGAACCAGAACCATCAAAGGAAAACTTTCAATTGCTAAGAGCAAGCAGATGGTTTGCTTTTAGCCAGTTCTTTCTTATTCCCATGGCTTGTGGAGTGCCAAAGTGGCATGCCTAAGAAAGGATGGATGTTTGGGGGGAAAGGGATTGAATTTGGGGAAAGGAGAAGAAAGAGTTCCCAAGGCAAGAGTTAGTTCACCCAATACCCTTCCTTCAAGGAGAGGAAAGCCCTCTTTTTCAGCTTTAATTTCTCATAGAAGATCTGCCACTGCATTACTCACAGGTAATTGCTACATTGCCCCTTCACAAACAGCAGACATACTTTTTGGGCCAGCCTCCAGATTCACGATGCATGCCCATACCTGTCCACAGGGATATCTCTGTGCCTGGGAAAATTGGGAGGGCAACAAGCCCGCCCAAAGGGAGGACCTTGTCTAGACTATTAATCAAGTTCTTGGGATAATATATGCTGCAAACGAAGATCAGAGGCTGGTGTGAGCCCCTCTGTCCATAGGGCATCCACCTCACTCATGGAATCACCTGGTTAGGGCTCGAACTTCTTCCAAGGAGATCAGCAGCTAGAGTTTGTCAAGCTTTGACTTGTTTCCCCAAAGAGGAAAGGAATAGCAAGGATTACTATCACAGAAGGAATGTGGTTTTCTTACTCTGGGCAGTTAATGTAGGAGCGTCAAAGATGATAGATGTGCAATTACAGTTCCTTTAAGTTTAATATCATGAAATGCAGTGTTTAAGAGGGCATTTCAATGATAATCAAGTGTTATAGAAGCTTCACATTCGATTCATTCCCAGTTTTCAAGAAGGTAGAGGTAACACAGTAGAGAGGACAGAGCAGAAAGGCAGAAACTGGAAAATCTTGGCTCTGCTGTTTATTATTGTGCCCTTGGACAGATCATTCAATCTGGTTTCCAAAGAAGTCAAATGAGAAGACTGGGCTGGAAGATCTGCACATTAATAGAATACCACCTCTCACTTTCACATCTATTTCACCTTGTTCTTGTATCAACTCTTCTGTTCTTCTTTGGGGAGTCACCCCTTCCTCCCAGCTGGTTTGGTTGAAGTTATATCACCCCCCAGGTTTCTTTAGAAGTGGGCACGTACTCATGAATTAGAAGAACAAATACAGTGAAAATGTCTATACTACACAAAGCAATCTATACATTTGGTGCAATTCCTATCAAAATAACACCAGCATTTTTCACAGAGCTGAAACGAATAATTCTAAAATTTGTATGTAACCAGAAAAGACGCAAGTAATGTTGAAAAAGACCAAAGCCAGAGGCATCACAATTCCAGACTTCAAATTGTATTACAAAGCTGTTCTCATCAGGAAAGAATGGTACTGGCACGAAAACAGACACATAAATCAGTGGAACAGAATAGATAACCCAGAAATAGACCCTCAACTCTATGATCAACTCATCTTTGACAAAGCAGGAAAGAATATCCAGTGGAAAAAAAAAAAACGGTCTCTTTCACAAATGGTTTTGGGGAAAATGGACAGCCACATGCAGAAGAATGAAACTGGACCACTTTCCTACACCACACACAAAAATAAGTTCAAAATGGATGAAAGACCTACATGGGAGACAGGAATCCATCAAAATCCTAGAGGAGAACATAAGCACATCTTTGACCTCAGCCACAGGAACTTCTCACTAGACACATCTCCAGAAGCAAGGGAAACAAAAGCAAAATCAAATTATTGGGGCTTCATCAAGATAAAAAGCTTCTGCACAACAAAGGAAATAATTGACAAAACTACAAGGCAACCTATGGAATGGGAGAAGATATTTGCAAATCACATATCAGAGAAAGGGCTAGTATCTAAAACCTATAAAGAACTTCTCAAACTCAACACTCAAAGAACAAATAATCCAATCAAGAAATGGGCAGAAGACATGAAAAGACATTTCTGCAAAGAACACATCCAAATGGCCAACAGACACATGAAAAAGTGTTCAACATCACTCGGCATCAGGGAAATACAAATCAAAACCACAGTGTGATACCACCTCACACCAGTCAGAATGGCTGAAATTAACAAGCCAGGAAACAACAGATGTTGGCAAAGATGCAGATGTGTTATATTGGAATATTACTCAGCCATCAATGAAATCTTACCGTTTGCAATGACATGGATGGAATAGAGTGTATTATGCTAAGTGAAATAAGTCAGAGAAAGACAAATACCACAGGACTTCATTTATATGTGGAATTTAAGAAACAAAACATTGTTGGTATAAACAATGGGAGCTGGTGCTGGCTATGGAAGACGAAGTTATGGGGAGAGATTCAATGGGGACTTCCAAGAAAGAATGCCATGGCCTTGATGATTGGTTGGAATGGATTTGGGGGCAGGAAACAATGAGGGCAAGGAATGAGTCCAAGGGGATGCCCAGGTTTATGGTTAGGGTAGAGAGCCAACAGGGACTAAGAATTTTGAAGGATTGAACTGGGGGTGAGAATGGGATGTGGGATGATAAGGCAGCATTGCTCCTCAAACGAGCATGTATTGGATCTAGGGTCTATCTTGCCAAGAAAGTGTCCCATCTTCTCATTAGTGTGCAATGTGAAGGTTCCCTGTAGGGGGTCAATAATGTCTCCCCAAAATTCATGTCTACTCAGGACCTCAGAAATAACCTTATTTGGAAATAAGGTCTTGCAGATACAGTTAAGATGAGGTTATACTGGAACAGAGTTAACTCTAAATCCAATGAGTGCTGTCCTTATGAGAAAGAAGAGAGAACACAAAGAGACACAAAGAAGATACCCATATGAAGACACCTACATAGATTGGAGTGCTATGGCTACTAGCAAAGGAATGCAAAATTGCTAGGAGCTACCAGAAGCTAGGAAGGGGCAAAGAAGGATTCTTCCCTAGAGCCTTCAGAAAGATCATGGCCAGGGCACCAGGTGGTTCAGTGGGTTGAGCCTCTGCCTTCAGCTCAGGTCATGATCTCAGGGTCCTGGGATTGAGCCCCGCACTGGGCTCTCTGCTCTCTCTCTATGCCTGCCTCTCTGCCTACTTGTGATCTCTGTCTGTCAAATAAATAAATAAAATCTTTTTTAAAAATTTAAAAAAAATAAAAGAAAGAAAGAGCATGGCCCTGCCAATACCCTGACTAGAGGCTTCTAAGCCTCCAGATCTGTCAGAGACTAAATTTCTGTTGTTTTAAGCCACAGTTTGTGGCAGCCCTAGAAAAATAATAAAGCCCCCCAAATCCCTTTGGCACAAATTTTCCTGAAATTGCACTATTAGCTTAGTTTTTTGGGGGTGGGTTTTGATCTATTTGATTGGAAACAATGCTGTATCAAGTCAGGTTCACACACATTTTAGGATTCACTCTACTTCATAGCAAGGCCCTGTGGAATTGGAACATGGGTTCAGTCAGGTCTGAAGAAGGGAGGGATGTTCTTGGGATAATAAGCCAAGATAGGGTCTCACAGCAGGGTAAATCTAGAAAGTAGGGGCATTAGGTGCCACTGACATTCAATAGAATTCTGGGAAATAGACAAATGGTTATTATTATCTCCATCTTACAGATGAAGAAACTTAAGTTTATAGACATTAGGTAATTGTGTGAAGGTTACACAGCTAATAAATGTTGGAGACAGATATAGAAACCAGATTTTCTTAGTCCTACTCTTGGGATTTTCCATGGGACCATGAAGCCACTACGATGCTGTCTCTAGGGAATCATCTTGGACTAAAACAAGAAAGAAAGAAAAGAAAGAAAGAAAGGAGGGAGAGAGGAAGGAAGGAAAGAAAAGAGAGGAAGAAAGAAACAAAGATTATCAGCTATTGTCACAAAGGAGTTCTTCTACACAAGTCAATTTCCTATATAATTAAAAATATTCCTGTAAATGTTTCATTTTAATCATTTCACATGGACATCTGCCTTCAAAAACAAATTATACTAAAATGATTTAATCTCTTCCCGTGGTATGGCCATTAATCATTGCTAATACCTTTGTTACGGTGTCTTGACTTTTCAAAAGAAATGGGCAGAAAAGTGCAGACACAGATGGAGGCAGAGTATTTGGTGACCCACCCAAATCTGGTCACCACACTATCCATCAAGAGAAGAATCATGCAGATAAGGGATCAAAGCTTTCATTTACTGAGTGGTAAGTACACACTAGGAAATATACTAAGTGCTTTCATATGTGTTCTCATGCAATCTTCCAACCTCCCTGTGATATGATTTTTTTTCCCCAAGGGAGACAAAGAAAAAGGGGGGGAAGGGGCAGAAGGAGAGGGAGAGAGAGAATCTTAAGCAAGTTCCATGCGCAGCCCACAGCCTAACGTGGCTCAGTCTCACAACCCTGACATCATGACCTGAGCTGAAATCAAGAGTCAGATGCCCAACCGACTGAGCCACCCAGGTGCCCCATGATATGACCATTTTTAATGCCCACATTACAGATGAGGAATCTATGGTTTCAAGACCTTTTGAGACCTTCCAGCATGTATCCTTACTCTAGAAACCTGACTGGTGATGAGCACCTAACATGAAATACACACCTATTGACTGAGAATTGTGTCAATAAGTATCCATGTTTAAATCCAAGAGTCAAGCCAAAGTCTTTCTGTGAGAACTCAAGGAAAATGTTGTTTTCAACTGGCATGGAATGCTCTCAAGTTTCTCAGCTCAAATTTCTGAAAAATAAAATAACCTTCAAACCTGCCTTGGCTAATCTAAATCTCATGTCAACGCTGCAAATAAACTTTTCATGTGAGTGAGCTGTGATACAGAGGAAAGGCCCTGGGGGCATCCTTCATCTTCTGGAAGCTGCTGGCTGGTAAAAGGCCCCCTAAGACCCACAGTCTCAGGCATCTTAAAAGCCTACTCTTCACTGATGCTCGCAAGCTTGGTTCCACTGCATTCTTCCAAGGACCACCCAGAGCATAATCTAATCATCAGTTCTTTCTCTTTGAGGACAGAAGCATCATGGGACAAACACAGGCCCAGGAAGCCTCTCACACAGGAAGTCTCTAACACAGCCTATCATTGCTCAGAGGATCACTCTATTTGACTAATGTCAACCCAAAACTCTCCCTCATTAGCTGCATTTCTAAGTTTCCAAATTGCTTTGCCAAGTGGTGAACACTGTACTTGGGTAAAAAGGGGGAGGGCTGTGGCTATGAGAAACTGGTACCCATCATCCATTCTACTTTCTTTCTAGAAAGGCTTTCTTAGAAATCTTAGAACTATTTTCCCAGGATCCTTGCAGCCAGAATTTGGTTGGCAAATCAAGCCTCCCAATTAGATGCACATGTAGCAAATGTGAGGGAGGGACTCTTTTCCCTGCTGCCTCTACTGTTGCTTTTGGAAATAGGTGTGTGGAGGCAGGAGCTTTTCTGCAGCAGTGTTCCAGCCTCCAGTCTCCAGACATGTAATTGCTGAGTGGAGTTTTCCTGATTGTTTCCCCGCTGCTCAGGGGATGTGTTCTTGGAGTCAACAGTTTGATCAGTGAACTCTTAATTGACACCCTGTTCCTGAATGCAGCAGAAGGTGGCAGAGGGGTTCCTCCTAGCAGGTGGGATTAGGAATTTATTCTGGGAGTCATCCAGGAGTCCCAACCTAGGAACCCCTCTTCCAGTTCCTCCAGCAATGTTGAGATCTTCACAAAGGGGTTTTGTCTATGGATAGTTGTGAGCTGTTCTTCCCATGAGGGGGACTGAAGTCAGGAACCACATAGTTCACCATCTTGCTGATATCATTCTCTACATATTTATCAGATAATTCAGGCACCATGACTCCTCATGCTTTGTTCACAATCTGTAGGAGGTCAGGTTTGACTCTCCAAGAATTTAAAATATTTTTATATTTTACAGGTTTTATATTTTACAGGTTTGATTCCCTGTATTACATTTCTTTCTGCTTAAGAAAGCGAAGTGGATTGTTTCCCATGACTGACACCTGACAGATGCTCTAACTCAAACACAAGTCCTGAGTGTTCCTGGATTGTTCCTAAAATTGTTCAGACCCTCATTAAAGCAGGGCTAATGCTGTTGTTTTCATTTACCTCTTACCTTGGGCCATTATTTCTGGATTTGGTGTTTAAAATAAAGGTAGACTTTTTAAATTGACATGTTTACTCTTTCCATATATTTAACAAAGATTTATTGAATGTCTTCTACATTTGAGGCATGGTGCTAGATACCCAAAGATCAAGACAACATGGCATAATGGAAATAGCACACCCTCCTTACAAGTAGTTGATTTCTGGTTTTGTCCTTTGTTTGTGTCTTATTTGTCCCCTCAGTTAGGATGTTAAACATCACATGAGCAGGGAGCCCCACTATCTTATTTACAACTACCTCCCCTGTCTTTCAAAACAGTGTCTAATGAATTAAAACATGCAATAAGTATTTATTGAAAGAATGAATGAAGCTTGCAATCAAAAATCCCTGAAGATTATGGCTTAAAGAAAAATATTTATAAAGCAAAATATTGGTAATAATAGTAGTATTCCAGTGTGTAACTATGCTAAATATATTTAGCTTTCAAAAAAATTTTTTTAACCAGAATAGTAGGCAACATCACTAGAATCATTAAAAACCAACCAGACACTGTATGTCTCTTCAAAGTTCCTCCCTCAACTGTATCTCCCTGGTCACCAGATATAGCTGCACTGTGCTTATTTCTGTTCTTCAGACAGATTCTCCCACTTTGTAAGAATTTTTGTGGCATTCCTGAAGTTTACTAGTCCCAGTGATTCTCAATGAGGGAATAAAAGGGAGTAAAAGACATAATTCCAACTCCCTGGTAAAGACAGAGCCTGGGAACACCCACAGAGACCTTCCAGGCTGCTCTGAGGCACTTCAAGCTTTGTTCTAGAGACATGAAATGAGAAACCTCTTCACTGGCCCAGGAGGGAGTACATGGCCCACAGCCAAATGAGGGTGTGGGCTTCTGCAGTCTCCAGGACTCCATGTTCCCCGGGCGGGTTCCAGAAAAAAAAGGGGCTGCATCCGGCCCATGTACCATGACATAAGCCCCAGTCAACATTTCAGGCGGTCAGCAAATAGCTCTAGGGAACATCTGGATTTGAGCCCAAAGTAGGTAAAGCCAGATAATTCTACTGGAGGCAGCCTCTCTTTTGTGTCATGAAAAGCACTAACCAAGTTCAGATTGTCATCTTTTGCTAGACCTGTTTTTCTTTTCTATACTGAAACAATCCCCATTCTCCAATCCCTGAAACTTCCAATTCCTTTAAAAAATGGCATGAGCTGAGGTTCCCATCACCATACTGCCCACCCTCAGGTACACCCAAGGGAAAATGCAATTATAAGGCATGAACTGAAACAAACAAAATAAAACATAATACCAATTAGGACCAGTTCCTGGGGGGAAAAAAAAAAGTCAGTTCTACTTATGCCCTAATCTCTGTAACTGATTTATTGGCTGAATGGTTCACTCCAGAAAGCATTTGGAGGAGCCCCCATGCCAGAAAACACTCTAATGCTTTCCAGTTTTCAGTCAAGTGACTGGGTGTTCTCCTCTGACTGTACATGCTTATTGTAACCTGGCCACTTTTCAGGACCCAGAATATAGCTTGTCTGCAGTGTAAAAGCTACAATAAAAGCCAACTTGTACGATCAGGGAAAACATGATCTAAGGGAACTCAAACTGGAGTTCAAGTGATATTAACTTGTGAAATGCCTGTATCCTTACACCTCATACTCTTGCAAATAGTGGGTACCTAGTACTTTCATTCTTACCTGTCAAGTGCCATATGTCTAAGAATGTAATCTGCATAGTGTTGTTTTATTTAAATGCTCATTGCATAATGACGAATCAAGGAAACACTCTCTGAAGATAAGATATTGGCCCTAGTAGGTACTCCCTGATACCTACCCTCCCCCCAACATTAGGTCTTTACTTTTAGTATTGGATGTGGTTTCACAGGATTGTCTTTGACAACCACACTTTCAACATACTGGTTGGAGAAACAATGCCTGACAATGGACTATAATGTTTGCATTCACTGGGGCAAAGTGAACTACTATCCTCACCAATAGCCCACAACCCACCACCGCCACCACAACCCTTCCAGATAACATCTCATACTCACCAGGCACTGTCCTATGCAGTTAGCATGTATTATCTCTCATAAGCCTCACCATATCACTTTGTGAGTTAGATATTATTATTCCATTTTACTCCTGGGGAAGCTATAGCATAGAGAGGTTCATTCAGGGGCATGCAGCTAGACGTGCTGGTGCCAGAATTTGCACCTAGGTCCTGGGTAGGACAACAGACATCCCAATTTATATATGTAAACACAATGCAAGCTCACTTTCAAGCACCATGTACACTAATCAAGGATATACATATGCAAAATGGATCATTACAGTCCTGGGTTTTTAAACCAAAGGTTATTTCCTAAGTCTTAATTTTCCACAGTAGGAATACAGATACATAATAAAACTAAAAGAACATCGAAGAGGACAGACACCCTCCTCTTCATATTCTTTCCCACTTTATTATAAGTCTTTGTTCTCCACCTGGCCATGTACTTATGGTCCTATAAGTTTCATTTTCAGTAACCTTTTCAGTTATTCAGCCTCAACTGTTCTGTAAACACAAATGTCGGTGTCACCCTGCATCCTGGTGTTGGGCTCAGAAAATGTGGCACCAGATCTCAAAACAGTCTTCTCTTTCATTGCTCTGCTGTTTCCCCCCAGCTTGTCACTTCTTCCATAGTTTTCTGGCTGTACCCACCTCCTCATTCTGCCAGGCCCACCCTGAGTATGGCTCAGCTGAGCTGTTCTAGCAGCCTTCTCTCTGGCCTCTCTCTCTCTTCTTCATTGCTGAGCATATCACAACCCAAACTCCTCTGTCTGACTTGTAAAGCCTGCATAATCTTACTCCACCCTATCTAGTTAATTTCCTTTCCCACAAAGACCAATACATTGCCACTCAACCTGTCAGGCTGTCATCTGAACCCACATGTCTCCACAACTCCTGCCCACCTCAGATGACCTTTGCATTGCTCAGGTTGCTGACTCGCTAAGTTTTAACCATCATTCAGAGGCCCAGCTCAGATCTCAATTATTTAAGTAAATTTCCTTTCCTGTGGCAGCACATATGGACCACGTCTTTCTCTTACCTCCTATTACACTTACAGATCAATAATAATATAAATAATAGTAATAATGGGCTAACATCTATGAGCACTTCGTATGTACCAGGCCCTATTGGGATAAGTAGTTTTATCATTCCTGTTTTGCAGGGGAGTAAGCACAGCCACAGGGAAGGCAATACAACTCAGCTTTACACATGACATTTGTCATTCAGCTCTTTTGTGTTACAGTGGTCTTCTAACACATTTCCCACTTCACTGAGACCAGAGGCTGGGATTCATATTTATTCTGTGTCTTCTACACAGCTAGTAGGGTCTGTGTGCACTGTAAGTTACCATAACTGTTGGCCCTTGGTACACATCGATGTTACACATCTTTTAAATTCCTACCCTGCAAGACTTGCACCATGTTTGTACAATGCACAAATACATGCTAAAAAAACCCTTTCAAGTACAATGATGACTGGTTTGGGACAACTTATAGTCTACAAATGGCCCTATGTGATTCTCTATTACCCTTACTATATTCATCCTCTACACCCTCTACATGCTTGAAACGTCTTAAAGATGGGAAGCCACAGGGGAGCTGTCAGCAATCAATGACAAAATTAATTAGAAGTTTTGGAGGATTAGAGGTCAGGGGAGGTTGTTAATTCCATCCTGACCAAGAACTAGGTCTTCGTTTTTTATTAAAAATTAGGTAGCAGGGAGATTTTCCCAAATAATCAAGTATTTGCATCACACTGTTATGAATTTTCTCCAGATCTTTTTTTTTTTTCTTTTAACAACCATGGTTATTATAGATATATTCAGTAAAGATAAGTACCACAGTAAAGATGGGGAAAGATAATGATGTAGACTAAGCTTTAGTATTTTTTTCTTTTTTCTAATTTTATTTTATTCTTTTCAGTGTTCCAGAATTCACTGTTTCTGCACCACACCCAGTGCTCCATGCAATACGTGCCTTCCATAATATCCACCACCAGGCTCACCCAACCCTCCTCCCAAATCCTCAGTTTGTTTCTCAGAGTCCACAATCTCTCATGGTTTGTCTCCTCCTCCGATTTCCCCCAACTCACTTCTCCTAAAGTCACAATTATTTCTTACATTCATCATAGGCAAAATTTCCAGTTTCTCATTCCCATACCCATTCTATAAAGAACACAATATGTAAAAATTCACAAGATTCCTCTTTTCCTCTCATTTCAAATCAAAGCTTCAACAAAAGCCAAAACCGTAAAGAAAAAATATTACTTAAAAATTTTTTACATTCGTTCAACTGTAGAAAAGATACAACTGTATCTCATGAATTTCTGAGGAAACTCTCATAAGCAATAAAGAACATTTTTTTTAGCCAACATATCAAGTGAGAAAACTTATCTCACCAAGTTCAACCTAGTTTTAGCTAATACTGACTACTGCTCACTTTTACTGATGCCAGCATTTTTCTTCAATTGAAAAAAAATTAAAGAAGAAGAAAGAACACCATTTATATATCTTGTCTCTTTATGTAGTTTTTTAAAGCTTCAGCTTACCAGGATTTCCTTCATTGCCAAATGAAGCCAGATACATGGCCTATCTGATCCTATAATAATTTCAGTTTTAGAGATAAGCTGGCTTGAAGAGCATTCTCCTGGAGAAGCTGGTTTTCAGGCTAAAGCCACTTGGTCAGAGAAAACATCATCTCACATTAAATAACAACATTTTATATTTTCTCCCTAATTATAGAAAAAACATCAACTCACCGTGGAAAAGCTGGAATATATTCCCCCTTCCTCTTTTATCAGTTTGCTCATCTAATTTAAAGTTTTTAGACCTAAGTAAATCTTTTTTTCAACAATAGGTATTAGCTTTTGTATGCAGTTTTATAATCATATTCAAAACTTTAAAAAAATTTTAAAAATAATTTCCAGTTGCTCACTGCAAGTCATTCTTTACTTTTGATTGGATGTCCTCATACCAATTTACCTCTTGATCAACTGGACTGCAACTAAAATACTTTTTTTTTTTTTTTAAGAAGGGGCCATGTAGGCTATATTTTCCACCTCCTGGTAAATCTAGAAATAAGTTCCTATAGTGTTTGCACATAAACATCAGACTAGGTGAATATGACATTCTTGAGACACAATCTTGTCTTCTAGAACAGTCTTTTAGCCATCAGGGTGAGAAGTCTGACCCCAGATGGATATTTGTTTCATTAATAACCTGTTCATTTCTGTCTAAATGCCTGAAAGATTCCTTAACCTGGAAACACAAACCATTTATTTATTTATTTATTTATTTATTTTTTTTTTTTTTAAAGATTTTATTTATTTATTTGACAGAGAGAGATCACAAGAAGGCAGAGAGGCAGGCAGAGAGAGAGGAAGGGAAGCAGGCTCCCTGCTGAGCAGAGAGCCCGACGTGGGACTCGATCCCAGGACCCTGAGATCATGACCTGAGCCGAAGGCAGCGGCTTAACCCACTGAGCCACCCAGGTGCCCCCACAAACCTTTTAAAAGATACATATCTATTTGGGTCTATTAATTTTAATTTTATCTCATATCTTTTTCGGCTCAGAAAAGATTTCTTCTGACAGATGTTTGACCTTTGTTTCCAGTATTTTGTTCCATTTTTCATTGGAAATACATTAAATTCTTAGATAAGATCGATGTTTCTTTCTCTCAACATTTTCATCTTGGTCCTTCTGTTCCTTATTTTGCCTTCTACTTTACTGGTTTGATTTCTGTAGAGTCTTCTCTATATTTACAGCCTTAAATTCCTTAGTACAGCCTTAAATTCCTCTTACACTACTATTTCAGCCTGTGGAAATAATCTTTCATCCCAATCTTTCTTCTGATGGCCCCTGATTATGGTGGTTCTACCTTCTCGCATCTTTTTGAGAATACCAAAAATATTTCGGTTAAAATGTTTTTCTCTTTCCTGGAGAATTTATTTCCAAATATATAATCTTGCTTCAAGTTTTAATGGAAAAGCTTCCTGTCTCTTAACCTGCAGTATTCTTTTCTTAAGTCCCCTTTGGGCATCTTTCCGTCTATTCATAGACAGAAAAGAGAACAGTATGTTCAAGTCTAGCACTTGCCAACAGATAGTACTGGTGAAGAGTCTTAATATGCCCTCATTTTCCTCTTGGGTACAAGCAAAGCAGATCTCAAGGGCAAACTCACTCACACAGTACCTACCTCAATTTTCACGGTCTACCAGATATTTAGCGATTGCAGCTCTCTGAATGGGGTTTCTCCTGCTCTCTCTGTTATAATTTCTGACTAGGAAGAAAGAGACTAAGAGGCAATCTGCTGGTTTGGGTTTGTTTGTTTGTTTGTTTGTTTGTTTGTTTTAAAGAGGGGAGTACATAAAAGATCATATGTCCTTCCAGCATCCATTGTCTTCTGCCTTCTCCTTGCCTCTTCCTTATTGTGTATGGTACTTTATATCACACAATTAGTCATTCAAGAACACAAAACACTCTCTGCTTGTCTCCATCTACCTCTTCCTTGGTTGTGGTTTTGGAGCCACATATTTAAGTGGATATAGAAAAAAGAAATTGATAGTTTGGGTAGGAGGCACGACTCTGGATTTGACTCTGGCTAGCTCAAAAGACAGTTTCTTACCAGTTGGAGCATTTGCTTTCCCAGCCAGTGCAGCTCCAAGGTCCTGAAATAGTCAAGGGCAAATGATAGGGGCAAAGTACCTGTGTGTTTTTTCTCTTTCAGCACCAGTTGAGCTTCTCAGGTTCAATGGGTGGGGTACATGTCTTATAAACCTAAGAATATGCTTCTCAATCCATCCCACTTACAATTGCATTAGTAGACATTCCCTGTGGACCTCAGCATGTGGCCTTTCTCCATCTTAAATTTACTATGTATTAGCCTTTCTTTTTTCATTTTTTTTTTATTGTTTTATGGGTATTTTGGTGAAAAGTTTGGGAAGAGGTGTCTCAGATATCACTTGTCTCCTGCTATGATGATCTGGAAAGTTTGTAAATGAAAATTTTAAATATTACTAGCTAAAAGATACAGGTAGTCTAAAATAGCTTATCTATATTAGGTTCTGAACGCAACACAAGGGAAAAACAAAGAGATTTTCTCATGCTACTCATAGATTCATGGGACAGAAAAACCACAAATTATGCTAATAGCACCATCATGGCTCATATTTTATGTAGAGAAGCAAAGGGAGTTTCAAGGTTCAGAGTCGCCTCACCCCTTCCAGAACTTGGGAATAAGAATGTTCTCTGAAGTGGAAAGCATTATCAACTTAGAATGGGTGAAATCAGCTTCCAGCAAAAGTGACTCCTGAGATTATAGTGTTTCTCGACTCTACAACAAGGAGAACAGCTGGCTGTCCAACTGAATCTAGAAAAACAAAGTATTTCAAAGAGTTGGGTTGACCTGTCTGCACCCTTAGGGTATGAAAGTTGTTCACATAAATCAATTTATAACTAAGTAAACTACAAAGTCTCCTGACTGAGGAAATAATGAAAAAATATATAGTCTGCTTGGAATCTAGGAAAAGGGGAGGCAAAGAACAGGACTTTGTCAGTGAGTCTCTAACACTGCCTAAGAGAAAGAGCGTGTTCTGGCTAGCTGAAACAAGCATTGTCATTCTTTTGGCAGGTACATCCCTATATTGGACAGGGGCATTATCATAACCGATGATTTGTATTTCTAAAGTCATCTAGCTCCTTTACTCTGAGCCAGTGAGCAAGCTCTCACTTTCCACATAAGGGTTTCCCTCATTTTAGGAAAAATCTGGGCAGGAAGGAATGTGGCTCTAAACCTAAATGGATAACAGAACCTATTTTTCCTGGAGTTCAGTGCCAACATCTTGACTCTAACCTCTTTGATATGGTGAAACAACCCCTGCTATGAAAAAAACATTCCATGTGATTTTTTTTGCGGGGGGGGAACTTTCTTATATCCACATGTCTTCTGTGATCCCTCACTTCTTTCTAATTTAATTCCAAACTTTTGAATATGACACTGAAGATCCTTTCCAAATTTATCCTCCACCATTCCCCAACACAGGCTACTTTCCAATCTGGCCCATCTTGATGCCTTCCCAAATACCCACACTCATTCCCTTCACCCTGCCTTTGATCATATTTTCCTTACTTAGAATTTCCTCTCTTCCTTTCCATTAACCAAAATCTCCTTGGTTCAGGGTAAGTTCAAGTCCACTCATCTCCATGAAAACCTCTTCAGCTATACCAAGCCACTGATTTCCGCATATCAGCTGTACTGTGTAACATTCTCAGGCCTAACTCTTCTGTGCCAGGCCTAAATCACCAATGGTAGATTCCTCTCGAGTTTGTCACTACTCCGCCTTCTTCTGTGTTATCTAAGCTTAATGAAATTTTATTATGTAATATTTAACTATTTGTGTATGTGTCTAGTCTCTCACATTTCTAAGGGCAGAGAAATTTCTGAAATCCCCTCTCTATCCTCACTCTGATAATCACAGCGATGATAACGAATAAGCACCCCAGCATTTACTTGAATTGAAGCAAAATGTAAATCAGTCCACACAGACCTGAATGTAGACAACTGTGTGTCTCTCTGCATCGAAATGGTGAGTATTCTAGGTTTTTCCTATGTGAGACCAAATGGTACAGTGATTAAGAATCTGGGTTCCGAGAAACCTGGACTCTCATCTCTGCTTGGCTATTTTTCTCTACAAATTTTTCTTAGAGTCTCTAAGCCAGGATTTTCTCACCTGTAAAGTGAATTCATTGGGTTTTGGTGAAGATTAAATGAGATCGTGTCAGTGACATGTTTAGCATAGCACCTCACATGTGGAAGGTGCTGGGTAAATGTCAACTCTGATTAGTAAGAAAAGTTCCAAAAGGATGCTTCATCTGTATCAATCCCTTGAGAACTCTGGATGGCTCAGAAATAAGAGAAATTGTATTGTACAAGATCTTAAGGCATATTAGGATAAAAAAGTAATGAAAGCATCAAAATTATTTTCAAGACTAGGAGTATCAATCATTAGTAATGAGTGGGAGACAAAGATGCTCCTGTCTCAGATATGGGTGATTGGGAGCAAGAGGAAGGGATAAGGGGGTGGAGAGGAGTACTGCTCCAGAAAGGCAGAAAGCTCTCTGAGATAGGGCCAAAAGCCTGGGCCCTAACCTGGGGCATTGGTCCAGAATCAGCAAGGAAGATGCTTGAGGACACTACAGATAGTGTCTTCAAATGAAATGAGTACTGGTTCCAACCTGTTCAAATGTCCTCAGCTGAAGGTGTGTAAAACTGGAAGAACAAGACTACCTCTGAAAGTGGGAAGAACTGCGCTCACTTACCATTCTAGGTGCTGATCAGAAGCTGTGATCACTGGAGAAAGAGTCTGTCAGGTTCTGAGGCAGCTGGTGCAGCCGAGGAGCAGTAGTAGTGGTGGCCTCAGGAGGTTGGAGTTGGAAATAGCAGCAGAAACCCACAGCTGGCTAGGTAAAGATGGCCCTGCCCTGAAAGGGCTATGACTATGAACCAACAGAAAACTGAGAAGAGGCTGAGAGTCAGCCACATGGAAGTGTGAGGTAAGGCCAAGTCCTGATTGTCCCTCATGGGATGGCCCCAGAAGACCCTGGCTGTAAACAATTATCCAAGGGCTGGGGAAAAGCAGCAGCAGCAGGGCTGGCAGAGCCGTAATCCCAGGCCTTCACATCTTCCCAGCGCCTTCACTGCTGGCCTAGGTACCCTCATTAGGATGCCCTCCCAAATAATTTAACTCATTACACCTAATTTAAAAACTGTTTTCCTAAATGCTTAAGGGTATTAACTAATAAGTGGTCTGGAGTAACCATTAGGTCTTGTCACATGTAGGGGCAAATGTTCTCTTCAAGAAGCATACAGTACATTATTGTTAATTGAATCTGGTAACAGACTTCCAGCACAACCTGGGGATTAACTTGCTAAAGTGGTTAAACAAAGATTCCTGGCGCCTCAGTGCTTGAGGACTAAGAACATTTCAAAGATTTACATGACTCAAGTCAAACCAGAAACCTGGGTGAGGGAAGAGGGCAGCTTTGAATTCTTGGCATGACTACTTCAGCTATGAGTCTAATTTCAGGTGAACTGGGGACAAGACTAGGAAACTGAAAGGAGGGTATTTCTCTAATGGCTAAAATCATCCCTGCTAAAAGCAGCTGAGTGAAACAAAAGGGGTCTCTAAAACACCCAGACATTCTGAAGTTTCACATATGTGCCTTGGTATATCTCTTCAACCTCCACTATGATGTATCTTAGGAAGCCCCTTTGAATCTGGTAAACTGTGTCCCTCACTTATGGGAAACATTCTTATATTATTTCTTGGGTAATTTCTGCGTATACTGTTTTGTTTTCTTTTGTTTTTAACTCTTATTATTTGTATGCTGGAACTCCTTGAGGGTTTCTGTTGGGTCCTTATTATTTATCTACCATTTTCCATCACTGTTGTTTTCTTGGTTTTTGTTGTTCTATGTGCTGTGGGGGGGGTTCTCTATAATTTTACCTTCTGAACCTTCTTTTAACATACACATTTCAAAAATTCCCTCATCATATCTTCATTTTCCAAGAGCTTATTAAAAAAGCAATAGGTGGACGCCTGGGTGGCTCAGTGGATTAAGGCCTCTGCCTTCGGCTCGGGTCAAGATCCCAGGGTCCTGGGATGGAGCCTCACATCGAGCTCTCTGCTCAGCAGGGAGCCTTTTTCCTCCTCTCTTTGCCTGCTTCTCTGCCTATTTGTGATCTCTGTCAAATGAATAAATAAAATCTTTAAAAAAAAAGCAATAGGTATTTTATAGTGATAAAAGAAATAATTTATTAGGAAGACATAATCACAAACATGTGTGCATTTAATAACAAGATACATGAAAAAAAAAAAAAAAACCTGACAGAATTAAGGAGTAACAGTTCCAAAATTATACCAAGAGACATTAACACCCATTAATAAGCAATTCAGAGCAAAGCAAGACATCTCCATAGACACAGAAGATGTGAACAACAGTATTAATCACCATCTAATTGACATTTAAGGAACACAGTATCTAACAGCTACAGAATACATATTCTCTTCAAGTGCTCAAAGACCAATCATATGCTGGGCAATAAATAGGTCAATGAATGTTAAAGGACTGAAATACAAAACATGTATTTTTTGGTCACAATGGAATTAAATAAGAAATCAATAACAATATGGTATCTAGGGATACCCCAAATGCCTGGAAATTAAACACCTTTCTAGAGGTCTAAATAATTCGTGAGTGAAAGAAAAAGATCACAAGGACAACTAGGAAATATTTTCAGCTAAATGAAAATGAATTAAGCTAAAATAACTTTAAAATGCGTATGTTACATAAGGAAGAAGTGTTTAAAAGTCAGAGAATGATAAAGATTACGATAGAAATTAGTGGACTAGAAAACAGGCAGATAAAATAGAAAATTATCAAAGCCAAAAGCTGGTTTTCAAAAAGATCAACAAACTTGACAAATCCCAAGCTAGACTGATTGAGAGTGAGAGAGAAAGAATAGAAATTGCTAAGATGAGGGAAAAAAAGGGAGTTATCACCACAGGTCCTATAGACATTTAAAGGATAAAAGGATATTAAAATGATATCAGATGATATTAAAATTTATGCTAATAAATTCAACTATTTAGATTAAATGAAAAATCTTGAAAAATACAACTTACCACAATTGATACAAAAGAAACAGAATATTTGAATAGCCCTTTATCTGTATAAAAATGGAATTTGTTATAAAAGTCCTTTCAAAAATAAAACACTAGGTGCAGATGCTTTCAGTAGTAAATTCAAAGCATTTAGTAGTAAATTCAATACACTTAAAGCATTCATGGAGAAAATAATTCCAATCTTATACAAACATTTTCAGAAAACAGAGGAAGAGGAAATATTGCTCAACTCATTTTATGAGGCCAGCATAACCCTAATACCAAAATCTGACAAAAATATCACAGAAAAAAAATGAAGAGTATAGACTTTAGTCTTCATGAGTATAGACAAAAAATTCTTAACAAAATATTAGTAAATTAAATTCAGAAATACTTTAAAAGAATACTACATCATGACCAAGTGGATTCTATCCCAAAATGCCAGGTTGTCTTAACACTAAAAAAAAAAATCAAGTATAATCCACCATATCAGCAGAATAAAGAAGAAAAACCATGTGACCATTTTAATAGATGCAGAAAATCTATTTGAAAAGTGCAACACCTATTCATAATGGAAGAAAGAAAATATTCATGACCCATATCAAATACTTGTATCCAAAATATATAAAGAATTCTTATAAAAATCAATAATAAGACAATGTACTTTTAAAAATGGATAAAAGATTTGAACTCTTTATAAATATGATATGCATATATCCAGGAAGCACAGGGAAAGATGCTCAAGTTCCTTATTCACCAGGCTAATGAAAACTAAAACTATAATAAAGTTTTACATACCCATTAGAATGACTAAAATTGAAAAGCTGTCCATATCTACCACTGGTGAAGATACAGAACAGCTGGAACTCTCATACACAGCTGATGGAATGTAAAATCTTACAATCACTTTAGAAAACAGTTTGACCATTTCTTGGAAGGTTAAATATGTACCTATCATACAACCAGCTATTCCACTCTTAGATATTTACCAAAGAGAAATGATAGTATGTCTACACAAAGACGTGTATTTTCATTGCAACTTTTCTGTAATTGCCCCAAACAAGAAATGTCCAGATATCCATCCATATTGTCACTGGCTAAACAGATTGTGGATATCCATATGATGTAATACTACCCAATCAAAGGGAAAAAAAACTATCAATACATGCAGCAGCATCAATGATTCGAAAATCATCATGCTGAGAAAAAGAAGCCAGATACCCCCACTCCCCCCACAAAAGAGTACTTGTAGGACTCCATTTACTTAGAATTCTAGAAAGTGAAAGTTAATTTGTAGTTTCAGTAAAAAAAAAAATCATGGTTACCTGAAGATGGATATAGACGGAGAATGGGAGTACAAAGGGGTGTGAGGATGGAATGGGAGAAGATATTTGCAAATGACACTACAGACAAAGGGCTGATATCCAAGATCTATGAAGAATTTATCAAACTCAACACCCAAAAGACAGATAATCACGTCAAAAAAAGGGCAGAAGATATGAACAGACACTTCTCCAAAGAAGGCATACAAATGGTTGACAGACAGGTAAGTTCATCATCATTACCGTCAGGGAAATTCAAAACAAAACCATACTGAGATACCACCTTACACCAGTTAGAATGGCAAAAATTAACAAGGCAAGAAACATCAAATGTTGGAGAGGATGTGGAGAATGGGGAACCTTCTTATACTGTTGGTGGGAATGCAAGTTGGTGCAGCCACTTTGGAAAACAGTGTGGAGATTCCTCAAAAAATTAAAAATAGAGCTACCCTATGACCTGGCAATTTTACTCCTGGGTATTTACCCCAAGATACAGATGTAGTGAAAAGAAGGGCCATATGCACCCCAATGTTCATAGCAGCAATGTCCACAATAGCCAAACTGTGGAAAGAGCTGAGATGCCCTTCAACAGACAAATGGATAAAGAAGATGTGGTCCATATATACAATGGAATATTACTCAGCCATCAGAAAAGATGAATACCCAAATTTTGTATCAACATGGACGGGACTGGAGGAGATTATGCTGAGTGAAATAAATCAAGCAGAAAATGTCAGTTATCATATGGTTTTACTTACGTGGAACATAAGGAATAGCATGGAGGACATTAGGAGAAGGAAGGGAAAATTGAAGGGGGTGAAATCAGAGGGGGAGATGAACCATGAAAGACTTGGACTCTGAGAAACAAACTGAGGATTTTATAGTGGGGAATGGGTTGGCCCCATGATGGGTATTAAGGAGGGCATGTATTGCATGGAGCACTGGGTGTTATATGTAAACAATGAATCTTGGAACACTACATCAAAACCTAATGTTGTACTGCATGGTGACAAATATGACACAATTAAAAAAATTTTTAAAAAGGGGGGATGTGAGGAAATTTTGGGGAATGATAGAAACACATATTTTCTTGATCATCATAACAGTTTTGTGTGTGCATACAAATGTCAAAACTAATCAAATTTTATATTTTAATATGTGTAGTTTATAGTTAATCAGTTATAGTTCAATATATTTTGAATTCAATATATGATAGTTATAGTTTAATATATTTTAAAACAATGAAAACAAAACCAGAAACATCTATTCTCATGGTTCATCTTCCCCTCCAATTTCCCCCAACTCCCTTCTCCTCTCCATCTCCCCATGTCCTCCATGTTATTCCTTATGCTCCCCAAATAAGTGAAACTGTATGATAATTGACTCTCTCTGCTTGATTTATTTCACTCAGCATAATCTCTTCCAGTACCGTCCATGTTGATACAAAAGTTGGGCATTCATCCTTTCTGATGGAGGCATAAAACTCCATAGTATACATGGACCATATCTTCTTTATCCATTCATCTGTTGAAGGGCATCTTGGTTCTTTCCACAGTTTAGTGACTGTGACCATTGCTGCTATGAACATTGGGGTACAGATGGCCCTTCTTTTCACTACATCTGTATCTTTGGGGTAAATGCCCAATAATGCAATTGCAGGGTCATAGGGAAGCTCTATTTTTAATTTCTTAAGGAATCTCCACACTGTTTTCCAAAGTGGCTGCACCAACTTGCATTCCCACCAACAGTGTAAGAGGGTTCCCCTTCCTCCACATCCTCTCCAACACTTGTTGTTTACTGTCCTGTTGATTTTGGCTATTCTAACTGGTGTAAGGTGGTATCTCAATGTGGTTTTGATACTGAGTAATTCTTTCAACTTCTGGTGGTTCTTGGTTGATTGGAAGTTTTGCCTATGTGGCAGGGAATTAGTTTGATATTACAGGTAGATTTCATCTTTGGGTGATCTAGTAGAGATCCAGCTTTTTTTGTAGGAAGATTCCTAAATTGGTTTCTGCAAGCCAAGTCTCTTGAGCTTGTCTATTTCCCTAAAGAGGAATCCTCCAGCTTCCTGCTTTAGGTGTATAAGCCTGGCTGCCAGCATTGGGGGGCTACATTGGATAGGAAACTTTATCATTCAGTATGCAGCTCTTCCTTCCTGTTTACGGACCCCCTACCTCACTACCACCCTATGTCCTACCTGAAGCCCCCACATCCTGAGTCCCTTGGATCGCACCCCTTGAGGTAGGATTCCTGCCTTTGACTGTGATGGGGAAGGCCAGTTGCAAGGCGAAGGAACAGAGCAGTTTTTGCTAACCCAGTTCACCCATTTTCAGCTCTACCTTCAACCCTGCTGACAGAAAAACTGGACTCTTAAATTCTCCAGTCTTCCCGAGGTTCTCCAGCACAAATTACTTGGCTTTCAGCACACATTCCACTTTCTCTGTTCACAGTTAGATATCACTTCATCTGTTTTCTGTCTTCCCAAAATTATCTTCTCTTTGCCTATTGTCCCTTCTGTTCTCCTTGTGCTGGGTTCACAGAGACTATATTCTTTTACAGCCAGTAAAGTTGAGGTTTCAGTCAGAGCAGAGATAAATAGGGGTATAATTGTTCTCAACTAAAACCTTGAGAAGAAAATGAAGACTGTATTTTAATAATGCAATACAAAAGGCTATTGCGGGCAACCAATTCATGTATCTTCCGGGAAGGCCTGCAATGTGCCCAACGGAGTTGTTGGCTGTTGGAAGCCCTGAAGCCAGTCTACAAGCATCGGGCCTCACTGAGACTCCTCGCTGATCCCTATTTTAAGGCCATTATTCAGAGTTGCTGGCACTGTCAACACCATGTCTTGTTTTAGTTTTTCCCTAGTGCCTCCCAGGACCTTTCTTGTGGATTCATTCTGGGCATTTATTTTTAATGTGGAAACAGCATGGCCTTTAGAGGCAAAAGAAACAAATACTTTCAGTCAAGAGAGTAGTTATTTAGTAAACAGCTAACAGAATGGAATTGAGAACACTCATGAAGAAATGAACTAGCTGAAATGCAGTAGGAAAAGTTGCCATTTTCATGTTTCCAACTTGCCCCAAACCAGGGAATCCTGGAAGCAGTGCATAGCTGAAATACATATATATACATGGAAAATATTAATTTCATTTCTATAACACTCCAGCAAGGTAGGTTAGTACTATCATATTTTATAGACAAAGAAATGAAGCCACCAAGTGATGAAGCTACTTGCCAAATGTCACTAACAAGTCATGGCACAGATGGGACTGGATCTCTTGGCCTCTGGGTTTTTAGTTTGTTTCTTCTTCTATGAATCATCCTTTACATTTTTTTTTTTAAAAGAGACTTGACTTATTGGTCCTCACCATTCCATTTCCAAAGAAGGTTACACTGACAGACCAAATGTAGAATGGCCCAAGACCAAGCTTTTCCTCATCTATGGGCACATTGTTCTGATGAAGCAATTCAGAAAACACACACACTGATATCTAGCAGTAACCCTTGCTCTCTCATACCAGGAACCGGGTCCATCTGGTCTCAATGAACACTTGCTGCACAGAAGCCCTAAAGAAGGGGAAAGCCCCAGCCCTAAAGCCCCAGACTCACAAAGGTTCCACCTCCTCCAAGAGCCTGTCCAAGCAGGCACATGACCAAGGAAAGCCATACCAAGGGAAGAACTGCTGAGTGAGATAATCTGTACCTCTATCATGCTTACAAGGCTCCTACCTGTGCATTAGCTCATTCGCACTCACAACCACCCCATGAGGCAGGGATTCTTAACATCATTCCATCTACAGAAGACACGAGGACCCTGAGGTTCAGTGATATCACATGATTCTTTGGATCACACAGCTAACGAATGGCACAGCCATGCCCAGAGTCCAAGTCACCTGGACCCACATCCTACGCTCTTCTCTAACATTCCATAGGAAAAAGTCTGTGACAAGGGTTCCATTGCTTTGAGACCCTCCCGCCCTCCCTTCCTTTTTTTTTCCTTCCTTCCTTTTTTAACAGAATTTCTTCCCATGAATTTTATCATAAGAATAGGAACAGCTAATATTTATTGAGTGTCTGCTGTGTTCAGGAGCTGTGTGTGGTGGATACCTTACATGGGGTTTCTCTTTACTGTTATCTCCAATATGTAAATGAAAAAGCTGGGGCACAGAGAGGGAAGCAACTCAAACTAGGTCACCAGCTACTAAAATGCAGAGTCTAGGATTTAAACCCAGGCAGTCTAGCTTCAGAATCAACACTTCAACTCATTACCACCTTCTTTTCCTTTAATGCAAAACAAGAAGAAAAAAGAAAAAGAAAGAAAGAAAGCTTGACTCTTACATTGGTAGGCAGAGTTTTTAGGAAAACACAGTTCTCACATGTTCGGACCTCACCAATATTATGGGTGAGGCCCTTCTCTGAGCAACTCTGTTTTTTGTCTTTTAAGACAAAGCAGCAAAATACTCATTTTGTGATTCCTTTTATTTTCCAGCTAGTACCATAGCCATATGGCATGCAGATATCCACACATATCTTATTGGGGATAAGAACACAAATTAGCTTTTAAGCTAAACTCTGTGGACACAACTGGCAAAAAGTTTCAGAGATGGGAAGCTTTTTGACACCATTCATTACTTGCTCTGTGAAGAAATAGAGGCAGTGGCAGCATCTAATCATAATTCCACTATCTCAAAACAGGCCGGTCCAGTGGTCAGGTACCTTGCTGTGTTCCGAGCGTAAAAATAAAACAGTAAGCAGTTCTAATTCCTGAACCAAGAAATTTCTCACAGAAATTCTTTGAACAATACCTGTCCCAATTGTTGAAACAGGTGTCTTTTATCTTTCTGGGAAAGGTTTTTATAGATCTTGTGTGGCTTAACTTAAATTCACGTGTTTGTTGTCAAAATTTGCTAATCCTGTTCGTCTCCCATGAGAAGGCAGGGAATCACTATACAGCATTGGGGGACTTTGGGTCTATCAAAAGGAAATTTGATCAAAGGGGTTCCATTAGCTTTCACACAAACTGTGTGGGGACAGACTTGTTTCCTCCCCATTTATCATGAACAAATACTTCCACTGATTATAATAATAATAATAATAATATTAATAATAATAATAAACTACTAGAAAAATACAGAGTGAAAAAGTAGCATATAATATACGCACCCAATTTTTTAAACATAAAATCATTTTATCATATTGCCATAAGGCTTTTAAATGTTTCATTCTCAATTTCTATACTAATCAACATCTCTAGGACCTGTGCCAATCGGAAGACTCTACTTTGAACAGCATCAGTTTATAACGTGTGAAAGAAACATACCAAGCAGGGCACCTGGATGGCTCAGTCGGTTAAGTGTCCAACTCTTGGTTTCAGCTCAGGTCTTGATCTCAGAGTCAAGAGATTGAGCCCTGCACTGGTTTCTGCACTCATTGCAGAGTCTGCTAGAGATTCTTTCTCCCTCTCCCTCTATCCCTCCCACTTGTGCTCACTTGCTCTCTCTAAAATGAATAAATAAATCTAAGGGGGGAGAAAAGAGAAACATACCAACTGCTTTTACTATAATTTTTTTGATTTCTTAAAATTAACTCATTATTTTCATGAAGGTAGTTGGATATGTGGGGGCCCACATCCCTTACCAGCTACAAAGCTCTGCATTGCTGCTTCTAGAAAGCTTTTTAATAATATGTATCAAGAGCCATAAAATACTCACATTCCTGACCCAGTAATTACATGTCTATGAGTCTACCCTAAGGAAATAATAGCACTTAGGCACAGAGGTGTTAATTGCAGGTTTATTAAAAAATAGCCAACCTTGGAAATAGCATAAAGTCCCCAAATAGGGGGAATCATGGGGCAAATTATGCTCCATGCTGCCCAGAGAAGTTTCTCTCACGTGACAGACTAGGCCAAGGTCCCCTATGTATGTCCCACCACGGTCCACCTGTGCTTCCTTTGTGTCACTCACTATAGGATTAATCAAATACCTGTGTAATTATTTAGTGACCTCTAATACTAAGCTCTGTTTTTCTTTTCATCTCCAACACATCTTCAACACTTACGATGGTTTCTGGCACATAGTATCTGCTCAATAAATGCAGACTGAGTGGAGGAAAACAGTATGTACGAATGGACTGTATGACTTGGAGAGATTCTCGTAATATGACATCAAGTGAAAACATTAGGAAGTTAAATTAACAGAAAAACAAGAGTAGTTAAGCTCCTCCTAAGTATACCATTTTATGCCATTTAGCAAGAACTTGTTAGAATAGTGTCAGGAAAACTAAAGCACTATAGAGAAGCATTAGCTGAGACTTATAAAAATGGGGAAGGTATGTGCTACGGGGTTGCTGTGAATTGGGTAAGACTGATGAATCACAGACCTGTATCCCTGAAACAAATAATACATTATATGTTAATTTAGAAATATTCAAGTCAGCAATTGCTTTTTTAAGGTATGTCTGAAATAAGGAGAAAAGCAAGGGACTTTGCTTGGGAGGGTTGGTGCAGTGTTCATGGAAGGGAGAGAGAAAGAAGTGTCCGTTGGACTTTTCTGTTCGACAAGGGAGCCCAGTCTTCAACCTAAAGAAGGCAGAACAATGCAAAGAGGGAATTTCAGCTCCAGATAGGCAAGGAGCTAGTGGCCTCAACAATCCAAACCTGTATGAATTAGATTCCAGGCCCTAAAGGAATTGCATAGTCACTGACAGTCACCTTTGAGAGATTATAGGAAGCACCGAAAAATAAAATAACAGAATGCTGAGGACGATGCAGGATTTTTGGAGAAAATAATGTTTGCTCTTTGTTGCTTTAGAGACCAATGGAAAACCAGAGGATTTCAGTTGTAGGTAAATGGACATAAAGGTCAACATAAGGGGAAAACCCTTCAATCAGTTATAAGCACTATTCAATGAATGTTTCCCTGTGCTGCCTTGTATACCCCAGGCACTCCGTGACCTGACAGAGATGATGTGGAAGGACTGGGCTGGGGTGTTAATAGAAGACCTCTGCCATCCCTGCTAACTCAAGCTGTCCTATTCTCTCTGGCATCCCAAGCCACAAAGTCATGGCCATGATTTCAAAACCTGTGAGCCGGAGTATTTCTGTAAGACACTCCCCTCGTTTCCATCTCCCGCCCTCTGTGCAGCTTAAAACAGCTGCAGACTTCTCACGAAAAAGACCAAGAGTACATCAAAGTGTGGGAATTAGAAGGCAACCAGGGGGATGGTTGCTCAGGGAAAAACTGGACAGTACACAATCTACCCTTTGCTCACCCCAATAGCAGTTCAACCAAGAAAGTCAGGATTCAGACTAGAACACAGTCCAGGTTCCCTTTCAGTTCTTTTTTTCTCCACCTTGTTTATCTTCTAGTTTTCCTAATTATAAATCATCAATCATCCAATTGGTTCTGGAATTGCATCACTAATGGTCTGGAAAGATAGTACTGTGGTATTGACCGGGTTTAGAAAGACCAGGAAAAACTGTCTCCCAAACTTCAAAGGATTTACTCTTTTAAAACACACCAAAAAGCCCAAGAGATAGCAAGCAGTTTAGACTAAAGACACCAAACAACTTGAAGATAAGATACATAATCTCAGAACCTTCTATGGAAGCTGTGAAAATGCTATCAGGATCATCTCCAAAAAATGCAATTTACTGTGAAAGTCTAATCAGTCATTTGGCAAACATTTCCCTGGACAGATAAGAGATTAGAGCGGGTGAGGGGAGATGGCAGAGGGGCTTTGCAAGAAACAGGGGCAATTAATTACGGGTATCGATTGCTCCTTTCACAACAATACAGCTCTCTTCCCTCTTCAAAAATTATTAAAAATTAGGACACAGGAAACAAAATAGGTCAAAGAGTGAACAGCTGAATTTCAAAACAAAGGACTCAAGTTAGTTGTATGGAATGCAAGTCTGCTTTTTACCCACTTTATCTGGCCCACATTCCAAGGCATCTTAGAAAGGTTACTAAACAAACAATCATGTCAGAAGCCAAGCATATCTCAGAGCAAGCACAGACTGAGTTCTCAAGGTCCTCTTCTATACCGGAGCCCATGATTCACTGAACATTCCGGATTTCATCCATTTGTTCCATATCAATAAACATTTGTTCTATGTCAAGGCACTCATGCCTTTTATAAATCAGCCATTTTACCCTATTAAAAGCTCCCATGAAGGTTATTTTTTTATTCACAGATTAAGCCCTTCATCAGAGGGGCTATGGTAGAATTTTTCCAACTCCCCACACCTGGGACCCACTGTAGGACCAGGGTGTCTTATAAAGCACAATTCTCTGGTGCTGTTTAAGAATGATGGATGTTTAGGGGTGCCTGGGTGGCTCAGTGGGTTAAAGCCTCTGCCTTTGGCTCAGGTCATGATCTCAGGGTCCTGGGATCGAGCCCCGCATCGAGCTCTCTGCTCAGCGGGGTGCCTGCTTCCCCACCTGCCTGCCTCTCTGCCTACTTGTGATCTCTCTCTCTATCACATCAATAAATAAATAAATAAATAAATAAATAAAATCTTTAAAAAAAAAAAAAGAATGATGGATGTTTAGAAAGCGTATGTGCAGAGTAGGAAGCAAGGAACATCTCTTTGACACTGTGCTACATCATTAGCTTCAAATGGAAAATAAGGGTCCCAAACTGTTCTCATAGATGTAGTACAAAGCAAAAGACCTGGAATCACAGGGACTTGTAGCTTCTCAAATTTGCTTTTTATAAAAATGCTTTGTTGACCACACACCCACCTTTTTTTCTTTTCTTTAAAGATTGTATGTATTTCTTTAGAGAGAGCAAAAGTACGTGAGCAGGGGAGGGACAGAAGGAGAGGGAAAGAGAGACTCTCTAGTAGACTCCATACTAAGTGAGGAGCCCAATGTGGGGCTTGATCTCACGACCCTGAAATTATGACCTGAGGCAAAAATCAAGAGTTAAATGGACACTTAACAAACCGGGCCATCCAGGCACCCGAAAAATCCCCTTTATGCCAGGTTTTATTTTTTATCTATTCATCATACACTTGGGTGATTTACAGTCTTTTTTTTTTTTTTTCAATTGTCTCTGAAGGTTTTCAATCATCCTTATAGTAAAAACTCTTAAATACATGAAGGTTGCAAAGGAGCTGAGGTGGCTCATTTTTGCAGTTTTTGCAGGTAACTGCTATTTTATTTTAAAGATTTTTATTCATTTACCTGACAGAGAGAGACACAGTGAGAGAGGGAACACAAGCAGGGGGAGAGGGAGAGGATGAAACTGGCTTCCTGCTGAGCAGGGAGCCCGATGGGGGGTTCAATCCCAGGACCCTGGGATCATGACCCAAGCTGAAGGCAGACACGTAACATCGGAGCCACCCAGAGCAACTGCTATTTTAAAGTGGAGGAACATCATACAGGGTCTGAATGGATCTTTTCATTATAGGGAGAGGTAGCTGGAGAACAGTAGTCCAGAGAGGTCAAGTGACTTACCCCAGGTCACTCCTCATCAGAGGCAGAGAGGAACGTACAGAGCTTGCTCTCCAGACCCATTATCTAGATTGTTGTCTATTTCTCGTACATTCCAGTATTTTGTACTGTCTCATTCATTAAGTTTGAACTATGCTTAAATATAAAGGTTTTTTTTAAACAAATATTTTGTAATTGAGACATATATGATGCCTCAGGTCAGACATTTTCTTCTCAGAGATTGGAATTAGCAAAACCTTGTGTGCATCTGTATATGAATTCATGGGCCCTCTGGAAACAGATGTCCTTTGATAAAGTCAGTCAGTTGATCACTGTGCTATTTTTCTTTTTTTTTTTTTTTTTCTTTTTAAGATGTGTTTATTTATTTGAGAGAGGGGGTGGGACAGGGGGAGAGAATCTCAGGCAGATGCCCCACTGAGCGCAAAGCCCACTACAGGCTTTGATCTCATGACCCTGAGATCATGACCCGAGCCGAAATCAAGAGTCCCATACTCAACCGACTGAGCCACCCAGGCACCCCACAATGCTACTTTTCAGAGTGGAACAGAAAGCATGATGGACTTCCCCTTGAGCAGACAGCCCCCCTCCCTACCAGGAAAAAAACCCAGCCACAAGTCCTCATACAACAAGATGAGTGGGATCGGCAGAGGCCCAGCTGGGCCACGGAGGGCAGGATGGGCTGGAGTTCCAACATCCAGGGGGCCTGCAGAGAGGGTGAGTCAGTGAGAGCAGGCAGGAAGCAGAGGGAGAGGAGGAGAGGAAAGACCTGATGGGGAGGGAAGGAAGCACCAGGTGTCCTAGGACAGATGATCTGGAGCTCAGTGAAATAGGCCAAAGACAGGACAAACTGGCTGAACCAATGCAGGCAAGAAGGCCAGAGTTCAGTGGGGTCAGGCACGAGCGGCACATCCCATGACTCCAGGAGCCTGGGGGACCAAGAGTCAGAGGGCCTGGGTCTTAAGTTGGGGGCTGTGTCTGTCCCACTCACCTTGTGCCACAGCGGCCAGCTTGCAGCAGGTCATTAGTGGAAGAATGAAAGGGATGGAGGGCATTCAGGAGCTCATGCCAGGAGGTCTGGTTATTTAGGGGCTAAGATCAAACAGAAAGTTTGGGTAACAGCAAAATGACATGAAACTGAGTCAACATCCCTGGAAAATACCAGATACTTCTCCCCAGTTAGATAAGTGGGAAGTGAGTTCATGGCCCAAGGCAGGAAGGAGGCAACAGAACAGGAAGAGAAGTTAGAGGAGGAAGAGGGAGAGGGAAGAATAATTTTTATTTTTGCTAGTTATTCATGGAAGCCTCTTTTTTTCTATCACTTATTTCCCAAAAGGCTCTTGATAAAGACACTTGCGATTACAAAAAAAAAAAAAAAAAAAAAAAAAAAATCACGTTAATAGTAGCATGACTCTACTCCAGGCTAGACTCAGACCTTATCTAGGAGTGGCTTATGCAATCTATGAAGAGATGTTCCCCTAAGAGGATGAACTAGTCCCACCCAAAGCCCCTGCAAATCCAGTGCTTCCAAAGCTTTTTACCCAGGAGCTGCCTCCCTCCTTGGATCCTTAGCGCCCATGTCTACAGGCACAGTCAACCCACTGCATCAGCCTGTTTCCTGCTCGTCCAGACAACAGCAGGCAGATCAGGCCCAGGCCCAGGCCTGAGATCTAGCCTGAATTTTGATTCCTCACCTTCCCCCTGAAGGCAAGGCCCCTGCAGATCCTGAACTTGCCTTTTCCATCTTTGCGTTGACCTGGCCCTGAAAAAGGGGCCCAGTGGTGGCAACGGAGAGCTCGCATTCCTCCCCCTCTCCCTTTACAGTCTCCTCTCATTGCTGGGATTCCCAGAACTTGGCTTCTCCTTTAACTCCCACAAATCCTGTGAATCTCAACACTGAGCCTGTTGGTTCCTGAAGCCGTTGTCTGCCGGGTGTTCCCTGCTCCTGCACCCCAGCTAAATCACCCGGCCCTTTAGAGAAGGTAAACAGCTCGTCAAGATGATACAGATGAACAGAGGTAGGGCTCAGAGCTAAGAATGCTGGCACAGTGTCAGGGGCAGGCTACCTCTCAGCTGATAAATATGCATTTCAGAAAATTTCAAAACTCTTCTTCAAATGCAAGAACTTAAAAAACTTATAAAACATAATATACAGGCTCAAGAAGGTTATGGGTTTTAAAAATTCAGCTCAGGCTGTCACCACAATGACCACAGCCAGTCAGGCATAATTACAAAAAGATCCATCATGGGGATGCTCGGATGGCTCAGTTGTTAAGCCTCTGCCTTTGGGCTCAGGTCGTGATCCCAGCGTCCTGGGATCAAGCCCCGTATCCTCGCTCCCTGCTCAGCAGGAAGCCTGCTTCTTCCTCTTCTACTCCCCCTGCTTCTGTTCCCTCTCTCACTGTGTCTCTCTCTGTCAAATACATAAAATCTTAAAAAAAAAAAAAAAGATCTGTAATGGTGCCTTAAAAAAAAAAATCACATCTTTGGGGACTGGTAGAAGGAGCTAGAACAGTATGACTCAAGCTGTGTTCTCCGGAAGACTGGCATCTTGGGAAGTAAATTAGTGTGCCTTGACAAAATAGTTCACGATCCCATTAGTTTAGGATGCATCCTCTGTATCCCCCTCTTGGTATTCCCAGTGCATTTAAGCTATTTCAAGCTCTATGATGTAAAGAAACCCCTTACATCTGATTTGACCTAATCTTTTCTAATCTTACCTGACCACTGTTCTCTTTGTCTAGAGTATTCCTATTTATTCTGAGGACTGTATGGGAAATTCTGAGCCAGATTTAGTTAATGGGTTTATTTAACTCCTGATTTTTAAAATTCAATTCAATTTAATTTAATTTGATTCAATTGTTATCTAGAATGAAGCAGGGCACTGGCTTTACCCCGTTCGGCAGATAATCATAACCCTTCTGTCCTTGGAGCTTCTCTGACATGAGCCCTGCATGGAAGTGCATCCTTATTCAGTGCGGTTTTTTTTTTTTTCTTTTAATTTCCAGAATTTAAAAAAAGGATGGGAAAGTAGTTACAACACTTCAAAAAGCCTTCCTCGGAAGTCCCTCCTAGCTTCAGAGGACTGAGGATGTCTGAGTGGGAGCTCTCACTGCTCATGAAGAATTTGTGTCCAAAAGCACATCATTCTGGGAGTCAGAACATCCCGGGCCCCAGCTGGAAGAAGTCTTAGAGGTTGGCCAATTGATGTAGTCATCTCCTAACCAGAAAGCAGCCTCGGGAGGGTTGGCAGCCACCAAGACCACAAGCTACTCAGTGGTGAAGCAGGGATTAGAACCCAGATCTTTTGGTGCCCCTGCCAGGAAGTTTTTCCTGTCCTGGAAGTATCAGCTTTTCTCAGAAAGGAAGAGATCCATCCTCTTCATCCTGAAAACCACAGTGGGAAGACAAGAAGGAGCTATGCCACAATGCGAACACTGCCTGACACAGAGATGACATTTTGGTCTTAATTCCGTTTTTCTGCATTGGCTAAAATGTCTCCAAAGGGCACCTACTGCCTTTATGCCAGAAAAAAAATTCCTTTAAAAATGAAGGGGGAAAGAAAGCAGAAGGTAAAGTAAGGAACGTACCCTGGAAAGCATCCTCTACGTGGCTCCTAGGGGTTGATCAAAATAAGCAGAACTAATAAAACGCCATGGCATTTCCCTGTGCTGGGAGGCACCAGGCTGTGAGCAAGGATGACTCACGGAGGCAGTGGGGAGACCGCCCCACTAGCTGCCCGTGGGCCGGCGGCTCTCCCTCAGAGGCCCTACTGTGTCTTCACCCACAGACTGGCAAGGAGCAGAGCCCTGCTTCCCTGCCTATGGTCATTTCCTCTTCAAGCCTGTGTCTCGAGATGGGCTTTGAATGACTCCTCGATGATTTCCAAGCTCACATTCACTGAGCACACAAATCTAATTGGAAAAAATTTTTTCACTTTGTTTTCCTGTAGTTTTGCTCTGGCCTCCCACCTAGTAGAAACTTCTCTTCAGCCCGACGTGGTCTGAACACAATACTTTTAGAGATTTAACCCCTGTCTTGGGGATTTTATTTGACAGAGAGAAAAAGAGACACAGCGAGAGAGGGAACACAAGCAGGGGGAGTGGTAGGGGGAGCAGCGGCTTCCCACTGAGCAGAGAGCCCAATGTGGGGCTCAATCCCAGGACACTGGGATCATGACCGCAGCCAAAGGCAGAGGCTTAACCGAATGAGCCATCCAGGCATCCCATTCGTAAACTGTTTATGTATAAAGTACATGGGTATGTGTTTGTGTGTGTGTATTTGCCTTCGTGCTTTCAGGCTGCTATACAGAAATATTAGAGACTGGGAGGCGTATAGATAACAGTCATTTATTTCTCACAGTTTTGGAGCCTGAGAAGTCCAAGATCATAGCTCCAGAAGATTCTGTGTCTAGTGAGGGCCCACTTCCTAGATGTGTGTCTTTTTGCTGTGACCTCACATGATGAAAGGGGCAAGGGAGCTCTCTGGGGTCTCTTTCATAAAGGCACTAGTCTCATTCAGGAGGATGCCCCCTCGTAATGTAAGCACCTCCCAAAGGCCCCACCTCCTCCTACCATCATACTGGCAACGAGGTTTCAACGTATGGGGGAGAACGCACACTTCCAGTGTCTAGCAGTGCACATGTGTGCTAGTTGAACTTGACTCAGATCCTTTAGTGCTAAAGGGAGTGACTGGATAATCCTTTCAGCCAAATAACACGCATTCAGTCACTTCTGGAATCTCTGTTCACTGAAGCTTTCCAAAAACTGTTAAGTCCACTGTTATCTGAAAACACCCTGAATCTTTAGAGAAGCATCATTCTTCAATGTAGCGGCTCGGGTAGGTCTTCAGCGTGAATCTCATTCACTTTGTTATATGCCTCCCCATTCCCAGGCTGTCACTCCTTCCTGCCTTCAACACTACTCTAACCTGCCTTCCCTCCCAGTCCCAGAGGGTGTGGTGTCCCTCCCTCCCTTGCTTAAGGCCAATGGCTTTAGCATTTCATCTCCCTATGGGCACTGATCCGTTAATTACTTCTCTTGGTCACTGTATCTTTAATTTTCCTCTTTTTACCAATTTTTCCCTCTCAGTTTATAAGCTTTATATGCTTACTTTGTAACTTTATAAGCTTTAATAAGTTTATCCAGTTTTCACCCATCTTTTTTTTTTTTAAAAGGTTTTATTTATTCACTTAAGAGAGATCACAAGTAGGGGTGCCTGGGTGGCTCAGTGGGTTAAGCCCCTGCCTTCGGCTCAGGTCATGATCTCAGGGTCCTGGAATCGAGCCCCGCATTGGGCTCTCTGCTCGGCAGGGAGACTGCTTCCTCTCTCTCTGCCTGCCTGTCCGCCTACTTATGATCTCTATCTGTCAAATAAATAAATAAAATCTTAAAAAAAAAAAAAAAAAGAAAGAGAGAGATCATAAGTAGGCGGACAGGCAGGCAGAGAGATGGGGGGAAGCAGGCTCCCCACCCAGCAGAGAGCCTGATGTAGCGCTAGATCCCAGGACCCCGAGATCATGACCTGAGCCGAAGGCAGAGGTCCACACCACTGAGCCACCCAGGCGCCCCCAGTTTTCACCCATCTTAAAGAGAATGGTTCCCGCTTGACCACTCATGGTGTTCTGGCTATTGCCCTTCCCTCAAGTTTCTTGGGTGGTGAGACTGTCCTCACTGTCTCCATTTTCTCAATTCACATCTACTCCTCCCCAGGACTATCCTGGCCTCTACCCATGAAATCATTAAGAAGGTTTAAGAGAAGGCCAACGATGATGAGGCAGTCCTTTCTCGTCATCGTCCTGGACACGTATTGCTCATGACCATGACAATGGCTCATGCCTTAAGATGCTCTCTGCTCACTTGGCTTCCAAGACTGCACATTTTGTCTGTTCTTACACTCCTCTGACTGTTCCTTCTCGGTCGGTTTCACTTTCCATCTGAGCTAGCTGTCCCTCCTGTGCACATCCCAATCGCTCTCCATGGTGGACCCAGATGATCAATTCGCACCTCAGTCTTTCTTCCCCTCTGGGTCATGAGCTTCCCAGGAGTGGATCCAGGGCTCCCCTCACCTTAATGTCCATAGTCTCTAGGACAACGCCTGGCATGAGGTAGACAATAATTCATGGAACTTTTCCATTTGGGATGCGAACTGGTAGCCGGCAGGTCAGATCCAGTCCACGGTCACATGGTTTATTTGAACCATATGAGAACTTTTTTGAAAAATATCAGTGTTTAAAAATCAGAAGACCTCATGTAAAAATCTAAAGTTTTGGAATTTCTTAAGAAGTCTAACTATCTGGAAACATTAGGTTCAGGTTTTTCTGTGGTACTGACCTCCCTCAGTCTCAGCCTACATCACTCCCGGACCCTGGAGGGAGCTGGCTCCCTCATTTGTGGGGCAGGCTCCTCATTTGTGCCCAAAGAGGTGTCCGGGGGGATTTTTTGGTTGGGCTTCACCTGGAGGAGGGGCCAGATGATGTCCACAGCAGGCAGATGGTTGTTTTTGCTTAAAGAGTGAAGAAATAGTCAGAGACAGCCTTGGTTGTCCTAGAACAATTTAGGGTGAGCAAGAAGTCAATCATAGTCAGTGACTTCTGTTCTGGTTTTCTGTCTTTCTAGATTTCTCTTAGTATCAAAATCATTATACCATAGATCCTAGTTCAATTTTTGAAATTCAAAACATTTCATCTCAAATTTCCTTCCATATCTTTTCCCCTAGAGAGCTGTAAGGGAAGATGATAGTGACATTATCATCTCCAAACTCACGCTGTCACCACTACTCTCTCATTTAATGCCTAACCTCACCTCTGGGACAACAAGTCACAGGGTCTTGGCACAAGACGTTAAGGTTTATAAGTATACTATGGAATTTTCACCCCAAGTATGATTGTTTTCACCCAAAACAGACGATAATCACACGCACAACGACGTATCAAGAGCTTTCTACATCTGAAGTGTTAACAGCCTTATGAATTTTAATGGTTCAGAATAAGTTTATTTTTCACCACAGGCCCAGATGGAAATCGCTGCCATCCGGAGTAGCTGAAATCCCTGGGTGAGATAAAGCAAAATATTTCTAGGCAGAGGAAATCAAGATTGGACCTACTGGTGTTGCCATCTGTTCCTCTGAGCTGACCTGAGAGCTGGGGGGGCTCCCCCAGGGCCTGAAAGATCATCCAGCTGTAGTTTTATGTTTTACTTGGATTGCATTCTGTGACTGTCCCTGAATTCCAGGCTTGCCAATCATCTACAAGGTCTGCTCCTATTAGACGCCTTTACTATATGCTTTTTAAGACATATTGACTTCCTTATAACTGACTCTAATTATAATAATTTGATGACTTTTAGGGGGATCACTGTGTGTACTGTTAATCATGCCCACCTCCAGGTTTCAGATCAGGGATGACAGCGCCTCCGACCATTTTAGAGGGCCTGTTCTGGGAGAGCAGGCTGGTGATTTCTTTGCTGCTTTGGAACTGTTCTCTTGCAGCAAGCAACAAACAGGAGAAGATGTGCCTTAGTCTGATAATCACAGAAACTGTGAAGGAGAAGTTCATTGTACTCTGAGATGCCTTTTTATTGGGTAGAATCTCCAAATCAGCAGCCACACTGCTTTGGTAGAACTGCCCTGAAGACGGGTATTTGTGTTCTCCACGAGAACCTCCCACTGAACAACGGCCAGATGCCAGACCCTGAATGCCACAGGGAGAGACTCACCCTTCCCACTCTCCCTAACCACCTTGCCAAAAACACCCTGGGAAACTCCCTCTGAAGTCATGCATATCTTTTCTGGACTGTGACCCTGCCTGGGCATGACTGTGGTCACCAGCAGCTGTGTACGGCAAGTGAGGGGCAGACATCTGTTCCCGAAAGATGGCACAGACAGCTTGTCCTTCTAATGAGGCCTAAAAAGTGGCAGCTCCGATTTAAGCACAACAGCAGGGATCTCTAAGGGCAGACTGCATACACTGTTGGCCTACACCTTGTCCCACTTACCTGCTGCCTGCGATGACAGACCGTGACTAGTCTGAACAAGCCTTCTGAGACGTACTGAACTCCTTTTTCTGGATGGTAACCTTCCTTCATGTGTTTCTCGGTGGGACAGAATGTCAAGATTATACCTACATCAAACTGCGGTGAGGTAACCCAATTCAAAAGTTTTTTTTTTTTTTTTTTTTTCCTGAGGCTTGTAACTTGGCATTATGTCTCATTTCCTGCCCCAATTTTGTTGCATAAGCAGGATGATATTTGGGAGTTCCTGTTAGAAAAAGAGAGCCAAGCTTGGCCATGGTTGGTAGACAAGCCTGCCCTGTGCTCCTGGCCAACCCTGCCCCTTACAGAGAGAGGGATATAGTCCAACGGGTCCTGTATGTCATTACTATAAACAGGGAGCTCTCACGGTTCCTCTTTCCCTGCCAGCAGATAGCCAATTTGTATTTTAGCATGTATTTATACCTTGGATTGAATAAGAAGACCAAGCCAATGATAACCCCTCAGATATGCCAACCAATTAATTTCAGCAAACACTTACTGCTCACTGGCTGTGTCCCAGACACTAAAGTAAGATGAAATATATATAGTCCTTGACCTCAAGGAGTTCACAGATTCACTGTGTGGAATTGGACACACACACACACACACAGCTAAACACAGGTTAACAAACTAAAATATGGAGGTAAATATTCCAAAAGCAACCCAGAGATATATAGCAATGAAAATATTTTTTACACAGTTAAATACATATGGAAAATAAAGAATGTCTACCATATATCTATTTGGAAATCCAGAAAGAGCTCCTTCTGGATAGAGGGAATAATGAAAAAGCAATATTTAAAGAGATAATAGCTAAGGATTTTCTGAACTTCAGGAATACCGAAATCTTCCAAATAGAATAAATAAAAGGAAAGGTGCAAATAATCCCATTATAATGAGACTATGAACATCAAAATGGAGAGATAATCTCAAAAACATCTAGAGAGAGAAGACACAGTACCTATGAAGGAAGGGGAATCAGAATGAAGCTAGCATCCCCACAGCGATACTGGAAGCCAGAAAAAACAGGGGAGTAATATCTTCAAGTAGTACGTAACTGTCAACCTAGCATTATAAGCCCTCAAAGCAATAATAAAACAATTTTGGCTGAGATAAGAATTGTAATAGAGTTATAAATAAGGGGCTCTGAGAAAGCTAAGGAAGGAACAATCAATTCTGCATGATAGTAGTAGCATTGAGGGGTGGTGAATGGAATAAGTGGTATTTAACCGGATTTGGATCCTGACAGATAGTAGGATTTAGACAGATGGGAGATGGGGATGCAAGGCAGTGAGGTATAGGATCCTTTGTTCAAATGAGGAAAAGGCCCTACCTCTAAGTCCATGAGGTTCCACCCACAGTGCCCAGAGTGCAGGCTGGAAGCACTAGGCTGGAATGCCAGCCCTCCCTTGATTCTTCAACCCTCCCTTGATCCCTTTACCAAATACATGGGTGTCTTGCTGTCCTGTAGAGAGGTTCTCCAAACAGAGCAATCTGAGTAAAGTCCTCTAGAGGTATACGTGGATGTTCTAGAATGTTCAGATGATAGAAAATAATGGAAAGTCTCTAGTTTCTGCAAACAGTCAGTACAGAAAGAACACTTCTTCCTGGTGTTCAATCTTGTGCACTGGATTATGCAAAAGAATACCTATCTCTGTGGGCAGAAGAGACAACACAATGAGAAAGCTAATTCAGAGATTCAAGGCAATGAGGCCATTCTAGAATACAATCTATGTGATTTCCAAGGGACCTATCAGAATTCTGAGCCCAAGGAGGTCAAGCTCAGTTATACAAGTTCCTCTGCTTCTCCTCATGCCCTGACAAGGCCTTGCAGTTGCTCCCTACAGTCCCTGTGGGCACTCTGTTCCTCCATACTTCGCTGCTCCATACCAGGTGAAATGCAAGGAGTTAGAAGCTACAAGAAATCCTTTCCACCCTCCTTGCAAGTCCTGGGTCTCTGCCCCATTTGCCTAGTCATATGGGGACAGAGTATTAAAAAAAAAAGAAAACAAACACTGGAGGAACCAACTACCTTTTTAAAAAATACTTCTTTACAGGCAGTGTAAAATTTCCAGTTCTATATCAATGACCAGAGCCGCCCAAACTCTCCAGGAACACGGGCTCATGACTTAGTTCCCCAAGATGGCCCTTCTCTCCAAGGAGTTAAGTATCATTTCCTTCATATATTTGTCTTCTCCTCAGTCTTTTCATTAAGGCAATGCTCCACAACCATCTTAATACTGTTAGGATTTGGCACAGTGCCTGCTCTCATGCCAGTCTGAGGTTTAATCCCTCTATAGTGTAACTGCCTTCCCTAGAGCCTTCACTTGAGGGTGGAGGACCATTGCTCATTGACAAAATCCACAGGGTCTGAGGCACTAGTGGAAACATAGTAGATTCTCACTAAATTATTTCTGAAAGAATAAGTAAAGTTATAACTGTGTTGCATGGCTTCCAGACCATCTAATTCAACTTTCTTTGGATATGCCACAGTCTCAGAAAACCACGAGATCCAGAACCCAAAGCAGGCAACCCCCAACCTCCACATATAGGCGTACAGAGAAGCACTGGTCTATTCTGGCAATAGCATTTCTACTCTTTTCTTTCTTTCTTTCTTTCTTTCTTTCTTTCTTTCTTTCTCTTTTTTTAAAGATTTTATTTATTTATTTGACAGACAGAGATCACAAGTAGGCAGAGAGGCAGGCAGAGAGAGAGAGGAAGGGAAGCAGGCTCCCTGCTGAGCAGAGAGCCCGATGCGGGGCTCGATCCCAGGACCCTGGGATCATGACCTGAGCCGAAGGCAGAGGCTTTAACACACTGAGCCACCCAGGTGCCCCACATTTTCTACTCTTTTCTTCCTCATATTATCCCTTTGGGCAGCAATGGCCTCTTAGTCAATCTTCAAGCCCATCTCTACTCGTTCCTCATTCATAGGGTAAATTTTCCCAAAGACAGAAATGAGAAGCAAGTACATTGGGAAAAACCATCCCAGTCACTCCTGTGATCCCTCCCTCTACCACTGCCCTGACTCAAGTCTTTGCTGCTGTGCAGATCCTGGTTTTTTCCCCAGAAAACGTAAGCATGTCAGGAAAACTGGCCATCTTCTACAACTCTGGGCACAGTGTAAGCACACAACTGATTTCTGTGAGACAACGTAGAAGTTAAGACTGAGCTCTGCAACCTGACTGGGTCTGAATCTTCACACAATTACTTGGTTCTGTGGCAGTGGGTAAATACCGAACCTCTCAATGTTCTTGCCCCGGTATCTCTAAAATGGTGGTAGTGATGTTATTTGCTACATTAGGACTGGTATGAAGAGTAAATGAGAAAATATGTTACAAATATCTGGTATGGGGGCACCTGGGTGGCTCAGTGGGTTAAGCTTCTGCCTTAGGCTCAGGTCATGATCTTGGGGTCCTGGGATCAAGCCCTGCATCGGGCTCTCTGCTCAGCAGGGAGCCTGCTTCCCCCCTCTCTCTCTGCCTGCCTCTCTGCCTACTTGTGATCCCGCTCTCTCTGTCAAATAAATAAATAAATAAATAAAATTTAAAAATCTTTTAAAAAACCCACAAATATCTGGTGTAGTAAATATAAGAATTTCTCACTATCATAATAATCACTAATACATATTTATTGAGTTAATTACACACAAATGCAAAATCACAGCACTAGACGATCCTTTGCTAGGTACATACTTCTTCATATCAATAAAAAGCATGTATAGAATCTTCTTTGAGCAAGCTGCTGAGGGTACAGAGGCAAAGAGCACCTGAGATGATGTCACCTGGGAAGCTATTCTTTTCTCACCTTCTCCCTATTATGTTTGAAGCTGTAAGGAGTCTCTAAGAAGCGTTAGTTAGCAGGTGTCAAAAAAATCTTTTTTAAGCAAGTCCCTTAATCCTTGTGGGTCTATTTTTACATTTCAAAAACCAGATGATTGGGTTAGATGATCTTTAAGGCTCCTTCAAGCTCTCACAGTGTAGAATTTATAATCATGGGGGGTTGGTGGTTTGTTAAAAACTCTCACCTCCATTTCAGCAGATTTTTTTGCCCCATTCTCCTTCTCATGGCTTGTGGCTTTCCTATAAGCACACAGGGGACTCATTTTTGAGGTCACAGAAGAGGAAGCACCCAAACCCCTCAACCTAGACCCAACCACTGGCTTGATGACCAAGTGGAGAGGGAGGAGAACTCTCTGCAGACCCAGGAAGCTGGCATATGATTCTCCATGAGGTAGGTGGGCCTGAGGGCTCTCTAGGGGGCCCAGCTGTAATCCTCACACAAATCAGCCTGGCTATGGGGACACGCAAATCAGATGGGAAATAAAGAGATGCTTTCAGGCTGGGACCTAAGGAAGGAGCTGCCCAGATTCTCACTGTTTCACACAATAGTCCAGCTTCTTCTGGCAGGAAGCAAAGCTATGCAGAGACTCACTGAAGCTTGATAGTCAGTTGGATGGCCACAGACCCTCACCTTCTTCCTAGGTCCATTAAAGGGAAAAATAAATAGTCAACGTTGAGCTACCTCCAGGCTCCTGACGTAGTTCAGTGATCATTACATTATCTCTGAAGCTTTCAAGCACAGTGCATTGTGGTGGTGGGGGGGACTCACTTAAAGGGAACATCTCTGAGGAGTGGATTTATCTGAGGCCAGATGGGAATGGACCAGGCTGTGGGCTCCCTAGAAAGTGACACTGGCAGCTGTGAGGACTCAAACATGAAATGCCTCCATACCCAGCAGTTGCACAGGGGGGGTTGCTAAAGCAAATTAGAAAAATTTTTAGAAATCTGGAGAACAAAACTCTAAAGTAGACTGGGGTTCAGCAACACTTTGCCAGAGCCAAAGGAGAAGCTGGCTCTTATCCTCACCACCTGAAGGAGAAAGGGACTCTGAAGTACTTAACCCAGATGGGCTATGAGTCCAAATTCCCTTGCTCTCTCCCATTCTTCATCAGCCTCACAAATGCGGGCTGGCATTTTAAGAAAATAACTGACCACTTATATTGCTAGCAATGGAATTATAACAGATTACCAAGGGAAAACTGAGCAGGAAACTGAGAGGAAAAACTGAATTGAGGCATAATCCCAAGTCATATCATGGCAACCCTGTACAACAAACAACTCTTGGTCCATCAACATGGGAATATGCCTCTCCCCTCCCTGGCCTCTGCCAGTCCTCAAGAGGACACTCAAGGGGGTCTGATGGCCACAAAATGATCATTAAGTCCCTTGACGGTGGGACCAGCACCGACCAGGAAAAATATTCTGTCAGATAAAAACTCACAGCTTGAAGGGGATGACACATTTTCTTCCCTCTCCTCCCTAAACATTCACTCACGGAGCTTTCTCCATGAAAGCAATCATCTTTGCTATTCTCTGCTAATAAGGTAGAGGTAAGGCAGGCTCTAGCATTCTGGAAAATGTGGAAGAAATGCTTCCCTGTTTGTTTTCTAAGGGGGAGACTGCTTCCAAGGAATTCGGGAGAGAGCTTTTGCATGGTTTCCCTTGAAAGATGGGGACAGAAGTCCTATCAAGACAGGCTTTTGGAAGAGAAGGGCAAGGCATGATGTGCACACAGGAAAACCAACTACTGGTATGTCATTTGGAGCTTCAGACTCATCAGGTCCACAAGGGCTACATAGGCACTGCAAGCTGGTGAAGGTGCAGCCTTTGGTTTCATGCAACACAGGTTTTTATGTTCGTTATATTTTTGGAGGCAAAAGTCCGTGTAGCTTTTGGCAGTCACAAAGCTTGCCATATGCTGAGAATGAGGGTTGAATTACATGCTGCCTAATCCTTTGGTGTATCACAGCTGAGTCACATGCATTTTGACACTCAGAGAATATAAATAGAAAGATCTGGGGAGAAGAAATAAGAAATCCATATCTTGGATTCTTCCAAACTCTTCTTGCTGGCATGTGCCATTTTTCCTAGCAGTCTTGGCTGTGATAAAACGAAGTCAGAAGAAGAATCTTTGTTCAAACTTTTGAATATCTTTGACACCCTGGATTGGGAGGGTTTGGTTGAACGAGACAAGCATGCTTTATTTCTTAGAACTAGGTAGAATATCCTAAGCCAGGGGTGGGGAGAAGGGAGAAAAGCTCATGGGCAATGGGCATCAGCTTGAAGTCCTAGGAAGCTAATCACATCCTGGTGCTTTCATGAGCTCATTAGTATGGGCAAGCCAGAGTCACACAGAGATTCCTACACCAGGAGTCCAAGCTCAGAACGCATCAAGGTAAAAGGCCAGATACTGCTAATTTTTCTATTTTGTACTCTGTGGCTTCCTGACAAAATGATGCATGACTTTGTCCACTTTCTTGCTGTTCTTTTGAGGTGAAACATAAAGTTTCACCATGTTTTATACCAAACTAATTACACTAGAGAAGTCTGGCATAGAGTTACCCTGAAGGAGGCTGCCCCAGAGGAGGGACAATTGACCAGCAACACTTAGTTACAAGCCACAGAAATTAGGTGACTGGGATAGTCAACATGTCAAATATGTCAACAAATATTTCTTCAGCAGTCACTAGAATAGTGTAAATTTAAAAGGCAGACTTCCTGCCCTGGGGAGCTTATAACATGCGTTGGGGTGGGAGGAGGAAGAGATAAATATTTAACAACTCGAAGACAGTGAAACTTGAGGCAAGTAAGGCCAGAGGCTATCTAGGAGTTCGCCGGAGTGAAATCACAGGCAGAAAAAAAACCCTCAACGGATCTCTAGTCTCTTATGTGGAAGTCTCAAGATTAGTCTGTCTTTCTGGATGTCTAATTAACTAATACTATACTTGTCAATTGCTAAGATTATTATTTCTCAAGGTATAGAAACCCTTGATATAGCTTAGGAAAAAAAGAGGAGCATGTGTGTTTGTGCGTGTGTTTGAGTGTCTGTGTGTGTGAGAGAGAGAGCAAGAGAGAATGAGGGAGAGAAGAAAAAGGAAAGGAAGGAAAAGGTGGGAAAAGGAGAGAAAGGAGGATTAGGAGGGAAAGAAAGAATAAGAGAAAGTAAAGGAGGGGAGGAAGATAATTGAGGGAAGAAGAGATAACCAACTTAGGTGAACGCCCCCCCCAACCAAAACACTAAGCACTTTAAGCCAATATCAGAATTATTAGTCACTGCCATCCACACATGCTTTTAAGTTATCTAAATGCATAAGAAGCCTTTAATGTGCTTTATAGAACAAGCTAAATTAAAATGATTCTTGCACCTGGAGCCACGGGACTCCCCCTGGGTTGTCTGATGCAGGAAGTTCTGAGCGCTCACACAGAGAGAGGACAGCAAGCCTGCCTCAGGGCAGGGCCTCAAGAACCCTGACTTTTCAGGTGCTCAGAAGGAGAACAGAGAAGTGTGCATCTGAGTGGATAGAGATAGGAAAGATTAATTATGCCACTAAGTAGTATATAATTATCAGGCACATTTAATGCAGTGTATATTTATGGTAATTTTCTAAAGCAATTTTACATTATTAAATTATTCCCACAACTAAGATTTTTTAATTTTTTTTTTCAAATTCAATAGTTCTACAAGGAGCTCCATGTACCTTCTTTGAAGATTTTATTTATTTTACTTGAGAGAGAGCGTGCACGAGCAAGGTGGAGGGACAGGGAAGGAGAAAATCTCAAGCAGACTCCCCCCTGAGCAGGGAGCCAGATGCCGGGCTCCATCTTGGGCCCTGAGGTCAAGACCTGAGCTGAAACCAAGAGTCAGATGCCCAACCAACTGAGCCACCCAGGAGCCCCTCTACATACCTTCTTTACCTTAATTCCACCACCGATATAGGAGAAGGGGCAGATTATATCAAAGCTCTAAGCATACTGGATTAAATTCAGACATTCATAGTTTCTTGCTCGCTCTCTCTAGTGTGCTGATGTGTGCGCGCGCTCTCTCTCTCTCAGTTTCTCATAGTACTATGATGATACAGGGAGTAAAACTGGGAGTTCAACTCCCTTCCTTAAATAAATAAATAAAATTTTAAAAGAATGGAACACAGAAACATAAACTCTGCCATTTTTAATGAAACTAGAAGACAGATGACAGCCGCAACTCCAGACCTCAGGCTCTGAGGAATGGATGCCGTGAGAGTGGCATTGGGACCTGAGGAGAGAGGTAAGGATGGACATGTCCCTCATGGGACACTGAGGTCTCCAAGAGGGTGGAGTGGCCCAGTGATCTCACTGAAGTGTCAGGAGCTAGGAACATGGGCAGGGCCAGAAGTTCCCCTGAGTCTTATTCCAGACTGTAGAGCAGAAGCAAAAGATATGGGGAGAAGCAAAAAGCAAAAGAGATGTGGAGAGAAGCAAAAGATGCCACTAAACGTCTAAAATGTGCAGGACCTCCTTTCAGTGATCCAACCGAACATGTTAACAGTAGCAGAGTTGAGAAGCCCTGTGCTAATCACCAGATTAGAGGCTTCCCTGGAGCCATATGCACCTCTTGCTGGCCTGGAAAGGGAGATTTTGGATCCCGGAGCAGAGCTTTACCCCTGAGGGTGTTCTCAGGACTCAGTGTATTTGATGGGAAGTCTTTCGAAACAACATACTTAAATTGACATGGCTGCTACCCCCACTTCACTCCCTACTACCATAACATGATAGTTCTTTAGTAAACAACTGGCTTGGGGAGAAAAGCCTCCATTCAAAATTAAGATAATCAAAAGGAAATCGACATGCAAAAAACTTGAAAGCCATTGATTTCGAGCCTGAGGTTTAGAATTTGAAAGACCTGGGTTCCAACACTTCAGAAGTCTTCCTGGCAGCCCTGTGAGAAAATAACTAGCTTTTATCAAAGGTTGAGCCTAATGAGAGGCAATCGTCAGGGGTTGGCCAAGAGAAACAAGTTTTCAGGAAGCCTCGCCATTTGAAGAGCTCCTGTTTGTGGCCAGGTTCGCTGAATCTGCAGTTTGTCACGTCCAGTCTCTGCCTCTAGCCCAGGAATCTGTGGGGACCATCTTCCTAGCTCTGAAGACAGGAGAGCAGGGTGCAAATGCTGAAGCTGCCTTTATTGTTGCCTTTTTTTTTTTTTTTTTTTTTTCTGCTCCGGAAGGCTTGAGATCAACTTTGTGGTTTAAGAATGTCCCTTTTAGGGCACCTGGGTGGCTCAGTGGGTTAAGCCGCTGCCTTCGGCTCAGGTCATGATCTCAGGGTCCTGGGATCGAGGCCCGCATCGGGCTCTCTGCTCAGCAGGGAGCCTGCTTCCCCCTCTCTCTCTCTCTCTGCCTGCCTCTCTGCCTGCTTGTGATCTATCTCTGTCAAATAAATAAATAAATTCTTAAAAAAAAAAAAAAAGAATGTCCCTTTTAAATGTCCCCCAAGAACTTTCCAGTAAACCTGAGTCATCAAAATGCAGTCCAAATATGTGTGGAGGCCTGCCTGATGCCTAGTTCAAAAGGCTGTTAGGAGCCAGTTTCAGGTGACTCCAGTCTATAAGCTCACTGCAGGGAAAAAAGGGTTGGCCCTTTCATTCGAGTTATCACTGAAAACCAACTCTTTTCCACGTTGCCTCAACTGCAGGCATGTTTCATGTTATTCTTTTGAGCCTCCATGACAGACAAGGAAAAAAAGTCACCAAACTGTAGGGTAAGAGGTAATAAGGAAAAACCCAAATTCTAATACTCAGCCTACATACTGAGAATTATAATTGTTTTAATTAACATACATTGTATTACTAGTTTCAGGGGTACAGGTCTGTGATTCATCAGTCTTACACAATTCACAGCACTCACCATAGCACATACCCTCCCCAATGTCCATCACCTAGCCACCCCATCCCCCCAATCCCTCTCCACTCCAGCAACCCTCAGTTTGTTCCCTGTCGTTAAGAGTCTCTCATGGTTTGTCTCCCTCTCTGGTTTCGTCTAGTTTCATTTTTCCCTCTCTTCTCCCCCATGAACTCCCACCCGGCCTCTCGAATTCCTCATACCGGTGAGATCATATGATGATTGTCTTTCTCTGGTTGACTTATTTCACTTAGCATAATACCCTCTAGTTGATCCACATCATTGCAAATGGCAAGATTTCATTTTTTGATGGCTGTGTAAATATCTATATCTATATAGTTATAGATATAGATACATCTCACATCTTCTTTATCCATTCATCTGTTGATGGACATCGAGGCTTCCACAGTTTGGCTGTTGTAGACATTGCTGCTATAAACATTGGGGAGCACATACCCCTTCGGATCACTACATTTGTATCTTTGGGGTAAATACCCAGTAGTGTGATTGCTGGGTCATAGGGTAGCTCTATTTTCCACTTTTCAAGGAACCTCTATACTATTTTCCAGAGTGGCTACACCAGCTTGCATTCCCACCAACAATGTAAGAGTGTTTCCTTGTCTCCGCATCCTCTCCAACATCTGTCGTTTCCTGACTGGTTAATTTTAGCCATTGTAAGTGGTGTGAGGTGGTATCTCATTGTGGTTTTGATTTGTATTTCCCTGATGCCAAGTGATGTTGAGCACTTTTTCATGTGTCTGTTGGCCTTCTGGATATCTTCCTTGGAGAAATGTCTGTTCATCTCTTCTGCCCATTTCTTGATTGGATGATTTATTCTTTGGGTGTTGCGTTTGATAAGTTCTTTATAGATTTTGGAAACTAGCCCTTTATCTGATACATTGTTTGCAAATATCTTCTCCCATTCTGTCAGTTGTCTGAGAATAATTAAAAAAAAAAAAAAAAAAAAACATTTACCATAGAAAGAGTCTGGAAGTTTTCCTTCTGCTTCAGTTTTTTGAAACAGCTTCAGGAGAATAGGTGTTACTTCTTCTTTGAAAGTTTGGTAGAATTCCCCAGGGAATCCATCAGGTCCTGGGCTCTTGTTTTTTGGGAGGTTTTTGATCACTGCTTCAATCTCGTTACTAGATATCGGTCTATTCAGGTTGTCAATTTCTTCCGGGTTCAATTTTGGGAGTTTATAGTTTTCCAGGAATGCATCCATTTCATCTAGGTTGCTTAGCTTATTGCCATATAACTGTTGATAATAACTTCTGATGATTGTTTCTACTTCCTTGGTATTAGTTATGATCTCTCCCTTTTCATTCATAATTTTATTAATTTGGGCTTTCTCCCTTTTCTTTTGGATTAGTGTGGCCAATGGTTTATCGATCTTATTGATTCTTTCAAAAAACCAGCTTCTAGTTTCATTGATACGTTCTACTGTATCTCTGGTTTCTACCTCATTGATCTCATCTCTAATTTTGATTATTTCCCTTCTTATGTGTGGAGTTGGTTTGATTTGTTGTTGATTCTCCAGTTCTTTAAGGTGTAGAGACAGCTGGTGTGTTCTCGATTTTTCAATTTTTTTGAGGGAGGCTTGGATGGCTATGTATTTCCCCCTTAGGACCGCCTTTGCTGTATCCCATAGGTTTTGGACCGAAGTGTCTTCATTCTCATTGGTTTCCATGAATTGTTTCAGTTCTTCTTTGATCTCCTGGTTGATCCAAGCATTCTTAAGCAAGGTGGTCTTTAGCTTCCAGGTGTTTGAGTTCCTTCTGAACTTTTCCTTGTGATTGAGCTCCAGTTTCAAAGCACTGTGATCTGAGAATATGCAGGGAATAATCTCAGTCTTTTGGTATTGGTTGAGTCCTGATTTGTGACCCAGTATGTGGTCTATTCTAAGAAGGTTCCGTGTGCACTTGAGAAGAATGAGTATTCTGTTGTTTAGGGTGGAATGTTCTGTATATATCTATGAGGTCCATCTGGTCCAATGTGTCATTCAATGCTCTTGTTTCTTTATTGATTTTCTGCTTCGATGATCTGTCTATTTCTGAGAGAGGTGTGTTAAGATCTCCTACTATTAATGTATTCATATTAATATGACTCTTTATCTTGATTAACAGTTTTCTTATGTAATTGGCTGCTCCCATATTGGGGGCATAGATATTTACAATTGTTAGATCATCTTGGTGGATAGTCCCTTTAAGAATTATGTAGTGTCCTTCTGTATCTCTGACTACAGTCTTTAGTTTAAAATCTAATTTATCTGATATGAGAAATAAAAGGTATCCAAATTGGCAATGAAGAAGTCAAACTCTCTCTCTTCGCAGATGACATGATTCTTTATATGGAAAACCCAAAAGACTCCACACCCAAACTACTAGAACTTATACAGCAATTCAGTAACGTGGCAGGATACAAAGTCAATGTACAGAAATCAGTGGCTTTCTTATACACTAACAATGAAAATACAGAAAGGGAAATTAGAGAATCGATTCCATTTACTATAGCACCAAGAACCATAAGATACCTGGGAATAATCTTAACCAAAGAGGTAAAGGATCTATACTCGAGGAACTACAGAACACTCATGAAAGAAATTGAAGAAGACACAAAAAGATGGAAGACCATTCCATGCTTTTGGATCGGAAGAATAAACATTGTTAAAATGTCTCTACTGCCTAGAGCAATCTATACTTTTAATGCCATTCTGATCAAAATTCCACCAGTATTTTTCAAAGAGCTGGAGCAAATAATCCTAAAATTTGCATGGAATCAGAAGAGACCCCGAATCGCTAAGGAAATGTTGAAAAACAAAAATAAAACTGGCAGCATCATGTTACCTGATTTCAAGCTTTACTACAAAGCTATGATCACCAAGACAGCATGGTACTGGCATAAAAACAGACACATAGACCAGTGGAACAGAGTAGAGAGCCCAGATATGGACCCTCAACTCTATGGTCAATTAATCTTTGACAAAACAGGAAAAAATATACAGTGGAAAAAAGACAGTCTCTTCAATAAATGGTGCTAGGAAAACTGGACAGCTATATGTAGAAGAATGAAACTTGACCATTCTCTTACACCGTACACAAAGATAAACTCAAAATGGATAAAAGACCTCAACATGAGACAGGAATCCATCAGAATCCTAGAGGAGAACATAGGCAGTAATCTCTTCGATATGAGCCACAGCAACCTTCTTTCAAGATATGTCTCCAAAGGCAAAGGAAACAAAAGCAAAAATAAACTTTTGGGACTTCATCAAAATCAAAAGCTTCTGCACAGCAAAGGAAACAGTCAAGAAAAAAAGAGACAACCCACAGAATGGGAGAAGATATTTGCAAATGACAGTACAGACAAAAGGTTGATATCCAGGATCTATAAAGAACTCCTCAAACTCAACACACACAAAACAGATAATCCTATCAAAAATGGGCAGAAGATATGAACAGACACTTCTCCAATGAAGACATACAAATGGCTATCAGACACATAAAAAAATGTTCATCATCACTAGCCATCAGGGAGATTCAAATTAAAACCACATTGAGATATCACTTTACACCAGTTAGAATGGCCAAAATTAGCAAGACAGGAAACACCATGTGTTGGAGGGGATGTGGAGAAAGGGGAACCCTCTTACACTGTTGGTGGGAATGCAAGTTGGTGCAGCCACTTTGGAGAACAGTGTGGAGATTCCTCAAGAAATTAAAAATAGGGGCGCCTGGGTGGCTCAGTGGGTTAAGCCGCTGCCTTTGGCTCAGGTCATGATCTCAGGGTCCTGGGATCGAGTCCCACATCGGGCTCTCTGCTCAGCGGGGAGCCTGCTTTCCTCTCTCTCTCTCTCTGCCTGCCTCTCTACCTACTTGTGATCTCTGTCTGTCAAATAAATAAATAAAATCTTTAAAAAAAAAAAAAGAAATTAAAAATAGAGCTTCCCTATGACCCTGCAATTGCACTACTGGGTATTCACCCCAAAGATACAGATGGAGTGAAAAGAAGGGCCACCTGTACCACAATGTTTATAGCAGCAATGGCCATGGTCGCCAAACTGTGGAAAGAACCAAGATGCCCTTCAACGGACGAATGGATAAGGACGATGTGGTCCATATACACTATGGAGTATTATGCCTCCATCAGAAAGGATGAATACCCAACTTTTGTAGCAACATGGACGGGACTGGAAGAGATTATGCTGAGTGAAATAAGTCAAGCAGAGAGAGTCAATTATCATATGGTTTCACTTATTTGTGGAGCATAACAAACAACATGGAGGACAAGGGGAGTTAGAGAGGAGAAGGGAGTTGGGGGAAATTGGAAGGGGAGGTGAACCATGAGAGACTATGGACTCTGAAAAACAATCTGAGGGGTTTGAAGCGGCAGGGGGTGGGAGTTGGGGGAACCAGGTGGTGGGTATTGAGAGGGCACGGATTGCATGGAGCACTGGGTGTGGTGCAAAAACAAGGAATACTGTTATGCTGAAAATAAAAATAAAATAAAATAAGAGCTATCCTCCCCAATAAAAATTAAATTAAATTAAATTTAAAAAAAAAAAACATTTACCAGATACCTTCTCTATGCCAAGCATAGACTTGGTGATCACACCTATGTCCACTTTTTGACATCCTAAAATCTGGACATTCTACAGCTTGGTGTTGACTCCTGGTCATATCACTTGGTCTCTGACCTTGACCAAGTTACTTTACCTTTCTAGGCCTTAGTTTCCTCACTTGGAAAATAGGAGTGAATTCTTATTTTATTGAGTTATTCTACTTGACACTTTACACTGTCAACTTAACGATGGCAAATGATTGTTGCTTTATTTTTTTACTTTTTTCATTGTGGTAAGACATACATATCATAGAATTTGCCATGTTAACCATTTTAAGTGTATGGTTCAGGGACATTAAGTATGTGCACATTGTTGTGCAACTAATCACCACCATCTACTTCCAGAACTCTTTCCATCCTTCTGAAGTGAAACTCTGTACCAATTAAACAGTAACTCCCCATTCCCTCCTCTCCCAATCCCTGGCAACTACCATTCTACTATCTGTCTTTATGGATCTGACTACTCTAGATACTTTATATAAGTGAAATTATACAGTATTTGTCCTATTTTGTCTGGCTCCCCCCCCCCACAAGTACAAGTTCATTTGTTTAGTTGTATGACCTATAGCCACTTTTTGATACCATTCTGCTTCTACAAAGCATCTTAAGCAAAATGTCAGTTCTCTAGGACTTTCTAACAGTGTCCTACTTCACTCACAACTCTTCCATGAGAAAAGGGCTAAAAATGCATGCAGGAAAGGTTCAGGTCACCATCATGGGAAATATGATCCAACTAATTGGTCTAACACACCACTCTGATATTTAGAGTAAGGATCATAACCCACACTTCCAGTTTTCCCTAACTAAATTAAAGTGAAACCCAGGCCATCTGAATCCTCGAATAAACATTGCTTGTGGATGTGTCTTCTGGATCATTGAAGATTTAGATGCATAAGGATCAAAACTTTAAACAATTAAAAAGGAAATCTTCCTTAAATGAATTATATACTTCCCTGTATTTTTTTTTTTTAACAGAGTATATAAAACAGTTTAAGGTTTACTTCATGACTCAGGATCATTACAGCTAATATCAATTATCACATATGCTTCAATACATTGATGGCCTTAGGATTTACTGAAGTTTGTTGACTCTTAATCCATATACTAAATAGCCCTGGAGCACCATGTTTTTGTTTTTGTTTTGTTTAATTTTTTGTTTACATTAATTAATAGGGTTTTTTTCCTTACTTAATTCCTTGTTATAACCTCTCTAACCAGGTCCTTCCTCAAACATTACTGTCATTGCCAAGAGTAGATTCAAATTTGTAAGGGATTGAAAACCATACTATTGAGCAGGGGGGGAAGGAGAGAGCTTTTTAAGAATACAAAATGACAAATACAAAATCAGATTCCAAGTTGGAGAGTGGGAGTACTCCTGGAAGACATCCTGCTCTGGGTCAGCTACCAATGATTTAACGATACACGGAAGTGACTGTAAATATACAAATATATTCCAATAACCCTAATTCACCTCAGTTAGCTGGAGCTCAAAAACGCCTGCAGCCACTCCAGCGCCATGTGACAGGAGGTGAAAGGTGCTGGAGGGCAAGTCAGAGTGGCAACAGGCAGTCCCAACCAATTGTGGCTGAAATGTCTTACCTTCACAATTTCACAAAACCTTAAGATCTAGTGAACACATTTCTGGGGTTGCTTACTACAGATCTGCCTCTGTAGTGATCAGACGTAGTACTACTCTCTTCTCACCTATTATGAGCTAAAAAAAAACAGACAGAGCTTGAACCAGAGCTATGTATGAATAAAGAATGAATGGGCTCTGAATTAAGATTAAGGGCATCTCTTTGCAATAAAGTATAAGGACTTCCATGCATAAAAGTTGAGACATGAGCATAAACTTTCTCTGGTTTATCTCTTATTTCTAGCTGTGTTTCACCAGGTGAGGAAAAATGAACCAGTCTGTCAGTGTCTTTTTTTTTTTAAGGATATTCTCTTAGGATGATTAATTTTTCATATAATTGAGGTTAAAGTAAACATGACTGTGTGTGGTTGGTACTCTTTTCAGTTGTAAAAATTCAAGACTTGGCCTCTTAAGGTTTCTAATAAAAGGCAAAAATGGTTACTTATGTCTCCTCTTATTCCTCTTTAACCAGCTTTTTCTTTTTAATTTTTTTATTTTGAAATACATTAACAAAAGTTGTAAAAATAATTCAGAGTTCCCTGATCTCCTTCAGCCAGCTTCCCTAACATTCCCATCTCACATAACCATACTACAGTGATCAAACCAGAAAATCACCATTCAAATACTACTACTCACTAATATTCAGACCAGTGGGCAAATGGCAAAATTCAAATAAGATCTTGTTCAGGATCTACTCCTGGATTCCACGTGTGTTGCATCTAGTTGTCACATCTAAGTCTTTTCTAATCTGTGACACTTCCTTATCCTTTTTTGTCTTTCATCGTCTGAACACTTTTGAAGTGTATTGGTCAGTTATTGGTGGCATGTCCTTCAATTTTCATTCATTTGATGATTCTCATAATCACTTTTTTTTTTTTTTTTTTTTGTGGAAAACCACAGAGGTTATTTTATGCCCTTCCCAGTGTACCATGTCAAGGGGTACACACATCCCTACATCATTACTGGTGGTGGAAATTTTGGTGATTCAGTTATGACGGTGGCAGACAGATTTTTCCACTCTAAAGACATTATTTTTCCTTTGGGAATCTTTAGGAGTGAAACTTTGAGACTAGTCCAGTAATGTTTATTTCTTAATGGAATTCTTAGTCCTTATTTCTCCCCATAAAAACACATTTGCCAACCTTGTGTATGGTAATTGTGTACAGTTATTTTTGTCTTCAATATTATAGTACATACTCAAAATAGAGTTTTCCTGCAGTTTCATTGGTGTCCTAACCAGGCTCAGTGATCTGGTTATTCAAGGCTATGGTTATTTTTAGGTTTCCTGGTCAATTAAAAACTGCTTTTTGTAAATGCTTTAGCGCAATCCAAGTATTTCTGTGTAGAAATCATGAAGTTAACAATTAAATGGGCCCCGGGGGTCTTAAGTTGGTTCCTGGCTTTAGTACTCATGTTTCATCCTGGGAAAAGTCATTGAACTCACCCATTCACAAAGGTCAAAGCAGAGGAATGACCTCAGGACTGCCAGTTTTTGTGTTCCAGATCATCCGTAAATTCCTTTATTCTTTGTTTGCAAAAGGAAAATGGAATTTTCCCACATTTCATCTGAATTAATCACATTTAACAGCTCTTGGGAGAGCGGGGAGGAAATCGAACTTCTAAAATCACAAGTCTCCCTTAACTGCCTAGGGATCTACTCCCGAGGTATTATCTATGTGCATGTGGTCAGGCCTGAAAGGGAGCTGTGTTTCATTCACCTGTGGACGCACCTTTACCAAAGGCAGCATTTCTGCCATTCTCTGTCTTTCCAATGTTGGATCGTTAAGAACTGATCAATTTGAATGAAACTGCCATTACTGTGTCTTATTTTCAATATTTTCTGCCTACTATCTTGTCTTCTTTGATATTCTAAATCAGAAGAGTTTGTGTTGTTTTAATTTAGCACCATTATCAAATTAAACAAGGGAGTATCTTACTTTGGTGATATCCTCCAGTAATGGAAGGGAAGTAATGTAATACAAGCCTTATTCAGATCACATAGCTTCTAGGCACCCTCACAAAGCAGGTGCATTTGAAAGGCATGCTTCCTTTCCACATAAGTAATCCCACCAAGAAATCCACACTGACATCTAAAAATCAGCCTGCTTGCATATGACCTCTATTTGTTACTTAGATGAGATTAAGAAAAATTAAGCCATTCTCAGGGTTCCCTTTACCCCGAACTGCTCATAAATCCATCTATAATTTGGAAAAAATAGATAAGGGGAAAATAGCCAACAGTCTATCACGGACATCAGGTAAAATTCAAGGTCTTGCTTGTATTACAGCTGCATTTCTGTACACGGCAATCTATGATCCTTCAGTTAAGGACCATGAACTTATAACTCAAGTTCACTTTTCACTGCAACATTGGTTAAGAAAGAGAAGCTACAAATGCAGGCCATTAATCATCTCAAAAACCTTTGGCATGTGTGATGGTTTCTCTGACTTGGTGTAAAAGAAATGTTTTGAGCTTTTCACTTTCTATGCTAGCTGGTATTACTGGTAAGTTTTCCACAGCCCTTTGAGGAGAGACAGAGTGAGTTGGAAGCATGTTGATATTAATGTTTCATAGAAGTCTCTTGAAGCCCCTGGCATACCAAAATTGTTCAATGTTGAGTGAAACAGAGAGTCTATTTTGGAAGGATTGCCAGCTTGAGTGACCATTTTTCTATTGGTAAACTTTGAAAAGCCCTTATCTGAGGCAATGGCTTAACCATTAATAAGAAAAACACGGGCTCCTTCTCTAATTCTACAGTGCTCTTGTTGAACTTGGCCAATCACAGGTATGATGGCTCAACGCCCACTGAACCATTCCAACACCATTCTGGGTTAGATGTTGAAAACAATAACCTCAATTGTGTGTGTGTGTGTGCCTTTGTGTGTCTCCCTTTACCTATCTATTATACACACACACATATATGTCAGCATGTATATATTCTCAAACACACACACACATATATGTCAGCATGTATATATTCTCAAACACACACACACACACACGAGCTGTTTTCTGCACGCGCCCATATTCTATACATGAATAGCAATGTCCTTACTAGCATAATAAAAGTCTCTTTCAGTTCTTCTCTCTCTTCAATTCCCATTTCAGAGCCACACCACAGACTCTTTGTGCTATAAGTTCACAGGAAGCATCCCAAGCATTCTCACAAGTCCTGTGGCTTGGCTTATGCAGCTGGGAATAAAAGGTCCCTTGAATACAGATGGCAATGTTACATTCTAACAGCTGCCACCCAAGGGTAGTGAACCCCTGCAGTTCATGTTTTGTAGCACGACTTTCTGTGCCAAGGGAAAGATAAGAGAAATGTTCTTACTGGGGACTCCTTTTGGTCTGATTTATGAGAGGAAGGAACAATTCTTTTGATGATTCCCTGTGGCATGCAAAATGTTTGACTTTGATTTTAGTTCCCAGGAATATGTGAGCTTCTATACAAGGTCATGTCTGAATTTTGAAGCTAAGGGAATTGAGAAATGGTTTCAATTCGCATGGAGATAGCACTTTTCAGGTTTTAGAACCAATCCACAACTATCATGTGTACCCTCAGCAGCCATGGGTTAGATCCTCTGCTATTAATGGATACCAGAAAAGAACATTTTGGGTAAGGTCACCGGGGCTTAGCCGGAGCTGGAGGAAGTGAGTGACTATATTTACAATCCTAGAATGAAGCCTATTTCAGCTTTCCACACAAAGGACGCTTTCTTTCGGCTTTTAACATGTCACTAAGGCGAGATGGGTAGGTTCTGAGGACTCACAGAGGGATTTGTTGCCAAATTGTAAATCCAAACTCACATGTCATAAATTTCATGACTGTATCCCTCATTCCACCAGAATAGCCTATGGCACAGAAAGTCTTGGCCTGGCATAATCACACTAAATACAAAGCATCTACAGAATTTCGTGGAATGAAAAAATGGATATTGAGCTTTTTTTTTTTTTTCCTTTCCTCTTGAACTTTGTGCATTTAAAATAGGCATGCATACTCAGGAAGCTAAGTAACTGAGGAAGTTCCTAGCAGCATAGACACAGAGCTTTTCATCCCTAGCTGGTGGGTATAAACCTAGACTGAGTCAGTGGTGATCAAGAGTAGATTGATGGGTTGTGTGTTTTTTTTGTGAAAACAGTACCTTCCGGTTGATAGTTACTATTCCACACATCATTACACTGACTGTCACAAAATCCCACAAGTGAAAGGGAACCTGGAGACAATGTAGTCTAACTTCCTCATTTTACAAATATCAAAAATAAGACTGGGAAAGATATATGACTCACTGAAGGTCATGAAAGCTAGGGATGTCAAAGCTGGGAATAAAGTCAAGGTTTCCTGATTCATATTCCAGTGTTTGGTCTCTTTAAATGTCTATGACACTTTATTGAATGGTATAGATTATTTCTCTGAAATGCGTAAGATGTCTTTTTGCCACATAAAGTAGTTTACTTATGTGGAAAATGAAGCAAATGTTGTATAACGTGTGAATAGGGGCTGGGGGGAAAAATAGCATTTGTAGTGACCCAGGGGGAACTATTTCTGAATGGCCAGCCTGCACATTAGAATCACCTGGGGGAGAGTTCTGGTTATCCAGTGTGCTGCAACAAACTATCACAAAACTCAGGAGCAGAAGACAACAGTCATTTTCTTGGATTCACATTTTTGAGGGACAGGATTTGAGAGAGCTTGACCCAGTGATTTTTCTATTCTATGTGGCATGGAACTGGAATGACTTGGTGGTATTTAGCTGGCAACTGGACTGGCAGTTTGGAGGATGAAAAATGGCTTCACTCATTTGATTCATTAAGGGAATATAGGGGAGTCTGGACTCAGCCAGTCTTTCTCTTCCCATGCAGTCACTGGGGATCTCTACATAGTTTTCTTACATGGTAGCTCAGCGTTCAGGAATAGATAGAAACTGATATTGCTTTTAAAAACTAGGCCCAGAACTGGCCTGATTTTGTTTCTGTCATTCTCTATCAGTCAGAGTAGTCATAGACAACCCAAACCCAAAGGGAGAGGAAATAGATCCCATCTCTTGGTGGGAAGAGTATCAAAGGCTTTGTGGCCATCTTTAATCTACCACAACCCATCCTCTAACCACTAATTATTTCTCTTCCTCCCACATACAATACACACTCCCTCTCACCCATGACCTCCAAGAGCTTTATCTCATTACAGCAACAGGCTTAGTTGGAGATCCAGAATCTCATCTTCTAAATCATGTCTAAGGAACAATATGGCTACTCAGATGTGATTCTCTCCATCTGAAGACCTGTCAGCCAAAAAGCCAAGTTTCCTATCCCATATACCCAACATAAATGATCACACTGAAATAGAAAATCACAGGAGACATTCAAATTCAGAAGTGGGAAGAGGGACAACAAGACCCACAGAGAAGTACCTTGTCCGTAAGTATGAAATACAATTGGTCCAAGTCACGAATTCCTTGAATAGGTCCTGATTTAACTAGGTCTGGAGTAGAGCCCACATACTGGTATTTTGCACTGGCTCCCCAGGTGATTCGAATGGGGAGACAGAGCTGGAAGGACTGACCTAGGAGTTCATCTGGCATGAAAAAAAGGGGAAATACTTGAAAGTTCAAGTATGCTCTCATTTCTGGCAGCATCTCATCTTTTATAAAAATGCAAATTTTTGCCCTCAGACTAGATCTACCAAACTCAAAATCCTTGTAATAAGCCTGCCACCTTCTCCAATGATTTCCATGCTATTAAAGTTTAAACCCACTGGATTTACCTCTTTATAAGCCAACTACATTTTGTAATTTTTTAAAAGAATGTGGTGATGTTGCACATCCTGCAGTGGGTGATAAACGTTTAATAACCAGATCTTCAGGAAAGAAAAAATGCTGGATTTGTAGTGAATGCCAATTTCTCTGGTTGTAAATATGCCCTCAGTGGTTATTTCATGTGCAACATGACATCACGAACTTGCAAAATTCCTGAACAATACAAGACCTCTCATGAGACAGCACTAGCTGACTCTAGTGTACCAGTGGCTCACATTTGACATGAAGTGAAAACCACAGTGACAACACAGGACTAGAATTTTCAAAGGAAGGCTATCTTTAATAAAATTCTGGTTCTGCAACTTATTTGCATGACCCTGGACAAGTTAGTTTTCTAATCCCAATTTTTGCATAAGTAAAATGGAGACAATAATACCACTTTAATGGGTTAAGTTTCCCCTCCTTTTCCCAATCTTGTATTCCCAAAGCACTCCATATTTCCTCTATTACAAGACATTCCATACTCACATAACTTAATTACCTGCCTTCTTCACACGACTGTGAGCTACATAAAGCAGAGTCCTTCCTTGCTTTGGACCCCTATCTCCAGTGATCAGCAAAGTTCCTGGCATTATAGGAAGGGCTCGATAATCACATGTTCACAAAATAAAGGAACATTTATGTGTCCTACTCTTCCCTTCTTCACTCATGGCAGACATTAATAACAAATCATGACACTTGGCTACTAGATGACAAGTCATTTGAGAAAATGGCACCATAGGGAGCCACTACCCAATAAGCTGGAACTAGCACTTGCCATGAACCTATTTTCCACCCTGTCATAAACTCTGCCAATAAAGGATCCTGAGCCTCAAAAAAAAAAAAAGAAAGAAAGAAAGAAAGAAAAAGAATAACCAGGGCTCAGAAACCAACTACATTAACTGTTCTGCTGAAAAAGAAAATCATGTTTTATAATTTGGATAGGACTTGGACTGTAATGCCTGAAGAGGAGGAGAGGAAAAAGAAGATAAAGGAATAACTGGTGACTATTCCATCCTCCAAGAGAGTAATTCCAATCCACATCCAATTATCCTGTGGTCATTTTGGTCTCAGCCAAATTTGGCTCTATCAGCTCTAAGCTAAGATAGTAGGATGAAACAAGGGGACATGAAGCCAGGCACCAGACCTATCCCTGACACCAGCCTCTGAGCTCAGCTCCCCACGGCCAGTTCAGGGTCCACAGGGGAACGTAGCAGAGAAGCCTTGGACCTCAAGAGAAAGCTCTCCGGAGGAGACAAGCCCCCTTTCAGAGGAGAGCGATAATGGTCCTAAACTATGGAATTCTTATCTGTTCTGCAGCCACATTTCACAGTACCTGGCATCTCTTTCCTACTTAGTGTAGCTTATCTGCTTTAGAGATTATATACCATGTGTGCCATCGCTCAGGAAATACTGAATTTTTAAATTTCCTAGGCACTGCATAAATAAAGTGCTACACACACACCTTTGTATTGAGGAGTCTGCAATCTGCTTAGGAAAAACAGCACTTACATAAACAACCGCATGTAAGGTTGAAAGTGATGTTTTATTAAAGAACTTCCCATAGAATCTTCAGAGAATTCCAAGAGAATGGGATCTAATTCCAGCTGAGGGAAGGGATGGGGGCTTGTAGTTGGTAGGAGAAGGCAGAGGGAGGTACAGGTGACAGAATCACATGGGCACATGGGTAGGTCAACAGAGTGTGAAGGATGCAGCTGAGTTGCGGACTGAGTAGGTAGGGGGAGTGGCAGAGGACGTAATTGAAAAAATCAGGAAATCTTAAATGCCAGGCTAAGGTACAAGACAGGTAAAAGATTTTTAAACATGAAAAGTGATAGTTACAACAAATGCTTCAGTAAGTCACCAGGCAGTAATGAGTCACAAAGATAGCAGAGGAGGCAATTATAATAATCTAGAAATGAGGGCTTGATTTTAAGCAAGAGAGTTCACAGACTTCAGACCGGATTTGGAGAGCAAGGGAAAAAGTCAATATGACTCTGAAGTTCAGGGACCAGGTGGCAGGAAAAACCATCCATCCATTCATCACATAGTCATTACACGCTTGCTCTGTGCCAGGCATGGCTCTCAAGAGTACTTAGTACTGAATAAAACAGATACAATCCTGCCTTATGGAGTCTATAATCTAGTCAGGAATTCAGAGCACAGACAATGGAAAGATAAAACACCCAACATCCCAAGTGGTGAGAAGGGCTACGGTGGAAGTTAACAGTGGAAGTTAACAGAAATGGATACAGAGGAGGAACCTACTCAGACAGGTTGGTCTGGGGTAGATTCTCTGTGCAGGAACCCAGAGGGATGAGGAGACATGCACAGGAAGTGTCTGGGCCAGGGGGATGCACCCTAGGAATGGGACGGTACGTGGCAGTTTCCAAGACCCAAGACAGGGCAGATGGTGCAATGGAATGTGGGAGTGAGGAAAGGCAGGGTGGCTGGGAAGACACTACAGATGAGGGAACAGCGGGCACCAAGAAGATATCAAAGCAGATGATGGAAAGACAGGACTTGAGCTCAGAAGAGAGGATCACCTGCATGGAGGCAACAGGGGAAGAAATGCATGAGGTGGGGAGTGCTCCGGGGAGGGATGGAAGGGTCATCAGCACATATGATATTGGAACTGGACACACAGAACCCTGGGGTGGGTGTGCAGAGTCAGTCCTGGGAGTCCTGAGGGGCCACGGGATCCAGTGTGTGAGCTGAGGAACAGGATCAAGGTAACAGAGGATAGAGAGCTGCTAATAGACAAGTTCATGGGGGGATACTGGAGGTGAAGATACTTGGAGAGGGCACAAGACCAGGGCAGGGAATGAGGTCAAGCAGCAGCATCTAGTTCAGCCTCACCATCCATTGCACCAGAGCCGGGGGAAGCACTGCTTGGCACCAGCAAGAGCAAAGGATAGAGCCTCAGGCAATAAAAGGAGGAAGGGGCAGGGCCAGATGTTGCCCAGGCTGAAGCGGACACAGATGGCTCTGGTGGTGAGGGACGTGAGCTGGAATTCCCTATTTCAGCTGTTTTGTATGAAAGCTAGTCCTGCCCAACTCCAAATGCATGATGTGTTCACAGAAAATGCTGACCTTTTGTTCTCCCATGAGTGACCAGAGCAGGGATAGAGAAGGGGGTTGTTCTGGAGAAATCTACCACTACATTAAAGGTTCAGAAAGGCTAGGAGTATGATGACAGCTGATTTTTCTCACACTTTTCTTTCCTGTTCTTGGAGACACACTTTTCCCATAAGCTTTACTGATTGTTGCTAAAGAACAACACAACACACGCAAACTTTTAAATCTGGAAGAAAAAGAAATAGAAATTCCTCTTTGGCACAGCGCTTTAGGAGACAACAAAGCCATGAGGAGGAATTTAACGGTGTGACACGTGTGGGACTCCCTGAAGAGGAGGCGTACCAAAAGTCAAGTATTCTTAAAAGAGATCATTTCTGGAATATATTTGGGGAGCCACAGAAGGCTAACAAAAATGGTTGCCTTTTTTTTTTTTAAGATTTTATTTATTTATTTGAGAGAGAGAGAATGAGAGAGAGCATGAGATGGGAGAGGTCAGAGGGAGAAGCAGACTCCCACTGAGCAGAAAGCCTGATGCGGGACTCGATCCTGTGACTCCAGGATCATGACCTGAGCCTAAGGCAGCCAACTGAGCCACCCAGGGGCCCCCAATGATGGTTGCCTCTGCCTTTCAATGGAAGCACCCTGATGCACAGACTGTGATTTCCATACAATGCAGATTAAGAATCTGAACTTAAATGATACTGTCACATTTTCTACTTTCATTGTGCTATCAGAAATTCTTATAGAAACTGGAAAAAACAATGTCAATAAGTACTTTAGCTGGTCTGTATCCACGTGTGGACTTGGGGGGGTTTGTCTCAGTTCATAAAATATCTTAAAACCGTAACACCTTATTTTAAGCTGATAACAACTTAAATTTCAATTCCAAAGAATTCCTAAACTTTACATTTTACTTCTCCTCCCCCTCACAATTTAGGTTATCCTGTTACAATCTACTTATTTTTCATATTGTGTAACTAATAACAGATTCTTGTAGTTATGGTTATTTTTACCACATTCATGAATGTAAGCAAATTATGCACCACCATTACCATATCACACAATCTAACTTTGACTACATATTTTCCATTACCAGTGAGTATTTATGATGTTAATCTGTGGGGGCTTGGGGGGAGGAGGAATATGGTCAGTGTATAGCTGCTCCTCTTACCTTTCTACTGTGGTCTTTCTTGGTCTCTGTGGTAAAAGGGGATGCTTCTGCTTCACCTCCATGTTCTAGGATGCTACCTTGTTCATGGATAGTTATTAGTCATTGTTCTTGTGAGGGGGTGAAGTCAGGAATGACCTATGTTGCCATCTTGAAGACATCCTCTCTGCACAGCTCCTGTCACCCTATGAAGCAAAAATGTTCTGTTTCCATATATCTTCTGAAGTCTAATCAGTAACTTTAACTACTGTTCTTTCCCATCCCAGAGGATGAGAGAGAATGCAGCAGTCTTTATCTTCAACACTTCATCAAGGCTTACTTACCTTATTAATAAAATCAAGCACTATGCAGTTTGTACCCAATCAACGGCTACCCAATTTTTCAACTGTCTAAACAATATGACATAGAATTTACCGATGTAAATTGTCAAAAGATAACCTGAGGCATAGTAAAAATTTCGAGTTTATATGAGCAAAAATCAATTCCAGCAGGGCAGCACCAAACCAGAACTGGTTAGGAGCACTCTACCAACAGAAGCTCAATGAGGAACTTTTACAGAGAAAGGGCAGAAGCAAAGTAAGGAAATTATTGACTGGCTCTATCTTGAAGTCAAGTTGGCTGTTTGTGATTGCTTGTCCTCAGCTTTCAATGCCATAACTTTGAGGCATTTACAGGCTTAGGTTTTGGTTTGCTTATATAGGCCACCAGGCATTAGAGTTACCTCAAACTAACAGCCCCCTTGTTTAATTACTTTAACCATACATAATGCTAAAATGTAATACTCTTTCACTCACACATTATTTCACATAAACAAGTTCTTTCCCTAATTACATTGGAAGCATTTTATACTCAAGGGTTATACATTTTACTTTTTAAGTTCCTATATCAAGCCCCAAGAGAGTGCTAGATCATTTTTACACAGGGAAGTAGCCCAGTTCTCCAGATGTAAGTAAACTTATCACTAAATCTTTAAGAAGTAGCTAATGAGAACAAAAAAGGAGGGCAAAGAAGTTAAACTGGTAAAATTGGTGAAGCAGTCACCTCTCCTCCCCCATTGCTGATATGAAAAAAAGGGGGGGGTATGTCCAGAATCATCCTCTAGTTCATTAAGATGGTGGGGACAAAATACAGAACCTTCAAAAGAGGCCTAGGATACAGTAGGATAACTGATTGACTAGAAGATTCTGAGATAGATGTGTTTAACAATCTGGGAGGGGTGTCCACTAAGAAGTGAAGAGGAAAAGAAGGAAAGTTTCTCTCAAGTGGAAGGAAGGTCAGCCATCTCAGGAGCTCAGTTCCTACTCCAGGACAAATGCCTGTGGTCCTACTAACCAGTAGAAGGGGCCTGGTCTCAAGGTCCACACGCAAGAAGAGTTATAGTAGAGGTGATAAGCAGTCCCCTCCATGGCAGGTGGACTTTCCAGGCCAGGAGGGCTGCTGGGCATGGCTTCTTCACACTGCAATAGCCATGTTGTGGCCAGATAAGGAAATAGCCACTGAGGCTCCACATTGAGATATGAAACTTGAAGACTTGCAAAGATGTGGGGAGGAGGAAATTCCTTGGAAGGATTGGTTTTTCTTGATCTTATAAAGTGACCCTATCCTGAAACTCAAGGGATTAATCAGGTCAGGATAAGCTAAACTCCAGAATTTCAGTGGCCTATCATAACAAAAGCTTCTTGCCACTCATACCACAGTTTCCAAAGCAGGTTGGCCACGGGCTCTGCCTGCCGTATTCACTCAGGCAGCTAGGCTGATAAAGGGCTCATCTCCCCACACACTTCCAAGCTCACCCAAGGCTGGGAAGGGAATTATAGGAACTGTATACTAGCTCGTATACGTTCCTCCTGGAAGTGATGCATGTCACTTCTGCTCACATCTCATTGGTCAAGGTAAATCATGTGGCCAAAGCTCATTTTATAAGGGCAGTGAGTACAGTCCTACTATGTGAGGGCAGGAGTGGGGAGCTATTTGTGAACAACAGTAATGACCCACTGATACCATGGAAAATACCAGTTTCCCCCCAAAGCATTGATCTACCTATTCAGCTTGGTGAAAATCTTTTCTCCAGAAGTGTAACACTGATTGAAAACTGATTGCCTGCTTGATTTCATACCACCATTGACTTTCACCAAATATTAAATGAAAAGATTCGGATTTAAAACATGTTCTAATCTTATTCATCAATTTTACTACAATAAATGGTCAAATTGTAAATTCTCCTTAGCTAATTCTTCCCAGAACACTCTAAGTAGGTAGCCCTCTTGTCCTCTCTCATTTTATCTTGTTAATTCCCTTCATAGACTTTACCAACCTTTGTAACTACTCATTTTTCTATGTACTCATTTGTTTAAAAATTTTCAATAAAGTAATATTGATTCAAATCTTGTCCTAATTACAGAAGATCTAAAATATAAAAATATCACTCTCTAAATACCATTTGCCATCCTTGGCTCATTACATACTGGTAGGGTACTCAATAAATCATGATTACTACCAGGCTGATAAGGATAGTAAATATACAGGAAAACAGTTTTCTAAGGCCATTTCATGGAAAAACAAACAGAATTATGTATGTCGTTGGAACCTGAGTTATTCACTAAATAAATTAGTTTATGATGATGAACTTGAGTTATTTAAAAAAAAAAAAGTTTTACACTCAATATCCTCTTGTTAAGGGTACAAGAATAGACGTTGGTTATACAGGTGCTGCAGACCCAGCAAAATCTCTCCCTTCCCTATAATGACTAAAAGTATCAAAAGAATATTGGGAAACGTGGGTAGCTCAATTGGTTAAGCATCGGACTCTTGACTTCAGCTCAAATCATGATCTCAGGGTAATGAGATCTGACCCCACCTCAGGCTCCACATTCAGGGGAAAGTCTGCTTGAGAGTCTCTCTCCCTCCTCCACTGCCCTTCCCCTGCGTTTCAAATAAACAAATAAATCTTAAAAAAAAAAATTAAAATACAGAAAACCCACATCAGCCCTGAAAAGCAGGAAAGAATATCATCAGGACTTCATTGAATTTCTAATGGATTTCAGAGAGAAGCAAATTAAAGGAAAGCCCTGGGTGGTGACTTGGAAACTTCCTTCTTGAAAAGAAGAAATAAGTGAAGGGAACTTGTACCCCAATGTTCATAGCAACATTACTCATACTAGCCAAAAGATAGAAACAGTTCAAGTGTCCAAACGGATAAACAAAATGTAGTATTCATAAAATGAAATATTATTTGGCCATAAAGAAAATGAAGTATTGATACATGCTAAGCATGGGTGAACTTTTAAAACATTGTGCTAAGTAAAAGAGGCCATTCACTATGTGACTCCATTCATGTGAAAAGTCCAGAATAGGGAAATCTATGGACATGGAAAGTAAATTAGTTGTTGCTTTAGGAATTGGTGGGGGGAAGAGGGGAAAATAGCTAAAGGGTACATGTTTCTTTTTGAGATGATGAAAATGTTTTAAAATTGGCAGTAGTGACGGTTGCATATATCTATGCATAGACTAAAAATCATGGAATTCTATACCTTAAATGGGTAAAGTGCATGGTATATGAATTATATATATATATATTTTAAAGATTTTATTTATTTGACAGACAGATCACAAGTAGGCAGAGAGGCAGGCAGAGAGAGAGAGAGGAGGAAGCAGGCTCCCTGCTGAGCAGAGAGCCCGATGCGGGGCTCGATCCCAGGACCCTGGGATCATGACCTGAGCCGAAGGCAGAGGCTTTAACCCACTGAGCCACCCAGGCACCCCTATGAATTATATTTTAACAAAGCTGTTAAAAATTTAGGAGGAAGGGAAGGGAGCCTCAAGAAACCTTAGCGATACTTCTAAGTCTGGCTGAGGGTAAAAGACAGCTAGCTGTAGGATAGATGAAGCCAGCTCCCTTGAAACCTTCCTGATGCAAATCAAGAGCATTTGACAGCAACTACACAGAAGGCCTGGGGCCAAGTACAGCCAGAGCAAAGAGAAAGCATACCAATCTGGGCTACCTCTCTAACGCTGTGGAACTCTTTCTGATATGTAGGCAAGAGGCAGGGCAGAAGGCTGGGCCAAAGAGCAAACAATGTTCAGAAGCTGGCTTCTTGTGCAGTTGCTTTAAAAAAAAAAACAGGGCAGAAACTACTGGAAAGAGTCTCACTTGGGATTGAACATGGCCTGAGTCTTTGGCCACTATTTAGCAGTCTTTGGCTAGTGTATGATGACACAGACGTGTTACCTCCATTCACACAGTCCCCTGGTTTGTGATCAGAGAAGAGGTTTCTAATGACATCCAGGCTCTAAGGGATCTTTGGCTACATAATTTTTCCAAACCCTTAGTAAATGTCTAATGTGTTTGTTTTGAGGAAGCTCTGCATGTCAGTAATCATACCTAAATCTTTTTCCTACTCATAATTCCCAAACTGAATTTATTTTTTTTCCACTCTTTCTCAATTTAATGGTGGCAATTTGGGGAAGCTGGGAGGGAATACCACACCTTTAAGGAGTTCTTTGCCTTGGACTGAGTCTTGAAGGGCTTTAACTCCTCAAAATCATCTTTCAACTTTTGAGCCCAAAGACAATCAGTTTTTCCTACTTAAAAGCTCCAAAGTTCTAGTCTCTGTTTTCTTCTTTTCTTTCAAGCCAGGCAGTTATTACTTGGGATTTTTCTAAAACCTTACAAAATGTACCCGTCAACTACCACCCAGTACTCACATTCTTTTAGTCAATTTCTTCTCATAGAACTAAGAGCTCAGTAGGTATTTTATCTACCTTTTATCACTGACAAAAATTTTTCTAGACAGTTTGCTGTTGCCAAACTTGGGTCTCCATCCCCTAGCCTTTGAGATCAGTTTCTTTGCTGCCCACTCCCCAGCTATAAAGACAGTACTATATGGTTTAGCTTGGGGTTATGGTAGAACCCACTTTCTTTACCATTTCTTGCATTCATACACGCTAGCTGTCATAACATTTGCATCTGAGTGGTTTTACATAGCCCAAGTTTATTTCTCTCTCATATATAGTCTGGTGGGCAGTAGTGGGGCTCTGCTCCACATAGTAATTCGGGGACTCAGACTATAGAGCCTGCCATTTCAGCTGTGGTTTACAAGGCTGCCGTGGAAACTGCCTGCAGATCAGATAGAGCAATGGGGTCATGGCTTTGAAGTGCGAGAACTTCACTGTCACCATATTGTTAGAACTCAAGTCACCTGCCCATGCCGACACCAAGGGAAACTGCAAATCCAGCAAGAGAACCAAATGGACACAGAATGGATACACAGTGTGTGAACTCATCCTATTAATTCCAGAGATTTTCAGGTAGGTCTCAATGAAAATATTGGCAAAATCTCTAGATTTTCAATAAGAGACAGTTAAATTGAAAAAGAAAAGTGATACAGAAAAGTTCGAAAAGACAAGGGTGACTACAGACATATCAAAAAAGCACACACACAAAAAGAAAGCAAGAGGGCCTTCCTAGCATCAGACTAAAGGTAACAAGGCAATTGACATTAAACAGAAAAAGCACTTGAGGAAGTGATTTACATCAAACTCTATAAAGTGATAACTGAAAGTGTAAGAAAAAAGATGATCCGATGTATTATACTAGTAAAGTGTTCGACAGTCTACGTTTTTGTTCCTGGCAGATGAGAAAGCCAAAAACAAAGATATGGGGTATTTGAACAATGTATTGAATAAAGTTAAACCAAAAATCACTCCCTTAAGTAACTGTTGGTCTAAATGATCAAAACCATTGTGTGATTTATATTCTTTAGGCCTCAGGGAACAGAGACTCACTCAAACGATCAGTCTGTGGGTGGATGAACTGGCGGATGGACTTGTAATTCAGGGAGTACCAGGGAAGTGGAATCTAACAGAAACACACCAACAGGAGCAAAGCTAGAATTGGGGGTCCTCCAGCATAGGCAGGAGGTGACCTAAGCAAGGGGCCAGCAGACTGACCATGTGGCTCTTGCTCTAGTTCTCCAGCATGAACCAACTCAGCTGTCTTCCACGGGCTGTTTCTTCCTGCACTCCACCAACCGGCGTCCTCCCTCTCCGTATCTTGCCTTTATCTCACAGTTTCTGCTTTTTTAATGAATGTGCTAATTGCCTTTATAACCTCTCCATTCCTGCACTTCAAGTCGGCTTCCATATTGTTCCTCGGGCTGTCTCTTCCTCTGAGGATTTTTTAGTTCAAATTCTTAAGAAATGGAATCTCATTAACTAGCACATCCTTTGTTTAGGAGACCCCACATTCAGTCCCTGGCCAGCCTGTGGATTCTTAGGGACCCCTAAGCACTCCTCACCCAATAAGCAAAGAGAGAGGAGAGTATAAAACTGGATGCCTGATTGCTGTCCTTTCTGAAAAGACAGGGGCAGACTGCAAACTGGATAATAAATTGTTTAATGAACAAATGAAGAAACTGCTAGGATCAGGCATTTGGCTAGATGCTATACACATTGTCTGCGACACCTATAAAATACCATGCCGTTTTCCAAGATTCACATTTACAGACATGGAGTGAGACCCATGATATAATGGCGATTTTAAAAAATCCGATTGCAAAACAGGATTATTCTGCTCTCTGAAAAATAAAGTATTTGTACGCATAAGAAAAAAAATCTAATAAGATATATGAAATACAAACACGTTTAATCATGGTTTTCTCTCGGTAGCTGGTTTGGGGTAATTTTAATTTCTTCCTAAATCTTTCTGAAGTGTCTGCACATATCTAATATTAAGTTTATACTGGTATTTTTTTTTTTTTTTTACAATCAGGATAATAAAGCTATTTTTATTATGGGATGGGAAGCCTTAAAATATGCATACCTTTTGACTTAGTAAATCCATTTCAAAGAACTTCTCCTAAGAGAATAATTGGAGTTATGCTCAAACATATTTTTATAAGAACACTTAAAGGGTTCTCCCGCCCTTTCTAAAAGGAGAAGCTATTTAACCTTTCAAGGCCCACAGTTTGTCTATAAATGTGGCTGAAAAATGAGCCTTTACATTTCCTTGACTGGTCTGAAGAAAATTCAGTAAAACAAGCTAACCACTGGTTTTGAGACCAAATAACCTAAAGATATAAGCGAGAATACCCCCATGGCATGGTCAGTGAAACAGACTCAGTGAATGCTCGATTCTTTACAGAGAAAAGCAATTTTTCTCATGCCAGTATCAGGAAGACATTTCTTTTTCCAGATATCAAGTATTCCTAAGCTTTTTTTGTTATGAAAATTCTTTTTGGAAAAGAATTTGAAACTAATTTTTTCAAAAGCATAAAAGACACATAACAACAATGTGATTCTCCACTGTATACTTAATACAAATTCCTCCTCCCTCCATCCCAAGATGTGTATCAGAAAGCTTGAGATGTGACCCATGATCAGCATTTTAACAAGCATGCCAGATGAATTTTATGGCAGTGGTTTTAAGATGACACTGTGAGAAATACTGCCTTAACATGTTGTCTCAAGCACAGACATTTACATTTTAACAAGAACCAAAGCCTCAGCTTAGAGGAATGAAGTTGATATCAATTTCTGGCAGTATAGTGGGAAAAAAAAAAAAAAACACAAAAATCCTGCATAAGATGTCTTTTAGCATCTTTTTTAATTTGTCAATAAGCTGTTCAGAGGGCAAGACTTTCTCTGAGACCAAAAAAACCACTAAATTTAAAGCAAGAAGCCAGGAGAACCAGAGCATGTAGGTTCACTTTTGCCCTAAGAGATTTGCCAAACCCAGGGGAAACTAAGCATTAGTTCTTATCCACAAAGGGGTTCAGGATAGAAGAGACAAAGTTCTTTACAGAAAGATAGTGGGGATGCTAAATAAGAGATCTCCACTGAAGCTGGGGTTCATCAGGGCTCCTCAGTTAAGTAGCCTAGGGAAAAAACTGCCCTCATTGTTGGATAATGTAAAGAAAAGTGCCTCTCTCAAACTGTGGGGATGGTGGGAAGGAGAAAAAGTCCCCCTGGGATATCCTTAACCACAAGCCATACTTTATGTGGCTTATACTATCTAGGTCATCCAAAACATCTTAAGGTGAATATTGGGATTAAAGCGGTTTGGGGTTAGTAGTTGACCAGGAACCAGGCAGAAGCAAAGAGAAAATTCTCTGGGATGGAAACTATTTTGGGGGCACCTGGCTGACTCGGTCAGCAGAACATGTGACTCTTGATCAGGGTCATGAGTTCAAGCCCCAACTTGAAAATGGAGTCTACTTTAAAAAAAAAAAAAAAAAAAAAAGCCACACAGGAAACCATTTTTGACCCACATACAAAAAACTGGCAAAGATAGTTTTCAAAATGTGGGCTCATATAAAAATCCCTCCTATATATACAAATAGAGAAGATGTCAATATCATACTATCCTACTGTATCAACAAATCCTGATGGCTTGGTCTTTAACATATAAGCACAATTTCACCATCTCCATCTTCACCTCCCCCACCTAGTTCAAATTATCATCATTTGTCACCTGTATTATATGTTTGGGCTCACAATTTTAGATATATGTGAACAAAGAATTCTAAAGCATGATCTTAAAACACTGATTTACAAAAGCATCAAAAATGCAGAGCTATACATCTAACCAAAAAAAAAAAAAATATGCAAGGCCTCCACAAGAAAAATTATAAATCGTTATTTCAAAGATAAAAAATAAATGTAAAGCTAAGATCACATTATGAATTGATCGATTCAATACTGTAAAGAGGCCATTATCCTAAAACCTATAAATTCGATGCAGTGCAAATCAAAATCTCAAAAGATTTACTTTTAATTTTCCATTTTGTGTGTGTGTGTGTGTGTGTGTGTGTGTGTGTGTATGTAGGTATATAACTAGACAAGCTGTATTTAAAATACATGTGGAAAAAGGAACCAAAAATACTGAGGGTCATCTTGATAAAAAAAATTGGGCTGGAAGTAGAAGAATGTACCTAATCAGATGTCAAGAATTATTATATAGCTATATCAATTAAAACACTGGAATATGAATCAGGGATAAATCAGAACTGAGTGCACCTGTTGTTTATGGCAGAGAGGGATTACAGAACAGAAAAGAAAGGATGGACTTTTTAAAAAATGGTCCTGGAGTATTTGGTTACCCATAAGGAAAACCAATCAAATGGCATCTCTTCTTCACAGCTTATGTGAAAATCAATTCCAGGTGAATTAGGAAGACTCATGTGAGAAAGACAATACTTTAACATTATAGAAAAAGAAAGGAGACTATCTTTATTATTGTGAGATAGAAAAACAGGATGCTAAAAAGCATCAGCCATAAAGAAAAGCCTTGGCAAATATCAACTATATTAAGTACTTCTGTATATTGAAGGACACCAAAAAGAAAATAAAGATATAAGCCGTCAACCAGAAGAAGGTATTTGTGACAAATACAATAAATAAAAATTTAATATCCAGACTACATAAAGAAATTTTACAAATTTTAAAAAAAGAAAAACAGTCAAAGCTTGAACAGACATTACTATACAGAAAATACACTAATAAACTTGGAAATAGTAGCTTACATGTAGTAAAAAAAAAATGCAAATTAAAACTACAGTATAGTAGTATTTCATGCCTACCAGAAAACCAAAAATTAAAAATTCTGAAAATAACAAGTAACAGTGATGATTTTAATAGTTATACACCTCCAGTGGACATTTAAATTGGTACAACCACTTTGGAAAATAATTTGGCATTTCCTAGTAAATTTGAAGATTCACAAGACCTCTAATCCCACTGCTTCTCTCCTAGGAATAAATCTAGAGAAAGTCTTGCACATATGCACCAGAAAACCCATGCAAGAATATTCATAGCCACACTGTTTTGTAATAGCAAAAATCTAGAAACAATACAAATGGCCATCAATTGTAGTATAAAATTCAAATTGTGGCCTATTCATTTGATACAATTATATGTAGCAGTGAATGTGGATGAATTCCAAAATACAACACTGACTTTTTAAAGTTTCAGAATATAGTATGATTCCATTTATATGAAGTTCAAATATAGATAAACCAAACAATATGGATTATAGGGAAATAAATATAAAGGTAAAATCTAAAAGAAAAAGCAAGGTGATGATCAACAGGAAAATTGGGACTACAACTTTCTCTGAAGGGGGAAGAGCCTGCAAAGGACTTTAAGGGTAATGACAAATTATTTTTCAAACCAGATGCTTGGTATCATTATTTATTTTATCTTATACATGTTTTGTATACTAGTTTATCTTTCATTTGAAACCACTTTCTGCTATGATATACTCTTCAACAAAGTGAATCTCTACTAGGGTATTTCAAATTTCATAAGCAATTGGGAGAAAGATTTAAAAGGGATTTAGGACATCTGGGTGGCTCAGTTGGTTAAGCATCTGTCCTGGGCTTAGGTCATGATCCCAGGATCCTGGGATGGAGTGCCCCCCCCAACCCTGGTCTGGCTCCCTGCTCAGCCTGAAGTCTGCTTCTCCCTCCTCCCCTCTCCCTCTCCCTCCCCACCCCGCAACTTGTGCTCTCTTGTGCTCTCTCTCAAATAAATAAGTGCTCTCTCTCTCTAAATAACGTCTTAAATAAATAAATAAAAGGGACTCAGAGAACCTTCTTGTCCCCCCAGCCTATGGGGGCATGAGGAATGTCTGCCTTGCCAGAGACAGTTCTAATTCTCCTGTTCTCTCACTCTTTTTAAAACCTGGAGTTCAGATACACTCTCCCACTTTCCTACTGCCTTTTGCATTCTTGCATTCTTTCCAAGGCTATAGCTGCCCATTTTACTCCAGTCTTTTTAAATGAACACAGTTTACCCATGCAAGTTTTCCAAACACAAATGTAAGTGACATTTAGCCTCAGCAGAATTTACCCAGACCTCAACCACTGAGTTTTCTGGTTACTCAAAGGCCCTCATTTTGGCCCCCTTCCTTGGCTCCTGCCTTTTGCTCAGCTCAGTGGTGGGTAACCTGGCTGGGTCATGTGTTTTGGCCCCGCCTCCTGCATTCCCCCTACCCCCAGCCTGTTGTCTGACATTCATCCTCAGGCTTCATGACCCAGTGACCTCCACAGACAAACACCCTCAAAAGGAATAAGTCCACCTCCATCAGGCACCCACATCACCACCCCAAATACTGTGGGAAGGAAGTGAGAAGAGAGCAGCTGCTTCAAAAATAACTCAAATATAGTGATTTCATATTAGTCTCACTCGTGTACCTCTGCCAGTGTTCCCCATTCCAGCCCTGTTGACATTAGCAAATTGAATATGACCACTGGACGTTCCAAACAACGGAAAAACTCTCCGGAGAAACTGATGACTGTTTTACTGTTGGCGCGAGCTTGGGGTAGGGCGGGCATTCCAGAGAAGCCCTCCAAGACACCACCTGATCTGATCCTCTTACTCTCAGAGTTCAAGATGTTCCTCACAGAGGGACCTTGCATTTTACAGACTACTGCCCAAGGAACTTGTTGCTACAACAAAAACTCCCAAACCATGGAAACTGTTTGTAGCCGGCCAAACCCAAAGCTCAACTATATACAAAGCCTAAAAAATCAAGTTGCCTTAATCTTGCATTTTTGGCTTATTTTGCCTGGCCACATCCTCAAACCAAATGGGTTGAATTACTGGATGAGAAATAAATTTCATCCGTGGGAACTGTTGCTATTGTCACAGAAAACAAAGGGAAGGGGCTTCCCTGCCATGTCTTGGAGGAGGTGAAGTCACTGTTTTAGGATCAAAGGTAAGACTGACGTTCCCGCCACATGCAGAAGAGTGAAGCTGGTTGCTTAACTAGATTCCCTGTTAAAAGGTCTCTCCTTATTTTCAATTCTCTTTTAAGAAACCACGTCCAGGGGAGCTTTTCTAAAGAACAGTTTGAAAACGTGAATTTAAAGTGTTTAAGATGCATATAATTTTACTCAGTATTGCCAGTTCTGGAAATAATTAGGAAAGTGCCCCCAAAGTATTATCTGCATGGAAAGTTAATGCCGTATCACTTTTAACAGTGAGGAGAAACAAAACAAAAATAAAAAGACAACTTTAGATGCCCTACACAGGAAACTGGCTAAATAAATTACTGTATGGAAGACTCCTTGCAAAGCTCTACAGGTTCCTGGAGTAACCGTAACTCTCTCTTCTTTACATAATCTTATTGTCTAATGCCCCCTCATGCTGAGTGCAGGCAGCAGGCTCTCCTGAGTTAACCCACACACTTACACTCCCACTAGGTGAGTCGTATGCTCACCAGGAATCAGTTGTATTCATTCCCAAACCTGTTTATGCTAATCGTTTTGATTGTAATTATGTAATTTGATTAAGTAGCAGGTACATCAATGAAATGACAAAAAGATTTTTATTTCTCCAAACCCTGGAGTGAATGCTTTAAAAAAGACTGGATTGGGGCATCTGGGTTGCTCAGTGGGTTAAAGCCTCTGCCTTTGGCTAAGGTCATGATCTCAGGGTCTTGGGATCGAGCACCGCATCCGGCTCTCTGCTCAGCAGGAAGCCTGCTTCCCCCCTTCTCTCTCTGACTGCCTCTCTGCCTACTTGTGATCTCTCTCTCTCTGTCAAATAAAGAAATAAAATCTTTAAAAGAGACTGGATTAAGTAAGCTGCCAAAACAAAACAACAAAAACAAAAAAACATTGAATTAAGTGACAGCAGACAGCTGTAGAATATTAAGGGAGAAACTGTCATGATGCCAAAGGCTTTTTTTTCTGGATTGGCAAATATATTTTCACCTAAAATACATGGCTTGGGATAGGTTTTAAGTTAAAAGGTTTCAGGGACACCTGGGTGGCACAGTGGGTTAAGCCTCTGCCTTCAGGCCAGGTCATGATCTCAGGGTCCGGGATCGAGCCCCGCATCGGGCTCTCTGCTTAGCGGGGAGCCTGCTTCCCCACCTCTCTCTGCCTGGCTCTGTATCTACTCGTGATCTCTCTCTCTGTCAAATAAATAAATTAAATAAATAAATAAAAAGATTTCAGTTACTCTGTTCAAGTTGGAGTGGACAGATTCTACTAGACAATGATATGGTAGAGTATTAGTCAGCTATTATAAATGAGTATGTAGAAGAGTAGGTGATAAAATGGAAAAACGTTTGTGGTACATTTAGTAATAGGTACAGCAAATAAGTCATAGAAGAATATATTATATATGATCATGATTTCATTTAAAAGTATACATTTATGTATAAGAAAAACTCTAATGGACATATTCTAAAATGGTACCAGTGATCATCTCTGGGTGGTCACTCTGGGAAGGTGTGGCTGGCTATGGGATATCATGAAGACCATATTTAGCAGTCTACAGGGGGATGGAGGAAGGTGAACAAAACAGAGAAGTCTGACAAAATGAAAGATGCAAAGGGATTACTAGCAGCTTTCTGCTTCCATTTTCATTGCTTAGTGATGGGTTCCAGCATTTTTCTGAGGCCTGGGAACATTCTTGGCTATGGTTCCCTAAGACACCCATATTACTAATTCCTCATTTTTGCTTAAGCTAGTTTTCCTAAACTTGGTTTGTTACAGCAGCAAAGAATTTAATTAATACAAGCTGCTAATAAATAGACTCACTTTTAAAAACAAGGGCACAGGGCGCCTGGGTGGCTCAGTGGGTTAAAGCCTCTGCCTTTGGCTCAGGTCATGATCCCAGGGTCCTGGAATCGAGCCCCGCATCGGGCTCTCTGCTCAGCAGGGAACCTGCTTCCTCCTCTCTCTGCCTGTCTCTCTGACTACTTGTGATCTTTGTCTGTCAAATAAGTAAATAAAATCTTTAAAAAAAAAAAAAAAAAAAAACAAGGGCACACACTCACCTATAATTTGGGTTATCTTGGTCTCCGAGAGTGCATTAATGATACCATGCCACCGATGCACCATTATGAGTGATTGGAAAGGTCTGTTCCCTCATAAGTGTTCATCTTGAATCTGACCAGAAAAACCTAAGAAAGTGTGAGAGCCCATCTCAAGGTCTGGAAGAGCTACCCAGGATGCCCCCAGCAACCTGAGAGCAGGGCCTATGGCTTGTCAAGATGGGACCAAAGCACTGACCAATGTCATGGGTCCTTGTTTGACACCAATAGTTCATCCTCATTAATGGGACAGGCATGTTGCCCTGGGCCTAGGATTGAGGCTCTCTGTAGTTAGCCTCGGTTGGACTTAACTGACCCATCTGAACTTCACTAGGAACATAATAAGCTGAGTGAATTCAGTATTTTCCTTGAGTGTTGTCCTTGGTGCTTCTCCAGCAGAACGAATGGGGAACCTTATTCAACCTCACTCCGGGCCTACTGAATCAACTCAGCTGTATTTTTATAAGCTCCTAGCAGGAGTCTGGTGTACATTAAAGTCTGAGAACCACCGTGCAACCAACAAACATTACCTCATCTCTCAGGTGTGACTCTATGTCATTAACTGAATTCTGCTCCTGGTTCTGACTTCAATTTGCTCTGTGATCTTAGGCAGAACCATTAACCTCCCTGGACTTCAGTTTCCTCATCTATAACCTAGATGGGGTTGGAGAACAGATCATCCAAGATCCCTCCAGTGTGAAATACTTCAATTTCTATGTTGTGCGTGATCTTTTTTTATTTGAAATGTGCCTAAAGTCACTTCAGACTCACAGGGGGCTTTAATTGTTGACTGATTGCTAAATAGCAGGTATAAATATATGTAGTACCTAGCAGACTTGAAAATAACAAAGAATTAACTACATACATGCAGAATTTCAGAGTTTCTGTTCTTTGTCCTAAAATGGCAGTTTCCTTCTGATTCAGCTTAAGTCCTTAGATCATTAGGACAAGAAGAAATTTGGCCATTTTCTACCAGAAGATACGAGACAGGAATAGAAGAATGACATTAGGGTTTTTCACCACTTCCAAGGTGAGCCAACATTAGGACCAGGGTTAGGGGTGGGAAGGGATGGTGTGATTTATTCATCAGGTAGAATGGTTCCAGTCCAAATTCAACATTGTAAAGGGAAAAGATTGATACCCAGAGAAACAAATGACTGATCCAAGGTCAGCCCTCCAGTGTCAGAACTCTGTCATCCTGACTCCTTGTTCAAGGGCCTTGATATATCATACCACCAAAGGCCCAGTTCCAGAGTTACCAGAATTTTCCTGGGGACTCAGGGCTTTCCAGCATCAGAGAGGTACCACTTTAAAAACTCTGTTGTTTCCTGGGTAAACAACGGCCAAGAAGGGGCTGGTAACATTTTCTTTCCTGTGAATATAGGGAAGGTCGTGTAATATTACCCTCTCTAGGTCATCTTCCAAGCCCCCAAGTATGTAGAGCAAAGGCTTTTCTCTATCTGCATACAGTGGTTTATACAGAATGACAGGGCTCCAACTCTGCTGCAAAATACCAATTAAGGTTACACAGAGCTGTGGCCCACCTGGGCACAGAGACCTTGCCCACGGACCCAAAGAGCTGCACGGCAGGTGGAGAGATACCTGCCCTCCTGTTAGGGGTTCAACACTGTCCCTTATTAGGTGACTTTTTGATCCCAAGTTCCTGCCCAATCTCCCTCCAGAGCTCCATGTATCCCAAAAAGGATAAACTTCCAGTCCCTTATACAAAACTGAGCTCCTCTTTCCTTCCTCAAGTTTGCTCAGCTTCTGTGTTTCTTATTTCTCTTTCAAGGCACCTTAGTCTTCCTTTCAGAGAGATTCGAGGCTATAGAGACAGCTTTGAGGGTCTCCTCTCCCTCCAAGCAAGCATCGGGAGCAGCAAGAGTAATGAGAGCAGTAACAACAACCCTTGTCATTGGCTATCAAGAGAGTCGACCCTACACACATACGGCTCAGGGGCCTTAGGTACATTACCTCACAACAGCGCCATGAGTATGATCCCCATTTTTACCTCAGAGAAGGTAAAGAAGCTGCCCAAGGACACACAACCAGAGACTCAGGGTGCTAGTACGAAACCCAGGTGGGTCTCAAAAGCCCCAGTATCCCACTCTGCTGCCATGCCTCCCTACTCTTCCTTCATCTGTCCCCACAATTCAACCCTACCTCTTCCCAGGCCATGAGGACCCTTCCTCACACCTATCCCAGCTTCTGTTCTTTCTTTGTTTCAGTCTACCCTTAAAGTAGCAGCCAGAGATATCTTTTTAAAAAATTGCTCTGTGAGTTCTTTTCCTGCCCCACCATCCTCCACAGCTCCCCATTTCCTCCCTAGGAAAGTAAAAATTTCTTATGTGGGCATTAAAACTTTCCATAGTGTGGACCCAAGTGCCTTTCTAACCTTAATGTCACATTAGCCTGTTTTTTTGTTTTGTTTTGTTTTTAAAGATTTTATTTATTTATTTGACAGACAGAGATCACAAGCAGGCAGAGAGGCAGGCAGAGAGAGAGAAGGGGAAGCAGGCTCCCCACTGAGCAGAGAGCCTGATGGGGGGCTCGATCCCAGGACCCTGGGATCATGACCTGAGCTAAAAGCAAAGGCTTAACCCACTGAGCCACCCAGGTGCCGCTAGCCTGTTTTTGTTTTTTAAAGATTTTATTTACTTATTTATTTATTTTTATATTTTATTTATTTATTTATTTATTTATTTAAGAGAGAGAGAGCACACACATGAGGGAGGGGAGGGGCAGAGGGAGGAGGAGAAGCAGACTCCCCACTGAGCAGGGAACACGATGTGGGGCTTCACCCCAGGACCCCAAGATCATGACCTGAACCGAAGTCAGACGCTTAACTGACTGAGCCACCCAGCTGACCCACATTACTCTGTTTTTGAAAAAAATTAAAATAGAGTTGACATATTAGTTTCAGGGGTACAGCAGTGATTTGACCATTCTATACATGATTTCGTGCTCACCACAGAAGTCTAGGTACAATCTCTCACCAAGGTTATTACAATATTATCAGCTCTATTCCCTGTGCTGCACTTTTTTCCCCATAACTTACTTTATAACCAAAAATTGGTACCTTTTAAATCTCACATGACTCTTGCCCACGCACCCAGGGTTTCACTTTGGAGTCTCAGGGCTTGCACCAAACTCCTATGACATCGGGCCACCACTCTCCCTGTTCTACTGTCTCCATATGCCGAAGTTCCTTCCTGCTGGACAACATGGCCAGGGTGCCACCTTCTCCTGGCAGGCTTCTTCAGCTCCCCACTAGCAGCAACTGCTTCCTCTGCTGACCTCCATCAGCCTTTGTTTGAATCCCTCTATTGTCTTCTGTATCCTTCACCCGTTGGACCTTTGGGCATATGTCTCAATTCTCTATTAGAACATAACATTGTGAGGCATAAACTGAGTTTTCTATTTTATCTCTCATGGAGCTTCATTCAGTCCCCACCTGTAGATAGCACCGTCTTAGTACCCTGAATCTACCACCTACCAGCTGTGTGACCTCAGGCAGGTTGCTTGAGCTTTCTGTGCCTGTTACTTCATTTCTAAAGCACAATGATCATTCTCTCATGTCTCCTAAATTCTATAGGAATCAAATGATCTCATAGAACTAAGTGAGCTAATAAATGTAAGACAGCTAGAATAGTGCCTGGTATACAGAGGGCATTCATTAAATGTCAGTTATTATCAGTTCTATATATATGCATCAGCACTTATAAAATACCGACATCTACTTTACATGTTTTATGTAAGCTGGCTTCACCAATCAACTAAATTCTGGTTACTAATTAGCATGGAAAAATAGATTAATAATAAGATGGCTATTCATTGATACCCTAATTCCAACATATCATTCTTATTTTACTTAAATAAAGTACTTATTAGATGTATCACTATTATGTGAAACTAGCATAAAATTTCAAACCCTTGTAAAATCTGCTCGAATTACTAGTGGTCTATAATCAAGAAATAATTGCTAACTCAACAGAGCAACATTCCCTGAACATTTGAAATATAAAAAGAAAAAAACAAATTCAATTCTTTCCTTTTCCCCTGTATTTTGCCTTATGCAATAAAACCTCCCAACTCTACCTAAGTTGATTCAACAATTTCACTGATTTTGACAAGAGTTGGCCTAAAGTTTATTCTGGGAGAATCAGTCAATATAAGTAGAACTGGAATAAAAATTATAAGAAAACATAAAAGAGAAAAATTCTCTTAGGTAGATAAACACTTTGGGACCACCTAGTTAGAGATTGATAACTTGACTGGATTTGAAGCACTTGGCGGGGGAGTGGACAGGGGGCCCTGTTAAGGCTATCATGATGGCATTATTTCAGATTATTCATCAGGATCAATTCAAGGAGAAACAACACTTTAGAGCCTAATTCTGGTAACAGCAGGTACTCAAAAATAATAAACTCATACTTTGGAAACAATATTCTAAGGATCGGATATGTTTCTAACTCAGACTAGTATCCCAATTTTTAATCTAGATTAGTGAGATTTCACTAGTCCTAGATGTACCCAAACTGAAAGATCTAGTACATCCAGATGGTGGCTAATGTCTACCACAGAGGAAAGTAGTAGAGTTAATGTTTATTGAGCACTTACTATTTTCAAGTAACTGGGAGGGATGAAAGAGTAAATAGTTCCTCAAAGTGGCAGCCCCACAGACTAGTGTGGGAAATGCACAAAGATAGGTTGATATTAATACAGTTAATACATCGCAGAAGGAAGTTTTGTGTGAGGAAGGCGGAAGAGGGAGCGGTTAATTCTGACTCAGGGAATGAAAGAAGGGTAAGGTTTCTAAGAGCAGAGCTGGGGCCAGGGCATCAGCAGACAAAAGCACATGAGCAAGGGCAGACACATAGGAAAAGGGCTTGCCCAGGGAGCAATGAGCAGTTTGCAGTGAGTTGAGGGTATGCCTATTTGGGGTGGGGACAAGCAAATGTGTGGGAAACAGAACCTGAGAACGGGGCTATGGCCAGGCTGTGTAGAGACTTAGTGACCATATACAGGAACTGGGCCTTTATTCAGTAAGCACTGGGGAGCCTCTGACATTTTTTAAGCCAAGAAGTGAGCAGACCTAGGTTTGGGGCACTCTTAGGCAGCATTGGGTAGGATGGGTTAGAGTTAGGAAAACGTAGAGGCCAGTGAGAAGGTTCTGGGGTCCACTGTTCCTGATTGGGACTTTTATGCCCAATCTTCCAGTTTACTTGCTGTCTTCGGAGAGAATTATTAGCCTATAAGATATGACTTTTTGAAACTAGAAAAGTATAAACTAGGTTCATCATTATTCCTTTGCTCCCAAAAGCTGGTTATCAGATGTTTTAGTGCCCTTTTCATAATCTAAGAACTTCTAGTGAGTAGTTAATGTGCAAAAAAAGATATACAAATTGCTCAGTTTATAAATGTTGGCCATTTTAATTGGTGTGACACGTCCAATGTCCCTTTAATATATAGATGATGAGAAGATGTTCTTAGAGAATTTGTCTATCTATGCATAGCTAGTATTCTTGAGTAAGGTGCTAAGAGCACTCCACCACCAGGAATAGAACTAAAGAAAATTAGTTCTGCCTTGTCTACAGACCATGACTTCTACCTTGGGGCAGTGTGCCCTGAAATGAACACCCACTTCCGCTGGTGTGCCTGGGAGGGATCCTGGGTGGAGGAGCACGGTTTGATTGATTGTTCTTCTTATCTCTGGATGGCCCAACAATTTAAACATAGGACTAACATCTCCACTTCATGAGCAAGGAAACAGACCAAAGATTTAAAATGACCAGTTTCGAGATACACACCTCATCAGTTCTAAAGCTGAGAGAAAATCTTCATCTTTAGAATTCTTGTTGGATGTCTTCCGGTACATATACAACTTTCTCCTAAGGTCATTTACCCCTTTTTATCCTAGAAAAAAATTCCGTGTTCAAATGCTTCCAAACTTTCTCCCAGGACTTCACACTTTTAAATATATCAAACATAACCAATTTATTAGCAAAGCAAATTATAAAGTACAACGCATTGATGCCCTCACTTTTGAAGGAAGGCAAAAAAAAAATTACTATGTAAACGTTGTTTTTCTCCCCCTATACAAATCATCACTACATAAAACATATACTTTGCAAGTATTTCAAAATTTCTGAAAACTTCACATCTCTTGTCTCAAACTCTGAGTCTGAACCTGCCTATAATATTGTGGGGCTGGGGAGAGGCATCTGAACTAATACTTAACCTCCCCACCTATAGCAGAAGCCCCAGATACCCTTAAAAAAGGGGGCCTGCAGCAGTGCCCTGCAATGGGAGAACTCTCTCAGGTTGTTGTGCACCCCATCCTTTGCTTGAAACTCTTTATTTTTTGAACCATGAGAGACTATGGACTCTGAAAAACGATCTGAGAATTTTGAAGGGGTGGGGGGTGGGAGATTGGGGGCACCAGGTGGTGGGTATTGTAGAGGGCACAGATTGCATGGAGCACTGGGTGTGGTGCAAAAATAATGAATACTGTTATGCTGAAAAAAATTAAAAAATTAAAAAAAAAAAATCCTAAAGAAACTCTTTATTTTTGCTCAGTTTCCTTCCTGATATACACCTAGAGCCACCCAAATCCCAAATCTTTCATGTTGACGACTCCCTGGGCAGCCCGCCTGTGTTCCAGCCTCCTGCTGCAGATAAGATATAATCTCTCAGATCCTACTCTGCTTGTCACTGACTAACCCAAGGGCCAGCTCTTCCTTGGTCCAACCCCTTCTAGAAGGGTGAGTTGCAAACAGTCACAGCAAAGGATAAACCCTCCCAGCTCTATACATGATGTGGCTTAACACTTTGTCTTCACTAGAGGAACACATAATAGCCACTTCAGCACAACTATAACTAGAAAACTGGATTTGCATATTAAAAAAAAAGGAGGTGGTTGGAGCTAACTGATGAGTAAGACCCTTGTAGCTTGCCAAGTTACCTATTAGCTTCCAACTTGTCCCATTGGCTGGCCGACTAACTTGGTCTATGGGTTCCCCCAATGCAAGATTCTCATGACTCACCTGAACTTTTACAATTCAGAGAGCTGGACCTGCTACCTGGAAAGTTTTCCGACAAGCAGGATGTCAATTTGTGAGCCCGAGCGCTGCCTTTGCCCCTGGATGTGTCTGCGTGCTAGACGCGAAGACAGAACTCAGGCAGATGGTGGTTCCGCAATCATTAACTTTGGGCAGCTGTGTTCAGCCGCCACGAGCTCCCTGGCAACACGTGCCCCACAAGCCCACAGATTATACTGATAAATAGTACAAGACCACTCACAGGTTGTAGGCCATGGAACACATGTTTAATTTCTTCGGGGGGTGGGGGAAGAAAGAGAAATTTGACAAATACCTCATTTCCTGCTGTATAACCAGATGGTGATGAATCATGTAAAAAATCCCTTCCACCTCCATGAACAAATATTTCGTGTTATTTACAAGCTAATGGTACATTGGTGACTGTGTAAGTGCGTAAGAGATGTCTGGGCCACAGAATAGAGTTCTCAAGTATGCAGAGAAATACAGAACCTTAAAAAAAATCTTTATTTTCCAGGTGTTCTGAGTAATGTTTATGAAATAGTTATTGATGACCCAACAAAGACGACAGCAGGTATTCAAGCGCAAGACACAGCACTGTCCTGGAGAAAGGAGGTTTTCCAGAAGTGGGAACCCAACTTTTTCACTGTAGTTTCACCCTCTTGTTTAAAAACAAGAAACATTTTTGTGATGGAGAAGATGAATGCTTTTTTGAAAGTGGGAAAGAGGGGAGAAAGGGAAGGCGGTGGGAGGGAAGGAAGCAAAGAACTAGAGGGTTCTCTGCCAGCCAAGGTGCCTGAGAGCTTGAACAAAGCTAGGAAATGCTGGAGCTTTCTGTACCACCTCTGCCTCTCCCTGGGGCAGAGAGCAGGCCCTCGGGTTCCCAGCCTCTGAGGGGACGCATCACCCTCCGGCACAATCTGGCACAGAGCGAGCGGCTCTGGCGTTGTCCTCTTTGGCCTCCTGACAAGAATGTTCGCTCACAGATCCTCAGTTATCCTGAGTCCATCTGGTGCGTCGTGAGGCTCAAAAACAAATGTGGGAGACTCCCCTCCTCCCGCACCCACCCTCTCTCTCAGGCTCTGACCTGCTTTCCTGAGCACTCGGGGTGAAGCCCAGACTTGTCTCAAGGAGGTTGCTCCTGAAGGGAGCCTCCAAGCGCACAGCGCAGCGCCTCTGCCCCCTCAGCCTGCCCCAGGGGCCGAATGAATCAGCCTGCAGTCCCTGACAAACAGCGCTGGAACACCTCTTGGTCTCACAGATCCTCCATTCTGGCCACTCGCCCCGCATTGCTTGGTTCTTATTCCAGTCAGAGACTCGATTTTACCGAAGGACAAGGCTCCGCAAGGTCGTCGGCAGCTCGCAGTTGTTCACACGAGTCACAGAAGAACTGGGAGGAGATACCAAGGGCGGGGGTTTCCTTTCTAATGTTCTGCCATGGAAGGGCTAGGTTTAAATTAGAACCAACTTTAACCCAGCTACTCTTCAAGGAAAAATAAAGCCAGGGAGTTTGGGGCATCATGAGGGGAAAAGGAAACATCAGTCAGCGTTTTATGTCACCAAACAGACACCTTTTCTGACACAGGTATGACACGTCCAATACAATAGCATGCCATCTGCACCAACTGGCTTGACCTGAAAGGCGCGTTCAAATGCCAAGGTGGCTGGGGGAGGGGGAGGGCACCGGAAGAGGAGAGAGGGGAGAAGTTCCTACACTTTCTCAGGGCAGGAGTCTGGCACCTTAGTCTTTCCTGAACAATAGAGTCACTGTGTAATTCCCACATCACCCAGGGAAGGAGAAAGCCAGGAGGCCCCACGCTTTGTAACCCACACTGCTTCTTCCTCATTTCCTCACTGATTCCTCATTCTGGGGGCTAAGGATGGGCTGCATTTGATGTCCAGTTATAGTAACTGTCCACGCGTCCTCTCCTCGATTTCACTCCATTGCAGGAAGTAGCCAGAGTGCCACTGGAGGCTCTCTGTGTCTGGATTTTATGGACAAAAGAGGATTTATAAACAGAACTTAAGAGCCTTCCTGAGAAAGAAGAATTGGCCTCTCTTCAGGCAGGAGCCAGGGAATTATTTGCATGCCAAGCAAATAGCTCTCGAGCTAACAGTAAATGACTCTGGGGACGTGTCATTCACTGACCCTGGGAATTCACCAGAGACACCTCTGGAATTTGAAAATTGCTGTTAATAACATTAAATTGTGAGGGTTACAGATTCTTCCAGAAAGGGATGATCATTAGAAATGTACGGTGTCAAATGAGGTTCTGATGAACAGGCCCTACCAGTTTGAATTGTTTTTCTTATAACCCAATTGTTTTTCTTATGTCCCTTAAAATGATCTGAGAATTCATACACTCAAGCTAACTGTAAGTCAGGCCAATATTATGAAGTGAAGTTAAAACCTATGCTCTTCTCACCTCCCCCTTAACAGTTTATACTGCATTGGTCTGGTGCATGAAACACCTACCACAGGTTATTGCTTTGGGCTGAAGCATTTACATATCTAAGAGTCATCCCTCAAAATGAAAATAGGCTGGGAAGAGACAGCACATCAAGCCATTATGGGCTGAATTTTGTCCTCCCCCAAATTCAGATGTTGAAGTCCTTGCCCCCAATATTTCAAATGTGACTGGGGCTTAGAGATTGGGTCTTTAAAGAGAGAGTTCAGTTAAAATTAGGTCATTAAGGCAGGCCTTATCCAATGTGACTGGTGTCATTATAAGAGTAAATTAAGACACAGACATGAGGGGCTCCTTGGTGGCTTAGTCGGTTAAGTGTCTGCTTTCAGCTCAGGTCATGATCCCAGGGTCCTGGGATGGAGCCCCACACTGGGCTCCCTGCTCAGTGGGGAGTCTGCTTCTCCCTCTCCCTTTGCCTGCCTCTCCTGTGCTTCTGCACTCTCTCTGTCAAATAAATAAAATCTTTACAGGAAAAAAAAAAAAAAAGACACAGACATGTACAGAGGGAAGACCAGGTAAAGACACTGGAAAAAGGCGGCCACCTGTCAGCCAGAAAGAGAAGCCTCAGAGGAAAAAACCTTGATTTTGGACATCTAGCTTCCAGAACTGTGAGAAAATAAATTTCTGTTATTTAAGCCACACAGTTTGTGGGTCTTTCTTATGGAGGCCCTAGAAAACTAATACACAGGTTATTTCCACTTAAACATGAATTACTGATAGTAGAAAAAAAGCCAGCTCTGTAAGTTCTACAGGAACAGAGATGGCAAACCAATCAAGGCCCTTGCAGGGACGTGGGGCACAGTGTTTAAGAGCTTGAACTTTGAAATGTGCACTAGCTATGGCAACCTAGGTAAGTTACTTAACCTCTCCAAACTTCAGTGGTTCATCTATGATGTGGGGATTATAACTGGACCCACCTTATGAAAGTCTTAAGATTAAATACAGAGCAAGTGCCCAGTGTTTGCAACATGGTGAGTCCTCGTGTACTGGAATGATGATAACTCTAGAGGGGCCAGGAGCAGATGTCTGAGAATGGAACTCAGTGGAGCATGGGGTGGGAAGTTGACAGAAGAGTGGTGTACCAGAGAGTTGAGAGCCCTGGATTAGCCCCAGCCCTGCAGCTGATAGGGTTTGAGAAATGACTTTTCCACTCTGATCCTCGGTCTCTTCATCTATACAGTGAGAGGGCTGGGCTACATACCAAAAAATGTAAGGGAAGAGGGAGCTGACAGCCACCTCAATCTCTTCTCAAAGTGGTCCTGGAAGGAAGAGTTTCTTTATTCTTCCTTTCCACAGATGTTAGTTACAGATCAACTTCAGAGTTGGGGGACGGGGCATGTAAGTGTAAGTTTTTACTTTACTTTACTTTACTCTTGCTTCTGTTCCACCAAATTCCCATCCCTGTAGCATGTACCATGATTGGCAAGTGATCTCAGGACTCTGGAGCAGCCCCCAGTCCCTTATCCATTGACCTTCATTTGAGTCTCCTCTCTAAACTTTCCTATCCAGGAAACCTAGATTTCCATATCCCAGGGCAACATTCCCCTTGGTCCTGGGAAAGCAGAAGAGCATGCATGGCTTAGACCTTGAGTTACTATGAAGAAATACACAGAATTTGTCCTGGCGATGAATTCTCTGCCAACATCAGAACTTAGGAGCCTTAATCACAAAATGACTGCATTTAGTTGATGAGAATTGACGAAGCTTTAATCAGAGCACGCATTTAGGCAGTCCTTGCTCTGTGCCTACCAGCTGTCAAGATACTGTGCTAAGTGAACACAGGAAGAAATAAGACACCGTTCTTGCTTGGAGGGAAATTCACAGAGTATTAGATAGTTAAAAAGAGTCCATCATCTTACCATGCTCCTTATATCAAATGAGCCATGGTATACTGCTATCAAATACTGATATAAGCCATCATGAAAATAATTAAACTTCCTTACCCTCCAGAGGCACCAATTGATCATTTCTCACCTATTCACGAAAGACATAGAGCACTTTTCCAGATTCTAGGACTCAGACACATTGCTAATAACAGGATACTTCTCAAGTCTGGGGAGCCAGAAAGATCCAGGTCCCCCGCACACTACTTGGGCATAATGTTATGAATAGACCTATAAATCAACGAAAGATTTGTGCCCTTCAGGTATCTGGTCAAAACATGTACTTGAAATATGACTCTGCTATAATCTGGCACCCAAGCTGAGCCCATTCCTAGAAGTAACAGGATTGGAAAACATCAAAAGGAGGGAACTAACAGGTAAATCCCTACTGAGTGGATATTGGGCATAGAAGTAACTTAAAAAGAGTGGTTATAAAATGGGAACACAGTTTTCTAATTCCAGAGTCCATGAGTCTTACACACTTGTGCATAGACTGTAAGCCAAGCTTCTCATTGCCTTGATTACCAAAGGAAGAAGGAGGATTGAAGACCCTCAGAAAGTTCCACCCCAGTCTTTAAACACAGTTTGAATGGAGAGTAAGGGACACATTCCCATTTTACAAGGTAAAGTTTAAAGATTACGTGGATGACCTTCATTGCCACTTGTCCTGTGGTTATAAAAAAATCAGCAGCCCCCTATGTATCTCAGAAGGGAACTAATGCAAAGCTTAACATTACAGAGAGCAAGAAAGTGCCAGAGCAAGAGAAGAAGGAGGGAAAGGAAGGAAGAGAGGGAGGGAGGAAAGAGAGAGAAAGAAAAAGGAAATGCAGTATAAAATGCGGTATTTGTCAAGCTCTGTCAATAAACTGACATGTGTGCATACAGATGAACCTGGCTGGCTTGACAATGAAGACCCCAGCATAGAACTTCTTGGAAGATTCCCCGTGCAACAGGGATCCTAAGGTTCTCTGGTGAATGGACTGCTCCAAGAAGGATGCATGATCAAATACTTCCCGCAGCCAGAAACCACTCAAAGCTGCCTCACAAATCCTACTTATATACTATAATGAGTTGTGAAGAATATGCTTTACTTTAATTCTTGACTACGCAGATCATTTAAACGCCTAAATGCATGAAAAGACTCATGAGATATGGCTTTAAAATATATTTTTAGATTAAAGGTTTTCCAAAGCTAGAAAGTTTCAAACTTGCAAGTAGATTTCTTATGAGAAAATGAAAACAGAATGCATCCAAAAAAGTGGGTCTGTATAGTAGTGAAAACAGTCCTTTCTGCTTTGCAGATTTAAAAATATGCACAGTCAGTGGAAGGAAAGTGCTGTTTTTAAAGAAAGAATAGCTAACACTAATGGGTGATGTTTATTGAGCATTTACTATGCACATTTGCTCTTCCCAGCAATTCATGAAGCAGGTATTATTTCCCCATTTTACAGATGGAGGCAATTGAGATTTAGCGATATTAAACCCCCTAACCAAGGTCACAGGATTAGGAGGCGATGAATGATAACTAAGACCCAGAGCAGCCCGACCCTAGCGCCCATTCTTACAACAATCACATCGCATTGTCTCCCTACAAGGAAACCATCTTAACCTTTCATAATGTCCTGAAATGAGCAGCGATTCATCTATTTTGGAGTAACTGAAGTATTTATGGTGCAACAAATTCTCTTTTACTTTTTTCTATGCCTCCAGGATTTCCAAAGTTTGGCCTCTTGTCAGCTGCTCAGCAGAGGAGGAACCTGGAACCTTCCATCTATTGTATCTTCTCTCTAGCTGGCGCTAAGAGCTGCCTCACCCTGCAGGCTCACCTCAGCTACTAAAACCCACCTACTCCCTCCCACACCAAGGAGAGAGCTATCTGGAGAACCACCACAAGTCTGATGAGTGCTGAAGAGGATAGTGTCCTCGGGCAAAGAGGTGCCCACTAAACATTCTCCCAGGAAATCTGGGGTCATGGGACCCCTGGTCACTGCAGAAAGGAACAGACAGAGCTTTTCTACCCACAGATGATATACGTGTGGAAGAATTATCTTTCAAGCATGAATGAAGCACATGTAAGATCTCAATCTTTCTGTCATCTCTGTCAGTTGTGGTCTTGAAGATGGGCTAATGACCCACTTGCTCATTCTCTTGGCCAGCAACCTGGGGGACATTCATCAACATTTCATGCCGTGTAAGGGATGAGAAAGTAAGTCAGACTTCAAGCTATCAAAAGTATGGCATCCTGCCAAACAACCGAGTTGGAAGGAGGATAAAAAAATTCCATCAGACGGAACGTTGTCTTGTTGACTGCCTACTCCTCTATGAATGTTGATAAGGGCAGGGGGGACGCGGAAGTGTAGGAGGGATGAAACTATTGCCCACTCTAGAAAAGTACCATTTGATGCTCACCTAAACCTCAGGCACCCCCTTGTTCTCAAGGTTTCATTAATTACATCTTAGGCGAGTGAGATTTAACACTTGTCTAGCATGGATGTAGCACTCAGCCGGTTTGCCGCCAGTTTCTCTTAACTATATACCTAAGGTCAGGAAGGAGAGTGGTTATACATTTGTTGTCTTTTGCTACATAGAAACCATCCCAAAACATAGAAACTTAAAACAATGGCAATCATTTAGTTGCTCATGATTCCATCATTTGGTCAGGATCCAGTGGGGACAGTTGGTCTCTACTCCATATTGTGTCAGCTGGGGCAGCTCATCTGGGCCTGGGTGGCCCACTTCCAAGATGGCTCACTCACAAGGCTGGCAAGTTAGCGCTGGCTGTGAGTTGGAATCTCAGTGAGGGCTGTTGGCCAGGGCCCTGGTGCTCCTCTACCTAGGCCTACCCCCAAGGCTGCTTGGGCTTTTTCATAATATGGCAGCTGGCTTCCAAGACCAAATATTCCAAGAAAACGGCCCTAATATCAATGCACTTCTCAGACTGTCACTTGAATTATACTTGCTAATGTCCCATTGGCCAAAGACAGTTCCATGACCAAGTCTAGAGTCAACGTAAGAGGGAGCTTCACGAGAATATGATTACCGGAAGTCATGGCTCATTGTTAGGTTACCAACGTGACAGCCTACCACAGAGTCTGATCATTCTTGTTTCCATTAGCAGAGAAAAATTGAACATCGATGTTATTCATCCACTTGTACATGTTTTATTAGCCAGAAACTTGATACTAATCATTTCCCAAGTTTTTAATTGGCTTAGGAAAATTGTCAGGAAACAAACTCCATGAGAGAAAAAAAAAGTGCCCTGGGTGTATAAAATCAGGAAAATAGAAGTTCTTACTTTAAAAAGCTAAACTATCTTGTAACCACAGGAAAGGAATGGGTATGCATGTGATGGGGGGGGGGATGATTGCATAAACTATGGCATGTTGGTTGGCAAAAAACACACATGACATAAAGCACACACAAACTTCATAAGTAATAGAAATGTCACAAGTTAATAAAGCCTCTTGAAGAAATAACAAAGACTTTTCAGGTAAAGCCAGAGAAACAAAAGCAAGAAAATAGTTCAATTTCATAAGCAACATTTCAAGTGAACTTTTAAAAGTTTATTAATTTGACCAATATTTCATGTTTTTATCAATGATGAGATTATTAAAATAGGGAGATGACTAATACTTTAAAGGACTAAACCAGAATTTAAATTAACTGAATAAATAGAAGAAGTTAAGAACTAAGAGTACACTTCCATCTTTGTTAACTACCATTAACGGTTTTTGAACTGTTACATTGTTCCAAGTCTATATTACGAACTCTGTGTATATTTGTCTTCACAAAAACTTAAGCCACAGAGTTTTAGTCACTTGTTCAAGGTCACACAGTTGGTTAGTGTGGGAGACAGGATCTTAGCCTGATCTGTCTGCTTAATCAATTTGTTAGATAACAATTTTTTTTTGTTATGTAAGTGGATATGTAATGTAAAATATGTAAAGGGAAATTTTTTTTCATTGACTCTATGAAAATGGAAAAATGTATTCCCATAGGAAAAAAAGGCACTGACTAAAAATGCAATAAAACCATCACTTGGAAGAATTTTGAAAAAAGAAATTTTTAAGAAAATGATAATAACACTCAAAGTAATTAACCAAATCAAATACTGAATGTTTAAATATCAAATTATGAACATGCTTCCCTGTGGCTAGATGTATATGAGAGTCTTTTAAAAGCAATAAGCTGCTACTTTCTTTATTCCAAGTATTCTCTTTTAAGCCCCCCAAAGGGGGTGCCTGGGTGGCTCAATCATTTAAGCTTATGCCTTCCACTCAGGTCATTTTCCCAGAATCCCGGGATCAAGCCTACTTCTCCCTCTCCTCCCCGCTCTCCTGCTTGTGCTCTCTGTTGGTCTCTCTGTCTCTGTCTCTGTCTCTCTCTCTCCCTCTCAAATAAATAAAATCTTAAAAAAAAAAAGTGCCCAAAAAGTTATAAATAAAACACCAAATTCTGGTCAAAAACTTGAAAATAATTTGTGCTGTCTTGATAAGTCTTTTTTTTTTTTTTAGAAACTATTTTTTTAATAGATTTTTTTTTTTTTTAATTTGAGAGAGAGACAGTGAGAGAGAGCATGAGCAAGGAGAAGGTCAGAGAGAGAAGCAGACTCCCCGTGGGGCCAGGAGCCCAATGCGGGACTCGATCCCGGGACTCCAGGATCATGACCTGAGCCGAAGGCAGTCGTCCAACCAACTGAGCCACCCAGGCGTCCCTTGATAAATCTTTATCTTAGTTTATTTGCTTACTTCCAATGGGTTCCTCCCCAGTTTTTTATTAACTGGGGATTCTGCTGTGCTTGGGCCAAAAATACTAATATGCTGCACTTAATTGGTCCATTTGCTTGACATGCTTTTCAAATTTCTGATGCTAAAAAAAAAAAAGAACTCATTTTTATGTTTTTCCTTAGAACAAAAAGGGTATGTATGGAGATTGACCATTACTGTAGTAATAACAGAAGCTCTATTAGACATGATTAAAAGCCCTGGCTTCCTAATTTATTGTTTTCTTTTTTCTAAACTTGGCATTTCTTCATAGCAAGGAAAATGACTCAATAGTGCTATAGAATTACCGTGGACCACACCCCTGGGGCATATAAGCAGGAGGAGAACATACAGGACCATGGGGCAGGTCCTCCAGTTCATTTTTCTCAGAGCTCTGTTAGAATTAAAAGTCCAATTTTGGACTCAGTAATTTAGACAAGTAGTGGGAAGCTTGGGAAACATCTAGAAAAAGAGTTGGGAAAATTATTAAAAGGCCAAGGAAACAGATCTTATGAGAAATCGAAAAAAACTAGGGCTATTTATTCCAAAAAAGAGATGCTTACAGTGAGATTTAAGATCTGTCTTCATGTCTGGGTCGAGCTATTAGAGGAGTGGCAGTGGCCCCTGTGAAGGGGCGTCCGGCTCAAAATGAGGTTGTCTGTACAAGTTGGAAGATTCTAGAGCAGACTGCCAAGAAGAGGACTGACTGAAAACAAACAAACAAAACAAACAAACAAACAAAACCAGGCTAGAAGCATCTTTTTCTAGTGTTGCCCAAGATTAGGTTTCTACTTAGCCATCAGCAGCAGGATTGGGTCTGCTTCTGGGACACCGATTATTTACAGAGTGCAATGAGATTCAGAGGCTAGGCCAGAAGAGTAAGACCTCTGGCTCCATGCCCCCTTGTTGTTTTGTTTTCAGTGGACTCTTTCAGTGCAACACTAAGTATTTGCTAATGGTAACATTCTCTCAGTTGAGCACCCGGGGTCCTCAAAGGCACTCAGCTTCCAGATTCAAGCAGCCATAAGTCAAAACTCCATCCCTGCCATTTTATCAATTCGCAAATTCTTCATGCTTCGTTTCTCCAAACTCTGTTTCCTCAATGGTTGGATGAGGATAATACTACCTGAACTTAATTTACTATTTACTGCATTCCACAATCTACTGCAAGTGCTTTCTGAATGCCGGGCACTTTACATCCTAATACAACAGGTATGTGTTGTTGTCCCCATTTTATAAATGAGGAAACTGAGGCCCTGGAAGGTTCTGTGCTTGCTAACTAAGACGTAAGGCGATGGAGATGTGGAGCTAGAACCGGAACCTCGTCTCTTTCTGGCTGCATCTCCTGCCATGGGGAAGGGGAGAGAAACAAGAGGACTCACTCAGGGCAAAGCCAGGGTTCACACAGAAAGCTACCAAGCGCAGGGTCATGAGTGAGTCGCACCACCAGGGCCCGGCACCCAGAACCTGTCACCATTTCTGGGTGCCATTAAAAAGACGTTTCTAGGAGTTAGGCGTGAGCACATTGCATGAAACCCACTGTGATGGGTGTGTTACAAGGAGGAGAGAGGGCTGCTTACTTCCTCAGACCTAACCTCTCTATATCTTAAGTCGATTTCTAAGGGTACAGAAAAAACTCTCTCTGCTCCTGACACCAGTAAGTCTTGAGTGTCACTGGATTTCTGCTTCTTCCCAACTTGTGCCAGCATGCCTCTCTGTACCTACAAATAGCTTTCTATTCATTTAAGGCCTACAGGTAGAAACAGAGCAATTCTGACTCACCATTAGGCAGTTCCAACCCGGTGCTCTTTGCCTTTCCTCACCCCACCACAAGTTAATGGGCTGCATTAACGGTGATATTTATAGACAACGGATTGAACCCAAAGGCAGCAGTGATGCCCATCCATTTAGAAAGAACCTTTTCACTGTGGTTTTCACACTGGCAGTTCTGCTATTTCCCTATGGCCCTAATCCCAAAGTGTTTGCCAGATAGTACCTGTGTTTCTTTCCCTTGCATGTAAGAAGTTTTTGGCCATAGGGTTGGAGGGAAGAATGGGTAATAGAAGAACAGCCATGATAGTGTCCCTGATGTCTTACATCCTGGTTTTTACATCCTGTCATCCTTGGAATAAAATAAGAAGTTGTTCTTCAGCCTGCGGAGCTCTTCATGATCTGCCTCTCCTCCAGCACACACTCAAATACAGACGCGTATGTACCAACTCCTGTCTCTCTGCCCCTCAGTCACTGGGCTCCAGCCACTTTGGCCTCTTTTTAGCTTTTGAAACACAGTTAGCACATGCCTGCCTCAGGACCTTTGTACTTACTTTTCAGGTGCCTGGAACTCCCTTCCCTTATATAGCCTTATGACTGACTCCTTCGTGTAGTTCAAGTCTCTGCTCACATGTTAACTGAACAAAGTGAACTTCCCTGGCCATCCTATCTGAAACAGCACCTTCAGTCATTCTTTATCCCTTTATTCTGCTTTATTTTTCTTCCTAACCCTTATCTATTTGGCATTATATTGTCATTTGACTACATACATGCACACACTCAAAAGGAAGCTCTATGAGGGTAGCTATCTGTTCATTGCTATAGCCCTAGCACCTAGAAGAAATCCAGACCCATAAGTATACAACAGATAGCGACTGAATGAATGATTGCTTTGTGAGGCTAAACTAACTTTTAAGGTATAATAAAGACTTTAAAAGTTCTGTGTATCTAGTGTCAGCCAGCCTCACAGGATATTAAAACCAGTAATTTCAATTTTTAAATCAAAAATTTTATTGGTATAAGAGTAGCCTCTGAAAAAAATATTGCTTCTCTTGACGTAGAAGGAAAAAATTTGATACAGGTAAGGAGAGCAAAGAGAGAGAGAGAGATAAAGAGGCTGAAAGATCTAGTGACTACTGTATCTAGTTAATGAGAGAATCATTTTAATTGAAGGCAGAAGTGAGACCTCTTGCTGTTTTGAACATCCAGATCTTAAGTTTATACAGAAACATTCCAAACAGTGCTAAATTTCAAGGCAGGGTGTTTCATAAGTCATTACAAACACACTGAAAAAGATAGTTGGTGGGCCAGAAAAGAGACATTTAAATCTAGTGTTTTACACTAGAAGAAGCAGAGCTCACAGCTTTAGAAGTCAATGGAAAAATATAACGAATAGAAAAATATAAGGAAATAGAAATAGAAAATATAAGAAAGCAGAGCTCACTGCTTTAGAAGTCAATAGAAAAATATAAGGGCTAGAACCCACATTCTCCCTCTGGCTGATTTTTTCCCGAAGGTGCTTATTTCCTCCAGTTGCCTTGTCCTCTAGGCTTTAACATTCACAAATTGTCATCTCTTTTCCAAAGGGAAATTCGTTTTCATCTCTGAACCTAAGGCAGCATTTGCCAAACTGCATTCTTCATAATATGCAAGGTGTTTACAGATATTCTCAAATTAATATAGAATAGGTATATAGTACATTATAGACCTCTAAGAGAGAGAGAAAGATAGACTGTTGGCTTCCTAAACTTAACGATTTATAAAGCAGGAAAGACCCTGAGAAGCCACGCAATACAGAAATTGTGTATCTTTGTATAGCTCAGTACTTCTAGAATTTATGTGCCCAAAGGAAATTAGGGGTTTTTTTTCTTAGAATTTTCTCACAGACACAATTGAAAAAAATATCTCCATTTTTGTATCTATAAACACACAAGATAATCACTTAGGCACTAACCCTACATTGTTTGTATATGAACAGAAATATGCAAAAAGATTACATATCATAGGTATACACTTATGATGCGGGACGTGCAGTTTATCTAGCCAATTGGGGGAATGGTCACGTGACGTGACGGTAGACTAAGCGCTCCCGCAGAGCTAAAGTTGCAGTTAGTTGGCGGGAAAGAAAACAGGGCAGCAGGCAGAGCATGCACACTATTTAATCTTTTGCCTAGCTCCTATATTCTAGGAACGGCTTCTACCCTCTCCCCCACTGCCCCAGAGGTTGCAGGAGGAAGCACCATGTCTCTGTGCTCTGGGGAGGCCCTGCCCACGCAGCTGTAGTGGACCGGGACATGGGGTGGGCTCTCTGTTAACCCTGGTCAATTAATTTTGGATCCAAGACAGAAAGACCTTAGAAAAAAGAATAAACGTGGCATTAAAAGAGATGCTGAGACACGAGCTGGAGAGAAAGGAGGTACTCTTGGAGAGTCCCACACGCCCCCCACTCTCCCCGAGGTTCAGCTGGATCCCTGACTTGGAGTGCATGAGATTTCCCTCCAACCCACCAATACATTCTCTCCCTTCTCCTTTCATCCTACTATTTTTGCTAGAATCAGTTCGGGCTCCTTCCTGGCAGGCTAATACACATCAGTCTTACCAACCTACTTGTAATAAATGTTTTCAAATTTCCGACTGTTTTCTAGAAGTTCTTCACGCTACTCATATATTATATCATACTTCACTTCTTAAATCTCTCTCTTTTTAAGGACCTCTGAAGCTTTTTTCTGAGGGAAGTATTTCAGGTAATTTATTCTATTTAGTACACATATTATTTAGCTGTGTTAAAGCTCACTGATGTTGCGGCTACATTTCAAAAACATAACTCTAGATGGAAATCTATGTTTTGGTTGGTGAGGGTGGAGAGTATCAGAGAGCAATTAATAATCTAACTTGATGGGAGTGCCTGGGTGGCTCAGTGGGTTAAGCCTCTGCCTTCAGCTCAGGTCATGATCTCAGGGTCCTGGGATAGAGACCCGAATCAGGCTCCCTGCTCAGCGGGGAGTCTGTTCCCCACCTCCAGCCTGCTTCTCTGCCTAATTGTGATCTCTCTGTCAAATAAGTAAATAATAAAATCTTTAAAAAATAATAATAATCTAACTTGATGTTAACCATTCACCTTAAACAGATTTTAAAATTGGTTCCCTATAAATGAGGCCAACACAAAAGAGCTCTTGAATAAGCAAATAACCTTAGAGGGACAATTAGGGAAGGATTCAAACCTACAAGGAATCAGAGAATTACAAACTAAAATAAGCCATCAATTTCTATCAGCAAAATTACACATATATGCAGGCACATACACATATAGATGCTTCCTTTGGGGAATAATCTGGGAGTATATACCAAATGTTATATAAATTCACATTCCCTTTGATCCTCAGTGCAACTTCTAAGAAAATGGGGAAAATACTATATATGAAAAGGTTACATCCTTAAATATGTGAAATACTATTATTTTTAACAGTAAAAAATGAACAAGAAACTAATGTTCAGCTAGAAGGGAATAAATAGGTATAGTATAGTATATTTAATTGATAAATTGTTATCCAATAACTAAAGTGATAGTTGAGGAGACTATGTGGGCAACTAAAAACTATTAACTTTGTATTAAAGAGCAGCCCAACCTTGCATGTATGGGGTATTTACAACTTTGTAGAAAGAAGTGTATTTTTTAAAGTCTAAAAGAAATATTCCAATTCGCTTGACTGATTTATTGAATGGTAATGTATCTACTTTTCAGTATTTGTTAAATATGATTGTATTATTTTTCTAATTTTACATCTTCTAAATGAAGTAAGCCTAGAAAACCATCATACTTTAAGAAATCAAATTTTGATACTAATATTCAGCCAACTTGATTTAAAGACTCAGGAGAATCTTTGAAAAAGCATCTGTGAGAAATGTAATTAAATTACTGATCTAGATCTTGTATGAGTCCTAGGAAAAGTGTTATAGTAGAGAATATTAAAGCAGGGTATACAGTGTTTTAGAAGCTGTGCATTGAGAAAATATTTTAAGTGTTCACCAATGCAATCCTTAGGTGTGGTAATATAGTACTCCATATAGACATGGGAATTAGATTAGTTCATTTTTATAAATTATACTGTTAAATTTCCTTCTGAGAAAAAACAAACATGCCACTTCATGTTATAAATTTAAACATCTACTCTTTTGCATATTATTACTATATTAGACTTTGTTCATGTGCATGAGAAAGATTGGAAACAATTCCCCCAATGTATAACAAATACCATAGGTAGGCCACTTTGAAAGAAATGCAGGGGAGTTACTATTCTGTTGATACTGCTATTACTGCTATGTGCTCTGATTGAAATTTAACATTCTGAGGACAAACTTTGTGCTCTCCCACCATTCTATGAAAACTACCCCCACCCCGCCAAATGTCATTACTTAACCTCCCTTTGCCAAAGGAGATGAATGGTTTTTATTTTCTCCCCATCAGCATGGAGTCATCTATTGCATTTGGCAACATCATTGGTTTTTGAATTATGTTGTATTTCAGGCGTTGTTCTGTGTACTTTCAAGTATGATCTCACTTAAACCCCACAACAACCCTATGAGCAGATACTTTTGACAGACCCCTTTTAAAGACGGGGGAACTGAAGTGCACACAGATTAAGTTGGCCAAGACAACCCAGCTAGTTAAGTTGTGGGATCTGAGTTTGCATTCAGCCAATACTATTTGAAAGTCCATGCCCTTGTCCAACAAAGAATCCAGGTCAACACATCCAAGCTGCTGTACTACCTGGAGTGACTTCCTGTTGCATGAGGTCCTATGTGTCCTTTGCTACTTTCTTGGTGCTGTTTCTCATGCGTCCCAACTGATGCATAAGCCCAGGGCCTAGTCCTGGAGTTAAAGATCATTTTCATGACAATGAAGGCCCAGCCTGCTTCTGAAAAAGCACCTGTAAAATGTTCATTTTTTTTCATGTTCATGTTCATGTTCACATTCACGTTCATATTCATGAACACCCCATGTTCAACCAATGGTATAATTGTTACTATTTTATTATATGAACATAGTGCTGTATACTCTTGAAAGTGCTTCAGTACATTTTTTTGTTTGATCCTCAAACTCTTCCATGTTCAAGATCAAGTTTATTATATTTCTCCCCAACAACTTTCGGCCTCCCTGTTCTTTCTTTCAGGTCATTATCTTCCTCCCGTCCTCAAACCTGAATCATCTTTAACTCCTCTTTCCTCCTTAGTCTCCACATTTGATCTGCTACATGCTCCTATAGGTTCCACTTTCACCAAGCCTTGGGGCTCCTCTCGTCCTTTCCATTTTCCCAAAAGGCAACTAAAGCACTGCTCCAAGAATATCCTCCTCCTTACTCAAAAACCTTCAATGGCTCCCTACAGCTACCCATTAAGTGCAACTTCCTGAGTCAAACACTCAGAATTATGTCTTCAGCCTACCTTTCAGCATTAATTTAAGTTATCCACTATGTGTATCCTATACTCATTCACATTAGACAGCATTTATACTCCTTTCTAAGCAAAGGGAACCACTGGGGTTTTAGACAAATTAAATCACACACATTTTGTCAGTGTCAGACTTTTCTTAATGGGTGACTTCAGAGTAATTTGACCTTCGAATCCCTAATAACATCTTGAAAATATCAGCTAAGATTATCTCATCAAAAAAAAATCCCAGTATATCATGTAACTATTCTCCATAGTCAAATTCACAAAATAATCCCCATATTTTAACCCAGAGAGCTGCTCCTTCCATCCCACATAGCAGTAGAAAAGGAAAAGAGAAAGTTACAGAATACGGTTGGGCTACTGAACTGTGAAATCCCCTTTAACTGTCCTCCTTTGTCCTAATAAAAGGGTATGGTTCCCAAATAGAAATCCGTGTGAATCAGAAGGAATGTAATCTTGACATTGGAGGTGGTTAGGGGTGGGTATGAACAGATTTACCCTGAATGGAGAAAGCAGTAACAGAGTGGTGAGACAGGTAGTACGTTTTTTCTTAGACTTTGATTTGTTTAATAGCTTACTCATATGAATCATCTTTAAACCTAATTTTGGCAATAATTTTTAAATTCTGCATTTTTAAAGATGTAAAAATTACCTTATTCTCTATGGTAAACTCCATAGTTTTACTACACAACCAAGGCGCCAAAGTGCCCCCTGGTGGCAGGCTATCATTATTGCAGATTCATACTTAAATCTCCTTAAGGGTTCTCCAACTTCATCCTTTCCTCAATCTGGAGAATCCCTACCGCTTATAAAGTGCTATTTCAAGGGCCTATTTATTATAATTTTCCATCCACCTTTAAAAAATCCCCTGCCACCTAGCTGATGCCCAGTATCTCCTGGTAGTGCTTTATTTCTTTGTCCACAAAAGCACGGGAAGAGAAGGAACGCTATGGTTCACCTTGATGTAAACAGGTTACTCCATGGCGTGAATGAGTTCATGACTCTGCTGAGAAGGATTTTGACAACAGAGATACACACCAGGGCCTTCAGGATGGAAGGGGGTGTCGCTGGGAAAGGTGAGGGAGGGGCACAAAATGGAGTGTCTGGAGGAGCTAAAAGATAACTTGCCCATCTCAGTGTTTTCTTTGGTTAAACCATAGTCAGCTTTGGAAAGGAATAGCTTTAGTGCAAGCAAAGACATTTTGGTGAAAATGACAAAGAGCCTTAACAGGAGGACAGGCACTTGGACGGGTGAAGGTTGGGAAGGAAATCATCCCTCCCGGGTGGCTGTGCACACCACTGCTACTGTCGGCACTAGTCAACTCTTCTGCAATCTGTCCTGGGAAATGTGTTTAACCTAGTTCTCAGCACATGGAACTAAGATTTTTCCCCTTATTTGCCTCAGGCTCAGAAGAGCTACATGACCTGGTTACAGTTTAATACAAGCCATTGACTAAGTGATTTCTCTAATTTCTTAAGGGGGGAAAAAAGCCTGTGGTAAAAATCAGATCCTGAGAATCCAATCTAATGTTAACACTAGGAAGAAGATCTCTGTTATACCCAGCATCTGGTTTGGGAGATCTGTGAGAGACACTTGTTTGTCTGTCTGTCTTTCTTTTTTAAAGATTTCACTTATTTATTTAAGAGAGAGAGAGAGCATGAGCAAGGCGAGTGAGAGAGAGAGAAGCAGACTCCCCATCAAGCAGGGAGTGAGCCTGATGCAGGGTTCAATCTTATGACTCCGGGATCGTGAGCCGAAGGCAGCACTCAACCGACTGAGCCACCCAGGTACCTGGACACTTGTTTTTCTAAGAAGGGAAGGAGGACTGGACCAGGAAGACCAAGCCATAAAATTTTATCCTTTCACATCCCTGATTCTAGCACTGACTCAGCTATGCAGACGCGAAGATCCCAAAAGATGCTTATACATCATACTGCTTAATTCCAGGAGAGAAAAAGGGGAATGTAGCCAATGACTGCCCTCTTATCTTTTCCTAGATCAAAACTGGTAGAAGTCCAATACTTTCTACTATCATAAGGTGCTGAGACACTCAGCACAGTATCCCTGTGTCTCTCTACCACATAATGGAAGGATATGCCTACATCACTTCAATCCCAGACAATAGTTTCCTTTTTGGAAGAAATTTTGCAAACTTCAGAAACCTACTTCTTCATTGGACTTCCAAAGTAATCTTTTAGAGGTTGTTTGCAAATAGGAAATAATGTGGATTCTACCCCCATTGTCTCCTAAACCATCTCTTCTACTTTACATGGACAGTATTTGGTTTTCCAGAAGTGGAAACCTATCTTTCGCCGCCTGGTATGACCAGTTACTCCTTGAAGCTTACCTGTCCAACACAATACCATTAGCCACAGGTATCTACTGAGTTTTTGAAACATGCCTAACCAAGTGGAGATGTGCTATACATGTAAAATCCACAACGGATTTTGAAGCTTTACTTAAAAAAGAATATAAAATATCTCATCATTATTTTTTCCCATTGCTTATGTGTTGAAATAACATTTTGAACATATTGAGTTAAGTACGTCATATGACTAAAATTACACTTGTTTCTACCTTTTTAATTTGGCTAATAGATCACTGAAAATTACATACTTAATTTTATTTCTACCATCAGGTTCAACTCTTGTTGCATTAGGATCACTCAGAGCTTTTAAAACTCAAGAACACTCAAATCAATATACCTGGGCTTGGGGCTCACAATGGGTGTTTTTTATGTTTTTGAAAGCTACCAAGGTGATGCTAATCGACAGCCAACACGGAGAGCTACAGCTCCACGTTCTGGAATTCTATGATTCTAAGACTCTCATGACTACTCGTGCAGGTTAAAAGTTCAGAGTTGTTTTTTTCCCGATTCTGTATAATCAACTTTGTCTCTCCCTAAAGAAACAATGAAATGTTTTTCCAGCCATGCAAGTAAGAACTTTGTTTGTTTTATTTTTTAATGAAGTTCACATGAATCCAATACACTGCCAGGGTTGGGGAAAAGATGCAGTGAACTTGGGATTTTAAAGTTGATGAGTAACATGTAATCTTTCCTGAGGCTGCTTCTTACACTTGCCTTTTTCTTCGTGGAAGCACCTGCTTTGTTCCTACTAATAACAAGGAATGCATTCACAGCACTGCTAGACTTGAAAGTGCCTGTGAATCACTGGGGAATCTGGTGCCAATGGCAGATACGGATTCCGGAGGTCTGGGGTGAGGCAGAATCCTGTGTTTCTAACTGGTGTCCAGGTGAGGCTGAGGCAGCTGGCTGGTGGGCAAGTGATGCCCACCCTTCTTGTGAGAAGCAAGGCATCAGGGTTTAGGGAATTAACTAAGTTTCACCTGGGTGGTGCTTGTGCACAGTTGCCCAACCACACACAAAGAAGTGGGCAGCATATTGACTCTGTTTTCTGCAATGTGCACAGAGCAACCTTTTAAATGACATTTGCTCTGATTTGCCCATTGAAGCATAGTGTCGCGAACACCTATGTCCTCTCTCTACTACTATGAGCATCCTGAGAGAGAGTGCATCTTTATCCCATCCATGAGACTGAACTCCCCAAGGCCTTCTTCCTTCGGTCCTCAGGGCTGGAGGTGGAGGCTGCAGGCTTGGAGATGGGTGTTTGAGGAGGATTAACTCCGTGTTTCTCTGGACCTCTAGGCATCCCCCGACAGGGGTCGAGATGGGAGTCCCAGGAAGCCCAAACTGCTCCATGCTCTCCAGCCCCTTTGTCACCAGCCACCACTGTCTCACTTGGGTCCCTCAGGAATACTCACATCATGTTTTTTATCCCTTGACTGTGTCTGTGGCCACAGAAGCTGGCTCCCTGGTGGGCCCACGTCTCCGATTTTCTACTCCCCAGAAGGCTCTACTCATCCCCCATTCTGTCTCCTTCTCTCAATCACAAGGCCCTCCAGTGAGCCCTCTGGCTCCACAGTCCTTCTTTTGCAAAATTGATTCCGAATGTCCCTTCCCCCTAGCGCTCCTGCATGCGAGCACGCCTCCCCTGCGGGGTCTCATGTAGCAGTCCTGTTTGCCCCTGATGCTTCCAAGCCCTGTGCCTGGAGGTGGAATGGGTGTCCTCCCTGTCCCCCCACCCAAATATTGCCACAATACCACTGGCCTCCCTCCTTGCTATAACTCCCCAGCGTTCTCTCTCATGCAATCCCCTTCTAGCTCTCATTACCTCACCTTGTTGCTGTAGCCCCTCCAGGTTCCTCTTGCCCCTCATGGGATCACTTCAGCTCCTGGCTCACAGTCCTCCTGTACCACTTCCCTCCCTCTTCTTGGCGATTTCAACACACACAGATGGAGCCTGCAACCATCTGTCCTCTCAGTCACTTGAACTCCCCTCCCACCCCCCACATCTTGTTTGACCTCTCCCCTCGGCCAACCATACCCAAGGCCATACCTCCCAAACCAGTAATTTCAATGTCTCTGATTTAGTTAGGGTGGGATCAGTGCTTTGTAAACTATCACAAAATCAAACAAAATAAGTACACTCAGAGCTTGTTTTTGGCTCATGGTATATCACTCTTTTGGGGTTGGATAGAGAGACTTTCACGTGAGGGGCAGCCACGCCCCAGGAACTCACAGTCCTTGCCTGCATTCTCAGCATCCAGCTGCCTGTCAGAACCGAGGGAGGGTATGGGAATTGCATGGTAGGGGCGGGAGGGGGGGATTTGTAGGCCAGACCTAGAAACGGGGCACATCACTTCCACCTCCTTTCCATTGGCCAGAAGTAGTCACAGGTTATATCTAACTGCAGGGAGGAATAAAAAAAGGTGGTCCAGCCACGGATGGTGGTAAACCCCCGCCCCCCCCCCCCACCACCCACATGCTCACTGTCATTCATCCTTTGACCACTCACCTCGTAATCCTCCAGTTCATTCCGCCGGGTGCCCCAACTACAAGACTTCAGCCATTGGGACCACGGATCCATGGATCCCACCACCTCTCGCCATTCCTTGCCCTCTTCCCTTTTTCACCTGCTTCAATTACCTGGTCAATGATCATAATGCCTCCCTTGTCCCCTCTAGCTTCATCACTTGGCAAGCCCTCAGCCCTAGTTAAATCCAGAAACTGCCTGCACCTGAACAGCTAAACAAGGCTGGGGAAAAGCTCAGCCATACTCACTGATCCCACTGCAAGTTCACGATGAACTGCTCTGCCATCCTCAATTTCAGGTGATGACCTTCCCATCTATTTCACTGAGAAAACTGAAGCCATCAGAAAAAAAGAATCCACAGACTCACCCACTACCCACCCACCGGCACCAGTATGCATGTGTGCTGCCTTCACACCTAATTCAGGGATGGCCCATTCTTGCACCAACCCCCCTCTTGTGCTCTCGATCCATCCCTTCCCACCTACTCAAGGGCATTGCTCCAGCAACTCCTCCCCGCCCCGACTCTTGCATCAAGAATCCTTCCTTTCCTTATCCTTCAAACAACACACACATCACAACAAAATACTATAATCAATCCCACTGAACAAGAAAAAACAACAAAAACCTTCTCTGGACTTAATTCTCCTACTCAGCTCCCCACCATTCCTCTATTCTGTCTCCAAGCTGGCTTTAACCTCCACACAGCAGACCGTCCCAGTTGGGGTAATTCATGGCCTCCCCATCAGGAAACCCAGTGGCCACGTCTCAGTCCTCTACTCTGACCCACAAGCAACACCTGGCCCAGTGCCTCTCACCTCACCAGCCCTTCCTCATTGTTCTCCTTTGTTGGCTCCTCCTTGTTTCCCAAACCTCTTGGGGAGCCCCAGAGCTCAGTCCATGCACTTTGTCCATTTTGCACTCCCCAGCCACCCCAAGCAGTGCCTGGCATTAAACACCCCCATATGCTGACAACTGCCCACATGTGCCCTTCCATCCCAGAGACTCCTGCTAACTCCAAGTCCAAGGCCTCTTGGACATCTCCACATGGGGGGACAGACTCAAATGACCCAAAGCCAACTTCAATATTCCTTTCAAAACTGGCTTCACCCACAGTCCTTCCCATCTTACAAATGACTGTAGTCTTTTCAGGCTCTCAGGCAAAAATAAACAAACAAAAAAAAAAACCACAACAACAAACTCAAAAAACAAAATTTAACAAAAACCCTGGGGTTGGTAATTCTACTCTTTCTTCTACACCCAACTCAGCCTGTCCAGGAAAACCTGCTGGATTTTCCTCCAGAATATATCCACTTCTCACCATCTCTACTGCCACCATTTTAGTCCCAAGTGCCAAAAGTCTTCCCTGGATTCTTACAGAACCCTCCTCACTTGTCTCCTCCTTTGTACCTTGACTGTCCTACAGTCCATTCTCAATGGTGCAACCAGAGTGATGCTGTTATAATACAGGTCCTATCCTCCCCAGCCTGACCCCCAAGTGGCTCTCAGTCTCAAAGTCCAGAAATGTCCTTCAAGACTTGACATAATCTGGCCATTTTCCCTTCGACCTCATCCCCCATTACTCAATCTCTCTTACGGCACTGAGACCACCCTGGTCTCTTTGTGGTTCTTCAGACACACCCGGTGTGCCTCAGGGCTCTTGCACTGGCTGGTCCCTCTGCCTGGAATGTTCCTGACCCAGATACCCACCCATTAAAACTCCTGCACCTTCTTCAAACACTTGCTCAATGCGTCTCCTTCACTGTCTCATATAAAATATGTTTAAATAGCATTTTATCATATTCTAACATTTTATGACTTATTTACTATGTTTAGTTTTTACTGCTTATCTCTTCCCATTGGGATGTGGGCTCAAGGAAGTTAGGGATTTTTTTTTTAAGATTTTATTTATTTATTTGACACACAGAAAGAGAGATCACAAGTAGGCAGAGAAGCAGGCATAGAGAGAGGGGAAGCAGGCTCCCTGCTGAACAGAAACTCTCGATGCGGGGCTCGATCCCGGGACCCCGGGATCATGACCAAAGCCGAAGACAGAGGCTTCAACCCACTGAGCCACCCAGGCGCCCTGAAGGTAGGGATTTTTATTTAGTTCTTGTTGTTTTTACTGACACATCCTAACACCTAGAGCAGTGCTCAATAAATATTTATTGGATGAAATCAATCATACCTCCATGGTCTTTACCCCAGTAGGCACTTAATAAATTTTCATTGGACAGGTATCTTAAACCACTCTGCCACTTTTTTTTTTAGAAGAGTTGTACTTTATTTGAGAATGTCTAAAGCTCTCCAGCAGAAAGCCATTTTAAAATATTTAAAATACAGAAAAACCAGAAAAGTGAATGGAACATTACTTCATGCAAATGAAGTCCCCGGCAGAAACATCTTTCACACGTTCGCGTTTGTTGTTCGTTTAAAGCTGACTAATAAGCACCAAGGCCTTAGTCTTGTGACTTTCATTTAGCCATTTGCTGGGATTGATGTCCAACATCAACACTCTCAGCCTTGTTTCTCATGCCTCTGCTCCCCTAACCATCTCCTGAGTCCACTTAACACCCACACTAAATAACAAAGGAAAAAGGGAGAAAGAACGGGAAGGAAGACAAGGTAGTATACCAATCCAATCGTGCTTAACTCAGCTTAAGTTTCATGATCACCAGCAAGTTTTGTTTTATTTTATTTTATTTTATTTTATTTTATTTTATTTTATTTTATTTTTTGAGAGAGAGTGCATGAGCAGGGAGGTGGGAGCTGGGACAGAGGGAGAGGAAGAGAGAGAATCTCCAGCTGATTGCACACTGAGAGTGGGGCCCCACATGGGGCTCCATCTCATGACCCTGATATCCTGACCTGAGCCAAAACCAGGAGTCTGATGCTTAACCAACTGAGCCACCCAGGCACCCCCACCTGTAAGCTCTCTAACACCACAGATGCTCGGAACCCACCCTCGACTTACTGAGTCAGAGTCTCCAACAGTCAGGTGACCTGCAGCCCGGTCCAAGCGCTACCCAATGAGGCACTTCACATTATGCCATTTCATCTTCAAAAGCCACAGAAAATAGGTATTTTCATCTTCATTTTATAGAGGATGAATCCAAGTCTCAGAGAAGCTAAGAACTTGTCCAAGGTCACACAGCTATGAAGGGGCAGGATGAAGTCTCAAATTCAAGCCTTTCTAAGCTATACTCTGTAAGTAGACACCCCCTCGAGACCTAAAGCACCTGGCAGAGGCAGACCATGCCAATGTCCCTGGGGGAGCCCAGACGTTAGTCACTCTCAGAAATCCAGTGTCTCAGGGACTGCCTACTGGGCACCCACTGGGCCCAGCAATCCAGCTCACCATCCCTGGTCCCCAGTACTCAGCATTACCCTCAGTCCCGGTTCCTAAGCCCTGCCCTCCAGTTCAACTCTGCATGAGGTGGTCCGCCTTGCTGTAGGCAGACCCTTCAGTAAAACCACATATTCCTGGCCCTGGATTCCCCATCTTCTTGCTGTATCTTCTCAATGAGATTCTGATCCTTCATCTTGTAGAACCCCCTACCCCAGCTCTCAGCCTGAGGCTACACATATTATGCACTTGTTTATTTGTTCATTCACAGAGTAGTTCTTTTTTGTTTGTTTCAAGTTTTTCTTTAAATTCCAGTTGGTTAACATAGAGTGTAATATTTGTTTTGGGAGTAGAATTTAGTGATTCCCATTAATTACATGTGACACCCAGTGCCCACCCCAACAAGTGCCCTGCTTAATGCCCATCACCCATCTAGCCCATTCCCCCACATACCTCCCCTCCAGCAACCCTCAGTTTGTTCCCTGTAGTTAAGAGTCTTTTATGGCTTGCCTCCCTCTCTCTCTTTTTTTTCCTCTTCCTCTATGTTCATCTGTTTCGTTTCTTAAATTCCACATATGAGTAAAATCATAGGGTATTTGCCTTTCTCTGACTGACTTATTTCACTTAGCCTAATACTCTGTAGCTCCATCCACGTTGTTGTACAAGGCAAGAGTTCATTCTTTTTAATGGCTGAGTAATATTCCTGTGTGTGTGTGTGTGTGTGTGTGTGTGTGTGTGTGTGTGTGTGTGAGACATTTATATATATATATATATATATCACAACTTCCTCATCCATTCATCTGCTAATGAACATTTGGGCTTTTTCCATAGTTTGGCTATTGTTGATAATGCTGCTGTAAACATTGGGGTGCATGTGCCCCTTTGAATCAGCATTTCTTTTTAAAATTTTTATTAAAGGTGACTAATTGGGGTACCTGGGTGGCTCAGTCGTTAAGCGGCTGCCTTCAGCTCAGGTCCTGATCCCAGAGTCCTAGTATCGAGCCCCACGTCAGGCTCCCTGCTTAGCAGGGAGCCTGCTTCTCCCTCTCCCTCTGCCTGCTGCTCTGCCTACTTGTGCTATTTATCTCTCTGTCAAATAAATAAATAAATTTTTTTAAAAAATAAAAAAAATAAAGGTGACTAATCTTTACTATTCTAGCCAGGATTGTTAAGAGAGACCAAGTTGGCAGATGATGAATACATTTATTGTGGTGAGCACTGGGTAATGTACAGAATTGTCAGATCACTGTATTATACACCAGAGACTAATATAACTTGTATGTCAACTGATCTTCAATTAAAAAAGCAAATAACCAAAAAAAAATCTATGTCAAACGAAGTGAACAATTTGGAAAACAGGCCATTTTATAACTCTAAGTATCTTCTTAAACCTTCTTATAATAATTGAGAACGATGCACATGTAATATCCAAACCAATGTAAAGAATTAAAGCCACTAGGACTATGAATCGCTTGAGCACCCACCAAGAACTAAAAATTAGCAAGCTCAACAGTCGTAGTACCTTCATGAAAGTCAGGGCAGAGACAATGAACAGGTCAACTCACACCCATGCTTCCATTCCTGTATCTACTCATTTGTTGTAACGGCCATTAACTCCTGCAAGAATTCCACAAATATTTATTCACAAGCCCATACGTGGTAAGTGCTTTGAAGAAAAATAAGAGGATTCAGCTTGAGAGATTGACCTGTGAGAGGCTGCTTCAGAAGGCTTTGTTGCAGTGGATCGTCAGACGGCAAGGAGCCAGCTACAGGAATGATGACAAGAAGGGCACCAGAGGAAGACGGGGCAAGATGGACACATCTGCAGAACAGGAAGGAGCTCCAAGGGACAGCAAGATCGCTGGCAGGCACACGGCTGGGGTCAACATGGAGCTTTCTGAAGGAAAGACAATTGCAATATATACATTTTATGAAGAGATACTCCGTTTAGACTGACTGGCTCACACAAAGCCATGGACACTGAAATGGGGCAACAGGAAAGAAAAGCAGCAAGGCAGGGGAAGGCAGAAACAAAGCCCTGCGCGTTTCAGACTCTTCAAGCAAAAGGCAGGCATTTGAACGGCACTTTCTAAATTGTGTTCTGCAAGTTATTTCATTCATCTTTTCAACAAACGTCTAGTACGCGCTTATGTGGTGACATACACTGTTCGAGACTCTGGGGAGCCGGTGGCAAATAAGAACCCCCTCCCTGCACCCTTCTCTCCTCACTGAACACACTCTGACTGCCCCCTTGGGATTTGTCCTTCTTTGTCTTGCCAGATGCCTCCTTGTGGGTCTTTAACTACAGAATGGAGGGATGCCTGGTTGGCTCAGTCATTAAGCATCTGCCTTTGGCTCAGGTCATGATCCCTGGGTCCTGGGATCGAGCCCTGGGATCGAGCCCTACTCTGCAGGAAGCCTCTTTCTCCCTCTCCCACTCCCCTTGCTTGTGTTTCCCCTCTCACTGTGTCTCTTTTTGTCAAATAAATAAATAAAATCTTTGAAACAATAAAAATAAATAAACAGATACATACATACAGAATAGGAAGCAGAGAACAGAAGGACGAGAGAGACATAGACGAAGCTAGAAGAGGTTGTTCCCCTCCTCCCATCCACCACAGATTTTCAAGAAAGTGATAATGTTGCAGGGTGTGAGGAAAACGAGCAGGAGAGAAAGGCAAGTTTTAAGAAACAGGAAGAAATAACATAGTTAACATGTATTGAGCTCTTACTCTATGCCTGGCAATATTCCAAATAGTCAAATGGATCGTCTCATTTTAACCTCACAATGACACTCTGAGGTAGAAACTATACCGTCATCCATTTTACAGATGAGAAAACTAAGACTCAGAGAAGCTGAGTAACTTGCTCAGGATAACACAGCTGCTATGTGGACGGGCTGGGATTTGGTTCTTGCTGGGGTGTCTCCAGACCTCACGCTCATTATCAGTGCATTATACCGTGTCTTGACACAAACTGCTCTTGACCATCAGAGCCCTTAATGGCCTTCATATAATGTAAATTTGAAAACTCCTATTCTGATTCTTTTCTCTTTCAACCTTCCCATTAGACAATAGAACACAGATTCAAAAAAAAACTGCACTAAGTGTACGCATAGCTTAATGAATTGGTATAAGGTGAACGAACACCTTTGCAACCACCATCCCCAAGTCAAGGAGTAGAACTTTGCCTGTCATGCCTAAAGCCCCTCAATGTGTCCTGTGTGGGTCCATGTGCCTTCCTCTTCACAAACATATACATTACCCTGACTTTGATTGGAACCATATCCTTGTGTTACTTTGCAGGTTCATCACGTAAGCCTGCATCCCTACATACTAGAGTCTAGCATCAGCCATTTGTAAATTTCACATGTCTTTGAAATCTCTTATATTTTACAGGTTCCTTCCTCCACTCCTTTCTTTTGCCTACAACTTCTCTGGAAATTTGACCTGTAGACCTCCTACCTTCAGGACTTCGTTGATTGTATATGTGTGGGTTAGTTCCCCATGTCCCTCTGTCCTACAAATGGGCAATTGGATTCAGAGGATGGTTCAGTCCTTGGTCTGATCTTTTGCAAGATTTTGGTGTTGATTTGTTCTCTCCTCAATTTGATGTCTGTGTGTCTCTTTGGGATGGTAGCAACTGTTGATGTTCTAATAATTCAGAGGCGGTTGCAGAATGGTAATATTCTATTTCTAGAATATTCTAACCTTTGTTTTCTACCATTAATCCATCTGTTGGAACACTTTTATAAATATATGCTTTCCCTCATCTAGTATTTGGTTACTCGGTGATACATTTCACCTAGGAAAAGCAGAATAAATGATTCCCTTCATCTACCATTTTCACAAAAATAGTTGGTTTCCCATCATACTATAAAAGGGATCAATTTTTAAACAATATTTATGAAGCCATGGATTTAAAGCTATTTGATGAATTCAGGGAGGCTAGGTGGCTCAGTCAGTTAAGCATCTGACTTGGTTTTGGCTCAGGTCATGATCTCAGGCTCATGAGACTGAGTCCCGGATCGGGCTCCCTGCTCAGAGGAGTTAGCCTGGATATTCTCTCCCTCTGTCTCTTACCCTGCTCATGTGGGTTCTCTCTCTCTCTCTCTAAAATAAATAAGTAAATCTTTAAAAAACAAACAACTAACTAAATAAAGTTATTTAATGGGCTCCAAATGATTAAAATTTATTATCCTTTTTATTATCCTTTTTAAAGCTCAAATTTTCCCCTCCTAGGTCACCAGCAGCCTCTTCAAGTTGGCTCCGGAGTGTTTTTGACCAGATCCTGGTGGTCTTTGATGGCTTCTCCACCCTCTAGTATGACAAGATGTTCCAGACACATGTTCTTCATTTCCCACCCCAAACCTGGAATTAGCTATTTCCCTAGATTCCTTTGGGGGAAATGACATTTCAAGACTACAATCTGGGCACTAGAGAGGCTCATTTACCCCATGATCACTGTTTCCAGGCCTTTTCTGTGAGCACAGCTAGGAAATAGGCGTGTGTGCATGCACACACATACACACGCACCCACTTTTTGTATGTCTGTTAGACTCAATAAAAAGGATGCTTTGGTAATATTCTACATTTTTTAAAAGATTTTATTTATTTATTTGACAGACAGAGATCACAAGTAGGCAGAGAGCCAGGCAGGGGTGGCGGGGAAGCAGGCTCCCCACTGAGCAGAGAGCCCAATGCAGGGCTTGATCCCAGGACCCTGGGATCATGACCTGAGCCGAAGGCAGAGGCTTAACCCACTGAGCCACGCAGGCATCCCGGTAATATTCTACATTTTGTCCTGCATTTTGTTTGCCTAGACTCATGGCATAGCCCGCTGAGAGGCTTTTGGTATGAAGCCCATCTCAGTATTTTGGAGGCTCTGGGGACAAAGAAAGGAGTTGTTCTTCACTTGAGTTTAGGGACCCAGCTCCCATTTCAATGGTTTTTTTTTTTTTTTCCCCTTTCACACATGCGTTCAGAAAACTCTCTGCTCATCCATACCATTTTACAAAGTGTATTTATGTTTTCCAAATGTCAAAATTTCATCAAATAGTCCTTTGGGAGACTGTTTCAGAGGTAAGCTATTGCAGAAAAGAAGAGGAAATATTATCCTGCAGGCCAGCCCACCTGCCCTTTGCTCTAGCTCTGCGAGCTTGCTAGCAGCAAGTCAAACTAAAGAACAAGCTGCACAGATTGCTAACAACACATCCTCTTACAAAGGAAATTAACAAAAACATGGCCCTGAATCCAAATTTGGCTTAAGCACAAGGCTATAGAAGGACAAGTACAAGGGACTTTTGAGAGCCACTAGATTAAGAAAGGATTTAATCTATAATGAAAAGCATAAAAATAGGAGGCATATGCAAAAGAGTCAAGGGCAAATATGCAGTTTCCGTCATCCTCCCCAAAGGGAAAAAGGAATTTGCTTTAATACTTGTGTGATCACAAAGACCGGTCTAATGTTTCAGCTAGTGCGTGGCAAAATACGTGTGAAAGTCCTTTCCATGTCGCAATACACTCTGCAAATGAACAAACTATATTATTATTAAATATTATTTAATTAAATTCAAAGATCCTTTCAGAATCATCTTGACCAAGTCTATGTGTCTCTACATGCCCTTTTATAATGAAAGGCTAAGGAACATCAGAGCATCAGGCTGGCTGCCTCTGAGTGCCTGCGGGGTGACCAATATTATGACTCTGTGATTATCATTATCTTCATAAAAAGAGAGATCTAGAGGCTGAAACAGGGCCAGCCTCCCGGGCTTCCCACTGACAAAAAGCACAAAGTCGAAAATCTTCCTGTGCTCGCAAGTCCACACATGCCTTTCGTTGTTTACCAGAACTCGGGCCACAGGGCGTTCAGATAGAGGTGCCATGTCTCGGGAAAAGTTCCAGAAAGTCTGTTGCCCTGAGGCGGGGTTCTGGGGGCCTAAGCACAAGGAGGGAATGCATGTGTGCTGTTTCAGGGAAACTGAAAATGAATGAGAGTTTTTGAGAGGCAAACCAAGTGAAGGGATGTAGATCTCCTGTGGGCCTCCAACTGTGTAGGTTGGTGTGTGGGAATCCCAGCCACACTGGAGGTAAATGAGAGCTATCCTCTCAAGGAGGTGATTCTTCTCAAGAGGGGGACAGAATGATACACACCTGCAAAATAGGTGGGGGATGCTATAATTATGTTTATGGATTATGTTGGAATAATATCTTTAAAGATGCTTCAAAAATTATCTTCTCTAGATCCCTATCTCTCTTTCCTCCATGGACCCGAGTGGCCTCTTTTCCAATCCACGTAGATCTATGCTTCTAGTTAGGCTAACCACTCCCACCCCTCGCACCACACAATGAGTTCTCACTGAATTTGTTCTAGTGTTATTGAGAAAGAATTGGCAAATGTGCTGCCCCAAAATTGGAAGTGTAATTATTCCGGTTACACAATTTACTTAGTTTTCCTCTGCTGTGAGAGGAATAACAAATGAGACGGTCGAATTGAAATTTCTGACTCATAAAACAGAGCCCTTTCCTTTCCCAAGTGGAATCTCATGATCGGAGAGAAGCCCATCAAAAAATGCCTAAATTTTAAAATATGAATTTCGGAGATAGGTTGCCTCAACCCAACTACAGCCTTCTCTGAATCTCTTTCAGTCTCTCTCTCCCTTGGTCCCTCCCACTCACCCACCTTCTCTTCAGTTCAACTCAGTGTTTCAGGAACATTCAAATTCCTTCTCTAGAAAGGAGCATGAATGTACTATCAAGGATGTCCCCATTGGTATGCAGATCTCTGATGTCTGAGCTCCAGTATGATCGGACCCTTGAATCCCCAGAGAATGGGAGTCTTCCTGTCATTTCAGAAGAGCTGTAGCTCTCTGAGGAAACACCAGTGCCGGTGCTTAGGGACCTCAGAATTCTGTGTCTTCTCAGTCTAGGATCAGAACCCAAATCCAGCCTTTCCTCGGTTCTCTACTTATGTCCCTGGCACTTCAACTTCTGGCTCCCTGCCCCTCTGTCCTGCTTCCAACTTGGCCCTCCTTTCCTCACGGTCCATGTCAGTGGCTGTCAGGAGCAACTGCCTCTTTCTGACTCTGAGGCCCTGTCCTTGCATCTCAGAGCTCCCAGTGCATCCCCTCTTTCCTAACTACTCCTGCCTCCTGGCCGGGAGTGCCCTGCCTGCTCAGCCTAGCAGGATTCAACCCTTGCAATTCTAACAGGAATTAATGTACTGGATTGTAACAGCCAACTATGTTTAAAGCTACTTCCCAGTGATGATGCCGTGGGCTCCAGGTGTGATGGGCTTCTGCTATGTAAGAGGACATAAGGACACACAGAGCACAAGTATGCTTTGGCACGAAAGGAAGGGACACGTTAAATGGGAAATCAAACTCTTCTCCAGAGAGATAAGTATGGAAAAGACTCTTTTGGCTTCAGGAAGATTTTTCAGTGTATCACAGCAAGAGAAGACTGTCCTCTCAAAGTTAAGAAAGAAATTAACCAGAACCGTTGAGGACTTGTCATAAGTTCATTGAAGTGATACTTACATGAAGTCTGCAAACGTGGACTTTAGTTCAAGAACAAGGTATGTAATATATCATCTTAGGAACATGTCGGACAAGAGGAGTTCATGTACTTCTTTGTATGGGAAGAAAACCTCAACTATCAAGAGCCCTCGGTCTTGGGGAACAGGTCAGACCAAGAAACTGAGAAGGAAGTGAACGAGCTCTCGGAAGGAGCAGCTACAGCCCTCGGGACATTTCCTAAGGGCCGCTGGAAAAGGGACAGGACACAGAAGCAAAGCGAAACAGGGGTCATTTGTGGAAGGGAAGGGGAAAAAAGGGAATCTTGACAAATGTCAGACACTAGAATTGACCTCAGAAAAGAGAATCAGCCAGAAAAGTTTAAGACTGAACAGCTCCCAACGAGTACAGTCGAACAGTTTCAAGGATTATTTGCTAGGTACCATGCCTTTATGTGCACTTCAATATTCTCATTTGCAAAATGGGGCTGATAAGAGCACCTCCATCAGTTAAGGTTGTTGGTGCACATAATAGTCACTCAGCAAACATGAGCATCATTACTACAGCACTTACGTCACCACCATTCAGACCTAGACCATCGACATATAACATTGCATTTACACAAATGACACTGTGCTTTTGGGGTTTGTCCTCCAGCATAGGATCTAGTGGAAAGTGATGAGCAGAAATATACAAAATTATATAAAAAGACACTATACTAGAACAGGCTAATCTCTATGTGACTTGAATAGGGCAGGTGCAAGAAAATGCTCTTTGAGAATAAATAACCAATTAACCTTGTATTATATTAGAACTCGGACATGTTTACTGTTAAAATTCTGAAGACAGTCCTAAATTATACAAAGTTAGGCGCACACAACATATACTTTTAGCTGGAGAGAAAAATGCCAAAGGGATTCACGTACATAAGGGATCCTGTTTTGTTACTCAAAAGGCAAAGAGTCAGTTGGTGTATAAGGAGCTAATCTGAGGGTCAGTACAAGGATTTCCAGAAAGGGGCCAAGAGGGAAAGATCCAGGAAAAGATCAAAGCCAAATTTGGAGACCAAGACAGATTGCCAAAAGTCTTGCCTGCCGTTGCAGATTGCTTTTATGAAGCAGCTCATGAGTTTGACCATGGGGCATAGTAAAGGATCCACCCATGTGTTAGTCAGGGTTCTCTAAAGAAACAGAACCAATAGGGTTGGTACATATATGGAGAGAAAGATTTATTTTAAGAGATATGTTCCTATAATTATGGAGGTTGGCTAGCCCAAAATCTGCAGGGTAGGCTGGCAGGCTCCAGAGCCAGGAAAATGCAAATGTTGCAGAATTCTCCCTCCTTCTGGGCAGATCAGTCTTTTTCTCTTAAGGTCTTTAAGCGATTGAATGATGTCCACCCCCATTCTGGAAAGCCATCTGCTTTAGCCAAAGTCTCTGCACTTAAATGTTAATATCAAATAACAATAATTTCACAAAGACATCTAGAATGATGGTTGACCAAATACGTGTGTATCATGGGCTAGCCAAGTTGATGCATAAAATTCACCATTATAATCCACTCTCAAATGATCAGGAGGCAGCCCTCTGAATCCCAGCACCTAGACGGAGGCTCTAGAAATGATCAAAATCTCTAGAAACAATCTCAGGAATAAAAGCTAAGGAAGCTCCTGTCTCTGAACTCCTGGTAGGGCAGAAATATCCTACAAGCATGGCGGTTTCCTGAACCATACGTGTGTATCTCAAATTACTGGTTCTGGTATTTCCATGCAAGACAGTACGCTAAAAAAGGCTCAAAGAGACTGGAGAAAAGCTCTCAGCATTGGTGATAGGGCAATATTTTCTATTTATCAAAAACTAATTTCTAAAGAGAATGTTGTCCTTTAACATTTAAAAAATTCCCACAGGGGAGGAAAAGTGCCCATGAAACCCACCTCATTTATGGCTACTTGCCACTTCCCAGCCTGTTTAGGCTTGTGGGCTTAAGAAAGTAGACAGGTTGACTCTGGTGCATGCTCCGTCTGCAGTGCCCACCAAATAGGACCTTCAATGAGTGGAAATTATTTTGGAAGAATGAGGGTATCATATATTTACTTTCTACTGATGGAGCGCATAGAAAGGCAGAGTATACAGCAAAATATCTTACATGTATTCAAATTCTGAGTGAAGTGAATGATGCAAAATAATTTTTAGTGAATTCTTTCATTGCTCGGTACCTTACTAAACAGGTAATTTACTAATCGAGGGTCTATCGGGGAGTTGCCAGAATATTCTATTTATCTAATAGCGTTTAAGTCACTCTGTGGAAAATCAGGATTTTATCCAGAATATAACACATCACTGCCTCAGACCATGCAAGCCTTTCGTTCTCATTTTGGCAATAAATGTTCCCAGTGCCTGAAAAACTGTCAGTTGAACCTTAAGGAAAGCTTATGTAGAATTGTGGTCTGGCATCCTGACAGCAAATGTCAGAACTTCCTTATGAAGATAAAACCTTTTTAATCTTCAGAATAAGCACTCACCAAGTCCTACTATACATGAAACATTGAAATGTATTCCTCTGTCTTTCTCCATGAAATAAACAGGGTGGGGTAAAACTGATAGGAGCTGCCTTTGGATCCTGAGCCTCTGATCAGGAATGCAAAGAGCCTACTGCTCTACCTCATGCTGTCAAGTCAAAGGCTGCTGATAGAGCAAGGGAGGGAGACTTCCACCCTGGGGTAACCGACCCAGTCTGCAGGAAGGTGACCACCTTTATGTCCAACAGGTCCTCTCTCCCCATGTGAACAGCAAATGGCAAGGCAGCTCAACCAGGCTTCATCTGTACATAAAAGAAAGAACCTGGACCCCAGAGGAAGTAATGGGTTTTCAGTACCCTCCACAATCCTCAATGTTCTTTACATAGTTTGGAGGTGTTCATTCTCATTTGTGAGTTATTTTAATGGTTAAAAAGTATACCCATAAAGGGCACCTGGGTGGCTCAGTCGTTAGCATCTGCCTTCGGCTCAGGTCATGATCCCAGGGTTCTGGGATTGAGCCCCACATCGGGCTCCCTGCTCTATGGGAAGCCTGCTTCTCCCTCTCCCACTCCCCCTGCTTTGTTCCCTCTCTCTTTGTCTCTCTCTCTCTGTGTCAAATAAATAAATAAAATCTTAAGAAAAAAAAAGTACCCATAAATGTTCAGGGCACCTTATACTTATTCTACATAATAGCTAACTCCTTGGGGAAACTCTCCTAGCACAGTTATTCACAAACTGTGTTCCAGAAAGCACTGTCACCAGAAATCAAAATCACTTGAGGGAAGGGGGAGGAAGGATTCTGAGCTTAATTTCAGAAAAATGTGATTAAACCAAGTTCAAAAGTTCTCTATGGTGGGACTTCTCAGAGCCCTTTAACATGATAATATGGGTTGTCATTTGTGTGTTTTGTACGTACACTGTGGGGTGATGTATGTACTGTGTGCCTGTTGCATGCATTGTGTGTGTGTGTGTGTGTGTGTGTGTGTGTGTGTGTGTTGTATGATAGAACTTATGTTTTTCACATATATGCAGAGTATACACTGGAAAATGCTATTTATTTAATCTTAACTTTTCAAATGCACTTAAGCTTTATTTTTGTTTTCTGCATTTAAAAAAATCAATATACTTTTAGGCTAGATGAAACAGTTTATTATGACCCTGCAATTTCTTGTTTATCAGAATTTTTGGTAAACTTGCATAAAGGAAAATTCTACTAAAAACATACAATTTCCTATCAAGTCTGTAATCCTCTTTAAAAGTGTTCAGCTAAAAACTGAATACATTAGGCCTGATAATAGTAATACAATGAAATGCAGGGTTTTTATAATATTCACTAATAAAAGAGTAGTGATCATACTTCAAATATTGCTATACACAACATAAATTAGAGCATTTAAATATAAATGCAGAATGTCCATACAATATGTTTATTCACTTTACCACAACTCGAATGTTGACATGGCACAATTCCTAAAACTTTAGTCATTCTTAAGCTAATTTCCAAGAATTAAGTGCCTAAAGTAATTTTAATATTGTATCCAATATCTTTCTCTTCATATCTTGGCATGTTTGTCTTTCACTTGAACTTGGTTTTCTTTTCAGCCAATCCCACCCATCCAACATTACCTGAGCAAAGATGGTGGCATATAAAGGCAAGTCATGATTACCTTGTTTAACTACAGAAAATCACTCAATGTCTACTTCCCATCACTCAACTAACTTTGTGGTTCCAAATCTGGTAGTCTAATAAGGTTCAACCATTCTTTTCCAATATTTCAAAGGCTAATGGAAATTGCATTAACTATAACATCAAATGTCTTTGCTTTTAGCCAAATTGTATTAATTATAATTGTTCTGTTGCTATTTTAAGCCAGTTAGAAGCTCTGCATAGCTAATTAATTAGAAATAGATAAGAAGGGGCACCTGGGTGGCTCAGTGGGTTAAAGCCTCTGCCTTCGGCTCAGGTCCTGATCCTAGGGTCTTGGGATTGAGCCCCACATCAGGCTCTCTGCTCAGCAAGGGAGCCTGCTTCCTCCTCTCTCTCTGCCTGCCTCTCTGCTTACTTGTGATCTCTGTCAAATAAATAAATAAAATCTTAAAAAAAAGAAAGAAATAGATGAGAAAATGAATTATTACTTAATAAATTCAGTTAAAATGAAGACAAAAATCATCAAAACATGGGGTATATGGAGAAAAGATATGATGAAAATGTTTAACATTATGGAACTAAAAATGTCCCACCTCTGCCAGCAATGAACATTTACTGGGAACCTACTAGTGTCATATACCATGCTAAGTAACTTACATGCATTATTTCATTCAATCCTCCACACACTGAAATAGGGACTATCTTAATAGTTAAGGTAACAGTCTCAGAGGGGTTAAAATTTGCCAAGGTTGTACAGCTAATAAATAGCAGAGCTGAGATTTAAACCCACTCTCTTATACTACCCTGATAAGGAGACCATGTTAATTCTCTGTTGCTGAGTAACAAATTACTCCCAGCTTTGCAGCTAAAGCCACATCCATTTATGATCTTAGTTTCTACAGGTCAAAAGATAGGCTCAGGATCTTTAAGAACTGCACTCTAGGTGTCAGCCCCACTGCATTCTTTTCTGGAACGTGGGGCCTTTTCCCCTGCTCACATGGTTTTGAGCAAAATTCAGTTCCTTGTAGATGCAAAACTGAGGTCCTGGTTTTCTTGCTAGCTCTCACCTAGGGGCCACTCTCAGCCTCTACAGGCTGTCCACAGTTCACTACCACGTGATGCCTTACTTCTTCGAGGCCAGAAGGGCCACCACATAGCAATAACATAAGCACAGGGGTGACTATCCCATTACCTTTACCATATCTTATTTGCTAAAAGCAACTCATAGGCTCCGCTGGCACTCAAGAGGAGAAAATTAAGCAAGAGTGTTGTGACTCACTGGGCTCATCTTAAAATTGTGCCTACTACAGGTACCAGTGTTCTGTTCTTAATTATTTTATTTATTTAACTGATAATTACTGTTTTCTGCATAGGGGTCGATACAACATGGGACCATCAAAGCGTTCAAGTTGGCCACAGCTCATACAGTTGACAACAAGAGAAATCAAATGACAGATTGAAGTAGGCAATCTGGATCCTCAAATTCTGTCAAAGCTGCAATTTCACTGGTAAATAATTTGAGATCAATGTTAGATAAATTCCCAGTGAATAAAAAATATTATTTTGGCAAACAACAGTTACAACTAGTCTTCAGTTTATTAGTGTGAACTTTATTCACGGCAGGTGAGGACCATTTAAGCACTGAGTTTTTTTAATCAGTCATTAAGGAAACTGACACTGAGCTACCATTTCATTGCTATTGACCTGAATGCCCAGAAAAAGGTTATGAGGACAAACTCCAAAACTGGTAAGGTTACAGTGACCCAGCTGCTTACAGGCATAGCTACTGGTGAGATTGTCAAGGGGTACGTCCTTCTATAAAGCAACATTGTACTGGCTTTGCTAGTCAAGTTCTCTTTAGGCTTCCCAGCAGGATATGTGCACAAATTACTAGCAGATATAAAGATTTATTACAGAGAACCATGGGAAGTTTCAGGAAAAGAGAGAATTACCCATCAGCCACACAGATACACAGGGGCCTCCGCTGACTGACTGCCACATCCCACCAGCTTCATAAACAATCAGGGCCATTTGCCCACGCTTACTCTAGACAAGATCGTAGCTTTAAGCTGAGTGGCTTTTCTTTGATCCCCTTATATTTATATATTGTTTAAATGGGGGACCTGACTGGGTCATGTAGCACTGCATGGGTTGGAGGAATTTAATGGATACCATCCCTCCCACCTTCCCAAGCGTGATTGGTTCCCTTACACCAAGCCCATATAGCATTGCCTTCAGCTTCTGAATCTGGCTCAGGTCCAGTAGGTTGGAACCAGTTAATGGGAAATTCTACTCCCTGAGAGAATATGAACTAAATAGTGACTATACCAATGGCAAAAAGTTGGGAGGCCATTTTTGTAAAAGATGGATGTGTCTACGAATGGTTTTCAAAAATGTAGGAATATCCCCTTCAGCCCATGTGGTTCAAATGAAATATCAAACATTATAAAAATATTTAATCTTTTTGGTTCTTTGAGGGTCTTTGACTCTTAAGAATTTGCCCTAAGGAAAAGAAAATACCAGCATGAGAGGAAAAAAAATGTATGCTTGAAGATATGTTATGGTATTGTTTAAAATGGCTCCAAATCAGAAACAACCTAAATGTCCAGTAAGAGAGGTTAAAGACCCCCAAATAATCAATAAAATAAACACTAATCAAATAAGCAAGTAAATATATTGTATGCTGTTAAGGGTTGTTTTGTGTTCAAGTCCTAACTCAGAATGTGACCTTACTTGGACACAAGGTTAATTGCACATGAATTAGTTAAATTGAATTGAGGTTGAATACAGTGAGCCTTAATCTAGTGTGACCGGTCTCCTTTTATGAAATAGAGAGAGACACAGAGGGAAGACAGCTATGTAAAGATGGAGGCAGAGACTGAGTGACGTGTCCACATCTATGGAAGAGCAAGGATCGCCAGATGTCACCAGAAGCCAAGACAGGCATGGAACAGATTCTCCCTCAGAACCCTCAGAAGGAAATGACCCTCCCAACACCTTGATTCTGGACTTCTAGCCTCTAGAACTGGAAGAGAATACCTTTATGCCGTTTCAAACATCCCAATTTGTGGGACTTTGTTATGGCAGCCCTAGGAAACTAATACACATGCTCCATATACAGAAAAAAATAAAAATAAGTAAGAGTGTGGCGAGGGAGTATTCGGTGGGGAGCTAGCTCTTTATAAAGATTACTCAGGGAGAACCACAGCTAAGGTGGTATTTGAACAGAAACTTGAAGAAAGGAGGAACCAGACAGGCAGATCTCTGGGGGAGACCCTATCAGGTTAGGACACAGCCAGGCAAACCTCCAAAGGGAGACCAAACTGGACACCTGTGTGCCTGGAGAGAGTGGATCTGGTCAGAGGGGTGGGGGTAGAGGCAGTGATGGTGCCTGGGGGCTTTTACTAGCAGAGCAATTGGAATAGTTTTGAGGGTTTTGGAAAGAGCAGTGATTATCTAGTTACTCTGCTGAGCATAAACTGTCATGGGGCCAGAAAGGAAATGGGATGAAGACCCATTCAGTAGCTATGGAAATTATCCCACCAGAAAATGAAGGTGGTTTGGGCCAGGATGGTTGCAATGAAGATGAGATGCAGAGGTGAGTTCTTTTAGGTTCTAAGTTCTAGCACAGTCAAAAGGCAGAGCTGGTAGGTTTTGTTGAAGGACTGAATATGTGATATGAAAGAGTCAAAGAGAGGTGCCTGGTGGGCAAAGCCCGTTAAGGGTCCAATCCCTGGTTTCAGCTTAGGTCATGATCTCAGGGCTGTCATCTCAGGGTCGTGAGATCAATCCCCAAGTTGGGCTCCATGCTTAGGAGGGAATCTCCTTGAGGATTCTCTCCCTCTTCCTCTGCCCCTCCCCCCAGTTCATGCATGTGCTCTCTCTCTCAAAAATAATTTAAAAAAAAAGAGGGGCACCTGGATGGCTCAGTCGGTTAAGTGACTGACTTCAGCTCAGGTCACAATTTCCAGGTCCTGAGATAGAGCCCCAAGTCAGGCTCCATGCTCAGTGGGGAGTCTGCTTTTTCCTCTCTCTCTGCCCCTCCCCCTGCTCATGCTCTCTCCCTCTCTCTCTCTCAAATAAATAAAATCTTTTTTAAAAATTAAAAAATTATTTTAAAAATTTTTTTAAAAAGTCAAAGAAAGCTTCAGACAAGGTTGGAGATCTGCGTAGGTCAAGGATAGAGTCGCCATTTGCTGAGATGGGAATCTGGGATGCAGGTTAGTTAGGAGTTTAGCTTGGACCTATTAACTTTAATACATCCATGAGTCATAGAGATGCCACAGAGATGGCAGATAGGCAGGATTTGGGGTGAGTAGCTCTGAAGATAGAATTGGGGAGTTGGCAGTAGATGGATGGTATTTGAGGCCATGGTAATTGATAGAATCACTTGGCAAGTGAATACACCTGGAGAGGACAAGCATCCTGAGGCCTTAGGACTGAGTCCTGGGCACCTCCCAACTGTTGGAAGTTGGAGAGGTTCCACAAAAGAGATTTAGAAGATGCTAAGGAAGAGAACAAAGAGAGGATGAGAGAGATGTCCCAGCAGCTAAATTTAAAAAAAAAAAAAAGTATTGAGAAGGGAATGGTGAACTATTATGCAATCATTAAAAATAATGTATTTTAATCTTAATGTTACAGAAATAGGGTGATGTAAGGTGAAGGGAAAAAAACTAGGGCTCCAAAGTACATAGAGCAAAGTGTTAATTTTGTTCAAAGAAACCTATGTAGGCATAGAAAAATAGAATGAAAGGAAGTATAGCAATGCAAACAGTTAATTCTAATTTTTACTAGAGGATGACATTTGTTTTCTGCCCTTAGAGTAATTTCCAGGTTTTTGCTATGAACTTAATTTTTAATAAATGTATATATGAGATTCTTAAAATCATAATAGCAAAGAATTCAGGATTCAGTTTTTCAAAAGTTAAAAATATGTAACACTTGAAAAGACTTTTAAGCAAAACAGTAGAAACTGTTGATATATTATGTGGTTAAGTGGTTTTGGGTGATTTCAGTTTGCTTTTTTCTCCCAAAAAGAAATCAGGAAAGTATTAAGATTTTTTTCACTTGCATTAGAATCATCTCTCCTCAGAAAGGAGCAGTATAATTAAAATAGCTCCTGATTATTTTTAATTCACTTAAATAATCATTTCTACAGATATGTAGAGGCTGGGTTTCCATTTTCAAATGTTAGGGCTTCAGTAAAGTAAGTCAGGCAGAAAGAGACAAATACTATATGACCTCATGTCCATGTGGAATCTTAAAAAACCCTAAACTCCTAGAAACAGAGAACAGATTGGTGGTTACCAAAGGTGGGGATTGGAGGAGGTGGACAAAATGGGTGAAGGGGATCAAAAGGTACAAACTTCCAGTTATAAAATAAATAAGTCATGAAGATATCATGTACATGAAGATATAGTACGGTGACTATAATTATTAATACTGCATTGTATCTTTTGAAAGTTGCTTAGAGAGTAGATCTTAAAAGTTCTCATCTCAACAATAAAAGAAGTTTTAACTATGTGAGGTGAGAGATGTTCAGGAAACCTAGTGTAGGGAACATTTTTGCGGTATAGACATATAGCAAATCATTATATTGCATACCTTAAACTTCTACAATGTTATATTTGATTATATCTCAGAAAAACTGGAAAATAAAATAAAATTTAAAAACTAAATAAATAAATAGGAAAAAAAAGTTAGGGTTTCAATGTAACCTTAAATCTTAATAAGTCTGTGTCCTGGCTTTCTCAGATTAAATGAGCTTGATGGACCCTCCATGCTCCCCAGCATGGTTGTGAGACTATTAGAGTAAATTCAATCGGCACAGACAGTGGTCTTGCCCCTTATCAGCATCGTCCTAAGAACCCCCTCCCCCACCATGGATGCCTGAAACCACGGATAGTTTTGAACCCTGTGGTTTTTCCTGTACATACACATACCAAAATCGAATTGACAAATTAGGCAGAGAGATTAACAACAACAATAATAAAGTAGAACAGTTACAACAATATACAGTAATAAAAGTTGGGTGAATGTGTGTGTGTCTCTCTCTCTCTCTCAATTTATCTCACGGCACTGGACTCAGCCTTCTTTTTGTGATGAGGTGATGAAATGTCTGCGCCGTGAGATGCAGTGAGGTGAGTGACACAGGCCTTGTGACGTCCTTCGCTGGGGGGCCACCACAGGCCTGGGGACAACACACACTACTTCCACACTGAGGTTGACCACAGGTAAGTGAAATTGAGGAGGGCAAAACCATACATAACGGGGGGGGGCTCCTGGAGGGTAGTTGTGAGACTAGAGAGAGACGCGGGGAAATTCACCGGCCTCCTCTATATTCCGGCTTCAACACCAGCAGCCAACGCTCACAGCAATGGGGGACTTAAACCTGTCGGTTGGCTTTCAGTGCCCAGAAGTGGCCACACTAGCTCTGCAGATGGTCCCAGAGGACACAGCTCCTGCCTGGCTGGGGAAGGAGCTAGTGGTTTCCAGCCAGACCCCAGAAGTGCCGGTTTAATTTCTGAAGCTGGTAGTAAGACAGGAGCCATGTTACCCTGTTATTAGCCCGGTGCAGCCGGCATTCAAGCTGAGTTCGGCCCAGCCAGAGGCTCTGCCTGGGCATGTGCTGAGAGCCTCTTTGAACTGCGGAAAATAACATTTTATTTCTCCAAACACCACACGCAACTGAGGGCAGTGTGGACTCAGCAGGCCGAACATTTATTTAAGCAGTTTATCACTGATCCTTTTAGCAAAAAGCAGGGCAGGGGAGAAAAGAGGTTGACAAAGAGAAGGGACAGAGGCAGTTATAAAGTTCCAAACACAGTCTTTTCCTCTGAAGTTAACTCCCCGATAAAACACACACACACGACACAGGAGCAAACAACACACAGAGCTGGCCTCTACTCTAGGGTTAGGAATAAGGCTGGGCTTATGTGGGATACGCTAGAAGCAGATGGCTTTTCATCTGGGAGCAGGGTAAGAAGCAGAAAGAGATAACCTTTTTCTGTCTCCTAAATACCAGGTGCCCCTAAGGAGGCATTCTCCCTACCTGGCAAAGAGAAGGCATCTGTCACGTGATTAGCCACTTGCTGACGTGCACGTGTGAGTTCACCAATCTGAGACCCGAATCACTTATATTTCTGTAAAACATGGGCTAATCATACCCACAGCCAGGGTGGCTGTGAGGGCGAAACACTGGGTGCCCAGTGGGCTTTTTGGCTAACGTTCACTGTGTCCTGTCCACAAGGCCACTGCCCACGTTTCCAGGACCCCGTTACCTCTGTCTGTGGTTGTTCAAGAAGCATCGAGTTCCCTCCTCCCCACCCCATGCCCACCTCCCACCCACCAACTCAGTGCTAGACCTTCAACCCCTTGACGGCAAGGGCAATCTGCTCTCCTTCCTCATTCATCCTACTTCTCCCTTGGGCGGCTCCTTGCCGGCCCCCTTCCCACTTGCATTGCCCAGCCCTTGGGAATCCTGAACCAATCTGCAATTCCACTTCCTAGAATCCCTCCCCAAGAGTTCGGATCACATGTGAAACAAGTTTAGCCATTGTGCAAATGAGTTCCATGGCCAAGTTCCTAACACAGTCTGGTAAAAGCCAAGGGTGGGACTGGGAAAACGAAGTCAGCATGACAATCCCACGACGAGTAGGAGGGTAGGAGGGCTGTGTGATCCAGAGGGAAACACACCAGACTAGGAGTTGGACGACCTCTGGCCCAGTGCTGGAAGCGCTGTGGGTCACACATTTCACATCTGTGGGCTTCAGTACCCCCACAGAGGAGCAGGTGGGAAAGTCAGGACCAAATCAGGCATGGCAAAAAGAAGGCACAGGTGCCCTCATGTACTCACTCCTCCCACACTCAAGGCAAACATCCTTGATCAGTCAGTCCCTTCTTTCCTGCAGAACCCAGACTACACCCAGCACTCCAGGCAGCCACCATCCCATAACTGGAGTTGGCACAGGCGACAAAATCTCTTTGGTACCCCTGAGCTACAGTCTAAAATCTCCCTTAGTATTTGAACATTCTCTGCTTCTGTGACATGAACTTCCTCAAAGTACAAGTTTGCTGATTGATGAGCATCCCCAGAAAATGGGGCATCAGGGCTTCCTAGAAATCAGCCAGACACAACTACAGCCTCGCACCCTCTCATACTGCAGCTCTGGGAAGACTCCAGAATGGAGGCCAGCATGCCACACAGAGGAAAACCGATCCTAACTGTGAGCCACATCAGGGTGAAGCTGGCCCCAGCCCGTGCCCATGCAATTTGGGATGGCCCTTTAAGGCTCAACACTGACTTTTTGTTAGGATTTCCAAAGAACATATCCCATGAGCCCCATTTCACCGTGGATAACCAGATTAATTCCACAGATTCTGCTGGGCTAAGTTTTTCCTTAGTTGCTAGCTTCAATGTCTGCTTTGGCCTTCTGCCTTGCCTGTGAAGCCCTGGCCCAGTCTACTGTAGATTCCACACTCTGTGACCTTGACTCAACTCCATCTCTGCCTCCAGCCATCTTGGACTGACGTGGTACCCCTTTCCCCGCCAGACCCGGAACTGCCCTGGGTGGCCTCATCTGCCCTCGGCCTTACATCTGAAATGCAGACTCTAAACGGAGTCTCCCCAGATGCAGCTGACTTCTCACCATTTTCCCCTCTGGCATGCAAGTGACATCCAGCTCTGGGCACCCCAGAAATGGTAACAACTCTCCTGGCTCTGCTGTGCCCGGGAAATAGTGTTACCTTTCCTCCTCAACAGACTTCAATGCCATCAGTAACTCCATTTTCTTATCTACATTCCTTTACTTGGCTACTCAGGACCTCTGTGACCAGCGTGTCCCACGTCCTTCCCAATACATCCCTTCTCTGAAGCCATCCTGATCTTCCTACTGGGCCACCAGCCCCTAAGGTCTCTTCTACTCTGGGCTTCCAGACACCATGTTCCCCTGCCGGGAACTTCCTATCTTCTTTTTCAGGCCCCAAATCTACCAATTCTTCACAATCCAGCTTACATCCAACCTCCTCTGTGAGCCTTCCCTAGCCTATGCCAGCCTGTTTTTCTCTAACATTTCACTTTTTGCACCCAGCAATCTAGTACTAAATTACATATTACTTCACAGGATTCACAAATGTTTCATCAGTGTTGGCCTTAACATCTCAACCAGAGTGAAAGTTTTTTGAGGGCAAGAAGCTGCCACATGACCTGAGTAGATCTCACTGGTAACATCACGGCAGATCAACAAACACAACAAACACTGAACACCCCTTCTATGACAGAATGCTTAGTAAAACGCTTGCTAACTCTTGGTTCTAACCACTGGGCGAGTCTACTGAGATGTATCCCTCCAGTCCTTGCCAATTTATGTCCAATCCAGACCATAACAGATCCTCCTGGTCCTGAATTAAAGAAAAGGTTTAAGTATGATAGAGCCCAGGAAAGTATCTGCCTTTTAGGCTTCAGCAGTGGTTTTGAAACTTTTAAGTATGAGGAGACATCTGGAATAGTTTCTAGAAGAGCAGATTCCCCAGCTGTACTAACAGTCTCTGAATCACGGGGTCTGGGGAGAGACCTGAAACGTGCATTTTAATAAGTGGCCTAGGTAATTTGGAAGTAAACAGTTCATCACCCAGAGAAAAAATGGGCTATGTTTTCCAGAGACAATCTGCAGTGGGTGGGCAAAGGTAGACAAGAGGCCACCCCTCTCCCCCGAAAAGTCGATCGGGATGGCCTGTGGCTGAGAATTTCCTTAGCCTTTTCCTTGGTTATGGTCCAACTGTGGTTACCAAATCTCTGAGACGTTCCGCCAAAAGACCATTTGGCCTTGAAGGATCATTTTTATCTGCAGTGATCTCCCTCCCAAAGGGCCTCTGTCTTTGGCCTGTCCTCACCAGAGGAAGCCAGGCAACACACCAGTGCTCACTTAACCAGTTGCAGTGTGGGGTTTACAGGCCTTTTTAACTCCTGCTCTGAATCAGAATGGAATTATGAATAATTTGTCTGAGGCCTGTCTCGTCTTGTTTCAGTCTTTCTTCAGCTCATAGTTTTTGTTGTTCGGCCTTTCAAGCACTGATATGCCTGTTGACGTTAACAGCTCCAAGTCTGGAGTACTACATATGCAACCTTACATAGAATCTCGCTTCTCAGAGCTGACCTCTCAGTACGCTCTCATATTTATCACCCAACATGTCAGCAGGAAGGAAACAAGGAGGCTTTGGGACAGGCAGGGGGCAGAGGCCGGTAGGGTGCCTCGACTCCCTTAGGTCCTGCTGGTACCTTGGCTGAGTAACTCTACTGTGTGTCCTAACACTTTATATAGAGATGCCTGAGGCCAAGTGGTTTTTCACAATAACTTCTGAAGCACTATTAACACCCCTCCTGTTTACACATGGGGATTTTGCATGGTAAACAACTGTTCACAGAAAGAAATGAAGTTAAAAAATAAAAAAACAAAAAAACCTTGCCCCAAAGCAGATATAGTTAAACCATCAGGTTCAAAAAGAAAGAACCTTGTATAAATGATCCTCTAAGCCTCACTTAGAATCTCTACTTCAGGAAAAGCTGGAACCAAACAGGAGAAATAGTCTCTTGAGATTTCCCCTGAGGCAGTGAATGCCCCGCCCCCACCACCCCGTGGCACCCCCAGGCACAAGAGACAGCCTAGAGCACCATCAGTGTTTCCTCTGAGACAAGAGAATGGAGTCCAAAATGCTCTGAAGAATAATAAAAGTCACATGTTCTCTTGCTTCCTCCAAAACTTGATTCCCACCCTGGGGGTCACAATAAGCATGTGCAATGTTTACTGAAAAACTAGTTCTCATTTTCTTGCAGGGGTTGGAGGGGTGGTGTTGGAGAGCCAGGGGAGGGTCCCAGGGTGGGAAAAGCATCTGAGGAGATGGGAGAAAGGAAATGTGTGCCTACCCATTTTTGCAGCTGGGCCTTTTCGTTGGCCTTCACACTGGACCCTTGCTGCAGGCCCCCAGCCAAGGCATCACAACGGTCTCTGTGGCTTGTGTTCAGGACTCTTCAACTCACCCCAAGCCTTAGGAGAGTCACCTATCAGACAAGTGAATTCATTGAACTTCACTAAGCCCCTTTTAAATCATGATTCCCCCTTTGAAATAATGGCACATTAAAGGCTATTGTTTGGCATTAAAGTTCAAAAATGCATTCCCTTTTATCACCATTCAATAGAGGGTCAGAGATCGAGTCAATAAACCAAAGAGAAGAGCCCCCACGTGGGAAAGGGCATCCAGGTGGGTGTCTGTGGGCTCGTGCCAGACCGTAGAGTACAGACATCAGGAGTAGGGAGAGGCAGCAGGGGCAGGGGTGAGGGGCCTGGGTGCACGCTCTGTCTCTATCACCCCTACCCATCTCACCTTAGGCAGCTGACTTGACCGCCCGTGCTTTAGTTTCCTCCTCTGTGAGGTGGTGATACTCATAGGAACTACTTTAGGGGATTGCTGTGAGTATTAAATTAATTACTTACATAAAAATACTCAGTAGATGTGTCATAAGGGCTTGACAAGTGTTATTATTGACATTATTATTATTATTATTATTATTAACAAATGTTATTACTGACTCGTAAAATCAATGTAGGATTTAGTCCTCATGATGGGTAGCTTCGGAAAATGTTAAAGGCAACAGTGGCAGCTTCCTGACATGGTGAAACAGGCACTGTGACCGGGCTGGGGCATAGTATTCACAGCCCACCGTCCCCCTGCCCCCCAGTCATGCTCAGACTGTCTAAGGGAAACATGCTATGGAAGTATCTCTTGATCTCCCACCTTGGCAACATGAGCAGAAAGCCTTTCTCTACTCTTGCTCAGTTTTCATTTCCTGAAAGAATAAGACCTTCTCTGAAGGTCTTAAGTGTGGAGTTCTTACTTTGCAGAACTGATCTGCTAAGAAAACAATTAACAGTTCACGCTAATAAAGTACCTACCTTAGGTCATTAAGTATGTGTTATATTCATTGTCTTATTTTTTCCTCACAACAACTCAACGAAGTGGGTCCTATTACCATCCCCATTTTACAAAGGAGGCTGAGTCACAGAATAGTAACCTGCCCAAGGTCAGCAGTTCGCCAGGAGTTGAACTCAGGGTTTTCAAATCTACCGCCTTTGCGACAAAGCTATTTCTCACCTTCATCTACCCTCTCTCCTTCTGACTCACTAAAGTTTTTCATTTTTTTTTAATGGCTTTAAGAAAGCCATTTCTTTTGTTAAGAAAGCCAAATGGACAGGGGTGCCTGGGTGGCTCAGTGGGTTGAGGCCTCTGCCTTCGGCTCAGGTCGTGATCCCAGGGTCCTGGGATCGAGCCCCACATCGGGCTCTCTGCTCAGCGGGGAGCCTGCTTCCCCTTCTCTCTCTGCCTGCCTCTCTGCCTACTTGTGGTTTCTCTCTCTGTCAAATAAATAAATAAAATCTTTAAAAAAAAAAAAAAAAGAAGGCCAAATGGACAATGAAAACTGTTAATGAAAACATTCATCTTAGCAAAGTTGTATCCAGGACTTAACTATGTACCATGTTACAAATCATTCTACTAAGGGCAGGGATGAGGGCGGGGGGCGGGGGGGCAGGCAGCAAGGGAGACATCCAGCCTCCACCCCATGAATGTTCAGTCTGCTTGATGGCAGGGGGTATGAGGGAGAAAGGCCATGTGAAGTAAAAGTAGCAGGATATAAGGAAAGGAAGGGGCACCTGGGTGGCTCAGTGGATTAAGCGTCTGACTCTTGATTTTTGCTCAGGTCATGATTTCAGGGTCATAAGATCGAGCCCAGTGTTGGGCTCTGCACTGAGCGTGGAGCCTGCTTAAAATTCTCTCTCTCGGGGCGCCTGGGTGGCTCAGTGGGTTAGGCCGCTGCCTTCGGCTCAGGTCATGATCTCAGGGTCCTGGGATCGAGTCCCGCATCGGGCTCTCGGCTCGGCGGGGAGCCTGCTTCCTCCTCTCTCTCTGCCTGCCTCTCTGTCTACTTGTGATCTCTCTCTGTCAAATAAATAAATAAAATCTTAAAAAAAAAAAAAGATTCTCTCTCTCCCTCTCCCCTCCTCTCTCCCTCTCCCTCTCTCCAAATTCATATATATGGAAGGGGAGGGAGGAAGAGGAAAGGTACAGCAGGTATGGAAGGGTGATGGGATAATATGACCTCACAAGAAAGGTCAGTGTGACTTCTTGGCTTTCATAGCACACTGAGGAAACTGACACTCAGAGCCCTTAAAGAGTTAATCCTCGAACACTCAACAAGCCGCAGGAGAGGTAAGAGTCTGCACCTACAACTCTGAAGCCCACACTCTCCCCATTGCATCATACATCTCCCTAAACCCAAGGAGTGTTGAAGGCCATGTCCTGAAGAGCCTTAATGTCACCCTAAGGAGCTTGGGCTTTCTTCTCTAATGGGTGGAAGTACACACAATGCCCCCTTGGCTCTAAATTTAAAAGCCTCAGAGAGGAATTTCTGAACAGGAAGCAAATCCCACTGGTTTCCCTCCGGGCATCCATATGTACCCCCACCCCCCAGGGCGTCCAGTGAGCCAACTAACAATTTCTTTCTTTTATGTAAACACGGCAGCTGGGTTAGCTGCACCTGCAGCCCCTGCTGGGTCACACACGATAAAAGGATCAAAGCCTGGAATATGACTTCAGACTTATAATTTAAGTTAATTAAGATTTTTTTAACCTAAATTACATTTTAACATTTCATAATAGAGCTGTCAAGATTCTATCTATCAAAATTCTATCAAGCAAACAAAAGAGGATAATTATATTTTCAGTCACAGGCAGTCATCACTCCACTTGGTTTCTTATAAAAAGACTCCCATCTTCCTTCACATTCTCATTTTCAAATGCTCTTCCTCTTCCCTACCCACCCTCAGAATCTGAGACTATGCACTCTTAAACAAGTGGAAAATAAACCAAAGGAATGTGTAACTCAGGGAATGAAAGTGTTTCTCAGAAGCAGCAACTCTAATTAGAATTGCATTAAAGGAAGTGTCTCTTAGTTGGTCCAAGCATCCTGTCTCACTAAATAGAACCTGATTGGGGGTGGAGGAAAAGCACGATATTAAACTCCTCAAATCAAAGAGAACAATGAAGAAATGACAAGCTTCCTACTAGAAGCCAAATTTGCTTTTATCTTGTCCCATTAAGATAGGGAGTCTGGGGGCACCTGGGTGGCTCAGTGGGTTAAAGCCTCTGCCTTCAGCTCAGGTCATGATCCTAGGGTCCTGGGATCGAGCCCCATGTGGGGCTCGCTGCTCAGTGGGGAGCCTGCTTTCCCTTCTGCCTGTTTGCCTGCCTACTTGTGATCTCTCTGTCAAATAAACAAAATCTTAAAAAATAAAAAAGACACCAAGGGAAGAAATACTGTCTGTATTGGGTATTGTTGGATGTCTCCTACTCATCCACTTCACCTTCGCCCTTGAACATAATGAAAGGGTCATGCTGCTAGGGCAAAAATGACCTTCTTAATAATCTCACTCACTCCCTTCCGGTTGGTTTGATTCCGGACTGGGTACACCCCCCCACCGTCCCGCTGCGGTCCCAGGAACAAATGGGGACAGAGGCACGTGACCTCTGTGGGTCCAATCAGAGTGAAGACCACAATTTTCGGTGTATGGTGGAGAGGAGAGTAACATTCTCCTTTTGGATGTGTGGGGAGCAGCCCTAGATCTGGAGCACTGCCCTCATTTTGCTACCAATGAAAATGCCCGAGCACAAAGCCAACACACAAAGGAGGGTGAAGCCCAGAGTGTTGCCAGAGAAATGGAATAGGAATCCTGATGAAACTGTGAAGGAAGACTGACTCTCAGCCAGTTTGAAGTGGGTTTTCTTTTGTTCGACACCAAGAGCATCCTAAGTGATCCACCAGCTCTAGTCATTCAGTGCTTTGTGCGACCACAGCCCTTTGGAAATCTAACATAGACCATGATCCTTCTTCCTGGAAAAAGAAAGCCACATGCACCAAAGCTCAGGTAGAACTTAGGGGAGACAGGAGCACTGACTGAGAGTTCCCAGCAGACTGGTTAGACATTTAGGCTTTGGGGTAGGACAGAATTGAGTTCAAATCCTGACTTGAGTTCAAATCTGAAACTGCATTACTTGGGGTTGCCTGATGTAACTCTTCTGATTTCATTTTATTCCTCTATAAAATGAGATTAATGATCATGCCTACTTCGTAGGGATGTAAAAATTGAATAAAACTATGGATGTCTAGAGATTAGCATGCTACATAGTCACAGCCCAAATACTCTGACATGGAGCAAGGAGGAATAGTCCTTCAGGGGCTCCAAAGAGAGAGCCCTTTAGGTAAACAGCCATGTCAAATGTTCGTACATGCGCAAAGGCGACGCCCCCCCCCCCTACTCAAAATATGAAGCAGTTGCTCAGGAATTGGTCTGGGAAAAGCTGACCTCTGGGGAAAGATCCGGACAATACACAGCTTTCTCATCTGAAAAGTACCTTGACAATGCTCAGGATTATTGTGGGCCCAATGAGGGGAAAAAAAGAGTTGATCCTCCTAAGGGGAAATGGGGAAGGTTTTGTTAACTGTGAAGTTAAAAAAGGGGGGAGGTGGGCGGGTAAGAAAGATCTGTGACTGCTCATCTCCTATAGACTTTTAGAATCCTGAAAGAACAAAAAGTAGCAATTTCCCAACCCAGCTGGACGGAAGTGACGCATTGGACTGTCCTTTACAGGCCAAACTCCGAAGTTTCTTTTAAAAAGGAGAGACCCTGTGCTCCATGGGCATGGCTACTCCATCCAACACCTGTCTCTGCTGTTCCCCTCACGCCCTGCCCACCTCCAGCACCAGCAGGCCCTACCCCATCCTGAGGGTTTCCCCAATGCTCACATTCTGGCAGAATTCTTCAAATACATCCCCTTGATTTATGACTTAGAAATATCAGCAGAAATGGAATATCCAGGGCAGAATAAGGAAGAGTACCACCCTGGACCATTTTAGAGCCGACATGACCCATCTGCTTGATCTTCCACTGTGATCCTCTATTTCTACCTTTTACTTCCTTATTTTTCTTTCTGCATCAAAACTTTTTCTTTTTCCACTCCATTTTCCTAAGTAGGCCAGTCGCAAATAAGCACTTTTTGGAGAATGAATGCAATCCCATCATTGATTTCCTGCATTTTTCGTCGTTACATAGACCTCGGAGCAAGTCCCACTGAGATGGCCCCATGTGAACGGACCCTTCCCCACCAACAGGGGGTCAGAAAGACTGGGCTGGGAAAAATTATGTCCCATCCCAGGCAAATATCCCATTAAATCAATTCCTTCCTATGAATCTCCTCCCTCAAGACACCCTCAGAGCTCCAGGTGGGGGTGTGTGTAAAGTAGGGATCACAAATTAACAAGAAGTTAAAAGCTGTTCTGATACCCCACACCACAGGCAGTGAGTGATGACTCAGCGAGAAAGTTCTGCTCCCTCCTAGAAACAACTGAGACCAGGAAAGCAACAGGGAAGAAATGCTGACAGGGACCCACAAAGCCCGCTGCAGTTTGGTAAAGCACCAAGCCAGCCTGCATGCCTTATGGAAAAGGAGAGCTGATGCAACCACAGTTGGCACTGACAATGGCCAAGCCACAGCGCCGCTGATGACAAACACTGGAGAAACTCTTCGCCACTCTGGAGAAACACCCCACAGGCTGCTGCAGAGGAGCAGCTGGCTCACTGAGGAAAATGTAAGTCATGGCTGACTGACAGGAGGGGGGTTGGGCCGCCCTCAGGGAGCAGCAGCATTATCTTCTGTACACCAAGAGCTCAGTCTGAAAGCAGACATTCAAGGAACTCTGGGCAAGCACTGGAAGAAGCAGGATTCAATGACTATGAAGATTTTAGACAAAACCCTTGGAGATTTTTGTAAATTGATGAGCCCCTCATATGAATCTTTTCTTAAAATGCAAGATGAATGGATGGAGAATGGAAAATATTAATGCATCAAAATATTAATGTGCTATAAGCTCAGCCCTAGGACTGGGCATTTCCCCCACGGTTGCTTTCCTGCCATCACTGCTTCTGACAACCTTGAAAGGAAAGAAGATAAACAGGTGATGGAATTTCCACTAGACCCAGCTAGCACTAAGGAAAACCCTCCTCCTTTTGGGTCCTGATGACCCAGATTGAGGAGAGGGTGTCACATCTGGTCTGGGCCAGTGGTTAAGAAGCCCAATCACGTTCCAGTTTGTGTAGCGTGGGTCGGCATCAAAGTATAAGCAGCAATGCCTTTCCCAAGCCATATGAAACAAAGGCCTTCAGGTCTAGCCTCCTTGAAGAGATGGTCCAGATCTGATCCATCTCCCAGCCAAACACAGGATTATGGGAGGCAGAGATTAGGAGGGCTCTGAGAACACTCAACTACCTGGAGGGTACAATGCCCTCTGGTCCCTCATGTCCTTTATGTAGCAGGTAACTTGACAAAAAGCTGAAGAGAACATCCCCAGTTCCTGTCTTCCCATCCCTACAGCTGCATGCTCCTTCCCATGGCTCAGCCTTCACTACTGAAGGAGCTCATGCTCCCAGAGGCTGGGCATAGTGGAAAACATAATAAAGAGACAGTGATGCCAAAAAAATAAAAATCATGAAATAAAATGTATGATAATCCTTCTGCAAGGCTGGTTATTCCCACTTTTTAGAGAAGAAATTGAGGGGTGTCTGGGTGGCTCCGTGGGTTAAGCTTCTGACTCTTGATCTCAGCTTAGGTCTTGATCTCAGGGTCATGAGTTCAAGGCAAGCTGGGCATGGAGCCTACTTAAAAACAAACAAACAAACAAACAAAAACAAATAAAATCTTTAAAAAAAAGAAAAGTAAAGAAGAAGGAAATGAAATAGAAAGACTGCTGTGCTGAAGCTCAGAGCAACTAATGTTTCCTCCAGATAGCAAGTATGTAGTAAATAACCAATTTGCAAAGAATTATTGATATGCTCAGCACTGGACACTATTCTATCACCAAGGTACTCAAGTGGAAAAATCTTTTTCTGACCTAAACCTCATTTATTTCTCACGCTACAGCTCTCTAATTCCTACTAAAACTGTCCTCACCTCCTCTGGGCCTCCATTCTCTAGATCCTTCTCTTGTGTCCTCATCCATCAGTGTCCTTCCAGCTTCCTCTGCCCCCTTCCCAGCCTGGACCTATCAGAATGGACTTTAGCAGGGTTTTCCCCTGAACCTTAGAATTACTCACTCATAATCTACCTCCTGAGTGGCCAGATTTCCACTTGTCAAATCTGAGATACTCTCACTTTTCCTCCTCCCCATTCTATAGTTGCCAAGGGATGTGGGACAAAACACTAAAGCACACAGTTTACATCCCATGTGTCCATTCTCTCTAAACCCTGCCTGAGTCCTCACTCCTTCCTGACAACCTTTTCCATTAACTTTTCCTACCTCCATATACCACTTCTAACAGCACTGGTCTCCTCAGACACATGTAACTGCTTTCACTAGAGAAACAAACTCATTTATTATTCTGAGAAGATTGGCAGGTCATTGCTTTACTCAAAATTCCCCTGTATTTTTTACTATAGTTTTGGTTTCTCTCCTATTTCCAAGAAAGAGGTATTCCTCTTCTTTTCTATAAAGTTATCCCTAGGCTCCTCATCTTCCAGCTTCTCACCTACTCCAAGATCTGAATCTATCAATTTTGTCCTCTCTCACTCTGGACTTATCTCTCTGCTGCTACTATGTCCCCCTTTGCAAGAAATACATAACTTTCCTGAAACCATACTTCAGCTATTCCTTGTAGGGATACTTAAACCAAGTGGGGACACAGAAGTCCCACAGAAAAAACAAAAACCCTGCTGACAGAGAGCTCAAAATAAAGTATTAAAATCCACAAAAGAAATGAATAAATCACAAAGAGGGAATGCCAGTGGGTATAATACGTGAAGGAATTATCATTCCAAGTTTCTGACACAGACTACAAAATCCGTATATGTAAGATGATTAAGATACTTTTAAAAGAATGGAAATCATAAATAAAAGTATGAAAAAGGACAGATTTTTTTAAAGCTCTTATTCATTTATTTGCGAGAGAGAGGGGGAGAACACAAGCATGAGCAGGGGAGAGGGGCAGAAGGGGAGGAAGAAGCAGACTCCCCACTGAGCAAGGAGCCTGACGTGAGGCTCAATCTCAGGACCCCAAGATCATGACCTGAGTTAAAGCAAATGCTTAACCAACTGAACCAACTGAACCACCCAGGTACCCAAAGGTGTTTTTTTTTTTTTTAAATGGAAACTTTAGGAATGAAAAATACAGTGTTAAAAATGAAAATCTTGGGGCACCTGGGCGGCTCAGTGGGTTAAAGCCTCTGCCCTCAGCTCAGCTCAATCCCCGAATCGGGCTCTCTGCTCAGCAGGGAGCCTGCTTCTCCCTCTCTCTCTCTGCCCGCCTCTCTGCCTACTTGCAATCTCTGTCTGTCAAATAAATAAATAAAATCTTTAAAAAAAAATGAAAATCTCAAGAGATATGACAGATTTAATAGAAGAGAGTGTAAGATGAATGGTAAATAGATCTAAAGAAATCATGCAGAATATAGCACAGAGAGAGATAAAGAGACAGGAAATGTGAAGTCAGTTTAGAGTATGAACACTAGAATGTGGAAGCCTAAAATGCATCTTCAGAAAGAGAGAAAAGCCAGAATAAATTCAAGCTGGATTTGAAAAGACAATGGTTAAGATTTTTTTTTTCAAAACTGAATGTTTAATTCCTTAGAATGAAAAACTACCCAAATGCTGAAGAGGATAAATAAAAATATATCTACCAGGAGACACGTGGTGGTGCAGAATATCAAAATCAATAGAAAACCTTCTGAGCAGAGAAGAGACAAATTACCTACAAGGGAATGACAGCCAGGCTGGCAGCCAACTTACTAGTAGCAATAGCATATTCCACAGGAAAACGAAACAGTATTTTCATACCATTGGGAGAAAATAACTGTCAACCTAGAATCCTACACCTGAGAAACCCAAAATTCAAGAAGGAGAGAGCAGGGAAAAAAAAAAAAAAAGTGTGGATGAAGACAAGGAAGGATTTGTCACTCAGAGACCCTCGCTGAAACATCTGCTAAAACCATAGCTCACGAAGAAAGAAATGTAGTCCAAAGTAAAGGAGCAAGATGCCGAATGCTATAATGAATGCCAATCTCTGTATCTAGAGTAATCAATCTAAGTAAATTTGCCTATAAAGAAAACAATAATAATATGATGGCTAACAGGAAGTTGGAAACAAGATAGAAGAAAATAGTAGGCACTAAGAACATGAAAATGGGAGAAGAGTAGAGTTTGAAAAGTGGGAGCTTCCCACTCTGCTAGGTGAAATCAGCTAGCCACAGAATGACAAATATATTGTGATTCCACTTCCACGGGGTCCTGAGAGTAGTGAAAATCATAGAGACAGAAAGTAGCAAGGAGAGTTGTTTAATGAATACAGACTTCCGGTTTGACAAGACGTGTCCATCCTGGACAGGGATGGTGGTGATGGCAACACATTATGAATATATTTAATACCACTGAACTGTACACGTAAAAATAGTTAAGAGGAAAAAAATAAAACAAGATAAAACCGAGAGGGAGACAAACCGTGAGAGACTCTTAATAAGAGGAAACAAACTGAGGACTGCTGGAGGAGAGAGCTAGGGAGATGGGGTGACTGCGTGGTGGCCATTAAGAGGGCTCGGGATGTAACGTGCACTGGGTGTTCTATAAGACTGATGAATCACTGACCTCTACCTCTGAAGCCAATAATACATTACATGGTAATTAACTGAATTTAAATAAAACAAAATAAAGAAACAAAACAGAGACGGGGCGCCTGGGTGGCTCGGTGGGTTGAGGCCTCTGCCTTCGGCTCGGGTCGTGGTCCCAGGATCTGGGATCGAGCCCCGCGTCGGGCTCTCTGCTCCGCGGGGAGCCTGCTTCCTCCTTTCTCTGCCTGCCTCTCTGCCTACTTGTGATCTCTGTCTGCCAAATAAATAAATAAAATCTTAAAAAAAAAAAAAAAAAAAGAAACAAAACAGAGGATCATAGGGAAAGGGAGGGAAAAATAAAGCAAGATCAAATCAGAGGGGGAGACAAGTCAAAAGGACTCTTAATCATAGGAAACAAACTGAGGGTTGCTGGAGGGGAGTGAGTAGGGGAAAGGGGTGACTGGGTGATGGGCATTAAAGAGGGCATGTGATGTAGTGAGCACTGGGTATTATGTAAGACTGATGAATTACAGTCCTATACCCCTGAAACTAATAATACATTATATGTTAGTTAATTGAATTTAAATTAAAAATGTTAAAAAATAAAAGTTAGGGGTGCCTGGGTGGCTTGGTGGGTTAAAGCCTCTGCCTTCGGCTTAGGTCATGATCCCAGGGTCCTGGGATTGAGGCCCCCATCGGGCTCTCTGCTCAGCAGGGAGTCTGCTTCCCCTTCTCTCTCTGCCTGCCTCTCCTCCTACTTGTGATCTCTGTCGGTCAAATAAATAAATAAATAAATAATCTTTTTTAAAAATTAAATAAAAGTAAAACATTCTAGGGAGGAAAAAATAGTTAAGATGGTATATTTTACATTAGGTATATGTTACCACAATAAAAAAAAATGGGGGGGGGGGGGGCGCCTGGGTGGCTCAGTGGGTTAAGCCACTGCCTTCGGCTCAGGTCATGATCTCAGAGTCCTGGGATCGAGCCCCGCATCGGGCTCTCTGCTCAGCAGGGAGCCTGCTTCCTCCTCTCTCTCTGCCTGCCTCTCTGCCTGCTTGTGATCTCTCTGTCAAATAAATAAATAAAATCTTTTAAAAAAAAGGGGGGGGGGGAAGTGGAAGTCTTTACACTGTTTGGGAAATGTTCACTTTATACTTACGTATTAATGGCAAAATTTAAAGATTACCACTAACAGAAACAAGAAATATAACTTCCAAGTTATAAAAGGGGGGAAAAAATAAAAAATCAAATGTAAGGACAAAAGGAGCAAAAAGAACAGCAAAGAGAAAGGAGAGTAAGATGAAACAGAAAATCAGACGGAAGAAAAAAGTTCCAAACATACCAGTAATAAATGGAAAAAAAACATTAAAACCACTGGTTATAATATGGTCTCAGACTGGCACTTTTAAAATTCCAACTTTATGATATTTGCAATAGATGAAAAAAGAAACATTTATCAGGCAAATAGTAGCTGCAAGAAAGCCAGTGGAGCCTTATAAGTACCAGACAAAATAGAATTTAAGGCAAATAGAATTATTCATAAACAAATTAAATGAAAAGGAATTTGGGGGGGTGGAGAGGAGAGAGAGAATGAGCCTGGTTCTGTTATGCTGAGCAATATGGTCTCAAAATAAATAAAGCAAAAAGCCACAAAATTTCAGGAATAAAAAGGAAAATCATAGGGAGCAATTCCAATATGCCTTCCCAGAAAGTGATAAATCACCCAGACCAAAAATTGTTAAGACTCAGAAGATTCAAATTACAATTATCAACATTGACCTAAAAGCAATATAGAATCCTGAATCCCCAAAGTGTAGCAGGAAGACATAATTTTGAAACAATGGAACAAACCATGTATCCAAATAATTTGCATTAACAAAGAAGTCACAGTAGAAATCATTAGCATAACCTGCTAATACATCTTATATATATATATAAGATATATATATATAATACATCTTATATATATATGTATATATATAAGCTAATATATATAGCATCAATATATATGTATATGAATATTTATATATGATGAACTAAGCATTCAAGAAGTCAGAAAAAGGAAAGATGAATGAATACAATAAAGACAACAGGAAGAAACAATAGAAAGAAATGAAAAACGAAATGGCAAATCGAATAGACTATTTTCTGGTAAGACTGGTCTGGAAAAAGAGACAGCACAAATTAATCAAGGTTAGAAGTAGAAAGGATAATTATTTCAGATGTAATAGAGATTGAAGAAATGATATGAGTGAATGCATAGATCCAAATTTTGAGATCTAAATTTACAATTTTTAGACAAATTTGTCAATATTGACTCAACAAGAAATAAGAAGTTTAAATATATCCATGTATTTTTTAAACAGCAAAAATGTATCCATATACATTCCAAGGCCTGATGATTTTTATTTTAATTTTATTTATGATTTTTATCACCAAAGTATCAGTGAACATATACCCTAATCCTATATAAGCTATATTGGAGAGTAAAATGAGAGAGAAATTTCTCAGTCTCCCTTTAGATACCATCATAATCGTGATACCGAAACTACACAAAGAATTTCTAAGGACTAATAGCAATGGGAAGCAGAATAGCAGTTGACATACAGTGAATGTTCACAAAGCACTGGGAACTATTCTAAAAGCTTTACTTGAGGGGCACCTGGGGGCTTACTCAGTTGAACTTGGAACTCTTGATCTTGGCTCAGGGCATGATCTCAGGATGGTGAGACTGAGCCCAGCACTGGGCTCTGCGCTCAGTGCTGAACCTGCTTTTCCCTCTCCATCCCCCTCTGCCCTTCCACTGGCTCATGCTCTCTCTCTCTCTCTCTAAAATAAATAAATAAAATCTGTAAAAGCTTTACTTGATTATTTTGTTGGTATCTGTGTATTAGGTGTTAATGTTAACTCCATTTGGAGAAGAGGTAGAAGAGAGAGCTTGTGTGATCTGCCTACATTAAGGGTTGGAAAGTGATAGAACAAGAGTTCAAACTCAGCACAACCTTACTGCACAGCCTGCAGTCTTAACCATCAGGCCATATTCCCTCCCATTTGTGTCTGTGTTCCAATAAGCAAATATTAAAGAATGAACACCAGATAAACATATGTGCAGAAAATAAGTATTAGCACATCTAGTCAAGCAATTTCTATAAAACTGGAAACCCACCCATGATTTTAAGAATTAGAAAACTAGCAATTGGGGTGCCTGGGTGGCTCAGTCAGTCAAGTGTCTGCCTTTGGATCAGGTCATGGTCTCTGGGTCCTGGGATGGAGACCGGCATGGGGCTCCCTGCTCAGCAGGGAGTCTGCTTCACCCTCTCACTCTCCCTCTGTGTCCTCCCCCCACTTCCCCTCTGTCTCTCAAATAAGTAAATAAAATCTTTAAAAAAAAGAAAAGAAAAGAAAACTAAGAATAGAAGGAGAATTTCCTGAATTTGATAAAGGGCATCCATTTAAAGTCTACGTTTTATGGTGAGACTTTTATTTCCCATTACATTCCTGAAAAAGAAACAGACCTCCATCCCTGTTTCTATTCAACATTGTACTGGAAACCATATCAAGTAAAATAGGTCATTTAAAAAATGAGATGCATAAGGATTAGAAAGAAAAAACCTGATTTTCAGACTATATTATTATACACATAGAAAATTCAAGAAAATCTCCAATATTAGAATGGAAAAAGATGCTTCAGAAAGACTCTGAGATAAAAGATGAATAAAAAAATTTTGAACTCTTATTGTATTCATAATATCCACAAAAATATACTCACTCAATAAAAGTTTCAGTATCCAGACACTGAACTGTATACTGGAATAACATGTATAAGACTTCCATTGGAAAACTTGAGCTTTCCTGAAATATAGGAAAGAAAACCAAATAAATGGAGAGATATGTCATTGTGACAAGACTTAATATTCTATAGGGATAAGTTTCTCCAAATTAATCTATACATTTAGTAAAAGTGCAGTCAAACCCTAAAATAATTTTGATTGGAATATGAAAATATGATTCTAAAATTAATATTAAAAAAACACAGGAACAAGGATACCAATTTTAAAGAAGAAAACAAAGCATAAGCATTAGCCCTAAAGGATATCAAAATTTATTTTCAAGTTACACAAAGTGAGAGAGCAAGTTCTTGGCACAAGGAGCCCCCGAGAGGTGGGGTGGGATGTCCCCCCGGGGGACACAGTTTGCAAGCCCTGTACTGAAACATACCTACTATCAGCTTGATCTTGTCAAATGATAAAGTTGAATTCTCTGCTCCCCTCCATGAAGAGCTCCTAGAGAAAACAGAAAATGCATTCACTTCCATTGTTTGGACAATGTAAATGGCTTTTTGGCAATCGTCTGTAAAATGGAATATCATATTCTTTCAGAATCCCATGCAGAATGGGCAGCCTTATCAGGAGACAAAACAGGAGTTGAGATCTGCCTTGGCTGGGCAGGGAGAGACACTCGAGAGAAGAAGGCCAAGCATGGTGACCTTAAACGGCCTTTGTTAATAAGAGGAGGTACACTTAGAAAATCAACATGAGCCATTGGCCACAAAGTAATCCTGGGGTGAAGGGCAGTGGCCTTAATTCCACTCCTTCCAAGGCAGAATCAGTCTTTTCATTTTTTCTGCTCTCACTCTCTTCTCTTCAAATATCAGGAAGAGAAGACATGGGGATGATCCCTTCCCTGAGGCTGAAAAGTAATAGTGAACCAAATTAGGGCAAGAACTCAGTTTATTTTGGGCATGAATATTAAATGAAATCTATGACGGATGAGAGCTCTTATTTCTTTCTATCGGTGGAGTGATTCATAACAGCAAAGACAGGGCTATCCCCAAATACAGAGGGATGTCTTTAGTCCCTTCTCTTGGAAAAGACCAATACTCAGCATTTCTCAATCTCAGAGCCCCCTCCCCCCCCACCACCCCGCAACACACATACATACCATATACTCTCTACTCTTCATCTAAGGAAACCAAATTGCCCTCAGCTATGAATCCATAATTCGCACTGATTTCAGCAGGAATTGTGGGCAGGGCTTTGGGAGCCATAACGTGACCCATGTCCTATTAATCAGTCCTACACCATAGGAATGGAATTTGAAGTTAACAGAAGGGTCCTGTGCTCTAACCATCTGCTCATTGACTTCAATTCCTTCACATGACAATGAGAGCAGCCAGAGGGCTGGTTGCTTGTTAGCAAAACTCCTACTTCCAGCCTAGACCCCCATCTTTTTGTGCTGCCACATAAAAAAAAAAAGCATTGGTCAATACTCCCTCTCTACAGTGTCTTTACTATATGGCTGCTCTTTGATTAGTCTTTTGAGGTCAGAGGACCCCAGCAGCCTCACCCAGCCCACTTGGAAAAGAAGTTCAGTGTGGGGAAATGGACCACTCCACTGCAGGACTCAAGACCAAACAATGCAGGAAGTTGACCCACAAAGCAGACAGCCTCCTTTCTGAGGAACAGTTCTCAGTTCTGAAACGTGAAGGTTAATATAGGTAAGGCAAGAGCCTGGGAGAGCAAGAATAAGGGGAAGGAATGAAAACTATTCACTGAGGTTGTAAGGACACAGGCCATCCCATAACTTGAGTTGCTCCTCTTGAGTAAAGCTTGTATCACTCCATCAAGTCCAACATATGAGCTCTGGTTTACTCAGGTCTCAGAGTTTCACACAATGAGCAGGAAAAACTGGCATTTGATGAGTCATTCATTGCTTCATTCTGCATTTTACTGAGCGCTATAAACAAGGTACGGTGTGAGACTCTGAACAACCCAGGAGGGAAAAGAAACACAATTGCTATGCAGTGTGATCGGTGACCAGACGAGATGTGTTTGTGATGCTGGGGAAGGGTGCAGACAAAGGTGTCCCCAGGAGAGTGGATTTTGAGGGTGGGAGGGGGCGTGTCTTGAGTGATTAGTGTATAGGGCATCTTGGTGATGCCTCCCATTGATCTTCGATGTGTTTCCCCTTCACCAAAAACACTCCCAGAGCTTTTGGCATCACCATAAAGATGAATCTTCCATCTGTTTTTGAAGCGTTTCATTGTACCAAAATGAAACAATGATCCTAGTAAAAGATGCTACATTTCTCTGAAATTAATAAACTATCCTGAATATTTTTCAGCAGCTTAAAACATTTTTAATCACAAAAGTAATACCTGTTTTCCATACAAACTCTGGAAAATACAGAGAATGTAAAGGAAAGGTAAAAATTACCAAGAATCCCGGTATTAGAAAAAATACTATCACTGTTTCGGTATTCCGTTTTATTTTCTCTGATCAGATTTTGTTTTGGTTTGGTTTGTGCAAAACTGGGATCACATACTGTACACATAATTTTTAAGCTTTTTTTTAACTTAACATTATATTCTAAGCAATTGCCACACCCTTAAATACTATTTGAAAATAATATTCTTAATGGCTAGAAAATGTTCTATCATATGGATGGGCCACAATTATTTCAACTATGTCTCCACTGGTGGAAATTTATATGACATCTGTTCTTTTTCTCTCCATGCTGCAATGAACATAAATCTATCTGTGCATCTATGATATTTCCTTACAACAAATTTCTAAAAGAAAAATAACTGAACAAAGGTCATGCATATTTTTAGGATTCTTGCTACATGTTGCTGAATTTCTCTCCAGAAATGTAGAAATAGTATCTACTATCTAGTGGGTATTTAATATTTGGGGTGCCTGGGTGGCTCATGATGACCATGATCATTAGGTCATGATCCCAAGGTTCTGGGCCTGAGCGCCCATAAGGATCCCTGCTCAGTGGGGTGTCTGCTTCTCCCTCTCCCACACCTCCTGCTTGTGTGTGTGCTCTCTCTCTCTTTCTGTGTCAAACAATATATAAAATACTTAATAAATAAATAATAAATATATATTAATCAATGAATGATTAAATGATTTCTACCATTCTCCATAATATTCTTGCTATAAATTGCCATACTTGAACAACAAGAAACTACATAACCTTTGTGGGAATGAAAAAACTATTGGATTGGGGAACTATTAAACTAATAACATTTTAATTACCTCTGAAAAGAATAGACCAAGAAGTATTTCTAAAGTTGAGTTATATATTTATCTAATAGAAAGTTGGGTAGCCAAAATAATATTACAGAAGAATAATTATTGTCATAGGAAAACGTGAACTATATATCAAAAGTGGTCTCCAAAGTCATAAGTGTATGATCCCATTTTTGTGGAATATATATATATGTGTGTATACATACATAATATATATATATATATTATATTGTACATAACATTAGAAAACCAAACACCAAAATATTAACAGTAATTCTGTGTGTTGTATAGTGGGTGATTTTTTTTCCCCTTTCTGTGGGTGTGTGTTCTAACTCTTGTGCATTAAGCATGTATTACTTTTTTTGAGAGAGAGATAGAGAGAGCACGTGCCTGCTTGTGTGAGCAGGGAGAGGCAGAAAGAGAGAGAGGGAGAAAGAGAATCCTAAGCAGGCTCCATGCCCAGTACAGAGCCCAACACAGGGCTCAAGCTCACAGCCCTGAGATGATGACCTGAGCCAAAATCAGGAGTTGGACACTTAACTGACTAAGCCACCCACATGCCCCTACTTTTTTTTAACTAAAGAAAAACAAATGTTTTCAAATGTTGAGTTACCATGGAATTAAAATCTGTCTTAGAGACAATAAACAAAATGATAAACAGGCAGTTCTTCCTCTGAAGGTCTATGAGTCCCCTTGGCTGCCATAACAAAATACCATAGACTGGGTGGTTTAAACAACAGAAAGTAATTTTCTCACAGTTTTGGAGGCTGGGGTCTGCGATCAGGGTGTTAGCCTGGTAACTTCTCATGAAGACTCTCTCTCTGGCTTACAAACAGCCCCTCTCTTCCTAAATGCTCAGGTGGCCCTTCCTTGGCGCTTGCTTGTGGAGAGAGAGCAAGCTCTCTGATGTCTTTTCTTATAAAAGTACCAATCCCATCGTGGGGGCCCAACCCTTACAGCCTCATCTAACCCTAATTACCTCCCAAAGACCTCATCACCAAATAGCATCACACTGTGGGTTAGGGCTGCAGTGTATGCATTTTGGAGAGACACAAACACTCATCTGAAGCAGAGGGTATCCTCCAGAGATGAATAGTGTGATAAGTTCAAGTTCACATTTTTTAAAATGAAATATTTAGAGGAGTGCTAGATGATATAATACAGGGAAAGGAAAAAACCATGAACAGGACACAGTCCTGTCCATCAAGGAGACACGTTCTTGCAGGGGAAGACAGAATACTACAACCAGTGCAACAGAATTCTAACAAAAATACATACTAGCACATATTTGAGTGAAGAAGGGGAATATAAAGAGCTCTTAGTCTGGGAACAATCAGGAAATGTTTCTAAAAAGAAGTGAAAGTTAAGCTGAGTTTTGGGAGGAAAAAAAAAAGTAGGATGAGTCAAGAGTGTGGAAGGCTGTGCCAGACAGAATGTAGCAAGGTGCAGAGGTGCTGGAAAACATCACTGCACACATATGGAGGGGTGAGGCAGGAGGGGCTCGAGGAAAGGCTCCCATCTAAAGCACATCTCAACAGACTCAATGAGCTCAACCACACTGAACTAGTGTGCCATGCCAAGTTCAAACCTTACCTCAAGAACCATGCAAAGCACTAATTTTTAAGGAGAGAGAAGCAAGAAATGATGGAGGATTTAGAAATATCCCGCTGGCAACAAAGTGGAAGAGAATGGCTTAGACAGCACTTTGGAGAATGGAGACAGAAAGCCGGTTTAGAGGTTCTCCTTATAATTCAGAAGAAAAAATGCCTGACCCAGGGCACAGATATTTATTAGGAAAACGAGTGAGGTAATTATTGTCAAACAGCCAATGTGGTTATAGAAAATTTCTGTGGTAAAGCTACAAATTGTGTATGGTTGAGGTACTTAATGACAAAAGAGGTGGCCCTATGGTTTGTGTGGGACAGTCCTGAATTTCACCATACAATTATTCATAGCACCCCTTCTCTTTTCAAGAGTATCCCAATTTGGGTAATAAATTAATGGGCACCCTGTAGTGACTCCCTTCTGCCGGCTCCCTGAGTATCTAGTCTGAAGGCCCTACTGTAGACATCATTCCTTGGATCATTCTTCGTTTTCACCATCTTGCCCCCTTCCAGGCCATACTTTTGACCACACAGGAAAAAGCTGCCTTTTCTCTCTGGACCCCAGGATCAGCCTTTTTATAGGATTGTTTGTCTTACACTTATCTAAACCCCCTTGTTTCTGACCACACAAATTCTATGGAGGAAACACTTCTGTTATGGATCCCAAGCCTGCTTCCAAATCAGCTGCTTCTGCCCGAATTCCTCATTCTTTCTTTATCACTGGCTGAGTGCCCTGGCCTTTAAAGTCCCAGGCATTTCACTGGCCACAATGCCCTTCATTATACCATCTTGGGTCCATGGATCGTCCAGACTAAAATGTTAAATTCCTTCCCAACTTCGGCTCACATTAGCTGGTTCTCTATTTGACCAGAGTCTCAAACTCCTGTGACAGACACCTCACCTTCTTCTCTACCACAGCCAATCTTCAATGGGCATGTCAGTCTGCCCAAAACGTGACCTCCGCTCCCTCATTCAGAACTAACCAAAATGGAAAATAGTTGTTTATGGGATGATTTTTATGTCTCTTTATTCCTCCACTTCTTTGTGTATTCCAAATTTTCTTACAGTGTATAATGAAATGCATTTTTTAAAACAAAAAAACAATTCTACCTTTATTCCCTTCAAAATTGAACCATGCTTTCCTCTGACCTTCTAAGTCCCACTGAGACTACTTACCTCACCACTTGGAGCTTTCCATTTAGGATAAGATTTGGCTGGGATTAAGGGTGCCAAGTTCTCCGTTAAAATCTTCCTGCAAACTGGAGAAGAGTAGCAATTTGAACAAAATGGCAAAAGAACCCTATTTCTGACAGGAAACCCTTTTGACTCCCTACAGAAGTCTAAAAAGTTTTAAGAAGTTTAAAAGAATGAGTAGAGAAAGGGCAAAGATCAAAGAAATGAGAGGTTACAGTGGAATGTTACTAACGATCCAGAGATGAAAGCATCATCGTCGCTATGCTCTCCAAAACATCCATCACCAGAGCAGAATGTAGCTCGAATGAGGTGGAAGGCCTGGATTAGAAAGGGGGACATACCCTAGAGATAAGATTATTTAAGCAACACACCAATCAACCAGCGTATTATAATGTGTATTGAACCATCTTTGTGTAAATGGATCACAGTTGTAATAATCCAATGTTGGAAGATAAAGTTTTGTGTATCTCCTGATCTGAACCAGGACCTTTCAGTTTATGCTCTGAGGCTAGTGCATGAAGGGGGGGGCAGCAGAAACAAGTAAATGGGTAAGTCTGACTCCCACTCACATCAGCCAGTCTTTGCTACCTTAAAGATAAAATGTAGTTGGAAGCCATTGATCTAAATAAATGTGCATGAAAAATAAATAAATAAACAAATATGTGTGTTATGGTATGCATAGCCTAACACTTCTCATAGGACCAAAATCTAACTAAAGATGCATCACCTTGGCATATAAACCACCACTGTATGTTTTCGTTCTTGTTCACAGACGTAGAAACATTTCATTGGGAGGCTTAAAAATGCCTCTTTTTAATAATCTCATATTCACACTTCTAAACCACATACGAACTCATCTACTTCCACTAAATAAATTCCTTGAAGACAGGGGTCCCTTCCCTCTCACTGTCTTGTACAGACTTTACAAATAGGAGGTTCAATAAATAGTGGCTGATTAAAAAGAACATTGAAGGCGGAATACATTTTTAAAATACATAAGCAAAGAAATTCTTTCGTAGACCCAAAAGCAACTTGAGAAATATGTCCAGGGCTAAAATTGTTATCTACAAAGCACAGAGCAAAAATGCTAATTATCAGGATAACAATTTTGCTATAAGGGTCTGACAGTGATAATGAAGTCCACATACCATGACCCCAGTTTATAACACAATCATCTTGGGATGTGGTAAAAATAGAGCCTATCAGAGTAGTTTGCCCTTGTGTTAAGGAATCATACCTGCTCATTACCTTCTAAACAACCATGGTAAAAAATTCTTCCCATGCTACATTTTCTTTTTATGTGAAAACACACCCACCCACCTACCAACCCCCAAGCACAACTCATCCTCTGAATCAAAGGGTCAGGTTAAGCAAAATTTATTGTCTCTATGATGTCTTCCTATAGAATGATAAATATAAGTGAGATGAGAGTTTATGTTGGTATAGTCCATAGGAATTTAAAACAAGCAAACAAGGAAGCATCCCGGTTGTGCTGACTGCCTCAGAAACTAGACCTAATATCTCACTTAAAACTTGAGACTACCAGAGAAAACACCACTTGCAGTGACTCTGTGGGTTCAATGAAAAGCTCAGATGGAGCGTGAACTTGCCTTAAGTACCTGAGAAGTGTATTGGGTAGACAGAGAAAACTCACACAGGAAGTAAAAGGGCCATGTTGGTGTTAGCTGTTTATGTCAGAAATATGACTGACGCTGCGAGGAAAAAAGTTATAAACCAAACAACAACTTGGTGACTTGCCCTAGCATAGTTAAACTCATGACTGTAAATTATGCATGGTATTGTTTTATAAAGCCTTTCAAAAGCAAGTGGAATAAAGGAAAAACAGCTTGGTTGCCCATGGGTAATTTTTCTTTGATACCAGTTTGAATAAAACAAGAATCTTTTCCTGGATTTATAACGTGACCGTGCGAGTCAGGCAGGGGATGGATTAAAGGTGACAAGACAGGTGGCATGTTGTCCATGTGCAGGGAGCATCACACTGACAGGGCAGCCTACGGGAAAAGTCTGCAAACAGGGAAAGCGATTGTGCAGGAAGGTGGAGATAATAGAGCTCAGCGATGCTTTGGGTGTTTGTGAAGGAGAATTTCTTCATGGGTGATATAAATCCAATCTGTAACTTCCGTTTTTTATAATAAGTCCATAAATTTAAAACGCTACTATTTGAAAAGTAGAGTCACAGTAGATTTGAGATCACATTATATCTTGTCCAGAAAGATCTATTAGCCTAGCAGGAACAGCTGTGGCTAGCAGACAGGGGGCCAGTGATGGATCCCCCCTGCCGGGTCTGTGCCATGGAGCCCACACGCTGTCCTGTTCTACAGCTTCTCTCACACTGAGTGATATTGTTGAGTTACTGCATCCACATCATCCTCACCATGCTGAATTTTCACACTGAACAATTGTAAATCTCTCCTTTTAATGCCCACAAATTATTTCACAATCCTCTTTCTCAACTTCTTGCCCTTCTAGTTACCTCTCGAGAGTAGGTTTCCATTCAACAATCAAATGTCGTCTTCATCCTAATCGTGGGAAATGGTAAGGAGATATTCCCTCACCCTCAACACCAACAGCATGAGAAGAGGATGTGAATCCAGGAAAGAATGAGTACCAAGGGAAAAGAAAGCAAGCAGTCGCTTGAAGGAAGAAAAAAAATCCACCGTGATCCCATCAGACAACTTCAGATGCAAACCTGGGAGAAAGGCAGCCACATTCCCACGACTGTTTCAACATGGCTGGAATGCCACAAAATAAAATAAAAGTAGTTATTGTTGATGAACACATGCTATTTACTTTTAGTATGCATTTTTGGGCCTTTTTTCTGAACTGAAGCAATGATTTCCAATATTTACCATTAGTTTGATTTATTAAAAGCTCAGAGAGACTCTGGATCAAAAATGCAGTGCCCATTGAAAATATTCAGTCCTGACTTTTTACAATTCAACGGGAAGGGTTGCACAAGGTATGCCCAGAATTCTGTGCTTACTTTGACGTTCCAGAATGCTATTTGTGAGTATGTAACAGATTGGTGGGGCTGTGAGAGCAGTTGCAGACTGTAGTAACAAATCCATCCCATCTCTTCCCCATAAGGCCTTCCGGGGGACGCATTACTGTCCTTCTACATTTTTTAGTCATACCATGCTCCCAGCTAGAGTTTCAAAGGCTCTGTAGTAACAAAGCACTGATAAAACAAGGAGGCTGATCTCAGTTGTGTGTGCCTCTCTTGCATGGATGACAACTAGATGAGTAGAATGTCCAACATTGTACCCACTGTTACTGGCTTTATTTATCATGAACCAAAAGACTTTTTTTCCTGGCCCTATATCAAGTCTATCACCAACAATGCCAGTGAACAGTCAAGAGCACAGGTGTTAAGAACAGAGAGTGATTTCTGTTTGAGAGGCAGAGTCAGGTGTATATCCAAGGAAAATTCCCAGAAGGCATGAGTCCAAACCAAAGTAGGAGGCAGCATGTGGTGGAGTGGGTTTGAATGAGCAGCTAGTCCCCCATTACCATCCTCTCGGGCAGAACTTTATAAATTGCCTCTTCCCTGAAGCTGCATCAAGAGTCTTCCCATGATTCTCTCGTCTCCCTAGATTTCTATTCTTGGGATTAGATGCAAAGCCAGAAAATTGAAGGGATTCCTTCTCTCCTCTATAAATCACCAACAAGACAAAAAATAAAGCCTATTCACCAGTTCTTCTCTTCTCTTCTCTTCTCTTCTATTCTCAAAGGGCTTTATTTGCATGGCTTTATCAAGTGAGTTATAAGAGAAAAGGCTTAGCAAAGTTGGCCAAACTCAGTAACTATCTCTTACAGTTTTACTGAAGTTCAACAGTTAGAATAGTCAGGTAGCACATCAACAGGAAGGATGTGAGGCTAAACCTACAAAACCTCTTTGTAGAAGTCTCGGTCCTAATATATAAACACTGAACCCCAAAGAATAAACAAAACTGCAAGGTTGCAGTTGGATTTACCCAATTTACTCCAGAATCACAAATATGCTAAGTGATTAAAAGAAAAGAATAATGTGTCTACCAAGATGTGTTGAACACAAACAGCTCCTGCATTGGGCATTATCCATGTGAAATTTCATCGTGATGAAACTTCTTAACTTCCTGGACCACTCTCCACCTCCTTAGTGCTTTATTTAAGAATAACAGCAATGCAAATTATCAAAAAATTATCCATTGTGGTTTCTAAAGAAAGGTGCAGCTCTTTGTTTCTAAAATGATCATTTATGCCATGAATGACTTTGGACTTGCAGGGAAAGGTTCACCTCATTATGTGACACAATTGTAGGACATGAATCCAGCAGCAGTGATTAAATCTTAAACACAAATGTGGAACAATTGCTCAAAGAGCATGCAAAGTCCTTTGTGATTAAATTAAGCAGGGACTGTAAAAATGGTGTATAAGAATAATTGCTTTGCCTGAACATTTTCTGGGAAAATCATCATATCACAGAACCTTTAAATTGGAAGAGACCTTAGATGACATTAAAGGCAACCCTCTTTGGTAGGGTGACCGCTTTATCCAGGTTTGCCTGGGATTTTTCTGATTTTAGCACTCAACATCCAAGTCTTAGAAAACTCCTCAGTCTTGGAGCACGTGGGTTGTGCAGTCAGGTAAGCATCTGACTCTTGGTTTCAGCTCAGGTCATGGTCTCAGGGTCATGAGAGCGAGCCCTGCATCAGACGTTCTGTACAGAGTCTGCTTGAGGTCTTTTCTTCCTCTCCTATAGCCCCTCCTACCCATGCACGTGCTCTTTCTCTCTCTCAAATAAATGAATCAATCCTAAAAAAAAAAAGAAAGAAAGAAATGAAATGAAAACTCCTCAGCCTTGAGCAAACTGGGTAGTTGGTCACTCTAATCTCTGGATTCATAAATCCCCTTGATGACATAACCTAAAAGAGACCTAACTTTCATAGGGTTCTGTTTCTGATCATGAGTCAAAATCAGTGTCCCTATAACCTATCCTTCTTCTGTCTTCTGTAGCAAGATAAATGCCCTCTACTAAAACTGGTGGCCTTCTGATTATCTGAAGACTGCCCCTTCCCATCCCATGCTTCCCCAATCCAGTCTCTCCATTCTCTGGGTTAAATTGACCCAGTTCCTTCATCTACTCCTCTAGTGTACCTGTTCCACTGGTGATCCAATGACTCTCCTTTGGGTAAGCTCATCTGTCAAGGTCCCTCAAATGGTGACATCCCAAACTGAGTTCAAGCTCCATGCACTGTCTGAGCAGAGTCCTTTAGCCCTTCCCCTGTCCCGGGCATCAGGCTCCCATGTGGACATTCTATTAGCTCATTTGGCTACCACATCCCCACTACTAAATAACAGTACAATTATGTCAACAGAAAGCCCTGGAGATTTTTCACACATGCTGTTGTTCAAAGATCAGCCGTCCTGTAGTTATGTAATTGGTATTTTAGACCCAAACACTACACACTGACCTCTTAGAGGAACTCATTATTCAGTCCAGAATTCCAGCTTTGAATCATAATTCCATCACCCAAATCACTTGCTCCCCTCCCAGGTTCATGTAGTCCCCAAATCTTTTCTAAGCGTCAACATCTGCCTTCACTGAAATCATGGGCAGGAATGTTTACTAGGTCAGGGTGTAGGGCCAGATCATTAGCGTATGCCCAGCTATCTGCTGCATAAAGGCGGTATTCACATAGGTCCTTTATTTTGAAATATTCTCTAGGGCTTTCCCTATTTGCAGATTTTAGAAGGGAAGTTGAAACCCGGAGAATGCAAATACACTATAGCAATTCTTTCTTCATTTTCAACCAGCAAGTACCTTCTCCTTTACCTTTAGCCCACATACAGTCCTTCAGGTGTCTCCAAACTTCAGTAAGTGAGGAGGATGGCATTCCCACCATGAGCCCTGAAACGGAGTAGGCTCTGCAGGCACCAAGTGTGAATCATTAGTGCAGTTCATCCGGCGTCCCTGACTATCCTTTTCTAAGGGTTTTGCTTGCCCAGCTCTTTGGAAGTCAGGCATAGCCACGTGACTTGTTTTAGCCAACAACAGACATATGGAATGATAAGTGTGACATCCTGGTGAAACTTTAAAAGCCGGCTGCGTGGTGTGCCCTGTTTCCTTCCCACTGTTGTTTTCATCAGGGATATATGGGTGAAGATGAAAAGCCTTCCATTAGCCTTGGTCCCTGAGAGGACACGTGGTCAGAGCCCCCTGCTGGCCCAGATTAGATATGCAGGTAGAGTAGGAAAGAAAGCCCCTGAGATTTGGGATATGTTGCGACTGCTACATGACTTAGCCTGACCTGATTGTTACACTGAGGATGCTGCAGAAGAAGACACCAACTCCTATTTACAAGAAGCTTCGAGGGGCGCCTGGGTGGCTCAGTGGGTTAAGCCGCTGCCTTCGGCTCAGGTCATGATCTCAGAGTCCAGGGATTGAGCCCCGCATCGGGCTCTCTGCTCAGCGGGGAGCCTGCTTCCTCCTCTCTCTCTGCCTGCCTCTCTGCCTGCTTGTGATCTCTCTGTCAAGTAAATAAATAAAATCTTTAAAAAAAAAAAAAGAAGCTTCGAGTATAGTTGAGGGGATAAGTCATAATCACAAAATAAGTGCAGAGACTCAATTAGCAGGTAGTAAAAAGCTAAAGTGGAAAGGAGAGGTAATTAGCAAAAGGGACGTGGTGGTAAGGTGAGCCACTAAGACCATGCATTAAAAGGGAATAAGAAAAGGGGCAGCTCAGCATGGGCTTATAGTTCTCAGAAAACATTTCATCTCCATTAAACAAAAGAAAAAGTAAAATTACATAATTTATTGAAAAGTATTATAGGAAATAGCTCTACAAATATGTTGACTCTTCTCTCTTCATACTGTAATAAAAATGTAAGCTTAAATTATGGGGCCATTTTAAGTAAATTTGATTTTAGCCTTTTCAATAACCAGTGCTAATAAGGCATTAGTTTCTTTAAATGGGTGTATTATAGGTCCTTCAGAAATGGACAGATTTAGCATTTATTAAAGACAGGTCATCCATTATAGGGGTTTTACAGAAATCTTGGCAATTTTGGTAATGCAGATAAAATGGAGCTGATCTTGGCACCCACTTACAATACAATTTACTTTATTTCACAGAAAGGTCCATAATTATTACTGTAGAGGTAAACACTGGCCTGAATACTGAAGGCTGAATGTCAGTTTGGCTAATCTAGCAAAAATATAGACTTTATTCTTTCTAAAAATATAATTAACCTCTCCTTTCTGTTTCTTTCATAGAGATGGAAGAATATAGATGTTAAGTGGAATATTTGTTCACTCATTCAGCATAGATTTATGAAGCACCTACTCTCTGCCTGGGACTGTGCTAGATGTTGGCTATTCATTAAAGAGAGGGACAGTCAAGGGTCTGTCCTCTGGAAGCTTACAGTCTGGAAAGGGAACAGGCAGAGAGCAGGAAGGATGGGGACAACTTTCTAAGCAGAAGAAACACCATGTGTGCCTTACCCTGAAGTAAGAAAGGGCTTTGAGTGTTCAAAAAATTCAAAGTGGGGGCGCCTGGGTGGCTCAGTGGGTTAAGCCGCTGCCTTCGGCTCAGGTCATGATCTCAGGGTCCTGGGATCGAGTCCCGCGTCGGGCTCTCTGCTCAGCAGGGAGCCTGCTTCCCTCTCTCTCTCTCTGCCTGCCTCTCCGTCTACTTGTGATCTCTCTCTGTCAAATAAATAAATAAAATCTTTAAAAAAAAAATTCAAAGTGCACAATGTGTCAATCATATGTGGTAAATGAAAAGGAAAAAAACTTGAGATGGGGTTAGGGCTGGGTAATGGGCCGACTCCATGAGCCTTGGAGGCCCTGTTAGGGATTTTTTTTTTCCATTTCATCCCAAATGTCCTCAGAATTTTGAACAGGGGTGCAACATGGCCCAATCTTCATCTTGAGGAAGTCTTTCTGCTGCCTACTGTGTGAAGAATGGACTGATGGGGTTAGAGATGGGGATTGAGAGGAACTGTTGCAATAACCCAGTGAAGAGGGAACAGTGACCAAGACAGGGGCAGTAGCAGAGGTCATGGCAGGAAATAAATAGACTAGAAATATATTTTGCAGTCAACACTTCAGGAATAGGTAAGGTGTGAATGTGAGGAGTGACGGATGTGTCAGGGAGAATGCCCAGGTTCTGGCATGAGCAACTTTTCTATTTTGTGCAGTAGGGAAGCAAGGAGGAGGAGCCAGATTGGGAAAAAGACTCTCATGTGAGGCTGCTGAATGGCAACTGGATTTGCTAGTCTGAAGCTCGGCAGAGCGTGGTAGGTGAGAGCTGCAAATGTGCGGGTCATGGGCTCAGTGCTGGTGTTAGGCTGTGGGAGAGATTCAGGGGTGTACAAAATGGCTGCCACCTCACACCTTGCCTGGCAAGTGTGGGACACTGGACAAGGATGGCGACGTGGTATTGGAAAGCAGGAGCAAGATCAAAGGAGTTCTTGGGAACCAAGGAGAGGTTTCATGAGAAGTCTAATGACTTAAGAAAATAATTAATTCTTGATATCCCTTGATCCAATCTGAGACCCCTAGGAAAATATGGAAAAGTTTATACCTGGCTCATGCCATATCCCTAAATCACAATTCAAACAAGTGGCACCTCTCTCCTGTACTTACCCCCACTTCACAAATGAACTTCATTTTCAGTTTTCACTCAAGTTTCATCTCCCAGCCAATGACTACTTTTCAAGAAAGAATGCCATTTCTATCACTTTGCAAGTTTTTACTATCCAAGCAATCTTGAGTAAAGAGATGCTTCCCAAACATCAAACTGTGACAGAATGCTCACCAGTCCACGGCAAAATGGAAAAACTGGAACCACGGAACATATACATATCAATATAAAGTGGCCAACTATCATTTCCTGGGGGCAATGCCCCTTTATTCTGAAACAATGTCAGTCCTGTCCTTTAAACATTAAAATGTCCTTCTTGGGCACCTGGGTGGCTCAGTGGGTTAAGCCGCTGCCTTCGGCTCAGGTCATGATCTCAGGGTCCTGGGATCGAGTCCCGCATCGGGCTCTCTGCTCAGCAGGGAGCCTGCTTCCCTTCCTCTCTCTCTGCCTGCCTCTCTGCCTACTTGTGATCTCTGTTTGTCAAATAAATCTTTAAAATGTCCTTCTTTGGGGCACCTGAGTGGTGCATCCAACTCTTGGTGTCAGCTCAGGTTATGATCTCCAGGGTCATGGGATTGAGCCCTAAGTTAGGTTCTCTCTCTCTGCTTAGCAGGGAGTCTGCTTGAAGATTCTCTCCCTCTGCCCTCAACCCACCCCTGCCCCCATTCATAGGTGCTTTCTCTAATAAATAAATCTTTTTTTTTAAGATTTTATTTATTTTGCAGAGGGGGTGCACAAGCAGGGGAAGCAGCAGTCAGAGGGAGAGGGAGAAGCAGACTCCCTGCTGAGCAGAGAGCCCGATGCGCTCGATCCCAGGACCCCAGGATCATGACCTGAGCCGAAGGCAGATGCTTAACCAACTGAGCCACTCGAGTGTCATAAAATAAATAAATCTTTAAAAATAAGATAAAATAAAATGTCCTTCCTTTTATGAAATAATGGTGATTTTTTAAATGTCCTTACTTGGCAAAATAAAAAAGCAATAATCCTATATATGACTCCAATTAAAAAAAAAATTGTCCCAATCTGTGAAATCCCAAATCAGGAAAAAACAAGGAGAGAACAGAACATCACTGAAAAGTCAAGTGCCAGCTCTCAGCAAGGCACACACTCTTGTTGAATAAGTCCCTCCCAGACACAACCCTGGAAATGCTCAGGATTCACAATTGTGACTTGGCAGACTTTGCTAAATGCCATGGACATCTGGAGTTGTTTCCAGACAGTCAAAAACCACAAATGTTAGGGTGCACTTTATCGGTAAAGCTGAGTCATTGTGCAAAAGGCAAAAAAATTCCTGAACTCTAAGAACTGTAAACACGGCCCTTTGTAGCTCCTCACCACATTGGAATCTTGATTCAATCAAACCAACTAGGAAAAGACTGTGTTGGCATTGAAAATAGTTAAATATGGTCTGGGTAGAACTTGCTAGTAAGAAGTTACTGTTAGTTTTGCTAGGTGTATCAGTGTCATCATGGTAAAAAATATTCTTATAATTTAGAAATGCATACTCAAGTATTTGAGGTGAAACTGATGGTGTTTGATACTGTTTTAAAATACTTTAGCAAAAATAAAATAGAGAAACCAAATATGGCAAGCTGTTGAACATTGTTAAATTTAGATGATGACATTGGTAAGTTTAGATGATACCTTTATGTATGTTTGAAATTTTTCACAATAAAGTTGCAAGGAAGGAAGGGAGAAAGAAAAGGAGAAGGAAGGAAGGGAGAAAAACTATCCCCAAAATGCTTATTATCATTTCATAATGACTTTAAATGGAAGGAAGTGTTAATTAATTAAATAAGGAGGGCTTTAGTCTGAGGTGGCTCTAACGCCAAGCTAGCCCAGGAAGCAAACCAAAACCTAGGCCTATAAATGCCTCAAGGTTACAAAATTGAAACCTAAGGACAACCTATCACAAACAGCAAACGGGGCTTTAAAGCTGAAGCCAATAATGGGGTACCTGTGTGACTCAGTTGGCTGAGAGGCCAACTCTGGTTTCAGCTCAGATCACGACCTTGGGGTCGTGAGATCAAGCCCTGCATCAGGCTCTGCACTTCCCAGGGAGTCGGCTTGAGGATCCTCTCTCTCCTTCTCCCTCTGCCCCTCCTCCCCCCAGCCCCCGGCTCACATGCATGCGCACACTCTCTCAAATAAATAAATAAACTTTAAAAAAATTAAGCTAGAGCCAATCAATAATTTCCTTACTTTGCCTCTGCCTTTTCTCTGCTAAAGCCCCTCCCCCAGCTCTGGCTGGTAGAGCACAGCTAACCACTTCTGGCTTGGTTCTGCCCCACTGGAATCAATGTTTGCTTATACCAACTCTCAAAATGTTCAACATGCGTGAGTTTATCTTCTGACAGAGATAAGGTGAATAAAGAGAGAAGAGAAATTCCACTAATATTTGGGAACACCTACTCTGGGTTAGTCTCTGTGCTATGGGCCCTCCTCTGTGTGCATATGTGTCAAGTAGCTTTTATTACCCCCAGTTCATAGAGGAGAAAAATTAGACTCGAGCTCCATCTGCTTTCACATGGAAAATAAAGAACACATCAGGCCCATTGGGACTATCTTGGCTGCTAAAGAAATTCACCAGTGAACAGATTAACAACAAAAAGAATTATACTGAGTCCTCGTGTGCTCTCTTTCAATCCACAATGAGGCAGGGGCGAAGGCTCTGCCAGGGGTGGGAGCAGTCCTCCCCCAGGCCTTTCCATAACTGTTTCTGGCAACACACGCAGCTCCCGGCATCCCAACCCCGGCCCCTTCCATTTCCCTGCCACTGGGGAACCAAACATGAGATCTGACCTGGGACTATGAGAAGGAAAGACAGAGCTTCTGTCATCACATCCAGAAAAGGGCAGGAAGAAAATCGTATCCAAGCTGCTGGACCCGCCCCCCCATGACCAAGAGCTAAGTTGAGGGCTCCACGAAGAGCACGTCAGATTCCTCTGCTCTTCCCCTACGTGGCTTCCACCCTGCACATCCAGGCCCTACTTTCTTCAGATTTCATCCTGCCTCCAAAAGTCAACGGCAAATCTGTGCATCCGCACAGCATAGTGGTTCTGAGGGCAAGCTCAGAGCCAGAACACAAAGAGTCAAACCCTGGTCACTTAGTTGCTGGGTGACCTGGGACAAGTTTATAACTTCTCTGTGCCTTTGCTTCCTCCTCCCCTCCAAAAAGGAGGATGACCCCAGAACTGCCGAGGATGAACCAAATTAGTTCACTCGAGTAAAGCACTGAGAACACAACACACATCACTTAATGATGTTAGCACTGTTACTATAACCCACCCTTATTTTGTTTTACCCCAGGCCACTTACTTCCCAATTGATCCCCAAAAGCAGGTAGATCTCTATGCCCCCTTGATCTTTGACTTTGCCCGATGCTCTTCCCAAATATTTTCTCTCACTGCGGGCAAATCCCCAGCTGAAGTCCTGCCTTCTCCCCAAGTCCTGACTGTCGGAGCCCACCAGCCCAGACCTCCTGCCAACTTCTGTACTGCTTACTGCTATCTGCTGCTACCTGGAAACTTCTAAGAAATGAGTCTGTTGAGTCATGGTCTTGTGAGAAAACAGGCAGCACCTCAAAAAGACAACCACAGGGACTATGTATGGAGGGGTGGACAGGGTTAAAGGAAACACAAAATGACCCAGAGAACTAGCAACAGAGCTCCCCGAGGTCTGAGGAGACAAGGGGAGGAAGCAGTTACTGAAAACCAATGGGAGGCCTTGAAGAGGCCACCCAAGTCATGGCCTTGAGGTAAAGAAACCAGGGGGACGGGGAGTGAACCAATATCCCACTCAGGGAGTCTTTTGCAGGTGGTTCCCACTGGGCAGACACAACTGGAGGCTGGAGCCCAGGCAGAGGTCAGTCTCCCTGGGATGGAGAGAAGGGTGAAGGGACCTGGTGGGGCAAATGGTGGCTAATCATCATGGACAGGTCTGAAACAAGCAATCATCACTCAACCAGGGGCCGTCTTGTACTCGTCCTTAGTGTCCTCTGCGAGAATCAGCATGGAGAAATGGAAAAAGCATGGACCTCGAAATCAGAGGCCTGGTAAATGGATAGACCCTGTCAACTACCTGCTGTAAAACCTTAAGAAAGTAATTTCACAGTAAAATCACACTGTGATTTACAGGGTTGCTGTGAGAATTAGAGAAGCCCTTTCCTCCTCCCTATTCTCCTTCTAACTAGGACTGAGGGTTTAGCTCTTATCTCCTCTGGATCCAGAAATGCTGAAAAATCAGTAAAAATGTGCATACTTGTTGATAAGAGAAACACTTCAGCGAATCCAAAGTCATTCTAGACAACTTAAGAAATTTGTATGATCTTTGCTTAAAGCTGGCTTGTCCACGGAGAAAAGCTGAAAAATTTATCAAAGGGCCCACAGATCTTTAGAACCTTGCAAATCCAAGTGTGGTCCAGCAGCATCCCCCATCACCTGGGAGCCTGTTAGAAATGTAGAATCTAATGAGGCAATGGATATTAACTAAACTCGCTGTGGTAATCATTTCATAATATACATATGTCAAGTCATTATGCTGTTTATGCCTTAAACTTCCATCTCAATAAAACTGAACAAAAATGCAAAATCTCAGGCTTCATACCCCCACTGGCCACCATAATTTGCATTTTAACAAGATCTCTGGGTGATGTGTATGCACATTAAAGTTTAAGAATTCCTTAAAAAAAAAAAAAGTTTAAGAATTCACGGTTTGGGGGGCACCTGGGTGGCTCAGTGGGTTAAATATCTGCCTTCGGCTTGGGTCATGATCTCAGGGTCCTGGGATTGAGCCCCTCATCGGGCTCTCTGCTCAGCAGGAAGCCTGCTTCCTCCTCTCTCTCTCTGTCTGCCTCTCTGCCTACTTGTGATCTCTGTCTGTCAAATAAATAAAAAATCTTAAAAAAAAAAAAAATTCCCGGTTTAGGGGGCGTCTGGTTGGCTCAGTGGGTTAAGCTTCTGCATTCAGCCCAGGTCATGATCACAGGGTCTTGGGATTGAGCCCTGCATTGGGCTCTCTGCCCAGCAGGGAGCCTGCTTCCTCCTCCCCACTGCCTGCCACTCTGCCTACTTGTGATCTCTCTCTCACTCTGTGAAATAAATAAATAAAATCTTCAAAAAAAAAAAAAAAGAATTCCCGGTTTTGAACTCAAGGAACCCCAGAGACCACGTACCTTCTAGTTGAACCACCTCACTTTATAACTGAGCAAACTGACGTCCATACCAATACAAATTGTCTTGAAATTGTCTGAAAAGACGCTCACCCTTGACTAATCCTATAGGCATTTCCAACCCCCTCATCCCTTGCTACTTTCCACTTTACAGTGTGAAACCCCTTCTTGCAAATCTGCTTTGTTGGTAGAAGAAGCCAGACATGGAAGCACTGTCCTTCCCTGTTTATGTTGCTTGACTAGCCCTGGGGTCTGGAGTTGGGATGGGTCTCTTGTGACAATAAAGCTACAAGCAGGAGGATAAAAGGGCCACATAAGGGCTGTACGAGGTAGACACAAGGCCCCTGGTCCTGGATGATGTCATTCAGCTGGCGGCTGAAATCTAACCAATGATTTCCTACTTTCAACTTTCCTGTCATCTAAAAGTAAATAAATTCCTTTTAGTGTAAGACACCACTTGTCCATCCTGTGTAATGTCACACAGCTAGCAAGTGGCTAAGCCAATATTAGGACTCAGGGCCCTGAATCCCAGCCCAGAATTTCTTCCTATGCCTCCTTCCTGACTAAATTTTAATAAACACATATAGAATCAAGAAGTGCTAAGGGACACCTGCATGGCTCAGTCAGTTAAACTCCTGACTCCTGATTTTGGCTCAGGTTATGATTCCAGGGTCATGGGATCATGCCCCACATCAGGCTCCATGCTCGGAGGGCAGTCTGCTTGAGATTGTTGCGCTCTCTCTCTTTCTCTCCCTCTGCCCCTCCTGCTCATGCTCTCTTTCTCTAAATTAAATAAACCTTTATTAATTTTTTTAAAGATTTTATTTATTTGAGACAGAAAGAGAGAGTACAGAGGGAGAGTGAGAGGAAGAAGCAGACTCCCTGCGGAGCAGGGAGCCTGATGTAAGGCTCGATCCCAGGACCCCGAGATCATGACCTGAGCCGAAGGCAGAGGCTTAACTGACTGGGTCACCCACATGCCCCAAATAAATAAACCCTAAAAAGAAAAAAAAAAAGTGCTAACGTGGGGATGTACCTCCCATGGGAAAAGAAGTGTTATATCAATTCTTACAAAGTGTACGGTAACATTTTAAGAGCGGATCATCAGGCTTAATCTAGGCTTTTTGCATGTGTGTAGTCTCCTGACTTTTAAAAAGGAGACTTGTACAAAAGGGATGAAGAGTACACAGACATTCATTTCACCAAAGACTCTGCTCTGACCATTTGTGTACCATGTGGAACTTCATAAATAAAACTGGAATAAGTGATAGGTATACTTCCTGTTCAGTGACACCACTGCCAAATGTCATGTTGATTCATCCCTGTCTACAGATTCCATTCATATGGAATATGGATCTACAGAGATATGAAAAATGAATGTCTAACCACATGTTGCTGTTCTCAAACTTACTTTTTTAAAAATCAACAAAATACAAGGGCTAGAATTCATTAAGGCAGAGAAACCATAAAAATAAATGAAAGTGATGACACACCCAGAAATTGAGAAAGTTCCAGAAGCTGGACAGCCCATTGGAGGAAATGCCGATTCTGGCTGGGCCCAGGGAGGAGTCTGAAGAGGCATGGCCATCATAGCCAGGGCTGATGGAACAGGGCAGACTTGCTTCCTTCCTTACACAGAAAGGCTTTTGAAGAGCTAAGGAGGGTCCTATTTGGGCTCTGGCCAAAACCAGTCTCCCATTTTTAAGTGACAAAAATGAGTTGCTAGACACTAAGCAGTCATAATCGTTTGGCTTCTGTAAGACTACGTTTTACAAAGCAACGTTTCATCCTTGCTGTGTCCTTGTCAGGTTGGCTCTGTACACCCCTTTTACAGGTGAGATGTTAGGAAACTTACTCAAGATGACATACGAATAAGTATAATGAAAAACCTCCATAAGCCCCTGCAGGATCTCGTCCTGCTTCTCTCTAACTTCACTAGGACACTTTTTCCTGTGTTTCCTCAGCCACAGCCGCTCTGGCTGGGCCCTGACTCACCGCACATTCTACACCCATTTTTACCTCTTATTTTTGGTCTCAGCTTCAAAGTTACCTATTTAAAAAATCTTTCCCTCATGCCCTACCCTAATTATCCTTCTTGTGAGCTGCCACAAGGCCCTATACTTCTTTGCACTATGGCTGTCATTAACTAATCACTTGATTGATTGATTGACTGAGTAAATGAATTAGATAATGATTTGTTTACTCTGAGATGTTGGCACCGGGAGGTGGCTTTGTGTTATGGTGGGAGGGAGGGGTCTTTCACCACTTGACACTCTCCATCAGCTCTTCTCCACCATCTATTCCAAACAATCAGATAATGTGAGAGAAGTCATTTTGCAGAGCAAAATCACCTTCAGGACGAACCTCGACACCACTCCCTTTCTCTGTGAAATCAGACTGAAGCCTTCATTCCCTCCTATGTAGAACTTCAGAGTCATTTTTTAATGTCTTTCACTCTGACTAGAGTAAGAGCTCCATGAAGGCACAGACTAGGTTTCGCCCACTCTTGAATCCCAGCCCCGAACCCAGTGCTCAGCATACGGAAGCACCACATTTGTTCAGCGAATGGATAAATGAATGGATGGATGACTTAGTCCTCCCAGATGGGTGGCTTCCCACTCTACCACTCTGCCTCCTACCAGGAAGAAGGCTACAGCAACTGCCACTTTGGGCACTGTCTTCTGCAGATCTCCAATGCACAGCCTTGGAGGGGTCAGGGGCTTGGAAACACAGAGCTCCCAATAGACCATTCTTGGCTGAGTTAGCCAAGATGTTTCATCCCACACTCAATGCCTTTTCAGGGGATTCTTCCCTTGGCTGGGGAGAAATCCTGAAGTGCTGGAAGTAGCAGGGCTGAGCAGAAGCTTCCCACCTGCCAAGACTGAGGGAGCCATGGTCCCAAGACCCTTGCTTCACATCTGTAATAAATCAAAATAGACCCAGGGCTTCCCTCTCAGGCCATTCTCCAAAGATAAAAAGAACACCCAGACCCAATAGAATGAACTCATGGAAGGAAGAATGTTGAAGGGACCAGATGTCCCTTCTTCATCCAAGCTCTCAACATTTGGAAAAGTAAAACTTTATAGCCCCTTCCTCAAAACCACTTGGAGATATTGATCTATAAAACAGGAACAATTCCAGGACTCCCCCACAGACCTACTGAATCAGAATCTTTAGGGATAATCTAAGAAATCTGTTTGAACAAGCTCTCCAACAAATTTCTGATGCTCACTAAAGTCTAAGATGTCCTTAGCTCTCAAGTCCCTTCTTAACCTAGGACTTTTAGAGGCTGAGCATCAATTTTGGCCAAGCCAGGCATTCGAGGTAGAGGAATTCCATGGGATCAAATGAGACTCCATCTAACCTGATTCCTTGCCACCAATGGCAAGTGGCCTGGATCACTGCCTCTTCAGCCCTTCTCCAAGCTTATCCTTATCACAGTCAGAGTATCTCGGACTTGCCAGAATGAGAGGAAAACTAAAGGATTGGGACCTGGCTTTTGTCACTTAAAAACACAGTTCAAAGTACCAGACTGAACCTGGAAGGCACAGGAATGTGAGGCTTTTCTTTGTTTATTTTGAGGACAAGCAGGGGCATTTTGGCAACCAAATCCCAAAACCAAGACAGAATCACAAAGCCCCTTTCATTTTCCAGTTACTCACTCAGTTGCTATTGAGTCTAGCCCCCGCTCCTACTATACAGCCAAACATCTGCTAAAAGTTCCCAGAGCCAGGTCACCCAAAATGCAGACTAGCAATTCATGGACTCTTTTGTTCTTTAAAAAATGGACACTTTTGAGAAATTGATGACCACCAGAATCCCTCTCCTCAACACCATCAAAAAGCATACAATCCCCAAGATTTTTCATATAATTTCAGGGGTACACAGACTCTTTTGAGCCCATCTATGAACCTCTGCCCATGAGCCCCAGGTTAAGAATTACCATAAACATGATGGAAAATTAAGAACCAGAAATGGATAAAAATTCTTAGACACACAAGAGCAAAGTCAAGATGGGAATGGGGTGGGATGCATAAGGAAACAAGTTGTATGTGTGCTTTTTATTCGTGTTAATAGAAATTTGACAGAAATGCAGATATATGCAATATTTAACTTTCTAGTGTTTTTATTAATCTGAAGTTTTGTTATTTTAGGGACATTAATAATTGACTATATAGAATTTAATCCGCTCATAAAATAATCATGCTTGGCAAATTTAAAGGTATAATCTTCAAGACAATTAAATATTTACTAGTTGAATTTACTTGACAATGTTTTATATTTGCTGTGAGGTATGAAAACAGGTAAGCTTTTTAAGAATTCAGGTTTAATTTTTTGCTATTATATATGAAGCATCCCAAAACTGTAAATATTTTTCTTTAAATGAAAAACTATACTTTTTTAAAAAATCTCTTTGTCCATCTCAAGTCCATACGTCTCAGAGGACAGGTTCTTGCTCCCTCCATGCTCTTGAGACCTGTTCTAGTTCCTTTTTGGTACAGTCATTTGGGCACATAGCAGCAGAAGCATACAGGATGCCCCTACCCACACAAGGCTTGGTCAACGATCAGCCAGCCTTATGCTGAATCTCCTAATTGTAGGCCCCCAGCAGAGAAGGCATTGGATCTCTCTTTTCCTGTAAAATGGTAGTGGCTCCCTGAACTTTGTAATCCTGCATTTTGTACCATGTTCCATTAACTGTAAGGCAAACCTTTTCTTATGCATCACGTCCAATGGACATGTTCATTTAACGGCAACACATGTCTTAACCACAGTCCTCTGCAGTGGTGCAAGCCTTTTGTTGCTTTGACATCCACCTGACGTGGATGTCAAGGATGCTTTCCTCCACCCGACATGCATTAGCAGTTTCTCCTGTCACTCGGCTGGGCTTGTGATGACGGCCAGCTTGACTGTGGATCTCAGCTAGAGTTTCTTCTACATGAGGGCATGGCTCTTCTGTTCATAGGCTCCAGAAAGCAGTCGGTTGTGGTTTTGCAAAAACCATGCAATTGTTCATTCCTCCAACCATGCATATCTGCTTCACTGATATTAAATTCAAGTCCCGCAGCTCTGTTTCTGCACCTTTTTGCAACAGGACTTTTCTTTTCAGTGCCAAATAAGAGTGTCATCTTCTGAGGACCTTTTACATAACAGTCCAACTCAATCCCTACAGTAACAACAGTACACTTACCTCAATTGTTGTGATGACGATATGAGCAGCTATGACCGAGTTTTGGCAATATTAGTAACTGTAACTCTGCTGAATTTAGCAGACGCCATCTGATTCCCAAAGATGTTGGAAGGTGGAAAATGTGTGTTCTAGAATCAGTGAAATATGGTTTCCCACTCTTTACCCCTGCCCCCCATCTCCATGTCTCTAGCAGACCAGCAGTCATAACTAAAATGAAGACGAAAAACTAAGAATAGGATAGTGGTAAAAATAACAATGTTTTTACTTCCCATAATGTTTTGACTCATTTCCATTACTCTGTCTTAAAATGAGGGACTCAATGCTATCTTTCTTCTCACTCACCTACACTATGTCATATTACTTTACTATGATCTTAATAACAGTATCTCATTACAGCTCTTTTTCTTTTCCTCTCTCAGTTTGTCCCTTTTTTCCCCTTCAGCAACCTGGAAGTGAAAGCAAGTGCTCAACTCCTATTTCACCTGTCAATACGATCTAGTACATGACTTAGAGTTTATGATAAAATTCCTTCCTCTCATTTTTATAATGAATCCCCATAATAACTTAATTGAGTGGTAGAGACAGGAAGAGACTATGATGTTTCTGATGATGAAACTGGAAAGAAATCCTGGAGTGTTGGCAGGGGAAACAACACTGGGATGCAGCCTCCCTAACTAGTATTTACTCTTCTCTGATTTCAAGACCCCTCTGAAAAGAGCCACCCCGCAAACAGAAAGCAACTCTCACTGAGATCCCCGAAAGGGTCACCCATCACAAGCCCCCTTTCAGGATGGAAAGGCTTTATTGTGGATTCCTAGAAACTCAAATCTGCTTATATGTGTTCAATTTACTAAATACTCATTCAGAGACTGTGCATAAAGCAGACCAAGCAGGATGCTGCTGGAGATTCAGGATGAAAGTTCTGGTGCTGCCCTCCAGTGACTCATAGTCTAGAGCTGTTCTCAGTTTGGGGATGGAGAGGCAGAAAGGGAGCATGGACCCTTTTGTGAATCAGACAACATTTATAGGTCATAGAAAATTGTTCCAGATCCCCATACACCCACACAATTCAGCAAATAATTTCTTAGGGCTTATAGAGCTCCTGGATGTTGGAAGAGTAGCTCATGTGTGTGTTCTGGAACATCTGGCCACAAAACTCATGGTGGGGGAGCTTTCTGTCATAGTTAGTCCTACCCAAATACAAAGAGACCAAATCAGTCAAATAGTTTAAGAAGAGAGTAATATCCTGCCCTTGGAGCTCAAGGTTTTCTTGACTAATAGCTGCTATTAGTCAAGGGGGGTAGATAGGGTGGCTGGGTTATGGACTTCGGGGCAGGTATGTGCTATGGTGAATGCTATGAATTGTGTAAGCCTGTTGATTCACAGACCTGTACCCCTAAAGCTATTAATACATTATATGTTAATTTAAAAAAATAGCTGCTAGACAAAACGGCTTAATCTCACTCAGATTTGTGTTTTGAGTCCTTCTTTTCTGGCAGGGACTGACTGTATCCTCCAGAATGCACAGCCAGCAAAGGAACTATTCAGAAGAGCCAAGGCCCTCCTTGCTGGACTTGCCCACAATACTTCCTGCCCCAGTCCTCCATTTTCCCTTTAAAGCCCCTACGCAAGACCTCCAGGGCCTCATTCTAAAATCTGACCTGCTCAGAGAGGAGGGCTCCTCTTAAAGAGATTGGGGGATTCCACCCTTCCAGGGACATCTCTAGCCAGTGCTATGGCAACAAGGAGTTTGTGGCATTTGTGAGTTGGCTGGTGGTTGAGGATTTTCCTGTCTTTCCTAACTCTGTAAAAGCAACCAGATTTTTCATTTGAAGTTATTAGGATGTCGAGGTGTCACTGAATTGCTAGGGATGATATGTGGGATTGGAGTCTCATCTTGACCACAGCCAGCGTCTCTGTATCACGTAAGAACACAGACACCCTGGCTTCTTCCCCATGTTAATTTGTGAATGTGAATGTGGGATTTTGTTATGTTCCCCACACCCTCTATTAGGAAAGGGGTCAGTTCCCATTTGGCTTCTCTTTCTGATCCTCAAGCCCAGAGCCATGGGATTTGTTGGAACTCTGAGGTTGCATGCATTTTCTTGTGTCTGTGATTCCTCGTCTCTGGATGTCAGTGCTTCAAGCCACACACAAAGGAAGCTCAGATATGGCCTCATTTGGAACACTACTACTTCGACTCCTAGTAATCATATATAGTGCTTTTGGTTTTAAAAGGGCTTTCACCTTTATTGTTATTTTAACAATTGTTATTCCTCTCCAGATAGAGTATCATTTGGGATTGCACAGGAATCAAGGGCATCTTCAAAGAGTTTGACTGAAAATTCTTTAAAGAGGGAACAACTTACAGAGATATACCTACGTTCAATCAGGAAAACAGAAATTATGCTGTTTTAATAACAAAGAATTACTTTAAAAGAGTTGGAGATCTTTACATAGCGTATTGAAAGCTGTCAAATTCATAAGGACAGAAAATAGAATGGCGGCTGCAAGAAGCTGGGGGAGGGGAGTTGTTTCAGAGTTTCAGCTGAGCAAGATGGATGAGAAAGTTCTGGAGCTCTGTTTCATGGCAATGTAAGCACACTCAACACTCCTGAACTGTACACTTAAAAATAAATGGTTAGGATGGTAAATTTTATCTGATATGTTTTCTGACAACAGAAAGAAAAAAGAAAAAAGAAAAAAAAAGCATTGAAGAGCTGAAGATGTGAAAATGGCTCCCTGAGGTAACACAGAGAAGTTAACTGCAGAGAAGCCTCAAGGGGCATGTGGGTGGCTCGGTCAGTGGAGCATAAGACTCCATCTCAGGATCCTAAGTGTGAGCCCTACACTAGGTGTAGAGATTAGTTAATGAATATGTAGACAGACAGACAAATTACTGTGAAAAGAGGGTGGCATTACTCTGGCCAGGGAAGCAAGGGATGAGCTTGGGAGTGTTATAACCCAGAAGTTCAGAGGCGCTGCCATGCTGATTACGGGTTACCCAGCTGTGCTAATGGCTCAGGAAATCCTGGCTGTTGTGAGGGAACTAGAACAGGAAAAACAAGCAAAGGGAGGACCAGGTCCCTCCTCCTCCTCAGCCTTGCAGGCTCCCTGTGGCACCCAGTATTGGCAGAATTGACAGGAAATTGTTGGCACAGAGGGGTGTCATTTGTTAAGTCCCAACCCAGCACCAAAAAGGCACAAACGGGTTAGGAGCTTTGATGGATTCCAAAGTCCTAGAGGAGAACGTAGGCAAGTAACCATGTTCACATCGTCCTCAGCAACTTCTTTCAAGACACATCTCCAAAGGCAAGAGAAACAAAAGCAAAAATGAACTTTTGGGATTTCATCAAGATAAAAAGCTTCTGCAGAGAAAAGGAAACAGTAAACAAAACAAAGTAGCAACCCACGGAATGGGAGAAGATATATGCAAAAAACACTACAGATAAAGGGCTGATAGCCAAGATCCATAAAGAACTTCTCAAATCAACACCCAAAAAACAAATATTTGAGTCCAAAAATGGGCAGAGGACATGAACAGACACTTCTCCAAAGAAGACATACAAATGGCTAACAGACACATGAAAAAATGTTCATCATCATTAGCCATCAGGGAAATTAAAAGCAAAACCACTTTGAGATACCACCTTACACCAGTTAGAATGGCAAAAATCGACAAGGCAGGAAACAACAAATGTTGGAGAGGATATGGAGAAAACGGAACCCTCTTACACTGTTGGTGGGAATGCAAGTTGGTGCAGCCACTTTGGAAAAGTGTGGAGGTTCCTCAAAAAGTTAAAAACAGAGCTCCCTATGACCTGGCAATTGCACTAGTGGGTATTTGCCCCAAAGATACAGATGTAGTGAAAAGAAGGGCACATGCACCCCAATGTTCATAGCAGCAATGGCCACAACAGCCAAACTGTGGAAAGAGCCAAGATGCCCTTCAATAGATGAATGGATAAAGAAGATGTCCATATACACAATGGGATATTACTCAGCCATCAGAAAGGATGAATACCCAATTTTTGCATCAACATGGATGGAACTGGAGGAGATTATGCTGAGCAAAATAAGTCAAGCAGAGAGAGTCAATTACATATGGTTTCACTTATTTGTGGAACATAAGGAATAGCATGGAGGACATTAGGAGATGGAAGGGAAAAATAAAGGCGGGGCGGGGGGGGGTATCAGTGGGAGATGAACCGTAACTCCATGGTTCCATAGAAACAAACTGATGGTTTTAGAGGGAAGAGGGGTAGGGGGATGGGTGAGCCTGGTGATGGATATTAAGGAAGGCACATTTGCATGGAGGACTGGGTATTACAAGCAAACAATGAATCATGGAACACTACATCAAAAACTAATGATGTATTGTATGGTGACTAACATAACAGAAAAAAAGTGTTAGGAGCTGAGCAATATTAGCTTAATGTGCACAAAAGGTGTGGGGCGAGGTTAAGGGAATGATAAAACCGCCACCAACTGGAAACAGCAGGAGGCAGTTACCACCTCAAGCCTAAGGGGTAAGAAGAAGGAATGACCTCATAGAGACCTCCTGAGGGTCAAGGCTGTGGGAAAGGGGAGACCAGTGGGAGTGGTGATCCCCTGCCTAAACTAGAGCCAAGCAAAGAGGGAGCAGGCCGGAGTCAGGGGATAACCCCTCAACTCTCTCCTCCCACCTGCTAATCTCCTGAAAACCAGCCTCAGCTAAGCCAAACCAAACTGGAAGCCAGATATCTGTATGTTTAGTATGCATTTTATGAAAATAAAACCTACCATATTCACATACCTGCATCTTTGTTTCCCCACCTAAGGATAACAATAACAAAACAGAAATCCCTCCAAGTGAGTACCCATTCTTTCTTAGCAATAACTTGGCATGAAAATTTGCTTTTAAGGATAAAAAATTAGGAAAAAAATAAGTGAAAAATTGGAATATTTTTGAAATCTGCCAAATGCCTCATATACGCCACTAAAATACTTGTTGATTTTCACGGCCCCTTACTGTAAAGAGTGGACCAAATGTTTATCACCTGCTTCTCTTGCCCATGGTGGAGTTGCCTTTAGGTTCCTCCTCTAAAATGGGAACAATAATAATACATCTCAAAGGACTGTTTTGATGCTGAAATGACAAAAAAAATAGGTGAAAGTGCTATAAAAAGATGAGGTTTTATTTCCCCTTCAGTACCCCCTGGACCTCGGATTGCCACCATCACCATCACCACCGTCACCACCATGGCCAGCACCTTCGTCACCGCTACCATCATCCTCAGTGTCTCCACGGCTGCCAATAGCATCCCCATTGCCATTATCACCCCTAAAACCATCTTGGCTCCAGTTCCTCAATTTCCTTGCATTTCATTGCCTTTGGGACCTTCAAAATTTTATTGAGCAACAAAACACAAAACCCTCTTGCAGGGAAATAAGATGTGGGATTTGGAGTCAGAAGAGCTGCCCTGAGGCCTACTCCGGCCAGTGGCCATTTGTAGGTGCCTTCTGAGTTTCCCAGTTTTCTCACCTATTAAGCAGGAATACCCACCTACCTCTGATTGTTCTCCTTTTACCCTTCCAAATCCATTTGTAGCCCGTTGTTATTCTAGTCTGTGTTCACGGAGGACAACCTTTACAAACTAAATCATCTGAGCTCTTTTGTATGTGCACATGGTTGTACGACTATTGATAGAAGGCTAGAAAATATACATACTAAGCTTCAGTTACATGGTTTAAGGGGCAGGAGGGTGAGCATCTGCCTTCAGCTCAGGTCATGACCCAGGGTACTGGGATCGAGTCCTGCTCAGTGGGGAGCCTGCTTCTCCCTCTACCCCTGCCCTCTCCCAGCTCATGCTCTCAAGGTACACACACACTCTCTCTCAAATAAATTTTAAAAATAAATAAATAAATAGGGTGCCTGGGTGGCTCAGTGGGTTAGAGCCTCTGCCTTCAGCTCAGGTCATGATCCCAGGGTCCTGGGATTGAGTCCCACATAGGGCTCTCTGTTCAGCAGGGAGCCTGCTTCCCTCTCTCGCTCTCTGCCCGCCTCTCTGCCTACTTGTGATCTCTCTCTGTCAAATAAATAAATAAAATCTTAAATGAATAAATAATAAAAACATTATGCTGAGTGAAAGAAATGAGACACAAAAATCATACCTATGTATGATATCATCTGTGTGAAATTCTAGAAAATGCAAAATATGTAGTGGTGGAAAGGAGATCAGTGGTTACCTGCGGCCAAAAGTGGAGGGAAAGGCTGACTGTGGCAGGGAATGAGGGAACATTTTGGGGTGAAAGAGATATTTGGTGTCCTGATTGTGGTAGTGGTTACAGGGTACATACATTTGTCAAAGTTCAACTACCTGCATTTAAATTGGTATAATTCATATGTAAATTATACTTCAATAAATTTTCAAAATACCCACGGCATAATACAAATGGGAGCTATCTATCAGAGGATCCCAGCTGTGACATTACTATAAATCCATATAACTTGAATGTACACAGAGGACCAGAGTTGACGCAGGCCAATGCGTGCATCAGTCTGGTTTGCAGATGCTGGCAATGACAACACCAAACTCGTTGATGATGCGGCCTTTTACAGAAATCCATGACTACTGAAAGTGAAAGGAACAAGAAAAAACTCTACAGGGACCTGGTGGGTGCCACATTTTTAAAAGAGTTTTATGCAATGGGCTGTTGAGTTATAAGACAACTTAGTAGGAGAAGGAGAGTGGTCTCAGGGCCACTGCGGCCGAAGAAGTCTGCTAACCCTTCCAGATTTCACTTCTTGACTTTATAAACTAAAAATAATACTAGCCTTCAAATGCCAAGATTTCACGGCCCCTATTGCCACTGAGAAATCATTCCCAAGACATGAGAGGAAACATTGATGGGCTCAGACACAAAATAGATTTGGCTCCACAGCCAGCCTTGTGCTAATGGTTCAGGAAGTTTAAAGCAACATGATTAGATCCTTGAGTTCATGGAACTAAGCAAAGCCCCTCTTCTTTATGCCCGTCCAGTAGCTCTCATCTGGCCCATTTTCTAGAAACTTCTGTGTAACTTTGAAAAAGTTGAGATACCTGAGCCCATCCCTTGAAAGGTAGGACTCGGGGGGCCTGGGGCATGGCCCAGAGAACTGGGTAAGTTCAAAGGGGGACCCTGACAGTCAGCTAATGTTGAGCATGCCTCCACTGGGCACCTGCCCTGCTCTCCTCAAGCAGCCCAGGCAGCCCAAAACTGTCCTCTCAGAAGGATATTCCACCCCCAGGCCCCAAAGAAACACAAAGCAGCTTCCATACACAGCTGAGACCAGACACACCTAAACTGGGTAAAGGAGACAGAGGTATTAGACGTGTAGACACCCTTCCATGTTTTCATTCAAAGGGCTTATTCTGAATCTCCTTTCCTACTTCCTGAGTATTGGTGACTAAAGTCGGTTGGCAAATAGGACCCGAGAGGCACTGTTTGCACCTTCTGCAATAAAGGTACAAGGAAATGAGATGGCTTCCTGACCTGCCTCTGACACCCTCACATACACCCAGCCTTGAGATCCAGACTTCTCAAGAGCAAGAATCAGCTCTTCCTTCATGTCCTCGAACAGCATGCACTGGCTGCCTGCTACGTGCAAGCTCGATTCTAGGCACTGGGGACACAAGACGGAGTTACGGACAAGCCTCTTGCTGTTCTTGGCTATAGTCCAAATCAAAGAGACAAGTACAAAACAAAACAAAAAAGATAGAATCCGATTTTGATCCCTGTAATGCAAGAAAGTAAAAATATGCAGTGATAAAGAGTAAAGGACAAGAGGCAAGCCATGGGGGTGGGCAGTGAGATGGGGAGGTAGTCAGGGAAGGTCTCCCTGAGGCAGTGACGTCTGAGCTCAGACTCAAGAAGAAACCAGCATGCAGAGAGCCCAGAAGGGAGCATGAGGGTATGATGGCTGAGGTCTGGCAGGAAGCAGGTGACACCCAAAAGGGAACTCTGGACAAAAGTACAGAAAGAGTTTAATGAAACTAGAGAGAGAGTGGGATCTCCCGAAGGTGGGGGGAGCTAAGGCACTCCTGGGACACAGCCAATTACCTGTGACCTAGCCAGAAAGCAGCAGGGAGAATAAATATCCTGAATTAAGTATCTTTTCCCTCCCTCTGTCTGACCCCTTGCTAGTGCTTTCTGTTGGCTAATTCCAATAGGAAGCCAGAACACTAGTATGTCCATGGATGCAATTCATATGGTCAGCCTACAGGGTTACAGAACAAAGTGAGAAAGGATGGACGCTGGGAAAGAAAGGGTAAAGGGAAGCCATCAGCATAAACAGCAAGTATGAAGGCTTGAGATGGGAAAGAGCAGAGCTTGTTCATGGAACAGACGGGCCACTGAGATCAGAGGACAGGGTTTAGGAGGAGGACAGAGAGGAGACAGGCCCTGACCATATAGGGCCCTGTATGCTGATGTGAGGTGTTGGTACTTTATTCTGTGCCCAATGGGAAGACTTTGGACCATGTAGAAAGGTGTTACGATCCTGCTCGGCTTCCTGTGTGGAGTAGGCACTTGTAGGAGCAGTGAGGATGGATGCAGAAGCAACCGGCGTAGCAGGCTTGCAATGAACTCAGCCCAGAACTCCAATGTGGGGAGAAATCAGACTTCAGCTTGGTCCAGAGCCCATCTATTCTTGCTCACTAGTTCCTATCAACTCTAGGAAAATGAAAGGAGCAGGGAGACAACCCTTAGATCAATACAGTGATTAAAGCAGTCTTTTAAGGTAAAACTCAGCCTCTTTGGTTAGATGAAATTAATCTCTAGATTTTGGCACTGCCCCAGGCTCCAGGATGGTGTACAGAGGGAGAGAAAGATGCATGACCTTATGGATTTGGGGGAAAAGAGTCCTCAAAACCATGCAGAGTCCTCTGGCTCCCCAGCAATGTCCCTTGTCCCTCATGTCATTAGCCTAAATGGTGTCATTAGGGGCTGCAGCTGAGGCTGAGCTGGTCTATATCTTGACCCGTACCAAGCTCTCAGCCTGGTGGGACTGGCAGTCACCTCCACCCTCACTGGCATGACAGGCCCCTCTGAATGTCTCGCAGTCCCAATCTCAATAGGCCCATGTCAGCCCTGGTGGCTTGCAATTCCATGTTCATGTCTTGGAATAACAGAGGAAGGCTTGGGGATACAAATGAGATCCTCACTCTCTCTGACCACATCTCTGAATTTACTTACATTGTGGTCACCCTCCAGGTTGACCAGAAAGATCCCTCACAGGGCCCCCGGGTGACTTTTTACCAGTGTCCCATACTAGAGGCCAAGGAGGAGGCCCTCAGCCCTACCTCCAGGTATCTAATTCACTTCTTTCTCCCTGGGCTTCCCTAACCGACCATTATCACCTTCTTTCCCTCTTGCCTTCCTCCTCCAAAAATCTGTGTAAGAGGGTGTGTAGACCTCCTTACCATAGCCCCATCATCTGCACAGCCTTTTCACTCACTCAGCATGAGGGGTGAATAGTACAGACATTCTCTGTGTTGTTGGAGACATTTATAATCAAGTCTTTTAGTCCTGATCTCTGCTATGTAAATGGGCACCAAAAACATTTATAAAATCCTTTCTCTCCCTATAAAGACTAGCTTTCAAGTCTACTATCTTTCTGGACAACCCTATTTTTTAATGTCAGAAGCCAAATCTTAGCTTTTTCAGTTTGTAATTTTTTTAAGAGATTTTATTTATTTGTTTGAGAGAGACAGAGAGAGAGAGAGAGAGAGAGCACATGAGCATAAGCACGGGAGGGTGAGGGGAGGGCAAGGGAGAAGCCAACTCCCCACTGGACAGGGAGCCCGACATGACATGGTGCTCTATTCCAGGACCCTGAGATCATGATCTGAGCCAAAGGCAGATGCTTAACCAACTGACATACCCAGGTGCCCCTCGGTTTGTATTCTTTTATCCCTTCTCTGAGCAGGTATATTTGGGAAAAAGAGAAAAGCACATTAAATTCTTCAAGTCATTGCCATCATTATACCAGTTAGGAATCTATCTTAATGGTCTGGATGAGAGAGAAATGTAGCACGCTGACGTGAAGTAGAGAGCAGGAGAGAGAGAGCAAAGCAGGCATATGGAGGAAATATTTTGGAATTAAAATAGAATTGGCTGAAGGATAAGATTGTAGGGGGTGAAGAAAATGGGGAACCAAGAATGACTCCTTAAGTGAGTAATAGACAGATGGTCCATTTGGGAATACTAGAGAACAAACAGCTTTGAGGCAGGAAAAGTCAAGGATTCTGTTTTGCACCCAGTAAATTTGAAATTTCAATTAAACGTCTAAGTGATCATGTCAAACAGGCCACTTAGAAGGGGGCCCAGAGATGATGATAAAAACTTTAGAATCCTAAGCATACAGATGGTGCCTAAAATATTATGAAGAAAGGCTAGGTCCATGCACGGATGGTACCAGGGGTGGAAGCTTCTAGAGGCCAAGTCACGTTAGGACAAGGGGGACAAGAAGAATCCCAACCCAGTCCAAACCTACTTCAAGGTAAGCTCTCAGGATTCACTGTAACATTTAAGGTCCAGACTCAGGCACCACAAACCCATCTACGTTTTAGCTATAACCACAGAGGAGAGAGAAAATGTGTATGTGGGAACTAGGTAATTGTTTTTGTACAGACTTTTATCTGAGAGAAAGTAACAAACACTTGGGATCCTTCATCATGGAGATCATGGAGAAACAAAGCACTCCTGAATAACGGATCTTTCTATCCACAAAACATCTGGTGATGGACCAGTTTTTCAGCCCAGAAGCCAACCAGAGGGTGGGCTCTCTGACTACCCAAAACCATACACTCTAACACTTCTGTTGTTGGGTAGGAATAGGGGGAAAAAAGAATGCATCGGCCCTCTGAATGGGGGGAGGGGTAGAGTGCAGTGATGGGGGTGGAGGACCAATACCATATCCCAAAAAATATCCCCAATTGCTGAAACAAATTTCCATCTGGGTTCCTTGAGAATCACTCTTCTGAACCAACATAGTGGAATGGAAGCAAGGCTGGCAACTAGAAGACAGACACACTTAATAAGGGTTTAGGGAAACCTATGTGGATGTCATATAAAAGCAGCAGGAAAATAGAAAATGATAAAGAAGACATGATTCTTTAGAACCAACATGTTGGGGCACCTGGGTGGCTCAGTTGGTTAAGCGACTGCCTTTGGCTCACGTCATGATCCTGGAGTCCTGGGATTGAGTCTCGAATCAGGCTCCCTGCTCAGTGGGGAGTCTGCTTCTCCCCCTGACTTTAACCCAACTCATGCTGTCTCTCTGATTCTCTCTTTCAAACAAATAAATAAATAAAATCTTTCAACAAAATAAAATAAAATAAAATAAAACCAACATGTTTATGTAGGTAGGATAAAAGAGAAAAAAGGAAGACAAGAGGGAGAGGAGGGGTGAGAACAAGGGATGTGAAAGTTTTTTTTCAGGATCCGTTACTATTTAACTATAACCCTCTTGCTCCCTCTGGAGGGCAAGGGTGTGACTAAAATGTCTGTAAACGAAAAATCACTGTAATAGATGCCTCGGTTTCATGTGGACAGCAACTTTCTTCACTTTAAAATGTCAGGGAAAAAATAACAAAATAAAATCAGTATCAAATAAAAGGACAAAATAAGGGTAAGAAATAAAAATTTCTCTGACTTTGAAGCACTTTCTATATATTCTGAAATTTGAAGCCCAAAAATTTGAGGTGATTTGTAAGCAAAGCCAGACTACAGCACTAATCAAAAATTTAAGGCAGGCCTTATATAGGATGGGGAAAAGGTACAATACTGCATTAGCCTACATTAATCTATTTCCCATACAGCTCATTGTTTCTTTTGTAAACAGGAAGATTCTTTAGGATGGGTTTTTTTTTTTTTAAAGGTTTTATTTTTAAGTAATCTCTTTACCCAATATGGGGCTTAAACTCACAACCCCGAGATTAAGAGTCACATGCTCCACTGACTGAGCCAGCCAGGCACCCCTAGGAGAGTGTTTCTCCTCACATCAATGTAAAGTCATCTTGGAAGGACAACATCTGGACTTTGTTTTAGATTTTTTGTATTTTAACAAGGATGTCATTGTTGCCAGGTAACTCTGTACTTAAGACGTAGGTATAACGTGAAAGTTAAATTATCTCATATTTCTAATGACTAGTCTGGTAGTAACCACAGTATTACAATTTGTCTCCCAAGACCTAGCAGCTGAATTAAGAAAACAAGTAAAGGAGCCAAAGACAATGAACCTTCATAAAACTAGTGCTCATGAGACCATTCTTCAAGGTCTCAATACAGTAGTTCCAAGCTAGCAGCCCTGCAACTCATTTTAGGAAGCCTCATTTTAGCCTAACAACAGAAACGGACTCAGATAACATTTGGGCAGAAGGAGCAATGCAATGCCTCAGAGCTGTGGGTTCAATTTGGGAAACAGTATTTAATAAATACATAGCCAGAAGGTAAATTTCTCTGGCTTAATTAACTATTCTCTCAGAAGAACAAATATCAATCTGGAGCATTATGTGTGGCCACAGGCAATGAACAGATAACATAACACCAACCACACCATGACTAAGTACAAAAAGAGCGAAAATGAATTTTAAAAGGTGATTTGATATAATTTAGTATACGCTAAAAGTGACATCTCAAATCACTTTCGAGTGGTGTCAGGACAAGGGGGGAGCCATTTGGAACAAAAGGTAAAATCAGATCTGTATTGCACTCCATACAAAAGAATGGACTCTATATGTATCAGATATCTGACAAAATTATCCAGGTACTAGAATAAAATACAAGTAAATTCCTCTTCAATTTGGGTGTAGAGACAAAGACTTAAAATAAAGAGGCGATTAAAGAAAAGACCAATAATCTGACCACATAAAAATAAGTACAATATAGAACAATAAAAAACCCCAACCACAATAAACAAAGATAAAAGACAATTGACAGAGTGGAAGAAAGTATTTGCAAGGCGTATCTATAATAGATAAAGTGCTCTTGAAAATCAAGAAAGGGTGGCTCAGTGGGTTAAAGCCTCTGCCTTCAGTTCGGGTCATGGTCTCAGGGTCCTGGGATCAAGCCCCGCATCGGGCTCTCTGCTTGGCAGGGAGCCTGCTTCCTCCCTCTCTCTCTGCCTGCTTCTCTGCCTACTTGTGATCTCTGTCTGTCAAATAAATAAATAAAATCTTTTTAAAAAAAAAAGAAAGAAAGAAAATCAAGAAAGGACCAAAAACTCCAGTAGAAAAAAAAAAAGGGGGGAAAAAATAGAGACAATTCACCCCTGAAATATAAAAAAGTCCTTAAAAACGTGAAAAAAAAGTTAGAGAAATATAAATTAAAGAAAAAAAAAAACAACACTGATATACCATTTTTACCTATCAGACTGGCAAGAATTAGAAAGTATGATAATACATTCTGTTGGCAAAACTGTGGGGAACTATTCTTGTAAATTGCCAGTGGAAATGGAAGATTGATACTATCCTTCTGGGAATGAAATTTGACAACACTTAACAAAAGCTATAGATGCACTTAACTTCTGCTCCCACAATCCCACTTTTAGGAGTCTACTCTGAAGATAAACCTCCAGCAATACAACATGAGTAAGCACAAGGTGATTCACTGCAGCACTGCTTGTAACTACAAAATATTAGAAGCAACCCAGATGCTCAATGCCACCAGTAGGGGAATTGCCAAATACACTGAGACACCACACAGTGAAATAGTATGCAGCTATAAAAAAAAAGAATGAAGATCTCTGTGAATTTATATGGAGTGACTTCCAGAACATATTAAATTTAAAAAGCAAAATGAAGAGTATCTATAGTATGCTACCTTTTGTATAAGACAGAAGGGATACAACAATATATGTGTGTCTATGTGTACTCATTCATTTGTTCAAAAGAAATGCCAAAAGGTTAAACCATAAATTAATGAGCTTTGTCTATAGAAAATGAGTGAGGGGGGTGGGTGTCTGGATGATCTTTAGCATCTTCCTTCAGCTCTGGTCATGATCTCAGGGTCCTGGGTTCCAGCCCCGCCTCAGGCTCCCTGCTCAGCAGAGAGTCTGCTTCTCCCTCTGCCTCTGCTACTGCCCCTGCTTGTGCTCTCTGTCACCTAAATAAAATCTTTTAAAAAATTAGCATTCCAATTAATAAATGTGGAAGGAATGAAGGAAACAGAAAGTCACCATTAGGCAAATACCATATGTACTAACTATTGCACAGATGACCCATTAATGGACAATAAAATCAGGAAGCAAAAGTATTATGAGAAAAAGGATATTTGCATGGTCTCAAAGTATCTCCCTACAAAATACCAATGACAAAGACAAAAACAGTTACCTTACAGGGCAGAAACCTGCCACACAACACCTTAAGTAATCAAAGTGAACGTCACCAGGAATTAGGCACAGCAAGATCCTGTGCCCCTGAGAGGACACACTGACGAGGGTTCAACATAACTTCTGTGATGTTCTTGCAGAAAAATACATCAACTCACATCTAATCCTCAGAAAGCATTAGAAAAACCCAAATTGGGGGATGTTCTAGAAATTAACTGATCAGTATTCTCCAGAAGTGTCAAGGTCAAGAAAGACAAAGGAGACAGAGACATGACAAATACACGCAGTGTGTGTGTGATCCTGGGTTAGATCTGGGACCAGAGGATTACTTCAACATGAGTGGGAAAATTGTTGAAATTCGAATAAGGTTTACAGATTAGTTAAAAGTTGGGTGTCGTTGGGGCGCCTGGGTGGCTCAGTGGGTTAAGCCTCTGCCTTCGGCTCAGGTCATGATCCCAGGTCCTGGGTTCGAGCCCCGCATAGGGCTTTCTGCTCAGCACGGAGCCTGCTTCCTCCTCTCTCTCTGCCTGCCTCTCTGCCTACTTGTGATTTCTCTCTGTCAAATAAATAAATAAAATCTTTAAAAAAAAAAAAAAAAGTTGGGTGTTGAGGGGCGCCTGGGTGGCTCAGTGGGTTGAGCCTCTGCCTTCAGCTCGGGTCATGATCTCAGAGTCCCGGGATTGAGCCCCGGGATTGAGCCCCGCTTGGGCTCTCTGCTCAGCAGGGAGCCTGCTTTGCCCCCTCTCTCTCTGTCTGCCTCTCTGCCTACTTGTGATCTCTGTGTGTCAAATAAATAAGTAAAATCTTTAAAAAAAAAAAAAAAGTTGGGTGTCGATATTAATTTCCCTCTTAACTCTGTTGACTACCAACATGACAGATTGTGAGTAAAGGTTATATGGAAAGTCTGTATTAGTTTTGCCAAACTTTTCTGTATGTGTACACTTACTTCAAAATAAAAATTTTAAAGGATTTTTTTAAAAAAGTGGTTCTGTTAAGTGAACACATGTTCCACATGGCACATTTCTTTTTTAAGATTTTATTTATTTATTAGCAAGAGAGAAAATGAGAGGGGAGAGGTCAGAGGGAGAAGCAGACTCCCCACTGAGCAGGGAGCCGATGCGGGTATCCCGGGACTCCAGGATCATGACCTGAGCCGAAGGCAGCTACTTAACCAACTGAGCCACCCAGGCACCCCTACAAGGCACATTTCTGAAGGGTATTACATGTGCAAAACCTTATTATGACTGCTGGAGGTAAGCTCTGAAGATATTGATGTGTAAATTCTGCAGGACAATGTTGGACCCCAGAAAAAAACATCAACAGGACAATATCTTGTTTAAAACACTGTAAAATGAAGTATACCCTCTTTGCTAAGTGCATAAAATAGTCTTAAAGATGTTCACGAATGAGAATTTTACCCATTACATGATCTGTTTCAGATGGAGGCAGACTGTGAGGTGATCCCTGAGGAGTAATAACTCTTTGAGAGAGTAACTGAAAAAGCAAAGAGGGTCTCCCATATCCATGGACAGACAACACAGGACTCATATCAAGCTGGGTTTTCTTTTAGCCAACATGGAAAAAAGGACTGTCATAAGACTGCGATTAGCACTGCTCAAGGACGTATGTATATGACCTCTCAAAGAAGTCTACCACTAGCCAGCAAAAGATGAAAAATGAAAGCATTCTTACCTGGAAAAGAGAAAGGTATATTGCAAGGTTGTTGGTAGGAAATGTTAAGTCCTACATTTTCTTAAGGGAGAAATTTTTTGTGTGTGGAATACCAGATAGGAAATAATTGATTTATACAAAGAACAAAAAAGCAGAAAAGCCTAAAAGAAATACAATTTAGCAAAATTTCCATTTGTTAATAAAAATGAACTTGGCCCTACTGATGCCTGAGATATTTTTTAACAAACCAGCTGCCTAATAATTTGTGCCAATCATATCATTTTATATTTGGCAAACAAAGATTTTGTTGCTCTTTTCCCCATATTTCCTTTCTTTTGGTAATGTTTTCTTTGAAAGATCTAGTAGCTACTTCCCTTAAAAAGAAAAAACAGAACTGTGAACTAAAACTATGGTTAACCAGTGCCCAAGTTCCTTGCCAGTCTGAAACGTCAGCTGGAAAAACAGCCACTTAGCATGGCACATTTTAAGCCCAGTCTTCAAGAAATCCATCAAGTTTTTATTTATTTATTTTTTGAAGATTTTATTCATTTGACAGAGAAAGAGTAAGAACAAGCAGGGGGAGAGGCAGGCAGAGAGAGAAGCAGGCTCTCCACTGAGCAAGGAGCCCAATGTAAGACTCGATCCTACGACCCTGAGATCATGACCTGAGCCGAAGGCAGACGCTTAACCAACTGAGCCACCCAGGCATCCCTCCAACAATTTTTTAAAGACCTGCAGGAGAGCCACTTCTCTGAGGATGAACAGCCCTCCCAGATGTGGTAAACACACACAAAAGGATGTCAGTATAAATAAAAAAGATCTGTTAACATGAAAAATAAAGTCTGACTGAGAGACTTTACTATTATCACCTCCACACTTAACACACCTGATAAGGATGACTTTTAAGGGTTGCTGTTGTTTTTTTTTAAGATTTTATTTTTATTTGACAGAGAGACTGTGAGAGAGACAGAGAGAGGAACACAAAGGCAGGGGAAGTAGGAGAGGAAGAAGCAGACTTCCTGCCAAGCAGGGAGCCAGATGCAGGGCTCGATCCCAGGACCCCAGGATCACTACCCCAGCTGAAGGCAGACACTCAATGACTGAGCTACCCAGGCACCCCCGACTTTTAAGTTTTTAAAATCCCAACCCCATAAGACAATTTTTCTTCAGTATGTAAAATTATGTTGCTTTCATTTATGTTTTTCAGTTTCTCAAACTATGGGATCCAAGCTTTTGGGAACTCTAACTACCATATATATACAGTTACACAGTTTGTGCACTGCATAAATGTACCTTATGCCAAAAGGAATGTGAGAGCTAGGGAGGGTTGGGGCCTAGGAAAACTCAAGAACATAATTATATCTGTAAAACTATACATAATTTCAGGGGCTCCCAAACCCTATGAAGCCCAGATCACAAGTTCAGGCCCTTCTGTTCTATTGTTTCTACCCAAATAAATGAGGTTTGCATTTTACCATATTGAGAATTTGTTGCTGGGTCAATCCTACCCCAGACATAAAACTAATTACAAATATACCCTTTCCAAGGTATAAGGAAATTTATCTTTACCAAGTTAATTAACTATTTTGTCTTTTGTTACGAAACAGTTTTTTTTATATGAATAAGATCTTAAGATAGTAACTCTCAAGTATTTTCATTTCTCTTCTGTCCCATTAAAAGGTCACTCTCTGCCCTTTATAAATTTAATAAAGAGCTAACATTATGGAAAGCACATCTAGGAGTAAAAGTCTCAACATTTATAACTTCGATATCTCCTTTATATCATTTTAAAGTTTCATTAAAAATGAGCAGAATTCAGGGTGCCTGGGTGGCTCAGTCTTTAAGCGGCCACCTTCTGCTCAGATCATGATCCCAGAGTCCTGGGATGGAGCCCCACATTGGGCTCCCTGCTCTGTGGGAAGCCTGCTTCTCCCTCTCCCACTCATGCTTGTGTTCCCTGTCTCGCTGTGTCTCTGTCAAATAAATAAATAAAATCTTTTTAAAAAATGAGTATTTATCGGGGGCGCCTGGGTGGCTCAGTGGGTTAAGCCGCTGCCTTCGGCTCAGGTCATGATCCCAGGTCCTGGGTTCGAGCCCCGCATCGGGCTCTCTGCTCAGCGGGGAGCCTGCTTCCTCCTCTCTCTCTGCCTGCCTCTCTGCTTACTTGTGATTTCTCTCTGTCAAATAAATAAATAAAATGTTAAAAAAAAAATGAGTATTTATCAATTGAATCTATCAGTAATAATAGCTTAATTGAACGAAATGACACAAGAACACACCTTTAGATACACACATTCATCTGCAAACCCAACTGATCTAATGAAAATATCTGACAATAAAAGGAAAAAAAGCATCACACTTAATTTTCAGGATGCAGCTATAAACTTAAATTCAATTCTGTCTGTGACATCACCACCCCATGTTTCAGTATATAAAAGTCCCCAATGTAATAGCTAAAAGACCTCCCACAACAAAAGTTTTTGTTAATCTCTACATTTTCTCAAAACACTATTAAAGTAATGGTAAAGAGATTTTTTTTTTAAGTGTAAACCCACAATACCAGAAAGAATAGGAGAGTAGTTCTGTTTCAGGCAAAATGATTTAGTGGAATGGATAACTTAAGAAAAACTCCTGGGACGGACATCTAAAATTTCTGGGTAAAAAAAAAATTTTAATCTAATTATATTCATGGCTGGGCATTATGAAGAAACACTCCATAGGCCAAAAATGAAGCAGGAACTAATCAAGTGAGACAGCTAAGTGTAAGAGCTAATAGTTACCACTGATGGTTCTGCTGATCAATGTTAGTGGATCCCAACTTTTTGGTCTTTATACAAACAAGGGCACTAGAGAAAAAATCTAGGACTTAGGTAGGATGACAGGTCAGATGAGATGAGACCCACCAACAACTCCCTCAGAAATAAGATAAACACAGAAGGAGATAGGAAGGAAATGTACCTATTTTACCTTAGCTCTGGAAGCAGGGAAGATTCCTCTGGGAGTTTCTCCACAAACTGGCCCTGCACACACAAACAAAACCTATAGTACCTTTGGGGGTGAAAAAAACTCCAAGGTGAGAATTTAATTTAAAACGCTCCTTTGGGGCACCTGGGTGGTTCAGTGGGTTAAGCAAGCTTCTGCCTTCGTCTCAGGTCCTGATCTCAGAGTCCTGGGATCCAGGCCCGCATCGGTCTCTCTGCTCAGCAGGGAGCCTGCTTCCCTCCCTCTCTCTCTCTGCCTGCCTCTCTGCCTACTTGTGATCTCTGTGTCAAATAAATAAAATCTTTAAAAATAAATAAATAAAAAAAATAATAAAACACTCCCAAGTGACTGGCAGAAACAAATGCAAATCCTAGAGGAACTTTGTAAAGCCAGGCCTCCAAGAATTTACAGATAAAGTAAATTATGAATTAAGATAAAAAATTCCTAAGGTATAGGAGAAAAAAAATCAGCATACATGACTGACACTCAAACAGAACACAACCATATCAGACTCACAATGTCTGGAAATAATTACACTGACTATATTTAAATATAAAAAGATAGTACTTAAGAGTATGAATAGGCATATGTCATAAGTAGAGTGTCTAGAAATTTAAAACATATAATTGGTTTAGAAACTCAATAAAGAGATGAAAAGAAGACATTGTTGAAGAATTACTATTAAAGGTAATTTTGAAGAAATTATTTAGAATGAAGGAAGAGTTTAATAAGAGATGAAAAAAAGGAAATTTAATAAATACTGAGAACAGAGGGAGAATGTTTAACACATCTCTAGTAGGACTATCAGAAGGTGCTAATAAATAATATAGGGATGAGGCAATATTCAAAAACATAACAGCTGAAAATTTTCCAAAACTGATAAAAGGAACAAATCCTCAGATTCAAGAATCTTGATGAATCCTAAAATGCTTAAATAGATTCACTACTAGACGTTACAGAACAACAAAGGGTAGATCTTAATGCAGCTAGAGGAAAAGATTACATCAAAGAAATCAGTCTAATAAAATCATTTTAATAACAGCTTCTAAAATTCAGAAGACCTACTCCAGAAAGAAGTAAAAGGGACCCTCCTAAAAATGGTCTGTGATGCAGAAACCAATGGTGAGCAAAATAAGTGGAAAATGCTTAAGAAAGTCTAAACTACTACTATATAAGGCAGTGACAATGATACCAAAATTGTGGGGTTAAATACAGAGAAGTAAAATAAAAAGTAATAAAATATAATTTGGATGATGGGCAAAAATAGCAATCACATTTTGTATCTATTAAGTTAAACATGCTTTTTAGAATTTCTGGGAGCACAAAAAAAATTAGTAAGAGAGAGAATCAATTCAATGGAGAAGATGGATTTTAAAACAAAATTTTAAAAAATCTCTATTGGAAAAGAAAGGGGAAAATAGGCATATAAGAAGAACACTTACAAAGCACAAAATAAGATGGTGGAAAGAATTCCAAATTTGTTAGTAACCACAATAAACTGTAAAGAGCAAATTCTTCAGTAAAAGAAAATGTCCATATACAGTCACTTGTTTTAGAGATAAAGTAGTATAGAGATAAAGTAGTTTTAGAGATAAAGTCGTGTAGGGACACACCTACACTCATTCATTTATAGCTTACCCTAGGCGGTCTTTGTGCTCCAACAGCAAAGATGAGCTCTTCAGCAATATCTCAGTATGGGTCTTCCTATTTATTAAAAAAATTTCTAACTGTACAAGAGGAACCTGAACAAACTTTTAACGTTCTGACTCAATTTCATGGGAATCACTAAAGGCCAAGTGGTCGCTACAATCTTCCTCTTAACCTAGCAGCAAAACCTACTGACCTGGGAAGAACAGCAGCTAACCTGCAGACTTGGTTTTGGAATCTCCTTTAAATGTGATGGTGTCTCATGCTGTACCATCTTTGGTACATCTTTTGGTACTCAGCAGGTAATCCTATCTTCTATGAAATCCCATTATTTTCTCGTGCATGCATTTATACTCATTGTTGCCATACTTTCAATACTGCTGCCCTCCTATGTCCTGAAGGAAATACTCATAACTGTTTAATCTTTATGCATGAACGACCTATGCTCCAAATTGATTTATTAGAAAACACAGACTTAAACTTCTTTGTGGATGAACCTACCCAGAAAAATATTAGAAGAAAGACACTGTAACAAGTCTCACGCTTCACCTCTAGGATGTGACTCCCTTCAAGGGGCAGATTTGCCATTATACTCAAGAGAGCTTGCTGACTACTTACACATAAGAGAATCAATACATAAACTGGTAACAGGTATGAGTCTGGATCTCAGCAGAAAATCTAATTAAGATCAGTCGGCAGATTAAAGAACTTCCAATACTCTAATGTTTCCTAAAGTACTGGTTATTATAATGGTTGGAACTCATCTCAAAAGGGATAACACAACACAAAACAAAATACCCTGGCTGATCACAATGCAAGACAGGCATCTCTTGCTAACATCCTAGCATCCATGTAACCCCAAAAGACCAAAACTTTGGAGAGGTGAAGTTATATTACAAGATGCCAGCAATCGGATCCAGAGTTAGAAGACAGCTACTGGAAGAAATCTGGATGCAAACTACATACGGATGATCTCTTGACCTCTCTCAGCACGGGATGCTGTAAAAAATTTACATGAAACTACTGACCGCAGTAAGGAAAAATTGACCACTACACTGAACCAACATTGGTGTATCAGGGTTATCCAGAAAAACAGAAGCAAATAACGAACGAACTAAATAAATAAATGTATTTATTTAGAGAGAGATAAATAAGAGAGATAAATAAATAAATGTATTTATTTATTTAGAGAGAGAGAGAGAGAGAAATTGGATCACATGGTTATGAAGGCAAGAAGTCCTGTGATCTGTCATCTGCTCTGCGAGCTGGAGAAACAGGAAAGCCAGGGAATTATTCAGTCCAAGTTCAAAGATCCCCAAAACAGGAACTTTGATGTCCAAGAGGAAAAGGAGAGAAAATTCACTCTCCTTCAGCCTTTTTGTTCTGTTTGGGCCCTGAACTGACTTGATGCTGTCAACCCACATTCATAGGGCAGATCCTTACTCAGTCTAATGATTCGAATGCTGATCTGACTTCAGAAACAAACCAGAAATACTGGTAACTTTCTGGGTAACTAAACTCAATCCTTTCAATAGGCAACTTTTTAGATGGCAAACGACACACGGACAGCCAGAAATCTAAAATCCTCTATGAGGGGCGCCTAGGTGGCTCAGTGGGTTCAAGCCTCTGCCTTCGGCTCAGGTCATGATCCCAGGGTCCTGAGATTGAGCCCCGCATCTGCTTCCTGCCCCCACCTCCACCCTGCCTGCCTCTCTGCCTACTTGTGATCTCTGTCAAATAAATAAATAAAATCTTAAAAATAAAAAAATCCTCTATGACATTCTATGCAGAAAAAAAGACTCTCATATCCACCAAAACTAGTATTTGGGACCTTTTGTAGGAGCTAGCTTTCGTATCTGAACCTTCAGATACTGAGCCTGGAAGAGAACTAGGGAACATATGGTAGAGATTTGGAAGCTGTCTCACTTTATCTAGTTTTACAGGTAAAACACACTATTTCTTTCATTTTAGATGTGCCTAACTGATGACCCTGACACTATAAATTTCAACACCTGGGGCCAGACTACTCTCAAATGGCCCCAAATCATAAACTATTTGACAACCCTACAGGGTATTCTGACCAAAAACAGATGACTGGGTGGCCACCAATAACTCCATTTTGTGACACAAAATTCTTCTGTAATCCAGTTAAAGCTGTAACATGAAAGCCTATTGGCTACTAGCAGCAAACTGGACAAGGGCTTGTCACCAGGGTAAATGGACACCTGCCTAGAGAACAGTCTGATATCAGCCACTCTGACTCATTCATCTGCCTCTTAGAAAATGTAATTAAGGTGAATTAGTGAAAGGAGAAACACTGGGCTTTGTTTTGAAAATTGAAACCTTAGCCACTCACAGCGGATCCTAGACTGCTTTCTTTTCTCTGATAGACTCTTCATTTCACTTTGCAAGTGGCCTAGAAATAGACATCTTACATGCTATGGTTCTGAGAAAAAAGCACAAGAGCTAGACAAAGCCACTAAGTCTATAAAGTTCCACCAAGGTAATCCTCATCCAAGAGATTCAGGAAATTGAACTGAGTAGGAGCCCATTAGATATAATATTGGTGTCTTGAGAGGAAGCATGTGCTGTTTTAGGGGGAAATGGTGTGATTATATCCCTGCAAACCGCTCTGGCATCTTTAATACTTCTAAAGAGATCTGACTAACAAAGAAATCACAAAATTAGGTAATTTGGCTAATAATCTCATGTCTGGTACTGCAGACTCATCACGATGGAAATGAAAACTGTTCTTCCATCTTAATTTGGGCATTCTTGGCTCAGGTTTAAAAGGTACTCAGCAAACTCTGATCATAGCCCTTCTTCTAGAAGCTCTCTGTTATAGAGGGGCTCAGATGGGTGATGACAAATTTGTTTTAATTTTTTTAAAGATTTATTTATTTATTTGACAGAGTGATGGCAAGAGAGACAACACAAGTGGGGGAGTGGGGGAGGGAGAAGCAGGCTTCCCGCTGAGCAGAGAACTCCACGAGGGACTCGATCCCAGGACCCCGGGATCATGACCTGAGCCAAAGGTAGATGCTTAATGAATGAGCCACCCAGGTGCTCCTGCAAGTTTTAAATGCTGCCATGCAACTGGTGTCCCACCATATAATTAAACAAATGATCTATGAAAAGAAAAATTTAAAAAAAAATGTAACTTTATGGATGTTGAAACAACCATCTAGGAACCGTGATACATGATCACGATGCCACAAACATCAGTGAAGATCTATAGTAAAGATTGTGGGACCACAGCCCGTTATGAATCTCTCAGCTCAAACCAAAGAATGGCAGTAAGAGGGTGATACTGAGAACTGAAACTACTTGCAATCACATAGCTATCAACATTAACAACTTTACTATTCTACTGTTTCATTCACATGGCATTAATATTCTAGGTAACTACCCCAGAAAGCTCAAGTTGCAAAAAACTTTATTGTTCATTTCAAGAACTTCCTTAAAGTCAATTATCTGACCACTAGACTATACAACTTCCCCTAAGCAAAGTATACACTCCCTTCTCAGAACAGGTAGCACTGAATGACTATTTACTTTCCAAGATTTACTTTAAAATTCTAGTCCCAAATTTGTCCAGTCATAAAGAAGACCTCCAGTCAAGAAACCCACCTTAAACCAGACCCCAAAAGAACTCAAATAATCTGCCTTTGTTCTCCCTCTTTCCAGAACACAGTATACTAAGACTCTGTCAATGAAGTGATTGTCCTAAACACGGTAAAGAATAAATTCAGCTTTGCTTAATCAATAAGATTATTTTGGTATATTTTCAGGAAGCCAGCAATCAACTGAGTAGGAAGCTTAAATTACGAGGTACCATAAAGGAAGCCTCCTATAAGGGGAGGGTAGCATGGTATAGAAGTTCCTCCATTAACACTCCCCCAAAGTGTACTTTAAGGGAAACTAACACCTTGAGATGTTTAAAGAATGTTAATTTAAAAAGAGGTTCTATGTTCAAATAAAGGGAAGCATCAGGTTAAACAAAGGTAACCTGGTCTTATTGGCCAGGGATTTTAGACTGAACTAAGAACATCCAGAAGGAGCAGCATATACAAGCTTTCCCTAACTCATTTTACCATGAGACTCTTCTTCATGAAACATCTTGTGGGACTAGTGAGCTTAAGATAATCTGAGAAACACTGAACTCTACCGAAGTGCGTGCCCAGGTTCAAGTCTTAAATCCACCTCCTTAATGGTTATGTAACCTCAGAAAGGTCTTTTGGCCTAAGTTTCAATTTCCTTAATAGTAACATAATAAATAGTTGCCCTGTCCACTCATTAAGGATGTTGTGAGTCAAATGAGACAAAGGTTGTGAAAGCCCTTTGTAAACTCTACAGCAGTACATTCGAGTAAAGTGTGTTCTTTTTTTCTTAAAGATTGTATTTATTTATTTGAGAGAGAAAGAGAAAGAGCACAAGAGAACATGAGCAGGGGAAAGTCAGAGGGAGAGGGACAAACTGACTCCCCCAGGGACACAGGGCTCATCCCAGGACTTTGGGATCCTGCCCTGAGCTGAAGGCAGAGGCTCAACAGACAAAGGCACCCAGGTGCCCCGTGAGTAAAGTATTCTTAACAGTATCTCACAGGAGGGGTGGCTGAGTGCCTCAGTGGGTTAAGCCTCTGCCTTCAGCTCAGGTCATGATCTCAGGGTCCTGGGATCGAGCCCCATATTGGGCTCTCTTCTGAGCAGAGAGCCTGCTTCCCTTCCCTCTCTCTCTGCCTGCCTCTCTGCCTACTTGTAGTCTCTGTCAAATAAATAAATAAGATCTTCAAAACAAACAAACAAACAAACCAACAATACCTCACAGGAGAGATAAAGTAAATCCGTGGGGATCATGGGGCAGAATTTATTAGAGAAATAAAGTGGAAAATATTCTAATAAAAACCATTTTGTGTGAAGTCAGAGCTTTCTTTGTCTACCTCAAGATCAGTGGTAAACAGCTAAGAAATATACGAAGCAAACATTTGTTGAGCTTTGTAGTGCCAGAACATGAAAGTGACTGATACGAACCTAACTTGGGTACTTCTTGCTACTATATGTAATAATGATGCTTCAACCAGAAAAAAATAAGGCTATATAAGACCCTCAGTATGCCCAACTGGTACTTTCTATTCCTTATCACCGGTATCAGATTTAAACTGATCTCCCTATATGAACAGGTGGAAATGTTACTGATGAAGCAAAAATTCAATTGTTCTCCTTGATGAGTCCAGCATAACACAGAGACACAGAAAAATGAGGTTACTACAGGCTTCTGTTGCACAGTAATACAAACTGTGACCTGCTAGATCTCCTATAAGCCAACAGCCCTGCTTGATCAGACTTGGGTTCTATTTAACAATGTGAACAGAGCATTTAAGCTTACAGTTGCGAAATATGGCATGGCTTCCATTAACTCCACTCAGAGAAAAATTTATGAAGAAATAAGAAATCAGTTGTGAGGAGACTGGAATTCTTACTCTTTGTCCTTCAAGAGCTGTCTAGGGAAGAAACTTCAGGTGGTTCCCAGACTTCAAAATATTATGGTCCACTAAAATTCTCTAAACTTAAGATACTCACAAGAGACTGTCAATTCTTAACTTTACCAAGGTAAGATCATTTTTTTAAAATCTGACATTTTTAATTTTAAAAACATTAAGAAGGATACATCCAAAATAAAAGACAGCCCATTAATGAAAAACTCATCAGTGTCTTATCTTTGTATACTATAATTTCCCTGTAAGCTCATATCCAAGGGTGAGAATACACAACACTTCATTTTGCACAATCTGCATATCCTCAGAATAAAAACCAGCCTGAAAGCTCGAGCCATTTAACAACTTGGACTCATACATAAACACCAAACATAACTAAAAATTTTTACATGCAGCATATAACTCAAAGTTAGCAAGCAGTGTGATTCTTCCAACAATAAGGTATCAAAGTATACACTGACAAGGAGCTCAGACATAAAAAAAAAAAAAAAAAAAAAGTAACTGCATTCTCAACAGGTTTGCAAAATCAACACTTCAAACTACAGTGCAAATTACAGTCTATTAAGCAGTAGGGTTATTCAGCTGGAATCCCCTTACATAAACATCAGATTAAGAAACATTCCATATCAAGCTGTTTGCATGTGCTAAGTTATGACTGGCATTTTCACATACATTCTCATTTAATCTTGACAACAAACAACAAACTTAGAAGAGAGAAACATTCCAGAAGACATAAACAAACTTCACCTTTTATCACCTCATCCTTTATTTGCTCCACCTCAAATGGGACAGAATGGCAAAATAATTCCTTCTTACCATCTTCAAATTCATATTGTTCTCATTCTCAGTAGAAATCTTAAGTCACTGTCAAATATGATAAGCTTTACTCACTAAACACAAAATCCAAATAAAAGAGGATTTTACGGGGCGCCTGGGTGGCTCAGTGGGTTAAGCCACTGCCTTCGGCTCAGGTCATGATCTCGGGGTCCTGGGATTGAGTCCCGCATCGGGCTCTCTGCTCAGCAGGGAGCCTGCTTCCCTCTCTCTCTCTCTCTGCCTGCCTCTCTGTCTATTTGTGATCTCTCTCTGTCAAAATAAATAAATAAAATCTTTAAAAAAAAAAAAAGAGGATTTTACAAGCCTAACACGGTTATTTCAGGCTCAAAACCTGAGTGAACGCTACATAGCTAGCTATGCTTACACTCAACATACTATTTTTAGCTTCCAGGATTTCATCTCTAATGCTTATAGATCCTAACATTAACGTAATAAAAATGTGAGCATAATTTAAAAAAAAAAAAAAAAAAAAAAAAAAAGCTCCCCAAAAAGAAAACTATACTCACTTAACTTTTCACTACCAAGCCTGTTTGGAGTATATCTGACTTACCCCATTAATTAGTTTCAACCACATATATAAAGATAACTCTTCTTCCTGACCTTGAAATGTCACGGGAAGAAAAGTAAACCACACAGCTTGAGGTGAGCAATCTGAAAATGACATGGAATTGAGCTGAGTTAAGCCAAATCAAGACGCCATTGCTCACAAAGTCCAGAAAGGTGACATGCTGGTAACTTTAGTTACAAGTAACTGAAAAGCCTTATTCAACATGGTTAGGTAATAAGGAAAATGACCTCTAATAACAAGATGTCTGGAGGTAGGATGTGCTCTAGCTTTGCTTTTCTGATTCTCTTGGCTATGCCCCATTTGTTCATTTCATCCTCAGGCTGTGAGGTAGTCACAAAATTCTAAGAAAATAGCCAACTCCAAAAGAAAAAGACATCTCCTTTGAGTCCTCATTTTTAAGCAGAAACCTTATAAAAAGCCCCCACCTCCTCACTGGCTCAAGCTGGACCACATATCCATTGACAATGTCAGTCACTGCTTTGGATCATCAAGTCTTAATAATCCAAACTCAACCCTAGTAGGTGAGGAGGGAGTCAGCTTATCTTGAAGAATATGGCTGCAGAGAAGATGGAGAACAGAAAATCTTAGTTCTGCTGTGAAGGATGTAAATGTCAGAGAGTAGACTAGACATCAGTGCTTACAATGATAGCGAAGGCAGACTAAGTAGCCTTTTTTCTTTTCCTGCTCCCCCATCTAGGTAGACTGAGGACCCAAACTGGTGCCTAGTGACACCCAGTTTACTGTCAATATGAACAGCTTGACTATTCAACTGTATTCATTCCTGTGGCATTAATATTCTAGGAAACCTGCCCAGGAAGCTAAAGTTGCAAATAACTTCACTATTCATTTCAAAAACTTCCTCAAAGTAATTTATCCAACAACTAGACTACTCAACTTACACTCATTTCACAAAAATAAACCATCAGTGTAGAGAGGTTGTAGTCACATTCCTAGTCAGGGACAGAGGCAAGACTTTTATCCAAGGTCTCCTGATTTCTGCCAAGTCTCTGCACAAGAGTATGCTTTGTCTCAAACTAAGATATTTTCAGGGCTCAAGGTGATGACAATCAGGTTTTAGAGACAACTTATGAATGCCTTGACTATCTTATGAAAGGTAGAGAACTCCAGAAATCACTTAACTCATACATTGAGGCCAAGGGATGTATTGTGATTTGCTCTATCACTCAGTTAATTGATGTAATAAATGTGAGAAAAAATATCACAAGACATAATCTGATTTAACTGCCAGGGAAGGATGAAAACCTACATTTTAGTTTAGTTTTTTTGTTTTTTTTTTTTAAGATTTTATTTATTTGTCAGAGAGAGAGGAGAGCGAGCGAGCACAGGCAGACAGAATGGCAGGCAGAGGCAGAGGGAGAAGCAGGCTCCCCGCCAAGCAAGGAGCCCGATGTGGGACTCGATCCCAGGACGCTGGGATCATGACCTGAGCCGAAGGCAGCTGCTTAACCAACTGAGCCACCCAGGCGTCCCTTTAGTTTAGTTTTTAAAGAAAAAATATTGTGGGCCAAAAAGGACTTAAGGGATTTGAGCTGACCCTTAAACCAACAGACGGAATGTGTGACATCTTCATGGAGCAACAGAGGATTTGTTAAAATAGTTTCAGGAATATTAGTTAGGTTGGGGGGAGGGGGAGATAAAGTTGATTTCATTTAAAATTTCCAACCAAGTATACAGTCTGTATGCTTCTGATCTTCAGTTCAGAGACATTTTCCTCAGAATGCCCAGGTAACAGTAAGTTGAATTTTCCTAAGTACTGGGCTTGATATCCCCAATCTATTAGTAACCTTATTTCTGTGACATACTGTATTAAAAACACTGAACCTAGGAAAGTTTTTCAAAAATACTTAATTACTTAAGTTATTCTTCAAAATTAGGTATATTTTCACTCAGTTTACAACTGACCTTAATTATATTTGGATTTGAAAGAAATTTCAGAGAATCAAACCTCTATTTGGTCAACTGACTTCTTATATTTTCATTTTTCATATTTTCATTTTCAGGGATACAACCAGTCTGAGTTTTCAAAACACAACCAAAATAGGTGTAAAAATAATGTCATAGACAGCCAGGTGGGTAGAAAGGAGAAATAGCTGATTTCACTAATGGCCACAATACTGATATTACCATCATTTGTAATTAATGAGTCAAAAGAAATAATCATTACAAGAAAGGATATATTTTAGATCTGTCCAAGTGTATAACTTGACCTTACTACTTGTGTAATATCAAAGTTCCAATTTAAATTTATCATTGTTCTACTTTTAATGGTTTTAAAACAAATGCAAAAGTTGTTATATATACAATACAAATCTAAATCTGGAAGGTACTTAAAATTTTACTTTTACCATTATAAAATTACTTAGTAGGACCACTCACTTAAATTCCACCCCAAATCAATCATTTTATTAATAAAAGAGCCATATCAAAAATAATTTGTCAATCATACCTCAATAAAACTGGACAAAAATAATTTATTGAAAGACTTCTACCTTAAACTGTTGTGGTGGATCAGAATATTCTGGGTAATCCTAAAACGAGTCAAAATGTTTGCTTTAATGTTAATTTCATAATGTAATAGCATCCAGAACAATGCCTTTGATGCACTGGGCTGAATAAAGACACACCCTGACAGAAAACTGCTTTCAAAGCATCATTTACAAATGAAACTGGGCCATTTTCTCACACTATACATAAAAATAAATTCAAAATGGATTAATGACCTAAATTGAAGATCTAAAAACATAAAACTTCTAGAAGAAAAGATAGGCAGTAATTTCTCTGACGTTGACCTTAGCAACATTTTCTGTTTCCTCAAACAAGGGAAACAAAAGCATAAACTATTGGGACTACATCAAAATAAAAAGGCAACCTACTGAATAACTGAAAAGATATCTGCAAATGATCTATCCAGTCATGGGCTAATACCCAAAATAAAGAATTTATACAACCTGACACCAAAAACACCAAAATGATTGGATTAAAATGGGCAGAAGACTTGACTAGACAATTTTCCAAAGACAACATCCAGATGGCCAACAGACACATGAAAAGATGGTCAACATCACTCACCCTCAGGGAAATGCAAATCAAAACCACAATGAGGTATCACCTTCCACCTGTCAGGATGGCTAGATTCAAAGAGACAAGGGATAACAAATGTTGGCAAGAATGTGGAGGAAAAAGAACCCTAGGGGTCCCTGGGTGGCTCGGTGGGTTAAAGCCTCTGCCTTCGGCTCAGGTCATGATCCCAGGGTCCTGGGAGGGAGCCCTGAATCGGGCTCTCTGCTCAGCAGGGAGCCTGCTTCCTCCTCTCTCTCTGCCTACTTGTGATCTCTATCTGTCAAATAAATAAATAAAATATTAAAAAAAAAAAAAAGAACCCTGGTGAATGGAAGCTACTATGAGATACACAGGACTCTTCATTACAACTCTTCTCATTCCTGCTCATTAAGTATCTAGGCAGTATGTGCTAGAACTGCGTTCTCCATCAGAGTGATCAGATTTTCCACTTCCATGGTAGCACTGAATAATTACTGGGAGTGGGGAGCAGAGTTCTCCAGAACGCTCATACTGCACCTTAATCTCTCCTAAGCTGCCATATAGAGCACCGTTAACCCAATAATGGAAACAAAAGGGATCTGTTAAAGGTAAAATGATCCCGTATAGTTTCTGCGTGCTGCTGGTGTGACCAAAAATTGATTATTCAGATGTCTAAAGTGACTGAAGAGTCACTGGAGAGATGCCAGAGTCCTGATGAAATGCAAGATTATGTCTTCTGAAATATCATGTCTCTGCCTATTAGGGCTGCTTTTAAATTTCTACATATATCATATTTTCTAACCACTTAGAAACTTAAAATCTATGTCGTGTATACTAGAATACTAGAAAAAAAACATGCCTGATTAAAGAGTACTGTTTTTCTCTGTCATCTCATGAAAAAGAAAAAGATGTGTAGGACTCTAGCCTTTTGACTGTACAGATCAAGAACACACACAGTGACACAACTATTCATTGGAACATCAATAAATACAAAGTAATTAAGCTTTTCTATCCAGAAATCACACTTATCTCCAGCTTTAATGAAGTGCTTAGAAAAGTTTATTTTGTGCTTAGACTATTTTTCTAAAGCAACACAAAATTATTATACATCCAAACTCTGCAATGGTAGAATATTTAATATTCTAAAGGCAAGGCCTTTCAAGAAAACTGCTGTACATTATGATACTGTGTAAGTCTAATGGATTCACACAGAAGCAGAATCTAGACAAAAGAGGACATTACAGAAACTATTACATAATGGACAAGTGATTCGCTCTGAGTTATGGTTTTTTCCCTTCTTGTAAATAATACAGTTCTTACTGTCACCCAGCACCCCTCCCCACTTTTGCTGTAAGGTAAAAACTCTGTGCTCTAACTCTCTGTGGAGTAAAACCACACTAAATATCCCATCCTGCTGATGCCCACTTGTGAAATACTACACAATAAAAAGTACAGCAGAACACAGATTCTGTGTGTCCAAAACGTAAGAATGCTATGATTTTTTAAACAGCAAGCATATACAGACTTTGTAAAATTAAGAACTTTGTGAGGGTAACTATACATTGAAAACATACACTAAACAATACTTTTTCCTGAGTAGAATGCTAACTTTATTTTATATCAAACTAATTTTCTATGAATTTTCAAAATGTAAAATATCAAGGCTTTTCCACAACATCAGATAAAAATCAGGAATGTTCACCTTCATATCCAAAAAAAAAAAAAAGGTTCAAGTAGAGGTTCAACAGAATGATGTAAAATCTGAAATGAATGGCCAAAATTTTAAATGATCGGTAGACAGCTCTTCAATTTTAAGGATCCCTCAGTAAACTTTGATTTGAAACAACAAAAAAGGGCTATTTATTAAGAAGGAAAAACATTTCCAGAAAATTATCCAATTTGGAAAATGAAAAATGTAACCCATGGTTAAGAAAAATACAAATTGTACACTGAACAGAGGGGAACAAAAACGATAACCAATCTTTACAGGAATCAAGACAACACCATCGACTTATATAAAAACTTCCTAAATCAGTAGCATATCCTGTATTATCACATGTAGAAAACTGTAATTAAGCAAGGTAGTTTTTATTAGTTGCATAATCTAAAAATATGATGAAATTTTGGGCTCTATCTCTAAAACCACCAGAGTTGTCACTGAAATACACATTTCTTGAGACAATGGGCAAAGTTCCCATTTATGGGAAATATGTTCTTTTTTTCACACAGTGAAACTGAGAAAAATTATACCAAATGAGAAATCTTTTTCTCCAAAGTAATCTCCTTAACTACCTCAATAATGCAGTATTTGGGAAATGTAATTTTTCAACTCAGAAAACTTGAAACAGATTATTAAACAAACATACTGAAATCTTATTGCTTGGCACCGGATTTTTCAAAAAATCAAAGAATTGTTTAAACCATCACTGCCATTCTTAAATCCTATTTCAAACATTTTTATGCATTTTTACATAGTCCTACTTTTATTTTCTGAAGGTAGTCTGTTCAATCTAATGACAATCTAGACTGAACCCTGAAATGTACAAGCATGTCACAGTTTACTTCAAACCAAAAGAAATGTTCAATCTTCTCTTTTTGCCAAAATAATATTATGGTATTAATAAAAACCAACTAGGATTTATCTGTGGCCAATGAAGGACCCACAAAACGTTGTCGTATGGCATTCTGTGCAAAGTCTTTGTTTGTTCCTTCTTTACTTCCTGCTTCCTCTTCTGAAACATCATCTTCATCAGCCTCTTGTTCCTCCTCCACTTTTTGCAAAGGTTGAGAAGATTCTGGTAATAATTTTTCTTAAAGACAAAGACCAGAGGGAATTAAGAGGTACAAACTTCCAGTTATAAAATAAGTCACTGAGATGAAAAGTACAATACAGTCAGTAATAACGTTAACAACATTCACGGTGAGCATTTAAAAAAAAAAAAAGAAAAAAAATAAGGTCAAGACCAGAAATGTTTTTTGTTGTTGTTGTTGCTGTAACAGATTTGCATTAGAGTAAAATGAAGACACAATTCATATGCCCATAAACTGCTTTGCCACTTATTTATCAACCATAAGTTTAGATTTCCAAAAGGAAAAAAGTCATCTTTAAGAGTGACACCATAAAAACAAAAAGTGGTTAGGAAGATCCATTTTACTTACCAAATTCATTTATGAACCAAACTGAAATAAATCAAAATTAATGCTGTGAATGTGGATGCTGTAAGAACATACATTGCATTCACTAGAACCACCTTAATTTGCTATTAAATCTTCCAGTGAACACTGAAACAAACTCCAACACTACCCTTGTTTCAGTTCCCAGGTGAACAAGAATGAGACATTTACAATTGAAGGTTATATTCCCATCCAGGTTTTTTCCAGGGAGTTTCAGAAATGTTCTTCCTTACATACATAATTTCATTAAGACATAATTACAAATAATAACATGTGCAAATCTTAGGTGTACAGCTCAATGAATTTTTAACTCTGTCCACACACACATACCCTTTCCATCTTTTTAACAAGGCCTATTGATAGTTAGCTTAAACTTAGAACATACCAGGTTACTAAGAGATACAGAACACAGAACTGGGCCAAGGAATTTCAGCCTGTTCAATGATCCTAGACTGCCCCTAATCTTAGGCAATCCAGAAGAGAGTAGGGAGACGTGAAGGTGCAAGGCAGAAGAAAACACCAAAGTGATTACCACATGGTGAACAATCTGTTGTTTGGTCTGGCACCCCTCTTTCTGTTGGGTTAATAGTCCCTTCCCTGTACCACATAGCATGTAGTTGTGGTGAGACCACATACAGTTCACAGTAGTGATTCTCCACCAAGGATGATTTTGCTGCTGCCCCACCCCCCTCCACCCTACACCCCCTGCCAAAGAACACTTAGCAATGTATGGAGATATTTTTGGTTGTCACAACTAACAGGAGTGGTGCTATTTCCAACCAGCGGGATGCTGCCGAACATCCAACATTGTACAAAAGACAGTCTGTCACAATTAAGAATTAACCAGCCCAAATGTGAGACGTGTCCAGGTTGAGAAACCCTGATTTACAGAGATTGTTCCAAACAAGTGAGCTCTTTACACTAGTGGAGTACACCAAAATTTTTTAAAGATAGGCGGGTATAGTGGAAAAGTGTATCTCCTTCTTACTTTGAATTGTGAGCTTAATCATTTTACACGAAGGACTAGAAAGAGCCAAAAATGGAACAAGCTAAGGCATAGAAAAGTAAGCAATTCAGAAACACAACATCTTAACATTTGAGCCCTAGGATCCAGCCATCTCTGCCCTCAGACATCCTTGCTCCCTGAGGCAATAAACTTCTATTTTGCTTAAAGCTGGACTGAGTTGGGTCTTTCCCTAGCAACTCAAAATCTAAGCTAAATACATCCTAGAAAACAACTTAAATCATGTGGCCTGCTATAGAAGGGGCGGTATCACACTGAACTGTGGTATCTATCAGTTGTGCCACAGATTACTTAAGAGACGAATTTGTTAAGGTTTTTCAAGTGATATAAATATTAAATGTACATTCACCAACTTTTATATTGTCTTTTACAAAGTAATCTGTGCTTGCATTTCCTTCCCTAGAGGTCACTGGCTCTTGTTGGATAAAATGATTCCTTCCCCTGTATATGTCCTTTTCAGTATTGATGTAATGATCTAAGAAATGAAAAGATAATCTGTCAGTTATCAGCAATCTCCACTGACTTCATTTCACAAGTCCTGACCTCAATAAATCCTAAGTCATGAAAGGCAGCACAATGAAAATGTCATGCCAACAGTCTAATTTAGGCCCTAATCTCCACTCTGTCACTTCTGTGTGACCCTGGAAAAATATTTCATCTCTCTGAGCCTTACTTTCCTCAACCACAAAAAGGAAAGGGTATCATTTATGAAATCCAGAGTTACAGGAAAGTGAATGGGATTGCACAATGTGAAAGTTCTTTATAAACAGCAAAGAGGGGGGCTTCCATAACACTGTAATTTTCAAGATTAAATGCATGTTTGAGAGGCAATTATACTAAGACAGACATCAGTGAGTACTTCTAATTATATAAACTCATCTTGTAGTACCGTGTCAATGCCACTCCTAAATCAGCTACAGGAATTACTTTTCCCAATATCCTACCATAAAAACAGACTTGGCTAACATACAAAGAAAAATCTTCAAATGTGGTTACTATAATAATGAATGACTTCAAGAGCAGAATATATTCAACTTCTTCTGATTCAAGTATACTCAAATGGATCCATGAATATGATGGTTCAAATAAAATGACATCAGATCAATGTCATTAAATATCTACAAGTTATATGCAATGTTAAAATTCTCTACATCATAAAAGCCAAGAAAATAACTGTTTCAAAATCCACCAGGCTGTCATTCTTACATGAAATAAATATTCCCCTGCCCCTTCCAATATAACCTATCATTCCACATTTAGAACACTAAGCTAGAAGGGCAACCTGTTAGAGTTGTGATTGTATTCACAGAATGAACAGGATTACAGTGAATAAAAAATAAACACTAAAAAACATACTTACTGGAAGGGTATGGCTGTGGTCTGCGCCTTTTTGAAGGAAAAAGGCAATCTGCCACAAATATCATACACTACAAAAACAAACAGAAGAAATCTCAATGTATGTGACAGAGCTAGTGTAACTATATTAAATTATCAGATGTAAAGGTTTTTTTCCTAGTACTCTGAAAAACGAAATACTTACAAGTCCTAATAGTAGTCCTGAAAGCAAAGTTGCTAAAGCAAAAACTGCATATGATCCCCAAACTGGTAATCCAAGGTCTTCAATAAAATAGTTATGGCAAGTCTAAAATGAAAATTAAAAAATAAACTAAAAACCGTGTTGTTTAAAATAAAGGGGTGGTGTCAAAAATGTTAAGAAGAGAAATAAAACTTTAGCCCATACCCGGATCCACATAGAGAGCTGAAAGAGTGCAGACATACTGCTCATCCTGAAAGAAAGGAGAGAGCACTGAGAAACTGAGTAAAACACACAGCTTTGAAGCAGAACGTGTGTATATCTATACCTTCCCTTCTGGGTAAATTTCTATAATTTCTCTGACATGATAGATTTTATTGCTAGTGTTAATCAAGATTAGTGATACATCAGTGATTTCAAGCCTGTATTAAAAAGTCTCATTAATGAAAATTAACAGTTCTTGAATTGTTATCACTATGTGATGTCCTCATAAATAAAACACTTGATAACTTTTTTCCTTTTCCCTATGCTTTGCCATTAGACTTTCACCTGATGATTTCTCCAATATACTCACAGCTTACAAGCTCTATGGAACCAGTTAGAGTCAAGTGTACTGTAAGCCAATGGCAACTCTTATTGATCCTTAAAATTCTTAAAAAAATGACCAGAGAAGGGATTCTGAAGCAAGAACTGGGAGCACTTGTGGAACTGATCCTTGAATTAACCCCATTTTGTATTATAATTAAATAAAACTTACAATACCATTAGTTTGATATAGCTTAATGATATACAAAGAAATTACACAGGAAATAAATACTAATAATATAAATAAAAGTAATTATTATTTTCACATAAACCCAAGTAGTTTAAATGGGCAGTTAGAAAGGCATGCTCGAGAACTAAAACGGTTTGTGGGGTCCCAACTGTTTCCCCTCTGGTGCAGGTGATGCCACCAACACATAAACTAATTCACACCTAAGCGAAAGTTCCTGTATGCAGGATCACCTAACCCACTCCCCATCAGTGGGTGGGTGACCATATTAACACTTGAAAATACCTCTTATTCGGTCCACCAAGACAAAAGACATGGACTGCTGGATCCCTGAGGATTCAACAAAGACTTAAAAGCAACCCCTTCTTCTACTGGAGAAGGGAGGAATCATTTATGAGATTTCAAATTAACAAAGTCAGTTGCATTTTGGTTCAACATAAAAAGGTGATTCAATCATATTCCTTCTGTTGTTTAAATTGCAAAATGGGAAAAGGAACAAAGAACTGAAACAAAGCACTATGTAGCCTCACTACAGTCAGCACTAATTAGGCTCTATCAGGAATATTAGGTGCCTTAACTGGGTTGGCATGGTGGTTCAGTAGGCGGAATTCAGACAAATACAGGACAATTCAATTCAGATTCTCACAAGAAGAAAGATGTAAGGGAAAGGTGCTAAAGACAAAATTCTATTTCAAAATATTGCTTATGGATCATCTTTCCTCCACTCCCAGAATCCACAGCATTTTTCTCTTAGACCATTGTTTAACAACCCCCCCATCCTCCAAGAGCAAGTGTGGTGAGGAGATAGGGAGAGATAGCTTAGCCACACCAGCATGAGTCCATGGGGACCTCAGCAAAACTCAGTATTTCTAGATGTCTCTCAAATGACCTGTGAGGCCTTACACCCCAACAGGTAGCAGGAAATATGCTAGCCATCTCCAATTCTTACTACTCCATATATCTAGCTATATATATTAAGCCCAGTGGTTACTCAGGCCATTAGGGTCACTGTTCATCCATACATTCATTCAACAAAAAATTATCAGATGGGTAGAATAATTCAATCACATTAAGAACTGAAATCTAAAAGTAGCAAGAGGAGGTATATGTTTAAGGCTTCTTATTTCAGTATTAAGCTCAAATGATAACTTTACCCTTCATATTGCTCAGGAAGATTGATTAGTTTTTGATGATAGAGATGACCATAATCCACAGAGCTAATATATTCCTGAAAAGGCTTTCAATTCTAGTGAACGCCTCCTTTTAGCTTAACAAGGATCAAAGTATTTTTGTCTCAGAAGAAAAAGTCAAACTAAAAATATCACAGCAAATATGAATGTACCTTAAGGGTCCAAGAATTAAAAACCCACTATAAATGCTTTATTTCTACAAAATATAACTGGTCCAGTTAATTCTGAAATAAATAAAAGAAAAATCCTTATACTTACAGAACAGAACCTGGACCAAACCATGATGAAACAGGTTCAATACTCTTCCACTCTTTCTCGCTGATAAAGTTTATGAAGTCCTTCTTAGTTCTTGGGCCCTGATAGCGCCTAAATTCACCATCTTTACAACTAAAGAGGATCAGAATCACATATTAAACAGAACCAAATAAATAAACTTTGTATTTGTTTTGCTATTTTTAACCTCATTTTACAATCAATCCTTATATTCAAAATCATTAGTAATGCACTAGTAACAAATTAAACTAATTGCACTCATAACATCTTAGCTCCAAATTTATTTAAACAGGGTTATAAACAAGCATAAGCCTTCAGACTAGTCTTATCTTTCCAAATAATAAAACAATGAAATAATAAATCAACTGTATCTCAATAAATGTGTGATGCCCTTATAAAAGAATGACTATAAAAAGTTGTTAGAACAGTGTCTGCACTTATTAATTACTAGTTACTTTTAAGTATATAGGTTAAAAAATTTAAGGCATTTTTCTGGTATTTTCAGCCCTAATAACATCATCTTAACCATGCTACTTTAAATTGCTGGAGGTATCTGGTCGTATTTCCTTTCCTATTTCAGTCATTCTACTCTACAGTCTACTTTGCATTCTTCCTGACAGCCCCCTCCCTCCTTCCCATTCGCAATGTATGGAGTTCTCATAGGTTCAAAAATGCTCTCTCTACTCCTACATCTTCACTATTTCCAAACTACCCTCAATAATACTGCCAGTCTAATCCTATAGAATACTTCTCTCTTTATCACATAAGTGCAAAAACTATCAAGAGCTCCCTACTACCTATAGTAGGGTTAGAGGATCCTTCAGTCATTCAGAGTCAAAGACCACAAGAAAGCCCCCACCCAAAAAAGAACTTTTTGTAAAGGCAATGGCATTTGAGCTGTTTATGAAAAATAGGTAGGAGTTCAACAGGCAAAAGAACAGGCATGATACCCAATGTAAGCTAAAGAAAGGACAGGAAATTCTTAGTTCTTAACCTCCCCTGAACTTACCTGGAATTAAGTTCAGGGGAGGTTAAGAACTAAGAAGGAAGATGACAAAAATAATCAGTTCTAGTTAAAGGACATGTGGAGAAAAGGACTGAGTGAAAAGGGACAGTAATACTTATGGTGACATGAACAGACACAAAGGGAGTAGGGATGAATACAAAGGTAGAGGGAAACAGGCATTAACGTGAAAATTAAAAAGATGACAAAAAAAAAGGACCTATAAACACACAAATAATTGCCAGCTTGCTTTCATATTTGAAATGAGAAGTACCTCCTGGCATTCAACCCACCAGCTAGATGAACTTTAAGGTATCAGGCAGGTACAGGCACACCTCGGTGGTATCACAGTCCCACCCCAGTAGAACAATTATCACAATAAAGCAAGTCACAAGACTTTTTGGTTGCCAAGTACATGTAAATATTTACTATACTATAGTCTATTAAGAATGCAACAGCATTATATCTTTAAAAAAAAAAGTATATTCCTTCATTTAAAAATATCTTATTGCTAAAAAATGTAAACCATCATCTGAGTTTTCACCAAGCTGTAATCATGGGCCACCATAAGAAACAGAGTAATGAAAAAGTTTGAAATACTGCAAGAATTACCAAAATGTGACACTGAGACACAAAGTGAGCAAATGCTGTTGGAAAAATGGTGGACAGATTGGCTTGATACAAGGCTGCCACAAATCTTCAATCTGTAAAAACTGCAGTATCTAGGAAGCACAATCAAATGAGGTATGCCAGCACAGAATTGAGATTTCCTATCCCCAGTTTATTAGACAAATTCAAACTAAAAGATCTGATACTGGAGACTACATAATCTTGCTCATTCCATTTTAGCACTGTCATTTCACCTACTACTGTCCGAAGACTGAGCTACAGCCCTTTCTTAGCCAATTATGAACATACCATGTACCTATTTATGACCATTCATGAGATTATTCAAAGGATGGAGTGCTTACTTCTATACTCTTTTGAAGATTCAGGGTTGTGTTTACATCCCCATTTCTCCAGGAACCACCCTAACCCAGTGATTTTTTTTCCCTTACCAAGCTTTCTACAGGATTTAACACAACTCTGGGCTCATAATCATTTATGACGCTATATGGTATCACACCATTTCATGTGAACACCCTCCAAAATAATTACAAAGTTCTGAGACCAGGGACAGTTTGATACCTCCTCCATCTACCTAAAGACACCTAGGATAATGCTAAGAGCAAAATGAGCCTTACTGAATATAATGCTCTTTAAACATGATCCAGGCCAGAGGCCTACTATTCTCATTATACTATGTTGCATCCTTCTCCATAACTAAGAATCCTCAAATACTTACTGATAAATAGTAGGAAGAGCAGTTATGATAAATCGTCCACTCAGCCCTAAAAATGATAAAGATCAGAAATAAATACAAGAAAGAACACACAACAGATTTTATATGAGCCAACAATCACTACTTAAAAGTTGATTCTAGGGGCGCCTGGGTGGCTCAGTGGGTTAAAGCCTCTGCCTTCAGCTCAGGTCATGATCCCAGGGTCCTGGGATCGAGCCCCACATTGGGCTCTCTGCTCAGCAGGGAGCCTGCTTCCCCCCTCTCTCTGCCTGCCTCTCTGCCTACTTGTGATCTCTGTCTGTCAAATAAATAAATAAAATCTTAAAAAAAAAAGTTGATTCTGAATTATTTAAATACTAATGGGGAAAGCATATGAAATTATACCTAAAAACAGCTGAGCTTTGTAAAAATGAAAAAAAATCCCAATTACATACTGAAACCAACTTTAAATAAATGAACACTCTTATATATTATCTCAACTAAAAGTACATAAAAGTTTGACTACTGAAGTGATCTGAATATGTATTTATTAACATTTGATCATTTATACCACTGTATGATAAGACTACTAACGATAAGTAATGGGGCAGCACAATTTAGCAGTAGTCTTAGAAAGGTCTAAAATCAAATGAAATTGCATTTGAAATTTGAAAAATAAAAGCAGAGTCAAACATGTTAAAAATGGAGAATATTTTGAACCTTTTATAAGATGAGCAATAACAAAAAAAAAATTAGCCATGTGTTAGATAATAACATAACTAACGATTAATCTATGCCTCAGTTTTCTTATCTGTAAAATGGGGATATTACCTACCCCACAAGGTTGTATAGGATTATACAGGATAAATGCAAAACACTCGAAGCAGTATCTGTACTAGGTAAGTGCTCAATAAACTTTAGCTATTATTACCATCTGGGGTGGGAACAGAGTCAATAATCTAGGTTTATTGTGACCAAGAACAAGTATGATGAGGCTGGCGTAAGAAAGAAGTGTCCTTAAGAACAGGCCTGCCACTTATTCAGGGAGACAAGTCAGGAGTATGTTTGACTCCACAACCATGACTAAAATACACAACCATTTATTAAAAGCATGTCCTCAAATCACAGGTATTAAATTTGAAACCCAGTTAAGAAATTCGGATCACTCGTCAGGGAATATGACCTTGGCTCTACACAGAACCTCAACCAGATTCTTATTCTGAAGCTTGGTATAAATGCAAATGATGGGTTGGCAACCACAGTATTCTAGGACTTCTTAAAGGCATCTTACACGCTAATCTGGGCCCTGGGATACAAAGGAAAGAAAGATCAGGGGCAGTTAAATGGGCAAGTATGGGGAGAGGGTAATGTTTCCAAGGTCCCTTAGAGCAACACATAAAAGGAATGAGCTGCATATACAACCACAGATCTGCTTTCTACAGCCACTGCACAAGGATCCCTCCTCAGAGAGATGGGTGAATCAGCTTAAGTAGTACAGTTATGTTTTCAAAACCTAATGAAAGGTAGTTAAGATCAAGTGATATGGCAAACAGGATGAACTTATGAACCCAATCTGCGAAGACTAACCACAGACCTACAGTACCTGGCTGCTCTGTGACATCCACTTTTGCAACATTGACCTCAAGATCTTCTCCCCATTCAGCAAAATTTTCCCATTCCGGTTGAAGATTCTGACAAGCAGGACACCATGGAGCGTAACTGAGAAACAGAACAGAAAAAAAGTTAAGCACTCTAATATGATCATATGGAGATAAAAATTCTAAGCGTATAATTCATGAAGAATATTTTATACAAAAACGAGATAGCAAAGTGACTAGTTTTGTGAAGATGAAAAAGTTTTAACTGTGGGTCTAACATTCTGGCAATCAAAACTACATGATAACACTAATCACAGAAAAGTAATTCTGAGAGTAAGTTCTTAAACCACAAAAATTAGCTCCTAAGTTCACATGCAAAACAGCTCTTTAAAAACCTATGAATTTCTCAGGGTCCCTGAGTGACTGAGACAGTTAAGTGTCTGCCTTCAGCTCAGGTCATAATCCCAAAGTCCTAAGATCAACCCCTGAATCAGTCTCCCTGCTCAGCAGAGGGGAGTCAGCTTCTCGCTCTGCCCCTTCCCAGACATGTGATCTTTCTCTCAATAAATATTCTTTAAAAACAAAAACAAACCTTTGAATTTCTCCCTAAGTATGTGGCCACCAGAAACCTCAAAATCGAATTTGGAGTTCACTGGTTTTAACAATTTGCACTACAGGAGTCACACATGGGAAAAATAGAAGTGCCCAGGGCTGAGGTGAACAAGGAAATGCATGGCCCTACTTAAAAGGGGAACCAACCCTCAGCAAGACCATCAGGAAGGGAATTATAGCTAGGAAGCAGGCTCTATCTTATTTAAAAGAAGCTGAAAATCTGCATTTTTCTGTAAAAATGCTACCTCAAAACTTAATCCAGACACAAACACTAGGCAAGCCAAACAAAATTCCTTTGGCCAGCTCTTGGCCAGCCAGTTTCTAAGACCTCAGGTTTACAAATCTATGGGTAAGTTTATTAGCTTTTTAATTACTCCTCTCATATTCCACATCTTTCAAGGCCCTGACTTCTCTCTAGGATTTTATTCTTCACTTTATTGTACATCATCTTCTAATTTGCCTCAGTTTTTTTTTTAATGGAACCAAGAAGAATAAAGCGAGTACTTGTTGAACACAAGAGTACAGTTTCTAGATTTCATTACATTTGAACTTATTTTATGAAAACAGAATTCCTAAAAGTAATTGGCACTATAAAACAAGACTAGTACCATACATAAAAGGCCAAGTCCTTAACAAGAGATTATTTCACTGAAAGCATCTCTGTAACAAAACTGATCAGAATGGATGTAATGCAAATAACAAACTTGTAATAAGAGCAGACTATCAACAGGACTAGTACTGCGCCCCGTTTTCAGGTTCCTTTGGTTCTTAGATGATTTTAAAGTCTTAACCTCAAAACTCAGAAAGCTAAAGGAAAAAAAGAATAAGTACTACAGTATATTCTAATTTCAGAGAGCAGTTCTAAATTCAAATCTAATAAATTCTTGACCACTGTATAGTTTGATCAAATGAGCTAAAAAAAAAAAACTTCATTACTTGAATGAGCTAAATTAAAAAAACCTCATGTATTACTTGACTGTATTTTGCATATAAATTGATAATCACTATTGTTTAATATTCATGAAACTACGAATATTTTATTGACACAAGCTAAAACAAGCTATTCATGACAATAAAAACCCAATGTTGTCTCTGATTATATTTCCTCCCTCCTGTAGCTTCAATGGTGTCTGAAAATTCATTTCACTAAGTTACAGATTATGTGCACACTACGTAAATATTTTTCCCTATCTTTTCCCCCATATAAATGTTCTATGCCTTTTTCAATTTTATGACTTGATAGAGTTATTGATTTGGCCTTTTGTGCTCTCCTTTAGGAACATCCACCTCCATCCATTAACTGGCAACCCAAGCATACAGGAAAAACACTCACTGAACTCTGTTAAAGAAGGGGGGCTGTTCTAACAATTATTGCATACCTACTCTTAGGCTTTGAAAACAGAAAGGAAGCCAGTATTGCCATACTGGGCCAGATAATGAAAACCTTTAGGTATTTCTCTCACTTGTAAAAGAGGAATATAATACCCATCTTATGGACTTTGTAGAGAATTAAATAGGATAATGTATAGAAAGTGGTTAGCAGTCTTTAGTACAGTTAACACTCAGTAGTGGTGCTTGTATCAATAATACCACCACCACCAATTTAGCAACTATAGCAAAAGCAGGCGGTTTACTTTCTACCTATGCAAAAGAGACATTATAACAGAATCCCCTAGAAATAAATGATTTCCTCTGAAAAGTAAATGATGACCTGTGGTCTTAAGAGTTTATATCACACTCATACATTAATTTTTAAAGCAGTATCACTTGGACGTTAAGAGTAACAATCCAGGATCTCAGTACTTTGCAAAAACAAACATCCAAACGAAAACTGAGATGCGGAGAAAGAGAAAAGAAAATTTAACAATAACCCAACTTGAATTTACTCAGCACCTAAAATAAAAAATATACCCAATCTATAAATAAAATTTAAGATAAGGAGTCTCAAATCCCAACACTGATAATGGAGTTTTTAAAGGATAATTAGACAAAAGGAGAAGAAAGGTTCGGCTCAATTTCCTGTTTTTGTAAAGTTTGATTAAGGTAAGTCTAGAAGTTTGTGAAGGATCATTCTAAAATAAATAACTGTATAGAAACTAGTCAAACGAACCACCTCCACGCCCAAATTCATGAGAAGTTGAGAGAATTCCAAGTTGAACGCCGGTCTTTTAGGCGCACCACGAGCGCTAAAAACGAAACTCGGGTGCACATTTTAGAAGAAACTTCATATTCCCCGGTAAGAAACGAGGAGGGGGTGGGACCAAGCTGATCTAAAGAGGAGTTAAAGGATCTGAATAATCAGGGACGCCTGCTCCACGGCTCGGAGTGGAGTACTGGAGAACCTGGACCCGCAGGAGGTGGTGAATGAAGGTGAAGTGGGGTCTCCAGACTCGGATCGAGGACACGGGACATTCCGGCCCACCGAGGGGACCCGAGACAACGGTCCCACACTCACAATTCTATCATCCACTCTCCTCCAGCAACTCTTTCCAATTCTCGTCCGTGATGATGCGCACGTCGCTCCGCCGCCCGTGGGTCCAGGAGTTCCCCAAAGCAAGAGCAGCATCATTGCCACGGGAGCCACGGGACTTCCGGAGGGCGTCATACTGCAGCTCTCCCACCCCACAAAAAACGCGGCAGCCCCCACCTCCGCGCAGCCGCTCCTCACTTCCGCCTTACGAGCTTATCTGCTCATGGCGCCTGACCGCGCGGTCAGCGCGCGCGTGCGCGCGTTCCTGGGAACTCTCAATGCGCAGGACGAGGTCGGGTCCTAGTGTTTGGGTTGTGGAAAAGAGGGAAGCGCGCCTATCCTAGTGCGCATGACAGAGAAGCGGTCCCTTCCCACCGCCTCATGAGCCCCAGTACTTTTGGGGAAGGAGCAGAGCAAACAGGGGGCAAGGCGTAGGAAATGGGTCGGAGCTTCGGGACGACTGGCTTGGAAACTGCTTCAGCGTTTGGCGCCAAATAATTGGTATTCATACTTAACTCAAGCCGATTGGTAAGTTTCCACAGTTTCCAGTTAACTGCACTTCAGAGCTTTCATTTGCTTCTTTGAAAACTTTGTAGTAAAACTAATGAATGTTGGACGCCTGGGTGGCTCAGTCGGTTAAGCGGCTGCCTTTGGATCAGATCATGATCTCGGAGTGCTGGGATCAAGCCCCGCCCTGGGCTCCCTGCACCGCGGAGAGCCTGCTTCTCCTCTCCCTGCTGCTCTGCCTACTTGTGCTTTTTCTCTATCTCTCTAATAAATAAATAAAATCTTAAAAAAAAAAAAAACCTAATGATGTTTATGTAAATCAGAGTATTGGTTTACTTCTGGAGGATTGCAGACTGGAAAGGTGCACAAGGGAACCTTAGGGATGCTTTCACATTCTATATCTTGGTCGCAACAGTTGGTTACACGAGCGTGCACGTAAAAAAACCATCAAGTCGTACATGATGAGGTGAGTGCACTTTATGCACTTTAGGGTGTATGTTGTCCCTCAGTTTGTTTCTAAGTGTAGTATTTACAGAGATGCGACAATCTGAAATTCAAAACACATAGGCTTATAATAATATTTGAGATTTTCTCTCAAGCGTTTGTAAATGCAAATTCAAATCAAAATGTGCACTGTCTTTAGAAAGTACTAGTCAAAGGATAGCCTTTGTCAGTAGATCTCCTCACCTCACATTGTTGCCTAAACTCACTCCAGTTGGCTGACTTACTCACCCCTCCTTCCACTGAAAGTCACTTTCTAGGACACTAGTGATTTGCATGTTAACAAAGCTGATTATTTCTTCTCAGTATTCATCTTACTCCACCAGCCAGCAGAATTCTACAGTCCCCACATTTGAAGCTGGTTTACTGTCTTCCTTCAGTTGAGCCTCACCTTGATTGTTTTTTTCTCCTTCCTCACTGCTGCTTCTTGGCTGGTCCTCCTCTATGTGATTCTAGTTATCGGCTTGCCCCAGGATGCTGTACTGGCCCTATCCTTATCCTTGTATCCACACACTGCTCCAGGTAACCTCTATCTGGTTGTATACCTGTCATTCCTGCTCTGACCCTTCTGGAACTTTGGACATATGTATTCAACTCTTTGCTGGACAGCCCTTGGATATCAAATAGGTGGTTTAAACATAACATGAACAAAAATAAATTCTTGATTCTCCCTCTCCTAGACTTCCATCTCAGTAAAGAGCCCCAAGGATCATCGGGTTCCTCAAGACAAAAATTACATTTTAAATTCTTGTTGTTTTCTCTCTTTACCATGTCCTCCATCAGCAAGTCCCAAAAACTTGATCTCCAAAACATAGCCTGAAGCTGAGCACCAATTCCATCTCCACAGCAACACCCTAGTCCAAGATTCTATCATCTCTTGCCTCTACTATGATGATAGATTCCTAACTGATGATCTGAAACCTGCCACTGCTCCTTCATGTAGTACTTGCCCTCCTCCTCTTTACCCGGCTACATTCCGGTGGTTCCTGAAGATGCCAAACTTATTCCCACATTAGAGAATTGGTATTGGGTGTTTCCCTCTACCTACACTACTTATCCATTGGTCTTTGTATCACTATCCATTTTGGTCATTGATCTCAAGCGTTACCTCTTAAAAGTCATATTACCCATCATATTAGTCCACTCTAAATCTCTGCATAATATTAAACTGATGTCCTTGTGTTATGATCTGATTTCTTTCCTCACTCATTAAGAATATAAGTTTCAGGCACCTGAATGACTCAGTCAGTTGAGCGACTGACTTGATTTGAGTTCTGGTTGTGATCTCAAGGTTATGGGATGGCTCCATACTCAGCTCAGGGTCTGCTTGTCCCTCTCCCTCTGCTTTTCCCTCCCCCTACCCACCATGCTTACGCTCTCTCTCTCACTCTCTCTTAATAATAAATAAATAAAATGTTAAAAAAAAAAAAAAGAATTTAAGTTTCATGACAGTGGAAAACTTCTCTGGTTTATTCACTACTATAATCTCTAAATTATAGTGCCGAGCCACTATTAGAAGTTAGTACATAATAGTGCTCAGTAAATATTTGTTGAGTGACTGAATGAGGAAAATCATAATTAAAGATATGCCATGCTTTTATTATATTGTATGAGCTGTATTAAGGAAGAATGTAAATATATCCTTGTGTGTAATATAGAGATAACGCCTGCTGTTTATATTCGCAGGTGTTGATAAGAGGATAAAATGAGTATTCTTTTAAACTGTAAGTCATTCAAGGTAATTTATTAAAATTTCATTTTAAGGGAATTTTTATATTACAAAAAAATGTACTTATGGCTAAAATGGTGCAAAGTACCAAAGATTGTAAAGTGAAAAGAAATACCCTCCAAAATCTTTTCCCAGCTCCTGTGAGAATTTGCACCATGTATGCAACTCTATTAACATTTTCTTTTTTATGCTTTCAGAATTTTCTATGCATGTAAACTATTTCTAAAAAGAAAACAAAAAAACGACAACAACACAGGACAAGAACAAAAACATACATAGGGGAACCTGGGTGTCTCAGTCAACTAAGTATCTGCGGGAAGCTCAGGTCATGATCTCAGGGTCCTGGGGTGGAGCCCAGTGATGGAGCCCTGCGTTGGGCTCCAGGTATCAGCTATTTACTAACCAAGTATTTCAATATTTTATCAACTGGTACGCTTACTATCACAATGTAACTGAAAGACTCAACCCAGGCTAGGGCTGTTCCTCTTCCTCTGAGAACTAGTTTTTTCACTGTTTTGGTTTTTTACATTGGGGCTTCAGGGAGGAGCCACTGATGATCTAGTGTCACTGCTATGGCTTAGACAAAAGCTCTCAAAGAAATACTTTTAAATTTGAATTACTGAAACCAGATTAACCCTCCTAACCAAACAAACAATCATCAAGTCCTATTGATTTTAACAACTAAACTCATCTCAATCTATCTCTTCATCCACTGTCACAGCCCTGGTATATGCCATTATCTTTTTTCTTCTGGAATCTTGAAGGGTTTCTTTTTTTCCTTTTTTATAATAATCTCATTATTGATATATATTCATGTACCTTACAGCACAGCCATTAAAATTGCAATTTAATGGTTTTTAGTATATTCAGAGTTGTGCAACCATCACCACAGTCAAATTTAGAAAATGTTTATCACCTCAAACAGAAACTCCATACTCATTAGAAGTCATTCCACATTTCCACCCAACTACCCCTTTCCCAGTTCTAAGTACCACCAATCTCCTTCTGCCTCTGTGGTTTTGTGTACTCTGGATAGTTCATAGAATGGAATAATATAATATGTGTTCCTTTGTGACTAACTTCTTTCATTTAGCATAATGTATTCAAAGTTCACCCATGTTATAGCTAGCATGTATTGCACTTCATTTCTATTTAATTGCTGAATAACATTCCATTGTACAAATAGAACATATTTGGTTATCTCTTCATCAGTTGATGGACATTTGATTTGTTCTTCTCTGTGACTATTAGGAATAATACTGCTATAAACATTTATGTACAAATTTTTGTGTGGATATAGTGTTCTCATTTCTCAGGGCACCACCTTGAAATGAAAGTGTTTATGATACAATATCTAAGAAACTATTGCCTAATCTAGGGTTACCTAGGTTTCATAAAGGAGTTTTATACTTTGGCGTGCCTGGGTGGCTTAGTTGGTTAAGCGTGGGATGGAGCCTCACATCATGCTCCATACCTGGCATGGAGCCTGCTTAAGATTCTCTCTCTCCCTCTCCCTATCTTAAAAAAAAAAAAAAAAAAGAACTTTATACTTTTATCTCATTCATTTAGATCTTGATTCATTTTGAGTTCATTTTTATATATGGCGTGGAAAAAGAGGTCCAACTTTATTCTATAGCATGTGGATGATCCAGTTGTCCCAAAACCATTTGCTGAAAAGACTATTCGTTCAACCATTGATTGGTCTTGGCAACTTTGTCAGAAATCAGGTGTCATAAATGTATAAGGTTGTTTTTTTTTTAATTTTTCCCTGACTTTTCAGTTCTGTTTTATTCATCTATATGTCTCCCTTGATGCCATTACCATAACTGTTTTCATTACTATAGTTTTGAAATCAGAAGTGCAAGTCTTCCAGCTATGTTCTTTTTACCTATTCGAGACCCAAATTTTTTAAATCAGTTGCTTGATTTCTATAAAAAAGCAAGCTGGAATTTGCAAGAAACTACATGAAATTTGTAGGTCCAATTTGGGGAGTATTGCCCTTTTAACAATAGTAAGCCTTCCAGTCTATGAACATAGAATATCGTTCCATTGATTTATGTCTTTTTAATTTTTTTGAGCATAATTTGTAGTTTTCAAATTACAAACCTTGTACTTTTATTAAATTTATTCTTAAGAATTTATTCTTTTTGATGCAGTATTAATGCAATTGTTAATTTCATTTTGGGTTGTTCATTGCGCTGTATAGAAATGTAATAGAATTTATATTTATCTTGTATCCTGCATTATGTTATTTATTCTAATACGTTTTAATGAGTTTCTTAGGAATTTTTTTGCATATAAGATTATGTGATCTAAAGGTAGAGATGGTTTTACTTCTTTTTTTCCAATCTAGATGCCTTTTATTTAATTTTCCTACCTAATTTCCCTGGCTAGACCTACAGTACAATGTTGAATAGAAGTGGCAAGACTAGAGAACTCTGTCTTGTTACTATTCTTAGGAGGAAAGCATTCAGTTTTCATCATTAAGTATGAAGCAAGTTGGGTTTTTCATGAATGCCCTTTATTAGCTTGAAGAGATTTCCTTCTGTTCCTAGATGATTGTGTATTTTTCATGAAGGAATGTTGAATTTTATCACATGGTTTTTTTGCATTTATTGAGATGATCAACGGTTTCTTTTATCCTATTAATTAAGTGTATTGTATTAATGGATTTAAGCCAACCTTGTATTTGTGATATAAATCCCACTTGGTTATGGTGTTTAGTTTTTTTTATATATTGCTAGATTCACTTGTTAGTATTTTATTGAGGATTTTTGCATCTATATTCATAAGAGATACTGATCTGTAGTTTTCTTTTCTTATGATGTCTGTGTCTGGTTTAGATATCAGAATAACACTAGCCTGGTAAAATGAGGTAGAATTGTTTATGAAGAATTCTATTAATTCTTTAAATGTTTGGTGGAATTCAACAGTGGATTCATCTAGGCGTGGGATTTGCATTGAGGGTAGTTTTTAAATTACTAATCCAATCTTTTGTTACAGATCTATTCAGATTTTTGGGCACCTGGGTGGCTCAGTTGGTTGGGTGACTGACTTGGGCTCAGGTCATGATCCTGGAGTCCTGGGATGGAGTCCTGTATCGGGCAGGGAGTTTGCTCCTCCCTCTAACCTCTACGCCCCCCCCCCATGCTCACTCTCTCTCTCTCTCTTTCTTTCTCTCTCTCTTTCTCAAATAAATAAATAAAATCTTCTTTAAAAATTAAAAAAAAATTTAAAAATAAAAAAGATCAATTCAGATTTTCTACTTTCTCTTATGTCAGTTGAGTAGTTTGTATCTTTCTAGGAATATGTCTATTTCATATAAATCATCTAATTTGTTGGCCTGTAGTAGTTCATAGTATCCCATTATAATCAATATAATGGTAAGGTCAATATTAATGTCTCTTCTTTCATTCCTAATTTTAGTAGTTAATAATTTAATAATGTGAGTTTTTTCTCTTTTTTTCTGGTCAGTTTAGCTAAAGGTCTGTCAATTTTATTGATCTTTTCAGAGAACCAACTTTCAGTTTCATTAATTTTTTTCTATTTTTAAAAAATCCTCACCTTTTCATTATTTCCTTCTTTTTGCATCTTTGGATTTAGTTTTTTTTCCCCCTCAAAGTATTTTAAGGGGGGTATTTAGTTTAACTTGAGATGTTTCTGCTTTTTCTAATGTTGGTAATTGAACCCATAAGTTACCCTCTAAACACTGCTTTAGCTGCATCCCCTAACTTTTGTCATGTTATGTCATCATTTCATTGATGTCAAGGTATTAACTAACTTTCCTTTTGATACCTTCTTTGTCCATTGGTTACTTAGAAGTGTGTTGTTCATTTCCACATATTTTTGAATTTCCCGAATTCCTTTGTTATTAATTTCTAATTTCATTCTACTGTCATCAAAGAGCATACTTCATGTGATTTCAGTTTCCTCCTAATTTAATGAGATTTGGTTTATAGCCTAGCATATGGTCTAGTCCACAGAATATTCAGCCCTTGAGAAGAATTTGCCTTTTTCTGTTGTTAGATGAGTGCTTTATAGATGTCTGTTAGGTCTAGGTGGTATATAGTGTTCAAGTCTTTTGATTCCTTGCTGATCTTCACCTAGTGTTCTACCCATTATTGAAAATGGGATATTGAAATCTCTAACTCTTATTGTTGAACTGTCTATTTCTTTCTTCAATTATGACAGTTTGTGTTTCATGTATTTTAGAGCTCTGTTGCATGTTTTTATAATTGTTACACATTTCTGATAGATTGGCTCTTTTATTATTAAAAAAAAATTCCCTCTATATCTAGTAACTTTTTTTGTTTTATAGTCTATTTTGTCTGCTATTAGTATAGCCACTTGTGACTTTGTTAAATTAATACTTGTTGTTAGAGCCCTGGGTTATCAGATGGCAAGTTGAAGTTTAATAAAAGACAAGGGAGATTGAAATAGAGAAGTTTATACAAGTCCTGAAAGAAGAAGAAGACAGTATGCCTTGAGGTTGGTGAGTAGAGTGCTTTGGGGCTCCTGGGCTAAGGCCAAATTGGTTGGCTTACACCAGAAAAAGCAGGATTTTGCTAAATTTCACAGGGTTTTTATCTAAGGGTCTACACACAGTGGAAGTCCTAGGAAGAGGTTGGGGGACTATTTATCACAGGGGCCACTAAGGGAGTCCTATCAGGAATTTACATTTATTTGTGACTCTCTGGGCTATTATCTAGGGCATACGCTCATAGGAGGGCCTAGTGTCAGCTCAAGGCCCCTGCAGGCTGCCTCACCACCCCAGAAGATGCCAAAGCAGCAATATTATAGAGTAGCTTAGCTAAGCTCTCTGACAACCTCACTGTGAGATAACATCTTTAGATGGCTCTCCAAGCCAAGACTAGGAAGATTAATTATTCTTTCCCATGCAGATGCAGAAAGGCAAAAGTGAGGACCATTCTTAATTTATGAAGTTGACTTTAAAATTTAAATTTAAAGAAGCATATTAAATATTTTATAATGTTCTCATTCATGCATAAAATGTTTAAATGAAATTAGAGAAAATTCCAAATGTTCAAAGGGATACTGTCACATGAAACCCTAAATTAGAGTTAAATGAAGATCTGGCCATCTGAAGGACTATAATCACTGACATAATTACTTGGGAAGTTAGAGGGGACTTGTAGCTCGAGATTAGTTTAAGATATATATTATTGCAGATGTCCACAAGACATGAGGAAAGCTAAAGCCACAGACACCATACATACATTTTGAAGTCTGGTCAATTTCAAAAGAAGAAAGAGAAGTGTGTTCACTTAGCATTGGAATCTTTGAAACAATAGCAGCTCTTCCTGCACGATGGCCAAAGGCAGAGAAAGGATCGTTAAGTGTTAGATTCAGGACAAGAAATGCTTGAACTGGACCTGGACAGAGGTGGTTATCTGAGCACACCTCTGATGTCACAGTTTCCCTGCCCTTGAGAATTGGTAGTTAACACAGAGCAACATTGCATACTAACATATATTTTTTAAAGATTTTATTTATTTATTTCACAGCAAGAGAGATCACAAGTAGGCAGAGAAGCAGGCAGAGAGAGAGGGGGAAGCAGGCTCCCCGCTGAGCAGAGAGCCCAATGTGGGGCTCGATCCCAGGACCCTGAGGTCATGACCTGAGCCGAAGGCAGAGGCTTAACCCACTGAGCCACCCAGGCACCCCAGCATACTAACTTATATTACCTATTACATTAATTATAGTGGGTTAAATACCAATTTCATATATATATGTGTATATATACATAATATATAAATATATTACATACCACACTTACACTAAAGTATCTCTCTGAAATTCAGCAATTATAGAAAATGACCTCTCATGGGGCGCCTGGGTGGCTCAGTGGGTTAAGCCGCTGCCTTCGGCTCAGGTCATGATCCCAGGTCCTGGGTTCGAGCCCCACATCGGGCTTTCTGCTCAGCAGGGAGCCTGCTTCCTCCTCTCTCTCTGCCTGCCTCTCTGCTTACTTGTGATTTCTCTCTGTCAAATAAAAAAAATCTTTAAAAAAAAAAAAAAGAAAAGAAAATGACCTCTTAATTTTTGTTATGGGCTAAGTGCTTGTATCTCTCCAAAGTTTATATGTTGAAGCCCTCTAAGCCCCTATGCAATGGTATTAAGAGATGAGGTCATTGGGAGATCATTTGGTTTAGATAAGTTCATGAGAGTGGAATCCTGATGATGAGATGAATGCTTTTATAAAAAGAGGAAGACACCAGCGCTGGTTTTCTCTGCCATGTGAGGACACAACAAGAAGGCAGGCATCTATAAATGAGGAAGAGGGCCCTCACCAAGAACCAAAAGTGTCTGCAACTTGATCTTAGACTCCAGCCTCCAAAACTGTGAGAAATAAATGTCTGTTGTTTAAGCTACCAAGGCTATGGTATTTTCTTGGAGCAGCCTCAGCAGACTAGGGTAGTCATTTTTAAAAAATTAAAAGGAGCAAGTCATGGTTTTTGTTTTGTTTTGTTTAAATTTTATTTATTTATTTTTGTAAAAGAAGAAAGCATGTGTGCACAGCAGAGGTGGGGAAGGGGCAAAAGGAAAGGGGGAGAAGAATCTTAAGGAGACTTCGTGCTAAGTATGGAACCCAACACAGGGCTTGATCCTATGACCGTCTCTCAGAGTTTCTATGTGTTAGGACTTCAGGAATGACTTAATTCCTGGTGGTTCTGGCTCTTTCATGAGGTTGCCGACAAGATGTTGATTAAGGGACATTCATCTAAAGGTTTAACTGGTGCTGGAGGATACTCTTCCAAAGTGGCAGTTCATGTGGCTGAAATGTGGGAGGTACTGGCTGGTAGGAAGCTGTAGTACCTTCCCATGAAGGCCTCTCCATAGGCCACTTGAGGTTTTCATGACCAGCTTTTTCCAGAGTGAGCCACCCAAGAAAGCCTGGCAGAAACAGGGATGTCTTTTGTAAACTGGCCTCAGAGGCTACTCACTGTTGGTCACTTCCACAACATCCTTTTGATCCCACAGGTCAGACCTGTACATTGCGGGAGAAGACTACATGAGGGAATGATAGAAACAAGCAAAGATTACGGGGACGTCTTGGAGTCTGGTTACCACACCTAACAGCTCCATTTTCCTGGTCATGATAGCTTAGGTCTGGTGGCTAAGAACCTGGTTCTGGAGTCAGACAGACCAGTATTCTAATTTTAATTGCACTACCTACTTATACTTTCTAATCCTCTGTTTCCTCATCTGTTGTATGGAAATATAGATCCACCTCATGGGTTTTCTGTAAGCATTAAATGAGTCAGTGTCCACAGGATAATTCTTTCTGTCAGATCATGTCATCTCCCAACTCAAAATCTTCAGACTTAGAAAGTCAACTAGCCTACCAGATCCTGACCTACCTGCAACTGACTTAGCTACTACCATTATTGCTGCTACTACTACTAGCACCACCACCAACTGATCTTGTTTCTTCTAGCTGTCTTTCTCCCTTCCTAACTTCATTCTATCCACTGGTCTCATTAGTCTTCAAACATGCTAAGCTCTCTCCTACCTCAGGACCTTTGTACTTGCTGTCCGTCTGCCTGGAACACTTTCCCCTTATGTTTTCATGGATCATTTGCCTACTTCGTTCGGATCTCTACCTAATTTTTACCTCATCAAAGACCTTCCCTAACCATTCCTTTTATCTCTTAATCCTTCTTCACTTTTCTATTTATAGCATTTACCACTACTTGATATATGTTTGCCTATGTTGATTATCATGGCTTTCCTTCATTAGTATGTCACTTCTGTGAGGACTGTGTCTCATTCACCATCTTATCTTTAGCATTTAGAAATATGCCTGGCTTACTACAGTAGATGTTCCAAAAATAATTTTTTTTAAGATTTTATTTATTTATTTGACAGAGAGAGAGATCACAAGTAGGCAGAGACTCAGGCAGAGAAAGAGGGGGAAGCAGGCTCCCTGCTGAGCAGAGAGCCCGATGCGAGGCTCGATCCCAGGACCCTGAGATCATGACCTGAGCCAAAGACAGAGGCTTAACCCACTGAGCCACCCAGGTGCCCCAAAAAATAATTGTTTAAAAATAAATGCATATGAATTACTCAGCGCATTGCTTGACCCACGCATCATGAGAATTCAGTAAATCTTAACTTCAACTTAACTTCAACTTTGTCATCATCAGTATCTCATCAGCAACATCCTTCCCATCACCCCCTGACCATCCTAGTCTCTCACATATATATATATATACACACTTTACAGTTTTCAAATTCCTTTACTATTTATAGAAAATATGTTATATTTTTAAAGCAAAGCTGTAATTGTGTAGGTATAGTTGAAATGATTTGACAAGTAATAAAACTGGTAAGTACAAGGGGATTTGTCTCCTGTATGTGACTTTTTTTCAGATGGTCTTGCCTGAGAATTCTTCTTTCTCCCCGGCAAATTAGCAGGCTTTCTTTAGGACAAACAAGTCTGTTATGAACGATCATTTTAACTTCATTTAAGATTTGCCTCTTAAAAGAGTCTTTAGTGATTGGGTAGTGCCCTGGATCTTTCTTGGCCAAGCTCTGAAGCAGAGAATCATGCTTTATGACTCTTTGACCTTGGAGTTGTCCTAGAAGCTTAGTGATTTCTTCTGCACACTCACTAGCCCTTTCATCTACCCTCACCTTCCCTGGCAAATCAGATCTCCATTGGAGGCTGTTTGCCTATATTGTGCGTTCATGTTAACTAGGAAAAGGCAAACTTTTGTCCTGGCAAAGGAACCCTGCAGGGGATCAGATTTGGTGTGAACAGTAGCCTTGGCACATGGCTTTGCCAGCAAAGCACAGGCTGAATTTAAGCCCCACTCAGCCCTTGGCTGGAGGCCCCAGAGCACAGTGGCAGGCCAGGGACATCTCTTATTCCCTCTGTGCTGCTTGCAGGCTGCACATATCTGTACGGTCATCCTAGGAGATGACCACCCTGCCAAATCATACTGAATACAGCAATCTTCACTGACAGGCAGTCTAGCACAGTCGGGACTGCAGAGTAAAATACTTAAGAGTGAGGGTTCTAAAGTCAGATGCCCTGGCCTTGAATACTGCCTCTACCAGTTATAATCTGATCTCTTAGGCAAGTGATGTAATCTCTCTTGCCTCAGTCTTGGGTCATTGTGAGTCTTACATGGTCTATTATATAAAATCCATACTCAATACATGTTATTTATTAATATAGGGTAGACTAGAAAACCTAGGAAGGTTCAAAATGCTTCCTCATGCATTTAGGAAAATGCAGTGCCATTTAAGATTGCTTCACTTCCTTGCCTTCCATCCACCCTTTCTGGACTCAGCATTGAGTCATTGAGCAAACATCTAAACACTTACTGTCCACAGTGGTAGACAAAAACATTTGAAGAGACAGTCCTCCACCCCAAAGTATGTTCCCTAGTTCTCAAAAAGTCAATCAAAAGAAGAGAGTGCTACATAATGTCCTAAAACAAATGTGACCATATCAGGAAGCATGGCATAGGCCTTCTGGTTTGGAGTCATACTTTAGAGATAGATCATCTTTGAATTCAGGCTCCTTCACTTACTGGCTTTGTGACTTCAACTAAGTGACTTAACTTCTGTGAGCCTCAGTTTTCCAGTAGGTAAAATGGGGGGGGGGTGTCAAGGGTTATTGTAAAGACTGAGATAATTTTAGAACAAAAGGGGTCTGGCACATACGAGGTGATTATTTAGTGGCAGCTTTCATCCGTACAATTTTCTCTGCTGTAAAGTTCTATGATGGAGCCCACAGGTGAAAGTCAAGATACCTCACATTCCAAGCTTTTGGGAATCAGACCCCATCCACCTTTTTATCCTCATCTTTTTACCCCTTGAATCTTGTAGCCAACATATGTAGAACGACATGAGGTTTCCAAAACCTGGTATTACACATACCCGGCCTTTGCACCCAGTGTCCCCTATGTCTAGATGACCCTTTTTGCCTCTTTTGCCCAATGAACTATCATTTTTACATAACACATATATATATTTAAAGAAGAGTAATAAAATAAACATTTTCTTACCCCCAAGTTAAGTAACAGAAATAGAAGGCCCCTGAGCATCCCACATTTTTTTTTAAATCAGCATTTGTGATATTTATATTTTAAAAGCATGGCAGAGGGGCACCTGGGTGGCTCAGTCAGTTGAGCATCTGCCTTCTTCTCAAGTCATGATCCCAGGTTCCTGGGATCGAACCCCACGTCAGGCTCAATGCTCAGCAGGGAGCCTGTTTCTCCTTCTACCCCACCTCATGCTCTGCCTTGCTATCTCTCTCAAATAAATAAAATCTATAAAATAAAATAAAATAAAATCATGCAGATAAAATCCTTATATAAATGTACCACCTATGCCATGAAGAAACCAAGGAATTTAAATATGGCATAAAAGCCCATAGGGCTACTAGTCTTTCTGCAGAAATGCCATTAGCAACTAAATATTCAAATTCTATTTGACTGATATAATATTTTGGAGAAAAATAATATTTCAATATTTTAAATTTAAGCCTTTTCTCCTACTTTGTATTGTTTCTTTTAGAAATCTACAGCATGATTCCTTTGTTTAAAATAAATATGGTGGGTTTTTTTCTTTTTGCTGGGGGAGGGGCGGTATCTTTTATGTTTTTCTTGAGTGGTCATAAGGAGCCACTAGGTGGCAGAGGATGCTTTTTTTGATTACAATGAGAAAACATAAAAATCATCACACTATGGACTTCATACGTTAACATGTTCCACTAGTACCCCATGGCCTTGCAGTTAGCAAGTCTGGCTTATTGGCTATATTTTAGTAGCAACCACAATAATACCAAAACCACAAAGATTTATTAAATGATTACTGTATACCAGACTAAGCAGTACCTACACATTTTGCTGTTTAACCCTCACAGCAGCAGGAGGTCAGATTCAAACCAGGTTTGTTGGATTCCAGAGACTGAAGGATTAACAATTTAACAGACTCTCAGCACTGGGAGAATATTTAAATCCTTTTGGAAGAATTAACTGTGATATAATTAGTTTTAGACATGTGTTGACCTCACATATTTTCTAATATTTTAGACATCACATTAATATCTGTGAGCTTAATCCTTAAAGACCTTACAAAATAAAAAGTTTATTAAGGACTTTACAAGGGGGTAGGCCCAACCTCTTATCTCTTTTCCCATTTAGTGACCATTTCAACCCAATTCCTATTCATCTCATTTAATCTATTCCCTTAAAACCTCCTTTCTGTTATACCTTTATGCCAAGAAAAGGCAATATATGAATGAAAGTCAGTTTTTCCAATGTTTTATAGATCTTTCTCTAACCGGTCAGATTTGGCCAGCAAACCCTGAGACTGCAAATGGAAAGAATACTCCAGACACAGTAGGAGAAAGGAGAGGCCTGGGGACCAGATATTCTAGTGGCAAAAAGCCTCGAACCAAGCTTTGTCTCTACTTTTATTGGGGTCTTATCAATACACCAAGCACAAGCAGAAAACAAGGAGGCAAGGAGTTCGTGAAGTATGTGACCACCACAGGTGCCTGTTTTTCTTTAAAACTTAAACATTTAGGGGAGCCTGGGTGGCTCAGGCATTAAGCATCTGCCTTCAGCTCAGGTCATGATCCCAGGGTCCTGGAACTCCCAGGCCAGCTGGAAGCCTGCTTCTCCCTCTCCCACTCCCCTGCTTGTGTTCCCTCTCTCACTGTGTCTCTCTCTCTGTCAGATAAATAAATAAAATCTTAAAAAGAAAACAAAAACTTAAACATATACTCCCTAGGTGAGAACCTTGAGCTGCTGTAAGAATCTGGCTGCTTTCAGCCAAGAAACTTCAAAGGAGGCCCAGCATTGCAGGCACTCCCTCTTTGCTTTCAGTTAGTCCCATCCAGGGGGGGCTTATTCGAGTTAGATTTTGTCTATCCAGGCACAGTGAATTCCACACTAACCAAAAATTTTTAAGCTACCTGCAGCAGCATAATTGACAAGAACAATATTATAATGTGTCGATGACCACATGTAGAAAATAAAGTGAAATCAAATGACACAGTCTAATCGTTTTTACAATCCAGTCCGTCATCTTCAGAAAACTACACCATGTTCTTAAGCCTCTAGCTGACATAAGCCATCAAAGAAGCATTTTAAAAATTTCCTAAAGAACACTTAAAAACAGTATTAAAGATATACACTGTGATGGGAAACAGGGAGAGACTATAGACACACTATTGTTAATGTAAGCTTTGTGGCAATACATGACTGTTACGTCAATCCAAAATGGGGCAGTGATCATGTAGAAATTTCAGAGGGCAATGGCTGGGTCCTCCTTCTAATTGGTAAAGTTTTACTTAGTGTCTTTATCCTTGTCTTTCTTTTATATCTTTTCTTCTTTGGAAAAAGAAAAGATCGGGGGAGGGGGAGGTATGAAGTTGATATCCCATAACTACACAGATGTTATTTAAATCAAAGAAGGATGTTCTTACCTGTACCCCTGGGGCTAATATACATTATATGTTTATAAAAAATTTAAAAATTAAAAAAAAAAAAAAGAAAGATGTTCTTAATCAAATCTTCATGTTCTTGGACATGAAGGTGGGAGTACAGGCCAACAAAAGGAACCTTGAATCTCATATGTCTATTACTTGTTAAATTATGTTGTTATCCTCAAATCATCTAGATTGAATGATGATATTTTATTTACATTCATAAATGCTTTACAGTTTAGAAGATGCTTTCAAAACAATCAGCTTATCCTTTGAAATAGGGGAGGAAGAAGAAGCGAACAGATTAGAATGGCAATTAGTAGTTCATGAATGTGGTGGTTTGTTGGGTATTAAATGTGATACTTATTTGTATTATTGTTTAAACTAGATTTTAGCGCGTTTTTAGTGTTTTTTAACTTTTCACTTAGAAAATCTTCCAATTATAATAGGCAAAAATGAAAATTCAAAATAATAATTCCTCTTTTGATTTCCTTTTAATATTCAAACTTATGTTGGTCAAACTTAGTGTCTACTATGGCTGTACATTTTAAATGTGCCAATAAGTTGTGAATGTTTATAATGAGGAACTTCTCTAAAAACAAAATAGATTAATAAAACTTTAAGAATCCAGGTTGTAGGAATTTGGAGGGAAAATTGCTATCACACTGATTATAAATTTTACTATTTTACTGACAATTTGTTAATATTACTATTTCTTTAAGCTAAAGAAATAAGCAGAAGTATGTTAGGAATTAGTGAATTATAGCTATTTACTATCCCTTACTTGATAAATTGTTTTTTTGTAAGTGGTTTACAAGCTCCTTTTTTTCCTTTCTTTTTTTTTAAGAGGTCATGATTGCCTACTGCAATTCTGAGAGACTTCTTATATCAAAGAAATCTCTCTTCTAATTTTACAATTTTAAATACCATGCATTTAGAATGTAATTACACTGCATAATTTTATTTTAGCCTACTTATTTACTCTAACTGTTAGATAATATTCTACTCTATCCGCTAATTGTTTAGGAAGAGATTATTGCCTGCATTGTTTATGTCTTGCATGATTTGTCTGTGTGTGTGTGTATGATTATGCAGTAAATCACTAGAATCAGACATTTTATATATTCATACCTTTCTCCCTTTCTCTGACCTATAATGCCTTTTGTCTTCCTACTAAAAATAGCTATTTTTAGTTATCCAATATGCATCAGGAGCCATTTCTCAATTGAAAATAGTATGTAGTTTTAACAAACAGGGGGCAGCCTTGGCAAAAGCATCAAAGATAAAAATTTCATGTTGTAGAAGACTGCTTCCCTTTCCCTATATACTAGAGTGAGAAAGCTAGCTGCTAGGACAATGAGTTCTCAAAATGTCAGTAGCTTGGGGCACCTGGGTGGCTCGGTAGGTTAAAGCCTCTGCCTTGGGCTCAGGTCATGATCCCAGGGTCCTGGGATCGAGCCCCACCCTGCAGCAGGCTCTCTGCTCAGTAGGGAGCCTGCTTCCCCCACCCTCCCACCCCCCCACCCTGCCTGCCTCTCTGCCTACTTGTGATCTCTGTCAAATAAATAATAATAATAATAAAAATCTTTTTAAAAAAATCTCAGTAGCTTAACACAATAGAAGTTTATTTTTTTGCTTTCAAGTAAAGTCTAATGAGGGTGTTCTGGGTTGGAGAACAACCTTCAGTGTAGCCACTCAGGGAAGCTGTCTCCTTCCCGTGCATGGCTCCACCATCTCCCAGTACCTCAGACTTCTCTGCTGGATCCTCTGCATCCAGCTGGCAATTAGGGACTGAGAAGATGTGGAAAATCACACAGGAAGTTTGCAGGATGGGCCTGGAAATGGTCAACATGGTTTGGCCCTCGTTCCATTGGCCCTAACTTGAGTGCAAGGGAGGCTGGGAGATGTTGTTTAGGCATGTGACAGAGGTAAAGGAAAAGGTTTGTTGAATGTGTGGTGGTCCTTGCCGAGTCCATGATAGTAATCCCATGAAAGAAGTTACTTTCAGCAACACTCACATCTACCTTGTGCAGAAACAATTGGAGTTTGGGACTGCAGGATTTTTAAGCTGTATGGTTGCCCTGTTACCATGCCTAATCTTTGAACTTTAGAGTAGACTCTAGTGAAATCTGTCACTGAGAGGCCTCACATGTTATGTGGCTCTCAGAGGCTTAAAGCAGATATTGGTTGGGTAGAGGCATGAGAGAGGGAACATGGACATCCAGTAGCTAAAACAAGGGCTCATATTACCTGTCTCGCACTGAAGGCAGTGCCCAACGCCGTAACAAGAGCTCTCCTGCCATCTTCCAGCTCTCCTCTGAATCCATTTTCCAGTGCCTCTAGCATGACCTGGCCTCCACCCGTCTGACAGCCAGAGAACTCATGATCAATGTGGCCAATATTCATTAGTAGAATGAAAACTGAAAAACTGGACAAGAAAATTAGTAAGGTTATAGATTCATTAAGCAAATGTATTTTGTATCATGTATAGTGAAAATGTATAATGCATAGTTTAGTGATATTTGCAATAGATTAAAACATTGTCTTTAGCTTTATGCCACGAAGGACACTTGAGCCTAGCACTGAATTTGGTAACTGGGTTGGTTGTTGAAAATTATATCCAAGTTTATGATCACCTTTTTAATCTTTGAAAATGACTAAATGTAAATTTGATTTGAGGGCTTAAATTTGAATATGTCGTAAAAGGGCCTTAACCTCTTTTATGGGGATTAAGAGAACGTCTTCTGTTAACTTGTTTTATTGTTGTTGCCATGGAGGCCACAGGAGACTCATAAATATATAAATTTGTAACCCAAATGAATTAGCCTCCAAGCAATGAATATTTTTTTTTTGCTTCAAATAGTTTTTGAAATGATTTACATTTTTGTCAAAAATGAATATGGATTTTTTTTTACTTGCCTCAGCTTCATAAATATGTAGCCCAGGATCATAGGTTATAAATATAAAATTAATTCACTGAAATATTCATTTTATGGGCCTAAAGTTATGAATTAGTTCATCACAAAATGTCATAACAGAAAAAGCAATTTAATGGTATCACTGTTTTTATCAGCTGCAGATCATTAAAATGTGCAGTTATAATGAAAAATCTTATACGTAATACCAAGGTTAATGTTAATATTCTGTTCAAAATTACCTAGTATTCTGTAGGGCATATATTATTCTGTTCTAAATCTCAGTATAATAATTATTATTTCAAAACATATACATAAAATGAAACCACTAAAAGTTATGCCAGAAAGTAATTGACTATTGTCAGTGTAGTGTTAGTAATGGTGATGACCAGCGATATATTTAATCAATTCTCATAACAAACTGTTTGCTTGAATGGTAACATTTTCTTCCCCTAAATATTGTGTCTTTCTCTTTTGGAATTATGACTGACTCAGAAATCTCTATGAGGATTCTAAAGAAAATATGGATTTAGCCTAAATGACTATCATGAGTCTATAAATTCATTCATCTTAGCCAGAAATGACTGCCATAAATTTAAGAAGAATAACTTTGCATTGCTATTCTCCCCAAAGAATATTCCACAAGATTCTGCATATTAGCCGGAGTTCAGACACAGCCTCCTGCTGGGGTGCAGAGGAGAGAAGAAGCAGTCCTTTTTTAGCTTCTGGGGTGTGCCTCAAGCCAGTCTTATACCCATCTAGACTAGAGAGTCATCTACTTGCCCCTAAAATTATCCTCCCCACTAAAGACCTGCAAAATAGTTTTGCCACAACCGGTGATTAGAGGTAATTAGAGGTGAATTGGGGGCCCCTGGAGCTGTTGTAAATCTACACTTCCTTATCAGAGAAGCAGGAATACTTTGGAGCCTTAATTTGCTATCCCAGTTCAGCCATCACAAATCATGGGACCTTAGGCAAACCACTAAACTTTTACTAAACTCTGTTCCTCAGGTTCCTCTAATGTAAAATGGAGATAAGAAGAGTACTTACTTCACAAGCAGCTTGTGTGACGGTTGATGTCTGTTTGCAAAAGCCAGTTGTTAAATTTTCGGGAATTTTGCATGGCACTATTAAACACAGTCCCTATTAAAAATTAAATGATATAATTTAACAAGTGAGCCATGTTAAATCAAAGTTAATATTCCAAACTCATCACTTCCTACTTATTTTACTGCATTTTATCATTATCTATGTTTTTTAAGTTAGTTATATCTATTGTATCTGTATTTTATCTTGTATCTGCCCCAAAGCACATATGGTGGCTACTGCCAATTTCTACCCAACTCCTATGTTCAGTGACATCAGATTTGTTGCTTGAAATTGGCCTTGGTTGCAGAGTATTTACACATGGAAATTGACAAATATTACACATCAGGCTTTTCTTTAGAGAGCTGGTTGCTAAACATTTTTCAGTACACCAGGATGTCACTCTTTGTAGTTTTTTAAGGGTTTGTCATCCTAAAAAACATTTGTTAAATATATGTTATTAAATATATAATATGTAGCAAAATGTAAATATGTTAGATTTGTGGCATATATATATATATATATTTAAACAAAATAGCATGGTGAGCACTGTAAGTTTTCACAATGGGTTGGCTAACCCATTAGTATTTCTGAGTTGTGTTTATCATCTATATTCTTTCCTCCCTTACTCCTTCAGTTCTACTTCTTTTCTTCTTCCCTCTTTCCCTTTCTTCACCCCCAAACCTGAAGCACAGGGTATGGGGAGATACAATAATGACTGGCAATCCTTCTAGTTCTGTTTCTTTCCTCCTAATCTCTCCTAATTTGACATTCACTCCAACCCAGTCAGATCAGAGACTACATATATCTGATTTACCACTGGATCCCCAGCACCAAACAATGAGCCTGCCAAGTACCAACCTCACATAATCTCAGCTTTGTAGCTCCACCTGGGGGCTGGCCAGGTGACAGTTCTAGAAAGTCAAAGCTGCAGTTATAACTGCTGCATGTCAACACTGTTGTCCTCCCCAGACAATTCCCAAGATATACTTGAAAGGTTTTAGAAAATGTCCTAGAGAGTCTACGGCCATACCACCCTGAAAGCGCCCGATCTCGTCTGATCTCGGAAGCTAAGCAGGGTCGAGCCTAGTTAGTACTTGGATAGAAGAAAATGTCCTAGAGAGTAGATTTGTTCAAAATGACCTCAGGACACTGTAAACAGCTGTAGACTATTCTGGGAAGAAGTATACAAATATAATGACTTACTAAGATTTTCGTTTGTCCTTAATTCCAGCAGCCCTTTGTCTTTGCCCTTCGTCCTCTATTTTATATGTCCAGTCAGGAGCTTTATGATGTGGTGATTGTTGTCAAACTCACTCTGGTTTTGAGAATCAGATATTCAATCTGTTTGTCAATCTCATGACCTTCTTTAGTGCATTTTACAATTAGAATTCCCTCTGCCCCAGGGCCTATTTCAGTTTTCATTAATTTGCCTTTTAATGAAGAACTTTGAGTTTTAGTTTTTACCATGTCTTGGCTGCATTCTATTTTAAATTATAGGTTACCATTTTGTCCTAATTCAAACTAACAGCAAGACCTGAATTCTGAGTTGCAGTTGAGTGTGTAAAAATACCGATTTCCTATGGTATAGCTAACTGTAATTATACTTTTAGTAAACAGAGTCATTTGTAGATTCTTAAGATTTAGAGAGAACTATCTAAGGGATTTTTATGGATGACTTTTGCCACAATCTCCAGAGACCTTCCTAGTGTTTATGATCAAAATAGTTCAAGGAGGGGCACCTGGGTGGCTCAGTAGTTAAGCCTCCACCTTTGGCTCAGGTCATGATTACAGGGTCCTGGGATCAAGCCCCACGTCAGGCTCCCTGCTCAACAGAGAGCCTGCTTCTCTCTCTCCCTCTGCCTGCTGCTCTGCTTACTTCTACTCTCTCTATCTCTCTGTCAAATAAATAAAAAATCTTTAAAAAAAAAATAGTTCAAGGATCCTTAACTGGCATCTTTTATTTGTGCCACCCAGGCTCATTTAGCTAAATATGTAAACCTCTCTATTCAAATATTTGTAGATTTAAAAAAATGAAACTCTAATATAAGAACTTTTTTTTTAAATGACCTAGTCCCTTACAAGTTTTTTAAAAATCAAATACTTTTATCTCAATTTTGCTTTTCCCAAATCATCTTAAATAGGCTATGGATTGGCATTAACCTGCCATCTGGGGCCATTTGGTCGCTTTTTAGGTGAAAGGTGGCCCTCTGCAGGACTAAGTTACTTGTCTAACACAGCCCCTGCTATTGTTCCAGCTGCAAAGCAGATGGTGCAGTGAAGCAGAGGGCAGCCTCGGGGAGCCTGCCCTCCATTTCATCTGCTTACAAGCCACAACACTCTCTCTCGCTCAAAAACTGGGGGCTCAAAAACATTCTCTTCCCTCTCTACCCCCCCAACTCCCAATAGATACATGAAATATTAATTTTTACATATGTATAATAAATGATTGTAGAATGACCTCCATGCAAAGTTGAAAAAAAAAATCCCTTGAGTTTAGGGAGAAGGCCTGGGTTAGAAGTCCCCTAAAGAACAGGTGTTGTGGTGTGTTTCAGTGGTGGACCATCTGCTAGGCTATGGGAACCTGCTGGGTACAGCTGGCTGCCTGACACTTAAGAATGTCACTGATTAATACATAACATGAAATACGTTAACACCATAGTTGTAGGAAATGGTGCCCAATGTAGTATGAAGCTGAAATTAGAAAGACAGATCTGTAACTTGTTGGTTCTGCTTGGTATGGCCTAATGTGAGATTCAGTGTGTCAGATTTGAGAGTACAAGTAATACCCATCCCACTCATTTATTACTTTTTCTTACATACCATGAAGATCCAATGACATTAATCTTTCAAAATATTAAATATCCTCCTCTATAAAATGCAGTGCAATCAAATAGTATTCTACCTGAAGGCACATCTCCCAGAGACCAGATTCTCTCTTTAGTAAAAGATTCTTCCATCTTAATCCAGATTTTTTTATAGTATCACCAGAATTCAATATTCTATTTCATGAATGTAGTATATATCCAAAATGCATTCCTTTGTCTTGGCTTCCTTTGAATGACATTTCTGTCTCATAAAAGTTATTCATATTTTTGAGGAAAGTAGGTGTAGAACCACTTCCAGCCATTATTTGCTTTTTGAAATATGTTTTATGTTATCTGAGTGATCTGTCTACTGCTCTTACATCTTTCAAACCGGCTGGCAAAATATTAGTAGTGCTTTCCATCTTGAAATATGGTTGACAGAAACTGAAGGGAACACTTTACAATTCCTGGGGGAAATGTCATAATCGGATTATAATTTCCCTTTCTGAAGGGAAAATGCCATTGAGACACAGGAAATAGGCTGGGAGATAGAAACTAAGCTCAGGAATAATGGAATCTCTAATATATTGGCAGCTCTTGGTCATCTTCAGTGAAATTAGAAAATCTCTTCTCCATGAAAGAAGTCATATGAAAACAGAGCTGGGTTTTCTGTGTTTTCCTTTGTTGGCTCTCCAGTTCTCATAGGTATTACAACAAGTGAATCATAATGTGCTAATAGTCCTAAAAACCAGAAGCATCATCGGTAATATTGTTAGTTTATGCACATTTTTTCCAAGTTCCATCTCAAAACTCCAGTCATTGTCAGGGGCTTTGCTTCTCCTTCCAAACGACACAGGAGCAGAGAGCAGACCCTGGGGTTGTGGCAAGTTGAAGGGTCTTTTGCCCCATTCAGATGCTTTGTGGGCTCCTGTCTCGTCATTCTGAGCCTCAAGACAGAGTGGGTCTGGCCTTTGGGAAGCAGCAGTTGGGATGGAGATAGACAGTGGAGAAAGAGAAGGAGACAAGCAGCATGGGCCCAGCAGCCACTGTCCATGGGAAGAGCCCATCCTGATCCTGGACAGGAGAGGAGAGTTCTTGCAGTCAGACCAGAGGGGAGGCCCTATTTATACACAAAGTCTATAGAACAGGTATTGGCACATTAGCAACTCCCTGCATAAATTAACATCCAAACTCCCAAACAGAAGACCTGCTCCTCTTCACAGAGGGCTACAGTCAGCCAGCGTATCAGTGGGCTTCCCTTGCAGCATCAGCCTGTGATAACAGTCCAAGTTCAAGATAATGATCATTCATAAGAAGTAAAAGAACAGTTTAAGGATTTGTTAGATGCTCTTTTGTGAGATGATGTGATTCCACAGAAATTCTGGTTCACCCTGATGAAATGCAAGGATTATTAAAATTAGATAAACTAAAAATAGTTCTAAAAACAACAACAAAAAATAAGTTTAAGATGTTGCATGCATCTTGCTAAGAACAGAAACCTGAGCTGTGTTCACAGGAGGTATTTTTTGAAAGCAAGGAGAGATATATAAAAAGAAACTTGAATAGTGGCTCACAGCCAATTTTATATCATTTGGACTGAGAACAATTTGTGCCACATCTATCATTAGAGAAGAACATATCCTGCCCGAATGGGAGAATGGGTAAAAGTGATTTATGAGGTACTTTTGAGGAAAACATTCCGGAAAACAAATGAGAGACAATCAATGAAACTGCTATAAACGGTGACTATTAGAATTCAGGAATGGTCCCTGTAAACTGACACATGAGCATAAGATGAATAGCTGAGAGAATTTACGGTCGATACTCATCTCAGGCTCTTTGTATTCAAATAACCTTAACTAAGTAAGTCTCTGCTCTTTCATTTTCCTAACATATGTAAACTGTAGCTGCCAGTGACCCACACTTGAAGTCATTTCATCTTCGTATGTGTTCAAGAAAAAATAAAATTTTCAAAGAAAAATTACCCAGTAAAAGGAGGTCTCTTGGCCACCTAGAACCTTCCAAGTTTAGAAGCACTGAGTCATCTGAATTGATGTCTGAGGAGATGGTAATGTTTATTAATCTAGAAGCTAGTGCCATCTGCTAGCACTGACTCCTGGGATAACAGAAGAGGTGTGCCTAATATTACATCAGCTATTGAATGTAGGGAATGCAGAGTACATCTCCATTTTTTAAACTGGGCTGCAGTGGTATGGTCCCTGGGCAGAGCAGATGTGATCCTTCATCACATCCCTTCTCTCCTGCCGCCTCCAGCCCGTGTGAGCCCCGGTGCAGCCTGTGTTAATATGGTATTAAAGGAAGCAAAGAGTAAGAAGGAACAAGCGCCAGCAGGGGATGGAGACTGTGCTGCTCTTCACCATATGATTTGCCCCTACTCTTGACCTGCCTTTGGCATGTTTCCTCCTGGAGGAGACTGACTGGACCAGAGCAGCAGGTGGATCTGAGCTTCCCAGCCTCTTGCCATGTTATGTGCTGGACGTTGGGAGGCATTCATTCCATGCAGAGGTACACATTGTTTCCACCACGTCCTTAAGAGATCTCCATTCTTCCTTACATCTGTTGAGAGGAGATTGCTGTGCTTGATACTACTGAAATCAGGGAATGCACACAGGCAGCTATAAGCTGACCACCAATATGCTTGCTATGCTCAAGAGTCTACCATTTCTGGTTTTTTAAATTTTGTTTTGTTTTTTAAAGATTGTATTTATTTATTTATTTATTTATTTGACAGAGAGAGAGAGCACGCACAAGCAAGGGCAGTAGGGTGGGGAGAAGCAGGCTTCCCGCTGAGTAGGGAGCCTGATGTGGAACTCGATCCCAGGTCCCTGGGATGACCTGACCTGAGCCAAATGCAGATGCTCAACTGACTAAACCATCCAGGCGCCCCTACCATTTCTTTTTTAATAATAATTTTAAAAAGAATGCTCTATGCGAAAATTGTTTAGCCAAGGAAAATGGGCATTTCTTTCTCATGAAAAAAAAAAAAAAGAGTGCTGGACTTCAAATGCGATAAATGAATGAACTGGCCCAGTCATTAATTTTTCTTAAGTGACAAAGGGGGGGGGGTGCCTGGGTGGCATATAGGTTGAGTGACCAACTCTTGGTTTTATACTTAGTTAATACAAAATAATAGTGACAGACACCAATTAATCAAGAGAAATATTGAGTAGGGTAATCATCCTTCAATGAGATAATATATAAGATATTTATATACTGCATTCAATCCAAGTTCATAGGGAGAAATCTGGACTCATTTAGAGGTTTAATTTTCAAAAACAAAAATAAAGCAAACAAAAAAGGAATAAAAATAGAGATTAACTGTGATTTTTCATATCAAAATTGAGCAAGATTTTATAGGAATTCCAGAGTCCCTGGTCACAATATCCAAAAATCAACCTTTCTTTTTTTTTTTTTTTTTAATTTTTAAGTAACATATAATGTATTATTTATTTCAGGGGTACAGGCCTGTGATTCATCAGTCTTACATAGTTCACAGCCACCCCATCCCTCCCACCCTCCTCCCCTCCAGCAACCCTCAGTTTGTTTCCTGAGATTAAGAGCCTCTTATGGTTTGTCTCCCTTTCTGGTTTCATCTTGTTTCATTTTTTCTTCCCTTCCCCTAAATCCTCTGTCTTATTTCTCAAATACCTCATATCAGTGAGATCTTATGATAATTGTCTTTCTCTGATTGACTTATTTCGCTTAGCATAATAGCTCTAATTCCATCCATGTCATTGCAAATGACAAGATTTGGGGTTTTTTGATGGCTGCATGGTATTCCATTGTATATATGTACCACATCTGCTTTATCCATTCATCTGTTGATGGACATCTAGACTCTTTCCATAGTTTGTCTATTGTAGACATTGTTGCTATAAACATTAGGGTGAACCTGCCCCTTCAGATCACTGTATTTAGTATATTTAGTGTAAATACCTAGTAGTGCGATTGCTGGGTCATAGGGTAGCTCCATTTTCAACTTTTTGAGGAACCTCCATACTGTTTTCCAGAGTGGCTGCACCAGCTTGCATTCCCATCAACAGTGTAGGAGGGTTCCCCTTTCTCTGTGTCCTTGCCAACACCTGTCATTTCCTGACTTGTTAATTTTAGCCATTCTGACTGATGTGAGGTGGTATCTCACTGTGGTTTTGATTTGTATTTCCCTGATGCCAAGTGATGATGAGCACTTTTTCATGTGTCTGTTGGCCATTTGGATGTCTTCTTTGCACAAATGTCTATTCATGTCTTCTGCCCATTTCTTGATTGGATTATTTGTTCTTTGGGTGTTGAGTTTGATAAGTTCTTTATAGGTTTGGATACTGGCCCTTTATCTGATATGTCATTTGCAAATATCTCCTCCCATTCTGTCAGTTATCTTTTGGTTTTGTTGACTGTTTCCTTTGCTGTGCAAAAGCTTTTGATCTTGATGGAGTCCCAGTAGTTCATTTTTGCCCTTGCTTTCCTTGCCTTCGGTGATGTTTATGGAAGAAGTTGCTGCTGAGGTCAACGAGGTTGCTGCCTGTGTTCTCCTCAAGGATATTGATAAATTTCTGTCTCAAATTGAGGTCTTTCACCCATTTTGAGTCTGTTTTTGTGTGTGATGTAAGGTAATGGTCCAGTTTCATTCTTCTACATGTGGCTGTCCAGTTTTCCCAACACCATTTGTTGAAGACTGTCTTTTTTCCATTGGATATTCTTTCCTGCTTTGTCAAAGATTAGTTGACCATAGAGTTGAGGGCCCATTTCTGGGTTCTTTATTCTGTTCCATTGATCTATGTGTCTGTTTTTGTGCCAATACCATACTGTCTTGATGGTCACAGCTTTGTAATAGAGCTTGAAGTCTGGAATTGTGATGCTGCCAGCTTCAGTTTTCTTTTTCAACATTTCTCTGGCTATTCAGGTCTTTTCTGGTTCCATGTAAATTTTAGGGTCATTTGTTCCATTTCTTTGAAAAAAGTTGATGGTATTTTGGTAGGGATTTCATTAAATGTGTAGATTGCTCTAGGTAGCATAGACATTTTCACAATATTTTTTCTTCCAATCCATGAGCATGGAACGTTTTTCCATTTCTTTGTGACTTCCTCAATTTCTTTCATTAGTATTCTATGAAAAACCAACCTTCTTACTACACTAATATTTGAACTTGTATATTTTTTCTTAAAGTATATAGGGAGAAATCCCATATAAATTTCATTTGTAGAGCCTCATATAACCATTAACTGATGATAATTACCAACGATTTGTTACATCTTAGAGTTCAGTATCTTTAGGGGGAGAAGGAAAATTATACAGTAGTTTATTCTGCCATTTAATATCAAATTAGAACACTTTATTAAGGTTCTATAAATGAAAGAGTTCTAACTTAGTTAATGGGAAGAAAGGATCCGGTGTTTTATGTCCAGTAGATTATGCTGCATACTTTTAAAATCACTTTCTTAAAATTCCATAAGTTATGATAAATGAAAATATTATACAATATACATGTTGACAGAGTCTGTGGAGACCTATCAACCATTTGAAATTTAGTTCTGAAAAGTTTTATTCAGCTTACCCACAGTTCCCCTCACCAGAGATAATTAACAGGTGAGCTGGTAAATTCTACATTTACCCACTTGCCATTTTTACAGATTTTTTTTGATACAACATGGTGTTTATTGTTAGAGCAATGTTCCCTCTGGAAATAATACATGAAAAACTGTCAAAAATTATTAGCTACAGGGGAGAATTGGATTATGGAAAGGAAATCTTAGAGATTTATTTTTTTTTAAAGACTTTATTTATTTATTTGACAGAGAGAGATCACGAGTAGGCAGAGGCAGGCAGAGAGAGAGAGGGGAGGAAGCAGGCTCACCACTGAGCAGAGAGCCTGACACGGGACTCGATCCCAGGACCCTGAGATCATGACCTGAGCCAAAGGCAGAGGTTTAACCCACTGAGCCACCAAGGCACCCCGAAATCTTAGAGATTTAAAGCCTTCCATGGAGCTAACCTCTCAGGAGACAGAGCCACCTCTGCCATCTTTATTTCCTTCTGTCTCTTCCCACAAGTTCTGCTTTGCTTTTTCCGTAAGGAGAGTCCTGCTTTGCCTCCTGTGTTATATAGATGGGTAAGAAAAGTCCAGCAAGTTTCAAGTTCAATCAGAAAATTATCAGGTAGTTGTGAATATAGGTCCCATACGTTGTCCTACAGCCACATGTGACCAAAGTCATTCTTGAAAGAAGGTATAGAGGCCACCTGGGTGGTGCCACCAACTCTTGATTTCTGCTTAGGTCATGATCTCAGGGTCCTGGGATGGAGCCCCCAGTTGGGCTCCCTGCGCAATGTGGAGTCTGCATGTCTCCTCCCTTTGCCCCTCCCCCCTCTCAAGCACATGTGCATGCTGTCTCTCTCTTTCTCAAATAAATCTTTAAAGAGAAAAAAACAAGAAGAAGTTATATAAAGGTATTTGATGATTACCTGAAAACTTCAAGCTAGGGATACAAGGAATTTCATGAAGGCAAAATTGATTATATATTGAAATTGGCTGTTGAACAAGGTCATAAGATAGCTATCTAATAGAAGTCATTTTTTAATATGAGTTTTATTAAAAATATAACAGCGTTTTATGCCATAGTAGCAACTTGACTACAGGCAGAACACTGGATAATGGGTTATCAGATCAAAAGTGGTTTTTTGCAATAAATATGATTATGTAAAAATATCTCTGATCTCTCTTTTTCAAAAAGCTAGTAAAACCTGCCTATGTTCATAAAAGACATTCCAATCATAAAGCATTTGGACCCTGATGGACCTCCATTTTTTTAGCCTAATTGACTGCTGAATGATTGGAACAATGGATTTCTCAGACTATTTTTTAAACATAATAGATTCGAAAAAGAAAAAAATCTCTTTTTTAGCCTAGGCAAGGATATCTAGCATTCCTCATACTTAAATTTATTCCAATCTATCTTTTATTCATCTAGTCCATTCATTTGCCAAAGGATTATATCCTAATACACCATAAGGTATGAAATGAATGGGTGAATAACGAAGTGAAGAGGACTAATAATTATACCCCATAATATCTATCGTAAAAATTATAGAAGTCACAGATTTAAAATCTCCTGTGAGATAAACATTCCTACCTTCTCCACTGTGTTCTGCTACAGAGAAAATTAACATTGTGGGACTAAGTTGCTATTTGAATCATGACTTGTAGAATTTTTGAAAAGGAAATGCCAAACTGTTTTAAGAAGATTTCAGACAACAGAAGAACCAAGGGAGAATCAGGACTAAAATTGGGGTAGAAAGAAATCCCTGTCACTAAGACATTGATGCTTTCATTCATCTTCTAATTATTTCCATCAGAAATGTCTTCCATTATACGCTGCCTTAGTCATCTCAGTTATCACTGCTCTGGAATTAACACTGAATCCCTCCTACTCTTTTCTGCACATTATCATCCATATAGTACTAATTTTATTTTTGGCATCCTTCCAATTACCCAGATTCTGCCCTATGAAAGAAGTCAAGGAGAGCACTCTTCCCAAGGAATTATCTGGTTCCAATCTATTGCCTTCAGGTAAATAAATAATAAAATCAGCCATCCAAACATTCAAATCTTGATCTTCTTCATACTAATAAGCTCTGCACTTAGAGAACCATATTAAGTTTCTTCCAGGATAGGGTCTGATGTTCAAAATTGTGCTAACATAACATGCTATGTTCCAATATAATCACCTTCAGTGACTTCTAGTCCATTCTTAAGCCCAGCCATTTAGTATGTTTTTAGATTCACAGATTTATCCACCATCTTGTTTAATCAAGAGACTTTTGTGTGTATTTTGTATTTCAACAGGAAACATAAACTAATTTTCTCAAAGTATCTGGAGTAAGAATAATTTTAGAAATTTTTCACATTGTGGGGCACCTGAGCAGTTCAGTTGGTTAAGCAGTAAAGCATCTGACTTCTGCTCAGATCATGGTCTCAGGGTCCTGGGATCAAACCCTGCATTGGGCTCCCTGGTGCGTGGGGAGTGTGCTTCTCCCTCTCCCTCTGCCCCTCCCCCTGCTCCTGATCTCTCTCTCTCTCAAATAAATAAAATATTTTTTTAATATTTTAAGATTTTTTAAAGATAGATTTATTTATTTATTTATTATTTATTTATTTATTTATTTGAAAGTGAGAGGGTACAGGCAAGGAGCACCAGAGGGAGAGGAGAATTGGGGAGCCCAGTGCAGGGCCCCATCCCAGGACCCTAGGATCATGACCTGAGTCAAAGGCAGACACCTAACTGACTGAACCACCCAGGCAGCTCAATAAATAAAATCTTTAAAAAAATTTTTTTCACATTGATAGAGGCCAGTAGTTCTGTGAAATACAAAGAAAATTATTAGAAGATAATACTGGATATCAGCAAAATCAAATTGCTGTAAGAAACAGCTAAGATCTTACTCTCAATTTCTGTACTTACCTTATCATAAACCAGCATCATAACATAGGCCGTGTCTTACATAGCACTATTCTCGAACATTCTTGTGACTTTATCTCAGTCTTTTGCCATGTGTGTGCATCACTGTCATACCAAGAGCAGGGAGGAGGGAGCAGACCACCTGGGCATATGCAATAGAAGTTGTATTAAACAATCATAAAACTGATTAAAAATCAGTCCAGTTTTGGTTATTATTAGTTACCATTTGATCATTGACAATTCTAAACAATGTCAGTGATAAAATCTCCTTGAAAAAGATACTTCTCTCCCCGCAAAAATCTTTTCCACACACACAGAACCTACTGTTTGTACTTCAGTTGAGTTTGCGACTGTATCATACATGGTCTCTAGTTTCTCCACATACTGTGTTAACCAATTAGGGTATTCTATTTTATTAAGTGTCTGACCAATTCAGAAAGTACTGGAAGACTTATTCTTAATGGTTCAGACATCAAATTTCTTCGACATAGCTCTGGGTTTTTTTTTTTCTGTTTTTTTTTTTTTTTAGGTTTTTTTTTTTTTTTTAGATTTTATTTATTTATTTGACAGACAGAGATCACAAGTAGGCAGAGAGAGGGGGGGAAGCAGGCTTCCTGCCAAGCAGAGAGCCCAATGCGGGGCTTGATCCTAGGGCCCCAGGGTCATGACCTGAGCTGAAGGCAGAGGCTTTAACCCAATGAGCCACCCAGGTGCCCCGACATAGCTCTGTTTTTAACAATATTTTAAACAATAGCACTGTCATTGCTAATTAATATTTGGTTTTTGAGATCAGCTGTTCTTTTTTTCTCCAGTGTTTAGCCTGAACCTATATTTCTGTGGGTTTAATATCTGTTTGGAGGGGAGGTATTTCTTTTTATCTCCTGTAATTATACCATGGGATTCTCTTCTGTTCTAAAATCCACCCATGGTTGAATTAGTCTTGCAGTTGGTCTAAGTCAACACAAAAATAGTTTCTATCTCCTGGAGTCAAAAATGACACAGTATCAGGTTAGGTTCCCTAACAGCAGAGCCTGCCACAGGGGCTTGAGTCAAGTGTTTTACTAAGGGAAAGCTCTTCAGAAGAAAAAGTATGTAAGGGCAGAGGGGACACAGGATAGGGAGGGGGAAGGAGTTGAGCTAGAATGTGTCTCAGGTAGTCTCACTTTGGCCTGATTCATTACACTGTGTGTGTGTGTGTGTGTGTGTGTGTGTGTGTGTGTGTGTGTGTGTGTGAAGATCAAGGTGGGGGGGTTGCTCTGGAGTAAAGTCACATAGAGTTGTCCTGCCTATAGCAAACTATAATTGTCTGTCCCCAAGAAGGAGGTATATAAGCTCCCACACATCCTAGCCATGGCACTCTATGAAGGCAGAATATATGTGTGTAAGTCTAGTATCGGTTATCTGAGCAGAGCGCCAGCAGCATCTACCACAGTTCATTCTATGCAGTGCTCAGATACTCTGGCTTCCCACATTAAGTTCATTCCATCTAGATACAACTTCTCCAGGATGCTAGTTGGTCACAATTTCTTTGGAAGCTTCTACGAGGAAGATTAGAGGAAGAAAGCAGATTTCTGCTGCAGCATTGGTCCCAAGCTATAACTGATGTTCATTACCACTGATTCTAGGTTCCCCTCCTCCTTGGCTAGTACTTTTACTAAGTGGCTTGCTTGGTGGAGTGCCCTCGATCCACATCATGCAGGATTTGGGCTCCACCTTGCTTTCTTTTTTTTTTTTTTTTTTTTTTAAGATTTTATTTATTTATTTGTCAGAGAGAGAGAGGGAGAGAGAGCGAGCACAGGCAGACAGAATGGCAGGCAGAGGGAGAAGCAGGCTCCCTGACGAGCAAGGAGCCTGATGTGGGACTCAATCCCAGGACGCTGGGATCATGACCTGAGCCGAAGGCAGCTGCTTAACCAACTGAGCCACCCAGGCGTCCCTCCACCTTGCTTTCTTATGCTTGCCCATTTTCAGTTAAAATTGGATGTGGGAGAACCACAGGATGCCTTGGTAGAGCACCAAGTACCAACTATATTCCTTCCACCCCCATTTTGTGTCAGGCTTAACTCCTCATAAAGAGCAGGGTCAACTGTATCTGGTAATATGAGAACTCTTGTGTATGTCAGCTGGTCTACTGGCATGAGGAGCCTTAAGTGACCAGATGGCAGCCATAGCAATAATTTAATGGGTATCTTGATATACTCCCTATTGGAAACATCCTCTTTATGTGAAGGACTTCTAGACCCACAGGGCCAAAAGTTGTGAGAATGGGAAGCACAAAGTCCCCAAATGGGTCATTGGTAATAATGGAGGGCAGTGCTGTTCCTACTACTATCCCTTGGCTTCCTACCCCATGTGGTCTCCCTGTTTGGATTCAAAATGGCTTTTGATCTACACCCTGAAGGATAGCACCCCCTCCAGAGCGTCTACCTCCAACCTGACACCAGCTATGCCTCCTAATGTCTTTTTATGACAGAAAGGAGAGAAGCAGGCTCCCCACTGAGTGCAGAGCCAGATGCAGGGCTTGATCCCACAACCCTGAGATCATGACCTGAGCCGAAATCAAGAGTTGGATGCTCAATTGGCTGAGCCACCCAGGTGCCCTCATTAAATTAACTGTATTGTAACAGACAGTATACAAAATTCCTTGAATATAAAAATAATAATTTTTATACAAAATAAATTTTTGTATAAATTGTGTATAAAAAAATTTTATACACAAAATAATCATAAAGGCCATATGCGATGGATGAGAATTGCCCTTAGTAATAGCTTTTTAATTCCCATTCCACAACTCAATACCATAATAATTGCACTTTTCATTTTATTATTCCATATAATCCTGGAAATACTTCAGTTTCAAAAGAAAAAGACAAGGGAAAACTTTCTCAAATGAAGTACATCTGCTGTAATAATTGCATTTTCACCATAAATGATGAGATTATGCCCATATCTCCTTGGCCTTAAGAGATGGAAATGGAAATTGAACTGCAGTTATTGCTAGTAGGTGAGTCTTATAACAAAAGCAAAGGCAGATTTTAAAGTGGGTTAAGACTAGGGCCACCAGATAAAATATAGTTTGTCCAGTTAATTTTGAATTTCAGATAAGCAATGAATACTTTTAGCATAAGTATGTCCCAGATATTGCACAGGGCATACTTAAACTAAAAAATTATTTGTGTGTCCTATGTTTTTGTCTGCTAAATCTGGCAACCCTCCTTTCTAAGAAGAGAAATCAAAAAATTTCTTGTCTATTTGTTTTTCTAAAGCCTTAGAACAATCCCAACCACTTTACCCAAGAAAGATAATGTAACCCAGATAAAAATAACTGGCATTAGGGACACCTTGGGTGGCTCAGTTGGTTGGGCATCAGACTCTTGATTTTGGTTCGGGTCCTGATCTCAGGGTTGTGGGACTGAGCCCCACGTTGCCTCAGGCTCCACGCTCAGCGGGGACTGTGCTTCTCTCTCTAACCCTATACCCCTCCCTCCTCCTTTCTCTCTCTCTCTCTCTCAAATATATAAATAAATCTTAAAAAAAAAAAAAAAAGACAGAAAATTAGCACTAAGCTGGGAGTTTTTCCAGATGTTACCAGGACTGAAATTAATTGGTAAAAATGGAAGAAACAGATTAGGTGAGTATCCCAACCCTAGGAGAAGTAGAGGAAGAAAAAGAGGGAGAAGCCAAGAAGACAGAAGATAGAAGGAAATACAAGGAAGAGAAAAGAGAACAAGAAAGTAAGTCAACAGAAGAGGAATGACAGAAACTAAAAGGAAGAGGAGGATGGAGCCACCACATTGTTGGTGAGGACACAGCCATTTCACCCGCTCAGCAGGAGAACAGAGCCTGTGCCCACCAGAAGGGAAACACATGGCCATTCCATCTCTGGCTCCAAAGCAAAGACATCTCCCATCTCAAAAAATCATGATCAGATGCTCATCAGAGGAAGAATCTGACAAACTTAATGATTCAGCCCCCAGAAGGAATAACTGGACAAGCATTTACATCTGTGCTCTCTGGTGAAGCTGTAGGCCCAGAATGATTTCTTACTATGGAAAAGGTTTTTGTAACATCTCCCAGTATCCACTTCCTCCAAAATAAGCCCCTATAAACGTTCAACAAACATCTTTTCTTACCCACAGCTTAGGAAACTATTGCAATAAAGTGTACTGGGATAGCATCATAATAACATCCCAGAAGATCCTACCAAGAAATCAGATATTTTGATATCATATGCCACAAATAATATCCTAGAACTTGAGTTTTCCTTCATTGCAGAAGCATTAGGCATTCCATTTATATTGTAATAGTAACAAGTGGACTTTAACTCTGGCCGGCAGAGTTTAAGCAGATGAAGAAACTGAAGAATATCACAGAAACTTGGAAAACGTTTGACCGAAACATATTGCTCCTGACAGATAAAGAGATTAACACTAGGTCAACATCTTATGTAAGTCAAATTATAAGAGTTCAGTTCGGAATCATGGTAGCAGACACTCTTGGTGGCCTGGCCACAGTCCCTGTACTCAGCAACTTCCTCTACCATGATTTCCAACTGCCACACCTCCACTTCTTTACCTGAAGACAAGAGCTCTTGCTGCTAGAAGCAGCCAGATGAACCTTACTATCATCACTTTGTGAATTCAGCAGGCAAGAAGATGAACATTCCAGGAGCAGCCCTCAAGCACTCCCTCACTCCTTAGGTAGGATAACTCTGAGGTTTGTGTGTGTGTGATCTAAGCTGGCTCCCCAAGTTCCTCTGGTGGGATTGAGCTCAGCCTCCCACACTGATAGCTGCCTTGATAACACAATTTTTATTGGCTGCCCTCCCTTTGCCTCATTTCTTCACTTGGATCAAATCAACTACGAGTCCTTGAGTCATTGTCTGCTATTAGGGGAACCCAAACTCGGGCATTTTGCTGTATCTCTAAATTTCTACTCAATGTAACAGATTATTAGAATACATTTGGTTAAGAAATCTCATTTTATTATACTTTGATAATATGGTATTGTGCATAACAATAATTGCTCTTTTAAACACGTAATGTTTTCAAAGAATGCTTTTTATTATGCTAACTCAGTGTTCCTTCATTCATTTATATTTTCTTTCTTAGATCAACTTATAAATTAGTTAAACATCAACAAGAGTAGTGAAACTTAACAATCGGTAGGTTGCTAGGTGTAAACTCTAGACGAAAGGACAGGAAGAAATCCCTAACTACATGTTTTTTTGTTTGTTTGTTTGTTTTAAAGATTTTATTTATTTGACAGAGATCACAAGCAGGAAGAGAGGCAGGCAGAGAGAGAGAGAGAGGAGGAAGCAGGCTCCCTGCCTAGCAGAGAGCCCGATGCGGGACTCGATCCCAGGACCCTGAGATCATGACCTGAGCCGAAGGCAGAGGCTTTAACCCACTGAGCCATCCAGGTGCCCCTGTTTGTTTGTTTTTTAAGTGAGGTGAGGAAGACAGAGGAGAGACTGGAGTCCATTTAAAGATCTGGCACCATTTAGGTTGCTAATTACTTCTTATAGCAGTTAAATAGGCCAGGTTACCTTCATCCATGTCCTACTAAATTGATGCCAAAAAACTGTAGAATTGGAAACTTCTGAGGTTTCTTTGAACTCTAAAAATTTCTTCTTAATCAGCCACTGAAAAGTCATCTCAATATTTCAGACAATCTACTTCTCAGGCAAAAGAGGATTTAGGAACGTTAGAAGGAAAAAACGCCTTATTCAAGCCCCCATCGGGTAGACAGTTGATATATTTTTGCCTGCCCTACTCCTTGGAACACCCTTCCAATGCTGGGAAATTCTTCATCTCTTGAGTCCCATCCTTCTCATGACGGAAGACATGAGCTCTTTCCCACCCTCCATGCAGCCAGGTACCAGCATGTGAGAGAGTTATAGAGGCCTTGCTGATCAGAAACATGTGACCAGTTCAGAAACTGGTGCCCCGCCTGAGCTAGTGCTATACAAATTCATTCTGGGTAATGTGACTGCAAAGCATGGGTATCCAGAGGCAGCCAGGGCCAACATTCAGCTACTAGGTAGTTTGTTCTCACAGGCAGCAGTGAGCTGTGGCGTGGCCTCCATCTGGGAATCCCACAGGACCATCCTGTGGTAGGATTTGCACATTGCTTCAGTCTGTATAACCTCCAACCTGCTTTCTGGTCCTCAGGAAGGGTATGTGTGCTATTCACATACCTTTATTTTCTGCTTAAACTAGCTATAGTTTGCAACTCTGCCCCTTGCAACTAAGAACTAACCGCCACACCCTTCATATGCAAAGCTAAAATGCAGGAAATTTAAAAATCAAGGAGCTTATATAGCTTATATAGCCCAGTGGAGAGAAAAAAAAGTAAATGACCACAATATACAGTAGACTCTGAGTGTTGTAGGTAAGAGCAAACCCTATGGACTACCTGGGGTTCAAGTCCTGACCCCACCATTGCTTACCTAGTTTACCTGGACGAGTTACTTAACCTCTCTATGCTTCAGTTTTGATTTGTTTAGTTTTGTTTTGTTTTTATCTGTACAATGGGGATAACAATATAAACTATCTTATATGGTCTCATGATGTAGAATCCTGATTGTCTTATCACATCCATTCTCTTTCTAGGCACACAGCTGATCAATCAAAGATTATATTTTCAGTCTCCCCTAGAACTAACTCAGTGCAGCTATATGACTAAGTGTTAACCAGTACAATGAGAGCAGAAGCAGTATGTACAGCCCTGGCTTTATTTGGTTAAAAAGAAATTCCTTGTCCTGGACTTATACTGTGTCTTCCCTTTCCTCCCAGCTTTTGCAAACAGTGATTACAGGTGATGAATGGTAATGGTAAACCCTGATATGGAAGATAACAGAGCCATCTTGCTAGCCTGGTTCATGGATGACTCTGTGGAGAACAGCCCATCTACATTCACTGCTTTGTTGTAAGAGAAATCAATGTCTATATTAGAGTAATCCAGAGAAATAGCCAATAGGGTGTATATAGATAGATAACAGGAGATTTATTATAGGAATTGGCTCATGCCATTATGGAGGCTGAGAGATGAGATAATATGCCATCTGCAAACTGGAGAACCAGTTTTCATCAATTCAGTCCAAGTTCAAAGGCCTGAGAATGGGTTGAGGGAACATAATGATCTAAATCCAGTTTACTCTAAGTCCAAAGGCTTGAGATTCAGGAGCTCTCATGTCCCAGGGCAGAAGATGGATATCCCAGGGGTGCCTGGGTGGCTCAGTCAGTTAAGCAGCTGATCTTGATTTCTGTTCAGGTCATGATCTCCAGGTGATGAGATCGGGCCCCATGTCAGGCTCTACACTGGGTATGGAGCCTGCTTCGGATTCTCTCTCTCCCTCTCCTGTTGCCACTCCCCACCTTGCTCCTGCACTCTTTCTCTCTCTCTCAAAAGAAGAGAAGATGGACATCCCAGCTCACGAGAATGAGAATTTGCCCTTCCTCCATCTTTTCAGTCTATTTGGGCTCTCAGTGGATTGGATGATACCACTCCCATTAATAAGTGCAGATTTTCTTTACTCAGACTGCTGATTCAAATGCTAATCATTTCCAGAAATACCCTCACAGACAGTTTGTAGGAACACCTACAAACATTTTGCCAGCTCTCTGGGCATCTCTTAGCCCAATGAAATAAAGTTAACCATCATGATGTTTTTATTCTTTAATTCTCTACATCAACGGGACTCTTTGTCACAGCAACTCTGGCTTTTACCTTATGAACTATAGTTATTACAAGGATTAAATACATACATTTTATAGAGAACTTAGAACAGTACCTGGCTTAAGGTAAGTACTATACAGGTTGTAGCTACTATTAGGTCCTTTTTTTTCGTCATGTGGGGAAACTGAGGCCCAGAAAGATTAAGCAGTTGACCTATGGCTACATTCAGAGTGTCAGAATTAGGATTAAAATGCAGGTCTGTAGAACTAGAAGTTTCAAAATACATGTGTCTATTACTTAAACAATTTTCACACTTATATAAAAATAATGAGGCCCCAAGCAACATTATCATCCCTGAGAATTTGTAATTATAAGATGCCCTTCAAGATCAAGAGGGGTCCTTCTTATCCCAGGCACTGAAATGAGCAGTCAGGGTAATGGGGGGGAGGGTAGGTGACATTGTCTCTAGAGTTGGGACACAGGGAGGGATCATGAGAGGAATCTAAGTCTCACTGAACAGGCTGTCTGTGGGGTCCAACCAGGTAGGAAGATAGAGCAAAAGGACAGAAGGGCTTTGAGCCCAGGGGCTAGTTGCCTATCCCTCTAGGGATACATAAAGAAGAGGTGAGATATAGTGAAAGCTGGGAAAGATAGAAGGATGAGAAGTAGCAGTCACAACAGGGAATAATACAAAGACTCTTTCAACCTCCACCTCTATGGCATGTACATATTTATTTTTTCCTTCCATTTTTAACAGTCTGTGAGATTTCCATATTACCTCCTTGGAGGAGGTAAATTCTTTTATGTCAGCAGCTCATATCATCCCACTGTATGCTGCTTGCAAAAGATTTAGTTGTTTAATGGTTCATTTGCTCAGGTTATTTGCTATCTCTACAGGTAGCTTCTCCAGGCTTGATTGCACATGGATCTAAGGTGACTTCTGATTGACAGCTCTACCATACAACTCTGGTGGGGGCCTCTAGGATTGCAAGGGAAGGGAAGGGGAACTAGGGTTTATGGAGCATCTGCTATACATTTGACATTTTAAGCACCTACTTTTCTTGACTTTTACTAACTCATGACATTTTATTAACCCAGTTTTTAGACACTAGAAACCTGAACTTTCGAGAGGTTACATAACTTGTCCAAGCTCACAAATTTAGCAAGTGGAGGAACTGATGTTCAAGCTCACCCCCTCCCCCGACTCCAGAGTCTACACCCTTGCCACTGTCTTGTGTCCACACACCCATGAGGATGCTCCCATTCACAGGATTGAACTATAGAGGAATTGAACTTCCTCTATATAATGGGGATAATAAACACCTGGTGGACCTGGATAAAATAAAATAACGTATGCACTTAGCACAGTGCCTAGCACAGGGTAGATGCTGAATGTGCTTGAAAACACATACACATTCTCTGCATGTGACCATAAACGATACAGAAATTTCAGCTTGTCAAGCCTCCCTGAGAACAAGTAGACACTTGGGTTAATTCTTTTGGTGGCAAGTGAAGAATTATCATGTTAGGACCAAAAAAAATAAGGTGACAATTGACTTTCCTCCAGAGAGTAAACAATAACAAGTGAGTGGACATTACAGGAAGGGAGACTCCAACAATATTTAGAAGGAGAAGTCCAGTTTTTAGGTGTTTCCTAAGGAAATAAAGGTTACTGAACATGTCCAGACTGACTGGGGGACCATCTGACAAAACATAGCCTCCCATACTGGGCAAGACAGCTTCCTGTACTGGGCAGGACACCAGGCTACAGTGGTCTGATCCAGATTCTTGGCCAAGTTTCTATGGCTTTTTTGTAGGTTAGGAAGAACAGTCTATTTCCTCCCTGGGTAATTTCAGGACATCTCAACCTTGAAATTTCTGTGAATTATGCTTGATTCTAGACTGTGTTCTTCTTCAAAAGCCACTTTTCCCATTTGTTTCTCCCTGCACCTTTTGAGGGAGGAGCCGTGTTGAGCATCTGCTCCCAGATTTCTGTCCTGTCCTCCAGCGATGAAGAACACCCCCGTGCCTGTGGGGGTGGGAGGCTTGGCTCTCCTTTTAGAAATTCCCTTCTGTGCTGCGCTAATCACACCCTCGGTACATTTTACATCTTATTTTTAGGAGCAAAGTATAAAGACTCCTAGCACCAACAGCAGTTTCTGTGGCAACCTGCATCGCCCCCTTGCTTGTCCAGCTGTGCAGAATTAAATTCTAAAAGAGACCATTTTACATCATGTAAAGGAGATCCACAATGAAGATGCTTTTTAAATGAAGATTTTCTTCTGTGTTAAGTGGAAACTAGCTTGGAATTAGGTTGGGGGGGGGGGGGGGTGCATAAAAGAAATAGAACCTTTACTTAGAACCAGAACTGTTATAAAGTCCCAGGTGTTCATGGCCATGCCCTAGTTGCCCTGATTTTTTTCCCACAGGGTATCATTTTAGACACAAAAATAGCACTTAGACCAATGAAAACTAGGTTTGAATATTTATATCAGAGAAGTTTGTTGATAACCTCCCCTTCTTCTGCCCCCGCCCCAGGGTCTTCCTGCATAGCCTTCTAGACTAGACTAGATTATAAATTAACATGCTTTCTAAATTCATCTTGAATAGCTCTTTCAAGCCAACTATCCCAGCTCCAAGGAGGCTTTCACCAAACTTTCCCTACCTGACACAGGTTAAAAAAAGGCAGAATCTACCTGGGCCAGGCCTAAGAATAGACCTGTTAAGGCTGCACCCTAGGACTGTGATTTGGGAGACACCAAAAACCAGCAGTCCAAAATAATCTCCAAGGCCTTGACATGTCCCCCAGTATGATAATAACCACTGCTTTGTGTTAAGTCATTTGCTGCTGTGTGATTCTGGGAAATTGCAAATGTGCTTCTGGGAGGAATAACAATCAATTTTATATTTTATATTCCATTTACTTCTAGGAAAACATGAGGGAACACAGAATAAAAAAGCCATTGCTCCTAAGACCATTAGTATAGAGACCACAAAAAGGAATAAATAAATATGCCCCAAGCCTAGACTATGCTTACACATTGATTGAGCTCCAAGTTTCCTGAAACTAGTCAAATGAATTTTTTATTATGATTCATTATTTGATTATTGCCTGTTCAAAGACAATATTTTTTCAGGATAGAGACATTTTTCGGATACTAAATTAAAAAAAAAAAAAATAGACCCCTGTGTTTAGGAGACAGAACGGGGAATTCTCTTTCTTGCTTGCTTTCTTTTTTTTTTTTTTAAGCTTTTGTTTATTTATTTGCAGGAGAGTACACAAGAGGACAGAAGCATTGGAAAGGGAGAAGCAGGCTGCCCATTGAGCAGGAAACCTGATGAGGGGCTCAATCCCTGGGATCCTGAGCTGAAGGCAGATGCTTAACCAGGCAGAGGCTTAACCGACTGAGTCACCCAGGCTCCCCAAGTAAACTCTTTTTCAACAGTAATTTAGGAAAAGGTACAAAATCATTCTCCCATGGTCATTTATTATACTGACCGTTGATCAAATCTAAGGGTATAACCTCAAATTAAAACTCAGTGAGGCCACCAAAGAAGTGCTTTAAAAATATTAAACAGGCACAAAGACATTAACCCAATCTACCTGAGCTGATTGGCTCCAGGAATGTTGGAGAATGGGCTTTAAGCGAGTATGACATAAAAAGCTAGATTTTGGTAGGAGCAAGTGGCACTGAAAGCCAATCAGTGGTTTTGACGAGATGTAGTAGAGTTGCGGGTGGCAGCCAGGCATGGAAAGCCTGGTCATATTAAAGAAGGGTGGAGGGTAACTAGGGAATGGGAGGGAGGACTGGAAAGAGGAAGTGAGAGGGGTCCGAGATAGCCTATACTTCCTTGGTAATTTTGCCCAAGGCCATCCCTACAACATTCAACCCTTTGATGAAAAATTCAACAGTTGTCAGCAGAGGGACAAGCTTCATAACTCAAATGACTTTCACTCGGCTCTATTAAGCATAAAACACATTGGTTGTGGGTCAAATAGGACTCTGAAAGTGGTAAACGAAACTCAAAATTGCACCTCTAAGGAAAATTTCTCCCAAAACTTCTGGATTAACCTTCCTTTCACTGAAAGTTTAAAAGTAGAGGTTTTGGGGGACGAGGATGGAGAGGGCTTTTTATTTGTTTGTTTTTTCAGAAAGCCATTAGTAATCCAGAAACAAATAAGCTAAAACTCTCTAGCAGTTTTTTTTTTTTTTAAGATTTTTTTATTTATTTGACAGAGAGAGACCACAAGTAGGCAGAGAAGCAGGCAGAGAGAGAGGAAGGGAAGCAGGCTCCCTGCTGAGCAGAGAGCCCGATATGGGGCTCGATCCCAGGACCCTAAGATCATGACCTGAGCCAAAGGCAGCAGCTTAACCAACACTGAGCCACCCAGGCGCCCTAAGCTAAAACTCTCTAAAACCACTTGAAAGTAAGTTCAAGTCCCTTCCGTACTAAAATGTGTTTCTTCATTAGTATGCTACTCAGTCCGTATGTATTGGGTGCCAGAAAACGTTAGAACTGGTTTCAAGAAAAATAGCACAAATTAAATACTGATGTTAAGGGACACATAATTGATTTCATTTATTTATTTTAAGATTTTATTTATTTGAGAGAGAGAGAGTATAAGTCAGGAGAGGGGCAGAGGGACAAGCAGACTCCCTGCTGAGCCAGGAGCCATAGGACCCTGATACCATGACCTGAGCTGATGTCAGAGGCTTAGTGGAGTGAGCCACCCAGATGCCCCAATTTTATTTTTTTTAATCAGATAAAATTTTCCTTTTACCCCTAATTTTTAGTAATGCTAAAATATCAGCTAAACAGATTTAGCATATAATGGCATGAGACCCTTATTTCTGTCCCTTTGATTCCAAAGATAACTGATTCTGGAAGCAAGAAAGGACCCATGGTTTCTAGGGTCCACTCCAACCTAAGTGTTGTTTTTTTTTTTAAAGATTTTATTTATTTGACAGAGAGAGATCACAAGTGGGCAGAGAGGCAGGCAGGGAGAGAGAGAGAGGAGGAAACAGGCTCCCCGCAGAGCAGAAAGCCCAACACGGGACTCGATCCTAGGACCCTGGGATCATGACCCGAGCCGAAGGCAAAGGCTTAACCACTAAGCCACCCAGGTGCCCCCAACCTGAGTGTTTTAAAAGCTATAGAACTAAATGTGGTGACGACCAGTTGGCACACCTGTGCATATTTGTCTCTATTTGTGTGTTAGGGGTAAGTGGTGGGGAGAGATTAGAGGGAGTTTTATCCTTGAATATTTTTCTCTCCATTAGATATAAGTTCATCAAAGGCAGGGGACACATTTATCCATCTTGGCATCTTCAGTACTTAACATACTACCTTACAAACAGGTGATATTTAGGATATACTTATTGAATTGAACGAATAATAAGAGCAGTTCTTCAAATTATAACCTCTAACATCCCAGAAAAATTCACCGTGACACTGGATTTAGATTGTTACTGAATCACAAATCTAGAAGACTCCTAGTTCTAAGGAGACAGGAGAGGGGAGTCAAGGTGCCCTCTCTGCATCTCCATCCCCCCCCCCCCCCCCCCCCGCGCATGCCTGTCCCAGCAGCTGCTCCACTCATGTCAGCATCCCCTAATTTGGCTCTGTAGATAATTGGGGAGTTTATGTAATCTTTTCTGGTAGAAAGGGTTGAGACTGGGGAGATGATATCATAGCAGGTGCTGGCATTAGGAGGAAGTCCAGTCGAGTGCCCCCTGAAAGAAGGCATGACCAAGGCCGCAGTCAGTGACAACAATGCCTAGCTCCCTCAGGCAGCACCCACACAGAAGAAGCCTAGAGAAGCTCCAAGACAGAAG